>NW_027077911.1:0-2488000 GCF_963930625.1 Muntiacus reevesi
CTGAACCTCTCTCCCATCTCCTCCTCTCCGTTCCACCCCTCTAGCTTGTTGCAGAGCCCCTGTTTGAGTCCCCTGAGTCATACAGCAAATTGCATTGGCATCTCTTTTAACGTATGGTACTATGTTTCCATGTTCCTCTGCATTCATCTCACCCTCTTTTTCCTCACACCTGCCAGTGTCCATAAGTCTGTTCTCTACATCTGTGACTCCTTGGCTGCACTGCAAATAATTTCTTCAGTACCACCTTTAGTTCAAGCATTTATTCACCCCCCCCCCAAGCATTTCTTATTTCTTATTCCACTCTTACTGTCTTTAGTGTGAGACTGATCTCGAAACTGATATGAAAGTATTATTCTCAGCATGGAAAATTTGGAAGATGCAAACATGAAAAATTTAAAAAGTAACGCAGAGACTAGTCACTCTAGGCTAACCCTTGAAACATTTATTGACTGATTTCTAGTTTCTCTTCTTTAACCTTTTTGATCTACGTAATCCTGTGTATTCCTTTTAGTTAGGGATTCATTTTTAGACTATCCTGACTCTTCCATTAAGTTCCAGTTTGGGGTCTGATACACTTACAGATGTGCCAAGTGCTTCCTGAATACTATAGAACATATTTTATGTTTAAAATACTTCCATGCGTATGTAGTGAGTCAATGATTTTAAGTTTATTTGTTACACATTTCAATGTAAAAGTCAATGTGTGAACTAACATATTTTCGATTTGGAAAAGGTGGCTTTTTTTGTTGTGTGTAAGAACTCCTCACTGGACCAAAGGTCATGGAGAGGTCTATTGTTTTCTAAAATGGTTATAGTGTTGTTGTTTTTTTCGGTAATTGAATTGGGGTGTGAGTTGCAAAGTTTGTGTTTCTGTTCATTTTTTCCATCTGTTCGGGCTTCTTTCTCTCTCCTGAGTCAGACAATAATTTCCCATTGGTTGTCCAGTTACCAAGGTTGGTGTCCATGCATCCGTGCTGGTCTCTGCATTCATGTCCGGGTGTCCTGTGAAACACTAAGCTTAATTTATTTGGAAATGACCTAGCTGTGCAATATACTGTCATCACTCAGTTGAGCACAAGGATAGAAATTCAGGTGATCAAACTCCGGAGAAGCTTTTGTCGGAGAGGCGCGTGCGTTCAGGGGGTTGGGGTGGGCGGAGCGCGGACCGCGGATATCTCAGGTGCCCTCCCAACCTGGACCTCTCCAGGCCTGCCTCTGCTCGGCAGCCTCCCCCCGCCCCCATCACGTTTGCTGCTCAGGGCCGGGAGGTCTCTGCAGCTGCCCGGCATCCTGCCCGAGGCCTCCCCTGCCCACACGCTGTCTTCCGGTGTCTCTCTGAACCCTCGTCTCATTCTGCCTCTGTCTCAGCTGGCGTGGTTGCGTGCGAGTGCCTGTCCGTGTGCCTGGCTGTCGCTCGTCCGCTCTCTCAGGAAGGTCCTGTGCTGGGCCCGTGGCGTGTGGGCAGGGCGGGCCTCGGTGGGGGAGAGGGCGGGGCTGAGGCGCTCCAGGGGGTTTGCACAGCCGGCAGGATGGGCGCCTGGGGCCCCGGCTGGGCTGTCCCTAAGCCCGCAGGAGGCTCCGGGGACCGCGGCCCCGGGCCGACGCCCCGCTCCTCCGGAGCCACGTGACCCTGAGCAGCGAACGGGATGGTGGGGGGCGGGGGGTGAGGGGGCACCGAGACGTCCTCCCCGCTCAAGCCACCCCCCTCCCCAACCCCCGCCAGAGATCCCGCAGCCTCGCCAGGCAGCTCGGGGTCGAGGAAGTGCCCCGGGCCGGTCCAGGCGCGTGCTGGCCGGGGGTGTCGTCGGCTGGTCTCCCAGCTGCAGGGCCTCTCCCGGTTTTTCCCGTCATTTTCAACAGTGACGGTCACCCCACATTGTGAGTCGTCTAGATTTCTCACTGACACCCCTGTTAGGGAGTGGCTTTTTAGACAGATTAGGGAAGGTCACTTGGGGGATGTTAGTCATGAGAGAAAATAAGGGCTCAGGTGGGATTGCAGATGTCATCCAGGGGGTAAATAGAGACAGTTGTTGCTGGTACCAAGACATGAAGTTTTTTTTCCCCCTTTTCCCAAAAGGCCATATTACGACCTCATGGGGGCGCTGAGTATCAGCCCATAGCTCGGCTGGAAGGGTGGGCCTTTGATATTGATACCCTGGGATGGGTTGGACATACCCCCAACCTTTGTCATTAATGCAGATGCAGCCCGGGCTGCTTAGGTTGAGTTGAGAAGCAGTGTGGTTTGCAAGTGAACATGCCTCGTTTAGGGAGAGATCAATAGCCATACAGGGAGATATGATTAGAAAGAGGAAGAACATCATATGATGCATTTTACTTATCTGAGGCAGGATTGATGGGGTTCTGCTTGAACAAGAGCCTGAGATCTTCAGCAGGTTCACAGGAATAGCTGTCCTCTGGCTTTGGAGTCTCAGTTTCTGTCTCCCCCTCCTGTAGGCCATAGGGTTTTATTCTAGAATTGCGGACCCAGGCAGATAGACCCTTCACTTTTACAGCAGTTGAAGTCACTAGAACAACCTGATATGGCCCTGTCCATTTCTCGGACAGCTGGTTTGGACTCCCTTTTTCTTGCCAGGTCTTTACTGATACTTGATCCCCTGGTTTACCTGGGGATTTTTCAAGTCTTCCTGTGGTTTGTTCTCCATACCTTTGGAGTTCTTGTTGAAACCTTCCCAGGTCAATTATATTTTTTAAGAGTGTATTGGCATCCGCGTCAAAAAACAAATCAGAAGTTCAGAATGGACGTCCATACATCATTTCATAAGGACTTAACAATAGTGGCCGTTTGGGGGATATCCGTAGCCTCATGAGGGCTATGGGCAGCATATATGTCCACTTATTATGTCTTTCTTGACATAGATTAGCCAGAGCCCTTTTAAGAGTCTGGTTGGCTCTCTCTACCTTTCCTGAAGCTTGAGGCCTTCAGGATGAGCGGAGCCGGTATTTTATGCCTAAGCATGCGGCTAGGTTCTGGGGTATCGTGGCTGTAAGTGAGGGCCCGTTGTCACTCTGAAGTGACCGAGGCAGCCCAAACCTAGGCACTATCTCCTTCAGCAGAGCTTTTCAGACTTCTGTAGCTCTCTCTGTCTCAGTAGGGAACGCTTCGATCCATCCTGTGAATATGTCAATAAAGACTAGCAAATAAGAAAACCCTTGGGTCTTGGGCATGGCTGTAAATTCTACTTGCCAGTCCACTCCTGGGTATGATCCCCAATGTTGGACAGGTGTAATTAGAGGAGGTCTGGTTTTTGGGATATTTTTTAGAAAGGTGTCACAATTTTGTGTGACCTGTTTAACAACCTTAGCTAACTGGGGATGGGAGAGAATAGGCTTAAGCATGATTTCTAGATTATCTTTTCCAAAATGGGTGCTCTTATGTAAGGAGTTAGTAATGTTTTAAATCTGAAAATCAGGGAGTATTATTAGGGCCTGATCAGGCTGAAACCACCCATGTGACCCAAACTCCCAGCCCCGCTCAGCATATCGGGAATGCCCCATGGGGTAAAATCTGGAGTCAGGGTTTCCTTGGGGGAAAGGGGGCAGATAGCAGTGGCAGAGGTAGCTTCCCCGGCAGCTCGTCCTGCCTCTTGATCAGCTTTCCTATTTCCCTGAGCCTCTTTTTCTTGCCCCTTTTGGTGACTCTTGCAGTGGATGACAGCTAATTTTGCAGGAAGTTTGACTGCCTCCAGGAGCCTGAGAATGAGCTCTTTGTGTTTAATAGCAGAGCTTCGGGCACTGAGCATCCCTCTTTCTTTCCAAATTGCTGCACGGGCATGCAGAATGAGGAAAGCATACTTAGAGTCCATACACACATTAATCCTCTTTCCTTCTCCTAACTCCAAAGCTCTTGTCAGGGCAAAAAGTTCAGCTTTCTGGGCTGAGGTGTCTGGGGGAAGAGACCCACTTTCCTTAGTTTCTTCCAGGCTCGCTACAGCATATCCTGCTTTCCTCTCTCCCTTTTCTACAAAACTGCTGCCATCTGTGTGCCAGTTTTCCTCTGGGTCAGATAAAGGTGTCTCTGATAGGTCCCGGCGAGAAGAGTATAACTCGTCTGTGATTTGTATGCATTGGTGATCCAGAGGGGAGGTTGGGGGATCTGGCAGTAAGGTTGCTGGATTTAAAGACTGGCAGACCCTCAACTTTATTTCTGGAGTGTCAAGGAGGAGGGCTTGGTATTGGGTGATGCTTCCCCCTGTCATCCACCTGTCCCCTTTCTTTTCCAAGACTGCTTCCACCCGGTGAGGTGTATACACTGTGGTAGGCTGACCCAGGGTCAGCTGAGATGCCTCCTGAATCGGTGGCTTCTACTGCCCGGAGGCAAGTGGGCCACCCTCTGGCCACCTCATCTAGTTATTTTGAGAGATAGCCACAGGTTGTAATACGGGCCCCATCATCTGCCCTAACACCCCAAGAGCAGTTCCTGTCCTTCCAGAAACATAGAGTCTAAAAGGCTTCTCCAGGTTGGGGAGGCCTAAAGCTGGGGCTGTAGTGATGGACTCATTTAGGGCATTAAAGGCCACCTTGCAGGTCTCATGCCAGTCGAGTGGCTCTTCCTCTTTCCCCCTTAAATTTTCATATAGGGGTCTGGCCAGATTGCCATAATTAGGAATCCAGATCCTGCAAAACCCGGTCCTTCCTAAAAATCCCCTAAGCTGTTGTTTTGTTTGGGGGTACGGGGTATTTAAGATGAGGGATCTCCCCTCGGGGTCAGGCATTCTTTTTCTCTCCGTAATTATAAATCCAAGGTATTTTACTTGGGTTAAGCTAATCTGAGCCTACTTGGGGGATACTCGATAACCCTTTTCATACAGGAAAGTTAGCGTTTTAAATAGTGTCCATTTGAGAGCTGGTAAAATCTGGCCTTGCTATGAGCAAGTCATCCACATACTGTATTAGACTACTCTTTGTTAAATTTAATTCCCTTAGTTCTCTCCCCGAGGAAGTCCCGAAGATATGAGGGCTGTCCCTAAACCCTTGGGGTAGTCGAGTCCAGTCGAGAGTTGTATGGTCTCTCTTGTTTCCAAGTCCCGCCACTCAAAAGCAAAGAGTTTTTGGGATTCAGGATGGAGAGGAATGCAAAGAAAGCACCTTGAAGGTCCAAGACTGAGAAGTACTTGGCATTTCCTGGGACTTGGGATAGGAGGGTATATGGGTTTGGGACTATGGGGTGGATGGGAACCACAGCTTCATTAACAGCTCTTAGATCCTGGACGAATCGGTAAGATCCATCTGGTTTTTGAACGGGCAAGATTGGGGTGTTGCAGGGGGACTCACAGCTGATTCGAGTTCCAGTATCTCGGTATTTGTTAACTAATGGTCTAAGACCCTCAAGAGCTTCTGGTTTTAAGGGATATTGTCTTTTCCAGGGCTAGGGAGCATTTGGTCTCAGAGAAATCTTTACTGGTGGAACATTTCTGGCTAAACCTGGGCTGGAGACATCCCACACCTGGGGATTGACATCATCTAGACAAGGGACAGACTCCTCCTTTTCTACCTCTGACTAAATATTCGGACATAGGCAAAGAAAATTATTGACTTCTACCTTTGTGTCCCCAAGTCACTCTGGTTTGGAGGCAAAAGTATTATTCTCACCATGGAAAATTTGGAAGCTGCAACATGAAAAATTTAAAGAGTCACGCAGATGCTAGTCACTCTATGCTAACCCCTAAGACATTTATTGACTGATTTCTAGCTTCTCTTCTTTAACCTTTTTTATCTACAGTAATCCTGTGTGTTCCTTTTAGTTAGGGATTCATTTTTAGACTATCCTGACTCTTCCACTACGTTCCAGTTTTGGGTCTGATACACTTACAGATGTGCAAATTGCTTCCTGAATACTATAGAATATATTTTATGTTTAAAATACTTCCATGCTTATGTAGTGAGTCAATGATTTTAAGTTTATTTGTTACACATTTCAATGTAAAAGTCAATGTGTGAACTAACATATTCACGACTTGGAAAAGTTGGCTTTTTTTTGCTGTGTGTTTGAACTCCTCACCCGACCAAAGGTCATGGAGAGGTCTATAGTTTTTCTAAAATGGTTATAGTGTTGTTTATTTTCTGGTAATTGAATTAGGGTGTGAGTTGCAAAGCTTGTTTTTCTGTTCATTTCATTCCATCTGTTCGGGTTTCTTTCTCTCTCCTGAGTCAGACAGTAATTTCCCATTGGTTGTCCAGTTACCAAGGTTGGTGTCCATGCATCCGTGCTGGTCTCTCCATACATGTCCGGGTGTCCTGTGAAACACTAAGCTTAATTTATTTGGAAATGACCTAGCTGTTCAATACACTGTCATCACTCAGTTGAGCAGAGGGAGAGAAATTCAAGTGACAAAACTCCAGAGAGGCTAGTGTCAGAGCGCCCCGGCGTGGCATGCGTGCAGGGGGTTGGGGGGAGGGGGCGGTGCGCGGAGCGCGGAGGTCTCAGGTGTCCTCCCACCATGGGCCTCTCCAGGTCCGCCGCTGCTCAGTGGCCTTCCCCCGCCCCCATCGCTTTGGCTGCTCAGGGCCGGGTGGTCTCTGCAGCTGCCCGGCATCCTGCCCGAGGCCCCCCCTGCCCACACGCTGTCTTCCAGTCTCTCTCTCAACCCTCGACTCTTTCTGCCTCTGTCTCACCTGGCGTGGGTGCGTGCAAGTGCCTGTCCATGTGCCTGGCTGTCGCTCGTCCGCTCTCTCAGGAAGGCCCTGTGCTGGGCCCGTGGCGTGGGGGCAGGGCGGGCCTCGGTTTGGGGACAGGGCGGGGCTGAGGCACTCCAGGGGGTTTGCACAGCCGGCAGGATGGGAGCCTGGGGCCCCGGCTGGGCTGCCCCTCAGCTCCAGAAGGCTCCGGGAACTGCAGACCCGGACCGAAGCTCCCCTCGTCCGGAGCCACCTGACCCTGAGCAGCGAACGGGATGGTGGGTGACAGGGGGTGAGGGGGCACCGAGATGTCCTCGCTGCTCTACCCACCCCCCCTCCCCCCACCCCAGGTTCCGCAGGCACGCCAGGCCCCGGCCGGCCGGGCCAGACTGGTGCTGGCTTGGGCTCGCGGTGTGCGGAGCGGGGGCGCCCTCCGCTGGCTGCCGAGCTGCAGGCTCTGGCCGGCCGGAGTCCAGTCGCGGGTCGTGCGGCTCAAGTGCAGCGCGAGCCCGCTCGAGAACTGCAGCCCCATGCCTGACCGGCAGGTCAGACCGCAAGGGAGGCGCAACGCGGGGCTCCTGTAGCGCCTGGCAGCCGCCTCGGTCTAAGGCCATACCACCCTGAACGTGCCCTCTCTCCTCTGATCTGGGAAACTGAGCAGGGTCGGGCCTGGTCAGTACTTGGATGGGAGACCGCCTAGTAGTTAGGCGATTTTTTTTTTATTTTTCTGAATGCCTACTTCAGAAAGTTAGAATCGGATGACTTCACACAGTAAAACGAATCATATTTTCATACATAATCTTAAGAATCCAGCAGCTGGTCATTCTTTTTCCTGTCCTAACACAGCTAACTGGAAATCAGTTGTAGTAAGTTCTACTGACTTCAGACCCTCATCCCTAAGGGAAGATATATAGGAAAACCCATAATATATCTAAATAAACATGAAAGATACAATGATGAGAAAGAAAAAAATTTCTCAGTGACATCTTAGCTGGTATCAGAAACACGATGATTATGAAAGCACAGCCCATAATCAAGTCCAGGCCATGGAAGCCTGTGACTGTCACTGAGTGTTGACTTCCCTTTCAGCTGAGGTCGTAAAAAGTGCTTTGTAAAATTCTGAGGTTTGAAGCACTTCTATCCTCCCGAAGAGACTGCAATCAGAAGGGTTTCTAGAATATCCTGACGCTGTGGTGAGCTCAAGCAATACATAATCCAGAGGACGGAAGACAGACATGTTGGGAAGTGGGGATGACTTCTACTGCACTTAGGGAGGAAGGGCATGTACAAGTGGAGAAGCAACACCTCAGTGATGGAATCTTTAAAGACTCCACACATGGAGAAGGGAATGGCAACCCACTCCAGTATTCTTGCCTGGAAAACTCCATGGGCAGAGGAGTCTGGCGGGCTGAAGTCCACGGGATTCCATGACTGACCGTGTGTGCACGAGGGTGGAGGGAGACGGGCTGGTAGCAAGAAACTGGTAGAAGTAAAAAATAAGAAAAAAATATAAAATAAAGACTCGATAAATATGACAACGACTGGTAGGAATAAACCTTCAGAAGTGCCTTCTCAGACCTCCCGTCAGAAGCACAAGCGTAATAAAGACACTGAGTTTTCACGGTCTCACACAAAATTAGACTGGTTTATGACAATGGGCAGAGAGGCTCCTCTAAGACATCGGGGCTGGGCTTTACTGGAGGATGCACATCGATTGAGTGCATGGCTGTGTGTTATGGAAATATGTCTTACTGGCAGGGCGAAGGCATCTTCTTGAAGAACACAGCAAATAACACCACAAATTCACGGAACTTGGCTACAATGACAATAGCTGATTTCGTGATGTCTACTGCTTGGCAGAGCTGGGATTGCCTCTGCCATTAAGTACCTCAGTGGCCAGCTGTGATAATAGCCATTACTTTCTCACTTAGAAACTTGCCATGTGCACTAGCGCAAGAACAGTGAAAGATCCCCAGAGAAGCAGAAGTCAGGCAGACATGCTTCTGTTTTCTCACAGAAGCTGCTTATGACCGGCCCTGCTCACAGACAGATTGCTAATTCCAAATCGATAGAAAGTTATGCAGATATTCTTTAGCAACTGAGCCACCAGTGAAGCCCTACTAGCTCAGTTGCTAAAGAATCTGCCTGCAACGCAGGAGACCCCGCTTTGAGTCCTGGGTCGGGAAGATCCGCTGGAGAAAGGATAGGCTACCCACTCCAGTATTCTGGCCTAGAGAATTCTATGGACTGTATAGTCCTTGGGGCCGCAAAGAGTCAGGCACGAACTGAGCCACTTTCACCTGCACATGCAGATATCACTTAAAAAAAGAAATGTGGTAACAGATCTAGGACCTCTGTCAAGCTCATGAGTGAGTACTATAAATATAGAGAATCAGCTTTGTCCTGCATAGTTACTACCATCCTGTATTTGCTTTGAGAGGAGTTGAGCTACTCTTGGTACAGAGGAATGATTCTTTACCAACTGAGCCACAAGGGAAGCCCACTAATACTGGAGTGGGTAGCCTATCCCTTCTCCAGCAGATCTTCCTGACCCAGGAATTGAACCAGGGTCTCCTGCCTGAGTAACACATATTGGGTAAAAAACGGTGAGGGGGCAGAACTAGGGACATTGATTGGTAAAATCAGTTTTCCTTGTCTAGATGGCTAGCGGACGCGAAAGAAATGTTGGTGTGGATTTAAAAAATTCTTCTGATACGAAACAAAAAATTTACTAGTTCTCTGCAGATCTTTAATGAAGCACAGATATTGTCATTAGATTGCTTTGGTCATATCCGTCTTATCCACATTTATTTTTTAAAATCACATAGAGTGGCTTCAATCACTTGAAGAAACGACAAAAGGTTTCTTTGGTCTCCATTCTATACTGGATCGAGAGAAGGCAGTTGATCAGCATGATGCAGGAGCTCAAGATGTTTTTGGGAAAAACTTGACTAGTCTGTTTAATGATATGGAAGAATGAATTAAGGATGGCAGCACGAAACAGAAGGCCATGCTAGAAGTACACAAGACCTTGTTTGGTAAGTCCAAACATGACTTTTTCTTTCAATTGAAGGATAGTTGCTTTACAGAATTTTGTTGCCAAACATCAACGTGAATGAGCCACAGGTGTACATATGTCTCCTCCCTCCTGAACCTCTCTCCCATCTCCTCCTCTCCGTTCCACCCCTCTAGCTTGTTGCAGAGCCCCTGTTTGAGTCCCCTGAGTCATACAGCAAATTGCATTGGCATCTCTTTTAACGTATGGTACTATGTTTCCATGTTCCTCTGCATTCATCTCACCCTCTTCTTCCTCACACCTGCCAGTGTCCATAAGTCTGTTCTCTACATCTGTGACTCCTTGGCTGCCCTGCAAATAATTTCATCAGTACCACCTTTAGTTCAAGCATTTCTTCCCCCCCCCCAAGCATTTCTTATTTCTTATTCCACTCTTACTGTCTTTAGTGTGAGACTGATCTCGAAACTGATATGAAAGTATTATTCTCAGCATGGAAAATTTGGAAGATGCAAACATGAAAAATTTAAAAAGTAACGCAGAGGCGAGTCACTCTAGGCTAACCCCTAAAACATTTATTGACTGATTTCTAGTTTCTCTTCTTTAACCTTTTTGATCTACGTAATCCTGTGTATTCCTTTTAGTTAGGGATTCATTTTTAGACTATCCTGACTCTTCAATTAAGTTCCAGTTTGGGTCTGATACACTTACAGATGTGCCAAGTGCTTGCTGAATACTATAGAACATATTTTATGTTTAAAATACTTCCATGCGTATGTAGTGAGTCAATGATTTTAAGTTTATTTGTTACACATTTCAGTGTAAAAGTCAATGTGTGAACTAACATATTTTCGATTTGGAAAAGGTGGCTTTTTTTGTTGTGTGTAAGAACTCCTCACTGGACCAAAGGTCATGGAGAGGTCTATTGTTTTCTAAAATGGTTATAGTGTTGTTGTTTTTTTCGGTAATTGAATTGGGGTGTGAGTTGCAAAGTTTGTGTTTCTGTTCATTTTTTCCATCTGTTCGGGTTTCTTTCTCTCTCCTGAGTCAGACAATAATTTCCCATTGGTTGTCCAGTTACCAAGGTTGGTGTCCATGCATCCGTGCTGGTCTCTGCATTCATGTCCGGGTGTCCTGTGAAAAACTAAGCTTAATTTATTTGGAAATGACCTAGCTGTGCAATATACTGTCATCACTCAGTTGAGCACAAGGATAGAAATTCAGGTGATCAAACTCCAGAGAAGCTTTTGTCGGAGAGGCGCGTGCGTTCAGGGGGTTGGGGTGGGCGGAGCGCGGACCGCGGATATCTCAGGTGCCCTCCCAACCTGGACCTCTCCAGGCCTGCCTCTGCTCGGCAGCCTCCCCCCGCCCCCATCGCGTTTGCTGCTCAGGGCCGGGAGGTCTCTGCAGCTGCCCGGCATCCTGCTCGAGGCCCCCCCGCCCACTCGCTGTCTTCCGGTGTCTCTCTGAACCCTCGTCTCATTCTGCCTCTGTCTCAGCTGGCGTGGTTGCGTGCGAGTGCCTGTCCGTGTGCCTGGCTGTCGCTCGTCCGCTCTCTCAGGAAGGTCCTGTGCTGGGCCCGTGGCGTGGGGGCAGGGCGGGCCTCGGTTGGGGGACAGGGCGGGGCTGAGGCGCTCCAGGGGGTTTGCACAGCCGGCAGGATGGGCGCCTGGGGCCCCGGCTGGGCTGTCCCTAAGCCCGCAGGAGGCTCCGGGGACCGCGGCCCCGGGCCGACGCCCCGCTCCTCCGGAGCCACGTGACCCTGAGCAGCGAACGGGATGGTGGGGGGCGGGGGGTGAGGGGGCACCGAGACGTCCTCCCCGCTCAAGCCACCCGCCTCCCCAACCCCCGCTAGAGATCCCGCAGCCTCGCCAGGCAGCTCGGGGTCCAGGAATTGCCCCAGGCTGGTCCAGGCGCGTGCTGGCCGGGGGTGTCGTCGGCTGGTCTCCCAGCTGCAGGGCCTGTCCCGGTTTTTCCCGTCATTTTCAACAGTGACGGTCACCCCACATTGTGAGTCGTCTAGATTTCTCACTGACACCCCTGTTAGGGAGTGGCTTTTTAGACAGATAGGGAAGGTCACTTGGGGGATGTTAGTCATGAGAGAAAATAAGGGCTCAGGTGGGATTGCAGATGTCATCCAGGGGGTAAATAGAGACAGTTGTTGCTGGTACCAAGACATGAAGTTTTTTTTCCCCCTTTTCCCAAAAGGCCATATTACGACCACATGGGGGCGCTGAGTAACAGCCCATAGCTCGGCTGGAAGGGTGGGCCTTTGATATTGATACCCTGGGATGGGTTGGACATACCCCCAACCTTTCTCATTAATGCAGATGCAGCCCGGGCTGCTTAAGTTGAGTTGAGAAGCAGTGTGGTTTGCAAGTGAACATGCCTCGTTTAGGGAGAGATCAATAGCCATACAGGGAGATATGATTAGAAAGAGGAAGAACATCATATGATGCATTTTACTTATCTGAGGCAGGATTGATGGGGTTCTGCTTAAACAAGAGCCTGAGATCTTCAACAGGTTCACAGGAATAGCTGTCCTCTGGCTTTGGAGTCTCAGTTTCTGTCTCCCCCTCCTGTAGGCCATAGGGTTTTATTCTAGAATTGCGGACCCAGGCAGATAGACCCTTCACTTTTACAGCAGTTGAAGTCACTAGAACAACCTGATATGGCCCTGTCCATTTCTCGGACAGCTGGTTTGGACTCCCTTTTTCTTGCCAGGTCTTTACTGATACTTGATCCCCTGGCTTTACCTGCGGATTTTTCAAGTCTTCCTGTGGTTTGTTCTCCATACCGTTGGAGTTCTTTTTGAAACCTTCCCAGGTCAATTATATGTTTTAAGAGTGTATTGGCATCCGCGTCAAAAAACAAATCAGAAGTTCAGAATGGACGTCCATACATCATTTCATAAGGACTTAAAAATAGTGGCCGTTTGGGGGATATCCGTAGCCTCATGAGGGCTATGGGCAGCATATGTGTCCACTTATTATGTCTTTCTTGACATAGATTAGCCAGAGCCCTTTTAAGAGTCTGGTTGGCTCTCTCTACCTTTCCTGAAGCTTGAGGCCTCCAGGATGAGTGGAGCCGTTTTTTATGCCTAAGCATGCGGCTAGGTTCTGGGGTATCGTGGCTGTAAGTGAGGGCCCGTTGTCACTCTGAAGTGACCGAGGCAGCCCAAACCTAGGCACTATCTCCTTCAGCAGAGCTTTACAGACTTCTGTAGCTCTCCCTGTCTCAGTAGGGAACGCTTCGATCCATCCTGTGAATATGTCAATAAAGACTAGCAAATAAGAAAACCATTGGGTCTTGGGCATGGCTGTAAATTCTACTTGCCAGTCCACTCCTGGGTATGATCCCCGATGATGGACAGGTGTAATTAGAGGAGGTCTGGTTTTTGGGATATTTTTTAGACAGGTGTCACATTTTTGTGTGACATGTTTAACAACCTTAGCTAACTGGGGATGGGAGAGAATAGGCTTAAGCATGATTTCTAGATTATCTTTTCCAAAATGGGTGCTCTTATGTAAGGAGTTAATAATGTTTTAAATCTGAGAATCAGGGAGTATTATTAGGGCCTGATCAGGCTGAAACCACCCATGTGACCCAATCTCCCAGCCCCGCTCAGCATATCGGGAATGCCCTATGGGGTAAAATCTGGAGTCAGGGTTTCCTTGGGGGAAAGGGGGCAGATAGCAGTGGCAGAGGTAGCTTCCCCGGCAGCTCGTCCTGCCTCTTGATCAGCTTTCCTATTTCCCTGAGCCTCTTTTTCTTGCCCCTTTTGGTGACTCTTGCAGTGGATGACAGCTAATTTTGCAGGAAGTTTGACTGCCTCCAGGAGCCTGAGAATGAGCTCTTTGTGTTTAATAGCAGAGCTTCGGGCACTGAGCATCCCTCTTTCTTTCCAAATTGCTGCACGGGCATGCAGAATGAGGAAAGCATACTTAGAGTCCATACACACATTAATCCTCTTTCCTTCTCCTAACTCCAAAGCTCTTGTCAGGGCAAAAAGTTCAGCTTTCTGGGCTGAGGTGTCTGGGGGAAGAGACCCACTTTCCTTAGTTTCTTCCAGGCTCGCTACAGCATATCCTGCTTTCCTCTCTCCCTTTTCTAAAAAACTGCTGCCATCTGTGTGCCAGTTTTCCTCTGGGTCAGATAAAGGTGTCTCTGATAGGTCCCGGCGAGAAGAGTATAACTCGTCTGTGATTTGTATGCATTGGTGATCCAGAGGGGAGGTAGGGGGATCTGGCAGTAAGGTTGCTGGATTTAAAGACTGGCAGACCCTCAACTTTATTTCTGGAGTGTCAAGGAGGAGGGCTTGGTATTGGGTGATGCTTCCCGCTGTCATCCACCTGTCCCCTTTCTTTTCCAAGACTGCTTCCACCCGGTGAGGTGTATACACTGTGGTAGGCTGACCCAGGGTCAGCTGAGATGCCTCCTGAATCGGTGGCTTCTACTGCCCGGAGGCAAGTGGGCCACCCTCTGGCCACCTCATCTAGTTATTTTGAGAGATAGCCACAGGTTGTAATACGGGCCCCATCATCTGCCCTAACACCCCAAGAGCAGTTCCTGTCCTTCCAGAAACATAGAGTCTAAAAGGCTTCTCCAGGTTGGGGAGGACTAAAGCTGGGGCTGTAGTGATGGACTCATTTAGGGCATTAAAGGCCACCTTGCAGGTCTCATGCCAGTCGAGTGGCTCTTCCTCTTTCCCCCTTAAATTTTCATATAGGGGTCTGGCCAGATTGCCATAATTAGGAATCCAGATCCTGCAAAACCCGGTCCTTCCTAAAAATCCCCTAAGCTGTTCTTTTGTTTGGGGGTACGGGGTATTTAAGATGAGGGATCTCCCCTCGGGGTCAGGCATTCTTTTTCTCTCCGTAATTATAAATCCAAGGTATTTTACTTGGGTTAAGCTAATCTGAGCCTACTTGGGGGATACTCGATAACCCTTTTCATACAGGAAACTTAGCGTTTTAAATAGTGTCCATTTGAGAGCTGGTAAAATCTGGCCTTGCTATGAGCAAGTCATCCACATACTGTATTAGACTACTCTTTGTTAAATTAAATTCCGTTAGTTCTCTCCCCGAGGAAGTCCCGAAGATATGAGGGCTGTCCCTAAACCCTTGGGGTAGTCGAGTCCAGTCGAGAGTTGTATGGTCTCACTTGTTTCCAAGTCCCGCCATTCAAAAGCAAAGAGTTTTTGGGATTCAGGATGGAGAGGAATGCAAAAGAAAGCACCTTGAAGGTCCAAGACTGAGAGGTACTTGGCATTTCCTGGGACTTGGGATAGGAGGGTATATGGGTTTGGGACTATGGGGTGGATGGGAACCACAGCTTCATTAACAGCTCTTAGATCCTGGACGAATCGGTAAGATCCATCTGGTTTTTAAACGGGCAAGATTGGGGTGTTGCAGGGGGACTCACAGCTGATTCGAGTTCCAGTATCTCGGTATTTGTTAACTAATGGTCTAAGACCCTCAAGAGCTTCTGGTGTTAAGGGATATTGTCTTTTCCAGGGCTAGGGAGCATTTGGTCTCAGAGAAATCTTTACTGGTGGAACATTTCTGGCTAAACCTGGGCTGGAGACATCCCACACCTGGGGATTGACATCATCTAGACAAGGGACAGACTCCTCCTTTTCTACCTCTGACTGTAAATATTCGGACATAGGCAAAGAAAATTATTGACTTCTACCTTTGTGTCCCCAAGTCACTCTGGTTTGGAGGCAAAAGTATTATTCTCACCATGGAAAATTTGGAAGCTGCAAACATGAAAAATTTAAAGAGTCACGCAGAGGCTAGTCACTCTATGCTAACCCCTAAGACATTTATTGACTGATTTCTAGCTTCTCTTCTTTAACCTTTTTTATCTACAGTAATCCTGTGTGTTCCTTTTAGTTAGGGATTCATTTTTAGACTATCCTGACTCTTCCACTACGTTCCAGTTTTGGGTCTGATACACTTACAGATGTGCAAATTGCTTCCTGAATACTATAGAATATATTTTATGTTTAAAATACTTCCATGCTTATGTAGTGAGTCAATGATTTTAAGTTTATTTGTTACACATTTCAATGTAAAAGTCAATGTGTGAACTAACATATTCACGACTTGGAAAAGTTGGCTTTTTTTTGCTGTGTGTTTGAACTCCTCACCCGACCAAAGGTCATGGAGAGGTCTATAGTTTTTCTAAAATGGTTATAGTGTTGTTTATTTTCTGGTAATTGAATTAGGGTGTGAGTTGCAAAGCTTGTTTTTCTGTTCATTTCATTCCATCTGTTCGGGTTTCTTTCTCTCTCCTGAGTCAGACAGTAATTTCCCATTGGTTGTCCAGTTACCAAGGTTGGTGTCCATGCATCCGTGCTGGTCTCTCCATACATGTCCGGGTGTCCTGTGAAACACTAAGCTTAATTTATTTGGAAATGACCTAGCTGTTCAATACACTGTCATCACTCAGTTGAGCAGAGGGAGAGAAATTCAAGTGACAAAACTCCAGAGAAGCTAGTGTCAGAGCGCCCCGGCGTGGCATGCGTGCAGGGGGTTGGGGGGAGGGGGCGGTGCGCGGAGCGCGGAGGTCTCAGGTGTCCTCCCACCATGGGCCTCTCCAGGTCCGCCGCTGCTCAGTGGCCTCCCCCCACCCCCATCGCTTTGGCTGCTCAGGGCCGGGTGGTCTCTGCAGCTGCCCGGCATCCTGCCCGAGGCCCCCCCTGCCCACACGCTGTCTTCCAGTCTCTCTCTCAACCCTCGACTCTTTCTGCCTCTGTCTCACCTGGCGTGGGTGCGTGCAAGTGCCTGTCCGTGTGCCTGGCTGTCGCTCGTCCGCTCTCTCAGGAAGGCCCTGTGCTGGGCCCGTGGCGTGGGGGCAGGGCGGGCCTCGGTTTGGGGACAGGGCGGGGCTGAGGCACTCCAGGGGGTTTGCACAGCCGGCAGGATGGGAGCCTGGGGCCCCGGCTGGGCTGCCCCTAAGCTCCAGAAGGCTCCGGGAACTGCAGACCCGGGCCGAAGCTCCCCTCGTCCGGAGCCACCTGACCCTGATCAGCAAACGGGATGGTGGGTGACAGGGGGTGAGGGGGCACCGAGATGTCCTCGCTGCTCTACCCACCCCCCCTCCCCCCACCCCAGGTTCCGCAGGCACGCCAGGCCCCTGCCGGCCGGGCCAGACTGGTGCTGGCTTGGGCTCGCGGTGTGCGGAGCGGGGGCGCCCTCCGCTGGCTGCCGAGCTGCAGGCTCTGGCCGGCCGGAGTCCAGTCGCGGGTCGTGCGGCTCAAGTGCAGCGCGAGCCCGCTCGAGAACTGCAGCCCCATGCCTGACCGGCAGGTCAGACCGCAAGGGAGGCGCAACGCGGGGCTCCTGTAGCGCCTGGCAGCCGCCACGGTCGAAGGCCATACCACCCTGAACGTGCCCTCTCTCCTCTGATCTGGGAAACTGAGCAGGGTCGGGCCTGGTCAGTACTTGGATGGGAGACCGCCTAGTAGTTAGGCGATTTTTTTTGATTTTTCTGAATGCCTACTTCAGAAAGTTAGAATCGGATGACTTCACACAGTAAAACGAATCATATTTTCATACATAATCTTAAGAATCCAGCAGCTGGTCATTCTTTTTCCTGTCCTAACACAGCTAACTGGAAATCAGTTGTAGTAAGTTCTACTGACTTCAGACCCTCATCCCTAAGGGAAGATATATAGGAAAACCCATAATATATCTAAATAAACATGAAAGATACAAGGATGAGAAAGAAAAAAATTTCTCAGTGACATCTTAGCTGGTATCAGAAACACGATGATTATGAAAGCACAGCCCATAATCAAGTCCAGGCCATGGAAGCCTGTGACTGTCACTGAGTGTTGACTTCCCTTTCAGCTGAGGTCGTAAAAAGTGCTTTGTAAAATTCTGAGGTTTGAAGCACTTCTATCCTCCCGAAGAGACTGCAATCAGAAGGGTTTCTAGAATATCCTGACGCTGTGGTGAGCTCAAGCAATACATACTCCAGAGGACGGAAGACAGACATGTTGGGAAGTGGGGATGACTTCTACTGCACTTAGGGAGGAAGGGCATGTACAAGTGGAGAAGCAACACCTCAGTGATGGAATCTTTAAAGACTCCACACATGGAGAAGGGAATGGCAACCCACTCCAGTATTCTTGCCTGGAAAACTCCATGGGCAGAGGAGTCTGGCGGGCTGAAGTCCACGGGATTCCATGACTGACCGTGTGTGCACGAGGGTGGAGGGAGACGGGCTGGTAGCAAGAAACTGGTAGAAGTAAAAAATAAGAAAAAAATATAAAATAAAGACTCGATAAATATGACAACGACTGGTAGGAATAAACCTTCAGAAGTGCCTTCTCAGACCTCCCGTCAGAAGCACAAGCGTAATAAAGACACTGAGTTTTCACGGTCTCACACAAAATTAGACTGGTTTATGACAATGGGCAGAGAGGCTCCTCTAAGACATCGGGGCTGGGCTTTACTGGAGGATGCACATCGATTGAGTGCATGGCTGTGTGTTATGGAAATATGTCTTACTGGCAGGGCGAAGGCATCTTCTTGAAGAACACAGCAAATAACACCACAAATTCACGGAACTTGGCTACAATGACAATAGCTGATTTCGTGATGTCTACTGCTTGGCAGAGCTGGGATTGCCTCTGCCATTAAGTACCTCAGTGGCCAGCTGTGATAATAGCCATTACTTTCTCACTTAGAAACTTGCCATGTGCACTAGCGCAAGAACAGTGAAAGCTCCCCAGAGAAGCAGAAGTCAGGCAGACATGCTTCTGTTTTCTCACAGAAGCTGCTTATGACCGGCCCTGCTCACAGACAGATTGCTAATTCCAAATCGATAGAAAGTTATGCAGATATTCTTTAGCAACTGAGCCACCAGTGAAGCCCTACTAGCTCAGTTGCTAAAGAATCTGCCTGCAACGCAGGAGACCCCGCTTTGAGTCCTGGGTCGGGAAGATCCGCTGGAGAAAGGATAGGCTACCCACTCCAGTATTCTGGCCTAGAGAATTCTATGGACTGTATAGTCCTTGGGGCCGCAAAGAGTCAGGCACGAACTGAGCCACTTTCACCTGCACATGCAGATATCACTTAAAAAAAGAAATGTGGTAACAGATCTAGGACCTCTGTCAAGCTCATGAGTGAGTACTATAAATATAGAGAATCAGCTTTGTCCTGCATAGTTACTACCATCCTGTATTTGCTTTGAGAGGAGTTGAGCTACTCTTGGTACAGAGGAATGATTCTTTACCAACTGAGCCACAAGGGAAGCCCACTAATACTGGAGTGGGTAGCCTATCCCTTCTCCAGCAGATCTTCCTGACCCAGGAATTGAACCAGGGTCTCCTGCCTGAGTAACACATATTGGGTAAAAAACGGTGAGGGGGCAGAACTAGGGACATTGATTGGTAAAATCAGTTTTCCTTGTCTAGATGGCTAGCGGACGCGAAAGAAATGTTGGTGTGGATTTAAAAAATTCTTCTGATACGAAACAAAAAATTTACTAGTTCTCTGCAGATCTTTAATGAAGCACAGATATTGTCATTAGATTGCTTTGGTCATATCCGTCTTATCCACATTTATTTTTTAAAATCACATAGAGTGGCTTCAATCACTTGAAGAAACGACAAAAGGTTTCTTTGGTCTCCATTCTATACTGGATCGAGAGAAGGCAGTTGATCAGCATGATGCAGGAGCTCAAGATGTTTTTGGGAAAAACTTGACTAGTCTCTTTAATGATATGGAAGAATGAATTAAGGATGGCAGCACGAAACAGAAGGCCATGCTAGAAGTACACAAGACCTTGTTTGGTAAGTCCAAACATGACTTTTTCTTTCAATTGAAGGATAGTTGCTTCACAGAATTTTGTTGCCAAACATCAACGTGAATGAGCCACAGGTGTACATATGTCTCCTCCCTCCTGAACCTCTCTCCCATCTCCTCCTCTCCGTTCCACCCCTCTAGCTTGTTGCAGAGCCCCTGTTTGAGTCCCCTGAGTCATACAGCAAATTGCATTGGCATCTCTTTTAACGTATGGTACTATGTTTCCATGTTCCTCTGCATTCATCTCACCCTCTTCTTCCTCACACCTGCCAGTGTCCATAAGTCTGTTCTCTACATCTGTGACTCCTTGGCTGCCCTGCAAATAATTTCATCAGTACCACCTTTAGTTCAAGCATTTCTTCCCCCCCCCCAAGCATTTCTTATTTCTTATTCCACTCTTACTGTCTTTAGTGTGAGACTGATCTCGAAACTGATATGAAAGTATTATTCTCAGCATGGAAAATTTGGAAGATGCAAACATGAAAAATTTAAAAAGTAACGCAGAGGCGAGTCACTCTAGGCTAACCCCTAAAACATTTATTGACTGATTTCTAGTTTCTCTTCTTTAACCTTTTTGATCTACGTAATCCTGTGTATTCCTTTTAGTTAGGGATTCATTTTTAGACTATCCTGACTCTTCCATTAAGTTCCAGTTTGGGGTCTGATACACTTACAGATGTGCCAAGTGCTTGCTGAATACTATAGAACATATTTTATGTTTAAAATACTTCCATGCGTATGTAGTGAGTCAATGATTTTAAGTTTATTTGTTACACATTTCAGTGTAAAAGTCAATGTGTGAACTAACATATTTTCGATTTGGAAAAGGTGGCTTTTTTTGTTGTGTGTAAGAACTCCTCACTGGACCAAAGGTCATGGAGAGGTCTATTGTTTTCTAAAATGGTTATAGTGTTGTTGTTATTTTCGGTAATTGAATTGGAGTGTGAGTTGCAAAGTTTGTGTTTCTGTTCATTTTTTCCATCTGTTCGGGTTTCTTTCTCTCTCCTGAGTCAGACAATAATTTCCCATTGGTTGTCCAGTTACCAAGGTTGGTGTCCATGCATCCGTGCTGGTCTCTGCATTCATGTCCGGGTGTCCTGTGAAATACTAAGCTTAATTTATTTGGAAATGACCTAGCTGTGCAATATACTGTCATCACTCAGTTGAGCACAAGGATAGAATTTCAGGTGATCAAACTCCAGAGAAGCTTTTGTCGGAGAGGCGCGTGCGTTCAGGGGGTTGGGGTGGGCGGAGCGCGGACCGCGGATATCTCAGGTGCCCTCCCAACCTGGGCCTCTCCAGGCCTGCCTCTGCTCGGCAGCCTCCCCCCGCCCCCATCGCGTTTGCTGCTCAGGGCCGGGAGGTCTCTGCAGCTGCCCGGCATCCTGCCCGAGGCCCCCCCTGCCCACACGCTGTCTTCCGGTGTCTCTCTGAACCCTCGTCTCATTCTGCCTCTGTCTCAGCTGGCGTGGTTGCGTGCGAGTGCCTGTCCGTGTGCCTGGCTGTCGCTCGTCCGCTCTCTCAGGAAGGTCCTGTGCTGGGCCCGTGGCGTGGGGGCAGGGCGGGCCTCGGTTGGGGGACAGGGCGGGGCTGAGGCGCTCCAGGGGGTTTGCACAGCCGGCAGGATGGGGGCCTGGGGCCCCGGCTGGGCTGTCCCTAAGCCCGCAGGAGGCTCCGGGGACCGCGGCCCCGGGCCGACGCCCCGCTCCTCCGGAGCCACGTGACCCTGAGCAGCGAACGGAATGGTGGGGGGCGGGGGGTGAGGGGGCACCGAGACGTCCTCCCCCCTAAAGCCACCCCCCTCCCCAACCCCCGCCAGAGATCCCGCAGCCTCCCCAGGCAGCTCGGGGTCCAGGAAGTGCCCCGGGCCGGTCCAGGCGCGTGCTGGCCGGGGGTGTCGTCGGCTGGTCTCCCAGCTGCAGGGCCTCTCCCGGTTTTTCCCGTCATTTTCAACAGTGACAGTCACCCCACATTGTGAGTCGTCTAGATTTCTCACTGACACCCCTGTTAGGGAGTGGCTTTTTAGACAGATAGGGAAGGTCACTTGGGGGATGTTAGTCATGAGAGAAAATAAGGGCTCAGGTGGGATTGCAGACGTCATCCAGGGGGTAAATAGAGACAGTTGTTGCTGGTACCAAGACATGAAGTTTTTTTTCCCCCTTTGCCCAAAAGGCCATATTACGACCACATGGGGGCGCTGAGTAACAGTCCATAGCTCGGCTGGAAGGGTGGGCCTTTGATATTGATACCCTGGGATGGGTTGGACATACCCCCAACCTTTGTCATTAATGCAGATGCAGCCCGGGCTGCTTAGGTTGAGTTGAGAAGCAGTGTGGTTTGCAAGTGAACATGCCTCGTTTAGGGAGAGATCAATAGCCATACAGGGAGATATGATTAGAAAGAGGAAGAACATCATATGATGCATTTTACTTATCTGAGGCAGGATTGATGGTGTTCTGCTTGAACAAGAGCCTGAGATCTTCAACAGGTTCACAGGAATAGCTGTCCTCTGGCTTTGGAGTCTCAGGTTCTGTCTCCCCCTCCTGTAGGCCATAGGGTTTTATTCTAGAATTGCGGACCCAGGCAGATAGACCCTTCACTTTTACAGCAGTTGAAGTCACTAGAACAACCTGATATGGCCCTGTCCATTTCTCGGACAGCTGGTTTAGACTCCCTTTTTCTTGCCAGGTATTTACTGATACTTGATCCCCTGGCTTTACCTGGGGATTTTTCAAGTCTTCCTGTGGTTTGTTCTCCATACCGTTGGAGTTCTTGCTGAAACCTTCCCAAGTCAATTATATGTTTTAAGAGTGTATTGGCATCCTCATCAAGAAACAAATCAGAAGTTCAGAATGGTCGTCCATACATCATTTCATAAGGACTTAACAATAGTGGCCGTTTTGGGGATGTCCGTAGCCTCAGGAGGGCTATGGGCAGCATATGTGTCCACTTATTATGTGTTTCTGACATAGCTTAGCCAGAGCCCTTTTAAGAGTCTGGTTGGCTCTCTCTTCCTTTCCTGAAGCTTTAGGGCTCCAGGATGAGCGGAGCCGGTATTTTATGCCTAAGCATGCGGCTAGATTCTGGGGTATCGTGGCTGTAAGTGAGGGCCCGTTGTCACTCTGAAGTGACCGAGGCAGCCCAAACCTAGGCACTAACTCCTTCAGCAGAGCTTTACAGACTTCTGTAGCTCTCTCAGTCTCAGTAGGGAACGCTTCGATCCATCCTGTGTATGTGTCAATAAAGACTAGCAAGTAAGAAAACCCTTGGGTCTTGGGCATGGCTGTCAATTCTACTTGCCAGTCCGCTCCTGGGTATGATCCCCGATGTTGGACAGGTGTAATTAGAAGAGGTCTGGTTTTTGGGTTATTTTTTAGACAGGTGTCACAATTTTGTGTGACCTGTTTAACAACCTTAGCTAACTGGGGATGGGAGAGAATAGGCTTAAGCAAGATTTCTAGATTATCTTTTCCAAAATGGGCGCTCTTATGTAAGGAGTTAGTAATGTTTTAAACCTGAGAATCAGGGAGTATTATTTGGGCCTGATCAGGCTGAAACCACCCATGTGACCCAATCTCCCAGCCCCGCTCATCATATCGGGAATGTCCCCCTGGGGTAAAATCTGGAGTCAGGGTTTCCTTGGGGAAAAGGGGGCAGATAGCAGTGTCAGGGGTAGCTTCCCCGGCAGCTCGTCCTGCCTCTTGATCAGCTTTCCTATTTCCTGAGCCTCTTTTTCTTGCCTCTTTTGGTGACTCTTGCAGTGGATGACAGCTAATTTTGCAGGAAGTTTCACTGCCTCCAGGAGCCTGAGAATGAGCTCTTTGTGTTTAATAGCAGAGCTTCGGGCACTGAGCATCCCTCTTTCTTTCCAAATTGCTGCACGGGCATGCAGAATGAGGAAAGCATACTTAGAGTCCATACACACATTAATCCTCTTTCCTTCTCCTAACTCCAAAGCTCTTGTCAGGGCAAAAAGTTCAGCTTTCTGGGCTGAGGTGTCTGGGGGAAGAGACCCACTTTCCTTAGTTTCTTCCAGGCTCGCTACAGCATATCCTGCTTTCCTCTCTCCCTTTTCTACAAAACTGCTGCCATCTGTGTGCCAGTTTTCCTCTGGGTCAGATAAAGGTGACTCTGATAGGTCCCGGCGAGAAGAGTATAACTCGTCTGTGATTTGTATGCATTGGTGATCCAGAGGGGAGGTAGGGGGATCTGGCAGTAAGGTTGCTGGATTTAAAGTCTGGCAGACCCTCAACTTTATTTCTGGAGTGTCAGGGAGGAGGGCTTGGAATTGGGTGATCCTTCCCCCTGTCATCCACCTGTCCCCTTTCGTTTCCAAGACTGCTTGCACAAGGTGAGGCGTATACACTGTGGTGGGCTGACCCAGGGTCAGCTTAGATGCCTCCTTAACCATAAGAGCAGTGGCTGCTACTGCCCGGAGGCATGTGGGCCACCCTCTGGCCACCTCATCTAGTTATTTTGAGAGATAAGCCACAGGTTGTAATACGGGCCCCATCATCTGCTCTAACACCCCAAGAGCAGTTCCTGTCCTTCCAGAAATATAGAGTCTAAAAGGCTTCTCCAGGTTGGGGAGGCCTAAAGCTGGGGCTGTAGTGATGGACTCTTTTAGGACATTAAAGGCCATCTTGCAGGTCTCATGCCAGTCGAGTGGCTCTTCCACTTTCCCCCTTAAATTTTCATATAGGGGTCTGGCCAGATTGCCATAATTAGGAACCCAGATCCTGCAAAACCCGGTCCTTCCTAAAAATCCCCTAAGCTGTTGTTTTGTTTGGGGGTACGGGGTATTTAAGATGAGGGATCTCCCCTCGGGGTCAGGCATTCTTTTTCTCTCCGTAATTATAAATCCAAGGTATTTTACTTGGGTTAAGCTAATCTGAGCCTACTTGGGGGATACTCGATAACCCTTTTCATACAGGAAAGTTAGCGTTTTAAATAGTGTCCATTTGAGAGCTGGTAAAATCTGGCCTAGCTATGAGCAAGTCATCCACATACTGTATTAGACTACTGTTTGTTAAAGTTAATTCCCTTAGTTCTCTCCCCGAGGAAGTCCCGAAGATATGAGGGCTGTCCCTAAACCCTTGGGGTAGTCGAGTCCAGTTGAGAGTTGTATCTTCTCTCTTGTTTCCAAGTCCCACCACTCAAAAGCAAAGAGTTTTTGGGATTCAGGATGGAGAGGAATGCAAAAGAAAGCACCTTGAAAGTCCAAGACTGAGAAGTACTTGGCATTTCTTGGGACTTGGGATAGGAGGGTATATGGGTTTGGGACTATGGGGTGGATGGGAACCACAGCTTCATTAACAGCTCTTAGATCCTGGACGAATCGGTAAGATCCATCTGGTTTTTGAACGGGCAAGATTGGGGTGTTGCTGGGGTCTCACAGCTGATTCGTGTTCCAGTACCTCGGTATTTGTTAACTAATAGTCTAAGACCCCCAAGAGCTTCTGGTTTTAAGGGATATTGTCTTTTCCAGGGCTAGGGAGCATTTGGTCTCAGAGAAATCTTTACTGGTGGAACATTTATGGCTAAACCAGGACTGGAGACATCCCACACCTGGGGATTGACCTCATCTAGACAAGGGACAGACTCCTCCTTTTCTACCTCTGACTGTAAATATTCAGACATAGGCAAAGAAAATTATCGACTTCTACCTTTGTGTCCCCAAGTCAATCTGGTTTGGAGGAGAAAGTATTATTCTCAAAATGGAAAATTTGGAAGCTGCAAACATGAAAAATTTAAAGAGTCACGCAGAGGGTAGTCATTCTAAGCTAAGCCCTAAGACATTTATTGACTGATTTCTAGCTTCTCTTCTTTAACCTTTTTTATCTACAGTAATCCTGTGTGTTCCTTTTAGTTAGGGATTCATTTTTAGACTATCCTGACTCTTCCACTCTGTTCCAGTTTTGGGTCTGATACACTTAGAGATGTGCCAAGTGCTTCCTGAATACTATAGAATATATTTTATATTTAAAATACTTCCATGCTTATGTAGTGAGTCAATGATTTTAAGTTTATTTGTTACACATTTCAATGTAAAAGTCAATGTGTGAACTAACATATTCACGACTTGGAAAAGTTGGCTTTTTTTTGCTGTGTGTTTGAACTCCTCACCCGACCAAAGGTCATGGAGAGGTCTATTGTTTTTCTAAAATGGTTATAGTGTTGTTTATTTTCTGGTAATTGAATTAGGGTGTGAGTTGCAAAGACTGTGTTTCTGTTCATTTCATTCCATCTATTCGGGTTTCTTTCTCTCTCCTGAGTCAGACAGTAATTTCCCATTGGTTGTCCAGTTACCAAGGTTGGTGTCCATGCATCCGTGCTGGTTTCTCCATACATGTCCGGGTGTCCTGTGAAACACTAAGCTTAATTTATTTGGAAATGACCTAGCTGTTCAATACACTGTCATCACTCAGTTGAGCAGAGGGAGAGAAATTCAAGTGACAAAACTCCAGAGAAGCTAGTGTCAGAGTGCCCCGGCGTGGCATGCATGCAGGGGGTTGTGGGGAGGGGGGCGGGGCGCGGAGCGCGCAGATCTCAGGTGTCCTCCCACCCTGGGCCTCTCCAGGCCCACCGCTGCTCAGTGGCCTCCCCCCGCCCCCATCAATTTGGCTGCTCAGGGCCGGGTGGTCTCTGCAGCTGCCCGGCATCCTGCGCGAGGCCCCTTCTGCCCACAGGCTGTCTTCCAGTCTCTCTCTGAACCCTCGACTCTTTCTGCCTCTGTCTCACCTGGCGTGGGTGCGTGCGAGTGCCTGTCCGTGTGCGTGGCTGTCACTCGTCCGCTCTCTCAGGAAGGTCCTGTGCTGGGCCCGTGGCGTGGGGGCAGGGCGGGCCTCGGTTTGGGGACAGGGCGGGGCTGGGGCACTCCAGGGGGTTTGAACAGCCGGCATGATGGGCGCCTGGGGCCCCGGCTGGGCTGCCCCTAAGCCCGCAGGAGTCTCCTGGGACCGCGGAACCAGGCCGACGCCCCGCTCATCCGGAGCCACGTGACCCTGAGCAGCGATCGGGATGGTGGGGGGCGGGGTTGGGGGGGCACCGAGACGTCCTCCCCGCTCAAGCCACCCCCCTCCCCAACCCCCGCCAGAGCTCCCGAAGCCTCGCCAGGCCGCTCGGGGTCCGGGAAGCGCCCCGGGCCGGGCCAGGCACGTGCTGGCCTGGGGTAGCGTCGGCTGGTCTCCCAGCTGCAGGGCCTGTCCTGGTTTTTCCCATCAGTTTCAACAGTGACGGTCACCCCACATTGTGAGTCATCTAGATTTCTCACTGACACCCCTGTTAGGGAGTGGCTTTTTAGAGAGATAGGGAAGGTCACTTGGGGGATGTTAGTCATGAGAGAAAATAAGGGCTCAGGTGGGATTGCAGATGTCATCCAGGGGGTAAATAGAGACAATTGTTGCTGGTACCAAGACATGAAGTTTTTTTTCCCCCTTTCCCCAAAAGGCCATATTACGACCACATGGGGGCGCTGAGTAACAGCCCATAGCTCGGCTGGAAGGGTGGGCCTTTGATAGTGATACCCTGGGATGGGTTGGACATACACCCAACCTTTGTCATTAATGCAGATGCAGCCCGGGCTGGTTAGGTTGAGTTGAGAAGCAGTGTGGTTTGCAAGTGAACATGCCTCGTTTAGGGAGAGATCAATAGCCATACAGGGAGATATGATTAGAAAGAGGAAAAACATCATATGATGCATTTTACTTATCTGAGGCAGGATTAATGGGATTCTGCTTGAACAAGAGCCTGAGATCTTCAACAGGTTCACAGGAATAGCTGTCCTCTGGCTTTGGAGTCTCAGTTTCTGTCTCCCCCTCCTGTAGGCCATAGGGTTTTATTCTAGAATTGTGGACCCAGGCAGATAGACCCTTCACTTTTACAGCAGTTGAAATCACTAGAACAACCTGATATGGCCCTGTCCATTTCTCGGACAGCTGCTTTGGACTCCCTTTTTCTTGCCAGGTCTTTACTGATACTTGATCCCCTGGCTTTACCTGGGGATTTTTCAAGTCTTCCTGTGGTTTGTTCTCCATACCGTTGGAGTTCTTGCTGAAACCTTCCCAGGTCAATTATATGTTTTAAGAGTGTATTGGCATCCTCGTCAAGAAACAAATCAGAAGTTCAGAATGGTCGTCCATACATCATTTCATAAGGACTTAACAATAGTGGCCGTTTGGGGGATGTCCGTAGCCTCATGAGGGCTATGGGCAGCATATGTGTCCACTTATTATGTGTTTCTGACATAGCTTAGCCAGAGCCCTTTTAAGAGTCTGGTTGGCTCTCTCTACCTTTCCTGAAGCTTGAGGCCTCCAGGATGAGCAGAGCTGGTATTTTATGCCTAAGTATTTGGCTAGGTTCTGGGGTATCGTGGCTGTAAGTGAGGGCCCGTTGTCACTCTGAAGTGACCGAGGCAGCCCAAACCTAGGCACTATCTCCTTCAGCAGAGCTTTACAGACTTCTGTAGCTCTCTCAGTCTCAGTAGGGAACGCTTCGATCCATCCTGTGAATGTGTCAATAAAGACTAGCAAGTAAGAAAACCCTTGGGTCTTGGGCATGGCTGTCAATTCTACTTGCCAGTCCGCTCCTGGGTATGATCCCCGATGTTGGACAGGTGTAATTAGAGGAGGTCTGGTTTTTGGGTTATTTTTTAGACAGGTGTCACAATTTTGTGTGACCTGTTTAACAACCTTAGCTAACTGGGGATGGGAGAGAATAGGCTTAAGCAAGATTTCTAGATTATGTTTTCCAAAATGGGCACTTTTATGTAAGGAGTTAGTAATGTTTTAAACCTGAGAATCAGGGAGTATTATTTGGGCCTGATCAGGCTGAAACCACCCATGTGACCCAATCTCCCAGCCCCGCTCAGCATATCGGGAATGTCCCCCTGGGGTAAAATCTGGAGTCAGGGTTTCCTTGGGGAAAAGGGGGCAGATAGCAGTGGCAGAGGTAGCTCCCCCGGCAGCTCGTTCTGCCTCTTGATCAGCTTTCCTATTTCCCTGAGCCTCTTTTTCTTGCCCCTTTTGGTGACTCTTGCAGTGGATGACAGCTAATTTTGCAGGAAGTTTGACTGCCTCCAGGAGCCTGAGAATGAGCTCTTTGTGTTTAATAGCAGAGCTTCGGGCACTGAGCATCCCTCTTTCTTTCCAAATTGCTGCACGGGCATGCAGAATGAGGAAAGCATACTTAGAGTCCATACACACATTAATCCTCTTTCCTTCTCCTAACTCCAAAGCTCTTGTCAGGGCAAAAAGTTCAACTTTCTGGGCTGAGGTGTCTGGGGGAAGAGACCCACTTTCCTTAGTTTCTTCCAGGCTCGCTACAGCATATCCTGCTTTCCTCTCTCCCTTTTCTACAAAACTGCTGCCATCTGTGTGCCAGTTTTCCTCTGGGTCAGATAAAGGTGTCTCTGATAGGTCCCGGCGAGAAGAGTATATCTCGTCTGTGATTTGTATGCATTGGTGATCCAGAGGGGAGTTAGGGGGATCTGGCAGTAAGGTTGCTGGATTTAAAGACTGGCAGACCCTCAACTTTATTTCTGGAGTGTCAAGGAGGAGGGCTTGGTATTGGGTGATCCTTCCCCCTGTCATCCACCTGTCCCCTTTCGTTTCCAAGACTGCTTGCACTCAGTGAAGCGTATACACTGTAGTGGGCTGACCCAGGGTCAGCTTAGATGCCTCCTTAACCATAAGAGCGGTGGCTGCTACTGCCCGGAGGCAAGTGGGCCACCCTCTGGCCACCTCATCTAGTTATTTTGAGAGATAAGCCACAGGTAGTAATACGGGCCCCATCATCTGCTCTAACACCCCAAGAGCAGTTCCTGTCCTTCCAGAAACATAGAGTCTAAAAGGCTTCTCCAGGTTGGGGAGGCCTAAAGCTGGGGCTGTAGTGATGGACTCTTTTAGGGCATTAAAGGCCACCTTGCAGGTCTCATGCCAGTCGAGTGGCTCTTCCTCTTTCCCCCTTAAATTTTCATATAGGGGTCTGGCCAGATTGCCATAATTAGGAATCAATATCCTGCAAAACCCGGCCCTTCCTAAAAATCCCCTAAGCTGTTGTTTTGTTTGGGGGTACGGGGTATTTAAGATGAGGGATCTCCCCTCGGGGTCAGGCATTCTTTTTCTCTCCGTAATTATAAATCCAAGGTATTTTACTTGGGTTAAGCTAATCTGAGCCTACTTGGGGGATACTCGATAACCCTTTTCATACAGGAAAGTTAGCGTCTTAATAGTGTCCATTTGAGAGCTGGTAAAATCTGGCCTAGCTATGAGCAAGTCATCCACATACTGTATTAGACTACTGTTTGTTAAAGTTAATTCCCTTAGTTCTCTCCCCGAGGAAGGTCGGAAGATATGAGGGCTGTCCCTAAACCCTTGGGGTAGTCGAGTCCAGTCGAGAGTTCTATGGTCTCTCTTGTTTCCAAGTCCCGCCACTCAAAAGCAAAGAGATTTTGGGATTCAGGATGGAGAGGAATGCAAAAGAAAGCACCTTGAAGGTCCAAGACTGAGAAGTACTTGGCATTTCCTGGGACTTGGGATAGGAGGGTATATGGGTTTGGGACTATGGGGTGGATGGGAACCACAGGTTCATTAACAGCTCTTAGATCCTGGACGAATCGGTAAGATCCATCTGGTTTTTGAACGGGCAAGATTGGGGTGTTGCAGGGGGACTCACAGCTGATTCGAGTTCCAGTATCTCGGTATTTGTTAACTAATGGTCTAAGACCCTCAAGAGCTACTGGTTTTAAGAGATACTGTCTTTTCCAGGGCTAGGGAGCATTTGGTCTCAGAGAAATCTTTACTGGTGGAACATTTATGGCTAAACCAGGGCTGGAGACATCCCACACCTGGGGATTGACATCATCTAGACAAGGGACAGACTCCTCCTTTTCTACCTCTGACTGTAAATATTCAGACATAGGCAAAGAAAATTATCGACTTCTACCTTTGTGTCCCCAAGTCACTCTGGTTTGGAGGCGAAAGTATTATTCTCAAAATGGAAAATTTGGAAGCTGCAAACATGAAAAATTTAAAGAGTCACGCAGAGGCTAGTCACTCTAAGCTAACCCCTAAGACATTTATTGACTGATTTCTAGCTTCTCTTCTTTAACCTTTTTTATCTACAGTAATCCTGTGTGTTCCTTTTAGTTAGGGATTCATTTTTAGACTATCCTGACTCTTCCACTACGTTCCAGTTTTGGGTCTGATACACTTAGAGATGTGCCAAGTGCTTCCTGAATACTATAGAATATATTTTATGTTTAAAATACTTCCATGCGTATGTAGTGAGTCAATGATTTTAAGTTTATTTGTTACACATTTCAATGTAAAAGTTAATGTGTGAACTAACATATTCACGACTTGGAAAAGTTGGCTTTTTTTTGCTGTGTGTTTGAACTCCTCACCCGACCAAAGGTCATGGAGAGGTCTATAGTTTTTCTAAAATGGTTATAGTGTTGTTTATTTTCTGGTAATTGAATTAGGGTGTGAGTTGCAAAGCCTGTGTTTCTGTTCATTTCATTCCATCTGATCGGGTTTCTTTCTCTCTCCTGAGTCAGACAGTAATTTCCCATTGGTTGTCCAGTTACCAAGGTTGGTGTCCATGCATCCGTGCTGGTCTCTCCATACATGCCCGGGTGTCCTGTGAAACACTAAGCTTAATTTATTTGGAAATGACCTAGCTGTTCAATACACTGTCATCACTCAGTTGAGCAGAGGGAGAGAAATTCAAGTTACAAAACTCCAGAGAAGCTAGTGTCAGAGCGCCCCGGCGTGGCATGCATGCAAGGGGTTGGGGGGAGGGGTCGGTGCGCGGAGCGCGGAGGTCTCAGGTGTCCTCCCACCATGGGCATCTCCAGGTCCGCCGCTGCTCAGTGGCCTCCCCCCGCCCCCATCGCTTTGGCTGCTCAGGGCCGGGTGGTCTCTGCAGCTGCCCGGCATCCTGCCCGAGGCCCCCCCTGCCCACACGCTGTCTTCCAGTCTCTCTCTGAACCCTCGACTCTTTCTGCCTCTGTCTCACCTGGCGTGGGTACGTGCGAGTGCCTGTCCGTGTGCGTGGCTGTCGCACGTCCGCTCTCTCAGGAAGGTCCTGTGCTGGGCCCGTGGCGTGGGGGCAGGGCGGGCCTCGGTTTGGGGACAGGGCGGGGCTGAGGCACTCCTGGGGGTTTGCACAGCCGGCAGGATGGGCGCCTGGGTCCCCGGCTCGGCTGCCCCTAAGCCCGCAGGAGGCTCTGGGGACCGCGGCCCCGGGCCGACGCCCCGCTCGTCAGGAGCCACGTGACCCTGAGCAGCGAACGGGATGGTGGGGGGCGGGGGTTGGAGGGGCACCGAGATGTCCTCCCCGCTCAAGCGACCCCCCTCTCCAACCCCCGCCAGAGCTCCCGCAGCCTCGCCAGGCCGCTCGGGGTCCGGGAAGCGCCCCGGGCCGGGCCAGGCGCTTGCTGGCCGGGGGTGGCATCGGCTGATCTCCCAGCTGCAGGGCCTGTCCCGGTTTTTCCCATCAGTTTCAACAGTGACGGTCACCCCACATTGTGAGTCGTCTAGATTTCTCACTGACACCCCTGTTAGGGAGTGGCTTTTTAGAGAGATAGGGAAGGTCACTTGGGGGATGTTAGTCATGAGAGAAAATAAGGGCTCAGGTGGGATTGCAGATGTCATCCAGGGGGTAAATAGAGACAGTTGTTGCTGGTACCAAGACATGAAGTTTTTTTTCCCCCTTTCCCCAAAAGGCCATATTACGACCACATGGGGGCGCTAAGTAACAGCCCATAGCTCGGCTGGAAGGGTGGGCCTTTGATAGTGATACCCTGGGATGGGTTGGACATACACCCAACCTTTGTCATTAATGCAGATGCAGCCCGGGCTGCTTAGGTTCAGTTGAGAAGCAGTGTGGTTTGCAAGTGAACATGCCTCGTTTAGGGAGAGATCAATAGCCATACAGGGAGATATGATTAGAAAGAGGAAAAACATCATATGATGCATTTTACTTATCTGAGGTAGGATTAATGGGATTCTGCTTGAACAAGAGCCTGAGATCTTCAACAGGTTCACAGGAATAGCTGTCCTCTGGCTTTGGAGTCTCAGTTTCTGTCTCCCCCTCCTGTAGGCCATAGGGTTTTATTCTAGAATTGTGGACCCAGGCAGATAGACCCTTCACTTTTACAGCAGTTGAAGTCACTAGAACAACCTGATATGGCCCTGTCCATTTCTCGGACAGCTGGGTTGGACTCCCTTTTTCTTGCCAGGTCTTTACTGATACTTGATCCCCTGGCTTTACCTGGGGATTTTTCAAGTCTTCCTGTGGTTTGTTCTCCATACCGTTGGAGTTCTTGCTGAAACCTTCCCAGGTCAATTATATGTTTTAAGAGTGTATTGGCATCCTCGTCAAGAAACAAATCAGAAGTTCAGAATGGTCGTCCATACATCATTTCATAAGGACTTAACAATAGTGACCGTTTGGGGGATGTCCGTAGCCTCATGAGGGCTATGGGCATCATATGTGTCCACTTATTATGTGTTTCTGACATAGCTTAGCCAGAGCCCTTTTAAGAGTCTGGTTGGCTCTCTCTACCTTTCCTGAAGCTTGAGGCCTCCAGGATGAGCAGAGCTGGTATTTTATGCCTAAGTATTTGGCTAGGTTCTGGGGTATCGTGGCTGTAAGTGAGGGCCCGTTGTCACTCTGAAGTGACCGAGGCAGCCCAAACCTAGGCACTATCTCCTTCAGCAGAGCTTTACAGACTTCTGTAGCTCTCTCAGTCTCAGTAGGGAACGCTTCGATCCATCCTGTGAATGTGTCAATAAAGACTAGCAAGTAAGAAAACCCTTGGGTCTTGGGCATGGCTGTCAATTCTACTTGCCAGTCCGCTCCTGGGTATGATCCCCGATGTTGGACAGGTGTAATTAGAGGAGGTCTGGTTTTTGGGTTATTTTTTAGACAGGTGTCACAATTTTGTGTGACCTGTTTAACAACCTTAGCTAACTGGGGATGGGAGAGAATAGGCTTAAGCAAGATTTCTAGATTATCTTTTCCAAAATGGGCGCTTTTATGTAAGGAGTTAGTAATGTTTTAAACCTGAGAATCAGGGAGTATTATTTGGGCCTGATCAGGCTGAAACCACCCATGTGACCCAATCTCCCAGTCCCGCTCAGCATATCGGGAATGTCCCCCTGGGGTAAAATCTGGAGTCAGGGTTTCCTTGGGGAAAAGGGGGCAGATAGCAGTGGCAGAGGTAGCTTCCCCGGCAGCTCGTCCTGCCTCTTGATCAGCTTTCCTATTTCCATGAGCCTATTTTTCTTGCCCCTTTTGGTGACTCTTGCAGTGGATGACAGCTAATTTTGCAGGAAGTTTGACTGCCTCCAAGAGCCTGAGAATGAGCTCTTTGTGTTTAATAGCAGAGCTTCGGGCACTGAGCATCCCTCTTTCTTTCCAAATTGCTGCACGGGCATGCAGAATGAGGAAAGCATACTTAGAGTCCATACACACATTAATCCTCTTTCCTTCTCCTAACTCCAAAGCTCTTGTCAGGGCAAAAAGTTCAGCTTTCTGGGCTGAGGTGTCTGGGGGAAGAGACCCACTTTCCTTAGTTTCTTCCAGGCTCGCTACAGCATATCCTGCTTTCCTCTCTCCCTTTTCTACAAAACTGCTGCCATCTGTGTGCCAGTTTTCCTCTGGGTCAGATAAAGGTGTCTCTGATAGGTCCCGGCGAAAAGAGTATATCTCGTCTGTGATTTGTAGGCATTGGTGATCAGAAGGGATGTAGGGGGATCTGGCAGTAAGGTTTCTGGATTTAAAGTCTGGCAGACCCTCAACTTTATTTCTGGAGTGTCAAGGAGGAGGGCTTGGTATTGGGTGATCCTTCCCCCTGTCATCCACCTGTCCCCTTTCGTTTCCAAGACTGCTTGCACCCGGTGTGGCGTATACACTGTGGTGGGCTGACCCAGGGTCAGCTGAGATGCCTCCTTAACCATAAGAGCGGTGGCTGCTACTGCCCGGAGGCAAGTGGGCCACCCTCTGGCCACCTCATCTAGTTATTTTGAGAGATAAGCCACAGGTTGTAATACGGGCCCCATCATCTGCTCTAACACCCCAAGAGCAGTTCCTGTCCTTCCAGAAACATAGAGTCTAAAAGGCTTCTCCAGGTTGGGGAGGCCTAAAGCTGGGGCTGTAGTGATGGACTCTTTTAGGGCATTAAAGGCCACCTTGCAGGTCTCATGCCAGTCGAGTGGCTCTTCCTCTTTCCCCCTTAAATGTTCATATAGGGGTCTGGCCAGATTGCCATAATTAAGAATCCAGATCCTGCAAAACCCGGTCCTTCCTAAAAATCCCCTAAGCTGTTGTTTTGTTTGGGGGTACGGGGTATTTTAGATGAGGGATCTCCCCTCGGGGTCAGGCATTCTTTTTCTCTCCGTAATTATAAATCCAAGATATTTTACTTGGGTTAAGCTAATCTGAGCCTACTTGGGGGATACTCGATAACCCTTTTCATTCAGGAAAGTTAGCGTTTTAAATAGTGTCCATTTGAGAGCTGGTAAAATCTGGCCTAGCTATCAGCAAGTCATTCACATACTGTATTAGACTACTGTTTGTTAAAGTTAATTCCCTTAGTTCTCTCCCCGAGGAAGTCCCGAAGATATGAGGGCTGTCCCTAAACACTTGGGGTAGTCGAGTCCAGTCGAGAGTTGTATGGTCTCTCTTGTTTTCAAGTCCCGCCACTCAAAAGCAAAGAGTTTTTGGGATTCAGGATGGATAGGAATGCAAAAGAAAGCACCTTGAAGGTCCAAGACTGAGAAGTACTTGGCATTTCCTGGGACTTGGGATAGGAGGGTATATGGGATTGGGACTATGGAGTGGATGGGAACCACAGCTTCATTAACAGCTCTTAGATCCTGGACGAATCGGTAAGATCCATCTGGTTTTTGAACGGGCAAGATTGGGGTGTTGCAGGGGGACTCACAGCTGATTCGAGTTTCATTATCTCGGTATTTGTTAACTAATGGTCTAAGACCCACAAGAGCTTCTGGTTTTAAGGGATATTGTCTTTTCCAGGGCTAGGGAGCATTTGGTCTCAGAGAAATCTTTACTGGTGGAACATTTCTGGCTAAACCAGGGCTGGAGACATCCCACACCTGGGGATTGACATCATCTAGACAAGGGACAGACTCCTCCTTTTCTACCTCTGGCTGTAAATATTCATACATAGGCAAAGAGAATTATCGACTTTTACCTTTGTGTCTCCAAGTCACTCTGGCTTGGAGGCGAAAGTATTATTCTCACCATGGAAAATTTGGAAGCTGCAAACATGAAAAATTTAAAGAGTCACGCAGAGGCTAGTCACTCTAAGCTAACCCCTAAGACATTTATTGACTGATTTCTAGCTTCTCTTCTTTAACCTTTTTTATCTACAGTAATCCTGTGTGTTCCTTTTAGTTAGGGATTCATTTTTAGACTATCCTGACTCTTCCACTACGTTCCAGTTTTGGGTCTGATACACTTACAGATGTGCCAAGTGCTTCCTGAATACTATAGAACATATTTTATGTTTAAAATACTTCCATGCTTATGTAGTGAGTCAAGGATTTTAAGTTTATTTGTTACACATTTCAATGTAAAAGTCAATGTGTGAACTAACATATTCACGACTTGGAGAAGTTGGCTTTTTTTTTGGTGTGTGTTTGAACTCTTCACCCGACCAAAGGTCATGGAGAGGTCTATTGTTTTTCTAAAATGGTTATAGTGTTGTTTATTTTCTGGTAACTGAATTAGGGTGTGAGTTGCAAAGCTTGTGTTTCTCTTCATTTCATGCCATCTGTTCGGGTTTCTTTCTCTCTCCTGAGTCAGACAGTAATTTCCCATTGGTTGTCCAGTTACCAAGGTTGGTGTCCATGCATCCGTGCTGGTCTCTCCATACATGTACGGGTGTCCTGTGAAACACTAAGCTTAATATATTTGGAAATGACCTAGCTGTTCAATACACTGTCATCACTCAGTTGAGCAGAGGGAGAGAAATTCAAGTTACAAAACTCCAGAGAAGCTAGTGTCAGAGCGCCCCGGCGTGGCATGCGTGCAGGGGGTTGGGTGGAGGGGGGCGGGGCGCGGAGCACGGAGATCTCATGTGTCCTCCTACCCTGGGCCTCTCCAGGCACGCCGCTGCTCAGTGGCCTCCCCCCGCCCCCATCGCTTTGGCTGCTCAGGGCCGGGTGGTCTCTGCAGCTGCCCGGCATCCTGCCCGAGGCCCCCCCTGCCCACACGCTGTCTTCCAGTCTCTCTCTGAACCCTCGTCTCCTTCTGGCTCTGTCTCACCTGGCGTGGGTGCGTTCGAGTGCCTGTCCGTGTGCCTGGCTTTCGCTCCTCTGCTCTCTCAGGAAAGACTTGTACTGGGCCGGCAGAGTGGGGGCAGGGCGGGTCTTGGTCGGGCGAAAAGGCGGGGCTGAGGTGCTCCAGGGGGTTGGGGCAGAGGGCAGGATGTGCGCCTGGGGCCCCGGCTGGGCTGCCTCTAAGCCCGCAGGAGGCTCCAGGGCCCGTGGCCCCGGGCCGAAGACCCGCTCGTCCGGAGCCATGTCACCCTGAGCAGCGAATGGGATGGTGGGGGGCAGGGGGTGAGGGGGCACCGAGACGTCCTCGCTGCTCTACCCAACCCCCTCCCCCCACCCCAGGTCCCGCAGGCACGCCAGGCCCTGGACGGGCCAGACGGGTGCTGGCCGGGGCTGGTGGTGTGCGGGTCCGTGGCGCCCTCTGCTGGCCCCCGAGCTGCCGGCTCTGGTTGATCGGAGTGCAGTCGAGGGTCGTGCGGCTCAAGTGCAGCGTGTGCCAGCTCGAGAGCTGTGGCCCCAGGCCCGAAGGGCAGGTCAGAACGCAAGGGAGGCTCAAAGCGGAGCTCTTGGGGCGCCTGACAGCCGCCTTGGTCTAAGGCCTTAGAACCCTGAACGTGCCCTATCTCCTCTGATCTGGGAAATTGAGTAGGGCCGGGCCTGGTCAGTACTTGCATGGGAGACCGCCTAGTAGTTAGGCGGTTTTTTGATTTATCTGAATGCCTACTGCAGAAAGTTAGAATTGGATGACTGCACACAGGAAAACGAAAAAAGTTTTCGTACATAATCTTAAGAATCCAGCAGCTGGTCATTATTTTTCCTGTCCTAACACAGCTAACTGGAAGTCAGCTGAAGTAAGTTCTACTGACTTAAGAGCCTCATCCCTAACGGAAGGTATATAGGAAAACCCATAGTATATCTAAATAAACATGAAAGATAGAACGATGAGAAAAAAAAAAAATTCTCAGTGACATCTTAGTTGGTATATGAAACACGATGATTATGAAAGCACAACCCATAATCAAGTCCAGGCCATGGAAGCCTGTGACTTTCACTGAGTGTTGACTTCCCTTTCAGCTGAGGTTGTAAAAAGTGCTTTGTAAAATCCTGAGGTTTGAAGCACTTGTAACCTCCTGAAGAGACTGCAATCAGAAGGCTTTCTAGAATATCCTGACGCTGTGGTGAGCTCAAGCAAAACATTCTGCAGAGGTCGGAAGACAGACGTGTTGGGAAGTGGGGATGACTTCTACTGTACTTAGGGAGAAAGGGCATGTACAATTGGAGAAGCAACACCACAGTGACGGAATCTTTAAAGACTCCATACATGGAGAAGGAAATGGCAACCCAGTCCAGTATTCTTGCCTGAAAAAATCCATGGACAGAGGAGTCTGGCGGGCTGAAGTCCACGGGATTCCTTGACTGATCGTGTGTGCACGAGGGTGGAGGGAGACGGGTTGGCAGCAAGAAACTGGTAGAAGTAAAAATTAAGAAAAAATATAAAATAAAGACACGATAAATATGACAACGACTGGTAGGAATAAACCTTCAGAAGTGCCTTCTCAGACCTCCCGTCAGAAGCACAAGCGTAATAAAGACACTGAGTTTTCACGGTCTCACACAAAATTAGACTGGCTTATGACAATGGGCAGAGAGGCGCCTCTAAGACATCGGGGCTGGGCTTTACTGGAGGATGCACATCGATTGAGTGCATGGCTATGTGTTATGGTAATATGTCTTACTGGAAGGGTGAAGGCATCTTCTTGAAGAACACAGCAAATAATACTACAAATTCAAGGAACTTGGCTACAATGACAATAGCTGATTTCATGTTGGCTACTGCTTGGCAGAGCTGGGTTCGCCTCTCCCATTAAGTACCTCAGTGGCCAGCTGTGAATGTAGCCATTAGTTTCTCACTTAGAAACCGAACCTAATACTTGCCATGTGCACTAGCGCAAGAACACTGAAAGCTCCGCGGAGAAGCAAGTCAGACAGACATGCTTCTGTTTTCTCACAGAAGCTGCTTATGACCGGCCCTGCTCACAGACAGATTGCTAATGCCAAATCGATAGACAGTTATGCAGATATTCTTTAGCAACTGAGCGACCAGGGAAGCCCTACTAGCTCAGTTGGTAAAGAATCTGCCTGCAACGCAGGAGACCCCGCTTTCAGTCCTGGGTTGGGAAGATCCCCTGGAGAAGGGATAGGCTACCCACTCCAGTATTCTGGCCTAGAGAATTCCACGGACTCTATAGTCCATGGGTCCACAAAGAATCAGGCACGAACTGAGCCACTTTCACCTGCACATGCGGATATTACTTAGAAAAAGAAATGTGGTAACAGATTTAGCACCTCTGTCAAGCTCATGAGTGAGTACTATAAATATACAAAATCAGCTTTGTCCTGCATAGTTATTACCATCCTGTATTTGCTTTGAGAGGAGTTGAGCTAATCTTGTGAAAGAGGAATGATTCTTTACCAACTGAGCCACAAGGAAAGCCCACTAATACTGGAGTGGGTAGCCTATCCCTTCTCCAGCGGTTCTTCCTTACCCAGGAACTGAACCAGGGTCTCCTGCCTGAGTAACACATATTGGGTAAAAATCGGTGAGGGAGCATAACTATGGACATTGATTGGTAAACTCAGTTTTCCTTGTCCAGATGGCTAGCGGAGGAGAAATAAACGTTGGCATGCATTTAAAAAATTCTTCTGATACTATATATAAAATTTACTAGTTCTCTGCAGAAGTCTTTAATGAAGCACAGATATTGTCATTAGATTGCTTTGGTCATATCCGTCTTATCCACATTTATTTTTAACAGTCACATAGTGTGGCCTCAAATACTTGAAGACACAACAAAAGGTTTCTTTGGTCTCCATTCTAAACTGGATCGTGAGAAGGCAGTGGATCAGCATAATGCAGGAGCTCAAGATATTTTAGGCAAAAACTTGACTAGTCTGTTTAATGATATGGAAGAATGAGTTAAGGGTGGCAGCACGAAACAGAAGGCCATGCTAGAATTACACAAGACCTTGTTTTGTAAGTCCAAACATGACTTATTCTTTCAATTGAAGGAAAGTTGCTTTACAGAATTTTGTTGCCAAACATCAGCATGAATAAGCCACAGGTATACATATGTCTCCTCCCTCCTGAACCTCTCTCCCATTTCCCTCCCCATTCCACCCCTAGCTTGTTGCAGAGCCCCTGTTTGAGTCCCCTGGGTCATACAGCAAATTTCATTAGCATCTGTTTTTACCTATGGTAATATATTTTCATGTTACTCTGCATTCATCTCACCCTCTCCTTCCTCCCCCCTGCCCATGTCCATAAGTCTGTTCTCTACATCTGTGTCTCCTTGGCTGCCTTGCAAATAATTTCATCAGTACCACCTTTAGTTCAAGCATTTTTTTTTTCCCCCAAGCATTTCTTATTTCATATTCCAGTCTTACTGTCTTTAGTGTGAGACTGATTTTGAAACTGATATGAAAGTACTATTCTCACCATCGAAAATTTGGAAGATGCAAACATTAAAAATTTAAAAAGTCACGCAGAGGCTAGTCACTCTAAGCTAACCCCTAAAACATTTATTGACTGATTTCCAGTTTCTCTTCTTTAACCTTTTTTATCTACAATAATCCTATGTATTCCTTTTAGTTAGGGATTCATTTTTAGACTATCCTGACTCTTCAACTAAGTTCCAGTTTTGGGTCTCACACAGTGAGACATGTGCCAAATGCTTCCTAAATACTATAGAACATATTTTATGTTTAAAATACTTCCATGCTTATGTAGTGAGTCAATGATTTTAAGTTTATTTGTTACACATTTCAATGTAAAATTCAATGTGTGAACTAACATATTCACGATTTGGAAAAGGTGGCTTATTTTGTCGTGTGCTAGAACTCCTCACCCGACCAAAGGTCATGGAGAGTTCTATTGTTTTTCTAAAATGGTTATAGTGTTGTTGATTTTTTTTTTGTAATTGAATTAGGGTGTGAGTTGCAAAGTTTGTGTTTCTGTTCATTTCATTCCATCTGTTCGGGGTTCTTTCTCTCTCCTGAGTCAGACATTAATTTCCCATTGGTTGTCCAGTTACCAAGTTGGTGTCCATGCATCCGTGCTGGTCTCTCCATACATGTCCGGGTGTCCTGTGAAACACTAAGCTTAATTTATTTGGAAATGACCTAGCTGTTCAATACACTGTCATCACTCAGTTGAGCAGAGGGATAGAAATTCAAGTGACAAAACTCCAGAGAAGCTAGTGTCAGAGCGCCCCAGCGTGGCATGCGTGCAGGGGGTTGGGGGGAGGGGGCGGTGCGCGGAGCACGGAGATCTCATGTGTCCTCCCACCCTGGGCCTCTCCAGGCCCGCCCCTACTCAGCGGCTTCCCCCTGCCCCCATTGCATTCGCTGCTCAGGGCCGGGTGGCCTCTGCAGCTGCCCGGCATCCTGCCCGAGTCCCCCCCTGCCCACAAGCTGTCTTCGAGTCTCTCTCTGAGCCCTCGTCTCTTTCTGCCTCTGTCTCACCTGGCGTGGGTGCGTGGGAGTGCCTGTCCGTGTGCCTGGCTATCGCTCCTCTGCTCTCTCAGGAAAGACTTGTGTTGGGCTGGCAGAGTGGGGGCAGGGCGGGTCTCAGTACGGCGAAAAGGCAGGGCTGAGGCGCTCCAGGGGGTTTGCGCAGCGGGCAGGACATGCACCTGGCGCCCCGGCTGGGCTGCCTCTAAGCCCGCAGGAGGCTCCGGGTACCGCGGGCCTGGGCCGAAGACACGCTCGTTCGGAGCCACGTCACCCTGAGCAGCGAACGGGATGGTGGGGGGCAGGGGGTGAGGGGACACCGCGACGTCCTCGCTGCTCTACCCACCCACCCCCACCCCTGGTCCCGCAGGCACGCCAGGCCTCGGCCGGGCCAGACGGGTGCTGGCCGGGGCTGGCGGTGTGCGGGGCCGTGGCGCCCTCCGCTGTCCCCCGAGCTGCCGGCCCTGGTTGGTCAGAGTTCAGTCCGGGTCGTGCGGCTCAAGTGCAGCGTGTGCCAGCTCGAGAGCTGTGGCCCCAGGCCCGAAGGGCAGGTCAGAATGCAAGGGAGGCGCAAGGCGGAGCTCTTTGGGCGCCTGACAGCCGCCTAGGTCTAAGGCCATAGCACCTTGAACGTGCCCTATCTCCTCTGATCTGGGAAATTGAGTAGGGCCGGGCCTGGTCAGTACTTGCATGGGAGACCGCCTTGTAGTTAGGCGGTTTTGTGATTTTTCTGAATGCCTACTTCAGAAAGTTAGAATCGGATGACTGCACACAGGAAAACGAATAATGTTTTCACACATAACCTTAAGAATCCAGCAGCTGGTCATTCTTTTTCCTGTCCTAACACAGCTAACTGGAAGTCAGTTGTAGTAAGTTCTACTGACTTAAGACCCTCATCCCTAACGGAAGGTATATAGGAAAACCCATAATATATCTAAATAAACATGAAAGATAGAAAGATGAGAAAAAAAAATTCTCAGTGACATCTTAGTTGGTATATGAAACACGATGATTATGAAAGCACAACCCATAATCAAGTCCAGGCCATGGAAGCCTGTGACTTTCACTGAGTGTTGGCTTCCCTTTCAGCTGAGATTGTAAAAAGTGCTTTGTAAAATCCTGAGGTTTGAAGCACTTGTAACCTCCCGAAGAGACTGCAATCAGAAGGCTTTCTAGAATATCCTGACGCTGTGGTGAGCTCAAGCAATATATTCTGCAGAGGTCGGAAGACAGACATGTTGGGAAGTGGGGATGACTTCTACTGCACTTAGGGAGGAAGGGCATGTACAAGTGGAGAAGCAACACCTCAGTGACGGAATCTTTAAAGACTCCATACATGGAAAAGGAAATGGCAACCCACTCCAGTATTCTTGCTTGGAAAAATCCATGGACAGAGGAGTCTGGCGGGCTGAAGTCCACGGGATTCCATGACTGATCGTGTGTGCACGAGGGTGGAGGGAGACGGGTTGGTAGCAAGAAACTGGTAGAAGTAAAAAATAAGAAAAAATATAAAATAAAGACTCGATAAATATGACAACGACTGGTAGGAATAAACCTTCAGAAGTGCCTTCTCAGACCTCCCGTCAGAAGCACAAGCGTAATAAAGACACTGAGTTTTCACGGTCTCACACAAAATTAGACTGGCTTATGACAATGGGCAGATAGGCTCCTCTAAGACAACGGGGCTGGGCTTTACTGGAGGATGCACATCGATTGAGTGCATGGCTATGTGTTATGGAAATATGTCTTATTGGCAGGGTGAAGGCATCTTCTTGAAGCACACAACAAATAACATTACAAATTCAAGGAACTTGGCTACAATGACAATAGCTGATTTCATGTTGGCTACTGCTTGGCAGAGCTGGGTTCGCCTCTCCCATTAAGTACCTCAGTGGCCAGCTGTGAATGTAGCCATTAGTTTCTCACTTAGAAACCGAACCTAATACTTGCCATGTGCACTAGCGCAAGAACACTGAAAGCTCCGCGGATAAGCAAGTCAGACAGACATGCTTCTGTTTTCTCACAGAAGCTGCTTATGACCGGCCCTGCTCACAGACAGATAGCTAATGACAAGTGGATAGACAGTTATGCAGATATTCTTTAGCAACTGAGCGACCAGGGAAGCCCTACTAGCTCAGTTGGTAAAGAATCTGCCTGCAACGCAGGAGACCCCGCTTTCAGTCCTGGGTCGGGAAGATCCCCTGGAGAATGGATATGCTACCCACTCCAGTATTCTGGCCTAGAGAATTCCACGGACTCTACAGTCCATGGGGCCGCAAAGAGTCAGGCACGAACTGAGCCACTTTCACCTGCAAATGCGGAGATTACTTAGAACAAGAAATGTGGTAACAGGTCTAGTACCTCTGTCAAGCTCATGATTGAGTACTATAAATATACAGAATCAGCTTTGTCCTGCATAGTTATTCCCATCCTGTATTTGCTTTGAAAGGAGTTGAGCTAGTCTTGTGAAAGAGGAATGATTCTTTACCAACTAAGCCACAAGGAAAGCCCACTACTACTGGAGTGTGTAGCCTATCCCTTGTCCAGCGGATCTTCCTGACCCAGGAATTGAACCAGGGTCTCCTGCCTGAGTAACACATATTGGGTAAAAATCGGTGAGGGAGCATAACTATGGACATTGATTGGTAAACTCAGTTTTCCTTGTCCAGATGGCTAGCGGAGGAGAAATAAACGTTGGCATGCATTTAAAAAATTCTTCTGATACTATATATAAAATTTACTAGTTCTCTGCAGAAGTCTTGAATGAAGCACAGATATTGTCATTAGATTGCTTTGGTCCTATCCAACTTATCCACATTTATTTTTAAAAGTCACATAGTGTGGCCTCAAATACTTGAAGACACGACAAAAGGTTTCTTTGGTCTCCATTCTAAACTGGATCGTGAGAGGCAGTGGATCAGCATAATGCAGGAGCTCAAGATATTTTTGGCAAAAACTTGACTAGTCTGTTTAATGATATGGAAGAATGAGTTAAGGGTGGCAACACGAAACAGAAGGCCATGCTAGAAGTACACAAGACCTTGTTTGGTAAGTCCAAACATGACTTTTTCTTTCAATTGAAGGATACTTGCTTTACAGAATTTTGTTTTCAAACATCAGCATGAATGAGCCACAGGTATACATATGTCTCCTCCCTCCTGAACCTCTCTCCCATTTCCCTCCCCATTCCACCCCTAGCTTGTTGCAGAGCCCCTGAGTCATACAGCAAATTTCATTGGCATCTGTTTTTACGTAAGATAATATATTTTCATGTTACTCTGCATACATCTGACCCTCTCCTTCCTCCCCCTTGCCCATGTCCATAAGTCTGTTCTCTACATCTGTGACTCCTTTGCTGCCCTGCAAATAATTTCATCAGTACCACCTTTAGTTCAAGCATTTTTTTCCCCCCAAGCATTACTTATTTCTTATTCCAGTCTTACTGTCTTTAGTGTGAGACTGATTTCGAAACTGATATGAAAGTATTATTCTCAGCATGGAAAATTTGGAAGATGCAACATGGAAAATTTAAAAAGTCACGCAGAGGCTAGCCACTCTGAGCTAACCCCTAAAACATTTATTAACTGATTTCTAGTTTCTCTTCTTGAACCTTTTTGATCTACGTAATCCTGTGTATTCCTTTTAGTTAGGGATTCATTTTTAGACTATCCTGACTCTTCAATTAACTTCCAGGTTTAGGTCTCATACAGTGAGACATGTGCCAAATGCTTCCTGAATACTATAGAACATATTTTATGTTTAAAATGCTTCCAGGCTTATGTAGTGAGTCAATGATTTTAAGTTTATTTGTTACACATTTCAATGTAAAAGTCAATGTGTGAACTAACATATTCAAGATTTGGAAAAGGTGGCTTTTTCTGTCCTGTGCTAGAACTCCTCACCCGACCAAAGGTCATGGAGAAGTCTATTGTTTTTCTAAAATGGTTATAGTGTTGTTGTTTTTTTTTTTTTTGTAATTGAATTAGGGTTTGAGTTGCAAAGTTTGTGTTTCTGTTCATTTCATTCCATCTGTTCGGGTTTCTTTCTCTCTCCTGAGTCAGACAGTAATTTCCCATTGGTTGTCCAGTTACCAAGGTTGGTGTCCATGCATCCGTGCTGGTCTCTGTATTCATGTCCGGGTGTCCTGTGAAACACTAAGCTTAATTTATTTGGAAATGACCTAGCTGTTAAATACACTGTCATCACTCACTTGAGCACAAGGATAGAAATTCAGGTGACCACACTCCGTAGAAGCTAGTGTCAGAGCGCCCCGGCGTGGCGTGCGTGCAGGGGGTTGGGAGAACGGGGGCGGTGTGCGGAGCGAGGAGATCTCAGTTGCCCTTGCAACCTGGGCCTCTCCAGGCCCGCCCCTACTCAGCGGCTTCCCCCTGCCCCCATCACATTCGCTGCTCAGGGCCGGGTGGCCTCTGCAGCTGCCTGGCATCCTGCCCGAGTCCCCCCCTGCCCACAAACTGTCTCCGAGTCTCTCTCTGAAACCTCGTCTCTTTCTGCCTCTGTCTCACCTGGCGTGGGTGCGTGCGAGTGCCTGTCCGTGTGCCTGGCTTTCGCTCCTCTCCTCTCTCAGGAAAGACTTTTGCTGGGTCGGCAGAGTGGGGGCAGGGCGGGTCTCAGTAGGGCGAAAAGGCGGGGCTGAGGCGTTCCAGGGGGTTTGCGCAGCGGGCAGGATATGCGACTGGGGCCCCGGCTGGGCTGCCTCTAAGCCCGCAGGAGGCTCCGGGTACCGCGGCCCTGGGCGGAAGCCCCGCTCGTCTGGAGCCACGTCACCCTGAGCAGCGAACGGGATGGTGGGGGGCAGGGAGTGAGGGGGCACCGAGACGTCCTCGCTGCTCTACCCACCCCACCTCCCCCCACACCAGGTCCCGCAGGCACGCCAGGCCCCGGCCGGGCCAGACGGGTGCTGGCCGGGGCTGGCGGTGTGCGGGGCCGTGGCGCCCTCCGCTGGCCCCCGAGCTGCCGGCCCTGGTTGGTTGGAGTCCAGTCGCGGGTCGTGCGGCTCAAGTGCAGAGCGCGCCAGCTCGAGAGCTGTGGCCCCAGGCCCGAAGGGCAGGTCAGAACGCAAGGGAGGCGCAACGCGGAGCTCTTGGGGCACCTGACAGCCATCTCGGTCTAAGGCCATAGCACACTGAACGTGCTCTATCTCCTCTGATCTGGGAAATTGAGTAGGGCCGGGCCTGGTCAGTACTTGCATGGGATACCGCCTAGTAGTTAGGCGGTTTTGTGATTTTTCTGAATGCCTACTTCAGAAAGTTAGAATTGGATGACTGCACACAGGAAAACGAATAATGTTTTCATACATAATCTTAAGAATCCAGCAGCTGGTCATTCTTTTTCCTGTCCTAACACAGCTAACTGGAAGTCACTTGCTGTAAGTTGTACTGACTTAAGACCCTCATCCCTAACGGAAGGTATATAGGAAAACCCATAATATATCTAAATAAGCATGAAAGATAGAAAGATGAGAAAAAAAAAATTCTCAGTGACATCTTAGTTGGTATATGAAACACGATGATTATGAAAGCACAACCCATAATCAAGTCCAGGCCATGGAAGCCTGTGACTTTCACTGAGTGTTGACTTCCCTTTCAGCTGAGGTTGTAAAAAGTGCTTTGTAAAATCCTGAGGTTTGAAACACTTTTAACCTCCTGAGGAGACTGCAATCAGAAGGCTTTCTAGAATATCCTGACGCTGTGGTGAGCTCAAGCAAAACATTCTGCAGAGGTCGGAAGACAGACATGTTTGGATGTGGGGATGACTTCTACTGCACTTAGGGAGAAAGGGCATGTACAAGTGGAGAAGCAAAACCTCAGTGACGGAATCTTTAAAGACTCCATACATGGAGAAGGAAATGGCAACCCACTCCAGTATTCTTGCCTGGAAAAATCCATGGACAGAGGAGTCTGGCGGGCTGAAGTCCACGGGATTCCATGACTGATCGTGTGTGCACGAGGGTGGAGGGAGACGGGTTGGTAGCAAGAAACTGGTAGAACTAATAAATAAAACAACAACAGCAAAAAAAAAAAAAAACTAAAGACTCGATAAAAATGACAATGACTGGTAGGAATAAACCTTCAGAAGTGCCTTCTCAGACCTCCCGTCTGAAGCACAAGCGTAATAAAGACATTGAGTTTTCATTGTCTCAGACAAAATTAGACTGGCTTATGACAATGGGCAGAGAGGCTCCTCTAAGACATCGGGGCTGGGCTTTACTGGAGGATGCACATCGATTGAGTGCATGGCTATGTGTTATGGAAATATGTCTTACTGGCAGGGCGAAGGCATCTTCTTGAAGAACACAGCAAATAACACTACAAATTCAAGGAACTTGGCTACAATGACAATAGCTGATTTCATGTTGGCTACTGCTTGGCAGAGCTGGGTTCGCCTCTCCCATTAAGTACCTCATTGGCCAGCTGTGAATGTAACCATTAGTTTCTCACTTAGAAACTGAACCTAATACTTGCCATGTGCACTAGTGCAAGAACAGTGCAATACCCAACAGGTAAAGGAATATGACAAGTGCCCACCAAGTCAAACAAAAGAGGAGGAGATAGGGAATCTATCTGAAAAACAATTTAGAATAATGATAATAAAAATGATCCAAATCTTGAAAACAAAATGGAGTTACAGATAAATAGCCTGGAGACAAAGATTGAAAAGATGCAGGAAATGCTTAACAAAGACCTAGAAGAAATAAAAGAGAGTCAATTAAAAATGAATAATGCAATGAATGAGATCAAAAACACTTTGGAGCGAACCAAGAGTAGAATAACGGAGACAGAAGATAGGATAAGTGAGGTAGACAATAGAATAGTGGAAATAAATGAAGCAGAGAGGAAAAAAGAAAAAATGATCAAAAGAAATGAGGACAACCTCAGGGACCTCTGGGACAATGTGAAACGCCCCAACATTCGAATCATAGGAGTCCCAGAAAAAGAAGACAAAAAGAAAGGCCATGAGAAAATACTCGAGGAGATAATAGCTGAAAACTTCCCTAAAATGGGGAAGGAAATAGCCACCCAAGTCCAAGAAACCCAGAGAGTGCCAAACAGGATAAACCCAAGGCGAAACACTCCAAGACACATATTAATCAAATTATCAAAGATCAAACACAAAGAACAAATACTAAAAGCAGCAAGGGAGAAACAACAAATAACACACAAAGGAATTCCCATAAGGATAACAGCTGATCTACCAATAGAAACCTCCAGGCCAGAAGGGAATGGCAGGACATAATGAAAGTAATGAAAGAAAATAATCTACAACCTAGATTACTGTACCCAGCAAGGATCTCATTCAGATATGAAGGAGAAATCAAAAGCTTTACAGACAAGCAAAAGCTGAGAGAATTCAGCACCACCAAACCAGCTCTTCAACAAATGTTAAAGGACCTTCCCTAGACAGGAAATGCAGAAATGTTGTATAAACATGAACCCAAAACAACAAAGTAAATGGCAATGGGACCACACCTATCAATAATTACCTTAAATGTAAATGGGTTGAATGCCCCAACCAAAAGACAAAGATTGGCTGAATGGATACAAAAACAAGACCCTTATATATGCTGTCTACAAGAGACCCACCTCAAAACCAGAGACACATACAGACTAAAAGTGAAGGGCTGGAAAAAAATATTTCACGCAAATGGAGACCAAAAGAAAGCAGGAGTCACAATACTCATATCAGATAAAATAGACTTTCAAATAAAGGATGTGAAAAGAGACAAAGAAGGACACTACATAATGATCAAAGGATCAATCCAAGAAGAAGATATAACAATTATAAATATATATGCACCCAACATAGGAGCACCACAGTATGTACGGCAAACGCTAATGAGTATGAAAGAGGAAATGAATAGTAACACAATAATAGTGGGAGACTTTAATACCCCACTCACAACTATGGATAGATCAACTAAACAGAAAATCAAAAAGGAAACACAAACCTTAAATGATACAATGGACCAGCTAGACCTAATTGATATCTATAGGACATTTCACCCCCAAACAATCAATTTCACCTTTTTCTCAAGTCCACACGGAACATTCTCCAGAATAGATCACATCCTGGGCCATAAATCTGGTCTTGGAAAATTCAGAAAAATTGAAATCATCCCAGTCATCTTTTCTGACCACAGTGCAGTAAGATTAGATCTCAATTACAGGAAAAAAATTGTTAAAAATTCAAACATATGGAGGCTAAATAACACGCTTCTGAATAACCAAAAAATCATAGAAGAAATCAAAAAAGAAATCAAAATATGTATAGAAATGAATGAAAATGAAAACACAACAACCCAAAACCTATGGGACACTGTAAAAGCAGTGCTAAGGGGAAGGTTCATAGCATTACAGGCTTACATCAAGAAACAAGAAAAAAGCCAAATAAATAACCTAACTCTACACCTAAAGCAATTAGAGAAGGAAGAAATGAAAAACCCCAGGGTTAGCAGAAGAAAAGAAATCTTAAAAATTAGGGCAGAAATAAATGCAAAAGAAACTAAAGAGACCATAGCAAAAATCAACAAAGCTAAAAGCTGGTTTTTTGAAAAAATAAACAAAATTGACAAACCATTAGCAAGACTCATTAAGAAACAAAGAGAGAAGAACCAAATTAACAAAATAAGAAATGAAAAGGGTGAGATCACAACAGACAACACTGAAATACAAAGGATCATAAGAGACTACTACCAGCAGCTCTATGCCAATAAAATTGACAACTTGGATGAAATGGACAAATTTTAGAAAAGTATAACTTTCCAAAACTGAACCAGGAAGAAATAGAAGATCTTAACAGACCCATCACAAGCAAGGAAATCGAAACTGTAATCAAAAATCTTCCAGGAAACAAAAGCCCAGTACCAGATGGCTTCACAGCTGAATTCTACCAAAAATTTAGAGAAGAGCTAACACCTATCTTACTCAAACTCTTCCAGAAAATTGCAGAAGAAGGTAAACTTCCAAACTAATTCTATGAGGCCACCATCACCCTAATTCCAAAACCACACAAAGATGCCACAAAAAAAGAAAACTACAGGCCAATATCACTGATGAACATAGATGCAAAAATCCTTAGCAAAATTCTAGCAAATAGAATCCAACAAATTAAAAAAATCATACACCATGACCAAGTGGGCTTTATCCCAGGAATGCAAGGATTCTTCAATATCTGCAAATCAATCAATGTAATACACCACATTAACAAATTGAAAGATAAAAACCATATGATTATCTCAATAGATGCAGAGAAAGCCTTTGACAAAATTCAACACTCATTTATGATTAAAACTCTCCAGAAAGCAGGAATAGAGGGAACATACCTCAACATAATAAAAGCTATATATGACAAACCCACAGCAAGCATCACCCTCAATGGTGAAAAATTGAAAGCATTTCCCCTGAAATCAGGAACAAGACAAGGGTGCCCACTCTCACCACTATTATTCAACATAGTCTTGGAAGTTTTGGCCACAGCAATCAGAGCAGAAAAAGAAGTAAAAGGAATCCAGATAGGAAAAGAAGAAGTGAAACTCTCGTTGTTTGCAGTTGACATGATCCTCTACATAGAAAACCCTAAATACTCTTCCAGAAAATTACTAGAGCTAACCAATGAATATAGTAAAGTTGCAGGATATAAAATTAACACACAGAAATCCCTTGCATTCCTATATACTAACAATGAAAAAACAGAAAGAGAAATTAAGGAAACAATACCATTCTCCATTGCAACAAAAAGAATAAAATACTAAGGAGTATATCTACCTAAAGAAACAAAAGACCTGTACATAGAAAACTATAAAACACTGATGAAAGAAATCAAAGAGGACACAAACAGATGGAGAAACATACCGTGTTCATGGATTGGAAGAATCAATATTGTCAAAATGGCTATTCTACCCAAAGCAATCTATAGATTCAATGCAATCCCTATCAAACTACCAATGGTATTTTTCACAGAACTAGAACAAATAATTTCACAATTTGTATGGAAATACAGAAAACCACGAATAGCCAAAGTAATCTTGAGAAAGAAGAATGGAACTGGAGGAATCAACCTGTCTGACTTCAGTCTCTACTACAAAGCCACAGTCATCAAGACAGTATGGTACTGGCACAAAGACAGAAATATAGATCAATGGAACAGAATAGAAAGCCTAGAGATAAATCCACGAACCTATGAACACCTTATCTTTGACAAAGGAGGCAAGGATATACAATGGAAAAAAGACAACTGCTTTAACAAGTGGTGCTGGGAAAACTGGTCAACCACCTGTAAAAAAAATGAAACTAGAACACTTTCTAACACCACACACAAAAATAAACTCAAAATGGATTAAAGATCTAAATGTAAGACCAGAAACTATAAAACTCCTAGAGGAGAACTTAGGCAAAACACTCTCCGACATGAATCACAGCAGGGTCCTCTATGACCCACCTCCCAGAATATTGGAAATAAAAGCAAAAATAAACAAATGGGACCTAATGAAACTTAAAAGCTTCTGCACTACAAAGGAAACTATAAGTAAGGTGAAAAGACAGCCCTCAGATTGGGAGAAAATAATAGCAAATGAAGAAACAGACAAAGGATTAATCTCAAAAATATACAAGAAACTCCTGAAGCTCAATTCCAGAAAAATAAATGACCCAATCAAAAAATGGGCCAAAGAACTAAACAGACATTTCTCCAAAGAAGACATACAGATGGCTAACAAACACATGAAAAGATGCTCAACATCACTCATTATTAGAGAAATGCAAATCAAAACCACAATGAGGTACCATTACACGCCAGTCAGGATGGCTGCTATCCAAAAGTCTACAAGCAATAAATGCTGGAGTGGGTGTGGAGAAAAGGGAACCCTCTTACACTGTTGGTGGGAATGCAAACTAGTACAGCCACTATGGAAAACAGTGTGGAGATTTCTTAAAAAACTGGAAATAGAACTGCCATTTGACCCAGCAATACCACTTCTGGGCATACACACCACGGAAACCAGATCTGAAAGAGACACGTGCACCCCATTGTTCATCGCAGCACTGTTTATAATAGCCAGGACATGGAAGCAGCCTAGATGCCCATCAGCAGATGAATGGATAAGGAAGCTGTGGTACATATACACCATGGAATATTACTCAGCCATTAAAAAGAATTCATTTGAATCAGTTCTAATGAGATGGATGAAACTGGAGCCCATTATTCAGAGTGAAGTAAGCCAGAAAAATAAAGAACACTACAGCATACTAACACATATATATGGAATTTAGAAAGATGGTAATGATAACCCTATATGCAAAACAGAAAAAGAGACACAGAAATACAGAACAGACTTTTGGACTCTGTGGGAGAAGGTGAGGGTGGGATGTTTCAAAAGAACAGCATGTATTTTATCTATGGTGAAAGAGATCACTAGCCCAGGTGAGATGCATGAGACGAGTGCTCGGGCCTGGTGCACTGGGAGGACCCAGAGGAGTCGGGTGGAGAGGGAGGTGGGAGGGGGGATCGGGATGGGGAATACGTGTAACTCTATGGCTGATTCGTGTCAATGTATGACAAAACCCACTGAAATGTTGTGAAGTAATTGGCCTCCAACTAATAAAATAAAATTAAAAAAAAAAAAAAAACTGAGCTATCCTAAAAATTAAAAAAAAAAGCTACCTCTTCTATGCAACATCTGTGTGTCTTCTGTCTGTCTTCTTCCTCGCTGACGCCACTCATCCCTTGGGTATTCCTGGTCCTGCTGGGGCTGGACCTCGGCAATTTTGCTCAATGCTTTGGATCCTAGTGGAAAAACATGCTGTTAATCCTACTTTTGCGAGGATTAAAACCATCGTAAAAACTGGAATTTGTTTAAATATTTTTGGTTTAAATATATCTTGTGTATATAATTACCCAGATTACTGTTGGGTATTAGATTGCTATGTTACAATATGTATGGCATACATGAGTTCCACTGTTATTGATATGATATGTGGTGGAGAGGTATTTGGTGGTGCAAGTGATTTAAATGATGTGTTCACAGTGTTTATATTCCTGTTATGTGGTTAATGGGTCTTGGATTCACGTTTGAAATATGACTCCCTTGTCTTTTGTGATGCATGAGAAGTGCTGAAATTGAAGATGATGCAGGTTAAGTCTAGGGTTGAGGGTGTGAGTAGGGTGGGGGGGAGGGTGTGGGTTAGGTTAAGGGTGTGGATTAGGGTGTGGGTTACATTGTGGCTTAGGGGTTAGAAGTTAGGGGTGTGGGTGAGGGTGAGGGCTGAGGGGTGAAGGTGTCAGGTTAGGGTTGGGATGATGCGTTAGGGTTAGTGTGTCAGGTTAGGGTTAGGGGGTCGGGTTGGTGTTAGGTTCTGGGATAGGGTTACGGTGTTGGTTAGGGTTAGGGTGTCGTGTTGGGGTTAGGGTTAGGGCAAGGGCGAGGGCAATTTCGCCTGGGACCTTATGGAGGGGCCTCACAGTCAAAGGTAAAGGCAAAGTCACATCCACACTTCTGTTCCATCCCCTTTGCTCTATAGTAGAGCTCTAGTAAGCCTAGGCCTGGTAGGAAAACTCTTGGCTCCTGTGGGGACACATCCTGTGTGTGAATCTGCATACCAGACCTAGGGGCCACAGGGCGCCTGTTTTCTTCTGGGAGAGGGGACCCTGAAGCGGTGTTGCCTGGCAACAGCTTGAAAATCCATTAAATTGCACTTTACGTACCTCTGACAAAGCTAGATTTGCTCCACCTTTTCGCCATTTGGAAGCAAACCTTCCATACCCTCTCCCCAAGTAGGCAATGGGCCTACTTTGAGTAGAAAGTCCCCTTGAGGAGCTGAGCCCAGGAAGGCACCCAGTCATGTCAAACACACTCCAGCTGCTTACTTCCTCATGGGCAGTATCACTATCAGCTAGGAATGTCTTTGCAAGGATTGAAAAGGGAAGGGGAGATACATGGCCCTGCCTCTGAAATTTCAGTCCTCTGAGCAGAACTGGAATTCAATTGTATCAGCGAAACTGTGCCTTCCAAAGAGGCTTGCAAACACACCCCGAGTGGCTGCCTCTTCTTCCCTGAAGAAGGCTCCCTTTCCCTGCATCCTGCGGACTCCCTGTCCCAGCCTCCTGGAAAAGCGCTTCTTGGAGTTCCTTCTTGGAGTTCCTTTCTTAGTTGCAGTTATCCCTCAACTTGGGTCCATAGGGAGTAGCCCCACACTCACAGGGGAAGGCAGACCCACCTCCACACATCTCTTCCATCCCCTTTGCTCTGTAGGACAATTCTAGTGAGCCTAGGTCTGTCAGAAAATTCTTGGCTTTGACGGGAACACACCCTGTGTGTGAACCTGCATACACGACCTAGGGTCCACAGGGCGCCTGTTTTGCTCGAGTGGGCCTTGAAGCAGTACAGCCTAGTGAGAGCTTGAAAATCCATCCAATTGCTCCTTTCTTACCTCTGACACCTAGCTTTGTTCCACCCTTTGGCAGTGTGGAGGGAAGAGGGCCCAACCCCGTCCTCAAGCGGACATGGGGCCTACTTTGAGAGGAAAGGCCCCCTTGAGGAGCTGAGCCCATCAAGGCACCCAGTCATGTCAAATATACTCCCACTGCTTGCTTCTTCATGGGTAGTACCACTATCAGCTTGGAATGTCTTTGCAAGGATCACAAAGGGAAGGGGAGATACACGACCCTGCCTCTGGAACTTCGGTCCTCTGAGCAGACCTGAGTGCTCTAGGGAGCCTAGGACTGTCAGGAAAATTCTTGGCTCCTACGGGGACACACCCCATATGTGAACCTGCATACCGGACCTCGGGGCCACAGTGTGCCTGCTTCTCTCGGTGTGCCTAAAGCGGTGCAGCCTAGCAACAGCTATTGAGCCTAGGTCTGTCTGGAACATTTTGGATCCTGTGGGGAAAACACCCTGTGCACACCCCTAGATACCGGGCCTAGAGGCCAAAATTCTCACATGTCTCCTGGGGAACCCTAACACAGTGTGACCTAGCAACTGCTTGAAAATCCATCCCATTGCTGTTTTCCTCCTTCTGATACAGCTAGCATTGCTCCTTGCTTTGGAATATCTCAAGCAAGGGGCGAGTCCATAACTGCTCTCCTGGGGCCCAATGGATGTGCAAGGTGCCCTCAACCAGGTGACCCCAGCATGCCACCTGGCCCCCTCAGACACACTCCCGCAGCCTTCTTCCTCATGGGAAGCACCTCTCTGACCCAGGAATGTGTTTGCAAGGCTCGGAATGTGCAGGGAGACACATGGCCCTGACTCTGGAATTGAGGTCCTTGGGGCAGGCCTGCAGGTCTGACATCTGAGAAGCAAAACACTTGCTGCAAATAGAGGCCTGAAAACACACTCTGTGTATGACTTTCCTTCCTCCAAGGAAGATAGCTTTCCCAGTCTCCTGCATGCTGAGTGTCACACAGCTGGAATGTGCTTGCGTGGAGGTCATGATTCAGTGGCAATGGCCCCTGAGGCCCTGTGCCCAGGTAGGGCGCCCACACTCACAGGCAAATCAAAGCAACTTCCAAATGAGTCAGCTCTTCACATCTAGTGGCCAAAGTATTGGAGTTTCAGGTTCAATATTAGTCTTTCCAATGAATATTCAGACCTGATTTCCTTTAGGATGGAGTGGTTGGGTCCTCTTATAGTCTAAGCAAACTTCAAGCATCTTCTTCAGCACCACAGTGCAAAAGCATCAAATCTTTGACTGTCAACTTTCTTTATAGTCCATCTTTCACATCCATAAATGACATGGAAAAATCTTAGCCTTGACTAGACGGATCTTTGTTGGCAAAGCAATGTCTCAGCTTTTTAATATGCTGTCTAGTTTGGTTATCACTTTCCTTCCAAGTCGTAAGCATCTTTTAATTTCATGGCTGCAGTCACCATCTGCAATGATTTCCGAGCCCCGAAAAATAAAATCTGCCACTGTTTCCACTGTTTTCTCATCTATTTGCCAAGAAGTGATGAGACTGGATGCAATGATCTTAGTTGTCTGAACACTGAGCATTAAGCTAACTATTTCACTCTCCTCTTTCTCTTTCATCAAGAGGCTCTTTAGTTCTTCACTTTCTGCCATCAGGGTGGTGTCATCTGCATATCTGAGGTTATTGATATTTCTCCCAGCAATCTTGATTCCAGTTTGTGCTTCATCCAGTGCAGCATTTCTCACGATGCCCTATATATAAGCAGATATAAGTTAAATAAGCAGGGTGCCAATATACAGCCTTGACATATTCGTTTTCCTATTTAGAACCAGTCTGTTGGTCCAGGTCCAGTTCTGTTTCTTACTGACCTGCATATAGGTCTTTCAAGAGGCAGGTCAGGTGATCTGGTATTCTTATCTCTTTCAGAATTTTCCCCAGTTTATTGTGATACACACAGTCAAAGGCTTTGGCATAGTCAACAAAGCAGAAATAAGTGTTTTTCTGGAACTCTCTTGCTTTTTCAATTATCCAGTGGATTTTGGCAATTTGATCTCTGGTTCCTCTGCCTTTTCTAAATCCATCTTGAACATTTGGAATTTCACGGTTGACATATTGCTGAAGCCTGGCTTGGAGAATTTTGAGTGTTACTTTACTAGCATGTGAGATGAGTCCAGTTGTGTGACAGTTTGAACATTCTTTGTCATTGCCTTTCTTTGAGACTGGAATGAAAACTGAGCTAACAACCTAGATGTTTTCAATCGCATATGCTAAAAGAACTGCCTTTGCAGTTTCCAAGGGAAAAAAGTTTCATTTTAAGCAATTTTCTCTGAAGTTCAAGGAATATCATGGACATCCTCCATCAAAAAGTCATCTTTCTTTTATGTAATCACAGTTTCATGCCTAAATTATAGACCAACTCATGCTCAAATTGACTCTGATATCAGGGGCAGATCAGCTAGCTGATAAAAAGCTTGGATTGTCCCTCTGGAGGAAAGTGAGACCTTGGTCCCAAGAGAAGAATCTGAGGGCTTAAGGGAATTTGCAGGAGTGGGGAAATCTTGGTCCATCCTACATGTACCGTACTTAAATAATGCTTATTTATTTTACGGAAGTAAAAAAAAAAAAAAAAAAAAAAAAAAAAAAACACAGATGATAAAAACAAATATAAATCACTGAAAGGTAAATAAATTCATCATCTGTGATTGAAAGCTGCATTCTAAGAAAGCTGTGTTCTCTTAACCTAGAGAGTAGACTAAATTCCAGTCTGGTACCAGCTTACCAGATAACAAACAAAAAGCATTGTTTATGGGTAAGCTCAGGAAAGTCTTTTCCATGTATCTTGAGGTAGCAGTATTTTTGCAAAGGCATCAGTGTGAAACCATGGAAGGCATGTTTAAAACCTGATTAGATAAAAATTGACAAAATAAACATTGACAAAATTGAAAAAATAAAAATTGACAAAAAAAGTGACAAAATAGTCACTGCTGTGACTTGAAACACTTTAATATGATAACTAGAATTATAACTGACAGCATTTTACCAGGACATATCAGATTTTCATGGATGTCACATAGTTTCTAGGATACCTACATTAGTAACTGAAGGAGTCTTTGGGCTTAGAAAAGAAAACAACAGTCTCAAAGGCCCTTGCTTGTATCATTTAACATTGGAGAAAACAAAATCGAACTTTAGGTCCCAACCTGAGGCTCCAGGCCAGTTATATCTATCTATTTTCCCATGCAGCGTAGTGCCTGCTGGAAGTCCAAGGGATTTATCCTGCCTGGTAATTTCACCAGCTGGGACTCCACAACCCTTAGTCTGGCCGGCTGACCCAGCCCTGCTTCCAGCACTTTGCAGGCCAGCAGGCCCTTGACCACCTGCTGGGACAGGAAAGGGAAGGGTCCACGAATTGCATCCTAGAAACTTAGTAGGGTGCATGTATTTAAAAACCTGGTGGCCACCCAGGCAGGAGAGAAGGGAGGAGGGCACCTTGCTGCCCTTTCATGGGGGAATCTGTGGCTGTCCTGCTGAGAGGGGGCCTTTCCATGGGGACCCTGTGCAATAAGTTTGGTGTTTTGGAACTGAATAATTAGAACGTGTAAAATTTTTAATTTATGTGGTGCTTTAATTAAAAAAAAAACAAAAAAAACAAGCAGCTCCAAGTTTTCTGCAAATTGAGGCCTCAAACTTGAAGGCCTATTTTCCTTCCACTGTGGCATTCTATGAAGAAATGTGCGTTTTTCAAAGAAAAGGGTCAGAAAAGTGAGGGAAACAGAAAAGCCAGAGGTGCCCCAGGAGTTTGGTGAAGGTCTTAGGAGGTCACTTGTAAATGCTGCTGGCCATCGGGAGGCAGTCTCTTGTGACCAATGGGCACAGAGCTCTGCAGGCTTGTCCTTTGCATGGATGTGCTTGTTTGTGGAAATCCAGCTCAGAGCCATCTCCTGATGTGTAAGAATTTCCCAGACTAGACCCCTAGGCAAATCCCACAGGGCCAGGGACTCCTTTCTTCATTGTATTTGTCTGTTTGACTGAAAACCAGAAATGGCATATTTTTCTTTCAATCTGGTCTATCATCCAGGCCTTGGAGTAATATTTCCCCTCCCCCTCAATAGACTTGGGTTCCGGTGATGAATTATAGTCAGTTGTCCATGATTTCGCAGATGAGGAAACTGAGAGTCGGAGAGGGCGGAGGACTGTCCAAGGGAGAATGGGATATCCTTCCAGGAACACTGGCTCCTGGGTTTTTAATGAGCTTCCTACCCAGCATGGTCATTAAGTGGCAAGGGTTGACATTGAGAATAAACTATTGGTGGAAATGAAAAAGGCTTTTTGAAAGGATGTGCCTACCAGCTGTGCATCTTATGGAGTATTTTCATTGTACTTCCCAGCCCTTGGAAAGTGCTGGGCACAGGGCAGATGCTTCATCATTTTTATTGAATAAGTTCAATGTCACACAATTGTATCTGTAGTGTCAGCAACACTATGAGGTATATTAGAACAGTAATGGTCCCAGTTGGTACCCACAAGGATATTTTTAAAAAATGAAACAAATCTCTCTGATCATCACCAAGGCTATCAGAGGTCTACTGCAGACTCCACACAAGGGAGGGTCTACCTCTTGGGACATCCCCACTTCAGCATCTCCCTAAACCAGCAATCTAGGACAGCTGAGTACACTTGAAGTTCCTTCCTTGACCTTGGGAGTTTTTTTGGAAGACAATTTTTTGACAGACAGGGGTGGGGCAAGGTTTTGGGATGTTTCAAGTGCAGTCCATTTATTGTGCACTCTATTTCTGTTTCTGTTCCCTGGAGGCTCAGTTGGTAAAGAGTCTGCCTGCAATGAGGGAGACCCGGGTTTAATCCCTGGGTCAGGGAAATCCCCTGGAGAAGGAAATGACAGCCCACTCCAGTATTCTTGCCTGAAGAATTCAATGGACTGAGGAGCCTGGTGGGCTACCAAGGGCTGGACATGGCTGAGTGATCAAACTCTTATTTCTATTATTATTTCACCAGCTCCACCTCAGATCATCAGGCATTAGATCCTAGAGGTTGGGGGCCCCTGCTTTAGTTCCCTCTTTCATCTTCTACACAGCTCCAGCATGCTTCCTCCTCCTCTTCCACCTGCAGAACTACCTGCTGGGCTTCTCTGAGTGTGATTAAGAGTTTCCTTCCCTCACTGTCTTTCCTCTGAGTCCCTTTTCCTAAATGGGTTTCCATGATCTCCTTTAGGCACTTTTTCCCCAGGTGGTGCTAGTGGTAAAGAACCTACCTGCCAATGCAGGAATCCTATCCCTGGGTTGGGAAGATCCCCTGGAGGAGGGCACCCAGCCCACTCCAGTATTCTTGCCTGGAAAATTCCCATGGACAGAGGAGCCTGGTGGGCTCTGACAGTCAGACGTGATTGAAGCGACTTAGCACAGCATACCATAGGACCTTTGAACTGCAGACTCATGTGATTGTTTGGATTCTTTGGAGTCCCTTGTTATTCCACGTGTATGTTAGGGTCAGCTTGTATATTGCTTCCTAAAGGCCTGGAGAGGGTAATAGGCAGGAAGGCCAGGGGTCTCCAGACAGAGGGAATAGGCTGCAAGTGTCAGACGTTTTTTCATCTCTCAAGCAGCTGGAGGAACGAAACGAGTGCTACATTTTTTCCCCTTCTCAATACAAATTTAAGAGGTTTCTCTTAAAATTTTGTGTTGCTATGACGACTCCTGGCTCCACCTGAACTTAACTTTTCTCAAACCTTCAGCTAAGCAATGCATTTTGTCTTAAGGAAAGGTTTGTCTTAAGCTATGTTAATATACTACATATTTCTGCTAGACTCTGTCTTCAGGTCGGTTCCCCCTAAAGGCTCAGAACCAACTTGACAAACCAATATGTTTTACTCATACCTGTTCTCCTAATCTATGTTAATGAAATGATATATTTGCTTGGAAATCTGCCTTTCTTCAAAATTCATGTCAATCATTCTATGGCCCGGGATGACTCACCTGCTGCCAATATTATCTCAATGCATGTTGTGGGTGAGGGGCCTGGTGTCATTCTCTGAGACATTGCCTTTCTTTCATTAGCAGACTGCTAGTGGCTGTATAACATCTGCCTAAAGACTAGCAGGGGGTACTCTTACTGCCCCCGTCTGATGTCTATGTGAGCAGCTTTCTCTATCTCTTTTATACTTTAATAAAACTTTATGACACAAAAGCTCTGAGCGATCAAGCTTTGTCAACTGGCCCTGGATTGAATTCTTCTCCTCTGGAGGCCAAAAATCCTGGCGCCTTTTGTGGTTCAGCAATGACCTTTCAGTCTTTTGTAATTCATATTGAATCTTCATTTCAGATTGAAGATGCATTCCATGGTATTGCCATCTTAAGTCTTCCATCGCTATGGAATATCTGTGCATGTATTCAGGATATTTTTCAGCAATCGTGTATCATTTCCAATGTGCCAGTCTTGTCATCCTCATTACACCCATGGCAAAATATTTTATTAATGTTGACACTATCAAAAGGAAATTGTTTTTTTAAATTCCTTTTCAGATTATTATTTGCTAGTGTATACAGATAAAACTGTGTAATCATTCATTTTTATCAGCTTGGACAGCTTGATAGTTGTCTTTACTTTCTTTACTTCCTCATACTTTAAGATTATCCTAGCTTATATATTTACTGTCTCGCCCCTAGTCTCAATCGTTTATTCAAAGAATTTCTGTCCTTTTTTTTAAACACTGAATTATTTTTGACAATGCTGGGTCTTTGTAGCTAGATGCCTAGTTGTAGTGAGCAGAGGCTACCCTCTAGTTGACTTGCCATGGCTTCTCATTGCAGCGCTTTCTCTGGTTGCAGAACTTGGGCTCTGGAGCATGCAAGTACTTCAATAGTTGTACGGGGGCTTAGTTGCCCCTGGGCATGTGGAATCCTCTAGGACCAGGGGTTGAACCAGTGTTCCCTGCATTGGTAGGCAGATCCTTTACCACTGGGCCACCAGGGACATTTCCTGTTCTTTTTCATTATAGAGTGATATTTAAAACATACATGTAGGAGCTAAATATGCTCAGCTGACAATATTTGGAAATATATACATGTATTCCAGCTTATATATTCAGTTGAAGGTAATTTGTGATGATGTCTCCATGAATCTTGTAACCTTTCCTTTTGTTTATCCATAACTTACCATTCCAATGGTAAGATACCTGGCTTCCACCACTTGTCATGTATGGAATTCAGTGCTTGTCCCATGTGGTTACTGAAACAACTGTCAGACTGTCTTCCAAAGGGGGCTGTGCATGCATCCCACCAGTATCTTGAGTATGTTTCTGTAGGAGAGTTTACTATCAGTATACCCTCCGTGGCCAGGTGTCTATTTCAATCTTTACCAGTTATGAATGGGCTTGTTTGCTCTAGTGTTCTTGGACAATTTGAGGACTCTTGTCTAGTTATGAGGGACACAGGAATCTCCTTGAGGCTTGGCAGGGCAATCAGCACACTTCTCGAGGTGAGGAGGGAGACCTAGGGTCCCTTTCCAGTTGCCATAGGGATATTGGGATTCCTACCAATTTTCAAGAGGAGTCAGGCATCATCACCTTTTGAATCATTGAATTCTGCATGCCTCTCGAGGTGTCAACGGGATGTGAGGCCTCCTGTCGATAAGAGGCGGGGACCTAGGACTTTCTCTATGCTCTCCATAGGGGATTCACACATCCCTTCATCCTGTGAGATGAAAGATGAGCCTGCATTCAAGCCACTGTAGGGAAATCGGACCTTCTTTCGAGTCAGGGCGTCTCAGGGGCAATTCCACTTGAGGCAGCAAACTCAGGGTCCCTCCCACATACTTACTGCTGAGAGACACCTCCTCTGGTTGTGCTTGTGGAATGGTGGCATACCTCTTGAGTGGAAGCCAGGGAATCAGCTCTCATTTCAAGATGATTTGGGGTACATGGAGCTTTCCTCGAGTTGCTGTGCTGAACTTGGTGTTCTTCTAGACTTGGGACAGTGTTCTCGGGGAATCTCTGCAGTTGCCTAAAGGAAGCCAACCCACTTGTCGTGTTTGATGCGGAACACGGGATGGCTCTGAAGCCAATGCAGTGGAATAGGGACTCATCTCGTGTTGATTTGGGATACACGAAGCTATTTCCCATTGCTGCAGTGACATCAGGGTCCCTCTGGACTTGAGACAGTGTTCTTGGGGACTCTCTGGAATTCCATCAAGCAAGTAATGGCTCCTTACGTATTTGATGGGGAACACGGAATTGCTCTGCATGCAATGCAGGGGAATCAAGCCTCATCTCGCGGCGAGAAGGCAGTCTCATGGTTTCTCTCGAGTTGCGGCGCGAACCTGGGGTATATTCTCCAGGTACGGCGGGGATGGCCCTTCAAAACTCATGTTTGTTCAGCGACGTCAGGACTCCTGTCTAGTTACGAGGGACACCTCAGGAATCTCTTCGAGGCTTGGCAGGGCAATAGGGACGCTTCTCAATGTGAGGCGGGAGACCCAGGGTTCCTTTCCAGTTGCCACAGTGAGACTGGGATTCCTATCAATTTTCAAGAGGAGTCAGGCGTCATCACCTTTTGAAACATTGAATTCCGCCTACCTCCATGTCAAAGGGATGTGAGACCTCCTGGCGTGATGAGGCCAGGACTTAAGGCTTTCTCTAGGGTCTCCGTATTGGATTCAGACATCCCTTCATCTTGTGCAATGAAAGACGAACCTGCATTCAAGCCACTGCAGGGAAATCCGGCCTTCTTTCTTGTCAGGGCATTCGGACTCCATTCCACTTGAGGCAGCAAACTCAGGGTCCCTCCCCCATATCTATTGATGAGAGAAGCCTCCTCTTGGGGTGCTTGTGGAAAGTTGGCATACCTCTTAAGTTGAATCCTGGGAATCTGCTCTCATCTCGAGATGATTTGGGGTACATAGAGCTTTCCTCAAGTTGCTGTGCTGAACCTGGTGTTCCTCTAGACATGGGACGGTGTTTTCGGGGAGTCTCTGGAGTTGCCTAAAGAAAGTGAAGCAACTTGTCTTGCTTGATGGGGAAAGCGGAATTTCTCTGGAGCTAATGTGGCAGAATCGGGCCTCATCTCCAGTTGATTTGGTGTACACGGAATTATTTCACGTTGTTGCAGTGACCTCAGGGTCCCTCTAGGCTTGTGAGTGTGTTCTTGGGGACTCTCTGGAGTTCCATCAAGCAAGTCAAGGCTCCTACGCATTTCATGGGGAAAACGGAATTGCTTTGCACGCAATGCAGAGGAATCTGGCCTCATATAGTGGCGAGGGGATGTCTCATGCTTTTTCACGAGCTGCGCTGGGAACCTGGAGTATATTCTCGAGTTACAGCGGGGATGGCCCTTCAAAAGTTGTGTTTGTTCAGCGACGTCAGGACTCCTGTCTAGTTATGAGGGACACCTCAGGAATCTCTTCGAGGGTTGACACATCAATAGGGACGCTGCTAGAGGTGAGGCGGGAGACCCAGGGTCCCTTTCCAGTTGCCACAGGGATACTGGGATTCCTATCCCTTTTCAAGAGGAGTCAGGCATCGTCACCTCTTGAAGCAATGAACTCTTGGTGCCTCTCTAGGTGTCAAAGGCATGTGAGGCCTCCTGTCGAGAGGAGGAGGGGAACTAGGGCTTTCTCTAGGGTCTCCACAAGGGATTCAGACATCCCATTGTCTGGTGAGATGAAAGACAAGCCTCCATTCAAGCCACTGCAGGGAAATCAGGCCTTCTTTTGAGTCAGGGCATCTCGGTGTCCATTCCATTTGACGCAGCAAACTCAGGGTCCAACTCACATACCTATTGCTGAGAGAAGCCTCCTCTAGAGGTGCTTGTGGAAAGTTGGCATACCACTTGAGTCAAAGCCAGGGAATCAGCTCTAATCTCGAGACGATTTGGGGTACATGGGGCTTTCTTCGAGGTGCTGTGTTGCAACTGGTGTTCCTCCAGACTTGGGACGGTGTTCTCGGGGAATCTCTGGAGTTGCCTAAAGGAAGTAAAGCCACTACTCCTGTTTGATGGGGAACACGGGATGGCTCTGGAGCAAATGCAGGGGAATTGGGCCTCGGCTCGAGTTGATTTGCAGTATGGAGCTATTTCGCATTGTTGCGGTGACACAAGGGTCCCTCTAGACTTGTGACAGTGTTCTTGGGGACTCTCTGGAATGCCATCAAGCAAGTCAAGATTCCTTACGTGTTTGATGGGGAACACGGAATTGCTCTGCAATGCAGAGCAATCAGGCCTCATCTTGCGGCCAGGGGGAAGTCTCATGGTTTATCTCAAGTTGCGGTGGGAACGTGGGGCATATTCTCGAGTTAAGGTGGGGATAGACTTTCAAAACTCCTGTTTGTTAAGCGACATCAGGACTCTTGTCTAGTTATGAGAGACACCTCAGGAATCTCTTTGAGGCTTGGCAGGGCAATAGGGACGCTTCTTGAAGTGAGGCGGGAGACCCTGGGTCCAATTCCAGTTGCGACAGTGATATTGGGATCCCTATCACATTTCAAGAGGAGTCAGGCATCGTCACCTTCTAAGCATTGAACTCCGCGTGCCTCTTGAGATGTCAAAGGGATGTGAGGCCTCCTGTCGAGATGAGGCGGGGACATAGGGTTTCCTCTAGGTCCTCCACAGGGGGTTCAGACATCCCTTCATCTTGTGAGATGAAAGACGAGCCTACATTAAAGCCACTGCAGGGAAATCTGGCCTTCTTTTGAGTCAGGTCATCTTGGTGTTCATTCCACTTCAGGAAGCAAACTCAGGGTCCAACTCACATACATATTGCTGAGAGAAGCCTCCTCTTGAGGTGCTTGCAGAAAGTTGGCATACCTCTTGAGTCGAAGCAGGGAAATCAGCTCTAAATCTCAAGACGATTTGGGGTACATGGGGCTTTCCTCGAGTTGCTGTGTTGCACCTGGTGTTCCTCTACACTTGGGACAGTGTTCTCGGGGAATCTCTGGAGTTGCTTAATGAAGTCATGCCACTTGTGTTTGATGGGGAATGCAGAATGACTCTGGAGCCAATGCAGGGGAATGGGGCAGCATCTCGAGTTGATTTGGGGTAGACGGATCTATTTCCCGTTTCTGCACTAACCTCACGGTCACTCTAGACTTGTTACAGTGTTCTTGGGTACTCTCTGGTGTCCCATCAAGCAAGTCAAGGCTCCTTACATGTTTGATGGGGAACACAGAATTGCTCTGCATGCAATGCAGAGGAACCGGGGCTCATCTCGTGGCCAGGGAGAAGTATCATGGTTTTTCTCGAGTTGCGGTGGGATCCTGGGGTATAATCTCGAGTTACGGTGGGGATGGCCCTTCAAAACTCGGATTTGTTCAGCTATGTCAGGACTCCTGTCTAGTTAAGAGGGACACCTCGGGAATCTCTTCGAGGCTTGGCAGGCAATAGGGACGCTTTTGGAGATGAGGCGGGAGACCCAAAATCCCTTTCCACTTGTGACATGGATATTGGGATTCCTATCACTTTTCAAGAGGAGTCAGGCATCGTCACCTCTTGAAGCAATGAACTCTTGGTGCCTCTCTAGGTATCAAAGTCATGTGAGGCCTCCTGTCGAGATGAGATGGGGAACTAGGGCTTTCTCTAGGGTCTCCACAGGGGATTCAGACATCCTTTCATCTGGTGAGATGAAAGACGAGCCTGCATTAAAGCCACTGCAGAGAAATCGGGCCTTCTTTTGAGTCAGGGCATCTTGGGGCCCATTCCACTTCAGGCAGCAAACTCAGGGTCCAACTTACATACCTATTGCTGAGAGAAGCCTCCTCTAGAGGTGCTTGTGGAAAGTTGGCATACCTCTTGAGTTGAAGCCAGGAAATCAACTCTAATCTTGAGACGATTTGGGGTACATGGCGCTTTCCTCGAGTTGCTGTGTTACGCTTGGTGTTCCTCTAGACTTATGACAGTGTTCTCGGGGATTCCCTGGAGTTGCCTAAAGGAAGTCAAGCGCCTTGTCGTGTTTGATGGGGAAAGTGGGATGGCTCTGGAGCCAATGAAGGGGAATCGGGCCTCATCTCGAGTTGAAATGAGTGAATCACGTGTGAATCACGTGTGCATCAAGTGTGAATCACGTGTCCATCATGTGTGTGTCACGTGTGTGTCACGTGTGCATCACGTGTGTGTGACATGTCCATCACGTGTGAGTCACGTGTTCATCAGGTGTGTGTCACGTGTCCATGACGGGTGAATTACGTGTTCATCACATGTGTGTCACTTGTGTGTCACGTGTGCATCACGTGTGTGCACGTGGGAATCACGTGTGCGTCACGGGTGCGTCATGTGTGCATCACGTGTCCATCACGTGTGCGTCAATGGTGCATCACGTGTCCATCACGTGTGCATTACGTGTGCGTCACGAGTTCATCATGTGTGCGACATGTGTTCGTCACGTGTTCATCACGTGTGCATCACGTGTGCATCAAGTTTGCGTCACGTGTGAATCACGTGTTCGTCACGTGTGTGTCACGTGTTCATCACGTGTCTATGTGTACATCACGTGTGAGTTACATGTGCGTCTCGTGTGCATCACATGTTCGTCATGTGTGCGTCACGTGTTCGTCACGTGTGTGTCACGTCTGCATCACGTATTCATCACATATGTGTTACGTGTGCATCACATGTGTATCACATGTGCGACACGTGTGCGTCACGTGTTCATCACGTGCGCATCACGTGTGCATCAAGTTTGCGTCATGTGTGAATCATGTGTTCATCACGTGTGTGTCACGTGTTGATCACGTGTCCATCATGTGTGCATCACATGTGCGTCACGTGTGCATCTTGTGTGCATCACGTGTTCGTCACGTGTGCGTCACGTGTGTGTCATGTGTGCATCACGTATTCATCACATATGGGTTATGTGTGCATCACGTGTTCATCACGTGTGAGTCACATGTGTATCACGCGTGAATCACGTGTGCATCACGTGTGCATCACGTGTTCATGACGTGTTCATCACATGTGCCTCACGTGTTATTCACTTGTTCACAACGTCTGTGTGACGTGTGCATCATGTTTTCATCACGTGTGCATCACGTGTTCATCATGTGTGAGGCACGTGTTCATCACATGTGAGTCACGTGTTCTTCACGTGTGAATCATATGTCCATCACATGTGCATCACTTGTGCAACACGTGTTCGTCACGTGTGCGCCACGTGTGCGTCACCTGTGAATCACTTGTTCATCACGTATTCATCACGTGTGTGTTATGTGTGCATCACGTGTTCATCACATGTGTATCACGTGTGAATCACGTGTGCATCACCTGTTCATTACATGTGCATCACGTGTGAATCACGTGTTCATCACGTGTGCCTCACTTGTGCACCACATGTTCATCACATGAGCATCACGTGTGCATCACGTGTTCATCACGTGGGCATCACGTGTGCACCTCATGTGTACCTTGTGTGCATCACGTGTGAATCAGGAAAAGAACTGAATGGGATAGACTAGAGATCTCTTCAAGAAAATTAGAGATACCAAGGGAACACTTCATGCAAAACTGGGTTTGATAAAAGATAGAAATGCTATGGACCTAGCAGAAGCATAAGCTATTAAGAAGATGTGGCAAGAATACACAGAAGTACTGTAGAAAATATCTTCATGACCCAGATAATCACAACGGTGTGATCACTCACCTAGAGCGAGACATCCTGGAGTGTGAAGTCAAGTGGCAATTAGAAAGCATCGTAAGAACAAAGCTAGTGGAGCTGATGGAATTCCAGTTGAAGTATTTCAAATACTGAAAGATGATGCTGTGAAAGTGCTGCACTCATAATGCCTGCAAATTTGGAAATCTCAGCAGTGGCCACAGGACTGGAAAAGGTCAGTTTTCATTCCAAATAGAAAGAAAGGTAATCCCAAAGAATGCTCAAAATACCACACAATTATGCTCATCTCACACGCTAGTAAAGTAATGCTCAAAATTCTCCAAGCCAGGCTTCAGCAATACGTGAACTGTGAACTTCCAGATGTTCAAGCTGGCTTTAGAAAAGGCAGAGGAACCAGAGATCAAACTGCCAACATCTGCTGGATCATTGAAAAAGCAAGAGAATCCCAGAAAAAAAAATCTATTTCTGATTTATTGACTACACCAAAGCCTTTGACTGTGTGGATCACAATTAACTGTGGAAAATTCTGAAAGAGATGGGACTACCAGACCACCTGACCTGCCTCTTGAGAAACCTGTATGCAGGTCAGAAAGCAACAGTTAGAACTGGACATGGAACAACAGACTGGTTCCAAATAGGAAAAGGAGTACATCAAGACTGTACGTTGTCACCCTGCTTATTTAACTTATATGCCGAGTACATCATGAGAAATGCTGGGCTGGAAGAAGCACAAGCTGGAATTAAGATTGCCAAGAGAAATATCAATAATCTCAGACATGCAGATGACACCACCCTTATGGCAGAAAGTGAAGAAGAACTAAAAAGCCTCTTGATGAAAGTGAAAGAGGAGAGTGAAAAAGTTGGCTTACAGCTCAACATTCAGAAAACTAAGATCATGGCAACAGGTCCCATCACTCCATGGGAAATCGATGGGGAAACAGTGGAAGCAGTGTAAGATTTTATCTTTTTGGGCTCCAAAATCACTGCAGATGGTGATTGTAGCCATGAAATTAAAAGAAAATTACTCCTTGGAAGGAAAGTTATGACCAACCTAGATAGCATAATAAAAAGCAGAGACACTACTTTGCCAACAAAGGTCCCTCTGTTCAAGGCTATGGTTTTTCCAGTGGTCATGTACAGATGTGAGAATTGGACTGTGAAGAAAGTTGAGCACCGAAGAGTTTATGCTTTTGAACTGTGGTGTTGGAGAGGACTCTTGAGAGTTCCTTGAACTGCAAGGGCATCCAACTAGTACATCCTAAAGGAGATCAGTCCAGGGTGTTCATTGGAACGACTGATTCTGAAGCTGAAACTCCCATAATTTGGCCACCTGGTGCGAAGAGCTGACTCATTGGAAAATACCCTGATGCTGTAAGGGATTGGGGACAGGAGGAAAAGGGGATGACAGAGGATGAGATGGCTGCATGGCATCACCGACTCGATGTACATGAGTTCGAGAAATCTCCGGGAGTTGGTGACTGACAGGGAGGCTTGGCGTGCTGTGATTCATGGGGTCCCAAAGAGTCAGACATGACTGAGCGACTGAACGGAACTGAACTGATATGAATAACTAATTAAAAGTAAAGTAAAGTTGCTCAGTCATGTCCAACTCTTTGTGGCCCCATGGACTGTAGCCTACCAGGCTCCTCTGTCCATGGGGTTTTCCAGGCAAATGTACTGGAGTGGGTGGCCATTTCCTTCTCCAGGAGATCTTCCTGACCCAGGGATCTAACCTGGGTCTCCAGCATTGCAGACAGATGCTTTACCATTTGAGCCATATAATTCCATTGCTAACACGTGCAAGGGGCTACTCTTTCTGCCCTCTTCTGATGCCTATGTCAGAAGATTTCTCTATCTCCTTTATACTTTAATACAACTTTATTACACAAAAGCTCTAAGCAATCAAGCCTCGTCTCTGGACCTGAATTGAATTCATCTCCTCTGGAGGCCAAGAATTCCAGTGTCTTTGCGTGGTTCAGCAATACCTTTCAAGATCATCCTGGAGATTCTGGCCATGTACCTCAGGAACATGGTCAGATAGGAGGTCACCCTTGAGACTGTGGGCTTTTGACCCAGGTGCAGGGTGTTGGAGTGGCGGGAATCCTGGATAATTTGCACATGTGACCCCAGGTAAAGGGTCTGGGAGGTAAGGTCACCTTGGAGACTGTGAATATGCTACCCAAGGTGCAGGGTGTGGGAAATAATGTCACCCTGGAGAATGTAGACTTCTAGCACAAGGGATGAGTTCTTGACATTGGGGTCTCATGGGAGATTGGATGATTCCGCTCAGACAGTGTGTGGGGATGGGATTCACCCTGGAGACTGTAGATATGTGATCTCAGGTACAGGATTTCCGAGGGGGTCACCCTGGAGCCTGTGAATATGTGATTCCAGGTGCAGAGTCTGCAAGGGAGTCACCATGGAACCTGTGTTTGTGTGACTCCAGGTGAGGTCTACAAAGTTTTGACAAACAGGAGACTGTGGACATGTGACCCCTATTACAGGGTCTTGGAGGGGGGAACCTTTGTGGCCAGGGTCATGGGATGCAAGGTTATATGTCTGGGAGGTGGGGATACCCTGAGAGTATGGAAGTGTGACCCCAGGTACAGGTTCTGGGAGTTGGTGCCATCCTGAAAATGGTGGACATTTCACCCGAGGTATGGTTTCTGGGAGGTGGGGTCACCCTGAAGACTCTGGACATGTGACCCCAAATGCAGGGTCTGGGAGGTAGACTCACCGTGGAAAAAGTGGACTTGTGACCCCAGATACAGGATCTTGAGGGTGGGGTCACCTGGAGGCTGTGGACTTGTGACACCAAGTACAGGTTATACAGGGGGCCACCTTCGAGACTGTGGACATGTGATCACAGGTGTATGGTATGGGAAGTTTGGTAACCTAGGAGATTGTGGATATATGACAGTAGGTACAGGGTCTCAGGTATGTCCCCATGGAAAGTGTGGACATGTGACCCCAGGTGCAGGTTTGGGTGGGGTCACCCTGGAGACTGTGGTCATGTGACCCAAAGTTCAGGGTAGGAAAAGGGTTTCACCCTGTAGACTATGGATCTATGACCACAGGTACAGGATCTGGTGGTAGTCACTGTGGCGATGATGGACGTATGAAACCTAGTACAAGTTCACGGAGGGGGTCACCCTCCAAGACTGTGTACATGTGACCCTCGTTTCAGGGTCTGGGTTGAGGTCACTCTGGAAACTATTTGCCGTGTGACTTAGATGCAGGGTTAGGGGACGCGTTTACTTTGAAGATTGTGGTCATGTGACCTCAAATGCACCATTTGGGAGGCAAATCATCTTGGAGACTGGATACGTGACCGTAGATCCAGGGTCTGAATGGGATTCCCCAAGGTGAGATTGTGAATATGTGACTCCAGGTGCAGGGCCTGCGAGGGAGTCACCTTGGAACCTGTGTTTGTGTGACTCCAGGTGGAGGGTCTGGGAAGTGACGACACTCTGGAGACTGTGAACATGTGACCCCATTACAGGGTCTTGGAGGGGGTAACCCTGGCATCCAAGATCATGGGACACCATGTTAAATGTCTTGGCGTGTGGTAACCGAGACTATGGAAGTGGGACCCCAGGTACAGGTTCTGGGAATTGGGGCCAACCTGAGTGACTGTGGATGTTTCACCCTAGGTACAGTTTCTGGGAGGTGGGGTCACCCTGGAGACTCTCGACAAGTGACCCCAAGTGCAGAGTCTGGGAGGGGTCTCATCCTGGAAACAGTGGACTTGTGACCCTAGGTACAGGGTCTTAACGGTAGAGTCATCCTGGAGTCTGTCGACTTGTGACACCAGGTACAGGTTTAGGAGGGGGATCACCCTGGATACTGTGGATGTGTGATCACAGGTGCATGGTATTGGAAGTGGGGAAGTCCAGGAGACTGTATATATGACACTAGGTACAGGGTCTGGGGGATGACACCATGGAGAATATGGACTTGTGATCCCAGGTGCAGGTTCACAAGGTTCAGGGTACAAAATGGGTCTCATCAGGCAGACTGTTGAACTGTGACCACAAGTTCAGGATCTGCTGGTGGTCACTGTGGCAATGGTGATCGTGTGAAATCTGGAACAAGTTCAGGGAAGAGGTCACCCGTGAGACAGTGGACATCACTCTGGAGACTGTGGATGTGTGAGTAAGGTGCAGGGTTAGGGGATGGGGTCACTTTGAAGATTGTGGACATATGACCCCAGATGCACTGATTGGGGAGGCAAGTCATCCTGGATAGTGGGCATTCGACCCTAGATGCAAGGTCTGACCTGGGTCCCCCAAGACACTAGGATATCTGAACCCAGGTACAGGGTCTAGGATGGGGGTGATCCAGGAAACTCTGTATATGTGACCTCAGGTACAGTGTCTGGGAGGTACGGGGTCACTCTGGGGACTGCAGGCATTTAATGGCAGGGAAATGGTCTGGAAGGGGTGTCACCCTGCATGATGTGGATATGTGAGCCCAGGTGCAGTGGGCAAAGTGGGGTTCACGCTGGAAACTGTTGACATGTGACTCCAGGTGCAGGGTATGGGAGGGCGAACATCCTGGAGATTGTGGATGTGTGTAAATAAGCACAGGGTCTGGCAGGGGAGGGTTACCCTGGAATCTGTGGCCAAGTCACCAAAGGTATAGGGCATGAGAGGTCGGGTCACACCGGATACTGAGAACATGTGACCCAAGTTACAGAGACCAGGAAGGGGGTCACCACGGAGCCTGTGAATCTGTTAGTACATGTGCAGAGTCTGGGAAATGACATCACACAAAAGTCTAGGGACATGGGATGCCAGGTGAACGGTCTGGGAGGGAGTCACCCTGGAGTCAGTTGACGTGTGACCCTGGGTACAGGCACTTGTGGGTGGGGAAAGCCTCGAGACTGTGGACATGTGATCCCAGTTACTAGCCCTTGAATGTGGGTAAATCCAGGAGACTCTGGACATGTGACCCCAGGTATAGGGTGGGGAAGTTGGAGTCACCCTGGCGACTGTGCCAATGTAATCACGTGTACAGAGTCTGGGGAGGCGTGTATTCCTGGCCAACATGTACATGTAACCCCAGGTAGAGGGTTAGAGATACGGGGTCACCCTGGAGACTGGGGCAATGTGACCAGAATTACAATATTCTGTGAGGTGTAGTCACCCTGGAGACTGCGGAGGTGTGAGACCTGGTGCATGATCTGGGAGGGGTTGCCACCCAGGAGACCATGGATGTGTGACCCTAGCTAGGTTCACGGGCTTGGAATTGGTGTCACCCTAGAACCAGTGGGTGTTTGAACCGAGTACAATTGTTTGACAGGTGGTGTTACCCTGGGCGCTGCGGACATATGAACCCAGGTGCAAGTTCTGGCAAGTGGGGTCACCCTGAGACTATCTACGTGTGACCCTAGGTACAGGGTTTGGGAGTTGGTGAATGTGCCCATGTGACACCATGTACAGTGTCTAGGAGGGTGTTCACCCTAGAGACTGTGGGTATGTGTCCCAAGGTACAGTGTCTGGAGTGTGAGGCCATGCTAGAATCTGTGGACATGTGACACTGGGTGCTGGGGTCAATAGTCCAGCATCTGGAAGACTGTGGTTATGTGAGCCCTGGTACAGTTATTTGGATGAGTCACCTGTGAGATTGTGGATATGTGGCTCCAAGTGCAGGGTCTATGAGGGAGTCATCCTGGAACCTCTGTTTGTGTGCCTGCAGGTGAAGGTTCTGGGAAGTGATGACATACAGGAGACTGTGGACATGTAAACCACATTACAGGGTCTTGGAGGGTGTAACCCTGTGGACCAGGGGCATGGAACAGCCTCAATGTCTATGGAAGAGTGACTCCAGGTACCGTTTCAGGGAGTTGGGACCATCCTGAAAACAGTAGACGTTTATCCCCAGGTAAAGTTTCTGGGAGGTGAGATCACACTGGAGACAGGATTGTGACCCCAGGTATGGGATCTTGAGGGTGGGGTCATCCTGGTGGCTGTGGACTTGTGACACAAGGTACGGGAATGGGATCGGGGTCACCTTGCAGACTGAGCATGTGATCCCAGGTGCATGATATGGGAAGTGGGGTAACCCGGGAAACTGGATATATGACACTACGTATAGGGTCTGCGCAGATATATGACACTAGGTACTGGAGTGGGCAACCCACTCCAGTACTCTTGCTTGGAAAATCCTATGGATGGAGGAGCCTGGTAGGCTGCAGTCTATGGGGTCCCTAAGAGTCAGACATGACTGAGTGACTTCATTTTCCCTTTTCACTCTCATGCTTTGGAGAAGGAAATGGCAACCCACTCCAGTGTTCTTGCCTGGAGAATCTCAGGGATGGGGGAGCCTGGTGGGCTGCCATCTATGGGGTCCCAGAGTTGGACACGACTGGCATGACTTAGCAGCAGCAGCAACAGCAGCAGCAGTACAGGGCCTGGGGGATGTCACCATGGAGAGTATGGACATGTGACCCCAGGTGCAGGTTTGGCAGGGATGACCCTGGAGACTGGCTAGGTGAACCAAGGTTTAAGGTACAAAATGGTCTTACCCTGCAGACTGCGGACCCTGACCACAGGTACAGGATCTGGTGGTGGTCACTGTGGAGATGGTGCATGTGTGAAACCTGATAGAAGTTCAAGGAGGGGGTCAATATGGAGAAGGTGGAGGTGTGACCCTATGTGCAGGGTCTGGAGTGAGGTCATTCTGGAAACTGTGGCTGTGTGACTAAGGTTCAGGGTTAGGGACTGGGGTCACTTTGCAGAATGTGGACATGTGACTCCACATGCACCATTTGAGTCATCCTGGAAACTGTGGACAAGTCACCAAAGTACAAGGTATGAGAGGTGGTGTCACACTGGAGACTGAGGACATGGGATCCAAATTACAGGGTCTGGGAAGGGGATCACCATGGAGACTGTGGATCTGTGACCACAGGTATAGGGTCTGGGAAGTGATATCACACAGGAGACTGTGGACATAGGATGCCAGGTGAAGGGTCTGGGAGGGAGTCACCCTGGAGTCTGTGGACGTATGACCCCAGGTAAAGGCTCTTGAGGGTTGGGAAAGCCTGGTGACTGCGACCTGTGACCCCAGGTACAGGGTTGGGAATATAGCATCGCCCTGGAGACTGTGCAAATGCGACCCCAGGTACAGGGTCTGGGGAGAGGTGTCATCCTGGACACCGTTGATATGTAACCTCAAGTACAGTGTCTGAGATATAGGGTCACCCTGGAGACTGAGGCCATGTGGCCAGAGGTACAATAGTCAGTGAGGTGGGTTCACCTTGGAGACTGTGGATGTGTAACCCCAGCTGCAGTGTCTGGGAGGGGTGTCAACCTGGAGACTGAGGACATGTGAGACCAGGTGCATGATCTGGGAGGGGTTGCGACCCAGAAGACTATGGATCTGTGTCCCCAATATCAGACTTTGGTGTGGATGTTACCATGGAGACTGTGGATGTTTGACACCAGGTGAAGGGACAGGGAAGGGCATCACCCTCGAGACCCTGGAGGTAGGATCCCAGGTTCAGAGTCTGGGAAGGGAGTTCTTCAGGAGTCTGTGGAAATGTTATGTCAGAAAAAGGGCCTGCAGTGGTTACCCTGGTGACTATGTACATGTGACACATAATACAAATACTGAGATTGGGGGTCATCCTGCAGACTGGAGAAATGTAACCACAGGTGCAGATTCTGAGGACGGGGTCACCTTGGAGACTGTTGACATGTGACATCAGGTGCTTCATCTTGGAGGTAGATCATTCTGGAGATTCTGGACATGTGACCCCAGGAACAGGGTCTGAGAGGGGGTCACCCTTGAGATTGTGGGCTTTTGACCCAGGTACAGCATGTTGGAAGGGTGGTAACCCTGGAGAATGTGCACATTTGACACCATGTACAGGCTCTGGGAGGTGAGTTCACCCTGCTGACTATGGCTATGTGACCCAAGGTGTGACTCTGGAGACTGTGGATATGTGATCCAAGGTGTGAGTCTGGAGACTATGGATATTTCTCACCCAAATCAGGTCTGGGGATGGGGATCACACTGGAGGCTGTAGATATGTGACCCCAGGTGCAGGGTCTGCAAGAGGTACACCCTGGAGCCTGTGGATATGTGACCCTGGGTGCAGGATCTGGGTGCTTGGGTCACCCTGGAGACTGTGGTCATGTGAGCCCCAGTGTGGGGTTTTGAATGAGTCACCCTGGAGACTGTGGATAAGTGACTCCAGGTGCAGGGTCTGCAAAGGAGTAACCTGGAAACTGTGATTGTGACTCTAGGTGAAGGGTCTGGGAAGTGACGACACACAGCAGACTGTGGACATGTGATCCCCATTACAGGGTCATGGAGAGGGTAACCTTGGCTAACAGGGACATGGGAAACCAGGTTCAATGTGTGGGAGGTGGGGTAACCCTTAGAATTTGGAAGTGTGACCCCAGCTACAGGTTCTGGGAATTGGGTCCATCCTTAAAACTGTGGATGCTTCACACCAGTAGCTTCGGGGAGGTGGGGTCACCCTGAAGACTCTGGACATGTGACCACAAGTTCAAGTTCTTGGAGGTGGACTCGACATGGAAATAGTGGACTTGTGACCCCAGGTACAGGATCTTGAGGGTAGGGTCATCCTGGAGACTGTGGATTCGTGACACCAGGTATAGATTTTGGAGGGTTCACACTGGAGACTCTGGATGTATGTTTCCTCTGCAGGAGAGCTCCAGTGAACCTAGGTCTGTCTGAAAAATTCTTGGATCATGTGGGGAAACACCCTGTGCGTTAATCTGGACACCCAGGTTCAAATTTGCATATTTTTCTCGGGTGGCCCTAAAGTGGTGTAACCTATCCACATCTTGAAAATCCGTCCAATTGCCATTTTCTTACTTTTGACAGAGCTAACTTTGTTCCACCCCTGGGGTTTCTGAAGCACATGGGCGGCTCGCAACTCCTATCTTTGGGCCTATTTACACTGGAGTGTCACCTTACAGAGGTGACCACAGTAAGGGACCCAGCACTCTGAGACATATTCCCACAGTCTGCTTCCTCAAGGGCAGTACCAGTATCACCTAGATATGTGTTTGAAAGGTGGGAAAATGCACCAAGACACAGGGCACAGGCTCTCGAATTTAGGTCCTCTGAGCAGAACTAGAGGGTTCATGTCTTAGGAGCTAAAGAGTTCCTGCAAGGGACAGGTTTGAAAACACACTCTCTGTGGGTGCCTTTCCTTCCTTGAAGAAATATAGGTTTGCCAGTATCCTGCGAACTGAGAGTCACACAGTGCTTGAAAAGTGCTCGCTTAGACATGAGTTTTCAATGGTAATTTCCACTTGGGGCTGTAGTCAAACAGAGGGGTTCCACACTCACTGGGAAAGACAAGGCAATATCTAAATGTCTGTTCCATCCCGTTTTCTCTGTAGGAGAACTCTAGTGAACGTAAGTCTGTCTGGAAAATTCTTGGATCCTTTGGGGACACACCCTGTTTGTGAACCAGGATACCAGAATGAGGGGGCACAATTTGTGTTTCTCTCTGTGGACCTTAAAGCAATGTAGCCTAGCAACAGCTTGAAAATCCATCCACTTGCTCTTTTCTTGATTCTGAGAGAGCTAGATTTGCTCCTTCCTTTTTGATTTCTGAAGCAAGTGGGTGAATTTCAACTCCCAGCTGTGGGCCTTTTTACAGTGGAATGCCACCTCGCTGAAGTGAGTATAGTGAGGAACCTAGCCCTCTTGGACACACTCTCGCAGACTGCTTCCTCATGTGCAGTACTGGTATAACCTAGGAATGGCTTTGCAAGGCTTGGAAAGTGCAGGGAGAAACATGGCCTTGACTCTGGAATTTAGTTCCTCTGAGCACTACTGGAGGCCTCCCATCTGGGAAGCTAAACAGTTCCTGCAAGATAGAGGGTTGAGAATACACTCTCTTTTGATGCCTTTCTTTCCTTGAGGGAAGATATCTTTCCCTGCATTCTGTGAACTGAGAGTCACACACTGCTTGAAAAGTGCTTGCTTGGAGGTCATCTTTCAGGGGCACTTTCTCCTTGAGTCTGTGACAATAGGGAGGGGCAAACCAACTTCCAATGTCTGTTCCATCCCATTTTCCCAGCAGGAGAGGTCTAGTGAGCCTAGTTCTGTGGAAAATTCTTGGATCCTGCTGGGACACACCCTGTGTTTGAACCTGGATACCTGACCTACAGGGCACAATTCACATTTTTCTCTCAGGGGGCCCTAAAGTGGTTCGGCCTAGCAACAGCTTGAAAATCCGTCCAATTGCTCTTTTCTTACCTCTGACAGAGCTAGCTTTGCTCTACCTTTTGGGGTTTCTGAAGCAAGCGGGTGGCTCACACCTTGGAGCTTTGAGCCTGTCACTGGAATGTCACCTCACACAGTTGACCACAGTAAGGCACTCAGCCCTTTCAGACACACTCCTGCTGCCAGCTTTCTCATGGTCAGTACCGTTATGATCTAGGAATGTGTTTGTCAGACTCGGAAATTACAGGGAGACACACGGCCCTGACTCAGGAATATAGGTCCTCTCAGCAGACCTGCTGGTCTCATGTTTTAGAAGCTCAAAATTTCCTGCAAGATAGAGGTTTGAAAACACACTCTCTGTGGACGTCTTTCCTTCCTCAAAGGAAGATAGCTTTCTTCACATTCTGCGACCTGAGAGTCACACTCTGCTTGAAAAGTGCTTGCTTGCGAGTCTATTTTCAGTGGCAATATCTCCTTGAGGCTGTGACCATAAGTAGCGGCCCCACACTCACAGGGAAAGGCAAAGCAACATCCAAATGGCTGTTCCAACCAGTTTTCTCTGTAGAAGAACTCTGGGGAGCAAAGGTCTGTCTGGAAATTTCTTGAATCACGAGGGAACACATCCCGTGTGTGAACCTGAATAAAGGGCCTAGGGTGCACAATTTGTATTTCTCTCTCTGGAGCCATAAAGAGGTGTGGCTAGCAATTGCTTGAAAATCCACCCAATTACTTTTTTCTTACTTCTGACAGTGCAAACTTTAGTCCACCATTCAAGATTTCTGAAGCAAGTTGATGGCTCACAACTCCTGGTCACGTGCCGATTTGCCATGGAAAGTTACCTCATCTAGGTAAGCACAGTATGGTACTCAGCACCCTCAGACACACACCTGAAGCCTGTTTTCTCATGAGCAGACCTGGCGTTACTCAGAAATGTGTTTACAAAGCTCAGAAAATGCTCAAAAACACACTGCCCTTGCTCTGAAATTTAGGTCCTCTGTACCAACCTAGAGGTCTCATATCTTAGTATCTAGACAGTTCCTCATATAGAGAGCCTGTTTCCTCATGGGCAGTCCTGGTATGACCAAGAAATGTATTTACAAAGCTCAAAAAGTGCAGGAAAACACATTGCCCTGACTTTGCAATTGAGGTCCTCTGGGCAAATATGGAGAATTCACATCTTTGAAGCTAGACAGTTCCTAATAGAGAGATTCTTGAAAACACACTGTCTATAAATACATTTCCTTCCTCAATGGAACGTAGGTTTCCAGTATTCCATGTCCATAGAGTCACATACTGCTTGAAAACACTTGTTGGAAGTCCTTTTTCATTAGCAATTGCTCCTGATAGTGTGACCATAGGGAAGGCCACCAAACTCACAGGAAAAGGAAAAGCAACAACCAAAGGTCAGTTCCATCATGTTTTCTCTGTAGTGGAGATTCAGTGTGCCTAGGTCTGTCTGGGAAATTCTTGGATCCTGAGTGGACACATCCTAGGTGTGAACATGGACAGTGGACCTTGGTGGCAAAATTCACCTTTCTCTCTCAGTTGGCCAAAAACAGTAGAGCATAACAACTACCTGGAAATGCATTTAGCTGCTGGTTTCTTACTTCTGGCAGTGATCACTTGGTACACCCTTTGGGATTTCTGAAGCAAGTAAGCAGCTAGCAACTCGTAGCCGCTCGCCCAATTACAGTGGAATGCTACATCATCTTGGTAAGCGCAGCATGGCACCCAGCAATCTCAGAAATCTTCCTGCAGCCTGTTTTTTCTTAAGGGCACTTCTGGTATGACCTAGGAATGTGTTTACAATGCTCAGAAAGAGTTCAGTTCCGTTCAGACGCTCAGCTGTATTCGACTCTTTGGGACCCCATGAATCGAAGCACACCAGGCCTCCCTGTCCATCACCAACTCCCGGAGCTTACACAAACTCATGACCATCGAGTTGGTGATGACATCCAGCCATCTCATCCTCTGTCATCCTCTTCTCCTCCTGCCCCCAAGCCCTCCCAGCATCAGGGTCTTTTCCAATGAGTCAACTCTTCACATCAGGTGGCCAAAGAACTGGAGTTTCAGTTTCAGCATCAGTCTTTCCAATGAACACCCAGGACTGATCTCCTTTAGGATGGACTGGTTGGATGTCCTTGCAGTCCAAGGGACTCTCAAGAGTCTTCTCCAACACCACAGTTCAAAAGCATCAATTCTTCAGTGCTCAGCTTTCTTCACAGTCCAACTCGTACATCCATACATGACCACTGGATAAACCATAGCCTTGACCAGATGGAGCTTTGTTGGCAAAGAAATGTCTCCACTTTTTAATATGCTATCTAGGTTGGTCTTAACCCTTCCAAGAAGTAAGCATCTTCTAATTTCATGGCTGCAATCACCATCTGCAGTGATTTTGGAGCCCCCAAAAATAAAGTATGACACTGTTTCTACTGTTTCCCAATCTCTTTCTCATGAAGTGATGGGACCAGATGCCATGATCTTAGTTTTCTGAATATTGAGCTGTAAGCCAACTTTTTCACTCTCCTCTTTCACTTTCATCAAGAGGTTTTTTAGTTCCTCTTCACTTTCTGCCATAAGGGTGGTATCATATGCATATCTGAGGTTACTGATGTTTTTCCTGGCAGTCTTGATTCCAGCTTGTGCTTCTTCCAACCCAGTGTTTCTCATGATGTACTCGGCATATAAGTTAAATAAGCAGGGAGACAATATACAGCCTTGACATACTCCTTTTCCTATTTGGAACCAATCTGTTGTTCCATGTCCAGTTCTAACTGTTGCTTCCTGACTTGCACATAGGTTTCTCAAGAAACAGGTCAGGTGGTCTGGTAGTCCCATCTCTTTCAGAATTTTCCACAGTTTATTGTGATACACACAATCAAAGGCTTTGGCGTAGTCAATATAGCAGAAATATATGTTTTCTGGGACTCTCTTGCTTTTTCAATGATCCAGCAGATGTTGGCAGTTTGATCTCTGGTTCCTCTGCCTTTTCTAAAACCAGCTTGAACATCTGGAAGTTCACGGCTCATGTATTGCTGAAGCCTGGCTTGGAGAATTTTGAGCATTACTTTACTAGCGTGTGAGATGAGTGCAATTGTGCAGTAGTTTGAGCATTCTTTGTTATTGCCTTTCTTTGGAATTGGAATGAAAACTGATCTTTTCCAGTCATGTGGCCACTGCTGAGTTTTCCAAATTTGCTGACCTATTGAGTACAGCACTTTCACACCATCATCTTTTAGGATTTGAAATAGCTTAACTGGAATTCCATCACCTCCACTAGTTTTGTTTGTAGTGATGCTTTCTAAGGCCCACTTGACCTCACATTCCAGGACGTCTGGCTCTAGGTGACTGATCACGCCATCATAATTATCTGGGTCATGAAGATCTTTTTTTGTACAGTTGTTCTGTGTATTCTTGCCACCTCTTCTTAACAGCTTCTGCTTCTGTTAGATGCATAGCATTTCTGTCCTTTATTGAACCCAATCTTCGCATGGAATGTTCCTTTGGTATCTCTAATTTTCTTGAAGAGATCTCTAGTCTTTCCCATTCTGTTGTTATTCTCCATTTCTTTGCATTGATCAGAGTAAGGCTTTCTTATCTCTCCTTGCTATTCTTTGGAACTCGGCATTCAAATGGTGCAGGCTGTGACGGACCATGCAGAAGCATGGCCATGAGGAGCTATCTCTCGCCCAAGGTCAGAGGTAGTGGCTGAGGGGAGCCACCCCATGTCCGAGACCAGGGGCAGCGGCCGAGAGGAGCTACCTCATGCCTGAGGTCAGGGGAGGTGGCTGAGATGAGCTACCCCATGCCCAAGGGCAGGGGCTGTGGCCAAGAGGAGCAATCCCACGTCCACAGAGCAGCAGCTGCACGGGTGCAGGAGGACCGAGAGGAGCTACTCCACATTCAAGGTCAGGAGGGGCGGCCTGAGGAGATACCCATTGTCCAAGGTAAGGAGGAGTGGCTGTGCTTTGCTGGAGCAGCTGTAAAGAGATACCCCACGTCCAAGGTAAGAGAAACTCAAATAAGATGGTAGGTGTTGTGAGAGGGCATCAAAGGGCAGACACTGAAATCATAATCACAGAAAACTAGCCAATCTGATCACATGGACCATAACCTTGTCTAACTCAATGAAACTAAGCCATGACGTGTGGAGCCACCCAAGACGGACTGGTCATGGTGGACAGGTCTGACAGAATGTAGTCCACTGGAGAAGGGAATGGCAAACCACTTCAGTATTCTTGCCTTGAGGACCCCATGAACAGTATGAAAAGGCAAAATGATAGGATACTGAAAGAGGAACTCCCCAGGTCGGTAGGTGTCCAATATCCTACTGGAGTTCAGTGGAGAAATAACTCCAGAAAGAATGAAGGGATGGAGCCAAAGCAAAAACAATACCCAGTTGTGGATGTGACTGGTGATAGAAGCAAGGTCCAATGCTGTAAAGAGCAATATCGCATAGGAACCTGGAATGTTAGGTCCTTGAATCAAGGCAAATTGGAAGTGGTCAAACAGGATGTGGCAAGAGTGAATGTCGACATTCTAGGAATCAGCAAATTATAATGGACAGGAATGGGTGAATTTAACTCAGATGACCATTATATCTACTACTGTGGGCAGGAACCGCTTAAAAGAAATGGAGTAGCCATCATGGTCAACAATCGAGTCCAAAATATGGTACTTGGATGCAATCTCAGAAAGTGTAGGGAAATACAATGCTCTGACTCTGGAATTTGGGTCCTCAGGGCAAACCTGGAAGTCTCACATCTTTGAGTCTATAGAGTTTGTGATACACAGAGGCCTGATAAAACACTCTCTGTTGATGCCTTACCTTCCTGGATGGAACATAATTTTCCCAGCTTTTTGTGTGCTCAGAGTCACAAACTGCTTGAAAAGGCTTGTTAGAAGTAATTTTTCAGTAGCAAATTCCCCTGATGTTGCGACCTTAGGGAAGACCGCCACACCCACAGGAAAAGGCAAAGGATCATCCAGACGTCTGCTCAATCACGTTTTCTTGATAGGAGCAATCCATTCAACCTAACTGTCTAGAATGCTCATGGATACTGTTCCTACACACCCTATGTTTGAACCTGGATACTGGACCTTGGCAGCAAAATTTCCATTGTTTTCTCAGTTGACCCTAAAACGGTTAAACCTAGTTACTGCCTGAAAATGCATCTACTTGCTGTTTCCTTACTTCTGACAGTGATAGTGTTGGTGCACCCTTTGGGATTTATGAATCAAGCAGTAGGCTCTCCACTCCAAGCCACTGGCCCCTTTCCAGGGAGATGTCATCTCATCTAGGTTAGCACAATATGTCACCCAGCACTCTGAGACACACTCTTGCAGCATGAATTTTATGGTCAGATCTGGTTTGACCTAGGAATGTGTTTACAAATCTCAGAAAGTGGTGGGAAACACACTGCCCTGACTCTGGTATTTAGGTCCTCTGGGAAACTTAGAGGACTCACATGTTTGAATCTAGACAGTTCATGACAGGTAGAGGCTTGATAACATATTCTCTCGAGATGCCTTTCCTTCCTCAAAGGAATATAGCTTTCTCAACATTCTGTGTGCTGAGTGTCACACACTCCTTGAAAACGCTTGTTGGAGGTCATTTTTCATTAGCAATTTCCCCTGGAGGTGTGACTGTAGGGAAGGCGCCACACTCACAGATAAGTTCAAAAGCACTTCCAAACATCTGTTCAATCACGTTTTCTTGGTGGGGCCATTCATCAGTGTAAGTCTATTTAGAAAATCCGTGGACACTGCGGGGAAACACCTATGTTTGAATCTGGATACCAGACGTTGGTGTTAAAATATGCATTTTTCTCTCACTTGGCCCTAAAAGAGTGCCGCCGAGCAACTGCTTGAAATTCCATCTGAATGTTGTTTTCTTCCTTCTGACAATGCTAGCTTTGGTTCACCCTTTGGGATTTTTGAAGCATGTGAATGACTTGCAACTCCTAGCTGCAGGCCCATTTCCAGTGGAATGACACCTCATCTATGTGACCACAGTATTTCACCCAGCACAGTCTGATACACTCCCTCAGCATCCTTCCTTAGGAGCAGACCTGGTATGCCCTAGGAATGCATTTAGAAGTCTCAGAAAGTGCAGCAAGACACACTGTCCTGACTCTGGAACTTAGGTCCTTTAATCAGGCCTGAGCTCTCACATCTTAGAAGCTGAACAGTTCCTGCTATAAAAAACACACTCTCTGTTGATGCCTTTCCTTCATTGAAGGAACATAACTTTCCCAATGTACTGTGTGCTGAGAGTCACACACTGCTTGAAAACATTTGCTTGGAGTTCATTTTTCAGTGGCAATTTCCCCTGAGACTGTGACAGTAGGGAAGCGCCCACAATCACAAGACAAGCAAGCATCCAAATACCTGTTCCATCACGTTTTCTCTGTTAGAGAGGTCCAGTGAACCCAGGTCTATCTGGAAAAGTTTGGATCCTGTGGGGTCACATCCTGAGTGTGAACCTGAATACAGGACAAAATTCACCTTTTTCTCTCAGTTGGCACTAAAATGGTTTGGCATAGCCACTGCTTAAATATCCATCCAGTACTTGTTTTCTTATTTCTGACAGTGACAGATATGGTTCACCCATGTTGTTTCTGAAGCAAGCAGTCTGCTTGCCACTTCTATCTGGTGGTCCCTTTCCTGTGAAATGTCACATAATATAGGTAGCACCACATGGCACCCAGCTCTCTCAGACACACTCTGACAGCCTGTTTCCTCCTTGGCAGTCCTGGTATGACCTAGGAATGTATTTACAAGGCTCAGAGATTGTATGGAAACATATCTCCTGACTCGGGATGTTAGGTCATCTGGGCAAGACTGGAGGTCTCACGTCTTACAATCTAGACAGTTCCTAATAGATAGAGGCCTGGAAACACACTCTCTGGTGACGCCTTTCCTTACTCAAAGGGCCATTGCTTTCCCAACATTTTAGGGCCAACCTAGAGGAAAATGCGAAATTTGCCACCAAGGTCCATTACCCAGGTTCACACGCAGGATGTGTCCCCACAGCACTGAAGAATTTTCAAGACAGACCTAGGCTAACCCTAACCCTAACCCTAACCCTAGGATCTCTCCTACAGAGAAACATGATGGAACAGACGTTTGGATGATGTTTTGCCTTTTCCTGTGAGTGTGGTGGACTTCCCTATGGTCAAACCATCAAGGGAAATTGCTACTGAAAAACAACTTCCAGGCAAGCATTTTCAAGCAGTATGTGACTCTCAGCACACAGAATGCTGGGAAAGCTACGTTCATTTGAGGAAGGAAAGGCATCAATAGAGAGTGTGTTTTCAGGCCTCTATCTATCAGGATCTGTCTATATTCTAAGATGTGAGATCTCCAGGCTTGTCCAGAGGACCCATCTTCCAGAGTCTGGGCAGTGTTTCCCTGCAAATTTTGAGCCTTGTAAGCACATTCCAAGATCACTCAGGAATGCCCATGATGAAACAGGCGATGGAAGAGTGTCCGTGTGTGCTGTGTGTCATTCTGCCCTTACCAAATGAACTGACATTCCACTGGAAATGGGCCAGGGACTAGGAGTTATGAACCGCCTGTTGCTTCAGAAATCCAGAAAGCTGGAACAAAGCTATCATTGTCAGAAGTAAGAAAACAGATATTAAATGAACTTTCAAGCAGTTGTTAGGCCACAACGTTTTAAGCCCAATGGAGAGGATAATGCAAATTTTGCCACCAAGATCTGCTATCAAGATTCACATTCATGATGTGTCCCTGCAGTATCCAAGAATTTTCCAGATAGGACTAGGCTCACTATATCTCACCTACAGAGCAAACGTGATGGAACAGACATTTGAATGTGGTTCCCTTTTACTGTGTTTGTGGGGCTTTCCCTCCAGTCACATCTTCAGGGGAAATTCTTAGTGATAAATGACCTCCAAGCAAGTGTGTGACACTCAGGAAGCAGAATGTTGGGAAAACAATGTTCCTTCAAGGAAAGACAGGCATCAGCAGAGAATGAATTTTCAGTCCTTTATCTATCAAGAATTGTCTAGATTTCTAAGATGTGAGACCTCCAGTCTTACCCTGAGGACCTAACTTGCAGAGTCAGGGCAGTGTGTTTCCCTGCACTAACCCAGGCTTTTAACCACCTTCCTACATCATCCCAGAACTGCCCATGAGGAAACAGGCTGCAGGAATGTGTTCAGACTGCAGGGTGCCATGCTGTTGTTACCCAGGTGAGGTGACATTCCATTGCAAATAGGCCATCAGCAGCACTTGCGAGCTGCCTTCTTGCTTCTGAAATCCCAAAGGTGGGTCAAAAGTGACCACTGTTAGAAATTAAAAAAAAAAAAAAAAAGCAATTGTATGGATTTTCTAGCAGTTGCAAATTTGACCATCAAGTTCCGGTATCCACTGTCAGACTCAGGAGGTGTCTCTGCTGTATCTACCCATATTTCACAAAGACCTAGGCTCACTGGCTGCTCTGATAGAGAAAATGTGATGGAACAGATGTTTGGATCTTGGATTGCCTTACCCTGTGAGTGTAGAGGACATCCTTACTGTCACAACATCACAAGAAATTGCTACTGAAAAATGACCTGCAAGCAAACGGTTTCAAGCAATGTGTGACTCTCAGTTCACAGAATACTGGGAAAGTACTGTTTCTTCGAGGAAGGAAGGGTATCAACAGAGAGTGTGTTTTCAAGCCTCTATCTATGAAGAACTGTCTTGATTCTAACAAGAGCCCTCCAGCCTTCCCAGAGAACGGAACTTCCAGAGTCAGGGCAGTGTCTTCCTTGCCCTTTTAATGCTTTGTAAACATATTCCTAGGTCACACTGGGACTGTCCATGAGGACACAGACTGTGGGCGTGTGTCTGAGTATACAGAGGGGCCCTTATGTGCTTACTTAGATAAGGTGACATTCCACTGGAAATAGGCCCATGACTAGGAGTGGTGATCTCCTTGCTTGCTTCAGAAATCCCAAAGGGTGAACCAAAGTTATTGCTCTTCAAAGTAAGAAAACAGCAATTAGATGGATTTTCAAGCAGGTGCCAGGCCACACAGTTTTAGGACAAACCGAAAGAGAAATGTGAATTGTGCCACCAGTTCCAGTATCCAGGTTCACACTTAGGATGTGGTCCTGCAGTATACACGATTTTCCAGACAGACCTAGGCTCTCTGGATCACTCCTAGAGACAAAATGTGATGCAACAGAAGTTTGGATGTTGGTTTGCCTTTTCCAGTGAGTGTGGGGGCCTTCCCTAAGGTTACACTGTCAGAGGAAGTTTCTACTGAAAAATGACCTCCAAAGAGCGTTCTCAAGCAGTGTGTGATCCCCAGCACAGAGAATGCAGGGAAAAGTATGTTTCTTCAAGGAAGAAAAGGCATCAACAGAGAGTGTGTTATTAGGCCTATATCTATTAGTAACTGTCTAGAATCTAACATTGACCTCCAGGCTTGTCCAGGGGACCTAACTACCAGAGTCAAGGCACTATTTTTCCTACACCTTCCAAGCCTCCCAAAGACATCCTAGCTCATATAGGGATGGCCCATGAGGAAACAGACTGTAGGAGAGTGTCTGAGATTGTATGGTACCAATACTGTGCTTACCTAGATGAGATGACATTCCTCTGGGAATGGGCCAGAGGGTAGGAGTGGTGAGTCGCCTGCTTGATTCAGAAATCCCAAAGGATGGACCAAAGCTATCATTGTCAGAAGGAAGAAAACAGCAATTGGATGGATTTCCAAGCAGTTGCAAGGCCGTAGCATTTTCCCAAATCAAGAGAAAAAATATTATTTTTGCCCCCAAAATCCGGTATCCATGTCCAGACTCAGGATGTCTCCATGCAGTATCCACAAAGTTTCCAGACAGAACTAGTCTCAGTGGATCGATCCTACTGAGAAAATGTGATGGAACAGACGTTGGAATGCTAATTTGTCTTTCTCTAAAAATGGAGAGTGCGGCATCCCCATGGTCACACCATCAGGGGAAAGTGCTACTGAAAAATGACCTCCATGCCAGCATATTCAAGCCGTGTGTGTCTCTCTGCACACAAAATGTTTGGAAAGTTATGTTCCTTCAAGAAAAGAAATGCATCAACAGAGAGTGCTTTCAGCCCTCTATCTATCAGGAGCTGTCTACATTCTAAGTCGTGAGACCTTCAGTCTTTCCTAGGGATCCTAACACCCAGAGTCAGGGCAGTGTGTTTCCATGAACTTTTCAAGCCTTGTAAACACTTTCCAAGTATATACTGGGACTGCTCCTGAAGAAACAGGCTGCACGAGTGTATCCGAGTGTGTTGGGCAGCATACTGTGCTTACCTGCATGAGGTGCCAGTACAATGGAAATCAGTTAGTGGCTGGAGTGGTGAGCAACCTGCTTGCTTCAGAAATTCCAAAGGGTGGACAAATCTATCACTGTCAAAAGTAAGAAAACAGCAATTGGATGGATTTTCAAGGATTTGCTACACTGCACCATTTTAGAACCAATGTGGTCCCAAAATGAGTGTGGGAGATGAAAATGAGAATTTTGCCACCAAGTTCATATATACAAGTTCACACTCATGATGTGTCCCCACAATACCCACGAATTCTCCAGACAGACCTAGGCTCACTTGATCGCACCTAAAGGCAAAATGTTATGGAGTACACGTTTGGATGTTGGTTTGCCTTTCCCAGTGAGTGTGGGAGCCTTCCCTACCATTGCACCTTCAGGGGAATTTTCTACTGACCAATGGCCTACAAGCAAGTGTTTTCAAGCACCGTGTGACTCTCAGCACACAGAATGTTGGGAAAGCTATGTTCCTTCGAGGACGGAAAGGCATCCATACGGAGTGTATTTTTAGGCCTCTATCTATCAGGAACTGTCTAGAACTCAAGGCATGAGACTTCAAGGCTTTCCCAGGGTCCTAACTTCCAGAGTTAGGGTACTGTGTTTCCCTGCACCTTCCAAGGCTTTAAACACATTCCTTATTCAAACTGGGCCTGCCCATGAGGAAACAGGATGCAGGAGTATGTCTGAGAGGGCTGGGTGCCATACAGTGCTTAACTAGATGAAGTGACATTACACTGGAAATGGGCCAGCAGATAGGAGTAGTGAGCCGCCTGCTTGCTTTAGAAACCTCAAAGGTTTGACCAATGTTATCACTGTCATTATTAGGAAGAGACCAATTGGATGAATCTTCAGGCAGTTGCTAAGGCCGCACTCTTTTAGATCCAACCGACAAAATTTGCTAATTTTGCCAACAGATTCAAGGATGCAGATTCACACTCAGTATGTGTCCCTGTAGTATCCAAGAATTTTCCAGACAGGCAGAGGATCATTGGATCTCTCCTAAAGAGAAAACTTTATAGAATAGACATTTGGTTGGTTGTTTTCTTTTTCCTGTGAGTTTGGGGGTCTTCCCTACAGTAACACAGTCATGGGAAATTGTTACTGAAAAATCACCTTCAAGCAAGGATTTTCAACCAGTGTGTTACTCTCATCACACAGAAATCTGGGATAACTATGTTACTTAAATGCATGAAAGACATAAAAGTGGGTGTTTTTCAGGCATCTATCTGTCAGGAACTATCTAAAGTCTAAGATGTGAGAACTCCAGGTTTGCACACAGGGCCTAATTTCCAAAGTCATAGCCAGTATATTTCATTGCACTTTCAGAGCCTTATGAACACATTCCTGGCTCCTATTGGGTCTGATTCAGAGGAAACTGGCTGTGAAATTATCTAAGATTGCTGAGAGCCATACTGTTGTTACCTAGATTATTTGACATTTTAATGGAAATGATCCAGCTCGATGGGGTTGCAAGCCACCTGCTTGTGTCAGAAACCTGAAAGATTTGACCAAACCTATTGATGTCAGAAGTAGGAAAATATCAATTGGAAGGATTTTCAGGCAGCTGCCAGCGCACATCCTGTTAGTGCCAAAAGAGAGACAATGCTAATTTTGCCAAGAAGGTCAAATATTCAGGTTCACAGTCAGTATGTTTCCCTTGCAGTATCCAAGAAATTTCCAGAGAGACCTGGGGCCATTGGATCCTTCTGACAGAGAAAAATTGATGGAAGAGACATTTTGATGTTTGCTTGCTTTTCCCTGTGAGTGTGGGAGCCTTCCCTAGTGTAACACACGTGAGGGGAAATTTTTACTTAAAAATGACTTTCAGGCAAGGGTTTCCACTTAGCGGGTTACTCTTAGCAAACAGAATGCTGGGACACCTGTGTTCACTCGTGGAATGAGCGGCAATGAATAGGGTGCTTTTCAGGCATCTCTCTATCCATGACTGCTGTCTGGATTCTAAGATGTGAGAAGACCACGCTTCCACAGATGTCCTAAATTCCAGAGACACAGCCAGTAAGTTTCCCTGAACTTTCCATGGTTCATGAGCACAGTACTCTATCTTACACCATGAGGAGAGAGTCTGGAGGAGTGTGTCTGACACAGCTGAGTGCCATACTGTTTCTAAGCAGTTTAATTGGCATTCCAATGGAAATGATCTTGCCACAAGGAGTTGCACGCTGCCTGCTTGCTTCAGCAATTCCAGTGTTTTGACCAAAGCTATTGCTGTCGTTAGTGGGAAAAGAGCAAGTGTACTGATTTTCAAGGAGTTGCTAAACCCCAGCCTACTGTGGCCAACACAGAGAAAATTCTAATTTGCCAACAAGGTCCAGAATCCAGGTTCACACTGAGCATGTGTCCAAGCACTATCCAAGAATTTTCCAGACAGACTTAGGATCACTGGATCCCTCCTACAGGGGACTTCACGGAACAGATGTTTTGACATTTGTTTACTTTTCTCTGTCAGTGTGGGGGCATTTCCCATGGTAACACAGGGGAGGGGAAATTGTTACTTCAAAATAACTTCCAGGCAAGAATTTCCAAGCAGTCTGTCACTCTCAGCAAACATAATGCTGTGACATCTGTGTTTCTTTGAGGAATGAAAGGCAAAAAATAAAAAGGAGTGTATTTCAGACATCTATCAGAAACTGTCTAGATTCTAAAATGTTAAAACTCCAGATTTGCACAGAGCACCTAATTTTCAGAGTCACAGCCAGTATGTTTGCTCACATTTCTGATACTAGCGAACCCATTCCTAGGTCATCCTGGGACTGTCTATGAAGAAACAGGCTGTAGGAGTGTGTCTGAGAGTGCTGAATGCCATCGAGTCTGGTTACCTAATGAGTTTACCTGCCATTGGAAATGATCCAGTGGCAAGGAATTGAAAGTCCCATGTTTGCTGCAGAAATCCAAGAGGTCTGACCAAAGATATTGCTGTCACAAGTAAGAAAACAGCAATTGGATGGATCTTCAGGCAGTTGCTACTCTGCACCATTTTAGGACCACCTGAAAGAAAATGCTGATTAAGCCAACAAGGTCCAGGATCCAGCTTCACACTCAGTATGTGTCCATGCACTACCCAAGCATTTTCCAGACAGACCTAGGATCACTGGATCTCTCCTACAGAGAAAAACTGATGGAACAAACGTTTGGATGTTAGTTTGCTTTTTCCCTGTGAGTGTGGGACCGTCCTGACTGTAACACAGTCAGGGGAAGTTCTTACTGAAAAATGAAGTCCAAGCAAGCATTTTAGAGCAGTGAGTTACTCTCAGCACACAGAATGCTAGGAAATCCATGTTCCTTTGATGAAAGAAAAACATAAAAGTAGAGTGTTTTTCATGCATCTGTCTATCAGGAACTGTCTAGATTGTAAGATGTCAGAACTCCAGGTTTGCAAAGAGACCCTAATTTCCAGTCATAGCCAGTGTATTTTCCTGCACTTTCTGAGCCTTTTGAACACATTCCTAGCTCATATTGGGTCTGTCCCTCAAGAAAAAGGCTTAGGAAATTATATCTAAATGTGTTGAGTGTCATAATGTTGTTACCTTGATTAGTTGACAATCTATTGGAAATGATCCTGCCACAAGGTGTTGCAAGCTGCCTGTTTGCATAGAAATAGAAATAATTTGACCAAACTCATTTATGTTGTAAATAGGAAATTGTCAATTGGATGGATTCTCAGGTAGCTGTCAGCCCACACCCTTTTAATGCCAACAGAGAGAAAAGGTGAGTTTTGCCAACAAGGTTCAATATCCAGTTTCACACTCAGTATGTGTCCCTGCAGTGTCCAAGACTTTTCCAAACAGATCTAGGATCACTAGATCTCTCCTGCAGAGAAAACTTGATGGAACTTTTACTCTGAAGCAGGGTCAGTCTTGTTGAGGTGACTCCTTCCCCAAGGCCACAACTGGGAGTCCTCACACCAAGGCCATAGAAGTGGGCCCCAGAACCAAGGTCACCTGTGAATCGGACTGGGCCCCCTTTGCAACCGTTGCCAAAAGCACCTGATCATCGCTAATGAGCTTCCTGACTCCCTACCAGGCAAGGATGCCCACTCCAGTAAACACCCTATGGTACCCCACCCAATCACCTAATATCAACCTTCCAGTAGGAATTTTCTTTGCCTTGAAACTGTAAAAATTGGCTCTTAACCCAGGAAATCAGTCAACTTTCCCTAGTCTGTCAGGTGGTTGGCCCCCTGAGCCCACAGTGCCCACTTTATCTCTGCTCTTTGTTCTTAATACAAACTCACTCCCTTCTGAAATGCTCTATGTCTGAACATTCTTTTCCAACTCGTACTCAGACGGCCTCAACAAGCCTCCCATCACCAGAGCCACTTTCCTAGATCACACTCACCACTTGCTTGTCCACTCCCAACTCAGAGCAGAAAGGCCCCCTCAGCCTGGTCCTTCCCTCTCACTTCCCGTGCCTGGTCGCCAGGGGCTCACACCGTCCCTGGGCAGGCTGTCTTCTGTGTCCTGCAGAGGCCTCTGTGGTGTCAGGTGAAGAAACAAGAGGCACCCATGAAACCTCCCACCCCAGCACAGCAACCAGTACCCACCTACTGAACTCTTCACTCTGGATGGGCCTGGGGGTGTTTCAGGGAACGTCCCCCAACATGTCCTTGTTCTCATCTAATTCCAGCACTGCCCACGTGAGAGTCACTAAGCTAATCTGTGATAACTGCACAGAGAGAATACTTGTTCACTCGCACCTCCCAGGATACATGGTTCTTATGGGCAGGTGCCTCCCAGGATATGGGGCTCACCTGGGCAGGTATCCTGCAGGGCTCAGCACCCAGGAGCTGTTCACAGAGCCCTCACTGCAAAGAGCCCCCAGCTCCTCTGTTGGACAGATCTGACCTTGAGACCCTCAGAGGAGGACCTGAGGTAACATACAGCAGCTTCAGGATAGTTTTGTGACCTTGGGCTTCACTGGTTGCAGCCTCCTTCCAGCAGGTTTTCCAGAGGGTCCCATAGCACCTGGGCACTGAGTCTGTCTCCACCCACCACCCATCCTCTCCCTGACCCCTGGGTCCCTCTCATTAGAAGAAGGCCTTCCTGAAATCCTCTCCCACTTATAGGTCAGATAAGAAGATGAGAAAACAAGTCAGAGCAGCAGCCCCATATCCATCCTGACCCAAAGGACCCACACCTGTTCCTGGAACCCTGGCCAGGACAACGAGGCCCATTTTCTGAAACCACAAGCCCAGGTGGGCAGATTGGCTGACCTGACTGGCCTGCCCTTTGGATGTGTGCCTGGGTTGAGGTCTATATAAACCCCCTCAAGTGCCTGCAGCTGTACCTGATGCTGTCTTTCTGCTTAGATCTTGCAGGGTTGGCTTGATAAGAGAGAGTGAGGGCCCATAGTGTTTCGGGGGATTGGGTCTGTGTTGGGCTCTGCTGGACCTTCTGCAGGAGGTGCTAAGCTGTCACTTCCTAAGGATGGGCTGTGTCACCTGTTCCTGCTGTTGGAAATCTTCTCAGGCAGAAGTGAGGAAGCAAGAAAACAGGCAATGGGAGCAGCACAGGAGGAGTAACTCAGGTAGGAAAGTGCAAAGCTTCCAGATCACCCAGGCCAGGACCATTCTGCCTGACCTACAGGAGCCACGTCAGTAAGCATGCTGTCGCTGGAGTGGCTCCACTTTTCTCCAGCCTGTGAGGTCTTTGCACATATTCAAGTGTTTTATCTATGAAGGGTGGATGAGGTTCAGGAATGGCTAGCCTGGGGGTCAGCCAGCATTTACTTAGAGATGACTCCGTGTAGTCTCCCAGCTTCCCACTGAGGTCCCTCCTTGGGAGGGGAGGGGGTGGGGTATGTGCAAGGGCTGCTGGCTGGCTACACATGAGTAAGTCCCCATCCCTGACCATCTTCAGAATTGCTCATCCCTGAAGCAAGTGCCCTAATTGGGCTTTCACCTGTGCAACTGGTGGCTTCTTAATTAGCAATGTGGCCATTGATATTAAATGTCCTCCATCAAGACTGAGATGTTACACCACATGTACTGGTGTAAGAACCCGGGGAGGCGTGTGCACCCAGTACCCCTAGGCACAGGCTTCAGACTTGACCCCTCAACATTCTGGAGCCCAGCCACTGCTTTAGCATTTCTGAGGGTCCAGAGCTGATTTTAAGGGTTCTGTAATCCACCCTTCATCTGCTTTAATGAGACCCACATTTCTAGGATCCTACAGAGCAGGGTCTGTGTGGCTGCTCTGTGGCTTCTCTAACATGATCACATGCTGGGTGGTTTAAAACAACAGGAGTTCATCCTCTCTCAGTCCTGGAGACCAGACACCGGAAATCAAGGTGGCACAGGGCTGAGGTCCCTCCAGAGGCTCCAGGACAGGATCATTCCTGCCTTTTCCAACTTCAGGGGCTCCAGGGGTCCCTGGGCTTGTGGCCCCCTCCGTCCCATCTCTGCCTCTGCCTTTAAGAGGCTTCCCCTTTGTGTCCTCTTTCGTCTCTTTGAAGGAGTCTGTCAGTTGGATTGAAGGTCACCCTAACCCTAGATGACCTTACCTTGCTATCCTTAACTACATCTACAAAGACTCTTTTCCCAGATACGGCCCTGTTCTGGGGGGACACATCTTTGGTGGCCACCATTTACCCCATTCTCTCTCTGTCAAATAACCCTCATTTTAGGAGATCACCACATGCCCATAAAGACGGGCACAGAGAGCGGCCACACACATGGAGAGAATGAGGCCCTTGGAGTCACCTGGAACGGATGAAGACCTGGCTTCATCAGGTGAGGGGAATCACAGGGAGGAGAGGAGGATGGTCTTGTTTAGGCTTCAAAAAGACCACGTTGGGGTGGGATGTGAGATGCACAATGGGGGCGGGGAGCTTCATCAGGGCCTGAGGGGGAGGTTAGGCTTGGGCCAGGGCCATGGGTATAGAGGGGACTTAGTGTGGGGGTTGGTCATACACCCAGAAGGAAGAGCTCACAGTCACTGGGGCACAAGGACCTGGGAACCTGGGAGGGCTTCATCTTTCTGAACCTGAAGAGGAAACGTTAAAATTTTACATCACCTCCTGCTCCTTCTGCCTCTGTAACTCAGCTTGCTCCTTGCAAAGTCTGGATCATGTAGGTCACGCAATCTCAGAAAGTGGGGACTTAGAATACTCGGAGCTGGAGCTTATCTCCCTTGTCCTTGCCCTGGCCCCTGCAAACCTTCTTGATCATGCCTATTCATGATAATGAAGAGCCCGCCCCCCTGACACTCTCCTCACCCCAGGGGGAACTCCCCACTCTGCTGGAGCACCTGGCTGTTGGTGGCCACTGACAGCACTCTGGTCTCCTCAGGACCCAGCTTCAGGATACTCTGAGGTTCAGGTCAGGCAGATGGAATCTGGTCTTCTCAGAACCCACTGGGGCTTCAGTTTGGGGGCATTGTGGGGTTTAGTTCAGGTTGATGGAATCTGGTCTCCTCAGGACCTGCTGGGTGTTCAGCTTTGGGACATTGTGGGGTTCAGTTCAGGCTGACAGGAGATGGGTCACCACAGGATCCATTGTATTTTGGCTTTGGGGCATTATGGGGTTTAGTTTTGGCTGATGGAATCTAGTTTCCTCAGGACCCATGATCTCCTCAGAACCCATTGGTGCTTCAGCTTTGGGACATTGTGGGGTTCAGTTGAGTCTGATGGGAGTCTGGTTTCCTCAAGATTCCTGCAACGATGTGCTGCTGAAAGAAAAAGTGAGGAAAATTGGGAAGAAGCTTCTGTGTGTGGCTGTTGCTGAAAGTCTGTCTTAAGAGGACCCAAGACTGTTAGGGCTTGATGTGGAAAGTTGTGGGATTTTAGTCAGTTTTTGTCTGTAGTATAAGATGGTGTCCTATATTGTTCCTTGGTGTGTGGTTTCCATTTTTCCCAGCACGGTTTATTGAGGGGGGTGGGGGGGACTGTCCTTTCCCGCGTATATATTTTTAGTTCCTTTCTTGTAAATTAATTACCATGCACCTGTAGGTTTACTTCTGAGCTCTCTTGACTATTTCTGTGCCAATTCCACACGTCTTCTAGTGACTTTAGGTACATACTCTAGATTGAAGTCAGGGATAGACATGCCACCAGCCTGTTCTGCTTTCTCAGGATCCCTTTGGCTCTTCTGGTTCCTTTGTGGCTCCACACAGATGTAAAGATTGCTTTTGTTTCTGTGAAAAATGTCATTGAAATGTTGGCAGTGATTGCATGAATGTGTACGTTGCTTTGTTTAGAATGGATATTTTAATGGTATTTTCACCCATAAGCATGGGATATCTTTTTACTTGTATCCATTTAGTTTCTTTGATCATTGTCTTGTAGTTTTTAGCTTTCAGGTCTTTCAAGTCCTTGGTTAGATTTCTAGTTATGTGGGGGAGGGGATGCAATTGTAAAAGGAATTATTTTCTTAATTTCTCTTTCTGATAGTTCATTATTAGTGTAGAGAATCACAAATGATCTTGCAGTTCTGCTGACTTTCTTTTTTCTTTTTTTTGGCCCCACAGCTCGACATGTTGGATCTTAGTTCTCTGACCGAGGATCAAACCTGTACCCCCTGCAGTGGAAGTGCAGTCTTAACTACTGGACTGCCAGGCAAGTCTGTGAATTCGCTTTTTAGTTCTGACAGTTGCTTTGGTGTAGTGTTATGTGGAAAACTAGAATTAAGACATCTAATAGTTTCAGTTCCATCTGGTCATCCACAGCACCCAGGGCATGGTGTCTACTAATATACTCTTCCTATGGTGCCTTTTAATACCATGTGGACTAGTACAAGGCAATTAGCATCAAACTACTTTAGCTGAATTTAGTTAGGTTAACTCTTGGCCTCTATTGCAATGTTCGATGTCATCTCTGATTTTCTGGCATGTGACTTACATGGCTGTATTGAAAAGTAACTTACTTTCTAGTAAAATTTCAAACGTGTCTACTTTAAATAGTGGTACAAAGTTTTCTACATTCACACCAAATACCGCAATGTGTTTTACCCAAAACATGGTCACTTTCCCAGGGAACCAGCCCACAACCCCAAAATGGGGGATAATTATGGTTTCCACATTACAATCCTATCCATAGGACCAGTTCAACTTTCATCAGCTGCCCAAGCTTTGTGCAACTGTCTTTCTTCATTCTAATGCAGTTTTCTTTTTCTGGAGCCATCACTGGGGCTTTCCCTCATGTTAAAAACCTTCATGGATTTAAAGTGACAAGATGACTATGATCTGGGTGGCTTTTCAGTGTGGTTTCTTTCACTGAGAATGTTTTTAGTGCTTTTCCATGTTGTGCCATGTGTCATTTTTTTCACTGTGCTTACAAACATATAACAACATTTATTATTTGAGTCATTTGAAGTATGAACTTCTATAGCATTAACTGCACTCTCATTGTAAAAATTTCCCCACCATTCATCTCCAGAATCTTTCCCTTTTCCTGAAGTGACACTGTAACCATTAAATACTCATAACCCCCAATCCCTGGCCATCTTACTCTACTTGGAATTTGTCTTATATGGATATCTCATACTAGTGGAATCATAGAACATTTTTCCTTTTGTGTCATGCTTGTTTCACCTCACCTAATGACTTGAAGTTTCATCTACATTATAGCATGTATGAGTTATCTTGTTTTTAAAGGTTGAATCAGATCCCACTGTGTATATACTACATCGTGCTTATCCAGTCATCTGTTGAACACTTGTGCTGCTGCCACCTTTTGGTTACTATGAATAATGCTGCTATGAATATGGGGTTTGAATATCTGTTTCAGTATTTGGTTTTAAATATCTTGAGTGTATAACCTGGACCGGAATTGATGGATTCTATGTTAACTCTGTGTTTAAGTTTTTGTAAAGCCCCCTACTATTTTCTGAAGCTGTGGCATTATTTTACTATATTCCTTTATATGGCAGAGTAATGCATCTCATGGATGGAACTGCCCTATTTGCTCTTCCATTCACTTGTTGGTGGACATTTTCATTGTTTTTAACTTGGATTATCAAGAACACTGCTGCTGTAAATATTGGTGTACAAGTATATATTTGAGCACCTCTTTTAAATTCTTTGGATGTATATCTAGGAGTGGAGTTACCAAAACATATGATATTTCAGTTCAGTCACTCACTCATGTCCGACTCTTTGTGACCCCGTGGACTGCAGCCCACCAGGCTCCCCTATCCATCACCAACTCCCAGAGCTTGCTCAAACTCATGTCTATCGAGTTGGTGATGCCATCAACCATCTCATCCTCTGTTATCCCCTTCTGCTCCTGCCTTCAATCTTTCCCAGCATCAGGGTCTTTTCCAATGAGTCAGTTCTTCACATTAGGTGGCCAAAGTATTGCAGTTTCAGCTTCAGCATCAGTCCTTCCAATGAATAGTCAGGGTTGATTTCCCTTAGGATTGACTTGTTGGATCTCCTTGCAGTCCAAGTGATGCTCAAGAGTCTTCTCCAACACCACAGTTCCAAAGCATCACTTCTTCGGTGCTCAGTTTTCTTTGTAGTCCAGCTGTAACGTCTATACATGACTATTGGAACAACCATAGCTTTGAGTACATGGACCTTTGTTGGTAATGTCTCTGCTTTTTAATATGCTGTCTAGGTTGGTCATAACTTTTATTCCAAGGAGCAGGTGTCTTTTAATTTCATGGCTGCAGTCACCATCTTCAGTGATTTTTGAGCCCCCCCCCCCACAATAAATTCTGTCACCATTTCCATTGTTTTCCTATCTATTTGCCATGAAGTGATGGGGCCAGATGCCATGATCTTAGTTTTCTGAATACTGATTTTTAAGCCAACTTTTTCACTCTCCTCTTTCACTTTCATCAAGAGACTCTTTAGTTCTTCTTTGCTTTCTGCCATAAGAGTGGTGTCCTCTGTGTATCTGAAATTATTGATATTTCTCCTGGCAATTTTGATTCCAGCTTGTGCCTCGTCCAGACCCGGGATTTCACATGATATACTCTGCATATAAGTTAAATAAGCAGGGTGCTGTACTCCTTTCCTGATTTGGAACCAGTCCATTGTTCCATGTCTAGTTCTAATTGTTGCTTCTTCACCTGCATACAGATTTCTCAGGAGGCAGGTAAGGCAGTCTGGTATTCCCATACCTTTCAGAATTTTCCACAGTTTGTGGTGATCTGCAGAGTCAAAGGCTTTGGCATTGTTAACAAAGCAGAAGTAAATATTTTTCTGGATGTTTTTCTCTCTTGCTCTTTCAGTGATGCAACGGGTGTTGGCAATTTGATCTCTGGTCCCTCTGTCTTTTCTAAATCCAGCTTGAACATCTAGAAATTCATGGTTCACTTACTGTTGAAGCCTGGCTTGGAGAAATTTGATCATTACTTTGTTAACATGTGAGATGAGTGCAACTGTGTGGCAGTTGGAACATTTGGCTTTGCCTTTCTTTGGGATTGGAATGAAAACTGACCTTTTCCAGTCCTGTGGCCACTACTGAGTGATATAATTACATTTTTATGTTTTCGAGAAAATGCTTGTTTTGGACACATTGATTGCACCATTTTACCTCTCCACAAGTAAAGTTTTGAGTTTCAATTTCGTACATTTTCGCCAACATTTGTTATTTGTCTTTATTGTTGATTTTCCTCACGTCCATCCTGAGTGCCTTATTAAGGAGGAAGTCATAATGCAGGACCCACATTTGAGGAGAGGAGAGTTAGCTTCATATACTTGATGGACAGCTGAGTCTGTATCAATTATTTAGAATCTTTCTGTGTGAGATTTTTATTCAACATTACTCATAAAACCTAATTTTTACTTTTTACCAGTTTGGACACCTGAAAATTATTTTAAACTTTTGGGAGCTTCCCTGGTGGCTCAGCCTGTAAAAGCATATGCTTGCAATGCAGGATACCTGGGTTCAATCCCTGGGTGGGGAAGATCCCCTGGAGAAGGAAATGGCAACCCACTCCAGTACTCTTGCCTGGAAAATTTCATGAATGGAGGCGCCTCATAGCTTACAGTCCATGGGGTTGCAAAGAGTCAGACACGACTGAGCAACTTCACTTTCACTTTCTTTTGGCTATAATCCAGCCAATTAGACTGCTTAGTTCATTCTAGCTTTGGCTATTGAGAGCTTTTTCCATACTCTCCTGCTTTTATTTTACATAATTCAGCTTTTATGGGGCTTTTTGGTCCTTCTTTCTCACATTTTAAGATTATGCTGCTTTACATATTTATTGTCTCAGTCCTAGTATCAGACACATATTTAAAGAGTCCTTGTCCCTTTTTGTTAGAGCATATTAATAAAAACTTGTATGTGGGAACTTAATAATCTCAGCAGACAATGCATGGAAATACACATGCATGTATCCAGACTATGCATACAGACGGTTATGAAGATTTTCACATGGAGTTATATGTTTCTGCATTAGGCTAAAGATAGTTTATAATGATGTCTCCAACCTGATCTCTTATGACACAGGTATTATAACCTTCTCCTTTTGTCTGCCTGTAACTTCCCACTCCAATGGTAAGAAACCTGGCTTCCACTACTCATCACTTACCAAATTCAGGGCTTGCTCCTTCAATAACTGATATGGTAGTTTCAGTCCTGTTAGCTACAAACCCCCATGGAAAGAACTTACAGAGCCCATTGTTTATGTATGGTACATTTGCCTTTGGCCTGCAGATTCCATTCATTTACACAGTGAACTTAGGTCAGATAATTTTGTCCTAAGAGTGAGAGTGGCCTTTTAAAATTTTTCTTCTTCCTTTTAAATCTTTTGGCTGTGCCGCGTCATGTGGGGTTTTAGGTCCCTGACCAGGAATTGAACCCATATTTCCTGCACTGGCAACGTGGAGTCTTAACCACTGGGCCCCTAGGGAAGTCTGAAGCTTTTCATTTATTTCTCAATCTGTTATATTCTTTGTTAAATTCTGCATTCCAGTCTTTAGCACTCCATACCATAAATAAATAAATGTGAATAGGTAATAAATTACTTGTGTTCTGAAAACAGAAATCTATGTGCTTAGACAAATGCATAGTGGCAGGTATTCCTCACTAAAGTACCATGTGAAATATTTCAACCATATATTCCATAAACTCTTTATCATGTCTGTTTTACCTTTGCTAGAATGTCTTATACGATCATACAGTGTGTAGCACTTGAGGCTGGATTCCCTCACTCAGTAATGTAAGTGTTAGATTCATGCTTTCGTTTATTTTTATTTTAAATTGGTCTGTGGTTCATTCCTCTATATCTCTGAATGCTATTTTATTGCATTAGATGAGAGGAAAGATAATTTTCCCCCTAGCCTCAATGTTCTTCACTGAGATGTTCATAATGAAAGGAAGATGGATTGGAGAAAAACAATCAGAAGTTTAATATATGACATGCATACCTCCTATATAGTTGAAAGATACCTGGGAAAACTGTCACTTTCTGAAATGGTCCAAGACTTTACCTTAAATGCTATCATCAGCTAAGAATGAAAGAAGGAGGTTAAGGAATGGAAGAAGCTATTTAAGGGAGATTATTAGGTGAAGCACAGTAAACAAAGACATGGTGGTATGCAGATTAACTTCCAGGTCCATTCCATAGACCTTCTTGATATTTAGTCAAGTCATTTAGTGATATCAAGTCAGTCTTGATACTTAGTCCATTCTTGATATTTAGCCATCCTCTATTTCCTGGTCCAGACAGGGACACGTCCTTAAAGATGGAGATATCCTTAACAAATGTAAATCTACTTCATAAAATGGAATTTCGACTTGGTTTTCAAAGATCCTCCTGGGGCGGCTGTTTGTTTTTTTCTTTTGTTTTGTTTTGTTTTTTTAAATTAATCAGTCCAAAATAACCCTTTTGTCAAATGTGCATATTTTGGGTGTGCTTTTTGTGCTCCCCTTGAAATGTGCATTCAGGGGAGGAGTGTCACCCTGGAGACTGTTGATATGTGACCCCATGGACAGGGACTGGGTTGGTCACCCTGAAGAATGTGGATATGTGACCCCAGGGGAATGGTCAGAAGGAATTCACCCTGGAGACTGTGGAATTGTGAGCCCAGTTGCAAGGCTTGGGAAGGGGTCACTGTGGAGACTGTGGATGTGTGACTCCAGATACAGTGTCTGGGAGGGATCACCCAGGGGACTGTAGATATGTGATCCTAGATATAGGGTTTGGGAGAATGTCACCCTGCAGACTGTGGACATGTGACCCCAGGTGCATGGTCCAGTGTGTTGTGATCACCCTGGAGATTGTGGAAGCGTGACCACAGGTACTGGGTCTGGGAAGTGGCGTCATCCTGGAGATGTGCACATGTGATTACAGACACAGGATATTTCAGGTGGAGTCACCTTGGAAACTGGAGGAGTGACCCCAGGTGCAGGGTCTGGGGTGAGGTTCAGTGACGTCAGGACTCTTGTCTTGTTGGGAGAGACACATCAGGATTCTCCTCGAGATGTTGCAATGCAATATGGACGCCTCTCAAGGTGAGGGGGGAGACCAAGTTTGCCTTTGCAGTTGCCAGAGCAATACTGTGACTCCTGTCAGTTTTCAAGAGGAGACAGGTTTCATCTCCTTTTGAAGCATTGAACTCCACGTGCCTCTCGTGTTGTCAAAGGGATGTGAGGCCTCCTGTCAAAATGAGGTGGGGAACTAGGGCATTCTCTAGGGTCTCCACAGGGGATTCAGACGTCCCTTCCTCTTATGAGATGAAAGACGAACCTGCATTCAAGTCACTGCAGGGAAATCCGGTCTTATTTCAAACCAGGGCATCTTGGTGTCCATTCCACGTGAGGCAGCAAACTCAGGGTCCCTCTCACATATCTATAGCTGAGAGAAGCCTCCTCTTTAGGTGTTGTTTAAACCTGGCATTCCTCTTGAGTCAAAGCCAGGAAATCAGGTCTCATCTCGAGATGATTTGAGGTACACGGAGCTGTTTTCTAGTTGCTGTGCTGAACAGGGTGTTCCTCTATACTTAGGACAGTGTTTTCGGGGAATCTCTGGAGTTGCCTAAAGGAAGTCAAGCCACATGTCGTGTTTGATGGGGAACGCCAGATGGCTCTGGAGCCAATGAAGGGGAATCTGGCCTCATCTTGAGTTGATTTGGAGTACACGGAGTGCTTTCATGTTGCTGCGGGGACCTCAGGGTCCCTCTAGACTTGTATCAGTGTTCTTGGGGACTCTCTAGAGTTCCATCAAGGACGTCAAGGCTCCTTTCATGTTTGATGGGGAACACGGACTTGCTCTGCACTCAATGCAGGGGAATCTGATCTCATCTCTCATCGAGTGGGAAGTCTCATGGTTTTTCTCGAGTTGCGGAGGGAACCTGGGGTATATTCTCGAGTGACGACAGGGATGGACTCTTAAAACTCCTGTTTGTTCAATGATGTCAGGACGCCTGTCTAGTTGTGAGGGTCACCTCGGGATTCTCCTCGAAACTTGGTTGGACAATAGGGATGCCTCTCGAGATGAGTAGGGAAACCCACTGTCACTTTCAAGTTGTTACAGGAATACTGGGATTCCTGTCAATTTTCAAGAGGAGTCAGTCATCGTCTACTTTTGAAGCATTGAACTCCGTGTTCCTCTCGAGTTGTCAAAGGGATGTGAGACCTCCTGTGGAAATGAGGTGGGGAACTAGGGCTTTCTCTAGGGTCTCCACAGGGGATTCAGACATCCCTTCATCTTTTGAGATGAAAGACAAGCCTGCATTCATGTCACTGCAGGGAAATCCGGCCTTATGTCGAGTCACAGCATCTCGATGTCCATTCCACTTGAGGCAGCAAACTCAGGGTCCCTCTCACGTACCTATAGCTGAGAGAAGCTTCCCCGTGAGGGGGTTCTGGAAAGTTGGCATTCCTCTTGATTCGAAGCCAGGGAATCAACTCTCATCTCGAGATGATTTGAGGTACACGGAGCTGTTTTCTAATTGCTGTGCTGAACGTGGTGTTCCTCTATACTTAGGACAGTGTTTTCAGGGAATCTCTGGAGTTGCCTAAAGGAAGTCAAGCCACTTGTCGTGTTTGATGGGGAACGCCGGATGGCTCTGGAGCCAATGTAGTGTAATCTGGCCTCATCTCACGTTGATTTGCAGTACACTGAGCACTTTCGTGTTGCTGCGGTGACCTCAGGGTCACTCTAGACTTGTATCAGTGTTCTTGGGGACTCTCTGGAGTTCCATCAAGGAAGTCAAGGCTCCTTTCATGTTTGATGGTGCACATGGAATTGCTCTGCACGCAATGCAGGGGAATTTGATCTCATCTCTCTTCGAGTGGAAAGTCTCATGGACTTTCTCGCGTTGCGGAAGGAACCTGGGTTATATTCTCGAGTGATGAAGGGGATGGCCCCTCATAATGCGTGTTTGTTCAGTGACATCAGGCCTCCAGTCTCGTTGTGAGGGACAACTCGAGATTCACTTCGAGACTTGGCAAGTCAATAAGGAGGACACCTCTCGAGGTGAGGTGGGAGACCCAGTGTCCTTTCAAGTTGCCACAGGGATACTGGGATTCCTGTCAATTTTCAAGAGGACTCAGTCATCGTCTACTTTTGAAGCATTGAATTCCACTTTCCATTCGTGTTGTCAAAGGGATGTGAGGCCACATGTCAAGATGAGGTGGGGAAATAGGGCTTTCTATAGGGTCTTCAAGGGGATTCAGGAATCCCTTCATCTGATGAGATGAAAGACGAGCCTGCATTCAAGTCACTGCAGGGAATTCCGGCCTTATTTCGAGTCAGGGCATCTCGGTGTCCATTTCACTTGAGGCAGCAAACTGAGGGTCCCTCTCACATACCTAGAGCTGAGAAAAGCCTCCGCTTGAGCTGCTGTGGAAAGTGGGCATTCCTCTTGATTCGAAGCCAGGAAATCAGCTCTCATCTCGAAATGATTTGGGGTACACGGAGCTTTTCTCGAGTTGCTGTGCTGAACTTGGTGTTCTTCTATACTTGGGACGGTGTTCTCGGGGAATCTCTGGAGTTGCCTAAAAGAAGTCAAGCCACTTGTCCTGCTTGATGAGGAATGCTGGATTGCTCTAGAGCCAATGCAGGGAAATCAGGCCTCACCTCAAGTTGATTTGAGGTAAACGGGGATATTTCGTGTTGCTGCGTTGACCTCAGGGTCCCACTAGACATGTGACAGAGTTATTGGGGACTATGTGGAGTTTCATCTAGGAAGTCAAGGCTCCTTTCGTGTTTGATGGGGAACACCGACTTGCTTTGCATGCAATGCAGGGGAATCAGGCCTCGTCTCACGGCGAGGGGAAATTCTCATGGTTTTCTCGAGTTGTGGCGGGAAACTGGGTTATATTCTCGAGTTACAGCTGGGATGGCCCTTCAAAACTTGTGTTGGTTCAGTGATATCAGGACTCCTGTCTAGTTGTGAGGGACACATCGAGATTCTCCTCGAAGCTTGGCAGGGCAATAGGGACGCCTCTCAATGTGAGAGGGGCAACCCAAGGTCCTTTCCAGTTGCCACAGGAATTTTGGGATTCCTATCAATTTTCAAGAGGAGGGAGCGATACTCCCCTTTTGAAGCATTTAAATCCACGTGCCTCTCGAGTTTCAAAAGGATGTGAGGCCTCCTGTTGAGATGAGCCGGGGAACTAGGGCTGTCTCTAGGGTCTCCACAGGGGATTCAGACATCCCTTCATCTTGTTTGATGAAAGACGAGCCTGCATTCAAGTCACTCCAGGGAATTCCGGCCTTATTATGAGTCAGGGCATCTCGGTGTTCATTCCACTTGAGGCAGCAAACTCAGGGTCCCTCTCACATACATATACCTGACAGAAGCCTCCTCGTCAGGTGCTTGTGTAAAGTTGACATCCCTCTTGAGTGAAAGCCAGGGAATCAGCTCTCATCTCGAGATGATTTGGGGTACACAGAGCTTTTCTCGAGTTTCTGTGCTGAACTTGGTGTTCCTCTAGTCTTGAGATGGTAGTCTCGGGTAATCTCTGGAGTAGCCTAACGGAAATCAAGCCACTTTCTGTGTCTGATGGGGAACGAGTGATGTCTCTGGAGACAATGCAGGGGAATCGGGTCTCATCTCGAGTTGATTTGAAGTACACGGTGCACTTTCATGTTGCTGCAGGGGACCTCAGGGTCTCTCTAGACTTGTGACAGTGTTCCTGGGGACTCTCTGGAGTTCCATCAAGGAAGTCAAGGCTCCTTTCGTGTTTGATGGGGAACACGGACTTGCTCTGAATGCAGTCCAGGGGAATCAGGCCTCATCTTGAGTTGATTTGGAGTACACGGAGCCCTTTCATGTTGCTGCGGGGACCTCAGGGTCCCTGTAGACTTCTGACAGTGTTCTTGGGGTCTCTCTGGAGGTCCTTCAAAGAAGTCAAGTCTCCTTTCCTTTTGATTGGGAACACGGACTTAACCTGCATACATTGCATGGGAACTGGGCCTCATCTCGCGGTGAGGAGAAAGTCTCATTGTTTGTCTGGAGTTGTGGAGGGAACCTGGTTATGTTCTAGAGTTACGGCGGGGATGGCCCTTCAAAACTCATGTTTGTTCAGCGATGTGTGAACTCCTGTCTAGTTGCGAGGGACACCTTGAGATTCTCCTCAAGGCTTGGCAGGACAATAGTGACGCCTCTCGAGGTGACGGGGGAGACCCAGTGTCCTTTCAAGTTGCAACAGACATACTGGGATTCCTGTCAATTTTCAAGAGGACTCAGTCATCGTCTCCTTATGAAGCATTGAATTCCGCATTCGACTCGTGTTGTCAAAGGGATGTAAGGTCACCTGTCGAGATGAGGTGGGGAAATAGGGCTTTGTCTAGGGTCTCCACAGGGGATTCAGACATCACTTCATCTTTTGAGATGAAAGACAAGCCTGCATTCAAGTCACTGCAGGGAAATCCAGCCTTATGTCGAGTCAGGGAATCTCGGTGTCCATTCCACTTGTGGCAGCAAATTCAGGGTCCCTCTCACATACCTATAGTTGAGAAAAGCATCTGCTTGAGCTGCTTGTGGAAAGTTGGCATTCCTCTTGAGTCGAAGCCAGGGAATCAGCTCTCATCTCGAAATGTTTTGGGGTACACGGAGCTTTTCTCGAGTTGCTGTGCTGAACTTGGTGTTCCTCTAGACTTGTGGCGGTATTCTCATAGAGTCTCTGGAGTTGCCTAAAAGAAGTCAAGCGACTTGTGCTCTTTGATGAGGAATGCAGGATTGTTCTGGAGCCAATGCAGGGAAATCAGGCTTCATCTCGAGTTGATTTGTGGTACACGGGGCTCTGTCGTGTTGCTGCATTGATCTCAGGGTCCCTCTAGACTTCTGACACAGTTCTTGGGGACTATGGAGAGTTTCATCTAGGAAGTCAATGCTCCTTTCGTGTTTGATGGGGAACACGGACTTGCTGTGCATGCAATGCAGGGGAATCGGGCCTCATCTCACGGTGAGGGGAAAGTCTCATTGTTTTTCTGGAGCTGTGGTGTGGAACCTGGGTTATATTCTCGAGTTACGGCAGAGTTGGCGCTTCAAAACTCGTGTTTGTTCGGCGACGTCAGGACTCCTGTCTAGTTCCGAGGGACACCTTAGGATTCTTCTCGAGGCTTGGCAGGACAATTGGGATGCCTCTCGAAGTGAGGCGGGACACCAGGTTTCCCTTTGCAGTTGCCAGAGCCATACTGTGACTCCTGTCAGTTTTCAAGAGGAGTCAGGCTTCGTCTCCTTTTGAAGCATTGAACTCCGCTTGCCTCTCATGTTGTCAAAGGGATGTGAGGCCTCCTGTCGAGATGAGGCTGGGAACTAGCGTATTCTCTAGGGTCTCCACAGGGGATTCAAACATCCCTTCATCTGTGAGATGAAAGACAATCCTGCATTCAAATCACTGCAGGGACATCCGGCCTTATTTCAAGTCAGGGCATCTCGGTGTCCATTCCACTTGAGGCAGCAAACTCAGGGTCCCACTCACGTACCTATAGCTGAGAGAAGCCTCCTCTTTAGGTGTTGTTTAAAGCTGGCATTCCTCTTGAGTCAAAGCCAGGGAATCAAGTCTCATCTCGAGATGATTTGAGGTACACGGAGCTGTTTTCTAGTTGCTGTGCTGAACGTGGTGTTCCTCTATACTCAGGACGTTGTTCTCGGGGAATCTCTGGAGTTGCTTAAAGGAAGTCAAGTCACTTGTCATGTTTGATGGGGAACGCCGGATGGCTCTGGAGCCAATGAAGGGGAATCTGGACTCATCTCGAGTTGATTTGGGGTACACCGAACTATTTCATGTTGCTGCGGTGACCTCAGGGTTCCTCTAGACATTTATCAGTGTTCTTGGGGACTCTCTGGAGTTCCATCAAGGAAGTCAAGGCTCCTTTCATGCTTGATGGGGAACACGGAATTGCTCTTCACTCAGTGCAGGGGAATCTGATCTCATCTCTCATCGAGCGGGAAGTCTCATGGATTTTCTCGAGTTGTGGAGGGAACCTGGGTTATATTCTCAAGTGACGATGGGGATGGCCCGTCAAAACTCGTGTTTTTTCAGCTACGTCAGGACTCCTGTCTAGTTGCGATGGAAAACTCGGGATTGTCTTCGAGCTTTGGCAGGGCAATAGGGATGCCTCTCGAGGTGAGGCAGGAGACCCAGTGTCCTTTCAAGTTGCCACACGGATACTGGGACTTCTGTCAATTTTCAAGAGGACTCAATCATTGTCTACTTTTGAAGCACGGAACTCCGTGTTCTACTCGTGTTGTCAAAGGGATGTGAGGCCTCCTGTCGAGATGAGGCGGGGAACTAGGGCTTTCTCTAGGGTCTTCATAGGGGATTCAGATATCCCTTCATCTTTTGAGATGAAGGATGAGCCGGCATTCAAGTCACTGCAGGGAATTCCGGCCTTATTTCGAGTCAGGGCATCTCGGTGTCCATTCCACTTGAAGCAGCAAACTCAGGGTGCCTCTCACATACCAAGAGCTGAGAAAAGCCTCCACTTGAGCTGCTTGTGGAAAGTTGGCATTGCTCTTGTTTCAAAGCCAGGGAATCTGCTCTCATCTCGAAATGATTTGGGCTACACGGAGCTTTTCTCGAGTTGCTGTGCTGAACTTGGTGTTGCTCTAGACTTGGGATGGTGTTCTCGGGGAATCTTGGAGTTGCCCAAAAGAAGTCAAGCCACTTGTGCTCTTTGATGAGGAATGCAGGATTGCTCTGGAGCCAGTGCAGGGGAATCGGGCCTCATCTCGAGTTGATTTGTGGTACACGGTGCTCTTTCCTATTGTTGCACTGACCTCAGGGTCCCTCTAGACTTCTGACACAGTTCTTGGGGACTATGTGGAGTTTCATCTAGGAAGTCAAGGATCCTTTCGTTTTTGATGGGGAACATGGACTTGCTCTGCATGCAATGCAGGGGAATCGGGCCTCATCTCATGGCAAGGGGGAATTCTCACGGTTTTCTTGAGCTGTGGCAGGAACCTGAGTTATGTTCTCAAGTTATGGTTGGGATGGCCCTTCAAATTCGTGTTGATTCAGTGACATTAGGACTCCTGTCTAGCTGCAAGGGACAACTCGGGATTCTATTCAAGGCTTGGTAGGGCAATAAGGATGCCTCTCGAGGTGAGGGGGGAGACCCAGGGTCCATTCCAGTTGCCACAGTAATTTGGGGATTCCTATCAATTTTCAAGAGGAGGCAGCCATGCTCTCCTTTTGAAGCATTTAAATCCATGTGCCTCTGGAGGTTTCTAAAGACTGTGAGTCCTCCTGTCGAGATGAGCCGGGGAACTAGGGTTTTCTCTAGGGTCTCCACAGGGGATTCAGACATCACTTCATCATGTGTGATGAAAGACAAGCCTGCATTAAAGTCACTGCAGGGAAATCCAACCTTATTTCGAGTCATGGCATCTGGGTAACCATTCCACTTGATGCAGCAAACTCAGGGTCCCTCTCACATACCTAGAGCTGAAAGAAGCCTCCTCTTGAGGGGCTTGTGGAAAGTTGGCATTCCTCTTGAGTCAAAGCCAGGGAATCAGCTCTCATCTCGAGATGATTTGGGGTACACAGAATTTTCTCGAGTTGCTGTGCTGAACTTGGTATTCCTCTTGTCTTGAGACGGTATTCTCAGGTAATCTCTGGAGTTGCCTAAAGGAAGTCAAGCCACTTCTTGTGTTTGATGGGGAATGAGTGAAGGCTCTGGAGCTAATGCAGGGGAATCGGGCCTCATCTCGAGTTGATTTGAAGCACACAGTGCACTTTCATGTTGCTGTGGGGTTCTCAGGGTCCCTCTAGACTTTTAAAAGTGTTCCTGGGGACTCTCTGGATTTCCATCAAGGAAGTCAAGGCTCCTTTCGTGTTTTATGGGGAACACAGACTTGCTTTGCATGCAGTGCATGGGAAGCGGGCCTCATCTCGAGTTGATTTCAAGTACACAGTGCATTTTCATGTTGCTGCGGGGACCTCAGGGACCCTCGAAACTTGTGACAGTGTTCCTGGGGACTCTCTGGATTTCCATCAGGGAAGTCAAAGCTCCTTTCGTGTTTGATGGGGAACACAGACTTGCTCTGAACGCAGTGCAGGGGAATCGGGCCTCATCTCGAGTTGTTTTGGAGTACACAGAGCCTTTACATGTTGCTCTGTGTTCCTCTCGAGTTGTCAAAGGGATGTGAGGCCTCCTTTTAAGATGAGGCTGGGAACTAGGGTATTCTCTAGGGTCTCCACAGGGGATTCAGACATCCCTTCATCTTGTGAGATGAGAGATGAGCCTGCATTCAAGCCACTGCAGGGACACCTGGCCTTATTTTGAGTCAGGGCTTCTCAGTGTCCATGTCACTTGAGGCAGCAAACTAAGGGTCCCTCTCACATACCTATAGCTGAGAGAAGCCTCCTCTTTAGGTGTTGTTTAAAGCTGGCATTCCTCTTGAGTCAAAGCCAGGGAATCAGCGCTCATCTCGAGATGATTTGAGGTACACAGAGATGTTTTCTAGTTGCTGTGCTGAACGTGGTGTTCCTCTATACTTAGGACGGTGTTCACGGGTAAACTCTGGAGTTGCCTAAAGGAAGACAAGCCACTTGTCGTGTTTGATGGGGAATGCTGGATGGCTCTGGAGACCATGCAGGGGAATCAGGCCTCACCTCGTGTTGATTTGAAGTACACGGAGCGCTTTCGTGTTGCTGTGGGGAACTCAGTGTCCCTCTATACCAGTGACAGTGTTCCTGGGGACTCTTTGGAGTTCCATTAAGGAAGTCAAGGCTCCTTTCGTGTTCATGGGGAACAGGGAATTGCTCTGCCTGCAGTGCAGGGGATTCAGGCCTCATCTCACGGCCAGGTGAAAGCCTCATGGTTTTTCTCGAGTTGCGGCAAGAACCTGGGTTATGTTTTCTAGTTACGACGAGGATGGACCTTCAAAACTTGTGTTGGATCAGCAACGTCAAGATTCCTCTCTAGTTGCGAGGGACACCTCGGAATTCTCCTCGAGGCTTGCATGGGCAATAGGGATGCCTCTCGAAGTGAGGCGAGAGACCCAGGGTTCCTGTCCAGTTGCCACAGGGATATCGTGATTCCTATCAATTTTGAAAAGGAGTCAGGCTTCGTCTCCTTTTGAAGCATTGAACTTCGAATGCCTCTCGAGTTTTCAAAGGGAAGTCAGGCATCATGTCGAGATAAGGCAGGGAACTAGTGCTTTCTCTAGGGTCTCCACAAGGGATTCAGACATCCCTTCTTTATGTGAGATGAAAGATGAGCCTGCATTCAAGTCAATGCAGGGAAATCCGGCCTTATTTTGAATCAGGGTATCTCGATGTCCATTCCACTTGAAGCAGCAAAATCAGGTTCCCTTTCACATACATATAGCTGAGAGAAGCCTCCTCTTGAGTTGCTTGTGGAACGTTGGCATTCCTCTTGAGTCCAATCCAGGGAATCAGCTCTCATCTTGAGATGATTTGTGGTACACGGAGCTTTTGTCGAGTTGCTGTGCTGAACTTGGTGTTCCTCTAGATATGGGACGGTGCTCTCGGTTAATCTCTGGGGTTGCTAAAAGAAGTCAAGCTACTTGATCTGTTTGATGGGGAATGCACGATGGCTCTGGAGCCAATGGAGGGGAATCCGGCCTCATGTCAAGTTGATTTGTAGTACACGAAGCTCTTATGTGTTGCTGTGGTGGCCTCAGCACCTCTAGACTTGTGAGGTGCTGAAGTCCCCAGTCTTCTTGGGGACTATGTGGAATTTCATCTAGGAAGTCAAGGCTCCTTTAGTGTTTGATGGGGAACTCAGATGTGGTCTGCATGCAATGCAGGGGAATCACACCTCATCTCGAGTCGATTTGGGGTACACGATGCTCTTTTGTGTTGCTGCGGGGACCTCAGGGTCCCGCTAGACTTGTGATAGTGTTCTTGGGGACTTTCTGGAGGTCCATCAAGGAAGTCAAGGCTCCTTTTGTGTTTAATGAGGAACACAGACTTGCTCTGCACGCAGCATTGCAATCAGGCTTCATCTCGCAGCGATGGGGAAGTCTCATGGTTTTTCTTGAGTTTCAGCGGGAATCTGGGGTATGTTCTCGTATTACGGTGGGGATGGCCTTTCAAAACTCATGTTGGTTCAGCGACTTCAGGACTCATGTCTAATTGCCAGGGATACCTCGGGATTCTCCTTGAGGCTTGGCAGGGCAATAGGGACGCCTCTCGAGGTGAGACAGGAGACCCAGACTTCCTTCGCAGTTGCCAGAGGGATATTGGGATCCCTATCAATTTTCAAGGTGAGTCAGGCGTCATCTCCTTTTGATGCCTTGAACTCTGCACTCCTCTCGAGTTGTCAAAGGGATGTGTGGCCTCCTGTCGAGATGAGTCGGGGAACAAGGGCTTTCTTTAGGGTCTCCACGGGGGATTCAGATATCCCTTCATCTTGTGAGATGAAAGACGAGCCTGCATTCACGTCACTGCAGGGAAATCCGGCCTTTTTTCGAGTCTGGGAATCTCATTGTACATTCCACTTGAGGCAGCAAGCTCAGGGTCCCACTATGATACTTATAGCTGAGAGAAGCCTCCTCTTGAGGTGCTTGTGGAAAGTTGGAATTCCCTTTGAGTCGAGTTCAGCGAATCAGCTCTCATCTCGAGATGATTTGGGGTACATGGAGCTTTTCTCGAGTTGCTCTGCAGAACTTGGTGTTCCTCTGGACTTGGAATGATGTTCTCATGGAATCTCTGGAGTTGCGTAAAGGAGGTCAAGCCACATGTTGTATTTGATGGGGAACGTGTGATGGCTCTGGACCCAATTCAGGTGAATTGGGCCTCATCTCGAGTTGATTTGGGGTACACGAGCTCTTTCATGTTGCTGCGGAGTCCGCAGGGTCCCTCTAGCTTTGTAACAGTGTTCTTGGGGACTCTCTGGAGTTCCATCAAGGAAGTCAAAACTCTTTTCAAGTATGATGGGGAACACACACATGCTCTGCATGCAATGCAGGGGAATCAGACCTCATCTCACGGCGAGGGGGATGTCTCATGGTTTTTCTCGAGTTGCGGTGGGAACCTGGGGTATGTTCTTGAGTTGCGGTGGGGATGGACCTTCAAAACTTGTGTTGGGTCAGCGACGTCAGGACACCTGTCTAGTTGCGAGGGACACCTCGGGATTCTCCTCGGGGCTTGGGAGGGCAATAGGGAAGTCTCTCGAGGTAAAGTGGAGACCCAGGGTCCCTTTCCAGTTGCCACAGAGATATTGAGATTCCTATCAATTTTCAAGAGGAGGCAGGCATCATCTACTTTTGAGGCATTGAACTCCACGTGCCTCTCAAAGTTTCAAAGGGATGTGAGGCCTCCTGTCGAGATGAGGCAGGGAACTTGGGCTTTCTCTAGGGTATCCACAGGGGATTTAGACATCCCTTCTTCTTGTGAGATGATAGACGAGACTGCATTCAAGTCACTGCAGGGAAATCCGGCCTTATTTCGAGTAAGGGCATTTCGGTGTCCATTCCACACGAGGCAGCAAACTCAGGATCCCTCTCACATACCTATAGCTCAGAGTAGCCTCCTCTTGAGGTGCTTGTGGAAAGTTTCCATTCCTCCTGTGTCATAACTCTCATCTCGAAATGTTTTGGGGTACACGGAGCTTTTGTCGAGTTGCTGTGCTGAACTTGGTGTTCCTCTAGATATGGGACGGTGCTCTCGGTGAATCTCTGGGGTTGCCTAAAGGAAGTCAGGCTATTTGCCCTGTTTAATGGGGAATGAGGGATGTCTCTGGAGTCAATGCAGGGGAATCGGGTCTCATCTAGAGTTGATTTGAGTTAAACGAGTTCTTTCGTGCTGCTGCTGTCACTTCAGGGTCCCTGCAGAACTGTGACAGTGTTCTTGGGGACTATGTGGAGTTTCATCTAGGAAGTCAAGGCTCTTTTCGTGTTTGATGGGGAACATGGACTTGCTCTGCATGCAGTGCAGGGGAATCAGGCCTCATCTCGAGTTGATTTGGAGTACATGGAGCGCTTTCATGTTGTTTCGGGGACCTCAGGGTCCCTCTAGACTTGTGAAAGTGTTCCTGGGGACTCTCTGGAGTGCCATCAAGGAAGTCAAGGCTCCTTTCCTGTTTGATGGGGAACACGGACTTGCTCTGCATGCAGTGCAGGGGAATCGGGCCTCATCTCGTGGCGAGGGGAAAGTGTCATTGTTTTTCTCGAGTTGCGGTGGGAACCTGGATTATGTTCTCGTGTTATGACGAGGATGGCCCTTCAAAACTCGGGTTGGATCAGTGATGTCAGGACTCCTGTCTAGTTGCGAGGGACACCTCGGGATTCTCCTCGGGGCTTGGGAGTGCAATAGGGACGCCTCTCAAGGTGAGAGGGGAAACCCAGGTTCCATTTGCAGTGGCCACAGGAATTTTGGGATTCCTATCATTTTTCAAGAAGAGTCAGCCATCGTCTCCTTTTGAAGCATTTAACTCCGTGTGCCTCTCGAGTTTTCACAGGGATGTGAGGTCTCATGTTGGGATGAGGCCAGGAACTAGGGCTTTCTCTAGGGTCACCACAGGGGATTCAGACATCCCTTCATCTCGTGAGATGAAAGACGAGCCTGCATTCAAGTCACTGCAGGGAAATCCAGCCTTATTTCGAGTCAGGACATCTCGGTGTCCATTTCACTTGAGGCCACAAACTCAGGGCCCATCTCACATACATGTAACTGAGAGAAGCCTCCTCTTGAGGTACTTGTGGACAGTTGGCATTCCTCTTGAGTTGAATCCAGGGAAGCAGCTCTCAACTCGAGATGATTTGGGGGTACAGGGAGCTTTTCTCGAGTTGCAGTGCTGAACTTTGTGTTCCTTTAGATATTGGACGGTACTCTTGGTGAATCTCTGGAGTTGCCTAAAGGAAGTCAAGCCACTTGTCATGTTTGATGGGGAATGCGAGATGGCTCTGGAGCCAATGCAGGGCAATCGCGCCTCATCTCGAGTTGATTTCATTTACACGAATTCTTTTGTTTTGCTGCGGTGACCTCAGGGTCCCTCTCGACCTCTGGCAGTGTTCTTGGGGACTATGTGGAGTTTCATCTAGGAAGTGAAGCCTCCTTTCATGTTTGATGGGGAACACGGATTTGCTCTGCACTCAGTGCAGGGGAATCGGGCCTCACCTCGCGGCCAGGGGGAAGTCTCATGGTTTATGTTGAGTTGCGGCTGGGACCTAGGGTATGTTCTTGGGTTACGGCGAGGATGGCCCTTCAAAACCCGTGTTGGTTGAGCGGCGACAGGACTCCTGTCTAGTTTTGAAGGACACCTCGGGATTCTCCTCGAGGCTTGGCAGGGCAATAGGGATGCCTCTCGAGGTGAGGTGTTGACCCAGCTTCCCTTTGCAGTTGCCACAGGGATATTGCTATTCCTATCAATTTTCAAGAGGTGTTAGGCATCGTCTCCTTTTGAAGCATTGAACTCCGTGTTCCTCTCGAGTTGTCAAAGGGATGTAAGGCCTCCTGTCGAGATGAGGTGGGGAACTAGGGCTTTCTTTAGGGTCTCCACAGGGGATTCAGACATCTCTTCATCTTGTGAGATGAAAGACGAGCCTGCATTCAAGTCACTGCAGGGAAATCCAGCCTTATTTCGAGTCAGGGCATCTTGGTGTCCATTCCACTTGAGGCAGCAAACTCAGGGTCCCTCTCACATACCTAGAGCTGAGAAAAGCCTCCGCTTGAGCTGCTTGTGGAAAGTTGGCATTCCTCTTGAGTCGAAGCCAGGGAATCAGCTCTCATCTCGAATGTTTTGGGGTACACGGAGCTTTTCTCGAGTTGCTGTGCTGAACTTGGTGTTCCTCTAGACTTGGGACGGTGCTCTCGGGGAATCTCTGGAGTTGCCTAAGGGAAGTCAAGCCACTTGTCTAGTTTGATGAGGAAAGCGGGATTGCTCTGGAGCCAGTGCAGGGGAATCGGGTCTCATCTCGAGTTGATCTGGGTACTCGGAGCACTTTCGTGTTGCTGCGGGGACCTCAGTGTCCCTCTACACTTGCGACAGTGTTCTTGGGGACTCTCTGGAGTTCCATCACGGAAGTCAAGGCTCATATCCTGTTTTATGGGGAACACGGAATTGCTTTACATGCGATGCAGTGGAATTGGGCCTCATCTCACGGCGAGGGTGAATTCTCCTGGGTTTTCTTGAGTTGTGGTGGGGACCTGGGGTATCTTCTCGAGTTACGGCGGGAATGACCCTTCAAAACTCATGTTGTTCAGTGACATCAGGACTCCTGCCTAGATGTTAGGGACACCTCGGTATTCTCATCGAGGCTTGATAGGGCAATAGGGACCCCTCTCAAGGTGAGGCGAGAGACCCAGGGTTCCTGTCCAGTTGCCACAGGGATATTGGGATTCCTATCAATTTTCAAGAGGAGTCAGGAATCGTCTCCTTTTCAGGCATTGACCTCCGCGTGACTCTCGAGTTTTGAAAGGAGTGTGAGGCCTCCTGTTGAGATGATACGTGGAACTAGGGCTTTCTCTAGGGTCTCCACAGGGGATTCAGACATCCCTTCATCTCGTGAGATGAAAGACGAGCTTGCATTCAGGTCACTGCAGGGAAATCCGGCCTTATCTCGAGTCACGGCATCTCGGTGTCCATTCCACTTGAGGCAGCAAACTCAGGGTCCCTCTCACATACCTATAGCTGAGAGAAGCCTCCTCTTGAGGTGCTTGTGGAAAGTTGGCATTCCTCTTGAGTCAAAGCCAGAGAATCAGCTCTCATCTCGAGATGATTTGCTGTACACGGAGCTTCTCTCTAGTTGCTGTGCTGAACTCGTGTTCCTCTAGACTTGGGATGGTGTTCTCGCGGAATCTCTGGAGTTGCCTAAAGGAAGGCAAGCCACTTGCTGTGTTTGCAGGGGAACGCCTGCTAGCTCTGGAGCCATTGCAGGGGAATCAGGCCTCATCTCGAGTTGATTTGTGGTACATGGAGCTCTTTTGTGTGATTGTGGTGACCTCAGGTCCCTCTAGACTTGTGACAGTGTTCTTGGGGCCTCTCTGGAGTTCCATCAAGGAAGTCAAGGCTCCTTTCTTGTTTGATGGGGAACACGGAATTGGTCTTCACGCAATGCTGGGGAATTGGGGTTCATCTCGTAGCGAGGGGGAAGCCTCATGGTTTTTCTCGAGTTGCAGCGGGCACCTGAGGTATATTCTCCAGTTGATTTTTGGCTGCACCAGACCACTGAGGAAGTTACCTTTTGACTATCCTTGATGACTGTTGTTAAATCCATCAAATTCTTTACATTTAATAGTGGAAACAAATGTGGTTAATGTAAGTTTGAAGTCAAGAATGCCAAATTAATTTGCCTCTCTATCCCTGTGTTCCCCTTCACAGCTAAAATTTTCACCAGAGCACTGGAGAATTCTTTGCTAAATATATATTCCACAAAATGTTATTCTTATGAAATTTTAAAATCTTTAATCAATAACTTTGGTAAATGGTGGACTAAATTAAAAAAAATAAAATATTCGCCTATGCAGCATTTCCTATGTTTATTTTATCATGCAAGTCTTCTTTCTCTTCTCTTTCTCTCTCTCTCTTTTTTTTTTTTTTTTTTGCAGGTCTTCTATCTTCAAATGAGCATCTTGGTGTTTAGTGTTCCCCCAAACACCCTATAAAGAGCTACCCTAAGCCAACTTTTCAAGCACAGTTATAAGGTTCTTTTTGGTAGATTCATGTAGCATTTATTAATTAGAGTGGATGAAGACTAACGATGCCTTCTTAACCTTGCCACCATGTTATAAGGAAAGCAAGTCTGGCACATAACTATGAAACATTTACTAAACAGAAATTCATTATTAATAAAACATGCATGCATGCTAAGTTGCTTCAGTTGTGTCCGACTCTGCGACTACGGACTGTAGCCCACCAGGTTCATCTGTTTATAGGATTCTCCAGGCAAGAATACTGGAGTGGGTTGCCACACCCTCCTCGATCTTCCTGACCCAGAAATCCAATCAGCACCTCTTACATCACCTGCATTGGCAGGTGGGTTCTTTACCACTAGTGCCACCTGGCAAGCCCACAATAATAAAACATAAGGTAAATCTCAATAAAATTCAGATCTCTGCTCTTTTAAATGCACTGATCACAGCCTGCATGAAAGATTCACTCAAGGCAGAACAATACAGGCAGATTTAGGTTCAACTTTTGGACTCAACATCTTTTAGAGATCAAGCCTCAAGTACCATCCCTAAGGTTACTGGCTACACAGTTTGCTAGATTTTATTTCCTGCTCAAAGAATAGAAGGGGTTGTCTTAAAATATTTCTGCCACATCAAAAGGCTTGAATAACACTTGTTTCACCAATGACAGTAAAATGAATTAGCACAATTTTATGTCACCTTTTCTATACTGAATATTCTTAAAATCATTTCAGACATTGTTATACACACATTGGGACATGTTTTATAACATCAGTTACCCTAATTTGCATCTTAGAGCAATGTGGTTGTGGTGTGAAATTATGAAAGGGGAGAAGGGAAAGAGCTACCTCATCGAACCATGTTGCCAAATGTGTTCTGTGAACCAACTGCATTAGAATCACCTGTAGTTCTTTCAAAATGAAGATTACTCCAAGTAATTACATGCACACCCTATCTGAGAGTCACTGGCACCGAGAATCAGCCTAAATCTTCTGGAAATGGCTTCAAAATTTTGTATCTCCTGTACTTTTGCAGCCATTTTGTGCCAAAACAAAGGGAATATGATGACAGTAAAGATCGATAAAAATTTTAAAGGGTTACCTACTGGTAGCTAAACTTACATGATTCAAGAAGGTCCCACAGTTTTCCTTTTCTGGATGTCACCACCAGGAATAAGAGCCACAAGATTTAATAACTGATGTGGCAATGGGTACCAACCAACCAGAATTGATGCCTTCCAGCCTGAAGGATCAGTGAACTGGCACTTTGTTGTTCCTGTATGTTATCAGCCCACAAATAACCATCGACCTCCCTGGCTGGCATACAGACAACTGCCTATAAGTAGTGGTGGGGTGATTTTTTTCCCTTTTTCTTTATAACTTTTATGTTGTGTTTTCTTTACTGGATTTGCTGTGTACTAACAATCGGTTGGTTGGATAGAGACAGTAGTGTCTTTGAGCCAACTCCTATTGACTTTGTAAAGTCAGTTGTTTGTATCTTTTCCAAACTCTACATTCAGTGATATCACACTGTTGCTTGAACTGGATCACTGTGGGAGTGTTTCTATCAAAGTGAATACTACCAATATGCTTCCCTCTCATAGCTGGTTGTTATACATTTTGCAGCACACCACTGGAGAGAGAGATTTTTTTTTTTCACACCACTACTGTAATACATATAAATGTACTAGATATAACATTTATCATTTTAAACATTTTGAGTGTCCAGTTAAGTGGCATTAAGTGTGTTCACACTGTTGTACAACACCATCACCTCCATCTCCAGAATTATTTCATCCTTCCCAACTGAAACCTTGTACCCACTAGACCACAACTCCACAGCCCTGGATAACCACTGCTCTACTTTCTGTCTATGAATTTGTCTATTCCAGGCAGCTCAAAGAAGTGGAATCACACAGTAACTGTCTTCTCATGTCTGACTTCTCTCACGTAGTGTAATGATTTCAAGGAACACCCATGTTCTAGCATGTTTCAGAATTTCATTCCTTTTCAAGGCTGAATAATATTCCATTTTATGTATATACCATATTTTGCATATCTGTTCATATGTTGATAAATATTTAAACTATTTCTATGTAATTTTACTGAGGCGTAATTCACATATAACAAAATTATACATTTTAGGGCACACTGTTTGTTGCACTTTGAAAGATGTATATATCCATGCAAACACAACAAAGATACAAAATAGTTCCACCACTCCCACCACGCTAGAAAGCTTCCCCCTCACCTCCTTTTAAAGACTTGGTTATTTGCCTGCACCGGGCCTTAGTCGCATTGTGGGGCTCCTCCTCACCTAGTATCCACAGCGCGTGGCCTTAGCTGTGCTGCAGCACGCAGAACCTTGGTTCCCGGAACCCGTGTCCCATGCACTGCAAGGATAATTCTTAACCACTGGACTCTTGGGAAAATCCTTCATCCTTTACCTCTGTCAACATGCCCCAAACTCCCTGTCTCAGGCAACTGCCATTGTGATTTCTATTAATACAGATTTATTCTGCTCGATGGAGAATTTTCAGTAAATAAAATTGGACAGTATCATACTTGATTCGGGCTCAGCTTTTTCACGCAGCATAATGTTTGCAAGACTCATCTGTACTGCTGTGTGTCTCAGTGATTCTTTCCTTTTTGTTGCTGGGCAGCATTCCACTGGCAAGGACTGTGAAGAATCTGAGATTTTATCCTGTTTGCAAGCTAAAAAGTTAGGCTGCCTCGGATTCATGCTTGTACCAGATCAAATATGATTTTTTTGCATGTAAGTTATGCCTCAATAAACTTATACAGGTAAAAACAACCTAAATGTCCACACATAGTAAATCTTGAGTCATAGCTGAGGAACCCTAAGCTTAGAAAACCTCAATCTTTAATAAGAGACTTCAAGAAAATCTGCCCAACCTTTGTTCCTGGAAGGAGACATTATCTTCATCATACTGGAGTCCAAAAAATTTGCCTTCTGCTCCAGATGGAGAAATTATATTTTCCAAGGGTATCTACTGTGCAAGTGTTTTTTTTTTTTTTTTTAAAGAAGATTGTCTGGAGCAAAACTGTCAGCACCTCTATTCATAAGACATGTGGAAACACAAGGGACCCATGGGAATCATGTCCCAGTGTCTGGTGTGTGAATGAAGTGAAGTGAAACTTACTCAGTCATATCTGACCCTTTGTCACCTCATGTGTATACAGCCTGTGGAATTCTTCAGGCCAGAATGCTGGAGTGAGTAGCCTTCCCCTTCTCGAGGGAATCTTCCCAACCCAGGGATCAGATGGAACCCAGGTCTCCCACTTTGCAGGTGGATACATTTGTTTGTGAAAATAATGTTTGTCAAACATTTGTGTGAGAATACATTTGTTTATTCACTCTCCTGTTGATAAATATTTGTTTATTCATCTCCTATTGATGAATGTGATTCACTCTCCTATTGATGAACATGGAGATTGTTTGCACTTTGGGCTATTATGAATAAAGTTGATATGAACATTCTTAGACACATGTTTTGGATCTCTATGTTTTAATTTCTCTAGGGTAAATACCTAGGACTGTAATTGCTAGGCCATATGATAAGTCTATGTTTAACATTATTAAAGCATTGCCTGGTTTCAAAAATAGTCATAATTTTTTTACTTCTGCCATTAGTGTATGAGAGTTCCAGGCGCTCCCCCTCTTTGCCAGTAAATATCAACATTTTATCGAGTCTACTTTATTATTATTATTTTCTCTCTGTCTTTCTCTATATATCTCATCCCCACTCTTTCAGAGAAAGTTGCAGATATGACACCACTTTACCCCTAATGTTTTGAAGTGTGTTTCTTAAAAAAACTTTTATATGACCACAGTACTATTATTAAAGTCAGGAAATTAATATTGATACAATACTGTTATCTAACTTAGAGATTTTATTCAGAATTCACCAACTTTGCCCATAAGGGCCTATTTTGCAAAAGAAAATCTGATATTATGTGTCATTTAATTATAATAGCCTTTTGATTCTTAACAGAGTGATTTGTATTAGTTTTTACATTAGAAGCAAATGGCCCTGTGATCTTAATCTCTTTTTAGGCATTATGATCTCCATTTTTATCTTTATTTTTATTTATTTATTTAATCTTTATTTTTAATAAGTTAACTAATTATTTACATAAAGCAATACATTCACATGGCTCAAAATTTTAAAAGCATGAAGGATTCAAAGGGAAAAATCTTTTTTCTACTCTACTCTCAGGTTCCCAATTTGGAGACTCCCCAAATAGAAATTTGTAATCGACCCCTAATTGACTATGTATACTTTTTTTTTTACACAAATCTGCTGACTATTGTTTGCCAAACACTTGAGATGGAGGAATTCATTTTCTTTTAAAGCAATGAGGTAATCTGGCAATGATGAGAAAAAGGATTGCTGTAAAGCTACTTCCTCTTTCAAATTAAATTGATCTTAGTCAGATTAAGAAGCTACTTACTACTACCTGTCTCCTTACTTCTCTATCTCCCCCCGCAGGGGACTGTGTCACCAGGACCTAATGCTGAAGCTTGTCACAGGTGAGGGACTTTGTGCAGAGGAAAGAAATAAAAAACTTGATCCACCCAGATGGCTCAAGAAATCCAGATCATCTCTGCCTTTCTCCTCTTGTTCTTATGTTACTTGGGAGAAAGATTCTAGAGGACAGAACTACACAAGGACCGTGTCTAATTTCTGGAGGAAGACCTTCCTTAAGACTCTGGGCTAGGACCCTCTCGGGTCAGTGACAGTGATTCAGGCAAGATTTGCCTTATATTCTGAGAATGGTAACGTGGAAATGGTAAAATAGTCAAGTGTCACAGGCACTGGCAGTGAAGACCCAGGTGTGCAGATGAGTCTTGTCACTTGCCCCTGGGTATGGCTGTTATATTTTCCAAATACAACATATAACCTGAAAGAAACTTTCCCAAATAAGTGAATTTATTTATATTAAAATTTCCAGTAGGATAACCATAATATATAGCTATTTGCAGGTTGTTTATTCATTATTGGAAATCTTCTTACTCTCTTATGACCTACTTGCATTTTAAAAAAAAAAATGGCTCTACTAGTTTTTTCTTTTTTTCTTTTTTTAAAGATTATAGTGTAGAAAATTTCACACACAAAAAATAGAACACAAATCTCCATATTCTCTTATCCTCCAGCTCCAAGTTTTCAGCTCAAGGACAAGCTTTTTCTATTTCTGCTCGACCAACCTCACCCCCCAACCCTTCATACAGATGGTTGAAGCAAATCCTAAACCAAAGCAAAGCAAATCATCTTATACCATCATTTCATCCATAAATGTTTCAGCATGTTTTCTTAAAAGGCAGTGAGTCTTTTAAAAAAATAATTTAAATTCCTTTATCATTATCCACGATTCCTTAATATTATCAAAGATCTAGTGTTCATATTTCCTTGATTGCCATAATATATAATTGAGCTTCTTTGTTTAAATCAGGGTTCTTGGCTGATGTATCACTTAAGATTCTCTGATCTTTATCTTCCTACTCAGTCTCTCTTTTGAGGAGGGTATCTATATTGAAATATAGTTGATTTACTCCCCTGGTGGTTCAGCAGTAAAGAATCCGCCTACAATGCAGGAGACACGGGAGGCTTGGGTTCAATCCCTGGGTCGGGAAGATCCCCTGGAGGAGGGCAGGGCAACCCACTCCAGTATTCTTGCCTGGAGAGTCCCATGGAAAGAAGAGCTGGTGTTCTGTAGTCCATAGGGTGGCAAAGAGTCAGACGCGATGGAAGAGACTGAGTATGCATGAGCACATAGCTGATTTATAATGTTACATTTGTTTCAGTTATACAATACAGTGAATCAGTATTTTTACAGATTATACTTCATTTTATTATGAAATAATGACTATTTTTTCTGTGCTGTACAATACATCCTTGGGGTTTATTTACTTCATACATAGTAGTTTTTTAATTTCAATTTTTTAAATTCTGAAAGTATGATAACACATTTACAGGAGACTTGGAAAATACACTGTATATTACAATTATTTTTTAAGGAGATAAATTAAGATTTTTAGTTGGAGTTTTAGTATCAAACTCTCAAAAATTAATAGAATGAATATGTAGAGAAATAGAATGATATACTAGACCTGAAAAACACTATGAACCAATTCAATATAATTAAGATTTATACAATTTTTACACAACAGTAGGACACAAATTCTATTCAAGTTCCCATAGACTGTAAATTGGGAGACTCTAGAACTTATCCAAGGACATAAAACAACGTGCAAAAATTTCATGGTCTTAAAGGTATTGAAATCACACAGGGTCTGTTCTCTTATCACAGTGGAATTACGTTAGAAACCAACATAAAAAGATATTTGAAAATAACCCACATCTTTTCAAGTGCAATGTGACATTTACTAAGAGAGTTACTCAGTCTCTCTCTATTTTTTTGATAAAGGATATAAATCGGAAAATATTTCTTAAAGTTAACCTTTACTGTAGGTAAGCTGCAGTTGCAGGTATGGTGCAAATTCAAACTGAAATAGTATTTAAAAGCATCCATTGGCAGAGTTCTCTAATTTACCATGGCAGATTTGAACTATAATAACTGAATAAGGTAAATCTATTACTTTGCAGACAAAGTATAAATATGTATGTTACACCAGATTACATTAAAATGTCTGTTAGTTTATTTTTCATTACCATTCCTGCTGTCAGTTCCACTTTCTCATTCACCTTAGTTATAGCTTAGTACTTAAAGTATTGAGTGGTCAAAGTTCAAACTTTAGGAGGAATGAAATGGCATTTCTTGGTCTCAAATTCTAATTATGCACCACAGGCTGAATTGTAGCTCTTTTCTCTCAAAATGTGTAGGTTTTCTGTTGATAAATTGGCATCTGTATTAGGGTGCAACCTTAGGGTAACTGACTGCTTACTTTTTAAGTTTTATTAAACACATATAGTGTGTTTGTATTTGCTGCATAATTGAGAAGTTTCATTTTTGCCCAAGTATTTTTTATTTTAAAGCTTTTTAGGAATTTGAAATCTTTCATCTTTGGAAAGAAATCTCAAGTTAATATTAAATCTTATTTTCAGTGGTTGAGTACTCAGATCCTGACTGAGGTGGTTTATTTGTAATACACTCTTTGTATCCTTAGGATCCTTAATTTAAAGTATACTGTATTTAATATTTTTAAAACACACAGTGTTTTAAAATACAATGTAATGTTAACTTTTTAATTAACTTCAGTTTTTGGAGTCCTGTATTATTAACTTTAGGTCAGTAGTATAATTTTATACACTATAGAGATTTTGTTGTGTCCTAGCTTTGTATTTTAATGCTTGCTGCGTTCAGTGTAAATGTTTCCTTATTGTTTTGTTTTTACCATGAAGATCAGAATTTGTGAGAAAGAGTTAGATGCAAAGGTTAATTGAGCACCTATACATTTGGCTGTTTAATTAAAATTCAGTTCCTCAGTAAACAGTAGTCACATTTTAGATGCTTAGTAGCTTCAGGTGGCAGTGGCTACTGTATTGGACAGCACAAATACAAGAACAAAATGGCTCTGTCACTGCAGAAAGGTCTTTTGAATAGTGCTGCTTTGCAGTGAGTTAGGTTCTGTCTAGACTCTGGGAATACAGAGATAAACATGACTGACAAGGCAAACACTTAGCTCCTGGTGGGGTTGAGAGATGGCAAACAAATAGCTGATGTCCATCATGTCATCATTAGGAAGAAAGATGAAAGTGGGTAAGAGAGAAGATGTAATGAAACAGTGTGCGGGGAGGTACCTGTTAACTAGGTGGTCAGGAAATGCCTTCTTAATATTTGCATGTCAGTGAATGAAGAGAAGGAGCAAGTCTTGTGAAGACCTGTAGGAAGACCCTTCTAGGCACAGGGAACAGCAAGTGCAAAACCCTGAAGTGAGAACAGATTGGACATACTTGAGGAATGGCAGCAAGGCATGTGCAAGTGAGGTCCTGGGAGAATGGTGGGTGATGAGGGGGGACATGACGGACAGTAGCCACATCATGTGGTACCTTGTGGTCTGTGGTAAAGACTTAGAATTTTAACCTGAGTGTGGTGAAAAGACATTGGAGGGTTTTGAGCAGAGGAGTGGCATGATCTAAATTATGTTTATTTAACTTTAATATGCCAGATTTACAAATAAAACAGTTAAAAACCCCCATGCCCTCATTCTCCAACTCTAGCAAAATGGGCCCAACTGAGATCATTGATCCCATGGATGACCTGTCCTTCCTTTATATATATTATCTCCTTTATCCTTCCCTGTAATATTGTGAAGTAGGATTTGTGTTTTAAAAGATCACCCTGGCTGCCGTGTAGAGAGTTAAGTTTAGGGGGGCAAGAGGAAAAGCATGAGGGCCTTTGGGAGCCTGAGACAGCAGTCTTAAGTGAGAGGTGATGGTGGCTTGGAGTCGAACGGCAGGTGGTGGTTGAAGTGATGAGAAGCAGCCAGATTCTGGTGAAACCAGCAGGAATGCTGGTGTATGTAGTTAAGGAAAGAGGAGCAGGGGTGATGCCTGTACTGTGGTCCAGATGATGATGTGACTGCCCATAGGAGAGTTCAGTTTATTCATGTTAAGTTTAAGATACCTAGTAGAAGTCCAGAGGTTGTCAAGGACACATTTTTAGGTTAAGAAAAAGAGGAAAACCCAGTGAAGGTAACTAAGGAGATATGCTGCAATAGCTAGCTGTTGATTTATGGTCTGAGTTTGGCCTCCAGGTTTGCTAGAGCTGGAGCTAGCTATTGTAGTGTCTCATGTCCCATATCCCAAGCAACCCCTCAGCCACTGGCAGACTGGAATGATTGGTCCTCTGGATAGTAGGGAATCAGTGTTTCAGGTAGGAGAACATGATACATTGAAGAATACTGCTGAAGAATTTAGACAAACACATTGATTTGTGAAGGTATTAAATGCCTTTAATGAGCAATAGAATTTCTAGAGAATATAGTTACTCTTAAATGGAACACTAAGTAGAAGATTTTCTTGTATACTTAATAAATATTGCATTAGTAGTTCAAAATCAGAATTTTATTAAATTTTACTTTCTCCCTTTTTTTCTCATTTTAAGTAGATGAAATGCATGTAAAAATGAAAGCACCAAAAAGAACTGTGGGTGAAAGTTGGATGGCCTAACAGTTTATTCAGATTTTAAGATTTATTTACATATTATATCATTAGCAAAAGGTGTGTTATAAGGGTAAATTTGTAAGTGAATATTGACAAGTTGTTAAGTTTCTGCTTAAAGTCTTATTTGCTATTTTAAGTTATTGTTTCTTACAGATTTTCTAATCTGTGCTTATTTTACTAGGAGTCATGGCTTTGAAAGAATTACCTTACTGATTTCAAACACCATTTTAGGAGTAATTTTCCATATGCCTTAAAAGAAATAACCAAGCAAAAAAAGGAAAGGGACAAATAAAAGATATTGCCATTCTCATCCACTGTTTAACCTGACATTTTCAGAAAACAGTCTCACACTGAACTTTGTACACTGCAAGTAGTTGTTATCTAGACTGTGAAGTAAAGATAAAAGCTGTAGTATCTGATCTTAAACAAGTCACTTTAAGCCCTGGACTTCCAATTTTACTTAGTTTTTATTTTTATTTTTAATCTGTGAAGTGAATGTTTTGTGCTAAATGAGTGTCAGTTATCAAATTGTATAGATAAGAATTTAATAAAAATTTGCTTAGAGTGGATAGTTTGTTTGTGAGAGGCACTGTGTAATTACTGAATCTTTGAGAGCATAACATCACTAGTTTCTGCTCTCATTTATATACACAAGGAAGCGTAATGTAACTGTTATCAGTATCCTGATGGAAGAGGGATAATTGAAGAAAAGCAGTTCTCTTTTTTAAAATAAGTGAAAAGAACAAATTATGGATGAAGTTTCACTGGAAAAGTGTAAGCCTGGAAGTTCTTTGAAATGTTTACCTGAAGTAAGAGCAGATAAACGTAAAAACAAATTACCAAATAAAACTTGACAAGCAGATACAGATACTCAAGGTGCAATTCCCCAAATGAGCAAACGCTTGAACAGATTTTAAAGTCTTTGTCAGAAGGTTCTTAAACTTATCAAAAGGAAGAAACTACTTGGAGAATCAGTGAGGCTCTTTGGGCAGAGTTCAGAGGATATGCTCAGAAGTGATAAGTATGTTGTAGGCAGAGAAACTTCATTCACTGAAGTTTTTTGGTCTCTCACTGTAAGTAAAGTATTATGACAGATAATTAGATGCCCTAAGGTATATTCTTTGATCTCTTAAGTGATTCATAAATTGCAAAAATCAATACAAAATCTTAAAATTGATAAAAATGTGTGTCAGACTCTAGTCATGAGATGGAAATCATACCAGTGATTTTCACAGAGAATTTAATACAACCGGGTGTTAACTAGGCATTTCCACTTAATAGTGGAAAGACAAAAGGGAACAGCAAGGTCTTGTCGGAAGCCACCACTGCCTCCTGACTGGAGAGCAAAGAGAAGAGGGCAAGTGGCTGGAAAGAAAGGCTGCAGCCCAAACTCAGGCCTCGAGGAAGGGGTTTGCACTCAGCTGGGACTAATGTCTTTGGGATCAGGAGAGGGGCCCAGTGGGGTAAGGGTACAGGGCTCAGCGAAGAGGGTTCTGCTGGCTGGCGCTGGTGTTCTAGGGGCACGGTGATACTGGTTCTGTGTCAGGAAGATACAGACTGGAACCAACTCTGGCTGCTAGAATGAACTGCTGCTGGCCTGAAGAGTGGTTGGGTTGCACTGGTGGCAAAAGGAAGCAAAAAATAGGACTAGGAAGCAAACAGAAAGTGCCGCATTTTCCTCCTCCAGCTTTCTGGTCTCAAGTACCCCTTGACTTCCAGGTGGCTCAGTGGTGGAGAGCCCTCCTGCCAGTGCAGGGACAGATTTCAATCCCTGGGTTGGTAAGATCTGCTGGAGAAGGAAATGACTACCCATTCCAGTATTCTTGCCTAGAATATCCCATGGAAAGAGAAGCCTGGAGGGCTGTAGTCCACGGGGTTGCTGAAGAGTCTGACACAGCTTAGTGACTAAACAAAAACAAGCACTTTATTGGCAGAGCCTAACAAGAAGCAAACTGTAAAGGAGAAAATGTGACTCACCCCCAGGATCACAAAGTAAGAGCGTGGAAGGGTAGTTTTAAGGCTGAGAAACAAAAGCTCAATAACTTGCAGGAAGAAAAATGAATCTACATCTTTCACACAAGGCATATTTAAGTGTCATTAGAACTTTATAGTCAAGAAATGCTATAGGAATTAATAGGAGAAGACAGATCCTTGTTAGGATAAACAGACAAGGCAGTGTTGGAGAGTAGTGTTTTAATGTGAATGTGATTTTAGCAGGCAGAAGTGAAGTGAGGGATGATTGCAGTAATGGAAGGAGATATTATAGGGTATGAGAAAGCTATAAAATTGCATAATGGAGGACATGGGACAGACCTGGATCAAATTGGTTTCTACTGATGAATAACTTTAATGCTGAAAGTCATTTTTTGTCTCTGACTCTCATTTCTCTTTCATCCTTGATCCTTTAGGCATTGAAGACTATTATTGGTTGGATCAAAACCATGTTTTAGGACCATTAATTTAGAGTTTCTGGAGTTGGAGGTGACAGAGAATCAAATATGGAGATACTTTCTTGAGCAAGTTAGTTGTTACTTGCTCCAAATACAGTTTTCTTATTAACACAGAAGTTTTTAATCAGGTCCATGGATAAGGTTGAGAATATCCTTCAATGTGTGAATATAATTACATGTGATTTTTATGTTGTCAAGGAAGAGGTTTCAGGTGTAATTTTCATCAAAATGAGATTAAATAAAAGGATGTTTGGAATTTGGTAGACCATTAAATGTAAGTAAACTACTCAAGAGCATATGGGTGTACTGTCATTATTCACTTTATTGGGCACTTAATATGTTGAAGGCACTTAGGAAAAAGAATGTAGGGTAATAAAAGTATATCAGTATAGTAGGGAGCTGGTCCTGCTCTTTCATGGGGGGCATAGGTCCTAGGGAGGGCTGCCTGCCTAGGTAGTGATTTGTGCTAAGATATAGAAGGTGAAAAAGGAGTTAATGATGAAGACACTGAGGTGGTGAAATTGTGGCATTTTTAACAAAAGTGGATTGACAGTATTACCATAAATTTCCCTAGTGATTTGTTTTGAGGGTCCGCAGGCTGCTCTTGAACTTCCATAAGGAAGCGTGTTGAATATTTCTCAGATAGCCTTTGGAGGCTATCTATTAAATTCACAGATTCAAGTTAGAGGAGCCAATGTGGCCTAAGCTGGTGGTCTTCAATTTTGACCTGATGTCTAGATTTTTTTTAATCTTGGGTTGAACTGTGGAGTTACAAAAGATATTATTTTCATTGTGGTAAGATGTCCATAGCATAAAAATTAGCATTTTAACCATTTTTAAAGTGTACTGATTGGTGGCATTAAGTACATTTCACATTTTTCATGTTACCAGTCTGAAACTCGGTACACATTAAATAACAGCTTCCTATGCTCTTCTCCCTCCAGGTACTGGGAACCGCTATTGCATTTTTCCCCTTTATTAATTTGACTGTTCTGGTACCATGTATCAGTAGAAACTGAAAACACTGTTTTATGTCTGGCTTAACTTCACTTAGCATGATATCTTTAAGGTTTATTCATGTTGTGGCACTACTAGCATTTCATTCCTTTTTTTTTTTTTTTTTTAAATGGAGTTCATTTTTTAGAGCAATTTTAGATTCGTATTAAAATTGAACAGAAAGTACGGAGTCCTCATACACTACTCCTACCCCCATGGATGCACAGCCTCCCTCACGTCAGCGTCCCACACCAGAGTTGTGTATCTGTTGTAAAATACAAACCTCAGTGATACATCATTTACACTGGAGTCCTTGGTTTATGTGAGGGGTCACTCTTCTTGTTGTACAGTCTGAGTTTTGTGTAAAGACATAGTGTCATACGTGGTATTTTCACTGATCCAGAAGCAAGTTGCCCTCCAAATACACATTCTGCATCTATGGATTCAGAAAGCCACAATCCATACACATGATACACCATCTGCAGTTGGTTGAATATGTGGAGGCAGAACGGTATGGAGGGTTAACAGTATTCTTCACCACTATGCATTCACAGTTTAAAAGAACATGCCAGTTTCACTTAAAATTGTTCTTAATTAAGTAAAAAATTACTAATCTTATTAAGTCACAATCCTTGAAAACACGTAATTTTAATATTCTGTGTGGTGAAATGGAAAGTGTGCCTGAAGTATTTTGGCTGCATGCCAAAGAATGATGGTTGTCTCGAGGAAATGCACTTGTCATTCTGTTTGTATTTTCTGCAATGGACATGATTTTAATTTAAATGACTAACTATGCTTATTCAGACTTGGGTATTTGTAGATATTTTCTCAGAAATGAAAAAAATAAGCCTATCAGTTTCAGGAAAATAGTGTCTGTGCTAGAGATAAAATTTGAACTTTCAAGCAAAAATTAATATTTTTGGAGAACTTGTATCCACCATCTGAATTTTATCTGTATATTCTATTTTTTTGCTCTTCATTTTTTCATCTCTCTTCATTAGGCTTATTTAGAAGCTGCTAGAGGATTTACACACACACACACACAAATACATACATATATATATATATATATATATATATAATATAAAATGAAGGAGAATATATGTATTCTCCTTTATTTCCAAGGACTGTTTTAACAGAGCACAGTGCTTGAGCTTGGCAGTTTTCTTGTTTGAGCGTACTGACCGTACTGACTGCAACGCTTCGCTCTGTTGGTTCCCACTGCTGTTAGGAAGTCCGCTATGAGTCTGAACTGTTGCTACTTTATAAAAGTTACTTCCCTCCCCACCCCCCCCACCTCCCCCATAAGACTTTGCTCCTTGTCTTTTATTTTCTGCTGTTTGACAATGATGTATCCAGGTGTGGTTTTCTTTTTTATTGATTTTCCTTGGAATTCAGTGAGCTTCTTAAATCTGAGATCTTGAGTGAAGTGTCTAAACACATCTGAAAAATTCTCATCTTTAAAATATTAATGCCATTTTTCTCCTTCCCTTTAAAGACTAATTGATTGTATATAAGACCCACTTACTGAATTTTTTGTTTCTCTTTGTCTCATTCAAACATACATTTGTTGAATTTGTTTTATTTTTATTTTTCAGTTCTAGAGTTTCTGTCCAGTTATTCCAGCACTGTTTGCAGAAAAAGACTCTTGTTTCTCTTTTGGATTGCTTCGGCTCCTTTGTCTGAAATCATCAGTTGACTGTACTTGTAGGCCTGTCTTGGGGCTCTTCCACTGACCTATGTTTGTCTGTTCGTTCACCAGTTCTGTGCTGTCTTGATTACTGTAGTACAGTAAGCCTTGAAATCGAGTGGTGTGAGTCCTCCAACATTGTTCCACTTTGGTCTTGTGTTGGGTAGTCTAGTGTTTGCCTTTGTGTGTAAACTTCAGAAATCATTTTGTTGATAACTATAAAGTAACTGGCTGGGGTTTTGATTGGAATTGTGTTGAATCTATAGATCTAGTTGGGAAAAATTGTTGCGTTAACTACTGAGATGATGTATAACTGGGATTGTTTTATGTAAGAGCTCTTTTTACTTCCAGTTCACCGTTACTCTGGCAGGGAGCCCTTACAGGTTCAGCTTGAAGTAGGGATAATATACCAGAGTCCCCATGTTTGTCTGGCTCTGGAGTTTGACTTTTCCCTGTGAGGCCTCTGAAAGGTTAGTTCCGTTTTCCAGGCTTTTCGTTGGAATTGGGTATTTGGTTCCACAGCCCTTGGAACCTGAGTACTGTGATCTTGCTTTATTTTGGGGACCCAGCAATTGTTCATCACCTTGTTACCTCTTGAATGCTTTTGAGTTGTTAAAAACTATTTCATCCAGCTTTTAAAGTTATTTTCAGGACGGGAATCAGTTCTAATTTCCTCCTCTATCATTGCTGAAAATGAGTTTCCCCAGTTTCCTGTCTCCCTCATAGAATTGGTGGTCAGTGTATTTAGACTTTAAAATTTTGTGTAAATTCTTGGAGGAGCGGGATGAATTCTCCCAACTTTTGAATGTCTGTTGACACCTTCCAGACAGTAATAGGTAAGTAGATCTTCAAAAGCTCTACCTGTTGTGAATAAATGATGCAGTTGAGTTTTTGTGTGGTCTGGTTAGTATAAAATGTGCCTTGGTTTTGGGCACTGAACAGTTGGGCAAAGAACCTACCAGTAGTTTTGGGTTTGTAGTATAGATTGCTACTCATCTGTCCCAGTTTTCATTCATTCTCTCTCCGTGATAGAATTCCCAGTTTTTTGCTGGGCTGTGCTGTGCTTACTCACTCACTCAGCCAGGTCCCGACTCTCTGCGACACCATGACTGTAGGCCACCAGGCTCCTCTGTCTATGGGGATTCTCCAGGCAAGAATACTGGAGTGAGTTGCCATGCCCTTCTCCAGGGGATCTTCCCAACCCAGGGATGGAACCCAGGGCTCTCACAATGCAGCCATATTCTTTACCAACTGAGGCACCAGGGAAACCCAAGAATACTGAAGTGGGTGGCCTACCCCTTCTCCAGAGGATCTTTCCAACCCAGGAATCGAACTGGGGTCTCCAGCATTGCAGGCGGATTCTTTACCAGCTCAGCTAAAAGCTCACATACATGTATGCATTTAAGCAGACTTCAAATCCAGCTAATTTTTATTCTTGCTATACATCCCCCTTTCTCCTAGTCTGTACCAGCATTGTTTCTTGAGCTTGTCACGTCTTGCCTGTATTGCTCAAGTAGACATACAACTACTTCTTTGTTTAGAGTCTTGTAACTGATATTTTCTTTTTCATCAGCAGAAATGAAAGAACTTTTCAACTATGTTACTCCTGTGCTTGCAGAATTGATTTTAGTGTCCTTAGTTTTCAACTCTTTGTGATCTGGTCCCATTTGTCATTCCTAACCCTACATTTGATACCCTAATAACACCAAATATTAAAAATTTCCCTCCCCTTGTATTTGTGGTTCCTTACGACTGTGTCCTTTCTCATGCCTAATCCAGGGTTAACTTTCTTTTAAAATAAATTAGTTTCAGGTATTTTTTTAGTTTAATCAACTTTACATGTTTCTGAACATGAGAATAAATAGGCTCTGCTGTTGAATGCAGTGTAGCCTGAAATCTACACTGTGTTTATATAGTGTTTATATATCTAGTGGTTTTTATCCTAAGTTGCAAATTTTGTTTTTCTTAAGATAATCTGTTAGAAAAAGTGATTGTAATATGTGAGTCATAAAATTAAATTGTTTCAGAATTGGGCTTATCTAGACCAGTCTCCTGTTTCACATATAAGGAAATTGTGGCCAGGAGAAATTAGTGATTCTGTCAAGTCAAAATTAGTTAGAAGCAGAATCAAGGTCTGTCGTGAGTTTCATCCTAATATAAATATCTGCTTAACGAAAATCTTCAAGTGTGTTGAAGTTTTCAAGTGTTCTTATCCCTGTAGTACATCTAGGATTACCACACCATGTTTCAAGGGCCTGTAGTTCTTGTGTGAATAGCAACTTGGGTAATGAACTGAGCAGTATGCATTCTTAATTTATGCCTTAACAACTCTGATTCTGTAATGAATGGTTTGCTTACAGTCGCTTTAATATACTTACCTTCTTGACAGTTCATTCTGGGAGGAATAGTTAAGTGTTTAAGTGAAACAGGCATGGTAGATACAACACTTAACAGTTATGTGTGTCTTTGTTTTTAGCATCAAGCATTGCACGATTCTCTCGAATAATGTAGATCACCTTTTACTGAATTTAACACTGTCTGATATCATGGTCTCCCTGGCAAATGCCTCAACTTTGCAGAAGGATTCCAGTTGGATAGAAAGGATAAGGAAATTTGTAACAGAAACCCTTGAAGATGGGTCTAGGCTAAACAGTAAGCAGCTGAACAGATTGCTTGGTGTCTCCTGGAGGTTAATGCAGATGCAGTCAGACAGAGGTGGGTGTCAATGCTCTGTCCTTACTTAAGAGAGGGGCTCTTACGCATACTGTTAATGTTGAGCATCTAATTTTGAGTTCATACCTGTCAAACATTTCATAGTCATTTACGTTCGAGCCATAAAAGGTAGCCAGCATAATCATGAAGGAATGTCTGCTTGAACCCTGATGGCTGAGAACACCCCCTTTTCGGTGGGTAGGTCCACTCTGAAGCTGATGGGTAGGTTTTCTACTAGATTACATAGTTGGAGTGAAAGAAAGTAAGTTTTATTAATAGGAAATGACATTGAGCCTAAGGATAAAGAAATACTTTTCTGATCTAATTTGACTAGAAATTGGTGGATCCTTATCTCTTTACCTTTCTTGTAACTTGAAGTTATGTTGCATTAAGTCAGTTTTTAGTGTGACTTACTAATTCTTTTCATTCAAGCAGAACTTTGCTGTTTGGTTCCTGGCTTATCCACCTTTCTAGTATTGTGGTATTTGTTGTCCTTTCCTAGGTTTGTTGTCTCTTAGGAAAATTTGTACTGTAATCTCCGATTGGTTTGACTTTTTTATTAGGCCATTGATGTAGGATTTTGATGGTAGTCATCAGTTTGTGGCTAAAATCTGCTTCCTCATAGGAACAAGGTGCTTCTGTGCTTTTTAGAAGAATTATGGTGCTGGTGAAGAAACATTTTGACTCACATGCAGCTGTTTTCTCTTGTTTCTTAGAGGCTACAGAGTCTCTCATAAAGGCAGTTTATACATTGTATCAGCAGAGAGGCCTTCTCCTTCCAGTTCCGACTTTGTTACTGAAGTTTTTCAGTAAAAGCTATCAAAAAGAAGAACTGAGATCTTACAGAATCCGGTACAGTTCCTTTGTTATTTTGCTTTTCTTTTTCTTACCAGGTTACTTTGTAATCTGTATGAATAAGATGATAGGGTGATTAAATCTTTGGAGAAAATCTTCTTTTTATCCTTTTTGGTTTTATTATTTTTTTTTTAAATAAAAAGGCATACATAATAGTTTCAGTAACCTTTATACACATAACTGAGAAGGTAAAAGTCTCTTTGAGCATATATTTCCACTTGTCTGCTTAACAGCTAAAGGACAATTATTGGAACCACCTGTAGCAGCCTCAGAATTTTGTTTTGCTTCCCATAAAAATTATGGAGGTTTAACCTCCGGCCCTTAGTGACATATTGGGACACATGGTATAAGAATGAGGGCAGTAGAAGAGGAGAGGTGTACAAAAGGTGAAAGAGATTAAAAGGTGCAAACTGAGTTATAAAGTAAATAAGTCATGGGGATATAATATACAGCATAAAGAATATGACCAGTAACTTTTATTAGGACAGGTGGTTACTAGACGTATGGTGACCATTTGCAATGTGTACAGATGTCAGACTATTATGTGATACATACCTGAAACTAACATAATACTGGGTGTCAAAAATGTTTCAATAAATTTTTAAATGGCGGTATCTTAAAGAGCAAAAGTGTCCAGCTTGGTTTGGTGCTGTCTGGTGATGCAGACAACACGAAGAGTAGAACTCAGGAATCAGTCTTAGATGTGGTGAGTTTGAGGTTTACTTGGGATAGTCTGGAAGAGATGTTTGGGTGAAAGATAACGGGATTTGTGGTACCTCAGCATACATAGGTAGTTGTTAGAACATATTCAAGTCTTTACTGTGAGTCAGGTGCTTTTCTTAATTTTTCAGTAATTCTCATACTTTTATGTAGGTACTGTTGGTTTCTGCCTTATAGAAGGAAGCTTAGGTTAAATAAGTTGGTGAGTGTCATGCTGTTAAAGGGCAGCCAGACTGAGACTTAAGTTCAAGTCTGGTAGACTCCAAAGGTTGTGTGTAAATCACTGAACTCTTGGGGGACAGCAAAAGTGATTGCCGTGTCCAAGATGAGACATTAGAGAGTGAGCAAGTATGTGCAAGAATGGAAATAACCCAAGTTTGAAGCCACTTAATGTGGGGGCACCCTATACTGAATGCATAAATGACTTATTATAGTAAAACGGTCATTACAAATTAGTGTAAATAGTTCACAAGCTAAGTAGAGCCTGTGTCCTTTAAGATAAAATTACAATGTACATAGTGCCCCAAACTACATAAACTTTTAAAATACAGTGGGTAAAACCTTAGAGAATACTATAGATGAATATAGTATGCCAGTCATCTTATAGGCTCTCAAATGTTTAAATAAATGTGGTGTATTTCCCTTTTCTTTGATGGCCTTAGATACCGTAGTAAAGTGTTATCACGTTGGTTGGCTGGTTTACCACTGCAGCTTGCACATCTCGGCTCCCGAAATCCTGAGCTTTCAAAACAGTTTGTTGACATTATCCATACTGCTGCAGCCCGAGCAAATAAAGAGCTACTCAAAAGTTTACAAGTTACTGCTCTCCGAATCTATGGTAAGAGTGTTGTTTACCTGTGTATGTAATAATCGGTCTACCCCGACTTAAGAACAATGTTTCAAAGGGGAGATCTTTAGGTTTTACTTTTCCTTCAAATTATACATTAATTGTACCATGGTAAAATGAATAAAATATCAAACAGTAAATTCATTTTCAATAGTATTACTTAATACAATAGTTTAAGAAAACTAAAGGTTGTAGATGTCTCTTCAGATCTTAAATTATCTTTTAAGCCACGAAATTCACAAATTCAAAACTGATCAGGTATTTTTATAGAATTCTTTTGAAACTTTGATGGCAAATTTTACTTATTTAATCGTTATTGAGATCTTGTACGGCTTTCATATATTAACGTTTCACTCACCCCTGAAACCTTTTCATTCTTTTAGCAAAAATATCAATAAAAATATACATATATGCATATGTATAATTAGTATTTATTATTAGGACACAGTTTATATACCATAAAATTGGCCATTTTACACTGTGCAATTCATTAATTTTTATCATATTCCCAAGATTGTGCGATAGTCACTATTATCTTATTCCAGAATATTTTTATCACCTCAAAAAGAAACTCTACCATTAGTAGTCCATCCCTATTTCCTCATTTCTTCCTACCTCAGCTCCTGACAACCACTGCTCACCATTTCTGTCTCTCTGTATTTGCCTGTTTTCATCATTTCTCACAGATGACATTGTGTGATGTGGATCTTCTCAGTATGGCTTCCGTCACTTGGCATACTGTTCTTAGGATTTACGAGCATATACGAGTACTGTATTTCTTTTTAATGCTGAGTAACATTGCACTGTTGAATATACACCACTTTATATTTACCCATTTATTAAATGACAAACGTTGGTTTGTGTCTACCTTTTGTGTGTGGTATTTAAAAATCTGTATTTTTCAGTATTGCTTATATATAGGACTGTGTGTGTATACTCAGATAAGTCTTTGGTTTTAAATTCAGTTCAGTTTAGTTGCTCAGTCATGTCCAACTCTTTGCAACCACATGAACTGTAGCATGCCAGACCTCCCTGTCCATCACCAACTCCTGGAGCCCAACTAAACCCATGTCCATGAAGTCGGTGATGCCATCCAAGCATCTCATCCTCTGTTGTCCCCTTCTGCTCCTGCCTTCAATCTTTCCCAGCATCGGGATCTTTTCCAACGAGTCAACTCTTTGCATCAGGTGGCCAAAGTATTGGAGTTTCAGCTTCAGCATCAGTCCTTCCAATGAACACCCAGGACTGATCTCCTTTAGGGTGGACAGGTTGGATCTCCTTGCAGTCCAAGGGACTCTTAAGAGTCTTCTCCAACACCACAGTTCAAAAGCATCAATTGTTCTGTGTTCAGCTTTCTTCACAGTCTAACTCTCACATCCATACATGACCACTGGAAAAACCATAGCCTTGACTAGACAGAACTTTGTTGACAAAGTAATGTCTCTGCTTTTTAATATGCTATCTGAGTTGGTCCTAACTTTCCTTCCAAGGAGTAAGCATCTTTTAATTTCATGGCTGCAGTCACCATCTGCAGTGACTTTGGAGCCCAGAAAAATAAAGTCAGCCACTGTTTCCACTGTTTCCCCATCTATTAGCCATGAAGTGATGGGGCCGGATTAGGTTGATATTATAATTGTCCCTGTTTGGCAAAAGTGCTTGTTTTTTTTTTTGTTTGTTTGTTTTTTGTTTTTACTGTTTTGCTTTGTTTCTAATACCTTTAAATCCATCAGTTATTATTTCAAATAACACATTTGAATATTATGAAATCGAGTGTTAAATGTTATCTTTAAATAATGATTGTATTTAGTCTTACTCTAGGCAGTACCTTAAGCCATACATATATATTTTTTTTTCATGTAGTTGATATGTTAGAATTCAACATAGCACAGTGAAAATGGTCAGTCTGCTTTATTAATTCTTGTTTGTATATCTTTTAAAATTTAACTTGTCTTCCTGCCTCACTAGATCCACAAGAAGGCACAGTGGTGGTTCTGTCAGCAGAGTCTCAGCAGCTTTTGGTCCAGCTTGTGTATTTTCTACCCAGTCTGCCTGCTGACTTGCTTTCTCGGTTAAGCTGCTGCTGTATTATGGGAAGACTCAGTGCAAATTTGGCTGCCATGCTTATCGGGATACTGCACATGAGGTAGCATGCTAAAGTGAGCTGTATTTCAAGTGTATAATCTTCTCCCTCACCCTTCCCCTGTCACTGGCAGTTTATGAACTGACTTTTTAAAATGCCGCCCCTCCCTTCATTTGCTCTTAAAACAGCAGTTAAAACTGTTGATGATACTGGGTAAGAGGAAGGTCACTGGGGCAAGACTGTTCCAGGTGGTTTGCTTGGCGGTTTGCATTGTCATGGTTGCAGTCACTAAGTCCATGGGCTGTAGTCCACCAGGCGCCTCTGCCCATGGGATTTTCCAGGCAAGGATACTGGAGTGGGTTGCTGTTTCTTTTTCCAGGGGATCCTCCTGACCCAGGGATTGAACTCTTGTTCTGCTACACCACAGGTGGATTCTTTACCGCTGAACCATCAGGTAGAAACATACAGTGATTTGTGTAGGTGCATTGAAACAAGGGTTAAGATTATCAGAAGTGTGTAGCCATAGTAAGGATTCAGTGACGGATGAGAGTGCTGTGTTTTAAAACTTCTGGTGTTATGAAATTGTAATACAGGTCTTTCTTTTTGGAAGGGAGCTCAGTTCAATGTAGGTGGTGAAATAAAAGCTTGCGGACTCAGACAGGGAATCATTAAAATATCTGTGGGTGGGTGGGTGGGTGTGTGTGTGTGTGGCAAAATATACATAACCTAAAACTTCCCATTTTAACCAGTTTTAGGTATACAGTGAGAATTGTTTGGGGCATTAAGTATATTCACACTGTTGTGCGACTGCTACCACTATTCATCTCCAGCACTGTCATCGTTGCAGACTGAAAATCTGTACTGATTATTTCCCCTTCTCCCAGCCCTTGTTTACCACTATTTTGTCTTCATGATTTTGATATATTCATCTGTTAATGGATACTCGGTTGTTCTGCCTTTTGGCTGTTACAAATAATGCAGCTATAAACATTGGTGTGCAGACACCTGTTTGAATCCTTTTAATTCTTTTGGCTGTATACCCAGAAGTAGAATTGCTGAATCATATGTTAATTTTCTGTTTAATTTTTCAAGGAGCTACTTTCCAGAATGTGACTGTGGTGTTTTACTCTCAAAGGTCTTAAAACTAATAATGTTTCATGTTGCTAGTGTTCAAAGTATCCTTTAAAATGTAATGTTTGTATCAGGCATAGTACTTTCATATTCAGCCATTTGTTACTGATTGTGGCTCAAGGCCAGGGTCTGATACAGTTTTAGGCAGGAGTTGAATCTGGGCTGTAGCTGAAAAATTTAAAAACTAGCTTCTTTGTGGCTTCTTGTGCAGACCCTCTGCCCCAATTAAACAGGAGTGGCTCGCTTTATTAGTAGACTTTCTTTAGCTTTGTTTGCCAGTCTCTTCGTACCAGGATAAGACGTATGTTTGAATGTTGTCGCCCAAATTGTGCTTCATAACTGATAATTACTTTTTCCTTTTAGCAAAAGAGAGCTGTTTGCAATATGTTGTCTATATATGAAACCCCTCTTTGTCTAGTTCAGTACTAAATGCCAGGTCTTTAAGAAATACAATTTAACTTAAGTGGTTTTATGACTGTTAACTTCCAGTAGAGGGCACTCATTTCCCATGATAGAACTTGTGGAGGATCTGTTTTGGCATTCATTTAAAAGTGACTTTTGAACACCTCTTAAAATTAATTCTCTTTAGAACTTGTATTTAGTATCTTTTTTGGCATTAATTACGATTGACTTGTGCTCAATAACTTTGGTCAAGGATTTTTTCACAAGTCTTTTTTTACATTTTTTTGTGGGTTTGTGGTGAGTACTGAGAAAATATTAATTTACAAGTAATGGTAATAGAAGTTTATAATCATCAAAAGCAAGTTGTCATGTAGTTAAAAGTGTACCAAGTTAAACTTTGCCTTTTAGCATTTGCACAGAGTCTTAGTAGACTTCTCTTTCTGTAGATGTATTGTCCCTATTCAAACTAATCTCTTTAAAAATTAAAACAAGATGGGGCCTTTTCAACTTTCCCAGGCCAGTGGTATTATCATTGCATCACTTTTCCTAGATTTAGAATTGAAGAATAATGTTCGGTTATTCTTAAGGAATGATGTTCTTCTAAGGAATACCGTTCCTTAGACATCACCTGGGTTATTTCACGTCTTTGGTTTTCCCCTCCGTCCTTGATGGTGACGGTAAACCAGCTAGCTTTCTCACTGTCTCCCACCTGCACCGTTCACCTGAGGCATCCCACTCCTCAGCTCCGTCTGTGCCAAGGACTGTTGGCAGGCTCCTTTTCCTGAAATATTCCTTCAATAATTTCTGATTCTCATCTGCTATATTAATTGGGCTCTGCGGTCTAGTTCACTCTGGGTGTTAGCGTTCTGACACTGTTGTCTCCAGCAGGGGAAGTTCATCGGAGAGCAGGTCACCACCAGACCATCTCCGTTTGTTCAGTGTGTGAAAAACCCATCACCTTAGCGTTGTTGGTGTTTAGTTTGTCTTAAAAACTGTACTTAGAATTGCTGTTCCTGCCTTTTTCACTATTCACTTAGAGGTTTTTTGAGTTTTTCCTCTCCATCTACCTGTGGTGTTCTGCTGACCGTTACTCTTCTTGCCCTCTCTGCCCCTAGTTCATTTACAGCTGGTTTGGGGAACATGAGACATGCATGTGGAAACGTAGTCTATGCTGTTAGATAAAAATACCAGAGAAGGGAGAAATTACTGAGAAATTCAGCCTGGTTTTGAAGCAGGGTGAATATGTGAGCTGGCCTGCCAGGAGCAGGTCTGGTTTGCTTCTGTTGTCCAAGCATGATTGATATAGCATCCCTTCTAGTCTCAGAACTGTTCTGGTGTGGCCAGTATGTGTGGTCATTGTAGTTTTAAGGACAGAGTGATACATTGCTTGTCTTTTGTCCAAACTAGATTTTTAAATGGATTTGCTACTCTTTTTAGCCACTGGACAGCACAGTGTTCACTGGGTATAAGAGGATATTAGCTTCTTTTCTAATCACCCATTTTGTACTCATTTCCATTGAGCATCTCTGACTTTTTATAACCTCTTAGCTTGTGATATTCTCTCCCATAGCCCTTTAAGCAAAGAGAAGTCCCTTAAGTAGAAGTGATTCAGAAAAATGTTGCCATTATTTTTAACTCCCCAACTTTTAAGAATGTTAATAAATACAGTTGTTTCAGTGGTTAAAAAAAAAGTGCTTCTCATTGAATTAGAAACTCCTTATTTTGTCTTGACATTTATTCAGATTTCTATTATAAAAGTTTGTCCCAAAAAAAAAATTTGTCACAAAAAGCTATCCAAAAAGATAGCTTTTTGGATTTGATTATTCTCAGCTTTTTGTTTTTTTGCTGTATTCATGGCTGACATTTGCTGTATTCCTTCTTAGTCTTACCTTGAGGAGAGTTTTTAAAGGTATCACTGGAAACTGATCTCATAGCAGGAACCAGATAATCTTCATTTAATGAGAAGCTGCTTTATGTTTAGCTATTCCCTTAAGTCCACTACCAATACTTTAGCTGCAGTATTGTGACGTAGACTAGTTATAAAGCCTCGCAAAGTATAGGAGTGCATAGTTATTGCAGAGTGGCTTTAAATTGAAGTATTCTTTACCTAGTTAAGATGCTTTGGTTTAGGTAGGAAGCAGGAGCTTGTTTAAACTTAGCTCATTCATATAAACAAGGTAAGACTTTTTTTTTTTTTTTTTTTTTTTTTTAATGAAGATGAGGTAGTAAATACATAGCAGCTGAACCTACTACTGAAAAGCAGAACTTCACCTTGGCTCCTTGAAACTGAGTTTTGAGTGGTGTGGAAAAATTTTCCAGTTGTACCATATAAGTGGGCTGGTTATGCTTTTCAAGGAAACTTTACAAAAACATATGTTAGAAATTATATTTTCCATATTACGATACTTGAACCCCCTTACATGTAAAGATGATACATGCTACGGATTTTTGACTGAGCTCTTACATTATACTTGTATTCCATAAAGAATAGTCATATATTCTGTGCTTTATTCCTGAGTCTTCAATTTGGTCACTTCTAGTACTAGGTCTCCATTGTTTATTGTAGATCATCATTTTCTGGATGGAAGTCTTCAGTGAAAGAATGGAATGGAAGTGATCAGTTAAACATCAGTAATGAGGACTATTTCAGCTTCTTATTTTCAACACTTACAGGTAACTGCCCTGATCCACCAAGTTAAGGAAAGGAAAAGAACCTAGTATGAAAATTCTCCTGAGATTTACTGTCTTACCTGTTTGGGTCTAAGTTTTGGACCTCACTGCATAGCTTAATAAGATGGGGAACAGAATATCCATTTTAAGCATGTTTAACATGTTCCGTGTGTTAGGAAAAACATCACATTTTAATTAGCCATATTTTGCTTTCCATTGATGTCAGAGAAAAATTAGTAAAATGAGTCTTGATGTGTTAGATTAGTAAGTATTATTACTGTTGTTTTAAATGATCATACTGTCTTTGGTAGTTTTGTTTTGTACCTGGATGATAAAGATGACAGTGTTTGAAATTTTCTGAAGACTTAAAATTAAGAGACTTATTGAAATATGTTGTCAGAATCCAAAAAGAGCTTGAAAAGTTCTGATAAGGAGCTGAATGTAGCAAGATAAATATTATATAAAAGAAACAAGTAACAAGTAGACTTGTACATGTTTGTTTGATAGTTTTGGATGTATGCGTTTGAGATGGATGTGAGGGCTTTATGTTTTAATTAGTAGTACCTGTCAAAGGGTTTAGTGGTTTTAGGAAACTCATTAGGAATCAGCCAGGAGTGTGATATGGCTTCCCAACTAGATGATGGCTCTTTAGGGCATGTTCATGGAAGTACAGTGATCTGAAAACATCAAAGCAGGTAGCTAGGGTCAGACCACATTGTGCTCGTATTCTGATCATTCTAAGAGCTGTCTTTCAGGAGGGACTTGGGCAAGTTGTTTGTATAGGTCAGACTAGGTGTAATAGAGGTGGTAAGAGAATCAGAAATCTTATTATATGGAATAGGTAGAAGGAAGTACACAGTAATTGTTGAAGAAATAGACTTAGGGGGGATGGAATAGTTTTAAGACACTTGAAAGGCTATTATGTAAGAATACAGAGTTTGGTATATGTATGAAGGAGCATATTGTTTTTCTTGTTCATTTGCTTTTTTAAACCTGACATTAATTAGAATGATTATGTCTTTCACACTTATTTAAGTATAAAGGTGGCAAAGCCCTCAGTTTAAGGGATATAATATTGTTTCTTGATGTATTACACATTTGATTCAGGTCAAATCTTTGTGTACATAATTATATGAATTTTACTACATCGCTGGCATTTCATTTTTTAAAATAATACATAAAGTACAGAAATTCAGAGAAAATAGCTTGTTAGCTTGAAGAATTTAACTTGAAGATACATGTCTATTTTTTAAAAATTACTTAAGAATGTTACTTGCTTTGTGATTTATTTTAAATTGGATTTCTTTATACTCAAATTAGGGTTTTCAAAAGAGGAACTGACTTGGCTTCAGAGCCTTTGAGGAGTGCCCCATGTCATCCAGACGCAGCTTTCTCCCGTGCTACTTTACCTCACTGACTTGGATCAGTTTTCACACCATTGGGACATAACAGAGGTAATGGTCCATTTGGAAAGGCATGGAAGATTGTTAGAATTCAGTTCATCCACCGCCAATAGTTACTGTGTGCTAGCGTTGCCTTGTGTAAGATGTTTCTAGAGGTTGAGAGCAGTATAAAGCACAGTCCCTGTTCTGAAAGTGCGTGTGACCCTTGGATAGGCGATGTGGATTCCTGAAAGAAGAGTTTTCATAAAGTTATGCCACTAGGATAGAATAAATTAGCAGTTTGAATGATAGAGACACATTTATTTTCTTTTTGCCTAGTATAGGGTAAAAGGAAAAAGAGGAAAGACTTCATGGAAAAGGAAGAATTTTACGTAGATACTGAAGGATTAATAAGAGTTAAGTAGGATTTTGTATCCTTGAAGGTGGGTTTTTCTAAACAGAAATAATTATTTGGAAGCTCCTTTGGTTTTAAAGAATTAGTATGTAGTTTATCAAAGTTACATTTTAAACCCCAAATTTCCCTTAAATTTTAAAGTTCAACTTAACAAATCTTTTTAGATACATATAGTAAGTTTAGGGAATCATTTTAAAAGGAGACTTAAACTATATTGCATCCCTTTTACATACATATTTAAAACTTTAAAAAACTGTTTAAATAACTTAATATATTCACTATTTGGTAAGTAGTTCAGTTTTCAGACAAACCTTCACAAATGTTATGGTAAATCTTAAAACATTTAATAAACTTACAAGCATGGTACATATTAATATCTTAAGTTTCAGTACTATTTATAGTGAAATTCAAATTAAAATTACAAGTCTAGGTTAGCTGTTAATTCTGTTTTAAATTGAAATTATAGGGCTGATATTTTACGCTAATAGTCAGAATTGTTTTACGTTACAAATATATAAATATGTAAAGCATCATAAATACTGGTACTAAGGATTTGAGTCTGTAAGATATTTATATATTAGTTAATTTCTTTTATTTATTTCTTCAGTTTCTTTCCTTGCATTGAAAGATACTTGCCCAGTAGAATTGTAGTTGTGTCATTCCAAATAATGTTGGTTGGAACCTTTCTTGCACATTCCGAGGTTGTGTTCTGTGCTAGCATTTTTTTTTTTTTTTAATGATTCATAAGGTTTTGGTTGGGGCACTGAAGTCCTTGGGAACTTCTTTCCTTGTAACTCGTAATTGCTCGGCCATAGCCTTTCCAAACAAAAGATAACCTTTGTAAGTGTTCTCAACAGGGTCGTCTCTAGAACCTGAATCTGTTTTATTGCTGTACCAATTGATTTTATTCAGCTGATCTATTGACGACTTCTTTCATTCTTTTCCAGAATACTCTTTATGTTCTTCCTGTATCTTAGGGCTACACCTTTTGTAGACATTTAACACATTTCTCTCATGGTTTTGTTTGACTGTGATCACAATACTTGGGTCATGCCAGGGACACTTTCTTCTCTGTATCACCTAGTGCCTAACTATGTTCATATATTGGCTTTCAAAAAATAGTGGATTAGAAACAATGAAAACTAAGGAGTTGGGTAACCAACCTGCATATTTAATATCTGGCATTTTATCTTAATCCATAGTACATGCAGAGAGTGAAGCCTTGCACACTGCTGGATTTGAAGGGTTGGGTTTAGTGTCAGTAAGTGTTCTGTAAGCTTGTTTCTGATGTTTTTAAACTACCTCATGCATGGATTGGGGAAAGCGTGGTATGGGGATTGATCAGTGGGCCCCAGATTCCAGACAGAGACTTGTTAAGTGTCTAGTTTGATAACTTGAACAACTCCAATAATCTCTCTCTGACAATTTTAATTTTTCTGAATCACGTCATCTGTGTAAAGACACAGATGTCGTGAAAATGTGATTGGTTATATTTCTGAGTGTACATTGGCAAGAACATGTATTAAACTTCAAGGATGCTGTCTTTGAAATGTTAAGACATAAATTAGGAAAAATCTGAAAGTTTCTTTCTTAGCTTTTGAAGTTAAATGAAGATTCCAGTTCTATTTTCGATAAAATTTGCCTTTAAGTTGGCCTTATCACATGAAATTATTTGAAATATATGTAGTTTTTGACAGCCTTAGTGTAAAAATTGATTTTTTATTATTATTTCATTTGAAAAAGTTACTAGTCAATGGCGTGAGTTTGCTTAGTTTGTTCTATCTGCTTAGTCTGAAGTGTTGTTTTTTTTTTTTTTTTAAATCGGACCTTTTTTTTCCTGAGTAGATTTTCTTCACAAAGTATAATTTATTTACTTACCTACTTAACACATTTAAGAATTTACTTATGTATATACGGCAGTATGAGGTCTTCACCATGTACAGGCTTTCTCCAGTTGCAGCAAGTGGGGATTACTATCTGGGGCTGCTCTTCAGCTGTGGGACGCGGGCCCCTCTCTGCGGCGGCTCCTCTTGTTGCAGAGCATGGGCTCGAGGGCTTCGTTAGTTCTGGCACACAGGCTTAGCTGCCCTGTGGAGCCTCCCCAGACCAGGGATTGAACCTGTATCCCCTACTGGGTGGCATATTCTGGACCACTGGACCACTAGGAAAGTCCCACAGGACAGTGTAGAAGAACAGAAGGATAACAGTAAAAGTGTCCGTCCAGTCTCTGTCTGCCAGCCATCCATGTCCCTTCCTTAGTTTCTAAATGTATTCTTTTGGATAACTTCTGTGTCTTCACAAATGATTATATATATATTCTTTTGGCTTCTCCTTTTATAGACACAACATACTCTGATTTGGACCTTGCAGTTTTCATTTAGTATCTTCATGATCATTTCTTCCAAACACTGAAGGAAGAATTGTATGATCTTGCCATTAATGATGGAAATAGTAGTTAAAAGGGAAAAGGAATCTTTGGACAGAGATATCATTCCCAAATGGAAGTGTCTTTTCCAGAGCCAGTGCAAGGTTTTAAGGTTAATTTTAATTGTCATTTATAAAATTTTGAATGGTTTGAAAAGACTACTTTTAACTAAATTCTGAAGAATAATAATAAAACATTACTCTAGTTTAAGAAATAGAACATTTTTCTTTGTTTTTGAAACCTCTGATTTTATTAACAGTTTTATGTGTGTGACATTTCTGTATAAAATTAGGTAGAAAATACTTCAGTGTAGAAATTAAGTGTACAAAATCTTGTTAAAATTTTTTATATTTTTAAAAAACTCTCAATTTCCACACTGTAGCAAACTGCCATGCCTGTTCTGGAGTTGTGCACTTATGAAGTCAGGATTCTGATGTACGCAAATTTCAGTTAACACTAGTTGCAAAAGTGAAGACTCCCTGTATATATGTATGTTTGTGTGTCTCTGTTTGTAATTTTGTTTACTTTTGTTTTGAAACAATCTCAGACTTGGAGAAAAATTACAATTGCAGTACAAAGAACTTCTCTTTTCTTAAACTGTTTGACAAAATGCCCATTGTCGATACTTTAGCATACAAGTAGACCGTGTTTTATTGTACCTGCAAATTCAGTTTTTGGAAACTGAAGTTCTGCGGCAGCCCTGCACTGAGGATGTCCGTCATCTTTCCAGTAGCATTTGCACACTCTGGGTCTCTGTGTCAGTTTGGTGATTCTCGCAGTATTTCACACTTTTTCATTGTTATTTCTTAGAGTGAGCTGTGATCGGTGACTTTTGATAATACTGTTGTCATTGTTTCGGAGTTTGTAATTAATTGTAACCATGAACCGTGCCCACAGGAGATAGTGCAGTGATCTTAGTAAAATATGTGTGTTCTGACTGCCCCACCAGCCAGCCATTCCCTATCTCTCTCCTTCTCCTCAAGTCTCCCTATTCCCTGAGACTCAGCAGTATTGAAATTAGGGCAGTTAATAACCCTGCAGTGGCCTCTGAGTGTATGTGTGTTTGTCACTCAGTTGTATCCAACTCTTTGTGACCCCTGGATTGTAGCTCGCCAGGCTTCTCTGTCCATGGAGTTCTGCAGGTAAGAATACTGGAGTGGGTTGCCATTTCCCTCTCTGGGGGATCCTCCTGACCAAGGGATCAAACCCCAGCCTACTGCATTGGGTCAGATTCTTTACCATCTGAGGCACCAGGTGTTCAAGTGAAAGGAAGAGTTGCGTATCTCTTACTTGAAACCAAAAGCTAGAAATGATTATGAGCTTAGTGAGGAAAGTGTGTTGACAGCCAAGATAGGCTGACAACTAGAACTCTGTGCTGGTTAGTCAAGTTGTGAGTGCAAAAGAAAAGTTCTTGAAAGTAAAAGGGCTATTTCGTGAACACAGGAATAATAAGAAAGTGAAACAACCTTATTGATGATGTGGAAAAAGTTTGAATGACCCTTAAGCCAAAGCCAAATCTTGAGCAAACCCTGATGATGATTTAGTCATTAAGTCACATCTGACTCTCTGCAACCCCATGGACAGTGGCCTGCCAGGCTCCTATGTCTGTGGGATTCTCCGGACAAGAGTACTGGGAGTGGTTGGCATTTCCTTCTCCAGTGGATCTTCATGACACAGGGATTGAACCCGGGTCTCCCGCATTGAGGGCAGATTTACCGACTGAGCTACAAGGGAAGCCTTAAAACTCTCGTAAGTCTCTTCAGTTCTCTGAAGGCTGAGAGAGGTGAGGAAGCTGCAGAAGAGTTTGAAGGTAGCAGAGACTGATTCATGAGGCTTGAGGGAAGAAGCCATACCCCCAACCTTTGCTATTAATGCAAATCCAGCACGGGTTGGTTAGGTTGAGTTGAGAAGCAGTGTGGTTTGCAAGTGAACATGCCTCGTTTAGGGAGAGATCAATAGCCATACAGGGAGATATGATTAGAAAGAAGAAGAACATCATATGATGCATTTTACTTAACTGAGGCAGGATTGATGGGGTTCTGCTTGAACAAGAGCCTGAGATCTTCAACAGGTTCACAGGAATAGCTGTCCTCTGGCTTTGGAGTCTCAGTTTCTGTCTCCCCCTCCTGTAGGCCATAGGGTTTTATTCTAGAATTGTGGACCCAGGCAGATAGACCCTTCACTTTTACAGCAGTTGAAGTCACTAGAACAACCTGATATGGCCCTGTCCATTTCTCGGACAGCTGGTTTGGACTCCCTTTTTCTTGCCAGGTCTTTACTGATACTTGATCCCCTGGCTTTACCTGGGGATTTTTCAAGTCTTCCTGTGGTTTGTTCTCCATACCGTTGGAGTTCTTGTTGAAACCTTCACAGGTCAATTATATGTTTTAAGAGTGTATTGGCATCCTCGTCAAAAAACAAATCAGAAGTTAAGAATGGACCTCCATACATCATTTCATAAGGACTTAACAATAGTGGCCGTTTGGGGGATGTCCGTACCCTCATGAGGGCTATATGTAGCCTATGTGTCCACTTATTATGTGTTTCTTGACATAGCTTAGCCAGAGCCCTTTTAAGAGTCTGGTTGGCTCTCTCTACCTTTCCTGAAGCTTGAGGCCTCCAGGATGAGCGGAGCTGGTATTTTATGCCTAAGCATGCGGCTAGGTTCTGGGATATCGTGGCTTTAAATGAGGGTGCATTGTCACTCTGAAGTGACCGAGGCAGCACACACCTAGGCACTATCTCCTTCAGCTGAGCTTTACAGACTTCTGTAGTTCTCTCTGTCAGTAGGGAACGCTTCGATCCATCCTGTGAATGTGTCAATAAAGACTAGCAAATAAGAAAACCCTTGGGTCTTGGGCATGGCTGTAAATTCTACTTGCCAGTCCGCTCCTGGGTATGATCCCCGAAGTTGGACAGGTGTAATTAGAGGAGGTCTGGTTTTTGGGTTATTTTTTAGACAGGTGTCACAATTTTGTGTGACCTGTTTAACAACCTTAGCTAACTGGGGATGGTAGAGAATAGACTTACGCAAGATCTCTAGATTATCTCTTCCAAAATGGGTGATTTTATGTAAGGTGTTAGTAATTCTTTAAACCTGAGAATCAGGGAGTATTATTTGGGCCTGATCACGCTGAAACCACCCATGTGACCCAATCTCCCTGCTCTGCTCAGCATATCGGGAATGTCACCCTGGGGTAAAATCTGGAGTCAGGGTTTCCTTGGGGAAAAGGGGGCAGATAGCAGTGGCAGAGGTAGCTTCCCCGGCAGCTCGTCCTGCCTCTTGATCAGCTTTCCTATTTCCTTGAGCTTCTTTTTCTTGCCCATTTTGGTGACTCTTGCAGTGGATGACAGCTAATTTTGCAGGAAGTTTGACTGCCTCCAGGAGCCTGAGAATGAGCTCTTTGTGTTCAATAGGAGACCTTCGGGCACTGAGCATCTCTCTTTCTTTCCCAATTGCTGCATGGGCATGCGGAATGTGGAAAGCATACTTAGAGTCCATATACACATTAATCTTCTTTCCTTCGCCTAACTCCAAAGCTCTTGTCAGGGAAAAAGTTCAGCTTTCTGGGCTGAGGTGTCTGGGGGAAGAGACCCACTTTCCTTAGTTTCTTCCAGGCTCGCTACACCATATCCTGTTTCCTCTCTCCCTTTTCTACAAAACTGCTGCCATATGTGTACCAGTTTTGCTCTGGGTCAGATAACGGTGTCTCTGATAGGTCCCGGTGAGAAGAGTATAACTCGTCTGTGATTTGTATGCATTGGTGATCCAGAGGGAAAGTGGGGTATCTGGCAGTAAGGTTGCTGGATTGAAAGTCTGGCAGACCTTCAACTTTATTTCTTGAATGTCAAGGAGGAGGGCTTGGTATTGAGTGATCCTTCCCCCTGTCATCCACCTGTCCCCTTTCGTTTCCAAGACTGCTTGCACCCGGTGAGGCATATACACTGTGGTGGGCTGACCCAGGGTCAGCCGAGATGCCTCCTTAACCATAAGAGCGGTGGCTGCTACTGCCTGGAGGCAAGTGGGCCACCCTCTGGCCACCTCATCTAGTTATTTTGAGAGATAAGCCACAGGTTGTAATACGGGCCCCATCATCTGCCCTAACACCCCAAGAGCAGTTCTTGTCCTTCCAGAAACATAGAGTCTAAAAGGCTTCTCCAGGTTGGGGAGGCCTAAAGCTGGGGCTGTAGTGATGGACTCTTTTAGGGCATTAAATGCCACCTTGCAGGTCTCATGCCAGTCGAGTGTCTCTTCCTCTTTCCCCCTTAAATTTTCATATAGGGGTCTGGCCAGATTGCCATAATTAGGAATGCAGATCCTGCAAAACCCGGTCCTTCCTAAAAATCCCCTAATCTGTTGTTTTGTTTGGGGGTACGGGGTATTTAAGATGAGGGATCTCCCCTCGAGGTCAGGCATTCTTTTTCTCTACGTAATTATAAATCCAAGGTATTTTACTTGGGTTAAGCTAATCTGAGCCTACTTGGGGGATACTCGATAACCCTTTTCATACAGGAAAGTTAGCGTTTTTAATAGTGTCCATTTGAGAGCTGGTAAAATCTGGCCTAGCTATGAGCAAGTCATCCACATACTGTATTAAACTACTGTTTGTTAAAGTTAATTCCCTTAGTTCTCTCCCCGAGGAAGTCCCGAAGATATGAGGGCTGTCCCTAAACCCTTGGGGTAGTCGAGTCCAGTCGAGAGTTGTATGGTCTCTCTTGTTTCCAAGGGCCGCCACTCAAAAGCAAAGAGTTTTTGGGATTCAGGATGGAGAGGAATGCAAAAGAAAGCACCTTGAAGGTCCAAGACTGAGAAGTACTTGGCATTTCCTGGGACTTGGGATAGGAGGGTATATGGGTTTGGGACTATGGGGTGGATGGGAACCACAGCTTCATTAACAGGTCTTAGATCCTGGATGAATCGGTAAGATCCATCTGGTTTTTGAACGGGCAAGATTGGGGTGTTGCAGGGGGACTCACAGCTGATTCGAGTTCCAGTATCTCGGTATTTGTTAACTAATGGTCTAAGACCCTCATGAGCTTCTGGTTTTAAGGGATATTGTCTTTTCCAGGGCTAGGGAGCATTTGGTCTCAGAGAAATCTTTACTGGTGGAACATTTATGGCTAAACCAGGGCTGGAGACATCCCACACCTGGGGATTGACATCATCTAGACAAGGGACAGACTCCTCCTTTTCTACCTCTGACTGTAAATATTCAGACATAGGCAAAGAAAATTATCGACTTCTACCTTTGTGTCCCCAAGTCACTCTGGTTTGGAGGCGAAAGTATTATTCTCACCATGGAAAATTTGGAAGCTGCAAACATGAAAAATTTAAAGAGTCACGCAGAGGCTAGTCACTCTAAGCTAACCCCTAAGACATTTATTGACTGATTTCTAGCTTCTCTTCTTTAACCTTTTTTATCTACAGTAATCCTGTGTGTTCCTTTTAGTTAGGGATTCATTTTTAGACTATCCTGACTCTTCAACTACGTTCCAGTTTTGAGTCTGATAAACTTAGAGATGTGCCAAGTGCTTCCTGAACACTATAGAACATATTTTATGTTCAAAATAATTCCATGCTTATGTAGTGAGTCAATGATTTTAAGTTTATTTGTTACACATTTCAATGTAAAAGTCAATGTGTGAACTAACATATTCACGACTTGGAAAAGTTGGCTTTTTTTTTGCTGTGTGTTTGAACTCCTCACCCGACCAAAGGTCATGGAGAGGTCTATTGTTTTTCTAAAATGGTTATAGTGTTGTTTATTTTCTGGTAATTGAATTAGGGTGTGAGTTGCAAAGCTTGTGTTTCTGTTCATTTCATTCCATCTGTTCGGGTTTCTTTCTCTCTCCTGAGTCAGACAGTAATTTCCCATTGGTTGTCCAGTTACCAAGGTTGGTGTCCATGCATCCGTGCTGGTCTCTCCATACATGTCCGGGTGTCCTGTGAAACACTAAGCTTAATTTATTTGGAAATGACCTAGCTGTTCAATACACTGTCATCACTCAGTTGAGCAGAGGGAGAGAAATTCACGTAACAAAACTCCAGAGAAGCTAGTGTCAGAGCGCCCCGGCGTGGCATGCGTGCAGGGGGTTGGGGGGAGGGGGCGGGGCGCAGAGCGCGGAGGTCTCAGATGTCCTCCCACCCTGGGCCTCTCCAGGTCAGCTCCTGCTCAGTGGCCTCCCCCCGCCCCCATCGCTTTGGCTGCTCAGGGCCGGGTGGTCTCTGTAGCTGCCCGGCATCCTGCCCGAGGCCCCCCCTGCCCACACGCTGTCTTCCAGTCTCTCTCTGAACCCTCGACTCTTTCTGCCTCTGTCTCACCTGGCGTGGGTGCGTGCGAGTGCCTGTCCGTGTCCCTGGCTGTCGCTCGCCTGCTCTCCCAGGAAGGTCCTGTGCTGGGCCCGCGGCGTGGGGGCAGGGCGGGCCTCGGTAGGGCAAAGAGACGGGGCTGAGGCGCTCCAGGGGGTTTGCACAGCCGGCAGGCCGGGCGCCTGGGGCCCCGGTGGGCTGCCCCTAAGCCCCAGGAGGCTCCGGGGACCGCGGACCCGGACCGAAGCCCCGCTCGTCCGGAGCCACCTGACCCTGAGCAGCGAACGGGATGGTGGGTGACAGGGGGTGAGGGGGCACCGAGATGTCCTCGCTGCTCTGCCCACCCACCCACCCCCCACCCCAGGTTCCGGAGGCACGTCAGGCCCCGGCCGGCCGTGCCAGACGGGTGCTGGCCTGGGATCGCGGTGTGCGGAGCGGGGGCGCCCTCCGCTGGCCGCCGAGCTGCAGGCTCTGGCCGGCCGGAGTCCAGTCACGGGTCGTGCGGCTCAAGTGCAGCGCGCGACCGCTGGAGAACTGCATCCCCAGGCCCGACCGGCAGGTCAGATCGCAAGGGAGGCGCAAGGCGGGGCTCCTGGGGCGCCTGGCAGCCGCCTCGGTCTAAGGCCATACCACCCTGAACGTGCCCTCTCTCCTGTGATTTGGGAAACTGAGCAGGGTCGGGCCTGGTCAGTACTTGTATGGGAGTCCACCTAGTAGTTAGGCGATTTTTTTTGATTTTTCTGAATTCCTATTTCAGAAAGTTAGAATTGGATGACTTCACACAGTAAAACGAATCATATTTTCATACATAATCTTAAGAATCCAGCAGCTGGTCATTCTTTTTCCTGTCCTAACACAGCTAACTGGAAATCAGTTGTAGTAAGTTCTACTGACTTCAGACCCTCATCCCTAAGGGAAGATATGTAGGAATACCCATAATATATCTAAATAAACATGAAAGATACAATGATGAGAAAGAAAAAAATTTCTCAGTGACATCTTAGTTGGTATCGGAAACACGATGATTATGAAAGCACAGCCCATAATCAAGTCCAGGCCATGGAAGCCTGTGACTTTCACTGAGTGTTGACTTCCCTTTCAGCTGAGGTCGTAAAAAGTGCTTTGTAAAATTCTGAGGTTTGAAGCACTTGTAACCTCCCGAAGAGACTGCAATCAGAAGGGTTTCTAGAATATCGTGACGCTGTGGTAAGCTCAAGCAATATATACTCCAGAGGACGGAAGACAGACATGTTGGGAAGTGGGGATGACTTCTACTGCACTTAGGGAGGAAGGGCATGTAAAAGTGGAGAAGCAACACCTCAGTGATGGAATCTTTAAAGACTCCATACATGGAGAAGGAAATGGCAACCCACTCCAGTATTCTTGCCTGGAAAAATCCATGGGCAGAGTAGTCTGGCGGGCTGAAGTCCACGGGATTCCATGACTGACCGTGTGTGCACGAGGGTGGAGGGAGACGGGTTGGTAGCAAGAAACTTGTAGAAGTAAAAAATAAGAAAAAATATAAAATAAAGACTCGATAAATATGACAACGACTGGTAGGAATAAACCTTCAGAAGTGCCTTCTCAGACCTCCCGTCAGAAGCACAAGCGTAATAAAGACACTGAGTTTTCACGGTCTCACACAAAATTAGACTGGCTTATGACAATGGGCAGAGAGGCTCCTCTAGGACATCGGGGCTGGGATTTACTGGAGGATGCACATCGATTGAGTGCATGGCTGTGTGTTATGTAAATATGTCTTACTGGCAGGGCGAAGGCATCTTCTTGAAGAACACAGCAAATAACACCACAAATTCACGGAACTTGGCTACAATGACAATAGCTGATTTCGTGATGGCTACTGCTTGGCAGAGCTGGGATTGCCTCTGCCATTAAGTACCTCAGTGGCCAGCTGTGATAATAGCCATTACTTTCTCACTTAGAAACTTGCCATGTGCACTAGCGCAAGAACAGTGAAAGCTCCCCAGAGAAGCAAGTCAGGCAGACATGCTTCTGTTTTCTCACAGAAGCTGCTTATGACCGGCCCTGCTCACAGACAGATTGCTAATTCCAAATCGATAGAAAGTTATGCAGATATTCATTCGCAACTGAGCCACCAGGGAAGCCCTACTAGCTCAGTTGCTAAAGAATCTGCCTGCAACGCAGGAGACTCCGCTTTGAGTCCTGGGTCGGGAAGATCCCCTGGAGAAGGGATAGGCTACCCACTCCAGTATTCTGGCCTAGAGAATTCCATGGACTGTGTAGTCCTTGGGGCCGCAAAGAGTCAGGCACGACCTGAGCCACTTTCACCTGCACATTCGGATATCACTTAAAAAAAAAAAATGTGGTAACAGATCTAGAACCTCTGTCAAGCTCATGAGCGAGTAGTATAAATGTACAGAATCAGCTTTGTCCTGCATAGTTACTACCGTCCTGTATTTGCTTTGAGAGGAGTTGAGCTACTCTTGGTACAGAGGAATGATTCTTTACCAACTGAGCCACAAGGGAAGCCCACTAATACTGGAGTGGGTAGACTATCCCTTCTCCAGCGGATCTTCCTGACCCAGGAATTGAACCAGGGTCTCCTGCCTGAGTAACACATATTGCGTAAAAATCGGTGAGGGAGCAGAACTAGGGACATTGATTGGTAAAATCAGTTTTCCTTGTCTAGATGGCTAGCGGACGCGAAAGAAATGTTGGTGTGGATTTAAAAAATTCTTCTGATACTATACAATAAATTTACTAGTTCTCTGCAGAAGTCTTTAATGAAGCACAGATATTGTCATTAGATTGCTTTGGTCATATCCGTCTTATCCACATTTATTTTTTAAAATCACATAGAGTGGCTTCAATCACTTGAAGAAACGACAAAAGGTTTCTTTGGTCTCCATTCTATACTGGATCGAGAGAAGGCAGTTGATCAGCATGATGCAGGAGCTCAAGATGTTTTTGGCAAAAACTTGACTAGTCTGTTTAATGATATGGAAGAATGAATTAAGGATGGCAGCACGAAACAGAAGGCCATGCTAGAAGTACACAAGACCTTGTTTGGTAAGTCCAAACATGACTTTTTCTTTCAATTGAAGGATAGTTGCTTTACAGAATTTTGTTGCCAAACATCAACGTGAATGAGCCACAGGTTTACATAGGTCTCCTCGCTCCTGAACCTCTCTCCCGTCTCCTCCTCCCCATTCCACCCCTCTAGCTTGTTGCAGAGCCCCTGTTTGAGTCCCCTGAGTCATACAGCAAATTGCATTGGCATCTCTTTTAACGTATGGTACTATGTTTCCATGTTCCTCTGCATTCATCTCACCCTCTCCTTCCTCCCCCCTGCCCGTGTCCATAAGTCTGTTCTCTACATCTGTGACTCCTTGGCTGCCCTACCAATAATTTCATCAGTACCACCTTTAGTTCAAGCATTTCGTCCCCCCCCCCCCAAGCATTTCTTATTTCTTATTCCACTCTTACTGCCTTTAGTGTGAGACTGATCTCGAAACTGATATGAAAGTATTATTCTCAGCATGGAAAATTTGGAAGATGCAAACATGAAAAATTTAAAAAGTAACACAGAGGCTAGTCACTCTAGGCTAAACCCTAAAACATTTATTGACTGATTTCTAGTTTCTCTTCTTTAACCTTTTTGATCTACGTAATCCTGTGTATTCCTTTTAGTTAGGGATTCATTTTTAGACTATCCTGACTCTTCCATTAAGTTCCAGTTTGGGGTCTGATACACTAACAGATGTGCCAAGTGCTTCCTGAATACTATAGAACATATTTTATGTTTAAAATACTTCCATGGGTATGTAGTGAGTCAATGATTTTAAGTTTATTTGTTACACATTTCAATGTAAAATCAATGTGTGAACTAACATATTCTCGATTTGGAAAAGGTGGCTTTTTTTGTTGTGTGTAAGAATTCCTCACCAGACCAAAGGTCATGGAGAGGTCTATTGTTTTTCTAAAATGGTTATAGTGTTGTTGTTTTTTTCGGTAATTGAATTGGGGTGTGAGTTGCAAAGTTTGTGTTTCTGTTCAATTTTTCCATCTGTTCGGGTTTCTTTCTCTCTCCTGAGTCAGACAGTAATTTCCCATTGGTTGTCCAGTTACCAAGTTTGGTGTCCATGCATCCGTGCTGGTCTCTGCATTCATGTCCTGGTGTCCTGTGAAACACTAAGCTTAATTTATTTGGAAATGACCTAGCTGTGCAATATACTGTCATCACTCAGTTGAGCACAAGGATAGAAATTCAGGTGATCAAACTCCGGAGAAGGTTTCGTCGGAGAGGGGCGTGCTTTCAGGGGGTTGGGTTGGGAGGGGCGCGGACCGCGGATATCTCAGGTGCCCTCCCAACCTGGGCCTCTGCAGGCCTGCCTCTGCTCGGCAGCCTCCCCCCGCCCCCATCGCGTTTGCTGCTCAGGGCCGGGTGGTCTCTGAAGCTACCCGGCATCCTGCCCGAAGCCCCCCCTGCCCACACGCTGTCTTCCGGTGTCTCTCTGAACCCTCATCTCTTTCTGCCTCTCTCTCACCTGACGTGGGTGCGTGCAAGTGCCTGTACGTGTGCCTGGCTGTCGCTCGTCCGCTCTCTCAGGAAGGTCCTGTGCTGGGCCCGTGGCGTGGGGGCAGGGCGGGCCTCCGTTTGGGGACAGGGCGGGGCTGAGGCACTCCAGGGGGTTTGCACAGCCGGCAGGATGGGCGCCTGGGGCCCCGGCAGGGCTGCCCCTAAGCCCGCAGGAGGCTCTGGGGACCGCCGCCCCGGGCCGATGCCCCGCTCGTCTGGAGCCACGTGACCCTGAGCAGCGAACGGGATGGTGGGGGGCGGGGGGTGGGGGGGCACGGAGACGTCCTCCCCGCTCAAGCCACCCCCCTCCCCAACCCCCGCCAGAGCTCCCGCAGACTCGCCAGGCCTCTCGGGGTCCGGGAAACGCCCCGGGCCGGGCCAGGCGCGTGCTGGCCGGGGGTGGCGTCGGCTGGTCTCCCAGCTGCAGGGCCTGTCCCGGTTTTTCCCATCAGTTTCAACAGTGACGGTCACCCCACATTGTGAGTCGTCTAGATTTCTCACTGACACCCCTGTTAGGGAGTGGCTTTTTAGAGAGATAGGGAAGGTCACTTGGGGGATGTTAGTCATGAGAGAAAATAAGGGATCAGGTGGGATTGCAGATGTCATCCAGGGGGTAAATAGAGACAGTTGTTGCTGGTACCAAGACATGAAGTTTTTTTTCCCCCTTTCCCCAAAAGGCCATATTACGACCACATGGGGGCGCTGAGTAAGAGCCCATAGCTCGGCTGGAAGGGTGGGCCTTTGATAGTGATACCCTGGGATGGGTTGGACATACCCCCAACCTTTGTCATTAATGCAGATGCAGCCCGGGCTGCTTAGGTTGAGTTGAGAAGCAGTGTGGTTTGCAAGTGAACATGCCTCGTTTAGGGAGAGATCAATAGCCATACAGGGAGATATGATTAGAAAGAGGAAGAACATCATATGATGCATTTTACTTATCTGAGGCGGGATTGATGGGGTTCTGCTTGAACAAGAGCCTGAGATCTTCAACAGGTTCACAGGAATAGCTGTCCTCTGGCTTTGGAGTCTCAGTTTCTGTCTCCCCCTCCTGTAGGCCATAGGGTTTTATTCTAGAATTGTGGACCCAGGCAGATAGACCCTTCACTTTTACAGCAGTTGAAGTCACTAGAACAACCTGATATGGCCCTGTCCATTTCTCGGACAGCTGGTTTGGACTCCCTTTTTCTTGCCAGGTCTTTACTGATACTTGATCCCCTGGCTTTACCTGGGGATTTTTCAAGTCTTCCTGTGGTTTGTTCTCCATACCGTTGGAGTTCTTGAGGAAACCTTCCCAGGTCAATTATATGTTTTAAGAGTGTATTGGCATCCTCGTCAAGAAACAAATCAGAAGTTCAGAATGGTCGTCCATACATCATTTCATAAGGACTTAACAATAGTGTCCGTTTGGGGGATGTCCGTAGCCTCATGAAAGCTATGGGCAGCATATGTGTCCACTTATTATGTGTTTCTGACATAGCTTAGCCAGAGCCCTTTTAAGAGTCTGGTTGGCTCTCTCTACCTTTCCTGAAGCTTGAGGCCTCGAGGATGAGCGGAGCTGGTATTTTATGCCTAAGCATGCGGCTAGGTTCTGGGGTATCGTGGCTGTAAGTGAGGGCCCGTTGTCACTCTGAAGTGACCGAGGCAGCCCAAACCTAGGCACTATCTCCTTCAGCAGAGCTTTACAGACTTCTGTAGCTCTCTCAGTCTCAGTAGGGAACGCTTCGATCCATCCTGTGAATGTGTCAATAAAGACTAGCAAGTAAGAAAACCCTTGGGTCTTGGGCATGGCTGTAAATTCTAAATGCGGAGTGGCATTGCCAGTCCGCTCCTGGGTATGATCCCCGATGTTGGACAGGTGTAATTAGAGGAGGTCTGGTTTTTGGGTTATTTTTTAGACAGGTGTCACAATTTTGTGTGACTTGTTTAACAACCTTAGCTAACTGGGGATGGGAGAGAATAGGTTTAAGCAAGATTTCTAGATTATCTTTTCCAAAATGGGTGCTCTTATGTAAGGAGTTAGTAATGTTTTAAACCTGAGAATCAGGGAGTATTATTTGGGCCTGATCAGGTTGAAACCACCCATGTGACCCAATCTCCCAACCCCGCTCAGCATATCGGGAATGTCCCCCTGGGGTAAAATCTGGAGTCAGGGTTTCCTTGGGGAAAAGGGGGCAGATAGCAGTGGCAGAGGTAGCTTCCCCGGCAGCTCATCCTGCCTCTTGATCAGCTTTCCTATTTCCCTGAGCCTCTTTTTCTTGCCCCTTTTGGTGACTCTTGCAGTGGATGACAGCTAATTTTGCAGGAAGTTTGACTGCCTCCAGGAGCCTGAGAATGAGCTCTTTGTGTTTAATAGCAGAGCTTCGGGCACTGAGCATCCCTCTTTCTTTCCAAATTGCTGCACGGGCATGCAGAATGAGGAAAGCGTACTTAGAGTCCATACACACATTAATCCTCTTTCCTTCTCCTAACTCCAAAGCTCTTGTCAGGGCAAAAAGTTCAGCTTTCTGGGCTGAGGTGTCTGGGGGAAGAGACCCACTTTCCTTAGTTTCTTCCAGGCTCGCTACAGCATATCCTGCTTTCCTCTCTCCCTTTTCTACAAAACTGCTGCCATCTGTGTGCCAGTTTTCCTCTGGGTCAGATAAAGGTGTCTCTGATAGGTCCCGGCGAGAAGAGTATAACTCGTCTGTGATTTGTATGCATTGGTGATCCAGAGGGGAGGTAGGGGGATCTGGCAGTAAGGTTGCTGGATTTAAAGTCTGGCAGACCGTCAACTATATTTGTGGACTGTCAAGGAGGAGGGCTTGGTATTGGGTGATCCTTCCCCTTGTCATCCAACTGTCCCCTTTCGTTTGCAAGACTGCTTGCACCTGGTGTGGCGTATACACTGTTGTGGGCTGACCCAGGGTCAGCTTAGATGCCTCCTTAACCATAAGAGCGGTGTCTGCTACTGCCTGGAGGCAAGTGGGCCAACCTCTGGCCACCTCATCTAGTTATTTTGAGAGATAAGTCACAGGTTGTAATACGGGCCCCATCATCTGCTCTAACAGCCCAAGAGCAGTTCCTGTCCTTCCAGAAACATAGAGTCTAAAAGGCTTCTCCAGTTTGGGGAGGCCTAAAGCTGGGGCTGTAGTGATGGACTCTTTTAGGGCATTAAAGGCCACCTTGCAGGTCTCATGCCAGTCGAGTGGCTCTTCCTCTTTCCCCCTTAAATTTTCATATAGGGGTCTGGCCAGATTGCCATAATTAGGAATCCAGATCCTGCAAAACCCGGTCCTTCCTAAAAATCCCCTAAGCTGTTGTTTTGTTTGGGGGTACGGGGTATTTAAGATGAGGGATCTCCCCTCGGGGTCAGGCATTCTTTTTCTCTCCGTAATTATAAATCCAAGGTATTTTTCTTGGGTTAAGCTAATCTGAGCCTACTTGGGGGATACTCGATAACCCTTTTCATACAGGAAAGTTAGCGTTTTAAATAGTGTCCATTTGAGAGCTGGTAAAATCTGGCCTAGCTATGAGCAAGTCATCCACATACTGTATTAGACTACTGTTTGTTAAAGTTAATTCCCTTAGTTCTCTCCCCGAGGAAGTCCCGAAGATATGAGGGCTGTCCCTAAACCCTTGGGGTAGTCGAGTCCAGTCGAGAGTTGTATGGTCTCTCTTGTTTCCAAGTCCAGCCACTCAAAAGCAAAGAGTTTTTGGGATTCAGGATGGAGAGGCATGCAAAAGAAAGCACCTTGAAGGTTCAAGACTGAGAATTACTTGGCATTTCCTGGGACTTGGGATAGGAGGGTATATGGGTTTGGGACTATGGGGTGGATGGGAACCACAGCTTCATTAACAGCTCTTAGATCCTGGACGAATTGGTACGATCCATCTGGTTTTTGAACGGGCAAGATTGGGGTGTTGCAGGGGGACTCATAGCTGATTCGAGTTCCAGTATCTCAGTATTTGTTAACTAATGGTTTAAGACCCTCAAGAGCTTCTGGTTTTAAGGGATATTGTCTTTACCAGGGCTAGGCAGCATTTGGTCTCAGAGAAATCTTTCCTGGTGGAACATTTATGGCTAAACCAGGGCTGGAGACATCCCACACCTGGGGTTTGACATCATCTAGACAAGGGACAGACTCCTCCTTTTCTATCTCTGACTGTAAATATTCAGACATAGGCAAAGAAAATTATCGACTTCTACCTTTGTGTCCCCAAGTCACTCTGGTTTGGAGGCGAAAGTATTATTCTCAAAATGGAAAATTTGGAAGCTGCAAACATGAAAAATTTAAAGAGTCACGCAGAGGCTAGTCACTCTAAGCTAACCCCTAAGACATTTATTGACTGATTTCTAGCTTCTCTTCTTTAACCTTTTTTATCTACAGTAATCCTGTGTGTTCCTTTTAGTTAGGGATTCATTTTCAGACTATCCTGACTCTTCCACTACGTTCCAGTTTTGGGTCTGATACACTTAGAGATGTGCCAAGTGCTTCCTGAATACTATAGAACATATTTTATATTTAAAATACTTCCATGCTTATGTAGTGAGTCAATGATTTTAAGTTTATTTGTTACACATTTCAATGTAAAAGTCATTGTGTGAACTAACATATTCACGACTTGAAAAAGTTGGCTTTTTTTTGCTGTGTGTTTGAACTCCTCACCCGACCAAAGGTCATGGAGAGGTCTATTGTTTTTCTAAAATGGTTATAGTGTTGTTTATTTTCTGGTAATTGAATTAGGGTGTGAGTTGCAAAGCCTGTGTTTCTGTTCATTTCATTCCATCTGTTCGGGTTTCTTTCTCTCTCCTGAGTCAGACAGTAATTTCCCATTGGTTGTCCAGTTACCAAGGTTGGTGTCCATGCATCCGTGCTGGTCTCTCCATACATGTCCGGGTGTCCTGTGAAACACTAAGCTTAATTTATTTGGAAATGACCTAGCTGTTCAATACACTGTCATCACTCAGTTGAGCAGAGGGAGAGAAATTCAAGTGACAAAACTCCAGAGAAGCTAGTGTCAGAGCGCCCCGGCGTGGCATGCGTGCAGGGGGTTGGGGGGATGGGGGCTGGGCACGGAGCGCGGAGATCTCAGGTGTCCTCCCACCCTGGGCCTCTCCAGGCCCGCCGCTGCTCAGTGGCCTCCCCCCACCCCCATCGCTTTGGCTGCTCAGGGCCGGGTGGTCTCTGCAGCTGCCCTGCATCCTGCCCGAGGCCCCCCCTGCCCACACGCTGTCTTCCAGTCTCTCTCTGAACCCTCGACTCTTTCTGCCACTGTCTCACCTGGCGTGGGTGCGTGCGAGTGCCTGTCCGTGTGCCTGGCTGTCGCTCGTCCGCTCTCTCAGGAAGGTCCTGTGCTGGGCCCGTGGCGTGGGGGCAGGGCGGGCCTCCGTTTGGGGACAGGGCGGGGCTGAGGCACTCCAGGGGGTTTGCACAGCCGGCAGGATGGGGGCCTGGGGCCCCGGCTGGGCTGCCCCTAACCCCAAAGGAGGCTCTGGGGACCGTGGCCCCGGGCCGACGCCCCGCTCGTCCGGAGCCACGTGACCCTGAGCAGCGAACGGGATGGTGGGGGGCGGGGGTGGGGGGGCACCGAGACGTCCTCCGCGCTCAAGCCACCCCCCTCCCCAACCCCCGCCAGAGCTCCCGCAGCCTCGCCAGGCCGCTCGGTGTCCGGGAAACGCCCCGGGCCGGGCCAGGCGCGTGCTGGCCGGGGGTGGCGTCGGCTGGTCTCCCAGCTGCAGGGCCTGTCCCGGTTTTTCCCATCAGTTTCAACAGTGACGGTCACCCCACATTGTGAGTCGTCTAGATTTCTCACTGACACCCCTGTTATTGAGTGGCTTTTTAGAGAGATAGGGAAGGTCACTTGGGGGATGTTAGTCATGAGAGAAAATAAGGGCTCAGGTGGGATTGCAGATGTCATCCAGGGGGTAAATAGAGACAGTTGTTGCTGCTACCAAGACATGAAGTTTTTTTTCCCCCTTTCCCCAAAAGGCCATATTACGACCACATGGGGGCGCTGAGTAACAGGCCATAGCTCGGCTGGAAGGGTGGGCCTTTGATAGTGATACCCTGCGATGGGTTGGACATACCCCCAAACTTTGTCATTAATGCAGATGCAGCCCGGGCTGCTTAGGTTGAGTTGAGAAGCAGTGTGGTTTGCAAGTGAACATGCCTCGTTTAGGGAGAGATCAATAGTCATTCAGGAAGATATGATTAGAAAGAGGAAGAACATCATATGATGCATTTTACTTATCTGAGGCAGGATTGATGGGGTTCTGCTTGAACAAGAGCCTGAGATCTTCAACAGGTTCACAGGAATAGCTGTCCTCTGGCTTTGGAGTCTCAGTTTCTGTCTCCCCCTCCTGTAGGCCATAGGGTTTTATTCTAGAATTGTGGACCCAGGCAGATAGACCCTTCATTTTACAGCAGTTGAAGACTAGCAAGTAAGAAAACCCTTGGGTCTTGGGCATGGCTGTAAATTCTACTTGCCAGTCCGCTCCTGCGTATGATCCCCGATGTTGGACAGGTGTAATTAGAGGAGGTCTGGTTTTTGGGTTATTTTTTAGACAGGTGTCACAATTTTGTGTGACTTGTTTAACAACCTTAGCTAACTGGGGATGGGAGAGAATAGGCTTAAGCAAGATTTCTAGATTATCTTTTCCAAAATGGACGCTCTTATGTAAGGAGTTAGTAATGTTTTAAACCTGAGAATCAGGGAGTATTATTTGGGCCTGATCAGGTTGAAACCACCCATGTGACCCAATCTCCCAGCCCCGCTCAGCATATCGGGAATGTCCCCCTGGGGTAAAATCTGGAGTCAGGGTTTCCTTGGGGAAAAGGGGGCAGATAGCAGTGGCAGAGGTAGATTTCCCGGCAGCTCGTCCTGCCTCTTGATCAGCTTTCCTATTTCCGTGAGCCTCTTTTTCTTGCCCCTTTTGGTGACTCTTGCAGTGGATGACAGCTAATTTTGCAGGAAGTTTGACTGCCTCCAGGAGCCTGAGAATGAGCTCTTTGTGTTTAATAGCAGAGCTTCGGGCACTGAGCATCCCTCTTTCCTTCCAAATTGCTGCACGGGCATGCAGAATGAGGAAAGCATACTTAGAGTCCATACACACATTAATCGTCTTTCCTTCTCCTAACTCCAAAGCTCTTGTCAGGTCTAAAAGTTCAGCTTTCTGGGCTGAGGTGTCTGGGGGAAGAGACCCACTTTCCTTAGTTTCTTCCAGGCTCGCTACAGCATATCCTGCTTTCCTCTCTCCCTTGTCTACAAAACTGTTGCCATCTGTGTGCCAGTGTTCCTCTGGGTCAGATAAAGGTGTCTCTGATAGGTCCCGGCGAGAAGAGTATAACTCGTCTGTGATTTGTATGTATTGGTGATCCAGAGGGGAGGTAGGGGGATCTGGCAGTAAGGTTGCTGGATTTAAAGTCTGGCAGACCCTCAACTTTATTTCTGGAGTGTCAAGGAGGAGGGCTTTGTATTGGGTGATCCTTCCCCCTGTCATCCACCTGTCCCCTTTCGTTTGCAAGACTGCTTGCTCCCGGTGAGGCGTATACACTGTGGTGGGCTGACCCAGGGTCAGCTTAGATGCCTCCTTAACCATAAGAGCAGTGGCTGCTACTGCCCGGAGGCAAGTGGGCCACCCTCTGGCTACCTCATCTAGTTATTTTGAGAGATAAGCCACAGGTTGTAATACGGGCCCCATCATCTGCTCTAACACCCCAAGAGCAATTCCTGTCCTTCCAGAAACATAGAGTCTAAAAGGCTTCTCCAGGTTGGGGAGGCCTAAAGCTGGGGCTGTAGTGATGGACTCTTTTAGGGCATTAAAGGCCACCTTGCAAGTCTCATGCCAGTCGAGTGTCTCTTCCTCTTTCCCCCTTAAATTTTCATATAGGGGTCTGGCCAGATTGCCATAATTAGGAATCCAGATCCTGCAAAACCCGGTCCTTCCTAAAAATCCCCTAAGCTGTTCTTTTGTTTGGGGGTACGGGGTATTTAAGATGAGCGATCTCCCCTCGGGGTCAGGCATTCTTTTTCTCTCCGTAATTATAAATCCAAGGTATTTTACTTGGGTTAAGCTAATCTGAGCCTACTTGGGGGATACTCGATAACCCTTTTCATACAGGAAAGTTAGCGTTTTAAATAGTGTCCATTTGAGAGCTGGAAAATCTGGCCTAGCTATGAGCAAGTCATCCACATACTGTATTAGACTACTGTTTGTTAAAGTTAATTCCCTTAGTTCTCTCCCCGAGGAAGTCCCGAAGATATGAGGGCTGTCCCTAAACCCTTGGGGTAGTCGAGTCCAGTCGAGAGTTGTATGGTCTCTCTTGTTTCCAAGTCCCGCCACTCAAAAGCAAAGAGTTTTTGGGATTCAGGATGGAGACGAATGCAAAAGAAAGCACCTTGAAGGTCCAAGACTGAGAAGTACTTGGCATTTCCTGGGACTTGGGATAGGAGGGTATATGGGTTTGGGACTATGGGGTGGATGGGAATCACAGCTTCATTAAGAGCTCTTAGATCCTGGACGAATCGGTAAGATCCATCTGGTTTTTGAACGGGCAAGATTGGGGTGTTGCAGGGGGACTCACAGCTGATTCGAGTTCCAGTATCTCGGTATTTGTTAACTAATGGTTTAAGACCCTCAAGAGCTACTGGTTTTAAGGGATATTGTCTTTTCCAGGGCTAGGGAGCATTTGGTCTCAGAGAAATCTTTACTGGTGGAACATTTATGGCTAAACCAGGGCTGGAGACATCCCACACCTGGGGATTGACCTCATCTAGACAAGGGACAGACTCCTCCTTTTCTACCTATGACTGTAAATATTCAGACATAGGCAAAGAAAATTATCGACTTCTACCTTTGTGTCCCCAAGTCACTCTGGTTTGGAGGCGAAAGTATTATTCTCAAAATGGAAAATTTGGAAGCTGCAAACATGAAAAATTTAAAGGGTCACGCAGAGGCTAGTCACTCTAAGCTAACCCCTAAGACATTTATTGACTGTTTTCTAGCTTCTCTTCTTTAACCTTTTTTATCTACAGTAATCCTGTGTGTTCCTTTTAGTTAGGGATTCATTTTTAGACTATCCTGACTCTTCCACTAGGTACCAGTTTTGGGTCTGATACACTTAGAGATGTGCCAAGTGCTTCCTGAATACTATAGAACATATTTTATATTTAAAATACTTCCATGCTTATGTAGTGAGTCAATGATTTTAAGTTTATTTGTTACACATTTCAATGTAAAAGTCAATGTGTGAACTAACATATTCACGACTTGGAAAAGTTGGCTTTTTTTTGCTGTGTGTTTGAACTCATCACCCGACCAAAGGTCCTGGAGAGGTCTATTGTATTTCTAAAATGGTTATAGTGTTGTTTATTTTCTGGTAATTGAATTAGGGTGTGAGTTGCAAAGCCTGTGTTTCTGTTCATTTCATTCCATCTGTTCGGGTTTCTTTCTCTTTCCTGAGTCAGACAGTAATTTCCCATTGGTTGTCCAGTTACCAAAGTTGGTGTCCATGCATCCGTGCTGGTCTCTCCATACATGTCCGGGTGTCCTGTGAAACACTAAGCTTAATTTATTTGGAAATGACCTAGCTGTTCAATACACTGTCATCACTCAGTTGAGCAGAGGGAGAGAAATTCAAGTGACAAAACTCCAGAGAAGCTAGTGTCAGAGCGCCCCAGCGTGGCATGCGTGCAGGGGTTGGGGGGAGGGGGGCGGGGCGCGGAGCGCGGAGATCTCAGGTGTCCTCCCACCCTGGACCTCTCCAGGCCCGCCGATGCTCAGTGGCCTCCCCCCGGCCCCATCATTTTTGCTGCTCAGGGCCGGGTGGTCTCTGCAGGTGCCCGGCATCCTGCCCGAGGCCCCCCCTGCACTCACGCTGTCTTCCAGTCTCTCTCTGAACCCTCGACTCTTTCTGCCTCTGTCTCACCTGGCGTGGGTGCGTGCGAGTGCCTGTCCGTGTGCCTGGCTGTCGCTCGTCTGCTCTCTCAGAAAGGTCCTGTGCTGGGCCCTTGGCGTGGGGGCAGGGCGGGCCTCGGTTTGGGGACAGGGCGGGGCTGAGGCACTCCAGGGCGTTTGCACAACAGGCAGGATGGGCGCCTGGGTCCCCGGCAGGGCTGCCCCTAAGCCCGCAGGAGGCTCTGGGGCCCGCGGCCCCGGGCCGACGCCCCGCTCGTCCGGAGCCACGTGACCCTGAGCAGCGAACGGGATGGTGGGAGGCGGGGGGTGGGGGGGCACCGAGACGTCCTCCCCGCTCAAGCCACCCCCCTCCCCAACCCCCGCCAGAGATCCTGCAGCCTCGCCAGGCCCTCGCGGTCTGGGAAGCGCCCCGGGCCGGGCCAGGCGCGTGCTGGCCGGGGGTGGCGTCGGCTGGTCTCCCAGCTGCAGGGCCTGTCCCGGTTTTTCCCATCAGTTTCAACAGTGACGGTCACCCCACATTGTGAGTCGTCTAGATTTCTCACTGACACCCCTGTTAGGGAGTGGCTTTTTAGAGAGATAGGGAAGGTCACTTGGGGAATGTTAGTCATGAGAGAAAATAAGGGCTCAGGTGGGATTGCAGATGTCATCCAGGGGGTAAATAGAGACAGTTTTTGCTGCTACCAAGAAATGAAGTTTTTTTCCCCCTTTTCCCAAAAGGCCATATTACGACCACATGGGGGCGCTGAGTAACAGCCCATAGCTCGGCTGGAAGGGTGGGCCTTTGATATTGATACCCTGCGATGGGTTGGACATACCCCCAACCTTTGTCATTAATGCAGATGCAGCCCGGGCTGCTTAGGTTGAGTTGAGAAGCAGTGTGGTTTGCAAGTGAACATGCCTCGTTTAGGGAGAGATCAATAGGCATACAGGGAGATATGATTAGAAAGAGGAAGAACATCATATGATGCATTTTACTTATCTGAGGCAGGATTGATGGGGTTCTGCTTGAACAAGAGCCTGAGATCTTCAAGAGGTTCACAGGAATAGCTGTCCTCTGGCTTTGGAGTCTCAGTTTCTGTCTCCCCCTCCTGTAGGCCATAGGGTTTTATTCTAGAATTGTGGACCCAGGCAGATAGACCCTTCACTTTTACAGCAGTTGAAGTCACTAGAACAACCTGATATGGCCCTGTCCATTTCTCGGACAGCTGGTTTGGACTCCCTTTTTCTTGCCAGGTCTTTACTGATACTTGATCCCCTGGCATTACCTGGGTATTTTTCAAGTCGTCCTGTGGTTTGTTCTCCATACCGTTGGTGTTCTTGCGGAAACCTTCCCAGGTCAATTATATGTTTTAAGAGTGAATTGGCATCCTCGTCAGAAAACAAATCAGAAGTTAAGAATGGTCGTCCATACATCATTTCATAAGGACTTAACAATAGTGGCCGTTTGGGGGATATCCGTAGCCTCATGAGGGCTATGGGCAGCATATGTGTCCACTTATTATGTGTTTCTGACATAGCTTAGCCAGAGCCCTTTTAAGAGTCTGGTTGGCTCTCTCTACCTTTCCTGAAGCTTGAGGCCTCGAGGATGAGCGGAGCTGGTATTTTATGCCTAAGCATGCGGCTAGGTTCTGGGGTATCGTGGCTGTAAGTGACGGCCCGTTGTCACTCTATAGTGACCGAGGCAGCCCAAACCTAGGCACTATCTCCTTCAGCAGAGCTTTACAGACTTCTGTAGCTCTCTCTGTCTCAGTAGGGAACGCTTCGATCCATCCTGTGAATGTGTCAATAAAGACTAGCAAGTAAGAAAACACTTGGGTCTTGGGCATGGCTGTAAATTCTACTTGCCAGTCTGCTCCTGGGTATGATCCCCGATGTTGGACAGGTGTAATTAGAGGAGGTCTGGTTTTTGGGTTATTTTTTAGACAGGTGTCACAATTTTGTGTGACTTGTTTAACAACCTTAGCTAACTGGGGATGGGAGAGAATAGGATTAAGCAAGATTTCTAGATTATCTTTTCCAAAATGGGCGCTCTTATGTAAGGAGTTAGTAATGTTTTAAACCTGAGAATCAGGGAGTATTATTTCGGCCTGATCAGGCTGAAACCACCCATGTGACCCAATCTCCCAGCCCCGCTCAGCATATCGGGAATGTCCCCCTGGGGTAAAATCTGGAGTCAGGGTTTCCTTGGGGAAAAGGGGGCAGATAGCAGTGGCAGAGGTAGCTTCCCCGGCAGCTCGTCCTGCCTCTTGATCAGCTTTCCTATTTCCCTGAGCCTCTTTTTCTTGCCCCTTTTGGTGACTCTTGCAGTGGATGACAGCTAATTTTGCAGGAAGTTTGACTGCCTCCAGGAGCCTGAGAATGAGCTCTTTGTGTTTAATAGCAGAGCTTCAGGCACTGAGCATCCCTCTTTCTTTCCAAATTGCTGCACGGGCATGCAGAATGAGGAAAGCATTCTTAGAGTCCATACACACATTAATCGTCTTTCCTTCTCCTAACTCCAAAGCTCTTGTCAGGGCAAAAAGTTCAGCTTTCTGGGCTGAGGTGTCTGGGGGAAGAGACCCACTTTCCTTAGTTTCTTCTAGGCTCGCTATAGCATATCCTGCTTTCCTCTCTCCCTTTTCTACAAAACTGCTGCCATCTGTGTGCCAGTTTTCCTCTGGGTCAGATAAAGGTGTCTCTGATAGGTCCCGGCGAGAAGAGTATAACTCGTCTGTGATTTGTATGCATTGGTGATCCAGAGGGGAGGTAGGGGGATCTGGCAGTAAGGTTGCTGGATTTAAAGTCTGGCAGACCCTCAACTTTATTTCTGGAGTGTCAAGGAGGAGGGCTTGGTATTGGGTGATCCTTCCCCCTGTCATCCACCTGTCCCCTTTCGTTTCCAAGACTGCTTGCACCCGGTGTTGCGTATAAACTGTGGTGGGCTGACCCAGGGTCAGCTGAGATGCCTCCTTAACCATAAGAGCGGTGGCTGCTACTGCACGGAGGCAAGTGGGCCACCCTCTGGCCACCTCATCTAGTTATTTTGAGAGATAAGCCACAGGTTGTAATACGGGCCCCATCATCTGCTCTAACACCCAAAGAGCAGTTCCTGTCCTTCCAGAAACATAGAGTCTAAAAGGCTTCTCCAGGTTGGGGAGGCCTAAAGCTGGGGCTGTAGTGATGGACTCTTTTAGGGCATTAAAGGCCACCTTGCAGGTCTCATGCCAGTCGAGTGTCTCTTCCTCTTTCCCCCTTAAATTTTCCTATAGGGGTCTGGCCAGATTGCCATAATTAGGAATCCAGATCCTGTAAAACCCGGTCCTTCCTAAAAATCCCCTAAGCTGTTGTTTTGTTAGGGGGTACGGGGTATTTAAGATGAGGGATCTCCCCTCGGGTCAGGCAATCTTTTTCTCTCCGTAATTATAAATCCAAGGTATTTTACTTGGGTTAAGCTAATCTGAGCCTACTTGGGGGATACTCGATAACCCTTTTCATACAGGAAATTTAGCGTTTTAAATAGTGTCCATTTGAGAGCTGGTAAAATCTGGCCTAGCTATGAGCAAGTCATCCACATACTGTATTAGACTACTGTTTGTTAAAGTTAATTCCCTTAGTTCTCTCCCCGAGGAAGTCCCGAAGAAATGAGGGCTGTCCCTAAACCCTTGGGGTAGTCGAGTCCAGTCGAGAGTTGTATGGTCTCTCTTGTTTCCAAGTCCCGCCACTCAAAAGCAAAGAGTTTTTGGGATTCAGGATGGAGAGGAATGCAAAAGAAAGCACCTTGAAGGTCGAAGACTGAGAAGTACTTGGCATTTCCTGGTACTTGGGATAGGAGGGTATATGGGTTTGGGACTATGGGGTGGATGGGAACCACAGCTTCATTAACAGCGCTTAGATCCTGGACGAATCGGTAAGATCCATCTGGTTTTTGAACGGGCAAGATTGGGGTGTTGCAGGGGGACTCACAGCTGATTCGAGTTCCAGTATCTCGGTATTTGTTAACTAATGGTTTAAGACCCTCAAGAGCTTCTGGTTTTAAGGGATATTGTCTTTTCCAGGGCTAGGGAGCATTTGGTCTCAGAGAAATCTTTACTGGTGGAACATTTATCGCTAAACCAGGGCTGGAGACATCCCACACCTGGGGATTGACCTCATCTAGAAAAGGGACAGACTCCTCCTTTTCTACCTCTGACTGTAAATATTCAGACATAGGCAAAGAAAATTATCGACTTCTACCTTTGTGTCCCCAAGTCACTCTGGTTTGGAGGCGAAAGTATTATTCTCACCATGGAAAATTTGGAAGCTGCAAACATGAAAAATTTAAAGAGTCACGCAGAGGCTAGTCACTCTAAGCTAACCCCTAAGACATTTATTGACTGATTTCTAGCTTCTCTTCTTTAACCTTTTTTATCTACAGTAATCCTGTGTGTTCCTTTTAGTTAGGGATTCATTTTTAGACTATCCTGACTCTTCCACTACGTTCCAGTTTTGGGTGTGATACACTTACAAATGTGCAAATTGCTTCCTGAATACTATAGAATATATTTTATGTTTAAAATACTTCCATGCTTATGTAGTGAGTCAATGATTTTAAGTTTATTTGTTACACATTTCAATGTAAAAGTCAATGTGTGAACTAACATATTCACGACTTGGGAAAGTTGGCTTTTTTTTGCTGTGTGTTTGAACTCATCACCCGACCAAAGGTCATGGAGAGGTCTATTGTTTTTCTACAATGGTTATAGTGTTGTTTATTTTCTGGTAATTGAATTAGGGTGTGAGTTGCAAAGCCTGTGTTTCTGTTCATTTCATTCCATCTGTTCGGGTTTCTTTCTCTCTCCTGAGTCAGACAGTAATTCCCCATTGGTTGTCCAGTTACCAAGGTTGGTGTCCATGCATCTGTGCTGGTCTCTCCATACATGTCCGGGTGTCCTGTGAAAGACTAAGCTTAACTTATTTGGAAATGACCTAGCTGTTCAATACACTGTCATCACTCAGTTGAGCAGAGGAAGAGAAATTCAAGTGAGAAAACTCCAGAGAAGCTAGTGTCAGAGCGCCCCGGCGTGGCATGCGTGCAGGAGGTTGGGGGGATGGGGCGGTGCACGGAGTGCAGAGGTCTCAGGTGTCCTCCCACCATGGGCCTCTCCAGGTCCGCCGCTGCCCAGTGGCCTCCCGCCGCCCCCATCGCTTTGGCTGCTCAGGGCCGGTTGGTCCCTGCAGCTGCCCGGCATCCTGCCCGAGGCCCCCCCTGCCCACACTCTGTCTTCCAGTCTCTCTCTGAACCCTCGACTCTTTCTGCCTCTGTCTCACCTGGCGTGGGTGCGAGCGAGTGCCTGTCCGTGTCCCTGGCTGTCGCTCGTCTGCTCACCCTGGAAGGTCCTGTGCTGGGCCCGCGGCGTGGGGGCAGGGCGGGCCTCGGTAGGGCGAAAAGACGGGGATGAGGCGCTCCAGGGGGTTTGCGCAGCCGGCAGGACGGGTGCCTGTGGCCCCGGCTGGGCTGCCCCTAAGCCCCAGGAGGCTCCGGGGACCGCGGACCCGGGCCGAAGCCCCGCTCGTCTGGAGCCACCTGACCCTGAGCAGCGAACGGGATGGTGGGTGACAGGGGGTGAGGGGGCACCGAGATGTCCTCGCTGCTCTGCCCACCCCCCCTCCCCCCATCCCAGGTTCCGCAGTCACGCCAGGCCCCGGCCGGCCGTGCCAGACGGGTGCTGGCCTGGGCTCGCGGTGTGCGGAGCGGGGGCGCCCTCCGCTGGCCACCGAGCTGCAGGCTCTGGCCGGCCAGACTCCAGTCGCGGGTCGTGCGGCTCAAGTGCAGCGCGCGCCCGCTGGAGAACTGCAGCCCCAGGCCCGACCGGCAGGTCAGACCGCAAGGGAGGCGCAACGCGGGGCTCCTGGGGCGCCTGGCAGCCGCCTCGGTCTAAGGCCATACCACCCTGAACGTGCCCTCTCTCCTGTGATCTGGGAAACTGAGCAGGGTCGGGCCTGGTCAGTACTTCCATGGGAGACTGCCTAGTAGTTAGGCGGTTTTGTGATTTTTCTGAATGCCTACTTCAGAAAGTTAGAATTGGATGACTGCACACAGGAAAACGAATAATGTTTTCGGTCATAATCTTAAGATTCCAGCCGCTGGTCATTCTTTTTCCTGTCCTAACACAGCTAACTGGAAATCAGTTGCAGTAACTTCTACTGACTTAAGACCCTCATCCCTAAAGGAAGGTATATAGGAAAACCCATAGTATATCTAAATAAACATGAAAGATAGAATGATGAGAAAAAAAAAAATTCTCAGTGACATCTTAGTTGGTATATGAAACACGATGATTATGAAAGCACAACCCATATTCAAGTCCAGGCCATGGAAGCCTGTGACTTTCACTGAGTGTTGACTTCCCTTTCAGCTGAGGTTGTAAAAAGTGCTTTGTAAAATCCTGAGGTTTGAAGCACTTGTAACCTCCTGAAGAGACTGCAATCAGAAGACTTTCTAGAATATCCTGACGCTGTGGTGAGCTCAAGCAATACATTCTGCAGAGGTCGGAAGACAGACATGTTGGGAAGTGGGGATAACTTCTACTGCACTTAGGGAGAAAGGGCATGTACAAGTGGAGCAGAAACACCTCAGTGACGGAATTTTTAAAGACTCCATACATGAAGAAGGAAAGGGCAACCCACTCCAGTATTCTTGCCTGGAAAAATCCATGGACAGAGGAGTCTGGCGGGCTGAAGTCCACGGGATTCCATGACTGATCGTGTGTGCACGAGGGTGGCGGGAGACGGGTTGGTAGCAGGAAACTGGTAGAAGTAAAAAATAAGAAAAAATATAAAATAAAGGCTCGATAAATATGACAACGACTGGTAGGAATAAACCTTCAGAAGTGCCTTCTCAGACCTCCCGTCAGAAGCACAAGCGTAATAAAGACACTGAGTTTTCACGGTCTCACACAAAATTAGACTGGCTTATGACAATGGGCAGAGAGGCTCCTCTAAGACATCAGGGCTGGGCTTTACTGGAGGATGCACATCGATAGAGTGCATGGCTATGTGTTATGGAAATATGTCTTAATGGAAGGGCGAAGGCATCTTCTTGAAGAACACAGCAAATAACACTACAAATTCAAGAAACTTGGCTACAATGACAATAGCTGATTTCATGTTGGCTACTGCTTGGCAGAGCTGGGTTCGCCTCTCCCATTATGTACCTCAGTGGCCAGCTGTGAATGTAGCCATTAGTTTCTCACTTAGAAACCGAACCTAATCCTTGTCATGTGCACTAGCGCAAGAACACTGAAAGCTCCGCGGAGAAGCAAGTCAGACAGACATGCTTCTGTTTTCTCACAGAAGCTGCTTATGACCGGCCCTGCTCACAGACAGATTGCTAATGCCAAATCGATAGACAGTTATGCAGATATTCTTTAGCAACTGAGCGACCAGGGAAGCCCTACTAGCTCAGTTGGTAAAGAATCTGCCTGCAACGTAGGAGACCCCGCTTTCAGTCCTGGGTCGGGAAGATCCCCAGGAGAAGGGATAGGCTACCCACTCCTGTATTCTGGCCTAGAGAATTCCACGGACTCTATAGTCCAAGGGGCCGCAAAGAGTCAGGCACGAACTGAGCCACTTTCCCCTGCACATTCGGATATTACTTAGAAAAAGAAATGTGGTAACAGATCTAGCACCTCTGTCAAGCTCATGAGTGAGTACTATAAATATACAGAATCAGCTTTGTCCTGCATAGTTATTACCATCCTGTATTTGCTTTGAGAGGAGTTGAGCTACTCTTGTGAAAGAGGAATGATTCTTTACCAACTGAGCCACAAGGAAAGCCCACTAATACTGGAGTGGGTAGCCTATCCCTTCTCCAGCGGTTCTTCCTTATCCAGGAACTGAACCAGGGTCTCCTGCCTGAGTAACACATATTGTGTAAGAATCGGTGAGGGAGCATAACTATGGACATTGATTGGTAAACTCAGTTTTCCTTGTCCAGATGGCTAGCGGAGGAGAAATAAATGTTGGCATGCATTTAAAAAATTCTTCTGATACTATATATAAAATTTACTAGTTCTCTGCAGAAGTCTTTAATGAAGCACAGATATTGTCATTAGATTGCTTTGGTCATATCCGTCTTATCCACATTTATTTTTAAAGGTCACATAGTGTGGCCTCAAATACTTGAAGACACGACAAAAGGTTTCTTTGGTCTCCATTCTAAACTGGATCGTGACAAGGCAGTGGATCAGCATAATGCAGGAGCTCAAGATATTTTTGGCAAAAACTTGACTAGTCTGTTTAATGATATGGAAGAATGAGTTAAGGGTGGCAGCACGAAACAGAAGGCCATGCTAGAATTACACAAGACCTTGTTTTGTAAGTCCAAACATGACTTATTCTTTCAATTGAAGGAAAGTTGCTTTACAGAATTTTGTTGCCAAACATCAGCATGAATGAGCCACAGGTATACATATGTCTCCTCCCTCCTGAACCTCTCTCCCATTTCCCTCCCCATTCCACCCCTAGCTTGTTGCAGAGCCCCTGTGTGAGTCCCCTGGGTCATACAGCAAATTTCATTGGCATCTGTTTTTACCTATGGTAATATATTTTCATGTTACTCTGCATTCATCTGACCCTCTCCTTCCTCCCCCCTGCCCATGTCCATAAGTCTGTTCTCTACATCTGTGTCTCCTTGGCTGCCCTGCAAATAATTTCATCAGTACCACCTTTAGTTCAAGCATTTTTTTTTCCCCCAAGCATTTCTTATTTCATATTCTAGTCTTACTGTCTTTAGTGTGAGACTGATTTTGAAACTGATATGAAAGTATTATTCTCACCATCGAAAATTTGGAAGATGCAAACATGAAAAACTTAAAAAGTCACGCAGAGGCTAGTCACTCAAAGCTAACCCCTAAAACATTTATTGACTGATTTCTAGTTTCTCTTCTTTAACCTTTTTTATCTACAATAATCCTGCGTATTCCTTTTAGTTAGGGATTCATTTTTAGACTATCCTGACTCTTCAACTAAGTTCCAGTTTTGGGTCTCACACAGTGAGACATGTGCCAAATGCTTCCTGAATACTATAGAACATATTTTATGTTTAAAATACTTCCATGCTTATGTAGTGAGTCAATGATTTTAAGTTTATTTGTTACACATTTCAATGTAAAAGTCAATGTGTGAACTAACATATTCACGATTTGGAAAAGGTGGCTTATTTTGTCCTGTGCTAGAACTCCTCACCCGACCAAAGGTCATGGAGAGTTCTATTGTTTTTCTAAAATGGTTATAGTGTTGTTGTTTTTTTTTTTTTTGTAATTGAATTAGGGTGTGAGTTGCAAAGTTTGTGTTTCTGTTCATTTCATTCCATCTGTTCGGGGTTCTTTCTCTCTCCTGAGTCAGACAGTAATTTCCCATTGGTTGTCCAGTTACCAAGGTTAGTGTCCATGCATCCGTGCTCGTCTCTGCATTCATGTCCGGGTGTCCTGTGAAACACTAAGCTTAATTTATTTGGAAATGACCTAGCTGTTCAATACACTGTCATCACTCAGTTGAGCACAAGGATAGAAATTCAGGTGACCAAACTCCGGAGAAGCTAGTGTCAGAGCGCCCAGCCGTGGCGTGCGTGCAGGGGGTTTGGAGGAGGGGGGCGGGACGTGGAGATCTCAGATCCCCTCGCACCCTGGGCCTCTCCATGCCCGCCCCTACTCAGCGGCTTCCCCCTGCCCCCATCGCATTCACTTCTCAGGGCCGGGTGGCCTCTGCAGCTGCCCGGCATGCTGCCCGAGTCCCCCGCTACCCACAAGCTGTCTTCGAGTCTCTCTCTTAACCCTCGTCTCTTTCTGCCTCTGTCTCACCTGGCGTGGGTGCGTGCGAGTGCCTGTCCATGTGCCTGGCTTTCGCTCGTCTGCTCTCTCAGGAAAGACTTGTCCTGGGCCGGCAGAGTGGGGGCAGGGCGGGTCTCGGTAGGGCGAAAAGGCGGGGCTGAGGCGCTCCAGGGGGTTTGCGCAGCGGGCAGGACGTGCACCTGGCGCCCCGGCTGGGCTCCCTCTAAGCCCGCAGGAGGCTCCGGGTACCGCGGGCCATGGCCGAAGCCCCGCTCGTTCGGAGCCACGTCACCCTGAGCAGCGAACGGGATGGTGGGGGGCAGCGTGTGAGGGGGCACCGCGACGTCCTCGCTGCTCTACCCATCCCCCCACCCCTGGTCCCCCAGGCACGCCAGGCCCCGGCCGGGCCAGACGGGTGCTGGCCGGTGCTGGCGGTATGCGGGGCCGTGGCGCCCTCCGCTGTCCCCCGAGCTGCCGGCCCAGGATGGTCGGAGTCCAGTCCGGATCGTGCGGCTCAAGTGCAGCGCGCGCCAGCTCGAGAGCTGTGGCCCCAGGCCCGAAGGGCAGGTCAGAACGCAAGGGAGGCGCCAGGCGGAGCTCTTCTTCGGGCGCCTGACAGCCGCCTAGGTCTAAGGCCATAGCACCCTGAACGTGCCCTATCTCCTCTGATCAGGGAAATTGAGTAGGGCCAGGCCTGGTCAGTACTTGCATGGGAGACCGCCTAGTAGTTAGGCGGTTTTGTGATTTTTCTGAATGCCTACTTCAGAAAGTTAGAATCGGATGACTGCACACAGGAAAACAAATAATGTTTTTGTACATAAACTTAAGAATCCAGCAGCTGGTCATTCTTTTTCCTGTCCTAACACAGCTAACTGGAAGTCAGGTGCAGTAAGTTCTACTGACTTAAGACCCTCATCCCTAACGGAAGGTATATAGGAAAACCCATAATATATCTAAATAAACATGAAAGATAGAAAGATGAGAAAAAAAAAATTCTCAGTGACATCTTAGTTGGTATATGAAACACGATGATTATGAAAGCACAACCCATAATCAAGTCCAGGCCATGGAAGCCTGTGACTTTCACTGAGTGTTGGCTTCCCTTTCAGCTGAGATTGTAAAAAGTGCTTTGTAAAATCCTGAGGTTTGAAGCACTTGTAACCTCCCGAAGAGACTGCAATCAGAAGGCTTTCTAGAATATCCTGACGCTGTGGTGAGCTCAAGCAATATATTCTGCAGAGGTCGGAAGACAGACATGTTGGGAAGTGGGGATGACTTCTACTGCACTTAGGGAGAAAGGGCATGTACAAGTGGAGAAGCAACACCTTAGTGACGGAATCTTTAAAGACTCCATACAGGGAGAAGGAAATGGCAACCCACTCCAGTATTCTTGCTTGGAAAAATCCATGGACAGAGGAGTCTGGCGGGCTGAAGTCCACGGGATTCCATTACTGATCGTGTGTGCACGAGGGTGGAGGGAGACGGGTTGGTAGCAAGAAAATGGTAGAAGTAAAAAATAAGAAAAAATATAAAATAAAGACTCGATAAATATGACAACGACTGGTAGGAATAAACCTTCAGAAGTGCCTTCTCAGACCTCCCGTCAGAAGCACAAGCATAATAAAGATACTGAATTTTCATGGTCTCACACAAAATTAGACTGGCTTATGACAATGGGCAGAGAGGCTCCTCTAAGACATCGGGGCTGGGCTTAACTGGAGGATGCACATCGATTGAGTGCATGGCTATGTGTTATGGAAATATGTCTTACTGGCAGGGTGAAGGCATCTTCTTGAAGCACACAGCAAATAACACTACAAATTCAAGGAACTTGGCTACAATGACAATAGCTGATTTCATGTTGGCTACTGCTTGGCAGAGCTGGGTTCGCCTCTCCCATTAAGTACCTCAGTGGCCAGCTGTGAATGTAGCCATTAGTTTCTCACTTAGAAACCGAACCTAATGCTTGCCATGTGCACTAGCGCAAGAACAGTGAAAGCTCCGCGGAGAAGCAAGTCAGACAGACAAGCTTCTGTTTTCTCACAGAAGCTGCTTATGACCGGCCCTGCTCACAGACAGATTGCTAATGCCAAGTGGATAGACAGTTATGCAGATATTCTTTAGCAACTGAGTGACCAGGGAAGCCCTACTAGCTCAGTTGGTAAAGAATCTGCCTGCAACGCAGGAGACCCCGCTTTCAGTCCTAGGTCGGGAAGATCCCCTGGAGAAGGGATATGCTACCCACTCCAGTATTCTGGCCTAGAGAATTCCACGGACTCTATAGTCCATGGGGCCGCAAAGAGTCAGGCACGAACTGAGCCACTTTCACCTGCAAATGCGGAGATTACTTAGAACAAGAAATGTGGTAACAGATCTAGTACCTCTGTCAAGCTCATGAGTGAGTACTATAAATATACAGAATCAGCTTTGCCTGCATAGTTATTACCATCCTGTATTTGCTTTGAAAGGAGTTGAGCTAGTCTTGTGAAAGAGGAATGATTCTTTACCAACTAAGCCACAAGGAAAGCCCACTACTACTGGAGTGTGTAGCATATCCCTTGTCCAGCGGATCTTCCTGGCCCAGGAACTGAACCAGGGTCTCCTGCCTGAGTAACACATATTGGGTAAAAATCGGTGAGGGAGCATAACTATGGACATTGATTGGTAAACTCAGTTTTCCTTGTCCAGATGGCTAGCGGAGGAGAAATAAACGTTGGCATGCATTTAAAAAATTCTTCTGATACTATATATAAAATTTACTAGTTCTCTGCAGAAGTCTTGAATGAAGCACAGATATTGTCATTAGATTGCTTTGGTCATATCCGTCTTATCCACATTTATTTTTAAAAGTCACATAGTGTGGCCTCAAATACTTGAAGACACGACAAAAGGTTTCTTTGGTCTCCATTCTAAACTGGATCGTGAGAAGGCAGTGGATCAGCATAATGCAGGAGCTCAAGATATTTTTGGCAAAAACTTGACTAGTCTGTTTAATGATATGGAAGAATGAGTTAAGGGTGGCAGCACGAAACAGAAGGCCATGCTAGAAGTACACAAGACCTTGTTTGGTAAGTCCAAACATGACTTTTTCTATCAAATGAATGATAGTTGCTTTACAGAATTTTGTTGCCAAACATCAGCATGAATGAGCCACAGGTATACATATGTCTCCTCCCTCCTGAACCTCTCTCCCATTTCCCTCCCCATTCCACCCCTAGCTTGTTGCAGAGCCCCTGAGTCATACAGCAAATTTCATTGGCATCTGTTTTTACGTAAGGTAATATATTATCATGTTACTCTGCATTCATCTGACCCTCTCCTTCCTCCCCCTTGCCCATGTCCATAAGTCTGTTCTCTACATCTGTGACTCCTTGGCTGCCCTGCAAATAATTTCATCAGTACCACCTTTAGTTCAAGCATTTTTTTCCCCCCAAGCATTACTTATTTCTTATTCCAGTCTTACTGTCTTTAGTGTGAGACTGATTTCGAAACTGATATGAAAGTATTATTCTCAGCATGGAAAATTTGGAAGATGCAACATGGAAAATTTAAAAAGTCACGCAGAGGCTAGCCACTATGAGCTAACCCCTAAAACATTTATTGACTGATTTCTAGTTTCTCTTCTTTAACCTTTTTTATCTACAATAATCCTGTGTATTCCTTTTAGTTAGGGATTCATTTTTAGACTATCCTGACTCTTCAACTAACTTCCAGTTTTAGGTCTCATACAGTGAGACATATGGCAAATGCTTCCTGAATACTATAGAACATATTTTATGTTTAAAATACTTCCATGCTTATGTAGTGAGTCAATGATTTTAAGTTTATTTGTTACACATTTCAATGTAAAAGACAATGTGTGAACTAACATATTCAAGATTTGGAAAAGGTGGCTTTTTTTGTCGTGTGCTAGAACTCCTCACCCGACCAAAGGTCATGGAGAAGTCTATTGTTTTTCTAAAATGGTTATAGTGTTGCTGGTTTTTTTTTTTTTTTTTTTTTTTTGTAATTGAATTAGGGTTTGAGTTGCAAAGTTTGTGTTTCTGTTCATTTCATTCCATCTGTTCGGGGTTCTTTCTCTCTCCTGAGTCAGACAGTAATTTCCCATTGGTTGTCCAGTTACCATGGTTGGTGTCCATGCATCCGTGCTGGTCTCTGCATTCATGTCCGGGTGTCCTGTGAAACACTAAGCTTAATTTATTTGGAAATGACCTAGCTGTTCAATACACTGTCTTCACTCAGTTGAGCACAAGGATAGAAATTCAGGTGACCAAACTCCGGAGAAGCTAGTGTCAGAGCGCCCCGGCCTGGTGTGCGTGCAGGGGGTTGGGAGGACGGGGGCAGGGCGCGGAGCAAGGAGATCTCAGGTGCCCTCGCACCCTGGGCCTCTCCAGGCCCGCCCCTACTCAGCGGCTTCCCCCTGCCCCCATCGCATTCGCTTCTCAGGGCCGGGTGGCCTCTGCAGCTGCCCGGCATCCTGCCCGATTCCCCCCCTTCCCACAAGCTGTCTTCGAGTCTCTCTCTGAGCCCTCGTCTCTTTCTGCCTCTGTCTCACCTGGCGTGGGGGCGTGCGACTGCCTGTCCGTGTGCCTGGCTTTCGCTTGCCTGCTCTCTCAGGAAAGACTTTTGCTGGGCCGGCAGAGTGGGGGCAGGGCGGGTCTCGTAGGGTGAAAAGGCGGGGCTGAGGCGCTCCAGGGGGTTTGTGCAGCGGGCAGGATGTGCGCCTGGGGCCCCGGCTGGGCTGCCTCTAAGCCCGCAGGAGGCTCCGGGGACCGCGGCCCCGGGCCGAAGCCCCGCTCGTCCGGAGCCACGTCACCCTGAGCAGCGAACGGGATGGTGTGGGGCAGGGGGTGAGGGGGCTCCGAGACGTCCTCGCTGCTCTACCCACCCCCCCTCCCCCACCCCAGGTCCTGCAGGCATGCCAGGCCCCGGCCGGGCCAGACGGGTGCTGGCCGGGGCTGGCGGTGTGCGGGGCCGTGGTGCCCTCCGCTGGCCCCTGAGCTGCCTCCCCTGGTTGGTCGGAGTCCAGTCGCGGTTTGTGCGGCTCAAGTGCGGCGCGCGCCAGCTCGAGAGCTGTGGCCCCAGGCCCGAAGGGCAGGTCAGAACGCAAGGGAGGCGAACCGCGGAGCTCTTGGGGCGCCTGACAGCCACCTCGGTATAAGGCCATAGCACCCTGAACGTGCCCTATCTCCTCTGATCTGGGAAATTGAGTAGGGCCGGGCCTGGTCAGTACTTGCATGGGAGACCGCCTTGTCGTTAGGCGGTTTTGTGATTTTTCTGAATGCCTACTTCAGAAAGTTAGAATCGGATGACTGCACACAGGAAAACAAATAATGTTTTTGTACATAAACTTAAGAATCCAGCAGCTGGTCATTCTTTTTCCTGTCCTAACACAGCTAACTGGAAGTCAGGTGCAGTAAGTTCTACTGACTTAAGAACCTCATTGCTAATGGAGGATATATAGGAAAACCCATAATATATCTAAATAAACATGAAAGATAGAACGATGAGAAAAAAAAAATTCTCAGTGACATCTTAGTTGATATATGAAACACGATGATTATGAAAGCACAACCCATAATCAAGTCCAGGCCATGGAAGCCTGTGACTTTCACTGAGTGTTGACTTCCCTTTCAGCTGAGGTTGTAAAAAGTGCTTTGTAAAATCCTGAGGTTTAACACTTGTAACCTCCTGAAGAGACTGCAATCAGAAGGCTTTCTAGAATATCCTGACGCTGTGGTGAACTCAAGCAATACATTCTGCAGAGGTCGGAAGACAGACATGTTGTGAAGTGGGGATGACTTCTACTGCACTTAGGGAGAAAGGGCATATACAAGTTGAGATGCAACACTTCAGTGACGGAATCTTTAAAGACTCCATACATGGAGAAGGAAATGGCAACCCACTCCAGTATTCTTGCCTGGAAAAATCCATGGACAGAGGAGTCTGGCGGGCTGAAGTCCACGGGATTCCATGACTGATCGTGTGTGCACGAGGGTGGAGGGAGACGGGTTGGTAGCAAGAAACTGGTAGAAGTAAAAAATAAGAAAAAATATAAAATAAAGACTCGATAAATATGACAACGACTGGTAAGAATAAACCTTCAGACGTGCCTTCTCAGACCTTCCGTCAGAAGCACAAGCGTAAAAATGACACTGAGTTTTCACGGTCTCGCACAAAATTAGACTGGCTTATGACAATGGGCAGAGAGGCTCCTCTAAGACATCGGGGCTGGGCTTTACTGGAGGATGCACATCGATTGAGTGCATGGCTATGTGTTATGGAAATATGTCTTACTGGCAGGGTGAATGCATCTTCTTGAAGAACACAGCAAATAACACTAAAAATTCAAGGAACTTGGCTAAAATGACAATAGCTGATTTCATGTTGGCTACTGCTTGGCAGAGCTGGGTTCGCCTCTCCCATTAAGTACCTCAGTGGCCAGCTGTGAATGTAGCCATTAGTTTCTCTCTTAGAAAACGAACCTAATACTTGCCATGTGCACTAGCGCAAGAACAGTGAAAGCTCCACAGAGAAGCAAGTCAGACAGACATGCTTCTGTTTTCTCACAGAAGCTGCTTATGACCGGCCCTGCTCACAGACAGATTGCTAATTCCAAATCGATAGACAGTTATGCAGATATTCTTTAGCAACTGAGCGACCAGGGAAGCCCTACTAGCTCAGTTGCTAAAGAATCTGCCTGCAACACAGGAGACCCCGCTTTCAGTCCTGGGTCGGGAAGATCCCCTGGAGAAGGGATAGGCTACCCACTCCAGTATTCTGGCCTAGAGAATTCCACGGACTCTATAGTCCATGGGGCCGCAAAGAGTCAGGCACGATCTGAGCCACTTTCACCTGCACATGCGGATATTACTTAGAAAAAGAAATGTGGTAATAGATCTAGTACCTCTGTCAAGCTCATGAGTGAGTACTATAAATATACAGAATCAGCTTTGCCTGCATAGTTATTACCATCCTGTATTTGCTTTGAGAGGAGTTGAGCTAGACTTGTGAAACAGGAATGATTCTTTACCAACTGAGCCACAAGGAAAGCCCACTAATACTGGAGTGTGTAGCCTATCCCTTCTCCAGCGGATCTTCCTGGCCCAGGAACTGAACCAGGGTCTCCTGCCTGAGTAACACATATTGGGTAAAAATCGGTGAGGGAGCATAACTATGGACATTGATTGGTAAACTCAGTTTTCCTTGTCCAGATGGCTAGCGGAGGAGAAATAAACGTTGGCATGCATTTAAAAAATTCTTCTCATACTATATATAAAATTTACTAGTTCTCTGCAGAAGTATTTCCTGAAACACAGATATTGTCATTAGATTGCTTTAGTCATATCCGTCTTATCCACATTTATTTTTAAAAGTCACATAGTGTGGCCTCAAATACTTGAAGACACGACAAAAGGTTTCTTTGGTCTCCATTCTAAACTGGATCGTGAGAAGGCAGTGGATCAGCATAATGCAGGAGCTCAAGATATTTTTGGCAAAAACTTGACTAGTCTGTTTAATGATATGGAAGAATGAGTTAAGGGGGGCAGCACGAAACAGAAGGCCATGCTAGAAGTACACAAGACCTTGTTTGGTAAGTCCAAACATGACATATTCTTTCAATTGAAGGAAAGTTGCTTTACAGAATTTTGTTGCCAAACATCAGCATGAATGAGCCACAGGTATACATATGTCTCCTCCCTCCTGAACCTCTCTCCCATTTCCCTCCCCACTCCACCCCTAGCTTGTTGCAGAGCACCTGTTTGAGTCCCCTGAGTCATACAGCAAATTTCATTGGCATCTGTTTTTACCTATGGTAATATATTTTCATGTTACTCTGCATTCATCTGACCCTCTCCTTCCTCCCCCTTGCCCATGTCCATAAGTCTGTTCTCTACATCTGTGACTCCTTGGCTGCCCTGCAAATAATTTCATCAGTACCACCTTTAGTTCAAGCAATTTTTTTACCCCCCAAGCATTTCTTATTTCTTATTCCAGTCTTACTGTCTTTAGTGTGAGACTGATTTTGAAACTGATATGAAAGTATTATTCTCAGCATGGAAAATTTGGAAGATGCAAACATGAAAAATTTAAAAAGTCACACAGAGGCTAGTCACTCTAACCTAACCCCTAAAACATTTATTGACTGATTTCTAGTTTCTCTTCTTTAACCTTTTTTATCTACAATAATCCTGTGTATTCCTTTTAGTTAGGGATTCATTTTTAGACTATCCTGACTCTTCAACTAAGTTCCAATTTTGGGTCTCATACAGTGAGACATGTGCCAAATGCTTCCTGAATACTATAGAACATATTTTATGTTTAAAATACTTCCATGCTTATGTAGTGAGTCAATGATTTTAAGTTTATTTGTTACACATTTCAATGTAAAAGTCAATGTGTGAACTAACATATTCAAGATTTGGAAAAGGTGGCTTATTTTGTCGTGTGCTAGAACTCCTCACCCGACCAAAGGTCATGGAGAAGACTATTGTTTTTCTAAAATGGTTTTAGTGTTGTTTTCTTTCTTTTTTTTTTTTTTTTTTGTAATTGAATTAGGGTGTGCGTTGCAAAGTTTGTGTTTTGGTTCTTTTCATTCCATCTGTTTGGGTTTCTTTCTCTCTCCTGAGTCAGACAGTAATTTCCCATTGGTTGTCCAGTTACCAAGGTTGGTGTCCATGCATCCGTGCTGGTCTCTGCATTCATGTCCGGGTGTCCTGTGAAACACTAAGCTTAATTTATTTGGAAATGTCCTAACTGTGAAATACACTGTCATCACTCAGTTGAGCACAAGCATAGAAATTCAGGTGACCACACTCCGGAGAAGCTAGTGTCAGAGAGCCCGGGCGTGGCGTGCGTGCAGGGGGTGGGAGAACGGGGTCGGGGTGCGGAGCGAGGAGATCTCAGGTGCCCTCGCACCCTGGGCCTCTCCAGGCCCGCCCCTACTCAGCGGCTTCCCCCTGCCCCCATCGCATTCGCTTCTCAGGGCCGGGTGGCCTCTGCAGCTGCCCGGCATCCTGCCCGAGTCCCCCCCTGCCTACAAACTGTCTTCGAGTCTCTCTCTGAAACCTCGTCTCTTTCTGCCTCTGTCTCACCTGGCGTGGGTGCGTGCGAGTGCCTGTCCGTGTGCCTGGCTTTCGCTCCTCTGCTCTCTCAGGAAAGACTTTTGCTGGGCCGGCAGAGTGGGGGCAGGGCGGGTCCCGGTAGGGCGAAAAGGCGGGGCTGAGGCGCTCCAGGGGGTTTGCGCAGTGGGCAGGATGTGCGCCTGGGGCCCCGGCTGGGCTGCCTCTAAGCCCGCAGGAGGCTCCGGGGACCGCGGCCCCGGGCGGAAGCCCCGCTCGTCCGGAGCCACGTCACCCTGAGCAGCGAACGGGATGGTGGGGAGCAGGGAGTGAGGGGGCACCGAGACGTCCTCGCTGCTCTACCCACCCCACCTCGCCCCACACTAGGTCCCGCAGGCACGCCAGGCCCCGGCCGGGCCAGACGGGTGCTGGCCGGGGCTGGCGGTGTGCAGGGCCGTGGCGCCCTCCGCTGGCCCCCGAGCTGCCTCCCCTGGTTGGTCGGAGTCCAGTCGAGCGTCGTGCGGCTCAAGTGCAGCGCGCGCCAGCTCGAGAGCTGTGGCCCCAGGCCCGAAGGGCAGGTCAGAACGCAAGGGAGGCGCAACGTGGAGCTCTTGGGGCACCTGACAGCCGCCTCGGTCTAAGGCCATAGCACCCTGAACGTGCTCTATCTCCTCTGACCTGGGAAATTGAGTAGGGCCGGGCCTAGTCAGTACTTGCATGGGATACCGCCTAGTAGTTAGGCGGTTTTGTGATTTTTCTGAATGCCTACTTCACAAAGTTAGTATTGGATGACTGCACACAGGAAAACGAATAATGTTTTCGTACATAATCTTAAGAATCCAGCAGCTGGTCATTCTTTTTCCTGTCCTAACAGAGCTAACTGGAAGTCACTTGCTGTAAGTTCTACTGATTTAAGACCCTCATCCCTAACGGAAGGTATATAGGAAAACCCATAATATATCTAAATAAACATGAAAGATAGAAAGATGAGAAAAAAAAAATTCTCAGTGACATCTTAGTTGGTATATGAAACACGATGATTATGAAAGCACAACCCATAATCAAGTCCAGGCCATGGAAGCCTGTGACTTTCACTGAGTGTTGACTTCCCTTTCAGCTGAGGTTGTAAAAAGTGCTTTGTAAAATCCTGAGGTTTTGAAACACTTGTAGCCTCCTGAGGAGACTGCAATCAGAAGGCTTTCTAGAATATCCTGACGCTGTGGTGAGCTCAAGCAAAACATTCTGCAGAGGTCGGAAGACAGACATGTTTGGATGTGGGGATGACTTCTACTGCACTTAGGGAGAAAGGGCATGTACAAGTGGAGAAGCAAAACCTCAGTGACGGAATCTTTAAAGACTCCATACATGGAGAAGGAAATGGCAACCCACTCCAGTATTCTTGCCTGGAAAAATCCATGGACAGAGGAGTCTGGCGGGCTGAAGTCCACGGGATTCCATGACTGATCGTGTTTGCACGAGGGTGGAGGGAGACGGGTTGGTAGCAAGAAACTGGTAGAACTAATAAATAAAACAACAACAACAACAAAAAAAACTAAAGACTCGATAAAAATGACAATGACTGGTAGGAATAAACCTTCAGAAGTGCCTTCTCAGACCTCCCGTCTGAAGCACAAGCGTAATAAAGACATTGAGTTTTCACGGTCTCAGACAAAATTAGACTGGCTTATGACAATGGGCAGAGAGGCTCCTCTAAGACATCGGGGCTGGGCTTTACTGGAGGATGCACATCGATTGAGTGCATGGCTATGTGTTATGGAAATATGTCTTAGTGGCAGGGCGAAGGCATCTTCTTGAAGAACACAGCAAATAACACTACAAATTCAAGGAACTTGGCTACAATGACAATAGCTGATTTCATGTTGGCTACTGCTTGGCAGAGCTGGGTTCGCCTCTCCCATTAAGTACCTCAGTGGCCAGCTGTGAATGTAACCATTAGTTTCTCACTTAGAAACCGAACCTAATACTTGCCATGTGCACTAGTGCAAGAACAGTGCAATACCCAACAGGTAAAGGAACATGACAAGTGCCCACCAAGTCAAACAAAAGAGGAGGAGATAGGGAATCTATCTGAAAAACAATTTAGAATAATGATAATAAAAATGATCCAAATCTTGAAAACAAAATGGAGTTACAGATAAATAGCCTGGAGACAAAGATTAAAAAGATGCAGGAAATGCTTAACAAAGACCTAGAAGAAATAAAAGAGAGTCAATTAAAAATGAATAATGCAATGAATGAGATCAAAAACACTTTGGAGCGAACCAAGAGTAGAATAACGGAGACAGAAGATAGGATAAGTGAGGTAGACAATAGAATAGTGGAAATAAATGAAGCAGAGAGGAAAAAAGAAAAAATGATCAAAAGAAATGAGGACAATCTCAGGGACCTCTGGGACAATGTGAAACGCCCCAACATTCGAATCATAGGAGTCCCTGAAGAAGAAGACAAAAAGAAAGGCCATGAGAAAATACTCGAGGAGATAATAGCTGAAAACTTCCCTAAAATGGGGAAGGAAATAGCCACCCAAGTCCAAGAAACCCAGAGAGTGCCAAACAGGATAAACCCAAGGCGAAACACTCCAAGACACATATTAATCAAATTAACAAAGATCAAACACAAAGAACAAATACTAAAACAGCAAGGGAAAAACAACAAATAACACACAAAGGAATTCCCATAAGGATAACAGCTGATCTACCAATAGAAACCTTCCAGGCCAGAAGGGAATGGCAGGACATAATGAAAGTAATGAAAGAAAATAATCTACAACCTAGATTACTGTACCCAGCAAGGATCTCATTCAGATATGAAGGAGAAATCAAAAGCTTTACAGACAAGCAAAAGCTGAGAGAATTCAGCACCACCAAACCAGCTCTTCAACAAATGCTAAAGGACCTTCTCTAGACAGGAAATGCAGAAATGTTGTATAAACATGAACCCAAAACAACAAAGTAAATGGCAACGGGACCACACCTATCAATAATTACCTTAAATGTAAATGGGTTGAATGCCCCAACCAAAAGACAAAGATTGGCTGAATGGATACAAAAACAAGACCCTTATATATGCTGTCTACAAGAGACCCACCTCAAAACCAGAGACACATACAGACTAAAAGTGAAGGGCTGGAAAAAAATATTTCACGCAAATGGAGACCAAAAGAAAGCAGGAGTCACAATACTCATATCAGATAAAATAGACTTTCAAATAAAGGATGTGAAAAGAGACAAAGAAGGACACTACATAATGATCAAAGGATCAATCCAAGAAGAAGATATAACAATTATAAATATATATGCACCCAACATAGGAGCACCGCAATATGTACGGCACACGCTAATGAGTATGAAAGAGGAAATGAATAGTAACACAATAATAGTGGGAGACTTTAATACCCCACTCACAACTATGGATAGATCAACTAAACAGAAAATCAAAAAGGAAACACAAACCTTAAATGATACAATGGACCAGCTAGACCTAATTGATATCTATAGGACATTTCACCCCCAAACAATCAATTTCACCTTTTTCTCAAGTCCACACGGAACATTCTCCAGAATAGATCACATCCTGGGCCATAAATCTGGTCTTGGAAAATTCAGAAAAATTGAAATCATCCCAGTCATCTTTTCTGACCACAGTGCAGTAAGATTAGATCTCAATTACAGGAAAAAAATTGTTAAAAATTCAAACATATGGAGGCTAAATAACACGCTTCTGAATAACCAAAAAATCATAGAAGAAATCAAAAAAGAAATCAAAATATGTATAGAAATGAATGAAAATGAAAACACAACAACCCAAAACCTATGGGACACTGTAAAAGCAGTGCTAAGGGGAAGGTTCATAGCATTACAGGCTTACATCAAGAAACAAGAAAAAAGCCAAATAAATAGCCTAACTCTACACCTAAAGCAATTAGAGAAGGAAGAAATGAAAAACCCCAGGGTTAGCAGAAGAAAAGAAATCTTAAAAATTAGGGCAGAAATAAATGCAAAAGAAACTAAAGAGACCATAGCAAAAATCAACAAAGCTAAAAGCTGGTTTTTTGAAAAAATAAACAAAATTGACAAACCATTAGCAAGACTCATTAAGAAACAAAGAGAGAAGAACCAAATTAACAAAATAAGAAATGAAAAGGGTGAGATCACAACAGACAACACTGAAATACAAAGGATCATAAGAGACTACTACCAGCAGCTCTATGCCAATAAAATTGACAACTTGGATGAAATGGACAAATTTTAGAAAAGTATAACTTTCCAAAACTGAACCAGGAAGAAATAGAAGATCTTAACAGACCCATCACAAGCAAGGAAATCGAAACTGTAATCAAAAATCTTCCAGGAAACAAAAGCCCAGTACCAGATGGCTTCACAGCTGAATTCTACCAAAAATTTAGAGAAGAGCTAACACCTATGTTACTCAAACTCTTCCAGAAAATTGCAGAAGAAGGTAAACTTCCAAACTCATTCTATGAGGCCACCATCACCCTAATTCCAAAACCACACAAAGATGCCACAAAAAAAAGAAAACTACAGGCCAATATCACTGATGAACATAGATGCAAAAATCCTTAGCAAAATTCTAGCAAATAGAATCCAACAACATCTTAAAAAAATCATACACCATGACCAAGTGGGCTTTATCCCAGGAATGCAAGGATTCTTCAATATCTGCAAATCAATCAATGTAATACACCACATTAACAAATTGAAAGATAAAAACCATATGATTATCTCAATAGATGCAGAGAAAGCCTTTGACAAAATTCAACACTCATTTATGATTAAAACTCTCCAGAAAGCAGGAATAGAGGGAACATACCTCAACATAATAAAAGTTATATATGACAAACCCACAGCAAGCATCACCCTCAATGGTGAAAAATTGAAAGCATTTCCCCTGAAATCAGGAACAAGACAAGGGTGCCCACTCTCACCACTATTATTCAACATAGTCTTGGAAGTTTTGGCCACAGCAATCAGAGCAGAAAAAGAAGTAAAAGGAATCCAGATAGGAAAAGAAGAAGTGAAACTCTCGTTGTTTGCAGTTGACATGATCCTCTACATAGAAAACCCTAAATACTCTTCCAGAAAATTACTAGAGCTAACCAATGAATATAGTAAAGTTGCAGGATATAAAATTAACACACAGAAATCCCTTGCATTCCTATATACTAACAATGAAAAAACAGAAAGAGAAATTAAGGAAACAATACCATTCTCCATTGCAACAAAAAGAATAAAATACTTAGGAGTATATCTACCTAAAGAAACAAAAGACCTGTACATAGAAAACTATAAAACACTGATGAAAGAAATCAAAGAGGACACAAACAGATGGAGAAACATACCGTGTTCATGGATTGGAAGAATCAATATTGTCAAAATGGCTATTCTACCCAAAGCAATCTATAGATTCAATGCAATCCCTATCAAACTACCAACGGTATTTTTCACAGAACTAGAACAAATAATTTCACAATTTGTATGGAAATACAGAAAACCACGAATAGCCAAAGTAATCTTGAGAAAGAAGAATGGAACTGGAGGAATCAACCTGTCTGACTTCAGTCTCTACTACAAAGCCACAGTCATCAAGACAGTATGGTACTGGCACAAAGACAGAAATATAGATCAATGGAACAGAATAGAAAGCCTAGAGATAAATCCACGAACCTATGAACACCTTATCTTTGACAAAGGAGGCAAGGATATACAATGGAAAAAAGACAACTGCTTTAACAAGTGGTGCTGGGAAAACTGGTCAACCACCTGTAAAAGAATGAAACTAGAACACTTTCTAACACCACACGCAAAAATAAACTCAAAATGGATTAAAGATCTAAATGTAAGACCAGAAACTATAAAACTCCTAGAGGAGAACTTAGGCAAAACACTCTCCGACATGAATCACAGCAGGGTCCTCTATGACCCACCTCCCAGAATATTGGAAATAAAAGCAAAAATAAACAAATGGGACCTAATGAAACTTAAAAGCTTCTGCACTACAAAGGAAACTATAAGTAAGGTGAAAAGACAGCCCTCAGATTGGGAGAAAATAATAGCAAATGAAGAAACAGACAAAGGATTAATCTCAAAAATATACAAGAAACTCCTGAAGCTCAATTCCAGAAAAATAAATGACCCAATCAAAAAATGGGCCAAAGAACTAAACAGACATTTCTCCAAAGAAGACATACAGATGGCTAACAAACACATGAAAAGATGCTCAACATCACTCATTGTTAGAGAAATGCAAATCAAAACCACAATGAGGTACCATTACACGCCAGTCAGGATGGCTGCTATCCAAAAGTCTACAAGCAATAAATGCTGGAGTGGGTGTGGAGAAAAGGGAACCCTCTTACACTGTTGGTGGGAATGCAAACTAGTACAGCCACTATGGAAAACAGTGTGGAGATTTCTTAAAAAACTGGAAATAGAACTGCCATTTGACCCAGCAATACCACTTCTGGGCATACACACCACGGAACCCAGATCTGAAAGAGACACGTGCACCCCATTGTTCATCGCAGCACTGTTTATAATAGCCAGGACATGGAAGCAGCCTAGATGCCCATCAGCAGATGAATGGATAAGGAAGCTGTGGTACATATACACCATGGAATATTACTCAGCCATTAAAAAGAATTCATTTGAATCAGTTCTAATGAGATGGATGAAACTGGAGCCCATTATTCAGAGTGAAGTAAGCCAGAAAAATAAAGAACATTACAGCATACTAACACATATATATGGAATTTAGAAAGATGGTAATGATAACCCTATATGCAAAACAGAAAAAGAGACACAGAAGTACAGAACAGACTTTTGGACTCTGTGGGAGAAGGTGAGGGTGGGATGTTTCAAAAGAACAGCATGTATTTTATCTATGGTGAAAGAGATCACTAGCCCAGGTGAGATGCATGAGACGAGTGCTCGGGCCTGGTGCACTGGGAGGACCCAGAGGAGTCGGGTGGAGAGGGAGGTGGGAGGGGGGATCGGGATGGGGAATACGTGTAACTCTATGGCTGATTCGTGTCAATGTATGACAAAACCCACTGAAATGTTGTGAAGTAATTGGCCTCCAACTAATAAAATAAAATTAAAAAAAAAAAAAAAACTGAGCTATCCTAAAAATTAAAAAAAAAGCTACCTCTTCTATGCAACATCTGTGTGTCTTCTGTCTGTCTTCTTCCTCGCTGACGCCACTCATCCCTTGGGTATTCCTGGTCCTGCTGGGGCTGGACCTCGGCAATTTTGCTCAATGCTTTGGATCCTAGTGGAAAAACATGCTGTTAATCCTACTTTTGCGAGGATTAAAACCATCGTAAAAACTGGAATTTGTTTAAATATTTTTGGTTTAAATATATCTTGTGTATATAATTACCCAAATTACTGTTGGGTATTAGATTGCTATGTTACAATATGTATGGCATACATGAGTTCCACTGTTATTGATATGATATGTGGTGGAGAGGTATTTGGTGGTGCAAGTGATTTAAATGATGTGTTCACAGTGTTTATATTCCTGTTATGTGGTTAATGGGTCTTGGATTCACGTTTGAAATATGACTCCCTTGTCTTTTGTGATGCATGAGAAGTGCTGAAATTGAAGATGATGCAGGTTAAGTCTAGGGTTGAGGGTGTGAGTAGGGTGGGGGGGAGGGTGTGGGTTAGGTTAAGGGTGTGGATTAGGGTGTGGGTTACATTGTGGCTTAGGGGTTAGAAGTTAGGGGTGTGGGTGAGGGTGAGGGCTGAGGGGTGAAGGTGTCAGGTTAGGGTTGGGATGATGCGTTAGGGTTAGTGTGTCAGGTTAGGGTTGGGGGTCGGGTTGGTGTTAGGTTCTGGGATAGGGTTACAGTGTTGGTTAGGGTTAGGGTGTCGTGTTGGGGTTAGGGTTAGGGCAAGGGCGAGGGCAATTTCGCCTGGGACCTTATGGAGGGGCCTCACACTCAAAGGTAAAGGCAAAGTCACATCCACACTTCTGTTCCATCCCCTTTGCTCTATAGTAGAGCTCTAGTAAGCCTAGGCCTGGTAGGAAAACTCTTGGCTCCTGTGGGGACACATCCTGTGTGTGAATCTGCATACCAGACCTCGGGGCCACAGGGAGCCTGTTTTCTTCTGGGAGAGGGGACCCTGAAGCGGTGTTGCCTGGCAACAGCTTGAAAATCCATTAAATTGCACTTTATGTACCTCTGACAAAGCTAGATTTGCTCCACCTTTTCGCCATTTTGAAGCAAACCTTCCATACCCTCTCCCCAAGTAGGCAATGGGCCTACTTTGAGTAGAAAGTCCCCTTGAGGAGCTGAGCCCAGGAAGGCACCCAGTCATGTCAAACACACTCCAGCTGCTTACTTCCTCATGGGCAGTATCACTATCAGCTAGGAATGTCTTTGCAAGGATTGAAAAGGGAAGGGGAGATACATGGCCCTGCCTCTGAAATTTCAGTCCTCTGAGCAGAACTGGAATTCAATTGTATCAGCGAAACTGTGCCTTCCAAAGAGGCTTGCAAACACACCCCGAGTGGCTGCCTCTTCTTCCCTGAAGAAGGCGCCCTTTCCCTGCATCCTGCGGACTCCCTGTCCCAGCCTCCTGGAAAAGCGCTTCTTGGAGTTCCTTCTTGGAGTTCCTTTCTTAGTTGCAGTTATCCCTCAACTTGGGGCCATAGGGAGTAGCCCCACACTCACAGGGGAAGGCAGACCCACCTCCACACATGTCTTCCATCCCCTTTGCTCTGTAGGACAATTCTAGTGAGCCTAGGTCTGTCAGAAAATTCTTGGCTTTGACGGGAACACACCCTGTGTGTGAACCTGCATACCCGACCTAGGGGCCACAGGTCGCCTGTTTTGCTCGAGTGGGTCTTGAAGCAGTACAGCCTAGTGAGAGCTTGAAAATCCATCCAATTGCTCCTTTCTTACCTCTGACACCTAGCTTTGTTCCACCCTTTGGCAGTGTGGAGGGAAGAGGGCCCAACCCCGTCCTCAAGCGGACATGGGGCCTACTTTGAGAGGAAAGGCCCCCTTGAGGAGCTGAGCCCATCAAGGCACCCAGTCATGTCAAATATACTCCCACTGCTTGCTTCTTCATGGGTAGTACCACTATCAGCTTGGAATGTCTTTGCAAGGATCACAAAGGGAAGGGGAGATACACGACCCTGCCTCTGGAACTTCGGTCCTCTGAGCAGACCTGAGTGCTCTAGGGAGCCTAGGACTGTCAGGAAAATTCTTGGCTCCTACGGGGACACACCCCATATGTGAACCTGCATACCGGACCTCGGGCCACAGTGTGCCTGCTTCTCTTGGTGTGCCTAAAGCGGTGCAGCCTAGCAACAGCTATTGAGCCTAGGTCTGTCTGGAACATTTTGGATCCTGTGGGGAAAACACCCTGTGCACACCCCTAGATACCGGGCCTAGGGGCCAAAATTCTCACATGTCTCCTGGGGAACCCTAACACAGTGTGACCTAGCAACTGCTTGAAAATCCATCCCATTGCTGTTTTCCTCCTTCTGATACAGCTAGCATTGCTCCTTGCTTTGGGATATCTCAAGCAAGGGGCGAGTCCATAACTGCTCTCCTGGGGCCCAATGGATGTGCAAGGTGCCCTCAACCAGGTGACCCCAGCATGCCACCTGGCCCCCTCAGACACACTCCCGCAGCCTTCTTCCTCATAGGAAGCACCTCTCTGACCCAGGAATGTGTTTGCAAGGCTCGGAATGTGCAGGGAGACACATGGCCCTGACTCTGGAATTGAGGTCCTTGGGGCAGGCCTGCAGGTCTGACATCTGAGAAGCAAAACACTTGCTGCAAATAGAGGCCTGAAAACACACTCTGTGTATGACTTTCCTTCCTCCAAGGAAGATAGCTTTCCCAGTCTCCTGCATGCTGAGTGTCACACAGCTGGAATGTGCTTGCGTGGAGGTCATGATTCAGTGGCAATGGCCCCTGAGGCCCTGTGCCCAGGTAGGGCGCCCACACTCACAGGCAAATCAAAGCAACTTCCAAATGAGTCAGCTCTTCACATCTAGTGGCCAAAGTATTGGAGTTTCAGGTTCAATATTAGTCTTTCCAATGTATATTCAGACCTGATTTCCTTTAGGATGGAGTGGTTGGGTCCTCTTATAGTCTAAGCAAACTTCAAGCATCTTCTTCAGCACCACAGTGCAAAAGCATCAAATCTTTGGCTGTCAACTTTCTTTATAGTCCATCTTTCACATCCATACATGATATGGAAAAACCTTAGCCTTGACTAGACGGATCTTTGTTGGCAAAGCAATGTCTCAGCTTTTTAATATGCTGTCTAGTTTGGTTATCACTTTCCTTCCAAGTCGTAAGCATCTTTTAATTTCATGGCTGCAGTCACCATCTGCAATGATTTCCGAGCCCCAAAAAATAAAATCTGCCACTGTTTCCACTGTTTTCTCATCTATTTGCCAAGAAGTGATGAGACTGGATGCAATGATATTAGTTGTCTGAACGCTGAGCATTAAGCTATTTCACTCTCCTCTTTCTCTTTCATCAAGAGGCTCTTTAGTTCTTCACTTTCTGCCATCAGGGTGGTGTCATCTGCATATCTGAGGTTATTAATATTTCTCCCAGCAATCTTGATTCCAGTTTGTGCTTCATCCAGTGCAGCATTTCTCACGATGCCCTATATATAAGCAGATATAAGTTAAATAAGCAGGGTGCCAATATACAGCCTTGACATATTCCTTTTCCTATTTAGAACCAGTCTGTTGGTCCAGGTCCAGTTCTGTTTCTTCCTGACCTGCATATAGGTCTTTCAAGAGGCAGGTCAGGTGATCTGGTATTCTTATCTCTTTCAGAATTTTCCCCAGTTTATTGTGATACACACAGTCAAAGGCTTTGGCATAGTCAACAAAGCAGAAATAAGTGTTTTTCTGGAACTCTCTTGCTTTTTCAATTATCCAGTGGATTTTCGCAATTTGATCTCTGGTTCCTCTGCCTTTTCTAAATCCATCTTGAACATTTGGAATTTCACGGTTGACATATTGCTGAAGCCTGGCTTGGAGAATTTTGAGTGTTACTTTACTAGCATGTGAGATGAGTCCAGTTGTGTGACAGTTTGAACATTCTTTGTCATTGCCTTTCTTTGAGACTGGAATGAAAACTGAGCTAACAACCTAGATGTTTTCAATCGCATATGCTAAAAGAACTGCCTTTGCAGTTTCCAAGGGAAAAAACTTTCATTTTAACCAATTTTCTCTGAAGTTCAAGGAATATCATGGACATCCTCCATCAAAAAGTCATCTTTCTTTTATGTAATCACAGTTTCATGCCTAAATTATAGACCAACTCATGCTCAAATTGACTCTGATATCAGGGGCAGATCAGCTAGCTGATAAAAAGCTTGGATTGTCCCTCTGGAGGAAAGTGAGACCTTGGTCCCAAGAGAAGAATCTGAGGGCTTAAGGGAATTTGCAGGAGTGGGGAAATCTTGGTCCATCCTACATGTACCGTACTTAAATAATGCTTATTTATTTTACGGAAGTAAAAAAAAAAAAAAAAAAACAGATGATAAAAACAAATATAAATCACTGAAAGGTAAATAAATTCATCATCTGTGATTGAAAGCTGCATTCTAAGAAAGCTGTGTTCTCTTAACCTAGAGAGTAGACTAAATTCCAGTCTGGTACCAGCTTACCAGATAACAAACAAAAAGCGTTGTTTATGGGTAAGCTCAGGAAAGTCTTTTCCATGTATCTTGAGGTAGCAGTATTTTTGCAAAGGCATCAGTGTGAAACCATGGAAGGCATGTTTAAAACCTGATTAGATAAAAATTGACAAAATAAAAATTGACAAAATTGACAAAATAAAAATTGACAAAAAAAGTGACAAAATAGTCACTGCTGTGACTTGAAACACTTTAATATGATAACTAGAATTATAACTGACAGCATTTTACCAGGACATATCAGATTTTCATGGATGTCACATAGTTTCTAGGATACCTACATTAGTAACTGAAGGAGTCTTTGGGCTTAGAAAAGAAAACAACAGTCTCAAAGGCCCTTGCTTGTATCATTTAACATTGGAGAAAACAAAATCGAACTTTAGGTCCCACCCTGAGGCTCCAGGCCGGTTATATCTATCTATTTTCCCATGCAGCGTAGTGCCTGCTGGAAGTCCAAGGGATTTATCCTGCCTGGTAATTTCACCAGCTGGGACTCCACAACCCTTAGTCTGGCCGGCTGACCCCGCCCTGCTTCCAGCACTTTGCAGGCCAGCAGGCCCTTGACCACCTGCTGGGACAGGAAAGGGAAGGGTCCACGAATTGCATCCTAGAAACTTAGTAGGGTGCATGTATTTAAAAACCTGGTGGCCACCCAGGCAGGAGAGAAGGGAGGAGGGCACCTTGCTGCCCTTTCATGGGGGAATCTGTGGCTGTCCTGCTGAGAGGGGGCCTTTCCATGGGGACCCTGTGCAATAAGTTTGGTGTTTTGGAACTGAATAATTAGAACGTGTAAAATTTTTAATTTATGTGGTGCTTTAATTAAAAAAAAAAAAAAAAACAAGCAGCTCCATGTTTTCTGCAAATTGAGGCCTCAAACTTGAAGGCCTATTTTCCTTCCACTGTGGCATTCTATGAAGAAATGTGCGTTTTTTAAAGAAAAGGGTCAGAAAAGTGAGGGAAACAGAAAAGCCAGAGGTGCCCCAGGAGTTTGGTGAAGGTCTTAGGAGGTCACTTGTAAATGCTGCTGGCCATCGGGAGGCAGTCTCTTGTGACCAATGGGCACAGAGCTCTGCAGGCTTGTCCTTTGCATGGATGTTCTTGTTTGTGGAAATCCAGCTCAGAGCCATCTCCTGATGTGTAAGAATTTCCCAGACTAGACCCCTAGGCAAATCCCACAGGGCCAGGGACTCCTTTCTTCATTATATTTGTCTGTTTGACTGAAAACCAGAAATGGCATATATTTCTTTCAATCTGGTCTATCATCCAGGCCTTGGAGTAATATTTCCCCTCCCCCTCAATAGGCTTGGGTTCCGGTGATGAATTATCGTCAGTTGTCCATGATTTCGCAGATGAGGAAACTGAGAGTCGGAGAGGGTGGAGGACTGTCCAAGGGAGAATGGGATATCCTTCCAGGAACACTGGCTCCTGGGTTTTTAATGAGCTTCCTACCCAGCATGGTCATTAAGTGGCAAGGGTTGACATTGAGAATAAACTATTGGTGGAAATGAAAAAGGCTTTTTGAAAGAATGTGCCTACCAGCTGTGCATCTTATGGAGTATTTTCATTGTACTTCCCAGCCCTTGGAAAGTGCTGGGCACAGGGCAGATGCTTCATCATTTTTATTGAATAAGTTCAATGTCACACAATTGTATCTGTAGTGTCAGCAACACTATGAGGTATATTAGAACAGTGATGGTCCCAGTTGGTACCCACAAGGATATTTTAAAAAAATGAAACAAATCTCTCTGATCATCACCAAGGCTATCAGAGGTCTACTGCAGACTCCACACAAGGGAGGGTCTACCTCTTGGGACATCCCCACTTCAGCATCTCCCTAAACCAGCAATCTAGGACAGCTGAGTACACTTGAAGTTCCTTCCTTGACCTTGGGAGTTTTTTTGGAAGACAATTTTTTGACAGACAGGGGTGGGGCAAGGTTTTGGGATGTTTCAAGTGCAGTCCATTTATTGTGCACTCTATTTCTGTTTCTGTTCCCTGGAGGCTCAGTTGGTAAAGAGTCTGCCTGCAATGAGGGAGACCCGGGTTTAATCCCTGGGTCAGGGAAATCCCCTGGAGAAGGAAATGACAGCCCACTCCAGTATTCTTGCCTGAAGAATTCAATGGACTGAGGAGCCTGGTGGGCTACCAAGGGCTGGACATGGCTGAGTGATCAAACTCTTATTTCTATTATTATTTCACCAGCTCCACCTCAGATCATCAGGCATTAGATCCTAGAGGTTGGGGGCCCCTGCTTTAGTTCCCTCTTTCATCTTCTACACAGCTCCAGCATGCTTCCTCCTCCTCTTCCACCTGCAGAACTACCTGCTGGGCTTCTCTGAGTGTGATTAAGAGTTTCCTTCCCTCACTGTCTTTCCTCTGAGTCCCTTTTCCTAAATGGGTTTCCATGATCTCCTTTAGGCACTTTTTCCCCAGGTGGTGCTAGTGGTAAAGAACCTACCTGCCAATGCAGGAATCCTATCCCTGGGTTGGGAAGATCCCCTGGAGGAGGGCACCCAGCCCACTCCAGTATTCTTGCCTGGAAAATTCCCATGGACAGAGGAGCCTGGTGGGCTCTGACAGTCAGACGTGATTGAAGCGACTTAGCACAGCATACCATAGGACCTTTGAACTGCAGACTCATGTGATTGTTTGGATTCTTTGGAGTCCCTTGTTATTCCACGTGTATGTTAGGGTCAGCTTGTATATTGCTTCCTAAAGGCCTGGAGAGGGTAATAGACAGGAAGGCCAGGGGTCTCCAGACAGAGGGAATAGGCTGCAAGTGTCAGACGTTTTTTCATCTCTTAAGCAGCTGGAGGAACGAAACGAGTGCTACATTTTTTCCCCTTCTCAATACAAATTTAAGAGGTTTCTCTTAAAATTTTGTGTTGCTATGACGACTCCTGGCTCCACCTGAACTTAACTTTTCTCAAACCTTCAGCTAAGCAATGCATTTTGTCTTAAGGAAAGGTTTGTCTTAAGCTATGTTAATATACTACGTATTTCTGCTAGACTCTGTCTTCAGGTCGGTTCCCCCTAAAGGCTCAGAACCGACTTGACAAACCAATATGTTTTACTCATACCTGTTCTCCTAATCTATGTTAATGAAATGATATATTTGCTTGGAAATCTGCCTTTCTTCAAAATTCATGTCAATCATTCTATGGCCCGGGATGACTCACCTGCTGCCAATATTATCTCAATGCATGTTGTGGGTGAGGGACCTGGTGTCATTCTCTCAGACATTGCCTTTCTTTCATTAGCAGACTGCTAGTGGCTGTATAACATCTGCCTAAAGACTAGCAGGGGGTACTCTTACTGCCCCCGTCTGATGTCTATGTCAGCAGCTTTCTCTATCTCTTTTATACTTTAATAAAACTTTATGACACAAAAGCTCTGAGCGATCAAGCTTTGTCAACTGGCCCTGGATTGAATTCTTCTCCTCTGGAGGCCAAAAATCCTGGCGCCTTTTGTGGTTCAGCAATGACCTTTCAGTCTTTTGTAATTCATATTGAATCTTCATTTCAGATTGAAGATGCATTCCATGGTATTGCCATCTTAAGTCTTTCCATCGCTATGGAATATCTGTGCATGTATTCAGGATATTTTTCAGCAATCGTGTATAATTTCCAATGTGCCAGTCTTGTCATCCTCATTACACCCATGGCAAAATATTTTATTAATGTTGACACTATCAAAAGGAAATTGTTTTTTTAAATTCCTTTTCAGATTATTATTTGCTAGTGTATACAGATAAAACTGTGTAATCATTCATTTTTATCAGCTTGGACAGCTTGATAGTTGTCTTTACTTTCTTTACTTCCTCATACTTTAAGATTATCCTAGCTTATATATTTACTGTCTCGCCCCTAGTCTCAATCGTTTATTCAAAGAATTTCTGTCCTTTTTTTTAAACACTGAATTATTTTTGACAATGCTGGGTCTTTGTAGCTAGATACCTAGTTGTAGTGAGCAGAGGCTACCCTCTAGTTGACTTGCCATGGCTTCTCATTGCAGCGCTTTCTCTGGTTGCAGAACTTGGGCTCTGGAGCATGCAAGTACTTCAATAGTTGTACAGGGGCTTAGTTGCCCCTGGGCATGTGGAATCCTCTAGGACCAGGGGTTGAACCAGTGTTCCCTGCATTGGTAGGCAGATCCTTTACCACTGGGCCACCAGGGACATTTCCTGTTCTTTTTCATTATAGAGTGATATTTAAAACATACATGTAGGAGCTAAATATGCTCAGCTGACAATATTTGGAAATATACATGTATTCCAGCTTATATATTCAGTTGAAGGTAATTTGTGATGATGTCTCCATGAATCTTGTAACCTTTCCTTTTGTTTATCCATAACTTACCATTCCAATGGTAAGATACCTGGCTTCCACCACTTGTCATGTATGGAATTCAGTGCTTGTCCCATGTGGTTACTGAAACAACTGTCAGACTGTCTTCCAAAGGGGGCTGTGCATGCATCCCACCAGTATCTTGAGTATGTTTCTGTAGGAGAGTTTACTATCAGTATACCCTCCGTGGCCAGGTGTCTATTTCAATCTTTACCAGTTATGAATGGGCTTGTTTGCTCTAGTGTTCTTGGACAATTTGAGGACTCCTGTCTAGTTATGAGGGACACAGGAATCTCCTTGAGGCTTGGCAGGGCAATCAGCACACTTCTCGAGGTGAGGAGGGAGACCCAGGGTCCCTTTCCAGTTGCCATAGGGATATTGGGATTCCTACCAATTTTCAAGAGGAGTCAGGCATCATCACCTTTTGAATCATTGAATTCTGCATGCCTCTCGAGGTGTCAACGGGATGTGAGGCCTCCTGTCGATAAGAGGCGGGGACCTAGGACTTTCTCTATGCTCTCCATAGGGGATTCACACATCCCTTCATCCTGTGAGATGAAAGATGAGCCTGCATTCAAGCCACTGTAGGGAAATCGGACCTTCTTTCGAGTCAGGGCGTCTCAGGGTCAATTCCACTTGAGGCAGCAAACTCAGGGTCCCTCCCACATACTTACTGCTGAGAGACACCTCCTCTGGTTGTGCTTGTGGAATGGTGGCATACCTCTTGAGTGGAAGCCAGGGAATCAGCTCTCATTTCAAGATGATTTGGGGTACATGGAGCTTTCCTCGAGTTGCTGTGCTGAACTTGGTGTTCTTCTAGACTTGGGACAGTGTTCTCGGGATCTCTGCAGTTGCCTAAAGGAAGCCAACCCACTTGTCGTGTTTGATGCAGAACACGGGATGGCTCTGAAGCCAATGCAGTGGAATAGGGACTCATCTCGAGTTGATTTGGGATACACGAAGCTATTTCCCATTGCTTCAGTGACATCAGGGTCCCTCTGGACTTGAGACAGTGTTCTTGGGGACTCTCTGGAATTCCATCAAGCAAGTAATGGCTCCTTACGTATTTGATGGGGAACACGGAATTGCTCTGCATGCAATGCAGGGGAATCAAGCCTCATCTCGCGGCGAGAAGGCAGTCTCATGGTTTCTCTCGAGTTGCGGCGCGAACCTGGGGTATATTCTCCAGGTACGGCGGGGATGGCCCTTCAAAACTCATGTTTGTTCAGCGACGTCAGGACTCCTGTCTAGTTACGAGGGACACCTCAGGAATCTCTTCGAGGCTTGGCAGGGCAATAGGGACGCTTCTCAATGTGAGGCGGGAGACCCAGGGTTCCTTTCCAGTTGCCACAGTGAGACTGGGATTCCTATCAATTTTCAAGAGGAGTCAGGCGTCATCACCTTTTGAAACATTGAATTCCGCCTACCTCCATGTCAAAGGGATGTGAGACCTCCTGGCGTGATGAGGCCAGGACTTAAGGCTTTCTCTAGGGTCTCCGTATTGGATTCAGACATCCCTTCATCTTGTGCAATGAAAGACGAACCTGCATTCAAGCCACTGCAGGGAAATCCGGCCTTCTTTCTTGTCAGGGCATTCGGACTCCATTCCACTTGAGGCAGCAAACTCAGGGTCCCTCCCCCATATCTATTGATGAGAGAAGCCTCCTCTTGGGGTGCTTGTGGAAAGTTGGCATACCTCTTAAGTTGAATCCTGGGAATCTGCTCTCATCTCGAGATGATTTGGGGTACATAGAGCTTTCCTCAAGTTGCTGTGCTGAACCTGGTGTTCCTCTAGACATGGGACAGTGTTTTTGGGGAGTCTCTGGAGTTGCCTAAAGAAAGTGAAGCAACTTGTCTTGCTTGATGGGGAAAGCGGAATTTCTCTGGAGCTAATGTGGCAGAATCGGGCCTCATCTCCAGTTGATTTGGTGTACACGGAATTATTTCGCATTGCTGCGGTGACCTCAGGGTCCCTCTAGGCTTGTGAGTGTATTCTTGGGGACTCTCTGGAGTTCCATCAAGCAAGTCAAGGCTCCTACGCATTTCATGGGGAAAACGGAATTGCTTTGCACGCAACGCAGAGGAATCTGGCCTCATATAGTGGCGAGGGGATGTCTCATGCTTTTTCGCGAGTTGCGCTGGGAACCTGGAGTATATTCTCGAGTTACAGCGGGGATGGCCCTTCAAAAGTCGTGTTTGTTCAGCGACGTCAGGACTCCTGTCTAGTTATGAGGGACACCTCAGGAATCTCTTCGAGGGTTGACACATCAATAGGGACGCTGCTAGAGGTGAGGCGGGAGACCCAGGGTCCCTTTCCAGTTGCCACAGGGATACTGGGATTCCTATCACTTTTCAAGAGGAGTCAGGCATCATCACCTCTTGAAGCAATGAACTCTTGGTGCCTCTCTAGGTGTCAAAGGCATGTGAGGCCTCCTGTCGAGAGGAGGAGGGGAACTAGGGCTTTCTCTAGGGTCTCCACAAGGGATTCAGACATCCCATTGTCTGGTGAGATGAAAGACAAGCCTCCATTCAAGCCACTGCAGGGAAATCAGGCCTTCTTTTGAGTCAGGGCATCTCGGTGTCCATTCCATTTGACGCAGCAAACTCAGGGTCCAACTCACATACCTATTGCTGAGAGAAGCCTACTCTAGAGGTGCTTGTGGAAAGTTGGCATACCACTTGAGTCAAAGCCAGGGAATCAGCTCTAATCTCGAGACGATTTGGGGTACATGGGGCTTTCTTCGAGGTGCTGTGTTGCAACTGGTGTTCCTCCAGACTTGGGACGGTGTTCTCGGGGAATCTCTGGAGTTGCCTAAAGGAAGTAAAGCCACTACTCCTGTTTGATGGGGAACACGGGATGGCTCTGGAGCAAATGCAGGGGAATTGGGCCTCGGCTCGAGTTGATTTGCAGTATGGAGCTATTTCGCATTGCTGCGGTGACACAAGGGTCCCTCTAGACTTGTGACAGTGTTCTTGGGGACTCTCTGGAATGCCATCAAGCAAGTCAAGATTCCTTACGTGTTTGATGGGGAACACGGAATTGCTCTGCAATGCAGAGCAATCAGGCCTCATCTTGCGGCCAGGGGGAAGTCTCATGGTTTATCTCAAGTTGCGGTGGGAACGTGGGGCATATTCTCGAGTTAAGGTGGGGATAGACTTTCAAAACTCCTGTTTGTTAAGCGACATCAGGACTCTTGTCTAGTTATGAGAGACACCTCAGGAATCTCTTTGAGGCTTGGCAGGGCAATAGGGACGCTTCTTGAAGTGAGGCGGGAGACCCTGGGTCCAATTCCAGTTGCCACAGTGATATTGGGATCCCTATCACATTTCAAGAGGAGTCAGGCATCGTCACCTTCTAAGCATTGAACTCCGCGTGCCTCTCGAGATGTCAAAGGGATGTGAGGCCTCCTGTCGAGATGAGGCGGGGACATAGGGTTTCCTCTAGGTCCTCCACAGGGGATTCAGACATCCCTTCATCTTGTGAGATGAAAGACGAGCCTACATTAAAGCCACTGCAGGGAAATCTGGCCTTCTTTTGAGTCAGGTCATCTTGGTGTTCATTCCACTTCAGGAAGCAAACTCAGGGTCCAACTCACATACATATTGCTGAGAGAAGCCTCCTCTTGAGGTGCTTGCAGAAAGTTGGCATACCTCTTGAGTCGAAGCAGGGAAATCAGCTCTAAATCTCAAGACGATTTGGGGTACATGGGGCTTTCCTCGAGTTGCTGTGTTGCACCTGGTGTTCCTCTACACTTGGGACAGTGTTCTCGGGGAATCTCTGGAGTTGCTTAATGAAGTCATGCCACTTGTGTTTGATGGGGAACGCAGAATGACTCTGGAGCCAATGCAGGGGAATGGGGCAGCATCTCGAGTTGATTTGGGGTAGACGGATCTATTTCCCGTTTCTGCACTAACCTCACGGTCACTCTAGACTTGTTACAGTGTTCTTGGGTACTCTCTGGTGTCCCATCAAGCAAGTCAAGGCTCCTTACATGTTTGATGGGGAACACAGAATTGCTCTGCATGCAATGCAGAGGAACCGGGGCTCATCTCGTGGCCAGGGAGAAGTATCATGGTTTTTCTCGAGTTGCGGTGGGATCCTGGGATATATTCTCGAGTTACGGTGGGGATGGCCCTTCAAAACTCGGATTTGTTCAGCTATGTCAGGACTCCTGTCTAGTTAAGAGGGACACCTCGGGAATCTCTTCGAGGCTTGGCAGGTAATAGGGACGCTTTTGGAGATGAGGCGTGAGACCCAAAATCCCTTTCCACTTGTGACATGGATATTGGGATTCCTATCACTTTTCAAGAGGAGTCAGGCATCGTCACCTCTTGAAGCAATGAACTCTTGGTGCCTCTCTAGGTATCAAAGTCATGTGAGGCCTCCTGTCGAGATGAGATGGGGAACTAGGGCTTTCTCTAGGGTCTCCACAGGGGATTCAGACATCCTTTCATCTGGTGAGATGAAAGACGAGCCTGCATTAAAGCCACTGCAGAGAAATCGGGCCTTCTTTTGAGTCAGGGCATCTCGGGGCCCATTCCACTTCAGGCAGCAAACTCAGGGTCCAACTTACATACCTATTGCTGAGAGAAGCCTCCTCTAGAGGTGCTTGTGGAAAGTTGGCATACCTCTTGAGTTGAAGCCAGGAAATCAACTCTAATCTCGAGACGATTTGGGGTACATGGCGCTTTCCTCGAGTTGCTGTGTTACGCTTGGTGTTCCTCTAGACTTATGACAGTCTTCTCGGGGATTCCCTGGAGTTGCCTAAAGGAAGTCAAGCGCCTTGTCGAGTTTGATGGGGAAAGTGGGATGGCTCTGGAGCCAATGAAGGGGAATCGGGCCTCATCTCGAGTTGAAATGAGTGAATCACGTGTGAATCACGTGTGCATCAAGTGTGAATCACGTGTCCATCATGTGTGTGTCACGTGTGTGTCACGTGTGCATCACGTGTGCATCACGTGTGTGTGACATGTCCATCACGTGTGAGTCACGTGTTCATCAGGTGTGTGTCACGTGTCCATGACGGGTGAATCACGTGTTCATCACATGTGTGTCACTTGTGTGTCACGTGTGCATCACGTGTGTGCACGTGGGAATCACGTGTGCGTCACGGGTGCGTCATGTGTGCATCACGTGTCCATCAGGTGTGCGTCACTGGTGCATCACGTGTCCATCACGTGTGCGTTACGTGTGCGTCACGAGTTCATCATGTGTGCGACATGTGTTCATCACGTGTGCATCACGTGTGCATCAAGTTTGCGTCACGTGTGAATCACGTGTTCGTCATGTGTGTGTCACGTGTTCATCACGTGTCCATCATGTGTACATCACGTGTGAGTTACATGTGCGTCTCGTGTGCATCACATGTTCGTCATGTGTGCGTCACGTGTTCGTCACGTGTGTGTCACGTCTGCATCACGTATTCATCACATATGTGTTACGTGTGCATCACATGTGCATCACATGTGCGACACGTGTGCGTCACGTGTTCGTCACGTGCGCATCACGTGTGCATCAAGTTTGCGTCATGTGTGAATCATGTGTTCATCACGTGTGTGTCACGTGTTGATCACGTGTCCATCATGTGTGCATCACATGTGCGTCACGTGTGCATCTCGTGTGCATCACGTGTTCGTCACGTGTGCGTCACGTGTGTGTCATGTGTGCATCACGTATTCATCACATATGGGTTATGTGTGCATCACGTGTTCATCACGTGTGAGTCACATGTGTGTCACACGTGAATCACGTGTGCATCACGTGTTCATGACTTGTTCATCACATGTGCCTCACGTGTTGTTCACTTGTTCACAACGTCTGTGTGACGTGTGCATCATGTTTTCATCACGTGTGCATCACGTGTTCATCATGTGTGAGGCACGTGTTCATCACATGTGAGTCACGTGTTCTTCACGTGTGAATCATATGTCCATCACATGTGCATCACTTGTGCAACACGTGTTCGTCACGTGTGCGCCACGTGTGCGTCACCTGTGAATCACTTGTTCATCACGTATTCATCACGTGTGTGTTATGTGTGCATCACGTGTTCATCACATGTGTATCACGTGTGAATCACGTGTGCATCACCTGTTCATTACATGTGCATCACGTGTGAATCACGTGTTCATCACGTGTGCCTCACTTGTGCACCACATGTTCATCACATGTGCACCTTGTGTGCATCACGTGTTCATCACGTGGGCATCACGTGTGCACCTCATGTGCACCTTGTGTGCATCACGTGTGAATCAGGAAAAGAACTGAATGGGATAGACTAGAGATCTCTTCAAGAAAATTAGAGATACTAAGGGAACACTTCATGCAAAACTGGGTTTGATAAAAGATAGAAATGCTATGGACCTAGCAGAAGCATAAGCTATTAAGAAGATGTGGCAAGAATACACAGAAGTACTGTAGAAAATATCTTCATGACCCAGATAATCACAACGGTGTGATCACTCACCTAGAGCGAGACATCCTGGAGTGTGAAGTCAAGTGGCAATTAGAAAGCATCGTAAGAACAAAGCTAGTGGAGTTGATGGAATTACAGTTGAAGTATTTCAAATACTGAATGATGATGCTGTGAAAGTGCTGCACTCATAATGCCTGCAAATTTGGAAATCTCAGCAGTGGCCACAGGACTGGAAAAGGTCAGTTTTCATTCCAAATAGAAAGAAAGGTAATCCCAAAGAATGCTCAAAACACCACACAATTATGCTCATCTCACACGCTAGTAAAGTAATGCTCAAAATTCTCCAAGCCAGGCTTCAGCAATACGTGAACTGTGAACTTCCAGATGTTCAAGCTGGCTTTAGAAAAGGCAGAGGAACCAGAGATCAAACTGCCAACATCTGCTGGATCATTGAAAAAGCAAGAGAGTCCCAGAAAAAAAAATCTATTTCTGATTTATTGACTACACCAAAGCCTTTGACTGTGTGGATCACAATTAACTGTGGAAAATTCTGAAAGAGATGGGACTACCAGACCACCTGACCTGCCTCTTGAGAAACCTGTATGCAGGTCAGGAAGCAACAGTTAGAACTGGACATGGAACAACAGACTGGTTCCAAATAGGAAAAGGAGTACGTCAAGACTGTACGTTGTCACCCTGCTTATTTAACTTATATGCCGAGTACATCATGAGAAATGCTGGGCTGGAAGAAGCACAAGCTGGAATTAAGATTGCCAAGAGAAATATCAATAATCTCAGACATGCAGATGACACCACCCTTATGGCAGAAAGTGAAGAAGAACTAAAAAGCCTCTTGATGAAAGTGAAAGAGGAGAGTGAAAAAGTTGGCTTACAGCTCAACATTCAGAAAACTAAGATCATGGCAACAGGTCCCATCACTCCATGGGAAATCGATGGGGAAACAGTGGAAGCAGTGTAAGATTTTATCTTTTTGGGCTCCAAAATCACTGCAGATGGTGATTGCAGCCATGAAATTAAAAGAAAATTACTCCTTGGAAGGAAAGTTATGACCAACCTAGATAGCATAATAAAAAGCAGAGACACTACTTTGCCAACAAAGGTCCCTCTGTTCAAGGCTATGGTTTTTCCAGTGGTCATGTACAGATGTGAGAATTGGACTGTGAAGAAAGTTGAGCACCGAAGAGTTTATGCTTTTGAACTGTGGTGTTGGAGAGGACTCTTGAGAGTTCCTTGAACTGCAAGGGCATCCAACTAGTACATCCTAAAGGAGATCAGTCCAGGGTGTTCATTGGAATGACTGATTCTGAAGCTGAAACTCCCATAATTTGGCCACCTGGTGCGAAGAGCTGACTCATTGGAAAATACCCTGATGCTGTAAGGGATTGGGGACAGGAGGAAAAGGGGATGACAGAGGATGAGATGGCTGCATGGCATCACCGACTCGATGTACATGAGTTCGAGAAATCTCCTGGAGTTGGTGACTGACAGGGAGGCTTGGCGTGCTGTGATTCATGGGGTCCCAAAGAGTCAGACATGACTGAGCGACTGAACGGAACTGAACTGATATGAATAACTAATTAAAAGTAAAGTAAAGTTGCTCAGTCATGTCCAACTCTTTGTGGCCCCATGGACTGTAGCCTACCAGGCTCCTCTGTCCATGGGGTTTTCCAGGCAAATGTACTGGAGTGGGTGGCCATTTCCTTCTCCAGGAGATCTTCCTGACCCAGGGATCTAACCTGGGTCTCCAGCATTGCAGACAGATGCTTTACCATTTGAGCCATATAATTCCATTGCTAACACGTGCAAGGGGCTACTCTTTCTGCCCTCTTCTGATGCCTATGTCAGAAGATTTCTCTATCTCCTTTATACTTTAATACAACTTTATTACACAAAAGCTCTAAGCAATCAAGCCTCGTCTCTGGACCTGAATTGAATTCATCTCCTCTGGAGGCCAAGAATTCCAGTGTCTTTGCATGGTTCAGCAATACCTTTCAAGATCATCCTGGAGATTCTGGCCATGTTCCTCAGGAACATGGTCAGATAGGAGGTCACCCTTGAGACTGTGGGCTTTTGACCCAGGTGCAGGGTGTTGGAGTGGCGGGAATCCTGGATAATTTGCACATGTGACCCCAGGTAAAGGGTCTGGGAGGTAAGGTCACCTTGGAGACTGTGAATATGCTACCCAAGGTGCAGGGTGTGGGAAATAATGTCACCCTGGAGAATGTAGACTTCTAGCACAAGGGATGAGTTCTTGACATTGGGGTCTCATGGGAGACTGGATGATTCCGCTCAGACAGTGTGTGGGGATGGGATTCACCCTGGAGACTGTAGATATGTGATCTCAGGTACAGGATTTCCGAGGGGGTCACCCTGGAGCCTGAGAATATGTGATTCCAGGTGCAGAGTCTGCAAGGGAGTCACCATGGAACCTGTGTTTGTGTGACTCCAGGTGAGGTCTACAAAGTTTTGACAAACAGGAGACTGTGGACATGTGACCCCTATTACAGGGTCTTGGAGGGGGGAACCTTTGTGGCCAGGGTCATGGGATGCAAGGTTATATGTCTGGGAGGTGGGGATACCCTGAGAGTATGGAAGTGTGACCCCAGGTACAGGTTCTGGGAGTTGGTGCCATCCTGAAAATGGTGGACATTTCACCCGAGGTATGGTTTCTGGGAGGTGGGGTCACCCTGAAGACTCTGGACATGTGACCCCAAATGCAGGGTCTGGGAGGTAGACTCACCGTGGAAAAAGTGGACTTGTGACCCCAGATACAGGATCTTGAGGGTGGGGTCACCTGGAGGCTGTGGACTTGTGACACCAAGTACAGGTTATACAGGGGGCCACCTTCGAGACTGTGGACATGTGATCACAGGTGTATGGTATGGGAAGTTTGGTAACCTAGGAGATTGTGGATATATGACAGTAGGTACAGGGTCTCAGGTATGTCCCCATGGAAAGTGTGGACATGTGACCCCAGGTGCAGGTTTGGGTGGGGTCACCCTGGAGACTGTGGTCGTGTGACCCAAAGTTCAGGGTAGGAAAAGGGTTTCACCCTGTAGACTGTGGATCTATGACCACAGGTACAGGATCTGGTGGTAGTCACTGTGGCGATGATGGACGTATGAAACCTAGTACAAGTTCACGGAGGGGGTCACCCTCCAAGACTGTGTACATGTGACCCTCGTTTCGGGGTCTGGGTTGAGGTCACTCTGGAAACTATTTGCCGTGTGACTTAGATGCAGGGTTAGGGGACGCGTTTACTTTGAAGATTGTGGTCATGTGACCTCAAATGCACCATTTGGGAGGCAAATCATCTTGGAGACTGGATACGTGACCGTAGATCCAGGGTCTGAATGGGATTCCCCAAGGTGAGATTGTGAATATGTGACTCCAGGTGCAGGGCCTGCGAGGGAGTCACCTTGGAACCTGTGTTTGTGTGACTCCAGGTGGAGGGTCTGGGAAGTGACGACACTCTGGAGACTGTGAACATGTGACCCCATTACAGGGTCTTGGAGGGGGTAACCCTGGCATCCAAGATCATGGGACACCATGTTAAATGTCTTGGCGTGTGGTAACCGAGACTATGGAAGTGGGACCCCAGGTACAGGTTCTGGGAATTGGGGCCAACCTGAGTGACTGTGGATGTTTCACCCTAGGTACAGTTTCTGGGAGGTGGGGTCACCCTGGAGACTCTCGACAAGTGACCCCAAGTGCAGAGTCTGGGAGGGGTCTCACCCTGGAAACAGTGGACTTGTGACCCTAGGTACAGGGTCTTAACGGTAGAGTCATCCTGGAGTCTGTCGACTTGTGACACCAGGTACAGGTTTAGGAGGGGGATCACCCTGGATACTGTGGATGTGTGATCACAGGTGCATGGTATTGGAAGTGGGGAAGTCCAGGAGACTGTATATATGACACTAGGTACAGGGTCTGGGGGATGACACCATGGAGAATATGGACTTGTGATCCCAGGTGCAGGTTCACAAGGTTCAGGGTACAAAATGGGTCTCATCAGGCAGACTGTTGAACTGTGACCACAAGTTCAGGATCTGCTGGTGGTCACTGTGGCAATGGTGATCGTGTGAAATCTGGAACAAGTTCAGGGAAGAGGTCACCCGTGAGACAGTGGACATCACTCTGGAGACTGTGGATGTGTGAGTAAGGTGCAGGGTTAGGGGATGGGGTCACTTTGAAGATTGTGGACATATGACCCCAGATGCACTGATTGGGGAGGCAAGTCATCCTGGATAGTGGGCATTCGACCCTAGATGCAAGGTCTGACCTGGGTCCCCCAAGACACTAGGATATCTGAACCCAGGTACAGGGTCTAGGATGGGGGTGATCCAGGAAACTCTGTATATGTGACCTCAGGTACAGTGTCTGGGAGGTACGGGGTCACTCTGGGGACTGCAGGCATTTAATGGCAGGGAAATGGTCTGGAAGGGGTGTCACCCTGCATGATGTGGATATGTGAGCCCAGGTGCAGTGGGCAAAGTGGGGTTCACGCTGGAAACTGTTGACATGTGACTCCAGGTGCAGGGTATGGGAGGGCGAACATCCTGGAGATTGTGGATGTGTGTAAATAAGCACAGGGTCTGGCAGGGGAGGGTTACCCTGGAATCTGTGGCCAAGTCACCAAAGGTATAGGGCATGAGAGGTCGGGTCACACCGGATACTGAGAACATGTGACCCAAGTTACAGAGACCAGGAAGGGGGTCACCACGGAGCCTGTGAATCTGTTAGTACATGTGCAGAGTCTGGGAAATGACATCACACAAAAGTCTAGGGACATGGGATGCCAGGTGAACGGTCTGGGAGGGAGTCACCCTGGAGTCAGTTGACATGTGACCCTGGGTACAGGCACTTGTGGGTGGGGAAAGCCTCGAGACTGTGGACATGTGATCCCAGTTACTAGCCCTTGAATGTGGGTAAATCCAGGAGACTCTGGACATGTGACCCCAGGTATAGGGTGGGGAAGTTGGAGTCACCCTGGCGACTGTGCCAATGTAATCACGTGTACAGAGTCTGGGGAGGCGTGTATTCCTGTCCAACATGTACATGTAACCCCAGGTAGAGGGTTAGAGATACGGGGTCACCCTGGAGACTGGGGCAATGTGACCAGAATTACAATATTCTATGAGGTGTAGTCACCCTGGAGACTGCGGAGGTGTGAGACCTGGTGCATGATCTGGGAGGGGTTGCCACCCAGGAGACCATGGATGTGTGACCCTAGCTAGGTTCACGGGCTTGGAATTGGTGTCACCCTAGAACCAGTGGGTGTTTGAACCGAGTACAATTGTTTGACAGGTGGTGTTACCCTGGGCGCTGCGGACATATGAACCCAGGTGCAAGTTCTGGCAAGTGGGGTCACCCTGAGTCTATCTACGTGTGACCCTAGGTACAGGGTTTGGGAGTTGGTGAATGTGCCCATGTGACACCATGTACAGTGTCTAGGAGGGTGTTCACCCTAGAGACTGTGGGTATGTGTCCCAAGGTACAGTGTCTGGAGTGTGAGGCCATGCTAGAATCTGTGGACATGTGACACTGGGTGCTGGGGTCAATAGTCCAGCATCTGGAAGACTGTGGTTATGTGAGCCCTGGTACAGTGATTTGGATGAGTCACCTGTGAGACTGTGGATATGTGGCTCCAAGTGCAGGGTCTATGAGGGAGTCATCCTGGAACCTCTGTTTGTGTGCCTGCAGGTGAAGGTTCTGGGAAGTGATGACATACAGGAGACTGTGGACATGTAAACCACATTACAGGGTCTTGGAGGGTGTAACCCTGTGGACCAGGGGCATGGAACAGCCTCAATGTCTATGGAAGAGTGACTCCAGGTACCGTTTCAGGGAGTTGGGACCATCCTGAAAACAGTAGACGTTTATCCCCAGGTAAAGTTTCTGGGAGGTGAGATCACACTGGAGACAGGAGTGTGACCCCAGGTATGGGATCTTGAGGGTGGGGCCATCCTGGTGGCTGTGGACTTGTGACACAAGGTACAGGAATGGGATCGGGGTCACCTTGCAGACTGAGCATGTGATCCCAGGTGCATGATATGGGAAGTGGGGTAACCCGGGAAACTGTGGATATATGACACTACGTATAGGGTCTGCGCAGATATACGACACTAGGTACTGGAGTGGGCAACCCACTCCAGTACTCTTGCTTGGAAAATCCCATGGATGGAGGAGCCTGGTAGGCTGCAGTCTATGGGGTCCCTAAGAGTCAGACATGACTGAGTGACTTCATTTTCCCTTTTCACTCTCATGCTTTGGAGAAGGAAATGGCAACCCACTCCAGTGTTCTTGCCTGGAGAATCTCAGGGATGGGGGAGCCTGGTGGGCTGCCATCTATGGGGTCGCAGAGTTGGACACGACTGGCATGACTTAGCAGCAGCAGCAACAGCAGCAGCAGCAGTACAGGGCCTGGGGGATGTCACCATGGAGAGTATGGACATGTGACCCCAGGTGCAGGTTTGGCAGGGATGACCCTGGAGACTGGCTAGGTGAACCAAGGTTTAAGGTACAAAATGGTCTCACCCTGCAGACTACGGACCCTGACCACAGCTACAGGATCTGGTGGTGGTCACTGTGGAGATGGTGCATGTGTGAAACCTGATAGAAGTTCAAGGAGGGGGTCAATATGGAGAAGGTGGAGGTGTGACCCTTTGTGCAGGGTCTGGAGTGAGGTCATTCTGGAAACTGTGGCTGTGTGACTAAGGTTCAGGGTTAGGGACTGGGGTCACTTTGCAGAATGTGGACATGTGACTCCACATGCACCGTTTGGGTCATCCTGGAAACTGTGGACAAGTCACCAAAGTACAAGGTATGAGAGGTGGTGTCACACTGGAGACTGAGGACATGGGATCCAAATTACAGGGTCTGGGAAGGGGATCACCATGGAGACTGTGGATCTGTGACCACAGGTATAGGGTCTGGGAAGTGATATCACACAGGAGACTGTGGACATAGGATGCCAGGTGAAGGGTCTGGGAGGGAGTCACCCTGGAGTCTGTGGACGTATGACCCCAGGTAAAGGCTCTTGAGGGTGGGGAAAGCCTGGTGACTGTGACCTGTGTGACCCCAGGTACAGGGTTGGGAATATAGCATCGCCCTGGAGACTGTGCAAATGCGACCCCAGGTACAGGGTCTGGGGAGAGGTGTCATCCTGGACACTGTTGATATGTAACCTCAAGTACAGTGTCTGAGATATAGGGTCACCCTGGAGACTGAGGCCATGTGGCCAGAGGTACAATAGTCAGTGAGGTGGGTTCACCTTGGAGACTGTGGATGTGTAACCCCAGCTGCAGTGTCTGGGAGGGGTGTCAACCTGGAGACTGAGGACATGTGAGACCAGGTGCATGATCTGGGAGGGGTTGCGACCCAGAAGACTATGGATCTGTGTCCCCAATATCAGACTTTGGTGTGGATGTTACCATGGAGACTGTGGATGTTTGACACCAGGTGAAGGGACAGGGAAGGGCATCACCCTCGAGACCCTGGAGGTAGGAGCCCAGGTTCAGAGTCTGGGAAGGGAGTTCTTCAGGAGTCTGTGGAAATGTTATGTCAGAAAAAGGGCCTGCAGTGGTTACCCTGGTGACTATGTACTTGTGACACATAATACAAATACTGAGATTGGGGGTCATCCTGCAGACTGGAGAAATGTAACCACAGGTGCAGATTCTGAGGACAGGGTCACCTTGGAGACTGTTGACATGTGACATCAGGTGCTTCATCTTGGAGGTAGATCATTCTGGAGATTCTGGACATGTGACCCCAGGAACAGGGTCTGAGAGGGGGTCACCCTTGAGATTGTGGGCTTTTGACCCAGGTACAGCATGTTGGAAGGGTGGTAACCCTGGAGAATGTGCACATTTGACACCATGTACAGGCTCTGGGAGGTGAGTTCACCCTGCTGACTATGGCTATGTGACCCAAGGTGTGACTCTGGAGACTGTGGATATGTGATCCAAGGTGTGAGTCTGGAGACTATGGATATTTCTCACCCAAATCAGGTCTGGGGATGGGGATCACACTGGAGGCTGTAGATATGTGACCCCAGGTGCAGGGTCTGCAAGAGGTACACCCTGGAGCCTGTGGATATGTGACCCTGGGTGCAGGATATGGGTGCTTGGGTCACCCTGGAGACTGTGGTCATGTGAGCCCCAGTGTGGGGTTTTGAATGAGTCACCCTGGAGACTGTGGATAAGTGACTCCAGGTGCAGGGTCTGCAAAGGAGTAACCTGGAAACTGTGATTGTGACTCTAGGTGAAGGGTCTGGGAAGTGACGACACACAGCAGACTGTGGACATGTGATCCCCATTACAGGGTCATGGAGAGGGTAACCTTGGCTAACAGGGACATGGGAAACCAGGTTCAATGTGTGGGAGGTGGGGTAACCCTTAGAATTTGGAAGTTTGACCCCAGCTACAGGTTCTGGGAATTGGGTCCATCCTTAAAACTGTGGATGCTTCACACCAGTAGCTTCGGGGAGGTGGGGTCACCCTGAAGACTCTGGACATGTGACCACAAGTTCAAGTTCTTGGAGGTGGACTCGACATGGAAATAGTGGACTTGTGACCCCAGGTACAGGATCTTGAGGGTAGGGTCATCCTGGAGACTGTGGATTCGTGACACCAGGTATAGATTTTGGAGGGTTCACACTGGAGACTCTGGATGTATGTTTCCTCTGCAGGAGAGCTCCAGTGAACCTAGGTCTGTCTGAAAAATTCTTGGATCATGTGGGGAAACACCCTGTGCGTTAATCTGGACACCCAGGTTCAAATTTGCATATTTTTCTCGGGTGGCCCTAAAGTGGTGTAACCTATCCACATCTTGAAAATCCGTCCAATTGCCATTTTCTTACTTTTGACAGAGCTAACTTTGTTCCACCCCTGGGGTTTCTGAAGCACATGGGCGGCTCGCAACTCCTATCTTTGGGCCTATTTACACTGGAGTGTCACCTTACAGAGGTGACCACAGTAAGGGACCCAGCACTCTGAGACATATTCCCACAGTCTGCTTCCTCAAGGGCAGTACCAGTATCACCTAGATATGTGTTTGAAAGGTGGGAAAATGCACCAAGACACAGGGCACAGGCTCTCGAATTTAGGTCCTCTGAGCAGAACTAGAGGGTTCATGTCTTAGGAGCTAAAGAGTTCCTGCAAGGGACAGGTTTGAAAACACACTCTCTGTGGGTGCCTTTCCTTCCTTGAAGAAATATAGGTTTGCCAGTATCCTGCGAACTGAGAGTCACACAGTGCTTGAAAAGTGCTCGCTTAGACATGAGTTTTCAATGGTAATTTCCACTTGGGGCTGTAGTCAAACAGAGGGGTTCCACACTCACTGGGAAAGACAAGGCAATATCTAAATGTCTGTTCCATCCCGTTTTCTCTGTAGGAGAACTCTAGTGAACGTAAGTCTGTCTGGAAAATTTTTGGATCCTTTGGGGACACACCCTGTTTGTGAACCAGGATACCAGAATGAGGGGGCACAATTTGTGTTTCTCTCTGTGGACCTTAAAGCAATGTAGCCTAGCAACAGCTTGAAAATCCATCCACTTGCTCTTTTCTTGATTCTGAGAGAGCTAGATTTGCTCCTTCCTTTTTGATTTCTGAAGCAAGTGGGTGAATTTCAACTCCCAGCTGTGGGCCTTTTCACAGTGGAATGCCACCTCGCTGAAGTGAGTATAGTGAGGAACCTAGCCCTCTTGGACACACTCTCGCAGACTGCTTCCTCATGTGCAGTACTGGTATAACCTAGGAATGGCTTTGCAAGACTTGGAAAGTGCAGGGAGAAACATGGCCTTGACTCTGGAATTTAGTTCCTCTGAGCACTACTGGAGGCCTCCCATCTGGGAAGCTAAACAGTTCCTGCAAGATAGAGGGTTGAGAATACACTCTCTTTTGATGCCTTTCTTTCCTTGAGGGAAGATATCTTTCCCTGCATTCTGTGAACTGAGAGTCACACACTGCTTGAAAAGTGCTTGCTTGGAGGTCATCTTTCAGGGGCACTTTCTCCTTGAGTCTGTGACAATAGGGAGGGGCAAACCAACTTCCAATGTCTGTTCCATCCCATTTTCCCAGCAGGAGAGGTCTAGTGAGCCTAGTTCTGTGGAAAATTCTTGGATCCTGCTGGGACACACCCTGTGTTTGAACCTGGATACCTGACCTACAGGGCACAATTCACATTTTTCTCTCAGGGGGCCCTAAAGTGGTTCGGCCTAGCAACAGCTTGAAAATCCGTCCAATTGCTCTTTTCTTACCTCTGACAGAGCTAGCTTTGCTCTACCTTTTGGGGTTTCTGAAGCAAGCGGGTGGCTCACACCTTGGAGCTTTGAGCCTGTCACTGGAATGTCACCTCACACAGTTGACCACAGTAAGGCACTCAGCCCTTTCAGACACACTCCTGCTGCCAGCTTTCTCATGGTCAGTACCGTTATGATCTAGGAATGTGTTTGTCAGACTCGGAAATTACAGGGAGACACACGGCCCTGACTCAGGAATATAGGTCCTCTCAGCAGACCTGCTGGTCTCATGTTTTAGAAGCTCAAAATTTCCTGCAAGATAGAGGTTTGAAAACACACTCTCTGTGGACGTCTTTCCTTCCTCAAAGGAAGATAGCTTTCTTCACATTCTGCGACCTGAGAGTCACACTCTGCTTGAAAAGTGCTTGCTTGCGAGTCTATTTTCAGTGGCAATATCTCCTTGAGGCTGTGACCATAAGTAGCGGCCCCACACTCACAGGGAAAGGCAAAGCAACATCCAAATGGCTGTTCCAACCAGTTTTCTCTGTAGAAGAACTCTGGGGAGCAAAGGTCTGTCTGGAAATTTCTTGAATCACGAGGGAACACATCCCGTGTGTGAACCTGAATAAAGGGCCTAGGGTGCACAATTTGTATTTCTCTCTCTGGAGCCATAAAGAGGTGTGGCTAGCAATTGCTTGAAAATCCACCCAATTACTTTTTTCTTACTTCTGACAGTGCAAACTTTAGTCCACCATTCAAGATTTCTGAAGCAAGTTGATGGCTCACAACTCCTGGTCACGTGCCGATTTGCCATGGAAAGTTACCTCATCTAGGTAAGCACAGTATGGTACTCAGCACCCTCAGACACACACCTGAAGCCTGTTTTCTCATGAGCAGACCTGGCGTTACTCAGAAATGTGTTTACAAAGCTCAGAAAATGCTCAAAAACACACTGCCCTTGCTCTGAAATTTAGGTCCTCTGTACCAACCTAGAGGTCTCATATCTTAGTATCTAGACAGTTCCTCATATAGAGAGCCTGTTTCCTCATGGGCAGTCCTGGTATGACCAAGAAATGTATTTACAAAGCTCAAAAAGTGCAGGAAAACACATTGCCCTGACTTTGGAATTGAGGTCCTCTGGGCAAATATGGAGAATTCACATCTTTGAAGCTAGACAGTTCCTAATAGACAGATTCTTGAAAACACACATTTCCTTCCTCAATGGAACGTAGGTTTCCAGTATTCCATGTCCATAGAGTCACATACTGCTTGAAAACACTTGTTGGAAGTCCTTTTTCATTAGCAATTGCTCCTGATAGTGTGACCATAGGGAAGGCCACCAAACTCACAGGAAAAGGAAAAGCAACAACCAAAGGTCAGTTCCATCATGTTTTCTCTGTAGTGGAGATTCAGTGTGCCTAGGTCTGTCTGGGAAATTCTTGGATCCTGAGTGGACACATCCTAGGTGTGAACATGGACAGTGGACCTTGGTGGCAAAATTCACCTTTCTCTCTCAGTTGGCCAAAAACAGTAGAGCATAACAACTACCTGGAAATGCATTTAGCTGCTGGTTTCTTACTTCTGGCAGTGATCACTTGGTACACCCTTTGGGATTTCTGAAGCAAGTAAGCAGCTAGCAACTCGTAGCCGCTCGCCCAATTACAGTGGAATGCTACATCATCTTGGTAAGTGCAGCATGGCACCCAGCAATCTCAGAAATCTTCCTGCAGCCTGTTTTTTCTTAAGGGCACTTCTGGTATGACCTAGGAATGTGTTTACAATGCTCAGAAAGAGTTCAGTTCCGTTCAGACGCTCAGCTGTATTCGACTCTTTGGGACCCCATGAATCGAAGCACACCAGGCCTCCCTGTCCATCACCAACTCCCGGAGCTTACACAAACTCATGACCATCGAGTTGGTGATGACATCCAGCCATCTCATCCTCTGTCATCCTCTTCTCCTCCTGCCCCCAAGCCCTCCCAGCATCAGGGTCTTTTCCAATGAGTCAACTCTTCACATCAGGTGGCCAAAGTACTGGAGTTTCAGTTTCAGCATCAGTCTTTCCAATGAACACCCAGGACTGATCTCCTTTAGGATGGACTGGTTGGATGTCCTTGCAGTCCAAGGGACTCTCAAGAGTCTTCTCCAACACCACAGTTCAAAAGCATCAATTCTTCAGTGCTCAGCTTTCTTCACAGTCCAACTCGTACATCCATACATGACCACTGGATAAACCATAGCCTTGACCAGATGGAGCTTTGTTGGCAAAGAAATGTCTCCACTTTTTAATATGCTATCTAGGTTGGTCTTAACCCTTCCAAGAAGTAAGCATCTTCTAATTTCATGGCTGCAATCACCATCTGCAGTGATTTTGGAGCCCCCAAAAATAAAGTATGACACTGTTTCTACTGTTTCCCAATCTCTTTCTCATGAAGTGATGGGACCAGATGCCATGATCTTAGTTTTCTGAATATTGAGCTGTAAGCCAACTTTTTCACTCTCCTCTTTCACTTTCATCAAGAGGTTTTTTAGTTCCTCTTCACTTTCTGCCATAAGGGTGGTATCATATGCATATCTGAGGTTACTGATGTTTTTCCTGGCAGTCTTGATTCCAGCTTGTGCTTCTTCCAACCCAGTGTTTCTCATGATGTACTCGGCATATAAGTTAAATAAGCAGGGAGACAATATACAGCCTTGACATACTCCTTTTCCTATTTGGAACCAATCTGTTGTTCCATGTCCAGTTCTAACTGTTGCTTCCTGACTTGCACATAGGTTTCTCAAGAGACAGGTCAGGTGGTCTCGTAGTCCCATCTCTTTCAGAATTTTCCACAGTTTATTGTGATACACACAATCAAAGGCTTTGGCGTAGTCAATATAGCAGGAATATATGTTTTCTGGGACTCTCTTGCTTTTTCAATGATCCAGCAGATGTTGGCAGTTTGATCTCTGGTTCCTCTGCCTTTTCTAAAACCAGCTTGAACATCTGGAAGTTCACGGCTCATGTATTGCTGAAGCCTGGCTTGGAGAATTTTGAGCATTACTTTACTAGCGTGTGAGATGAGTGCAATTGTGCAGTAGTTTGAGCATTCTTTGTTATTGCCTTTCTTTGGAATTGGAATGAAAACTGATCTTTTCCAGTCATGTGGCCACTGCTGAGTTTTCCAAATTTGCTGACCTATTGAGTACAGCACTTTCACAGCATCATCTTTTAGGATTTGAAATAGCTTAACTGGAATTCCATCACCTCCACTAGTTTTGTTTGTAGTGATGCTTTCTAAGGCCCACTTGACCTCACATTCCAGGATGTCTGGCTCTAGGTGACTGATCACGCCATCATAATTATCTGGGTCATGAAGATCTTTTTTTGTACAGTTGTTCTGTGTATTCTTGCCACCTCTTCTTAACAGCTTCTGCTTCTGTTAGATGCATAGCATTTCTGTCCTTTATTGAACCCAATCTTCGCATGGAATGTTCCTTTGGTATCTCTAATTTTCTTGAAGAGATCTCTAGTCTTTCCCATTCTGTTGTTATTCTCCATTTCTTTGCATTGATCAGAGTAAGGCTTTCTTATCTCTCCTTGCTATTCTTTGGAACTCGGCATTCAAATGGTGCAGGCTGTGACGGACCATGCAGAAGCATGGCCATGAGGAGCTATCTCTCGCCCAAGGTCAGAGGTAGTGGCTGAGGGGAGCCACCCCATGTCCGAGACCAGGGGCAGCGGCCGAGAGGAGCTACCTCATGCCTGAGGTCAGGGGAGGTGGCTGAGATGAGCTACCCCATGCCCAAGGTCAGGGGCTGTGGCCAAGAGGAGCAATCCCACGTCCACAGAGCAGCAGCTGCACGGGTGCAGGAGGACCGAGAGGAGCTACTCCACATTCAAGGTCAGGAGGGGCGGCCTGAGGAGATACCCATTGTCCAAGGTAAGGAGGAGTGGCTGTGCTTTGCTGGAGCAGCTGTAAAGAGATACCCCACGTCCAAGGTAAGAGAAACTCAAATAAGATGGTAGGTGTTGTGAGAGGGCATCAAAGGGCAGACACTGAAATCATAATCACAGAAAACTAGCCAATCTGATCACATGGACCATAACCTTGTCTAACTCAATGAAACTAAGCCATGACGTGTGGAGCCACCCAAGACGGACGGGTCATGGTGGACAGGTCTGACAGAATGTAGTCCACTGGAGAAGAGAATGGCAAACCACTTCAGTATTCTTGCCTTGAGGACCCCATGAACAGTATGAAAAGGCAAAATGATAGGATACTGAAAGAGGAACTCCCCAGGTCGGTAGGTGTCCAATATCCTACTGGAGTTCAGTGGAGAAATAACTCCAGAAAGAATGAAGGGATGGAGCCAAAGCAAAAACAATACCCAGTTGTGGATGTGACTGGTGATAGAAGCAAGGTCCAATGCTGTAAAGAGCAATATCGCATAGGAACCTGGAATGTTAGGTCCTTGAATCAAGGCAAATTGGAAGTGGTCAAACAGGATGTGGCAAGAGTGAATGTCGACATTCTAGGAATCAGCAAATTATAATGGACAGGAATGGGTGAATTTAACTCAGATGACCATTATATCTACTACTGTGGGCAGGAACCGCTTAAAAGAAATGGAGTAGCCATCATGGTCAACAATCGAGTCCAAAATATGGTACTTGGATGCAATCTCAGAAAGTGTAGGGAAATACAATGCTCTGACTCTGGAATTTGGGTCCTCAGGGCAAACCTGGAAGTCTCACATCTTTGAGTCTATACAGTTTGTGATACACAGAGGCCTGATAAAACACTCTCTGTTGATGCCTTACCTTCCTGGATGGAACATAATTTTCCCAGCTTTTTGTGTGCTCAGAGTCACAAACTGCTTGAAAAGGCTTGTTAGAAGTAATTTTTCAGTAGCAACTTCCCCTGATGTTGTGACCTTAGGGAAGACCGCCACACCCACAGGAAAAGGCAAAGGATCATCCAGACGTCTGCTCAATCACGTTTTCTTGATAGGAGCAATCCATTCAACCTAACTGTCTAGAATGCTCATGGATACTGTTCCTACACACCCTATGTTTGAACCTGGGTACTGGACCTTGGCAGCAAAATTTCCATTGTTTTCTCAGTTGGCCCTAAAACGGTTAAACCTAGTTACTGCCTGAAAATGCATCTAATTGCTGTTTTCTTACTTCTGACAGTGATAGTGTTGGTGCACCCTTTGGGATTTATGAATCAAGCAGGAGGCTCTCCACTCCAAGCCACTGGCCCCTTTCCAGGGAGATGTCATCTCATCTAGGTTAGCACAATATGTCACCCAGCACTCTGAGACACACTCTTGCAGCATGAATTTTATGGTCAGATCTGGTTTGACCTAGGAATGTGTTTACAAATCTCAGAAAGTGGTGGGAAACACACTGCCCTGACTCTGGTATTTAGGTCCTCTGGGAAACTTGGAGGACTCACATGTTTGAATCTAGACAGTTCATGACAGGTAGAGGCCTGATAACATATTCTCTCGAGATGCCTTTCCTTCCTCAAAGGAATATAGCTTTCTCAACATTCTGTGTGCTGAGTGTCACACACTCCTTGAAAACGCTTGTTGGAGGTCATTTTTCATTAGCAATTTCCCCTGGAGGTGTGACTGTAGGGAAGGCGCCACACTCACAGGTAAGTTCAAAAGCACTTCCAAACATCTGTTCAATCACGTTTTCTTGGTGGGGCCATTCATCAATGTAAGTCTATTTAGAAAATCCGTGGACACTGCGGGGAAACACCTATGTTTGAATCTGGATACCAGACGTTGGTGTTAAAATATGCATTTTTCTCTCACTTGGCCCTAAAAGAGTGCCGCCGAGCAACTGCTTGAAATTCCATCTGAATGTTGTTTTCTTCCTTCTGACAATGCTAGCTTTGGTTCACCCTTTGGGATTTTTGAAGCATGTGAATGACTTGCAACTCCTAGCTGCAGGCCCATTTCCAGTGGAATGACACCTCATCTATGTGACCACAGTATTTCACCCAGCACAGTCTGATACACTCCCTCAGCATCCTTCCTTAGGAGCAGACCTGGTATGCCCTAGGAATGCATTTAGAAGTCTCAGAAAGTGCAGCAAGACACACTGTCCTGACTCTGGAACTTAGGTCCTTTAATCAGGCCTGAGCTCTCACATCTTAGAAGCTGAACAGTTCCTGCTATAAAAAACACACTCTCTGTTGATGCCTTTCCTTCATTGAAGGAACATAACTTTCCCAATGTACTGTGTGCTGAGAGTCACACACTGCTTGAAAACATTTGCTTGGAGTTCATTTTTCAGTGGCAATTTCCCCTGAGACTGTGACAGTAGGGAAGCGCCCACAATCACAAGACAAGCAAGCATCCAAATACCTGTTCCATCACGTTTTCTCTGTTAGAGAGGTCCAGTGAACCCAGGTCTATCTGGAAAAGTTTGGATCCTGTGGGGTCACATCCTGAGTGTGAACCTGAATACAGGACAAAATTCACCTTTTTCTCTCAGTTGGCACTAAAATGGTTTGGCATAGCCACTGCTTAAATATCCATCCAGTACTTGTTTTCTTATTTCTGACAGTGACAGATATGGTTCACCCATGTAATTTCTGAAGCAAGCAGTCTGCTTGCCACTTCTATCTGATGGTCCCTTTCCTGTGAAATGTCACATAATATAGGTAGCACCACATGGCACCCAGCTCTCTCAGACACACTCTGACAGCCTGTTTCCTCCTTGGCAGCCCTGGTATGACCTAGGAATGTATTTACAAGGCTCAGAGATTGTATGGATATCCCCTGACTCGAGATGTTAGGTCATCTGGGCAAGACTGGAGGTCTCACGTCTTACAATCTAGACAGTTCCTAATAGATAGAGGCCTGGAAACACACTCTCTGGTGACGCCTTTCCTTACTCAAAGGGCCATTGCTTTCCCAACATTTTAGGGCCAACCTAGAGGAAAATGCGAAATTTGCCACCAAGGTCCATTACCCAGGTTCACACGCAGGATGTGTCCCCACAGCACTGAAGAATTTTCAAGACAGACCTAGGCTAACCCTAACCCTAACCCTAACCCTAGGATCTCTCCTACAGAGAAACATGATGGAACAGACGTTTGGATGATGTTTTGCCTTTTCCTGTGAGTGTGGTGGACTTCCCTATGGTCAAACCATCAAGGGAAATTGCTACTGAAAAACAACTTCCAGGCAAGCATTTTCAAGCAGTATGTGACTCTCAGCACACAGAATGCTGGGAAAGCTACGTTCATTTGAGGAAGGAAAGGCATCAATAGAGAGTGTGTTTTCAGGCCTCTATCTATCAGGATCTGTCTATATTCTAAGATGTGAGATCTCCAGGCTTGTCCAGAGGACCCATCTTCCAGAGTCTGGGCAGTGTTTCCCTGCAAATTTTGAGCCTTGTAAGCACATTCCAAGATCACTCAGGAATGTCCATGATGAAACAGGCGATGGAGGAGTGTCCGTGTGTGCTGTGTGTCATTCTGCCCTTACCAAATGAACTGACATTCCACTGGAAATGGGCCAGGGACTAGGAGTTATGAACCGCCTGTTGCTTCAGAAATCCAGAAAGCTGGAACAAAGCCATCATTGTCAGAAGTAAGAAAACAGATATTAAATGAACTTTCAAGCAGTTGTTAGGCCACAACGTTTTAAGCCCAATGGAGAGGATAATGCAAATTTTGCCACCAAGATCTGCTATCAAGATTCACATTCATGATGTGTCCCTGCAGTATCCAAGAATTTTCCAGATAGGACTAGGCTCACTATATCTCACCTACAGAGCAAACGTGATGGAACAGACATTTGAATGTGGTTCCCTTTTACTGTGTTTGTGGGGCTTTCCCTCCAGTCACATCTTCAGGGGAAATTCTTAGTGATAAATGACCTCCAAGCAAGTGTGTGACACTCAGGAAGCAGAATGTTGGGAAAACAATGTTCCTTCAAGGAAAGACAGGCATCAGCAGAGAATGAATTTTCAGTCCTTTATCTATCAAGAATTGTCTAGATTTCTAAGATGTGAGACCTCCAGTCTTACCCTGAGGACCTAACTTGCAGAGTCAGGGCAGTGTGTTTCCCTGCACTAACCCAGGCTTTTAACCACCTTCCTACATCATCCCAGAACTGCCCATGAGGAAACAGGCTGCAGGAATGTGTTCAGACTGCAGGGTGCCATGCTGTTGTTACCCAGGTGAGGTGACATTCCATTGCAAATAGGCCATCAGCAGCACTTGCAAGCTGCCTTCTTGCTTCTGAAATCCCAAAGGTGGGTCAAAAGTGACCACTGTTAGAAATTAAAAAAAAAAAAAAAAGCAATTGTATGGATTTTCTAGCAGTTGCAAATTTGACCATCAAGTTCCGGTATCCACTGTCAGACTCAGGAGGTGTCTCTGCTGTATCTACCCATATTTCACAAAGACCTAGGCTCACTGGCTGCTCTGATAGAGAAAATGTGATGGAACAGATGTTTGGATCTTGGATTGCCTTACCCTGTGAGTGTAGAGGACATCCTTACTGTCACAACATCACAAGAAATTGCTACTGAAAAATGACCTGCAAGCAAACGGTTTCAAGCAATGTGTGACTCTCAGTTCACAGAATACTGGGAAAGTACTGTTTCTTCGAGGAAGGAAGGGTATCAACAGAGAGTGTGTTTTCAGGGCTCTATCTATGAAGAACTGTCTTGATTCTAACAAGAGCCCTCCAGCCTTCCCAGAGAACGGAACTTCCAGAGTCAGGGCAGTGTCTTCCTTGCCCTTTTAATGCTTTGTAAACATATTCCTAGGTCACACTGGGACTGTCCATGAGGACACAGACTGTGGGCGTGTGTCTGAGTATACAGAGGGGCCATTATGTGCTTACTTAGATAAGGTGACATTCCACTGGAAATAGGCCCATGACTAGGAGTGGTGATCTCCTTGCTTGCTTCAGAAATTCCAAAGGGTGAACCAAAGTTATTGCTCTTCAAAGTAAGAAAACAGCAATTAGATGGATTTTCAAGCAGGTGCCAGGCCACACAGTTTTAGGACAAACCGAAAGAGAAATGTGAATTGTGCCACCAGTTCCAGTATCCAGGTTCACACTTAGGATGTGGTCCTGCAGTATACACGATTTTCCAGACAGACCTAGGCTCTCTGGATCACTCCTAGAGACAAAATGTGATGCAACAGAAGTTTGGATGTTGGTTTGCCTTTTCCAGTGAGTGTGGGGGCCTTCCCTAAGGTTACACTGTCAGAGGAAGTTTCTACTGAAAAATGACCTCCAAAGAGCGTTCTCAAGCAGTGTGTGATCCCCAGCACAGAGAATGCAGGGAAAAGTATGTTTCTTCAAGGAAGAAAAGGCATCAACAGAGAGTGTGTTATTAGGCCTATATCTATTAGTAACTGTCTAGAATCTAACATTGACCTCCAGGCTTGTCCAGGGGACCTAACTACCAGAGTCAAGGCACTATTTTTCCTACACCTTCTAAGCCTCCCAAAGACATCCTAGCTCATATAGGGATGGCCCATGAGGAAACAGACTGTAGGAGAGTGTCTGAGATTGTATGGTACCAATACTGTGCTTACCTAGATGAGATGACATTCCTCTGGGAATGGGCCAGAGGGTAGGAGTGGTGAGTCGCCTGCTTGATTCAGAAATCCCAAAGGATGGACCAAAGCTATCATTGTCAGAAGGAAGAAAACAGCAATTGGATGGATTTCCAAGCAGTTGCAAGGCCGTAGCATTTTCCCAAATCAAGAGAAAAAATATTATTTTTGCCCCAAAAATCCGGTATCCATGTCCAGACTCAGGATGTCTCCATGCAGTATCCACAAAGTTTCCAGACAGAACTAGTCTCAGTGGATCGATCCTACTGAGAAAATGTGATGGAACAGACGTTTGAATGCTAATTTGTCTTTCTCTAAAAATGGAGAGTGCGGCATCCCCATGGTCACACCATCAGGGGAAAGTGCTACTGAAAAATGACCTCCATGCCAGCATATTCAAGCCGTGTGTGTCTCTCTGCACACAAAATGTTTGGAAAGTTATGTTCCTTCAAGAAAAGAAATGCATCAACAGAGAGTGCTTTCAGCCCTCTATCTATCAGGAGCTGTCTACATTCTAAGTCGTGAGACCTTCAGTCTTTCCTAGGGATCCTAACACCCAGAGTCAGGGCAGTGTGTTTCCATGAACTTTTCAAGCCTTGTAAACACTTTCCAAGTATATACTGGGACTGCTCCTGAAGAAACAGGCTGCACGAGTGTATCCGAGTGTGTTGGGCAGCATACTGTGCTTACCTGCATGAGGTGCCAGTACAATGGAAATCAGTTAGTGGCTGGAGTGGTGAGCAACCTGCTTGCTTCAGAAATTCCAAAGGGTGGACAAATCTATCACTGTCAAAAGTAAGAAAACAGCAATTGGATGGATTTTCAAGGATTTGCTACACTGCACCATTTTAGAACCAATGTGGTCCCAAAATGAGTGTGGGAGATGAAAATGAGAATTTTGCCACCAAGTTCATATATACAAGTTCACACTCATGATGTGTCCCCACAATACCCACGAATTCTCCAGACAGACCTAGGCTCACTTGATCGCACCTAAAGACAAAATGTTATGGAGTACACGTTTGGATGTTGGTTTGCCTTTCCCAGTGAGCGTGGGAGCCTTCCCTACCATTGCACCTTCAGGGGAATTTTCTACTGACCAATGGCCTACAAGCAAGTGTTTTCAAGCACCGTGTGTCTCTCAGCACACAGAATGTTGGGAAAGCTATGTTCCTTCGAGGACAGAAAGGCATCCATACGGAGTGTATTTTTAGGCCTCTATCTATCAGGAACTGTCTAGAACTCAAGGCATGAGACTTCAAGGCTTTCCCAGGGTCCTAACTTCCAGAGTTAGGGTACTGTGTTTCCCTGCACCTTCCAAGGCTTTAAACACATTCCTTATTCAAACTGGGCCTGCCCATGAGGAAACAGGATGCAGGAGTATGTCTGAGAGGGCTGGGTGCCATACAGTGCTTAACTAGATGAGGTGACATTACACTGGAAATGGGCCAGCAGATAGGAGTAGTGAGCCGCCTGCTTGCTTTAGAAACCTCAAAGGTTTGACCAATGTTATCACTGTCATTATTAGGAAGAGACCAATTGGATGAATCTTCAGGCAGTTGCTAAGGCCGCACTCTTTTAGATCCAACCGACAAAATTTGCTAATTTTGCCAACAGATTCAAGGATGCAGATTCACACTCAGTATGTGTCCCTGTAGTATCCAAGAATTTTCCAGACAGGCAGAGGATCATTGGATCTCTCCTAAAGAGAAAACTTTATAGAATAGACATTTGGTTGGTTGTTTTCTTTTTCCTGTGAGTTTGGGGGTCTTCCCTACAGTAACACAGTCATGGGAAATTGTTACTGAAAAATCACCTTCAAGCAAGGATTTTCAACCAGTGTGTTACTCTCATCACACAGAAATCTGGGATAACTATGTTACTTAAATGCATGAAAGACATAAAAGTGGGTGTTTTTCAGGCATCTATCTGTCAGGAACTATCTAAAGTCTAAGATGTGAGAACTCCAGGTTTGCACACAGGGCCTAATTTCCAAAGTCATAGCCAGTATATTTCATTGCACTTTCAGAGCCTTATGAACACATTCCTGGCTCCTATTGGGTCTGATTCAGAGGAAACTGGCTGTGAAATTATCTAAGATTGCTGAGAGCCATACTGTTGTTACCTAGATTATTTGACATTTTAATGGAAATGATCCAGCTCGATGGGGTTGCAAGCCACCTGCTTGTGTCAGAAACCTGAAAGATTTGACCAAACCTATTGATGTCAGAAGTAGGAAAATATCAATTGGATGGATTTTCAGGCAGCTGCCAGCGCACATCCTGTTAGTGCCAAAAGAGAGACAATGCTAATTTTGCCAAGAAGGTCAAATATTCAGGTTCACAGTCAGTATGTTTCCCTTGCAGTATCCAAGAAATTTCCAGAGAGACCTGGGGCCATTGGATCCTTCTGACAGAGAAAAATTGATGGAAGAGACATTTTGATGTTTGCTTGCTTTTCCCTGTGAGTGTGGGAGCCTTCCCTAGTGTAACACACGTGAGGGGAAATTTTTACTTAAAAATGACTTCCAGGCAAGGGTTTCCACTTAGCGGGTTACTCTCAGCAAACAGAATGCTGGGACACCTGTGTTCACTCGTGGAATGAGCAGCAATGAATAGGGTGCTTTTCAGGCATCTCTCTATCCATGACTGCTGTCTGGATTCTAAGATGTGAGAAGACCACGCTTCCACAGATGCCCTCAATTCCAGAGACACAGCCAGTAAGTTTCCCTGAACTTTCCATGGTTCATGAGCACAGTACTCTATCTTACTGGGACACACCATGAGGAGAGAGTCTGGAGGAGTGTGTCTGACACAGCTGAGTGCCGTACTGTTTCTAAGTAGTTTAATTGGCATTCCAATGGAAATGATCTTGCCACAAGGAGTTGCACGCTGCCTGCTTGCTTCAGCAATTCCAGTGTTTTGACCAAAGCTATTGCTGTCGTTAGTGGGAAAAGAGCAAGTGTACTGATTTTCAAGGAGTTGCTAAACCCCAGCCTACTGTGGCCAACACAGAGAAAATTCTAATTTGCCAACAAGGTCCAGAATCCAGGTTCACACTGAGCATGTGTCCAAGCACTATCCAAGAATTTTCCAGACAGACTTAGGATCACTGGATCCCTCCTACAGGGGACTTCACGGAACAGATGTTTTGACATTTGTTTACTTTTCTCTGTCAGTGTGGGGGCATTTCCCATGGTAACACAGGGGAGGGGAAATTGTTACTTCAAAATGACTTCCAGGCAAGAATTTCCAAGCAGTCTGTCACTCTCAGCAAACATAATGCTGTGACATCTGTGTTTCTTTGAGGAATGAAAGGCAAAAAATAAAAAGGAGTGTATTTCAGACATCTATCAGAAACTGTCTAGATTCTAAAATGTTAAAACTCCAGATTTGCACAGAGCACCTAATTTTCAGAGTCACAGCCAGTATGTTTGCTCACATTTCTGATACTAGCGAACCCATTCCTAGGTCATCCTGGGACTGTCTATGAAGAAACAGGCTGTAGGATTGTGTCTGAGAGTGCTGAATGCCATCGAGTCTGGTTACCTAATGAGTTTACCTGCCATTGGAAATGATCCAGTGGCAAGGAATTGAAAGTCCCATGTTTGCTGCAGAAATCCAAGAGGTCTGACCAAAGATATTGCTGTCACAAGTAAGAAAACAGCAATTGGATGGATCTTCAGGCAGTTGCTACTCTGCGCCATTTTAGGACCACCTGAAAGAAAATGCTGATTTAGCCAACAAGGTCCAGGATCCAGCTTCACACTCAGTATGTGTCCATGCACTACCCAAGCATTTTCCAGACAGACCTAGGATCACTGGATCTCTCCTACAGAGAAAACCTGATGGAACAAACGTTTGGATGCTAGTTTGCTTTTTCCCTGTGAGTGTGGGGCCGTCCTGACTGTAACACAGTCAGGGGAAGTTCTTACTGAAAAATGAAGTCCAAGCAAGCATTTTAGAGCAGTGAGTTACTCTCAGCACACAGAATGCTAGGAAATCCATGTTCCTTTGATGAAAGAAAAACATAAAAGTAGAGTGTTTTTCATGCATCTGTCTATCAGGAACTGTCTAGATTGTAAGATGTCAGAACTCCAGGTTTGCACAGAGACCCTAATTTCCAGTCATAGCCAGTATATTTTCCTGCACTTTCTGAGCCTTTTGAACACATTCCTAGCTCATATTGGGTCTGTCCCTCAAGAAAAAGGCTTAGGAAATTATATCTAAATGTGTTGAGTGTCATAATGTTGTTACCTTGATTAGTTGACAATCTATTGGAAATGATCCTGCCACAAGGTGTTGCAAGCTGCCTGTTTGCATAGAAATAGAAATAATTTGACCAAACTCATTTATGTTGTAAATAGGAAATTGTCAATTGGATGGATTCTCAGGTAGCTGTCAGCCCACACCCTTTTAATGCCAACAGAGAGAAAAGGTGAGTTTTGCCAACAAGGTTCAATATCCAGTTTCACACTCAGTATGTGTCCCTGCAGTGTCCAAGACTTTTCCAAACAGATCTAGGATCACTAGATCTCTCCTGCAGAGAAAACTTGATGGAACATTTACTCTGAAGCAGGGTCAGTCTTGTTGAGGTGACTCCTTCCCCAAGGCCACAACTGGGAGTCCTCACACCAAGGCCATAGAAGTGGGCCCCAGAACCAAGGTCACCTGTGAATCGGACTGGGCCCCCTTTGCAACTGTTGCCAAAAGCACCTGATCATCTCTAATGAGCTTCCTGACTCCCTACCAGGCAAGGATGCCCACTCCAGTAAACACCCTATGGTACCCCACCCAATCACCTAATATCAACCTTCCAGTAGGAATTTTCTTTGCCTTGAAACTGTAAAAATTGGCTCTTAACCCAGGAAATCAGTCAACTTTCCCTAGTCTGTCAGGTGGTTGGCCCCCTGAGCCCACAGTGCCCACTTTATCTCTGCTCTTTGTTCTTAATACAAACTCACTCCCTTCTGAAATGCTCTATGTCTGAACATTCTTTTCCAACTCGTACTCAGACGGCCTCAACAAGCCTCCCATCACCAGAGCCACTTTCCTAGATCACACTCACCACTTGCTTGTCCACTCCCAACTCAGAGCAGAAAGGCCCCCTCAGCCTGGTCCTTCCCTCTCACTTCCCGTGCCTGGTCACCAGGGGCTCACACCGTCCCTGGGCAGGCTGTCTTCTGTGTCCTGCAGAGGCCTCTGTGGTGTCAGGTGAAGAAACAAGAGACACCCATGAAACCTCCCACCCCAGCACAGCAACCAGTACCCACCTACTGAACTCTTCACTCTGGATGGGCCTGGGGGTGTTTCAGGGAACGTCCCCCAACATGTCCTTGTTCTCATCTAATTCCAGCACTGCCCACGTGAGAGTCACTAAGCTAATCTGTGATAACTGCACAGAGAGAATACTTGTTCACTCGCCCCTCCCAGGATACATGGTTCTTATGGGCAGGTGCCTCCCAGGATATGGGGCTCACCTGGGCAGGTATCCTGCAGGGCTCAGCACCCAGGAGCTGTTCACAGAGCCCTCACTGCAAAGAGCCCCCAGCTCCTCTGTTGGACAGATCTGACCTTGAGACCCTCAGAGGAGGACCTGAGGTAACATACAGCAGCTTCAGGATAGTTTTGTGACCTTGGGCTTCACTGGTTGCAGCCTCCTTCCAGCAGGTTTTCCAGAGGGTCCCATAGCACCTGGGCACTGAGTCTGTCTCCACCCACCACCCATCCTCTCCCTGACCCCTGGGTCCCTCTCATTAGAAGAAGGCCTTCCTGAAATCCTCTCCCACTTATAGGTCAGATAAGAAGATGAGAAAACAAGTCAGAGCAGCAGCCCCATATCCATCCTGACCCAAAGGACCCACACCTGTTCCTGGAACCCTGGCCAGGACAACGAGGCCCATTTTCTGAAACCACAAGCCCAGGTGGGCAGATTGGCTGACCTGACTGGCCTGCCCTTTGGATGTGTGCCTGGGTTGAGGTCTATATAAACCCCCTCAAGTGCCTGCAGCTGTACCTGATGCTGTCTTTCTGCTTAGATCTTGCAGGGTTGGCTTGATAAGAGAGAGTGAGGGCCCATAGTGTTTCGGGGGATTGGGTCTGTGTTGGGCTCTGCTGGACCTTCTGCAGGAGGTGCTAAGCTGTCACTTCCTAAGGATGGGCTGTGTCACCTGTTCCTGCTGTTGGAAATCTTCTCAGGCAGAAATGAGGAAGCAAGAAAACAGGCAATGGGAGCAGCACAGGAGGAGTAACTCAGGTAGGAAAGTGCAAAGCTTCCAGATCACCCAGGCCAGGACCATTCTGCCTGACCTACAGGAGCCACATCAGTAAGCATGCTGTCGCTGGAGTGGCTCCACTTTTCTCCAGCCTGTGAGGTCTTTGCACATATTCAAGTGTTTTATCTATGAAGGGTGGATGAGGTTCAGGAATGGCTAGCCTGGGGGTCAGCCAGCATTTACTTAGAGATGACTCCGTGTAGTCTCCCAGCTTCCCACTGAGGTCCCTCCTTGGGAGGGGAGGGGGTGGGGTATGTGCAAGGGCTGCTGGCTGGCTACACATGAGTAAGTCCCCATCCCTGACCATCTTCAGAATTGCTCATCCCTGAAGCAAGTGCCCTAATTGGGCTTTCACCTGTGCAACTGGTGGCTTCTTAATTAGCAATGTGGCCATTGATATTAAATGTCCTCCATCAAGACTGAGATGTTACACCACATGTACTGGTGTAAGAACCCGGGGAGGCGTGTGCACCCAGTACCCCTAGGCACAGGCTTCAGACTTGACCCCTCAACATTCTGGAGCCCAGCCACTGCTTTAGCATTTCTGAGGGTCCAGAGCTGATTTTAAGGGTTCTGTAATCCACCCTTCATCTGCTTTAATGAGACCCACATTTCTAGGATCCTACAGAGCAGGGTCTGTGTGGCTGCTCTGTGGCTTCTCTAACATGATCACATGCTGGGTGGTTTAAAACAACAGGAGTTCATCCTCTCTCAGTCCTGGAGACCAGACACCGGAAATCAAGTTGGCACAGGGCTGAGGTCCCTCTAGAGGCTCCAGGACAGGATCATTCCTGCCTTTTCCAACTTCAGGGGCTCCAGGGGTCCCTGGGCTTGTGGCCCCCTCCCTCCCATCTCTGCCTCTGCCTTTAAGAGGCTTCCCCTTTGTGTCCTCTTTCGTCTCTTTGAAGGAGTCTGTCAGTTGGATTGAAGGTCACCCTAACCCTAGATGACCTTACCTTGCTATCCTTAACTACATCTACAAAGACTCTTTTCCCAGATACGGCCCTGTTCTGGGGGGACACATCTTTGGTGGCCACCATTTACCCCATTCTCTCTCTCTGTCAAATAACCCTCATTTTAGGAGATCACCACATGCCCATAAAGACGGGCACAGAGAGCGGCCACACACATGGAGAGAATGAGGCCCTTGGAGTCACCTGGAAGGGATGAAGACCTGGCTTCATCAGGTGAGGGGAATCACAGGGAGGAGAGGAGGATGGTCTTGTTTAGGCTTCAAAAAGACCACGTTGGGGTGGGATGTGAGATGCACAATGGGGGCGGGGAGCTTCATCAGGGCCTGAGGGGGAGGTTAGGCTTGGGCCAGGGCCATGGGTATAGAGGGGACTTAGTGTGGGGGTTGGTCATACACCCAGAAGGAAGAGCTCACAGTCACTGGGGCACAAGGACCTGGGAACCTGGGAGGGCTTCATCTTTCTGAACCTGAAGAGGAAACGTTAAAATTTTACATCACCTCCTGCTCCTTCTGCCTCTGTAACTCAGCTTGCTCCTTGCAAAGTCTGGATCATGTAGGTCACGCAATCTCAGAAAGTGGGGACTTAGAATACTCGGAGCTGGAGCTTATCTCCCTTGTCCTTGCCCTGGCCCCTGCAAACCTTCTTGATCATGCCTATTCATGATAATGAAGAGCCCGCCCCCCTGACACTCTCCTCACCCCAGGGGGAACTCCCCACTCTGCTGGAGCACCTGGCTGTTGGTGGCCACTGACAGCACTCTGGTCTCCTCAGGACCCAGCTTCAGGATACTCTGAGGTTCAGGTCAGGCAGATGGAATCTGGTCTTCTCAGAACCCACTGGGGCTTCAGTTTGGGGGCATTGTGGGGTTTAGTTCAGGTTGATGGAATCTGGTCTCCTCAGGACCTGCTGGGTGTTCAGCTTTGGGACATTGTGGGGTTCAGTTCAGGCTGACAGGAGATGGGTCACCACAAGACCCATGTGGTTTCAGCTTTGGGGCATTGTGGGGTTCAATTCAGGCTGATAGAATTTGATCTCCTCAGGACCTTATGGGGGTTCAGCTTTGTGACATTGTGGGGTTCAGTTCAGGCTGACAGGAGATGGGTCACCACAGGATCCATTGTATTTTGGCTTTGGGGCATTATGGGGTTTAGTTTTGGCTGATGGAATCTAGTTTCCTCAGGACCCATGATCTCCTCAGAACCCATTGGTGCTTCAGCTTTGGGACATTGTGGGGTTCAGTTGAGTCTGACGGGAGTCTGGTTTCCTCAAGATTCCTGCAACGATGTGCTGCTGAAAGAAAAAGTGAGGAAAATTGGGAAGAAGCTTCTGTGTGTGGCTGTTGCTGAAAGTCTGTCTTAAGAGGACCCAAGACTGTTAGGGCTTGATGTGGAAAGTTGTGGGATTTTAGTCAGTTTTTGTCTGTAGTATAAGATGGTGTCCTATATTGTTCCTTGGTGTGTGGTTTCCATTTTTCCCAGCACGGTTTATTGAGGGGGGTGGGGGGGACTGTCCTTTCCCGCGTATATATTTTTAGTTCCTTTCTTGTAAATTAATTACCATGCACCTGTAGGTTTACTTCTGAGCTCTCTTGACTATTTCTGTGCCAATTCCACACGTCTTCTGGTGACTTTAGGTACATACTCTAGATTGAAGTCAGGGATAGACATGCCACCAGCCTGTTCTGCTTTCTCAGGATCCCTTTGGCTCTTCTGGTTCCTTTGTGGCTCCACACAGATGTAAAGATTGCTTTTGTTTCTGTGAAAAATGTCATTGAAATGTTGGCAGTGATTGCATGAATGTGTACGTTGCTTTGTTTAGAATGGATATTTTAATGGTATTTTCACCCATAAGCATGGGATATCTTTTTACTTGTATCCATTTAGTTTCTTTGATCATTGTCTTGTAGTTTTTAGCTTTCAGGTCTTTCAAGTCCTTGGTTAGATTTCTAGTTGTGTGGGGGAGGGGATGCAATTGTAAAAGGAATTATTCTCTTAATTTCTCTTTCTGATAGTTCATTATTAGTGTAGAGAATCACAAATGATCTTGCAGTTCTGCTGACTTTCTTTTTTCTTTTTTTTTGGCCCCACAGCTCGACATGTTGGATCTTAGTTCTCTGACCGAGGATCAAACCTGTAACCCCTGCAGTGGAAGTGCAGTCTTAACTACTGGACTGCCAGGCAAGTCTGTGAATTCGCTTTTTAGTTCTGACAGTTGCTTTGGTGTAGTGTTATGTGGAAAACTAGAATTAAGACATCTAATAGTTTCAGTTCCACCTGGTCATCCACAGCACCCAGGGCATGGTGTCTACTAATATACTCTTCCTATGGTGCCTTTTAATACCATGTGGACTAGTACAAGGCAATTAGCATCAAACTACTTTAGCTGAATTTAGTTAGGTTAACTCTTGGCCTCTATTGCAATGTTCGATGTCATCTCTGATTTTCTGGCATGTGACTTACATGGCTGTATTGAAAAGTAACTTACTTTCTAGTAAAATTTCAAACGTGTCTACTTTAAATAGTGGTACAAAGTTTTCTACATTCACACCAAATACCGCAATGTGTTTTACCCAAAACATGGTCACTTTCCCAGGGAACCAGCCCACAACCCCAAAATGGGGGATAATTATGGTTTCCACATTACAATCCTATCCATAGGACCAGTTCAACTTTCATCAGCTGCCCAAGCTTTGTGCAACTGTCTTTCTTCATTCTAATGCAGTTTTCTTTTTCTGGAGCCATCACTGGGGCTTTCCCTCATGTTAAAAACCTTCATGGATTTAAAGTGACAAGATGACTATGATCTGGGTGGCTTTTCAGTGTGGTTTCTTTCACTGAGAATGTTTTTAGTGCTTTTCCATGTTGTGCCATGTGTCATTTTTTTCACTGTGCTTACAAACATATAACAACATTTATTATTTGAGTCATTTTAAGTATGAACTTCTATAGCATTAACTGCACTCTCATTGTAAAAATTTCCCCACCATTCATCTCCAGAATCTTTCCCTTTTCCTGAAGTGACACTGTAACCATTAAATACTCATAACCCCCAATCCCTGGCCATCTTACTCTACTTGGAATTTGTCTTATATGGATATCTCATACTAGTGGAATCATAGAACATTTTTCCTTTTGTGTCAGGCTTGTTTCACTTCACCTAATGACTTGAAGTTTCATCTACATTATAGCATGTATGAGTTATCTTGTTTTTAAAGGTTGAATCAGATCCCACTGTGTATATACTACATCGTGCTTATCCAGTCATCTGTTGAACACTTGTGCTGCTGCCACCTTTTGGTTACTATGAATAATGCTGCTATGAATATGGGGTTTGAATATCTGTTTCAGTATTTGGTTTTAAATATCTTGAGTGTATAACCTGGACCGGAATTGATGGATTCTATGTTAACTCTGTGTTTAAGTTTTTGTAAAGCCCCCTACTATTTTCTGAAGCTGTGGCATTATTTTACTATATTCCTTTATATGGCAGAGTAATGCATCTCATGGATGGAACTGCCCTATTTGCTCTTCCATTCACTTGTTGGTGGACATTTTCATTGTTTTTAACTTGGATTATCAAGAACACTGCTGCTGTAAATATTGGTGTACAAGTATATATTTGAGCACCTCTTTTAAATTCTTTGGATGTATATCTAGGAGTGGAGTTACCAAAACATATGATATTTCAGTTCAGTCACTCACTCATGTCCGACTCTTTGTGACCCCGTGGACTGCAGCCCACCAGGCTCCCCTATCCATCACCAACTCCCAGAGCTTGCTCAAACTCATGTCTATCGAGTTGGTGATGCCATCAACCATCTCATCCTCTGTTATCCCCTTCTGCTCCTGCCTTCAATCTTTCCCAGCATCAGGGTCTTTTCCAATGAGTCAGTTCTTCACATTAGGTGGCCAAAGTATTGCAGTTTCAGCTTCAGCATCAGTCCTTCCAATGAATAGTCAGGGTTGATTTCCCTTAGGATTGACTTGTTGGATCTCCTTGCAGTCCAAGTGATGCTCAAGAGTCTTCTCCAACACCACAGTTCCAAAGCATCACTTCTTCGGTGCTCAGTTTTCTTTGTAGTCCAGCTGTAACGTCTATACATGACTATTGGAACAACCATAGCTTTGAGTACATGGACCTTTGTTGGTAATGTCTCTGCTTTTTAATATGCTGTCTAGGTTGGTCATAACTTTTATTCCAAGGAGCAGGTGTCTTTTAATTTCATGGCTGCAGTCACCATCTTCAGTGATTTTTGAGCCCCCCCCCCACAATAAATTCTGTCACCATTTCCATTGTTTTCCTATCTATTTGCCATGAAGTGATGGGGCCAGATGCCATGATCTTAGTTTTCTGAATACTGATTTTTAAGCCAACTTTTTCACTCTCCTCTTTCACTTTCATCAAGAGACTCTTTAGTTCTTCTTTGCTTTCTGCCATAAGAGTGGTGTCCTCTGTGTATCTGAAATTATTGATATTTCTCCTGGCAATTTTGATTCCAGCTTGTGCCTCGTCCAGACCCGGGATTTCACATGATATACTCTGCATATAAGTTAAATAAGCAGGGTGCTGTACTCCTTTCCTGATTTGGAACCAGTCCATTGTTCCATGTCTAGTTCTAATTGTTGCTTCTTCACCTGCATACAGATTTCTCAGGAGGCAGGTAAGGCAGTCTGGTATTCCCATACCTTTCAGAATTTTCCACAGTTTGTGGTGATCTGCAGAGTCAAAGGCTTTGGCATTGTTAACAAAGCAGAAGTAAATATTTTTCTGGATGTTTTTCTCTCTTGCTCTTTCAGTGATGCAACGGGTGTTGGCAATTTGATCTCTGGTCCCTCTGTCTTTTCTAAATCCAGCTTGAACATCTAGAAATTCATGGTTCACTTACTGTTGAAGCCTGGCTTGGAGAAATTTGATCATTACTTTGTTAACATGTGAGATGAGTGCAACTGTGTGGCAGTTGGAACATTCTTTGGCTTTGCCTTTCTTTGGGATTGGAATGAAAACTGACCTTTTCCAGTCCTGTGGCCACTACTGAGTGATAAAATTACATATTTATGTTTTCGAGAAAATGCTTGTTTTGGACACATTGATTGCACCATTTTACCTCTCCACAAGTAAAGTTTTGAGCTTCAATTTCGTACATTTTCGCCAACATTTGTTATTTGTCTTTATTGTTGATTTTCCTCACGTCCATCCTGAGTGCCTTATTAAGGAGGAAGTCATAATGCAGGACCCACATTTGAGGAGAGGAGAGTTAGCTTCATATACTTGATGGACAGCTGAGTCTGTATCAATTATTTAGAATCTTTCTGTGTGAGATTTTTATTCAACATTACTCATAAAACCTAATTTTTACTTTTTACCAGTTTGGACACCTGAAAATTATTTTAAACTTTTGGGAGCTTCCCTGGTGGCTCAGCCTGTAAAAGCATATGCTTGCAATGCAGGATACCTGGGTTCAATCCCTGGGTGGGGAAGATCCCCTGGAGAAGGAAATGGCAACCCACTCCAGTACTCTTGCCTGGAAAATTTCATGAATGGAGGCGCCTCATAGCTTACAGTCCATGGGGTTGCAAAGAGTCAGACACGACTGAGCCACTTCACTTTCACTTTCTTTTGGCTATAATCCAGCCAATTAGACTGCTTAGTTCATTCTAGCTTTGGCTATTGAGAGCTTTTTCCATACTCTCCTGCTTTTATTTTACATAATTCAGCTTTTATGGGGCTTTTTGGTCCTTCTTTCTCACATTTTAAGATTATGCTGCTTTACATATTTATTGTCTCAGTCCTAGTATCAGACACATATTTAAAGAGTCCTTGTCCCTTTTTGTTAGAGCATATTAATAAAAACTTGTATGTGGGAACTTAATAATCTCAGCAGACAATGCATGGAAATACACATGCATGTATCCAGACTATGCATACAGACGGTTATGAAGATTTTCACATGGAGTTATATGTTTCTGCATTAGGCTAAAGATAGTTTATAATGATGTCTCCAACCTGATCTCTTATGACACAGGTATTATAACCTTCTCCTTTTGTCTGCCTGTAACTTCCCACTCCAATGGTAAGAAACCTGGCTTCCACTACTCATCACTTATCAAATTCAGGGCTTGCTCCTTCAATAACTGATATGGTAGTTTCAGTCCTGGTAGCTACAAACCCCCGTGGAAAGAACTTACAGAGCCCATTGTTTATGTATGGTACATTTGCCTTTGGCCTGCAGATTCCATTCATTTACACAGTGAACTTAGGTCAGATAATTTTGTCCTAAGAGTGAGAGTGGCCTTTTAAAATTTTTCTTCTTCCTTTTAAATCTTTTGGCTGTGCCGCGTCATGTGGGGTTTTAGGTCCCTGACCAGGAATTGAACCCATATTTCCTGCACTGGCAACGTGGAGTCTTAACCACTGGGCCCCTAGGGAAGTCTGAAGCTTTTCATTTATTTCTCAATCTGTTATATTCTTTGTTAAATTCTGCATTCCAGTCTTTAGCACTCCATACCATAAATAAATAAATGTGAATAGGTAATAAATTACTTGTGTTCTGAAAACAGAAATCTATGTGCTTAGACAAATGCATAGTGGCAGGTATTCCTCACTAAAGTACCATGTGAAATATTTCAACCATATATTCCATAAACTCTTTATCATGTCTGTTTTACCTTTGCTAGAATGTCTTATACGATCATACAGTGTGTAGCACTTGAGGCTGGATTCCCTCACTCAGTAATGTAAGTGTTAGATTCATGCCTTCCTTTATTTTTATTTTAAATTGGTCTGTGGTTCATTCCTCTATATCTCTGAATGCTATTTTATTGCATTAGATGAGAGGAAAGATAATTTTCCCCCTAGCCTCAATGTTCTTCACTGAGATGTTCATAATGAAAGGAAGATGGATTGGAGAAAAACAATCAGAAGTTTAATATATGACATGCATACCTCCTATATAGTTGAAAGATACCTGGGAAAACTGTCACTTTCTGAAATGGTCCAAGACTTTACCTTAAATGCTATCATCAGCTAAGAATGAAAGAAGGAGGTCAAGGAATGGAAGAAGCTATTTAAGGGAGATTATTAGGTGAAGCACAGTAAACAAAGACATGGTGGTATGCAGATTAACTTCCAGGTCCATTCCATAGACCTTCTTGATATTTAGTCAAGTCATTTAGTGATATCAAGTCAGTCTTGATACTTAGTCCATTCTTGATATTTAGCCATCCTCTATTTCCTGGTCCAGACAGGGACACGTCCTTAAAGATGGAGATATCCTTAACAAATGTAAATCTACTTCATAAAATGGAATTTCGACTTGGTTTTCAAAGATCCTCCTGGGGCGGCTGTTTGTTTTTTTCTTTTGTTTTGTTTTGTTTTTTTTAATTAATCAGTCCAAAATAACCCTTTTGTCAAATGTGCATATTTTGGGTGTGCTTTTTGTGCTCCCCTTGAAATGTGCATTCAGGGGAGGAGTGTCACCCTGGAGACTGTTGATATGTGACCCCATGGACAGGGACTGGGTTGGTCACCCTGAAGAATGTGGATATGTGACCCCAGGGGAATGGTCAGAAGGAATTCACCCTGGAGACTGTGGAATTGTGAGCCCAGTTGCAAGGCTTGGGAAGGGGTCACCGTGGAGACTGTGGATGTGTGACTCCAGATACAGTGTCTGGGAGGGATCACCCAGGGGACTGTAGATATGTGATCCTAGATATAGGGTTTGGGAGAATGTCACCCTGCAGACTGTGGACGTGTGACCCCAGGTGCATGGTCCAGTGTGTTGTGATCACCCTGGAGATTGTGGAAGCGTGACCACAGGTACTGGGTCTGGGAAGTGGCGTCATCCTGGAGATGTGCACATGTGATTACAGACACAGGATATTTCAGGTGGAGTCACCTTGGAAACTGGAGGAGTGACCCCAGGTGCAGGGTCTGGGGTGAGGTTCAGTGACGTCAGGACTCTTGTCTTGTTGGGAGAGACACATCAGGATTCTCCTCGAGATGTTGCAATGCAATACGGACGCCTCTCAAGGTGAGGGGGGAGACCAAGTTTGCCTTTGCAGTTGCCAGAGCAATACTGTGACTCCTGTCAGTTTTCAAGAGGAGACAGGTTTCATCTCCTTTTGAAGCATTGAACTCCACGTGCCTCTCGTGTTGTCAAAGGGATGTGAGGCCTCCTGTCAAAATGAGGCGGGGAACTAGGGCATTCTCTAGGGTCTCCACAGGGGATTCAGACGTCCCTTCCTCTTATGAGATGAAAGACGAACCTGCATTCAAGTCACTGCAGGGAAATCCGGCCTTATTTCAAACCAGGGCATCTTGGTGTCCATTCCACGTGAGGCAGCAAACTCAGGGTCCCTCTCACATATCTATAGCTGAGAGAAGCCTCCTCTTTAGGTGTTGTTTAAACCTGGCATTCCTCTTGAGTCAAAGCCAGGAAATCAGGTCTCATCTCGAGATGATTTGAGGTACACGGAGCTGTTTTCTAGTTGCTGTGCTGAACAGGGTGTTCCTCTATACTTAGGACAGTGTTTTCGGGGAATCTCTGGAGTTGCCTAAAGGAAGTCAAGCCACATGTCGTGTTTGATGGGGAACGCCAGATGGCTCTGGAGCCAATGAAGGGGAATCTGGCCTCATCTTGAGTTGATTTGGAGTACACGGAGTGCTTTCATGTTGCTGCGGGGACCTCAGGGTCCCTCTAGACTTGTATCAGTGTTCTTGGGGACTCTCTAGAGTTCCATCAAGGACGTCAAGGCTCCTTTCATGTTTGATGGGGAACACGGACTTGCTCTGCACTCAATGCAGGGGAATCTGATCTCATCTCTCATCGAGTGGGAAGTCTCATGGTTTTTCTCGAGTTGCGGAAGGAACCTGGGGTATATTCTCGAGTGACGACAGGGATGGACTCTTAAAACTCCTGTTTGTTCAATGATGTCAGGACGCCTGTCTAGTTGTGAGGGTCACCTCGGGATTCTCCTCGAAACTTGGTTGGACAATAGGGATGCCTCTCGAGATGAGTAGGGAAACCCACTGTCACTTTCAAGTTGTTACAGGAATACTGGGATTCCTGTCAATTTTCAAGAGGAGTCAGTCATCGTCTACTTTTGAAGCATTGAACTCCGTGTTCCTCTCGAGTTGTCAAAGGGATGTGAGACCTCCTGTGGAAATGAGGTGGGGAACTAGGGCTTTCTCTAGGGTCTCCACAGGGGATTCAGACATCCCTTCATCTTTTGAGATGAAAGACAAGCCTGCATTCATGTCACTGCAGGGAAATCCGGCCTTATGTCGAGTCACGGCATCTCGGTGTCCATTCCACTTGAGGCAGCAAACTCAGGGTCCCTCTCACGTACCTATAGCTGAGAGAAGCTTCCCCGTGAGGGGGTTCTGGAAAGTTGGCATTCCTCTTGATTCGAAGCCAGGGAATCAACTCTCATCTCGAGATGATTTGAGGTACACGGAGCTGTTTTCTAATTGCTGTGCTGAACGTGGTGTTCCTCTATACTTAGGACAGTGTTTTCAGGGAATCTCTGGAGTTGCCTAAAGGAAGTCAAGCCACTTGTCGTGTTTGATGGGGAACGCCGGATGGCTCTGGAGCCAATGTAGTGTAATCTGGCCTCATCTCACGTTGATTTGCAGTACACTGAGCACTTTTGTGTTGCTGCGGTGACCTCAGGGTCACTCTAGACTTGTATCAGTGTTCTTGGGGACTCTCTGGAGTTCCATCAAGGAAGTCAAGGCTCCTTTCATGTTTGATGGTGCACATGGAATTGCTCTGCACGCAATGCAGGGGAATTTGATCTCATCTCTCTTCGAGTGGAAAGTCTCATGGACTTTCTCGCGTTGCGGAAGGAACCTGGGTTATATTCTCGAGTGACGAAGGGGATGGCCCCTCATAACGCGTGTTTGTTCAGCGACATCAGGCCTCCAGTCTCGTTGCGAGGGACAACTCGAGATTCACTTCGAGACTTGGCAAGTCAATAAGGAGGACACCTCTCGAGGTGAGGCGGGAGACCCAGTGTCCTTTCAAGTTGCCACAGGGATACTGGGATTCCTGTCAATTTTCAAGAGGACTCAGTCATCGTCTACTTTTGAAGCATTGAATTCCACTTTCCATTCGTGTTGTCAAAGGGATGTGAGGCCACATGTCAAGATGAGGTGGGGAAATAGGGCTTTCTATAGGGTCTTCAAGGGGATTCAGGAATCCCTTCATCTGATGAGATGAAAGACGAGCCTGCACTCAAGTCACTGCAGGGAATTCCGGCCTTATTTCGAGTCAGGGCATCTCGGTGTCCATTTCACTTGAGGCAGCAAACTGAGGGTCCCTCTCACATACCTAAAGCTGAGAAAAGCCTCCGCTTGAGCTGCTGTGGAAAGTGGGCATTCCTCTTGATTCGAAGCCAGGAAATCAGCTCTCATCTCGAAATGATTTGGGGTACACGGAGCTTTTCTCGAGTTGCTGTGCTGAACTTGGTGTTCTTCTATACTTGGGACGGTGTTCTCAGGGAATCTCTGGAGTTGCCTAAAAGAAGTCAAGCCACTTGTCCTGCTTGATGAGGAATGCTGGATTGCTCTAGAGCCAATGCAGGGAAATCAGGCCTCACCTCAAGTTGATTTGAGGTAAACGGGGATATTTCGTTTTGCTGCGTTGACCTCAGGGTCCCACTAGACATGTGACAGAGTTATTGGGGACTATGTGGAGTTTCATCTAGGAAGTCAAGGCTCCTTTCGTGTTTGATGGGGAACACCGACTTGCTTTGCATGCAATGCAGGGGAATCAGGCCTCGTCTCACGGCGAGGGGGAATTCTCATGGTTTTCTCGAGTTGTGGCGGGAAACTGGGTTATATTCTCGAGTTACAGCTGGGATGGCCCTTCAAAACTTGTGTTGGTTCAGTGATATCAGGACTCCTGTCTAGTTGTGAGGGACACATCGAGATTCTCCTCGAAGCTTGGCAGGGCAATAGGGACGCCTCTCAATGTGAGAGGGGCAACCCAAGGTCCTTTCCAGTTGCCACAGGAATTTTGGGATTCCTATCAATTTTCAAGAGGAGGGAGTGATACTCCCCTTTTGAAGCATTTAAATCCACGTGCCTCTCGAGTTTCAAAAGGATGTGAGGCCTCCTGTTGAGATGAGCCGGGGAACTAGGGCTGTCTCTAGGGTCTCCACAGGGGATTCAGACATCCCTTCATCTTGTTTGATGAAAGACGAGCCTGCATTCAAGTCACTCCAGGGAATTCCGGCCTTATTATGAGTCAGGGCATCTCGGTGTTCATTCCACTTGAGGCAGCAAACTCAGGGTCCCTCTCACATACATATACCTGACAGAAGCCTCCTCGTCAGGTGCTTGTGTAAAGTTGACATCCCTCTTGAGTCAAAGCCAGGGAATCAGCTCTCATCTCGAGATGATTTGGGGTACACAGAGCTTTTCTCGAGTTTCTGTGCTGAACTTGGTGTTCCTCTAGTCTTGAGATGGTAGTCTCGGGTAATCTCTGGAGTAGCCTAACGGAAATCAAGCCACTTTGTGTGTCTGATGGGGAACGAGTGATGTCTCTGGAGACAATGCAGGGGAATCGGGTCTCATCTCGAGTTGATTTGAAGTACACGGTGCACTTTCATGTTGCTGCAGGGGACCTCAGGGTCTCTCTAGACTTGTGACAGTGTTCCTGGGGACTCTCTGGAGTTCCATCAAGGAAGTCAAGGCTCCTTTCGTGTTTGATGGGGAACACGGACTTGCTCTGAATGCAGTCCAGGGGAATCGGGCCTCATCTTGAGTTGATTTGGAGTACACGGAGCCCTTTCATGTTGCTGCGGGGACCTCAGGGTCCCTGTAGACTTCTGACAGTGTTCTTGGGGTCTCTCTGGAGGTCCTTCAAAGAAGTCAAGTCTCCTTTCCTTTTGATTGGGAACACGGACTTAACCTGCATACATTGCATGGGAACTGGGCCTCATCTCGCGGTGAGGAGAAAGTCTCATTGTTTTTCTGGAGTTGTGGAGGGAACCTGGTTATGTTCTAGAGTTACGGCGGGGATGGCCCTTCAAAACTCATGTTTGTTCAGCGATGTGTGAACTCCTGTCTAGTTGCGAGGGACACCTTGAGATTCTCCTCAAGGCTTGGCAGGACAATAGTGACGCCTCTCGAGGTGACGGGGGAGACCCAGTGTCCTTTCAAGTTGCAACAGACATACTGGGATTCCTGTCAATTTTCAAGAGGACTCAGTCATCGTCTCCTTATGAAGCATTGAATTCCGCATTCGACTCGTGTTGTCAAAGGGATGAAAGGTCACCTGTCGAGATGAGGTGGGGAAATAGGGCTTTGTCTAGGGTCTCCACAGGGGATTCAGACATCACTTCATCTTTTGAGATGAAAGACAAGCCTGCATTCAAGTCACTGCAGGGAAATCCAGCCTTATGTCGAGTCAGGGAATCTCGGTGTCCATTCCACTTGTGGCAGCAAATTCAGGGTCCCTCTCACATACCTATAGTTGAGAAAAGCATCCGCTTGAGCTGCTTGTGGAAAGTTGGCATTCCTCTTGAGTCGAAGCCAGGGAATCAGCTCTCATCTCGAGATGATTTGGGGTACACAGAGCTTTTCTCGAGTTTCTGTGCTGAACTTGGTGTTCCTCTAGTCTTGAGATGGTAGTCTCGGGTAATCTCTGGAGTAGCCTAACGGAAATCAAGCCACTTTGTGTGTCTGATGGGGAACGAGTGATGTCTCTGGAGACAATGCAGGGGAATCGGGTCTCATCTCGAGTTGATTTGAAGTACACGGTGCACTTTCATGTTGCTGCAGGGGACCTCAGGGTCTCTCTAGACTTGTGACAGTGTTCCTGGGGACTCTCTGGAGTTCCATCAAGGAAGTCAAGGCTCCTTTCGTGTTTGATGGGGAACACGGACTTGCTCTGAATGCAGTCCAGGGGAATCGGGCCTCATCTTGAGTTGATTTGGAGTACACGGAGCCCTTTCATGTTGCTGCGGGGACCTCAGGGTCCCTGTAGACTTCTGACAGTGTTCTTGGGGTCTCTCTGGAGGTCCTTCAAAGAAGTCAAGTCTCCTTTCCTTTTGATTGGGAACACGGACTTAACCTGCATACATTGCATGGGAACTGGGCCTCATCTCGCGGTGAGGAGAAAGTCTCATTGTTTTTCTGGAGTTGTGGAGGGAACCTGGTTATGTTCTAGAGTTAGGGCAGGGATGGCCCTTCAAAACTCATGTTTGTTCAGCGATGTGTGAACTCCTGTCTAGTTGCGAGGGACACCTTGAGATTCTCCTCAAGGCTTGGCAGGACAATAGTGACGCCTCTCGAGGTGACGGGGGAGACCCAGTGTCCTTTCAAGTTGCAACAGACATACTGGGATTCCTGTCAATTTTCAAGAGGACTCAGTCATCGTCTCCTTATGAAGCATTGAATTCCGCATTCGACTCGTGTTGTCAAAGGGATGAAAGGTCACCTGTCGAGATGAGGTGGGGAAATAGGGCTTTGTCTAGGGTCTCCACAGGGGATTCCGACATCACTTCATCTTTTGAGATGAAAGACAAGCCTGCATTCAAGTCACTGCAGGGAAATCCAGCCTTATGTCGAGTCAGGGAATCTCGGTGTCCATTCCACTTGTGGCAGCAAATTCAGGGTCCCTCTCACATACCTATAGTTGAGAAAAGCATCCGCTTGAGCTGCTTGTGGAAAGTTGGCATTCCTCTTGAGTCGAAGCCAGGGAATCAGCTCTCATCTCGAAATGTTTTGGGGTACACGGAGCTTTTCTCGAGTTGCTGTGCTGAACTTGGTGTTCCTCTAGACTGGTGGCGGTATTCTCATAGAGTCTCTGGAGTTACCTAAAAGAAGTCAAGCGACTTGTGCTCTTTGATGAGGAATGCAGGATTGTTCTGGAGCCAATGCAGGGAAATCAGGCTTCATCTCGAGTTGATTTGTGGTACACAGGGCTCTGTCGTGTTGCTGCATTGATCTCAGGGTCCCTCTAGACTTCTGACAGAGTTCTTGGGGACTATGGAGAGTTTCATCTAGGAAGTCAAGGCTCCTTTCGTGCTTGATGGGGAACACGGACTTGCTCTGCATGCAATGCAGGGGAATCGGGCCTCATCTCACGGTGAGGGGAAAGTCTCATTGTTTTTCTGGAGCTGTGGTGTGGAACCTGGGTTATATTCTCGAGTTACGGCAGAGTTGGCCCTTCAAAACTCGTGTTTGTTCAGCGACGTCAGGACTCCTGTCTAGTTCCGAGGGACACCTTAGGATTCTTCTCGAGGCTTGGCAGGACAATTGGGATGCCTCTCAAAGTGAGGCGGGACACCAGGTTTCCCTTTGCAGTTGCCAGAGCCATACTGTGACTCCTGTCAGTTTTCAAGAGGAGTCAGGCTTCGTCTCCTTTTGAAGCATTGAACTCCGCTTGCCTCTCATCTTGTCAAAGGGATGTGAGGCCTCCTGTCGAGATGAGGCTGGGAACTAGCGTATTCTCTAGGGTCTCCACAGGGGATTCAAACATCCCTTCATCTGTGAGATGAAAGACAATCCTGCATTCAAATCACTGCAGGGACATCCGGCCTTATTTCAAGTCAGGGCATCTCGGTGTCCATTCCACTTGAGGCAGCAAACTCAGGGTCCCACTCACGTACCTATAGCTGAGAGAAGCCTCCTCTTTAGGTGTTGTTTAAAGCTGGCATTCCTCTTGAGTCAAAGCCAGGGAATCAAGTCTCATCTCGAGATGATTTGAGGTACACGGAGCTGTTTTCTAGTTGCTGTGCTGAACGTGGTGTTCCTCTATACTCAGGACGTTGTTCTCGGGGAATCTCTCGAGTTGCTTAAAGGAAGTCAAGTCACTTGTCATGTTTGATGGGGAACGCCGGATGGCTCTGGAGCCAATGAAGGGGAATCTGGACTCATCTCGAGTTGATTTGGGGTACACCGAACTATTTCATGTTGCTGCGGTGACCTCAGGGTTCCTCTAGACATTTATCAGTGTTCTTGGGGACTCTCTGGAGTTCCATCAAGGAAGTCAAGGCTCCTTTCATGTTTGATGGGGAACACGGAATTGCTCTTCACTCAGTGCAGGGGAATCTGATCTCATCTCTCATCGAGCGGGAAGTCTCATGGATTTTCTCGAGTTGTGGAGGGAACCTGGGTTATATTCTCAAGTGACGATGGGGATGGCCCGTCAAAACTCGTGTTTTTTCAGCTACGTCAGGACTCCTGTCTAGTTGCGATGGACAACTCGGGATTGTCCTCGAGTCTTGGCAGGGCAATAGGGATGCCTCTCGAGGTGAGGCGGGAGACCCAGTGTCCTTTCAAGTTGCCACACGGATACTGGGACTTCTGTCAATTTTCAAGAGGACTCAATCATTGTCTACTTTTGAAGCACTGAACTCCGTGTTCTACTCGTGTTGTCAAAGGGATGTGAGGCCTCCTGTCGAGATGAGGCGGGGAACTAGGGCTTTCTCTAGGGTCTTCATAGGGGATTCAGATATCCCTTCATCTTTTGAGATGAAGGATGAGCCGGCATTCAAGTCACTGCAGGAAATTCCGGCCTTATTTCGAGTCAGGGCATCTCGGTGTCCATTCCACTTGAAGCAGCAAACTCAGGGTGCCTCTCACATACCAAGAGCTGAGAAAAGCCTCCACTTGAGCTGCTTGTGGAAAGTTGGCATTGCTCTTGTTTCAAAGCCAGGGAATCTGCTCTCATCTCGAAATGATTTGGGCTACACGGAGCTTTTCTCGAGTTGCTGTGCTGAACTTGGTGTTGCTCTAGACTTGGGATGGTGTTCTCGGGGAATCTTGGAGTTGCCCAAAAGAAGTCAAGCCACTTGTGCTCTTTGATGAGGAATGTAGGATTGCTCTGGAGCCAGTGCAGGGGAATCGGGCCTCATCTCGAGTTGATTTGTGGTACACGGTGCTCTTTCCTATTGTTGCACTGACCTCAGGGTCCCTCTAGACTTCTGACACAGTTCTTGGGGACTATGTGGAGTTTCATCTAGGAAGTCAAGGCTCCTTTCGTTTTTGATGGGGAACATGGACTTGCTCTGCATGCAATGCAGGGGAATCGGGCCTCATCTCACGGCAAGGGGGAATTCTCACGGTTTTCTTGAGCTGTGGCGGGAACCTGAGTTATGTTCTCAAGTTATGGTTGGGATGGCCCTTCAAACTCGTGTTGATTCAGTGACATTAGGACTCCTGTCTAGCTGCAAGGGACAACTCGGGATTCTATTCGAGGCTTGGTAGGGCAATAAGGATGCCTCTCGAGGTGAGGGGGGAGACCCAGGGTCCATTCCAGTTGCCACAGTAATTTGGGGATTCCTATCAATTTTCAAGAGGAGGCAGCCATGCTCTCCTTTTGAAGCATTTAAATCCATGTGCCTCTGGAGGTTTCTAAAGACTGTGAGTCCTCCTGTCGAGATGAGCCGGGGAACTAGGGTTTTCTCTAGGGTCTCCACAGGGGATTCAGACATCACTTCATCATGTGTGATGAAAGACGAGCCTGCATTAAAGTCACTGCAGGGAAATCCAACCTTATTTCGAGTCATGGCATCTGGGTAACCATTCCACTTGATGCAGCAAGCTCAGGGTCCCTCTCACATACCTAGAGCTGAAAGAAGCCTCCTCTTGAGGGGCTTGTGGAAAGTTGGCATTCCTCTTGAGTCGAAGCCAGGGAATCAGCTCTCATCTCGAGATGATTTGGGGTACACGGAATTTTCTCGAGTTGCTGTGCTGAACTTGGTATTCCTCTTGTCTTGAGACGGTATTCTCAGGTAATCTCTGGAGTTGCCTAAAGGAAGTCAAGCCACTTGTTGTGTTTGATGGGGAATGAGTGATGGCTCTGGAGCTAATGCAGGGGAATCGGGCCTCATCTCGAGTTGATTTGAAGCACACAGTGCACTTTCATGTTGCTGTGGGGTTCTCAGGGTCCCTCTAGACTTTTCAAAGTGTTCCTGGGGACTCTCTGGATTTCCATCAAGGAAGTCAAGGCTCCCTTCGTGTTTTATGGGGAACACAGACTTGCTTTGCATGCAGTGCATGGGAAGCGGGCCTCATCTCGAGTTGATTTCAAGTACACAGTGCATTTTCATGTTGCTGCGGGGACCTCAGGGACCCTCGAAACTTGTGACAGTGTTCCTGGGGACTCTCTGGATTTCCATCAGGGAAGTCAAAGCTCCTTTCGTGTTTGATGGGGAACACAGACTTGCTCTGAACGCAGTGCAGGGGAATCGGGCCTCATCTCGAGTTGTTTTGGAGTACACAGAGCCTTTACATGTTGCTCTGTGTTCCTCTCGAGTTGTCAAAGGGATGTGAGGCCTCCTTTTAAGATGAGGCTGGGAACTAGGGTATTCTCTAGGGTCTCCACAGGGGATTCAGACATCCCTTCATCTTGTGAGATGAGAGATGAGCCTGCATTCAAGCCACTGCAGGGACACCTGGCCTTATTTTGAGTCATGGCTTCTCAGTGTCCATGTCACTTGAGGCAGCAAACTCAGGGTCCCTCTCACATACCTATAGCTGAGAGAAGCCTCCTCTTTAGGTGTTGTTTAAAGCTGGCATTCCTCTTGAGTCAAAGCCAGGGAATCAGCGCTCATCTCGAGATGATTTGAGGTACACAGAGATGTTTTCTAGTTGCTGTGCTGAACGTGGTGTTCCTCTATACTTAGGACGGTGTTCTCGGGTAAACTCTGGAGTTGCCTAAAGGAAGACAAGCCACTTGTCGTGTTTGATGGGGAATGCTGGATGGCTCTGGAGACCATGCAGGGGAATCAGGCCTCACCTCGTGTTGATTTGAAGTACACGGAGCGCTTTCGTGTTGCTGTGGGGAACTCAGTGTCCCTCTATACCAGTGACAGTGTTCCTGGCGACTCTATGGAGTTCCATCAAGGAAGTCAAGGCTCCTTTCGTGTTCATGGGGAACAGGGAATTGCTCTGCCTGCAGTGCAGGGGATTCAGGCCTCATCTCACGGCCAGGTGAAAGCCTCATGGTTTTTCTCGAGTTGCGGCAAGAACCTGGGTTATGTTTTCTAGTTACGACGAGGATGGACCTTCAAAACTTGTGTTGGATCAGCAACGTCAAGATTCCTCTCTAGTTGCGAGGGACACCTCGGAATTCTCCTCGAGGCTTGCATGGGCAATAGGGATGCCTCTCGAAGTGAGGCAAGAGACCCAGGGTTCCTGTCCAGTTGCCACAGGGATATCGTGATTCCTATCAATTTTGAAAAGGAGTCAGGCTTCGTCTCCTTTTGAAGCATTGAACTTCGAATGCCTCTCGAGTTTTCAAAGGGAAGTCAGGCCTCATGTCGAGATAAGGCAGGGAACTAGTGCTTTCTCTAGGGTCTCCACAAGGGATTCAGACATCCCTTCTTTATGTGAGATGAAAGATGAGCCTGCATTCAAGTCAATGCAGGGAAATCCGGCCTTATTTTGAATCAGGGTATCTCGATGTCCATTCCACTTGAAGCAGCAAAATCAGGTTCCCTTTCACATACATATAGCTGAGAGAAGCCTCCTCTTGAGTTGCTTGTGGAACGTTGGCATTCCTCTTGAGTCCAATCCAGGGAATCAGCTCTCATCTTGAGATGATTTGTGGTACACGGAGCTTTTGTCGAGTTGCTGTGCTGAACTTGGAGTTCCTCTAGATATGGGACGGTGCTCTCGGTTAATCTCTGGGGTTGCTAAAAGAAGTCAAGCTACTTGATCTGTTTGATGGGGAATGCACGATGGCTCTGGAGCCAATGGAGGGGAATCCGGCCTCATGTCAAGTTGATTTGTAGTACACGAAGCTCTTATGTGTTGCTGTGGTGGCCTCAGCACCTCTAGACTTGTGAGGTGCTGAAGTCCCCAGTCTTCTTGGGGACTATGTGGAATTTCATCTAGGAAGTCAAGGCTCCTTTAGTGTTTGATGGGGAACTCAGATGTGGTCTGCATGCAATGCAGGGGAATCACACCTCATCTCGAGTCGATTTGGGGTACACGATGCTCTTTTGTGTTGCTGTGGGGACCTCAGGGTCCCGCTAGACTTGTGATAGTGTTCTTGGGGACTTTCTGGAGGTCCATCAAGGAAGTCAAGGCTCCTTTTGTGTTTAATGAGGAACACAGACTTGCTCTGCACGCAGCATTGCAATCGGGCTTCATCTCGCAGCGATGGGGAAGTCTCATGGTTTTTCTTGAGTTTCAGCGGGAATCTGGGGTATGTTCTCGTATTACGGCGGGGATGGCCTTTCAAAACTCATGTTGGTTCAGCGACTTCAGGACTCATGTCTAATTGCCAGGGATACCTCGGGATTCTCCTTGAGGCTTGGCAGGGCAATAGGGACGCCTCTCGAGGTGAGACAGGAGACCCAGACTTCCTTCGCAGTTGCCAGAGGGATATTGGGATCCCTATCAATTTTCAAGGTGAGTCAGGCGTCGTCTCCTTTTGACGCCTTGAACTCTGCACTCCTCTCGAGTTGTCAAAGGGATGTGTGGCCTCCTGTCGAGATGAGTCGGGGAACAAGGGCTTTCTTTAGGGTCTCCACGGGGGATTCAGATATCCCTTCATCTTGTGAGATGAAAGACGAGCCTGCATTCACGTCACTGCAGGGAAATCCGGCCTTTTTTCGAGTCTGGGAATCTCATTGTACATTCCACTTGAGGCCGCAAGCTCAGGGTCCCACTATGATACTTATAGCTGAGAGAAGCCTCCTCTTGAGGTGCTTGTGGAAAGTTGGAATTCCCTTTGAGTCGAGTTCAGCGAATCAGCTCTCATCTCGAGATGATTTGGGGTACATGGAGCTTTTCTCGAGTTGCTCTGCAGAACTTGGTGTTCCTCTGGACTTGGAATAATGTTCTCATGGAATCTCTGGAGTTGCGTAAAGGAGGTCAAGCCACATGTTGTATTTGATGGGGAACGTGTGATGGCTCTGGACCCAATTCAGGTGAATTGGGCCTCATCTCGAGTTGATTTGGGGTACACGAGCTCTTTCATGTTGCTGCGGAGTCCGCAGGGTCCCTCTAGCTTTGTAACAGTGTTCTTGGGGACTCTCTGGAGTTCCATCAAGGAAGTCAAAACTCTTTTCAAGTATGATGGGGAACACACACATGCTCTGCATGCAATGCAGGGGAATCAGACCTCATCTCACGGCGAGGGGGATGTCTCATGGTTTTTCTCGAGTTGCGGTGGGAACCTGGGGTATGTTCTTGAGTTGCGGTGGGGATGGACCTTCAAAACTTGTGTTGGGTCAGCGACGTCAGGACACCTGTCTAGTTGCGAGGGACACCTCGGGATTCTCCTCGGGGCTTGGGAGGGCAATGGGGAAGTCTCTCCAGGTAAAGTGGAGACCCAGGGTCCCTTTCCAGTTGCCACAGAGATATTGAGATTCCTATCAATTTTCAAGAGGAAGCAGGCATCATCTACTTTTGAGGCATTGAACTCCACGTGCCTCTCAAAGTTTCAAAGGGATGTGAGGCCTCCTGTCGAGATGAGGCAGGGAACTTGCGCTTTCTCTAGGGTATCCACAGGGGATTTAGACATCCCTTCTTCTTGTGAGATGATAGACGAGACTGCATTCAAGTCACTGCAGGGAAATCCAGCCTTATTTCGAGTAAGGGCATTTCGGTGTCCATTCCACACGAGGCAGCAAACTCAGGATCCCTCTCACATACCTATAGCTCAGAGTAGCCTCCTCTTGAGGTGCTTGTGGAAAGTTTCCATTCCTCCTGTGTCATAACTCTCATCTCGAAATGTTTTGGGGTACACGGAGCTTTTGTCGAGTTGCTGTGCTGAACTTGGTGTTCCTCTAGATATGGGACGGTGCTCTCGGTGAATCTCTGGGGTTGCCTAAAGGAAGTCAGGCTATTTGCCCTGTTTAATGGGGAATGAGGGATGTCTCTGGAGTCAATGCAGGGGAATCAGGTCTCATCTAGAGTTGATTTGAGTTAAACGAGTTCTTTCGTGCTGCTGCTGTCACTTCAGGGTCCCTGCAGAACTGTGACAGTGTTCTTGGGGACTATGTGGAGTTTCATCTAGGAAGTCAAGGCTCTTTTTGTGTTTGATGGGGAACATGGACATGCTCTGCATGCAGTGCAGGGGAATCAGGCCTCATCTCGAGTTGATTTGGAGTACATGGAGCGCTTTCTTGTTGTTTCGGGGACCTCAGGGTCCCTCTAGACTTGTGAAAGTGTTCCTGGGGACTCTCTGGAGTGCCATCAAGGAAGTCAAGGCTCCTTTCCTGTTTGATGGGGAACACGGACTTGCTCTGCATGCAGTGCAGGGGAATCGGGCCTCATCTCGTGGCGAGGGGAAAGTGTCATTGTTTTTCTCGAGTTGCGGTGGGAACCTGGATTATGTTCTCGTGTTATGACGAGGATGGCCCTTCAAAACTCGGGTTGGATCAGTGATGTCAGGACTCCTGTCTAGTTGCGAGGGACACCTCGGGATTCTCCTCGGGGCTTGGGAGGGCAATAGGGACGCCTCTCAAGGTGAGAGGGGAAACCCAGGTTCCATTTGCAGTGGCCACAGGAATTTTGGGATTCCTATCATTTTTCAAGAAGAGTCAGCCATCGTCTCCTTTTGAAGCATTTAACTCGGTGTGCCTCTCGAGTTTTCACAGGGATGTGAGGTCTCATGTTGGGATGAGGCCAGGAACTAGGGCTTTCTCTAGGGTCACCACAGGGGATTCAGACATCCCTTCATCTCGTGAGATGAAAGACGAGCCTGCATTCAAGTCACTGCAGGGAAATCCAGCCTTATTTCGAGTCAGGACATCTCGGTGTCCATTTCACTTGAGGCCACAAACTCAGGGCCCATCTCACATACATATAACTGAGAGAAGCCTCCTCTTGAGGTACTTGTGGACAGTTGGCATTCCTCTTGAGTTGAATCCAGGAAAGCAGCTCTCAACTCGAGATGATTTGGGGGTACAGGGAGCTTTTCTCGAGTTGCAGTGCTGAACTTTGTGTTCCTTTAGATATTGGACGGTACTCTTGGTGAATCTCTGGAGTTGCCTAAAGGAAGTCAAGCCACTTGTCATGTTTGCTGGGGAATGCGAGATGGCTCTGGAGCCAATGCAGGGCAATCGCGCCTCATCTCGAGTTGATTTCATTTACACGAATTCTTTTGTTTTGCTGCGGTGACCTCAGGGTCCCTCTCGACCTCTGGCAGTGTTCTTGGGGACTATGTGGAGTTTCATCTAGGAAGTGAAGCCTCCTTTCATGTTTGATGGGGAACACGGATTTGCTCTGCACTCAGTGCAGGGGAATCGGGCCTCACCTCGCGGCCAGGGGGAAGTCTCATGGTTTATGTTGAGTTGCGGCTGGGACCTAGGGTATGTTCTTGGGTTACGGCGAGGATGGCCCTTCAAAACCCGTGTTGGTTGAGCGGCGACAGGACTCCTGTCTAGTTTTGAAGGACACCTCGGGATTCTCCTCGAGGCTTGGCAGGGCAATAGGGATGCCTCTCGAGGTGAGGTGTTGACCCAGCTTCCCTTTGCAGTTGCCACAGGGATATTGCTATTCCTATCAATTTTCAAGAGGAGTTAGGCATTGTCTCCTTTTGAAGCATTGAACTCCGTGTTCCTCTCGAGTTGTCAAAGGGATGTAAGGCCTCCTGTTGAGATGAGGTGGGGAACTAGGGCTTTCTTTAGGGTCTCCACAGGGGATTCAGACATCTCTTCATCTTGTGAGATGAAAGACGAGCCTGCATTCAAGTCACTGCAGGGAAATCCAGCCTTATTTTGAGTCAGGGCATCTCGGTGTCCATTCCACTTGAGGCAGCAAACTCAGGGTCCCTCTCACATACCTAGAGCTGAGAAAAGCCTCCGCTTGAGCTGCTTGTGGAAAGTTGGCATTCCTCTTGAGTCGAAGCCAGGGAATCAGCTCTCACCTCGAATGCTTTGGGGTACACGGAGCTTTTCTCGAGTTGCTGTGCTGAACTTGGTGTTCCTCTAGACTTGGGACGGTGCTCTCGGGGAATCTCTGGAGTTGCCTAAGGGAAGTCAAGCCACATGTCTAGTTTGATGAGGAAAGCGGGATTGCTCTGGAGCCAGTGCAGGGGAATTGGGTCTCATCTCGAGTTGATCTGGGTACTCGGAGCACTTTCGTGTTGCTGCGGGGACCTCAGTGTCCCTCTACACTTGCGACAGTATTCTTGGGGACTCTCTGGAGTTCCATCACGGAAGTCAAGGCTCATATCCTGTTTTATGGGGAACACGGAATTGCTTTACATGCGATGCAGTGGAATTGGGCCTCATCTCACGGCGAGGGTGAATTCTCCTGGGTTTTCTTGAGTTGTGGTGGGGACCTGGGGTATCTTCTCGAGTTACGGCGGGAATGACCCTTCAAAACTCATGTTGTTCAGTGACATCAGGACTCCTGCCTAGATGTTAGGGACACCTCGGTATTCTCATCGAGGCTTGATAGGGCAATAGGGACCCCTCTCAAGGTGAGGCGAGAGACCCAGGTTTCCTGTCCAGTTGCCACAGGGATATTGGGATTCCTATCAATTTTCAAGAGGAGTCAGGAATCGTCTCCTTTTGAGGCATTGACCTCCGCGTGACTCTCGAGTTTTGAAAGGAGTGTGAGGCCTCCTGTTGAGATGATACGTGGAACTAGGGCTTTCTCTAGGGTCTCCACAGGGGATTCAGACATCCCTTCATCTCGTGAGATGAAAGACGAGCTTGCATTCAGGTCACTGCAGGGAAATCCGGCCTTATCTCGAGTCACGGCATCTCGGTGTCCATTTCACTTGAGGCAGCAAACTCAGGGTCCCTCTCACATACCTATAGCTGAGAGAAGCCTCCTCTTGAGGTGCTTGTGGAAAGTTGGCATTCCTCTTGAGTCAAAGCCAGAGAATCAGCTCTCATCTCGAGATGATTTGCTGTACACGGAGCTTCTCTCTAGTTGCTGTGCTGAACTCGTGTTCCTCTAGACTTGGGATGGTGTTCTCGCGGAATCTCTGGAGTTGCCTAAAGGAAGGCAAGCCACTTGCTGTGTTTGCAGGGGAACGCCTGCTAGCTCTGGAGCCATTGCAGGGGAATCAGGCCTCATCTCGAGTTGATTTGTGGTACATGGAGCTCTTTTGTGTGATTGTGGTGACCTCAGGTCCCTCTAGATTTGTGACAGTGTTCTTGGGGCCTCTCTAGAGTTCCATCAAGGAAGTCAAGGCTCCTTTCTTGTTTGATGGGGAACATGGAATTGGTCTTCACGCAATGCTGGGGAATTGGGGTTCATCTCGTAGCGAGGGGGAAGCCTCATGGTTTTTCTCGAGTTGCAGCGGCACCTGAGGTATATTCTCCAGTTGATTTTTGGCTGCACCAGACCACTGAGGAAGTTACCTTTTGACTATCCTTGATGACTGTTGTTAAATCCATCAAATTCTTTACATTTAATAGTGGAAACAAATGTGGTTAATGTAAGTTTGAAGTCAAGAATGACAAATTAATTTGCCTCTCTATCCCTGTGTTCCCCTTCACAGCTAAAATTTTCACCAGAGCACTGGAGAATTCTTTGCTAAATATATATTCCACAAAATGTTATTCTTATGAAATTTTAAAATCTTTAATCAATAACTTTGGTAAATGGTGGACTAAATTTAAAAAAATAAAATATTCGCCTATGCAGCATTTCCTATGTTTATTTAATCATGCAAGTCTTCTTTCTCTTCTCTTTCTCTCTCTCTCTTTTTTTTTTTTTTTTTTTTTTGCAGGTCTTCTATCTTCAAATGAGCATCTTGGGGTTTAGTGTTCCCCCAAACACCCTATAAAGAGCTACCCTAAGCCAACTTTTCAAGCACAGTTATAAGGTTCTTTTTGGTAGATTCATGTAGCATTTATTAATTAGAGTGGATGAAGACTAACGATGCCTTCTTAACCTTGCCACCATGTTATAAGGAAAGCAAGTCTGGCACATAACTATGAAACATTTACTAAACAGAAATTCATTATTAATAAAACATGCATGCATGCTAAGTTGCTTCAGTTGTGTCCGACTCTTTGCGACTCTACGGACTGTAGCCCACCAGGTTCATCTGTTTATAGGATTCTCCAGGCAAGAATACTGGAGTGGGTTGCCACACCCTCCTCGATCTTCCTGACCCAGAAATCCAATCAGCACCTCTTACATCACCTGCATTGGCAGGTGGGTTCTTTACCACTAGTGCCACCTGGCAAGCCCACAATAATAAAACATAAGGTAACTCTCAATAAAATTCAGATCTCTGCTCTTTTAAATGCACTGATCACAGCCTGCATGAAAGATTCACTCAAGGCAGAACAATACAGGCAGATTTAGGTTCAACTTTTGGACTCAACATCTTTTAGAGATCAAGCCTCAAGTACCATCCCTAAGGTTACTGGCTACACAGTTTGCTAGATTTTATTTCCTGCTCAAAGAATAGAAGGGGTTGTCTTAAAATATTTCTGCCTCATCAAAAGGCTTGAATAACACTTGTTTCACCAATGACAGTAAAATGAATTAGCACAATTTTATGTCACCTTTTCTATACTGAATATTCTTAAAATCATTTCAGACATTGTTATACACACATTGGGACATGTTTTATAACATCAGTTACCCTAATTTGCATCTTAGAGCAATGTGGTTGTGGTGTGAAATTATGAAAGGGGAGAAGGGAAAGAGCTACCTCATCGAACCATGTTGCCAAATGTGTTCTGTGAACCAACTGCATTAGAATCACCTGTAGTTCTTTCAAAATGAAGATTACTCCAAGTAATTACATGCACACCCTATCTGAGAGTCACTGGCACCGAGAATCAGCCTAAATCTTCTGGAAATGGCTTCAAAATTTTGTATCTCCTGTACTTTTGCAGCCATTTTGTGCCAAAACAAAGGGAATATGATGACAGTAAAGATCGATAAAAATTTTAAAGGGTTACCTACTGGTAGCTAAACTTACATGATTCAAGAAGGTCCCACAGTTTTCCTTTTCTGGATGTCACCACCAGGAATAAGAGCCACAAGATTTAATAACTGATGTGGCAATGGGTACCAACCAACCAGAATTGATGCCTTCCAGCCTGCAGGATCAGTGAACTGGCACTTTGTTGTTCCTGTATGTTATCAGCCCACAAATAACCATCGACCTCCCTGGCTGGCATACAGACAACTGCCTATAAGTAGTGGTGGGGTGATTTTTTTCCCTTCTTCTTTATAACTTTTATGTTGTGTTTTCTTTACTGGATTTGCTGTGTACTAACAATCGGTTGGTTGGATAGAGACAGTAGTGTCTTTGAGCCAACTCCTATTGACTTTGTAAAGTCAGTTGTTTGTATCTTTTCCAAACTCTACATTCAGTGATATCACACTGTTGCTTGAACTGGATCACTGTGGGAGTGTTTCTATCAAAGTGAATACTACCAATATGCTTCCCTCTCATAGCTGGTTGTTATACATTTTGCAGCACACCACTGGAGAGAGAGATTATTTTTTTTCACACCACTACTGTAATACATATAAATGTACTAGATATAACATTTATCATTTTAAACATTTTGAGTGTCCAGTTAAGTGGCATTAAGTGTGTTCACACTGTTGTACAACACCATCACCTCCATCTCCAGAATTATTTCATCCTTCCAAACTGAAACCTTGTACCCACTAGACCACAACTCCACAGCCCTGGATAACCACTGCTCTACTTTCTGTCTATGAATTTGTCTATTCCAGGCAGCTCAAAGAAGTGGAATCACACAGTAACTGTCTTCTCATGTCTGACTTCTCTCACGTAGTGTAATGATTCCAAGGAACACCCATGTTCTAGCATGTTTCAGAATTTCATTCCTTTTCAAGGCTGAATAATATTCCATTTTATGTATATACCATATTTTGCATATCTGTTCACATGTTGATAAATATTTAGACTATTTCTATGTAATTTTACTGAGGCATAATTCACATATAACAAAATTATACATTTTAGGGCACACTGTTTGATGCACTTTGAAAGATGTATATATCCATGCAAACACAACAAAGATACAAAATAGTTCCACCACTCCCACCACGCTAGAAAGCTTCCCCCTCACCTCCTTTTAAAGACTTGGTTATTTGCCTGCACCGGGCCTTAGTCGCATTGTGGGGCTCCTCCTCACCTAGTATCCGCAGCACGTGGCCTTAGCTGTGCTGCAGCACGCAGAACCTTGGTTCCCGGAACCCGTGTCCCATGCACTGCAAGGATAATTCTTAACCACTGGACTCTTGGGAAAATCCTTCATCCTTTACCTCTGTCAACATGCCCCAAACTCCCTGTCTCAGGCAACTGCCATTGTGATTTCTATTAATACAGATTTATTCTGCTCGATGGAGAATTTTCAGTAAATAAAATTAGACAGTATCATACTTGATTCGGGCTCAGCTTTTTCACGCAGCATAATGTTTGCAAGACTCATCTGTACTGCTGTGTGTCTCAGTGATTCTTTCCTTTTTGTTGCTGGGCAGCATTCCACTGGCAAGGACTGTGAAGAATCTGAGATTTTATCCTGTTTGCAAGCTAAAAAGTTAGGCTGCCTCGGATTCATGCTTGTACCAGATCAAATATGATTTTTTTGCATGTAAGTTATGCCTCAATAAACTTATACAGGTAAAAACAACCTAAATGTCCACACATAGTAAATCTTGAGTCATAGCTGAGGAACCCTAAGCTTAGAAAACCTCAATCTTTAATAAGAGACTTCAAGAAAATCTGCCCAACCTTTGTTCCTGGAAGGAGACATTATCTTCATCATACTGGACTCCAAAAAATTTGCCTTCTGCTCCAGATGGAGAAATTATATTTTCCAAGGGTATCTACTGTGCAAGTTTTTTTTTTTTTTTTTAAAGAAGATTGTCTGGAGCAAAACTGTCAGCACCTCTATTCATAAGACATGTGGAAACACAAGGGATCTATGGGAATCATGTCCCAGTGTCTGGTGTGTGAATGAAGTGAAGTGAAACTTACTCAGTCATATCTGACCCTTTGTCACCTCATGTGTATACAGCCCGTGGAATTCTTCAGGCCAGAATGCTGGAGTGAGTAGCCTTCCCCTTCTCGAGGGAATCTTCCCAACCCAGGGATCAGATGGAACCCAGGTCTCCCACTTTGCAGGTGGATACATTTGTTTGTGAAAATAATGTTTGTCAAACATTTGTGTGAGAATACATTTGTTTATTCACTCTCCTGTTGATAAATATTTGTTTATTCATCTCCTATTGATGAATGTGATTCACTCTCCTATTGATGAACATGGAGATTGTTTGCACTTTGGGCTATTATGAATAAAGTTGATATGAACATTCTTAGACACATGTTTTGGATCTCTATGTTTTAATTTCTCTAGGGTAAATACCTAGGACTGTAATTGCTAGGCCATATGATAAGTCTATGTTTAACATTATTAAAGCATTGCCTGGTTTCAAAAATAGTCATAATTTTTTTACTTCTGCCATTAGTGTATGAGAGTTCCAGGCGCTCCCCCTCTTTGCCAGTAAATATCAACATTTTATCGAGTCTACTTTATTATTATTATTTTCTCTCTGTCTTTCTCTATATATCTCATCCCCACTCTTTCAGAGAAAGTTGCAGATATGACACCACTTTACCCCTAATGTTTTGAAGTGTGTTTCTTAAAAAAACTTTTATATGACCACAGTACTATTATTAAAGTCAGGAAATTAATATTGATACAATACTGTTATCTAACTTAGAGATTTTATTCAGAATTCACCAACTTTGCCCATAAGGGCCTATTTTGCAAAAGAAAATCTGATATTATGTGTCATTTAATTATAATAGCCTTTTGATTCTTAACAGAGTGATTTGTATTAGTTTTTACATTAGAAGCAAATGGCCCTGTGATCTTAATCTCTTTTTAGGCATTATGATCTCCATTTTTATCTTTATTTTTATTTATTTATTTAATCTTTATTTTTAATAAGTTAACTAATTAATTACATAAAGCAATACATTCACATGGCTCAAAATTTTAAAAGCATGAAGTATTCAAAGGGAAAAATCTTTTTTCTACTCTACTCTCAGGTTCCCAATTTGGAGACTCCCCAAATAGAAATTTGTAATCGACCCCTAATTGACTATGTATACTTTTTTTTTTACACAAATCTGCTGACTATTGTTTGCCAAACACTTGAGATGGAGGAATTCATTTTCTTTTAAAGCAATGAGGTAATCTGGCAATGATGAGAAAAAGGATTGCTGTAAAGCTACTTCCTCTTTCAAATTAAATTGATCTTAGTCAGATTAAGAAGCTACTTACTACTACCTGTCTCCTTACTTCTCTATCTCCCCCCGCAGGGGACTGTGTCACCAGGACCTAATGCTGAAGCTTGTCACAGGTGAGGGACTTTGTGCAGAGGAAAGAAATAAAAAACTTGATCCACCCAGATGGCTCAAGAAATCCAGATCATCTCTGCCTTTCTCCTCTTGTTCTTATGTTACTTGGGAGAAAGATTCTAGAGGACAGAACTACACAAGGACCGTGTCTAATTTCTGGAGGAAGACCTTCTTTAAGACTCTGGGCTAGGACCCTCTCGGGTCAGTGACAGTGATTCAGGCAAGATTTGCCTTATATTCTGAGAATGGTAACGTGGAAATGGTAAAATAGTCAAGTGTCACAGGCACTGGCAGTGAAGACCCAGGTGTGCAGATGAGTCTTGTCACTTGCCCCTGGGTATGGCTGTTATATTTTCCAAATACAACATATAACCTGAAAGAAACTTTCCCAAATAAGTGAATTTATTTATACTAAAATTTCCAGTAGGATAACCATAATATATAGCTATTTGCAGGTTGTTAATTCATTATTGGAAATCTTCTTACTCTCTTATGACCTACTTGCATTTAAAAAAAAAAATGGCTCTACTAGTTTTTTCTTTTTTTCTTTTTTTAAAGATTATAGTGTAGAAAATTTCACACACAAAAAATAGAACACAAATCTCCATATTCTCTTATCCTCCAGCTCCAAGTTTTCAGCTCAAGGACAAGCTTTTTCTATTTCTGCTCGACCCACCTCACCCCCCAACCCTTCATACAGATGGTTGAAGCAAATCCTAAAGCAAAGCAAAGCAAATCATCTTATACCATCATTTCATCCATAAATGTTTCAGCATGTTTTCTTAAAAGGCAGTGAGTCTTTTAAAAAAATAATTTAAATTCCTTTATCATTATCCACGATTCCTTAATATTATCAAAGATCTAGTGTTCATATTTCCTTGATTGCCATAATATATAATTGAGCTTCTTTGTTTAAATCAGGGTTCTTGGCTGATGTATCACTTAAGATTCTCTGATCTTTATCTTCCTACTCAGTCTCTCTTTTGAGGAGGGTATTTATATTGAAATATAGTTGATTTACTCCCCTGGTGGTTCAGCAGTAAAGAATCCGCCTACAATGCAGGAGACACGGGAGGCTTGGGTTCAATCCCTGGGTCGGGAAGATCCCCTGGAGGAGGGCAGGGCAACCCACTCCAGTATTCTTGCCTGGAGAGTCCCATGGAAAGAAGAGCTGGTGTTCTGTAGTCCATAGGGTGGCAAAGAGTCAGACGCGATGGAAGAGACTGAGTATGCATGAGCACATAGCCGATTTATAATGTTACATTTGTTTCAGTTATACAATACAGTGAATCAGTATTTTTACAGATTATACTCCATTTTATTATGAAATAATGACTATTTTTTCTGTGCTGTACAATACATCCTTGGGGTTTATTTACTTCATACATAGTAGTTTTTTAATTTCAATTTTTTAAATTCTGAAAGTATGATAACACATTTACAGGAGACTTGGAAAATACACTGTATATTACAATTATTTTTTAAGGAGATAAATTAAGATTTTTAGTTGGAGTTTTAGTATCAAACTCTCAAAAATTAATAGAATGAATATGTAGAGAAATAGAATGATATACTAGACCTGAAAAACACTATGAACCAATTCAATATAATTAAGATTTATACAATTTTTACACAACAGTAGGACACAAATTCTATTCAAGTTCCCATAGACTGTAAATTGGGAGACTCTGGAACTTATCCAAGGACATAAAACAACGTGCAAAAATTTCATGGTCTTAAAGGTATTGAAATCACACAGGGTCTGTTCTCTTATCACAGTGGAATTACGTTAGAAACCAACATAAAAAGATATTTGAAAATAACCCACATCTTTTCAAGTGCAATGTGACATTTACTAAGAGAGTTACTCAGTCTCTCTCTATTTTCTTGATAAAGGATATAAATCGGAAAATATTTCTTAAAGTTAACCTTTACTGTAGGTAAGCTGCAGTTGCAGGTATGGTGCAAATTCAAACTGAAATAGTATTTAAAAGCATCCATTGGCAGAGTTCTCTAATTTACCACGGCAGATTTGAACTATAATAACTGAAGAAGGTAAATCTATTACTTTGCAGACAAAGTATAAATATGTATGTTACACCAGATTACATTAAAATGTCTGTTAGTTTATTTTTCATTACCATTCCTGCTGTCAGTTCCACTTTCTCATTCACCTTAGTTATAGCTTAGTACTTAAAGTATTGAGTGGTCAAAGTTCAAACTTTAGGAGGAATGAAATGGCATTTCTTGGTCTTAAATTCTAATTATGCACCACAGGCTGAATTGTAGCTCTTTTCTCTCAAAATGTGTAGGTTTTCTGTCGATAAATTGGCATCTGTATTAGGGTGCAACCTTAGGGTAACTGACTGCTTACTTTTTAAGTTTTGTTAAACGCATATAGTGTGTTTGTATTTGCTGCATAATTGAAAAGTTTCATTTTTGCCCAAGTATTTTTTATTGTAAAGCTTTTTAGGAATTTGAAATCTTTCATCTTTGGAAAGAAATCTCAAGTTAATATTAAATCTTATTTTCAGTGGTTGAGTACTCAGATCCTGACTGAGGTGGTTTATTTGTAATACACTCTTTGTATCCTTAGGATCCTTAATTTAAAGTATACTGTATTTAATATTTTTAAAACACACAGTGTTTTAAAATACAATGTAATGTTAACTTTTTAATTAACTTCAGTTTTTGGAGTCCTGTATTATTAACTTTAGGTCAGTAGTATAATTTTATACACTATAGAGATTTTGTTGTGTCCTAGCTTTGTATTTTAATGCTTGCTGCGTTCAGTGTAAATGTTTCCTTATTGTTTTGTTTTTACCATGAAGATCAGAATTTGTGAGAAAGAGTTAGATGCAAAGGTTAATTGAGCACCTATAAATTTGGCTGTTTAATTAAAATTCAGTTCCTCAGTAAACAGTAGTCACATTTTAGATGCTTAGTAGCTTCAGGTGGCAGTGGCTACTGTATTGGACAGCACAAATACAAGAACAAAATGGCTCTGTCACTGCAGAAAGGTCTTTTGAATAGTGCTGCTTTGCAGTGAGTTAGGTTCTGTCTAGACTCTGGGAATACAGAGATAAACATGACTGACAAGGCAAACACTTAGCTCCTGGTGGGGTTGAGAGATGGCAAACAAATAGCTGATGTCCATCATGTCATCATTAGGAAGAAAGATGAAAGTGGGTAAGAGAGAAGATGTAATGAAACAGTGTGCGGGGAGGTACCTGTTAACTAGGTGGTCAGGAAATGCCTTCTTAATATTTGCATGTCAGTGAATGAAGAGAAGGAGCAAGTCTTGTGAAGACCTGTAGGAAGACCCTTCTAGGCACAGGGAACAGCAAGTGCAAAACCCTGAAGTGAGAACAGATTGGACATACTTGAGGAATGGCAGCAAGGCATGTGCAAGTGAGGTCCTGGGAGAATGGTGGGTGATGAGGGGGGACATGACGGACAGTAGCCACATCATGTGGTACCTTGTGGTCTGTGGTAAAGACTTAGAATTTTAACCTGAGTGTGGTGAAAAGACATTGGAGGGTTTTGAGCAGAGGAGTGGCATGATCTAAATTATGTTTATTTAACTTTAATATGCCAGATTTACAAATAAAACAGTTAAAAACCCCCATGCCCTCATTCTCCAACTCTAGCAAAATGGGCCCAACTGAGATCATTGATCCCATGGATGACCTGTCCTTCCTTTATATATATTATCTCCTTTATCCTTCCCTGTAATATTGTGAAGTAGGATTTGTGTTTTAAAAGATCACCCTGGCTGCCGTGTAGAGAGTTAAGTTTAGGGGGGCAAGAGGAAAAGCATGAGGGCCTTTGGGAGCCTGAGACAGCAGTCTTAAGTGAGAGGTGATGGTGGCTTGGAGTCGAACGGCAGGTGGTGGTTGAAGTGATGAGAAGCAGCCAGATTCTGGTGAAACCAGCAGGAATGCTGGTGTATGTAGTTAAGGAAAGAGGAGCAGGGGTGATGCCTGTACTGTGGTCCAGATGATGATGTGACTGCCCATAGGAGAGTTCAGTTTATTCATGTTAAGTTTAAGATACCTAGTAGAAGTCCAGAGGTTGTCAAGGACACATTTTTAGGTTAAGAAAAAGAGGAAAACCCAGTGAAGGTAACTAAGGAGATATGCTGCAATAGCTAGCTGTTGATTTATGGTCTGAGTTTGGCCTCCAGGTTTGCTAGAGCTGGAGCTAGCTATTGTAGTGTCTCATGTCCCATATCCCAAGCAACCCCTCAGCCACTGGCAGACTGGAATGATTGGTCCTCTGGATAGTAGGGAATCAGTGTTTCAGGTAGGAGAACATGATACATTGAAGAATACTGCTGAAGAATTTAGACAAACACATTGATTTGTGAAGGTATTAAATGTCTTTAATGAGCAATAGAATTTCTAGAGAATATAGTTACTCTTAAATGGAACACTAAGTAGAAGATTTTCTTGTATACTTTATAAATATTGCATTAGTAGTTCAAAATCAGAATTTTATTAAATTTTACTTTCTCCCTTTTTTTCTCATTTTAAGTAGATGAAATGCATGTAAAAATGAAAGCACCAAAAAGAACTGTGGGTGAAAGTTGGATGGCCTAACAGTTTATTCAGATTTTAAGATTTATTTACATATTATATCATTAGCAAAAGGTGTGTTATAAGGGTAAATTTGTAAGTGAATATTGACAAGTTGTTAAGTTTCTGATTAAAGTCTTATTTGCTATTTTAAGTTATTGTTTCTTACAGATTTTCTAATCTGTGCTTATTTTACTAGGAGTCATGGCTTTGAAAGAATTACCTTACTGATTTCAAACACCATTTTAGGAGTAATTTTCCATATGCCTTAAAAGAAATAACCAAGCAAAAAAAGGAAAGGGACAAATAAAAGATATTGCCATTCTCATCCACTGTTTAACCTGACATTTTCAGAAAACAGTCTCACACTGAACTTTGTACACTGCAAGTAGTTGTTATCTAGACTGTGAAGTAAAGATAAAAGCTGTAGTATCTGATCTTAAACAAGTCACTTTAAGCCCTGGACTTCCAATTTTACTTAGTTTTTATTTTTATTTGTAATCTGTGAAGTGAATGTTTTGTGCTAAATGAGTGTCAGTTATCAAATTGTATAGATAAGAATTTAATAAAAATTTGCTTAGAGTGGATAGTTTGTTTGTGAGAGGCACTGTGTAATTACTGAATCTTTGAGAGCATAACATCACTAGTTTCTGCTCTCATTTATATACACAAGGAAGCGTAATGTAACTGTTATCAGTATCCTGATGGAAGAGGGATAATTGAAGAAAAGCAGTTCTCTTTTTTAAAATAAGTGAAAAGAACAAATTATGGATGAAGTTTCACTGGAAAAGTGTAAGCCTGGAAGTTATTTGAAATGTTTACCTGAAGTAAGAGCAGATAAACGTAAAAACAAATTACCAAATAAAACTTGACAAGCAGATACAGATACTCAAGGTGCAATTCCCCAAATGAGCAAACGCTTGAACAGATTTTAAAGTCTTTGTCAGAAGGTTCTTAAACTTATCAAAAGGAAGAAACTACTTGGAGAATCAGTGAGGCTCTTTGGGCAGAGTTCAGAGGATATGCTCAGAAGTGATAAGTATGTTGTAGGCAGAGAAACTTCATTCACTGAAGTTTTTTGGTCTCTCACTGTAAGTAAAGTATTATGACAGATAATTAGATGCCCTAAGGTATATTCTTTGATCTCTTAAGTGATTCATAAATTGCAAAAATCAATACAAAATCTTAAAATTGATAAAAAATGTGTGTCAGACTCTAGTCATGAGATGGAAATCATACCAGTGATTTTCACAGAGAATTTAATACAACCGGTTGTTAACTAGGCATTTCCACTTAATAGTGGAAAGACAAAAGGGAACAGCAAGGTCTTGTCGGAAGCCACCACTGCCTCCTGACCGGAGAGCAAAGAGAAGAGGGCAAGTGGCTGGAAAGAAAGGCTGCAGCCCAAACTCAGGCCTCGAGGAAGGGGTTTGCACTCAGCTGGGACTAATGTCTTTGGGATCAGGAGAGGGGCCCAGTGGGGTAAGGGTACAGGGCTCAGCGAAGAGGGTTCTGCTGGCTGGCGCTGGTGTTCTAGGGGCACGGTGATACTGGTTCTGTGTCAGGAAGATACAGACTGGAACCAACTCTGGCTGCTAGAATGAACTGCTGCTGGCCTGAAGAGTGGTTGGGTTGCACTGGTGGCAAAAGGAAGCAAAAAATAGGACTAGGAAGCAAACAGAAAGTGCCGCATTTTCCTCCTCCAGCTTTCTGGTCTCAAGTACCCCTTGACTTCCAGGTGGCTCAGTGGTGGAGAGCCCTCCTGCCAGTGCAGGGACAGATTTCAATCCCTGGATTGGTAAGATCTGCTGGAGAAGGAAATGACTACCCATTCCAGTATTCTTGCCTAGAATATCCCATGGAAAGAGGAGCCTGGCGGGCTGTAGTCCACGGGGTTGCTGAAGAGTCTGACACAGCTTAGTGACTAAACAAAAACAAGCACTTTATTGGCAGAGCCTAACAAGAAGCAAACTGTAAAGGAGAAAATGTGACTCACCCCCAGGATCACAAAGTAAGAGCGTGGAAGGGTAGTTTTAAGGCTGAGAAACAAAAGCTCAATAACTTGCAGGAAGAAAAATGAATCTACATCTTTCACACAAGGCATATTTAAGTGTCATTAGAACTTTATAGTCAAGAAATGCTATAGGAATTAATAGGAGAAGACAGATCCTTGTTAGGATAAACAGACAAGGCAATGTTGGAGAGTAGTGTTTTAATGTGAATGTGATTTTCGCAGGCAGAAGTGAAGTGAGGGATGATTGCAGTAATGGAAGGAGATATTATAGGGTATGAGAAAGCTATAAAATTGCATAATGGAGGACATGGGACAGACCTGGATCAAATTGGTTTCTACTGATGACTAACTTTAATGCTGAAAGTCATTTTTTGTCTCTGACTCTCATTTCTCTTTCATCCTTGATCCTTTAGGCATTGAAGACTATTATTGGTTGGATCAAAACCATGTTTTAAGACCATTAATTTAGAGTTTCTGGAGTTGGAGGTGACAGAGAATCAAATATGGAGATACTTTCTTGAGTAAGTAAGTTGTTACTTGCTCCAGATACAGTTTTCTTATTAACACAGAAGTTTTTAATCAGGTCCATGGATAAGGTTGAGAATATCCTTCAATGCGTGAATATAATTACATGTGATTTTTATGTTGTCAAGGAAGAGGTTTCAGGTGTAATTTTCATCAAAATGAGATTAAATAAAAGGATGTTTGGAATTTGGTAGACCATTAAATGTAAGTAAACTACTCAAAGCATATGGGTGTACTGTCATTATTCACTTTATTGGGCACTTAATATGTTGAAGGCACTTAGGAAAAAGAATGTAGGGTAATAAAAGTATATCAGTATAGTAGGGAGCTGGTCCTGCTCTTTCATGGGGGGCATAGGTGCTAGGGAGGGCTGCCTGCCTAGGTAGTGATTTGTGCTAAGATATAGAAGGTGAAAAAGGAGTTAACGATGAAGACACTGAGGTGGTGAAATTGTGGCATTTTTAACAAAAGTGGATTGACAGTATTACCATAAATTTCCCTAGTGATTTGTTTTGAGGGTCCGCAGGCTGCTCTTGAACTTCCATAAGGAAGCGTGTTGAATATTTCTCAGATAGCCTTTGGAGGCTATCTATTAAATTCACAGATTCAAGTTAGAGGAGCCAATGTGGCCTAAGCTGGTGGTCTTCAATTTTGACCTGATGTCTAGATTTTTTTTAATCTTGGGTTGAACTGTGGAGTTACAAAAGATATTATTTTCATTGTGGTAAGATGTCCATAGCATAAAAATTAGCATTTTAACCATTTTTAAAGTGTACTGATTGGTGGCATTAAGTACATTTCACATTTTTCATGTTACCAGTCTGAAACTCGGTACACATTAAATAATAGCTTCCTATGCTCTTCTCCCTCCAGGTACTGGGAACCGCTATTGCATTTTTCCCCTTTATTAATTTGACTGTTCTGGTACCATGTATCAGTAGAAACTGAAAACACTGTTTTATGTCTGGCTTAACTTCACTTAGCACGATATCTTTAAGGTTTATTCATGTTGTGGCACTACTAGCATTTCATTCCTTTTTTTTTTTTTTTTTAAATGGAGTTCATTTTTTAGAGCAATTTTAGATTCGTATTAAAATTGAACAGAAAGTACGGAGTCCTCATACACTACTCCTACCCCCATGGATGCACAGCCTCCCTCACGTCAGCATCCCACACCAGAGTTGTGTATCTGTTGTAAAATACAAACCTCAGTGATACATCATTTACACTGGAGTCCTTGGTTTATGTGAGGGGTCACTCTTCTTGTTGTACAGTCTGAGTTTTGTGTAAAGACATAGTGTCATATGTGGTATTTTCACTGATCCAGAAGCAAGTTGCCCTCCAAATACACATTCTGCATCTATGGATTCAGAAAGCCACAATCCATACACATGATACACCATCTGCAGTTGGTTGAATATGTGGAGGCAGAACGGTATGGAGGGTTAACAGTATTCTTCACCACTATGCATTCACAGTTTAAAAGAACATGCCAGTTTCACTTAAAATTGTTCTTAATTAAGTAAAAAATTACTAATCTTATTAAGTCACAATCCTTGAAAACAAGTAATTTTAATATTCTGTGTGGTGAAATGGAAAGTGTGCCTGAAGTATTTTGGCTGCATGCCAAAGAATGATGGTTGTCTCGAGGAAATGCACTTGTCATTCTGTTTGTATTTTCTGCAATGGACATGATTTTAATTTAAATGACTAACTATGCTTATTCAGACTTGGGTATTTGTAGATATTTTCTCAGAAATGAAAAAAATAAGCCTATCAGTTTCAGGAAAATAGTGTCTGTGCTAGAGATAAAATTTGAACTTTCAAGCAAAAATTAATATTTTTGGAGAACTTGTATCCACCATCTGAGTTTTATCTGTATATTCTATTTTTTTGCTCTTCATTTTTTTCATCTCTCTTCATTAGGCTTATTTAGAAGCTGCTAGAGGATTTACACACACACACACAAATACATACATACATACATATATATATATATATAATATAAAATGAAGGAGAATATATGTATTCTCCTTTATTTCCAAGGACTGTTTTAACAGAGCACAGTGCTTGAGCTTGGCAGTTTTCTTGTTTGAGCGTACTGACCGTACTGACTGCAACGCTTCGCTCTGTTGGTTCCCACTGCTGTTAGGAAGTCAGCTATGAGTCTGAACTGTTGCTACTTTATAAAAGTTACTTCCCTCCCCACCCCCCCTACCTCCCCCATAAGACTTTGCTCCTTGTCTTTTATTTTCTGCTGTTTGACAATGATGTATCCAGGTGTGGTTTTCTTTTTTATTGATTTTCCTTGGAATTCAGTGAGCTTCTTAAATCTGAGATCTTGAGTGAAGTGTCTAAACACATCTGAAAAATTCTCATCTTTAAAATATTAATGCCATTTTTCTCCTTCCCTTTAAAGACTAATTGATTGTATATAAGACCCACTTACTGAATTTTTTGTTTCTCTTTGTCTCATTCAAACATACATTTGTTGAATTTGTTTTATTTTTATTTTTCAGTTCTAGAGTTTCTGTCCAGTTATTCCAGCACTGTTTGCAGAAAAAGACTCTTGTTTCTCTTTTGGATTGCTTCGGCTCCTTTGTCTGAAATCATCAGTTGACTGTACTTGTAGGCCTGTCTTGGGGCTCTTCCACTGACCTATGTTTGTCTGTTCGTTCACCAGTTCTGTGCTGTCTTGATTACTGTAGTACAGTAAGCCTTGAAATCGAGTGGTGTGAGTCCTCCAACATTGTTCCGCTTTGGTCTTGTGTTGGGTAGTCTAGTGTTTGCCTTTGTGTGTAAACTTCAGAAATCATTTTGTTGATAACTATAAAGTAACTGGCTGGGGTTTTGATTGGAATTGTGTTGAATCTATAGATCTAGTTGGGAAAAATTGTTGCGTTAACTACTGAGATGATGTATAACTGGGATTGTTTTATGTAAGAGCTCTTTTTACTTCCAGTTCACCGTTACTCTGGCAGGGAGCCCTTACAGGTTCAGCTTGAAGTAGGGATAATATACCAGAGTCCCCATGTTTGTCTGGCTCTGGAGTTTGACTTTTCCCTGTGAGACCTCTGAAAGGTTAGTTCCGTTTTCCAGGCTTTTCGTTGGAATTGGGTATTTGGTTCCACAGCCCTTGGAACCTGAGTACTGTGATCTTGCTTTATTTTGGGGACCCAGCAATTGTTCATCACCTTGTTACCTCTTGAATGCTTTTGAGTTGTTAAAAACTATTTCATCCAGCTTTTAAAGTTATTTTCAGGACGGGAATCAGTTCTAATTTCCTCCTCTATCATTGCTGAAAATGAGTTTCCCCAGTTTCCTGTCTCCCTCATAGAATTGGTGGTCAGTGTATTTAGACTTTAAAATTTTGTGTAAATTCTTGGAGGAGCGGTATGAATTCTCCCAACTTTTGAATGTCTGTTGACACCTTCCAGACAGTAATAGGTAAGTAGATCTTCAAAAGCTCTACCTGTGGTGAAGAAATGATGCAGTTGAGTTTTTGTGTGGTCTGGTTAGTATAAAATGTGCCTTGGTTTTGGGCACTGAACAGTTGGGCAAAGAACCTACCAGTAGTTTTGGGTTTGTAGTATAGATTGCTACTCATCTGTCCCAGTTTTCATTCATTCTCTCTCCGTGATAGAATTCCCAGTTTTTTGCTGGGCTGTGCTTACTCACTCACTCAGCCAGGTCCCGACTCTCTGCGACACCATGACTGTAGGCCACCAGGCTCCTCTGTCTATGGGGATTCTCCAGGCAAGAATACTGGAGTGAGTTGCCATGCCCTTCTCCAGGGGATCTTCCCAACCCAGGGATGGAACCCAGGGCTCTCACAATGCGGCCATATTCTTTACCAACTGAGGCACCAGGGAAACCCAAGAATACTGAAGTGGGTGGCCTACCCCTTCTCCAGAGGATCTTTCCAACCCGGGAATCGAACTGGGGTCTCCAGCATTGCAGGCGGATTCTTTACCAGCTCAGCTGAAAGCTCACATACATGTATGCATTTAAGCAGACTTCAAATCCAGCTAATTTTTATTCTTGCTATACATCCCCCTTTCTCCTAGTCTGTACCAGCATTGTTTCTTGAGCTTGTCACGTCTTGCCTGTATTGCTCAAGTAGACATACAACTACTTTTTTGTTTAGAATCTTGTAACTGATATTTTCTTTTTCATCAGCAGAAATGAAAGAACTTTTCAACTATGTTACTCCTGTGTTGCAGAATTGATTTTAGTGTCCTTAGTTTTCAACTCTTTGTGATCTGGTCCCATTTGTCATTCCTAACCCTACATTTGATACCCTAATAACACCAAATATTAAAAATTTCCCTCCCCTTGTATTTGTGGTTCCTTACGACTGTGTCCTTTCTCATGCCTAATCCAGGGTTAACTTTCTTTTAAAATAAATTAGTTTCAGGTATTTTTTTAGTTTAATCAACTTTACATGTTTCTGAACATGAGAATAAATAGGCTCTGCTGTTGAATGCAGTGTAGCCTGAAATCTACACTGTGTTTATATAGTGTTTATATATCTAGTGGTTTTTATCCTAAGTTGCAAATTTTGTTTTTCTTAAGATAATCTGTTAGAAAAAGTGATTGTAATATGTGAGTCATAAAATTAAATTGTTTCAGAATTGGGCTTATCTAGACCAGTCTCCTGTTTCACATATAAGGAAATTGTGGCCAGGAGAAATTAGTGATTCTGTCAAGTCAAAATTAGTTAGAAGCAGAATCAAGGTCTGTCGTGAGTTTCATCCTAATATAAATATCTGCTTAACGAAAATCTTCAAGTGTGTTGAAGTTTTCAAGTGTTCTTATCCCTGTAGTACATCTAGGATTACCACACCATGTTTCAAGGGCCTGTAGTTCTTGTGTGAATAGCAACTTGGGTAATGAACTGAGCAGTATGCATTCTTAATTTATGCCTTAACAACTCTGATTCTGTAATGAATGGTTTGCTTACAGTCGCTTTAATATACTTACCTTCTTGACAGTTCATTCTGGGAGGAATAGTTAAGTGTTTAAGTGAAACAGGCATGGTAGATACAACACTTAACAGTTATGTGTGTCTTTGTTTTTAGCATCAAGCATTGCACGATTCTCTCGAATAATGTAGATCACCTTTTACTGAATTTAACACTGTCTGATATCATGGTCTCCCTGGCAAATGCCTCAACTTTGCAGAAGGATTCCAGTTGGATAGAAAGGATAAGGAAATTTGTAACAGAAACCCTTGAAGATGGGTCTAGGCTAAACAGTAAGCAGCTGAACAGATTGCTTGGTGTCTCCTGGAGGTTAATGCAGATGCAGTCAGACAGAGGTGGGTGTCAATGCTCTGTCCTTACTTAAGAGAGGGGCTCTTACGCATACTGTTAATGTTGAGCATCTAATTTTGAGTTCATACCTGTCAAACATTTCATAGTCATTTACGTTCGAGCCATAAAAGGTAGCCAGCATAATCATGAAGGAATGTCTGCTTGAACCCTGATGGCTGAGAACACCCCCTTTTCGGTGGGTAGGTCCACTCTGAAGCTGATGGGTAGGTTTTCTACTAGATTACATAGTTGGAGTGAAAGAAGGTAAGTTTTATTAATAGGAAATGACATTGAGCCTAAGGATAAAGAAATACTTTTCTGATCTAGTTTGACTAGAAATTGGTGGATCCTTATCTCTTTACCTTTCTTGTAACTTGAAGTTATGTTGCATTAAGTCAGTTTTTAGTGTGACTTACTAATTCTTTTCATTCAAGCAGAACTTTGCTGTTTGGTTCCTGGCTTATCCACCTTTCTAGTATTGTGGTATTTGTTGTCCTTTCCTAGGTTTGTTGTCTCTTAGGAAAATTTGTACTGTAATCTCCGATTGGTTTGACTTTTTTATTAGGCCATTGATGTAGGATTTTGATGGTAGTCATCAGTTTGTGGCTAAAATCTGCTTCCTCATAGGAACAAGGTGCTTCTGTGCTTTTTAGAAGAATTATGGTGCTGGTGAAGAAACATTTTGACTCACATGCAGCTGTTTTCTCTTGTTTCTTAGAGGCTACAGAGTCTCTCATAAAGGCAGTTTATACATTGTATCAGCAGAGAGGCCTTCTCCTTCCAGTTCCGACTTTGTTACTGAAGTTTTTCAGTAAAAGCTATCAAAAAGAAGAACTGAGATCTTACAGAATCCGGTACAGTTCCTTTGTTATTTTGCTTTTCTTTTTCTTACCAGGTTACTTTGTAATCTGTATGAATAAGATGATAGGGTGATTAAATCTTTGGAGAAAATCTTCTTTTTATCCTTTTTGGTTTTATTATTTTTTTTTTAAATAAAAAGGCATACATAATAGTTTCAGTAACCTTTATACACATAACTGAGAAGGTAAAAGTCTCTTTGAGCATATATTTCCACTTGTCTGCTTAACAGCTAAAGGACAATTATTGGAACCACCTGTAGCAGCCTCAGAATTTTGTTTTGCTTCCCATAAAAATTATGGAGGTTTAACCTCCGGCCCTTAGTGACATATTGGGACACATGGTATAAGAATGAGGGCAGTAGAAGAGGAGAGGTGTACAATAGGTGAAAGAGATTAAAAGGTGCAAACTGAGTTATAAAGTAAATAAGTCATGGGGATATAATATACAGCATAAAGAATATGACCAGTAACTTTTATTAGGACAGGTGGTTACTAGACGTATGGTGACCATTTGCAATGTGTACAGATGTCAGAGTATTATGTGATACATACCTGAAACTAACATAATACTGGGTGTCAAAAATGTTTCAATAAATTTTTAAATGGCGGTATCTTAAAGAGCAAAAGTGTCCAGCTTGGTTTGGTGCTGTCTGGTGATGCAGACAACACGAAGAGTAGAACTCAGGAATCAGTCTTAGATGTGGTGAGTTTGAGGTTTACTTGGGATAGTCTGGAAGAGATGTTTGGGTGAAAGATAACGGGATTTGTGGTACCTCAGCATACATAGGTAGTTGTTAGAACATATTCAAGTCTTTACTGTGAGTCAGGTGCTTTTCTTAATTTTTCAGTAATTCTCATACTTTTATGTAGGTACTGTTGGTTTCTGCCTTATAGAAGGAAGCTTAGGTTAAATAAGTTGGTGAGTGTCATGCTGTTAAAGGGCAGCCAGACTGAGACTTAAGTTCAAGTCTGGTAGACTCCAAAGGTTGTGTGTAAATCACTGAACTCTTGGGGGACAGCAAAAGTGATTGCCGTGTCCAAGATGAGACATTAGAGAGTGAGCAAGTATGTGCAAGAATGGAAATAACCCAAGTTTGAAGCCACTTAATGTGGGGGCACCCTATACTGAATGCATAAATGACTTAATATAGTAAAACGGTCATTACAAATTAGTGTAAATAGTTCACAAGCTAAGTAGAGCCTGTGTCCTTTAAGATAAAATTACAATGTACATAGTGCCCCAAACTACATAAACTTTTAAAATACAGTGGGTAAAACCTTAGAGAATACTATAGATGAATATAGTATGCCAGTCATCTTATAGGCTCTCAAATGTTTAAATAAATGTGGTGTATTTCCCTTTTCTTTGATGGCCTTAGATACCGTAGTAAAGTGTTATCACGTTGGTTGGCTGGTTTACCACTGCAGCTTGCACATCTCGGCTCCCGAAATCCTGAGCTTTCAACACAGTTTGTTGACATTATCCATACTGCTGCAGCCCGAGCAAATAAAGAGCTACTCAAAAGTTTACAAGTTACTGCTCTCCGAATCTATGGTAAGAGTGTTGTTTACCTGTGTATGTAATAATCGGTCTACCCCGACTTAAGAACAATGTTTCAAAGGGGAGATCTTTAGGTTTTACTTTTCCTTCAAATTATACATTAATTGTACCATGGTAAAATGAATAAAATATCAAACAGTAAATTCATTTTCAATAGTATTACTTAATACAATAGTTTAAGAAAACTAAAGGTTGTAGATGTCTCTTCAGATCTTAAATTATCTTTTAAGCCACGAAATTCACAAATTCAAAACTGATCAGGTATTTTTATAGAATTCTTTTGAAACTTTGATGGCAAATTTTACTTATTTAATCGTTATTGAGATCTTGTACGGCTTTCATATATTAACGTTTCACTCACCCCTGAAACCTTTTCATTCTTTTAGCAAAAATATCAATAAAAATATACATATATGCATATGTATAATTAGTATTTATTATGAGGACACAGTTTATATACCATAAAATTGGCCATTTTACACTGTGCAATTCATTAATTTTTATCATATTCCCAAGATTGTGCGATAGTCACTATTATCTTATTCCAGAATATTTTTATCACCTCAAAAAGAAACTCTACCATTAGTAGTCCATCCCTATTTCCTCATTTCTTCCTACCTCAGCTCCTGACAACCACTGCTCACCATTTCTGTCTCTCTGTATTTGCCTGTTTTGATCATTTCTCACAGATGACATTGTGTGATGTGGATCTTCTCAGTATGGCTTCCGTCACTTGGCATACTGTTCTTAGGATTTACGAGCATATACGAGTACTGTATTTCTTTTTAATGCTGAGTAACATTCCACTGTTGAATATACACCACTTTATGTTTACCCATTTATTAAATGACAAACGTTGGTTTGTGTCTACCTTTTGTGTGTGGTATTTAAAAATCTGTATTTTTCAGTATTGCTTATATATAGGAGTGTGTGTGTATACTCAGATAAGTCTTTGGTTTTAAATTCAGTTCAGTTTAGTTGCTCAGTCGTGTCCAACTCTTTGCAACCCCATGAACTGCAGCATGCCAGACCTCCCTGTCCATCACCAACTCCTGGAGCCCAACTAAACCCATGTCCATGAAGTCGGTGATGCCATCCAAGCATCTCATCCTCTGTTGTCCCCTTCTGCTCCTGCCTTCAATCTTTCCCAGCATCGGGATCTTTTCCAACGAGTCAACTCTTTGCATCAGGTGGCCAAAGTATTGGAGTTTCAGCTTCAGCATCAGTCCTTCCAATGAACACCCAGGACTGATCTCCTTTAGGGTGGACAGGTTGGATCTCCTTGCAGTCCAAGGGACTCTTAAGAGTCTTCTCCAACACCACAGTTCAAAAGCATCAATTGTTCTGCGTTCAGCTTTCTTCACAGTCTAACTCTCATATCCATACATGACCACTGGAAAAACCATAGCCTTGACTAGACAGACCTTTGTTGACAAAGTAATGTCTCTGCTTTTTAATATGCTATCTGAGTTGGTCCTAACTTTCCTTCCAAGGAGTAAGCATCTTTTAATTTCATGGCTGCAGTCACCATCTGCAGTGACTTTGGAGCCCAGAAAAATAAAGTCAGCCACTGTTTCCACTGTTTCCCCATCTATTAGTCATGAAGTGATGGGGCCGGATTAGGTTGATATTATAATTGTCCCTGTTTGGCAAAAGTGCTTGTTTTTTTTTTTTTTTTTTTTACTGTTTTGCTTTGTTTCTAATACCTTTAACTCCATCAGTTATTATTTCAAATAACACATTTGAATATTATGAAATCGAGTGTTAAATGTTATCTTTAAATAATGATTGTATTTAGTCTTACTCTAGGCAGTACCTTAAGCCATACATATATATATTTTTTTCATGTAGTTGATATGTTAGAATTCAACATAGCACAGTGAAAATGGTCAGTCTGCTTTATTAATTCTTGTTTGTATATCTTTTAAAATTTAACTTGTCTTCCTGCCTCACTAGATGCACAAGAAGGCACAGTGGTGGTTCTGTCAGCAGAGTCTCAGCAGCTTTTGCTCCAGCTTGTGTATTTTCTACCCAGTCTGCCTGCTGACTTGCTTCCTCGGTTAAGCTGCTGCTGTATTATGGGAAGACTCAGTGCAAATTTGGCTGCCATGCTTATCGGGATACTGCACATGAGGTAGCATGCTAAAGTGAGCTGTATTTCAAGTGTATAATCTTCTCCCTCACCCTTCCCCTGTCACTGGCAGTTTATGAACTGACTTTTTAAAATGCCGCCCCTCCCTTCATTTGCTCTTAAAACAGCAGTTAAAACTGTTGATGATACTGGGTAAGAGGAAGGTCACTGGGGCAAGACTGTTCCAGGTGGTTTGCTTAGCGGTTTGCATTGTCATGGTTGCAGTCACTAAGTCCATGGGCTGTAGTCCACCAGGCGCCTCTGCCCATGGGATTTTCCAGGCAAGGATACTGGAGTGGGTTGCTGTTTCTTTTTCCAGGGGATCCTCCTGACCCAGGGATTGAATCTTGTTCTGCTACACCACAGGTGGATTCTTTACCGCTGAACCATCAGGTAGAAACATACAGTGATTTGTGTAGGTGCATTGAAACAAGGGTTAAGATTATCAGAAGTGTGTAGCCATAGTAAGGATTCAGTGACGGATGAGAGTGCTGTGTTTTAAAACTTCTGGTGTTATGAAATTGTAATACAGGTCTTTCTTTTTGGAAGGGAGCTCAGTTCAATGTAGGTGGTGAAATAAAAGCTTGCGGACTCAGACAGGGAATCATTAAAATATCTGTGGGTGGGTAGGTGGGTGTGTGTGTGTGTGGCAAAATATACATAACCTAAAACTTCCCATTTTAACCAGTTTTAGGTATACAGTGAGAATTGTTTGGGGCATTAAGTACATTCACACTGTTGTGCGACTGCTACCACTATTCATCTCCAGCACTGTCATCGTTGCAGACTGAAACTCTGTACTGATTATTTCCCCTTCTCCCAGCCCTTGTTTACCACTATTTTGTCTTCATGATTTTGATATATTCATCTGTTAATGGATACTCGGTTGTTCTGCCTTTTGGCTGTTACAAATAATGCAGCTATAAACATTGGTGTGCAGACACCTGTTTGAATCCTTTTAATTCTTTTGGCTGTATACCCAGAAGTAGAATTGCTGAATCATATGTTAATTTTCTGTTTAATTTTTCAAGGAGCTACTTTCCAGAATGTGACTGTGGTGTTTTACTCTCAAAGGTCTTAAAACTAATAATGTTTCATGTTGCTAGTGTTCAAAGTATCCTTTAAAATGTAATGTTTGTATCAGGCATAGTACTTTCATATTCAGCCATTTGTTACTGATTGTGGCTCAAGGCCAGGGTCTGATACAGTTTTAGGCAGGAGTTGAATCTGGGCTGTAGCTGAAAAATTTAAAAACTAGCTTCTTTGTGGCTTCTTGTGCAGACCCTCTGCCCCAATTAAACAGGAGTGGCTCGCTTTATTAGTAGACTTTCTTTAGCTTTGTTTGCCAGTCTCTTCGTACCAGGAGAAGACGTATGTTTGAATGTTGTCGCCCAAATTGTGCTTCATAACTGATAATTACTTTTTCCTTTTAGCAAAAGAGAGCTGTTTGCAATATGTTGTCTATATATGAAACCCCTCTTTGTCTAGTTCAGTACTAAATGCCAGGTCTTTAAGAAATACAATTTAACTTAAGTGGTTTTATGACTGTTAACTTCCAGTAGAGGGCACTCATTTCCCATGATAGAACTTGTGGAGGATCTGTTTTGGCATTCATTTAAATGTGACTTTTGAACACCTCTTAAAATTAATTCTCTTTAGAACTTGTATTTAGTATCTTTTTTGGCATTAATTACGATTGACTTGTGCTCAATAACTTTGGTCAAGGATTTTTTCACAAGTCTTTTTTTACATTTTTTTGTGGGTTTGTGGTGAGTACTGAGAAAATATTAATTTACAAGTAATGGTAATAGAAGTTTATAATCATCAAAAGCAAGTTGTCATGTAGTTAAAAGTGTACCAAGTTAAACTTTGCCTTTTAGCATTTGCACAGAGTCTTAGTAGACTTCTCTTTCTGTAGATGTATTGTCCCTATTCAGACTAATCTCTTTAAAAATGAAAACAAGATGGGGCCTTTTCAACTTTCCCAGGCCAGTGGTATTATCATTGCATCACTTTTCCTAGATTTAGAATTGAAGAATAATGTTCGGTTATTCTTAAGGAATGATGTTCTTCTAAGGAATACCGTTCCTTAGACATCACCTGGGTTATTTCACGTCTTTGGTTTTCCCCTCCGTCCTTGATGGTGACGGTAAACCAGCTAGCTTTCTCACTGTCTCCCACCTGCACCGTTCACCTGAGGCATCCCACTCCTCAGTTCCGTCTGTGCCAAGGACTGTTGGCAGGCTCCTTTTCCTGAAATATTCCTTCAATAATTTCTGATTCTCATCTGCTATATTAATTGGGCTCTGCGGTCTAGTTCACTCTGGGTGTTAGCGTTCTGACACTGTTGTCTCCAGCAGGGGAAGTTCATCGGAGAGCAGGTCACCACCAGACCATCTCCGTTTGTTCAGTGTGTGAAAAACCCATCACCTTAGAGTTGTTGGTGTTTAGTTTGTCTTAAAAACTGTACTTAGAATTGCTGTTCCTGCCTTTTTCACTATTCACTTAGAGGTTTTTTGAGTTTTTCCTCTCCATCTACCTGTGGTGTTCTGCTGACCGTTACTCTTCTTGCCCTCTCTGCCCCTAGTTCATTTACAGCTGGTTTGGGGAACATGAGACATGCATGTGGAAACGTAGTCTATGCTGTTAGATAAAAATACCAGAGAAGGGAGAAATTACTGAGAAATTCAGCCTGGTTTTGAAGCAGGGTGAATATGTGAGCTGGCCTGCCAGGAGCAGGTCTGGTTTGCTTCTGTTGTCCAAGCATAATTGATATAGCATCCCTTCTAGTCTCAGAACTGTTCTGGTGTGGCCAGTATGTGTGGTCATTGTAGTTTTAAGGACAGAGTGATACATTGCTTGTCTTTTGTCCAAACTAGATTTTTAAATGGATTTGCTACTCTTTTTAGCCACTGGACAGCACAGTGTTCACTGGGTATAAGAGGATATTAGCTTCTTTTCTAATCACCCATTTTGTACTCATTTCCATTGAGCATCTCTGACTTTTTATAACCTCTTAGCTTGTGATATTCTCTCCCATAGCCCTTTAAGCAAAGAGAAGTCCTTTAAGTAGAAGTGATTCAGAAAAATGTTGCCATTATTTTTAACTCCCCAACTTTTAAGAATGTTAATAAATACAGTTGTTTCAGTGGTTAAAAAAAAAAAAGTGCTTCTCATTGAATTAGAAACTCCTTATTTTGTCTTGACATTTATTCAGATTTCTATTATAAAAGTTTGTCCCAAAAAAAAAAATTTGTCACAAAAAGCTATCCAAAAAGATAGCTTTTTGGATCTGATTATTCTCAGCTTTTTGTTTTTTTTGCTGTATTCATGGCTGACATTTGCTGTATTCCTTCTTAGTCTTACCTTGAGGAGAGTTTTTAAAGGTATCACTGGAAACTGATCTCATAGCAGGAACCAGATAATCTTCATTTAATGAGAAGCTGCTTTATGTTTAGCTATTCCCTTAAGTCCACTACCAATACTTTAGCTGCAGTATTGTGACGTAGACTAGTTATAAAACCTCGCAAAGTATAGGAGTGCATAGTTATTGCAGAGTGGCTTTAAATTGAAGTATTCTTTACCTAGTTAAGATGCTTTGGTTTAGGTAGGAAGCAGGAGCTTGTTTAAACTTAGCTCATTCATATAAACAAGGTAAGACTTTTTTTTTTTTTTTTAATGAAGATGAGGTAGTAAATACATAGCAGCTGAACCTACTACTGAAAAGCAGAACTTCACCTTGGCTCCTTGAAACTGAGTTTTGAGTGGTGTGGAAAAATTTTCCAGTTGTACCATATAAGTGGGCTGGTTATGCTTTTCAAGGAAACTTTACATAAACATATGTTAGAAATTATATTTTCCATATTACGATACTTGAACCCCCTTACATGTAAAGATGATACATGCTACGGATTTTTGACTGAGCTCTTAAATTATACTTGTATTCCATAAAGAATAGTCATATATTCTGTGCTTTATTCCTGAGTCTTCAATTTGGTCACTTCTAGTACTAGGTCTCCATTGTTTATTGTAGATCATCATTTTCTGGATGGAAGTCTTCAGTGAAAGAATGGAATGGAAGTGATCAGTTAAACATCAGTAATGAGGACTATTTCAGCTTCTTATTTTCAACACTTACAGGTAACTGCCCTGATCCACCAAGTTAAGGAAAGGAAAAGAACCTAGTATGAAAATTCTCCTGAGATTTACTGTCTTACCTGTTTGGGTCTAAGTTTTGGACCTCACTGCATAGCTTAATAAGATGGGGAACAGAATATCCATTTTAAGCATGTTTAACATGTTCGGTGTGTTAGGAAAAACATCACATTTTAATTAGCCATATTTTGCTTTCCATTGATGTCAGAGAAAAATTAGTAAAATGAGTCTTGATGTGTTAGATTAGTAAGTATTATTACTGTTGTTTTAAATGATCATACTGTCTTTGGTAGTTTTGTTTTGTAACTGGATGATAAAGATGACAGTGTTTGAAATTTTCTGAAGACTTAAAATTGAGAGACTTATTGAAATATGTTGTCAGAATCCAAAAAGAGCTTGAAAAGTTCTGATAAGGAGCTGAATGTAGCAAGATAAATATTATATAAAAGAAACAAGTAACAAGTAGACTTGTACATGTTTGTTTGATAGTTTTGGATGTATGCGTTTGAGATGGATGTGAGGGCTTTATGTTTTAATTAGTAGTACCTGTCAAAGGGTTTAGTGGTTTTAGGAAACTCATTAGGAATCAGCCAGGAGTGTGATATGGCTTCCCAACTAGATGATGGCTCTTTAGGGCATGTTCATGGAAGTACAGTGATCTGAAAACATCAAAGCAGGTAGCTAGGGTCAGACCACATTGTGCTCGTATTCTGATCATTCTAAGAGCTGTCTTTCAGGAGGGACTTGGGCAAGTTGTTTGTATAGGTCAGACTAGGTGTAATAGAGGTGGTAAGAGAATCAGAAATCTTATTATATGGAATAGGTAGAAGGAAGTACACAGTAATTGTTGAAGAAATAGACTTAGGGGGGATGGAATAGTTTTAAGACACTTGAAAGGCTATTATGTAAGAATACAGAGTTTGGTATATGTATGAAGGAGCATATTGTTTTTCTTGTTCATTTGCTTTTTTAAACCTGACATTAATTAGAATGATTATGTCTTTCACACTTATTTAAGTATAAAGGTGGCAAAGCCCTCAGTTTAAGGGATATAATATTGTTTCTTGATGTATTACACATTCGATTCAGGTCAAATCTTTGTGTACATAATTATATGAATTTTACTACATCGCTGGCATTTCATTTTTTAAAATAATACATAAAGTACAGAAATTCAGAGAAAATAGCTTGTTAGCTTGAAGAATTTAACTTGAAGATACATGTCTATTTTTTAAAAATTACTTAAGAATGTTACTTGCTTTGTGATTTATTTTAAATTGGATTTCTTTATACTCAAATTAGGGTTTTCAAAAGAGGAACTGACTTGGCTTCAGAGCCTTTGAGGAGTGCCCCATGTCATCCAGACGCAGCTTTCTCCCGTGCTACTTTACCTCACTGACTTGGATCAGTTTTCACACCATTGGGACATAACAGAGGTAATGGTCCATTTGGAAAGGCATGGAAGATTGTTAGAATTCAGTTCATCCACCGCCAATAGTTACTGTGTGCTAGCGTTGCCTTGTGTAAGATGTTTCTAGAGGTTGAGAGCAGTATAAAGCACAGTCCCTGTTCTGAAAGTGCGTGTGACCCTTGGATAGGCGATGTGGATTCCTGAAAGAAGAGTTTTCATAAAGTTATGCCACTAGAATAGAATAAATTAGCAGTTTGAATGATAGAGACACATTTATTTTCTTTTTGCCTAGTATAGGGTAAAAGGAAAAAGAGGAAAGACTTCATGGAAAAGGAAGAATTTTACGTAGATACTGAAGGATTAATAAGAGTTAAGTAGGATTTTGTATCCTTGAAGGTGGGTTTTTCTAAACGGAAATAATTATTTGGAAGCTCCTTTGGTTTTAAAGAATTAGTATGTAGTTTATCAAAGTTACATTTTAAACCCCAAATTTCCCTTAAATTTTAAAGTTCAACTTAACAAGTCTTTTTAGATACATATAGTAAGTTTAGGGAATCATTTTAAAAGGAGACTTAAACTATATTGCATCCCTTTTACATACATATTTAAAACTTTAAAAAACTGTTTAAATAACTTAATATATTCACTATTTGGTAAGTAGTTCAGTTTTCAGACAAACCTTCACAAATGTTATGGTAAATCTTAAAACATTTAATAAACTTACAAGCATGGTACATATTAATATCTTAAGTTTCAGTACTATTTATAGTGAAATTCAAATTAAAATTACAAGTCTAGGTTAGCTGTTAATTCTGTTTTAAATTGAAATTATAGGGCTGATATTTTACGCTAATAGTCAGAATTGTTTTACGTTACAAATATATAAATATGTAAAGCATCATAAATACTGGTACTAAGGATTTGAGTCTGTAAGATATTTATATATTAGTTAATTTCTTTTATTTATTTCTTCAGTTTCTTTCCTTGCATTGAAAGGTACTTGCCCAGTAGAATTGTAGTTGTGTCATTCCAAATAATGTTGGTTGGAACCTTTCTTGCACATTCCGAGGTTGTGTTCTGTGCTAGCATTTTTTTTTTTTTTTAATGATTCATAAGGTTTTGGTTGGGGCACTGAAGTCCTTGGGAACTTCTTTCCTTGTAACTCGTAATTGCTCGGCCATAGCCTTTCCAAACAAAAGATAACCTTTGTAAGTGTTCTCAACAGGGTCGTCTCTAGAACCTAAATCTGTTTTATTGCTGTACCAATTGATTTTATTCAGCTGATCTGTTGACGACTTCTTTCATTCTTTTCCAGAATACTCTTTACATTCTTCCTGTATCTTAGGGCTACACCTTTTGTAGACATTTAACACATTTCTCTCATGGTTTTGTTTGACTGTGATCACAATACTTGGGTCATGCCAGGGACACTTTCTTCTCTGTATCACCTAGTGCCTAACTATGTTCATATATTGGCTTTCAAAAAATAGTGGATTAGAAACAATGAAAACTAAGGAGTTGGGTAACCAACCTGCATATTTAATATCTGACATTTTATCTTAATCCATAGTACATGCAGAGAGTGAAGCCTTGCACACTGCTGGATTTGAAGGGTTGGGTTTAGTGTCAGTAAGTGTTCTGTAAGCTTGTTTCTGATGTTTTTAAACTATCTCATGCATGGATTGGGGAAAGCGTGGTATGGGGATTGATCAGTGGGCCCCAGATTCCAGACAGAGACTTGTTAAGTGTCTAGTTTGATAACTTGAACAACTCCAATAATCTCTCTCTGACAATTGTAATTTTTCTGAATCACGTCATCTGTGTAAAGACACAGATGTCGTGAAAATGTGATTGGTTATATTTCTGAGTGTACATTGGCAAGAACATGTATTAAACTTCAAGGATGCTGTCTTTGAAATGTTAAGACATAAATTAGGAAAAATCTGAAAGTTTCTTTCTTAGCTTTTGAAGTTAAATGAAGATTCCAGTTCTATTTTCGATAAAATTTGCCTTTAAGTTGCCCTTATCACATGAAATTATTTGAAATATATGTAGTTTTTGACAGCCTTAGTGTAAAAATTGATTTTTTATTATTATTTCATTTGAAAAAGTTACTAGTCAATGGCGTGAGTTTGCTTAGTTTGTTCTATCTGCTTAGTCTGAAGTGTTGTTTTTTTTTTTTTTTTAAATCAGACCTTTTTTTTTCTGAGTAGATTTTCTTCACAAAGTATAATTTATTTACTTACCTACTTAACACATTTAAGAATTTACTTATGTATATACGGCAGTATGAGGTCTTCACCATGTACAGGCTTTCTCCAGTTGCAGCAAGTGGGGATTACTATCTGGGGCTGCTCTTCAGCTGTGGGACGCGGGCCCCTCTCTGCGGCGGCTCCTCTTGTTGCAGAGCATGGGCTCGAGGGCTTCGTTAGTTCTGGCACACAGGCTTAGCTGCCCTGTGGAACCTCCCCAGACCAGGGATTGAACCTGTATCCCCTACTGGGTGGCATATTCTGGACCACTGGACCACTAGGAAAGTCCCACAGGACAGTGTAGAAGAACAGAAGGATAATAGTAAAAGTGTCCGTCCAGTCTCTGTCTGCCAGCCATCCATGTCCCTTCCTTAGTTTCTAAATGTATTCTTTTGGATAACTTCTGTGTCTTCACAAATGATTATATATATATTCTTTTGGCTTCTCCTTTTATAGACACAACATTCTCTGATTTGGACCTTGCAGTTTTCATTTAGTATCTTCATGATCATTTCTTCCAAACACTGAAGGAAGAATTGTATGATCTTGCCATTAATGATGGAAATAGTAGTTAAAAGGGAAAAGGAATCTTTGGACAGAGATATCATTCCCAAATGGAAGTGTCTTTTCCAGAGCCAGTGCAAGGTTTTAAGGTTAATTTTAATTGTCATTTATAAAATTTTGAATGGTTTGAAAAGACTACTTTTTAACTAAATTCTGAAGAATAATAATAAAACATTACTCTAGTTTAAGAAATAGAACATTTTTCTTTGTTTTTGAAACCTCTGATTTTATTAACAGTTTTATGTGTGTGACATTTCTGTATAAAATTAGGTAGAAAATACTTCAGTGTAGAAATTAAGTGTACAAAATCTTGTTAAAATTTTTTATATTTTTAAAAACCTCTCAATTTCCACACTGTAGCAAACTGCCATGCCTGTTCTGGAGTTGTGCACTTATGAAGTCAGGATTCTGATGTACGCAAATTTCAGTTAACACTAGTTGCAAAAGTGAAGACTCCCTGTATATATGTATGTTTGTGTGTCTCTGTTTGTATTTTTGTTTACTTTTGTTTTGAAACAATCTCAGACTTGGAGAAAAATTGCAATTGCAGTACAAAGAACTTCTCTTTTCTTAAACTGTTTGACAAAATGCCCATTGTCGATACTTTAGCATACAAGTAGACCGGGTTTTATTGTACCTGCAAATTCAGTTTTTGCAAACTGAAGTTCTGCGGCAGCCCTGCACTGAGGGTGTCCGTCATCTTTCCAGTAGCATTTGCACACTCTGGGTCTCTGTGTCAGTTTGGTGATTCTCGCAGTATTTCACACTTTTTCATTGTTATTTCTTAGAGTGAGCTGTGATCGGTGACTTTTGATAATACTGTTGTCATTGTTTCGGAGTTTGTAATTAATTGTAACCATGAACCGTGCCCACAGGAGATAGTGCAGTGATCTTAGTAAAATATGTGTGTTCTGACTGCCCCACCAGCCAGCCATTCCCTATCTCTCTCCTTCTCCTCAAGTCTCCCTATTCCCTGAGACTCAGCAGTATTGAAATTAGGGCAGTTAATAACCCTGCAGTGGCCTCTGAGTGTATGTGTGTTTGTCACTCAGTTGTATCCAACTCTTTGTGACCCCTGGATTGTAGCTCGCCAGGCTTCTCTGTCCATGGAGTTCTGCAGGTAAGAATACTGGAGTGGGTTGCCATTTCCCTCTCTGGGGGATCCTCCTGACCAAGGGATCAAACCCCAGCCTACTGCATTGGGTCAGATTCTTTACCATCTGAGGCACCAGGTGTTCAAGTGAAAGGAAGAGTTGCGTATCTCTTACTTGAAACCAAAAGCTAGAAATGATTATGAGCTTAGTGAGGAAAGTGTGTTGACAGCCAAGATAGGCTGACAACTAGAACTCTGTGCTGGTTAGTCAAGTTGTGAGTGCAAAAGAAAAGTTCTTGAAAGTAAAAGGGCTATTTCGTGAACACAGGAATAATAAGAAAGTGAAACAACCTTATTGATGATGCGGAAAAAGTTTGAATGACCCTTAAGCCAAAGCCAAATCTTGAGCAAACCCTGATGATGATTTAGTCATTAAGTCGCATCTGACTCTCTGCAAACCCATGGACAGTGGCCTGCCAGGCTCCTATGTCTGTGGGATTCTCCGGACAAGAGTACTGGGAGTGGTTGGCATTTCCTTCTCCAGTGGATCTGCATGACACAGGGATTGAACCCGGGACTCCCGCATTGAGGGCAGATTTACCGACTGAGCTACAAGGGAAGCCTTAAAACTCTCGTAAGTCTCTTCAGTTCTCTGAAGGCTGAGAGAGGTGAGGAAGCTGCAGAAGAGTTTGAAGGTAGCAGAGACTGATTCATGAGGCTTGAGGGAAGAAGCCATACCCCCAACCTTTGCTATTAATGCAAATCCAGCACGGGCTGGTTAGGTTGAGTTGAGAAGCAGTGTGGTTTGCAAGTGAACATGCCTCGTTTAGGGAGAGATCAATAGCCATACAGGGAGATATGATTAGAAAGAGGAAGAACATCATATGATGCATTTTACTTATCTGAGGCAGGATTGATGGGGTTCTGCTTGAACAAGAGCCTGAGATCTTCAACAGGTTCACAGGAATAGCTGTCCTCTGGCTTTGGAGTCTCAGTTTCTGTCTCCCCCTCCTGTAGGCCATAGGGTTTTATTCTAGAATTGTGGACCCAGGCAGATAGACCCTTCACATTTACAGCAGTTGAAGTCACTAGAACAACCTGATATGGCCCTGTCCATTTCTCGGACAGCTGGTTTGGACTCCCTTTTTCTTCTCAGGTCTTTACTGATACTTGATCCCCTGGCTTTACCTGGGGATTTTTCAAGTCTTCCTGTGGTTTAGGGAGGACCTGTTCTCCATACCGTTGGAGTTCTTGTTGAAACCTTCCCAGGTCAATTATATGTTTTAAGAGTGTATTGGCATCCTCGTCAAAAAACAAATCAGAAGTTAAGAATGGACCTCCATACATCATTTCATAAGGACTTAACAATAGTGGCCGTTTGGGGGATATCCGTACCCTCATGAGGGCTATGGGTAGCCTATGTGTCCACTTACTATGTGTTTCTTGACATAGCTTAGCCAGAACCCTTTTAAGAGTCTGGTTGGCTCTCTCTACATTTCCTGAAGCTTGAGGCCTCCAGGATGAGCGGAGCCGGTATTTTATGCCTAAGCATGCGGCTAGGTTCTGGGATATCGTGGCTGTAAATGAGGGCGCATTGTCACTCTGAAGTGACCGAGGCAGCACACACCTAGGCACTATCTCCTTCAGCAGAGCTTTACAGACTTCTGGAGCTCTCTCTGTCTCAGTAGGGAATGCTTCGATCCATCCTGTGAATGTGTCAATAAAGACTAGCAAATAAGAAAACCCTTGGGTCTTGGGCATGGCTGTAAATTCTACTTGCCAGTCCGCTCCTGGGTATGATCCCCGATGTTGGACAGGTGTAATTAGAGGAGGTCTGGTTTTTGGGTTATTTTTTAGACAGGTGTCACAATTTGTGTGACCTGTTTAACAACCTTAGCTAACTGGGGATGGGAGAGAATAGACTTAAGCAAGATTTCTAGATTATCTCTTCCAAAATGGGTGCTCTTATGTAAGGTGTTATTAAATTTTTAAACCTGAGAATCAGGGAGTATTATTTGGGCCTGATCAGGCTGAAACCACCCATGTGACCCAATCTCCCAGCTCTGCTCAGCATATCGGGAATGTCCGCCTGGGGTAAAATCTGGAGTCAGGGTTGCCTTGGGGAAAAGGGGGCAGATAGCAGTGGCAGAGGTAGCTTCCCCGGCAGCTCGTCCTGCCTCTTGATCAGCTTTCCTATTTCCTTGAGCTTCTTTTTCTTGCCCCTTTTGGTGACTCTTGCAGTGGATGACAGCTAATTTTGCAGGAAGTTTGACTGCCTCCAGGAGCCTGAGAATGAGCTCTTTGTGTTTAATAGCAGAGCTTCGGGCACTGAGCATCCCTCTTTCTTTCCAAATTGCTGCACGGGCATGCAGAATGAGGAAAGCATACTTAGAGTCCATACACACATTAATCCTCTTTCCTTCTCCTAACTCCAAAGCTCTTGTCAGGGCAAAAAGTTCAGCTTTCTGGGCTGAGGTGTCTGGCGGAAGAGACCCACTTTCCTTAGTTTCTTCCAGGCTTGCTACAGCATATGCTGCTTTCCTCTCTCCCTTTTCTACAAAACTGCTGCCATCTGTGTGCCAGTTTTCCTCTGGGTCAGATAAAGGTGTCTCTGATAGGTCCCGGCGAGAAGAGTATAACTTGTCTGTGATTTGTATGCATTGGTGATCCAGAGGGGAGGTAGGGGGATCTGGCATTAAGGTTGCTGGATTTAAAGTCTGGCAGACCCTCAACTTTATTTCTGGAGTGTCAAGGAGGAGGGCTTGGTATTGGGTGATCCTTCCTCCTGTCATCCACCTGTCCCCTTTCGTTTCCAAGACTGCTTGCACCCGGTGAGGCGTATACACTGTAGTGGGCTGACCCAGGGTCAGCTTAGATGCCTCCTTAACCATAAGAGCGGTGCCTGCTACTGCCCGGAGGCAAGTGGGCCACCCTCTGGCCACCTCATCTAGTTATTTTGAGAGATAAGCCACAGGTTGTTATACGGGCCCCATCATCTGCTCTAACACCCCAAGAGCAGTTCCTGTCCTTCCAGAAACATAGAGTCTAAAAGGCTTCTCCAGGTTGGGGAGGCCTAAAGCTGGGGCTGTAGTGATGGACTCTTTTAGGGCATTAAAGGCCACCTTGCAGGTCTCATGCCAGTCGAGTGGCTCTTCCTCTTTCCCCCTTAAATTTTCATATAGGGGTCTGGCCAGATTGCCATAATTAGGAATCCAGATCCTGCAAAACCCGGTCCTTCCTCAAAATCCCCTAAGCTGTTGTTTTGTTTGGGGGTACGGGGCATTTAAGATGAGGGATCTCCCCTCGGGGTCAGGCATTCTTTTTCTCTCCGTAATTATAAATCCAAGGTATTTTACTTGGGTTAAGCTAATCTGAGCCTACTTGGGGGATACTCGATAACCCTTTTCATACAGGAAAGTTAGCGTTTTAAATAGTGTCCATTTGAGAGCTGGTAAAATCTGGCCTAGCTATGAGCAAGTCATCCACATACTGTATTAGACTACTGTTTGTTAAAGTTAATTCCCTTAGTTCTCTCCCCGAGGAAGTCCCGAAGATATGAGGGCTGTCCCTAAACCCTTGGGGTAGTCGAGTCCAGTCGAGAGTTGTATGGTCTCTCTTGTTTCCAAGTCCCGCCACTCAAGAGCAAAGAGATTTTGGGATTCAGGATGGAGAGGAATGCAAAAGAAAGCACCTTGAAGGTCCAAGACTGAGAAGTACTTGGCATTTCCTGGGACTTGGGATAGGAGGGTATATGGGTTTGGGACTATGGGGTGGATGGGAACCACAGCTTCATTAACAGCTCTTAGATCCTGGACGAATCGATAAGATCCATCGGGTTTTTGAACGGGCAAGATTGGGGTGTTGCAGGGGGACTCACAGCTGATTCGAGTTCCAGTATCTCGGTATTTGTTAACTAATGGTTTAAGACCCTCAAGAGCTACTGGTTTTAAGGGATATTGTCTTTTCCAGGGCTAGGGAGCACTTGGTCTCAGAGAAATCTTTACTGGTGGAACATTTCTGGCTAAACCAGGGCTGGAGACATCCCACACCTGGGGATTGACATCATCTAGACAAGGGACAGACTCCTCCTTTTCTACCTCTGACTGTAAATATTCAGACATAGGCAAAGAAAATTATCGACTTCTACCTTTGTGTCCCCAAGTCACTCTGGTTTGGAGGCGAAAGTATTATTCTCAAAATGGAAAATTTGGAAGCTGCAAACATGAAAAATTTAAAGAGTCACGCAGAGGCTAGTCACTCTAAGCTAACCCCTAAGACATTTATTGACTGATTTCTAGCTTCTCTTCTTTAACCTTTTTTATCTACAGTAATCCTGTGTGTTCCTTTTAGTTAGGGATTCATTTTTAGACTATCCTGACTCTTCCACTAAGTTCCAGTTTTGGGTCTGATACACTTAGAGATGTGCCAAGTACTTCCTGAGTACTATAGAACATATTTTATATTTAAAATACTTCCATGCTTATGTAGTGAGACAATGATTTTAAGTTTATTAGTTACACATTTCAATGTAAAAGTCAATGTGTGAACTAACATATTCACGACTTGGAAAAGTTGGCATTTTTTTGCTGTGTGTTTGAACTCCTCACCCGACCAAAGGTCACGGAGACGTCTATTGTTTTTCTAGAATGGTTATAGTGTTGTTTATTTTCTGGTAATTGAATTAGGGTGTGAGTTGCAAAGCCTGTGTTTCTGTTCATTTCATTCCATCTGTTCGGGTTTCTTTCTCTCTCCTGAGTCAGACAGTAATTTCCCATTGATTGTCCAGTTACCAAGGTTGGTGTACATGCATCCGTGCTGGTCTCTCCATACATGTCCGGGTGTCCTGTGAAACACTAAGCTTAATTTATTTGGAAATGACCTAGCTGTTCAATACACTGTCATCACTCAGTTGAGCAGAGGGAGAGAAATTCAAGTGACAAAACTCCAGAGAAGCTAGTGTCAAAGCGCCACGGGGTGGCATGCATGCAGGGGGTTGGGGGGAGGGGGCAGTGCGCGGAGCGCGGAGGTCTCAGGTGTCCTCCCACCATGGGCCTCTCCAGGTCCGCCGCTGCTCAGTGGCCTCCCCCCGCCCCCATCGCTTTGGCTGCTCAGGGTCGGGTGGTCTCTGCAGCTGCCCGGCATCCTGCCTGAGGCCACCCTGCCCACACGCTGTCTTCCAGTCTCTCTCTGAACCCTCGACTCTTTCTGCCTCTGTCTCACCTGGCGTGGGTGCGTGCGAGTGCCTGTCCGTGTGCCTGGCTGTCGCTCGTCCGCTCTCTCAGGAAGGTCCTGTGCTGGGCCCGTGGCGTGGGGGCAGGGCGGGCCTCGGTTTGGGGACAGGGCGGGGCTGAGGCACTCCAGGGGGTTTGCACAGCCGGCAGGATGGGAGCCTGGGGCCCCGGCTGGGCTGCCCCTAAGCTCCAGAAGGCTCCGGGAACTGCAGACCCGGGCCGAAGCTCCCCTCGTCCGGAGCCACCTGACCCTGAGCAGCGAACGGGATGGTGGGTGACAGGGGGTGAGGGGGCACCGAGATGTCCTCGCTGCTCTACCCACCCCCCCTCCCCCCACCCCAGGTTCCGCAGGCACGCCAGGCCCCGGCCGGCCGGGCCAGACTGGTGCTGGCTTGGGCTCGCGGTGTGCGGAGCGGGGGCGCCCTCCGCTGGCCGCCGAGCTGCAGGCACTGGCCGGCCGGAGTCCAGTCGCGGGTCGTGCGGCTCAAGTGCAGCGCGAGCCCACTCGAGAACTGCAGCCCCATGCCTGACCGGCAGGTCAGACCGCAAGGGAGGCGCAACGCGGGGCTCCTGCAGCGCCTGGCAGCCGCCTCGGTCTAAGGCCATACCACCCTGAACGTGCCCTCTCTCCTCTGATCTGGGAAACTGAGCAGGGTCGGGCCTGGTCAGTACTTGGATGGGAGACCGCCTAGTAGTTAGGCGATTTTTTTTGATTTTTCTGAATGCCTACTTCAGAAAGTTAGAATCGGATGACTTCACACAGTAAAACGAATCATATTTTCATACATAATCTTAAGAATCCAGCAGCTGGTCATTCTTTTTCCTGTCCTAACACAGCTAACTGGAAATCAGTTGTAGTAAGTTCTACTGACTTCAGACCCTCATCCCTAAGGGAAGATATATAGGAAAACCCATAATATATCTAAATAAACATGAAAGATACAATGATGAGAAAGAAAAAAATTTCTCAGTGACATCTTAGCTGGTATCAGAAACACGATGATTATGAAAGCACAGCCCATAATCAAGTCCAGGCCATGGAAGCCTGTGACTGTCACTGAGTGTTGACTTCCCTTTCAGCTGAGGTCGTAAAAAGTGCTTTGTAAAATTCTGAGGTTTGAAGCACTTGTAACCTCCCGAAGAGACTGCAATCAGAAGGGTTTCTAGAATATCCTGATGCTGTGGTGAGCTCAAGCAATACATACTCCAGAGGACGGAAGACAGACATGTTGGGAAGTGGGGATGACTTCTACTGCACTTAGGGAGGAAGGGCATGTACAAGTGGAGAAGCAACACCTCAGTGATGGAATCTTTAAAGACTCCACACATGGAGAAGGAAATGGCAACCCACTCCAGTATTCTTGCCTGGAAAACTCCATGGGCAGAGGAGTCTGGCGGGCTGAAGTCCACGGGATTCCATGACTGACCGTGTGTGCACGAGGGTGGAGGGAGCCGGGCTGGTAGCAAGAAACTGGTAGAAGTAAAAAATAAGAAAAAAATATAAAATAAAGACTCGATAAATATGACAACAACTGGTAGGAATAAACCTTCAGAAGTGCCTTCTCAGACCTCCCGTCAGAAGCACAAGCGTAATAAAGACACTGAGTTTTCACGGTCTCACACAAAATTAGACTGGCTTATGACAATGGGCAGAGAGGCTCCTCTAAGACATCGGGGCTGGGCTTTACTGGAGGATGCACATCGATTGAGTGCATGGCTGTGTGTTATGGAAATATGTCTTACTGGCAGGGCGAAGGCATCTTCTTGAAGAACACAGCAAATAACACCACAAATTCACGGAACTTGGCTACAATGACAATAGCTGATTTCGTGATGTCTACTGCTTGGCAGAGCTGGGATTGCCTCTGCCATTAAGTACCTCAGTGGCCAGCTGTGATAGTAGCCATTACTTTCTCACTTAGAAACTTGCCATGTGCACTAGCGCAAGAACAGTGAAAGCTCCCCAGAGAAGCAAGTCAGGCAGACATGCTTCTGTTTTCTCACAGAAGCTGCTTATGACCGGCCCTGCTCACAGACAGATTGCTAATTCCAAATCGATAGAAAGTTATGCAGATATTCTTTAGCAACTGAGCCACCAGTGAAGCCCTACTAGCTCAGTTGCTAAAGAATCTGCCTGCAACGCAGGAGACCCCTCTTTTAGTCCTGGGTCGGGAAGATCTGCTGGAGAAAGGATAGGCTACCCACTCCAGTATTCTGGCCTAGAGAATTCCATGGACTGTATAGTCCTTGGGGCTGCAAAGTGTCAGGCACGAACTGAGCCACTTTCACCTGCACATGCAGATATCACTTAAAAAAAAAATGTGGTAACAGATCTAGGACCTCTGTCAAGCTCATGAGTGAGTACTATAAATATAGAGAATCAGCTTTGTCCTGCATAGTTACTACCATCCTGTATTTGCTTTGAGAGGAGTTGAGCTACTCTTGGTACAGAGGAATGATTCTTTACCAACTGAGCCACAAGGGAAGCCCACTAATACTGGAGTGGGTAGCCTATCCCTTCTCCAGCAGATCTTCCTGACCCAGGAATTGAACCAGGGTCTCCTGCCTGAGTAACACATATTGGGTAAAAAACGGTGAGGGGGCAGAACTAGGGACATTGATTGGTAAAATCAGTTTTCCTTGTCTAGATGCCTAGCGGACGCGAAAGAAATGTTGGTGTGGATTTAAAAAATTCTTCTGATACGAAACAAAAAATTTACTAGTTCTCTGCAGATCTTTAATGAAGCACAGATATTGTCATTAGATTGCTTTGGTCATATCCGTCTTATCCACATTTATTTTTTAAAATCACATAGAGTGGCTTCAATCACTTGAAGAAACGACAAAAGGTTTCTTTGGTCTCCATTCTATACTGGATCGAGAGAAGGCAGTTGATCAGCATGATGCAGGAGCTCAAGATGTTTTTGGGAAAAACTTGACTAGTCTGTTTAATGATATGGAAGAATGAATTAAGGATGGCAGCACGAAACAGAAGGCCATGCTAGAAGTACACAAGACCTTGTTTGGTAAGTCCAAACATGACTTTTTCTTTCAATTGAAGGATAGTTGCTTTACAGAATTTTGTTGCCAAACATCAACGTGAATGAGCCACAGGTGTACATATGTCTCCTCCCTCCTGAACCTCTCTCCCATCTCCTCCTCTCCGTTCCACCCCTCTAGCTTGTTGCAGAGCCCCTGTTTGAGTCCCCTGAGTCATACAGCAAATTGCATTGGCATCTCTTTTAACGTATGGTACTATGTTTCCATGTTCCTCTGCATTCATCTCACCCTCTTCTTCCTCACACCTGCCAGTGTCCATAAGTCTGTTCTCTACATCTGTGACTCCTTGGCTGCACTGCAAATAATTTCTTCAGTACCACCTTTAGTTCAAGCATTTATTCACCCCCCGCCCCCAAGCATTTCTTATTTCTTATTCCACTCTTACTGTCTTTAGTGTGAGACTGATCTCGAAACTGATATGAAAGTATTATTCTCAGCATGGAAAATTTGGAAGATGCAAACATGAAAAATTTAAAAAGTAACGCAGAGGCTAGTCACTCTAGGCTAACCCCTAAAACATTTATTGACTGATTTCTAGTTTCTCTTCTTTAACCTTTTTGATCTACGTAATCCTGTGTATTCCTTTTAGTTAGGGATTCATTTTTAGACTATCCTGACTCTTCCATTAAGTTCCAGTTTGGGGTCTGATACACTTACAGATGTGCCAAGTGCTTCCTGAATACTATAGAACATATTTTATGTTTAAAATACTTCCATGCGTATGTAGTGAGTCAATGATTTTAAGTTTATTTGTTACACATTTCAATGTAAAAGTCAATGTGTGAACTAACATATTTTCGATTTGGAAAAGGTGGCTTTTTTGTTGTGTGTAAGAACTCCTCACTGGACCAAAGGTCATGGAGAGGTCTATTGTTTTCTAAAATGGTTATAGTGTTGTTGTTTTTTTCGGTAATTGAATTGGGGTGTGAGTTGCAAAGTTTGTGTTTCTGTTCATTTTTTCCATCTGTTCGGGTTTCTTTCTCTCTCCTGAGTCAGACAATAATTTCCCATTGGTTGTCCAGTTACCAAGGTTGGTGTCCATGCATCCGTGCTGGTCTCTGCATTCATGTCCGGGTGTCCTGTGAAACAATAAGCTTAATTTATTTGGAAATGACCTAGCTGTGCAATATACTGTCATCACTCAGTTGAGCACAAGGGTAGAAATTCAGGTGATCAAACTCCGGAGAAGCTTTTGTCGGAGAGGCGCGTGCGTTCAGGGGGTTGGGGTGGGCGGAGCGCGGACCGCGGATATCTCAGGTGCCCTCCCAACCTGGACCTCTCCAGGCCTGCCTCTGCTCGGCAGCCTCCCCCCGCCCCCATCGCGTTTGCTGCTCAGGGCCGGGAGGTCTCTGCAGCTGCCCGGCATCCTGCCCGAGGCCCCCCCTGCCCACACGCTGTCTTCCGGTGTCTCTCTGAACCCTCGTCTCATTCTGCCTCTGTCTCAGCTGGCGTGGTTGCGTGCGAGTGCCTGTCCGTGTGCCTGGCTGTCGCTCGTCCGCTCTCTCAGGAAGGTCCTGTGCTGGGCCCGTGGCGTGGGGGCAGGGCGGGCCTCGGTTGGGGGACAGGGCGGGGCTGAGGCGCTGCAGGGGGTTTGCACAGCCGGCAGGATGGGCGCCTGGGGCCCCGGCTGGGCTGTCCCTAAGCCCGCAGGAGGCTCCGGGGACCGCGGCCCCGGGCCGACGCCCCGCTCCTCCGGAGCCACGTGACCCTGAGCAGCGAACGGGATGGTGGGGGGCGGGGGGTGAGGGGGCACCGAGACGTCCTCCCCGCTCAAGCCACCCCCCTCCCCAACCCCCGCCAGAGATCCCACAGCCTCGCCAGGCAGCTCGGGGTCCAGGAAGTGCCCCGGGCCGGTCCAGGCGCGTGCTGGCCGGGGGTGTCGTCGGCTGGTCTCCCAGCTGCAGGGCCTGTCCCGGTTTTTCCCGTCATTTTCAACAGTGACGGTCACCCCACATTGTGAGTCATCTAGATTTCTCACTGCCACCCCTGTTAGGGAGTGGCTTTTTAGACAGATAGGGAAGGTCACTTGGGGGATGTTAGTCATGAGAGAAAATAAGGGCTCAGGTGGGATTGCAGATGTCATCCAGGGGGTAAATAGAGACAGTTGTTGCTGGTACCAAGACATGAAGTTTTTTTTCCCCCTTTTCCCAAAAGGCCATATTACGACCACATGGGGGCGCTGAGTAATAGCCCATAGCTCGGCTGGAAGGGTGGGCCTTTGATATTGATACCCTGGGATGGGTTGGACATACCCCCAACCTTTGTCATTAATGCAGATGCAGCCCGGGCTGCTTAGGTTGAGTTGAGAAGCAGTGTGGTTTGCAAGTGAACATGCCTCGTTTAGGGAGAGATCAATAGCCATACAGGGAGATATGATTAGAAAGAGGAAGAACATCGTATGATGCATTTTACTTATCTGAGGCAGGATTGATGGGGTTCTGCTTGAACAAGAGCCTGAGATCTTCAACAGGTTCACAGGAATAGCTGTCCTCTGGCTTTGGAGTCTCAGTTTCTGTCTCCCCCTCCTGTAGGCCATAGGGTTTTATTCTAGAATTGCGGACCCAGGCAGATAGACCCTTCACTTTTACAGCAGTTGAAGTCACTAGAACAACCTGATATGGCCCTGTCCATTTCTCGGACAGCTGGTTTGGACTCCCTTTTTCTTGCCAGGTCTTTACTGATACTTGATCCCCTGGTTTACCTGGGGATTTTTCAAGTCTTCCTGTGGTTTGTTCTCCATACCGTTGGAGTTCTTGTTGAAACCTTCCCAGGTCAATTATATGTTTTAAGAGTGTATTGGCATCCGCGTCAAAAAACAAATCAGAAGTTCAGAATGGACGTCCATACATCATTTCATAAGGAATTAACAATAGTGGCCGTTTGGGGGATATCCGTAGCCTCATGAGGGCTATGGGCAGCATATGTGTCCACTTATTATGTCTTTCTTGACATAGATTAGCCAGAGCCCTTTTAAGAGTCTGGTTGGCTCTCTCTACCTTTCCTGAAGATTGAGGCCTCCAGGATGAGCGGAGCCGGTATTTTATGCCTAAGCATGCGGCTAGGTTCTGGGGTATCGTGGCTGTAAGTGAGGGCCCGTTGTCACTCTGAAGTGACCGAGGCAGCCCAAACCTAGGCACTATCTCCTTCAGCAGAGCTTTACAGACTTCTGTAGCTCTCTCTGTCTCAGTAGGGAACGCTTCGATCCATCCTGTGAATATGTCAATAAAGACTAGCAAATAAGAAAACCCTTGGGTCTTGGGCATGGCTGTAAATTCTACTTGCCAGTCCGCTCCTGGGTATGATCCCCAATGTTGGACAGGTGTAATTAGAGGAGGTCTGGTTTTTGGGATATTTTTTAGACAGGTGTCACAATTTTGTGTGACCTGTTTAACAACCTTAGCTAACTGGGGATGGGAGAGAATAGGCTTAAGCATGATTTCTAGATTATCTTTTCCAAAATGGGTGCTCTTATGTAAGGAGTTAATAATGTTTTAAATCTGAGAATCAGGGAGTATTATTAGGGCCTGATCAGGCTGAAACCACCCATGTGACCCAATCTCCCAGCCCCGCTCAGCATATCGGGAATGCCCCATGGGGTAAAATCTGGAGTCAGGGTTTCCTTGGGGGAAAGGGGGCAGATAGCAGTGGCAGAGGTAGCTTCCCCGGCAGCTCGTCCTGCCTCTTGATCAGCTTTCCTATTTCCCTGAGCCTCTTTTTCTTGCCCCTTTTGGTGACTCTTGCAGTGGATGACAGCTAATTTTGCAGGAAGTTTGACTGCCTCCAGGAGCCTGAGAATGAGCTCTTTGTGTTTAATAGCAGAGCTTCGGGCACTGAGCATCCCTCTTTCTTTCCAAATTGCTGCACGGGCATGCAGAATGAGGAAAGCATACTTAGAGTCCATACACACATTAATCCTCTTTCCTTCTCCTAACTCCAAAGCTCTTGTCAGGGCAAAAAGTTCAGCTTTCTGGGCTGAGGTGTCTGGGGGAAGAGACCCACTTTCCTTAGTTTCTTCCAGGCTCGCTACAGCATATCCTGCTTTCCTCTCTCCCTTTTCTACAAAACTGCTGCCATCTGTGTGCCAGTTTTCCTCTGGGTCAGATAAAGGTGTCTCTGATAGGTCCCAGCGAGAAGAGTATAACTCGTCTGTGATTTGTATGCATTGGTGATCCAGAGGGGAGGTAGGGGGATCTGGCAGTAAGGTTGCTGGATTTAAAGGGTGGCAGACCCTCAACTTTATTTCTGGAGTGTCAAGGAGGAGGGCTTGGTATTGGGTGATGCTTCCCCCTGTCATCCACCTGTCCCCTTTCTTTTCCAAGACTGCTTCCACCCGGTGAGGTGTATACACTGTGGTAGGCTGACCCAGGGTCAGCTGAGATGCCTCCTGAATCGGTGGCTTCTACTGCCCGGAGGCAAGTGGGCCACCCTCTGGCCACCTCATCTAGTTATTTTGAGAGATAGCCACAGGTTGTAATACGGGCCCCATCATCTGCCCTAACACCCCAAGAGTAGTTCCTGTCCTTCCAGAAACATAGAGTCTAAAAGGCTTCTCCAGGTTGGGGAGGCCTAAAGCTGGGGCTGTAGTGATGGACTCATTTAGGGCATTAAAGGCCACCTTGCAGGTCTCATGCCAGTCGAGTGGCTCTTCCTCTTTCCCCCTTAAATTTTCATATAGGGGTCTGGCCAGATTGCCATAATTAGGAATCCAGATCCTGCAAAACCCGGTCCTTCCTAAAAATCCCCTAAGCTGTTCTTTTGTTTGGGGGTACGGGGTATTTAAGATGAGGGATCTCCCCTCGGGGTCAGGCATTCTTTTTCTCTCTGTAATTATAAATCCAAGGTATTTTACTTGGGTTAAGCTAATCTGAGCCTACTTGGGGGATACTCGATAACCCTTTTCATACAGGAAAGTTAGCGTTTTAAATAGTGTCCATTTGAGAGCTGGTAAAATCTGGCCTTGCCATGAGCAAGTCATCCACATACTGTATTAGACTACTCTTTGTTAAATTTAATTCCCTTAGTTCTCTCCCCGAGGAAGTCCCGAAGATATGAGGGCTGTCCCTAAACCCTTGGGGTAGTCGAGTCCAGTCGAGAGTTGTATGGTCTCTCTTGTTTCCAAGTCCCGCCACTCAAAAGCAAAGAGTTTTTGGGATTCAGGATGGAGAGGAATGCAAAGAAAGCACCTTGAAGGTCCAAGACTGAGAATTACTTGGCATTTCCTGGGACTTGGGATAGGAGGGTATATGGGTTTGGGACTATGGGGTGGATGGGAACCACAGCTTCATTAACAGCTCTTAGATCCTGGACGAATCGGTAAGATCCATCTGGTTTTTGAACGGGAAAGATTGGGGTGTTGCAGGGGGACTCACAGCTGATTCGAGTTCCAGTATCTCGGTATTTGTTAACTAATGGTCTAAGACCCTCAAGAGCTTCTGGTGTTAAGGGATATTGTCTTTTCCAGGGCTAGGGAGCATTTGGTCTCAGAGAAATCTTTACTGGTGGAACATTTCTGGCTAAACCAGGGCTGGAGACATCCCACACCTGGGGATTGACATCATCTAGACAAGGGACAGACTCCTCCTTTTCTACCTCTGACTGTAAATATTCGGACATAGGCAAAGAAAATTATTGACTTCTACCTTTGTGTCCCCAAGTCACTCTGGTTTGGAGGCGAAAGTATTATTCTCACCATGGAAAATTTGGAAGCTGCAAACATGAAAAATTTAAAGAGTCACGCAGAGGCTAGTCACTCTATGCTAACCCCTAAGACATTTATTGACTGATTTCTAGCTTCTCTTCTTTAACCTTTTTTATCTACAGTAATCCTGTGTGTTCCTTTTAGTTAGCGATTCATTTTTAGACTATCCTGACTCTTCCACTACGTTCCAGTTTTGGGTCTGATACACTTACAGATGTGCAAATTGCTTCCTGAATACTATAGAATATATTTTATGTTTAAAATACTTCCATGCTTATGTAGTGAGTCAATGATTTTAAGTTTATTTGTTACACATTTCAATGTAAAAGTCAATGTGTGAACTAACATATTCACGACTTGGAACAGTTGGCTTTTTTTTGCTGTGTGTTTGAACTCCTCACCCGACCAAAGGTCATGGAGAGGTCTATAGTTTTTCTAAAATGGTTATAGTGTTGTTTATTTTCTGGTAATTGAATTAGGGTGTGAGTTGCAAAGCTTGTTTTTCTGTTCATTTCATTCCATCTGTTCGGGTTTCTTTCTCTCTCCTGAGTCAGACAGTAATTTCCCATTGGTTGTCCAGTTACCAAGGTTGGTGTCCATGCATCCGTGCTGGTCTCTCCATACATGTCCGGGTGTCCTGTGAAACACTAAGCTTAATTTATTTGGAAATGACCTAGCTGTTCAATACACTGTCATCACTCAGTTGAGCAGAGGGAGAGAAATTCAAGTGACAAAACTCCAGAGAAGCTAGTGTCAGAGCGCCCCGGCGTGGCATGCGTGCAGGGGGTTGGGGGGAGGGGGCGGTGCGCGGAGCGCGGAGGTCTCAGGTGTCCTCCCACCATGGGCCTCTCCAGGTCCGCCGCTGCTCAGTGGCCTCCCCCCGCCCCCATCGCTTTGGCTGCTCAGGGCCGGGTGGTCTCTGCAGCTGCCCGGCATCCTGCCCGAGGCACCCCTGCCCACACGCTGTCTTCCAGTCTCTCTCTGAACCCTCGATTCTTTCTGCCTCTGTCTCACCTGGCGTGGGTGCGTGCGAGTGCCTGTCCGTGTGCCTGGCTGTCGCTCGTCCGCTCTCTCAGGAAGGTCCTGTGCTGGGCCCGTGGCGTGGGGGCAGGGCGGGCCTCGGTTTGGGGACAGGGCGGGGCTGAGGCACTCCAGGGGGTTTGCACAGCCGGCAGGATGGGAGCCTGGGGCCCCGGCTGGGCTGCCCCTAAGCTCCAGAAGGCTCCGGGAACTGCAGACCCGGGCCGAAGCTCCCCTCGTCCGGAGCCACCTGACCCTGAGCAGCGAACGGGATGGTGGGTGACAGGGGGTGAGGGGGCACCGAGATGTCCTCGCTGCTCTACCCACCCCCCCTCCCCCCACCCCAGGTTCCGCAGGCACGCCAGGCCCCGGCCGGCCGGGCCAGACTGGTGCTGGCTTGGGCTCGCGGTGTGCGGAGCGGGGGCGCCCTCCGCTGGCCGCCGAGCTGCAGGCTCTGGCCGGCCGGAGTCCAGTCGCGGGTCGTGCGGCTCAAGTGCAGCGCGAGCCCGCTCGAGAACTGCAGCCCCATGCCTGACCGGCAGGTCAGACCGCAAGGGAGGCGCAACGCGGGGCTCCTGCAGCGCCTGGCAGCCGCCTCGGTCTAAGGCCATACCACCCTGAACGTGCCCTCTCTCCTCTGATCTGGGAAACTGAGCAGGGTCGGGCCTGGTCAGTACTTGGATGGGAGACCGCCTAGTAGTTAGGCGATTTTTTTTGATTTTTCTGAATGCCTACTTCAGAAAGTTAGAATCGGATGACTTCACACAGTAAAACGAATCATATTTTCATACATAATCTTAAGAATCCAGCAGCTGGTCATTCTTTTTCCTGTCCTAACACAGCTAACTGGAAATCAGTTGTAGTAAGTTCTACTGACTTCAGACCCTCATCCCTAAGGGAAGATATATAGGAAAACCCATAATATATCTAAATAAACATGAAAGATACAATGATGAGAAAGAAAAAAATTTCTCAGTGACATCTTAGCTGGTATCAGAAACACGATGATTATGAAAGCACAGCCCATAATCAAGTCCAGGCCATGGAAGCCTGTGACTGTCACTGAGTGTTGACTTCCCTTTCAGCTGAGGTCGTAAAAAGTGCTTTGTAAAATTCTGAGGTTTGAAGCACTTGTAACCTCCCGAAGAGACTGCAATCAGAAGGGTTTCTAGAATATCCTGACGCTGTGGTGAGCTCAAGCAATACATACTCCAGAGGACGGAAGACAGACATGTTGGGAAGTGGGGATGACTTCTACTGCACTTAGGGAGGAAGGGCATGTACAAGTGGAGAAGCAACACCTCAGTGATGGAATCTTTAAAGACTCCACACATGGAGAAGGAAATGGCAACCCACTCCAGTATTCTTGCCTGGAAAACTCCATGGGCAGAGGAGTCTGGCGGGCTGAAGTCCACGGGATTCCATGACTGACCGTGTGTGCACGAGGGTGGAGGGAGCCGGGCTGGTAGCAAGAAACTGGTAGAAGTAAAAAATAAGAAAAAAATATAAAATAAAGACTCGATAAATATGACAATGACTGGTAGGAATAAACCTTCAGAAGTGCCTTCTCAGACCTCCCGTCAGAAGCACAAGCGTAATAAAGACACTGAGTTTTCACGGTCTCACACAAAATTAGACTGGCTTATGACAATGGGCAGAGAGGCTCCTCTAAGACATCGGGGCTGGGCTTTACTGGAGGATGCACATCGATTGAGTGCATGGCTGTGTGTTATGGAAATATGTCTTACTGGCAGGGCGAAGGCATCTTCTTGAAGAACACAGCAAATAACACCACAAATTCACGGAACTTGGCTACAATGACAATAGCTGATTTCGTGATGTCTACTGCTTGGCAGAGCTGGGATTGCCTCTGCCATTAAGTACCTCAGTGGCCAGCTGTGATAATAGCCATTACTTTCTCACTTAGAAACTTGCCATGTGCACTAGCGCAAGAACAGTGAAAGCTCCCCAGAGAAGCAAGTCAGGCAGACATGCTTCTGTTTTCTCACAGAAGCTGCTTATGACCGGCCCTGCTCACAGACAGATTGCTAATTCCAAATCGATAGAAAGTTATGCAGATATTCTTTAGCAACTGAGCCACCAGTGAAGCCCTACTAGCTCAGTTGCTAAAGAATCTGCCTGCAACGCAGGAGACCCCGCTTTGAGTCCTGGGTCGGGAAGATCCGCTGGAGAAAGGATAGGCTACCCACTCCAGTATTCTGGCCTAGAGAATTCTATGGACTGTATAGTCCTTGGGGCCGCAAAGAGTCAGGCACGAACTGAGCCACTTTCACCTGCACATGCAGATATCACTTAAAAAAAGAAATGTGGTAACAGATCTAGGACCTCTGTCAAGCTCATGAGTGAGTACTATAAATATAGAGAATCAGCTTTGTCCTGCATAGTTACTACCATCCTGTATTTGCTTTGAGAGGAGTTGAGCTACTCTTGGTACAGAGGAATGATTCTTTACCAACTGAGCCACAAGGGAAGCCCACTAATACTGGAGTGGGTAGCCTATCCCTTCTCCAGCAGATCTTCCTGACCCAGGAATTGAACCAGGCTCTCCTGCCTGAGTAACACATATTGGGTAAAAAACGGTGAGGGGGCAGAACTAGGGACATTGATTGGTAAAATCAGTTTTCCTTGTCTAGATGGCTAGCGGACGCGAAAGAAATGTTGGTGTGGATTTAAAAAATTCTTCTGGTACGAAACAAAAAATTTACTAGTTCTCTGCAGATCTTTAATGAAGCACAGATATTGTCATTAGATTGCTTTGGTCATATCCGTCTTATCCACATTTATTTTTTAAAATCACATAGAGTGGCTTCAATCACTTGAAGAAACGACAAAAGGTTTCTTTGGTCTCCATTCTATACTGGATCGAGAGAAGGCAGTTGATCAGCATGATGCAGGAGCTCAAGATGTTTTTGGCAAAAACTTGACTAGTCTGTTTAATGATATGGAAGAATGAATTAAGGATGGCAGCACGAAACAGAAGGCCATGCTAGAAGTACACAAGACCTTGTTTGGTAAGTCCAAACATGACTTTTTCTTTCAATTGAAGGATAGTTGCTTTACAGAATTTTGTTGCCAAACATCAACGTGAATGAGCCACAGGTGTACATATGTCTCCTCCCTCCTGAACCTCTCTCCCATCTCCTCCTCTCCGTTCCACCCCTCTAGCTTGTTGCAGAGCCCCTGTTTGAGTCCCCTGAGTCATACAGCAAATTGCATTGGCATCTCTTTTAACGTATGGTACTATGTTTCCATGTTCCTCTGCATTCATCTCACCCTCTTCTTCCTCACACCTGCCAGTGTCCATAAGTCTGTTCTCTACATCTGTGACTCCTTGGCTGCCCTGTAAATAATTTCATCAGTACCACCTTTAGTTCAAGCATTTCTTCCCCCCCCCCCAAGCATTTCTTATTTCTTATTCCACTCTTACTGTCTTTAGTGTGAGACTGATCTCGAAACTGATATGAAAGTATTATTCTCAGCATGGAAAATTTGGAAGATGCAAACATGAAAAATTTAAAAAGTAACGCAGTGGCTAGTCACTCTAGGCTAACCCCTAAAACATTTATTGACTGATTTCTAGTTTCTCTTCTTTAACCTTTTTGATCTACGTAATCCTGTGTATTCCTTTTAGTTAGGGATTCATTTTTAGACTATCCTGACTCTTCCATTAAGTTCCAGTTTGGGGTCTGATACACTTACAGATGTGCCAAGTGCTTGCTGAATACTATAGAACATATTTTATGTTTAAAATACTTCCATGCGTATGTAGTGAGTCAATGATTTTAAGTTTATTTGTTACACATTTCAGTGTTAAAGTCAATGTGTGAACTAACATATTTTCGATTTGGAAAAGGTGGCTTTTTTGGTTGTGTGTAAGAACTCCTCACTGGACCAAAGGTCATGGAGAGGTCTATTGTTTTCTAAAATGGTTATAGTGTTGTTGTTTTTTTCGGTAATTGAATTGGGGTGTGAGTTGCAAAGTTTGTGTTTCTGTTCATTTTTTCCATCTGTTCGGGTTTCTTTCTCTCTCCTGAGTCAGACAATAATTTCCCATTGGTTGTCCAGTTACCAAGGTTGGTGTCCATGCATCCGTGCTGGTCTCTGCATTCATGTCCGGGTGTCCTGTGAAACACTAAGCTTAATTTATTTGGAAATGACCTAGCTGTGCAATATACTGTCATCACTCAGTTGAGCACAAGGATAGAAATTCAGGTGATCAAACTCCGGAGAAGCTTTTGTCGGAGAGGCGCGTGCGTTCAGGGGGTTGGGGTGGGCGGAGCGCGGACCGCGGATATCTCAGGTGCCCTCCCAACCTTGACCTCTCCAGGCCTGCCTCTGCTCTGCAGCCTCCCCCCGCCCCCATCGCGTTTGCTGCTCAGGGCCGGGAGGTCTCTGCAGCTGCCCGGCATCCTGCCCGAGGACCCCCTGCCCACACGCTGTCTTCCGGTGTCTCTCTGAACCCTCGTCTCATTCTGCCTCTGTCTCAGCTGGCGTGGTTGCGTGCGAGTGCCTGTCCGTGTGCCTGGCTGTCGCTCGTCCGCTCTCTCAGGAAGGTCCTGTGCTGGGCCCGTGGCGTGGGGGCAGGGCGGGCCTCGGTTGGGGGACAGGGCGGGGCTGAGGCGCTCCAGGGGGTTTGCACAGCCGGCAGGATGGGCGCCTGGGGCCCCGGCTGGGCTGTCCCTAAGCCCGCAGGAGGCTCCGGGGACTGCGGCCCCGGGCCGACGTCCCGCTCCTCCGGAGCCACGTGACCCTGAGCAGCGAACGGGATGGTGGGGGGCGGGGGGTGAGGGGGCACCGAGACGTCCTCCCCCCTCAAGCCACCCCCCTCCCCAACCCCCGCCAGAGATCCCGCAGCCTCCCCAGGCAGCTCGGGGTCCAGGAAGTGCCCCGGGCCGGTGCAGGCGCGTGCTGGCCGGGGGTGTCGTCGGCTGGTCTCCCAGCTGCAGGGCCTCTCCCGGTTTTTCCCGTCATTTTCAACAGTGACAGTCACCCCACATTGTGAGTCGTCTAGATTTCTCACTGACACCCCTGTTAGGGAGTGGCTTTTTAGACAGATAGGGAAGGTCACTTGGGGGATGTTAGTCATGAGAGAAAATAAGGGCTCAGGTGGGATTGCAGATGTCATCCAGGGGGTAAATAGAGACAGTTGTTGCTGGTACCAAGACATGAAGTTTTTTTTCCCCCTTTTCCCAAAAGGCCATATTACGACCACATGGGGGCGCTGAGTAACAGCCCATAGCTCGGCTGGAAGGGTGGGCCTTTGATATTGATACCCTGGGATGGGTTGGACATACCCCCAACCTTTGTCATTAATGCAGATGCAGCCCGGGCTGCTTAGGTTGAGTTGAGAAGCAGTGTGGTTTGCAAGTGAACATGCCTCGTTTAGGGAGAGATCAATAGCCATACAGGGAGATATGATTAGAAAGAGGAAGAACATCATATGATGCATTTTACTTATCTGAGGCAGGATTGATGGGGTTCTGCTTGAACAAGAGCCTGAGATCTTCAACAGGTTCACAGGAATAGCTGTCCTCTGGCTTTGGAGTCTCAGTTTCTGTCTCCCCCTCCTGTAGGCCATAGGGTTTTATTCTAGAATTGTGGACCCAGGCAGATAGACCCTTCACTTTTACAGCAGTTGAAGTCACTAGAACAACCTGATATGGCCCTGTCCATTTCTCGGACAGCTGGTTTGGACTCCCTTTTTCTTGCCAGGTCTTTACTGATACTTGATCCCCTGGCTTTACCTGGGGATTTTTCAAGTCTTCCTGTGGTTTGTTCTCCATACCGTTGGAGTTCTTGTTGAAACCTTCCCAGGTCAATTATTTGTTTTAAGAGTGTATTGGCATCCGCGTCAAAAAACAAATCAGAAGTTCAGAATGGACGTCCATACATCATTTCATAAGGACTTAACAATAGTGGCCGTTTGGGGGATATCCGTAGCCTCATGAGGGCTATGGGCAGCATATGTGTCCACTTATTATGTCTTTCTTGACATAGATTAGCCAGAGCCCTTTTAAGAGTCTGGTTGGCTCTCTCTACCTTTCCTGAAGCTTGAGGCCTCCAGGATGAGTGGAGCCGGTATTTTATGCCTAAGCATGCGGCTAGGTTCTGGGGTATCGTGGCTGTAAGTGAGGGCCCGTTGTCACTCTGAAGTGACCGAGGCAGCCCAAACCTAGGCACTATCTCCTTCAGCAGAGCTTTACAGACTTCTGTAGCTCTCTCTGTCTCAGTAGGGAACGCTTCGATCCATCCTGTGAATATGTCAATAAAGACTAGCAAATAAGAAAACCCTTGGGTCTTGGGCATGGCTGTAAATTCTACTTGCCAGTCCGCTCCTGGGTATGATCCCCAATGTTGGACAGGTGTAATTAGAGGAGGTCTGGTTTTTGGGATATTTTTTAGACAGGTGTCACAATTTTGTGTGACCTGTTTAACAACCTTAGCTAACTGGGGATGGGAGAGAATAGGCTTAAGCATGATTTCTAGATTATCTTTTCCAAAATGGGTGCTCTTATGTAAGGAGTTAATAATGTTTTAAATCTGAGAATCAGGGAGTATTATTAGGGCCTGATCAGGCTGAAACCACCCATGTGACCCAATCTCCCAGCCCCGCTCAGCATATCGGGAATGCCCCATGGGGTAAAATCTGGAGTCAGGGTTTCCTTGGGGGAAAGGGGGCAGATAGCAGTGGCAGAGGTAGCTTCCCCGGCAGCTCGTCCTGCCTCTTGATCAGCTTTCCTATTTCCCTGAGCCTCTTTTTCTTGCCCCTTTTGGTGACTCTTGCAGTGGATGACAGCTAATTTTGCAGGAAGTTTGACTGCCTCCAGGAGCCTGAGAATGAGCTCTTTGTGTTTAATAGCAGAGCTTCGGGCACTGAGCATCCCTCTTTCTTTCCAAATTGCTGCACGGGCATGCAGAATGAGGAAAGCATACTTAGAGTCCATACACACATTAATCCTCTTTCCTTCTCCTAACTCCAAAGCTCTTGTCAGGGCAAAAAGTTCAGCTTTCTGGGCTGAGGTGTCTGGGGGAAGAGACCCACTTTCCTTAGTTTCTTTCAGGCTCGCTACAGCATATCCTGCTTTCCTCTCTCCCTTTTCTACAAAACTGCTGCCATCTGTGTGCCAGTTTTCCTCTGGGTCAGATAAAGGTGTCTCTGATAGGTCCCGGCGAGAAGAGTATAACTCGCCTCTGATTTGTATGCATTGGTGATCCAGAGGGGAGGTAGGGGGATCTGGCAGTAAGGTTGCTGGATTTAAAGTGTGGCAGACCCTCAACTTTATTTCTGGAGTGTCAAGGAGGAGGGCTTGGTATTGGGTGATCCTTCCCCCTGTCATCCACCTGTCCCCTTTCTTTTCCAAGCCTGCTTCCACCCGGTGAGGTGTATACACTGTGGTAGACTGACCCAGGGTCAGCTGAGATGCCTCCTGAATCGGTGGCTTCTACTGCCCGGAGGCAAGTGGGCAACCCTCTGGCCACCTCATCAAGTTATTTTGAGAGATAAGCCACAGGTTGTAATACGGGCCCCATCATCTGCCCTAACACCCCAAGAGCAGTTCCTGTCCTTCCAGAAACATAGAGTCTAAAAGGCTTCTCCAGGTTGGGAGGACTAAAGCTGGGGCTGTAGTGATGGACTCATTTAGGGCATTAAAGGCCACCTTGCAGGTCTCATGCCAGTCGAGTGGCTCTTCCTCTTTCCCCCTTAAATTTTCATATAGGGGTCTGGCCAGATTGCCATAATTAGGAATCCAGATCCTGCAAAACCCGGTCCTTCCTAAAAATCCCCTAAGCTGTTCTTTTGTTTGGGGGTACGGGGTATTTAAGATGAGGGATCTCCCCTCGGGGTCAGGCATTCTTTTTCTCTCCGTAATTATAAATCCAAGGTATTTTACTTGGGTTAAGCTAATCTGAGCCTACTTGGGGGATACTCGATAACCCTTTTCATACAGGAAAGTTAGCGTTTTAAATAGTGTCCATTTGAGAGCTGGTAAAATCTGGCCTTGCTATGAGCAAGTCATCCACATACTGTATTAGACTACTGTTTGTTAAATTTAATTCCCTTAGTTCTCTCCCCGAGGAAGTCCCGAAGATATGAGGGCTGTCCCTAAACCCTTGGGGTAGTCGAGTCCAGTCGAGAGTTGTATGGTCTCTCTTGTTTCCAAGTCCCGCCACTCAAAAGCAAAGAGTTTTTGGGATTCAGGATGGAGAGGAATGCAAAAGAAAGCACCTTGAAGGTCCAAGACTGAGAAGTTCTTGGCATTTCCTGGGACTTGGGATAGGAGGGTATATGGGTTTGGGACTATGGGGTGGATGGGAACCACAGCTTCATTAACAGCTCTTAGATCCTGGACGAATCGGTAAGATCCATCTGGTTTTTGAACGGGCAAGATTGGGGTGTTGCAGGGGGACTCACAGCTGATTCGAGTTCCAGTATCTCGGTATTTGTTAACTAATGGTCTAAGACCCTCAAGAGCTTCTGGTGTTAAGGGATATTGTCTTTTCCAGGGCTAGGGAGCATTTGGTCTCAGAGAAATCTTTACTGGTGGAACATTTCTGGCTAAACCTGGGCCGGAGACATCCCACACCTGGGGATTGACATCATCTAGACAAGGGACAGACTCCTCCTTTTCTACCTCTGACTGTAAATATTCGGACATAGGCAAAGAAAATTATTGACTTCTACCTTTGTGTCCCCAAGTCACTCTGGTTTGGAGGCGAAAGTATTATTCTCACCATGGAAAATTTGGAAGCTGCAAACATGAAAAATTTAAAGAGTCACGCAGAGGCTAGTCACTCTATGCTAACCCCTAAGGCATTTATTGACTGATTTCTAGCTTCTCTTCTTTAACCTTTTTTATCTACAGTAATCCTGTGTGTTCCTTTTAGTTAGGGATTCATTTTTAGACTATCCTGACTCTTCCACTACGTTCCAGTTTTGGGTCTGATACACTTACAGATGTGCAAATTGCTTCCTGAATACTATAGAATATATTTTATGTTTAAAATACTTCCATGCTTATGTAGTGAGTCAATGATTTTAAGTTTATTTGTTACACATTTCAATGTAAAAGTCAATGTGTGAACTAACATATTCACGACTTGGAAAAGTTGGCTTTTTTTTGCTGTGTGTTTGAACTCCTCACCCGACCAAAGGTCATGGAGAGGTCTATAGTTTTTCTAAAATGGTTATAGTGTTGTTTATTTTCTGGTAATTGAATTAGGGTGTGAGTTGCAAAGCTTGTTTTTCTGTTCATTTCATTCCATCTGTTCGGGTTTCTTTCTCTCTCCTGAGTCAGACAGTAATTTCCCATTGGTTGTCCAGTTACCAAGGTTGGTGTCCATGCATCCGTGCTGGTCTCTCCATACATGTCCGGGTGTCCTGTGAAACACTAAGCTTAATTTATTTGGAAATGACCTAGCTGTTCAATACACTGTCATCACTCAGTTGAGCAGAGGGAGAGAAATTCAAGTGACAAAACTCCAGAGAATCTAGTGTCAGAGCGCCCCGGCGTGGCATGCGTGCAGGGGGTTGGGGGGAGGGGGCGGTGCGCGGAGCGCGGAGGTCTCAGGTGTCCTCCCACCATGGGCCTCTCCAGGTCTGCCGCTGCTCAGTGGCCTCCCCCCGCCCCCATCGCTTTGGCTGCTCAGGGCCGGGTGGTCTCTGCAGCTGCCCGGCATCCTGCCCGAGGCCCCCCCTGCCCACCCGCTGTCTTCCAGTCTCTCTCTGAACCCTCGACTCTTTCTGCCTCTGTCTCACCTGGCGTGGGTGCGTGCGAGTGCCTGTCCGTGTGCCTGGCTGTCGCTCGTCCGCTCTCTCAGGAAGGTCCTGTGCTGGGCCCGTGGCGTGGGGGCAGGGCGGGCCTCGGTTTGGGGACAGGGCGGGGCTGAGGCACTCCAGGGGGTTTGCACAGCCGGCAGGATGGGAGCCTGGGGCCCCGGCTGGGCTGCCCCTAAGCTCCAGAAGGCTCCGGGAACTGCAGACCCGGGCCGAAGCTCCCCTCGTCTGGAGCCACCTGACCCTGAGCAGCGAACGGGATGGTGGGTGACAGGGGGTGAGGGGGCACCGAGATGTCCTCGCTGCTCTACCCACCCCCCCTCCCCCCACCCCAGGTTCCGCAGGCACGCCAGGCCCCGGCCGGCCGGGCCAGACTGGTGCTGGCTTGGGCTCGCGGTGTGCGGAGCGGGGGCGCCCTCCGCTGGCCGCCGAGCTGCAGGCACTGGCCGGCCGGAGTCCAGTCGCGGGTCGTGCGGCTCAAGTGCAGCGCGAGCCCGCTCGAGAACTGCAGCCCCATGCCTGACCGGCAGGTCAGACCGCAAGGGAGGCGCAACGCGGGGCTCCTGCAGCGCCTGGCAGCCGCCTCGGTCTAAGGCCATACCACCCTGAACGTGCCCTCTCTCCTCTGATCTGGGAAACTGAGCAGGGTCGGGCCTGGTCAGTACTTGGATGGGAGACCGCCTAGTAGTTAGGCGATTTTTTTTGATTTTTCTGAATGCCTACTTCAGAAAGTTAGAATCGGATGACTTCACACAGTAAAACGAATCATATTTTCATACATAATCTTAAGAATCCAGCAGCTGGTCATTCTTTTTCCTGTCCTAACACAGCTAACTGGAAATCAGTTGTAGTAAGTTCTACTGACTTCAGACCCTCATCCCTAAGGGAAGATATATAGGAAAACCCATAATATATCTAAATAAACATGAAAGATACAATGATGAGAAAGAAAAAAATTTCTCAGTGACATCTTAGCTGGTATCAGAAACACGATGATTATGAAAGCACAGCCCATAATCAAGTCCAGGCCATGGAAGCCTGTGACTGTCACTGAGTGTTGACTTCCCTTTCAGCTGAGGTCGTAAAAAGTGCTTTGTAAAATTCTGAGGTTTGAAGCACTTGTAACCTCCCGAAGAGACTGCAATCAGAAGGGTTTCTAGAATATCCTGACGCTGTGGTGAGCTCAAGCAATACATACTCCAGAGGACGGAAGACAGACATGTTGGGAAGTGGGGATGACTTCTACTGCACTTAGGGAGGAAGGGCATGTACAAGTGGAGAAGCAACACCTCAGTGATGGAATCTTTAAAGACTCCACACATGGAGAAGGAAATGGCAACCCACTCCAGTATTCTTGCCTGGAAAACTCCATGGGCAGAGGAGTCTGGCGGGCTGAAGTCCACGGGATTCCATGACTGACCGTGTGTGCACGAGGGTGGAGGGAGCCGGGCTGGTAGCAAGAAACTGGTAGAAGTAAAAAATAAGAAAAAAATATAAAATAAAGACTCGATAAATATGACAACGACTGGTAGGAATAAACCTTCAGAAGTGCCTTCTCAGACCTCCCGTCAGAAGCACAAGCGTAATAAAGACACTGAGTTTTCACGGTCTCACACAAAATTAGACTGGCTTATGACAATGGGCAGAGAGGCTCCTCTAAGACATCGGGGCTGGGCTTTACTGGAGGATGCACATCGATTGAGTGCATGGCTGTGTGTTATGGAAATATGTCTTACTGGCAGGGCGAAGGCATCTTCTTGAAGAACACAGCAAATAACACCACAAATTCACGGAACTTGGCTACAATGACAATAGCTGATTTCGTGATGTCTACTGCTTGGCAGAGCTGGGATTGCCTCTGCCATTAAGTACCTCAGTGGCCAGCTGTGATAGTAGCCATTACTTTCTCACTTAGAAACTTGCCATGTGCACTAGCGCAAGAACAGTGAAAGCTCCCCAGAGAAGCAAGTCAGGCAGACATGCTTCTGTTTTCTCACAGAAGCTGCTTATGACCGGCCCTGCTCACAGACAGATTGCTAATTCCAAATCGATAGAAAGTTATGCAGATATTCTTTAGCAACTGAGCCACCAGTGAAGCCCTACTAGCTCAGTTGCTAAAGAATCTGCCTGCAACGCAGGAGACCCCTCTTTGAGTCCTGGGTCGGGAAGATCTGCTGGAGAAAGGATAGGCTACCCACTCCAGTATTCTGGCCTAGAGAATTCCATGGACTGTATAGTCCTTGGGGCTGCAAAGTGTCAGGCACGAACTGAGCCACTTTCACCTGCACATGCAGATATCACTTAAAAAAAAAATGTGGTAACAGATCTAGGACCTCTGTCAAGCTCATGAGTGAGTACTATAAATATAGAGAATCAGCTTTGTCCTGCATAGTTACTACCATCCTGTATTTGCTTTGAGAGGAGTTGAGCTACTCTTGGTACAGAGGAATGATTCTTTACCAACTGAGCCACAAGGGAAGCCCACTAATACTGGAGTGGGTAGCCTATCCCTTCTCCAGCAGATCTTCCTGACCCAGGAATTGAACCAGGGTCTCCTGCCTGAGTAACACATATTGGGTAAAAAACGGTGAGGGGGCAGAACTAGGGATATTGATTGGTAAAATAAGTTTTCCTTGTCTAGATGGCTAGCGGACGCGAAAGAAATGTTGGTGTGGATTTAAAAAATTCTTCTGATACGAAACAAAAAATTTACTAGTTCTCTGCAGATCTTTAATGAAGCACAGATATTGTCATTAGATTGCTTTGGTCATATCCGTCTTATCCACATTTATTTTTTAAAATCACATAGAGTGGCTTCAATCACTTGAAGAAACGACAAAAGGTTTCTTTGGTCTCCATTCTATACTGGATCGAGAGAAGGCAGTTGATCAGCATGATGCAGGAGCTCAAGATGTTTTTGGCAAAAACTTGACTAGTCTGTTTAATGATATGGAAGAATGAATTAAGGATGGCAGCACGAAACAGAAGGCCATGCTAGAAGTACACAAGACCTTGTTTGGTAAGTCCAAACATGACTTTTTCTTTCAATTGAAGGATAGTTGCTTTACAGAATTTTGTTGCCAAACATCAACGTGAATGAGCCACAGGTGTACATATGTCTCCTCCCTCCTGAACCTCTCTCCCATCTCCTCCTCTCCGTTCCACCCCTCTAGCTTGTTGCAGAGCCCCTGTTTGAGTCCCCTGAGTCATACAGCAAATTGCATTGGCATCTCTTTTAACGTATGGTACTATGTTTCCATGTTCCTCTGCATTCATCTCACCCTCTTCTTCCTCACACCTGCCAGTGTCCATAAGTCTGTTCTCTACATCTGTGACTCCTTGGCTGCACTGCAAATAATTTCTTCAGTACCACCTTTAGTTCAAGCATTTATTCACCCCCCGCCCCCAAGCATTTCTTATTTCTTATTTCACTCTTACTGTCTTTAGTGTGAGACTGATCTCGAAACTGATATGAAAGTATTATTCTCAGCATGGAAAATTTGGAAGATGCAAACATGAAAAATTTAAAAAGTAACGCAGAGGCTAGTCACTCTAGGCTAACCCCTAAAACATTTATTGACTGATTTCTAGTTTCTCTTCTTTAACCTTTTTGATCTACGTAATCCTGTGTATTCCTTTTAGTTAGGGATTCATTTTTAGACTATCCTGACTCTTCCATTAAGTTCCAGTTTGGGGTCTGATACACTTACAGATGTGCCAAGTGCTTCCTGAATACTATAGAACATATTTTATGTTTAAAATACTTCCATGCGTATGTAGTGAGTCAATGATTTTAAGTTTATTTGTTACACATTTCAATGTAAAAGTCAATGTGTGAACTAACATATTTTCGATTTGGAAAAGGTGGCTTTGTTTGTTGTGTGTAAGAACTCCTCACTGGACCAAAGGTCATGGAGAGGTCTATTGTTTTCTAAAATGGTTATAGTGTTGTTGTTTTTTTCGGTAATTGAATTGGGGTGTGAGTTGCAAAGTTTGTGTTTCTGTTCATTTTTTCCATCTGTTCGGGTTTCTTTCTCTCTCCTGAGTCAGACAATAATTTCCCATTGGTTGTCCAGTTACCAAGGTTGGTGTCCATGCATCCGTGCTGGTCTCTGCATTCATGTCCGGGTGTCCTGTGAAACACTAAGCTTAATTTATTTGGAAATGACCTAGCTGTGCAATATACTGTCATCACTCAGTTGAGCACAAGGATAGAAATTCAGGTGATCAAACTCCGGAGAAGCTTTTGTCGGAGAGGCGCGTGCGTTCAGGGGGTTGGGGTGGGCGGAGCGCGGACCGCGGATATCTCAGGTGCCCTCCCAACCTGGACCTCTCCAGGCCTACCTCTGCTCGGCAGCCTCCCCCCGCACCCATCGCGTTTGCTGCTCAGGGCCGGGAGGTCTCTGCAGCTGCCCGGCATCCTGCCCGAGGCCCCCCCTGCCCACACGCTGTCTTCCGGTGTCTCTCTGAACCCTCGTCTCATTCTGCCTCTGTCTCAGCTGGCGTGGTTGCATGCGAGTGCCTGTCCGTGTGCCTGGCTGTCGCTCGTCCGCTCTCTCAGGAAGGTCCTGTGCTGGGCCCGTGGCGTGGGGGCAGGGCGGGCCTCGGTTGGGGGACAGGGCGGGGCTGAGGCACTCCAGGGGGTTTGCACAGCCGGCAGGATGGGCGCCTGGGGCCCCGGCTGGGCTGTCCCTAAGCCCGCAGGAGGCTCCGGGGACCGCGGCCCCGGGCCGACGCCCCGCTCCTCCGGAGCCACGTGACCCTGAGCAGCGAACGGGATGGTGGGGGGCGGGGGGTGAGGGGGCACCGAGACGTCCTCCCCGCTCAAGCCACCCCCCTCCCCAACCCCCGCCAGAGATCCCGCAGCCTCGCCAGGCAGCTCGGGGTCCAGGAAGTGCCCCGGGCCGGTCCAGGCGCGTGCTGGCCGGGGGTGTCGTCGGCTGGTCTCCCAGCTGCAGGGCCTCTCCCGGTTTTTCCCGTCATTTTCAACAGTGACGGTCACCCCACATTGTGAGTCGTCTAGATTTCTCACTGACACCCCTGTTAGGGAGTGGCTTTTTAGACAGATAGGGAAGGTCACTTGGGGGATGTTAGTCATGAGAGAAAATAAGGGCTCAGGTGGGATTGCAGATGTCATCCAGGGGGTAAATAGAGACAGTTGTTGCTGGTACCAAGACATGAAGTTTTTTTTCCCCCTTTTCCCAAAAGGCCATATTACGACCACATGGGGGCGGTGAGTAACAGTCCATAGCTCTGCTGGAAGGGTGGGCCTTTGATATTGATACCCTGGGATGGGTTGGACATATCCCCAACCTTTGTCATTAATGCAGATGCAGCCCGGGCTGCTTAGGTTGAGTTGAGAAGCAGTGTGGTTTGCAAGTGAACATGCCTCGTTTAGGGAGAGATCAATAGTCATACAGGGAGATATGATTAGAAAGAGGAAGAACATCATATGATGCATTTTACTTATCTGAGGCAGGATTGATGGGGTTCTGCTTGAACAAGAGCCTGAGATCTTCAACAGGTTCACAGGAATAGCTGTCCTCTGGCTTTGGAGTCTCAGTTTCTGTCTCCCCCTCCTGTAGGCCATAGGGTTTTATTCTAGAATTGCGGACCCAGGCAGATAGACCCTTCATTTTTATAGCAGTTGAAGTCACTAGAACAACCTGATATGGCCCTGTCCATTTCTCGGACAGCTGGTTTAGACTCCCTTTTTCTTGCCAGGTATTTACTGATACTTGATCCCCTGGCTTTACCTGGGGATTTTTCAAGTCTTCCTGTGGTTTGTTCTCCATACCGTTGGAGTTCTTTTTGAAACCTTCCCAGGTCAATTATATGTTTTAAGAGTGTATTGGCATCCTCATCAAGAAACAAATCAGAAGTTCAGAATGGTCGCCAATACATCATTTCATAAGGACTTAACAATAGTGGCCGTTTGGGGGATGTCCGTAGCCTCCGGAGGGCTATGGGCAGCATATGTGTCCACTTATTATGTGTTTCTTACATAGCTTAGCCAGAGCCCTTTTAAGAGTCTGGTTGGCTCTCTCTTCCTTTCCTGAAGCTTTAGGCCTCCAGGATGAGCGGAGCCGGTATTTTATGCCTAAGCATGCGGCTAGATTCTGGGGTATCGTGGCTGTAAGTGAGGGCCCGTTGTCACTCTGAAGTGACCGAGGCAGCCCAAACCTAGGCACTAACTCCTTCAGCAGAGCTTTACAGACTTCTGTAGCTCTCTCAGTCTCAGTGGGGAACGCTTCGATCCATCCTGTGTATGTGTCAATAAAGACTAGCAAGTAAGAAAACCCTTGGGTCTTGGGCATGGCTGTAAATTCTACTTGCCAGTCCGCCCCTGGGTATGATCCCCGATGTTGGACAGGTGTAATTAGAAGAGGTCTGGTTTTTGGGTTATTTTTTAGACAGGTGTCACAATTTTGTGTGACCTGTTTAACAACCTTAGCTAACTGGGGATGGGAGAGAATAGGCTTAAGCAAGATTTCTAGATTATCTTTTCCAAAATGGGCGCTCTTATGTAAGGAGTTAGTAATGTTTTAAACCTGAGAATCAGGGAGTATTATTAGGGCCTGATCAGGCTGAAACCACCCATGTGACCCAATCTCCCAGCCCCGCTCAGCATATCGGGAATGCCCCATGGGGTAAAATCTGGAGTCAGGGTTTCCTTGGGGGAAAGGGGGCAGATAGCAGTGGCAGAGGTAGCTTCCCCGGCAGCTCGTCCTGCCTCTTGATCAGCTTTCCTATTTCCCTGAGCCTCTTTTTCTTGCCCCTTTTGGTGACTCTTGCAGTGGATGACAGCTAATTTTGCAGGAAGTTTGACTGCCTCCAGGAGCCTGAGAATGAGCTCTTTGTGTTTAATAGCAGAGCTTCGGGCACTGAGCATCCCTCTTTCTTTCCAAATTGCTGCACGGGCATGCAGAATGAGGAAAGCATACTTAGAGTCCATACACACATTAATCCTCTTTCCTTCTCCTAACTCCAAAGCTCTTGTCAGAGCAAAAAGTTCAGCTTTCTGGGCTGAGGTGTCTGGGGGAAGAGACCCACTTTCCTTAGTTTCTTCCAGGCTCGCTACAGCATATCCTGCTTTCCTCTCTCCCTTTTCTACAAAACTGCTGCCATCTGTGTGCCAGTTTTCCTCTGGGTCAGATAAAGGTGTCTCTGATAGGTCCCGGCGAGAAGAGTATAACTCGTCTGTGATTTGTATGCATTGGTGATCCAGAGGGGAGGTAGGGGGATCTGGCAGTAAGGTTGCTGGATTTAAAGTCTGGCAGATCCTCAAATTTATTTCTGGAGTGTCAGGGAGGAGGGCTTGGAATTGGGTGATCCTTCCCCCTGTCATCCACCTGTCCCCTTTCGTTTCCAAGACTGCTTGCACAAGGTGAGGCGTATACACTGTGGTGGGCTGACCCAGGGTCAGCTTAGATGCCTCCTTAACCATAAGAGCAGTGGCTGCTACTGCCCGGAGGCATGTGGGCCACCCTCTGGCCACCTCATCTAGTTATTTTGAGAGATAAGCCACAGGTTGTAATACGGGCCCCATCATCTGCTCTAACACCCCAAGAGCAGTTCCTGTCCTTCCAGAAATATAGAGTCTAAAAGGCTTCTCCAGGTTGGGGAGGCCTAAAGCTGGGGCTGTAGTGATGGACTCTTTTAGGACATTAAAGGCCATCTTGCATGTCTCATGCCATTCGAGTGGCTCTTCCTCTTTCCCCCTTAAATTTTCATATAGGGGTCTGGCCAGATTGCCATTATTAGGAACCCAGATCCTCCAAAACCCGGTCCTTCCTAAAAATCCCCTAAGCTGTTGTTTTGTTTGGGGGTACGGGGTATTTAAGATGAGGGATCTCCCCTCGGGGTCAGGCATTCTTTTTCTCTCCGTAATTATAAATCCAAGGTATTTTACTTGGGTTAAGCTAATCTGAGCCTACTTAGGGATACTCGATAACCCTTTTCATACAGGAAAGTTAGCGTTTTAAATAGTGTCCATTTGAGAGCTGGTAAAATCTGGCCTTGCTATGAGCAAGTCATCCACATACTGTATTAGACTACTGTTTGTTAAATTTAATTCCCTTAGTTCTCTCCCCGAGGAAGTCCCGAATATATGAGGGCTGTCCCTAAACCCTTGGGGTAGTCGAGTCCAGTCGAGAGTTGTATGGTCTCTCTTGTTTCCAAGTCCCGCCACTCAAAAGCAAAGAGTTTTTGGGATTCAGGATGGAGAGGAATGCAAAAGAAAGCACCTTGAAGGTCCAAGACTGAGAAGTTCTTGGCATTTCCTGGGACTTGGGATAGGAGGGTATATGGGTTTGGGACTATGGGGTGGATGGGAACCACAGCTTCATTAACAGCTCTTAGATCCTGGACGAATCGGTAAGATCCATCTGGTTTTTGAACGGGCAAGATTGGGGTGTTGCAGGGGGACTCACAGCTGATTCGAGTTCCAGTATCTCGGTATTTGTTAACTAATGGTCTAAGACCCTCAAGAGCTTCTGGTTTTAAGGGATATTGTCTTTTCCAGGGCTAGGGAGCATTTGGTCTCAGAGAAATCTTTACTGGTGGAACATTTCTGGCTAAACCTGGGCTGGAGACATCCCACACCTGGGGATTGACATCATCTAGACAAGGGACAGACTCCTCCTTTTCTACCTCTGACTGTAAATATTCGGACATAGGCAAAGAAAATTATTGACTTCTACCTTTGTGTCCCCAAGTCACTCTGGTTTGGAGGCGAAAGTATTATTCTCACCATGGAAAATTTGGAAGCTGCAAACATGAAAAATTTAAAGAGTCACGCAGAGGCTAGTCACTCTATGCTAACCCCTAAGACATTTATTGACTGATTTCTAGCTTCTCTTCTTTAACCTTTTTTATCTACAGTAATCCTGTGTGTTCCTTTTAGTTAGGGATTCATTTTTAGACTATCCTGACTCTTCCACTACGTTCCAGTTTTGGGTCTGATACACTTACAGATGTGCAAATTGCTTCCTGAATACTATAGAATATATTTTATGTTTAAAATACTTCCATGCTTATGTAGTGAGTCAATGATTTTAAGTTTATTTGTTACACATTTCAATGTAAAAGTCAATGTGTGAACTAACATATTCACGACTTGGAAAAGTTGGCTTTTTTTTGCTGTGTGTTTGAACTCCTCACCCGACCAAAGGTCATGGAGAGGTCTATAGTTTTTCTAAAATGGTTATAGTGTTGTTTATTTTCTGGTAATTGAATTAGGGTGTGAGTTGCAAAGCTTGTTTTTCTGTTCATTTCATTCCATCTGTTCGGGTTTCTTTCTCTCTCCTGAGTCAGACAGTAATTTCCCATTGGTTGTCCAGTTACCAAGGTTGGTGTCCATGCATCCGTGCTGGTCTCTCCATACATGTCCGGGTGTCCTGTGAAACACTAAGCTTAATTTATTTGGAAATGACCTAGCTGTTCAATACACTGTCATCACTCAGTTGAGCAGAGGGAGAGAAATTCAAGTGACAAAACTCCAGAGAATCTAGTGTCAGAGCGCCCCGGCGTGGCATGCGTGCAGGGGGTTGGGGGGAGGGGGCGGTGCGCGGAGCGCGGAGGTCTCAGGTGTCCTCCCAACATGGGCCTCTCCAGGTCCGCCGCTGCTCAGTGGCCTCCCCCCGCCCCCATCGCTTTGGCTGCTCAGGGCCGGGTGGTCTCTGCAGCTGCCCGGCATCCTGCCCGAGGCCCCCCCTGCCCACACGCTGTCTTCCAGTCTCTCTCTGAACCCTTGACTCTTTCTGCCTCTGTCTCACCTGGCGTGGGTGCGTGCGAGTGCCTGTCCGTGTGCCTGGCTGTCGCTCGTCCGCTCTCTCAGGAAGGTCCTGTGCTGGGCCCGTGGCGTGGGGGCAGGGCGGGCCTCGGTTTGGGGACAGGGCGGGGCTGAGGCACTCCAGGGGGTTTGCACAGCCGGCAGGATGGGAGCCTGGGGCCCCGGCTGGGCTGCCCCTAAGCTCCAGAAGGCTCCGGGAACTGCAGACCCGGGCCGAAGCTCCCCTCGTCTGGAGCCACCTGACCCTGAGCAGCGAACGGGATGGTGGGTGACAGGGGGTGAGGGGGCACCGAGATGTCCTCGCTGCTCTACCCACCCCCCCTCCCCCCACCCCAGGTTCCGCAGGCACGCCAGGCCCCGGCCGGCCGGGCCAGACTGGTGCTGGCTTGGGCTCGCGGTGTGCGGAGCGGGGGCGCCCTCCGCTGGCCGCCGAGCTGCAGGCACTGGCCGGCTGGAGTCCAGTCGCGGGTCGTGCGGCTCAAGTGCAGCGCGAGCCCGCTCGAGAACTGCAGCCCCATGCCTGACCGGCAGGTCAGACCGCAAGGGAGGCGCAACGCGGGGCTCCTGCAGCGCCTGGCAGCCGCCTCGGTCTAAGGCCATACCACCCTGAACGTGCCCTCTCTCCTCTGATCTGGGAAACTGAGCAGGGTCGGGCCTGGTCAGTACTTGGATGGGAGACCGCCTAGTAGTTAGGCGATTTTTTTTGATTTTTCTGAATGCCTACTTCAGAAAGTTAGAATCGGATGACTTCACACAGTAAAACGAATCATATTTTCATACATAATCTTAAGAATCCAGCAGCTGGTCATTCTTTTTCCTGTCCTAACACAGCTAACTGGAAATCAGTTGTAGTAAGTTCTACTGACTTCAGACCCTCATCCCTAAGGGAAGATATATAGGAAAACCCATAATATATCTAAATAAACATGAAAGATACAATGATGAGAAAGAAAAAAATTTCTCAGTGACATCTTAGCTGGTATCAGAAACACGATGATTATGAAAGCACAGCCCATAATCAAGTCCAGGCCATGGAAGCCTGTGACTGTCACTGAGTGTTGACTTCCCTTTCAGCTGAGGTCGTAAAAAGTGCTTTGTAAAATTCTGAGGTTTGAAGCACTTGTAACCTCCCGAAGAGACTGCAATCAGAAGGGTTTCTAGAATATCCTGACGCTGTGGTGAGCTCAAGCAATACATACTCCAGAGGACGGAAGACAGACATGTTGGGAAGTGGGGATGACTTCTACTGCACTTAGGGAGGAAGGGCATGTACAAGTGGAGAAGCAACACCTCAGTGATGGAATCTTTAAAGACTCCACACATGGAGAAGGAAATGGCAACCCACTCCAGTATTCTTGCCTGGAAAACTCCATGGGCAGAGGAGTCTGGCGGGCTGAAGTCCACGGGATTCCATGACTGACCGTGTGTGCACGAGGGTGGAGGGAGCCGGGCTGGTAGCAAGAAACTGGTAGAAGTAAAAAATAAGAAAAAAATATAAAATAAAGACTCGATAAATATGACAACGACTGGTAGGAATAAACCTTCAGAAGTGCCTTCTCAGACCTCCCGTCAGAAGCACAAGCGTAATAAAGACACTGAGTTTTCACGGTCTCACACAAAATTAGACTGGCTTATGACAATGGGCAGAGAGGCTCCTCTAAGACATCGGGGCTGGGCTTTACTGGAGGATGCACATCGATTGAGTGCATGGCTGTGTGTTATGGAAATATGTCTTACTGGCAGGGCGAAGGCATCTTCTTGAAGAACACAGCAAATAACACCACAAATTCACGGAACTTGGCTACAATGACAATAGCTGATTTCGTGATGTCTACTGCTTGGCAGAGCTGGGATTGCCTCTGCCATTAAGTACCTCAGTGGCCAGCTGTGATAGTAGCCATTACTTTCTCACTTAGAAACTTGCCATGTGCACTAGCGCAAGAACAGTGAAAGCTCCCCAGAGAAGCAAGTCAGGCAGACATGCTTCTGTTTTCTCACAGAAGCTGCTTATGACCGGCCCTGCTCACAGACAGATTGCTAATTCCAAATCGATAGAAAGTTATGCAGATATTCTTTAGCAACTGAGCCACCAGTGAAGCCCTACTAGCTCAGTTGCTAAAGAATCTGCCTGCAACGCAGGAGACCCCTCTTTGAGTCCTGGGTCGGGAAGATCTGCTGGAGAAAGGATAGGCTACCCACTCCAGTATTCTGGCCTAGAGAATTCCATGGACTGTATAGTCCTTGGGGCTGCAAAGTGTCAGGCACGAACTGAGCCACTTTCACCTGCACATGCAGATATCACTTAAAAAAAAAATGTGGTAAAAGATCTAGGACCTCTGTCAAGCTCATGAGTGAGTACTATAAATATAGAGAATCAGCTTTGTCCTGCATAGTTACTACCATCCTGTATTTGCTTTGAGAGGAGTTGAGCTACTCTTGGTACAGAGGAATGATTCTTTACCAACTGAGCCACAAGGGAAGCCCACTAATACTGGAGTGGGTAGCCTATCCCTTCTCCAGCAGATCTTCCTGACCCAGGAATTGAACCAGGGTCTCCTGCCTGAGTAACACATATTGGGTAAAAAACGGTGAGGGGGCAGAACTAGGGACATTGATTGGTAAAATCAGTTTTCCTTGTCTAGATGGCTAGCGGACGCGAAAGAAATGTTGGTGTGGATTTAAAAAATTCTTCTGATACGAAACAAAAAATTTACTAGTTCTCTGCAGATCTTTAATGAAGCACAGATATTGTCATTAGATTGCTTTGGTCATATCCGTCTTATCCACATTTATTTTTTAAAATCACATAGAGTGGCTTCAATCACTTGAAGAAACGACAAAAGGTTTCTTTGGTCTCCATTCTATACTGGATCGAGAGAAGGCAGTTGATCAGCATGATGCAGGAGCTCAAGATGTTTTTGGGAAAAACTTGACTAGTCTGTTTAATGATATGGAAGAATGAATTAAGGATGGCAGCACGAAACAGAAGGCCATGCTAGAAGTACCCAAGACCTTGTTTGGTGGTTCCAAACATGACTTTTTCTTTCAATTGAAGGATAGTTGCTTTACAGAATTTTGTTGCCAAACATCAACGTGAATGAGCCACAGGTGTACATATGTCTCCTCCCTCCTGAACCTCTCTCCCATCTCCTCCTCTCCGTTCCACCCCTCTAGCTTGTTGCAGAGCCCCTGTATGATTCCCCTGAGTCATACAGCAGATTGCATTGGCATCTCTTTTAACGTATGGTACTATGTTTCCATGTTCCTCTGCATTCATCTCACCCTCTTCTTCCTCACACCTGCCAGTGTCCATAAGTCTGTTCTCTACATCTGTGACTCCTTGGCTGCACTGCAAATAATTTCTTCAGTACCACCTTTAGTTCAAGCATTTATTCACCCCCCGCCCCCAAGCATTTCTTATTTCTTATTCCACTCTTACTGTCTTTAGTGTGAGACTGATCTCGAAACTGATATGAAAGTATTATTCTCAGCATGGAAAATTTGGAAGATGCAAACATGAAAAATTTAAAAAGTAACGCAGAGGCTAGTCACTCTAGGCTAACCCCTAAAACATTTATTGACTGATTTCTAGTTTCTCTTCTTTAACCTTTTTGATCTACGTAATCCTGTGTATTCCTTTTAGTTAGGGATTCATTTTTAGACTATCCTGACTCTTCCATTAAGTTCCAGTTTGGGATCTGATACACTTACAGATGTGCCAAGTGCTTCCTGAATACTATAGAACATATTTTATGTTTAAAATACTTCCATGCGTATGTAGTGAGTCAATGATTTTAAGTTTATTTGTTACACATTTCAATGTAAAAGTCAATGTGTGAACTAACATATTTTCGATTTGGAAAAGGTGGCTTTGTTTGTTGTGTGTAAGAACTCCTCACTGGACCAAAGGTCATGGAGAGGTCTATTGTTTTCTAAAATGGTTATAGTGTTGTTGTTTTTTTCGGTAATTGAATTGGGGTGTGAGTTGCAAAGTTTGTGTTTCTGTTCATTTTTTCCATCTGTTCGGGTTTCTTTCTCTCTCCTGAGTCAGACAATAATTTCCCATTGGTTGTCCAGTTACCAAGGTTGGTGTCCATGCATCCGTGCTGGTCTCTGCATTCATGTCCGGGTGTCCTGTGAAACAATAAGCTTAATTTATTTGGAAATGACCTAGCTGTGCAATATACTGTCATCACTCAGTTGAGCACAAGGATAGAAATTCAGGTGATCAAACTCCGGAGAAGCTTTTGTCGGAGAGGCGCGTGCGTTCAGGGGGTTGGGGTGGGCGGAGCGCGGACCGCGGATATCTCAGGTGCCCTCCCAACCTGGACCTCTCCAGGCCTACCTCTGCTCGGCAGCCTCCCCCCGCACCCATCGCGTTTGCTGCTCAGGGCCGGGAGGTCTCTGCAGCTGCCCGGCATCCTGCCCGAGGCCCCCCCTGCCCACACGCTGTCTTCCGGTGTCTCTCTGAACCCTCGTCTCATTCTGCCTCTGTCTCAGCTGGCGTGGTTGCGTGCGAGTGCCTGTCTGTGTGCCTGGCTGTCGCTCGTCCGCTCTCTCAGGAAGGTCCTGTGCTGGGCCCGTGGCGTGGGGGCAGGGCGGGCCTCGGTTGGGGGACAGGGCGGGGCTGAGGCGCTCCAGGGGGTTTGCACAGCCGGCAGGATGGGCGCCTGGGGCCCCGGCTGGGCTGTCCCTAAGCCCGCAGGAGTCTCCGGGGACCGCGGCCCCGGGCCGACGCCCCGCTCCTCCGGAGCCACGTGACCCTGAGCAGCGAACGGGATGGTGGGGGGCGGGGGGTGAGGGGGCACCGAGACGTCCTCCCCGCTCAAGCCACCCCACTCCCCAACCCCCGCCAGAGATCCCGCAGCCTCCCCAGGCAGTTCGGGGTCCAGGAAGTGCCCCGGGCCGGTCCAGGCGCGTGCTGGCCGGGGGTGTCGTCGGCTGGTCTCCCAGCTGCAGGGCCTCTCCCGGTTTTTCCCGTCATTTTCAACAGTGACAGTCACCCCACATTGTGAGTCGTCTAGATTTCTCACTGACACCCCTGTTAGGGAGTGGCTTTTTAGACAGATAGGGAAGGTCACTTGGGGGATGTTAGTCATGAGAGAAAATAAGGGCTCAGGTGGGATTGCAGATGTCATCCAGGGGGTAAATAGAGACAGTTGTTGCTGGTACCAAGACATGAAGTTTTTTTTCCCCCTTTCCCCAAAAGGCCATATTACGACCACATGGGGGCGCTGAGTAAGAGCCCATAGCTCGGCTGGAAGGGTGGGCCTTTGATAGTGATACCCTGGGATGGGTTGGACATACCCCCAACCTTTGTCATTAATGCAGATGCAGCCCGGGCTGCTTAGGTTGAGTTGAGAAGCAGTGTGGTTTGCAAGTGAACATGCCTCGTTTAGGGAGAGATCAATAGCCATACAGGGAGATATGATTAGAAAGAGGAAGAACATCATATGATGCATTTTACTTATCTGAGGCAGGATTGATGGGGTTCTGCTTGAACAAGAGCCTGAGATCTTCAACAGGTTCACAGGAATAGCTGTCCTCTGGCTTTGGAGTCTCAGTTTCTGTCTCCCCCTCCTGTAGGCCATAGGGTTTTATTCTAGAATTGTGGACCCAGGCAGATAGACCCTTCACTTTTACAGCAGTTGAAGTCACTAGAACAACCTGATATGGCCCTGTCCATTTCTCGGACAGCTGGTTTGGACTCCCTTTTTCTTGCCAGGTCTTTACTGATACTTGATCCCCTGGCTTTACCTGGGGATTTTTCAAGTCTTCCTGTGGTTTGTTCTCCATACCGTTGGAGTTCTTGCGGAAACCTTCCCAGGTCAATTATATGTTTTAAGAGTGTATTGGCATCCTCGTCAAGAAACAAATCAGAAGTTCAGAATGGTCGTCCATACATCATTTCATAAGGACTTAACAATAGTGTCCGTTTGGGGGATGTCCGTAGCCTCATGAAAGCTATGGGCAGCATATGTGTCCACTTATTATGTGTTTCTGACATAGCTTAGCCAGAGCCCTTTTAAGAGTCTGGTTGGCTCTCTCTACCTTTCCTGAAGCTTGAGGCCTCCAGGATGAGTGGAGCCGGTATTTTATGCCTAAGCATGCGGCTAGGTTCTGGGGTATCGTGGCTGTAAGTGAGGGCCCGTTGTCACTCTGAAGTGACCGAGGCAGCCCAAACCTAGGCACTATCTCCTTCAGCAGAGCTTTACAGACTTCTGTAGCTCTCTCAGTCTCAGTAGGGAACGCTTCGATCCATCCTGTGAATGTGTCAATAAAGACTAGCAAGTAAGAAAACCCTTGGGTCTTGGGCATGGCTGTAAATTCTAAATGCGGAGTGGCATTGCCAGTCCGCTCCTGGGTATGATCCCCGATGTTGGACAGGTGTAATTAGAGGAGGTCTGGTTTTTGGGTTATTTTTTAGACAGGTGTCACAATTTTGTGTGACTTGTTTAACAACCTTAGCTAACTGGGGATGGGAGAGAATAGGCTTAAGCAAGATTTCTAGATTATCTTTTCCAAAATGGGCGCTCTTATGTAAGGAGTTAGTAATGTTTTAAACCTGAGAATCAGGGAGTATTATTTGGGCCTGATCAGGTTGAAACCACCCATGTGACCCAATCTCCCAACCCCGCTCAGCATATCGGGAATGTCCCCCTGGGGTAAAATCTGGAGTCAGGGTTTCCTTGGGGAAAAGGGGGCAGATAGCAGTGGCAGAGGTAGCTTCCCCGGCAGCTCATCCTGCCTCTTGATCAGCTTTCCTATTTCCCTGAGCCTCTTTTTCTTGCCCCTTTTGGTGACTCTTGCAGTGGATGACAGCTAATTTTGCAGGAAGTTTGACTGCCTCCAGGAGCCTGAGAATGAGCTCTTTGTGTTTAATAGCAGAGCTTCGGGCACTGAGCATCCCTCTTTCTTTCCAAATTGCTGCACGGGCATGCAGAATGAGGAAAGCGTACTTAGAGTCCATACACACATTAATCCTCTTTCCTTCTCCTAACTCCAAAGCTCTTGTCAGGGCAAAAAGTTCAGCTTTCTGGGCTGAGGTGTCTGGGGGAAGAGACCCACTTTCCTTAGTTTCTTCCAGGCTCCCTACAGCATATCCTGCTTTCCTCTCTCCCTTTTCTACAAAACTGCTGCCATCTGTGTGCCAGTGTTCCTCTGGGTCAGATAAAGGTGTCTCTGATAGGTCCCAGCGAGAAGAGTATAACTCGTCTGTGATTTGTATGCATTGGTGATCCAGAGGGGAGGTAGGGGGATCTTGCAGTAAGGTTGCTGGATTTAAAGTCTGGCAGACCGTCAACTATATTTGTGGACTGTCAAGGAGGAGGGCTTGGTATTGGGTGATCCTTCCCCTTGTCATCCAACTGTCCCCGTTCGTTTGGAAGACTGCTTGCACCTGGTGTGGCGTATACACTGTTGTGGGCTGACCCAGGGTCAGCTTAGATGCCTCCTTAACCATAAGAGCGGTGTCTGCTACTGCCTGGAGGCAAGTGGGCCACCCTCTGGCCACCTCATCTAGTTATTTTGAGAGATAAGTCACAGGTTGTAATACGGGCCCCATCATCTGCTCTAACAGCCCAAGAGCAGTTCCTGTCCTTCCAGAAACATAGAGTCTAAATGGCTTCTCCAGTTTGGGGAGGCCTAAAGCTGGGGCTGTAGTGATGGACTCTTTTAGGGCATTAAAGGCCACCTTGCAGGTCTCATGCCAGTCGAGTGGCTCTTCCTCTTTCCCCCTTAAATTTTCATATAAGGGTCTGGCCAGATTGCCATAATTAGGAATCCAGATCCTGCAAAACCCGGTCCTTCCTAAAAATCCCCTAAGCTGTTGTTTTGTTTGGGGGTACGGGGTATTTAAGATGAGGGATCTCCCCTCGGGGTCAGGCATTCTTTTTCTCTCCGTAATTATAAATCCAAGGTATTTTTCTTGGGTTAAGCTAATCTGAGCCTACTTGGGGGATACTCGATAACGCTTTTCATACAGGAAAGTTAGCGTTTTAAATAGTGTCCATTTGAGAGCTGGTAAAATCTGGCCTAGCTATGAGCAAGTCATCCACATACTGTATTAGACTACTGTTTGTTAAAGTTAATTCCCTTAGTTCTCTCCCCGAGGAAGTCCCGAAGATATGAGGGCTGTCCCTAAACCCTTGGGGTAGTCGAGTCCAGTCGAGAGTTGTATGGTCTCTCTTGTTTCCAAGTCCAGCCACTCAAAAGCAAAGAGTTTTTGGGATTCAGGATGGAGAGGCATGCAATAGAAAGCACCTTGAAGGTTCAAGACTGAGAATTACTTGGCATTTCCTGGGACTTGGCATAGGAGGGTATATGGGTTTGGGACTATGGGGTGGATGGGAACCACAGCTTCATTAACAGCTCTTAGATCCTGGACGAATTGGTACGATCCATCTGGTTTTTGAACGGGCAAGATTGGGGTGTTGCAGGGGGACTCATAGCTGATTCGAGTTCCAGTATCTCAGTATTTGTTAACTAATGGTTTAAGACCCTCAAGAGCTTCTGGTTTTAAGGGATATTGTCTTTACCAGGGCTAGGCAGCATTTGGTCTCAGAGAAATCTTTCCTGGTGGAACATTTATGGCTAAACCAGGGCTGGAGACATCCCACACCTGGGGTTTGACATCATCTAGACAAGGGACAGACTCCTCCTTTTCTATCTCTGACTGTAAATATTCAGACATAGGCAAAGAAAATTATCGACTTCTACCTTTGTGTCCCCAAGTCACTCTGGTTTGGAGGCGAAAGTATTATTCTCAAAATGGAAAATTTGGAAGCTGCAAACATGAAAAATTTAAAGAGTCACGCAGAGGCTAGTCACTCTAAGCTAACCCCTAAGACATTTATTGACTGATTTCTAGCTTCTCTTCTTTAACCTTTTTTATCTACAGTAATCCTGTGTGTTCCTTTTAGTTAGGGATTCATTTTCAGACTATCCTGACTCTTCCACTACGTTCCAGTTTTGGGTCTGAAACACTTAGAGATGTGCCAAGTGCTTCCTGAATACTATAGAACATATTTTATATTTAAAATACTTCCATGCTTATGTAGTGAGTCAATGATTTTAAGTTTATTTGTTACACATTTCAATGTAAAAGTCATTGTGTGAACTAACATATTCACGACTTGGAAAAGTTGGCTTTTTTTTGCTGTGTGTTGGAACTCCTCACCCGACCAAAGGTCATGGAGAGGTCTATTGTTTTTCTAAAATGGTTATAGTGTTGTTTATTTTCTGGTAATTGAATTAGGGTGTGAGTTGCAAAGCCTGTGTTTCTGTTCATTTCATTCCATCTGTTCGGGTTTCTTTCTCTCTCCTGAGTCAGACAGTAATTTCCCATTGGTTGTCCAGTTACCAAGGTTGGTGTCCATGCATCCGTGCTGGTCTCTCCATACATGTCCGGGTGTCCTGTGAAACACTAAGCTTAATTTATTTGGAAATGACCTAGCTGTTCAATACACTGTCATCACTCAGTTGAGCAGAGGGAGAGAAATTCAAGTGACAAAACTCCAGAGAAGCTAGTGTCAGAGCGCCCCGGCGTGGCATGCGTGCAGGGGGTTGGGGGGATGGGGGCTGGGCACGGAGCGCGGAGATCTCAGGTGTCCTCCCACCCTGGGCCTCTCCAGGCCCGCCGCTGCTCAGTGGCCTCCCCCCACCCCCATCGCTTTGGCTGCTCAGGGCCGGGTGGTCTCTGCAGCTGCCCGGCATCCTGCCCGAGGCCCCCCCTGCCCACACGCTGTCTTCCAGTCTCTCTCTGAACCCTCGACTCTTTCTGCCACTGTCTCACCTGGCGTGGGTGCGTGCGAGTGCCTGTCCGTGTGCCTGGCTGTCGCTCGTCCGCTCTCTCAGGAAGGTCCTGTGCTGGGCCCGTGGCGTGGGGGCAGGGCGGGCCTCCGTTTGGGGACAGGGCGGGGCTGAGGCACTCCAGGGGGTTTGCACAGCCGGCAGGATGGGGGCCTGGGGCCCCGGCTGGGCTGCCCCTAAGCCCAAAGGAGGCTCTGGGGACCGTGGCCCCGGGCCGACGCCCCGCTCGTCCGGAGCCACGTGACCCTGAGCAGCGAACGGGATGGTGGGGGTCGGGGGTGGGGGGGCACCGAGACGTCCTCCGCGCTCAAGCCACCCCCCTCCCCAACCCCCGCCAGAGCTCCCGCAGCCTCGCCAGGCCGCTCGGGGTCCGGGAAACGCCCCGGGCCGGGCCAGGCGCGTGCTGGCCGGGGGTGGCGTCGGCTGGTCTCCCAGCTGCAGGGCCTGTCCCGGTTTTTCCCATCAGTTTCAACAGTGACGGTCACCCCACATTGTGAGTCGTCTAGATTTCTCACTGACACCCCTGTTATTGAGTGGCTTTTTAGAGAGATAGGGAAGGTCACTTGGGGGATGTTAGTCATGAGAGAAAATAAGGGCTCAGGTGGGATTGCAGATGTCATCCAGGGGGTAAATAGAGACAGTTGTTGCTGCTACCAAGACATGAAGTTTTTTTTCCCCCTTTCCCCAAAAGGCCATATTACGACCACATGGGGGCGCTGAGTAACAGGCCATAGCTCGGCTGGAAGGGTGGGCCTTTGATAGTGATACCCTGCGATGGGTTGGACATACCCCCAAACTTTGTCATTAATGCAGATGCAGCCCGGGCTGCTTAGGTTGAGTTGAGAAGCAGTGTGGTTTGCAAGTGAACATGCCTCTTTTAGGGAGAGATCAATAGTCATTCAGGAAGATATGATTAGAAAGAGGAAGAACATCATATGATGCATTTTACTTATCTGAGGCAGGATTGATGGGGTTCTGCTTGAACAAGAGCCTGAGATCTTCAACAGGTTCACAGGAATAGCTGTCCTCTGGCTTTGGAGTCTCAGTTTCTGTCTCCCCCTCCTGTAGGCCATAGGGTTTTATTCTAGAATTGTGGACCCAGGCAGATAGACCCTTCATTTTACAGCAGTTGAAGACTAGCAAGTAAGAAAACCCTTGGGTCTTGGGCATGGCTGTAAATTCTACTTGCCAGTCCGCTCCTGCGTATGATCCCCGATGTTGGACAGGTGTAATTAGAGGAGGTCTGGTTTTTGGGTTATTTTTTAGACAGGTGTCACAATTTTGTGTGACTTGTTTAACAACCTTAGCTAACTGGGGATGGGAGAGAATAGGCTTAAGCAAGATTTCTAGATTATCTTTTCCAAAATGGACGCTCTTATGTAAGGAGTTAGTAATGTTTTAAACCTGAGAATCAGGGAGTATTATTTGGGCCTGATCAGGCTGAAACCACCCATGTGACCCAATCTCCCAGCCCCGCTCAGCATATCGGGAATGTCCCCCTGGGGTAAAATCTGGAATCAGGGTTTCCTTGGGGAAAAGGGGGCAGATAGCAGTGGCAGAGGTAGATTACCCGGCAGCTCGTCCTGCCTCTTGATCAGCTTTCCTATTTCCGTGAGCCTCTTTTTCTTGCCTCTTTTGGTGACTCTTGCAGTGGATGACAGCTAATTTTGCAGGAAGTTTGACTGCCTCCAGGAGCCTGAGAATGAGCTCTTTGTGTTTAATAGCAGAGCTTCGGGCACTGAGCATCCCTCTTTCTTTCCAAATTGCTGCATGGGCATGCAGAATGAGGAAAGCATACTTAGAGTCCATACACACATTAATCCTCTTTCCTTCTCCTAACTCCAAAGCTCTTGTCAGGTCTAAAAGTTCAGCTTTCTGGGCTGAGGTGTCTGGGGGAAGAGACCCACTTTCCTTAGTTTCTTCCAGGCTCCCTACAGCATATCCTGCTTTCCTCTCTCCCTTTTCTACAAAACTGCTGCCATCTGTGTGCCAGTGTTCCTCTGGGTCAGATAAAGGTGTCTCTGATAGGTCCCGGCGAGAAGAGTATAACTCGTCTGTGATTTGTATGTATTGGTGATCCAGAGGGGAGGTAGGGGGATCTGGCAGTAAGGTTGCTGGATTTAAAGTCTGGCAGACCCTCAACTTTATTTCTGGAGTGTCAAGGAGGAGGGCTTTGTATTGGGTGATCCTTCCCCCTGTCATCCACCTGTCCCCTTTCGTTTCCAAGACTGCTTGCTCCCGGTGAGGCGTATACACTGTGGTGGGCTGACCCAGCGTCAGCTTAGATGCCTCCTTAACCATAAGAGCAGTGGCTGCTACTGCCCGGAGGCAAGTGGGCCACCCTCTGGCCACCTCATCTAGTTATTTTGAGAGATAAGCCACAGGTTGTAATACGGGCCCCATCATCTGCTCTAACACCCCAAGAGCAATTCCTGTCCTTCCAGAAACATAGAGTCTAAAAGGCTTCTCCAGGTTGGGGAGGCCTAAAGCTGGGGCTGTAGTGATGGACTCTTTTAGGGCATTAAAGGCCACCTTGCAGGTCTCATGCCAGTCGAGTGTCTCTTCCTCTTTCCCCCTTAAATTTTCCTATAGGGGTCTGGCCAGATTGCCATAATTAGGAATCCAGATCCTGCAAAACCCGGTCCTTCCTAAAAATCCCCTAAGCTGTTGTTTTGTTTGGGGGTACGGGGTATTTAAGATGAGCGATCTCCCCTCGGGGTCAGGCATTCTTTTTCTCTCCGTAATTATAAATCCAAGGTATTTTACTTGGGTTAAGCTAATCTGAGCCTACTTGGGGGATACTCGATAACCCTTTTCATACAGGAAATTTAGCGTTTTAAATAGTGTCCATTTGAGAGCTGGAAAATCTGGCCTAGCTATGAGCAAGTCATCCACATACTGTATTAGACTACTGTTTGTTAAAGTTAATTCCCTTAGTTCTCTCCCCGAGGAAGTCCCGAAGATATGAGGGCTGTCCCTAAACCCTTGGGGTAGTCGAGTCCAGTCGAGAGTTGTATGGTCTCTCTTGTTTCCAAGTCCCGCCACTCAAAAGCAAAGAGTTTTTGGGATTCAGGATGGAGAGGAATGCAAAAGAAAGCACCTTGAAGGTCCAAGACTGAGAAGTACTTGGCATTTCCTGGGACTTGGGATAGGAGGGTATATGGGTTTGGGACTATGGGGTGGATGGGAATCACAGCTTCATTAAGAGCTCTTAGATCCTGGACGAATCGGTAAGATCCATCTGGTTTTTGAACGGGCAAGATTGGGGTGTTGCAGGGGGACTCACAGCTGATTCGAGTTCCAGTATCTCGGTATTTGTTAACTAATGGTTTAAGACCCTCAAGAGCTACTGGTTTTAAGGGATATTGTCTTTTCCAGGGCTAGGGAGCATTTGGTCTCAGAGAAATCTTTACTGGTGGAACATTTATGGCTAAACCAGGGCTGGAGACATCCCACACCTGGGGATTGACCTCATCTAGACAAGGGACAGACTCCTCCTTTTCTACCTATGACTGTAAATATTCAGACATAGGCAAAGAAAATTATCGACTTCTACCTTTGTGTCCCCAAGTCACTCTGGTTTGGAGGCGAAAGTATTATTCTCAAAATGGAAAATTTGGAAGCTGCAAACATGAAAAATTTAAAGAGTCACGCAGAGGCTAGTCACTCTAAGCTAACCCCTAAGACATTTATTGACTGTTTTCTAGCTTCTCTTCTTAACCTTTTTTATCTACAGTAATCCTGTGTGTTCCTTTTAGTTAGGGATTCATTTTTAGACTATCCTGACTCTTCCACTAGGTACCAGTTTTGGGTCTGATACACTTAGAGATGTGCCAAGTGCTTCCTGAATACTATAGAACATATTTTATATTTAAAATACTTCCATGCTTATGTAGTGAGTCAATGATTTTAAGTTTATTTGTTACACATTTCAATGTAAAAGTCAATGTGTGAACTAACATATTCACGACTTGGAAAAGTTGGCTTTTTTTTGCTGTGTGTTTGAACTCATCACCCGACCAAAGGTCCTGGAGAGGTCTATTGTATTTCTAAAATGGTTATAGTGTTGTTTATTTTCTGGTAATTGAATTAGGGTGTGAGTTGCAAAGCCTGTGTTTCTGTTCATTTCATTCCATCTGTTCGGGTTTCTTTCCCTTTCCTGAGTCAGACAGTAATTTCCCATTGGTTGTCCAGTTACCAAAGTTGGTGTCCATGCATCCGTGCTGGTCTCTCCATACATGTCCGGGTGTCCTGTGAAACACTAAGCTTAATTTATTTGGAAATGACCTAGCTGTTCAATACACTGTCATCACTCAGTTGAGCAGAGGGAGAGAAATTCAAGTGACAAAACTCCAGAGAATCTAGTGTCAGAGCGCCCCTGCGTGGCATGCGTGCAGGGGTTGGGGGGAGGGGGGCGGGGCGCGGAGCGCGGAGATCTCAGGTGTCCTCCCACCCTGGGCCTCTCCAGGCCCGCCGATGCTCAGTGGCCTCCCCCCGGCCCCATCATTTTTGCTGCTCAGGGCCGGGTGGTCTCTGCAGGTGCCCGGCATCCTGCCCGAGGCCCCCCCTGCACTCACGCTGTCTTCCAGTCTCTCTCTGAACCCTCGACTCTTTCTGCCTCTGTCTCACCTGGCGTGGGTGCGTGCGAGTGCCTGTCCGTGTGCCTGGCTGTCGCTCGTCTGCTCTCTCAGAAAGGTCCTGTGCTGGGCCCTTGGCGTGGGGGCAGGGCGGGCCTCGGTTTGGGGACAGGGCGGGGCTGAGGCACTCCAGGGGGTTTGCACAACAGGCAGGATGGGCGCCTGGGTCCCCGGCAGGGCTGCCCCTAAGCCCGCAGGAGGCTCTGGGGCCCGCGGCCCCGGGCCGACGCCCCGCTCGTCCGGAGCCACGTGACCCTGAGCAGCGAACGGGATGGTGGGGGGCTGGGGGTGGGGGGACACCGAGACGTCCTCCCCGCTCAAGCCACCCCCCTCCCCAACCCCCGCCAGAGCTCCTGCAGCCTCGCCAGGCCCTCGGGGTCTGGGAAGCGCCCCGGGCCGGGCCAGGCGCGTGCTGGCCGGGGGTGGCGTCGGCTGGTCTCCCAGCTGCAGGGCCTGTCCCGGTTTTTTCCATCAGTTTCAACAGTGACGGTCACCCCACATTGTGAGTCGTCTAGATTTCTCACTGACACCCCTGTTAGGGAGTGGCTTTTTAGAGAGATAGGGAAGGTCACTTGGGGAATGTTAGTCATGAGAGAAAATAAGGGCTCAGGTGGGATTGCAGATGTCATCCAGGGGGTAAATAGAGACAGTTGTTGCTGGTACCAAGACATGAAGTTTTTTTCCCCCTTTTCCCAAAAGGCCATATTACGACCACATGGGGGCGCTGAGTAACAGCCCATAGCTCGGCTGGAAGGGTGGGCCTTTGATATTGATACCCTGCGATGGGTTGGACATACCCCCAACCTTTGTCATTAATGCAGATGCAGCCCGGGCTGCTTAGGTTGAGTTGAGAAGCAGTGTGGTTTGCAAGTGAACATGCCTCTTTTAGGGAGAGATCAATAGGCATACAGGGAGATATGATTAGAAAGAGGAAGAACATCATATGATGCATTTTACTTATCTGAGGCAGGATTGATGGGGTTCTGCTTGAACAAGAGCCTGAGATCTTCAAGAGGTTCACAGGAATAGCTGTCCTCTGGCTTTGGAGTCTCAGTTTCTGTCTCCCCCTCCTGTAGGCCATAGGGTTTTATTCTAGAATTGTGGACCCAGGCAGATAGACCCTTCACTTTTACAGCAGTTGAAGTCACTAGAACAACCTGATATGGCCCTGTCCATTTCTCGGACAGCTGGTTTGGACTCCCTTTTTCTTGCCAGGTCTTTACTGATACTTGATCCCCTGGCATTACCTGGGTATTTTTCAAGTCGTCCTGTGGTTTGTTCTCCATACCGTTGGTGTTCTTGCGGAAACCTTCCCAGGTCAATTATATGTTTTAAGAGTGAATTGGCATCCTCGTCAGAAAACAAATCAGAAGTTAAGAATGGTCGTCCATACATCATTTCATAAGGACTTAACAATAGTGGCCGTTTGGGGGATATCCGTAGCCTCATGAGGGCTATGGGCAGCATATGTGTCCACTTATTATGTGTTTCTGACATAGCTTAGCCAGAGCCCTTTTAAGAGTCTGGTTGGCTCTCTCTACCTTTCCTGAAGCTTGAGGCCTCCAGGATGAGCGGAGCTGGTATTTTATGCCTAAGCATGCGGCTAGGTTCTGGGGTATCGTGGCTGTAAGTGACGGCCCGTTGTCACTCTATAGTGACCGAGGCAGCCCAAACCTAGGCACTATCTCCTTCAGCAGAGCTTTACAGACTTCTGTAGCTCTCTCTGTCTCAGTAGGGAACGCTTCGATCCATCCTGTGAATGTGTCAATAAAGACTAGCAAGTAAGAAAACACTTGGGTCTTGGGCATGGCTGTAAATTCTACTTGCCAGTCTGCTCCTGGGTATGATCCCCGATGTTGGACAGGTGTAATTAGAGGAGGTCTGGTTTTTGGGTTATTTTTTAGACAGGTGTCACAATTTTGTGTGAGTTGTTTAACAACCTTAGCTAACTGGGGATGGGAGAGAATAGGATTAAGCAAGATTTCTAGATTATCTTTTCCAAAATGGGCGCTCTTATGTAAGGAGTTAGTAATGTTTTAAACCTGAGAATCAGGGAGTATTATTTCGGCCTGATCAGGCTGAAACCACCCATGTGACCCAATCTCCCAGCCCCGCTCAGCATATCGGGAATGTCCCCCTGGGGTAAAATCTGGAGTCAGGGTTTCCTTGGGGAAAAGGGGGCAGATAGCAGTGGCAGAGGTAGCTTCCCCGGCAGCTCGTCCTGCCTCTTGATCAGCTTTCCTATTTCCCTGAGGCTTTTTTCTTGCCCCTTTTGGTGACTCTTGCAGTGGATGACAGCTAATTTTGCAGGAAGTTTGACTGCCTCCAGGAGCCTGAGAATGAGCTCTTTGTGTTTAATAGCAGAGCTTCAGGCACTGAGCATCCCTCTTTCTTTCCAAATTGCTGCACGGGCATGCAGAATGAGGAAAGCATACTTAGAGTCCATACACACATTAATCGTCTTTCCTTCTCCTAACTCCAAAGCTCTTGTCAGGGCAAAAAGTTCAGCTTTCTGGGCTGAGGTGTCTGGGGGAAGAGACCCACTTTCCTTAGTTTCTTCTAGGCTCGCTATAGCATATCCTGCTTTCCTCTCTCCCTTTTCTACAAAACTGCTGCCATCTGTGTGCCAGTTTTCCTCTGGGTCAGATAAAGGTGTCTCTGATAGGTCCCGGCGAGAAGAGTATAACTCGTCTGTGATTTGTATGCATTGGTGATGCAGAGGGGAGGTAGGGGGATCTGGCAGTAAGGTTGCTGGATTTAAAGTCTGGCAGACCCTCAACTTTATTTCTGGAGTGTCAAGGAGGAGGGCTTGGTATTGGGTGATCCTTCCCCCTGTCATCCACCTGTCCCCTTTCGTTTCCAAGACTGCTTGCACCCGGTGTTGCGTATAAACTGTGGTGGGCTGACCCAGGGTCAGCTGAGATGCCTCCTTAACCATAAGAGCGGTGGCTGCTACTGCCCGGAGGCAAGTGGGCCACCCTCTGGCCACCTCATCTAGTTATTTTGAGAGATAAGCCACAGGTTGTTATACGGGCCCCATCATCTGCTCTAACACCCCAAGAGCAGTTCCTGTCCTTCCAGAAACATAGAGTCTAAAAGGCTTCTCCAGGTTGGGGAGGCCTAAAGCTGGGGCTGTAGTGATGGACTCTTTTAGGGCATTAAAGGCCACCTTGCAGGTCTCATGCCAGTCGAGTGTCTCTTCCTCTTTCCCCCTTAAATTTTCATATAGGGGTCTGGCCAGATTGCCATAATTAGGAATCCAGATCCTGCAAAACCCGGTCCTTCCTAAAAATCCCCTAAGCTGTTGTTTTGTTTGGGGGTACGGGGTATTTAAGATGAGGGATCTCCCCTCGGGTCAGGCAATCTTTTTCTCTCCGTAATTATAAATCCAAGGTATTTTACTTGGGTTAAGCTAATCTGAGCCTACTTGGGGGATACTCGATAACCCTTTTCATACAGGAAATTTAGCGTTTTAAATAGTGTCCATTTGAGAGCTGGTAAAATCTGGCCTAGCTATGAGCAAGTCATCCACATACTGTATTAGACTACTGTTTGTTAAAGTTAATTCCCTTAGTTCTCTCCCCGAGGAAGTCCCGAAGAAATGAGGGCTGTCCCTAAACCCTTGGGGTAGTCGAGTCCAGTCGAGAGTTGTATGGTCTCTCTTGTTTCCAAGTCCCGCCACTCAAAAGCAAAGAGTTTTTGGGATTCAGGATGGAGAGGAATGCAAAAGAAAGCACCTTGAAGGTCGAAGACTGAGAAGTACTTGGCATTTCCTGGTACTTGGGATAGGAGAGTATATGGGTTTGGGACTATGGGGTGGATGGGAACCACAGCTTCATTAACAGCGCTTAGATCCTGGACGAATCGGTAAGATCCATCTGGTTTTTGAACGGGCAAGATTGGGGTGTTGCAGGGGGACTCACAGCTGATTCGAGTTCCAGTATCTCGGTATTTGTTAACTAATGGTTTAAGACCCTCAAGAGCTTCTGGTTTTAAGGGATATTGTCTTTTCCAGGGCTAGGGAGCATTTGGTCTCAGAGAAATCTTTACTGGTGGAACATTTATGGCTAAACCAGGTCTGGAGACATCCCACACCTGGGGATTGACCTCATCTAGAAAAGGGACAGACTCCTCCTTTTCTACCTCTGACTGTAAATATTCAGACATAGGCAAAGAAAATTATCGACTTCTACATTTGTGTCCCCAAGTCACTCTGGTTTGGAGGCGAAAGTATTATTCTCACCATGGAAAATTTGGAAGCTGCAAACATGAAAAATTTAAAGAGTCACGCAGAGGCTAGTCACTCTAAGCTAACCCCTAAGACATTTATTGACTGATTTCTAGCTTCTCTTCATTAACCTTTTTTATCTACAGTAATCCTGTGTGTTCCTTTTAGTTAGGGATTCATTTTTAGACTATCCTGACTCTTCCACTACGTTCCAGTTTTGGGTGTGATACACTTACAAATGTGCAAATTGCTTCCTGAATACTATAGAATATATTTTATGTTTAAAATACTTCCATGCTTATGTAGTGAGTCAATGATTTTAAGTTTATTTGTTACACATTTCAATGTAAAAGTCAATGTGTGAACTAACATATTCACGACTTGGGAAAGTTGGCTTTTTTTTGCTGTGTGTTTGAACTCATCACCCGACCAAAGGTCATGGAGAGGTCTATTGTTTTTCTAAAATGGTTATAGTGTTGTTTATTTTCTGGTAATTGAATTAGGGTGTGAGTTGCAAAGCTTGTTTTTCTGTTCATTTCATTCCATCTGTTCGGGTTTCTTTCTCTCTCCTGAGTCAGACAGTAATTTCCCATTGGTTGTCCAGTTACCAAGGTTGGTGTCGATGCATCCGTGCTGGTCTCTCCATACATGTCCGGGTGTCCTGTGAAACACTAAACTTAATTTATTTGGAAATGACCTAGCTGTTCAATACACTGTCATCACTCAGTTGAGCAGAGGAAGAGAAATTCAAGTGAGAAAACTCCAGAGAAGCTAGTGTCAGAGCGCCCCGGCGTGGCATGCGTGCAGGAGGTTGGGGGGATGGGGCGGTGCGCGGAGTGCAGAGGTCTCAGGTGTCCTCCCACCATGGGCCTCTCCAGGTCCGCCGCTGCCCAGTGGCCTCCCCCCGCCCCCATCGCTTTGGCTGCTCAGGGCCGGTTGGTCCCTGCAGCTGCCCGGCATCCTGCCCGAGGCCCCCCCTGCCCACACTCTGTCTTCCAGTCTCTCTCTGAACCCTCGACTCTTTCTGCCTCTGTCTCACCTGGCGTGGGTGCGAGCGAGTGCCTGTCCGTGTCCCTGGCTGTCGCTCGTCTGCTCTCCCAGGAAGGTCCTGTGCTGGGCCCGCGGCGTGGGGGCAGGGCGGGCCTCGGTAGGGCGAAAAGACGGGGATGAGGCGCTCCAGGGGGTTTGCGCAGCCGGCAGGACGGGTGCCTGTGGCCCCGGCTGGGCTGCCCCTAAGCCCCAGGAGGCTCCGGGGACCGCGGACCCGGGCCGAAGCCCCGCTCGTCTGGAGCCACCTGACCCTGAGCAGCGAACGGGATGGTGGGTGACAGGGGGTGTGGGGGCACCGAGATGTCCTCGCTGCTCTGCCCACCCACCCTCCCCCCATCCCAGGTTCCGCAGTCACGCCAGGCCTCGGCCGGCCGTGCCAGACGGGTGCTGGCCTGGGCTCGCGGTGTGCGGAGCGGGGGCGCCCTCTGCTGGCCCCCGAGCTGCAGGCTCTGGCCGGCCAGACTCCAGTCGCGGGTCGTGCGGCTCAAGTGCAGCGCGCGCCCGCTGGAGAACTGCAGCCCCAGGCCCGACCGGCAGGTCAGACCGCAAGGGAGGCGCAACGCGGGGCTCCTGGGGCGCCTGGCAGCCGCCTCGGTCTAAGGCCATACCACCCTGAACGTGCCCTCTCTCCTGTGATCTGGGAAACTGAGCAGGGTCGGGCCTGGTCAGTACTTCCATGGGAGACTGCCTAGTAGTTAGGCGGTTTTGTGATTTTTCTGAATGCCTACTTCAGAAAGTTAGAATTGGATGACTGCACACAGGAAAACGAATAATGTTTTCGGTCATAATCTTAAGATTCCAGCCGCTGGTCATTCTTTTTCCTGTCCTAACACAGCTAACTGGAAATCAGTTGCAGTAACTTCTACTGACTTAAGACCCTCATCCCTAAAGGAAGGTATATAGGAAAACCCATAGTATATCTAAATAAACATGAAAGATAGAATGATGAGAAAAAAAAAAATTCTCAGTGACATCTTAGTTGGTATATGAAACACGATGATTATGAAAGCACAACCCATATTCAAGTCCAGGCCATGGAAGCCTGTGACTTTCACTGAGTGTTGACTTCCCTTTCAGCTGAGGTTGTAAAAAGTGCTTTGTAAAATCCTGAGGTTTGAAGCACTTGTAACCTCCTGAAGAGACTGCAATCAGAAGACTTTCTAGAATATCCTGACGCTGTGGTGAGCTCAAGCAATACATTCTGCAGAGGTCGGAAGACAGACATGTTGGGAAGTGGGGATGACTTCTACTGCACTTAGGGAGAAAGGGCATGTACAAGTGGAGCAGAAACACCTCAGTGACGGAATCTTTAAAGACTCCATACATGGAGAAGGAAAGGGCAACCCACTCCAGTATTCTTGGCTGGAAAAATCCATGGACAGAGGAGTCTGGCGGGCTGAAGTCCACGGGATTCCATGACTGATCGTGTGTGCACGAGGGTGGCGGGAGACGGGTTGGTAGCAGGAAACTGGTAGAAGTAAAAAATAAGAAAAAATATAAAATAAAGACTCGATAAATATGACAACGACTGGTAGGAATAAACCTTCAGAAGTGCCTTCTCAGACCTCCCGTCAGAAGCACAAGCGTAATAAAGACACTGAGTTTTCACGGTCTCACACAAAATTCGACTGGCTTATGACAATGGGCAGAGAGGCTCCTCTAAGACATCAGGGCTGGGCTTTACTGGAGGATGCACATCGATAGAGTGCATGGCTATGTGTTATGGAAATATGTCTTAATGGAAGGGCGAAGGCATCTTCTTGAAGAACACAGCAAATAACACTACAAATTCAAGGAACTTGGCTACAATGACAATAGCTGATTTCATGTTGGCTACTGCTTGGCAGAGCTGGGTTCGCCTCTCCCATTATGTACCTCAGTGGCCAGCTGTGAATGTAGCCATTAGTTTCTCACTTAGAAAACGAACCTAATCCTTGTCATGTGCACTAGCGCAAGAACACTGAAAGCTCCGCGGAGAAGCAAGTCAGACAGACATGCTTCTGTTTTCTCACAGAAGCTGCTTATGACCGGCCCTGCTCACAGACAGATTGCTAATGCCAAATCGATAGACAGTTATGCAGATATTCTTTAGCAACTGAGCGACCAGGGAAGCCCTACTAGCTCAGTTGGTAAAGAATCTGCCTGCAATGTAGGAGATCCCGCTTTCAGTCCTGGGTCGGGAAGATCCCCAGGAGAAGGGATAGGCTACCCACTCCTGTATTCTGGCCTAGAGAATTCCACGGACTCTATAGTCCAAGGGGCCGCAAAGAGTCAGGCACGAACTGAGCCACTTTCCCCTGCACATTCGGATATTACTTAGAAAAAGAAATGTGGTAACAGATCTAGCACCTCTGTCAAGCTCATGAGTGAGTACTATAAATATACAGAATCAGCTTTGTCCTGCATAGTTATTACCATCCTGTATTTGCTTTGAGAGGAGTTGAGCTACTCTTGTGAAAGAGGAATGATTCTTTACCAACTGAGCCACAAGGAAAGCCCACTAATACTGGAGTGGGTAGCCTATCCCTTCTCCAGCGGTTCTTCCTTATCCAGGAACTGAACCAGGGTCTCCTGCCTGAGTAACACATATTGGGTAAGAATCGGTGAGGGAGCATAACTATGGACATTGATTGGTAAACTCAGTTTTCCTTGTCCAGATGGCTAGCGGAGGAGAAATAAATGTTGGCATGCATTTAAAAAATTCTTCTGATACTATATATAAAATTTACTAGTTCTCTGCAGAAGTCTTTAATGAAGCACAGATATTGTCATTAGATTGCTTTGGTCATATCCGTCTTATCCACATTTATTTTTAAAGGTCACATAGTGTGGCCTCAAATACTTGAAGACACGACAAAAGGTTTCTTTGGTCTCCATTCTAAACTGGATCGTGACAAGGCAGTGGATCAGCATAATGCAGGAGCTCAAGATATTTTTGGCAAAAACTTGACTAGTCTGTTTAATGATATGGAAGAATGAGTTAAGGGTGGCAGCACGAAACAGAAGGCCATGCTAGAATTACACAAGACCTTGTTTTGTAAGTCCAAACATGACTTATTCTTTCAATTGAAGGAAAGTTGCTTTACAGAATTTTGTTGCCAAACATCAGCATGAATGAGCCACAGGTATACATATGTCTCCTCCCTCCTGAACCTCTCTCCCATTTCCCTCCCCATTCCACCCCTAGCTTGTTGCAGAGCCCCTGTGTGAGTCCCCTGGGTCATACAGCAAATTTCATTGGCATCTGTTTTTACCTATGGTAATATATTTTCATGTTACTCTGCATTCATCTGACCCTCTCCTTCCTCCCCCCTGCCCATGTCCATAAGTCTGTTCTCTACATCTGTGTCTCCTTGGCTGCCCTGCAAATAATTTCATCAGTACCACCTTTAGTTCAAGCATTTTTTTTTCCCCCAAGCATTTCTTATTTCATATTCCAGTCTTACTGTCTTTAGTGTGAGACTGATTTTGAAACTGATATGAAAGTATTATTCTCACCATCGAAAATTTGGAAGATGCAAACATGAAAAACTTAAAAAGTCACGCAGAGGCTAGTCACTCAAAGCTAACCCCTAAAACATTTATTGACTGATTTCTAGTTTCTCTTCTTTAACCTTTTTTATCTACAATAATCCTGCGTATTCCTTTTAGTTAGGGATTCATTTTTAGACTATCCTGACTCTTCAACTAAGTTCCAGTTTTGGGTCTCACACAGTGAGACATGTGCCAAATGCTTCCTGAATACTATAGAACATATTTTATGTTTAAAATACTTCCATGCTTATGTAGTGAGTCAATGATTTTAAGTTTATTTGTTACACATTTCAATGTAAAAGTCAATGTGTGAACTAACATATTCACGATTTGGAAAAGGTGGCTTATTTTGTCCTGTGCTAGAACTCCTCACCTGACCAAAGGTCATGGAGAGTTCTATTGTTTTTCTAAAATGGTTATAGTGTTGTTGTTTTTTTTTTTTTGTAATTGAATTAGGGTGTGAGTTGCAAAGTTTGTGTTTCGGTTCATTTCATTCCATCTGTTCGGGGTTCTTTCTCTCTCCTGAGTCAGACAGTAATTTCCCATTGGTTGTCCAGTTACCAAGGTTAGTGTCCATGCATCCGTGCTCGTCTCTGCATTCATGTCCGGGTGTCCTGTGAAACACTAAGCTTAATTTATTTGGAAATGACCTAGCTGTTCAATACACTGTCATCACTCAGTTGAGCACAAGGATAGAAATTCAGGTGACCAAACTCCGGAGAAGCTAGTGTCAGAGCGCCCAGGCGTGGCGTGCGTGCAGGGGGTTTGGAGGAGGGGGGCGGGACGTGGAGCGAGGAGATCTCAGATCCCCTCGCACCCTGGGCCTCTCCATGCCCGCCCCTACTCAGCGGCTTCCCCCTGCCCCCATCGCATTCACTTCTCAGGGCCGGGTGGCCTCTGCAGCTGCCCGGCATGCTGCCCGAGTCCCCCGCTGCCCACAAGCTGTCTTCGAGTCTCTCTCTTAACCCTCGTCTCTTTCTGCCTCTGTCTCACCTGGCGTGGGTGCGTGCGAGTGCCTGTCCATGTGCCTGGCTTTCGCTCGTCTGCTCTCTCAGGAAAGACTTGTGCTGGGCCGGCAGAGTGGGGGCAGGGCGGGTCTCGGTAGGGCGAAAAGGCGGGGCTGAGGCGCTCCAGGGGGTTTGCGCAGCGGGCAGGACGTGCACCTGGCGCCCCGTCTGGGCTCCCTCTATGCCCGCAGGAGGCTCCGGGTACCGCGGGCCATGGCCGAAGCCCCGCTCGTTCGGAGCCACGTCACCCTGAGCAGCGAACGGGATGGTGGGGGGCAGCGTGTGAGGGGGCACCGCGACGTCCTCGCTGCTCTACCCATCCCCCCACCCCTGGTCCCGCAGGCACGCCAGGCCCCGGCCGGGCCAGACGGGTGCTGGCCGGTGCTGGCGGTATGCGGGGCCGTGGCGCACTCCGCTGTCCCCCGAGCTGCCGGCCCAGGATGGTCGGAGTCCAGTCCGGATCGTGCGGCTCAAGTGCAGCGCGCGCCAGCTCGAGAGCTGTGGCCCCAGGCCCGAAGGGCAGGTCAGAACGCAAGGGAGGCGCCAGGCGGAGCTCTTCTTCGGGCGCCTGACAGCCGCCTAGGTCTAAGGCCATAGCACCCTGAACGTGCCCTATCTCCTCTGATCAGGGAAATTGAGTAGGGCCAGGCCTGGTCAGTACTTGCATGGGAGACCGCCTAGTAGTTAGGCGGTTTTGTGATTTTTCTGAATGCCTACTTCAGAAAGTTAGAATCGGATGACTGCACACAGGAAAACAAATAATGTTTTTGTACATAAACTTAAGAATCCAGCAGCTGGTCATTCTTTTTCCTGTCCTAACACAGCTAACTGGAAGTCAGGTGCAGTAAGTTCTACTGACTTAAGACCCTCATCCCTAACGGAAGGTATATAGGAAAACCCATAATATATCTAAATAAACATGAAAGATAGAAAGATGAGAAAAAAAAAATTCTCAGTGACATCTTAGTTGGTATATGAAACACGATGATTATGAAAGCACAACCCATAATCAAGTCCAGGCCATGGAAGCCTGTGACTTTCACTGAGTGTTGGCTTCCCTTTCAGCTGAGATTGTAAAAAGTGCTTTGTAAAATCCTGAGGTTTGAAGCACTTGTAACCTCCCGAAGAGACTGCAATCAGAAGGCTTTCTAGAATATCCTGACGCTGTGGTGAGCTCAAGCAATATATTCTGCAGAGGTCGGAAGACAGACATGTTGGGAAGTGGGGATGACTTCTACTGCACTTAGGGAGAAAGGGCATGTACAAGTGGAGAAGCAACACCTTAGTGACGGAATCTTTAAAGACTCCATACATGGAGAAGGAAATCGCAACCCACTCCAGTATTCTTGCTTGGAAAAATCCATGGACAGAGGAGTCTGGCGGGCTGAAGTCCACGGGATTCCATTACTGATCGTGTGTGCACGAGGGTGGAGGGAGACGGGTTGGTAGCAAGAAAATGGTAGAAGTAAAAAATAAGAAAAAATATAAAATAAAGACTCGATAAATATGACAACGACTGGTAGGAATAAACCTTCAGAAGTGCCTTCTCAGACCTCCCGTCAGAAGCACAAGCATAATAAAGATACTGAATTTTCATGGTCTCACACAAAATTAGACTGGCTTATGACAATGGGCAGAGAGGCTCCTCTAAGACATCGGGGCTGGGCTTAACTGGAGGATGCACATCGATTGAGTGCATGGCTATGTGTTATGGAAATATGTCTTACTGGCAGGGTGAAGGCATCTTCTTGAAGCACACAGCAAATAACACTACAAATTCAAGGAACTTGGCTACAATGACAATAGCTGATTTCATGTTGGCTACTGCTTGGCAGAGCTGGGTTCGCCTCTCCCATTAAGTACCTCAGTGGCCAGCTGTGAATGTAGCCATTAGTTTCTCACTTAGAAACCGAACCTAATACTTGCCATGTGCACTAGCGCAAGAACAGTGAAAGCTCCGCGGAGAAGCAAGTCAGACAGACATGCTTCTGTTTTCTCACAGAAGCTGCTTATGACCGGCCCTGCTCACAGACAGATTGCTAATGCCAAGTGGATAGACAATTATGCAGATATTCTTTAGCAACTGAGTGACCAGGGAAGCCCTACTAGCTCAGTTGGTAAAGAATCTGCCTGCAACGCAGGAGATCCCGCTTTCAGTCCTAGGTCGGGAAGATCCCCTGGAGAAGGGATATGCTACCCACTCCAGATTTCTGGCCTAGAGAATTCCACGGACTCTATAGTCCATGGGGCCGCAAAGAGTCAGGCACGAACTGAGCCACTTTCACCTGCAAATGCGGAGATTACTTAGAACAAGAAATGTGGTAACAGATCTAGTACCTCTGTCAAGCTCATGAGTGAGTACTATAAATATACAGAATCAGCTTTGCCTGCATAGTTATTACCATCCTGTATTTGCTTTGAAAGGAGTTGAGCTAGTCTTGTGAAAGAGGAATGATTCTTTACCAACTAAGCCACAAGGAAAGCCCACTACTACTGGAGTGTGTAGCATATCCCTTGTCTAGCGGATCTTCCTGGCCCAGGAACTGAACCAGGGTCTCCTGCCTGAGTAACACATATTGGGTAAAAATCGGTGAGGGAGCATAACTATGGACATTGATTGGTAAACTCAGTTTTCCTTGTCCAGATGGCTAGCGGAGGAGAAATAAACGTTGGCATGCATTTAAAAAATTCTTCTGATACTATATATAAAATTTACTAGTTCTCTGCAGAAGTCTTGAATGAAGCACAGATATTGTCATTAGATTGCTTTGGTCATATCCGTCTTATCCACATTTATTTTTAAAAGTCACATAGTGTGGCCTCAAATACTTGAAGACACGACAAAAGGTTTCTTTGGTCTCCATTCTAAACTGGATCGTGACAAGGCAGTGGATCAGCATAATGCAGGAGCTCAAGATATTTTAGGCAAAAACTTGACTAGTCTGTTTAATGATATGGAAGAATGAGTTAAGGGTGGCAGCACGAAACAGAAGGCCATGCTAGAAGTACACAAGACCTTGTTTGGTAAGTCCAAACATGACTTTTTCTATCAAATGAATGATAGTTGCTTTACAGAATTTTGTTGCCAAACATCAGCATGAATGAGCCACAGGTATACATATGTCTCCTCCCTCCTGAACCTCTCTCCCATTTCCCTCCCCATTCCACCCCTAGCTTGTTGCAGAGCCCCTGAGTCATACAGCAAATTTCATTGGCATCTGTTTTTACGTAAGGTAATATATTATCATGTTACTCTGCATTCATCTGACCCTCTCCTTCCTCCCCCTTGCCCATGTCCATAAGTCTGTTCTCTACATCTGTGACTCCTTGGCTGCCCTGCAAATAATTTCATCAGTACCACCTTTAGTTCAAGCATTTTTTTCCCCCCAAGCATTTCTTATTTCTTATTCCAGTCTTACTGTCTTTAGTGTGAGACTGATTTCGAAACTGATATGAAAGTATTATTCTCAGCATGGAAAATTTGGAAGATGCAACATGGAAAATTTAAAAAGTCACGCAGAGGCTAGCCACTATGAGCTAACCCCTAAAACATTTATTGACTGATTTCTAGTTTCTCTTCTTTAACCTTTTTTATCTACAATAATCCTGTGTATTCCTTTTAGTTAGGGATTCATTTTTAGACTATCCTGACTCTTCAACTAACTTCCAGTTTTAGGTCTCATACAGTGAGACATATGGCAAATGCTTCCTGAATACTCTAGAACATATTTTATGTTTAAAATACTTCCATGCTTATGTAGTGAGTCAATGATTTTAAGTTTATTTGTTACACATTTCAATGTAAAAGTCAATGTGTGAACTAACATATTCAAGATTTGGAAAAGGTGGCTTTTTTTGTCGTGTGCTAGAACTCCTCACCTGACCAAAGGTCATGGAGAAGTCTATTGTTTTTCTAAAATGGTTATAGTGTTGCTGGTTTTTTTTTTTTTTTTTTTTTTGTAATTGAATTAGGGTTTGAGTTGCAAAGTTTGTGTTTCTGTTCATTTCATTCCATCTGTTCGGGGTTCTTTCTCTCTCCTGAGTCAGACAGTAATTTCCCATTGGTTGTCCAGTTACCAAGGTTGGTGTCCATGCATCCGTGCTGGTCTCTGCATTCATGTCCGGGTGTCCTGTGAAACACTAAGCTTAATTTATTTGGAAATGACCTAGCTGTTCAATACACTGTCTTCACTCAGTTGAGCACAAGGATAGAAATTCAGGTGACCAAACTCCGGAGAAGCTAGTGTCAGAGCGCCCCGGCCTGGTGTGCGTGCAGGGGGTTGGGAGGACGGGGGCAGGGCGCGGAGCAAGGAGATCTCAGGTGCCCTCGCACCCTGGGCCTCTCCAGGCCCGCCCCTACTCAGCGGCTTCCCCCTGCCCCCATCGCATTCGCTTCTCAGGGCCGGGTGGCCTCTGCAGCTGCCCGGCATCCTGCCCGAGTCCCCCCCTTCCCACAAGCTGTCTTCGAGTCTCTCTCTGAGCCCTCGTCTCTTTCTGCCTCTGTCTCACCTGGCGTGGGGGCGTGCGAGTGCCTGTCCGTGTGCCTGGCTTTCGCTTGCCTGCTCTCTCAGGAAAGACTTTTGCTGGGCCGGCAGAGTGGGGGCAGGGCGGGTCTCGTAGGGTGAAAAGGCGGGGCTGAGGCGCTCCAGGGGGTTTGTGCAGCGGGCAGGATGTGCGCCTGGGGCCCCGGCTGGGCTGCCTCTAAGCCCGCAGGAGGCTCCGGGGACCGTGGCCCCGGGCCGAAGCCCCACTCGTCCGGAGCCACGTCACCCTGAGCAGCGAACGGGATGGTGTGGGGCAGGGGGTGAGGGGGCTCCGAGACGTCCTCGCTGCTCTACCCACCCCCCCTCCCCCACCCCAGGTCCTGCAGGCATGCCAGGCCCCGGCCGGGCCAGACGGGTGCTGGCCGGGGCTGGCGGTGTGCGGGGCCGTGGCGCCCTCCGCTGGCCCCTGAGCTGCCTCCCCTGGTTGGTCGGAGTCCAGTCGCGGTTTGTGCGGCTCAAGTGCGGCGCGCGCCAGCTCGAGAGCTGTGGCCCCAGGCCCGAAGGGCAGGTCAGAACGCAAGGGAGGCGAACCGCGGAGCTCTTGGGGCGCCTGACAGCCACCTCGGTATAAGGCCATAGCACCCTGAACGTGCCCTATCTCCTCTGATCTGGGAAATTGAGTAGGGCCGGGCCTGGTCAGTACTTGCATGGGAGACCGCCTTGTCGTTAGGCGGTTTTGTGATTTTTCTGAATGCCTACTTCAGAAAGTTAGAATCGGATGACTGCACACAGGAAAACAAATAATGTTTTTGTACATAAACTTAAGAATCCAGCAGCTGGTCATTCTTTTTCCTGTCCTAACACAGCTAACTGGAAGTCAGGTGCAGTAAGTTCTACTGACTTAAGAACCTCATTGCTAATGGAGGATATATAGGAAAACCCATAATATATCTAAATAAACATGAAAGATAGAACGATGAGAAAAAAAAAATTCTCAGTGACATCTTAGTTGATATATGAAACACGATGATTATGAAAGCACAACCCATAATCAAGTCCAGGCCATGGAAGCCTGTGACTTTCACTGAGTGTTGACTTCCCTTTCAGCTGAGGTTGTAAAAAGTGCTTTGTAAAATCCTGAGGTTTAACACTTGTAACCTCCTGAAGAGACTGCAATCAGAAGGCTTTCTAGAATATCCTGACGCTGTGGTGAACTCAAGCAATACATTCTGCAGAGGTCGGAAGACAGACATGTTGTGAAGTGGGGATGACTTCTACTGCACTTAGGGAGAAAGGGCGTATACAAGTTGAGATGCAACACTTCAGTGACGGAATCTTTAAAGACTCCATACATGGAGAAGGAAATGGCAACCCACTCCAGTATTCTTGCCTGGAAAAATCCATGGACAGAGGAGTCTGGCGGGCTGAAGTCCACGGGATTCCATGACTGATCGTGTGTGCACGAGGGTGGAGGGAGACGGGTTGGTAGCAAGAAACTGGTAGAAGTAAAAAATAAGAAAAAATATAAAATAAAGACTCGATAAATATGACAACGACTGGTAAGAATAAACCTTCAGACGTGCCTTCTCAGACCTTCCGTCAGAAGCACAAGCGTAAAAATGACACTGAGTTTTCACGGTCTCACACAAAATTAGACTGGCTTATGACAATGGGCAGAGAGGCTCCTCTAAGACATCGGGGCTGGGCTTTACTGGAGGATGCACATCGATTGAGTGCATGGCTATGTGTTATGGAAATATGTCTTACTGGCAGGGTGAATGCATCTTCTTAAAGAACAGAGCAAATAACACTAAAAATTCAAGGAACTTGGCTAAAATGACAATAGCTGATTTCATGTTGGCTACTGCTTGGCAGAGCTGGGTTCGCCTCTCCCATTAAGTACCTCAGTGGCCAGCTGTGAATGTAGCCATTAGTTTCTCTCTTAGAAAACGAACCTAATACTTGCCATGTGCACTAGCGCAAGAACAGTGAAAGCTCCACAGAGAAGCAAGTCAGACAGACATGCTTCTGTTTTCTCACAGAAGCTGCTTATGACCGGCCCTGCTCACAGACAGATTGCTAATTCCAAATCGATAGACAGTTATGCAGATATTCTTTAGCAACTGAGCGACCAGGGAAGCCCTACTAGCTCAGTTGCTAAAGAATCTGCCTGCAACACAGGAGACCCCGCTTTCAGTCCTGGGTCGGGAAGATCCCCTGGAGAAGGGATAGGCTACCCACTCCAGTATTCTGGCCTAGAGAATTCCACGGACTCTATAGTCCATGGGGCCGCAAAGAGTCAGGCACGATCTGAGCCACTTTCACCTGCACATGCGGATATTACTTAGAAAAAGAAATGTGGTAATAGATCTAGTACCTCTGTCAAGCTCATGAGTGAGTACTATAAATATACAGAATCAGCTTTGCCTGCATAGTTATTACCATCCTGTATTTGCTTTGAGAGGAGTTGAGCTAGTCTTGTGAAACAGGAATGATTCTTTACCAACTAAGCCACAAGGAAAGCCCACTACTACTGGAGTGTGTAGCCTATCCCTTCTCCAGCGGATCTTCCTGGCCCAGGAACTGAACCAGGGTCTCCTGCCTGAGTAACACATATTGGGTAAAAATCGGTGAGGGAGCATAACTATGGACATTGATTGGTAAACTCAGTTTTCCTTGTCCACATGGCTAGCGGAGGAGAAATAAACGTTGGCATGCATTTAAAAAATTCTTCTCATACTATATATAAAATTTACTAGTTCTCTGCAGAAGTATTTCCTGAAACACAGATATTGTCATTAGATTGCTTTAGTCATATCCGTCTTATCCACATTTATTTTTAAAAGTCACATAGTGTGGCCTCAAATACTTGAAGACACGACAAAAGCTTTCTTTGGTCTCCATTCTAAACTGGATCGTGAGAAGGCAGTGGATCAGCATAATGCAGGAGCTCAAGATATTTTTGGCAAAAACTTGACTAGTCTGTTTAATGATATGGAAGAATGAGTTAAGGGGGGCAGCACGAAACAGAAGGCCATGCTAGAAGTACACAAGACCTTGTTTGGTAAGTCCAAACATGACTTATTCTTTCAATTGAAGGAAAGTTGCTTTACAGAATTTTGTTGCCAAACATCAGCATGAATGAGCCACAGGTATACATATGTCTCCTCCCTCCTGAACCTCTCTCCCATTTCCCTCCCCACTCCACCCCTAGCTTGTTGCAGAGCACCTGTTTGAGTCCCCTGAGTCATACAGCAAATTTCATTGGCATCTGTTTTTACGTATGGTAATATATTTTCATGTTACTCTGCATTCATCTGACCCTCTCCTTCCTCCCCCTTGCCTATGTCCATAAGTCTGTTCTCTACATCTGTGACTCCTTGGCTGCCCTGCAAATAATTTCATCAGTACCACCTTTAGTTCAAGCAATTTTTTTACCCCCCAAGCATTTCTTATTTCTTATTCCAGTCTTACTGTCTTTAGTGTGAGACTGATTTTGAAACTGATATGAAAGTATTATTCTCAGCATGGAAAATTTGGAAGATGCAAACATGAAAAATTTAAAAAGTCACACAGAGGCTAGTCACTCTAACCTAACCCCTAAAACATTTATTGACTGATTTCTAGTTTCTCTTCTTTAACCTTTTTTATCTACAATAATCCTGTGTATTCCTTTTAGTTAGGGATTCATTTTTAGACTATCCTGACTCTTCAACTAAGTTCCAATTTTGGGTCTCATACAGTGAGACATGTGCCAAATGCTTCCTGAATACTATAGAACATATTTTATGTTTAAAATACTTCCATGCTTATGTAGTGAGTCAATGATTTTAAGTTTATTTGTTACACATTTCAATGTAAAAGTCAATGTGTGAACTAACATATTCACGATTTGGAAAAGGTGGCTTATTTTGTCGTGTGCTAGAACTCCTCACCCGACCAAAGGTCATGGAGAAGACTATTGTTTTTCTAAAATGGTTTTAGTGTTGTTTTCTTTCTTTTTTTTTTTTTTTTGTAATTGAATTAGGGTGTGCGTTGCAAAGTTTGTGTTTCGGTTCTTTTCATTCCATCTGTTTGGGTTTCTTTCTCTCTCCTGAGTCAGACAGTAATTTCCCATTGGTTGTCCAGTTACCAAGGTTGGTGTCCATGCATCCGTGCTGGTCTCTGCATTCATGTCCGGGTGTCCTGTGAAACACTAAGCTTAATTTATTTGGAAATGTCCTAGCTGTGAAATACACTGTCATCACTCAGTTGAGCACAAGCATAGAAATTCAGGTGACCACACTCCGGAGAAGCTAGTGTCAGAGAGCCCGGGCGTGGCGTGCGTGCAGGGGGTGGGAGAACGGGGTCGGGGTGCGGAGCGAGGAGATATCAGGTGCCCTCGCACCCTGGGCCTCTCCAGGCCCGCCCCTACTCAGCGGCTTCCCCCTGCCCCCATCGCATTCGCTTCTCAGGGCCGGGTGGCCTCTGCAGCTGCCCGGCATCCTGCCCGAGTCCCCCCCTGCCTACAAACTGTCTTCGAGTCTCTCTCTGAAACCTCGTCTCTTTCTGCCTCTGTCTCACCTGGCGTGGGTGCGTGCGAGTGCCTGTCCGTGTGCCTGGCTTTCGCTCCTCTGCTCTCTCAGGAAAGACTTTTGCTGGGCCGGCAGAGTGGGGGCAGGGCGGGTCCCGGTAGGGCGAAAAGGCGGGGCTGAGGCGCTCCAGGGGGTTTGCGCAGTGGGCAGGATGTGCGCCTGGGGCCCCGGCTGGGCTGCCTCTAAGCCCGCAGGAGGCTCCGGGGACCGCGGCCCCGGGCGGAAGCCCCGCTCGTCCGGAGCCACGTCACCCTGAGCAGCGAACGGGATGGTGGGGAGCAGGGAGTGAGGGGGCACCGAGACGTCCTCGCTGCTCTACCCACCCCACCTCCCCCCACACTAGGTCCCGCAGGCACGCCAGGCCCCGGCCGGGCCAGACGGGTGCTGGCCGGGGCTGGCGGTGTGCAGGGCCGTGGCGCCCTCCGCTGGCCCCCGAGCTGCCTCCCCTGGTTGGTCGGAGTCCAGTCGAGCGTCGTGCGGCTCAAGTGCAGCGCGCGCCAGCTCGAGAGCTGTGGCCCCAGGCCCGAAGGGCAGGTCAGAACGCAAGGGAGGCGCAACGTGGAGCTCTTGGGGCACCTGACAGCCGCCTCGGTCTAAGGCCATAGCACCCTGAACGTGCTCTATCTCCTCTGACCTGGGAAATTGAGTAGGGCCGGGCCTGGTCAGTACTTGCATGGGATACCGCCTAGTAGTTAGGCGGTTTTGTGATTTTTCTGAATGCCTACTTCACAAAGTTAGTATTGGATGACTGCACACAGGAAAACGAATAATGTTTTCGTACATAATCTTAAGAATCCAGCAGCTGGCATTCTTTTTCCTGTCCTAACAGAGCTAACTGGAAGTCACTTGCTGTAAGTTCTACTGATTTAAGACCCTCATCCCTAACGGAAGGTATATAGGAAAACCCATAATATATCTAAATAAACATGAAAGATAGAAAGATGAGAAAAAAAAAATTCTCAGTGACATTTTAGTTGGTATATGAAACACGATGATTATGAAAGCACAACCCATAATCAAGTCCAGGCCATGGAAGCCTGTGACTTTCACTGAGTGTTGACTTCCCTTTCAGCTGAGGTTGTAAAAAGTGCTTTGTAAAATCCTGAGGTTTTGAAACACTTGTAGCCTCCTGAGGAGACTGCAATCAGAAGGCTTTCTAGAATATCCTGACGCTGTGGTGAGCTCAAGCAAAACATTCTGCAGAGGTCGGAAGACAGACATGTTTGGATGTGGGGATGACTTCTACTGCACTTAGGGAGAAAGGGCATGTACAAGTGGAGAAGCAAAACCTCAGTGACGGAATCTTTAAAGACTCCATACATGGAGAAGGAAATGGCAACCCACTCCAGTATTCTTGCCTGGAAAAATCCATGGACAGAGGAGTCTGGCGGGCTGAAGTCCACGGGATTCCATGACTGATCGTGTTTGCACGAGGGTGGAGGGAGACGGGTTGGTAGCAAGAAACTGGTAGAACTAATAAATAAAACAACAACAACAACAAAAAAAACTAAAGACTCGATAAAAATGACAATGACTGGTAGGAATAAACCTTCAGAAGTGCCTTCTCAGACCTCCCGTCTGAAGCACAAGCGTAATAAAGACATTGAGTTTTCATGGTCTCAGACAAAATTAGACTGGCTTATGACAATGGGCAGAGAGGCTCCTCTAAGACATCGGGGCTGGGCTTTACTGGAGGATGCACATCGATTGAGTGCATGGCTATGTGTTATGGAAATATGTCTTACTGGCAGGGCGGAGGCATATTCTTGAAGAACACAGCAAATAACACTACAAATTCAAGGAACTTGGCTACAATGACAATAGCTGATTTCATGTTGGCTACTGCTTGGCAGAGCTGGGTTCGCCTCTCCCATTAAGTACCTCAGTGGCCAGCTGTGAATGTAACCATTAGTTTCTCACTTAGAAACCGAACCTAATACTTGCCATGTGCACTAGTGCAAGAACAGTGCAATACCCAACAGGTAAAGGAACATGACAAGTGCCCACCAAGTCAAACAAAAGAGGAGGAGATAGGGAATCTATCTGAAAAACAATTTAGAATAATGATAATAAAAATGATCCAAATCTTGAAAACAAAATGGAGTTACAGATAAATAGCCTGGAGACAAAGATTAAAAAGATGCAGGAAATGCTTAACAAAGACCTAGAAGAAATAAAAGAGAGTCAATTAAAAATGAATAATGCAATGAATGAGATCAAAAACACTTTGGAGCGAACCAAGAGTAGAATAACGGAGACAGAAGATAGGATAAGTGAGGTAGACAATAGAATAGTGGAAATAAATGAAGCAGAGAGGAAAAAAGAAAAAATGATCAAAAGAAATGAGGACAATCTCAGGGACCTCTGGGACAATGTGAAACGCCCCAACATTCGAATCATAGGAGTCCCTGAAGAAGAAGACAAAAAGAAAGGCCATGAGAAAATACTCGAGGAGATAATAGCTGAAAACTTCCCTAAAATGGGGAAGGAAATAGCCACCCAAGTCCAAGAAACCCAGAGAGTGCCAAACAGGATAAACCCAAGGCGAAACACTCCAAGACACATATTAATCAAATTAACAAAGATCAAACACAAAGAACAAATACTAAAAGCAGCAAGGGAAAAACAACAAATAACACACAAAGGAATTCCCATAAGGATAACAGCTGATCTACCAAACGAAACCTTCCAGGCCAGAAGGGAATGGCAGGACATAATGAAAGTAATGAAAGAAAATAATCTACAACCTAGATTACTGTACCCAGCAAGGATCTCATTCAGATATGAAGGAGAAATCAAAAGCTTTACAGACAAGCAAAAGCTGAGAGAATTCAGCACCACCAAACCAGCTCTTCAACAAATGCTAAAGGACCTTCTCTAGACAGGAAATGCAGAAATGTTGTATAAACATGAACCCAAAACAACAAAGTAAATGGCAACGGGACCACACCTATCAATAATTACCTTAAATGTAAATGGGTTGAATGCCCCAACCAAAAGACAAAGATTGGCTGAATGGATACAAAAACAAGACCCTTATATATGCTGTCTACAAGAGACCCACCTCAAAACCAGAGACACATACAGACTAAAAGTGAAGGGCTGGAAAAAAATATTTCACGCAAATGGAGACCAAAAGAAAGCAGGAGTCACAATACTCATATCAGATAAAATAGACTTTCAAATAAAGGATGTGAAAAGAGACAAAGAAGGACACTACATAATGATCAAAGGATCAATCCAAGAAGAAGATATAACAATTATAAATATATATGCACCCAACATAGGAGCACCGCAATATGTACGGCACACGCTAATGAGTATGAAAGAGGAAATGAATAGTAACACAATAATAGTGGGAGACTTTAATACCCCACTCACAACTATGGATAGATCAACTAAACAGAAAATCAAAAAGGAAACACAAACCTTAAATGATACAATGGACCAGCTAGACCTAATTGATATCTATAGGACATTTCACCCCCAAACAATCAATTTCACCTTTTTCTCAAGTCCACACGGAACATTCTCCAGAATAGATCACATCCTGGGCCATAAATCTGGTCTTGGAAAATTCAGAAAAATTGAAATCATCCCAGTCATCTTTTCTGACCACAGTGCAGTAAGATTAGATCTCAATTACAGGAAAAAAATTGTTAAAAATTCAAACATATGGAGGCTAAATAACACGCTTCTGAATAACCAAAAAATCATAGAAGAAATCAAAAAAGAAATCAAAATATGTATAGAAATGAATGAAAATGAAAACACAACAACCCAAAACCTATGGGACACTGTAAAAGCAGTGCTAAGGGGAAGGTTCATAGCATTACAGGCTTACATCAAGAAACAAGAAAAAAGCCAAATAAATAGCCTAACTCTACACCTAAAGCAATTAGAGAAGGAAGAAATGAAAAACCCCAGGGTTAGCAGAAGAAAAGAAATCTTAAAAATTAGGGCAGAAATAAATGCAAAAGAAACTAAAGAGACCATAGCAAAAATCAACAAAGCTAAAAGCTGGTTTTTTGAAAAAATAAACAAAATTGACAAACCATTAGCAAGACTCATTAAGAAACAAAGAGAGAAGAACCAAATTAACAAAATAAGAAATGAAAAGGGTGAGATCACAACAGACAACACTGAAATACAAAGGATCATAAGAGACTACTACCAGCAGCTCTATGCCAATAAAATTGACAACTTGGATGAAATGGACAAATTTTAGAAAAGTATAACTTTCCAAAACTGAACCAGGAAGAAATAGAAGATCTTAACAGACCCATCACAAGCAAGGAAATCGAAACTGTAATCAAAAATCTTCCAGGAAACAAAAGCCCAGTACCAGATGGCTTCACAGCTGAATTCTACCAAAAATTTAGAGAAGAGCTAACACCTATCTTACTCAAACTCTTCCAGAAAATTGCAGAAGAAGGTAAACTTCCAAACTCATTCTATGAGGCCACCATCACCCTAATTCCAAAACCACACAAAGATGCCACAAAAAAAAGAAAACTACAGGCCAATATCACTGATGAACATAGATGCAAAAATCCTTAGCAAAATTCTAGCAAATAGAATCCAACAACATCTTAAAAAAATCATACACCATGACCAAGTGGGCTTTATCCCAGGAATGCAAGGATTCTTCAATATCTGCAAATCAATCAATGTAATACACCACATTAACAAATTGAAAGATAAAAACCATATGATTATCTCAATAGATGCAGAGAAAGCCTTTGACAAAATTCAACACTCATTTATGATTAAAACTCTCCAGAAAGCAGGAATAGAGGGAACATACCTCAACATAATAAAAGTTATATATGACAAACCCACAGCAAGCATCACCCTCAATGGTGAAAAATTGAAAGCATTTCCCCTGAAATCAGGAACAAGACAAGGGTGCCCACTCTCACCACTATTATTCAACATAGTCTTGGAAGTTTTGGCCACAGCAATCAGAGCAGAAAAAGAAGTAAAAGGAATCCAGATAGGAAAAGAAGAAGTGAAACTCTCGTTGTTTGCAGTTGACATGATCCTCTACATAGAAAACCCTAAATACTCTTCCAGAAAATTACTAGAGCTAACCAATGAATATAGTAAAGTTGCAGGATATAAAATTAACACACAGAAATCCCTTGCATTCCTATATACTAACAATGAAAAAACAGAAAGAGAAATTAAGGAAACAATACCATTCTCCATTGCAACAAAAAGAATAAAATACTTAGGAGTATATCTACCTAAAGAAACAAAAGACCTGTACATAGAAAACTATAAAACACTGATGAAAGAAATCAAAGAGGACACAAACAGATGGAGAAACATACCGTGTTCATGGATTGGAAGAATCAATATTGTCAAAATGGCTATTCTACCCAAAGCAATCTATAGATTCAATGCAATCCCTATCAAACTACCAACGGTATTTTTCACAGAACTAGAACAAATAATTTCACAATTTGTATGGAAATACAGAAAACCACGAATAGCCAAAGTAATCTTGAGAAAGAAGAATGGAACTGGAGGAATCAACCTGTCTGACTTCAGTCTCTACTACAAAGCCACAGTCATCAAGACAGTATGGTACTGGCACAAAGACAGAAATATAGATCAATGGAACAGAATAGAAAGCCTAGAGATAAATCCACGAACCTATGAACACCTTATCTTTGACAAAGGAGGCAAGGATATACAATGGAAAAAAGACAACTGCTTTAACAAGTGGTGCTGGGAAAACTGGTCAACCACCTGTAAAAGAATGAAACTAGAACACTTTCTAACACCACACGCAAAAATAAACTCAAAATGGATTAAAGATCTAAATGTAAGACCAGAAACTATAAAACTCCTAGAGGAGAACTTAGGCAAAACACTCTCCGACATGAATCACAGCAGGGTCCTCTATGACCCACCTCCCAGAATATTGGAAATAAAAGCAAAAATAAACAAATGGGACCTAATGAAACTTAAAAGCTTCTGCACTACAAAGGAAACTATAAGTAAGGTGAAAAGACAGCCCTCAGATTGGGAGAAAATAATAGCAAATGAAGAAACAGACAAAGGATTAATCTCAAAAATATACAAGAAACTCCTGAAGCTCAATTCCAGAAAAATAAATGACCCAATCAAAAAATGGGCCAAAGAACTAAACAGACATTTCTCCAAAGAAGACATACAGATGGCTAACAAACACATGAAAAGATGCTCAACATCACTCATTGTTAGAGAAATGCAAATCAAAACCACAATGAGGTACCATTACACGCCAGTCAGGATGGCTGCTATCCAAAAGTCTACAAGCAATAAATGCTGGAGTGGGTGTGGAGAAAAGGGAACCCTCTTACACTGTTGGTGGGAATGCAAACTAGTACAGCCACTATGGAAAACAGTGTGGAGATTTCTTAGAAAACTGGAAATAGAACTGCCATTTGACCCAGCAATACCACTTCTGGGCATACACACCACGGAAACCAGATCTGAAAGAGACACGTGCACCCCATTGTTCATCGCAGCACTGTTTATAATAGCCAGGACATGGAAGCAGCCTAGATGCCCATCAGCAGATGAATGGATAAGGAAGCTGTGGTACATATACACCATGGAATATTACTCAGCCATTAAAAAGAATTCATTTGAATCAGTTCTAATGAGATGGATGAAACTGGAGCCCATTATTCAGAGTGAAGTAAGCCAGAAAAATAAAGAACATTACAGCATACTAACACATATATATGGAATTTAGAAAGATGGTAATGATAACCCTATATGCAAAACAGAAAAAGAGACACAGAAGTACAGAACAGACTTTTGGACTCTGTGGGAGAAGGTGAGGGTGGGATGTTTCAAAAGAACAGCATGTATTTTATCTATGGTGAAAGAGATCACTAGCCCAGGTGAGATGCATGAGACGAGTGCTCGGGCCTGGTGCACTGGGAGGACCCAGAGGAGTCGGGTGGAGAGGGAGGTGGGAGGGGGGATCGGGATGGGGAATACGTGTAACTCTATGGCTGATTCGTGTCAATGTATGACAAAACCCACTGAAATGTTGTGAAGTAATTGGCCTCCAACTAATAAAATAAAATTAAAAAAAAAAAACTGAGCTATCCTAAAAATTAAAAAAAAAGCTACCTCTTCTATGCAACATCTGTGTGTCTTCTGTCTGTCTTCTTCCTCGCTGACGCCACTCATCCCTTGGGTATTCCTGGTCCTGCTGGGGCTGGACCTCGGCAATTTTGCTCAATGCTTTGGATCCTAGTGGAAAAACATGCTGTTAATCCTACTTTTGCGAGGATTAAAACCATCGTAAAAACTGGAATTTGTTTAAATATTTTTGGTTTAAATATATCTTGTGTATATAATTACCCAGATTACTGTTGGGTATTAGATTGCTATGTTACAATATGTATGGCATACATGAGTTCCACTGTTATTGATATGATATGTGGTGGAGAGGTATTTGGTGGTGCAAGTGATTTAAATGATGTGTTCACAGTGTTTATATTCCTGTTATGTGGTTAATGGGTCTTGGATTCACGTTTGAAATATGACTCCCTTGTCTTTTGTGATGCATGAGAAGTGCTGAAATTGAAGATGATGCAGGTTAAGTCTAGGGTTGAGGGTGTGAGTAGGGTGGGGGGGAGGGTGTGGGTTAGGTTAAGGGTGTGGATTAGGGTGTGGGTTACATTGTGGCTTAGGGGTTAGAAGTTAGGGGTGTGGGTGAGGGTGAGGGCTGAGGGGTGAAGGTGTCAGGTTAGGGTTGGGATGATGCATTAGGGTTAGTGTGTCAGGTTAGGGTTGGGGGTCGGGTTGGTGTTAGGTTCTGGGATAGGGTTACAGTGTTGGTTAGGGTTAGGGTGTCGTGTTGGGGTTAGGGTTAGGGCAAGGGCGAGGGCAATTTCGCCTGGGACCTTATGGAGGGGCCTCACAGTCAAAGGTAAAGGCAAAGTCACATCCACACTTCTGTTCCATCCCCTTTGCTCTATAGTAGAGCTCTAGTAAGCCTAGGCCTGGTAGGAAAACTCTTGGCTCCTGTGGGGACACATCCTGTGTGTGAATCTGCATACCAGACCTCGGGGCCACAGGGAGCCTGTTTTCTTCTGGGAGAGGGGACCCTGAAGTGGTGTTGCCTGGCAACAGCTTGAAAATCCATTAAATTGCACTTTATGTACCTCTGACAAAGCTAGATTTGCTCCACCTTTTCGCCATTTTGAAGCAAACCTTCCATACCCTCTCCCCAAGTAGGCAATGGGCCTACTTTGAGTAGAAAGTCCCCTTGAGGAGCTGAGCCCAGGAAGGCACCCAGTCATGTCAAACACACTCCAGCTGCTTACTTCCTCATGGGCAGTATCACTATCAGCTAGGAATGTCTTTGCAAGGATTGAAAAGGGAAGGGGAGATACATGGCCCTGCCTCTGAAATTTCAGTCCTCTGAGCAGAACTGGAATTCAATTGTATCAGCGAAACTGTGCCTTCCAAAGAGGCTTGCAAACACACCCCGAGTGGCTGCCTCTTCTTCCCTGAAGAAGGCGCCCTTTCCCTGCATCCTGCGGACTCCCTGTCCCAGCCTCCTGGAAAAGCGCTTCTTGGAGTTCCTTCTTGGAGTTCCTTTCTTAGTTGCAGTTATCCCTCAACTTGGGGCCATAGGGAGTAGCCCCACACTCACAGGGGAAGGCAGACCCACCTCCACACATGTCTTCCATCCCCTTTGCTCTGTAGGACAATTCTAGTGAGCCTAGGTCTGTCAGAAAATTCTTGGCTTTGACGGGAACACACCCTGTGTGTGAACCTGCATACCCGACCTAGGGGCCACAGGTCGCCTGTTTTGCTCGAGTGGGTCTTGAAGCAGTACAGCCTAGTGAGAGCTTGAAAATCCATCCAATTGCTCCTTTCTTACCTCTGACACCTAGCTTTGTTCCACCCTTTGGCAGTGTGGAGGGAAGAGGGCCCAACCCCGTCCTCAAGCGGACATGGGGCCTACTTTGAGAGGAAAGGCCCCCTTGAGGAGCTGAGCCCATCAAGGCACCCAGTCATGTCAAATATACTCCCACTGCTTGCTTCTTCATGGGTAGTACCACTATCAGCTTGGAATGTCTTTGCAAGGATCACAAAGGGAAGGGGAGATACACGACCCTGCCTCTGGAACTTCGGTCCTCTGAGCAGACCTGAGTGCTCTAGGGAGCCTAGGACTGTCAGGAAAATTCTTGGCTCCTACGGGGACACACCCCATATGTGAACCTGCATACCGGACCTCGGGCCACAGTGTGCCTGCTTCTCTTGGTGTGCCTAAAGCGGTGCAGCCTAGCAACAGCTATTGAGCCTAGGTCTGTCTGGAACATTTTGGATCCTGTGGGGAAAACACCCTGTGCACACCCCTAGATACCGGGCCTAGGGGCCAAAATTCTCACATGTCTCCTGGGGAACCCTAACACAGTGTGACCTAGCAACTGCTTGAAAATCCATCCCATTGCTGTTTTCCTCCTTCTGATACAGCTAGCATTGCTCCTTGCTTTGGGATATCTCAAGCAAGGGGCGAGTCCATAACTGCTCTCCTGGGGCCCAATGGATGTGCAAGGTGCCCTCAACCAGGTGACCCCAGCATGCCACCTGGCCCCCTCAGACACACTCCCGCAGCCTTCTTCCTCATGGGAAGCACCTCTCTGACCCAGGAATGTGTTTGCAAGGCTCGGAATGTGCAGGGAGACACATGGCCCTGACTCTGGAATTGAGGTCCTTGGGGCAGGCCTGCAGGTCTGACATCTGAGAAGCAAAACACTTGCTGCAAATAGAGGCCTGAAAACACACTCTGTGTATGACTTTCCTTCCTCCAAGGAAGATAGCTTTCCCAGTCTCCTGCATGCTGAGTGTCACACAGCTGGAATGTGCTTGCGTGGAGGTCATGATTCAGTGGCAATGGCCCCTGAGGCCCTGTGCCCAGGTAGGGCGCCCACACTCACAGGCAAATCAAAGCAACTTCCAAATGAGTCAGCTCTTCACATCTAGTGGCCAAAGTATTGGAGTTTCAGGTTCAATATTAGTCTTTCCAATGTATATTCAGACCTGATTTCCTTTAGGATGGAGTGGTTGGGTCCTCTTATAGTCTAAGCAAACTTCAAGCATCTTCTTCAGCACCACAGTGCAAAAGCATCAAATCTTTGGCTGTCAACTTTCTTTATAGTCCATCTTTCACATCCATACATGATATGGAAAAACCTTAGCCTTGACTAGACGGATCTTTGTTGGCAAAGCAATGTCTCAGCTTTTTAATATGCTGTCTAGTTTGGTTATCACTTTCCTTCCAAGTCGTAAGCATCTTTTAATTTCATGGCTGCAGTCACCATCTGCAATGATTTCCGAGCCCCAAAAAATAAAATATGCCACTGTTTCCACTGTTTTCTCATCTATTTGCCAAGAAGTGATGAGACTGGATGCAATGATATTAGTTGTCTGAACGCTGAGCATTAAGCTATTTCACTCTCCTCTTTCTCTTTCATCAAGAGGCTCTTTAGTTCTTCACTTTCTGCCATCAGGGTGGTGTCATCTGCATATCTGAGGTTATTAATATTTCTCCCAGCAATCTTGATTCCAGTTTGTGCTTCATCCAGTGCAGCATTTCTCACGATGCCCTATATATAAGCAGATATAAGTTAAATAAGCAGGGTGCCAATATACAGCCTTGACATATTCCGTTTCCTATTTAGAACCAGTCTGTTGGTCCAGGTCCAGTTCTGTTTCTTCCTGACCTGCATATAGGTCTTTCAAGAGGCAGGTCAGGTGATCTGGTATTCTTATCTCTTTCAGAATTTTCCCCAGTTTATTGTGATACACACAGTCAAAGGCTTTGGCATAGTCAACAAAGCAGAAATAAGTGTTTTTCTGGAACTCTCTTGCTTTTTCAATTATCCAGTGGATTTTCGCAATTTGATCTCTGGTTCCTCTGCCTTTTCTAAATCCATCTTGAACATTTGGAATTTCACGGTTGACATATTGCTGAAGCCTGGCTTGGAGAATTTTGAGTGTTACTTTACTAGCATGTGAGATGAGTCCAGTTGTGTGACAGTTTGAACATTCTTTGTCATTGCCTTTCTTTGAGACTGGAATGAAAACTGAGCTAACAACCTAGATGTTTTCAATCGCATATGCTAAAAGAACTGCCTTTGCAGTTTCCAAGGGAAAAAACTTTCATTTTAACCAATTTTCTCTGAAGTTCAAGGAATATCATGGACATCCTCCATCAAAAAGTCATCTTTCTTTTATGTAATCACAGTTTCATGCCTAAATTATAGACCAACTCATGCTCAAATTGACTCTGATATCAGGGGCAGATCAGCTAGCTGATAAAAAGCTTGGATTGTCCCTCTGGAGGAAAGTGAGACCTTGGTCCCAAGAGAAGAATCTGAGGGCTTAAGGGAATTTGCAGGAGTGGGGAAATCTTGGTCCATCCTACATGTACCGTACTTAAATAATGCTTATTTATTTTACGGAAGTAAAAAAAAAAAAAAAAAAACAGATGATAAAAACAAATATAAATCACTGAAAGGTAAATAAATTCATCATCTGTGATTGAAAGCTGCATTCTAAGAAAGCTGTGTTCTCTTAACCTAGAGAGTAGACTAAATTCCAGTCTGGTACCAGCTTACCAGATAACAAACAAAAAGCGTTGTTTATGGGTAAGCTCAGGAAAGTCTTTTCCATGTATCTTGAGGTAGCAGTATTTTTGCAAAGGCATCAGTGTGAAACCATGGAAGGCATGTTTAAAACCTGATTAGATAAAAATTGACAAAATAAAAATTGACAAAATTGACAAAATAAAAATTGACAAAAAAAGTGACAAAATAGTCACTGCTGTGACTTGAAACACTTTAATATGATAACTAGAATTATAACTGACAGCATTTTACCAGGACATATCAGATTTTCATGGATGTCACATAGTTTCTAGGATACCTACATTAGTAACTGAAGGAGTCTTTGGGCTTAGAAAAGAAAACAACAGTCTCAAAGGCCCTTGCTTGTATCATTTAACATTGGAGAAAACAAAATCGAACTTTAGGTCCCACCCTGAGGCTCCAGGCCGGTTATATCTATCTATTTTCCCATGCAGCGTAGTGCCTGCTGGAAGTCCAAGGGATTTATCCTGCCTGGTAATTTCACCAGCTGGGACTCCACAACCCTTAGTCTGGCCGGCTGACCCCGCCCTGCTTCCAGCACTTTGCAGGCCAGCAGGCCCTTGACCACCTGCTGGGACAGGAAAGGGAAGGGTCCACGAATTGCATCCTAGAAACTTAGTAGGGTGCATGTATTTAAAAACCTGGTGGCCACCCAGGCAGGAGAGAAGGGAGGAGGGCACCTTGCTGCCCTTTCATGGGGGAATCTGTGGCTGTCCTGCTGAGAGGGGGCCTTTCCATGGGGACCCTGTGCAATAAGTTTGGTGTTTTGGAACTGAATAATTAGAACGTGTAAAATTTTTAATTTATGTGGTGCTTTAATTAAAAAAAAAAAACAAAACAAGCAGCTCCATGTTTTCTGCAAATTGAGGCCTCAAACTTGAAGGCCTATTTTCCTTCCACTGTGGCATTCTATGAAGAAATGTGCGTTTTTTAAAGAAAAGGGTCAGAAAAGTGAGGGAAACAGAAAAGCCAGAGGTGCCCCAGGAGTTTGGTGAAGGTCTTAGGAGGTCACTTGTAAATGCTGCTGGCCATCGGGAGGCAGTCTCTTGTGACCAATGGGCACAGAGCTCTGCAGGCTTGTCCTTTGCATGGATGTTCTTGTTTGTGGAAATCCAGCTCAGAGCCATCTCCTGATGTGTAAGAATTTCCCAGACTAGACCCCTAGGCAAATCCCACAGGGCCAGGGACTCCTTTCTTCATTGTATTTGTCTGTTTGACTGAAAACCAGAAATGGCATATATTTCTTTCAATCTGGTCTATCATCCAGGCCTTGGAGTAATATTTCCCCTCCCCCTCAATAGGCTTGGGTTCCGGTGATGAATTATCGTCAGTTGTCCATGATTTCGCAGATGAGGAAACTGAGAGTCGGAGAGGGTGGAGGACTGTCCAAGGGAGAATGGGATATCCTTCCAGGAACACTGGCTCCTGGGTTTTTAATGAGCTTCCTACCCAGCATGGTCATTAAGTGGCAAGGGTTGACATTGAGAATAAACTATTGGTGGAAATGAAAAAGGCTTTTTGAAAGAATGTGCCTACCAGCTGTGCATCTTATGGAGTATTTTCATTGTACTTCCCAGCCCTTGGAAAGTGCTGGGCACAGGGCAGATGCTTCATCATTTTTATTGAATAAGTTCAATGTCACACAATTGTATCTGTAGTGTCAGCAACACTATGAGGTATATTAGAACAGTGATGGTCCCAGTTGGTACCCACAAGGATATTTTAAAAAAATGAAACAAATCTCTCTGATCATCACCAAGGCTATCAGAGGTCTACTGCAGACTCCACACAAGGGAGGGTCTACCTCTTGGGACATCCCCACTTCAGCATCTCCCTAAACCAGCAATCTAGGACAGCTGAGTACACTTGAAGTTCCTTCCTTGACCTTGGGAGTTTTTTTGGAAGACAATTTTTTGACAGACAGGGGTGGGGCAAGGTTTTGGGATGTTTCAAGTGCAGTCCATTTATTGTGCACTCTATTTCTGTTTCTGTTCCCTGGAGGCTCAGTTGGTAAAGAGTCTGCCTGCAATGAGGGAGACCCGGGTTTAATCCCTGGGTCAGGGAAATCCCCTGGAGAAGGAAATGACAGCCCACTCCAGTATTCTTGCCTGAAGAATTCAATGGACTGAGGAGCCTGGTGGGCTACCAAGGGCTGGACATGGCTGAGTGATCAAACTCTTATTTCTATTATTATTTCACCAGCTCCACCTCAGATCATCAGGCATTAGATCCTAGAGGTTGGGGGCCCCTGCTTTAGTTCCCTCTTTCATCTTCTACACAGCTCCAGCATGCTTCCTCCTCCTCTTCCACCTGCAGAACTACCTGCTGGGCTTCTCTGAGTGTGATTAAGAGTTTCCTTCCCTCACTGTCTTTCCTCTGAGTCCCTTTTCCTAAATGGGTTTCCATGATCTCCTTTAGGCACTTTTTCCCCAGGTGGTGCTAGTGGTAAAGAACCTACCTGCCAATGCAGGAATCCTATCCCTGGGTTGGGAAGATCCCCTGGAGGAGGGCACCCAGCCCACTCCAGTATTCTTGCCTGGAAAATTCCCATGGACAGAGGAGCCTGGTGGGCTCTGACAGTCAGACGTGATTGAAGCGACTTAGCACAGCATACCATAGGACCTTTGAACTGCAGACTCATGTGATTGTTTGGATTCTTTGGAGTCCCTTGTTATTCCACGTGTATGTTAGGGTCAGCTTGTATATTGCTTCCTAAAGGCCTGGAGAGGGTAATAGACAGGAAGGCCAGGGGTCTCCAGACAGAGGGAATAGGCTGCAAGTGTCAGACGTTTTTTCATCTCTTAAGCAGCTGGAGGAACGAAACGAGTGCTACATTTTTTCCCCTTCTCAATACAAATTTAAGAGGTTTCTCTTAAAATTTTGTGTTGCTATGACGACTCCTGGCTCCACCTGAACTTAACTTTTCTCAAACCTTCAGCTAAGCAATGCATTTTGTCTTAAGGAAAGGTTTGTCTTAAGCTATGTTAATATACTACGTATTTCTGCTAGACTCTGTCTTCAGGTCGGTTCCCCCTAAAGGCTCAGAACCGACTTGACAAACCAATATGTTTTACTCATACCTGTTCTCCTAATCTATGTTAATGAAATGATATATTTGCTTGGAAATCTGCCTTTCTTCAAAATTCATGTCAATCATTCTATGGCCCGGGATGACTCACCTGCTGCCAATATTATCTCAATGCATGTTGTGGGTGAGGGACCTGGTGTCATTCTCTGAGACATTGCCTTTCTTTCATTAGCAGACTGCTAGTGGCTGTATAACATCTGCCTAAAGACTAGCAGGGGGTACTCTTACTGCCCCCGTCTGATGTCTATGTCAGCAGCTTTCTCTATCTCTTTTATACTTTAATAAAACTTTATGACACAAAAGCTCTGAGCGATCAAGCTTTGTCAACTGGCCCTGGATTGAATTCTTCTCCTCTGGAGGCCAAAAATCCTGGCGCCTTTTGTGGTTCAGCAATGACCTTTCAGTCTTTTGTAATTCATATTGAATCTTCATTTCAGATTGAAGATGCATTCCATGGTATTGCCATCTTAAGTCTTTCCATCGCTATGGAATATCTGTGCATGTATTCAGGATATTTTTCAGCAATCGTGTATAATTTCCAATGTGCCAGTCTTGTCATCCTCATTACACCCATGGCAAAATATTTTATTAATGTTGACACTATCAAAAGGAAATTGTTTTTTTAAATTCCTTTTCAGATTATTATTTGCTAGTGTATACAGATAAAACTGTGTAATCATTCATTTTTATCAGCTTGGACAGCTTGATAGTTGTCTTTACTTTCTTTACTTCCTCATACTTTAAGATTATCCTAGCTTATATATTTACTGTCTCGCCCCTAGTCTCAATCGTTTATTCAAAGAATTTCTGTCCTTTTTTTTAAACACTGAATTATTTTTGACAATGCTGGGTCTTTGTAGCTAGATGCCTAGTTGTAGTGAGCAGAGGCTACCCTCTAGTTGACTTGCCATGGCTTCTCATTGCAGCGCTTTCTCTGGTTGCAGAACTTGGGCTCTGGAGCATGCAAGTACTTCAATAGTTGTACAGGGGCTTAGTTGCCCCTGGGCATGTGGAATCCTCTAGGACCAGGGGTTGAACCAGTGTTCCCTGCATTGGTAGGCAGATCCTTTACCACTGGGCCACCAGGGACATTTCCTGTTCTTTTTCATTATAGAGTGATATTTAAAACATACATGTAGGAGCTAAATATGCTCAGCTGACAATATTTGGAAATATACATGTATTCCAGCTTATATATTCAGTTGAAGGTAATTTGTGATGATGTCTCCATGAATCTTGTAACCTTTCCTTTTGTTTATCCATAACTTACCATTCCAATGGTAAGATACCTGGCTTCCACCACTTGTCATGTATGGAATTCAGTGCTTGTCCCATGTGGTTACTGAAACAACTGTCAGACTGTCTTCCAAAGGGGGCTGTGCATGCATCCCACCAGTATCTTGAGTATGTTTCTGTAGGAGAGTTTACTATCAGTATACCCTCCGTGGCCAGGTGTCTATTTCAATCTTTACCAGTTATGAATGGGCTTGTTTGCTCTAGTGTTCTTGGACAATTTGAGGACTCCTGTCTAGTTATGAGGGACACAGGAATCTCCTTGAGGCTTGGCAGGGCAATCAGCACACTTCTCGAGGTGAGGAGGGAGACCCAGGGTCCCTTTCCAGTTGCCACAGGGATATTGGGATTCCTACCAATTTTCAAGAGGAGTCAGGCATCATCACCTTTTGAATCATTGAATTCTGCATGCCTCTCGAGGTGTCAACGGGATGTGAGGCCTCCTGTCGATAAGAGGCGGGGACCTAGGACTTTCTCTATGCTCTCCATAGGGGATTCACACATCCCTTCATCCTGTGAGATGAAAGATGAGCCTGCATTCAAGCCACTGTAGGGAAATCGGACCTTCTTTCGAGTCAGGGCGTCTCAGGGTCAATTCCACTTGAGGCAGCAAACTCAGGGTCCCTCCCACATACTTACTGCTGAGAGACACCTCCTCTGGTTGTGCTTGTGGAATGGTGGCATACCTCTTGAGTGGAAGCCAGGGAATCAGCTCTCATTTCAAGATGATTTGGGGTACATGGAGCTTTCCTCGAGTTGCTGTGCTGAACTTGGTGTTCTTCTAGACTTGGGACAGTGTTCTCGGGATCTCTGCAGTTGCCTAAAGGAAGCCAACCCACTTGTCGTGTTTGATGCAGAACACGGGATGGCTCTGAAGCCAATGCAGTGGAATAGGGACTCATCTCGAGTTGATTTGGGATACACGAAGCTATTTCCCATTGCTTCAGTGACATCAGGGTCCCTCTGGACTTGAGACAGTGTTCTTGGGGACTCTCTGGAATTCCATCAAGCAAGTAATGGCTCCTTACGTATTTGATGGGGAACACGGAATTGCTCTGCATGCAATGCAGGGGAATCAAGCCTCATCTCGCGGCGAGAAGGCAGTCTCATGGTTTCTCTCGAGTTGCGGCGCGAACCTGGGGTATATTCTCCAGGTACGGCGGGGATGGCCCTTCAAAACTCATGTTTGTTCAGCGACGTCAGGACTCCTGTCTAGTTACGAGGGACACCTCAGGAATCTCTTCGAGGCTTGGCAGGGCAATAGGGACGCTTCTCAATGTGAGGCGGGAGACCCAGGGTTCCTTTCCAGTTGCCACAGTGAGACTGGGATTCCTATCAATTTTCAAGAGGAGTCAGGCGTCATCACCTTTTGAAACATTGAATTCCGCCTACCTCCATGTCAAAGGGATGTGAGACCTCCTGGCGTGATGAGGCCAGGACTTAAGGCTTTCTCTAGGGTCTCCGTATTGGATTCAGACATCCCTTCATCTTGTGCAATGAAAGACGAACCTGCATTCAAGCCACTGCAGGGAAATCCGGCCTTCTTTCTTGTCAGGGCATTCGGACTCCATTCCACTTGAGGCAGCAAACTCAGGGTCCCTCCCCCATATCTATTGATGAGAGAAGCCTCCTCTTGGGGTGCTTGTGGAAAGTTGGCATACCTCTTAAGTTGAATCCTGGGAATCTGCTCTCATCTCGAGATGATTTGGGGTACATAGAGCTTTCCTCAAGTTGCTGTGCTGAACCTGGTGTTCCTCTAGACATGGGACAGTGTTTTTGGGGAGTCTCTGGAGTTGCCTAAAGAAAGTGAAGCAACTTGTCTTGCTTGATGGGGAAAGCGGAATTTCTCTGGAGCTAATGTGGCAGAATCGGGCCTCATCTCCAGTTGATTTGGTGTACACGGAATTATTTCGTATTGCTGCGGTGACCTCAGGGTCCCTCTAGGCTTGTGAGTGTATTCTTGGGGACTCTCTGGAGTTCCATCAAGCAAGTCAAGGCTCCTACGCATTTCATGGGGAAAACGGAATTGCTTTGCACGCAACGCAGAGGAATCTGGCCTCATATAGTGGCGAGGGGATGTCTCATGCTTTTTCGCGAGTTGCGCTGGGAACCTGGAGTATATTCTCGAGTTACAGCGGGGATGGCCCTTCAAAAGTCGTGTTTGTTCAGCGACGTCAGGACTCCTGTCTAGTTATGAGGGACACCTCAGGAATCTCTTCGAGGGTTGACACATCAATAGGGACGCTGCTAGAGGTGAGGCGGGAGACCCAGGGTCCCTTTCCAGTTGCCACAGGGATACTGGGATTCCTATCACTTTTCAAGAGGAGTCAGGCATCATCACCTCTTGAAGCAATGAACTCTTGGTGCCTCTCTAGGTGTCAAAGGCATGTGAGGCCTCCTGTCGAGAGGAGGAGGGGAACTAGGGCTTTCTCTAGGGTCTCCACAAGGGATTCAGACATCCCATTGTCTGGTGAGATGAAAGACAAGCCTCCATTCAAGCCACTGCAGGGAAATCAGGCCTTCTTTTGAGTCAGGGCATCTCGGTGTCCATTCCATTTGACGCAGCAAACTCAGGGTCCAACTCACATACCTATTGCTGAGAGAAGCCTACTCTAGAGGTGCTTGTGGAAAGTTGGCATACCACTTGAGTCAAAGCCAGGGAATCAGCTCTAATCTCGAGACGATTTGGGGTACATGGGGCTTTCTTCGAGGTGCTGTGTTGCAACTGGTGTTCCTCCAGACTTGGGACGGTGTTCTCGGGGAATCTCTGGAGTTGCCTAAAGGAAGTAAAGCCACTACTCCTGTTTGATGGGGAACACGGGATGGCTCTGGAGCAAATGCAGGGGAATTGGGCCTCGGCTCGAGTTGATTTGCAGTATGGAGCTATTTCGCATTGCTGCGGTGACACAAGGGTCCCTCTAGACTTGTGACAGTGTTCTTGGGGACTCTCTGGAATGCCATCAAGCAAGTCAAGATTCCTTACGTGTTTGATGGGGAAGACGGAATTGCTCTGCAATGCAGAGCAATCAGGCCTCATCTTGCGGCCAGGGGGAAGTCTCATGGTTTATCTCAAGTTGCGGTGGGAACGTGGGGCATATTCTCGAGTTAAGGTGGGGATAGACTTTCAAAACTCCTGTTTGTTAAGAGACATCAGGACTCTTGTCTAGTTATGAGAGACACCTCAGGAATCTCTTTGAGGCTTGGCAGGGCAATAGGGACGCTTCTTGAAGTGAGGCAGGAGACCCTGGGTCCAATTCCAGTTGCCACAGTGATATTGGGATCCCTATCACATTTCAAGAGGAGTCAGGCATCGTCACCTTCTAAGCATTGAACTCCGCGTGCCTCTCGAGATGTCAAAGGGATGTGACGCCTCCTGTCGAGATGAGGCGGGGACATAGGGTTTCCTCTAGGTCCTCCACAGGGGATTCAGACATCCCTTCATCTTGTGAGATGAAAGACGAGCCTACATTAAAGCCACTGCAGGGAAATCTGGCCTTCTTTTGAGTCAGGTCATCTTGGTGTTCATTCCACTTCAGGAAGCAAACTCAGGGTCCAACTCACATACATATTGCTGAGAGAAGCCTCCTCTTGAGGTGCTTGCAGAAAGTTGGCATACCTCTTGAGTCGAAGCAGGGAAATCAGCTCTAAATCTCAAGACGATTTGGGGTACATGGGGCTTTCCTCGAGTTGCTGTGTTGCACCTGGTGTTCCTCTACACTTGGGACAGTGTTCTTGGGGAATCTCTGGAGTTGCTTAATGAAGTCATGCCACTTGTGTTTGATGGGGAACGCAGAATGACTCTGGAGCCAATGCAGGGGAATGGGGCAGCATCTCGAGTTGATTTGGGGTAGACGGATCTATTTCCCGTTTCTGCACTAACCTCACGGTCACTCTAGACTTGTTACAGTGTTCTTGGGTACTCTCTGGTGTCCCATCAAGCAAGTCAAGGCTCCTTACATGTTTGATGGGGAACACAGAATTGCTCTGCATGCAATGCAGAGGAACCGGGGCTCATCTCGTGGCCAGGGAGAAGTATCATGGTTTTTCTCGAGTTGCGGTGGGATCCTGGGATATATTCTCGAGTTACGGTGGGGATGGCCCTTCAAAACTCGGATTTGTTCAGCTATGTCAGGACTCCTGTCTAGTTAAGAGGGACACCTCGGGAATCTCTTCGAGGCTTGGCAGGCAATAGGGACGCTTTTGGAGATGAGGCGTGAGACCCAAAATCCCTTTCCACTTGTGACATGGATATTGGGATTCCTATCACTTTTCAAGAGGAGTCAGGCATCGTCACCTCTTGAAGCAATGAACTCTTGGTGCCTCTCTAGGTATCAAAGTCATGTGAGGCCTCCTGTCGAGATGAGATGGGGAACTAGGGCTTTCTCTAGGGTCTCCACAGGGGATTCAGACATCCTTTCATCTGGTGAGATGAAAGACGAGCCTGCATTAAAGCCACTGCAGAGAAATCGGGCCTTCTTTTGAGTCAGGGCATCTCGGGGCCCATTCCACTTCAGGCAGCAAACTCAGGGTCCAACTTACATACCTATTGCTGAGAGAAGCCTCCTCTAGAGGTGCTTGTGGAAAGTTGGCATACCTCTTGAGTTGAAGCCAGGAAATCAACTCTAATCTCGAGACGATTTGGGGTACATGGCGCTTTCCTCGAGTTGCTGTGTTACGCTTGGTGTTCCTCTAGACTTATGACAGTCTTCTCGGGGATTCCCTGGAGTTGCCTAAAGGAAGTCAAGCGCCTTGTCGAGTTTGATGGGGAAAGTGGGATGGCTCTGGAGCCAATGAAGGGGAATCGGGCCTCATCTCGAGTTGAAATGAGTGAATCACGTGTGAATCACGTGTGCATCAAGTGTGAATCACGTGTCCATCATGTGTGTGTCACGTGTGCATCACGTGTGCATCACGTGTGTGTGACATGTCCATCACGTGTGAGTCACGTGTTCATCAGGTGTGTGTCACGTGTCCATGACGGGTGAATCACGTGTTCATCACATGTGTGTCACTTGTGTGTCACGTGTGCATCACGTGTGTGCACGTGGGAATCACGTGTGCGTCACGGGTGCGTCATGTGTGCATCACGTGTCCATCAGGTGTGCGTCACTGGTGCATCACGTGTCCATCACGTGTGCGTTACGTGTGCGTCACGAGTTCATCATGTGTGCGACATGTGTTCATCACGTGTGCATCACGTGTGCATCAAGTTTGCGTCACGTGTGAATCACGTGTTCGTCATGTGTGTGTCACGTGTTCATCACGTGTCCATCATGTGTACATCACGTGTGAGTTACATGTGCGTCTCGTGTGCATCACATGTTCGTCATGTGTGCGTCACGTGTTCGTCACGTGTGTGTCACGTCTGCATCACGTATTCATCACATATGTGTTACGTGTGCATCACATGTGCATCACATGTGCGACACGTGTGCGTCACGTGTTCGTCACGTGCGCATCACGTGTGCATCAAGTTTGCGTCATGTGTGAATCATGTGTTCATCACGTGTGTGTCACGTGTTGATCACGTGTCCATCATGTGTGCATCACATGTGCGTCACGTGTGCATCTCGTGTGCATCACGTGTTCGTCACGTGTGCGTCACGTGTGTGTCATGTGTGCATCACGTATTCATCACATATGGGTTATGTGTGCATCACGTGTTCATCACGTGTGAGTCACATGTGTATCACACGTGAATCACGTGTGCATCACGTGTTCATGACTTGTTCATCACATGTGCCTCACATGTTGTTCACTTGTTCACAACGTCTGTGTGACGTGTGCATCATGTTTTCATCACGTGTGCATCACGTGTTCATCACATGTGAGTCACGTGTTCTTCACGTGTGAATCATATGTCCATCACATGTGCATCACTTGTGCAACACGTGTTCGTCACGTGTTCGCCACGTGTGCGTCACCTGTGAATCACTTGTTCATCACGTATTCATCACGTGTGTGTTATGTGTGCATCACGTGTTCATCACATGTGTATCACGTGTGAATCACGTGTGCATCACCTGTTCATTACATGTGCATCACGTGTGAATCACGTGTTCATCACGTGTGCCTCACTTGTGCACCACATGTTCATCACATGTGCATCACGTGTGCATCACGTGTTCATCACGTGGGCATCACGTGTGCACCTCATGTGCACCTTGTGTGCATCACGTGTGAATCAGGAAAAGAACTGAATGGGATAGACTAGAGATCTCTTCAAGAAAATTAGAGATACTAAGGGAACACTTCATGCAAAACTGGGTTTGATAAAAGATAGAAATGCTATGGACCTAGCAGAAGCATAAGCTATTAAGAAGATGTGGCAAGAATACACAGAAGTACTGTAGAAAATATCTTCATGACCCAGATAATCACAACGGTGTGATCACTCACCTAGAGCGAGACATCCTGGAGTGTGAAGTCAAGTGGCAATTAGAAAGCATCGTAAGAACAAAGCTAGTGGAGTTGATGGAATTACAGTTGAAGTATTTCAAATACTGAATGATGATGCTGTGAAAGTGCTGCACTCATAATGCCTGCAAATTTGGAAATCTCAGCAGTGGCCACAGGACTGGAAAAGGTCAGTTTTCATTCCAAATAGAAAGAAAGGTAATCCCAAAGAATGCTCAAAACACCACACAATTATGCTCATCTCACACGCTAGTAAAGTAATGCTCAAAATTCTCCAAGCCAGGCTTCAGGAATACGTGAACTGTGAACTTCCAGATGTTCAAGCTGGCTTTAGAAAAGGCAGAGGAACCAGAGATCAAACTGCCAACATCTGCTGGATCATTGAAAAAGCAAGAGAGTCCCAGAAAAAAAAAAATCTATTTCTGATTTATTGACTACACCAAAGCCTTTGACTGTGTGGATCACAATTAACTGTGGAAAATTCTGAAAGAGATGGGACTACCAGACCACCTGACCTGCCTCTTGAGAAACCTGTATGCAGGTCAGGAAGCAACAGTTAGAACTGGACATGGAACAACAGACTGGTTCCAAATAGGAAAAGGAGTACGTCAAGACTGTACGTTGTCACCCTGCTTATTTAACTTATATGCCGAGTACATCATGAGAAATGCTGGGCTGGAAGAAGCACAAGCTGGAATTAAGATTGCCAAGAGAAATATCAATAATCTCAGACATGCAGATGACACCACCCTTATGGCAGAAAGTGAAGAAGAACTAAAAAGCCTCTTGATGAAAGTGAAAGAGGAGAGTGAAAAAGTTGGCTTACAGCTCAACATTCAGAAAACTAAGATCATGGCAACAGGTCCCATCACTCCATGGGAAATCGATGGGGAAACAGTGGAAGCAGTGTAAGATTTTATCTTTTTGGGCTCCAAAATCACTGCAGATGGTGATTGCAGCCATGAAATTAAAAGAAAATTACTCCTTGGAAGGAAAGTTATGACCAACCTAGATAGCATAATAAAAAGCAGAGACACTACTTTGCCAACAAAGGTCCCTCTGTTCAAGGCTATGGTTTTTCCAGTGGTCATGTACAGATGTGAGAATTGGACTGTGAAGAAAGTTGAGCACCGAAGAGTTTATGCTTTTGAACTGTGGTGTTGGAGAGGACTCTTGAGAGTTCCTTGAACTGCAAGGGCATCCAACTAGTACATCCTAAAGGAGATCAGTCCAGGGTGTTCATTGGAACGACTGATTCTGAAGCTGAAACTCCCATAATTTGGCCACCTGGTGCGAAGAGCTGACTCATTGGAAAATACCCTGATGCTGTAAGGGATTGGGGACAGGAGGAAAAGGGGATGACAGAGGATGAGATGGCTGCATGGCATCACCGACTCGATGTACATGAGTTCGAGAAATCTCCTGGAGTTGGTGACTGACAGGGAGGCTTGGCGTGCTGTGATTCATGGGGTCCCAAAGAGTCAGACATGACTGAGCGACTGAACGGAACTGAACTGATATGAATAACTAATTAAAAGTAAAGTAAAGTTGCTCAGTCATGTCCAACTCTTTGTGGCCCCATGGACTGTAGCCTACCAGGCTCCTCTGTCCATGGGGTTTTCCAGGCAAATGTACTGGAGTGGGTGGCCATTTCCTTCTCCAGGAGATCTTCCTGACCCAGGGATCTAACCTGGGTCTCCAGCATTGCAGACAGATGCTTTACCATTTGAGCCATATAATTCCATTGCTAACACGTGCAAGGGGCTACTCTTTCTGCCCTCTTCTGATGCCTATGTCAGAAGATTTCTCTATCTCCTTTATACTTTAATACAACTTTATTACACAAAAGCTCTAAGCAATCAAGCCTCGTCTCTGGACCTGAATTGAATTCATCTCCTCTGGAGGCCAAGAATTCCAGTGTCTTTGCGTGGTTCAGCAATACCTTTCAAGATCATCCTGGAGATTCTGGCCATGTTCCTCAGGAACATGGTCAGATAGGAGGTCACCCTTGAGACTGTGGGCTTTTGACCCAGGTGCAGGGTGTTGGAGTGGCGGGAATCCTGGATAATTTGCACATGTAACCCCAGGTAAAGGGTCTGGGAGGTAAGGTCACCTTGGAGACTGTGAATATGCTACCCAAGGTGCAGGGTGTGGGAAATAATGTCACCCTGGAGAATGTAGACTTCTAGCACAAGGGATGAGTTCTTGACATTGGGGTCTCATGGGAGACTGGATGATTCCGCTCAGACAGTGTGTGGGGATGGGATTCACCCTGGAGACTGTAGATATGTGATCTCAGGTACAGGATTTCCGAGGGGGTCACCCTGGAGCCTGAGAATATGTGATTCCAGGTGCAGAGTCTGCAAGGGAGTCACCATGGAACCTGTGTTTGTGTGACTCCAGGTGAGGTCTACAAAGTTTTGACAAACAGGAGACTGTGGACATGTGACCCCTATTACAGGGTCTTGGAGGGGGGAACCTTTGTGGCCAGGGTCATGGGATGCAAGGTTATATGTCTGGGAGGTGGGGATACCCTGAGAGTATGGAAGTGTGACCCCAGGTACAGGTTCTGGGAGTTGGTGCCATCCTGAAAATGGTGGACATTTCACCCGAGGTATGGTTTCTGGGAGGTGGGGTCACCCTGAAGACTCTGGACATGTGACCCCAAATGCAGGGTCTGGGAGGTAGACTCACCGTGGAAAAAGTGGACTTGTGACCCCAGATACAGGATCTTGAGGGTGGGGTCACCTGGAGGCTGTGGACTTGTGACACCAAGTACAGGTTATACAGGGGGCCACCTTCGAGACTGTGGACATGTGATCACAGGTGTATGGTATGGGAAGTTTGGTAACCTAGGAGATTGTGGATATATGACAGTAGGTACAGGGTCTCAGGTATGTCCCCATGGAAAGTGTGGACATGTGACCCCAGGTGCAGGTTTGGGTGGGGTCACCCTGGAGACTGTGGTCGTGTGACCCAAAGTTCAGGGTAGGAAAAGGGTTTCACCCTGTAGACTGTGGATCTATGACCACAGGTACAGGATCTGGTGGTAGTCACTGTGGCGATGATGGACGTATGAAACCTAGTACAAGTTCACGGAGGGGGTCACCCTCCAAGACTGTGTACATGTGACCCTCGTTTCGGGGTCTGGGTTGAGGTCACTCTGGAAACTATTTGCCGTGTGACTTAGATGCAGGGTTAGGGGACGCGTTTACTTTGAAGATTGTGGTCATGTGACCTCAAATGCACCATTTGGGAGGCAAATCATCTTGGAGACTGGATACGTGACCGTAGATCCAGGGTCTGAATGGGATTCCCCAAGGTGAGATTGTGAATATGTGACTCCAGGTGCAGGGCCTGCGAGGGAGTCACCTTGGAACCTGTGTTTGTGTGACTCCAGGTGGAGGGTCTGGGAAGTGACGACACTCTGGAGACTGTGAACATGTGACCCCATTACAGGGTCTTGGAGGGGGTAACCCTGGCATCCAAGATCATGGGACACCATGTTAAATGTCTTGGCGTGTGGTAACCGAGACTATGGAAGTGGGACCCCAGGTACAGGTTCTGGGAATTGGGGCCAACCTGAGTGACTGTGGATGTTTCACCCTAGGTACAGTTTCTGGGAGGTGGGGTCACCCTGGAGACTCTCGACAAGTGACCCCAAGTGCAGAGTCTGGGAGGGGTCTCACCCTGGAAACAGTGGACTTGTGACCCTAGGTACAGGGTCTTAACGGTAGAGTCATCCTGGAGTCTGTCGACTTGTGACACCAGGTACAGGTTTAGGAGGGGGATCACCCTGGATACTGTGGATGTGTGATCACAGGTGCATGGTATTGGAAGTGGGGAAGTCCAGGAGACTGTATATATGACACTAGGTACAGGGTCTGGGGGATGACACCATGGAGAATATGGACTTGTGATCCCAGGTGCAGGTTCACAAGGTTCAGGGTACAAAATGGGTCTCATCAGGCAGACTGTTGAACTGTGACCACAAGTTCAGGATCTGCTGGTGGTCACTGTGGCAATGGTGATCGTGTGAAATCTGGAACAAGTTCAGGGAAGAGGTCACCCGTGAGACAGTGGACATCACTCTGGAGACTGTGGATGTGTGAGTAAGGTGCAGGGTTAGGGGATGGGGTCACTTTGAAGATTGTGGACATATGACCCCAGATGCACTGATTGGGGAGGCAAGTCATCCTGGATAGTGGGCATTCGACCCTAGATGCAAGGTCTGACCTGGGTCCCCCAAGACACTAGGATATCTGAACCCAGGTACAGGGTCTAGGATGGGGGTGATCCAGGAAACTCTGTATATGTGACCTCAGGTACAGTGTCTGGGAGGTACGGGGTCACTCTGGGGACTGCAGGCATTTAATGGCAGGGAAATGGTCTGGAAGGGGTGTCACCCTGCATGATGTGGATATGTGAGCCCAGGTGCAGTGGGCAAAGTGGGGTTCACGCTGGAAACTGTTGACATGTGACTCCAGGTGCAGGGTATGGGAGGGCGAACATCCTGGAGATTGTGGATGTGTGTAAATAAGCACAGGGTCTGGCAGGGGAGGGTTACCCTGGAATCTGTGGCCAAGTCACCAAAGGTATAGGGCATGAGAGGTCGGGTCACACCGGATACTGAGAACATGTGACCCAAGTTACAGAGACCAGGAAGGGGGTCACCACGGAGCCTGTGAATCTGTTAGTACATGTGCAGAGTCTGGGAAATGACATCACACAAAAGTCTAGGGACATGGGATGCCAGGTGAACGGTCTGGGAGGGAGTCACCCTGGAGTCAGTTGACGTGTGACCCTGGGTACAGGCACTTGTGGGTGGGGAAAGCCTCGAGACTGTGGACATGTGATCCCAGTTACTAGCCCTTGAATGTGGGTAAATCCAGGAGACTCTGGACATGTGACCCCAGGTATAGGGTGGGGAAGTTGGAGTCACCCTGGCGACTGTGCCAATGTAATCACATGTACAGAGTCTGGGGAGGCGTGTATTCCTGGCCAACATGTACATGTAACCCCAGGTAGAGGGTTAGAGATACGGGGTCACCCTGGAGACTGGGGCAATGTGACCAGAATTACAATATTCTATGAGGTGTAGTCACCCTGGAGACTGCGGAGGTGTGAGACCTGGTGCATGATCTGGGAGGGGTTGCCACCCAGGAGACCATGGATGTGTGACCCTAGCTAGGTTCACGGGCTTGGAATTGGTGTCACCCTAGAACCAGTGGGTGTTTGAACCGAGTACAATTGTTTGACAGGTGGTGTTACCCTGGGCGCTGCGGACATATGAACCCAGGTGCAAGTTCTGGCAAGTGGGGTCACCCTGAGTCTATCTACGTGTGACCCTAGGTACAGGGTTTGGGAGTTGGTGAATGTGCCCATGTGACACCATGTACAGTGTCTAGGAGGGTGTTCACCCTAGAGACTGTGGGTATGTGTCCCAAGGTACAGTGTCTGGAGTGTGAGGCCATGCTAGAATCTGTGGACATGTGACACTGGGTGCTGGGGTCAATAGTCCAGCATCTGGAAGACTGTGGTTATGTGAGCCCTGGTACAGTGATTTGGATGAGTCACCTGTGAGACTGTGGATATGTGGCTCCAAGTGCAGGGTCTATGAGGGAGTCATCCTGGAACCTCTGTTTGTGTGCCTGCAGGTGAAGGTTCTGGGAAGTGATGACATACAGGAGACTGTGGACATGTAAACCACATTACAGGGTCTTGGAGGGTGTAACCCTGTGGACCAGGGGCATGGAACAGCCTCAATGTCTATGGAAGAGTGACTCCAGGTACCGTTTCAGGGAGTTGGGACCATCCTGAAAACAGTAGACGTTTATCCCCAGGTAAAGTTTCTGGGAGGTGAGATCACACTGGAGACAGGAGTGTGACCCCAGGTATGGGATCTTGAGGGTGGGGCCATCCTGGTGGCTGTGGACTTGTGACACAAGGTACAGGAATGGGATCGGGGTCACCTTGCAGACTGAGCATGTGATCCCAGGTGCATGATATGGGAAGTGGGGTAACCCGGGAAACTGTGGATATATGACACTACGTATAGGGTCTGCGCAGATATACGACACTAGGTACTGGAGTGGGCAACCCACTCCAGTACTCTTGCTTGGAAAATCCCATGGATGGAGGAGCCTGGTAGGCTGCAGTCTATGGGGTCCCTAAGAGTCAGACATGACTGAGTGACTTCATTTTCCCTTTTCACTCTCATGCTTTGGAGAAGGAAATGGCAACCCACTCCAGTGTTCTTGCCTGGAGAATCTCAGGGATGGGGGAGCCTGGTGGGCTGCCATCTATGGGGTCGCAGAGTTGGACACGACTGGCATGACTTAGCAGCAGCAGCAACAGCAGCAGCAGCAGTACAGGGCCTGGGGGATGTCACCATGGAGAGTATGGACATGTGACCCCAGGTGCAGGTTTGGCAGGGATGACCCTGGAGACTGGCTAGGTGAACCAAGGTTTAAGGTACAAAATGGTCTCACCCTGCAGACTACGGACCCTGACCACAGCTACAGGATCTGGTGGTGGTCACTGTGGAGATGGTGCATGTGTGAAACCTGATAGAAGTTCAAGGAGGGGGTCAATATGGAGAAGGTGGAGGTGTGACCCTTTGTGCAGGGTCTGGAGTGAGGTCATTCTGGAAACTGTGGCTGTGTGACTAAGGTTCAGGGTTAGGGACTGGGGTCACTTTGCAGAATGTGGACATGTGACTCCACATGCACCGTTTGGGTCATCCTGGAAACTGTGGACAAGTCACCAAAGTACAAGGTATGAGAGGTGGTGTCACACTGGAGACTGAGGACATGGGATCCAAATTACAGGGTCTGGGAAGGGGATCACCATGGAGACTGTGGATCTGTGACCACAGGTATAGGGTCTGGGAAGTGATATCACACAGGAGACTGTGGACATAGGATGCCAGGTGAAGGGTCTGGGAGGGAGTCACCCTGGAGTCTGTGGACGTATGACCCCAGGTAAAGGCTCTTGAGGGTGGGGAAAGCCTGGTGACTGTGACCTGTGTGACCCCAGGTACAGGGTTGGGAATATAGCATCGCCCTGGAGACTGTGCAAATGCGACCCCAGGTACAGGGTCTGGGGAGAGGTGTCATCCTGGACACTGTTGATATGTAACCTCAAGTACAGTGTCTGAGATATAGGGTCACCCTGGAGACTGAGGCCATGTGGCCAGAGGTACAATAGTCAGTGAGGTGGGTTCACCTTGGAGACTGTGGATGTGTAACCCCAGCTGCAGTGTCTGGGAGGGGTGTCAACCTGGAGACTGAGGACATGTGAGACCAGGTGCATGATCTGGGAGGGGTTGCGACCCAGAAGACTATGGATCTGTGTCCCCAATATCAGACTTTGGTGTGGATGTTACCATGGAGACTGTGGATGTTTGACACCAGGTGAAGGGACAGGGAAGGGCATCACCCTCGAGACCCTGGAGGTAGGAGCCCAGGTTCAGAGTCTGGGAAGGGAGTTCTTCAGGAGTCTGTGGAAATGTTATGTCAGAAAAAGGGCCTGCAGTGGTTACCCTGGTGACTATGTACTTGTGACACATAATACAAATACTGAGATTGGGGGTCATCCTGCAGACTGGAGAAATGTAACCACAGGTGCAGATTCTGAGGACAGGGTCACCTTGGAGACTGTTGACATGTGACATCAGGTGCTTCATCTTGGAGGTAGATCATTCTGGAGATTCTGGACATGTGACCCCAGGAACAGGGTCTGAGAGGGGGTCACCCTTGAGATTGTGGGCTTTTGACCCAGGTACAGCATGTTGGAAGGGTGGTAACCCTGGAGAATGTGCACATTTGACACCATGTACAGGCTCTGGGAGGTGAGTTCACCCTGCTGACTATGGCTATGTGACCCAAGGTGTGACTCTGGAGACTGTGGATATGTGATCCAAGGTGTGAGTCTGGAGACTATGGATATTTCTCACCCAAATCAGGTCTGGGGATGGGGATCACACTGGAGGCTGTAGATATGTGACCCCAGGTGCAGGGTCTGCAAGAGGTACACCCTGGAGCCTGTGGATATGTGACCCTGGGTGCAGGATCTGGGTGCTTGGGTCACCCTGGAGACTGTGGTCATGTGAGCCCCAGTGTGGGGTTTTGAATGAGTCACCCTGGAGACTGTGGATAAGTGACTCCAGGTGCAGGGTCTGCAAAGGAGTAACCTGGAAACTGTGATTGTGACTCTAGGTGAAGGGTCTGGGAAGTGACGACACACAGCAGACTGTGGACATGTGATCCCCATTACAGGGTCATGGAGAGGGTAACCTTGGCTAACAGGGACATGGGAAACCAGGTTCAATGTGTGGGAGGTGGGGTAACCCTTAGAATTTGGAAGTGTGACCCCAGCTACAGGTTCTGGGAATTGGGTCCATCCTTAAAACTGTGGATGCTTCACACCAGTAGCTTCGGGGAGGTGGGGTCACCCTGAAGACTCTGGACATGTGACCACAAGTTCAAGTTCTTGGAGGTGGACTCGACATGGAAATAGTGGACTTGTGACCCCAGGTACAGGATCTTGAGGGTAGGGTCATCCTGGAGACTGTGGATTCGTGACACCAGGTATAGATTTTGGAGGGTTCACACTGGAGACTCTGGATGTATGTTTCCTCTGCAGGAGAGCTCCAGTGAACCTAGGTCTGTCTGAAAAATTCTTGGATCATGTGGGGAAACACCCTGTGCGTTAATCTGGACACCCAGGTTCAAATTTGCATATTTTTCTCGGGTGGCCCTAAAGTGGTGTAACCTATCCACATCTTGAAAATCCGTCCAATTGCCATTTTCTTACTTTTGACAGAGCTAACTTTGTTCCACCCCTGGGGTTTCTGAAGCACATGGGCGGCTCGCAACTCCTATCTTTGGGCCTATTTACACTGGAGTGTCACCTTACAGAGGTGACCACAGTAAGGGACCCAGCACTCTGAGACATATTCCCACAGTCTGCTTCCTCAAGGGCAGTACCAGTATCACCTAGATATGTGTTTGAAAGGTGGGAAAATGCACCAAGACACAGGGCACAGGCTCTCGAATTTAGGTCCTCTGAGCAGAACTAGAGGGTTCATGTCTTAGGAGCTAAAGAGTTCCTGCAAGGGACAGGTTTGAAAACACACTCTCTGTGGGTGCCTTTCCTTCCTTGAAGAAATATAGGTTTGCCAGTATCCTGCGAACTGAGAGTCACACAGTGCTTGAAAAGTGCTCGCTTAGACATGAGTTTTCAATGGTAATTTCCACTTGGGGCTGTAGTCAAACAGAGGGGTTCCACACTCACTGGGAAAGACAAGGCAATATCTAAATGTCTGTTCCATCCCGTTTTCTCTGTAGGAGAACTCTAGTGAACGTAAGTCTGTCTGGAAAATTTTTGGATCCTTTGGGGACACACCCTGTTTGTGAACCAGGATACCAGAATGAGGGGGCACAATTTGTGTTTCTCTCTGTGGACCTTAAAGCAATGTAGCCTAGCAACAGCTTGAAAATCCATCCACTTGCTCTTTTCTTGATTCTGAGAGAGCTAGATTTGCTCCTTCCTTTTTGATTTCTGAAGCAAGTGGGTGAATTTCAACTCCCAGCTGTGGGCCTTTTCACAGTGGAATGCCACCTCGCTGAAGTGAGTATAGTGAGGAACCTAGCCCTCTTGGACACACTCTCGCAGACTGCTTCCTCATGTGCAGTACTGGTATAACCTAGGAATGGCTTTGCAAGGCTTGGAAAGTGCAGGGAGAAACATGGCCTTGACTCTGGAATTTAGTTCCTCTGAGCACTACTGGAGGCCTCCCATCTGGGAAGCTAAACAGTTCCTGCAAGATAGAGGGTTGAGAATACACTCTCTTTTGATGCCTTTCTTTCCTTGAGGGAAGATATCTTTCCCTGCATTCTGTGAACTGAGAGTCACACACTGCTTGAAAAGTGCTTGCTTGGAGGTCATCTTTCAGGGGCACTTTCTCCTTGAGTCTGTGACAATAGGGAGGGGCAAACCAACTTCCAATGTCTGTTCCATCCCATTTTCCCAGCAGGAGAGGTCTAGTGAGCCTAGTTCTGTGGAAAATTCTTGGATCCTGCTGGGACACACCCTGTGTTTGAACCTGGATACCTGACCTACAGGGCACAATTCACATTTTTCTCTCAGGGGGCCCTAAAGTGGTTCGGCCTAGCAACAGCTTGAAAATCCGTCCAATTGCTCTTTTCTTACCTCTGACAGAGCTAGCTTTGCTCTACCTTTTGGGGTTTCTGAAGCAAGCGGGTGGCTCACACCTTGGAGCTTTGAGCCTGTCACTGGAATGTCACCTCACACAGTTGACCACAGTAAGGCACTCAGCCCTTTCAGACACACTCCTGCTGCCAGCTTTCTCATGGTCAGTACCGTTATGATCTAGGAATGTGTTTGTCAGACTCGGAAATTACAGGGAGACACACGGCCCTGACTCAGGAATATAGGTCCTCTCAGCAGACCTGCTGGTCTCATGTTTTAGAAGCTCAAAATTTCCTGCAAGATAGAGGTTTGAAAACACACTCTCTGTGGACGTCTTTCCTTCCTCAAAGGAAGATAGCTTTCTTCACATTCTGCGACCTGAGAGTCACACTCTGCTTGAAAAGTGCTTGCTTGCGAGTCTATTTTCAGTGGCAATATCTCCTTGAGGCTGTGACCATAAGTAGCGGCCCCACACTCACAGGGAAAGGCAAAGCAACATCCAAATGGCTGTTCCAACCAGTTTTCTCTGTAGAAGAACTCTGGGGAGCAAAGGTCTGTCTGGAAATTTCTTGAATCACGAGGGAACACATCCCGTGTGTGAACCTGAATAAAGGGCCTAGGGTGCACAATTTGTATTTCTCTCTCTGGAGCCATAAAGAGGTGTGGCTAGCAATTGCTTGAAAATCCACCCAATTACTTTTTTCTTACTTCTGACAGTGCAAACTTTAGTCCACCATTCAAGATTTCTGAAGCAAGTTGATGGCTCACAACTCCTGGTCACGTGCCGATTTGCCATGGAAAGTTACCTCATCTAGGTAAGCACAGTATGGTACTCAGCACCCTCAGACACACACCTGAAGCCTGTTTTCTCATGAGCAGACCTGGCGTTACTCAGAAATGTGTTTACAAAGCTCAGAAAATGCTCAAAAACACACTGCCCTTGCTCTGAAATTTAGGTCCTCTGTACCAACCTAGAGGTCTCATATCTTAGTATCTAGACAGTTCCTCATATAGAGAGCCTGTTTCCTCATGGGCAGTCCTGGTATGACCAAGAAATGTATTTACAAAGCTCAAAAAGTGCAGGAAAACACATTGCCCTGACTTTGGAATTGAGGTCCTCTGGGCAAATATGGAGAATTCACATCTTTGAAGCTAGACAGTTCCTAATAGACAGATTCTTGAAAACACACATTTCCTTCCTCAATGGAACGTAGGTTTCCAGTATTCCATGTCCATAGAGTCACATACTGCTTGAAAACACTTGTTGGAAGTCCTTTTTCATTAGCAATTGCTCCTGATAGTGTGACCATAGGGAAGGCCACCAAACTCACAGGAAAAGGAAAAGCAACAACCAAAGGTCAGTTCCATCATGTTTTCTCTGTAGTGGAGATTCAGTGTGCCTAGGTCTGTCTGGGAAATTCTTGGATCCTGAGTGGACACATCCTAGGTGTGAACATGGACAGTGGACCTTGGTGGCAAAATTCACCTTTCTCTCTCAGTTGGCCAAAAACAGTAGAGCATAACAACTACCTGGAAATGCATTTAGCTGCTGGTTTCTTACTTCTGGCAGTGATCACTTGGTACACCCTTTGGGATTTCTGAAGCAAGTAAGCAGCTAGCAACTCGTAGCCGCTCGCCCAATTACAGTGGAATGCTACATCATCTTGGTAAGCGCAGCATGGCACCCAGCAATCTCAGAAATCTTCCTGCAGCCTGTTTTTTCTTAAGGGCACTTCTGGTATGACCTAGGAATGTGTTTACAATGCTCAGAAAGAGTTCAGTTCCGTTCAGACGCTCAGCTGTATTCGACTCTTTGGGACCCCATGAATCGAAGCACACCAGGCCTCCCTGTCCATCACCAACTCCCGGAGCTTACACAAACTCATGACCATCGAGTTGGTGATGACATCCAGCCATCTCATCCTCTGTCATCCTCTTCTCCTCCTGCCCCCAAGCCCTCCCAGCATCAGGGTCTTTTCCAATGAGTCAACTCTTCACATCAGGTGGCCAAAGTACTGGAGTTTCAGTTTCAGCATCAGTCTTTCCAATGAACACCCAGGACTGATCTCCTTTAGGATGGACTGGTTGGATGTCCTTGCAGTCCAAGGGACTCTCAAGAGTCTTCTCCAACACCACAGTTCAAAAGCATCAATTCTTCAGTGCTCAGCTTTCTTCACAGTCCAACTCGTACATCCATACATGACCACTGGATAAACCATAGCCTTGACCAGATGGAGCTTTGTTGGCAAAGAAATGTCTCCACTTTTTAATATGCTATCTAGGTTGGTCTTAACCCTTCCAAGAAGTAAGCATCTTCTAATTTCATGGCTGCAATCACCATCTGCAGTGATTTTGGAGCCCCCAAAAATAAAGTATGACACTGTTTCTACTGTTTCCCAATCTCTTTCTCATGAAGTGATGGGACCAGATGCCATGATCTTAGTTTTCTGAATATTGAGCTGTAAGCCAACTTTTTCACTCTCCTCTTTCACTTTCATCAAGAGGTTTTTTAGTTCCTCTTCACTTTCTGCCATAAGGGTGGTATCATATGCATATCTGAGGTTACTGATGTTTTTCCTGGCAGTCTTGATTCCAGCTTGTGCTTCTTCCAACCCAGTGTTTCTCATGATGTACTCGGCATATAAGTTAAATAAGCAGGGAGACAATATACAGCCTTGACATACTCCTTTTCCTATTTGGAACCAATCTGTTGTTCCATGTCCAGTTCTAACTGTTGCTTCCTGACTTGCACATAGGTTTCTCAAGAGACAGGTCAGGTGGTCTGGTAGTCCCATCTCTTTCAGAATTTTCCACAGTTTATTGTGATACACACAATCAAAGGCTTTGGCGTAGTCAATATAGCAGGAATATATGTTTTCTGGGACTCTCTTGCTTTTTCAATGATCCAGCAGATGTTGGCAGTTTGATCTCTGGTTCCTCTGCCTTTTCTAAAACCAGCTTGAACATCTGGAAGTTCACGGCTCATGTATTGCTGAAGCCTGGCTTGGAGAATTTTGAGCATTACTTTACTAGCGTGTGAGATGAGTGCAATTGTGCAGTAGTTTGAGCATTCTTTGTTATTGCCTTTCTTTGGAATTGGAATGAAAACTGATCTTTTCCAGTCATGTGGCCACTGCTGAGTTTTCCAAATTTGCTGACCTATTGAGTACAGCACTTTCACAGCATCATCTTTTAGGATTTGAAATAGCTTAACTGGAATTCCATCACCTCCACTAGTTTTGTTTGTAGTGATGCTTTCTAAGGCCCACTTGACCTCACATTCCAGGATGTCTGGCTCTAGGTGACTGATCACGCCATCATAATTATCTGGGTCATGAAGATCTTTTTTTGTACAGTTGTTCTGTGTATTCTTGCCACCTCTTCTTAACAGCTTCTGCTTCTGTTAGATGCATAGCATTTCTGTCCTTTATTGAACCCAATCTTCGCATGGAATGTTCCTTTGGTATCTCTAATTTTCTTGAAGAGATCTCTAGTCTTTCCCATTCTGTTGTTATTCTCCATTTCTTTGCATTGATCAGAGTAAGGCTTTCTTATCTCTCCTTGCTATTCTTTGGAACTCGGCATTCAAATGGTGCAGGCTGTGACGGACCATGCAGAAGCATGGCCATGAGGAGCTATCTCTCGCCCAAGGTCAGAGGTAGTGGCTGAGGGGAGCCACCCCATGTCCGAGACCAGGGGCAGCGGCCGAGAGGAGCTACCTCATGCCTGAGGTCAGGGGAGGTGGCTGAGATGAGCTACCCCATGCCCAAGGTCAGGGGCTGTGGCCAAGAGAAGCAATCCCACATCCACAGAGCAGCAGCTGCACGGGTGCAGGAGGACCGAGAGGAGCTACTCCACATTCAAGGTCAGGAGGGGCGGCCTGAGGAGATACCCATTGTCCAAGGTAAGGAGGAGTGGCTGTGCTTTGCTGGAGCAGCTGTAAAGAGATACCCCACGTCCAAGGTAAGAGAAACTCAAATAAGATGGTAGGTGTTGTGAGAGGGCATCAAAGGGCAGACACTGAAATCATAATCACAGAAAACTAGCCAATCTGATCACATGGACCATAACCTTGTCTAACTCAATGAAACTAAGCCATGACGTGTGGAGCCACCCAAGACGGACGGGTCATGGTGGACAGGTCTGACAGAATGTAGTCCACTGGAGAAGAGAATGGCAAACCACTTCAGTATTCTTGCCTTGAGGACCCCATGAACAGTATGAAAAGGCAAAATGATAGGATACTGAAAGAGGAACTCCCCAGGTCGGTAGGTGTCCAATATCCTACTGGAGTTCAGTGGAGAAATAACTCCAGAAAGAATGAAGGGATGGAGCCAAAGCAAAAACAATACCCAGTTGTGGATGTGACTGGTGATAGAAGCAAGGTCCAATGCTGTAAAGAGCAATATCGCATAGGAACCTGGAATGTTAGGTCCTTGAATCAAGGCAAATTGGAAGTGGTCAAACAGGATGTGGCAAGAGTGAATGTCGACATTCTAGGAATCAGCAAATTATAATGGACAGGAATGGGTGAATTTAACTCAGATGACCATTATATCTACTACTGTGGGCAGGAACCGCTTAAAAGAAATGGAGTAGCCATCATGGTCAACAATCGAGTCCAAAATATGGTACTTGGATGCAATCTCAGAAAGTGTAGGGAAATACAATGCTCTGACTCTGGAATTTGGGTCCTCAGGGCAAACCTGGAAGTCTCACATCTTTGAGTCTATACAGTTTGTGATACACAGAGGCCTGATAAAACACTCTCTGTTGATGCCTTACCTTCCTGGATGGAACATAATTTTCCCAGCTTTTTGTGTGCTCAGAGTCACAAACTGCTTGAAAAGGCTTGTTAGAAGTAATTTTTCAGTAGCAACTTCCCCTGATGTTGTGACCTTAGGGAAGACCGCCACACCCACAGGAAAAGGCAAAGGATCATCCAGACGTCTGCTCAATCACGTTTTCTTGATAGGAGCAATCCATTCAACCTAACTGTCTAGAATGCTCATGGATACTGTTCCTACACACCCTATGTTTGAACCTGGGTACTGGACCTTGGCAGCAAAATTTCCATTGTTTTCTCAGTTGGCCCTAAAACGGTTAAACCTAGTTACTGCCTGAAAATGCATCTAATTGCTGTTTTCTTACTTCTGACAGTGATAGTGTTGGTGCACCCTTTGGGATTTATGAATCAAGCAGGAGGCTCTCCACTCCAAGCCACTGGCCCCTTTCCAGGGAGATGTCATCTCATCTAGGTTAGCACAATATGTCACCCAGCACTCTGAGACACACTCTTGCAGCATGAATTTTATGGTCAGATCTGGTTTGACCTAGGAATGTGTTTACAAATCTCAGAAAGTGGTGGGAAACACACTGCCCTGACTCTGGTATTTAGGTCCTCTGGGAAACTTGGAGGACTCACATGTTTGAATCTAGACAGTTCATGACAGGTAGAGGCCTGATAACATATTCTCTCGAGATGCCTTTCCTTCCTCAAAGGAATATAGCTTTCTCAACATTCTGTGTGCTGAGTGTCACACACTCCTTGAAAACGCTTGTTGGAGGTCATTTTTCATTAGCAATTTCCCCTGGAGGTGTGACTGTAGGGAAGGCGCCACACTCACAGGTAAGTTCAAAAGCACTTCCAAACATCTGTTCAATCACGTTTTCTTGGTGGGGCCATTCATCAATGTAAGTCTATTTAGAAAATCCGTGGACACTGCGGGGAAACACCTATGTTTGAATCTGGATACCAGATGTTGGTGTTAAAATATGCATTTTTCTCTCACTTGGCCCTAAAAGAGTGCCGCCGAGCAACTGCTTGAAATTCCATCTGAATGTTGTTTTCTTCCTTCTGACAATGCTAGCTTTGGTTCACCCTTTGGGATTTTTGAAGCATGTGAATGACTTGCAACTCCTAGCTGCAGGCCCATTTCCAGTGGAATGACACCTCATCTATGTGACCACAGTATTTCACCCAGCACAGTCTGATACACTCCCTCAGCATCCTTCCTTAGGAGCAGACCTGGTATGCCCTAGGAATGCATTTAGAAGTCTCAGAAAGTGCAGCAAGACACACTGTCCTGACTCTGGAACTTAGGTCCTTTAATCAGGCCTGAGCTCTCACATCTTAGAAGCTGAACAGTTCCTGCTATAAAAAACACACTCTCTGTTGATGCCTTTCCTTCATTGAAGGAACATAACTTTCCCAATGTACTGTGTGCTGAGAGTCACACACTGCTTGAAAACATTTGCTTGGAGTTCATTTTTCAGTGGCAATTTCCCCTGAGACTGTGACAGTAGGGAAGCGCCCACAATCACAAGACAAGCAAGCATCCAAATACCTGTTCCATCACGTTTTCTCTGTTAGAGAGGTCCAGTGAACCCAGGTCTATCTGGAAAAGTTTGGATCCTGTGGGGTCACATCCTGAGTGTGAACCTGAATACAGGACAAAATTCACCTTTTTCTCTCAGTTGGCACTAAAATGGTTTGGCATAGCCACTGCTTAAATATCCATCCAGTACTTGTTTTCTTATTTCTGACAGTGACAGATATGGTTCACCCATGTAATTTCTGAAGCAAGCAGTCTGCTTGCCACTTCTATCTGATGGTCCCTTTCCTGTGAAATGTCACATAATATAGGTAGCACCACATGGCACCCAGCTCTCTCAGACACACTCTGACAGCCTGTTTCCTCCTTGGCAGCCCTGGTATGACCTAGGAATGTATTTACAAGGCTCAGAGATTGTATGGATATCCCCTGACTCGAGATGTTAGGTCATCTGGGCAAGACTGGAGGTCTCACGTCTTACAATCTAGACAGTTCCTAATAGATAGAGGCCTGGAAACACACTCTCTGGTGACGCCTTTCCTTACTCAAAGGGCCATTGCTTTCCCAACATTTTAGGGCCAACCTAGAGGAAAATGCGAAATTTGCCACCAAGGTCCATTACCCAGGTTCACACGCAGGATGTGTCCCCACAGCACTGAAGAATTTTCAAGACAGACCTAGGCTAACCCTAACCCTAACCCTAACCCTAGGATCTCTCCTACAGAGAAACATGATGGAACAGACGTTTGGATGATGTTTTGCCTTTTCCTGTGAGTGTGGTGGACTTCCCTATGGTCAAACCATCAAGGGAAATTGCTACTGAAAAACAACTTCCAGGCAAGCATTTTCAAGCAGTATGTGACTCTCAGCACACAGAATGCTGGGAAAGCTACGTTCATTTGAGGAAGGAAAGGCATCAATAGAGAGTGTGTTTTCAGGCCTCTATCTATCAGGATCTGTCTATATTCTAAGATGTGAGATCTCCAGGCTTGTCCAGAGGACCCATCTTCCAGAGTCTGGGCAGTGTTTCCCTGCAAATTTTGAGCCTTGTAAGCACATTCCAAGATCACTCAGGAATGTCCATGATGAAACAGGCGATGGAGGAGTGTCCGTGTGTGCTGTGTGTCATTCTGCCCTTACCAAATGAACTGACATTCCACTGGAAATGGGCCAGGGACTAGGAGTTATGAACCGCCTGTTGCTTCAGAAATCCAGAAAGCTGGAACAAAGCCATCATTGTCAGAAGTAAGAAAACAGATATTAAATGAACTTTCAAGCAGTTGTTAGGCCACAACGTTTTAAGCCCAATGGAGAGGATAATGCAAATTTTGCCACCAAGATCTGCTATCAAGATTCACATTCATGATGTGTCCCTGCAGTATCCAAGAATTTTCCAGATAGGACTAGGCTCACTATATCTCACCTACAGAGCAAACGTGATGGAACAGACATTTGAATGTGGTTCCCTTTTACTGTGTTTGTGGGGCTTTCCCTCCAGTCACATCTTCAGGGGAAATTCTTAGTGATAAATGACCTCCAAGCAAGTGTGTGACACTCAGGAAGCAGAATGTTGGGAAAACAATGTTCCTTCAAGGAAAGACAGGCATCAGCAGAGAATGAATTTTCAGTCCTTTATCTATCAAGAATTGTCTAGATTTCTAAGATGTGAGACCTCCAGTCTTACCCTGAGGACCTAACTTGCAGAGTCAGGGCAGTGTGTTTCCCTGCACTAACCCAGGCTTTTAACCACCTTCCTACATCATCCCAGAACTGCCCATGAGGAAACAGGCTGCAGGAATGTGTTCAGACTGCAGGGTGCCATGCTGTTGTTACCCAGGTGAGGTGACATTCCATTGCAAATAGGCCATCAGCAGCACTTGCAAGCTGCCTTCTTGCTTCTGAAATCCCAAAGGTGGGTCAAAAGTGACCACTGTTAGAAATTAAAAAAAAAAAAAAAAGCAATTGTATGGATTTTCTAGCAGTTGCAAATTTGACCATCAAGTTCCGGTATCCACTGTCAGACTCAGGAGGTGTCTCTGCTGTATCTACCCATATTTCACAAAGACCTAGGCTCACTGGCTGCTCTGATAGAGAAAATGTGATGGAACAGATGTTTGGATCTTGGATTGCCTTACCCTGTGAGTGTAGAGGACATCCTTACTGTCACAACATCACAAGAAATTGCTACTGAAAAATGACCTGCAAGCAAACGGTTTCAAGCAATGTGTGACTCTCAGTTCACAGAATACTGGGAAAGTACTGTTTCTTCGAGGAAGGAAGGGTATCAACAGAGAGTGTGTTTTCAGGGCTCTATCTATGAAGAACTGTCTTGATTCTAACAAGAGCCCTCCAGCCTTCCCAGAGAACGGAACTTCCAGAGTCAGGGCAGTGTCTTCCTTGCCCTTTTAATGCTTTGTAAACATATTCCTAGGTCACACTGGGACTGTCCATGAGGACACAGACTGTGGGCGTGTGTCTGAGTATACAGAGGGGCCATTATGTGCTTACTTAGATAAGGTGACATTCCACTGGAAATAGGCCCATGACTAGGAGTGGTGATCTCCTTGCTTGCTTCAGAAATTCCAAAGGGTGAACCAAAGTTATTGCTCTTCAAAGTAAGAAAACAGCAATTAGATGGATTTTCAAGCAGGTGCCAGGCCACACAGTTTTAGGACAAACCGAAAGAGAAATGTGAATTGTGCCACCAGTTCCAGTATCCAGGTTCACACTTAGGATGTGGTCCTGCAGTATACACGATTTTCCAGACAGACCTAGGCTCTCTGGATCACTCCTAGAGACAAAATGTGATGCAACAGAAGTTTGGATGTTGGTTTGCCTTTTCCAGTGAGTGTGGGGGCCTTCCCTAAGGTTACACTGTCAGAGGAAGTTTCTACTGAAAAATGACCTCCAAAGAGCGTTCTCAAGCAGTGTGTGATCCCCAGCACAGAGAATGCAGGGAAAAGTATGTTTCTTCAAGGAAGAAAAGGCATCAACAGAGAGTGTGTTATTAGGCCTATATCTATTAGTAACTGTCTAGAATCTAACATTGACCTCCAGGCTTGTCCAGGGGACCTAACTACCAGAGTCAAGGCACTATTTTTCCTACACCTTCCAAGCCTCCCAAAGACATCCTAGCTCATATAGGGATGGCCCATGAGGAAACAGACTGTAGGAGAGTGTCTGAGATTGTATGGTACCAATACTGTGCTTACCTAGATGAGATGACATTCCTCTGGGAATGGGCCAGAGGGTAGGAGTGGTGAGTCGCCTGCTTGATTCAGAAATCCCAAAGGATGGACCAAAGCTATCATTGTCAGAAGGAAGAAAACAGCAATTGGATGGATTTCCAAGCAGTTGCAAGGCCGTAGCATTTTCCCAAATCAAGAGAAAAAATATTATTTTTGCCCCAAAAATCCGGTATCCATGTCCAGACTCAGGATGTCTCCATGCAGTATCCACAATGTTTCCAGACAGAACTAGTCTCAGTGGATCGATCCTACTGAGAAAATGTGATGGAACAGACGTTTGAATGCTAATTTGTCTTTCTCTAAAAATGGAGAGTGCGGCATCCCCATGGTCACACCATCAGGGGAAAGTGCTACTGAAAAATGACCTCCATGCCAGCATATTCAAGCCGTGTGTGTCTCTCTGCACACAAAATGTTTGGAAAGTTATGTTCCTTCAAGAAAAGAAATGCATCAACAGAGAGTGCTTTCAGCCCTCTATCTATCAGGAGCTGTCTACATTCTAAGTCGTGAGACCTTCAGTCTTTCCTAGGGATCCTAACACCCAGAGTCAGGGCAGTGTGTTTCCATGAACTTTTCAAGCCTTGTAAACACTTTCCAAGTATATACTGGGACTGCTCCTGAAGAAACAGGCTGCACGAGTGTATCCGAGTGTGTTGGGCAGCATACTGTGCTTACCTGCATGAGGTGCCAGTACAATGGAAATCAGTTAGTGGCTGGAGTGGTGAGCAACCTGCTTGCTTCAGAAATTCCAAAGGGTGGACAAATCTATCACTGTCAAAAGTAAGAAAACAGCAATTGGATGGATTTTCAAGGATTTGCTACACTGCACCATTTTAGAACCAATGTGGTCCCAAAATGAGTGTGGGAGATGAAAATGAGAATTTTGCCACCAAGTTCATATATACAAGTTCACACTCATGATGTGTCCCCACAATACCCACGAATTCTCCAGACAGACCTAGGCTCACTTGATCGCACCTAAAGACAAAATGTTATGGAGTACACGTTTGGATGTTGGTTTGCCTTTCCCAGTGAGCGTGGGAGCCTTCCCTACCATTGCACCTTCAGGGGAATTTTCTACTGACCAATGGCCTACAAGCAAGTGTTTTCAAGCACCGTGTGTCTCTCAGCACACAGAATGTTGGGAAAGCTATGTTCCTTCGAGGACAGAAAGGCATCCATACGGAGTGTATTTTTAGGCCTCTATCTATCAGGAACTGTCTAGAACTCAAGGCATGAGACTTCAAGGCTTTCCCAGGGTCCTAACTTCCAGAGTTAGGGTACTGTGTTTCCCTGCACCTTCCAAGGCTTTAAACACATTCCTTATTCAAACTGGGCCTGCCCATGAGGAAACAGGATGCAGGAGTATGTCTGAGAGGGCTGGGTGCCATACAGTGCTTAACTAGATGAGGTGACATTACACTGGAAATGGGCCAGCAGATAGGAGTAGTGAGCCGCCTGCTTGCTTTAGAAACCTCAAAGGTTTGACCAATGTTATCACTGTCATTATTAGGAAGAGACCAATTGGATGAATCTTCAGGCAGTTGCTAAGGCCGCACTCTTTTAGATCCAACCGACAAAATTTGCTAATTTTGCCAACAGATTCAAGGATGCAGATTCACACTCAGTATGTGTCCCTGTAGTATCCAAGAATTTTCCAGACAGGCAGAGGATCATTGGATCTCTCCTAAAGAGAAAACTTTATAGAATAGACATTTGGTTGGTTGTTTTCTTTTTCCTGTGAGTTTGGGGGTCTTCCCTACAGTAACACAGTCATGGGAAATTGTTACTGAAAAATCACCTTCAAGCAAGGATTTTCAACCAGTGTGTTACTCTCATCACACAGAAATCTGGGATAACTATGTTACTTAAATGCATGAAAGACATAAAAGTGGGTGTTTTACAGGCATCTATCTGTCAGGAACTATCTAAAGTCTAAGATGTGAGAACTCCAGGTTTGCACACAGGGCCTAATTTCCAAAGTCATAGCCAGTATATTTCATTGCACTTTCAGAGCCTTATGAACACATTCCTGGCTCCTATTGGGTCTGATTCAGAGGAAACTGGCTGTGAAATTATCTAAGATTGCTGAGAGCCATACTGTTGTTACCTAGATTATTTGACATTTTAATGGAAATGATCCAGCTCGATGGGGTTGCAAGCCACCTGCTTGTGTCAGAAACCTGAAAGATTTGACCAAACCTATTGATGTCAGAAGTAGGAAAATATCAATTGGATGGATTTTCAGGCAGCTGCCAGCGCACATCCTGTTAGTGCCAAAAGAGAGACAATGCTAATTTTGCCAAGAAGGTCAAATATTCAGGTTCACAGTCAGTATGTTTCCCTTGCAGTATCCAAGAAATTTCCAGAGAGACCTGGGGCCATTGGATCCTTCTGACAGAGAAAAATTGATGGAAGAGACATTTTGATGTTTGCTTGCTTTTCCCTGTGAGTGTGGGAGCCTTCCCTAGTGTAACACACGTGAGGGGAAATTTTTACTTAAAAATGACTTCCAGGCAAGGGTTTCCACTTAGCGGGTTACTCTCAGCAAACAGAATGCTGGGACACCTGTGTTCACTCGTGGAATGAGCGGCAATGAATAGGGTGCTTTTCAGGCATCTCTCTATCCATGACTGCTGTCTGGATTCTAAGATGTGAGAAGACCACGCTTCCACAGATGCCCTCAATTCCAGAGACACAGCCAGTAAGTTTCCCTGAACTTTCCATGGTTCATGAGCACAGTACTCTATCTTACTGGGACACACCATGAGGAGAGAGTCTGGAGGAGTGTGTCTGACACAGCTGAGTGCCGTACTGTTTCTAAGTAGTTTAATTGGCATTCCAATGGAAATGATCTTGCCACAAGGAGTTGCACGCTGCCTGCTTGCTTCAGCAATTCCAGTGTTTTGACCAAAGCTATTGCTGTCGTTAGTGGGAAAAGAGCAAGTGTACTGATTTTCAAGGAGTTGCTAAACCCCAGCCTACTGTGGCCAACACAGAGAAAATTCTAATTTGCCAACAAGGTCCAGAATCCAGGTTCACACTGAGCATGTGTCCAAGCACTATCCAAGAATTTTCCAGACAGACTTAGGATCACTGGATCCCTCCTACAGGGGACTTCACGGAACAGATGTTTTGACATTTGTTTACTTTTCTCTGTCAGTGTGGGGGCATTTCCCATGGTAACACAGGGGAGGGGAAATTGTTACTTCAAAATGACTTCCAGGCAAGAATTTCCAAGCAGTCTGTCACTCTCAGCAAACATAATGCTGTGACATCTGTGTTTCTTTGAGGAATGAAAGGCAAAAAATAAAAAGGAGTGTATTTCAGACATCTATCAGAAACTGTCTAGATTCTAAAATGTTAAAACTCCAGATTTGCACAGAGCACCTAATTTTCAGAGTCACAGCCAGTATGTTTGCTCACATTTCTGATACTAGCGAACCCATTCCTAGGTCATCCTGGGACTGTCTATGAAGAAACAGGCTGTAGGAGTGTGTCTGAGAGTGCTGAATGCCATCGAGTCTGGTTACCTAATGAGTTTACCTGCCATTGGAAATGATCCAGTGGCAAGGAATTGAAAGTCCCATGTTTGCTGCAGAAATCCAAGAGGTCTGACCAAAGATATTGCTGTCACAAGTAAGAAAACAGCAATTGGATGGATCTTCAGGCAGTTGCTACTCTGCGCCATTTTAGGACCACCTGAAAGAAAATGCTGATTTAGCCAACAAGGTCCAGGATCCAGCTTCACACTCAGTATGTGTCCATGCACTACCCAAGCATTTTCCAGACAGACCTAGGATCACTGGATCTCTCCTACAGAGAAAACCTGATGGAACAAACGTTTGGATGCTAGTTTGCTTTTTCCCTGTGAGTGTGGGACCGTCCTGACTGTAACACAGTCAGGGGAAGTTCTTACTGAAAAATGAAGTCCAAGCAAGCATTTTAGAGCAGTGAGTTACTCTCAGCACACAGAATGCTAGGAAATCCATGTTCCTTTGATGAAAGAAAAACATAAAAGTAGAGTGTTTTTCATGCATCTGTCTATCAGGAACTGTCTAGATTGTAAGATGTCAGAACTCCAGGTTTGCACAGAGACCCTAATTTCCAGTCATAGCCAGTATATTTTCCTGCACTTTCTGAGCCTTTTGAACACATTCCTAGCTCATATTGGGTCTGTCCCTCAAGAAAAAGGCTTAGGAAATTATATCTAAATGTGTTGAGTGTCATAATGTTGTTACCTTGATTAGTTGACAATCTATTGGAAATGATCCTGCCACAAGGTGTTGCAAGCTGCCTGTTTGCATAGAAATAGAAATAATTTGACCAAACTCATTTATGTTGTAAATAGGAAATTGTCAATTGGATGGATTCTCAGGTAGCTGTCAGCCCACACCCTTTTAATGCCAACAGAGAGAAAAGGTGAGTTTTGCCAACAAGGTTCAATATCCAGTTTCACACTCAGTATGTGTCCCTGCAGTGTCCAAGACTTTTCCAAACAGATCTAGGATCACTAGATCTCTCCTGCAGAGAAAACTTGATGGAACATTTACTCTGAAGCAGGGTCAGTCTTGTTGAGGTGACTCCTTCCCCAAGGCCACAACTGGGAGTCCTCACACCAAGGCCATAGAAGTGGGCCCCAGAACCAAGGTCACCTGTGAATCGGACTGGGCCCCCTTTGCAACTGTTGCCAAAAGCACCTGATCATCTCTAATGAGCTTCCTGACTCCCTACCAGGCAAGGATGCCCACTCCAGTAAACACCCTATGGTACCCCACCCAATCACCTAATATCAACCTTCCAGTAGGAATTTTCTTTGCCTTGAAACTGTAAAAATTGGCTCTTAACCCAGGAAATCAGTCAACTTTCCCTAGTCTGTCAGGTGGTTGGCCCCCTGAGCCCACAGTGCCCACTTTATCTCTGCTCTTTGTTCTTAATACAAACTCACTCCCTTCTGAAATGCTCTATGTCTGAACATTCTTTTCCAACTCGTACTCAGACGGCCTCAACAAGCCTCCCATCACCAGAGCCACTTTCCTAGATCACACTCACCACTTGCTTGTCCACTCCCAACTCAGAGCAGAAAGGCCCCCTCAGCCTGGTCCTTCCCTCTCACTTCCCGTGCCTGGTCACCAGGGGCTCACACCGTCCCTGGGCAGGCTGTCTTCTGTGTCCTGCAGAGGCCTCTGTGGTGTCAGGTGAAGAAACAAGAGGCACCCATGAAACCTCCCACCCCAGCACAGCAACCAGTACCCACCTACTGAACTCTTCACTCTGGATGGGCCTGGGGGTGTTTCAGGGAACGTCCCCCAACATGTCCTTGTTCTCATCTAATTCCAGCACTGCCCACGTGAGAGTCACTAAGCTAATCTGTGATAACTGCACAGAGAGAATACTTGTTCACTCGCCCCTCCCAGGATACATGGTTCTTATTGGCAGGTGCCTCCCAGGATATGGGGCTCACCTGGGCAGGTATCCTGCAGGGCTCAGCACCCAGGAGCTGTTCACAGAGCCCTCACTGCAAAGAGCCCCCAGCTCCTCTGTTGGACAGATCTGACCTTGAGACCCTCAGAGGAGGACCTGAGGTAACATACAGCAGCTTCAGGATAGTTTTGTGACCTTGGGCTTCACTGGTTGCAGCCTCCTTCCAGCAGGTTTTCCAGAGGGTCCCATAGCACCTGGGCACTGAGTCTGTCTCCACCCACCACCCATCCTCTCCCTGACCCCTGGGTCCCTCTCATTAGAAGAAGGCCTTCCTGAAATCCTCTCCCACTTATAGGTCAGATAAGAAGATGAGAAAACAAGTCAGAGCAGCAGCCCCATATCCATCCTGACCCAAAGGACCCACACCTGTTCCTGGAACCCTGGCCAGGACAACGAGGCCCATTTTCTGAAACCACAAGCCCAGGTGGGCAGATTGGCTGACCTGACTGGCCTGCCCTTTGGATGTGTGCCTGGGTTGAGGTCTATATAAACCCCCTCAAGTGCCTGCAGCTGTACCTGATGCTGTCTTTCTGCTTAGATCTTGCAGGGTTGGCTTGATAAGAGAGAGTGAGGGCCCATAGTGTTTCGGGGGATTGGGTCTGTGTTGGGCTCTGCTGGACCTTCTGCAGGAGGTGCTAAGCTGTCACTTCCTAAGGATGGGCTGTGTCACCTGTTCCTGCTGTTGGAAATCTTCTCAGGCAGAAATGAGGAAGCAAGAAAACAGGCAATGGGAGCAGCACAGGAGGAGTAACTCAGGTAGGAAAGTGCAAAGCTTCCAGATCACCCAGGCCAGGACCATTCTGCCTGACCTACAGGAGCCACGTCAGTAAGCATGCTGTCGCTGGAGTGGCTCCACTTTTCTCCAGCCTGTGAGGTCTTTGCACATATTCAAGTGTTTTATCTATGAAGGGTGGATGAGGTTCAGGAATGGCTAGCCTGGGGGTCAGCCAGCATTTACTTAGAGATGACTCCGTGTAGTCTCCCAGCTTCCCACTGAGGTCCCTCCTTGGGAGGGGAGGGGGTGGGGTATGTGCAAGGGCTGCTGGCTGGCTACACATGAGTAAGTCCCCATCCCTGACCATCTTCAGAATTGCTCATCCCTGAAGCAAGTGCCCTAATTGGGCTTTCACCTGTGCAACTGGTGGCTTCTTAATTAGCAATGTGGCCATTGATATTAAATGTCCTCCATCAAGACTGAGATGTTACACCACATGTACTGGTGTAAGAACCCGGGGAGGCGTGTGCACCCAGTACCCCTAGGCACAGGCTTCAGACTTGACCCCTCAACATTCTGGAGCCCAGCCACTGCTTTAGCATTTCTGAGGGTCCAGAGCTGATTTTAAGGGTTCTATAATCCACCCTTCATCTGCTTTAATGAGACCCACATTTCTAGGATCCTACAGAGCAGGGTCTGTGTGGCTGCTCTGTGGCTTCTCTAACATGATCACATGCTGGGTGGTTTAAAACAACAGGAGTTCATCCTCTCTCAGTCCTGGAGACCAGACACCGGAAATCAAGGTGGCACAGGGCTGAGGTCCCTCTAGAGGCTCCAGGACAGGATCATTCCTGCCTTTTCCAACTTCAGGGGCTCCAGGGGTCCCTGGGCTTGTGGCCCCCTCCCTCCCATCTCTGCCTCTGCCTTTAAGAGGCTTCCCCTTTGTGTCCTCTTTCGTCTCTTTGAAGGAGTCTGTCAGTTGGATTGAAGGTCACCCTAACCCTAGATGACCTTACCTTGCTATCCTTAACTACATCTACAAAGACTCTTTTCCCAGATACGGCCCTGTTCTGGGGGGACACATCTTTGGTGGCCACCATTTACCCCATTCTCTCTCTCTGTCAAATAACCCTCATTTTAGGAGATCACCACATGCCCATAAAGACGGGCACAGAGAGCGGCCACACACATGGAGAGAATGAGGCCCTTGGAGTCACCTGGAACGGATGAAGACCTGGCTTCATCAGGTGAGGGGAATCACAGGGAGGAGAGGAGGATGGTCTTGTTTAGGCTTCAAAAAGACCACGTTGGGGTGGGATGTGAGATGCACAATGGGGGCGGGGAGCTTCATCAGGGCCTGAGGGGGAGGTTAGGCTTGGGCCAGGGCCATGGGTATAGAGGGGACTTAGTGTGGGGGTTGGTCATACACCCAGAAGGAAGAGCTCACAGTCACTGGGGCACAAGGACCTGGGAACCTGGGAGGGCTTCATCTTTCTGAACCTGAAGAGGAAACGTTAAAATTTTACATCACCTCCTGCTCCTTCTGCCTCTGTAACTCAGCTTGCTCCTTGCAAAGTCTGGATCATGTAGGTCACGCAATCTCAGAAAGTGGGGACTTAGAATACTCGGAGCTGGAGCTTATCTCCCTTGTCCTTGCCCTGGCCCCTGCAAACCTTCTTGATCATGCCTATTCATGATAATGAAGAGCCCGCCCCCCTGACACTCTCCTCACCCCAGGGGGAACTCCCCACTCTGCTGGAGCACCTGGCTGTTGGTGGCCACTGACAGCACTCTGGTCTCCTCAGGACCCAGCTTCAGGATACTCTGAGGTTCAGGTCAGGCAGATGGAATCTGGTCTTCTCAGAACCCACTGGGGCTTCAGTTTGGGGGCAATGTGGGGTTTAGTTCAGGTTGATGGAATCTGGTCTCCTCAGGACCTGCTGGGTGTTCAGCTTTGGGACATTGTGGGGTTCAGTTCAGGCTGACAGGAGATGGGTCACCACAAGACCCATGTGGTTTCAGCTTTGGGGCATTGTGGGGTTCAATTCAGGCTGATAGAATTTGATCTCCTCAGGACCTTATGGGGGTTCAGCTTTGTGACATTGTGGGGTTCAGTTCAGGCTGACAGGAGATGGGTCACCACAGGATCCATTGTATTTTGGCTTTGGGGCATTATGGGGTTTAGTTTTGGCTGATGGAATCTAGTTTCCTCAGGACCCATGATCTCCTCAGAACCCATTGGTGCTTCAGCTTTGGGACATTGTGGGGTTCAGTTGAGTCTGACGGGAGTCTGGTTTCCTCAAGATTCCTGCAACGATGTGCTGCTGAAAGAAAAAGTGAGGAAAATTGGGAAGAAGCTTCTGTGTGTGGCTGTTGCTGAAAGTCTGTCTTAAGAGGACCCAAGACTGTTAGGGCTTGATGTGGAAAGTTGTGGGATTTTAGTCAGTTTTTGTCTGTAGTATAAGATGGTGTCCTATATTGTTCCTTGGTGTGTGGTTTCCATTTTTCCCAGCACGGTTTATTGAGGGGGGTGGGGGGGGGACTGTCCTTTCCCGCGTTTATATTTTTAGTTCCTTTCTTGTAAATTAATTACCATGCACCTGTAGGTTTACTTCTGAGCTCTCTTGACTATTTCTGTGCCAATTCCACACGTCTTCTGGTGACTTTAGGTACATACTCTAGATTGAAGTCAGGGATAGACATGCCACCAGCCTGTTCTGCTTTCTCAGGATCCCTTTGGCTCTTCTGGTTCCTTTGTGGCTCCACACAGATGTAAAGATTGCTTTTGTTTCTGTGAAAAATGTCATTGAAATGTTGGCAGTGATTGCATGAATGTGTACGTTGCTTTGTTTAGAATGGATATTTTAATGGTATTTTCACCCATAAGCATGGGATATCTTTTTACTTGTATCCATTTAGTTTCTTTGATCATTGTCTTGTAGTTTTTAGCTTTCAGGTCTTTCAAGTCCTTGGTTAGATTTCTAGTTGTGTGGGGGAGGGGATGCAATTGTAAAAGGAATTATTTTCTTAATTTCTCTTTCTGATAGTTCATTATTAGTGTAGAGAATCACAAATGATCTTGCAGTTCTGCTGACTTTCTTTTTTCTTTTTTTTTGGCCCCACAGCTCGACATGTTGGATCTTAGTTCTCTGACCGAGGATCAAACCTGTACCCCCTGCAGTGGAAGTGCAGTCTTAACTACTGGACTGCCAGGCAAGTCTGTGAATTCGCTTTTTAGTTCTGACAGTTGCTTTGGTGTAGTGTTATGTGGAAAACTAGAATTAAGACATCTAATAGTTTCAGTTCCACCTGGTCATCCACAGCACCCAGGGCATGGTGTCTACTAATATACTCTTCCTATGGTGCCTTTTAATACCATGTGGACTAGTACAAGGCAATTAGCATCAAACTACTTTAGCTGAATTTAGTTAGGTTAACTCTTGGCCTCTATTGCAATGTTCGATGTCATCTCTGATTTTCTGGCATGTGACTTACATGGCTGTATTGAAAAGTAACTTACTTTCTAGTAAAATTTCAAACGTGTCTACTTTAAATAGTGGTACAAAGTTTTCTACATTCACACCAAATACCGCAATGTGTTTTACCCAAAACATGGTCACTTTCCCAGGGAACCAGCCCACAACCCCAAAATGGGGGATAATTATGGTTTCCACATTACAATCCTATCCATAGGACCAGTTCAACTTTCATCAGCTGCCCAAGCTTTGTGCAACTGTCTTTCTTCATTCTAATGCAGTTTTCTTTTTCTGGAGCCATCACTGGGGCTTTCCCTCATGTTAAAAACCTTCATGGATTTAAAGTGACAAGATGACTATGATCTGGGTGGCTTTTCAGTGTGGTTTCTTTCACTGAGAATGTTTTTAGTGCTTTTCCATGTTGTGCCATGTGTCATTTTTTTCACTGTGCTTACAAACATATAACAACATTTATTATTTGAGTCATTTGAAGTATGAACTTCTATAGCATTAACTGCACTCTCATTGTAAAAATTTCCCCACCATTCATCTCCAGAATCTTTCCCTTTTCCTGAAGTGACACTGTAACCATTAAATACTCATAACCCCCAATCCCTGGCCATCTTACTCTACTTGGAATTTGTCTTATATGGATATCTCATACTAGTGGAATCATAGAACATTTTTCCTTTTGTGTCAGGCTTGTTTCACTTCACCTAATGACTTGAAGTTTCATCTACATTATAGCATGTATGAGTTATCTTGTTTTTAAAGGTTGAATCAGATCCCACTGTGTATATACTACATCGTGCTTATCCAGTCATCTGTTGAACACTTGTGCTGCTGCCACCTTTTGGTTACTATGAATAATGCTGCTATGAATATGGGGTTTGAATATCTGTTTCAGTATTTGGTTTTAAATATCTTGAGTGTATAACCTGGACCGGAATTGATGGATTCTATGTTAACTCTGTGTTTAAGTTTTTGTAAAGCCCCCTACTATTTTCTGAAGCTGTGGCATGATTTTACTATATTCCTTTATATGGCAGAGTAATGCATCTCATGGATGGAACTGCCCTATTTGCTCTTCCATTCACTTGTTGGTGGACATTTTCATTGTTTTTAACTTGGATTATCAAGAACACTGCTGCTGTAAATATTGGTGTACAAGTATATATTTGAGCACCTCTTTTAAATTCTTTGGATGTATATCTAGGAGTGGAGTTACCAAAACATATGATATTTCAGTTCAGTCACTCACTCATGTCCGACTCTTTGTGACCCCGTGGACTGCAGCACACCAGGCTCCCCTATCCATCACCAACTCCCAGAGCTTGCTCAAACTCATGTCTATCGAGTTGGTGATGCCATCAACCATCTCATCCTCTGTTATCCCCTTCTGCTCCTGCCATCAATCTTTCCCAGCATCAGGGTCTTTTCCAATGAGTCAGGTCTTCACATTAGGTGGCCAAAGTATTGCAGTTTCAGCTTCAGCATCAGTCCTTCCAATGAATAGTCAGGGTTGATTTCCCTTAGGATTGACTTGTTGGATCTCCTTGCAGTCCAAGTGATGCTCAAGAGTCTTCTCCAACACCACAGTTCCAAAGCATCACTTCTTCGGTGCTCAGTTTTCTTTGTAGTCCAGCTGTAACGTCTATACATGACTATTGGAACAACCATAGCTTTGAGTACATGGACCTTTGTTGGTAATGTCTCTGCTTTTTAATATGCTGTCTAGGTTGGTCATAACTTTTATTCCAAGGAGCAGGTGTCTTTTAATTTCATGGCTGCAGTCACCATCTTCAATGATTTTTGAGCCCCCCCCCCACAATAAATTCTGTCACCATTTCCATTGTTTTCCTATCTATTTGCCATGAAGTGATGGGGCCAGATGCCATGATCTTAGTTTTCTGAATACTGATTTTTAAGCCAACTTTTTCACTCTCCTCTTTCACTTTCATCAAGAGACTCTTTAGTTCTTCTTTGCTTTCTGCCATAAGAGTGGTGTCCTCTGTGTATCTGAAATTATTGATATTTCTCCTGGCAATTTTGATTCCAGATTGTGCCTCATCCAGACCCGAGATTTCACATGATATACTCTGCATATAAGTTAAATAAGCAGGGTGCTGTACTCCTTTCCTGATTTGGAACCAGTCCATTGTTCCATGTCTAGTTCTAATTGTTGCTTCTTCACCTGCATACAGATTTCTCAGGAGGCAGGTAAGGCAGTCTGGTATTCCCATACCTTTCAGAATTTTCCACAGTTTGTGGTGATCTGCAGAGTCAAAGGCTTTGGCATTGTTAACAAAGCAGAAGTAAATATTTTTCTGGATGTTTTTCTCTCTTGCTCTTTCAGTGATGCAACGGGTGTTGGCAATTTGATCTCTGGTCCCTCTGTCTTTTCTAAATCCAGCTTGAACATCTAGAAATTCATGGTTCACTTACTGTTGAAGCCTGGCTTGGAGAAATTTGATCATTACTTTGTTAACATGTGAGATGAGTGCAACTGTGTGGCAGTTGGAACATTCTTTGGCTTTGCCTTTCTTTGGGATTGGAATGAAAACTGACCTTTTCCAGTCCTGTGGCCACTACTGAGTGATAAAATTACATATTTATGTTTTCGAGAAAATGCTTGTTTTGGACACATTGATTGCACCATTTTACCTCTCCACAAGTAAAGTTTTGAGCTTCAATTTCGTACATTTTCGCCAACATTTGTTATTTGTCTTTATTGTTGATTTTCCTCACGTCCATCCTGAGTGCCTTATTAAGGAGGAAGTCATAATGCAAGACCCACATTTGAGGAGAGGAGAGTTAGCTTCATATACTTGATGGACAGCTGAGTCTGTATCAATTATTTAGAATCTTTCTGTGTGAGATTTTTATTCAACATTACTCATAAAACCTAATTTTTACTTTTTACCAGTTTGGACACCTGAAAATTATTTTAAACTTTTGGGAGCTTCCCTGGTGGCTCAGCCTGTAAAAGCATATGCTTGCAATGCAGGATACCTGGGTTCAATCCCTGGGTGGGGAAGATCCCCTGGAGAAGGAAATGGCAACCCACTCCAGTACTCTTGCCTGGAAAATTTCATGAATGGAGGCGCCTCATAGCTTACAGTCCATGGGGTTGCAAAGAGTCAGACACGACTGAGCCACTTCACTTTCACTTTCTTTTGGCTATAATCCAGCCAATTAGACTGCTTAGTTCATTCTAGCTTTGGCTATTGAGAGCTTTTTCCATACTCTCCTGCTTTTATTTTACATAATTCAGCTTTTATGGGGCTTTTTGGTCCTTCTTTCTCACATTTTAAGATTATGCTGCTTTACATATTTATTGTCTCAGTCCTAGTATCAGACACATATTTAAAGAGTCCTTGTCCCTTTTTGTTAGAGCATATTAATAAAAACTTGTATGTGGGAACTTAATAATCTCAGCAGACAATGCATGGAAATACACATGCATGTATCCAGACTATGCATACAGACAGTTATGAAGATTTTCACATGGAGTTATATGTTTCTGCATTAGGCTAAAGATAGTTTATAATGATGTCTCCAACCTGATCTCTTATGACACAGGTATTATAACCTTCTCCTTTTGTCTGCCTGTAACTTCCCACTCCAATGGTAAGAAACCTGGCTTCCACTACTCATCACTTATCAAATTCAGGGCTTGCTCCTTCAATAACTGATATGGTAGTTTCAGTCCTGGTAGCTACAAACCCCCGTGGAAAGAACTTACAGAGCCCATTGTTTATGTATGGTACATTTGCCTTTGGCCTGCAGATTCCATTCATTTACACAGTGAACTTAGGTCAGATAATTTTGTCCTAAGAGTGAGAGTGGCCTTTTAAAATTTTTCTTCTTCCTTTTAAATCTTTTGGCTGTGCCGCGTCATGTGGGGTTTTAGGTCCCTGACCAGGAATTGAACCCATATTTCCTGCACTGGCAACGTGCAGTCTTAACCACTGGGCCCCTAGGGAAGTCTGAAGCTTTTCATTTATTTCTCAATCTGTTATATTCTTTGTTAAATTCTGCATTCCAGTCTTTAGCACTCCATACCATAAATAAATAAATGTGAATAGGTAATAAATTACTTGTGTTCTGAAAACAGAAATCTATGTGCTTAGACAAATGCATAGTGGCAGGTACTCCTCACTAAAGTACCATGTGAAATATTTCAACCATATATTCCATAAACTCTTTATCATGTCTGTTTTACCTTTGCTAGAATGTCTTATACGATCATACAGTGTGTAGCACTTGAGGCTGGATTCCCTCACTCAGTAATGTAAGTGTTAGATTCATGCCTTCCTTTATTTTTATTTTAAATTGGTCTGTGGTTCATTCCTCTATATCTCTGAATGCTATTTTATTGCATTAGATGAGAGGAAAGATAATTTTCCCCCTAGCCTCAATGTTCTTCACTGAGATGTTCATAATGAAAGGAAGATGGATTGGAGAAAAACAATCAGAAGTTTAATATATGACATGCATACCTCCTATATAGTTGAAAGATACCTGGGAAAACTGTCACTTTCTGAAATGGTCCAAGACTTTACCTTAAATGCTATCATCAGCTAAGAATGAAAGAAGGAGGTCAAGGAATGGAAGAAGCTATTTAAGGGAGATTATTAGGTGAAGCACAGTAAACAAAGACATGGTGGTATGCAGATTAACTTCCAGGTCCATTCCATAGACCTTCTTGATATTTAGTCAAGTCATTTAGTGATATCAAGTCAGTCTTGATACTTAGTCCATTCTTGATATTTAGCCATCCTCTATTTCCTGGTCCAGACAGGGACACGTCCTTAAAGATGGAGATATCCTTAACAAATGTAAATCTACTTCATAAAATGGAATTTCGACTTGGTTTTCAAAGATCCTCCTGGGGCGGCTGTTTGTTTTTTTCTTTTGTTTTGTTTTGTTTTTTTTAATTAATCAGTCCAAAATAACCCTTTTGTCAAATGTGCATATTTTGGGTGTGCTTTTTGTGCTCCCCTTGAAATGTGCATTCAGGGGAGGAGTGTCACCCTGGAGACTGTTGATATGTGACCCCATGGACAGGGACTGGGTTGGTCACCCTGAAGAATGTGGATATGTGACCCCAGGGGAATGGTCAGAAGGAATTCACCCTGGAGACTGTGGAATTGTGAGCCCAGTTGCAAGGCTTGGGAAGGGGTCACCGTGGAGACTGTGGATGTGTGACTCCAGATACAGTGTCTGGGAGGGATCACCCAGGGGACTGTAGATATGTGATCCTAGATATAGGGTTTGGGAGAATGTCACCCTGCAGACTGTGGACATGTGACCCCAGGTGCATGGTCCAGTGTGTTGTGATCACCCTGGAGATTGTGGAAGCGTGACCACAGGTACTGGGTCTGGGAAGTGGCGTCATCCTGGAGATGTGCACATGTGATTACAGACACAGGATATTTCAGGTGGAGTCACCTTGGAAACTGGAGGAGTGACCCCAGGTGCAGGGTCTGGGGTGAGGTTCAGTGACGTCAGGACTCTTGTCTTGTTGGGAGAGACACATCAGGATTCTCCTCGAGATGTTGCAATGCAATACGGACGCCTCTCAAGGTGAGGGGGGAGACCAAGTTTGCCTTTGCAGTTGCCAGAGCAATACTGTGACTCCTGTCAGTTTTCAAGAGGAGACAGGTTTCATCTCCTTTTGAAGCATTGAACTCCACGTGCCTCTCGTGTTGTCAAAGGGATGTGAGGCCTCCTGTCAAAATGAGGCGGGGAACTAGGGCATTCTCTAGGGTCTCCACAGGGGATTCAGACGTCCCTTCCTCTTATGAGATGAAAGACGAACCTGCATTCAAGTCACTGCAGGGAAATCCGGCCTTATTTCAAACCAGGGCATCTTGGTGTCCATTCCACGTGAGGCAGCAAACTCAGGGTCCCTCTCACATATCTATAGCTGAGAGAAGCCTCCTCTTTAGGTGTTGTTTAAACCTGGCATTCCTCTTGAGTCAAAGCCAGGAAATCAGGTCTCATCTCGAGATGATTTGAGGTACACGGAGCTGTTTTCTAGTTGCTGTGCTGAACAGGGTGTTCCTCTATACTTAGGACAGTGTTTTCGGGGAATCTCTGGAGTTGCCTAAAGGAAGTCAAGCCACATGTCGTGTTTGATGGGGAACGCCAGATGGCTCTGGAGCCAATGAAGGGGAATCTGGCCTCATCTTGAGTTGATTTGGAGTACACGGAGTGCTTTCATGTTGCTGCGGGGACCTCAGGGTCCCTCTAGACTTGTATCAGTGTTCTTGGGGACTCTCTAGAGTTCCATCAAGGACGTCAAGGCTCCTTTCATGTTTGATGGGGAACACGGACTTGCTCTGCACTCAATGCAGGGGAATCTGATCTCATCTCTCATCGAGTGGGAAGTCTCATGGTTTTTCTCGAGTTGCGGAAGGAACCTGGGGTATATTCTCGAGTGACGACAGGGATGGACTCTTAAAACTCCTGTTTGTTCAATGATGTCAGGACGCCTGTCTAGTTGTGAGGGTCACCTCGGGATTCTCCTCGAAACTTGGTTGGACAATAGGGATGCCTCTCGAGATGAGTAGGGAAACCCACTGTCACTTTCAAGTTGTTACAGGAATACTGGGATTCCTGTCAATTTTCAAGAGGAGTCAGTCATCGTCTACTTTTGAAGCATTGAACTCCGTGTTCCTCTCGAGTTGTCAAAGGGATGTGAGACCTCCTGTGGAAATGAGGTGGGGAACTAGGGCTTTCTCTAGGGTCTCCACAGGGGATTCAGACATCCCTTCATCTTTTGAGATGAAAGACAAGCCTGCATTCATGTCACTGCAGGGAAATCCGGCCTTATGTCGAGTCACGGCATCTCGGTGTCCATTCCACTTGAGGCAGCAAACTCAGGGTCCCTCTCACGTACCTATAGCTGAGAGAAGCTTCCCCGTGAGGGGGTTCTGGAAAGTTGGCATTCCTCTTGATTCGAAGCCAGGGAATCAACTCTCATCTCGAGATGATTTGAGGTACACGGAGCTGTTTTCTAATTGCTGTGCTGAACGTGGTGTTCCTCTATACTTAGGACAGTGTTTTCAGGGAATCTCTGGAGTTGCCTAAAGGAAGTCAAGCCACTTGTCGTGTTTGATGGGGAACGCCGGATGGCTCTGGAGCCAATGTAGTGTAATCTGGCCTCATCTCACGTTGATTTGCAGTACACTGAGCACTTTTGTGTTGCTGCGGTGACCTCAGGGTCACTCTAGACTTGTATCAGTGTTCTTGGGGACTCTCTGGAGTTCCATCAAGGAAGTCAAGGATCCTTTCATGTTTGATGGTGCACATGGAATTGCTCTGCACGCAATGCAGGGGAATTTGATCTCATCTCTCTTCGAGTGGAAAGTCTCATGGACTTTCTCGCGTTGCGGAAGGAACCTGGGTTATATTCTCGAGTGACGAAGGGGATGGCCCCTCATAACGCGTGTTTGTTCAGCGACATCAGGCCTCCAGTCTCGTTGCGAGGGACAACTCGAGATTCACTTCGAGACTTGGCAAGTCAATAAGGAGGACACCTCTCGAGGTGAGGCGGGAGACCCAGTGTCCTTTCAAGTTGCCACAGGGATACTGGGATTCCTGTCAATTTTCAAGAGGACTCAGTCATCGTCTACTTTTGAAGCATTGAATTCCACTTTCCATTCGTGTTGTCAAAGGGATGTGAGGCCACATGTCAAGATGAGGTGGGGAAATAGGGCTTTCTATAGGGTCTTCAAGGGGATTCAGGAATCCCTTCATCTGATGAGATGAAAGACGAGCCTGCACTCAAGTCACTGCAGGGAATTCCGGCCTTATTTCGAGTCAGGGCATCTCGGTGTCCATTTCACTTGAGGCAGCAAACTGAGGGTCCCTCTCACATACCTAAAGCTGAGAAAAGCCTCCGCTTGAGCTGCTGTGGAAAGTGGGCATTCCTCTTGATTCGAAGCCAGGAAATCAGCTCTCATCTCGAAATGATTTGGGGTACACGGAGCTTTTCTCGAGTTGCTGTGCTGAACTTGGTGTTCTTCTATACTTGGGACGGTGTTCTCAGGGAATCTCTGGAGTTGCCTAAAAGAAGTCAAGCCACTTGTCCTGCTTGATGAGGAATGCTGGATTGCTCTAGAGCCAATGCAGGGAAATCAGGCCTCACCTCAAGTTGGTTTGAGGTAAACGGGGATATTTCGTGTTGCTGCGTTGACCTCAGGGTCCCACTAGACATGTGACAGAGTTATTGGGGACTATGTGGAGTTTCATCTAGGAAGTCAAGGCTCCTTTCGTGTTTGATGGGGAACACCGACTTGCTTTGCATGCAATGCAGGGGAATCAGGCCTCGTCTCACGGCGAGGGGGAATTCTCATGGTTTTCTCGAGTTGTGGCGGGAAACTGGGTTATATTCTCGAGTTACAGCTGGGATGGCCCTTCAAAACTTGTGTTGGTTCAGTGATATCAGGACTCCTGTCTAGTTGTGAGGGACACATCGAGATTCTCCTCGAAGCTTGGCAGGGCAATAGGGACGCCTCTCAATGTGAGAGGGGCAACCCAAGGTCCTTTCCAGTTGCCACAGGAATTTTGGGATTCCTATCAATTTTCAAGAGGAGGGAGCGATACTCCCCTTTTGAAGCATTTAAATCCACGTGCCTCTCGAGTTTCAAAAGGATGTGAGGCCTCCTGTTGAGATGAGCTGGGGAACTAGGGCTGTCTCTAGGGTCTCCACAGGGGATTCAGACAACCCTTCATCTTGTTTGATGAAAGACGAGCCTGCATTCAAGTCACTCCAGGGAATTCCGGCCTTATTATGAGTCAGGGCATCTCGGTGTTCATTCCACTTGAGGCAGCAAACTCAGGGTCCCTCTCACATACATATACCTGACAGAAGCCTCCTCGTCAGGTGCTTGTGTAAAGTTGACATCCCTCTTGAGTCAAAGCCAGGGAATCAGCTCTCATCTCAAGATGATTTGGGGTACACAGAGCTTTTCTCGAGTTTCTGTGCTGAACTTGGTGTTCCTCTAGTCTTGAGATGGTAGTCTCGGGTAATCTCTGGAGTAGCCTAACGGAAATCAAGCCACTTTGTGTGTCTGATGGGGAACGAGTGATGTCTCTGGAGACAATGCAGGGGAATCGGGTCTCATCTCGAGTTGATTTGAAGTACACGGTGCACTTTCATGTTGCTGCAGGGGACCTCAGGGTCTCTCTAGACTTGTGACAGTGTTCCTGGGGACTCTCTGGAGTTCCATCAAGGAAGTCAAGGCTCCTTTCGTGTTTGATGGGGAACACGGACTTGCTCTGAATGCAGTCCAGGGGAATCGGGCCTCATCTTGAGTTGATTTGGAGTACACGGAGCCCTTTCATGTTGCTGCGGGGACCTCAGGGTCCCTGTAGACTTCTGACAGTGTTCTTGGGGTCTCTCTGGAGGTCCTTCAAAGAAGTCAAGTCTCCTTTCCTTTTGATTGGGAACACGGACTTAACCTGCATACATTGCATGGGAACTGGGCCTCATCTCGCGGTGAGGAGAAAGTCTCATTGTTTGTCTGGAGTTGTGGAGGGAACCTGGTTATGTTCTAGAGTTACGGCGGGGATGGCCCTTCAAAACTCATGTTTGTTCAGCGATGTGTGAACTCCTGTCTAGTTGCGAGGGACACCTTGAGATTCTCCTCAAGGCTTGGCAGGACAATAGTGACGCCTCTCGAGGTGACGGGGGAGACCCAGTGTCCTTTCAAGTTGCAACAGACATACTGGGATTCCTGTCAATTTTCAAGAGGACTCAGTCATCGTCTCCTTATGAAGCATTGAATTCCGCATTCGACTCGTGTTGTCAAAGGGATGAAAGGTCACCTGTCGAGATGAGGTGGGGAAATAGGGCTTTGTCTAGGGTCTCCACAGGGGATTCAGACATCACTTCATCTTTTGAGATGAAAGACAAGCCTGCATTCAAGTCACTGCAGGGAAATCCAGCCTTATGTCGAGTCAGGGAATCTCGGTGTCCATTCCACTTGTGGCAGCAAATTCAGGGTCCCTCTCACATACCTATAGTTGAGAAAAGCATCCGCTTGAGCTGCTTGTGGAAAGTTGGTATTCCCCTTGAGTCGAAGCCAGGGAATCAGCTCTCATCTCAAGATGTTTTGGGGTACACGGAGCTTTTCTCGAGTTTCTGTGCTGAACTTGGTGTTCCTCTAGTCTTGAGATGGTAGTCTCGGGTAATCTCTGGAGTAGCCTAACGGAAATCAAGCCACTTTGTGTGTCTGATGGGGAACGAGTGATGTCTCTGGAGACAATGCAGGGGAATCGGGTCTCATCTCGAGTTGATTTGAAGTACACGGTGCACTTTCATGTTGCTGCAGGGGACCTCAGGGTCTCTCTAGACTTGTGACAGTGTTCCTGGGGACTCTCTGGAGTTCCATCAAGGAAGTCAAGGCTCCTTTCGTGTTTGATGGGGAACACGGACTTGCTCTGAATGCAGTCCAGGGGAATCGGGCCTCATCTTGAGTTGATTTGGAGTACACGGAGCCCTTTCATGTTGCTGCGGGGACCTCAGGGTCCCTGTAGACTTCTGACAGTGTTCTTGGGGTCTCTCTGGAGGTCCTTCAAAGAAGTCAAGTCTCCTTTCCTTTTGATTGGGAACACGGACTTAACCTGCATACATTGCATGGGAACTGGGCCTCATCTCGCGGTGAGGAGAAAGTCTCATTGTTTGTCTGGAGTTGTGGAGGGAACCTGGTTATGTTCTAGAGTTACGGCGGGGATGGCCCTTCAAAACTCATGTTTGTTCAGCGATGTGTGAACTCCTGTCTAGTTGCGAGGGACACCTTGAGATTCTCCTCAAGGCTTGGCAGGACAATAGTGACGCCTCTCGAGGTGACGGGGGAGACCCAGTGTCCTTTCAAGTTGCAACAGACATACTGGGATTCCTGTCAATTTTCAAGAGGACTCAGTCATCGTCTCCTTATGAAGCATTGAATTCCGCATTCGACTCGTGTTGTCAAAGGGATGTAAGGTCACCTGTCGAGATGAGGTGGGGAAATAGGGCTTTGTCTAGGGTCTCCACAGGGGATTCAGACATCACTTCATCTTTTGAGATGAAAGACAAGCCTGCATTCAAGTCACTGCAGGGAAATCCAGCCTTATGTCGAGTCAGGGAATCTCGGTGTCCATTCCACTTGTGGCAGCAAATTCAGGGTCCCTCTCACATACCTATAGTTGAGAAAAGCATCCGCTTGAGCTGCTTGTGGAAAGTTGGCATTCCTCTTGAGTCGAAGCCAGGGAATCAGCTCTCATCTCGAAATGTTTTGGGGTACACGGAGCTTTTCTCGAGTTGCTGTGCTGAACTTGGTGTTCCTCTAGACTGGTGGCGGTATTCTCATAGAGTCTCTGGAGTTGCCCAAAAGAAGTCAAGCCACTTGTGCTCTTTGATGAGGAATGCAGGATTGCTCTGGAGCCAGTGCAGGGGAATCGGGCCTCATCTCGAGTTGTTTTGTGGTACACGGTGCTCTTTCCTATTGTTGCACTGACCTCAGGGTCTCTCTAGACTTCTGACACAGTTCTTGGGGACTATGTGGAGTTTCATCTAGGAAGTCAAGGCTCCTTTCGTTTTTGATGGGGAACAAGGACTTGCTCTGCATGCAATGCAGGGGAATCGCGCCTCATCTCATGGCAAGGGGGAATTCTCACGGTTTTCTTGAGCTGTGGCGGGAACCTGAGTTATGTTCTCAAGTTATGGTTGGGATGGCCCTTCAAACTCGTGTTGATTCAGTGACATTAGGACTCCTGTCTAGCTGCAAGGGACAACTCGGGATTCTATTCAAGGCTTGGTAGGGCAATAAGGATGCCTCTCGAGGTGAGGGGGGAGACCCAGGGTCCATTCCAGTTGCCACAGTAATTTGGGGATTCCTATCAATTTTCAAGAGGAGGCAGCCATGCTCTCCTTTTGAAGCATTTAAATCCATGTGCCTCTGGAGGTTTCTAAAGACTGTGAGTCCTCCTGTCGAGATGAGCCGGGGAACTAGGGTTTTCTCTAGGGTCTCCACAGGGGATTCAGACATCACTTCATCATGTGTGATGAAAGACGAGCCTGCATTAAAGTCACTGCAGGGAAATCCAACCTTATTTCGAGTCATGGCATCTGGGTAACCATTCCACTTGATGCAGCAAACTCAGGGTCCCTCTCACATTCCTAGAGCTGAAAGAAGCCTCCTCTTGAGGGGCTTGTGGAAAGTTGGCATTCCTCTTGAGTCGAAGCCAGGGAATCAGCTCTCATCTCGAGATGATTTGGGGTACATGGAACTTTTCTCGAGTTGCTGTGCTGAACTTGGTATTCCTCTTGTCTTGAGACGGTATTCTCAGGTAATCTCTGGAGTTGCCTAAAGGAAGTCAAGCCACTTGTTGTGTTTGATGGGGAATGAGTGATGGCTCTGGAGCTAATGCAGGGGAATCGGGCCTCATCTCGAGTTGATTTGAAGCACATAGTGCACTTTCATGTTGCTGTGGGGTTCTCAGGGTCCCTCTAGACTTTTCAAAGTGTTCCTGGGGACTCTCTGGATTTCCATCAAGGAAGTCAAGGCTCCTTTCGTGTTTTATGGGGAACACAGACTTGCTTTGCATGCAGTGCATGGGAAGCGGGCCTCATCTCGAGTTGATTTCAAGTACACAGTGCATTTTCATGTTGCTGCGGGGACCTCAGGGACCCTCGAAACTTGTGACAGTGTTCCTGGGGACTCTCTGGATTTCCATCAGGGAAGTCAAAGCTCCTTTCGTGTTTGATGGGGAACACAGACTTGCTCTGAACGCAGTGCAGGGGAATCGGGCCTCATCTCGAGTTGTTTTGGAGTACACAGAGCCTTTACATGTTGCTCTGTGTTCCTCTCGAGTTGTCAAAGGGATGTGAGGCCTCCTTTTAAGATGAGGCTGGGAACTAGGGTATTCTCTAGGGTCTCCACAGGGGATTCAGACATCCCTTCATCTTGTGAGATGAGAGATGAGCCTGCATTCAAGCCACTGCAGGGACACCTGGCCTTATTTTGAGTCAGGGCTTCTCAGTGTCCATGCCACTTGAGGCAGCAAACTCAGGGTCCCTCTCACATACCTATAGCTGAGAGAAGCCTCCTCTTTAGGTGTTGTTTAAAGCTGGCATTCCTCTTGAGTCAAAGCCAGGGAATCAGCGCTCATCTCGAGATGATTTGAGGTACACAGAGATGTTTTCTAGTTGCTGTGCTGAACGTGGTGTTCCTCTATACTTAGGACGGTGTTCTCGGGTAAACTCTGGAGTTGCCTAAAGGAAGACAAGCCACTTGTCGTGTTTGATGGGGAATGCTGGATGGCTCTGGAGACCATGCAGGGGAATCAGGCCTCACCTCGTGTTGATTTGAAGTACACGGAGCGCTTTCGTGTTGCTGTGGGGAACTCAATGTCCCTCTATACCAGTGACAGTGTTTCTGGGGACTCTTTGGAGTTCCATCAAGGAAGTCAAGGCTCCTTTCGTGTTCATGGGGAACAGGGAATTGCTCTGCCTGCAGTGCAGGGGATTCAGGCCTCATCTCATGGCCAGGTGAAAGCCTCATGGTTTTTCTCGAGTTGCGGCAAGAACCTGGGTTATGTTTTCTAGTTACGACGAGGATGGACCTTCAAAACTTGTGTTGGATCAGCAACGTCAAGATTCCTCTCTAGTTGCGAGGGACACCTCGGAATTCTCCTCGAGGCTTGCATGGGCAATAGGGATGCCTCTCGAAGTGAGGCGAGAGACCCAGGGTTCCTGTCCAGTTGCCACAGGGATATCGTGATTCCTATCAATTTTGAAAAGGAGTCAGGCTTCGTCTCCTTTTGAAGCATTGAACTTCGAATGCCTCTCGAGTTTTCAAAGGGAAGTCAGGCCTCATGTCGAGATAAGGCAGGGAACTAGTGCTTTCTCTAGGGTCTCCACAAGGGATTCAGACATCCCTTCTTTATGTGAGATGAAAGATGAGCCTGCATTCAAGTCAATGCAGGGAAATCCGGCCTTATTTTGAATCAGGGCATCTCGATGTCCATTCCACTTGAAGCAGCAAAATCAGGTTCCCTTTCACATACATATAGCTGAGAGAAGCCTCCTCTTGAGTTGCTTGTGGAACGTTGGCATTCCTCTTGAGTCCAATCCAGGGAATCAGCTCTCATCTTGAGATGATTTGTGGTACACGGAGCTTTTGTCGAGTTGCTGTGCTGAACTTGGAGTTCCTCTAGATATGGGACGGTGCTCTCGGTTAATCTCTGGGGTTGCTAAAAGAAGTCAAGCTACTTGATCTGTTTGATGGGGAATGCACGATGGCTCTGGAGCCAATGGAGGGGAATCCGGCCTCATGTCAAGTTGATTTGTAGTACACGAAGCTCTTATGTGTTGCTGTGGTGGCCTCAGCACCTCTAGACTTGTGAGGTGCTGAAGTCCCCAGTCTTCTTGGGGACTATGTGGAATTTCATCTAGGAAGTCAAGGCTCCTTTAGTGTTTGATGGGGAACTCAGATGTGGTCTGCATGCAATGCAGGGGAATCACACCTCATCTCGAGTCGATTTGGGGTACACGATGCTCTTTTGTGTTGCTGCGGGGACCTCAGGGTCCCGCTAGACTTGTGATAGTGTTCTTGGGGACTTTCTGGAGGTCCATCAAGGAAGTCAAGGCTCCTTTTGTGTTTAATGAGGAACACAGACTTGCTCTGCACGCAGCATTGCAATCGGGCTTCATCTCGCAGCGATGGGGAAGTCTCATGGTTTTTCTTGAGTTTCAGCGGGAATCTGGGGTATGTTCTCATATTACGGCGGGGATGGCCCTTCAAAACTCATGTTGGTTCAGCGACTTCAGGACTCATGTCTAATTGCCAGGGATACCTCGGGATTCTCCTTGAGGCTTGGCAGGGCAATAGGGACGCCTCTCGAGGTGAGACAGGAGACCCAGACTTCCTTCGCAGTTGCCAGAGGGATATTGGGATCCCTATCAATTTTCAAGGTGAGTCAGGCGTCGTCTCCTTTTGACGCCTTGAACTCTGCACTCCTCTCGAGTTGTCAAAGGGATGTGTGGCCTCCTGTCGAGATGAGTCGAGGAACAAGGGCTTTCTTTAGGGTCTCCACGGGGGATTCAGATATCCCTTCATCTTGTGAGATGAAAGACGAGCCTGCATTCACGTCACTGCAGGGAAATCCGGCCTTTTTTCGAGTCTGGGAATCTCATTGTACATTCCACTTGAGGCAGCAAGCTCAGGGTCCCACTATGATACTTATAGCTGAGAGAAGTCTCCTCTTGAGGTGCTTGTGGAAAGTTGGAATTCCCTTTGAGTCGAGTTCAGCGAATCAGCTCTCATCTCGAGATGATTTGGGGTACATGGAGCTTTTCTCGAGTTGCTCTGCAGAACTTGGTGTTCCTCTGGACTTGGAATGATGTTCTCATGGAATCTCTGGAGTTGCGTAAAGGAGGTCAAGCCACATGTTGTATTTGATGGGGAACGTGTGATGGCTCTGGACCCAATTCAGGTGAATTGGGCCTCATCTCGAGTTGATTTGGGGTACACGAGCTCTTTCATGTTGCTGCGGAGTCCGCAGGGTCCCTCTAGCTTTGTAACAGTGTTCTTGGGGACTCTCTGGAGTTCCATCAAGGAAGTCAAAACTCTTTTCAAGTATGATGGGGAACACACACATGCTCTGCATGCAATGCAGGGGAATCAGACCTCATCTCACGGCGAGGGGGATGTCTCATGGTTTTTCTCAAGTTGCGGTGGGAACCTGGGGTATGTTCTTGAGTTGCGGTGGGGATGGACCTTCAAAACTTGTGTTGGGTCAGCGACGTCAGGACACCTGTCTAGTTGCGAGGGACACCTCGGGATTCTCCTCGGGGCTTGGGAGGGCAATAGGGAAGTCTCTCAAGGTAAAGTGGAGACCCAGGGTCCCTTTCCAGTTGCCACAGAGATATTGAGATTCCTATCAATTTTCAAGAGGAGGCAGGCATCATCTACTTTTGAGGCATTGAACTCCACGTGCCTCTCAAAGTTTCAAAGGGATGTGAGGCCTCCTGTCGAGATGAGGCAGGGAACTTGGGCTTTCTCTAGGGAATCCACAGGGGATTTAGACATCCCTTCGTCTTGTGAGATGATAGACGAGACTGCATTCAAGTCACTGCAGGGAAATCCGGCCTTATTTCGAGTAAGGGCATTTCGGTGTCCATTCCACACGAGGCAGCAAACTCAGGATCCCTCTCACATACCTATAGCTCAGAGTAGCCTCCTCTTGAGGTGCTTGTGGAAAGTTTCCATTCCTCCTGTGTCATAACTCTCATCTCGAAATGTTTTGGGGTACACGGAGCTTTTGTCGAGTTGCTGTGCTGAACTTGGTGTTCCTCTAGATATGGGACGGTGCTCTCGGTGAATCTCTGGGGTTGCCTAAAGGAAGTCAGGCTATTTGCCCTGTTTAATGGGGAATGAGGGATGTCTCTGGAGTCAATGCAGGGGAATCGGGTCTCATCTAGAGTTGATTTGAGTTAAACGAGTTCTTTCGTGCTGCTGCTGTCACTTCAGGGTCCCTGCAGAACTGTGACAGTGATCTTGGGGACTATGTGGAGTTTCATCTAGGAAGTCAAGGCTCTTTTCGTGTTTGATGGGGAACATGGACTTGCTCTGCATGCAGTGCAGGGGAATCAGGCCTCATCTCGAGTTGATTTGGAGTACATGGAGCGCTTTCATGTTGTTTCGGGGACCTCAGGGTCCCTCTAGACTTGTGAAAGTGTTCCTGGGGACTCTCTGGAGTGCCATCAAGGAAGTCAAGGCTCCTTTCCTGTTTGATGGGGAACACGGACTTGCTCTGCATGCAGTGCAGGGGAATCGGGCCTCATCTCGTGGCGAGGGGAAAGTGTCATTGTTTTTCTCGAGTTGTGGTGGGAACCTGGATTATGTTCTCGTGTTATGACGAGGATGGCCCTTCAAAACTCGGGTTGGATCAGTGATGTCAGGACTCCTGTCTAGTTGCGAGGGACACCTCGGGATTCTCCTCGGGGCTTGGGAGGGCAATAGGGACGCCTCTCAAGGTGAGAGGGGAAACCCAGGTTCCATTTGCAGTGGCCACAGGAATTTTGGGATTCCTATCATTTTTCAAGAAGAGTCAGCCATCGTCTCCTTTTGAAGCATTTAACTCCGTGTGCCTCTCGAGTTTTCACAGGGATGTGAGGTCTCATGTTGGGATGAGGCCAGGAACTAGGGCTTTCTCTAGGGTCACCACAGGGGATTCAGACATCCCTTCATCTCGTGAGATGAAAGACGAGCCTGCATTCAAGTCACTGCAGGGAAATCCAGCCGTATTTCAAGTCAGGACATCTCGGTGTCCATTTCACTTGAGGCCACAAACTCAGGGCCCATCTCACATACATATAACTGAGAGAAGCCTCCTCTTGAGGTACTTGTGGACAGTTGGCATTCCTCTTGAGTTGAATCCAGGGAAGCAGCTCTCAACTCGAGATGATTTGGGGGTACAGGGAGCTTTTCTCGAGTTGCAGTGCTGAACTTTGTGTTCCTTTAGATATTGGACGGTACTCTTGGTGAATCTCTGGAGTTGCCTAAAGGAAGTCAAGCCACTTGTCATGTTTGCTGGGGAATGCGAGATGGCTCTGGAGCCAATGCAGGGCAATCGCGCCTCATCTCGAGTTGATTTCATTTACACGAATTCTTTTGTTTTGCTGCGGTGACCTCAGGGTCCCTCTCGACCTCTGGCAGTGTTCTTGGGGACTATGTGGAGTTTCATCTAGGAAGTGAAGCCTCCTTTCATGTTTGATGGGGAACACGGATTTGCTCTGCACTCAGTGCAGGGGAATCGGGCCTCACCTCGCGGCCAGGGGGAAGTCTCATGGTTTATGTTGAGTTGCGGCTGGGACCTAGGGTATGTTCTTGGGTTACGGCGAGGATGGCCCTTCAAAACCCGTGTTGGTTGAGCGGCGACAGGACTCCTGTCTAGTTTTGAAGGACACCTCGGGATTCTCCTCGAGGCTTGGGAGGGCAATAGGGATGCCTCTCGAGGTGAGGTGTTGACCCAGCTTCCCTTTGCAGTTGCCACAGGGATATTGCTATTCCTATCAATTTTCAAGAGGTGTTAGGCATCGTCTCCTTTTGAAGCATTGAACTCCGTGTTCCTCTCGAGTTGTCAAAGGGATGTAAGGCCTCCTGTCGAGATGAGGTGGGGAACTAGGGCTTTCTTTAGGGTCTCCACAGGGGATTCAGACATCTCTTCATCTTGTGAGATGAAAGACGAGCCTGCATTCAAGTCACTGCAGGGAAATCCAGCCTTATTTCGAGTCAGGGCATCTCGGTGTCCATTCCACTTGAGGCAGCAAACTCAGGGTCCCTCTCACATACCTAGAGCTGAGAAAAGCCTCCGCTTGAGCTGCTTGTGGAAAGTTGGCATTCCTCTTGAGTCGAAGCCAGGGAATCAGCTCTCATCTCGAATGTTTTGGGGTACACGGAGCTTTGCTCGAGTTGCTGTGCTGAACTTGGTGTTCCTCTAGACTTGGGACGGTGCTCTCGGGGAATCTCTGGAGTTGCCTAAGGGAAGTCAAGCCACTTGTCTAGTTTGATGAGGAAAGCGGGATTGCTCTGGAGCCAGTGCAGGGGAATCGGGTCTCATCTTGAGTTGATCTGGGTACTCGGAGCACTTTCGTGTTGCTGCGGGGACCTCAGTGTCCCTCTACACTTGCGACAGTGTTCTTGGGGACTCTCTGGAGTTCCATCACGGAAGTCAAGGCTCATATCCTGTTTTATGGGGAACACGGAATTGCTTTACATGCGATGCAGTGGAATTGGGCCTCATCTCACGGCGAGGGTGAATTCTCCTGGGTTTTCTTGAGTTGTGGTGGGGACCTGGGGTATCTTCTCGAGTTACGGCGGGAATGACCCTTCAAAACTCATGTTGTTCAGTGACATCAGGACTCCTGCCTAGATGTTAGGGACACCTCGGTATTCTCATCGAGGCTTGATAGGGCAATAGGGACCCCTCTCAAGGTGAGGCGAGAGACCCAGGGTTCCTGTCCAGTTGCCACAGGGATATTGGGATTCCTATCAATTTTCAAGAGGAGTCAGGAATCGTCTCCTTTTGAGGCATTGACCTCCGCGTGACTCTCGAGTTTTGAAAGGAGTGTGAGGCCTCCTGTTGAGATGATACGTGGAACTAGGGCTTTCTCTAGGGTCTCCACAGGGGATTCAGACATCCCTTCATCTCGTGAGATGAAAGACGAGCTTGCATTCAGGTCACTGCAGGGAAATCCGGCCTTATCTCGAGTCACGGCATCTCGGTGTCCATTCCACTTGAGGCAGCAAACTCAGGGTCCCTCTCACATACCTATAGCTGAGAGAAGCCTCCTCTTGAGGTGCTTGTGGAAAGTTGGCATTCCTCTTGAGTCAAAGCCAGAGAATCAGCTCTCATCTCGAGATGATTTGCTGTACACGGAGCTTCTCTCTAGTTGCTGTGCTGAACTCGTGTTCCTCTAGACTTGGGATGGTGTTCTCGCGGAATCTCTGGAGTTGCCTAAAGGAAGGCAAGCCACTTGCTGTGTTTGCAGGGGAACGCCTGCTAGCTCTGGAGCCATTGCAGGGGAATCAGGCCTCATCTCGAGTTGATTTGTGGTACATGGAGCTCTTTTGTGTGATTGTGGTGACCTCAGGTCCCTCTAGACTTGTGACAGTGTTCTTGGGGCCTCTCTGGAGTTCCATCAAGGAAGTCAAGGCTCCTTTCTTGTTTGATGGGGAACACGTAATTGGTCTTCACGCAATGCTGGGGAATTGGGGTTCATCTCGTAGCGAGGGGGAAGCCTCATGGTTTTTCTCGAGTTGCAGCGGGCACCTGAGGTATATTCTCCAGTTGATTTTTGGCTGCACCAGACCACTGAGGAAGTTACCTTTTGACTATCCTTGATGACTGTTGTTAAATCCATCAAATTCTTTACATTTAATAGTGGAAACAAATGTGGTTAATGTAAGTTTGAAGTCAAGAATGCCAAATTAATTTGCCTCTCTATCCCTGTGTTCCCCTTCACAGCTAAAATTTTCACCAGAGCACTGGAGAATTCTTTGCTAAATATATATTCCACAAAATGTTATTCTTATGAAATTTTAAAATCTTTAATCAATAACTTTGGTAAATGGTGGACTAAATTAAAAAAAAATAAAATATTCGCCTATGCAGCATTTCCTATGTTTATTTAATCATGCAAGTCTTCTTTCTCTTCTCTTTCTCTCTCTCTCTCTTTTTTTTTTTTTTTTGCAGGTCTTCTATCTTCAAATGAGCATCTTGGGGTTTAGTGTTCCCCCAAACACCCTATAAAGAGCTACCCTAAGCCAACTTTTCAAGCACAGTTATAAGGTTCTTTTTGGTAGATTCATGTAGCATTTATTAATTAGAGTGGATGAAGACTAACGATGCCTTCTTAACCTTGCCACCATGTTATAAGGAAAGCAAGTCTGGCACATAACTATGAAACATTTACTAAACAGAAATTCATTATTAATAAAACATGCATGCATGCTAAGTTGCTTCAGTTGTGTCCGACTCTTTGCGACTCTACGGACTGTAGCCCACCAGGTTCATCTGTTTATAGGATTCTCCAGGCAAGAATACTGGAGTGGGTTGCCACACCCTCCTCGATCTTCCTGACCCAGAAATCCAATCAGCACCTCTTACATCACCTGCATTGGCAGGTGGGTTCTTTACCACTAGTGCCACCTGGCAAGCCCACAATAATAAAACATAAGGTAAATCTCAATAAAATTCAGATCTCTGCTCTTTTAAATGCACTGATCACAGCCTGCATGAAAGATTCACTCAAGGCAGAACAATACAGGCAGATTTAGGTTCAACTTTTGGACTCAACATCTTTTAGAGATCAAGCCTCAAGTACCATCCCTAAGGTTACTGGCTACACAGTTTGCTAGATTTTATTTCCTGCTCAAAGAATAGAAGGGATTGTCTTAAAACATTTCTGCCACATCAAAAGGCTTGAATAACACTTGTTTCACCAATGACAGTAAAATGAATTAGCACAATTTTATGTCACCTTTTCTATACTGAATATTCTTAAAATCATTTCAGACATTGTTATACACACATTGGGACACGTTTTATAACATCAGTTACCCTAATTTGCATCTTAGAGCAATGTGGTTGTGGTGTGAAATTATGAAAGGGGAGAAGGGAAAGAGCTACCTCATCGAACCATGTTGCCAAATGTGTTCTGTGAACCAACTGCATTAGAATCACCTGTAGTTCTTTCAAAATGAAGATTACTCCAAGTAATTACATGCACACCCTATCTGAGAGTCACTGGCACCGAGAATCAGCCTAAATCTTCTGGAAATGGCTTCAAAATTTTGTATCTCCTGTACTTTTGCAGCCATTTTGTGCCAAAACAAAGGGAATATGATGACAGTAAAGATCGATAAAAATTTTAAAGGGTTACCTACTGGTAGCTAAACTTACATGATTCAAGAAGGTCCCACAGTTTTCCTTTTCTGGATGTCACCACCAGGAATAAGAGCCACAAGATTTAATAACTGATGTGGCAATGGGTACCAACCAACCAGAATTGATGCCTTCCAGCCTGCAGGATCAGTGAACTGGCACTTTGTTGTTCCTGTATGTTATCAGCCCACAAATAACCATCGACCTCCCTGGCTGGCATACAGACAACTGCCTATAAGTAGTGGTGGGGTGATTTTTTTCCCTTCTTCTTTATAACTTTTATGTTGTGTTTTCTTTACTGGATTTGCTGTGTACTAACAATCGGTTGGTTGGATAGAGACAGTAGTGTCTTTGAGCCAACTCCTATTGACTTTGTAAAGTCAGTTGTTTGTATCTTTTCCAAACTCTACATTCAGTGATATCACACTGTTGCTTGAACTGGATCACTGTGGGAGTGTTTCTATCAAAGTGAATACTACCAATATGCTTCCCTCTCATAGCTGGTTGTTATACATTTTGCAGCACACCACTGGAGAGAGAGATTATTTTTTTTTCACACCACTACTCTAATACATATAAATGTACTAGATATAACATTTATCATTTTAAACATTTTGAGTGTCCAGTTAAGTGGCATTAAGTGTGTTCACACTGTTGTACAACACCATCACCTCCATCTCCAGAATTATTTCATCCTTCCAAACTGAAACCTTGTACCCACTAGACCACAACTCCACAGCCCTGGATAACCACTGCTCTACTTTCTGTCTATGAATTTGTCTATTCCAGGCAGCTCAAAGAAGTGGAATCACACAGTAACTGTCTTCTCATGTCTGACTTCTCTCACGTAGTGTAATGATTTCAAGGAACACCCATGTTCTAGCATGTTTCAGAATTTCATTCCTTTTCAAGGCTGAATAATATTCCATTTTATGTATATACCATATTTTGCATATCTGTTCACATGTTGATAAATATTTAGACTATTTCTATGTAATTTTACTGAGGCGTAATTCACATATAACAAAATTATACATTTTAGGGCACACTGTTTGATGCACTTTGAAAGATGTATATATCCATGCAAACACAACAAAGATACAAAATAGTTCCACCACTCCCACCACGCTAGAAAGCTTCCCCCTCACCTCCTTTTAAAGACTTGGTTATTTGCCTGCACCGGGCCTTAGTCGCCTTGTGGGGCTCCTCCTCACCTAGTATCCGCAGCGCGTGGCCTTAGCTGTGCTGCAGCACGCAGAACCTTGGTTCCCGGAACCCGTGTCCCATGCACTGCAAGGATAATTCTTAACCACTGGACTCTTGGGAAAATCCTTCATCCTTTACCTCTGTCAACATGCCCCAAACTCCCTGTCTCAGGCAACTGCCATTGTGATTTCTATTAATACAGATTTATTCTGCTCGATGGAGAATTTTCAGTAAATAAAATTAGACAGTATCATACTTGATTCGGGCTCAGCTTTTTCACGCAGCATAATGTTTGCAAGACTCATCTGTACTGCTGTGTGTCTCAGTGATTCTTTCCTTTTTGTTGCTGGGCAGCATTCCACTGGCAAGGACTGTGAAGAATCTGAGATTTTATCCTGTTTGCAAGCTAAAAAGTTAGGCTGCCTCGGATTCATGCTTGTACCAGATCAAATATGATTTTTTTGCATGTAAGTTATGCCTCAATAAACTTATACAGGTAAAAACAACTAAATGTCCACACATAGTAAATCTTGAGTCATAGCTGAGGAACCCTAAGCTTAGAAAACCTCAATCTTTAATAAGAGACTTCAAGAAAATCTGCCCAACCTTTGTTCCTGGAAGGAGACATTATCTTCATCATACTGGACTCCAAAAAATTTGCCTTCTGCTCCAGATGGAGAAATTATATTTTCCAAGGGTATCTACTGTGCAAGTGTTTTTTTTTTTTTTTTTAAAGAAGATTGTCTGGAGCAAAACTGTCAGCACCTCTATTCATAAGACATGTGGAAACACAAGGGACCCATGGGAATCATGTCCCAGTGTCTGGTGTGTGAATGAAGTGAAGTGAAACTTACTCAGTCATATCTGACCCTTTGTCACCTCATGTGTATACAGCCCGTGGAATTCTTCAGGCCAGAATGCTGGAGTGAGTAGCCTTCCCCTTCTCGAGGGAATCTTCCCAACCCAGGGATCAGATGGAACCCAAGTCTCCCACTTTGCAGGTGGATACATTTGTTTGTGAAAATAATGTTTGTCAAACATTTGTGTGAGAATACATTTGTTTATTCACTCTCCTGTTGATAAATATTTGTTTATTCATCTCCTATTGATGAATGTGATTCACTCTCCTATTGATGAACATGGAGATTGTTTGCACTTTGGGCTATTATGAATAAAGTTGATATGAACATTCTTAGACACATGTTTTGGATCTCTATGTTTTAATTTCTCTAGGGTAAATACCTAGGACTGTAATTGCTAGGCCATATGATAAGTCTATGTTTAACATTATTAAAGCATTGCCTGGTTTCAAAAATAGTCATAATTTTTTTACTTCTGCCATTAGTGTATGAGAGTTCCAGGCGCTCCCCCTCTTTGCCAGTAAATATCAACATTTTATCGAGTCTACTTTATTATTATTATTTTCTCTCTGTCTTTCTCTATATATCTCATCCCCACTCTTTCAGAGAAAGTTGCAGATATGACACCACTTTACCCCTAATGTTTTGAAGTGTGTTTCTTAAAAAAACTTTTATATGACCACAGTACTATTATTAAAGTCAGGAAATTAATATTGATACAATACTGTTATCTAACTTAGAGATTTTATTCAGAATTCACCAACTTTGCCCATAAGGGCCTATTTTGCAAAAGAAAATCTGATATTATGTGTCATTTAATTATAATAGCCTTTTGATTCTTAACAGAGTGATTTGTATTAGTTTTTACATTAGAAGCAAATGGCCCTGTGATCTTAATCTCTTTTTAGGCATTATGATCTCCATTTTTATCTTTTTATTTATTTATTTAATCTTTATTTTTAATAAGTTAACTAATTAATTACATAAAGCAATACATTCACATGGCTCAAAATTTTAAAAGCATGAAGTATTCAAAGGGAAAAATCTTTTTTCTACTCTACTCTCAGGTTCCCAATTTGGAGACTCCCCAAATAGAAATTTGTAATCGACCCCTAATTGACTATGTATACTTTTTTTTTTACACAAATCTGCTGACTATTGTTTGCCAAACACTTGAGATGGAGGAATTCATTTTCTTTTAAAGCAATGAGGTAATCTGGCAATGATGAGAAAAAGGATTGCTGTAAAGCTACTTCCTCTTTCAAATTAAATTGATCTTAGTCAGATTAAGAAGCTACTTACTACTACCTGTCTCCTTACTTCTCTATCTCCCCCCGCAGGGGACTGTGTCACCAGGACCTAATGCTGAAGCTTGTCACAGGTGAGGGACTTTGTGCAGAGGAAAGAAATAAAAAACTTGATCCACCCAGATGGCTCAAGAAATCCAGATCATCTCTGCCTTTCTCCTCTTGTTCTTATGTTACTTGGGAGAAAGATTCTAGAGGACAGAACTACACAAGGACCGTGTCTAATTTCTGGAGGAAGACCTTCTTTAAGACTCTGGGCTAGGACCCTCTCGGGTCAGTGACAGTGATTCAGGCAAGATTTGCCTTATATTCTGAGAATGGTAACGTGGAAATGGTAAAATAGTCAAGTGTCACAGGCACTGGCAGTGAAGACCCAGGTGTGCAGATGAGTCTTGTCACTTGCCCCTGGGTATGGCTGTTATATTTTCCAAATACAACATATAACCTGAAAGAAACTTTCCCAAATAAGTGAATTTATTTATACTAAAATTTCCAGTAGGATAACCATAATATATAGCTATTTGCAGGTTGTTAATTCATTATTGGAAATCTTCTTACTCTCTTATGACCTACTTGCATTTAAAAAAAAAATGGCTCTACTAGTTTTTTCTTTTTTTCTTTTTTTAAAGATTATAGTGTAGAAAATTTCACACACAAAAAATAGAACACAAATCTCCATATTCTCTTATCCTCCAGCTCCAAGTTTTCAGCTCAAGGACAAGCTTTTTCTATTTCTGCTCGACCCACCTCACCCCCCAACCCTTCATACAGATGGTTGAAGCAAATCCTAAAGCAAAGCAAAGCAAATCATCTTATACCATCATTTCATCCATAAATGTTTCAGCATGTTTTCTTAAAAGGCAGTGAGTCTTTTAAAAAAATAATTTAAATTCCTTTATCATTATCCACGATTCCTTAATATTATCAAAGATCTAGTGTTCATATTTCCTTGATTGCCATAATATATAATTGAGCTTCTTTGTTTAAATCAGGGTTCTTGGCTGATGTATCACTTAAGATTCTCTGATCTTTATCTTCCTACTCAGTCTCTCTTTTGAGGAGGGTATTTATATTGAAATATAGTTGATTTACTCCCCTGGTGGTTCAGCAGTAAAGAATCCGCCTACAATGCAGGAGACACGGGAGGCTTGGGTTCAATCCCTGGGTCGGGAAGATCCCCTGGAGGAGGGCAGGGCAACCCACTCCAGTATTCTTGCCTGGAGAGTCCCATGGAAAGAAGAGCTGGTGTTCTGTAGTCCATAGGGTGGCAAAGAGTCAGACGCGATGGAAGAGACTGAGTATGCATGAGCACATAGCCGATTTATAATGTTACATTTGTTTCAGTTATACAATACAGTGAATCAGTATTTTTACAGATTATACTCCATTTTATTATGAAATAATGACTATTTTTTCTGTGCTGTACAATACATCCTTGGGGTTTATTTACTTCATACATAGTAGTTTTTTAATTTCAATTTTTTAAATTCTGAAAGTATGATAACACATTTACAGGAGACTTGGAAAATACACTGTATATTACAATTATTTTTTAAGGAGATAAATTAAGATTTTTAGTTGGAGTTTTAGTATCAAACTCTCAAAAATTAATAGAATGAATATGTAGAGAAATAGAATGATATACTAGACCTGAAAAACACTATGAACCAATTCAATATAATTAAGATTTATACAATTTTTACACAACAGTAGGACACAAATTCTATTCAAGTTCCCATAGACTGTAAATTGGGAGACTCTGGAACTTATCCAAGGACATAAAACAACGTGCAAAAATTTCATGGTCTTAAAGGTATTGAAATCACACAGGGTCTGTTCTCTTATCACAGTGGAATTACGTTAGAAACCAACATAAAAAGATATTTGAAAATAACCCACATCTTTTCAAGTGCAATGTGACATTTACTAAGAGAGTTACTCAGTCTCTCTCTATTTTCTTGATAAAGGATATAAATCGGAAAATATTTCTTAAAGTTAACCTTTACTGTAGGTAAGCTGCAGTTGCAGGTATGGTGCAAATTCAAACTGAAATAGTATTTAAAAGCATCCATTGGCAGAGTTCTCTAATTTACCACGGCAGATTTGAACTATAATAACTGAAGAAGGTAAATCTATTACTTTGCAGACAAAGTATAAATATGTATGTTACACCAGATTACATTAAAATGTCTGTTAGTTTATTTTTCATTACCATTCCTGCTGTCAGTTCCACTTTCTCATTCACCTTAGTTATAGCTTAGTACTTAAAGTATTGAGTGGTCAAAGTTCAAACTTTAGGAGGAATGAAATGGCATTTCTTGGTTTTAAATTCTAATTATGCACCACAGGCTGAATTGTAGCTCTTTTCTCTCAAAATGTGTAGGTTTTCTGTCGATAAATTGGCATCTGTATTAGGGTGCAACCTTAGGGTAACTGACTGCTTACTTTTTAAGTTTTGTTAAACGCATATAGTGTGTTTGTATTTGCTGCATAATTGAAAAGTTTCATTTTTGCCCAAGTATTTTTTATTGTAAAGCTTTTTAGGAATTTGAAATCTTTCATCTTTGGAAAGAAATCTCAAGTTAATATTAAATCTTATTTTCAGTGGTTGAGTACTCAGATCCTGACTGAGGTGGTTTATTTGTAATGCTCTCTTTGTATCCTTAGGATCCTTAATTTAAAGTATACTGTATTTAATATTTTTAAAACACACAGTGTTTTAAAATACAATGTAATGTTAACTTTTTAATTAACTTCAGTTTTTGGAGTCCTGTATTATTAACTTTAGGTCAGTAGTATAATTTTATACACTATAGAGATTTTGTTGTGTCCTAGCTTTGTATTTTAATGCTTGCTGCGTTCAGTGTAAATGTTTCCTTATTGTTTTGTTTTTACCATGAAGATCAGAATTTGTGAGAAAGAGTTAGATGCAAAGGTTAATTGAGCACCTATAAATTTGGCTGTTTAATTAAAATTCAGTTCCTCAGTAAACAGTAGTCACATTTTAGATGCTTAGTAGCTTCAGGTGGCAGTGGCTACTGTATTGGACAGCACAAATACAAGAAGAAAATGGCTCTGTCACTGCAGAAAGGTCTTTTGAATAGTGCTGCTTTGCAGTGAGTTAGGTTCTGTCTAGACTCTGGGAATACAGAGATAAACATGACTGACAAGGCAAACACTTAGCTCCTGGTGGGGTTGAGAGATGGCAAACAAATAGCTGATGTCCATCATGTCATCATTAGGAAGAAAGATGAAAGTGGGTAAGAGAGAAGATGTAATGAAACAGTGTGCGGGGAGGTACCTGTTAACTAGGTGGTCAGGAAATGCCTTCTTAATATTTGCATGTCAGTGAATGAAGAGAAGGAGCAAGTCTTGTGAAGACCTGTAGGAAGACCCTTCTAGGCACAGGGAACAGCAAGTGCAAAACCCTGAAGTGAGAACAGATTGGACATACTTGAGGAATGGCAGCAAGGCATGTGCAAGTGAGGTCCTGGGAGAATGGTGGGTGATGAGGGGGGACATGACGGACAGTAGCCACATCATGTGGTACCTTGTGGTCTGTGGTAAAGACTTAGAATTTTAACCTGAGTGTGGTGAAAAGACATTGGAGGGTTTTGAGCAGAGGAGTGGCATGATCTAAATTATGTTTATTTAACTTTAATATGCCAGATTTACAAATAAAACAGTTAAAAACCCCCATGCCCTCATTCTCCAACTCTAGCAAAATGGGCCCAACTGAGATCATTGATCCCATGGATGACCTGTCCTTCCTTTATATATATTATCTCCTTTATCCTTCCCTGTAATATTGTGAAGTAGGATTTGTGTTTTAAAAGATCACCCTGGCTGCCGTGTAGAGAGTTAAGTTTAGGGGGGCAAGAGGAAAAGCATGAGGGCCTTTGGGAGCCTGAGACAGCAGTCTTAAGTGAGAGGTGATGGTGGCTTGGAGTCGAACGGCAGGTGGTGGTTGAAGTGATGAGAAACAGCCAGATTCTGGTGAAACCAGCAGGAATGCTGGTGTATGTAGTTAAGGAAAGAGGAGCAGGGGTGATGCCTGTACTGTGGTCCAGATGATGATGTGACTGCCCATAGGAGAGTTCAGTTTATTCATGTTAAGTTTAAGATACCTAGTAGAAGTCCAGAGGTTGTCAAGGACACATTTTTAGGTTAAGAAAAAGAGGAAAACCCAGTGAAGGTAACTAAGGAGATATGCTGCAATAGCTAGCTGTTGATTTATGGTCTGAGTTTGGCCTCCAGGCTTGCTAGAGCTGGAGCTAGCTATTGTAGTGTCTCATGTCCCATATCCCAAGCAACCCCTCAGCCACTGGCAGACTGGAATGATTGGTCCTCTGGATAGTAGGGAATCAGTGTTTCAGGTAGGAGAACATGATACATTGAAGAATACTGCTGAAGAATTTAGACAAACACATTGATTTGTGAAGGTATTAAATGTCTTTAATGAGCAATAGAATTTCTAGAGAATATAGTTACTCTTAAATGGAACACTAAGTAGAAGATTTTCTTGTATACTTTATAAATATTGCATTAGTAGTTCAAAATCAGAATTTTGTTAAATTTTACTTTCTCCCTTTTTTTCTCATTTTAAGTAGATGATATGCATGTAAAAATGAAAGCACCAAAAAGAACTGTGGGTGAAAGTTGGATGGCCTAAGAGTTTATTCAGATTTTAAGATTTATTTACATATTATATCATTAGCAAAAGGTGTGTTATAAGGGTAAATTTGTAAGTGAATATTGACAAGTTGTTAAGTTTCTGCTTAAAGTCAGAAAACAGTCTCACACTGAACTTTGTACACTGCAAGTAGTTGTTATCTAGACTGTGAAGTAAAGATAAAAGCTGTAGTATCTGATCTTAAACAAGTCACTTTAAGCCCCGGACTTCCAATTTTACTTAGTTTTTATTTTTATTTTTAATCTGTGAAGTGAATGTTTTGTGCTAAATGAGTGTCAGTTATCAAATTGTATAGATAAGAATTTAATAAAAATTTGCTTAGAGTGGATAGTTTGTTTGTGAGAGGCACTGTGTAATTACTGAATCTTTGAGAGCATAACATCACTAGTTTCTGCTCTCGTTTATATACACAAGGAAGCGTAATGTAACTGTTATCAGTATCCTGATGGAAGAGGGATAATTGAAGAAAAGCAGTTCTCTTTTTTAAAATAAGTGAAAAGAACAAATTATGGATGAAGTTTCACTGGAAAAGTGTAAGCCTGGAAGTTATTTGAAATGTTTACCTGAAGTAAGAGCAGATAAACGTAAAAACAAATTACCAAATAAAACTTGACAAGCAGATACAGATACTCAAGGTACAATTCCCCAAATGAGCAAACGCTTGAACAGATTTTAAAGTCTTTGTCAGAAGGTTCTTAAACTTATCAAAAGGAAGAAACTACTTGGAGAATCAGTGAGGCTCTTTGGGCAGAGTTCAGAGGATATGCTCAGAAGTGATAAGTATGTTGTAGGCAGAGAAACTTCATTCACTGAAGTTTTTTGGTCTCTCACTGTAAGTAAAGTATTATGACAGATAATTAGATGCCCTAAGGTATATTCTTTGATCTCTTAAGTGATTCATAAATTGCAAAAATCAATACAAAATCTTAAAATTGATAAAAATGTGTGTCAGACTCTAGTCATGAGATGGAAATCATACCAGTGATTTTCACAGAGAATTTAATACAACCGGTTGTTAACTAGGCATTTCCACTTAATAGTGGAAAGACAAAAGGGAACAGCAAGGTCTTGTCGGAAGCCACCACTGCCTCCTGACCGGAGAGCAAAGAGAAGAGGGCAAGTGGCTGGAAAGAAAGGCTGCAGCCCAAACTCAGGCCTCGAGGAAGGGGTTTGCACTCAGCTGGGACTAATGTCTTTGGGATCAGGAGAGGGGCCCAGTGGGGTAAGGGTACAGGGCTCAGCGAAGAGGGTTCTGCTGGCTGGCGCTGGTGTTCTAGGGGCACGGTGATACTGGTTCTGTGTCAGGAAGATACAGACTGGAACCAACTCTGGCTGCTAGAATGAACTGCTGCTGGCCTGAAGAGTGGTTGGGTTGCACTGCTGGCAAAAGGAAGCAAAAAATAGGACTAGGAAGCAAACAGAAAGTGCCGCATTTTCCTCCTCCAGCTTTCTGGTCTCAAGTTCCCCTTGACTTCCAGGTGGCTCAGTGGTGGAGAGCCCTCCTGCCAGTGCAGGGACAGATTTCAATCCCTGGGTTGGTAAGATCTGCTGGAGAAGGAAATGACTACCCATTCCAGTATTCTTGCCTAGAATATCCCATGGAAAGAGGAGCCTGGCGGGCTGTAGTCCACGGGGTTGCTGAAGAGTCTGACACAGCTTAGTGACTAAACAATAACAAGCACTTTATTGGCAGAGCCTAACAAGAAGCAAACTGTAAAGGAGAAAATGTGACTCACCCCCAGGATCACAAAGTAAGAGCGTGGAAGGGTAGTTTTAATGCTGAGAAACAAAAGCTCAATAACTTGCAGGAAGAAAAATGAATCTACATCTTTCACACAAGGCATATTTAAGTGTCATTAGAACTTTATAGTCAAGAAATGCTATAGGAATTAATAGGAGAAGACAGATCCTTGTTAGGATAAACAGACAAGGCAGTGTTGGAGAGTAGTGTTTTAATGTGAATGTGATTTTAGCAGGCAGAAGTGAAGTGAGGGATGATTGCAGTAATGGAAGGAGATATTATAGGGTATGAGAAAGCTATAAAATTGCATAATGGAGGACATGGGACAGACCTGGATCAAATTGGTTTCTACTGATGACTAACTTTAATGGTGAAAGTCATTTTTTGTCTCTGACTCTCATTTCTCTTTCATCCTTGATCCTTTAGGCATTGAAGACTATTATTGGTTGGATCAAAACCATGTTTTAGGACCATTAATTTAGAGTTTCTGGAGTTGGAGGTGACAGAGAATCAAATATGGAGATACTTTCTTGAGCAAGTAAGTTGTTACTTGCTCCAGATACAGTTTTCTTATTAACACAGAAGTTTTTAATCAGGTCCATGGATAAGGTTGAGAATATCCTTCAATGCGTGATTTTTATGTTGTCAAGGAAGAGGTTTCAGGTGTAATTTTCATCAAAATGAGATTAAATAAAAGGATGTTTGGAATTTGGTAGACCATTAAATGTAAGTAAACTACTCAAGAGCATATGGGTGTACTGTCATTATTCACTTTATTGGGCACTTAATATGTTGAAGGCACTTAGGAAAAAGAATGTAGGGTAATAAAAGTATATCAGTATAGTAGGGAGCTGGTCCTGCTCTTTCATGGGGGGCATAGGTGCTAGGGAGGGCTGCCTGCCTAGGTAGTGATTTGTGCTAAGATATAGAAGGTGAAAAAGGAGTTAACGATGAAGACACTGAGGTGGTGAAATTGTGGCATTTTTAACAAAAGTGGATTGACAGTATTACCATAAATTTCCCTAGTGATTTGTTTTGAGGGTCCGCAGGCTGCTCTTGAACTTCCATAAGGAAGCGTGTTGAATATTTCTCAGATAGCCTTTGGAGGCTATCTATTAAATTCACAGATTCAAGTTAGAGGAGCCAATGTGGCCTAAGCTGGTGGTCTTCAATTTTGACCTGATGTCTAGATTTTTTTTAATCTTGGGTTGAACTGTGGAGTTACAAAAGATATTATTTTCATTGTGGTAAGATGTCCATAGCATAAAAATTAGCATTTTAACCATTTTTAAAGTGTACTGATTGGTGGCATTAAGTACATTTCACATTTTTCATGTTACCAGTCTGAAACTCGGTACACATTAAATAACAGCTTCCTATGCTCTTCTCCCTCCAGGTACTGGGAACCGCTATTGCATTTTTCCCCTTTATTAATTTGACTGTTCTGGTACCATGTATCAGTAGAAACTGAAAACACTGTTTTATGTCTGGCTTAACTTCACTTAGCATGATATCTTTAAGGTTTATTCATGTTGTGGCACTACTAGCATTTCATTCCTTTTTTTTTTTTTTTTTTAAATGGAGTTCATTTTTTAGAGCAATTTTAGATTCGTATTAAAATTGAACAGAAAGTACGGAGTCCTCATACACTACTCCTACCCCCATGGATGCACAGCCTCCCTCACGTCAGCGTCCCACACCAGAGTTGTGTATCTGTTGTAAAATACAAACCTCAGTGATACATCATTTACACTGGAGTCCTTGGTTTATGTGAGGGGTCACTCTTCTTGTTGTACAGTCTGAGTTTTGTGTAAAGACATAGTGTCATACGTGGTATTTTCACTGATCCAGAAGCAAGTTGCCCTCCAAATACACATTCTGCATCTATGGATTCAGAAAGCCACAATCCATACACATGATACACCATCTGCAGTTGGTTGAATATGTGGAGGCAGAACGGTATGGAGGGTTAACAGTATTCTTCACCACTATGCATTCACAGTTTAAAAGAACATGCCAGTTTCACTTAAAATTGTTCTTAATTAAGTAAAAAATTACTAATCTTATTAAGTCACAATCCTTGAAAACACGTAATTTTAATATTCTGTGTGGTGAAATGGAAAGTGTGCCTGAAGTATTTTGGCTGCATGCCAAAGAATGATGGTTGTCTCGAGGAAATGCACTTGTCATTCTGTTTGTATTTTCTGCAATGGACATGATTTTAATTTAAATGACTAACTATGCTTATTCAGACTTGGGTATTTGTAGATATTTTCTCAGAAATGAAAAAAATAAGCCTATCAGTTTCAGGAAAATAGTGTCTGTGCTAGAGATAAAATTTGAACTTTCAAGCAAAAATTAATATTTTTGGAGAACTTGTATCCACCATCTGAGTTTTATCTGTATATTCTATTTTTTTGCTCTTCATTTTTTTCATCTCTCTTCATTAGACTTATTTAGAAGCTGCTAGAGGATTTACACACACACACACAAATACATACATACATATATATATATATATATATATATATATATATATATATATATAATATAAAATGAAGGAGAATATATGTATTCTCCTTTATTTCCAAGGACTGTTTTAACAGAGCACAGTGCTTGAGCTTGGCAGTTTTCTTGTTTGAGCGTACTGACCGTACTGACTGCAACGCTTCGCTCTGTTGGTTCCCACTGCTGTTAGGAAGTCAGCTATGAGTCTGAACTGTTGCTACTTTATAAAAGTTACTTCCCTCCCCACCCCCCCACCTCCCCCATAAGACTTTGCTCCTTGTCTTTTATTTTCTGCTGTTTGACAATGATGTATCCAGGTGTGGTTTTCTTTTTTATTGATTTTCCTTGGAATTCAGTGAGCTTCTTAAATCTGAGATCTTGAGTGAAGTGTCTAAACACATCTGAAAAATTCTCATCTTTAAAATATTAATGCCATTTTTCTCCTTCCCTTTAAAGACTAATTGATTGTATATAAGACCCACTTACTGAATTTTTTGTTTCTCTTTGTCTCATTCAAACATACATTTGTTGAATTTGTTTTAATTTTATTTTTCAGTTCTAGAGTTTCTGTCCCGTTATTCCAGCACTGTTTGCAGAAAAAGACTCTTGTTTCTCTTTTGGATTGCTTCGGCTCCTTTGTCTGAAATCATCAGTTGACTGTACTTGTAGGCCTGTCTTGGGGCTCTTCCACTGACCTATGTTTGTCTGTTCGTTCACCAGTTCTGTGCTGTCTTGATTACTGTAGTACAGTAAGCCTTGAAATCGAGTGGTCTGAGTCCTCCAACATTGTTCCGCTTTGGTCTTGTGTTGGGTAGTCTAGTGTTTACCTTTGTGTGTAAACTTCAGAAATCATTTTGTTGATAACTATAAAGTAACTGGCTGGGGTTTTGATTGGAATTGTGTTGAATCTATAGATCTAGTTGGGAAAAATTGTTGCGTTAACTACTGAGATGATGTATAACTGGGATTGTTTTATGTAAGAGCTCTTTTTACTTCCAGTTCACCGTTACTCTGGCAGGGAGCCCTTACAGGTTCAGCTTGAAGTAGGGATAATATACCAGAGTCCCCATGTTTGTCTGGCTCTGGAGTTTGACTTTTCCCTGTGAGGCCTCTGAAAGGTTAGTTCCGTTTTCCAGCCTTTTCGTTGGAATTGGGTATTTGGTTCCACAGCCCTTGGAACCTGAGTACTGTGATCTTGCTTTATTTTGGGGACCCAGCAATTGTTCATCACCTTGTTACCTCTTGAATGCTTTTGAGTTGTTAAAAACTATTTCATCCAGCTTTTAACCTTATTTTCAGGACGGGAATCAGTTCTAATTTCCTCCTCTATCATTGCTGAAAATGAGTTTCCCCAGTTTCCTGTCTCCCTCATAGAATTGGTGGTCAGTGTATTTAGACTTTAAAATTTTGTGTAAATTCTTGGAGGAGCGGGATGAATTCTCCCAACTTTTGAATGTCTGTTGATACCTTCCAGACAGTAATAGGTAAGTAGATCTTCAAAAGCTCTACCTGTGGTGAAGAAATGATGCAGTTGTGTTTTTGTGTGGTCTGGTTAGTATAAAATGTGCCTTGGTTTTGGGTACTGAACAGTTGGGCAAAGAACCTACCAGTAGTTTTGGGTTTGTAGTATAGATTGCTACTCATCTGTCCCAGTTTTCATTCATTCTCTCTCCGTGATAGAATTCCCAGTTTTTTGCTGGGCTGTGCTGTGCTTACTCACTCACTCAGCCAGGTCCCGACTCTCTGCGACACCATGACTGTAGGCCACCAGGCTCCTCTGTCTATGGGGATTCTCCAGCCAAGAATACTGGAGTGAGTTGCCATGCCCTTCTCCAGGGGATCTTCCCAACCCAGGGATGGAACCCAGGGCTCTCACAATGCGGCCATATTCTTTACCAACTGAGGCACCAGGGAAACCCAAGAATACTGAAGTGGGTGGCCTACCCCTTCTCCAGAGGATCTTTCCAACCCAGGAATCGAACTGGGGTCTCCAGCATTGCAGGCGGATTCTTTACCAGCTCAGCTAAAAGCTCACATACATGTATGCATTTAAGCAGACTTCAAATCCAGCTAATTTTTATTCTTGCTATACATCCCCCTTTCTCCTAGTCTGTACCAGCATTGTTTCTTGAGCTTGTCACGTCTTGCCTGTATTGCTCAAGTAGACATACAACTACTTCTTTGTTTAGAGTCTTGTAACTGATATTTTCTTTTTCATCAGCAGAAATGAAAGAACTTTTCAACTATGTTACTCCTGTGCTTGCAGAATTGATTTTAGTGTCCTTAGTTTTCAACTCTTTGTGATCTGGTCCCATTTGTCATTCCTAACCCTACATTTGATACCCTAATAACACCAAATATTAAAAATTTCCCTCCCCTTGTATTTGTGGTTCCTTACGACTGTGTCCTTTCTCATGCCTAATCCAGGGTTAACTTTCTTTTAAAATAAATTAGTTTCAGGTATTTTTTTAGTTTAATCAACTTTACATGTTTCTGAACATGAGAATAAATAGGCTCTGCTGTTGAATGCAGTGTAGCCTGAAATCTACACTGTGTTTATATAGTGTTTATATATCTAGTGGTTTTTATCCTAAGTTGCAAATTTTGTTTTTCTTAAGATAATCTGTTAGAAAAAGTGATTGTAATATGTGAGTCATAAAATTAAATTGTTTCAGAATTGGGCTTATCTAGACCAGTCTCCTGTTTCACATATAAGGAAATTGTGGCCAGGAGAAATTAGTGATTCTGTCAAGTCAAAATTAGTTAGAAGCAGAATCAAGGTCTGTCGTGAGTTTCATCCTAATATAAATATCTGCTTAACGAAAATCTTCAAGTGTGTTGAAGTTTTCAAGTGTTCTTATCCCTGTAGTACATCTAGGATTACCACACCATGTTTCAAGGGCCTGTAGTTCTTGTGTGAATAGCAACTTGGGTAATGAACTGAGCAGTATGCATTCTTAATTTATGCCTTAACAACTCTGATTCTGTAATGAATGGTTTGCTTACAGTCGCTTTAATATACTTACCTTCTTGACAGTTCATTCTGGGAGGAATAGTTAAGTGTTTAAGTGAAACAGGCATGGTAGATACAACACTTAACAGTTATGTGTGTCTTTGTTTTTAGCATCAAGCATTGCACGATTCTCTCGAATAATGTAGATCACCTTTTACTGAATTTAACACTGTCTGATATCATGGTCTCCCTGGCAAATGCCTCAACTTTGCAGAAGGATTCCAGTTGGATAGAAAGGATAAGGAAATTTGTAACAGAAACCCTTGAAGATGGGTCTAGGCTAAACAGTAAGCAGCTGAACAGATTGCTTGGTGTCTCCTGGAGGTTAATGCAGATGCAGTCAGACAGAGGTGGGTGTCAATGCTCTGTCCTTACTTAAGAGAGGGGCTCTTACGCATACTGTTAATGTTGAGCATCTAATTTTGAGTTCATACCTGTCAAACATTTCATAGTCATTTACGTTCGAGCCATAAAAGGTAGCCAGCATAATCATGAAGGAATGTCTGCTTGAACCCTGATGGCTGAGAACACCCCCTTTTCGGTGGGTAGGTCCACTCTGAAGCTGATGGGTAGGTTTTCTACTAGATTACATAGTTGGAGTGAAAGAAAGTAAGTTTTATTAATAGGAAATGACATTGAGCCTAAGGATAAAGAAATACTTTTCTGATCTAATTTGACTAGAAATTGGTGGATCCTTATCTCTTTACCTTTCTTGTAACTTGAAGTTATGTTGCATTAAGTCAGTTTTTAGTGTGACTTACTAATTCTTTTCATTCAAGCAGAACTTTGCTGTTTGGTTCCTGGCTTATCCACCTTTCTAGTATTGTGGTATTTGTTGTCCTTTCCTAGGTTTGTTGTCTCTTAGGAAAATTTGTACTGTAATCTCCGATTGGTTTGACTTTTTTATTAGGCCATTGATGTAGGATTTTGATGGTAGTCATCAGTTTGTGGCTAAAATCTGCTTCCTCATAGGAACAAGGTGCTTCTGTGCTTTTTAGAAGAATTATGGTGCTGGTGAAGAAACATTTTGACTCACATGCAGCTGTTTTCTCTTGTTTCTTAGAGGCTACAGAGTCTCTCATAAAGGCAGTTTATACATTGTATCAGCAGAGAGGCCTTCTCCTTCCAGTTCCGACTTTGTTACTGAAGTTTTTCAGTAAAAGCTATCAAAAAGAAGAACTGAGATCTTACAGAATCCGGTACAGTTCCTTTGTTATTTTGCTTTTCTTTTTCTTACCAGGTTACTTTGTAATCTGTATGAATAAGATGATAGGGTGATTAAATCTTTGGAGAAAATCTTCTTTTTATCCTTTTTGGTTTTATTATTTTTTTTTTAAATAAAAAGGCATACATAATAGTTTCAGTAACCTTTATACACATAACTGAGAAGGTAAAAGTCTCTTTGAGCATATATTTCCACTTGTCTGCTTAACAGCTAAAGGACAATTATTGGAACCACCTGTAGCAGCCTCAGAATTTTGTTTTGCTTCCCATAAAAATTATGGAGGTTTAACCTCCGGCCCTTAGTGACATATTGGGACACATGGTATAAGAATGAGGGCAGTAGAAGAGGAGAGGTGTACAATAGGTGAAAGAGATTAAAAGGTGCAAACTGAGTTATAAAGTAAATAAGTCATGGGGATATAATATACAGCATAAAGAATATGACCAGTAACTTTTATTAGGACAGGTGGTTACTAGACGTATGGTGACCATTTGCAATGTGTACAGATGTCAGACTATTATGTGATACATACCTGAAACTAACATAATACTGGGTGTCAAAAATGTTTCAATAAATTTTTAAATGGCGGTATCTTAAAGAGCAAAAGTGTCCAGCTTGGTTTGGTGCTGTCTGGTGATGCAGACAACACGAAGAGTAGAACTCAGGAATCAGTCTTAGATGTGGTGAGTTTGAGGTTTACTTGGGATAGTCTGGAAGAGATGTTTGGGTGAAAGATAACGGGATTTGTGGTACCTCAGCATACATAGGTAGTTGTTAGAACATATTCAAGTCTTTACTGTGAGTCAGGTGCTTTTCTTAATTTTTCAGTAATTCTCATACTTTTATGTAGGTACTGTTGGTTTCTGCCTTATAGAAGGAAGCTTAGGTTAAATAAGTTGGTGAGTGTCATGCTGTTAAAGGGCAGCCAGACTGAGACTTAAGTTCAAGTCTGGTAGACTCCAAAGGTTGTGTGTAAATCACTGAACTCTTGGGGGACAGCAAAAGTGATTGCCGTGTCCAAGATGAGACATTAGAGAGTGAGCAAGTATGTGCAAGAATGGAAATAACCCAAGTTTGAAGCCACTTAATGTGGGGGCACCCTATACTGAATGCATAAATGACTTAATATAGTAAAACGGTCATTACAAATTAGTGTAAATAGTTCACAAGCTAAGTAGAGCCTGTGTCCTTTAAGATAAAATTACAATGTACATAGTGCCCCAAACTACATAAACTTTTAAAATACAGTGGGTAAAACCTTAGAGAATACTATAGATGAATATAGTATGCCAGTCATCTTATAGGCTCTCAAATGTTTAAATAAATGTGGTGTATTTCCCTTTTCTTTGATGGCCTTAGATACCGTAGTAAAGTGTTATCACGTTGGTTGGCTGGTTTACCACTGCAGCTTGCACATCTCGGCTCCTGAAATCCTGAGCTTTCAACACAGTTTGTTGACATTATCCATACTGCTGCAGCCCGAGCAAATAAAGAGCTACTCAAAAGTTTACAAGTTACTGCTCTCCGAATCTATGGTAAGAGTGTTGTTTACCTGTGTATGTAATAATCGGTCTACCCCGACTTAAGAACAATGTTTCAAAGGGGAGATCTTTAGGTTTTACTTTTCCTTCAAATTATACATTAATTGTACCATGGTAAAATGAATAAAATATCAAACAGTAAATTCATTTTCAATAGTATAACTTAATACAATAGTTTAAGAAAACTAAAGGTTGTAGATGTCTCTTCAGATCTTAAATTACCTTTTAAGCCACGAAATTCACAAATTCAAAACTGATCAGGTATTTTTATAGAATTCTTTTGAAACTTTGATGGCAAATTTTACTTATTTAATCGTTATTGAGATCTTGTACGGCTTTCATATATTAACGTTTCACTCACCCCTGAAACCTTTTCATTCTTTTAGCAAAAATATCAAAAAAAATATACATATATGCATATGTATAATTAGTATTTATTATGAGGACACAGTTTATATACCATAAAATTGGCCATTTTACACTGTGCAATTCATTAATTTTTATCATATTCCCAAGATTGTGCGGTAGTCACTATTATCTTATTCCAGAATATTTTTATCACCTCAAAAAGAAACTCTACCATTAGTAGTCCATCCCTATTTCCTCATTTCTTCCTACCTCAGCTCCTGACAACCACTGCTCACCATTTCTGTCTCTCTGTATTTGCCTGTTTTCATCATTTCTCACAGATGACATTGTGTGATGTGGATCTTCTCAGTATGGCTTCTGTCACTTGGCATACTGTTCTTAGGATTTACGAGCATATACGAGTACTGTATTTCTTTTTAATGCTGAGTAACATTCCACTGTTGAATATACACCACTTTATATTTACCCATTTATTAAATGACAAACGTTGGTTTGTGTCTACCTTTTGTGTGTGGTATTTAAAAATCTGTATTTTTCAGTATTGCTTATATATAGGAGTGTGTGTGTATACTCAGATAAGTCTTTGGTTTTAAATTCAGTTCAGTTTAGTTGCTCAGTCGTGTCCAACTCTTTGCAACCCCATGAAATGCAGCATGCCAGACCTCCCTGTCCATCACCAACTCCTGGAGCCCAACTAAACCCATGTCCATGAAGTCAGTGATGCCATCCAAGCATCTCATCCTCTGTTGTCCCCTTCTGCTCCTGCCTTCAATCTTTCCCAGCATCGGGATCTTTTCCAACGAGTCAACTCTTTGCATCAGGTGGCCAAAGTATTGGAGTTTCAGCTTCAGCATCAGTCCTTCCAATGAACACCCAGGACTGATCTCCTTTAGGGTGGACAGGTTGGATCTCCTTGCAGTCCAAGGGACTCTTAAGAGTCTTCTCCAACACCACAGTTCAAAAGCATCAATTGTTCTGCGTTCAGCTTTCTTCACAGTCTAACTCTCACATCCATACATGACCACTGGAAAAACCATAGCCTTGACTAGACAGACCTTTGTTGACAAAGTAATGTCTCTGCTTTTTAATATGCTATCTGAGTTGGTCCTAACTTTCCTTCCAAGGAGTAAGCATCTTTTAATTTCATGGCTGCAGTCACCATCTGCAGTGACTTTGGAGCCCAGAAAAATAAAGTCAGCCACTGTTTCCACTGTTTCCCCATCTATTAGCCATGAAGTGATGGGGCCGGATTAGGTTGATATTATAATTGTCCCTGTTTGGCAAAAGTGCTTGTTTTTTTTTTTTTTACTGTTTTGCTTTGTTTCTAATACCTTTAACTCCATCAGTTATTATTTCAAATAACACATTTGAATATTATGAAATCGAGTGTTAAATGTTATCTTTAAATAATGATTGTATTTAGTCTTACTCTAGGCAGTACCTTAAGCCATACATATATATTTTTTTTTCATGTAGTTGATATGTTAGAATTCAACATAGCACAGTGAAAATGGTCAGTCTGCTTTATTAATTCTTGTTTGTATATCTTTTAAAATTTAACTTGTCTTCCTGCCTCACTAGATCCACAAGAAGGCACAGTGGTGGTTCTGTCAGCAGAGTCTCAGCAGCTTTTGGTCCAGCTTGTATATTTTCTACCCAGTCTGCCTGCTGACTTGCTTTCTCGGTTAAGCTGCTGCTGTATTATGGGAAGACTCAGTGCAAATTTGGCTGCCATGCTTATCGGGATACTGCACATGAGGTAGCATGCTAAAGTGAGCTGTATTTCAAGTGTATAATCTTCTCCCTCACCCTTCCCCTGTCACTGGCAGTTTATGAACTGACTTTTTAAAATGCCGCCCCTCCCTTCATTTGCTCTTAAAACAGCAGTTAAAACTGTTGATGATACTGGGTAAGAGGAAGGTCACTGGGGCAAGACTGTTCCAGGTGGTTTGCTTAGCGGTTTGCATTGTCATGGTTGCAGTCACTAAGTCCATGGGCTCTAGTCCACCAGGCGCCTCTGCCCATGGGATTTTCCAGGCAAGGCTACTGGAGTGGGTTGCTGTTTCTTTTTCCAGGGGATCCTCCTGACCCAGGGATTGAACTCTTGTTCTGCTACACCACAGGTGGATTCTTTACCGCTGAACCATCAGGTAGAAACATACAGTGATTTGTGTAGGTGCATTGAAACAAGGGTTAAGATTATCAGAAGTGTGTAGCCATAGTAAGGATTCAGTGGCGGATGAGAGTGCTGTGTTTTAAAACTTCTGGTGTTATGAAATTGTAATACAGGTCTTTCTTTTTGGAAGGGAGCTCAGTTCAATGTAGGTGGTGAAATAAAAGCTTGCGGACTCAGACAGGGAATCATTAAAATATCTGTGGGTGGGTGGGTGGGTGGGTGTGTGTGTGTGTGGCAAAATATACATAACCTAAAACTTCCCATTTTAACCAGTTTTAGGTATACAGTGAGAATTGTTTGGGGCATTAAGTACATTCACACTGTTGTGCGACTGCTACCACTATTCATCTCCAGCACTGTCATCGTTGCAGACTGAAACTCTGTACTGATTATTTCCCCTTCTCCCAGCCCTTGTTTACCACTATTTTGTCTTCATGATTTTGATATATTCATCTGTTAATGGATACTCGGTTGTTCTGCCTTTTGGCTGTTACAAATAATGCAGCTATAAACATTGGTGTGCAGACACCTGTTTGAATCCTTTTAATTCTTTTGGCTGTATACCCAGAAGTAGAATTGCTGAATCATAAGTTAATTTTCTGTTTAATTTTTCAAGGAGCTACTTTCCAGAATGTGACTGTGGTGTTTTACTCTCAAAGGTCTTAAAACTAATAATGTTTCATGTTGCTAGTGTTCAAAGTATCCTTTAAAATGTAATGTTTGTATCAGGCATAGTACTTTCATATTCAGCCATTTGTTACTGATTGTGGCTCAAGGCCAGGGTCTGATACAGTTTTAGGCAGGAGTTGAATCTGGGCTGTAGCTGAAAAATTTAAAAACTAGCTTCTTTGTGGCTTCTTGTGCAGACCCTCTGCCCCAATTAAACAGGAGTGGCTCGCTTTATTAGTAGACTTTCTTTAGCTTTGTTTGCCAGTCTCTTCGTACCAGGATAAGACGTATGTTTGAATGTTGTCGCCCAAATTGTGCTTCATAACTGATAATTACTTTTTCCTTTTAGCAAAAGAGAGCTGTTTGCAATATGTTGTCTATATATGAAACCCCTCTTTGTCTAGTGCAGTACTAAATGCCAGGTCTTTAAGAAATACAATTTAACTTAAGTGGTTTTATGACTGTTAACTTCCAGTAGAGGGCACTCATTTCCCATGATAGAACTTGTGGAGGATCTGTTTTGGCATTCATTTAAAAGTGACTTTTGAACACCTCTTAAAATTAATTCTCTTTAGAACTTGTATTTAGTATCTTTTTTGGCATTAATTACGATTGACTTGTGCTCAATAACTTTGGTCAAGGATTTTTTCACAAGTCTTTTTTTACATTTTTTTGTGGGTTTGTGGTGAGTACTGAGAAAATATTAATTTACAAGTAATGGTAATAGAAGTTTATAATCATCAAAAGCAAGTTGTCATGTAGTTAAAAGTGTACCAAGTTAAACTTTGCCTTTTAGCATTTGCACAGAGTCTTAGTAGACTTCTCTTTCTGTAGATGTATTGTCCCTATTCAAACTAATCTCTTTAAAAATTAAAACAAGATGGGGCCTTTTCAACTTTCCCAGGCCAGTGGTATTATCATTGCATCACTTTTCCTAGATTTAGAATTGAAGAATAATGTTCGGTTATTCTTAAGGAATGATGTTCTTCTAAGGAATACCGTTCCTTAGACATCACCTGGGTTATTTCACGTCTTTGGTTTTCCCCTCCGTCCTTGATGGTGACGGTAAACCAGCTAGCTTTCTCACTGTCTCCCACCTGCACCGTTCACCTGAGGCATCCCACTCCTCAGCTCCGTCTGTGCCAAGGACTGTTGGCAGGCTCCTTTTCCTGAAATATTCCTTCAATAATTTCTGATTCTCATCTGCTATATTAATTGGGCTGTGCTGTCTAGTTCACTCTGGGTGTTAGCGTTCTGACACTGTTGTCTCCAGCAGGGGAAGTTCATCGGAGAGCAGGTCACCACCAGACCATCTCCGTTTGTTCAGTGTGTGAAAAATCCATCACCTTAGAGTTGTTGGTGTTTAGTTTGTCTTAAAAACTGTACTTAGAATTGCTGTTCCTGCCTTTTTCACTATTCACTTAGAGGTTTTTTGAGTTTTTCCTCTCCATCTACCTGTGGTGTTCTGCTGACCGTTACTCTTCTTGCCCTCTCTGCCCCTAGTTCATTTACAGCTGGTTTGGGGAACATGAGACATGCATGTGGAAACGTAGTCTATGCTGTTAGATAAAAATACCAGAGAAGGGAGAAATTACTGAGAAATTCAGCCTGGTTTTGAAGCAGGGTGAATATGTGAGCTGGCCTGCCAGGAGCAGGTCTGGTTTGCTTCTGTTGTCCAAGCATAATTGATATAGCATCCCTTCTAGTCTCAGAACTGTTCTGGTGTGGCCAGTATGTGTGGTCATTGTAGTTTTAAGGACAGAGTGATACATTGCTTGTCTTTTGTCCAAACTAGATTTTTAAATGGATTTGCTACTCTTTTTAGCCACTGGACAGCACAGTGTTCACTGGGTATAAGAGGATATTAGCTTCTTTTCTAATCACCCATTTTGTACTCATTTCCATTGAGCATCTCTGGCTTTTTATAACCTCTTAGCTTGTGATATTCTCTCCCATAGCCCTTTAAGCAAAGAGAAGTCCTTTAAGTAGAAGTGATTCAGAAAAATGTTGCCATTATTTTTAACTCCCCAACTTTTAAGAATGTTAATAAATACAGTTGTTTCAGTGGTTAAAAAAAAAAAAGTGCTTCTCATTGAATTAGAAACTCCTTATTTTGTCTTGACATTTATTCAGATTTCTATTATAAAAGTTTGTCCCAAAAAAAAAATTTGTCACAAAAAGCTATCCAAAAAGATAGCTTTTTGGATCTGATTATTCTCAGCTTTTTGTTTTTTTGCTGTATTCATGGCTGACATTTGCTGTATTCCTTCTTAGTCTTACCTTGAGGAGAGTTTTTAAAGGTATCACTGGAAACTGATCTCATAGCAGGAACCAGATAATCTTCATTTAATGAGAAGCTGCTTTATGTTTAGCTATTCCCTTAAGTCCACTACCAATACTTTAGCTGCAGTATTGTGACGTAGACTAGTTATAAAGCCTCGCAAAGTATAGGAGTGCATAGTTATTGCAGAGTGGCTTTAAATTGAAGTATTCTTTACCTAGTTAAGATGCTTTGGTTTAGGTAGGAAGCAGGAGCTTGTTTAAACTTAGCTCATTCATATAAACAAGGTAAGACTTTTTTTTTTTTTTTAATGAAGATGAGGTAGTAAATACATAGCAGCTGAACCTACTACTGAAAAGCAGAACTTCACCTTGGCTCCTTGAAACTGAGTTTTGAGTGGTGTGGAAAAATTTTCCAGTTGTACCATATAAGTGGGCTGGTTATGCTTTTCAAGGAAACTTTACATAAACATATGTTAGAAATTATATTTTCCATATTACGATACTTGAACCCCCTTACATGTAAAGATGATACATGCTACGGATTTTTGACTGAGCTCTTAAATTATACTTGTATTCCATAAAGAATAGTCATATATTCTGTGCTTTATTCCTGAGTCTTCAATTTGGTCACTTCTAGTACTAGGTCTCCATTGTTTATTGTAGATCATCATTTTCTGGATGGAAGTCTTCAGTGAAAGAATGGAATGGAAGTGATCAGTTAAACATCAGTAATGAGGACTATTTCAGCTTCTTATTTTCAACACTTACAGGTAACTGCCCTGATCCACCAAGTTAAGGAAAGGAAAAGAACCTAGTATGAAAATTCTCCTGAGATTTACTGTCTTACCTGTTTGGGTCTAAGTTTTGGACCTCACTGCATAGCTTAATAAGATGGGGAACAGAATATCCATTTTAAGCATGTTTAACATGTTCGGTGTGTTAGGAAAAACATCACATTTTAATTAGCCATATTTTGCTTTCCATTGATGTCAGAGAAAAATTAGTAAAATGAGTCTTGATGTGTTAGATTAGTAAGTATTATTACTGTTGTTTTAAATGATCATACTGTCTTTGGTAGTTTTGTTTTGTAACTGGATGATAAAGATGACAGTGTTTGAAATTTTCTGAAGACTTAAAATTAAGAGACTTATTGAAATATGTTGTCAGAATCCAAAAAGAGCTTGAAAAGTTCTGATAAGGAGCTGAATGTAGCAAGATAAATATTATATAAAAGAAACAAGTAACAAGTAGACTTGTACATGTTTGTTTGATAGTTTTGGATGTATGCGTTTGAGATGGATGTGAGGGCTTTATGTTTTAATTAGTAGTACCTGTCAAAGGGTTTAGTGGTTTTAGGAAACTCATTAGGAATCAGCCAGGAGTGTGATATGGCTTCCCAACTAGATGATGGCTCTTTAGGGCATGTTCATGGAAGTACAGTGATCTGAAAACATCAAAGCAGGTAGCTAGGGTCAGACCACATTGTGCTCGTATTCTGATCATTCTAAGAGCTGTCTTTCAGGAGGGACTTGGGCAAGTTGTTTGTATAGGTCAGACTAGGTGTAATAGAGGTGGTAAGAGAATCAGAAATCTTATTATATGGAATAGGTAGAAGGAAGTACACAGTAATTGTTGAAGAAATAGACTTAGGGGGGATGGAATAGTTTTAAGACACTTGAAAGGCTATTATGTAAGAATACAGAGTTTGGTATATGTATGAAGGAGCATATTGTTTTTCTTGTTCATTTGCTTTTTTAAACCTGACATTAATTAGAATGATTATGTCTTTCACACTTATTTAAGTATAAAGGTGGCAAAGCCCTCAGTTTAAGGGATATAATATTGTTTCTTGATGTATTACACATTTGATTCAGGTCAAATCTTTGTGTACATAATTATATGAATTTTACTACATCGCTGGCATTTCATTTTTTAAAATAATACATAAAGTACAGAAATTCAGAGAAAATAGCTTGTTAGCTTGAAGAATTTAACTTGAAGATACATGTCTATTTTTTAAAAATTACTTAAGAATGTTACTTGCTTTGTGATTTATTTTAAATTGGATTTCTTTATACTCAAATTAGGGTTTTCAAAAGAGGAACTGACTTGGCTTCAGAGCCTTTGAGGAGTGCCCCATGTCATCCAGACGCAGCTTTCTCCCGTGCTACTTTACCTCACTGACTTGGATCAGTTTTCACACCATTGGGACATAACAGAGGTAATGGTCCATTTGGAAAGGCATGGAAGATTGTTAGAATTCAGTTCATCCACCGCCAATAGTTACTGTGTGCTAGCGTTGCCTTGTGTAAGATGTTTCTAGAGGTTGAGAGCAGTATAAAGCACAGTCCCTGTTCTGAAAGTGCGTGTGACCCTTGGATAGGCGATGTGGATTCCTGAAAGAAGAGTTTTCATAAAGTTATGCCACTAGAATAGAATAAATTAGCAGTTTGAATGATAGAGACACATTTATTTTCTTTTTGCCTAGTATAGGGTAAAAGGAAAAAGAGGAAAGACTTCATGGAAAAGGAAGAATTTTACGTAGATACTGAAGGATTAATAAGAGTTAAGTAGGATTTTGTATCCTTGAAGGTGGGTTTTTCTAAACGGAAATAATTATTTGGAAGCTCCTTTGGTTTTAAAGAATTAGTATGTAGTTTATCAAAGTTACATTTTAAACCCCAAATTTCCCTTAAATTTTAAAGTTCAACTTAACAAATCTTTTTAGATACATATAGTAAGTTTAGGGAATCATTTTAAAAGGAGACTTAAACTATATTGCATCCCTTTTACATACATATTTAAAACTTTAAAAAACTGTTTAAATAACTTAATATATTCACTATTTGGTAAGTAGTTCAGTTTTCAGACAAACCTTCACAAATGTTATGGTAAATCTTAAAACATTTAATAAACTTACAAGCATGGTACATATTAATATCTTAAGTTTCAGTACTATTTATAGTGAAATTCAATTAAAATTACAAGTCTAGGTTAGCTGTTAATTCTGTTTTAAATTGAAATTATAGGGCTGATATTTTACGCTAATAGTCAGAATTGTTTTACGTTACAAATATATAAATATGTAAAGCATCATAAATACTGGTACTAAGGATTTGAGTCTGTAAGATATTTATATATTAGTTAATTTCTTTTATTTATTTCTTCAGTTTCTTTCCTTGCATTGAAAGGTACTTGCCCAGTAGAATTGTAGTTGTGTCATTCCAAATAATGTTGGTTGGAACCTTTCTTGCACATTCCGAGGTTGTGTTCTGTGCTAGCATTTTTTTTTTTTTTTAATGATTCATAAGGTTTTGGTTGGGGCACTGAAGTCCTTGGGAACTTCTTTCCTTGTAACTCGTAATTGCTCGGCCATAGCCTTTCCAAACAAAAGATAACCTTTGTAAGTGTTCTCAACAGGGTCGTCTCTAGAACCTGAATCTGTTTTATTGCTGTACCAATTGATTTTATTCAGCTGATCTATTGACGACTTCTTTCATTCTTTTCCAGAATACTCTTTACATTCTTCCTGTATCTTAGGGCTACACCTTTTGTAGACATTTAACACATTTCTCTCATGGTTTTGTTTGACTGTGATCACAATACTTGGGTCATGCCAGGGACACTTTCTTCTCGGTATCACCTAGTGCCTAACTATGTTCATATATTGGCTTTCAAAAAATAGTGGATTAGAAACAATGAAAACTAAGGAGTTGGGTAACCAACCTGCATATTTAATATCTGGCATTTTATCTTAATCCATAGTACATGCAGAGAGTGAAGCCTTGCACACTGCTGGATTTGAAGGGTTGGGTTTAGTGTCAGTAAGTGTTCTGTAAGCTTGTTTCTGATGTTTTTAAACTACCTCATGCATGGATTGGGGAAAGCGTGGTATGGGGATTGATCAGTGGGCCCCAGATTCCAGACAGAGACTTGTTAAGTGTCTAGTTTGATAACTTGAACAACTCCAATAATCTCTCTCTGACAATTTTAATTTTTCTGAATCACGTCATCTGTGTAAAGACACAGATGTCATGAAAATGTGATTGGTTATATTTCTGAGTGTACATTGGCAAGAACATGTATTAAACTTCAAGGATGCTGTCTTTGAAATGTTAAGACATAAATTAGGAAAAATCTGAAAGTTTCTTTCTTAGCTTTTGAAGTTAAATGAAGATTCCAGTTCTATTTTCGATAAAATTTGCCTTTAAGTTGGCCTTATCACATGAAATTATTTGAAATATATGTAGTTTTTGACAGCCTTAGTGTAAAAATTGATTTTTTATTATTATTTCATTTGAAAAAGTTACTAGTCAATGGCGTGAGTTTGCTTAGTTTGTTCTATCTGCTTAGTCTGAAGTGTTTTGTTTTTTTTTTTTTAAATCGGACCTTTTTTTTTCTGAGTAGATTTTCTTCACAAAGTATACTTTATTTACTTACCTACTTAACACATTTAAGAATTTACTTATGTATATACGGCAGTATGAGGTCTTCACCATGTACAGGCTTTCTCCAGTTGCAGCAAGTGGGGATTACTATCTGGGGCTGCTCTTCAGCTGTGGGACGCGGGCCCCTCTCTGCGGCGGCTCCTCTTGTTGCAGAGCATGGGCTCGAGGGCTTCGTTAGTTCTGGCACACAGGCTTAGCTGCCCTGTGGAACCTCCCCAGACCAGGGATTGAACCTGTATCCCCTACTGGGTGGCATATTCTGGACCACTGGACCACTAGGAAAGTCCCACAGGACAGTGTAGAAGAACAGAAGGATAATAGTAAAAGTGTCCGTCCAGTCTCTGTCTGCCAGCCATCCATGTCCCTTCCTTAGTTTCTAAATGTATTCTTTTGGATAACTTCTGTGTCTTCACAAATGATTATATATATATTCTTTTGGCTTCTCCTTTTATAGACACAACATACTCTGATTTGGACCTTGCAGTTTTCATTTAGTATCTTCATGATCATTTCTTCCAAACACTGAAGGAAGAATTGTATGATCTTGCCATTAATGATGGAAATAGTAGTTAAAAGGGAAAAGGAATCTTTGGACAGAGATATCATTCCCAAATGGAAGTGTCTTTTCCAGAGCCAGTGCAAGGTTTTAAGGTTAATTTTAATTGTCATTTATAAAATTTTGAATGGTTTGAAAAGACTACTTTTTAACTAAATTCTGAAGAATAATAATAAAACATTACTCTAGTTTAAGAAATAGAACATTTTTCTTTGTTTTTGAAACCTCTGATTTTATTAACAGTTTTATGTGTGTGACATTTCTGTATAAAATTAGGTAGAAAATACTTCAGTGTAGAAATTAAGTGTACAAAATCTTGTTAAAATTTTTTATATTTTTAAAAACCTCTCAATTTCCACACTGTAGCAAACTGCCATGCCTGTTCTGGAGTTGTGCACTTATGAAGTCAGGATTCTGATGTACGCAAATTTCAGTTAACACTAGTTGCAAAAGTGAAGACTCCCTGTATATATGTATGTTTGTGTGTCTCTGTTTGTATTTTTGTTTACTTTTGTTTTGAAACAATCTCAGACTTGGAGAAAAATTGCAATTGCAGTACAAAGAACTTCTCTTTTCTTAAACTGTTTGACAAAATGCCCATTGTCGATACTTTAGCATACAAGTAGACCGTGTTTTATTGTACCTGCAAATTCAGTTTTTGGAAACTGAAGTTCTGCGGCAGCCCTGCACTGAGGGTGTCCGTCATCTTTCCAGTAGCATTTGCACACTCTGGGTCTCTGTGTCAGTTTGGTGATTCTCGCAGTATTTCACACTTTTTCATTGTTATTTCTTAGAGTGAGCTGTGATCGGTGACTTTTGATAATACTGTTGTCATTGTTTCGGAGTTTGTAATTAATTGTAACCATGAACCGTGCCCACAGGAGATAGTGCAGTGATCTTAGTAAAATATGTGTGTTCTGACTGCCCCACCAGCCAGCCATTCCCTATCTCTCTCCTTCTCCTCAGGTCTCCCTATTCCCTGAGACTCAGCAGTATTGAAATTAGGGCAGTTAATAACCCTGCAGTGGCCTCTGAGTGTATGTGTGTTTGTCACTCAGTTGTATCCAACTCTTTGTGACCCCTGGATTGTAGCTCGCCAGGCTTCTCTGTCCATGGAGTTCTGCAGGTAAGAATACTGGAGTGGGTTGCCATTTCCCTCTCTGGGGGATCCTCCTGACCAAGGGATCAAACCCCAGCCTACTGCATTGGGTCAGATTCTTTACCATCTGAGGCACCAGGTGTTCAAGTGAAAGGAAGAGTTGCGTATCTCTTACTTGAAACCAAAAGCTAGAAATGATTATGAGCTTAGTGAGGAAAGTGTGTTGACAGCCAAGATAGGCTGACAACTAGAACTCTGTGCTGGTTAGTCAAGTTGTGAGTGCAAAAGAAAAGTTCTTGAAAGTAAAAGGGCTATTTCATGAACACAGGAATAATAAGAAAGTGAAACAACCTTATTGATGATGCGGAAAAAGTTTGAATGACCCTTAAGCCAAAGCCAAATCTTGAGCAAACCCTGATGATGATTTAGTCATTAAGTCGCATCTGACTCTCTGCAACCCCATGGAGAGTGGCCTCCCAGGCTCCTATGTCTGTGGGATTCTCCGGACAAGAGTACTGGGAGTGGTTGGCATTTCCTTCTCCAGTGAATCTTCATGACACAGGGATTGAACCCGGGTCTCCCGCATGAGGGCAGATTTACCGACTGAGCTACAAGGGAAGCCGTAAAACTCTCGTAAGTCTCTTCAGTTCTCTGAAGGCTGAGAGAGGTGAGGAAGCTGCAGAAGAGTTTGAAGGTAGCAGAGACTGATTCATGAGGCTTGAGGGAAGAAGCCACACCCCCAACCTTTGCTATAAATGCAAATCCAGCACGGGCTGGTTAGGTTGAGTTGAGAAGCAGTGTGGTTTGCAAGTGAACATGCCTCGTTTAGGGAGAGATCAATAGCCATACAGGGAGATATGATTAGAAAGAAGAAGAACATCATATGATGGATTTTACTTATCTGAGGCAGGATTGATGGGGTTCTGCTTGAACAAGAGCCTGAGATCTTCAACAGGTTCATAGGAATAGCTGTCCTCTGGCTTTGGAGTCTCAGTTTCTGTCTCCCCCTCCTGTAGGCCATAGGGTTTTATTCTAGAATTGTGGACCCAGGCAGATAGACCCTTCACTTTTACAGCAGTTGAAGTCACTAGAACAACCTGATATGGCCCTGTCCATTTCTCGGACAGCTGGTTTGGACTCCCTTTTTCTTGCCAGGTCTTTACTGATACTTGATCCCCTGGCTTTACCTGGGGATTTTTCAAGTCTTCCTGTGGTTTGTTCTCCATACCGTTGGAGTTCTTGCTGAAACCTTCCCAGGTCAATTATATGTTTTAAGAGTGTATTGGCATCCTCGTCAAGAAACAAATCAGAAGTTAAGAATGGTCGTCCATACATCATTTCATAAGGACTTAACAATAGTGGCCGTTTGGGGGATGTCCGTAGCCTCATGAGGGCTATGGGCAGCATATGTGTCCACTTATTATGTGTTTCTGACATAGCTTAGCCAGAGCCCTTTTAAGAGTCTGGTTGGCTCTCTCTACCTTTCCTGAAGCTTGAGGCCTCCAGGATGAGCGGAGCCGGTATTTTATGCCTAAGCATGCAGCTAGGTTCTGGGGTATCGTGGCTGTAAGTGAGGGCCCGTTGTCACTCTGAAGTGACCGAGGCAGCCCAAACCTAGGCACTATCTCCTTCAGTAGAGCTTTACAGACTTCTGTAGCTCTCTCAGTCTCAGTAGGGAACGCTTCGATCCATCCTGTGAATGTGTCAATAAAGACTAGCAAGTAAGAAAACCCTTGGGTCTTGGGCATGGCTGTAAATTCTACTTGCCAGTCCGCTCCTGGGTATGATCCCCGATGTTGGACAGGTGTAATTAGAGGAGGTCTGGTTTTCGGGTTATTTTTTAGACAGGTGTCACAATTTTGTGTGACCTGTTTAACAACCTTAGCTAACTGCGGATGGGAGAGAATAGGCTTAAGCAAGATTTCTAGATTATCTTTTCCAAAATGGGCGCTCTTATGTAAGGAGTTAGTAATGTTTTAAACCTGAGAGTCAGGGAGTATTATTTGGGCCTGATCAGGCTGAAACCACCCATGTGACCCAATCTCCCAGCCCCGCTCCGCATATCGGGAATGTCCGCCTGGGGTAAAATCTGGAGTCAGGGTTTCCTTGGGGAAAAGGGGGCAGATAGCAGTGGCAGAGGTAGCTTCCCCGGCAGCTCGTCCTGCCTCTTGATCAGCTTTCCTATTTCCCTGAGCCTCTTTTTCTTGCCCCTTTTGGTGACTCTTGCAGTGGATGACAGCTAATTTTGCAGGAAGTTTGACTGCCTCCAGGAGCCTAAGAATGAACTCTTTGTGTTTAATAGCAGAGCTTCGGGCACTGAGCATCCCTCTTTCTTTCCAAATTGCTGCACGGGCATGCAGAATGAGGAAAGCATACTTAGAGTCCATACACACATTAATCCTCTTTCCTTCTCTTAACTCCAAAGATCTTGTCAGGGCAAAAATTCAGCTTTCTGGGCTGAGGAGTCTGGGGGAAGAGACCCACTTTCCTTAGTTTCTTCCAGGCTCACTACAGCATATCCTGCTTTCCTCTCTCCCTTTTCTACAAAACTGCTGCCATCTGTGTGCCACTTTTCCTCTGGGTCAGATAAAGGTGTTTCTGATAGGTGCCGGCGAGAAGAGTATAACTCGTCTGTGATTTGTATGCATTGGTGATCCAGAGGGGAGGTAGGGGGATCTGGCAGTAAGGTTGCTGGATTTAAAGTCTGGCAGACCCTCAACTTTATTTCTGGAGTGTCAAGGAGGAGGGCTTGGTATTGGGTGATCCTTCCCCCTGTCATCCACCTGTCCCCTTTCGTTTCCAAGACTGCTTGCACCCGGTGAGGCGTATACACTGTGGTGGGCTGACCCAGGGTCAGCTTAGATGCCTCCTTAACCATAAGAGCAGTGGCTGCTACTGCCCGGAGGCAAGTGGGCCACCCTCTGGCCACCTCATCTAGTTATTTTGAGAGATAAGCCACAGGTTGTAATACGGGCCCCATCATCTGCTCTAACAGCCCAAGAGCAGTTCCTGTCCTTCCAGAAACATAGAGTCTAAAAGGCTTCTCCAGGTTGGGGAGGCTGAAAGCTGGGGCTGTAGTGATGGACTCTTTTAGGGCATTAAAGGCCACCTTGCAGGTCTCATGCCAGTCAATTGGCTCTTCCTCTTTCCCCCTTAAATTTTCATATAGGGGTCTGGCCAGATTGCCATAATTAGGAATCCAGATCCTGCAAAACCCGGTCCTTCCTAAAATTCCCTTAAGCTGTTGTTTTGTTTGAGGGTACGGGGTATTTAAGATGAGGGATCTCCCCTCGGGGTCAGGCATTCTTTTTCTCGCCGTAATTATAAATCCAAGGTATTTTACTTGGTATAAGCTAATCTGAGCCTACTTGGGGGATACTCGATAACCCTTTTCATACAGGAAAGTTAGCGTTTTAAATAGTGTCCATTTGAGAGCTGGTAAAATCTGGCCTAGCTATGAGCAAGTCATCCACATACTGTATTAGACTACTGTTTGTTAAAGTTAATTCCCTTATTTCTCTCCCCGAGGAAGTCCCGAAGATATGAGTGCTGTCCCTAAACCCTTGGGGTTGTCAAGTCCAGTCGAGAGTTGTATGGTCTCTCTTGTTTCCAAGTCCCGCCACTCAAAAGCAAAGAGTTTTTGGGATTCAGGATGGAGAGGAATGCAAAAGAAAGCACCTTGAAAGTCCAAGACTGAGAAGTACTTGGCATTTCCTGGGACTTGGGATAGGAGTGTATATGGGTTTGGGACTATGGGGTGGATGGGAACCACAACTTCATTAAGAGCTCTTAGATCCTGGACGAATCGGTAAGATCCATCCGGTTTTTGAACGGGCAAGATTGGGTTGTTGCAGGGGGACTCATAGCTGATTCGAGTTCCAGTATCTCGGTATTTGTTAACTAATGGTTTAAGACCCTCAAGAGCTTCTGGTTTTAAGGGATGTTGTCCTTTCCAGGGCTAGGGAGCATTTGGTCTCAGAGAAATCTTGACTGGTGGAACATTTATGGCTAAACCAGGGCTGGAGACAGCCCACACCTGGGGATTAACATCATCCACACAAGGGACAGACTCCTGCTTTTCTACCTCTGACTGTAAATATTCAGACATAGGCAAAGAAAATTATCGACTTCTACCTTTGTGTCCCCAAGTCACTCTGGCTTGGAGGTGAAAGTATTATTCTCACCATGGAAAATGTGGAAGCTGCAAATATGAAAAATTTAAAGAGTCACGCAGAGGCTAGTCACTCTAAGCTAACCCCTAAGACATTTATTGACTGATTTCTAGCTTCTCTTCTTTAACCTTTTTTATCTACAGTAATCCTGTGTGTTCCTTTTAGTTAGGGATTCATTTTTAGACTATCCTGACTCTTCCACTACGTTCCAGTTTTGGGTGTGATACACTTACAGTTGTGCCAATTGCTTCCTGAATACTATAGAATATATTTTATGTTTAAAATACTTCCATGCTTATGTAGTGAGTCAATGATTTTAAGTTTATTTGTTACACATTTCAATGTAAAATCAATGTGTGAACTAACATATTCACGACTTGGAAAAGTTGGCTTTTTTTTGCTGTGTGTTTGAACTCCTCACCCGACCAAAGGTCATGGAGAGGTCTATAGTTTTTCTAAAATGGTTATAATGTTGTTTATTTTCTGGTAATTGAATTAGGATGTGAGTTGCAAAGCCTGTGTTTCTGTTCATTTCATTCCATCTGTTCGGGTTTCTTTCTCTCTCCTGAGTCAGACAGTAATTTCCCATTGGTTGTCCAGTTACCAAGCTTGGTGTCCATGCATCCGTGCTGGTCTCTCCATACATGTCCGGGTGTCCTGTGAAACACTAAGCTTAATTTATTTGGAAATGACCTAGCTGTTCAATACACTGTCATCACTCAGTTGAGCAGAGGGAGAGAAATTCAAGTGACAAAACTCCAGAGAAGCTAGTGTCAGAGCGCCCCGGCGTGGCATGCGTGCAGGAGGTTGGGGGGAGGGGCAGTGCGCGGAGCGTGGAGGTCTCAGGTGTCCTCCCACCATGGGCCTCTCCAGTTCCGCCGATGCTCAGTGGCCTCCCCCCGCCCCCATCGCTTTGGCTGCTCATTTACGGGTGGTCTCTGCAGCTGCCCGGCATCCTGCCCGAGGCTCCCCCTGCCCACACGCTGTCTTCCAATCTCTCTCTGAACCCTCGACTCTTTCTGCCTCTGTCTCACCTGGCGTGGGTGTGTGCGAGTGCCTGTCCGTGTGCCTGGCTGTCACTCGTCCGCTCTCTCAGGATGGTCCTGTGCTGGGCCCGTGGCGTGGGGGCAGGGCGGGCCACGGTTTGGGGACAGGGCGGGGCTGAGGCACTCCAGGGGGTTTGCACAGCCGGCAGGATGGGCCCCTGGGGCCCCGGCTGGGCTTCCCCTAAACCCACAGGAGGCTCCGGGGACCGCGGCCCCGGGCCGACGCCCCGCTCGTCTGGAGCCACGTGACCCTGAGCAGCGAACGGGATGGTGGGGGGCGGGGGGTGGGGGGGCACCGAGACGTCCTCCCCGCTCAAGCCACCCCCCTCCCCAACCCCCGCCAGAGCTCCCGCAGCCTCGCCAGGCCGCTCAGGGTCCGGGAAGCGCCCCGGGCCGGGCCAGGCGCGTGCTGGCCGGGGGTGGCGTCGGCTGGTCTCCCAGCTGCAGCGCCTGTCCCGGTTTTTCCCATCAGTTTCAACAGTGACGGTCACCCCACATTGTGAGTCATCTAGATTTCTCACTGACACCCCTGTTAGGGAGTGGCTTTTTAGAGAGAAAAGGAAGGTCACTTGGGGTATGTTAGTCATGAGGGAAAATAAGGGCTCAGGTGGGATTGCAGATGTCATCCAGGGGGTAAATAGAGACAGTAGTTGCTGGTACCAAGACATGAAGTTTTTTTTCCCCCTTTTCCCAAAAGGCCATATTACGACCACATGGGGGCGCTGAGTAACAGCCCATAGCTCGGCTGGAAGGGTGGGCCTTTCATATTGATACCCTGCGATGGGTTGGACATAACCCCAAACTTTGTCATTAATGCAGATGCAGCCGGGCTGCTTAGTTCAGTTGAGAAGCAGTGTGGTTTGCAAGTGAACATGCCTCGTTTAGGGAGAGATCAATAGCCATACAGGGAGATATGATTAGAAAGAGGAAGAACATCATATGATGCATTTAACTTATCTGAGGCAGGCTTGATGGGGTTCTGCTTGAACAAGAGCCTGAGATCTTCAACAGGTTCACAGGAATAGCTGTCCTCTGGCTTTGGAGTCTCAGTTTCTGTCTCCCCCTCCTGTAGGCCATAGGGTTTTATTCTAGAATTGTGGACCCAGGCAGATTGACCCTTCACTTTTACAGCAGTTGAAGTCACTAGAACAACCTGATATGGCCCTGTCCATTTCTCGGACAGCTGGTTTGGACTCCCTTTTTCTTGCCAGGTCTTTACTGATACTTGATCCCCTGGCTTAACTGGGGATTTTTCAAGTCTTCCTGTGGTTTGTTCTCCATACCGTTGGAGTTCTTGCTGAAACCTTCCCAGGTCAATAATATGTTTTAAGAGTGCATTGGCATCCTCGTCAAGAAACAAATCAGACGTTCAGAATGGTCGTCCATACATCATTTCATAAGGACTTAACAATAGTGGCCGTTTGGGGGATGTTCGTAGCCTCATGAGGGCTATGGGCAGTATATGTGTCCACTTATTATGTGTTTCTGACATAGCTTAGCCAGAGCCCTTTTAAGAGTCTGGTTGGCTCTCTCTACCTTTCCTGAAGCTTGAGGCCTCCAGGATGAGCGGAGCTGGTATTTTATGCATAAGCATACGGCTAGTTTCTGGGGTATCGTGGCCGTAAGTGAGGGCCTGTTGTCACTCTAAAGTGACCGAGGCAGCCCAAACCTAGGCACTATCTCCTTCAGCAAAGCTTTACAGACTTCTGTAGCTCTCTCTGTCTCAGTAGGGAACGCTTCGATCCATCCTGTGAATGTGTCAATAAAGACTAGCAAGTAAGAAAACCCTTGGGTCTTGGGCATGGCTGTAAATTCTACTTGCCAGTCCGCTCCTGGGTATGATCCCCGATGTTGGACAGGTGTAATTAGAGGAGGTCTGGTTTTTGGGTTATTTTTTAGACAGGTGTCACAATTTTGTGTGACATGTTTAACAACCTTAGCTAACTGAGGATGGGAGAGTATAGGCCTTAGCAAGATTTCTAGATTATCTTTTCCAAAATGGGTGTTCTTATGTAAGGAGTTAGAAATGTTTTAAACCTGAGAATCAGGGAGTATTATTCGGGCCTGATCAGGCTGAAACCACACATGTGACCCAATCTCCCAGCCCCGCTCAGCATATCGGGAATGTCCTCCTGGGGTAAAATCTGGAGTCAGGGTTTCCTTGGGGAAAAGGGGGCAGATAGCAGTGGCAGAGGTAGCTTCCCCGGCAGCTCGACCTGCCTCTTGATCAGCTTTCCTATTTCCCTGAGCCTCTTTTTCTTGCCCCTTTTGGTGACTCTTGCAGTGGATGACAGCTAATTTTGCAGGAAGTTTGACTGCCTCCAGGAGCCTGAGAATGAGCTCTTTGTGTTTAATAGCAGAGCTTCGGGCACTGAGCATCCCTCTTTCTTTCCAAATTGCTGCACGGGCATGCAGAATGAGGAAAACATACTTAGAGTCCATACACACATTAATCCTCTTTCCTTCTCCTAACTCCAAAGCTCTTGTCAGGGCAAAAAGTTCAGCTTTCTGGGCTGAGGTGTCTGGGGGAAGAGACCCACTTTCCTTAGTTTCTTCCAGGCTCACTACAGCATATCCTGCTTTCCTCTCTCCCTTTTCTACAAAACTGCTGCCATCTGTGTGCCAGTTTTCCTCTGGGTCAGATAAAGGTGTCTCTGATAGGTCCCGGCGAGAAGAGTATAACTCGTCTGTGATTTGTATGCACTGGTGATCCAGAGGGGAGGTAGGGGGATCTGACAGTAAGGTTGCTGGATTGAAGGTCTGGCAGACTCTCAACTTTATTTCTGGAGTGTCAAGGAGGAGGGCTTGGTATTGGGTGATCCTTCCCCCTGTCATCCACCTGTCCCCTTTTGTTTCCAAGACTGCTTGCACCCGGTGAGGCGAATACACTGTAGTGGGCTGACGCAGGGTCAGCTTAGATGCCTCCTTAACCATAAGAGCAGTGGCTGCTACTGCCCGGAGGCAAGTGGGCCACCCTCTGGCCACCTCATCTAGTTATTTTGAGAGATAAGCCACAGGTTGAAATACAGGCCCCATCATCTGCTCTAACACCCCAAGAGCAGTTCCTGTCCTTCCAGAAACATAGAGTCTAAAACGCTTCTCCAGGTTCGGGAGGCCTAAAGCTGGGGCTGTAGTGATGGACTCTTTTAGGGCATTAAAGGCCACCTTGCAGGTCTCACGCCAGTCGAGTGTCTCTTCCTCTTTCCCCCTTAAATTTTCATATAGGGGTCTGGCCAGATTGCCACTATTAGGAATCCAAATCCTGCAAAACCCGGTCCTTCCTAAAAATCCCCTAAGCTGTTGTTTTGTTTGGGGGTACGGGGTATTTAAGATGAGAGATCTCCCCTCGGGGTCAGGCATTCTTTTTCTCTCCGTAATTATAAATCCAAAGTTTTTTCTTGGGTTAAGCTAATCTGAGCCTACTTGGGGCATACTTGATAACCCTTTTCATACAGGAAAGTTAGTGTTTTAAATAGTGTCCATTTGAGAGCTGGTAAAATCTGGCCTAGCTATGAGCAAGTCATCCACATACTGTATTAGACTACAGTTTGTTAAAGTTAATTCCCTTAGTTCTCTCCCCGAGGAAGTCCCGAAGATATGAGGGCTGTCCCTAAATCCTTGGGGTAGTCGAGTCCAGTTGAGAGCTGTATGGTCTCTCTTGATTCCAAGTCCCGCCACTCAAAATCAAAGAGTTTTTGGGATTCAGGATGGAGAGGAATGCAGAAGAAAGCACCTTGAATGTCCAAGACTGAGAAGTACTTGGCATTTCCTGGGACTTGGGATAGGAGGGTATATGGGTTTGGGACTATGGGGTGGATGGGAACCACAGCTTCATTAACAGCTCTTAGATCCTGGACGAATCGGTAAGATCCATCTGGTTTTTGAACGGGCAAGATTGGGGTGTTGCAGGGGGACTCACAGCTGATTCGAGTTCCAGTATCTCGGTATTTGTTAACTAATTGTCTAAGACCCTCAAGAGCTACTGGTTTTAAGGGATATTGTTTTTTCCAGGGCTAGGGAGCATTTGGTCTCAGAGAAATCTTTACTGGTGGAACATTTATGGCTAAACCAGGGCTGGAGACATCCCACTCCTGGGGACTGACCTCATCTAGACAAGGGACAGACTCCTCCTTTTCTACCTCTGACTGTAAATATTCAGACATAGGCAAAGAAAATTATCGACTTCTACCTTTGTGTCCCCAAGTCACTCTGGTTTGGAGGCGAAAGTATTATTCTCAAAATGGAAATTTTGGAAGCTGCAATCACGAAAAATTTAAAGAGTCCCGCAGAGGCTAGTCACTCTAAGCTAACCCCTAAGACATTTATTGACTGATTTCTAGCTTCTCTTCTTTAACCTTTTTTATCTACAGTAATCCTGTGTGTTCGTTTTAGTTAGGGAATCATTTTTAGACTATCCTGACTCTTCCACTACGTTCCAGTTTTGGGTCTGATACACTTAGAGATGTGCCAAGTGCTTCCTGAATACTATAGAACATATTTTATATTTAAAATACTTCCATGCTTATGTAGTGAGTCAATGATTTTAAGTTTGTTTGTTACACATTTCAATGTAAAAGTCAATGTGTGAACTAACATATTCACGACTTGGAAAAGTTGGCTTTTTTTTGCTGTGTGTTTGAACTCCTCACCCGACCAAAGGTCATGGAGAGGTCTATTGTTTTTCTAAAATGGTTATAGTGTTGTTTATTTTCTGGTAATTGAATTAGGGTGTGAGTTGCAAAGCCTGTGTTTCTGTTCATTTCATTCCATCTGTTCGGGTTTCTTTCTCTCTCCTGAGTCAGACAGTAATTTCCCATTGGTTGTCCAGTTACCAAGGTTGGTGTCCATGCATCCGTGCTGGTCTCTCCATACATGTCCGGGTGTCCTGTGAAACACTAAGCTTAATTTATTTGAAAATGACCTAGCTGTTCAATACACTGTCATCACTCAGTTGAGCAGAGGGAGAGAAATTCAAGTGACAAAACTCCAGAGAAGCTAGTGTCAGAGCGCCCCAGCATGCCATGCGTGCAGGGGTTGGGGGGAGGGAGCGGTGCGCGGAGATCGGAGGTCTCAGGTGTCCTCACACCCTGGTCCTCTCCAGGCCCGCCACTGCTCAGTGGCCTCCCCCCGCCCCCATCGCTTTGGCTGCTCAGTGCCGGGTGGTCTCTGCAGGTGCCCGGCATCCTGCCCGAGGCCCCCCCTGCCCACACGCTGTCTTCCAGTCTCTCTCTGAACCCTCGACTCTTTCTGCCTCTGTCTCACCTGGCGTGGGTGCGTGCGAGTGCCTGTCCGTGTGCCTGGCTGTCGCTCGTCCGCTCTCTCAGGAAGGTCCTGTGCTGGGCCCGTGGCGTGGTGGCAGGGCGGGCCTCGGTTTGAGGATAGGGCGGGACTGAGGCACTCCAGGGTGTTTGCACAGCCGGCAGGATGGGCGCCTGGGGCCCTGGCTGGGCTGCCCCTAAGCCCGCAGGAGGCTCCAGGGACCGCGGCACCGGGCCGACGCCCCGCTCGTCCGGAGCCATGTGACCCTGAGCAGCGAATGGGATGGTGGGGGGCGGGGGGTTGGGGGTCACTGAGACGTCCTCCCCGCTCAAGCCACCCCCCTCCCTAACCCCCGCCAGAGCTCCTGCAGCCTCGCCAGGCCGCTCGGGGTCCGGGAAGCGCCACGGGCCGGGCCAGGCGCGTGCTGGCCGGGGGTGGCGTCGGCTGGTCTCCCAGCTGCAGGGCCTGTCCCGGTTTTTCCCATCAGTTTCAACAGTGACGGTCACCCCACTTTGTGAGTCGTCTAGATTTCTCACTGACACCCCTGTTAGGGAGTGGCTTTTTAGAGAGATAGGGAAGGTCACTTGGGGTATGTTAGTCATGAGGGAAAATAAGGGCTCAGGTGGGATTGCAGATGTCATCCAGGGGGTAAATAGAGACAGTTGTTGCTGGTACCAAGACATGAAGTTTTTTTTCCCCCTTTTCCCAAAAGGCCATATTACGACCACATGGGGGCGCTGAGTAACAGCCCATAGCTCGGCTGGAAGGGTGGGCCTTTCATATTGATACCCTGCGATGGGTTGGACATAACCCCAAACTTTGTCATTAATGCAGATGCAGCCCGGGCTGCTTAGGTTCAGTTGAGAAGCAGTGTGGTTTGCAAGTGAACATGCCTCGTTTAGGGAGAGATCAATAGCCATACAGGGAGATATGATTAGAAAGAGGAAGAACATCATATGATGCATTTAACTTATCTGAGGCAGGCTTGATGGGGTTCTGCTTGAACAAGAGCCTGAGATCTTCAACAGGTTCACAGGAATAGCTGTCCTCTGGCGTTGGAGTCTCAGTTTCTGTCTCCCCCTCCTGTAGGCCATAGGGTTTTATTCTAGAATTGTGGACCCAGGCAGATAGACCCTTCACTTTTACAGCAGTTGAAGTCACTAGAACAACCTGATATGGCCCTGTCCATTTCTCGGACAGCTGGTTTGGACTCCCTTTTCTTGCCAGGTCTTTACTGATACTTGATCCCCTGGCTTTACCTGGGGATTTTTCAAGTCTTCCTGTGGTTTGTTCTCCATACCGTTGGAGTTCTTGCTGAAACCTTCCCAGGTCAATTATATGTTTTAAGAGTGTATTGGCATCCTCGTCAAGAAACAAATCAGAAGTTAAGAATGGTCGTCCATATATCATTTCATAAGGACTTAACAATAGTGGCCGTTTGGGGGATGTCCTTAGCCTCATGAGGGCTATGGGCAGCATATGTGTCCACTTATTATGTCTTTCTGACATAGCTTAGCCAGAGCCATTTTAAGAGTCTGGTTGGCTATCTCTACCTTTCCTGAAGCTTGAGGCCTCCAGGATGAGCGGAGCTGGTATTTTATGCCTAAGCATGCGGCTAGGTTCTGGGGTATCGTGGCTGTAAGTGAGGGCCCGTTGTCACTCTGAAGTGACCGAGGCAGCCCAAACCTAGGCACTATCTCCTTCAGCAGAGCTTTACAGACTTCTGTAGCTCTCTCAGTCTCAGTAGGGAACGCTTCGATCCATCCTGTGAATGTGTCAATAAAGACTAGCAAGTAAGAAAACCCTTGGGTCTTGGGCATGGCTGTAAATTCTACTTGCCAGGCCACTCCTGGGTATGATCCCCGATGTTGGACAGGTGTAATTAGAGGAGGTCTGGTTTTTGGGTTATTTTTTAGACAGGTGTCACAATTTTGTGTGACCTGTTTAACAACCTTAGCTAACTGGGGATGGGAGAGAATAGGCTTAAGCAAGATTTCTAGATTATCTTTTCCAAAATGGGCGCTCTTATGTAAGGAGTTAGTAATGTTTTAAACCTGAGAATCAGGGAGTATTATTTGGGCCTGATCAGGCTGAAACCACCCATGTGACCCAATCTCCCAGCCCCGCTCAGCATATGGGGAATGTCCCCCTGGGGTAAAATCTGGAGTCAGGGTTTCCTTGAGAAAAAGGGGGCAGATAGCAGTGGCAGAAGTAGCTTCCCCGGCAGCTCGTCCTGCCTCTTGATCAGCTTTCCTATTTCCCTGAGCCTCTTTTTCTTGCCCCTTTTGGTGAATCTTGCAGTGGATGACAGCTAATTTTGCAGGAAGTTTGACTGCCTCCAGGAGCCTGAGAATGAGCTCTTTGTGTTTAATAGCAGAGCTTCGGGCACTGAGCATCCCTCTTTCTTTCCAAATTGCTGCACGGGCATGCAGAATGAGGAAAGCATACTTAGAGTCCATACACACATTAATCCTCTTTCCTTCTCCTAACTCCAAAGCTCTTGTCAGGGCAAAAATTTCAGCTTTCTGGGCTGACGTGTCTGGGGGAAGAGATCCACTTTCCTTAGTTTCTTCCAGGCTCCCTACAGCATATCCTGCTTTCCTCTCTCCCTTTTCTACAAAACTGCTGCCATCTGTGTGCCAGTTTTCCTCTGGGTCAGATAAAGGTGTCTCTGATAGGTCCCGGCGAGAAGAGTAAAACTCGTCTGTGATTTGTATGCATTGGTGATCCAGAGGGGAGGTAGGGGTATCTGGCAGTAAGGTTGCAGGATTTAAAGTCTGGCAGACCCTCAACTTTATTTCTGGAGTGTCAAGGAGGAGGGCTTGGTATTGGGTGATCCTTTCCCCTGTCATCCACCTGTCCCCTTTCATTTCCAAGACTGCTTGCACCCGTTGAGGCGTATACACTGTGGTGGGCAGACCCAGGGTCAGCTTAGATGCCTCCATAACCATAAGAGCGGTGGCTGCTACTGCCCGGAGGCAAGTGGGCCACCCTCTGGCCACCTCATCTAGTTATTTTGAGAGATAAGCCACAGGTTGTAATACGGGCCCCATCATCTGCTCTAACACCCCAAGAGCAGTTCCTGTCCTTCCAGAAACATAGAGTCTAAAAGGCTTCTCCAGGTTGGGGAGGCCTAAAGCTAGGGCTGTAGTGATGGACTCTTTTAGGGCATTAAAGGCCACCTTGCAGGTCTCATGCCAGTCGAGTGGCTCTTCCTCTTTCCCCCTTAAATTTTCTTATAGGGGTCTGGCCATATTGCCATAATTAGGAATCCAGATACTGCAAACCCGGTCCTTCCTAAAAATCCCCTAAGCTGTTCTTTTGTTTGGGGGTACGGGGTATTTAAGATGAGGGATCTCCCCTCGGGGTCAGGCATTCTTTTTCTCTCCGTAATTATAAATCCAAGGTATTTTACTTGGGTTAAGCTAATCTGAGCCTACTTGGGGGATACTCGATAACCCTTTTCATACAGGAAAGTTAGCGTTTTAAATAGTGTCCATTTGAGAGCTGGTAAAATCTGGCCTAGCTATGAGCAAGTCATCCACATACTGTATTAGACTACTGTTTGTTAAAGTTAATTCCCTTAATTCTCTCCCCGAGGAAGTCCCGAAGATATGAGGGCTGTCCCTAAACCCTTGGGGTAGTCGAGTCCAGTCGAGAGTTGTATGGTCTCTCTTGTTTCCAAGTCCCGCCACTCAAAAGCAAAGAGTTTTTGGGATTCAGGATGGAGAGGAATGCAAAGAAAGCACCTTGAAGGTCCAAGACTGAGAAGTACTTGGCATTTCCTGGGACTTGGGATAGGAGGGTATATGGGTTTGGGACTATGGGGTGGATGGGAACCACAGCTTCATTAACAGCTCTTAGATCCTGGATGAATCGGTAAGATCCATCTGGTTTTTGAACGGGCAAGATTGGGGTGTTGCAGGGGGACTCACAGCTAATTCGAGTTCCAGTATCTCGGTATTTGTAAACTAAAGGTTTAAGACACTCAAGAGCTACTGGTTTTAAGGGATATTGTTTTTTTCAGGGCTAGGGAGCATTTGGTCTCAGAGAAATCTTTACTGGTGGAACATTTATGGCTAAACCAGGGCTGGAGACATCCCACACCTGGGGATTGACATCATCTAGACAAGGGACAGACTCCTCCTTTTCTACCTCTGACTGTAAATATTCAGACATAGGCAAAGAAAATTATCGACTTCTACCTTTGTGTCCCCAAGTCACTCTGGTTTGGAGGCGAAAGTATTATTCTCAAAATGGAAAATTTGGAAGCTGCAAACATGAAAAATTTAGAGTCACGCAGAGGCTAGTCACTCTAAGCTAAACTCTAAGACATTTATTGACTGATTTCTAGCTTCTCTTCTTTAACCTTTTTTATCTACAGTAATCCTGTGTGTTCCTTTTAGTTAGGGATTCATTTTTAGACTATCCTGACTCTTCCACTACGTTCCAGTTTTGGGTCTGATACACTTAGAGATGTGCCAAGTGCTTTCTGAATACTATAGAACATATTTTATATTTAAAATACTTCCATGCTTATGTATTGAGTCAACGATTTTAAGTTTATTTGTTACACATTTCAATGTAAAAGTCAATGTGTGAACTAACATATTCACGACTTGGAAAAGTTGGCTTGTTTTTGGTGTGTGTTTGAACTCCTCACCCGACCAAAGGTCATGGAGAGGTCTATTGTTTTTCTAAAATGGTTATAGTGTTGTTTATTTTCTGGTAATTGAATTAGGGTGTGAGTTGCAAAGCCTGCGTTTCTGTTCATTACATTCCATCTGTTCGGGTTTCTTTCTCTCTCCTGAGTCAGACAGTAATTTCCCATTGGTTGTCCAGTTACCAAGGTTGGTGTCCATGCATCCGTGCTGGTCTCTCCATACATGTCCGGGTGTCCTGTGAAACACTAAGCTTAATTTATTTGGAAATGACCTAGCTGTTCAATACACTGTCATCACTCAGTTGAGCAGAGGGAGAGAAATTCAAGTGACAAAACTCCAGAGAAGCTAGTGTCAGAGCGCCCCGGCCTGGCATGCGTGCAGGGGGTTGGGGGGAGGGGGGCGGGGCGCGGAGCGCGGAGATCTCAGGTGTCCTCCCACCCTGGGCCTCTCCAGGCCCGCCGCTGCTCAGTGGCCTCCCCCCGCCCCCATCGCTTTGGTTGCTCAGTGCCGGGTGGTCTCTGCAGGTGCCCGGCATCCTGCCCGAGGCCCCCCCTGCCCACACGCTGTCTTCCAGTCTCTCTCTGAATCCTCGACTCTTTCTGCCTCTGTCTCACCTGGCGTGGTTGCGTGTGAGTGCCTGTCCGTGTGCCTGGCTGTCGTTCCTCCGCTCTCTCAGGAAGGTCCTGTGCTGGGCCCGTGGCGTGGGGGCAGGGCGGACCTCGGTTTGGGGACAGGGCGGGGCTGAGGCACTCCAGGGGGTTTGCACAGCCGGCAGGATGGGAGCCTGGGGCCCCGGTGGGCTGCCCCTAAGCTCCAGGAGCCTCCGGGGACTGCAGACCCGGGACGAAGCCCCGCTCGTCCGGAGCCACCTGACCCTGAGCAGCGAACGGGATGGTGGGTGACAGGGGGTGAGGGGGCACCGAGATGTCCTCGCTGCTCTACCCACCCCCCCTCCCCCCACCCCAGGTTCCGCAGGCACGCCAGGCACCGGCCGGCCGTGCCAGACTGGTGCTGGCCTGGGCTCGCGGTTTGTGGAGCAGGGGCGCCCTCCGCTGGCCGCCGAGCTGCAGGCTCTGGCCGGCCGGAGTCCAGTCGCGGGTCGTGCGGCTCAAGTGCAGCGCGAGCCCGCTCGAGAACTGCAGCCCCAGGCCCGATCGGCATGTCAGACCGCAAGGGAGGCGCAACGCCGGGCTCCTGCAGCGCCTGGCAGCCGCCTCGGTCTAAGGCCATACCACTCTGAACGTGCCCTCTCTCCTCTGATCTGGGAAACTGAGCAGGGTCGGGCCTGGTCAGTACTTGGATGGGAGACCGCCTAGTAGTTAGGCGATTTTTTTTAATTTTTCTGAATGCCTACTTCAGAAAGTTAGAATCGGATGACTTCACACAGTAAAACGAATCATATTTTCATACATAATCTTAAGAATCCAGCAGCTGGTCATTCTTTTTCCTGTCCTAACACAGCTAACTGGAAATCAGTTGTAGTAAGTTCTACTGACTTCAGACCCTCATCCCTAAGGGAAGATATATAGGAAAACCCATAATATATCTAAATAAACATGAAAGATACAATGATGAGAAAGAAAAAATTTCTCAGTGACATCTTAGTTGGTATCGGAAACACGATGATTATGAAAGCACAGCCCATAATCAAGTCCAGGCCATGGAAGCCTGTGACTGTCACTGAGTGATGACTTCCCTTTCAGCTGAGGTCGTAAAAAGTGCTTTGTAAAATTCTGAGGTTTGAAGCACTTGTAACCTCCCGAAGAGACTGCAATCAGAAGGGTTTCTAGAATATCCTGACGCTGTGGTGTTCTCAAGCAATACATACTCCAGAGGACGGAAGACAGACATGTTGGGAAGTGGGGATGACTTCTACTGCACTTAGGGAGGAAGGGCATGTACAAGTGGAGAAGCAACACCTCAGTGATGGAATCTTTAAAGACTCCATACATGGAGAAGGAAATGGCAACCCACTCCAGTATTCTTGCCTGGAAAAGTCCATGGGCAGAGGAGTCTGGCGGGCTGAAGTCCACGGGATTCCATGACTGACCGTGTGTGCACGAGGGTGGAGGGAGACGGGCTGGTAGCAAGAAACTGGTAGAAGTAAAAAATAAGAAAAAAATATAAAATAAAGACTCGATAAATATGACAACGACTGGTAGGAATAAACCTTCAGAAGTGCCTTCTCAGACCTCCCGTCAGAAGCACAAGCATAATAAAGACACTGAGTTTTCACGGTCTCACACAAAATTAGACTGGTTTATGACAATGGGCAGAGCGGCTCCTCTAAGACATCGGGGCTGGCCTTTACTGGAGGATGCACATCGATTGAGTGCATGGCTGTGTGTTATGGAAATATGTCTTACTGGCAGGGCGAAGGCATCTTCTTGAAGAAGACAGCAAATAACACCACAAATTCACGGAACTTGGCTACAATGGCAATAGCTGATTTCGTGATGTCTACTGCTTGGCAGAGCTGGGATTGCCTCTGCCATTATGTACCTCAGTGGCCAGCTGTGATAGTAGTCATTACTTTCTCACTTAGAAACTTGCCATGTGCACTAGCGCAAGAACAGTGAAAGCTCCCCAGAGAAGCAAGTCAGGCAGACATGCTTCTGTTTTCTCACAGAAGCTGCTTATGACCGGCCCTGCTCACAGACAGATTGCTAATTCCAAATCGATAGAAAGTTATGCAGATATTCTTTAGCAACTGAGCCACCAGTGAAGCCCTACTAGCTCAGTTGCTAAAGAATATGCCTGCCACGCAGGAGACCCCGCTTTGAGGCCTGGGTCGGGAAGATCCGCTGGAGAAAGGATAGGCTACCCACTCCAGTATTCTGGCCTAGAGAATTCCATGGACTGTATAGTCCTTGGGGCTGCAAAGAGTCAGGCACGAACTGAGCCACTTTCACCTGCACATGCAGATATCACTTAAAAAAAAAAAATGTGGTAACAGATTTAGGACCTCTGTCAAACTCATGAGTGAGTACTATAAATATACAGATTCAGCTTTGTCCTGCATAGTTACTACCATCCTGTATTTGCTTTGAGAGGAGTTGAGCTACTCTTGGTACAGAGGAATGATTCTTTACCAACTGAGCCACAAGGGAAGCCCACTAATACTGGAGTGGGTAGCCTATCCCTTCTCCAGCAGATCTTCCTGACCCAGGAATTGAACCAGGGTCTCCTGCCTGAGTAACACATATTGGGTAAAAAACGGTGAGGGAGCAGAACTAGGGACATTGATTGGTAAAATCAGTTTTCCTTGTCTAGATGGCTAGCGGACGCGAAAGAAATGTTGGTGTGGATTTAAAAAATTCTTTTGATACGAAACAAAAAATTTACTAGTTCTCTGCAGATCTTTAATGAAGCACAGATATTGTCATTAGATTGCTTTGGTCATATCCGTCTTATCCACATTTATTTTTTAAAATCACATAGAGTGGCTTCAATCACTTGAAGAAATGACAAAAGGTTTCTTTGGTCTCCATTCTATAGTGGATCGAGAGAAGGCAGTTGATCAGCATGATGCAGGAGCTCAAGATGTTTTTGGCAAAAACTTGACTAGTCTGTTTAATGATATGGAAGAATGAATTAAGGATGGCAGCACGAAACAGAAGGCCATGCTAGAAGTACACAAGACCTTGTTTGGTAAGTCCAAACATGACTTTTTCTTTCAATTGAAGGATAGTTGCTTTACAGAATTTTGTTGCCAAACATCAACGTGAATGAGCCACAGGTGTACATATGTCTCCTCTCTCCTGAACCTCTCTCCCATCTCCTCCTCTCCGTTCCACCCCTCTAGCTTGTTGCAGAGCCCCTGTTTGAGTCCCCTGAGTCATACAGCAAATTGCATTGGCATCTCTTTTAACGTATGGTACTATGTTTCCATGTTCCTCTGCATTCATCTCACCCTCTTCTTCCTCACACCTGCCAGTGTCCATAAGTCTGTTCTCTACATCTGTGACTCCTTGGCTGCCCTGCAAATAATTTCATCAGTACCACCTTTAGTTCAAGCATTTCTCCCCCCCGCCCACAAGCATTTCTTATTTCTTATTCCACTCTTACTGTCTTTAGTGTGAGACTGATCTCGAAACTGATACGAAAGTATTATTCTCAGCATGGAAAATTTGGAAGATGCAAACATGAAAAAGTTAAAAATTAACGCAGAGGCTAGTCACACTAGGCTAACCCCTAAAACGTTTATTGACTGATTTCTAGTTTCTCTTCTTTAACCTTTTTGATCTACGTAATCCTGTGTATTCCTTTTAGTTAGGGATTCATTTTTAGACTATCCTGACTCTTCCATTAAGTTCCAGTTTGGGGTCTGATACACTTACAGATGTGCCAAGCGCTTCCTGAATACTATAGAACATATTTTATGTTTAAAATTCTTCCATGCGTATGTAGTGAGTCAATGATTTTAAGTTTATTTGTTACACATTTCAATGTAAAAGTCAATGTGTGAACTAACATATTCTCGATTTGGAAAAGGTGGCTTTTTTTGTTGTGTGTAAGAACTCCTCACTGGACCAAAGGTCATGGAGAGGTCTATTGTTTTCTAAAATGGTTATAGTGTTGTTGTTTTTTTCGGTAATTGAATTGGGGTGTGAGTTGCAAAGTTTGTGTTTCTGTTCAATTTTTCCATCTGTTCGGGTTTCTTTCTCTCTCCTGAGTCAGACAATAATTTCCCATTGGTTGTCCAGTTACCAAGGTTGGTGTCCATGCATCCGTGCTGGTCTCTGCATTCATGTCCGGGTGTCCTGCGAAACACTAAGCTTAATTTATTTGGAAATGACCTAGCTGTGCAATATACTGTCATCACTCAGTTGAGCACAAGGATAGAAATTCAGGTGATCAAACTCCGGAGAAGCTTTTGTCGGAGAGGCGCGTGCGTTCAGGGGGTTGTGGTGGGCGGAGCGCGGACTGCGGATATCTCAGGTGCCCTCCCAACCTGAACCTCTCCAGGCCTGCCTCTGCTCGGCAGCCTCCCCCCTGCCCCCATCGCGTTTGCTGCTCAGGGCCGGGTGGTCTCTGCAGCTGCCCGGCATCCTGCCCGAGGCCCCCCCTGCCCACACGCTGTCTTCCGGTGTCTCTCTGAACCCTCGTCTCATTCTGCCTCTGTCTCAGCTGGCGTGGTTGCGTGCGAGTGCCTGTCCGTGTGCCTGGCTGTCGCTCGTCCGCTCTCTCAGGAAGGTCCTGTGCTGGGCCCGTGGCGTGGGGGCAGGGCGGGCCTCGGTCTCGGGACAGGGTGGGGCTGAGGCGCTCCAGGGCGTTTGCAAAGCCGGCAGGATGGGCACATGGGGCAACGGCTGGGCTGCCCCTAAGCCGGCAGGAGGCTCCGGGGACCGCGGCCCCGGGCCGACGCCCCGCTCGTCGGGAGCCTCGTGACCCTGAGCAGCGAACGGGATGGTGGGGGGCGGGAGGTGGGGGGGCACCGAGACGTCCTCCCCGCTCAAGCCACCCCCCTCCCCAACCCCCGCCAGAGATCCCGCAGCCTCGCCAGGCCGCTCGGGGTCCGGGAAGCGCCCCTGGCCGGGCCAGGCGCGTGCTGGCCGGGGGTGGCGTCGGCTGGTCTCCCAGCTGCAGGGCCTGTCCCGGTTTTTCCCATCAGTTTCAACAGTGACGGTCACCCCACATTGTGAGTCGTCTAGATTTCTCACTGACACCCCTGTTAGGGAGTGGCTTTTTAGAGAGATAGGGAAGGTCACTTGGGGGATGTTAGTCATGAGAGAAAATAAGGGCTCAGGTGGGATTGCAGATGTCATCCAGGGGGTAAATAGAGACAGTAGTTGCTGGTACCAAGACATGAAGTTTTTTTTTCCCCCTTTCCCCAAAAGGCCATATTACGACCACATGGGGGCGCTGAGTAACAGCCCATAGCTCGGCTGGAAGGGTGGGCCTTTGATATTGATACCCTGGAATGGGTTGGATATACCCCCAACCTTTGTCATTAATGCAGATGCAGCCCAGGCTGCTTAGGTTCAGTTGAGAAGCAGTGTGGTTTGCAAGTGAACATGCCTCGTTTAGGGAGAGATCAATAGCCATACAGGGAGTTATGATTAGAAAGAAGAAGAACATCATATGATGCATTTTACTTATCTGAGGCAGGATTGATGGGGTTCTGCTTGAACAAGAGCCTGAGATCTTCAACAGGTTCACAGGAATAGCTGTCCTCTGGCTTTGGAGTCTCAGTTTCTGTCTCCCACTCCTGTAGGCCATAGGGTTTTATTCTAGAATTGTAGACACAGGCAGACAGACCCTACATTTTTACAGCAGTTGAAGTCACTAGAACAACCTGATATGGCCCTGTCCATTTCTCGGACAGCTGGTTAGGACTCCGTTTTTCTGGTCAGGTCTTTACTGATACTGGATCCCCTGGCTTTACCTGGGGATTTTTCAAGTCTTCCTGTGGTTTGTTCTCCATACCGTTGGAGTTCTTGCTGAAACCTTCCCAGGTCAATTATATATTATAAGAGTGTATTAGCATCCTCGTCAAAAAACAAATCAGAAGTTAAGAATGGTCGTCCATACATCATTTCATAAGGACTTAACAATAGTGGCCGTTTGGGGGATGTCTGTAGCCTCATGAGGGCTATGGGCAGCATATGTTTCCACTTATTATGTCTTTCTTGACATAGCTTAGCCAGAGCCCTTTTAAGAGTCTGGTTGGCTCTCTCTACCTTTCCTGAAGCTTGAGGCCTCCAGGATGAGCGGAGCCGGTATTTTATGCCTAAGCATGCGGCTAGGTTCTCAGGTATCGTGGCTGTAAATGAGGGCCCGTTGTCACTCTGAAGTGACCGAGGCAGCCCAAACCTAGGCACTATCTCCTTCAGCAGAGCTTTACAGACTTCTGTAGCTCTCTCTGTCTCAGTAGGGAACGTTTCGATCCATCCTGTGAATGTGTCAATAAAGACTAGCATGTAAGAAAACCCTTGGGTCTTGGGCATGGCTGTAAATTCTAAATGCGGAGCGGCATTACCAGTCCGCTCCTGGGTATGATCCCCGATGTTGGACAGGTGTAATTAGAGGAGGTCTGGTTTTTGGGTTATTTTTTACACAGGTGTCACAATTTTGTGTGACCTGTTTAACAACCTTAGCTAACTGGGGATGGGAGAGAATAGGCTTAAGCAAGATTTCTAGATTATCTTTTCCAAAATGGGCGCTCTTATGTAAGGAGTTAGTAATGTTTTAAACCTGAGAATCAGGGAGTATTATTTGGGCCTGATCAGGCTGAAACCACCCATGTGACCCAATCTCCCAGCCCCGCTCAGCATATCGGGAATGTCCCCCTGGGGTAAAATCTGGAGTCAGGGTTTCCTTGGGGAAAAGGGGGCAGATAGCAGTGGCAGAGGTAGCTTCCCCGGCAGCTCGTCCTGCCTCTTGATCAGCTTTCCTATTTCCCTGAGCCTATTTTTCTTGCCCCTTTTGGTGACTCTTGCAGTGGATGACAGCTAATTTTGCAGGAAGTTTGACTGCCTCCAGGAGCCTGAGAATGAGCTCTTTGTGTTTAATAGCAGAGCTTCGGGCACTGAGCATCCCTCTTTCTTTCCAAATTGCTGCACGGGCATGCAGAATGAGGAAAGCATACTTAGAGTCCATACACACATTAATCCTCTTTCCTTCTCCTAACTCCAAAGCTCTTGTCAGGGCAAAAAGTTCAGCTTTCTGGGCTGAGGTGTCTGGGGGAAGAGACCCACTTTCCTTAGTTTCTTCCAGGCTCGCTACAGCATATCCTGCTTTCCTCTCTCCCTCTTCGACAAAACTGCTGCCATCTGTGTGCCAGTTTTCCTCTGGTTCAGATAAAGGTGTCTCTGATAGGTCCCGGCGAGAAGAATATAACTCGTCTGTGATTTGTATGCATTGGTGATCCAGAGGGGAGGTAGGGGGATCTGGCAGTAAGGTTGCTGGATTTAAAGTCTGGCAGACCCTCAACTTTATTTCTGGAGTGTCAAGGAGGAGGGCTTGGTATTGGGTGATCCTTCCCCCTGTCATCCACCAGTCCCCTTTCGTTTCCAAGACTGCTTGCACCCGGTGAGGCGTATACACTGTGGTGGGCTGACCCAGGGTCAGCTTAGATGCCTCCTTAACCATAAGAGCGGTGGCTCCTACTGCCCGAAGGCAAGTGGGCCACCCTCTGGCCACCTCATCTAGTTATTTTGAGAGATAAGCCACAGGTTGTAATACGGGCCCCATCATCTGCTCTAACACCCCAAGAGCAGTTCCTTTCCTTCCAGAAACATAGAGTCTAAAAGGCTTCTCCAGGTTGGGGAGGCCTAAAGCTGGGGCTGTAGTGATGGACTCTTTTAGGGCATTAAAGGCCACCTTGCAGGTCTCATGCCAGTCGAGTGGCTCTTCCTCTTTCCCCCTTAAATTTTCATATAGAGGTCTGGCCAGATTGCCATAATTAGGAATCCAGATCCTGTAAAACCCGGTCCTTCCTAAAAATACCCTAAGCTGTTGTTTTGTTTGGGGGTACGGGGTATTTAAGATGAGGGATCTCCCCTCGGGGTCAGGCATTCTTTTTCTTTTCATAATTATAAATCCAAGGTATTTTACTTGGGTTAAGCTAATCTGAGCCTACTTGGGGGATACTCGATAACCCTTTTCATACAGGAAAGTTAGCATTTTAAATAGAGTCCATTTGAGAGCTGGTAAAATCTGGCCTAGCTATGAGCAAGTCATCCACATACTGTATTAGACTACTGTTTGTTAAAGTTAATTCCCTAAGTTCTCTCCCCGAGGAAGTCCCGAAGATATGAGGGCTGTCCCTAAACCCTTGGGGTAGTCGAGTCCAGTCAAGAGTTGTATGGTCTCACTTGTTTCCAAGTCCCGCCACTCAAAAGCAAAGAGTTTTTGGGATTCAGGATGGAGAGGCATGCAAAAGAAAGCACCTTGAAGGTCCAAGACTGAGAAGTACTTGGCATTTCCTGGGACTTGGGATAGGAGGGTATATGGGTTTGGGACTATGGGGTGGATGGGAACCACAGCTTCATTAACAGCTCTTAGATCCTGGACGAATCGGTAAGATCCATCTGGTTTTTGAACGGGCAAGTTTGGGGTGTTGCAGGGGGACTCACAGCTGATTCGAGTTCCAGAAACTCGGTATTTGTTAACTAATGGTCTAAGACCCTCAAGAGCTACTGGTTTTTAGGGATATTGTCTTTTCCAGGGCTAGGGAGCATTTGGTCTCAGAGAAATCTTTACTGGTGGAACATTTATGGCTAAACCAGGGCTGGAGACATCCCACACCTGGCGATTGACATCATCTAGACCAGGGACAGACTCCTCCTTTTCTACCTCTGACTGTAAATATTCAGACATAGGCAAAGAAAATTATCGACTTCTACCTTTGTGTCCCCAAGTCACTCTGGTTTGGAGGCGAAAGTATTATTCTCAAAATGGAAAATTTGGAAGATGTAAACATGAAAAATTTAATGAGTCACGCAGAGGCTAGTCTCTCTAAGCTAACCCCTAAGACATTTATTGACTGATTTCTAGCTTCTCTTCTTTAACCTTTTTTATCTACAGTAATCCTGTGTGTTCCTTTTAGTTAGGGATTCATTTTTAGACTATCCTGACTCTTCCACTACGTTCCAGTTTTGGGTCTGATACACTTAGAGTTGTGCCAAGTGCTTCCTGAATACAATAGAACATATTTTATATTTAAAATACTTCAATGCTTATGTATTGAGTCAATGATTTTAAGTTTATTTGTTACACATTTCAATGTAAATGTCAATGTGTGAACTAACATATTCACGACTTGAAAAAGTTGGCTTTTTTTTTGGTGTGTGTTTGAACTCCTCATCCGACCAAAGGTCATGGAGAGGTCTATTGTTTTTCTAAAATGGTTATAGTGTTGTTTATATTCTGGTAATTGAATTAGGGTGTGAGTTGCAAAGCCTGAGTTTCTGTTCATTTCATTCCATCTGTTCGGGTTTCTTTCTCTCTCCTGAGTCAGACAGTAATTTCCCATTGGTTGTCCAGTTACCAAGGTTGGTGTCCATGCATCCGTGCTGGTCTCTCCATACATGTCCGGGTGTCCTGTGAAACACTAAGCTTAATTTATTTGGAAATGACCTAGCTGTTCAATACACTGTCATCACTCAGTTGAGCAGAGGGAGAGAAATTCAAGTGACAAAATTCCAGAGAAGCTATTGTCAGAGCGCCCCGGCGTGGCATGCGTGCAGGGGGATGGGGGGAGGGGGGCGGGGTGCGGAGCGCAGAGATCTCAGGTGTCCTCCCACCCTGTGACTCTCCAGCCCCGCCGCTGCTCAGTGGCCTCCCCTCGCCCCCATCGCTTTGGCTGCTCAGGGCCGGGTGGTCTCTGCAGCTGCCCGGCATCCTGCCCGAGGCCCCCCCTGCCCACACGCTGTCTTCCAGTCTCTCTCTGAACCCTCGACTCTTTCTGCCTCTGTCTCACCTGGCTTGGGTGCGTGCGAGTGCCTGTCCGTGTGTCTGGCTGTCGCTCGTCCGCTCTCTCAGGAGGTCGTTTGCTGGGCCCGTGGCGTGGGGGCAGGGCGGGCCTCGGTTTGGGGCCAGGGCAGGGCTGAGGCACTCAAGGGGGTTTGCACAGCCGGCAGAATGGGCGCCTAGGGCCCCGGCTGGGCTGCCCGTAAGCCCGCAGGAGGCTCAGGGGACCGCGGCCCCGGGCCGACGCCCCGCTCGTCCGGAGCCACGTGACCCAGAGCAGTGAACGGGATGGTGGGGGGCGGGGGGTGGGGGGGCACCGAGACGTCCTCCCCGCTCAAGCCACCCCCCTCCTCAACCCCCGCCAGAGCTCCCGCAGCCTCGCCAGCCCGCTCGGGGTCCGGGAAGCTCCCCGGGCCGGGCCAGGCGCGTGCTGGCCGGGGGTGGCGTCGGCTGGTCTCCCAGCTGCAGGGCCTGTCCCAGTTTTTCCCATCATTTTCAACAGTGACGGTCACCCCACATTGTGAGTCGTCTAGATTTCTCACTGACACCCCTGTTAGGGAGTGGCTTTTTAGAGAGATAGGGAAGGTCACTTGGGGGATGTTAGTCATGAGAGAAAATAAGGGCTCAGGTGGGATTGCAGATGTCATCCAGGGGGTAAATAGAGACAGTTGTTGCTGGTACCAAGACATGAAGTTTTTTTTCCCCCTTTCCACAAAAGGCCATATTACGACCACATGGGGGCGCTGAGAGACAGCCCATAGCTCGGCTGGAAGGGTGGGCCTTTGATATTGATACCCTGGCATGGGTTGGACATACTCCCAACCTTTGTCATTAATGCAGATGCAGCCCGGGCTGGTTAGGTTGAGTTGAGAAGCAGTGTGGTTTGCAAGTGAACATGCCTCGTTTAGGGAGAGATCAATAGCCATACAGGAAGATATGATTAGAAGGAGGAAGAATATCATATGATGCATTTTACTTATCTGAGGCAGGATTGATGGGGTTCTGCTTGAACAAGAGCCTGAGATCTTCAACAGGTTCACAGGAATAGCTGTCCTCTGGCTTTGGAGTCTCAGTTTCTGTCTCCCCCTCCTGTAGGCCATAGGGTTTTATTCTAGAATTGTGGACCCAGGCAGATAGACCCTTCACTTTTACAGCAGTTGAAGTCACTAGAACAACCTGATATGGCCCTGTCCATTTCTCGGACAGCTGGTTTGGACTCCCTTTTTCTTGCCAGGTCTTTACTGATACTTGATCCCCTGGCTTTACCTGGGGATTTCTCAAGTCTTCCTGTGGTTTGTTCTCCATACCGTTGGAATTCTTGCTGAAACCTTCCCAGGTCAATTATATGTTTTAAGAGTGTATTGGCATCTTCGTCAAGAAACAAATCAGAAGTTCAGAATGGTCGTCCATACATCATTTCATAAGGACTTTACAATAGTGGTCGTTTGGGGGATGTCCGTAGCCTCATGAGGGCTATGGGCAGCATATGTGTCCACTTATTATGTGTATCTGCCATAGCTTAGCCAGAGCCCTTTTAAGAGTCTGGTTGGCTCTCTCTACCTTTCCTGAAGCTTGAGGCCTCCAGGATGAGCGGAGCCGGTATTTTATGCCTAAGCATGCGGCTAGGTTCTCGGGTATCGTGGCTGTAAGTGAGGGCCCGTTGTCATTCTGAAGTGACCGAGGCAGCCCAAACCTAGGCACTATCTCCTTCAGCAGAGCTTTACAGACTTCTGTAGCTCTCTCAGTCTCAGTAGGGAACGCTTCGATCCATCCTGTGAATGTGTCAATAAAGACTCGCAAGTAAGAAAACCCTTGGGTCTTGGGCATGGCTGTAAATTCTAAATGCGGAGCGGCATTGCCAGTCCGCTCCTGGGTATGATCCCTGATGTTGGACAGGTGTAATTAGAGGAGGTCTGGTTTTTGGGTTATTTTTTAGACAGTTGTCACAATTTTGTGTGACTTGTTTAACAACCTTAGCTAACTGGGGATGGGAGAGAATAGGCTTAAGCAAGATTTCTAGATTATCTTTTCCAAAATGGGCGCACTTATGTAAGGAGATAGTAATGTTTTAAACCTGAGAATCAAGGAGTATTATTTGGGCCTGATCAGGCTGAAACCACCCATGTGACCCAATCTCCCAGCCCCGCTCAGCATATTGGGAATGTCCCCCTGGGGTAAAATCTGGAGTCAGGGTTTCCTTGGGGAAAAGGGGGCAGATAGCAGTGGCAGAGGTAGCTTCCCCGGCAGCTCGTCCTGCCTCTTGATCAGCTTTCCTATTTCCCTGAGCCTCTTTTTCTTGCCCCTTTTGGTGACTCTTGCATTGGATGACAGCTAATTTTGCAGTAAGTTTGACTGCCTCCAGGAGCCTGAGAATGAGCTCTTTGTGTTTAATAGCAGAGCTTCGGGCACTGAGCATCCCTCTTTCTTTCCAAATTGCTGCACGGGCATGCAGAATGTGGAAAGCATACTTAGAGTCCATACACACATTAATCCTCTTTCCTTCTCCTAACTCCAAAGCTCTTGTCAGGGCAAAAAGTTCAGCTTTCTGGGCTGAGGTGTCTGGGGGAAGAGACCCACTTTCCTTAGTTTCTTCCAGGCTCACTACAGCATATCCTGCTTTCCTCTCTCCCTTTTCTACAAAACTGCTGCCATCTGTGTGCCAGTTTTCCTCTGGGTCAGATAAAGGTGTCTCTGATAGGTCTCGGCGAGAAGAGTATAACTCGTCTGTGATTTGTATGCATTGGTGATCCAGAGGGGAGTTAGGGGGATCTGGCAGTAAGGTTGCTGGATTGAAGGTCTGGCAGACCCTCAACTTTATTTCTGGAGTGTCAAGGAGGAGGGCTTGGTATTGGGTGATCCTTCCCCCTGTCATCCAACTGTCCCCTTTCGTTTCCAAGACTGCTTGCACGCAGTGAGGCGTATACACTGTAGTGGGCTGACCCAGGGTCAGCTTAGATGCCTCCTTAACCATAAGAGCGGCGGCTGCTACTGCCCGGAGGCAAGTGGGCCACCCTCTGGCCACCTCATCTAGTTATTTTGAGAGATAAGCCACATGTTGTAATACGGTCCCCATCATCTGCTCTAACACCCCAAGAGCAGTTCCTGTCCTTCCAGAAACATAGAGTCTAAAAGGCTTCTCCAGGTTGGGGAGGCCTAAAGCTGGGGCTGTAGTGATGGACTCTTTTAGGGCATTAAAGGCCACCTTGCAGGTCTCATGCCAGTCGAGTGGCTCTTCCTCTTTCCCCCTTAAATTTTCATATAGGGGTCTGGCCAGATTGCCATAATTAGGAATCCAGATCCTGCAAAACCCTTTCCTTCCTAAAAATACCCTAAGCTGTTGTTTTGTTTGGGGGTACGGGGTATTTAAGATGAGGGATCTCCCCTCGGAGTCAGGCATTCTTTTTCTCTCCGTAATTATAAATCCAAGGTATTTTACTTGGGTTAAGCTAATCTGAGCCTACTTGGGGGATACTCGATAACCCTTTTCATACAGGAAATTTAGCGTTTTAAATAGTGTCCATTAGAGAGCTGGTAAAATCTGGCCTAGCTATGAGCAAGTCATCCACATACTGTATTAGACTACTGTTTGTTAAAGTTAATTCCCTTAGTTCTCTCCCCGAGGAAGTCCCGAAAATATGAGGGCTGTCCCTAAACCCTTGGGGTAGTCGAGTCCAGTCGAGAGTTGTATGGTCTCTCTTGTTTCCAAGTCCAGCCACTCAAAAGCAAAGAGTTTTTGGGATTCAGGATGGAGAGGCATGCAAAAGAAAGCACCTTGAAGGTTCAAGACTGAGAAGTACTTGGCATTTCCTGGGACTTGGGATAGGAGGGTATATGGGTTTGGGACTATGGGGTGGATGGGAACCACAGCTTCATTAACAGCTCTTAGATCCTGGACGAATCGGTAAGATCCATCTGGTTTTTGAACGGGCAAGTTTGGGGTGTTGCAGGGGGACTCACAGCTGATTCGAGTTCCAGTATCTCGGTATTTGTTAACTAATGGTCTAAGACCCTCAAGAGCTACTGGTTTTTAGGGATATTGTCTTTTCCAGGGCTAGGGAGCATTTGGTCTCAGAGAAATCTTTACTGGTGGAACATTTATGGCTAAACCAGGGCTGGAGACATCCCACACCTGGGTATTGACATCATCTATACAAGGGACAGACTCCTCCTTTTCTACCTCTGACTGTAAATATTCAGACATAGGCAAAGAAAATTATCGACTTCTACCTTTGTGTCCCCAAGTCACTCTGGTTTGGAGGCGAAAGTATTATTCTCAAAATGGAAAATTTGGAAGCTGCAAACATGAAAAATTTAAAGAGTCACGCAGAGGCTAGTCACTCTAAGCTAACCCCTAAGACATTTATTGACTGATTTCTAGCTTCTCTTCTTTAACCTTTTTTATCTACAGTAATCCTGTGTGTTCCTTTTAGTTAGGGATTCATTTTTAGACTATCCTGACTCTTCCACTACGTTCCAGTTTTGGGTCTGATACCCTTAGAGATGTGCCAAGTGCTTCCTGAATACTATAGAACATATTTTATATTTAAAATACTTCCATGCTTATGTAGTGAGTCAATGATTTTAAGTTTATTTGTTACACATTTCAATGTAAAAGTAATGTGTGAACTAACATATTCACGACTTGGAAAAGTTGGCTTTTTTTTTGCTGTGCGTTTGAACTCCTCACCCGACCAAAGGTCATGGAGAGGTCTATTGTTTTTCTAAAATGGTTATAGTGTTGTTTATTTTCTGGTAATTGAATTAGGGTGTGAGTTGCAAAGCCTGTGTTTCTGTTCATTTCATTCCATCTGTTCGGGTTTCTTTCTCTCTCCTGAGTCAGACAGTAATTTCCCATTGGTTGTCCAGTTACCAAGGTTGGTGTCCATGCATTCGTGCTGGTCTCTCCATACATGTCCGGGTGTCCTGTGAAACACTAAGCTTAATTTATTTGGAAATGACCTAGCTGTTCAATACACTGTCATCACTCAGTTGAGCAGAGGGAGAGAAATTCAAGTGACAAAACTCCAGAGAAGCTAGTGTCAGAGCGCCCCGGCGTGGCATGCGTGCAAGGGGTTGGGGTAAGGGAGGCGGGGCGCGGAGCGCAGAGATCTCAGGTGTCCTCCCACCCTGGGCCTCTCCAGGCCCGCCGCTGCTGAGTGGCCTCCCCCCGCCCCCATCGCTTTGGCTGCTCAGGGCCGGGTGGTCTCTGCAGCTGCCCATCATCCTGCAAGAGGCCCCCCCTGCCCACACGCTGTCTTCCAGTCTCTCTCTGAACCCTCGACTCTTTCTGCCTCTGTCTCACCTGGCGTGGGTGCGTGCGAGTGCCTGTCCGTGTGCCTGGCTTCCGCTCGTCCGCTCTCTCAGGAAGGTCCTGTGATGGGCCCGTGGCGTGGGGGCAGGGCGGGCCTCGGTTTGGGGACAGGGCGGGGCTGAGGCACTCCAGGGGGTTTGCACAGCCGGCAGGATGGGCGCCTGGGTCCCCGGCTGGGCTGCCCCTAAGCCCGCAGGAGGCTCCGGGGTCCGCGGCCCCGGACCGACGCCCCGCTCGTCCGGAGCCACGTGACCCTGAGCAGCGAACGGGATGGTGGGGGGCGGGAGGTGGGGGAGCACCAAGACGTCCTCCCCGCTCAAGACACCCCCCTCCCCAAACCCGCCAGAGCTCCCGCAGCCTCGCCAGGCCGCTCGGGGTCCGGGAAGCGCCCCGGGCCGGCCAGGCGCTTGCTGGCCGGGGGTGGCATCGGCTGGTCTCCCAGCTGCAGGGCCTGTCCCGGTTTTTCCCATCAGTTTCAACAGTGACGGTCACCCCACTTTGTGAGTCGTCTAGATTTCTCACTGACACCCCTGTTAGGGAGTGGCTTTTTAGAGAGATATGGAAGGTCACTTGGGGGATGTTAGTCATGAGAGAAAATAAGGGCTCAGGTGGGATTGCAGATGTCATCCAGGGGGTAAATAGAGACAGTTGTTGCTCGTACCAAGACATGAAGTTTTTTTTCCCCCTTTTCCCAAAAGGCCATATTACGACCACATGGGGGCGCTGAGTAACAGCCCATAGCTCGGCTGGAAGGGTGGGCCTTTGATATTGATACCCTGGGATGGGTTGGACATACCCCCAACCTTTGTCATTAATGCAGATGCAGCCCGGGCTGCTTAGGTTCAGTTGAGAAGCAGTGTGGTTTGCAAGTGAACATGCCTCGTTTAGGGAGAGATCAATAGCCATACAGGGAGATATGATTAGAAAGAGGAAGAACATCATATGATGCATTTTACTTATCTGAGGCAGGCTTGATGGGGTTCTGCTTGAACAAGAGCCTGAGATCTTCAACAGGTTCACAGGAATAGCTGTCCTCTGGCTTTGGAGTCTCAGCTTCTGTCTCCCCCTCCTGTAGCCCATAGGGTTTTATTCTAGAATTGTGGACCCAGGCAGATAGACCCTTCACTTTTACAGCAGTTGAAGTCACTAGAACAACCTGATATGGCCCTGTCCATTTCTCGGACAGCTGCTTTGGACTCCCTTTTTCTTGCCAGGTCTTTACTGATACTTGATCCCCTGGCTTTACCTCGGGATTTTTCAAGTCTTCCTGTGGTTTGTTCTCCATACCGTTGGAGTTCTTGCTGAAACCTTCCCAGGTCAATTATATGTTTTAAGAGTGTATTGGCATCCTCGTCAAGAAACAAATCAGAAGTTCAGAATGGTCGTCCATACATCATTTCATAAGGACTTAACAATAGTGTCCGTTTGGGGGATGTCCGTAGCCTCATTAGGGCTATGGGCAGCATATGTGTCCACTTACTATGTGTTTCTGACATAGCTTAGCCAAAGCCCTTTTAAGAGTCTGGTTGGCTCTCTCTACCTTTCCTGAAGCTTGAGGCCTCCAGGATGAGCAGAGCTGGTATTTTATGCCTAAGTATTTGGCTAGGTTCTGTGGTATCGTGGCTGTAAGTGAGGGCCCGTTGTCACTCTGAAGTGACCGAGGCAGCCCAAACCTAGGCACTATCTCCTTCAGCAGAGCTTTACAGACTTCTGTAGCTCTCTCAGTCTCAGTAGGGAACGCTTCGATCCATCCTGTGAATGTGTAAATAAAGACTAGCAAGTAAGAAAACCCTTGGCTCTTGGGCATGGCTGTCAATTCTACTTGCCAGTCCGCTCCTGGGTATGATCCCCGATGATGGACAGGTGTAATTAGAGGAGGTCTGGTTTTTGGGTTATTTTTTAGACAGGTGTCACAATTTTGTGTGACCTGTTTAACAACCTTAGCTACCTGGGGATGGGAGAGAATAGGCTTAAGCAAGATTTCTAGATTATGTTTTCCAAAATGGGCACTTTTATGTAAGGAGTTAGTAATGTTTTAAACCTGAGAATCAGGGAGTATTATTTGGGCCTGATCAGGCTGAAACCACCCATGTGACCCAATCTCCCAGTCCCGCTCAGCATATCGGGAATGTCCCCCTGGGGTAAAATCTGGAGTCAGGGTTTCCTTGGGGAAAAGGGGGCAGATAGCAGTGGCAGAGGTAGCTCCCCCGTCAGCTCGTTCTGCCTCTTGATCAGCTTTCCTATTTCCCTGAGCCTCTTTTTCTTGCCCCTTTTGGTGACTCTTGCAGTGGATGACAGCTAATTTTGCAGGAAGTTTGACTGCCTCCAGGAGCCTGAGAATGAGCTCTTTGTGTTTAATAGCAGAGCTTCGGGCACTGAGCATCCCTCTTTCTTTCCAAATTGCTGCACGGGCATGCAGAATGAGGAAAGCATACTTAGAGTCCATACACACATTAATCCTCTTTCCTTCTCCTAACTCCAAAGTTCTTGTCAGGGCAAAAATTTCAACTTTCTGGGCTGAGGTGTCTGGGGGAAGAGACCCACTTTCCTTAGTTTCTTCCAGGCTCACTACAGCATATCCTGCTTTCCTCTCTCCCTTTTCTACAAAACTGCTGCCATCTGTGTGCCAGTTTTCCTCTGGGTCAGATAAAGGTGTCTCTGATAGTTCCCGGCGAGAAGAGTATATCTCGTCTGTGATTTGTATGCATTGGTGATCCAGAGGGGAGGTAGGGGGATCTGGCAGTAAGGTTGCTGGATTTAAAGACTGGCAGACCCTCAACTTTATTTCTGGAGTGTCAAGGAGGAGGGCTTGGTATTGGGTGATCCTTCCCCCTGTCATCCACCTGTCCCCGTTCGTTTCCAAGACTGTTGCAGACGATGTGGCGTATACACTGTGGTGGGCTGACCCAGGGTCAGCTGAGATGCCTCCTTAACCATAAGAGTGGTGGCTGCTACTGCCCGGAGGCAAGTGGTCCACCCTCTGGCCACCTCATCTAGTTATTTTGAGAGATAAGCCACAGGTAGTAATACGGGCCCCATCATCTGCTCTAACACCCCAAGAGCAGTTCCTGTCCTTCCAGAAACATAGAGTCTAAAAGGCTTCTCCAGGTTGGGGAGGCCTAAAGCTGGGGCTGTAGTGATGGACTCTTTTAGGGCATTAAAGGCCACCTTGCAGGTCTCATGCCAGTCGAGTGGCTCTTCCTCTTTCCCCCTTAAATTTTCATATAGGGGTCTGGCCAGATTGCCATAATTAGGAATCAATATCCTGCAAAACCCGGTCCTTCCTAAACATCCCCTAAGCTGTTGTTTTGTTTGGGGGTACGGGGTATTTAAGATGAGGGATCTCCCATCGGGGTCAGGCATTCTTTTTCTCTCCGTAATTATAAATCCAAGGTATTTTACTTGGGTTAAGCTAATCTGAGCCTACTTGGGGGATACTCGATAACCCTTTTCATACAGGAAAGTTAGCGTTTTAAATAGTGTCCATTTGAGAGCTGGTAAAATCTGGCCTAGCTATGAGCAAGTCATCCACATACTGTATTAGACTACTGTTTGTTAAAGTTAATTCCCTTAGTTCTCTCCCCGAGGAAGGTCAGAAGATATGAGGGCTGTCCCTAAACCCTTGGGGTAGTCGAGTCCAGTCGAGAGTTCTATGGTCTCTCTTGTTTCCAAGTCCCGCCACTCAAAAGCAAAGAGATTTTGGGATTCAGGATGGAGAGGAATGCAAAAGAAAGCACCTTGAAGGTCCAAGACTGAGAAGTACTTGGCATTTCCTGGGACTTGGGATAGGAGTGTATATGGGTTTGGGACTATGGGGTGGATGGGAACCACAGCTTCATTAACAGCTCTTAGATCCTGGACGAATCGGTAAGATCCATCTGGTTTTTGAACGGGCAAGATTGGGGTGTTGCAGGGGGACTCACAGCTGTTTCGAGTTCCAGTATCTCGGTATTTGTTAACTAATGGTCTAAGACCCTCAAGAGCTACTGGTTTTAAGAGATACTGTCTTTTCCAGGGCTAGGGAGCATTTGGTCTCAGAGAAATCTTTACTGTTGGAACATTTATGGCTAAACCAGGGCTGGAGACATCCCACACCTGGGGATTGACATCATCTAGACAAGGGACAGACTCCTCCTTTTCTACCTCTGACTGTAAATATTCAGACATAGGCAAAGAAAATTATCGACTTCTACCTTTGTGTCCCCAAGTCACTCTGGTTTGGAGGCGAAAGTATTATTCTCAAAATGGAAAATTTGGAAGCTGCAAACATGAAAAATTTAAAGAGTCACGCAGAGGCTAGTCACTCTAAGCTAACCCCTAAGACATTTATTGACTGATTTCTAGCTTCTCTTCTTTAACCTTTTTTATCTACAGTAATCGTGTGTTCCTTTTACTTAGGGATTCATTTTTAGACTATCCTGACTCTTCCACTACGTTCCAGTTTTGGGTCTGATACACTTAGAGATGTGCCAAGTGCTTCTTGAATACTATAGAATATATTTTATGTTTAAAATGCTTCCATGCTTATGTAGTGAGTCAATGATTTTAAGTTTATTTGTTACACATTTCAATGTAAAAGTTAATGTGTGAACTAACATATTCACGACTTGGAAAAGTTGGCTTTTTTTTGCTGTGTGTTTGAACTCCTCACCCGACCAAAGGTCATGGAGAGGTCTATAGTTTTTCTAAAATGGTTATAGTGTTGTTTATTTTCTGGTAATTGAATTAGGGTGTGAGTTGCAAAGCCTGTGTTTCTGTTCATTTCATTCCATCTGATCGGGTTTCTTTCTCTCTCCTGAGTCAGACAGTAATTTCCCATTGGTTGTCCAGTTACCAAGGTTGGTGTCCATGCATCCGTGCTGGTCTCTCCATACATGCCCGGGTGTCCTGTGAAACACTAAGCTTAATTTATTTGGAAATGACCTAGCTGTTCAATACACTGTCATCACTCAGTTGAGCAGAGGGAGAGAAATTCAAGTGACAAAACTCCAGAGAAGCTAGTGTCAGAGCGCCCCGGCGTGGCATGCATGCAAGGGGTTGGGGGGAGGGGGCGGTGCGCGGAGCGGGGAGGTCTCAGGTGTCCTCCCACCATGGGCATCTCCAGGTCCGCCGCTGCTCAGTGGCCTCCCCCCGCCCCCATCGCTTTGGCTGCTCAGGGCCGGGTGGTCTCTGCAGCTGCCCGGCATCCTGCCCGAGGCCCCCCCTGCCCACACGCTGTCTTCCAGTCTCTCTCTGAACCCTCGACTCTTTCTGCCTCTGTCTCACCTGGCGTGGGTGAGTGCGAGTGCCTGTCCGTGTGCCTGGCTGTCGCTCGTCCGCTCTCTCAGGAAGGTCCTGTGCTGGGCCCGTGGCGTGGGTCAGGGCAGGCCTCGGTTTGGGGACAGGGCGGGGCTGAGGCACTCCAGGGGGTTTCAACAGCCGGCAGGATGGGCGCCTGGGGCCCCGGCTGGGCTACCCCTAAGCCCGCAGGAGGCTCTGGGGACCGCGGCCCCCGGCCGACGCCCCGCTCGTCCGGAGCCACGTGACCCTGAGCAGCGAACGGGATGGTGGGGGGCGGGGGGTGGGGGGCACCGAGACGTCCTCCCCGCTCAAGCCACCACCCTCCCCAACCCCCGCCAGAGCTCCCGCAGCCTCGCCAGGCCTCTCAGGGTCCGGGAAGCGCCCCGGGCCGGGCCAGGCGCGTGCTGGCCGGGAGTGGCGTCGGCTGGTCTCCCAGCTGCAGGGCCTGTCCCGGTTTTTCCCATCAGTTTCAACAGTGACGGTCACCCCACATTGTGAGTCGTCTAGATTTCTCACTGACACCCCTGTTAGGGAGTCGCTTTTTAGAGAGATAGGGAAGGTCACTTGGGGGATGTTAGTCATGAGAGAAAATAAGGGCTTAGGTGGGATTGCAGATGTCATCCAGGGTGTAAATAGAGACAGTTGTTGCTGGTACCAAGACATGAAGTTTTTTTTCCCCCTTTCCCCAAAAGGCCATATTACGACCACATGGGGGCACTGAGTAACAGCCCATAGGTCGGCTGGGAGGGTGGGCCTTTGATAGTGATACCCTGGGATGGGTTGGACATACCCCCAACCTTTGTCATTAATGCACATGCAGCCCGGGCTGGTTAAGTTGAGTTGAGAAGCAGTGTGGTTTGCAAGTGAACATGCCTCGTTTAGGGAGAGATCAATAGCCATACAGGGAGATATGATTAGAAAGAGGAAGAACATCATATGATGCATTTTACTTATCTGAGGCAGGATTGATGGGGTTCTGCTTGAACAAGAGCCTGAGATCTTCAACAGGTTCACAGGAATAGCTGTCCTCTGGCTTTGGAGTCTCAGTTTCTGTCTCCCCCTCCTGTAGACCATAGGGTTTTATTCTAGAATTGTGAACCCAGGCAGATAGACCCTTCACTTTTACAGCAGTTGAAGTCACTAGAACAACCTGATATGGCCCTGTCCATTTCTCGGACAGCTGGTTTGGACTCCCTTTTTCTTGCCAGGTCTTTACTGATACTTGATCCCCTGGCTTTACCTGGGGATTTTTCAAGTCTTCCTGTGGTTTGTTCTCCATACCGTTGGCGTTTTTGCTGAAACCTTCCCAGGTCAATTATATGTTTTAAGAGTGTTTTGGCATCCTCGTTAAGAAACAAATCAGAAGTTAAGAATGGTCGTCCATACATCATTTCATAAGGACTTAACAATAGTGGCCGTTTGGGGGATGTCCTTAGCCTCATGAGGGCTATGGGCAGCATATGTGTCTACTTATTATGTGTTTCTGACATAGCTTAGCCAGAGCCCTTTTAAGAGTCTGGTTGGCTCTCTCTACCTTTCCTGAAGCTTGAGGCCTCCAGGATGAGCGGAGCTGGTATTTTATGCCTAAGCATGCGGCTAGGTTCTGGGGTATCGTGGCTGTAAGTGAGGGCCCGTTGTCACTCTGAAGTGACCGAGGCAGCCCAAACATAGGCACTATCTCCTTCAGCAAAGTTTACAGACTTATGTAGCTCTCTCTGTCTCAGTAGGGAACGCTTCGATCCATCCTGTGAATGTGTCAATAAAGACTAGCAAGTAAGAAAACCCTTGGGTCTTGGACATGGCTGTCAATTCTACTTGCCAGTCCATTCCTGTGTATGATCCCCGATGATGGACAGGTGTAATTAGAGGAGGTCTGGTTTTTGGGTTATTTTTTAGACAGGTGTCACAATTTTGTGTGACCTGTTTAACAACCTTAGCTAACTGGGGATGGGAGAGAATAGGCTTAAGCAAGATTTCTAGATTATCTTTTCCAAAATGGGCGCTCTTATGTAAGGAGTTAGTAATGTTTTAAACCTGAGAATCAGGCAGTATTATTTGGGCCTGATCAGGCTGAAACCACCCATGTGACCCAATCTCCCTGCCCCGCTCAGCATATCGGGAATGTCCCCCTGGGGTAAAATCTGGAGTCAGGGTTTCCTTGGGGAAAAGGGGGCAGATAGCAGTGGCAGAGGTAGCTTCCCCGGCAGCTCGTCCTGCCTCTTGATCAGCTTTCCTATTTCCCTGAGCCTCTTTTTCTTGCCCCTTTTGGTGACTCTTGCAGTGGATGACAGCTAATTTTGCAGGAAGTTTGACTGCCTCCAGGAGCCTGAGAATGAGCTCTTTGTGTTTAATAGCAGAGCTTCGGGCACTGAGCATCCCTCTTTCTTTCCAAATTGCTGCACGGGCATGCAGAATGAGGAAAGCATACTTAGAGTCCATACAAACATAAATCCTCTTTCCTTCTCCTAACTCCAAAGCTCTTGTCACGGCAAAATGTTCAGCTTTCTGGGCTGAGGTGTCTGGGGAAGAGACCCACTTTCCTTAGTTTCTTCCAGGCTCACTAGAGCATATCCTGCTTTCCTCTCTCCCTTTTCTACAAAACTGCTGCCATCTGTGTGCCAGTTTTCCTCTGGATTTGATAAAGGTGTCTCTGATAGGTTCCGGCGAGAAGAGTATAACTCGTCTGTGATTTGTATGCATTGGTGATCCAGAGGGGAGGTAGGGGGATCTGGCAGTAAGGTTGCTGGATTTAAAGTCTGGCAGACCCTCAACTTTATTTCTGGAGTGTCAAGGAGGAGGGCTTGGTATTGGGTGATCCTTCCCCCTGTCATCCACCTGTCCCCTTTCGTTTCCAAGACTGCTTGCACCCGGTGAGGCATGTACAATGTGGTGGGCTAACCCAGGGTCAGCTGAGATGCCTCCTTAACCATAAGAGCGATGACTGCTACTTCCCGGAGGCAAGTGGGCCACCCTCTGGCCACCTCATCTACTTATTTTGAGAGATAAGCCACAGGATGTAATACGGGCCCCATTATCTGCCCTAACACCCCAAGAGCAGTTCCTTTCCTTCCAGAAACATAGAGTCTAAAAGGCTTCTCCAGGTTGGGGAGGCCTAAAGCTGGGGCTGTAGTGATGGACTCTTTTAGGGCATTAAAAGCCACCTTGCAGGTCTCATGCCAGTCGAGTGGCTCTTCCTCTTTCCCCCTTAAATTTTCATATAGGGGTCTGGCCAGATTGCCATAATTAGGAATCCAGATCCTGCAAAACCCGGTCCTTCCAAAAAATCCCCTAAGCTGTTGATTTGTTTGGGGGTACGGGGTATTTAAGATGAGGGATCTCCCCTCGGGGTCAGGCATTCTTTTTCTCTCCGTAATTATAAATCCAAGGTATTTTACTTGGGTTAAGCTAATCTGAGCCTACATGGGGGATACTCGATAACCCTTTTCATAGAGGAAAGTTAGCGTTTTAAATAGTGTCCATTTTAGAGCTGGTAAAATCTGGCCTAGCTATGAGCAAGTCATCCACATACTGTATTAGACTACTGTTTGTTAAAGTTAATTCCCTTAGTTCTCTCCCCGAGGAAGTCCCGAAGATATGAGGGCTGTCCCTAAACCCTTGGGGTAGTCGAGTCCAGTCGAGAGTTGTATGGTCTCTCTTGTTTCCAAGTCCCGCCACTCAAAAGCAAAGAGTTTTTGGGATTCAGGATGGAGAGGAATGCAAAAGAAAGCACCTTGAAGGTCCAAGACGGAGAAGTGCTTGGCATTTCCTGGGACTTGGGATAGGAGGGTATATGGGTTTGGGACTATGGGGTGGATTTGAACCACAGCTTCATTAACAGCTCTTAGATCCTGGACGAATCGGTAAGATCCATCTGGTTTTTGAACGGGCAAGATTGGGGTGTTGCAGGGGGACTCACAGCTGATTCGAGTTCCTGTATCTCGGTATTTGTTAACTAATGGTTTAAGACACTCAAGAGCTTCTGGTTTTAAGGGATATTGTCTTTTCCAGGGCTAGGGAGCATTTGGTCTCAGAGAAATCTTTACTGGTGGAACATTTATGGCTAAACCAGGGCTGGAGACATCCCACACCTGGGGATTGACATCATCTAGACAAGGGACAGACTCCTCCTTTTCTACCTCTGACTGTAAATATTCAGACATAGGCAAAGAAAATTATCGACTTCTACCTTTGTGTCCCCAAGTCACTCTGGTTTGGAGGCGAAAGTATTATTCTCAAAATGGAAAATTTGGAAGCTGCAAACATGAAAAATTTAAAGAGTCACGCAGAGGCTAGTCACTCTAAGCTAACCCCTAAGACATTTATTGACTGATTTCTAGCTTCTCTTCTTTAACCTTTTTTATCTACAGTAATCCTGTGTGTTCCTTTTAGTTAGGGATTCATTTTTAGACTATCCTGACTCTTCCACTACGTTCCAGTTTTGGGTCTGATACACTTAGAAATGTGCCAAGTGCTTCCTGAATACTACAGAATATATTTTATATTTAAAACACTTCCATGCTTATGTAGTGAGTCAATGATTTTAAGTTTATTTGTTACACATTTCAATGTAAAAGTCAATGTGTGAACAAACATATTCACGACATGGAAAAGTTGGCTTATTTTTGCTGTGTGTTTGAACTCCTCACCCGACCAAAGGTCATGGAGAGGTCTATTGTTTTTCTAAAATGGTTATAGTGTTGTTTATTTTCTGGTAATTGAATTAGGGTGTGAGTTGCAAAGCCTGTGTTTCTGTTCATTTCATTCCATCTGTTCGGGTTTCTTTCTCTTTCCTGAGTCAGACAGTAATTTCCCATTGGTTGTCCAGTTACCAAGGTTGGTGTCCATGCATCCGTGCTGGTCTCTCCATACATGTCCGGGTGTCCTGTGAAACACTAAGCTTAATTTATTTGGAAATGACCTAGCTGTTCAATACACTGTCATCACTCAGTTGAGCAGAGGGAGAGAAATTCAAGTGACAAAACTCCAGAGAAGCTAGTGTCAGAGAGCCCCGGCGTGGCATGCATGCAGGGGTTGGGGGGAAGGGGGCGGGGCGCGGAGCGCGGAGATCTCAGGTGTCCTCCCACCCTGGGCCTCTCCAGGCCCGCCGCTGCTCAGTGGCCTCCCCCCGCCCCCATCGCTTTGGCTGCTCAGGGCCGGGTGGTCTCTGCAGCTGCCCGGCATCCTGCCCGAGGCCCCCCGTGCCCACACGCTGCCTTCCAGTCTCTCTCTGAACCCTCGACTCTTTCTGCCTCTGTCTCACCTGGCGTGGGTGCGTGCGAGTGCCTGTCCGTGTGCCTGGCTGTCGCTCGTCCGCTCTCTCATTAAGGTCCTGTGCTGGGCCCGTGGCGTGGGGGCAGGGCGGGCCTCGGTTTGGGGACAGGGCGGGGCTGAGTCACTCCAGGGGGTTTGCACAGCCGGCAGGATGGGCGCCTGGGGCCCCGGCTGGGCTGCCCCTAAGCCCGCAGGAGGCTCCGCGGACCACGACACCAGGCCGACGACCCGCTCGTCCGGAGCCACGTGACCCTGAGCAGCGAACGGGATGGTGGGGGGCGGGGTTGGGGGGGCTCCTAGACGTCCTCCGCGCTCAAGCCACCCCCCTCCCCAACCCCCGCCAGAGCTCCCGCAACCTCGCCAGGCCGCTCGGTGTCCGGGAAGCGCCCCGGGCCGGGCCAGGCGCATGCTGGACTGGGGTGGCGTCGGCTGGTCTCCCAGCTGCAGGGCCTGTCCCGGTTTTTCCCATCAGTTTCAACAGTGACGGTCACCCCACATTGTGAGTCATCTAGATTTCTCACTGACACCCCTGTTAGGGAGTGGCTTTATAGAGACATAGGGAAGGTCACTTGGGGATGTTAGTCATGAGAGAAAATAAGGGCTCAGGTGGGATTGCAGATGTCATCCAGGGGGTAAATAGAGACACTTGTTGCTCGTACCAAGACATGAAGTTTTTTTTCCCCCTTTCCCCAAAAGGCCATATTACGACCACATGGGGGCGCTGAGTAACAGCCCATAGCTCGGCTGGAAGGGTGGGCCTTTGATATTGATACCCTGTGATGGGTTGGACATACCCCCAAACTTTGTCATTAATGCAGATGCAGCCCGGGTTGGTTAGGTTGAGTTGAGAAGCCGGGTGGTTTGCAACTGAACATGCCTCGTTTAGGGAGAGATCAATAGCCATACAGGGAGATATGATTAGAAAGAGGAAGAATATCATATGATGCATTTTACTTATCTGAGGCAGAATAGATGGGGTTCTGCTTGAGCAAGAGCCTGAGATCTTCAACAGATTCACAGGAATAGCTGTCCTCTGGCTTTGGAGTCTCAGTTTCTGTCTCCCCATCCTGTAGGCCATAGGGTTTTATTCTAGAATTGTGGACCCAGGCAGATAGACCCTTCACTTTTACAGCAGTTGAAGTCACTAGAACAACCTGATATGGCCCTGTCCATTTCTCAGACAGCTGGTTTGGACTCCCTTTTTCTGCCAGGTCTTTACTGATACTTGATCCCATGGCTTAACCTGGGGATTTTTCAAGTCTTCCTGTGGTTTGTTCTCCATACCGTTGGAGTTCTTGCTGAAACCTTCCCAGGTCAATTATATGTTTTAAGAGTGTATTGGCATCCTCGTCAATAAACAAATCAGAAGTTCAGAATGGTCGTCCATACATCATTTCATAAGGACTTAACAATAGTGGCCGTTTGGGGGATGTCCGTAGGCTCATGAGGGCTATGGGCAGCATATGTGTCCACTTATTATGTGTTTCTGACATAGCTTAGCCAGAGCCCATTTAAGAGTCTGGTTGGCTCTCTCTACCTTTCCTGAAGCTTGAGGCCTCCAGGATGAGCGGAGCCGGTATTTTATGCCTAAGCATGCGGCTAGGTTCTGGGGTATCGTGGCTGTAAGTGAGGGCCCGTTGTCACTCTGAAGTGACCGAGGCAGCCCAAACCTAGGCACTATCTCCTTCAGCAGAGCTTTACAGACTTCTGTAGCTCTCTCAGTCTCAGTAGGGAACGCTTCGATCCATCCTGTGAATATGTCAATAAAGACTCGCAAGTAAGAAAACCCTTGGGTCTTGGGCATGGCTGTAAATTCTAAATGCGGAGCCGCATTGCCAGTCCGCTCCTGGGTATGATCCCCGATGTTGGACAGGTGTAATTAGAGGAGGTCTGGTTTTTGGGTTATTTTTTAGACAGGTGTCACAATTTTGTGTGACTTGTTTAACAACCTTAGCTAACTGGGGATGGGAGAGAATAGGCTTAAGCAAGATTTCTAGATTATCTTTTCCAAAATGGGCGCACTTATGTAAGGAGATAGTAATGTTTTAAACCTGAGAATCAGGGAGTATTATTTGGGCCTGATCAGGCTGAAACCACCCATGTGACCCAATCTCCCAACCCCAATCAGCATATCGGGAATGTCCCCCTGGGGTAAAATCTGGAGTCAGGGTTTCCTTGGGGAAAAGGGGGCAGATAGCAGTGGCAGAGGTAGCTTCCCCGGCAGCTCGTCCTGCCTCTTGATCAGCTTTCCTATTTCCCTGAGCCTCTTTTTCTTGCCCCTTTTGGTGACACTTGCAGTGGATGACAGCTAATTTTGCAGGAAGTTTGACTGCCTCCAGGAGCCTGAGAATGAACTCTTTGTGTTTAATAGCAGAGCTTAGGGCACTGAGCATCCCTCTTTCTTTCCAAATTGCTGCACGGGCATGCAGAATGAGGAAAGCATACTTAGAGTCCATACACACATTAATCCTCTTTCCTTCTCCTAACTCCAAAGCTCTTGTCAGGGCAAAAAGTTCAGCTTTCTGGGCTGAGGTGTCTGGGGGAAGAGACCCACTTTCTTTAGTTTCTTCCAGGCTCACTACAGCATATCCTGCTTTCCTCTCTCCCTTTTCTACAAAACTGCTGCCATCTGTGTGCCAGTTTTCCTCTGGGTCAGATAAAGGTGTCTCTGATAGGTCCCGGCGAGAAGAGTATAACTCGTCTGTGATTTGTATGCACTGTTGATCCAGAGGGGAGGTAGGGGGATCTGGCAGTAAGGTTGCTGGATTTAAAGTCTGGCAGACCCTCAACTTTATTTCTGGAGTGTCAAGGAGGAGGGCTTGGTATTGGGTGATCCTTCCCCCTGTCATCCACTTGTCCCCTTTTGTTTCCAAGACTGCTTGCACCCGGTGTGGCGTATACACTGTGGCGCGCTGACCCAGGGTCAGCTTAGATGCCTCCTGAACCATAAGAGCGGTGGCTGCTACTGCCCGGAGGCAAGTGGGCCACCCTCTGGCCACCTCATCTAGTTATTTTGAGAGATAAGCCAAAGGTTGTAATACGGGCCCCATCATCTGCTCTAACACCCCAAGAGCAGTTCCTGTCCTTCCAGAAACATAGAGCCTAAAAGGCTTCTCCAGGTTGGGGAGGCCTCAAGCTGGGGCTGTAGTGATGGACTCTTTTAGGGCATTAAAGGCCAGCTTGCAGGTCTCATGCCAGTCGAGTGGCTCTTCCTCTTTCCCCCTTAAATTTTCATATAGGGGTCTGGCCAGATTGCCATAATTAGGAATCCAGATCCTACAAAACCCGGTCCTTCCTAAAAATCCCCTAAGCTGTTGTTTTGTTTGGGGGTACGGGGTATTTAAGATGAGGGATCTCCCCTCGGGATCAGGCATTCTTTTTCTCTCCGTAATTATAAATCCAAGGTATTTTACGTGGGTTAAGCTAATCTGAGCCTACTTGGGGGATACTCGATAACCCTTTTCATACAGGAAAGTTAGCGTTTTAAATAGTGTCCATTTGAGAGCTGGTAAAATCTGGCCTAGCTATGAGCAAGTCATCCACATACTGTATTAGACTACTGTTTGTTAAAGTTAATTCCCTTAGTTTTCTCCCCGAGGAAGTCCCGAAGATATGAGGGCTGTCCCTAAACCCTTGGGGTAGTCGAGTCCAGTCGAGAGTTGTATGGTCTCTCTTGTTTCCAAGTCCCGCCACTCAAAAGCAAAAAGTTTTTGGGATTCAGGATGGAGAGTAATGCAAAAGAAAACACCTTGAAGGTCCAAGACTGAGAAGTACTTGGCATTTCCTGGGACTTGGGATAGGAGGGTATATGGGTTTGGGACTATGGGGTGGATGGGAACCACATCTTCATTAGCAGCTCTTAGATCCTGGACGAATCGGTAAGATCCATCTGGTTTTTTAACGGGCAAGATTGGGGTGTTGCTGTGGGACTCACAGCTGATTCGAGTTCCAGTATCTCGGTATTTGTTAACTAATGGTCTAAGACCCTCAAGAGCTTATGGTTTTAAGGGATATTGTCTTTTCCAGGCCTAGGGAGCATTTGGTCTCAGAGAAATCTTTACTGCTGGAACATTTATGGCTAAACCAGGGCTGGAGACATCCCACACCTGGGGATTGACATCATCTAGACAAGGGACAGACTCCTCCTTTTCTACCTCTGACTGTAAATATTCAGACATAGGCAAAGAAAATTATCGACTTCTACCTTTGTGTCCCCAAGTCACTCTGGTTTGGAGGCGAAAGTATTATTCTCACCATGGAAAATTTGGAAGCTGCAAACATGAAAAATTTAAAGAGTCACGCAGAGGCTAGTCACTCTAACCTAACCCCTAAGACATTTATTGACTGCTTTCTAGCTTCTCTTCTTTAACCTTTTTTATCTACAGTAATCCTGTGTGTTCCTTTTACTTAGGGATTCATTTTTAGACTATCCTGACTCTTCCACTACGTTCCAATTTTGGGTCTGATACACTTACAGATGTGCAAATTGCTTCCTGAATACTATAGAATATATTTTATGTTTAAAATACTTCCATGCTTATGTAGTGAGTCAATGATTTTAAGTTTATTTGTTACACATTTCAATGTAAAAGTCAATGTGTGAACTAACATATTCACGACTTGGAACAGTTGGCTTTTTTTTGCTGTGTGTTTGAACTCCTCACCCGACCAAAGGTCATGGAGAGGTCTATAGTTTTTCTAAAATGGTTATAGTGTTGTTTATTTTCTGGTAATTGAATTAGGGTGTGAGTTGCAAAGCTTGTTTTTCTGTTCATTTCATTCCCTCTGTTCGGGTTCCTTTCTCTCTCCTGAGTCAGACAGAAATTTCCCATTGGTTGTCCAGTTACCAAGGTTGGTGTCCATGCATCCGTGCTGGTATCTCCATACATGTCCGGGTGTCCTGTGAAACACTAAGCTTAATTTATTTGGAAATGACCTAGCTGTTCAATACACTGTCATCACTCAGTTGACCAGAGGGAGAGAAATTCAAGTGACAAAACTCCAGAGAAGCTAGTGTCAGAGCGCCCTGGCGTGGCATGCATGCAGGGGGTTGGGGGGAGGGGGCGGTGCGCGGAGCGCGGAGGTCTCAGGTGTCCTCCCACCATGGGCCTCTCCAGGTCCGCCACTGCTCAGTGGCCTCCCCCCGCCCCCATCACTTTGGCTGCTCAGGGCCGGGTGGTCTCTGCAGCTGCCCGGCATCCTGCCCGAGGCCGCCCCTGCCCACACGCTGTCTTCCAGTCTCTCTCTGAACCCTCGACTCTTTCTGCCTCTGTCTCACTTGGCGTGGTTGCTTGCGAGTGCCTGTCCGTGTCCCTGGCTGTCGCTCGTCTGCCCTCCCATGAAGGTCCTGTATGGGGCCCGCGGCGTGGGGGCAGGGCGGGCCTCGGTAGGGCGAAAAGACGGGGCTGAGGCCCTCCAGGGGGTTTGCGCAGCCTGCAGGACGGGCGCCTGGGGCCCCGGCTGGGCTGCCCCTAAGCCCCAGGAGGCTCCGGGGACCGCGGACCCGGGCCGAAGCCCCGCTCGTCCGGAGCCACCTGACCCTGAGCAGCGAACGGGATGGTGGGTGACAGGGGGTGAGGGGGCACCGAGATGTCCTCGCTGCTCTGCCCACCCCCCCTTCCCCCACCCCAGGTTCCGCAGGCACGCCAGGCCTCGGCCGGCCGTGCCAGACGGGTGCTGGCCTGGGCTCGCGGTGTGCGGAGCGGGGGCGCCCTCCGCTGGCCGCCGAGCTGCAGGCTCTGGCCGGCCGGAGTCCAGTCGCGGGTCGTGCGGCTCAAGTGCAGCGCGCGCCCGCTGGAGAACTGCAGCCCCAGGCCCGACCGGCAGGTCAGACCGCAAGGGAGGTGCAACGCTGGGCTCCTGGGGCGCCTGGCAGCCGCCTCGGTCTAAGGCCATACCACCCGGAACGTGCCCTCTCTCCTCTGATCTGGGAAACTGAGCAGGGTCGGGCCTTGTCAGTACTTGGATGGGAGACCGCCTAGTAGTTAGGCGATTTTTTTTGATTTTTCTGAATTCCTACTTCAGAAAGTTAGAATCGGATGACTTCACACAGTAAAACGAATCATATTTTCATACATAATCTTAAGAATCCAGCAGCTGGTCATTCTTTTTCCTGTCCTAACACAGCTAACTGGAAATCAGTTGTAGTAAGTTCTACTGACTTAAGACCCTCATCCCTAAGGGAAGATATATAGGAAAACCCATAATATATCTAAATAAACATGAAAGATACAATGATGAGAAAGAAAAAAATTTCTCAGTGACATCTTAGTTGGTATCGGAAACACGATGATTATGAAAGCACAGCCCATAATCAAGTCCAGGCCATGGAAGCCTGTGACTGTCACTGAGTGTTGACTTCCCTTTCAGCTGAGGTCGTAAAAAGTGCTTTGTAAAATTCTGAGGTTTGAAGCACTTGTAACCTCCCGAAGAGACTGCAATCAGAAGGGTTTCTAGAATATCCTGACGCTGTGGTGAGCTCAAGCAATACATACTCCAGAGGACGGAAGACAGACATGTTGGGAAGTGGGGATGACTTCTACTGCACTTAGGGAGGAAGGGCATGTACAAGTGGAGAAGCAACACCTCAGTGATGGAATCTTTAAAGACTCCACACATGGAGAAGGAAATGGCAACCCACTCCAGTATTCTTGCCTGGAAAAGTCCATGGGCAGAGGAGTCTGGCGGGCTGAAGTCCACGGGATTCCATGACTGACCGTCTGTGCACGAGGGTTGAGGGAGACGGGCTGGTAGCAAGAAACTTGTAGAATTAAAAAATAAGAAAAAAATATAAAATAAAGACTCGATAAATATGACAACGACTGGTAGGAATAAACCTTCAGAAGTGCCTTCTCAGACCTCCCGTCAGAAGCACAAGCGTAATAAAGACACTGAGTTTTCACGGTCTCACACAAAATTAGACTGGTTTATGACAATGGGCAGAGAGGCTCCTCTAAGACATCGGGGCTGGGCTTTACTGGAGGATGCACATCGATTGAGTGCATGGCTGTGTGTTATGGAAATATGTCTTACTGGCAGGGCGAAGGCATCTTTTTGAAGAACACAGCAAATAACACCACAAATTCATGGAACTTGGCTACAATGACAATAGCTGATTTCGTGATGTATACTGCTTGGCAGAGCTGGGATTGCTCTGCCATTAAGTACCTCAGTGGCCAGCTGTGATAGTAGCCATTACTTTCTCACTTAGAAACTTGCCATGTGCACTAGTGCAAGAACAGTGAAATCTCCCCAGAGAAGCAAGTCAGGCAAACATGCTTCTGTTTTCTCACAGAAGCTGCTTATGACCGGCCCTGCTCACAGACAGATTGCTAATTCCAAATCGATAGAAAGTTATGCAGATATTCTTTAGCAACTGAGCCACCAGGGAAGCCCTACTAGCTCAGTTGCTAAAGAATCTGCCTGCAACGCAGGAGACCCCGCTTTGAGTCCTGGGTCGGGAAGATCCGCTGGAGAAAGGATAGGCTACCCACTCCAGTATTCTGGCCTAGAGAATTCCATGGACTGTATAGTCCTTGGGGCTGCAAAGAGTCAGGCACGAACTGAGCCACTTTCACCTGCACATGCAGATATCACTTAAAAAAAAAAAAAATTGGTATCAGATCTAGGACCTCTGTCAAGCTCATGAGTGAGTACTATAAATATACAGAATCAGCTTTGTCCTGCATAGTTACTACCATCTTGTATTTGTTTTGAGAGGAGTTGAGCTACTCTTGGTACAGAGGAATGATTCTTTACCAACTGAGCCACAAGGGAAGCCCACTAATACTGGAGTGGGTAGCCTATCCCTTCTCCAGCAGATCTTCCTGACCCAGGAATTGAACCAGGGTCTCCTGCATGAGTAACACATATTGGGTAAAAAACGGTGAGGGGGCAGAACTAGGGACATTGATTGGTAATATCAGTTTTCCTTGTCTAGATGGCTAGCGGACGCGAAAGAAATGTTGGTGTGGATTTAAAAAATTCTTCTGATACGAAACAAAAAATTTACTAGTTCTCTGCAGATCTTTAATGAAGCACAGATATTGTCATTAGATTGCTTTGGTCATATCCGTCTTACCCACATTTATTTTTTAAAATCACATAGAGTGGCTTCAATCACTTGAAGAAACGACAAAAGGTTTCTTTGGTCTCCATTCTATACTGGATCGAGAGAAGGCAGTTGATCAGCATGATGCAGGAGCTCAAGATGTTTTTGGCAAAAACTTGACTAGTCTGTTTAATGATATGGAAGAATGAATTAAGGATGGCAGCACGAAACAGAAGGCCATGCTAGAAGTACACAAGACCATGTTTGGTAAGTCCAAACATGACTTTTTCTTTCAATTGAAGGATAGTTGCTTTACAGAATTTTGTTGCCAAACATCAACGTGAATGAGCCACAGGTGTACATATGTCTCCTCCCTCCTGAACCGCTCTCCCATCTCCTCCTCTCCGTTCCACCCCTCTAGCTTGTTGCAGAGCCCCTGTTTGAGTCCCCTGAGTCATACAGCAAATTGCATTGACATCTCTTTTAACGTATGGTACTATGTTTCCATGTTCCTCTGCATTCATCTCACCCTCTTCTTCCTCACACCTGCCAGTGTCCATAAGTCTGTTCTCTACATCTGTGACTCCTTGGCTGCCCTGCAAATAATTTCATCAGTACCACCTTTAGTTCAAGCATTTATTCCCCCCCCCAAGCATTTCTTATTTCTTATTCCACTCTTACTGTCTTTAGTGTGAGACTGATCTCGAAACTGATATGAAAGTATTATTCTCAGCATGGAAAATTTGGAAGATGCAAACATGAAAAATTTAAAAAGTAACGCAGAGGCTAGTCACTCTAGGCTAACCCCTAAAACATTTATTGACTGATTTCTAGTTTCTCTTCTTTAAACTTTTTGATCTACGTAATCCTGTGTATTCCTTTTAGTTAGGGATTCATATTTAGACTATCCTGACTCTTCCATTAAGTTCCAGTTTGGGGTCTGATACACTTACAGATGTGCCAAGTGCTTCCTGAATACTATAGAACATATTTTATATTTAAAATACTTCCATGCGTATGTAGTGAGTCAATGATTTTAAGTTTATTTGTTACACATTTCAATGTAAAAGTCAATGTGTGAACTAACATATACTCGATTTGGAAAAGGTGGCTTTTTATGTTGTGTGTAAGAACTCCTCACTGGACCAAAGGTCATGGAGAGGTCTATTGTTTTCTAAAATGGTTATAGAGTTGTTGTTTTTTTCGGTAATTGAATTGGTGTGTGAGTTGCAAAGTTTGTGTTTCTGTTCATTTTTTCCATCTGTTCGGGTTTCTTTCTCTCTCCTGAGTCAGACAATAATTTCCCATTGGTTGTCCAGTTACCAAGGTTGGTGTCCATGCATCCGTGCTGGTCTCTGCATTCATGTCCGGATGTCCTGTGAAACACTAAGCTTAATTTATTTGGAAATGACCTAGCTGTTCAACACACTGTCATCACTCAGTTGAGCAGAGGGAGAGAAATTCAAGTGACAAAACTCCAGAGAAGCTAGTGTCAGAGCGCCCCGGCGTGGCATGCGTGCAGGGGGTTGGGGGGAGGGGGGCGGGGAGCGGAGCGCGGAGATCTCAGGTGTCCTCCCACCCTGGGCCTCTCCAGGCTCTCCGCTGCTCAGTCGCCTCCCCCCGGCCCCATCGCTTTGGCTGCTCATGGCCGGGTGGTCTCTGCAGCTGCCCGGCATCCTGCCCGAGGCCACCCCTGCCCACACGCTGTCTTCCAGTCTCTCTCTGAACCCTCGACTCTTTCTGCCTCTGTCTCACCTGGCTTGGGTGCGTGCGAGTGCCTGTCCATGTGCCTGGCTGTCGCTCGTCCGCTCTCTCAGGAAGGTCCTGTGCTGGGCCCGTGGCGTGGGGGCAGTGCGGGCCACGGTTTGGGGACAGGGAGTGGCTGAGGCACTCCAGGGTGTTTGCACAGCCGGCAGGATGGGCGCCTGGGGCCCCGGCTGGGCTGCCCCTAAGCCCGCAGGAGGCTCCGGGGACCGCGGCCCCGGGCCGACGCCCCGCTGGTCCGGAGCCAGGTGACCCTGAGCAGCGAACGGGATGGTGGGGGGCGGGAGGTGGGGGGCACCGAGACGTCCTCCCCGCTCAAGACACCCCCCTCCCCAACCCCCGCCAGAGATCCCGCAGCCTCGCCAGGCCGCTCGGGGTCCGGGAAGCGCCCCGGGCCGGGCCAGGCGCGTGCTGGCCGGGGGTGGCGTCGGCTGGTCTCCCAGCTGCAGGGCCTGTCCCGGTTTTTCCCATCAGTTTCAACAGTGACGGTCACCCCACATTGTGAGTCGTCTAGATTTCTCACTGACACCCCTGTTAGGGAGTGGCTTTTTAGAGAGATAGGGAAGGTCACTTGGGGGATGTTAGTCATGAGAGAAAATAAGGGCTCAGGTGGGATTGCAGATGTCATCCAGGGGGTAAATAGAGACAGTAGTTGCTTGTACCAAGACATGAAGTTTTTTTTCCCCCTTTCCCCAAAAGGCCATATTACAACCACATGGGGGCGCTGAGTAACAGCCCATAGCTCGGCTGGAAGGGTGGGCCTTTGATAGTGATACCCTGTGATAGGTTGGACATACCCCCAACCTTTGTCATTAATGCAGATGCAGCCCGGGCTGCTTGGGTTCAGTTGAGAAGCAGTGTGGTTTGCAAGTGAACATGCCTCGTTTAGGGAGAGATCAATAGCCATACAGGAAGATATGATTAGAAGGAGGAAGAACATCATATGATGCATTTTACTTATCTGAGGCAGGATTGATGGGGTTCTGCTTGAACAAGAGCCTGAGATCTTCAACAGGTTCACAGGAATAGCTGTCCTCTGGCTTTGGAGTCTCAGGTTCTGTCTCCCCCTCCTGTAGGCCATAGGGTTTTATTCTAGAATTGTGGACCCAGGCAGATAGACCCTTCACTTTTACAGCAGTTGAAGTCACTAGAACAACCTGATATGGCCCTGTCCATTTCTCGGACAGCTGGTTTGGACTCCCTTTTTCTTGCCAGGTCTTTACTGATACTTGATCCCCTGGCTTTACCTGGGGATTTTTCAAGTCTTCCTGTGGTTTGTTCTCCATACTGTTGGAGTTCTTGCTGAAACCTTCCCAGGTCAATTATATGTTTTAAGAGTGTATTGGCATCCTCGCCAAGAAACAAATCAGAAGTTCAGAATGGTCGTCCACACATCATTTCATAAGGACTTAACAATAGTGGCCGTTTAGGGGATGTCCGTATCCTCATGAGGGCTATGGGCAGCATATGTGTCCACTTATTATGTGTTTCTGACATAGCTTACCCAGAGCCCTTTTAAGAGTCTGGTTGGCTCTCTCTACCTTTCCTGAAGCTTGAGGCCTCCAGGATGAGTGGAGCTGTTATTTTATGCCTAAGCATGCGGCTAGGTTCTGGGGTATCGTGGCTGTAAGTGAGGGCCCGTTGTCACTCTGAAGTGACCGAGGCAGCCCAAACCTAGGCACTATCTCCTTCAGCAGAGCTTTACAGACTTCTGTAGCTCTCTCAGTCTCAGTAGGGAACGCTTCGATCCATCCTGTGAATGTGTCAATAAAGACTAGCAAGTAAGAAAACCCTTGGGTCTTGGGCATGGCTGTAAATTCTACTTGCCATTCCGCTCCTGGGTATGATCCCCGATGTTGGACAGGTGTAATTAGAGGAGGTCTGGTTTTTGGGTTATTTTTTAGACAGGTGTCACAATTTTGTGTGACCTGTTTAACAACCTTAGCTAACTGGGGATGGGAGACAGTAGGCTTAAGCAAGATTTCTAGATTATCATTTCCAAAATGGGCGCTCTTATGTAAGGAGTTAGTAATGTTTTAAACCTGAGAATCAGGGAGTATTATTTGGCCATGATCAGGCTGAAACCACCCATGTGACCCAATCTCCCAGCCCCGCTCAGCATATCGGGAATGTCCCCCTGGGGTAAAATCTGGAGTCAGGGTTTCCTTGGGGAAAAGGGGGCAGATAGCAGTGGCAGAGGTAGCTTCCCCGGCAGCTCGTCCTGCCTCTTGATCAGCTTTCCTATTTCCCTGAGCCTCTTTTTCTTGCCCCTTTTGGTGACTCTTGCAGTGGATGACAGCTAATTTTGCAGGAAGTTTGACTGCCTCCAGGAGCCTGAGAATGAGCTCTTTGTGTTTAATAGCAGAGCTTCGGGCACTGAGCATCCCTCTTTCTTTCCAAATTGCTGCACGGGCATGCAGAATGAGGAAAGCATACTTAGAGTCCATACACACATTAATCCTCTTTCCTTCTCCTAACTCCAAAGCTCTTGTCAGGGCAAAAAGTTCAGCTTTCTGGGCTGAGGTGTCTGGGGGAAGAGACCCACTTTCCTTAGTTTCTTCCAGGCTCGCTACAGCATATCCTGCTTTCCTCTCTCCCTTTTCTACAAAAATGCTGCCATCTGTGTGCCAGTTTTCCTCTGGGTCAGATAAAGGTGTCTCTGATAGGTCCCGGCGAGAAAAGTATAACTCGTCTGTGATTTGTATGCATTGGTGATCCAGAGGGGAGGTAGGGGGATCTGGCAGTAAGGTTGCTGGATTTAAAGTCTGGCAGACCCTCAAATTTATTTCTGGAGTGTCAAGGAGGAGGGCTTGGTATTGGGTGATCCTTCCCCCTGTCATCCACCTGTCCCCTTTCGTTTCCAAGACTGTTGCAGACGGTGTGGCGTATACACTGTGGTGGGCTGACCCAGGGTCAGCTGAGATGCCTCCTTAACCATAAGAGTGGTGGCTGCTACTGCCCGGAGGCAAGTGGGCCACCCTCGGGCCACCTCATCTAGTTATTTTGAGAGATAAGCCACAGGTTGTAATACGGGCCCCATCATCTGCTCTAACACCCCAAGAGCAGTTCCTGTCCTTCCAGAAACATAGAGTCTAAAAGGCTTCTCCAGGTTGGGGAGGGCTAAAGCTGGGGCTGTAATGATGGACTCTTTTAGGGCATTAAATGCCACCTTGCAGGTCTCATGCCAGTCGAGTGGCTCTTCCTCTTTCCCCCTTAAATTTTCATATAGGGGTCTGGCCAGATTGCCATAATTAGGAATCCAGATCCTGCAAAACCCGGTCCTTCCTAAAAATACCCTAAGCTGTTGTTATGTTTGGGGGTACGGGGTATTTAAGATGAGGGATCGCCCCTCGGGGTCAGGCATTCTTTTTCTCTCCGTAATTATAAATCCAAGATATTTTACTTGCGTTAAGCTAATCTGAGCCTACTTGGGGGATACTCGATAACCCTTTTCATACAGGAAAGTTAGCGTTTTAAATAGTGTCCATTTGAGAGCTGGTAAAATCTGGCCTAGCTCTGAGCAAGTCATTCACATACTGTATTAGACTACTGTTTGTTAAAGTTGTTTCCCTTAGTTCTCTCCCCGAGGAAGTCCCGAAGATATGAGGGCTGACCCTAAACCCTTGGTGTAGTCGAGTCCTTGAAGAGCTGTATGGTCTCTCTTGTTTCCAAGTCCTGCCACTCAAAAGCAAAGAGTTTTTGGGATTCAGGATGGAGAGGAATGCAAAAGAAAGCACCTTGAAGGTCCAAGACTAAGAAGTACTTGGCATTTCCTGGGACTTGGGATTGGAGGGTATATGGTTTTGGGACTATGGGGTGGATGGGAACCACAGCTTCATTAACAGCTCTTAGATCCTGGACGAATCGGTAAGATCCATCTGGTTTTTGAACGGGCAAGATTGGGGTGTTGCAGGGGGACTCACAGCTGATTCGAGTTCCAGTATCTCGGTATTTGTTAACTAATGGTTTAAGACCCTCAAGAGCTACTGGTTTTAAGGGATATTGTCTTTTCCAGGGCTAGGGAGCATTTGGTCTCAGAGAAATCTTTACTGGTGGAACATTTATAGCTAAACCAGGGCTGGAGACATCCCACACCTGGGGATTGACATCATCTAGACAAGGGACAGACTCCTCCTTTTTTACCTCTGACTGTAAATATTCAGACATAGGCAAAGAAAATTATCGACTTCTACCTTTGTGTCCCCAAGTCACTCTGGTTTGGAGGCGAAAGTATTATTCTCAAAATGGAAATTTGGAAGCTGCAAACATGAAAAATTTAAAGAATCACGCAGAGGCTAGTCACTCTAAGCCAACCGCTAAGTCATTTATTGACTGATTTCTAGCTTCTCTTCTTTAACTTTTCTATCTACAGTAATCCTGTGTGTTCCTTTTAGTTAGGGATTCATTTTTAGACTATCCTGACTCTTCCACTACGTTCCAGTTTTGGGTCTGATACACTTAGAGATGTGCCAAGTGCTTCCTGAATACTATAGAATATATTTTATATTTTAAATACTTCGATACTTATGTAGTGAGTCAATGATTTTAACTTTATTTGTTACACATTTCAATGTAAAAGTCAATGTGTGAACTAACATATTCACGACTTATAAAAGTTGGCTTTTTTTTGCTGTGTGTTTGAACTCCTCACCCGACCAAAGGTCATGGAGAGGTCTATTGTTTTTCTAAAATGGTTATAGTGTTGTTTATTTTCTGTAATTGAATTAGGGTGTGAGTTGCAAAGCCTGTGTTTCTGTTCATTTCATTCCATCTGTTCGGGTTTCTTTCTCCCTCCTGAGTCAGACAGTAATTTCCCATTGGTTGTCCAGTTACCAAGGTTGGTGTCCATGCATCCGTGCTGGTCTCTCCATACATGTCCGGGTGTCCTGTGAAACACTAAGCTTAATTTATTTGTAAATGACCTAGCTGTTCAATACACTGTCATCACTCAGTTGAGCAAAGGGAGAGAAATTCAAGTGACAAAACTCCAGAGAAGCTAGTGTCAGAGCGCCCCGGCGTGGCATGCGTTGAGGGGGTTGGGTTGAGGGGGGCGGGGCGCGGAGAGCGGAGATCTCAGGTGTCCTCCCACCCTGGGTTTCTACAGGCCCGCCGCTGCTCAGTGGCCTCCCCCCAGCCCCATCGCTTTGGCTGCTCAGGGCCGGATGGTCTCTGCAGCTGCCCGGCATCCTGCCCGAGGCCCCGCCTGCCCACACGCTGTCTTCCAGTCTCTCTCTGAACCCTGGACTCTTTCTTCCTCTGTCTCACCTGGCGTGGGTGCGTGCGAGTGCCTGTCCGTGTGCCTGGCTGTCGCTCGTCCGCTCTCTCAGTAAGGTCCTGTGCTGGGCCCGTGGCGTGGGGGCAGGGCGGGCCTCGGTTTGGGGACAGGGCGGGGCTGAGGCACTCCAGGGGTTTGCACAGCCGGCAGGATGGGCGCCTGGGGCCCCGGCTGGGCTGCCCCTAAGCCCGCAGGAGGCTCCAGGGACCGCGGCCCCGGGCCGACGCCCCGCTCCTCCGGAGCCACGTGACCCTGAGCAGCGAAAGGGATGGTGGGGGGCGGGGAGTGGGGGGGCACCGAGACGTCCTCCCCGCTCAAGCTACCCCCCTCCCCAACCCCCGCCAGAGCTCCCGCAGCCTCGTCAGGCCGCTCGGGGTTCGGGAAGCACCCCAGGCCGGGCCATGGGCGTGCTGGCCGGGGGTGGCGTCGGCTGGTCTCCCAGCTGCAGGGCCTGTCCCGGTTTTTCCCATCAGTTTCAACAGTGACGGTCACCCCACATTGTGAGTCGTCTAGATTTCTCACTGACACCCCTGTTAGGGAGTGGCTTTTTAGAGAGATAGGGAAGGTCACTTGGGGGATGTTAGTCATGAGAGAAAATAAGGGCTCAGGTGGGATTGCAGATGTCATCCAGGGGGTAAATAGAGACAGTTGTTGCTGGTACAAATACATGAAGTTTTTTTTCCCCCTTTCCCCAAAAGGCCATATTACGACCACATGGGGGCACTGAGTAACAGCCCATAGCTCGGCTGGAAGGGTGGGCCTTTGATAGTGATACCCTGGGATGGGTTGGACATACCCCCACTTTTGTCATTAATGCAGATGCAGCCCGGGCTGCTTAAGTTGAGTTGAGGAGCAGTGTGGTTTGCAAGTGAACAGGCCTCGTTTAGGGAGAGGTCAATAGCCATACAGGGAGATATGATTAGAAAGAGGAAGAACATCATATGATGCATTTTACTTATCTGAGGCAGGATTGATGGGTTTCTGCTTGAACAAGAGCCTGAGATCTTCAGCAGGTTCACAGGAATAGCTGTCCTCTGGCTTTGGAGTCTCAGGTTCTGTCTCCCCCTCCTGTAGGCCATAGGGTTTTATTCTAGAATTGTGGACCCAGGCAGATAGACCCTTCACTTTTACAGCAGTTGAAGTCACTAGAACAACCTGATATGGCCCTGTCCATTTCTCGGACAGCTGCTTTGGACTCCCTTTTTCTTGCCAGGTCTTTGCTGATACTTGATCCCCTGGCTTTACCTGGGGATTTTTCAAGTCTTCCTGTGGTTTGTTCTCCATACCGTTGGAGTTCTTGCTGAAACCTTCCCAGGTCAATTATATGTTTTAAGAGTGTATTGGCACCTTCGTCAAGAAACAAATCAGAAGTTAAGAATGGTCGTCCATACATCATTTCATAAGGACTTAACAATAGTGGCCGTTTGGGGGATGTCCGTAGCCTCATGAGGGCTATGGGCAGCATATGTGTCCACTTATTATGTGTTTCTGACATAGCTTAGCCAGAGCCCTTTTAAGAGTCTGGTTGGCTCTCTCTACCTTTCCTGAAGCTTGAGGCCTCCAGGATGAGCGGAGCCGGTATTTTATGCCTAAGCATGTGGCTAGGATCTGGGGTATCGTGGCTGTAAGTGAGGGCCCGTTGTCACTCTGAAGTGACCGAGGCAGCCCAAACCTAGGCACTATCTCCTTCAGCAGAGCTTTACAGACTTCTGTAGCTCTCTCAGTCTCAGTAGGGAACGCTTCGATCCATGCTGTAAATGTGTCAATAAAGACTAGCAAGTAAGAAAACCCTTGGGTCTTGGGCATGGCTGTAAATTCTACCTGCCAGTCCACTCCTGGGTATGATCCCCGATGTTGGACAGGTGTAATTAGAGGAGGTCTGGTTTTTGGGTTATTTTTTAGACAGGTGTCACTATTTTGTGTGTCTTGTTTAACAACCTTAGCTAACTGGGAATGGGAGAGAATAGGCTTAAGCAAGATTTCTAGATTATCTTTTCCAAAATGGGCGCTCTTATGTAAGGAGTTAGTAATGTTTTAAACCTGAGAATCAGGGAGTATTATTTGGGCCTGATCAGGCTGAAACCACCCATGTGACCCAATCTCCCAGCCCCGCTCAGCATATCGGGAATGTCCCCCTGGGGTAAAATCTGGAGTCAGGGTTTCCTTGGGGAAAAGGGGGCAGATAGCAGTGGCAGAGGTAGCTTCCCCGGCAGCTCGTCCTGCCTCTTGATCAGCTTTCCTATTTCCATGAGCCTATTTTTCTTGCCCCTTTTGGTGACTCTTGCAGTGGATGACAGCTAATTTTGCAGGAAGTTTGACTGCCTCCAAGAGCCTGAGAATGAGCTCTTTGTGTTTAATAGCAGAGCTTCGGGCACTGAGCATCCCTCTTTCTTTCCAAATTGCTGCACGGGCATGCAGAATGAGGAAAGCATACTTAGAGTCCATACACACATTAATCTTCTTTCCTTCTCCTAACTCCAAAGCTCTTGTCAGGGCAAAAAGTTCAGCTTTCTGGGTTGAGGTGTCTGGGGGAAGAGACCCACTTTCCTTAGTTTCTTCCAGGCTCGCTACAGCATATCCTGCTTTCCTCTCTCCCTTTTCTACAAAACTGCTGCCATCTGTGTGCCAGTTTTCCTCTGGGTCAGATAAAGGTGTCTCTGATAGGTCCCGGCGAAAAGAGTATATCTCGTCTGTGTTTTGTAGGCATTGGTGATCCAGAAGGGATGTAGGGGGATCTGGCAGTAAGGTTGCTGGATTTAATTTCTGGCAGACCCTCAGCTTTATTTCTGGAGTGTCAAGGAGGAGGGCTTGGTATTGGGTGATCCTTCCCCCTGTCATCCACCTGTCCCCTTTCGTTTCCAAGACTGCTTGCACCCGGTGTGGCGTATACACTGTGGTGGGCTGACCCAGGGTCAGCTGAGATGCCTCCTTAACCATAAGAGCGGTGGCTGCTACTGCCCGGAGGCAAGTGGGCCACCCTCTGGCCACCTCATCTAGTTATTTTGAGAGATAAGCCACAGGTTGTAATACGGGCCCCATCATCTGCTCTAACACCCCAAGAGCAGTTCCTGTCCTTCCAGAAACATAGAGTCTAAAAGGCTTCTCCAGGTTGGGGAGGCCTAAAGCTGGGGCTGTAGTGATGGACTCTTTTAGGGCATTAAAGGCCACCTTGCAGGTCTCATGCCAGTCGAGTGGCTCTTCCTCTTTCCCCCTTAAATTTTCATATAGGGGTCTGGCCAGATTGCCATAATTAAGAATCCAGATCCTGCAAAACCCGGTCCTTCCTAAAAATCCCCTAAGCTGTTGTTTTGTTTGGGGGTACGGGGTATTTTAGATGAGGGATCTCCCCTCGGGGTCAGGCATTCTTTTTCTCTCCGTAATTATAAATCCAAGATATTTTACTTGGGTTAAGCTAATCTGAGCCTACTTGGGGGATACTCGATAACCCTTTTCATACAGGAAAGTTAGCGTTTTAAATAGTGTCCATTTGAGAGCTGGTAAAATCTGGCCTAGCTATCAGCAAGTCATTCACATACTGTATTAGACTACTGTTTGTTAAAGTTAATTCCCTTAGTTCTCTCCCCGAGGAAGTCCCGAAGATATGAGGGCTGTCCCTAAACACTTGGGGTAGTCGAGTCCAGTCGAGAGTTGTATGGTCTCTCTTGTTTCCAAGTCCCGCCACTCAAAAGCAAAGAGTTTTTGGGATTCAGGATGGATAGGAATGCAAAAGAAAGCACCTTGAAGGTCCAAGACTGAGAAGTACTTGGCATTTCCTGGGACTTGGGATAGGAGGGTATATGGGATTGGGACTATGGAGTGGATGGGAACCACAGCTTCATTAACAGCTCTTAGATCCTGGACGAATCGGTAAGATCCATCTGGTTTTTGAACGGGCAAGATTGGGGTGTTGCAGGGGGACTCACAGCTGATTCGAGTTCCAGTATCTCGGTATTTGTTAACTAATGGTCTAAGACCCACAAGAGCTTCTGGTTTTAAGGGATATTGTCTTTTCCAGGGCTAGGGAGCATTTGGTCTCAGAGAAATCTTTACTGGTGGAACATTTATGGCTAAACCAGGGCTGGAGACATCCCACACCTGGGGATTGACATCATCTAGACAAGGGACAGACTCCTCCTTTTCTACCTCTGACTGTAAATATTCATACATAGGCAAAGAAAATTATCGACTTTTACCTTTGTGTCCCCAAGTCACTCTGGCTTGGAGGCGAAAGTATTATTCTCACCATGGAAAATTTGGAAGCTGCAAACATGAAAAATTTAAAGAGTCACGCAGAGGCTAGTCACTCTAAGCTAACCCCTAAGACATTTATTGACTGATTTCTAGCTTCTCTTCTTTAACCTTTTTTATCTACAGTAATCCTGTGTGTTCCTTTTAGTTAGGGATTCATTTTTAGACTATCCTGACTCTTCCACTACGTTCCAGTTTTGGGTCTGATACACTTACAGATGTGCCAAGTGCTTCCTGAATACTATAGAACATATTTTATGTTTAAAATACTTCCATGCTTATGTAGTGAGTCAATGATTTTAAGTTTATTTGTTACACATTTCAATGTAAAAGTCAATGTGTGAACTAACATATTCACGACTTGGAGAAGTTGGCTTTTTTTTTGGTGTGTGTTTGAACTCTTCACCCGACCAAAGGTCATGGAGAGGTCTATTGTTTTTCTAAAATGGTTATAGTGTTGTTTATTTTCTGGTAACTGAATTAGGGTGTGAGTTGCAAAGCTTGTGTTTCTCTTCATTTCATGCCATCTGTTCGGGTTTCTTTCTCACTCCTGAGTCAGACAGTAATTTCCCATTGGTTGTCCAGTTACCAAGGTTGGTGTCCATGCATCCGTGCTGGTCTCTCCATACATGTCCGGGTGTCCTGTGAAACACTAAGCTTAATATATTTGGAAATGACCTAGCTGTTCAATAAACTGTCATCACTCAGTTGAGCAGAGGGAGAGAAATTCAAGTGACAAAACTCCAGAGAAGCTAGTGTCAGAGCGCCCCGGCGTGGCATGCGTGCAGGGGGTTGGGTGGAGGGGGGCGGGGCGCGGAGCACGGAGATCTCATGTGTCCTCCTACCCTGGGCCTCTCCAGGCATGCCGCTGCTCAGTGGCCTCCCCCCGCCCCCATCGCTTTGGCTGCTCAGGGCCGGGTGGTCTCTGCAGCTGCCCGGCATCCTGCCCGAGGCCCCCCCTGCCCACACGCTGTCTTCCAGTCTCTCTCTGAACCCTCGTCTCCTTCTGGCTCTGTCTCACCTGGCGTGGGTGCGTGCGAGTGCCTGTTCGTGTGCCTGGCTTTCGCTCCTCTGCTCTCTCAGGAAAGACTTGTACTGGGCCGGCAGAGTGGGGGCAGGGCGGGTCTTGGTCGGGCGAAAAGGCGGGGCTGAGGCGCTCCAGGGGGTTGGGGCAGCGGGCAGGATGTGCGCCTGGGGCCCCGGCTGGGCTGCCTCTAAGCCCGCAGGAGGCTCCAGGGCCCGTGGCCCCGGGCCGAAGACCCGCTTGTCCGGAGCCATGTCACCCTGAGCAGCGAATGGGATGGTGGGGGGCAGGGGGTGAGGGGGCACCGAGACGTCCTCGCTGCTCTACCCACCCCACCTCCCCCCACACCAGGTCCCGCAGGCACGCCAGGCCCCGGCCGGGCCAGACGGGTGCTGGCCGGGGCTGGCGGTGTGCGGGGCCGTGGCGCCCTCCGCTGGCCCCCGAGCTGCCGGCCCTGGTTGGTTGGAGTCCAGTCGCGGGTCGTGCGGCTCAAGTGCAGAGCGAGCCAGCTCGAGAGCTGTGGCCCCAGGCCCGAAGGGCAGGTCAGAACGCAAGGGAGGCGCAACGCGGAGCTCTTGGGGCACCTGACAGCCATCTCGGTCTAAGGCCATAGCACACTGAACGTGCTCTATCTCCTCTGATCTGAGAAATTGAGTAGGGCCGGGCCTGGTCAGTACTTGCATGGGATACCGCTTAGTAGTTAGGCGGTTTTGTGATTTTTCTGAATGCCTACTTCAGAAAGTTAGAATTGGATGACTGCACACAGGAAAACGAATAATGTTTTCGTACATAATCTTAAGAATCCAGCAGCTGGTCATTCTTTTTCCTGTCCTAACACAGCTAACTGGAAGTCACTTGCTGTAAGTTGTACTGACTTAAGACCCTCATCCCTAACGGAAGGTATATAGGAAAACCCATAATATATCTAAATAAGCATGAAAGATAGAAAGATGAGAAAAAAAAAATTCTCAGTGACATCTTAGTTGGTATATGAAACACGATGATTATGAAAGCACAACCCATAATCAAGTCCAGGCCATGGAAGCCTGTGACTTTCACTGAGTGTTGACTTCCCTTTCAGCTGAGGTTGTAAAAAGTGCTTTGTAAAATCCTGAGGTTTGAAACACTTTTAACCTCCTGAGGAGACTGCAATCAGAAGGCTTTCTAGAATATCCTGACGCTGTGGTGAGCTCAAGCAAAACATTTTGCAGAGGTCGGAAGACAGACATGTTTGGATGTGGGGATGACTTCTACTGCACTTAGGGAGAAAGGGCATGTACAAGTGGAGAAGCAAAACCTCAGTGACGGAATCTTTAAAGACTCCATACATGGAGAAGTAAATGGCAACCCACTCCAGTATTCTTGCCTGGAAAAATCCATGGACAGAGGAGTCTGGCGGGCTGAAGTCCACGGGATTCCATGACTGATCGTGTGTGCACGAGGGTGGAGGGAGACGGGTTGGTAGCAAGAAACTGGTAGAACTAATAAATAAAACAACAACAGCAAAAAAAAAAAAAAAACTAAAGACTCGATAAAAATGACAATGACTGGTAGGAATAAACCTTCAGAAGTGCCTTCTCAGACCTCCCGTCTGAAGCACAAGCGTAATAAAGACATTGAGTTTTCATGGTCTCAGACAAAATTAGACTGGCTTATGACAATGGGCAGAGAGGCTCCTCTAAGACATCGGGGCTGGGCTTTACTGGAGGATGCACATCGATTGAGTGCATGGCTATGTGTTATGGAAATATGTCTTACTGGCAGGGCGAAGGCATTTTCTTGAAGAACACAGCAAATAACACTACAAATTCAAGGAACTTGGCTACAATGACAATAGCTGATTTCATGTTGGCTACTGCTTGGCAGAGCTGGGTTCGCCTCTCCCATTAAGTACCTCATTGGCCAGCTGTGAATGTAACCATTAGTTTCTCACTTAGAAACTGAACCTAATACTTGCCATGTGCACTAGTGCAAGAACAGTGCAATACCCAACAGGTAAAGGAATATGACAAGTGCCCACCAAGTCAAACAAAAGAGGAGGAGATAGGGAATCTATCTGAAAAACAATTTAGAATAATGATAATAAAAATGATCCAAATCTTGAAAACAAAATGGAGTTACAGATAAATAGCCTGGAGACAAAGATTGAAAAGATGCAGGAAATGCTTAACAAAGACCTAGAAGAAATAAAAGAGAGTCAATTAAAAATGAATAATGCAATGAATGAGATCAAAAACACTTTGGAGCGAACCAAGAGTAGAATAACGGAGACAGAAGATAGGATAAGTGAGGTAGACAATAGAATAGTGGAAATAAATGAAGCAGAGAGGAAAAAAGAAAAAATGATCAAAAGAAATGAGGACAACCTCAGGGACCTCTGGGACAATGTGAAACGCCCCAACATTCGAATCATAGGAGTCCCAGAAGAAGAAGACAAAAAGAAAGGCCATGAGAAAATACTCGAGGAGATAATAGCTGAAAACTTCCCTAAAATGGGGAAGGAAATAGCCACCCAAGTCCAAGAAACCCAGAGAGTGCCAAACAGGATAAACCCAAGGCGAAACACTCCAAGACACATATTAATCAAATTAACAAAGATCAAACACAAAGAACAAATACTAAAAGCAGCAAGGGAGAAACAACAAATAACACACAAAGGAATTCCCATAAGGATAACAGCTGATCTACCAATAGAAACCTCCAGGCCAGAAGGGAATGGCAGGACAGAATGAAAGTAATGAAAGAAAATAATCTACAACCTAGATTACTGTACCCAGCAAGGATCTCATTCAGATATGAAGGAGAAATCAAAAGCTTTACAGACAAGCAAAAGCTGAGAGAATTCAGCACCACCAAACCAGCTCTTCAACAAATGCTAAAGGACCTTCCCTAGACAGGAAATGCAGAAATGTTGTATAAACATGAACCCAAAACAACAAAGTAAATGGCAATGGGACCACACCTATCAATAATTACCTTAAATGTAAATGGGTGAATGCCCCAACCAAAAGACAAAGATTGGCTGAATGGATACAAAAACAAGACCCTTATATATGCTGTCTACAAGAGACCCACCTCAAAACCAGAGACACATACAGACTAAAAGTGAAGGGCTGGAAAAAAATATTTCACGCAAATGGAGACCAAAAGAAAGCAGGAGTCACAATACTCATATCAGATAAAATAGACTTTCAAATAAAGGATGTGAAAAGAGACAAAGAAGGACACTACATAATGATCAAAGGATCAATCCAAGAAGAAGATATAACAATTATAAATATATATGCACCCAACATAGGAGCACCACAGTATGTACGGCAAACGCTAATGAGTATGAAAGAGGAAATGAATAGTAACACAATAATAGTGGGAGACTTTAATACCCCACTCACAACTATGGATAGATCAACTAAACAGAAAATCAAAAAGGAAACACAAACCTTAAATGATACAATGGACCAGCTAGACCTAATTGATATCTATAGGACATTTCACCCCAAAACAATCAATTTCACCTTTTTCTCAAGTCCACACGGAACATTCTCCAGAATAGATCACATCCTGGGCCATAAATCTGGTCTTGGAAAATTCAGAAAAATTGAAATCATCCCAGTCATCTTTTCTGACCACAGTGCAGTAAGATTAGATCTCAATTACAGGAAAAAAATTGTTAAAAATTCAAACATATGGAGGCTAAATAACACGCTTCTGAATAACCAAAAAATCATAGAAGAAATCAAAAAAGAAATCAAAATATGTATAGAAATGAATGAAAATGAAAACACAACAACCCAAAACCTATGGGACACTGTAAAAGCAGTGCTAAGGGGAAGGTTCATAGCATTACAGGCTTACATCAAGAAACAAGAAAAAAGCCAAATAAATAACCTAACTCTACACCTAAAGCAATTAGAGAAGGAAGAAATGAAAAAACCCAGGGTTAGCAGAAGAAAAGAAATCTTAAAAATTAGGGCAGAAATAAATGCAAAAGAAACTAAAGAGACCATAGCAAAAATCAACAAAGCTAAAAGCTGGTTTTTTGAAAAAATAAACAAAATTGACAAACCATTAGCAAGACTCATTAAGAAACAAAGAGAGAAGAACCAAATTAACAAAATAAGAAATGAAAAGGGTGAGATCACAACAGACAACACTGAAATACAAAGGATCATAAGAGACTACTACCAGCAGCTCTATGCCAATAAAATTGACAACTTGGATGAAATGGACAAATTTTAGAAAAGTATAACTTTCCAAAACTGAACCAGGAAGAAATAGAAGATCTTAACAGACCCATCACAAGCAAGGAAATCGAAACTGTAATCAAAAATCTTCCAGGAAACAAAAGCCCAGTACCAGATGGCTTCACAGCTGAATTCTACCAAAAATTTAGAGAAGAGCTAACACCTATCTTACTCAAACTCTTCCAGAAAATTGCAGAAGAAGGTAAACTTCCAAACTCATTCTATGAGGCCACCATCACCCTAATTCCAAAACCACACAAAGATGCCACAAGAAAAGAAAACTACAGGCCAATATCACTGATGAACATAGATGCAAAAATCCTTAGCAAAATTCTAGCAAATAGAATCCAACAACATCTTAAAAAAATCATACACCATGACCAAGTGGGCTTTATCCCAGGAATGCAAGGATTCTTCAATATCTGCAAATCAATCAATGTAATACACCACATTAACAAATTGAAAGATAAAAACCATATGATTATCTCAATAGATGCAGAGAAAGCCTTTGACAAAATTCAACACTCATTTATGATTAAAACTCTCCAGAAAGCAGGAATAGAGGGAACATACCTCAACATAATAAAAGCTATATATGACAAACCCACAGCAAGCATCACCCTCAATGGTGAAAAATTGAAAGCATTTCCCCTGAAATCAGGAACAAGACAAGGGTGCCCACTCTCACCACTATTATTCAACATAGTCTTGGAAGTTTTGGCCACAGCAATCAGAGCAGAAAAAGAAGTAAAAGGAATCCAGATAGGAAAAGAAGAAGTGAAACTCTCGTTGTTTGCAGTTGACATGATCCTCTACATAGAAAACCCTAAATACTCTTCCAGAAAATTACTAGAGCTAACCAATGAATATAGTAAAGTTGCAGGATATAAAATTAACACACAGAAATCCCTTGCATTCCTATATACTAACAATGAAAAAACAGAAAGAGAAATTAAGGAAACAATACCATTCTCCATTGCAACAAAAAGAATAAAATACTTAGGAGTATATCTACCTAAAGAAACAAAAGACCTGTACATAGAAAACTATAAAACACTGATGAAAGAAATCAAAGAGGACACAAACAGATGGAGAAACATACCGTGTTCATGGATTGGAAGAATCAATATTGTCAAAATGGCTATTCTACCCAAAGCAATCTATAGATTCAATGCAATCCCTATCAAACTACCAACGGTATTTTTCACAGAACTAGAACAAATAATTTCACAATTTGTATGGAAATACAGAAAACCACGAATAGCCAAAGTAATCTTGAGAAAGAAGAATGGAACTGGAGGAATCAACCTGTCTGACTTCAGTCTCTACTACAAAGCCACAGTCATCAAGACAGTATGGTACTGGCACAAAGACAGAAATATAGATCAATGGAACAGAATAGAAAGCCTAGAGATAAATCCACGAACCTATGAACACCTTATCTTTGACAAAGGAGGCAAGGATATACAATGGAAAAAAGACAACTGCTTTAACAAGTGGTGCTGGGAAAACTGGTCAACCACCTGTAAAAAAATGAAACTAGAACACTTTCTAACACCACACACAAAAATAAACTCAAAATGGATTAAAGATCTAAATGTAAGACCAGAAACTATAAAACTCCTAGAGGAGAACTTAGGCAAAACACTCTCCGACATGAATCACAGCAGGGTCCTCTATGACCCACCTCCCAGAATATTGGAAATAAAAGCAAAAATAAACAAATGGGACCTAATGAAACTTAAAAGCTTCTGCACTACAAAGGAAACTATAAGTAAGGTGAAAAGACAGCCCTCAGATTGGGAGAAAATAATAGCAAATGAAGAAACAGACAAAGGATTAATCTCAAAAATATACAAGAAACTCCTGAAGCTCAATTCCAGAAAAATAAATGACCCAATCAAAAAATGGGCCAAAGAACTAAACAGACATTTCTCCAAAGAAGACATACAGATGGCTAACAAACACATGAAAAGATGCTCAACATCACTCATTATTAGAGAAATGCAAATCAAAACCACAATGAGGTACCATTACACGCCAGTCAGGATGGCTGCTATCCAAAAGTCTACAAGCAATAAATGCTGGAGTGGGTGTGGAGAAAAGGGAACCCTCTTACACTGTTGGTGGGAATGCAAACTAGTACAGCCACTATGGAAAACAGTGTGGAGATTTCTTAAAAAACTGGAAATAGAACTGCCATTTGACCCAGCAATACCACTTCTGGGCATACACACCACGGAAACCAGATCTGAAAGAGACACGTGCACCCCATTGTTCATCGCAGCACTGTTTATAATAGCCAGGACATGGAAGCAGCCTAGATGCCCATCAGCAGATGAATGGATAAGGAAGCTGTGGTACATATACACCATGGAATATTACTCAGCCATTAAAAAGAATTCATTTGAATCAGTTCTAATGAGATGGATGAAACTGGAGCCCATTATTCAGAGTGAAGTAAGCCAGAAAAATAAAGAACACTACAGCATACTAACACATATATATGGAATTTAGAAAGATGGTAATGATAACCCTATATGCAAAACAGAAAAAGAGACACAGAAGTACAGAACAGACTTTTGGACTCTGTGGGAGAAGGTGAGGGTGGGATGTTTCAAAAGAACAGCATGTATTTTATCTATGGTGAAAGAGATCACTAGCCCAGGTGAGATGCATGAGACGAGTGCTCGGGCCTGGTGCACTGGGAGGACCCAGAGGAGTCGGGTGGAGAGGGAGGTGGGAGGGGGGATCGGGATGGGGAATACGTGTAACTCTATGGCTGATTCGTGTCAATGTATGACAAAACCCACTGAAATGTTGTGAAGTAATTGGCCTCCAACTAACAAAATAAAATTAAAAAAAAAAAAAAAACTGAGCTATCCTAAAAATTAAAAAAATAGCTACCTCTTCTATGCAACATCTGTGTGTCTTCTGTCTGTCTTCTTCCTCGCTGATGCCACTCATCCCTTGGGTATTCCTGGTCCTGCTGGGGCTGGACCTCGGCAATTTTGCTCAATGCTTTGGATCCTAGTGGAAAAACATGCTGTTAATCCTACTTTTGCGAGGATTAAAACCATCGTAAAAACTGGAATTTGTTTAAATATTTTTGGTTTAAATATATCTTGTGTATATAATTACCCAGATTACTGTTGGGTATTAGATTGCTATGTTACAATATGTATGGCATACATGAGTTCCTCTGTTATTGATATGATATGTGGTGGAGAGGTATTTGGTGGTGCAAGTGATTTAAATGATGTGTTCACAGTGTTTATATTCCTGTTATGTGGTTAATGGGTCTTGGATTCACGTTTGAAATATGACTCCCTTGTCTTTTGTGATGCATGAGAAGTGCTGAAATTGAAGATGATGCAGGTTAAGTCTAGGGTTGAGGGTGTGAGTAGGGTGGGGGGGAGGGTGTGGGTTAGGTTAAGGGTGTGGATTAGGGTGTGGGTTACATTGTGGCTTAGGGGTTAGAAGTTAGGGGTGTGGGTGAGGGTGAGGGCTGAGGGGTGAAGGTGTCAGGTTAGGGTTGGGATGATGCGTTAGGGTTAGTGTGTCAGGTTAGGGTTAGGGGGTCGGGTTGGTGTTAGGTTCTGGGATAGGGTTACGGTGTTGGTTAGGGTTAGGGTGTCGTGTTGGGGTTAGGGTTAGGGCAAGGGCGAGGGCAATTTCGCCTGGGACCTTATGGAGGGGCCTCACAGTCAAAGGTAAAGGCAAAGTCACATCCACACTTCTGTTCCATCCCCTTTGCTCTATAGTAGAGCTCTAGTAAGCCTAGGCCTGGTAGGAAAACTCTTGGCTCCTGTGGGGACACATCCTGTGTGTGAATCTGCATACCAGACCTAGGGGCCACAGGGCGCCTGTTTTCTTCTGGGAGAGGGGACCCTGAAGCGGTGTTGCCTGGCAACAGCTTGAAAATCCATTAAATTGCACTTTACGTACCTCTGACAAAGCTAGATTTGCTCCACCTTTTCGCCATTTGGAAGCAAACCTTCCATACCCTCTCCCCAAGTAGGCAATGGGCCTACTTTGAGTAGAAAGTCCCCTTGAGGAGCTGAGCCCAGGAAGGCACCCAGTCATGTCAAACACACTCCAGCTGCTTACTTCCTCATGGGCAGTATCACTATCAGCTAGGAATGTCTTTGCAAGGATTGAAAAGGGAAGGGGAGATACATGGCCCTGCCTCTGAAATTTCAGTCCTCTGAGCAGAACTGGAATTCAATTGTATCAGCGAAACTGTGCCTTCCAAAGAGGCTTGCAAACACACCCCGAGTGGCTGCCTCTTCTTCCCTGAAGAAGGCTCCCTTTCCCTGCATCCTACGGACTCCCTGTCCCAGCCTCCTGGAAAAGCGCTTCTTGGAGTTCCTTCTTGGAGTTCCTTTCTTAGTTGCAGTTATCCCTCAACTTGGGTCCATAGGGAGTAGCCCCACACTCACAGGGGAAGGCAGACCCACCTCCACACATCTCTTCCATCCCCTTTGCTCTGTAGGACAATTCTAGTGAGCCTAGGTCTGTCAGAAAATTCTTGGCTTTGACGGGAACACACCCTGTGTGTGAACCTGCATACCCGACCTAGGGTCCACAGGGCGCCTGTTTTGCTCGAGTGGGCCTTGAAGCAGTACAGCCTAGTGAGAGCTTGAAAATCCATCCAATTGCTCCTTTCTTACCTCTGACACCTAGCTTTGTTCCACCCTTTGGCAGTGTGGAGGGAAGAGGGCCCAACCCCGTCCTCAAGCGGACATGGGGCCTACTTTGAGAGGAAAGGCCCCCTTGAGGAGCTGAGCCCATCAAGGCACCCAGTCATGTCAAATATACTCCCACTGCTTGCTTCTTCATGGGTAGTACCACTATCAGCTTGGAATGTCTTTGCAAGGATCACAAAGGGAAGGGGAGATACACGACCCTGCCTCTGGAACTTCGGTCCTCTGAGCAGACCTGAGTGCTCTAGGGAGCCTAGGACTGTCAGGAAAATTCTTGGCTCCTACGGGGACACACCCCATATGTGAACCTGCATACCGGACCTCGGGGCCACAGTGTGCCTGCTTCTCTCGGTGTGCCTAAAGCGGTGCAGCCTAGCAACAGCTATTGAGCCTAGGTCTGTCTGGAACATTTTGGATCCTGTGGGGAAAACACCCTGTGCACACCCCTAGATACCGGACCTAGAGGCCAAAATTCTCACATGTCTCCTGGGGAACCCTAACACAGTGTGACCTAGCAACTGCTTGAAAATCCATCCCATTGCTGTTTTCCTCCTTCTGATACAGCTAGCATTGCTCCTTGCTTTGGGATATCTCAAGCAAGGGGCGAGTCCATAACTGCTCTCCTGGGGCCCAATGGATGTGCAAGGTGCCCTCAACCAGGTGACCCCAGCATGCCACCTGGCCCCCTCAGACACACTCCCGCAGCCTTCTTCCTCATGGGAAGCACCTCTCTGACCCAGGAATGTGTTTGCAAGGCTCGGAATGTGCAGGGAGACACATGGCCCTGACTCTGGAATTGAGGTCCTTGGGGCAGGCCTGCAGGTCTGACATCTGAGAAGCAAAACACTTGCTGCAAATAGAGGCCTGAAAACACACTCTGTGTATGACTTTCCTTCCTCCAAGGAAGATAGCTTTCCCAGTCTCCTGCATGCTGAGTGTCACACAGCTGGAATGTGCTTGCGTGGAGGTCATGATTCAGTGGCAATGGCCCCTGAGGCCCTGTGCCCAGGTAGGGCGCCCACACTCACAGGCAAATCAAAGCAACTTCCAAATGAGTCAGCTCTTCACATCTAGTGGCCAAAGTATTGGAGTTTCAGGTTCAATATTAGTCTTTCCAATGTATATTCAGACCTGATTTCCTTTAGGATGGAGTGGTTGGGTCCTCTTATAGTCTAAGCAAACTTCAAGCATCTTCTTCAGCACCACAGTGCAAAAGCATCAAATCTTTGACTGTCAACTTTCTTTATAGTCCATCTTTCACATCCATAAATGACATGGAAAAACCTTAGCCTTGACTAGACGGATCTTTGTTGGCAAAGCAATGTCTCAGCTTTTTAATATGCTGTCTAGTTTGGTTATCACTTTCCTTCCAAGTCGTAAGCATCTTTTAATTTCATGGCTGCAGTCACCATCTGCAATGATTTCCGAGCCCCGAAAAATAAAATCTGCCACTGTTTCCACTGTTTTCTCATCTATTTGCCAAGAAGTGATGAGACTGGATGCAATGATCTTAGTTGTCTGAACACTGAGCATTAAGCTAACTATTTCACTCTCCTCTTTCTCTTTCATCAAGAGGCTCTTTAGTTCTTCACTTTCTGCCATCAGGGTGGTGTCATCTGCATATCTGAGGTTATTAATATTTCTCCCAGCAATCTTGATTCCAGTTTGTGCTTCATCCAGTGCAGCATTTCTCACGATGCCCTATATATAAGCAGATATAAGTTAAATAAGCAGGGTGCCAAAATACAGCCTTGACATATTCCTTTTCCTATTTAGAACCAGTCTGTTGGTCCAGGTCCAGTTCTGTTTCTTCCTGACCTGCATATAGGTCTTTCAAGAGGCAGGTCAGGTGATCTGGTATTCTTATCTCTTTCAGAATTTTCCCCAGTTTATTGTGATACACACAGTCAAAGGCTTTGGCATAGTCAACAAAGCAGAAATAAGTGTTTTTCTGGAACTCTCTTGCTTTTTCAATTATCCAGTGGATTTTGGCAATTTGATCTCTGGTTCCTCTGCCTTTTCTAAATCCATCTTGAACATTTGGAATTTCACGGTTGACATATTGCTGAAGCCTGGCTTGGAGAATTTTGAGTGTTACTTTACTAGCATGTGAGATGAGTCCAGTTGTGTGACAGTTTGAACATTCTTTGTCATTGCCTTTCTTTGAGACTGGAATGAAAACTGAGCTAACAACCTAGATGTTTTCAATCGCATATGCTAAAAGAACTGCCTTTGCAGTTTCCAAGGGAAAAAAGTTTCATTTTAACCAATTTTCTCTGAAGTTCAAGGAATATCATGGACATCCTCCATCAAAAAGTCATCTTTCTTTTATGTAATCACAGTTTCATGCCTAAATTATAGACCAACTCATGCTCAAATTGACTCTGATATCAGGGGCAGATCAGCTAGCTGATAAAAAGCTTGGATTGTCCCTCTGGAGGAAAGTGAGACCTTGGTCCCAAGAGAAGAATCTGAGGGCTTAAGGGAATTTGCAGGAGTGGGGAAATCTTGGTCCATCCTACATGTACCGTACTTAAATAATGCTTATTTATTTTACGGAAGTAAAAAAAAAAAAAAAAAACACAGATGATAAAAACAAATATAAATCACTGAAAGGTAAATAAATTCATCATCTGTGATTGAAAGCTGCATTCTAAGAAAGCTGTGTTCTCTTAACCTAGAGAGTAGACTAAATTCCAGTCTGGTACCAGCTTACCAGATAACAAACAAAAAGCATTGTTTATGGGTAAGCTCAGGAAAGTCTTTTCCATGTATCTTGAGGTAGCAGTATTTTTGCAAAGGCATCAGTGTGAAACCATGGAAGGCATGTTTAAAACCTGATTAGATAAAAATTGACAAAATAAACATTGACAAAATTGAAAAAATAAAAATTGACAAAAAAAGTGACAAAATAGTCACTGCTGTGACTTGAAACACTTTAATATGATAACTAGAATTATAACTGACAGCATTTTACCAGGACATATCAGATTTTCATGGATGTCACATAGTTTCTAGGATACCTACATTAGTAACTGAAGGAGTCTTTGGGCTTAGAAAAGAAAACAACAGTCTCAAAGGCCCTTGCTTGTATCATTTAACATTGGAGAAAACAAAATCGAACTTTAGGTCCCACCCTGAGGCTCCAGGCCAGTTATATCTATCTATTTTCCCATGCAGCGTAGTGCCTGCTGGAAGTCCAAGGGATTTATCCTGCCTGGTAATTTCACCAGCTGGGACTCCAAAACCCTTAGTCTGGCCGGCTGACCCAGCCCTGCTTCCAGCACTTTGCAGGCCAGCAGGCCCTTGACCACCTGCTGGGACAGGAAAGGGAAGGGTCCACGAATTGCATCCTAGAAACTTAGTAGGGTGCATGTATTTAAAAACCTGGTGGCCACCCAGGCAGGAGAGAAGGGAGGAGGGCACCTTGCTGCCCTTTCATGGGGGAATCTGTGGCTGTCCTGCTGAGAGGGGGCCTTTCCATGGGGACCCTGTGCAATAAGTTTGGTGTTTTGGAACTGAATAATTAGAACGTGTAAAATTTTTAATTTATGTGGTGCTTTAATTAAAAAAAAAACAAAAAAAACAAGCAGCTCCAACTTTTCTGCAAATTGAGGCCTCAAACTTGAAGGCCTATTTTCCTTCCACTGTGGCATTCTATGAAGAAATGTGCGTTTTTCAAAGAAAAGGGTCAGAAAAGTGAGGGAAACAGAAAAGCCAGAGGTGCCCCAGGAGTTTGGTGAAGGTCTTAGGAGGTCACTTGTAAATGCTGCTGGCCATCAGGAGGCAGTCTCTTGTGACCAATGGGCACAGAGCTCTGCAGGCTTGTCCTTTGCATGGATGTTCTTGTTTGTGGAAATCCAGCTCAGAGCCATCTCCTGATGTGTAAGAATTTCCCAGACTAGACCCCTAGGCAAATCCCACAGGGCCAGGGACTCCTTTCTTCATTGTATTTGTCTGTTTGACTGAAAACCAGAAATGGCATATTTTTCTTTCAATCTGGTCTATCATCCAGGCCTTGGAGTAATATTTCCCCTCCCCCTCAATAGACTTGGGTTCCGGTGATGAATTATAGTCAGTTGTCCATGATTTCGCAGATGAGGAAACTGAGAGTCGGAGAGGGCGGAGGACTGTCCAAGGGAGAATGGGATATCCTTCCAGGAACACTGGCTCCTGGGTTTTTAATGAGCTTCCTACCCAGCATGGTCATTAAGTGGCAAGGGTTGACATTGAGAATAAACTATTGGTGGAAATGAAAAAGGCTTTTTGAAAGAATGTGCCTACCAGCTGTGCATCTTATGGAGTATTTTCATTGTACTTCCCAGCCCTTGGAAAGTGCTGGGCACAGGGCAGATGCTTCATCATTTTTATTGAATAAGTTCAATGTCACACAATTGTATCTGTAGTGTCAGCAACACTATGAGGTATATTAGAACAGTGATGGTCCCAGTTGGTACCCACAAGGATATTTTAAAAAAATGAAACAAATCTCTCTGATCATCACCAAGGCTATCAGAGGTCTACTGCAGACTCCACACAAGGGAGGGTCTACCTCTTGGGACATCCCCACTTCAGCATCTCCCTAAACCAGCAATCTAGGACAGCTGAGTACACTTGAAGTTCCTTCCTTGACCTTGGGAGTTTTTTTGGAAGACAATTTTTTGACAGACAGGGGTGGGGCAAGGTTTTGGGATGTTTCAAGTGCAGTCCATTTATTGTGCACTCTATTTCTGTTTCTGTTCCCTGGAGGCTCAGTTGGTAAAGAGTCTGCCTGCAATGAGGGAGACCCGGGTTTAATCCCTGGGTCAGGGAAATCCCCTGGAGAAGGAAATGACAGCCCACTCCAGTATTCTTGCCTGAAGAATTCAATGGACTGAGGAGCCTGGTGGGCTACCAAGGGCTGGACATGGCTGAGTGATCAAACTCTTATTTCTATTATTATTTCACCAGCTCCACCTCAGATCATCAGGCATTAGATCCTAGAGGTTGGGGGCCCCTGCTTTAGTTCCCTCTTTCATCTTCTACACAGCTCCAGCATGCTTCCTCCTCCTCTTCCACCTGCAGAACTACCTGCTGGGCTTCTCTGAGTGTGATTAAGAGTTTCCTTCCCTCACTGTCTTTCCTCTGAGTCCCTTTTCCTAAATGGGTTTCCATGATCTCCTTTAGGCACTTTTTTCCCAGGTGGTGCTAGTGGTAAAGAACCTACCTGCCAATGCAGGAATCCTATCCCTGGGTTGGGAAGATCCCCTGGAGGAGGGCACCCAGCCCACTCCAGTATTCTTGCCTGGAAAATTCCCATGGACAGAGGAGCCTGGTGGGCTCTGACAGTCAGACGTGATTGAAGCGACTTAGCACAGCATACCATAGGACCTTTGAACTGCAGACTCATGTGATTGTTTGGATTCTTTGGAGTCCCTTGTTATTCCACGTGTATGTTAGGGTCAGCTTGTATATTGCTTCCTAAAGGCCTGGAGAGGGTAATAGGCAGGAAGGCCAGGGGTCTCCAGACAGAGGGAATAGGCTGCAAGTGTCAGACGTTTTTTCATCTCTCAAGCAGCTGGAGGAACGAAACGAGTGCTACATTTTTTCCCCTTCTCAATACAAATTTAAGAGGTTTCTCTTAAAATTTTGTGTTGCTATGACGACTCCTGGCTCCACCTGAACTTAACTTTTCTCAAACCTTCAGCTAAGCAATGCATTTTGTCTTAAGGAAAGGTTTGTCTTAAGCTATGTTAATATACTACATATTTCTGCTAGACTCTGTCTTCAGGTCGGTTCCCCCTAAAGGCTCAGAACCGACTTGACAAACCAATATGTTTTACTCATACCTGTTCTCCTAATCTATGTTAATGAAATGATATATTTGCTTGGAAATCTGCCTTTCTTCAAAATTCATGTCAATCATTCTATGGCCCGGGATGACTCACCTGCTGCCAATATTATCTCAATGCATGTTGTGGGTGAGGGGCCTGGTGTCATTCTCTGAGACATTGCCTTTCTTTCATTAGCAGACTGCTAGTGGCTGTATAACATCTGCCTAAAGACTAGCAGGGGGTACTCTTACTGCCCCCGTCTGATGTCTATGTCAGCAGCTTTCTCTATCTCTTTTATACTTTAATAAAACTTTATGACACAAAAGCTCTGAGCGATCAAGCTTTGTCAACTGGCCCTGGATTGAATTCTTCTCCTCTGGAGGCCAAAAATCCTGGCGCCTTTTGTGGTTCAGCAATGACCTTTCAGTCTTTTGTAATTCATATTGAATCTTCATTTCAGATTGAAGATGCATTCCATGGTATTGCCATCTTAAGTCTTTCCATCGCTATGGAATATCTGTGCATGTATTCAGGATATTTTTCAGCAATCGTGTATCATTTCCAATGTGCCAGTCTTGTCATCCTCATTACACCCATGGCAAAATATTTTATTAATGTTGACACTATCAAAAGGAAATTGTTTTTTTAAATTCCTTTTCAGATTATTATTTGCTAGTGTATACAGATAAAACTGTGTAATCATTCATTTTTATCAGCTTGGACAGCTTGATAGTTGTCTTTACTTTCTTTACTTCCTCATACTTTAAGATTATCCTAGCTTATATATTTACTGTCTCGCCCCTAGTCTCAATCGTTTATTCAAAGAATTTCTGTCCTTTTTTTTAAACACTGAATTATTTTTGACAATGCTGGGTCTTTGTAGCTAGATGCCTAGTTGTAGTGAGCAGAGGCTACCCTCTAGTTGACTTGCCATGGCTTCTCATTGCAGCGCTTTCTCTGGTTGCAGAACTTGGGCTCTGGAGCATGCAAGTACTTCAATAGTTGTACGGGGGCTTAGTTGCCCCTGGGCATGTGGAATCCTCTAGGACCAGGGGTTGAACCAGTGTTCCCTGCATTGGTAGGCAGATCCTTTACCACTGGGCCACCAGGGACATTTCCTGTTCTTTTTCATTATAGAGTGATATTTAAAACATACATGTAGGAGCTAAATATGCTCAGCTGACAATATTTGGAAATATATACCTGTATTCCAGCTTATATATTCAGTTGAAGGTAATTTGTGATGATGTCTCCATGAATCTTGTAACCTTTCCTTTTGTTTATCCATAACTTACCATTCCAATGGTAAGATACCTGGCTTCCACCACTTGTCATGTATGGAATTCAGTGCTTGTCCCATGTGGTTACTGAAACAACTGTCAGACTGTCTTCCAAAGGGGGCTGTGCATGCATCCCACCAGTATCTTGAGTATGTTTCTGTAGGAGAGTTTACTATCAGTATACCCTCCGTGGCCAGGTGTCTATTTCAATCTTTACCAGTTATGAATGGGCTTGTTTGCTCTAGTGTTCTTGGACAATTTGAGGACTCTTGTCTAGTTATGAGGGACACAGGAATCTCCTTGAGGCTTGGCAGGGCAATCAGCACACTTCTCGAGGTGAGGAGGGAGACCTAGGGTCCCTTTCCAGTTGCCATAGGGATATTGGGATTCCTACCAATTTTCAAGAGGAGTCAGGCATCATCACCTTTTGAATCATTGAATTCTGCATGCCTCTCGAGGTGTCAACGGGATGTGAGGCCTCCTGTCGATAAGAGGCGGGGACCTAGGACTTTCTCTATGCTCTCCATAGGGGATTCACACATCCCTTCATCCTGTGAGATGAAAGATGAGCCTGCATTCAAGCCACTGTAGGGAAATCGGACCTTCTTTCGAGTCAGGGCGTCTCAGGGTCAATTCCACTTGAGGCAGCAAACTCAGGGTCCCTCCCACATACTTACTGCTGAGAGACACCTCCTCTGGTTGTGCTTTTGGAATGGTGGCATACCTCTTGAGTGGAAGCCAGGGAATCAGCTCTCATTTCAAGATGATTTGGGGTACATGGAGCTTTCCTCGAGTTGCTGTGCTGAACTTGGTGTTCTTCTAGACTTGGGACAGTGTTCTCGGGGAATCTCTGCAGTTGCCTAAAGGAAGCCAACCCACTTGTCGTGTTTGATGCGGAACACGGGATGGCTCTGAAGCCAATGCAGTGGAATAGGGACTCATCTCGAGTTGATTTGGGATACACGAAGCTATTTCCCATTGCTGCAGTGACATCAGGGTCCCTCTGGACTTGAGACAGTGTTCTTGGGGACTCTCTGGAATTCCATCAAGCAAGTAATGGCTCCTTACGTATTTGATGGGGAACACGGAATTGCTCTGCATGCAATGCAGGGGAATCAAGCCTCATCTCGCGGCGAGAAGGCAGTCTCATGGTTTCTCTCGAGTTGCGGCGCGAACCTGGGGTATATTCTCCAGGTACGGCGGGGATGGCCCTTCAAAACTCATGTTTGTTCAGCGACGTCAGGACTCCTGTCTAGTTACGAGGGACACCTCAGGAATCTCTTCGAGGCTTGGCAGGGCAATAGGGACGCTTCTCAATGTGAGGCGGGAGACCCAGGGTTCCTTTCCAGTTGCCACAGTGAGACTGGGATTCCTATCAATTTTCAAGAGGAGTCAGGCGTCATCACCTTTTGAAACATTGAATTCCGCCTACCTCCATGTCAAAGGGATGTGAGACCTCCTGGCGTGATGAGGCCAGGACTTAAGGCTTTCTCTAGGGTCTCCGTATTGGATTCAGACATCCCTTCATCTTGTGCAATGAAAGACGAACCTGCATTCAAGCCACTGCAGGGAAATCCGGCCTTCTTTCTTGTCAGGGCATTCGGACTCCATTCCACTTGAGGCAGCAAACTCAGGGTCCCTCCCCCATATCTATTGATGAGAGAAGCCTCCTCTTGGGGTGCTTGTGGAAAGTTGGCATACCTCTTAAGTTGAATCCTGGGAATCTGCTCTCATCTCGAGATGATTTGGGGTACATAGAGCTTTCCTCAAGTTGCTGTGCTGAACCTGGTGTTCCTCTAGACATGGGACGGTGTTTTCGGGGAGTCTCTGGAGTTGCCTAAAGAAAGTGAAGCAACTTGTCTTGCTTGATGGGGAAAGCGGAATTTCTCTGGAGCTAATGTGGCAGAATCGGGCCTCATCTCCAGTTGATTTGGTGTACACGGAATTATTTCGCGTTGCTGCAGTGACCTCAGGGTCCCTCTAGGCTTGTGAGTGTGTTCTTGGGGACTCTCTGGAGTTCCATCAAGCAAGTCAAGGCTCCTACGCATTTCATGGGGAAAACGGAATTGCTTTGCACGCAATGCAGAGGAATCTGGCCTCATATAGTGGCGAGGGGATGTCTCATGCTTTTTCACGAGCTGCGCTGGGAACCTGGAGTATATTCTCGAGTTACAGCGGGGATGGCCCTTCAAAAGTTGTGTTTGTTCAGCGACGTCAGGACTCCTGTCTAGTTATGAGGGACACCTCAGGAATCTCTTCGAGGGTTGACACATCAATAGGGACGCTGCTAGAGGTGAGGCGGGAGACCCAGGGTCCCTTTCCAGTTGCCACAGGGATACTGGGATTCCTATCACTTTTCAAGAGGAGTCAGGCATCGTCACCTCTTGAAGCAATGAACTCTTGGTGCCTCTCTAGGTGTCAAAGGCATGTGAGGCCTCCTGTCGAGAGGAGGAGGGGAACTAGGGCTTTCTCTAGGGTCTCCACAAGGGATTCAGACATCCCATTGTCTGGTGAGATGAAAGACAAGCCTCCATTCAAGCCACTGCAGGGAAATCAGGCCTTCTTTTGAGTCAGGGCATCTCGGTGTCCATTCCATTTGACGCAGCAAACTCAGGGTCCAACTCACATACCTATTGCTGAGAGAAGCCTCCTCTAGAGGTGCTTGTGGAAAGTTGGCATACCACTTGAGTCAAAGCCAGGGAATCAGCTCTAATCTCGAGACGATTTGGGGTACATGGGGCTTTCTTCGAGGTGCTGTGTTGCAACTGGTGTTCCTCCAGACTTGGGACGGTGTTCTCGGGGAATCTCTGGAGTTGCCTAAAGGAAGTAAAGCCACTACTCCTGTTTGATGGGGAACACGGGATGGCTCTGGAGCAAATGCAGGGGAATTGGGCCTCGGCTCGAGTTGATTTGCAGTATGGAGCTATTTCGCATTGCTGCGGTGACACAAGGGTCCCTCTAGACTTGTGAGAGTGTTCTTGGGGACTCTCTGGAATGCCATCAAGCAAGTCAAGATTCCTTACGTGTTTGATGGGGAAGACGGAATTGCTCTGCAATGCAGAGCAATCAGGCCTCATCTTGCAGCCAGGGGGAAGTCTCATGGTTTATCTCAAGTTGCGGTGGGAACGTGGGGCATATTCTCGAGTTAAGGTGGGGATAGACTTTCAAAACTCCTGTTTGTTAAGCGACATCAGGACTCTTGTCTAGTTATGAGAGACACCTCAGGAATCTCTTTGAGGCTTGGCAGGGCAATAGGGACGCTTCTTGAAGTGAGGCGGGAGACCCTGGGTCCAATTCCAGTTGCGACAGTGATATTGGGATCCCTATCACATTTCAAGAGGAGTCAGGCATCGTCACCTTCTAAGCATTGAACTCCGCGTGCCTCTCGAGATGTCAAAGGGATGTGAGGCCTCCTGTCGAGATGAGGCGGGGACATAGGGTTTCCTCTAGGTCCTCCACAGGGGATTCAGACATCCCTTCATCTTGTGAGATGAAAGACGAGCCTACATTAAAGCCACTGCAGGGAAATCTGGCCTTCTTTTGAGTCAGGTCATCTTGGTGTTCATTCCACTTCAGGAAGCAAACTCAGGGTCCAACTCACATACATATTGCTGAGAGAAGCCTCCTCTTGAGGTGCTTGCAGAAAGTTGGCATACCTCTTGAGTCGAAGCAGGGAAATCAGCTCTAAATCTCAAGACGATTTGGGGTACATGGGGCTTTCCTCGAGTTGCTGTGTTGCACCTGGTGTTCCTCTACACTTGGGACAGTGTTCTCGGGGAATCTCTGGAGTTGCTTAATGAAGTCATGCCACTTGTGTTTGATGGGGAACGCAGAATGACTCTGGAGCCAATGCAGGGGAATGGGGCAGCATCTCGAGTTGATTTGGGGTAGACGGATCTATTTCCCGTTTCTGCACTAACCTCACGGTCACTCTAGACTTGTTACAGTGTTCTTGGGTACTCTCTGGTGTCCCATCAAGCAAGTCAAGGCTCCTTACATGTTTGATGGGGAACACAGAATTGCTCTGCATGCAATGCAGAGGAACCGGGGCTCATCTCGTGGCCAGGGAGAAGTATCATGGTTTTTCTCGAGTTGCGGTGGGATCCTGGGGTATAATCTCGAGTTACGGTGGGGATGGCCCTTCAAAACTCGGATTTGTTCAGCTATGTCAGGACTCCTGTCTAGTTAAGAGGGACACCTCGGGAATCTCTTCGAGGCTTGGCAGGCAATAGGGACGCTTTTGGAGATGAGGCGGGAGACCCAAAATCCCTTTCCACTTGTGACATGGATATTGGGATTCCTATCACTTTTCAAGAGGAGTCAGGCATCGTCACCTCTTGAAGCAATGAACTCTTGGTGCCTCTCTAGGTATCAAAGTCATGTGAGGCCTCCTGTCGAGATGAGATGGGGAACTAGGGCTTTCTCTAGGGTCTCCACAGGGGATTCAGACATCCTTTCATCTGGTGAGATGAAAGACGAGCCTGCATTAAAGCCACTGCAGAGAAATCGGGCCTTCTTTTGAGTCAGGGCATCTCGGGGCCCATTCCACTTCAGGCAGCAAACTCAGGGTCCAACTTACATACCTATTGCTGAGAGAAGCCTCCTCTAGAGGTGCTTGTGGAAAGTTGGCATACCTCTTGAGTTGAAGCCAGGAAATCAACTCTAATCTTGAGACGATTTGGGGTACATGGCGCTTTCCTCGAGTTGCTGTGTTACGCTTGGTGTTCCTCTAGACTTATGACAGTGTTCTCGGGGATTCCCTGGAGTTGCCTAAAGGAAGTCAAGCGCCTTGTCGTGTTTGATGGGGAAAGTGGGATGGCTCTGGAGCCAATGAAGGGGAATCGGGCCTCATCTCGAGTTGAAATGAGTGAATCACGTGTGAATCACGTGTGCATCAAGTGTGAATCACGTGTCCATCATGTGTGTGTCACGTGTGTGTCACGTGTGCATCACGTGTGTGTGACATGTCCATCACGTGTGAGTCACGTGTTCATCAGGTGTGTGTCACGTGTCCATGACGGGTGAATTACGTGTTCATCACATGTGTGTCACTTGTGTGTCACGTGTGCATCACGTGTGTGCACGTGGGAATCACGTGTGCGTCACGGGTGCGTCATGTGTGCATCACGTGTCCATCACGTGTGCGTCACTGGTGCATCACGTGTCCATCACGTGTGCGTTACGTGTGCGTCACGAGTTCATCATGTGTGCGACATGTGTTCGTCACGTGTTCATCACGTGTGCATCACGTGTGCATCAAGTTTGCGTCACGTGTGAATCACGTGTTCGTCACGTGTGTGTCACGTGTTCATCACGTGTCTATGTGTACATCACGTGTGAGTTACATGTGCGTCTCGTGTGCATCACATGGTCGTCATGTGTGCGTCACGTGTTCGTCACGTGTGTGTCACGTCTGCATCACGTATTCATCACATATGTGTTACGTGTGCATCACATGTGTATCACATGTGCGACACGTGTGCGTCACGTGTTCATCACGTGCGCATCACGTGTGCATCAAGTTTGCGTCATGTGTGAATCACGTGTTCATCACGTGTGTGTCACGTGTTGATCACGTGTCCATCATGTGTGCATCACATGTGCGTCACGTGTGCATCTCGTGTGCATCACGTGTTCGTCACGTGTGCGTCACGTGTGTGTCATGTGTGCATCACGTATTCATCACATATGGGTTATGTGTGCATCACGTGTTCATCACGTGTGAGTCACATGTGTATCACGCGTGAATCACGTGTGCATCACGTGTGCATCACGTGTTCATGACGTGTTCATCACATGTGCCTCACGTGTTATTCACTTGTTCACAACGTCTGTGTGACGTGTGCATCATGTTTTCATCACGTGTGCATCACGTGTTCATCATGTGTGAGGCACGTGTTCATCACATGTGAGTCACGTGTTCTTCACGTGTGAATCATATGTCCATCACATGTGCATCACTTGTGCAACACGTGTTCGTCACGTGTGCGCCACGTGTGCGTCACCTGTGAATCACTTGTTCATCACGTATTCATCACGTGTGTGTTATGTGTGCATCACGTGTTCATCACATGTGTATCACGTGTGAATCACGTGTGCATCACCTGTTCATTACATGTGCATCACGTGTGAATCACGTGTTCATCACGTGTGCCTCACTTGTGCACCACATGTTCATCACATGAGCATCACGTGTGCATCACGTGTTCATCACGTGGGCATCACGTGTGCACCTCATGTGTACCTTGTGTGCATCACGTGTGAATCAGGAAAAGAACTGAATGGGATAGACTAGAGATCTCTTCAAGAAAATTAGAGATACCAAGGGAACACTTCATGCAAAACTGGGTTTGATAAAAGATAGAAATGCTATGGACCTAGCAGAAGCATAAGCTATTAAGAAGATGTGGCAAGAATACACAGAAGTACTGTAGAAAATATCTTCATGACCCAGATAATCACAACGGTGTGATCACTCACCTAGAGCGAGACATCCTGGAGTGTGAAGTCAAGTGGCAATTAGAAAGCATCGTAAGAACAAAGCTAGTGGAGTTGATGGAATTCCAGTTGAAGTATTTCAAATACTGAAAGATGATGCTGTGAAAGTGCTGCACTCATAATGCCTGCAAATTTGGAAATCTCAGCAGTGGCCACAGGACTGGAAAAGGTCAGTTTTCATTCCAAATAGAAAGAAAGGTAATCCCAAAGAATGCTCAAAATACCACACAATTATGCTCATCTCACACGCTAGTAAAGTAATGCTCAAAATTCTCCAAGCCAGGCTTCAGGAATACGTGAACTGTGAACTTCCAGATGTTCAAGCTGGCTTTAGAAAAGGCAGAGGAACCAGAGATCAAACTGCCAACATCTGCTGGATCATTGAAAAAGCAAGAGAGTCCCAGAAAAAAAAATCTATTTCTGATTTATTGACTACACCAAAGCCTTTGACTGTGTGGATCACAATTAACTGTGGAAAATTCTGAAAGAGATGGGACTACCAGACCACCTGACCTGCCTCTTGAGAAACCTGTATGCAGGTCAGAAAGCAACAGTTAGAACTGGACATGGAACAACAGACTGGTTCCAAATAGGAAAAGGAGTACATCAAGACTGTACGTTGTCACCCTGCTTATTTAACTTATATGCCGAGTACATCATGAGAAATGCTGGGCTGGAAGAAGCACAAGCTGGAATTAAGATTGCCAAGAGAAATATCAATAATCTCAGACATGCAGATGACACCACCCTTATGGCAGAAAGTGAAGAAGAACTAAAAAGCCTCTTGATGAAAGTGAAAGAGGAGAGTGAAAAAGTTGGCTTACAGCTCAACATTCAGAAAACTAAGATCATGGCAACAGGTCCCATCACTCCATGGGAAATCGATGGGGAAACAGTGGAAGCAGTGTAAGATTTTATCTTTTTGGGCTCCAAAATCACTGCAGATGGTGATTGCAGCCATGAAATTAAAAGAAAATTACTCCTTGGAAGGAAAGTTATGACCAACCTAGATAGCATAATAAAAAGCAGAGACACTACTTTGCCAACAAAGGTCCCTCTGTTCAAGGCTATGGTTTTTCCAGTGGTCATGTACAGATGTGAGAATTGGACTGTGAAGAAAGTTGAGCACCGAAGAGTTTATGCTTTTGAACTGTGGTGTTGGAGAGGACTCTTGAGAGTTCCTTGAACTGCAAGGGCATCCAACTAGTACATCCTAAAGGAGATCAGTCCAGGGTGTTCATTGGAACGACTGATTCTGAAGCTGAAACTCCCATAATTTGGCCACCTGGTGCGAAGAGCTGACTCATTGGAAAATACCCTGATGCTGTAAGGGATTGGGGACAGGAGGAAAAGGGGATGACAGAGGATGAGATGGCTGCATGGCATCACCGACTCGATGTACATGAGTTCGAGAAATCTCCTGGAGTTGGTGACTGACAGGGAGGCTTGGCGTGCTGTGATTCATGGGGTCCCAAAGAGTCAGACATGACTGAGCGACTGAACGGAACTGAACTGATATGAATAACTAATTAAAAGTAAAGTAAAGTTGCTCAGTCATGTCCAACTCTTTGTGGCCCCATGGACTGTAGCCTACCAGGCTCCTCTGTCCATGGGGTTTTCCAGGCAAATGTACTGGAGTGGGTGGCCATTTCCTTCTCCAGGAGATCTTCCTGACCCAGGGATCTAACCTGGGTCTCCAGCATTGCAGACAGATGCTTTACCATTTGAGCCATATAATTCGATTGCTAACACGTGCAAGGGGCTACTCTTTCTGCCCTCTTCTGATGCCTATGTCAGAAGATTTCTCTATCTCCTTTATACTTTAATACAACTTTATTACACAAAAGCTCTAAGCAATCAAGCCTCGTCTCTGGACCTGAATTGAATTCATCTCCTCTGGAGGCCAAGAATTCCAGTGTCTTTGCGTGGTTCAGCAATACCTTTCAAGATCATCCTGGAGATTCTGGCCATGTACCTCAGGAACATGGTCAGATAGGAGGTCACCCTTGAGACTGTGGGCTTTTGACCCAGGTGCAGGGTGTTGGAGTGGCGGGAATCCTGGATAATTTGCACATGTGACCCCAGGTAAAGGGTCTGGGAGGTAAGGTCACCTTGGAGACTGTGAATATGCTACCCAAGGTGCAGGGTGTGGGAAATAATGTCACCCTGGAGAATGTAGACTTCTAGCACAAGGGATGAGTTCTTGACATTGGGGTCTCATGGGAGACTGGATGATTCCGCTCAGACAGTGTGTGGGGATGGGATTCACCCTGGAGACTGTAGATATGTGATCTCAGGTACAGGATTTCCGAGGGGGTCACCCTGGAGCCTGTGAATATGTGATTCCAGGTGCAGAGTCTGCAAGGGAGTCACCATGGAACCTGTGTTTGTGTGACACCAGGTGAGGTCTACAAAGTTTTGACAAACAGGAGACTGTGGACATGTGACCCCTATTACAGGGTCTTGGAGGGGGGAACCTTTGTGGCCAGGGTCATGGGATGCAAGGTTATATGTCTGGGAGGTGGGGATACCCTGAGAGTATGGAAGTGTGACCCCAGGTACAGGTTCTGGGAGTTGGTGCCATCCTGAAAATGGTGGACATTTCACCCGAGGTATGGTTTCTGGGAGGTGGGGTCACCCTGAAGACTCTGGACATGTGACCCCAAATGCAGGGTCTGGGAGGTAGACTCACCATGGAAAAAGTGGACTTGTGACCCCAGATACAGGATCTTGAGGGTGGGGTCACCTGGAGGCTGTGGACTTGTGACACCAAGTACAGGTTATACAGGGGGCCACCTTCGAGACTGTGGACATGTGATCACAGGTGTATGGTATGGGAAGTTTGGTAACCTAGGAGATTGTGGATATATGACAGTAGGTACAGGGTCTCAGGTATGTCCCCATGGAAAGTGTGGACATGTGACCCCAGGTGCAGGTTTGGGTGGGGTCACCCTGGAGACTGTGGTCATGTGACCCAAAGTTCAGGGTAGGAAAAGGGTTTCACCCTGTAGACTGTGGATCTATGACCACAGGTACAGGATCTGGTGGTAGTCACTGTGGCGATGATGGACGTATGAAACCTAGTACAAGTTCACGGAGGGGGTCACCCTCCAAGACTGTGTACATGTGACCCTCGTTTCAGGGTCTGGGTTGAGGTCACTCTGGAAACTATTTGCCGTGTGACTTAGATGCAGGGTTAGGGGACGCATTTACTTTGAAGATTGTGGTCATGTGACCTCAAATGCACCATTTGGGAGGCAAATCATCTTGGAGACTGGATACGTGACCGTAGATCCAGGGTCTGAATGGGATTCCCCAAGGTGAGATTGTGAATATGTGACTCCAGGTGCAGGGCCTGCGAGGGAGTCACCTTGGAACCTGTGTTTGTGTGACTCCAGGTGGAGGGTCTGGGAAGTGACGACACTCTGGAGACTGTGAACATGTGACCCCATTACAGGGTCTTGGAGGGGGTAACCCTGGCATCCAAGATCATGGGACACCATGTTAAATGTCTTGGCGTGTGGTAACCGAGACTATGGAAGTGGGACCCCAGGTACAGGTTCTGGGAATTGGGGCCAACCTGAGTGACTGTGGATGTTTCACCCTAGGTACAGTTTCTGGGAGGTGGGGTCACCCTGGAGACTCTCGACAAGTGACCCCAAGTGCAGAGTCTGGGAGGGGTCTCACCCTGGAAACAGTGGACTTGTGACCCTAGGTACAGGGTCTTAACGGTAGAGTCATCCTGGAGTCTGTCGACTTGTGACACCAGGTACAGGTTTAGGAGGGGGATCACCCTGGATACTGTGGATGTGTGATCACAGGTGCATGGTATTGGAAGTGGGGAAGTCCAGGAGACTGTATATATGACACTAGGTACAGGGTCTGGGGGATGACACCATGGAGAATATGGACTTGTGATCCCAGGTGCAGGTTCACAAGGTTCAGGGTACAAAATGGGTCTCATCAGGCAGACTGTTGAACTGTGACCACAAGTTCAGGATCTGCTGGTGGTCACTGTGGCAATGGTGATCGTGTGAAATCTGGAACAAGTTCAGGGAAGAGGTCACCCGTGAGACAGTGGACATCACTCTGGAGACTGTGGATGTGTGAGTAAGGTGCAGGGTTAGGGGATGGGGTCACTTTGAAGATTGTGGACATATGACCCCAGATGCACTGATTGGGGAGGCAAGTCATCCTGGATAGTGGGCATTCGACCCTAGATGCAAGGTCTGACCTGGGTCCCCCAAGACACTAGGATATCTGAACCCAGGTACAGGGTCTAGGATGGGGGTGATCCAGGAAACTCTGTATATGTGACCTCAGGTACAGTGTCTGGGAGGTACGGGGTCACTCTGGGGACTGCAGGCATTTAATGGCAGGGAAATGGTCTGGAAGGGGTGTCACCCTGCATGATGTGGATATGTGAGCCCAGGTGCAGTGGGCAAAGTGGGGTTCACGCTGGAAACTGTTGACATGTGACTCCAGGTGCAGGGTATGGGAGGGCGAACATCCTGGAGATTGTGGATGTGTGTAAATAAGCACAGGGTCTGGCAGGGGAGGATTACCCTGGAATCTGTGGCCAAGTCACCAAAGGTATAGGGCATGAGAGGTCGGGTCACACCGGATACTGAGAACATGTGACCCAAGTTACAGAGACCAGGAAGGGGGTCACCACGGAGCCTGTGAATCTGTTAGTACATGTGCAGAGTCTGGGAAATGACATCACACAAAAGTCTAGGGACATGGGATGCCAGGTGAACGGTCTGGGAGGGAGTCACCCTGGAGTCAGTTGACGTGTGACCCTGGGTACAGGCACTTGTGGGTGGGGAAAGCCTCGAGACTGTGGACATGTGATCCCAGTTACTAGCCCTTGAATGTGGGTAAATCCAGGAGACTCTGGACATGTGACCCCAGGTATAGGGTGGGGAAGTTGGAGTCACCCTGGCGACTGTGCCAATGTAATCACGTGTACAGAGTCTGGGGAGGCGTGTATTCCTGGCCAACATGTACATGTAACCCCAGGTAGAGGGTTAGAGATACGGGGTCACCCTGGAGACTGGGGCAATGTGACCAGAATTACAATATTCTGTGAGGTGTAGTCACCCTGGAGACTGCGGAGGTGTGAGACCTGGTGCATGATCTGGGAGGGGTTGCCACCCAGGAGACCATGGATGTGTGACCCTAGCTAGGTTCACGGGCTTGGAATTGGTGTCACCCTAGAACCAGTGGGTGTTTGAACCGAGTACAATTGTTTGACAGGTGGTGTTACCCTGGGCGCTGCGGACATATGAACCCAGGTGCAAGTTCTGGCAAGTGGGGTCACCCTGAGACTATCTACGTGTGACCCTAGGTACAGGGTTTGGGAGTTGGTGAATGTGCCCATGTGACACCATGTACAGTGTCTAGGAGGGTGTTCACCCTAGAGACTGTGGGTATGTGTCCCAAGGTACAGTGTCTGGAGTGTGAGGCCATGCTAGAATCTGTGGACATGTGACACTGGGTGCTGGGGTCAATAGTCCAGCATCTGGAAGACTGTGGTTATGTGAGCCCTGGTACAGTTATTTGGATGAGTCACCTGTGAGATTGTGGATATGTGGCTCCAAGTGCAGGGTCTATGAGGGAGTCATCCTGGAACCTCTGTTTGTGTGCCTGCAGGTGAAGGTTCTGGGAAGTGATGACATACAGGAGACTGTGGACATGTAAACCACATTACAGGGTCTTGGAGGGTGTAACCCTGTGGACCAGGGGCATGGAACAGCCTCAATGTCTATGGAAGAGTGACTCCAGGTACCGTTTCAGGGAGTTGGGACCATCCTGAAAACAGTAGACGTTTATCCCCAGGTAAAGTTTCTGGGAGGTGAGATCACACTGGAGACAGGATTGTGACCCCAGGTATGGGATCTTGAGGGTGGGGTCATCCTGGTGGCTGTGGACTTGTGACACAAGGTACGGGAATGGGATCGGGGTCACCTTGCAGACTGAGCATGTGATCCCAGGTGCATGATATGGGAAGTGGTGTAACCCGGGAAACTGGATATATGACACTACGTATAGGGTCTGCGCAGATATATGACACTAGGTACTGAAGTGGGCAACCCACTCCAGTACTCTTGCTTGGAAAATCCCATGGATGGAGGAGCCTGGTAGGCTGCAGTCTATGGGGTCCCTAAGAGTCAGACATGACTGAGTGACTTCATTTTCCCTTTTCACTCTCATGCTTTGGAGAAGGAAATGGCAACCCACTCCAGTGTTCTTGCCTGGAGAATCTCAGGGATGGGGGAGCCTGGTGGGCTGCCATCTATGGGGTCGCAGAGTTGGACACGACTGGCATGACTTAGCAGCAGCAGCAACAGCAGCAGCAGTACAGGGCCTGGGGGATGTCACCATGGAGAGTATGGACATGTGACCCCAGGTGCAGGTTTGGCAGGGATGACCCTGGAGACTGGCTAGGTGAACCAAGGTTTAAGGTACAAAATGGTCTTACCCTGCAGACTGCGGACCCTGACCACAGGTACAGGATCTGGTGGTGGTCACTTTGGAGATGGTGCATGTGTGAAACCTGATAGAAGTTCAAGGAGGGGGTCAATATGGAGAAGGTGGAGGTGTGACCCTATGTGCAGGGTCTGGAGTGAGGTCATTCTGGAAACTGTGGCTGTGTGACTAAGGTTCAGGGTTAGGGACTGGGGTCACTTTGCAGAATGTGGACATGTGACTCCACATGCACCGTTTGAGTCATCCTGGAAACTGTGGACAAGTCACCAAAGTACAAGGTATGAGAGGTGGTGTCACACTGGAGACTGAGGACATGGGATCCAAATTACAGGGTCTGGGAAGGGGATCACCATGGAGACTGTGGATCTGTGACCACAGGTATAGGGTCTGGGAAGTGATATCACACAGGAGACTGTGGACATAGGATGCCAGGTGAAGGGTCTGGGAGGGAGTCACCCTGGAGTCTGTGGACGTATGACCCCAGGTAAAGGCTCTTGAGGGTTGGGAAAGCCTGGTGACTGCGACCTGTGACCCCAGGTACAGGGTTGGGAATATAGCATCGCCCTGGAGACTGTGCAAATGCGACCCCAGGTACAGGGTCTGGGGAGAGGTGTCATCCTGGACACTGTTGATATGTAACCTCAAGTACAGTGTCTGAGATATAGGGTCACCCTGGAGACTGAGGCCATGTGGCCAGAGGTACAATAGTCAGTGAGGTGGGTTCACCTTGGAGACTGTGGATGTGTAACCCCAGCTGCAGTGTCTGGGAGGGGTGTCAACCTGGAGACTGAGGACATGTGAGACCAGGTGCATGATCTGGGAGGGGTTGCGACCCAGAAGACTATGGATCTGTGTCCCCAATATCAGACTTTGGTGTGGATGTTACCATGGAGACTGTGGATGTTTGACACCAGGTGAAGGGACAGGGAAGGGCATCACCCTCGAGACCCTGGAGGTAGGATCCCAGGTTCAGAGTCTGGGAAGGGAGTTCTTCAGGAGTCTGTGGAAATGTTATGTCAGAAAAAGGGCCTGCAGTGGTTACCCTGGTGACTATGTACATGTGACACATAATACAAATACTGAGATTGGGGGTCATCCTGCAGACTGGAGAAATGTAACCACAGGTGCAGATTCTGAGGACGGGGTCACCTTGGAGACTGTTGACATGTGACATCAGGTGCTTCATCTTGGAGGTAGATCATTCTGGAGATTCTGGACATGTGACCCCAGGAACAGGGTCTGAGAGGGGGTCACCCTTGAGATTGTGGGCTTTTGACCCAGGTACAGCATGTTGGAAGGGTGGTAACCCTGGAGAATGTGCACATTTGACACCATGTACAGGCTCTGGGAGGTGAGTTCACCCTGCTGACTATGGCTATGTGACCCAAGGTGTGACTCTGGAGACTGTGGATATGTGATCCAAGGTGTGAGTCTGGAGACTATGGATATTTCTCACCCAAATCAGGTCTGGGGATGGGGATCACACTGGAGGCTGTAGATATGTGACCCCAGGTGCAGGGTCTGCAAGAGGTACACCCTGGAGCCTGTGGATATGTGACCCTGGGTGCAGGATCTGGGTGCTTGGGTCACCCTGGAGACTGTGGTCATGTGAGCCCCAGTGTGGGGTTTTGAATGAGTCACCCTGGAGACTGTGGATAAGTGACTCCAGGTGCAGGGTCTGCAAAGGAGTAACCTGGAAACTGTGATTGTGACTCTAGGTGAAGGGTCTGGGAAGTGACGACACACAGCAGACTGTGGACATGTGATCCCCATTACAGGGTCATGGAGAGGGTAACCTTGGCTAACAGGGACATGGGAAACCAGGTTCAATGTGTGGGAGGTGGGGTAACCCTTAGAATTTGGAAGTGTGACCCCAGCTACAGGTTCTGGGAATTGGGTCCATCCTTAAAACTGTGGATGCTTCACACCAGTAGCTTCGGGGAGGTGGGGTCACCCTGAAGACTCTGGACATGTGACCACAAGTTCAAGTTCTTGGAGGTGGACTCGACATGGAAATAGTGGACTTGTGACCCCAGGTACAGGATCTTGAGGGTAGGGTCATCCTGGAGACTGTGGATTCGTGACACCAGGTATAGATTTTGGAGGGTTCACACTGGAGACTCTGGATGTATGTTTCTCTGCAGGAGAGCTCCAGTGAACCTAGGTCTGTCTGAAAAATTCTTGGATCATGTGGGGAAACACCCTGTGCGTTAATCTGGACACCCAGGTTCAAATTTGCATATTTTTCTCGGGTGGCCCTAAAGTGGTGTAACCTATCCACATCTTGAAAATCCGTCCAATTGCCATTTTCTTACTTTTGACAGAGCTAACTTTGTTCCACCCCTGGGGTTTCTGAAGCACATGGGCGGCTCGCAACTCCTATCTTTGGGCCTATTTACACTGGAGTGTCACCTTACAGAGGTGACCACAGTAAGGGACCCAGCACTCTGAAACATATTCCCACAGTCTGCTTCCTCAAGGGCAGTACCAGTATCACCTAGATATGTGTTTGAAAGGTGGGAAAATGCACCAAGACACAGGGCACAGGCTCTCGAATTTAGGTCCTCTGAGCAGAACTAGAGGGTTCATGTCTTAGGAGCTAAAGAGTTCCTGCAAGGGACAGGTTTGAAAACACACTCTCTGTGGGTGCCTTTCCTTCCTTGAAGAAATATAGGTTTGCCAGTATCCTGCGAACTGAGAGTCACACAGTGCTTGAAAAGTGCTCGCTTAGACATGAGTTTTCAATGGTAATTTCCACTTGGGGCTGTAGTCAAACAGAGGGGTTCCACACTCACTGGGAAAGACAAGGCAATATCTAAATGTCTGTTCCATCCCGTTTTCTCTGTAGGAGAACTCTAGTGAACGTAAGTCTGTCTGGAAAATTCTTGGATCCTTTGGGGACACACCCTGTTTGTGAACCAGGATACCAGAATGAGGGGGCACAATTTGTGTTTCTCTCTGTGGACCTTAAAGCAATGTAGCCTAGCAACAGCTTGAAAATCCATCCACTTGCTCTTTTCTTGATTCTGAGAGAGCTAGATTTGCTCCTTCCTTTTTGATTTCTGAAGCAAGTGGGTGAATTTCAACTCCCAGCTGTGGGCCTTTTTACAGTGGAATGCCACCTCGCTGAAGTGAGTATAGTGAGGAACCTAGCCCTCTTGGACACACTCTCGCAGACTGCTTCCTCATGTGCAGTACTGGTATAACCTAGGAATGGCTTTGCAAGGCTTGGAAAGTGCAGGGCGAAACATGGCCTTGACTCTGGAATTTAGTTCCTCTGAGCACTACTGGAGGCCTCCCATCTGGGAAGCTAAACAGTTCCTGCAAGATAGAGGGTTGAGAATACACTCTCTTTTGATGCCTTTCTTTCCTTGAGGGAAGATATCTTTCCCTGCATTCTGTGAACTGAGAGTCACACACTGCTTGAAAAGTGCTTGCTTGGAGGTCATCTTTCAGGGGCACTTTCTCCTTGAGTCTGTGACAATAGGGAGGGGCAAACCAACTTCCAATGTCTGTTCCATCCCATTTTCCCAGCAGGAGAGGTCTAGTGAGCCTAGTTCTGTGGAAAATTCTTGGATCCTGCTGGGACACACCCTGTGTTTGAACCTGGATACCTGACCTACAGGGCACAATTCACATTTTTCTCTCAGGGGGCCCTAAAGTGGTTCGGCCTAGCAACAGCTTGAAAATCCGTCCAATTGCTCTTTTCTTACCTCTGACAGAGCTAGCTTTGCTCTACCTTTTGGGGTTTCTGAAGCAAGCGGGTGGCTCACACCTTGGAGCTTTGAGCCTGTCACTGGAATGTCACCTCACACAGTTGACCACAGTAAGGCACTCAGCCCTTTCAGACACACTCCTGCTGCCAGCTTTCTCATGGTCAGTACCGTTATGATCTAGGAATGTGTTTGTCAGACTCGGAAATTACAGGGAGACACACGGCCCTGACTCAGGAATATAGGTCCTCTCAGCAGACCTGCTGGTCTCATGTTTTAGAAGCTCAAAATTTCCTGCAAGATAGAGGTTTGAAAACACACTCTCTGTGGACGTCTTTCCTTCCTCAAAGGAAGATAGCTTTCTTCACATTCTGCGACCTGAGAGTCACACTCTGCTTGAAAAGTGCTTGCTTGCGAGTCTATTTTCAGTGGCAATCTCTCCTTGAGGCTGTGACCATAAGTAGCGGCCCCACACTCACAGGGAAAGGCAAAGCAACATCCAAATGGTTGTTCCAACCAGTTTTCTCTGTAGAAGAACTCTGGGGAGCAAAGGTCTGTCTGGAAATTTCTTGAATCACGAGGGAACACATCCCGTGTGTGAACGTGAATAAAGGGCCTAGGGTGCACAATTTGTATTTATCTCTCTGGAGCCATAAAGAGGTGTGGCTAGCAATTGCTTGAAAATCCACCCAATTACTTTTTTCTTACTTCTGACAGTGCAAACTTTAGTCCACCATTCAAGATTTCTGAAGCAAGTTGATGGCTCACAACTCCTGGTCACGTGCCGATTTGCCATGGAAAGTTACCTCATCTAGGTAAGCACAGTATGGTACTCAGCACCCTCAGACACACACCTGAAGCCTGTTTTCTCATGAGCAGACCTGGCGTTACTCAGAAATGTGTTTACAAAGCTCAGAAAATGCTCAAAAACACACTGCCCTTGCTCTGAAATTTAGGTCCTCTGTACCAACCTAGAGGTCTCATATCTTAGTATCTAGACAGTTCCTCATATAGAGAGCCTGTTTCCTCATGGGCAGTCCTGGTATGACCAAGAAATGTATTTACAAAGCTCAAAAAGTGCAGGAAAACACATTGCCCTGACTTTGGAATTGAGGTCCTCTGGGCAAATATGGAGAATTCACATCTTTGAAGCTAGACAGTTCCTAATAGACAGATTCTTGAAAACACACATTTCCTTCCTCAATGGAACGTAGGTTTCCAGTATTCCATGTCCATAGAGTCACATACTGCTTGAAAACACTTGTTGGAAGTCCTTTTTCATTAGCAATTGCTCCTGATAGTGTGACCATAGGGAAGGCCACCAAACTCACAGGAAAAGGAAAAGCAACAACCAAAGGTCAGTTCCATCATGTTTTCTCTGTAGTGGAGATTCAGTGTGCCTAGGTCTGTCTGGGAAATTCTTGGATCCTGAGTGGACACATCCTAGGTGTGAACATGGACAGTGGACCTTGGTGGCAAAATTCACCTTTCTCTCTCAGTTGGCCAAAAACAGTAGAGCATAACAACTACCTGGAAATGCATTTAGCTGCTGGTTTCTTACTTCTGGCAGTGATCACTTGGTACACCCTTTGGGATTTCTGAAGCAAGTAAGCAGCTAGCAACTCGTAGCCGCTCGCCCAATTACAGTGGAATGCTACATCATCTTGGTAAGCGCAGCATGGCACCCAGCAATCTCAGAAATCTTCCTGCAGCCTGTTTTTTCTTAAGGGCACTTCTGGTATGACCTAGGAATGTGTTTACAATGCTCAGAAAGAGTTCAGTTCCGTTCAGACGCTCAGCTGTATTCGACTCTTTGGGACCCCATGAATCGAAGCACACCAGGCCTCCCTGTCCATCACCAACTCCCGGAGCTTACACAAACTCATGACCATCGAGTTGGTGATGACATCCAGCCATCTCATCCTCTGTCATCCTCTTCTCCTCCTGCCCCCAAGCCCTCCCAGCATCAGGGTCTTTTCCAATGAGTCAACTCTTCACATCAGGTGGCCAAAGTACTGGAGTTTCAGTTTCAGCATCAGTCTTTCCAATGAACACCCAGGACTGATCTCCTTTAGGATGGACTGGTTGGATGTCCTTGCAGTCCAAGGGACTCTCAAGAGTCTTCTCCAACACCACAGTTCAAAAGCATCAATTCTTCAGTGCTCAGCTTTCTTCACAGTCCAACTCGTACATCCATACATGACCACTGGATAAACCATAGCCTTGACCAGATGGAGCTTTGTTGGCAAAGAAATGTCTCCACTTTTTAATATGCTATCTAGGTTGGTCTTAAACCTTCCAAGAAGTAAGCATCTTCTAATTTCATGGCTGCAATCACCATCTGCAGTGATTTTGGAGCCCCCAAAAATAAAGTATGACACTGTTTCTACTGTTTCCCAATCTCTTTCTCATGAAGTGATGGGACCAGATGCCATGATCTTAGTTTTCTGAATATTGAGCTGTAAGCCAACTTTTTCACTCTCCTCTTTCACTTTCATCAAGAGGTTTTTTAGTTCCTCTTCACTTTCTGCCATAAGGGTGGTATCATATGCATATCTGAGGTTACTGATGTTTTTCCTGGCAGTCTTGATTCCAGCTTGTGCTTCTTCCAACCCAGTGTTTCTCATGATGTACTCGGCATATAAGTTAAATAAGCAGGGAGACAATATACAGCCTTGACATACTCCTTTTCCTATTTGGAACCAATCTGTTGTTCCATGTCCAGTTCTAACTGTTGCTTCCTGACTTGCACATAGGTTTCTCAAGAAACAGGTCAGGTGGTCTGGTAGTCCCATCTCTTTCAGAATTTTCCACAGTTTATTGTGATACACACAATCAAAGGCTTTGGCGTAGTCAATATAGCAGAAATATATGTTTTCTGGGACTCTCTTGCTTTTTCAATGATCCAGCAGATGTTGGCAGTTTGATCTCTGGTTCCTCTGCCTTTTCTAAAACCAGCTTGAACATCTGGAAGTTCACGGCTCATGTATTGCTGAAGCCTGGCTTGGAGAATTTTGAGCATTACTTTACTAGCGTGTGAGATGAGTGCAATTGTGCAGTAGTTTGAGCATTCTTTGTTATTGCCTTTCTTTGGAATTGGAATGAAAACTGATCTTTTCCAGTCATGTGGCCACTGCTGAGTTTTCCAAATTTGCTGACCTATTGAGTACAGCACTTTCACACCATCATCTTTTAGGATTTGAAATAGCTTAACTGGAATTCCATCACCTCCACTAGTTTTGTTTGTAGTGATGCTTTCTAAGGCCCACTTGACCTCACATTCCAGGACGTCTGGCTCTAGGTGACTGATCACGCCATCATAATTATCTGGGTCATGAAGATCTTTTTTTGTACAGTTGTTCTGTGTATTCTTGCCACCTCTTCTTAACAGCTTCTGCTTCTGTTAGATGCATAGCATTTCTGTCCTTTATTGAACCCAATCTTCGCATGGAATGTTCCTTTGGTATCTCTAATTTTCTTGAAGAGATCTCTAGTCTTTCCCATTCTGTTGTTATTCTCCATTTCTTTGCATTGATCAGAGTAAGGCTTTCTTATCTCTCCTTGCTATTCTTTGGAACTCGGCATTCAAATGGTGCAGGCTGTGACGGACCATGCAGAAGCATGGCCATGAGGAGCTATCTCTCGCCCAAGGTCAGAGGTAGTGGCTGAGGGGAGCCACCCCATGTCCGAGACCAGGGGCAGCGGCCGAGAGGAGCTACCTCATGCCTGAGGTCAGGGGAGGTGGCTGAGATGAGCTACCCCATGCCCAAGGTCAGGGGCTGTGGCCAAGAGAAGCAATCCCACATCCACAGAGCAGCAGCTGCACGGGTGCAGGAGGACCGAGAGGAGCTACTCCACATTCAAGGTCAGGAGGGGCGGCCTGAGGAGATACCCATTGTCCAAGGTAAGGAGGAGTGGCTGTGCTTTGCTGGAGCAGCTGTAAAGAGATACCCCACGTCCAAGGTAAGAGAAACTCAAATAAGATGGTAGGTGTTGTGAGAGGGCATCAAAGGGCAGACACTGAAATCATAATCACAGAAAACTAGCCAATCTGATCACATGGACCATAACCTTGTCTAACTCAATGAAACTAAGCCATGACGTGTGGAGCCACCCAAGACGGACGGGTCATGGTGGACAGGTCTGACAGAATGTAGTCCACTGGAGAAGGGAATGGCAAACCACTTCAGTATTCTTGCCTTGAGGACCCCATGAACAGTATGAAAAGGCAAAATGATAGGATACTGAAAGAGGAACTCCCCAGGTCGGTAGGTGTCCAATATCCTACTGGAGTTCAGTGGAGAAATAACTCCAGAAAGAATGAAGGGATGGAGCCAAAGCAAAAACAATACCCAGTTGTGGATGTGACTGGTGATAGAAGCAAGGTCCAATGCTGTAAAGAGCAATATCGCATAGGAACCTGGAATGTTAGGTCCTTGAATCAAGGCAAATTGGAAGTGGTCAAACAGGATGTGGCAAGAGTGAATGTCGACATTCTAGGAATCAGCAAATTATAATGGACAGGAATGGGTGAATTTAACTCAGATGACCATTATATCTACTACTGTGGGCAGGAACCGCTTAAAAGAAATGGAGTAGCCATCATGGTCAACAATCGAGTCCAAAATATGGTACTTGGATGCAATCTCAGAAAGTGTAGGGAAATACAATGCTCTGACTCTGGAATTTGGGTCCTCAGGGCAAACCTGGAAGTCTCACATCTTTGAGTCTATACAGTTTGTGATACACAGAGGCCTGATAAAACACTCTCTGTTGATGCCTTACCTTCCTGGATGGAACATAATTTTCCCAGCTTTTTGTGTGCTCAGAGTCACAAACTGCTTGAAAAGGCTTGTTAGAAGTAATTTTTCAGTAGCAAATTCCCCTGATGTTGCGACCTTAGGGAAGACCGCCACACCCACAGGAAAAGGCAAAGGATCATCCAGACGTCTGCTCAATCACGTTTTCTTGATAGGAGCAATCCATTCAACCTAACTGTCTAGAATGCTCATGGATACTGTTCCTACACACCCTATGTTTGAACCTGGATACTGGACCTTGGCAGCAAAATTTCCATTGTTTTCTCAGTTGACCCTAAAACGGTTAAACCTAGTTACTGCCTGAAAATGCATCTACTTGCTGTTTCCTTACTTCTGACAGTGATAGTGTTGGTGCACCCTTTGGGATTTATGAATCAAGCAGTAGGCTCTCCACTCCAAGCCACTGGCCCCTTTCCAGGGAGATGTCATCTCATCTAGGTTAGCACAATATGTCACCCAGCACTCTGAGACACACTCTTGCAGCATGAATTTTATGGTCAGATCTGGTTTGACCTAGGAATGTGTTTACAAATCTCAGAAAGTGGTGGGAAACACACTGCCCTGACTCTGGTATTTAGGTCCTCTGGGAAACTTAGAGGACTCACATGTTTGAATCTAGACAGTTCATGACAGGTAGAGGCTTGATAACATATTCTCTCGAGATGCCTTTCCTTCCTCAAAGGAATATAGCTTTCTCAACATTCTGTGTGCTGAGTGTCACACACTCCTTGAAAACGCTTGTTGGAGGTCATTTTTCATTAGCAATTTCCCCTGGAGGTGTGACTGTAGGGAAGGCGCCACACTCACAGATAAGTTCAAAAGCACTTCCAAACATCTGTTCAATCACGTTTTCTTGGTGGGGCCATTCATCAGTGTAAGTCTATTTAGAAAATCCGTGGACACTGCGGGGAAACACCTATGTTTGAATCTGGATACCAGACGTTGGTGTTAAAATGTGCATTTTTCTCTCACTTGGCCCTAAAAGAGTGCCGCCGAGCAACTGCTTGAAATTCCATCTGAATGTTGTTTTCTTCCTTCTGACAATGCTAGCTTTGGTTCACCCTTTGGGATTTTTGAAGCATGTGAATGACTTGCAACTCCTAGCTGCAGGCCCATTTCCAGTGGAATGACACCTCATCTATGTGACCACAGTATTTCACCCAGCACAGTCTGATACACTCCCTCAGCATCCTTCCTTAGGAGCAGACCTGGTATGCCCTAGGAATGCATTTAGAAGTCTCAGAAAGTGCAGCAAGACACACTGTCCTGACTCTGGAACTTAGGTCCTTTAATCAGGCCTGAGCTCTCACATCTTAGAAGCTGAACAGTTCCTGCTATAAAAAACACACTCTCTGTTGATGCCTTTCCTTCATTGAAGGAACATAACTTTCCCAATGTACTGTGTGCTGAGAGTCACACACTGCTTGAAAACATTTGCTTGGAGTTCATTTTTCAGTGGCAATTTCCCCTGAGACTGTGACAGTAGGGAAGCGCCCACAATCACAAGACAAGCAAGCATCCAAATACCTGTTCCATCACGTTTTCTCTGTTAGAGAGGTCCAGTGAACCCAGGTCTATCTGGAAAAGTTTGGATCCTGTGGGGTCACATCCTGAGTGTGAACCTGAATACAGGACAAAATTCACCTTTTTCTCTCAGTTGGCACTAAAATGGTTTGGCATAGCCACTGCTTAAATATCCATCCAGTACTTGTTTTCTTATTTCTGACAGTGACAGATATGGTTCACCCATGTAGTTTCTGAAGCAAGCAGTCTGCTTGCCACTTCTATCTGGTGGTCCCTTTCCTGTGAAATGTCACATAATATAGGTAGCACCACATGGCACCCAGCTCTCTCAGACACACTCTGACAGCCTGTTTCCTCCTTGGCAGCCCTGGTATGACCTAGGAATGTATTTACAAGGCTCAGAGATTGTATGGAAACATATCTCCTGACTCGGGATGTTAGGTCATCTGGGCAAGACTGGAGGTCTCACGTCTTACAATCTAGACAGTTCCTAATAGATAGAGGCCTGGAAACACACTCTCTGGTGACGCCTTTCCTTACTCAAAGGGCCATTGCTTTCCCAACATTTTAGGGCCAACCTAGAGGAAAATGCGAAATTTGCCACCAAGGTCCATTACCCAGGTTCACACACAGGATGTGTCCCCACAGCACTGAAGAATTTTCAAGACAGACCTAGGCTAACCCTAACCCTAACCCTAACCCTAGGATCTCTCCTACAGAGAAACATGATGGAACAGACGTTTGGATGATGTTTTGCCTTTTCCTGTGAGTGTGGTGGACTTCCCTATGGTCAAACCATCAAGGGAAATTGCTACTGAAAAACAACTTCCAGGCAAGCATTTTCAAGCAGTATGTGACTCTCAGCACACAGAATGCTGGGAAAGCTACGTTCATTTGAGGAAGGAAAGGCATCAATAGAGAGTGTGTTTTCAGGCCTCTATCTATCAGGATCTGTCTATATTCTAAGATGTGAGATCTCCAGGCTTGTCCAGAGGACCCATCTTCCAGAGTCTGGGCAGTGTTTCCCTGCAAATTTTGAGCCTTGTAAGCACATTCCAAGATCACTCAGGAATGCCCATGATGAAACAAGCGATGGAAGAGTGTCCGTGTGTGCTGTGTGTCATTCTGCCCTTACCAAATGAACTGACATTCCACTGGAAATGGGCCAGGGACTAGGAGTTATGAACCGCCTGTTGCTTCAGAAATCCAGAAAGCTAGAACAAAGCTATCATTGTCAGAAGTAAGAAAACAGATATTAAATGAACTTTCAAGCAGTTGTTAGGCCACAACGTTTTAAGCCCAATGGAGAGGATAATGCAAATTTTGCCACCAAGATCTGCTATCAAGATTCACATTCATGATGTGTCCCTGCAGTATCCAAGAATTTTCCAGATAGGACTAGGCTCACTATATCTCACCTACAGAGCAAACGTGATGGAACAGACATTTGAATGTGGTTCCCTTTTACTGTGTTTGTGGGGCTTTCCCTCCAGTCACATCTTCAGGGGAAATTCTTAGTGATAAATGACCTCCAAGCAAGTGTGTGACACTCAGGAAGCAGAATGTTGGGAAAACAATGTTCCTTCAAGGAAAGACAGGCATCAGCAGAGAATGAATTTTCAGTCCTTTATCTATCAAGAATTGTCTAGATTTCTAAGATGTGAGACCTCCAGTCTTACCCTGAGGACCTAACTTGCAGAGTCAGGGCAGTGTGTTTCCCTGCACTAACCCAGGCTTTTAACCACCTTCCTACATCATCCCAGAACTGCCCATGAGGAAACAGGCTGCAGGAATGTGTTCAGACTGCAGGGTGCCATGCTGTTGTTACCCAGGTGAGGTGACATTCCATTGCAAATAGGCCATCAGCAGCACTTGCAAGCTGCCTTCTTGCTTCTGAAATCCCAAAGGTGGGTCAAAAGTGACCACTGTTAGAAATTAAAAAAAAAAAAAAGCAATTGTATGGATTTTCTAGCAGTTGCAAATTTGACCATCAAGTTCCGGTATCCACTGTCAGACTCAGGAGGTGTCTCTGCTGTATCTACCCATATTTCACAAAGACCTAGGCTCACTGGCTGCTCTGATAGAGAAAATGTGATGGAACAGATGTTTGGATCTTGGATTGCCTTACCCTGTGAGTGTAGAGGACATCCTTACTGTCACAACATCACAAGAAATTGCTACTGAAAAATGACCTGCAAGCAAACGGTTTCAAGCAATGTGTGACTCTCAGTTCACAGAATACTGGGAAAGTACTGTTTCTTCGAGGAAGGAAGGGTATCAACAGAGAGTGTGTTTTCAGGGCTCTATCTATGAAGAACTGTCTTGATTCTAACAAGAGCCCTCCAGCCTTCCCAGAGAACGGAACTTCCAGAGTCAGGGCAGTGTCTTCCTTGCCCTTTTAATGCTTTGTAAACATATTCCTAGGTCACACTGGGACTGTCCATGAGGACACAGACTGTGGGCGTGTGTCTGAGTATACAGAGGGGCCCTTATGTGCTTACTTAGATAAGGTGACATTCCACTGGAAATAGGCCCATGACTAGGAGTGGTGATCTCCTTGCTTGCTTCAGAAATCCCAAAGGGTGAACCAAAGTTATTGCTCTTCAAAGTAAGAAAACAGCAATTAGATGGATTTTCAAGCAGGTGCCAGGCCACACAGTTTTAGGACAAACCGAAAGAGAAATGTGAATTGTGCCACCAGTTCCAGTATCCAGGTTCACACTTAGGATGTGGTCCTGCAGTATACACGATTTTCCAGACAGACCTAGGCTCTCTGGATCACTCCTAGAGACAAAATGTGATGCAACAGAAGTTTGGATGTTGGTTTGCCTTTTCCAGTGAGTGTGGGGGCCTTCCCTAAGGTTACACTGTCAGAGGAAGTTTCTACTGAAAAATGACCTCCAAAGAGCGTTCTCAAGCAGTGTGTGATCCCCAGCACAGAGAATGCAGGGAAAAGTATGTTTCTTCAAGGAAGAAAAGGCATCAACAGAGAGTGTGTTATTAGGCCTATATCTATTAGTAACTGTCTAGAATCTAACATTGACCTCCAGGCTTGTCCAGGGGACCTAACTACCAGAGTCAAGGCACTATTTTTCCTACACCTTCCAAGCCTCCCAAAGACATCCTAGCTCATATAGGGATGGCCCATGAGGAAACAGACTGTAGGAGAGTGTCTGAGATTGTATGGTACCAATACTGTGCTTACCTAGATGAGATGACATTCCTCTGGGAATGGGCCAGAGGGTAGGAGTGGTGAGTCGCCTGCTTGATTCAGAAATCCCAAAGGATGGACCAAAGCTATCATTGTCAGAAGGAAGAAAACAGCAATTGGATGGATTTCCAAGCAGTTGCAAGGCCGTAGCATTTTCCCAAATCAAGAGAAAAAATATTATTTTTGCCCCAAAAATCCGGTATCCATGTCCAGACTCAGGATGTCTCCATGCAGTATCCACAAAGTTTCCAGACAGAACTAGTCTCAGTGGATCGATCCTACTGAGAAAATGTGATGGAACAGACGTTTGAATGCTAATTTGTCTTTCTCTAAAAATGGAGAGTGCGGCATCCCCATGGTCACACCATCAGGGGAAAGTGCTACTGAAAAATGACCTCCATGCCAGCATATTCAAGCCGTGTGTGTTTCTCTGCACACAAAATGTTTGGAAAGTTATGTTCCTTCAAGAAAAGAAATGCATCAACAGAGAGTGCTTTCAGCCCTCTATCTATCAGGAGCTGTCTACATTCTAAGTCGTGAGACCTTCAGTCTTTCCTAGGGATCCTAACACCCAGAGTCAGGGCAGTGTGTTTCCATGAACTTTTCAAGCCTTGTAAACACTTTCCAAGTATACACTGGGACTGCTCCTGAAGAAACAGGCTGCACGAGTGTATCCGAGTGTGTTGGGCAGCATACTGTGCTTACCTGCATGAGGTGCCAGTACAATGGAAATCAGTTAGTGGCTGGAGTGGTGAGCAACCTGCTTGCTTCAGAAATTCCAAAGGGTGGACAAATCTATCACTGTCAAAAGTAAGAAAACAGCAATTGGATGGATTTTCAAGGATTTGCTACACTGCACCATTTTAGAACCAATGTGGTCCCAAAATGAGTGTGGGAGATGAAAATGAGAATTTTGCCACCAAGTTCATATATACAAGTTCACACTCATGATGTGTCCCCACAATACCCACGAATTCTCCAGACAGACCTAGGCTCACTTGATCGCACCTAAAGGCAAAATGTTATGGGGTACACGTTTGGATGTTGGTTTGCCTTTCCCAGTGAGTGTGGGAGCCTTCCCTACCATTGCACCTTCAGGGGAATTTTCTACTGACCAATGGCCTACAAGCAAGTGTTTTCAAGCACCGTGTGACTCTCAGCACACAGAATGTTGGGAAAGCTATGTTCCTTCGAGGACGGAAAGGCATCCATACGGAGTGTATTTTTAGGCCTCTATCTATCAGGAACTGTCTAGAACTCAAGGCATGAGACTTCAAGGCTTTCCCAGGGTCCTAACTTCCAGAGTTAGGGTACTGTGTTTCCCTGCACCTTCCAAGGCTTTAAACACATTCCTTATTCAAACTGGGCCTGCCCATGAGGAAACAGGATGCAGGAGTATGTCTGAGAGGGCTGGGTGCCATACAGTGCTTAACTAGATGAAGTGACATTACACTGGAAATGGGCCAGCAGATAGGAGTAGTGAGCCGCCTGCTTGCTTTAGAAACCTCAAAGGTTTGACCAATGTTATCACTGTCATTATTAGGAAGAGACCAATTGGATGAATCTTCAGGCAGTTGCTAAGGCCGCACTCTTTTAGATCCAACCGACAAAATTTGCTAATTTTGCCAACAGATTCAAGGATGCAGATTCACACTCAGTATGTGTCCCTGTAGTATCCAAGAATTTTCCAGACAGGCAGAGGATCATTGGATCTCTCCTAAAGAGAAAACTTTATAGAATAGACATTTGGTTGGTTGTTTTCTTTTTCCTGTGAGTTTGGGGGTCTTCCCTACAGTAACACAGTCATGGGAAATTGTTACTGAAAAATCACCTTCAAGCAAGGATTTTCAACCAGTGTGTTACTCTCATCACACAGAAATCTGGGATAACTATGTTACTTAAATGCATGAAAGACATAAAAGTGGGTGTTTTTCAGGCATCTATCTGTCAGGAACTATCTAAAGTCTAAGATGTGAGAACTCCAGGTTTGCACACAGGGCCTAATTTCCAAAGTCATAGCCAGTATATTTCATTGCACTTTCAGAGCCTTATGAACACATTCCTGGCTCCTATTGGGTCTGATTCAGAGGAAACTGGCTGTGAAATTATCTAAGATTGCTGAGAGCCATACTGTTGTTACCTAGATTATTTGACATTTTAATGGAAATGATCCAGCTCGATGGGGTTGCAAGCCACCTGCTTGTGTCAGAAACCTGAAAGATTTGACCAAACCTATTGATGTCAGAAGTAGGAAAATATCAATTGGAAGGATTTTCAGGCAGCTGCCAGCGCACATCCTGTTAGTGCCAAAAGAGAGACAATGCTAATTTTGCCAAGAAGGTCAAATATTCAGGTTCACAGTCAGTATGTTTCCCTTGCAGTATCCAAGAAATTTCCAGAGAGACCTGGGGCCATTGGATCCTTCTGACAGAGAAAAATTGATGGAAGAGACATTTTGATGTTTGCTTGCTTTTCCCTGTGAGTGTGGGAGCCTTCCCTAGTGTAACACACGTGAGGGGAAATTTTTACTTAAAAATGACTTTCAGGCAAGGGTTTCCACTTAGCGGGTTACTCTTAGCAAACAGAATGCTGGGACAACTGTGTTCACTCGTGGAATGAGCGGCAATGAATAGGGTGCTTTTCAGGCATCTCTCTATCCATGACTGCTGTCTGGATTCTAAGATGTGAGAAGACCACGCTTCCACAGATGCCCTAAATTCCAGAGACACAGCCAGTAAGTTTCCCTGAACTTTCCATGGTTCATGAGCACAGTACTCTATCTTACTGGGACACACCATGAGGAGAGAGTCTGGAGGAGTGTGTCTGACACAGCTGAGTGCCATACTGTTTCTAAGTAGTTTAATTGGCATTCCAATGGAAATGATCTTGCCACAAGGAGTTGCACGCTGCCTGCTTGCTTCAGCAATTCCAGTGTTTTGACCAAAGCTATTGCTGTCGTTAGTGGGAAAAGAGCAAGTGTACTGATTTTCAAGGAGTTGCTAAACCCCAGCCTACTGTGGCCAACACAGAGAAAATTCTAATTTGCCAACAAGGTCCAGAATCCAGGTTCACACTGAGCATGTGTCCAAGCACTATCCAAGAATTTTCCAGACAGACTTAGGATCACTGGATCCCTCCTACAGGGGACTTCACGGAACAGATGTTTTGACATTTGTTTACTTTTCTCTGTCAGTGTGGGGGCATTTCCCATGGTAACACAGGGGAGGGGAAATTGTTACTTCAAAATGACTTCCAGGCAAGAATTTCCAAGCAGTCTGTCACTCTCAGCAAACATAATGCTGTGACATCTGTGTTTCTTTGAGGAATGAAAGGCAAAAAATAAAAAGGAGTGTATTTCAGACATCTATCAGAAACTGTCTAGATTCTAAAATGTTAAAACTCCAGATTTGCACAGAGCACCTAATTTTCAGAGTCACAGCCAGTATGTTTGCTCACATTTCTGATACTAGCGAACCCATTCCTAGGTCATCCTGGGACTGTCTATGAAGAAACAGGCTGTAGGAGTGTGTCTGAGAGTGCTGAATGCCATCGAGTCTGGTTACCTAATGAGTTTACCTGCCATTGGAAATGATCCAGTGGCAAGGAATTGAAAGTCCCATGTTTGCTGCAGAAATCCAAGAGGTCTGACCAAAGATATTGCTGTCACAAGTAAGAAAACAGCAATTGGATGGATCTTCAGGCAGTTGCTACTCTGCACCATTTTAGGACCACCTGAAACAAAATGCTGATTAAGCCAACAAGGTCCAGGATCCAGCTTCACACTCAGTATGTGTCCATGCACTACCCAAGCATTTTCCAGACAGACCTAGGATCACTGGATCTCTCCTACAGAGAAAAACTGATGGAACAAACGTTTGGATGTTAGTTTGCTTTTTCCCTGTGAGTGTGGGACCGTCCTGACTGTAACACAGTCAGGGGAAGTTCTTACTGAAAAATGAAGTCCAAGCAAGCATTTTAGAGCAGTGAGTTACTCTCAGCACACAGAATGCTAGGAAATCCATGTTCCTTTGATGAAAGAAAAACATAAAAGTAGAGTGTTTTTCATGCATCTGTCTATCAGGAACTGTCTAGATTGTAAGATGTCAGAACTCCAGGTTTGCACAGAGACCCTAATTTCCAGTCATAGCCAGTGTATTTTCCTGCACTTTCTGAGCCTTTTGAACACATTCCTAGCTCATATTGGGTCTGTCCCTCAAGAAAAAGGCTTAGGAAATTATATCTAAATGTGTTGAGTGTCATAATGTTGTTACCTTGATTAGTTGACAATCTATTGGAAATGATCCTGCCACAAGGTGTTGCAAGCTGCCTGTTTGCATAGAAATAGAAATAATTTGACCAAACTCATTTATGTTGTAAATAGGAAATTGTCAATTGGATGGATTCTCAGGTAGCTGTCAGCCCACACCCTTTTAATGCCAACAGAGAGAAAAGGTGAGTTTTGCCAACAAGGTTCAATATCCAGTTTCACACTCAGTATGTGTCCCTGCAGTGTCCAAGACTTTTCCAAACAGATCTAGGATCACTAGATCTCTCCTGCAGGGAAAACTTGATGGAACTTTTACTCTGAAGCAGGGTCAGTCTTGTTGAGGTGACTCCTTCCCCAAGGCCACAACTGGGAGTCCTCACACCAAGGCCATAGAAGTGGGCCCCAGAACCAAGGTCACCTGTGAATCGGACTGGGCCCCCTTTGCAACTGTTGCCAAAAGCACCTGATCATCGCTAATGAGCTTCCTGACTCCCTACCAGGCAAGGATGCCCACTCCAGTAAACACCCTATGGTACCCCACCCAATCACCTAATATCAACCTTCCAGTAGGAATTTTCTTTGCCTTGAAACTGTAAAAATTGGCTCTTAACCCAGAAAATCAGTCAACTTTCCCTAGTCTGTCAGGTGGTTGGCCCCCTGAGCCCACAGTGCCCACTTTATCTCTGCTCTTTGTTCTTAATACAAACTCACTCCCTTCTGAAATACTCTATGTCTGAACATTCTTTTCCAACTCGTACTCAGACGGCCTCAACAAGCCTCCCATCACCAGAGCCACTTTCCTAGATCACACTCACCACTTGCTTGTCCACTCCCAACTCAGAGCAGAAAGGCCCCCTCAGCCTGGTCCTTCCCTCTCACTTCCCGTGCCTGGTCGCCAGGGGCTCACACCGTCCCTGGGCAGGCTGTCTTCTGTGTCCTGCAGAGGCCTCTGTGGTGTCAGGTGAAGAAACAAGAGGCACCCATGAAACCTCCCACCCCAGCACAGCAACCAGTACCCACCTACTGAACTCTTCACTCTGGATGGGCCTGGGGGTGTTTCAGGGAACGTCCCCCAACATGTCCTTGTTCTCATCTAATTCCAGCACTGCCCACGTGAGAGTCACTAAGCTAATCTGTGATAACTGCACAGAGAGAATACTTGTTCACTCGCCCCTCCCAGGATACATGGTTCTTATGGGCAGGTGCCTCCCAGGATATGGGGCTCACCTGGGCAGGTATCCTGCAGGGCTCAGCACCCAGGAGCTGTTCACAGAGCCCTCACTGCAAAGAGCCCCCAGCTCCTCTGTTGGACAGATCTGACCTTGAGACCCTCAGAGGAGGACCTGAGGTAACATACAGCAGCTTCAGGATAGTTTTGTGACCTTGGGCTTCACTGGTTGCAGCCTCCTTCCAGCAGGTTTTCCAGAGGGTCCCATAGCACCTGGGCACTGAGTCTGTCTCCACCCACCACCCATCCTCTCCCTGACCCCTGGGTCCCTCTCATTAGAAGAAGGCCTTCCTGAAATCCTCTCCCACTTATAGGTCAGATAAGAAGATGAGAAAACAAGTCAGAGCAGCAGCCCCATATCCATCCTGACCCAAAGGACCCACACCTGTTCCTGGAACCCTGGCCAGGACAACGAGGCCCATTTTCTGAAACCACAAGCCCAGGTGGGCAGATTGGCTGACCTGACTGGCCTGCCCTTTGGATGTGTGCCTGGGTTGAGGTCTATATAAACCCCCTCAAGTGCCTGCAGCTGTACCTGATGCTGTCTTTCTGCTTAGATCTTGCAGGGTTGGCTTGATAAGAGAGAGTGAGGGCCCATAGTGTTTCGGGGGATTGGGTCTGTGTTGGGCTCTGCTGGACCTTCTGCAGGAGGTGCTAAGCTGTCACTTCCTAAGGATGGGCTGTGTCACCTGTTCCTGCTGTTGGAAATCTTCTCAGGCAGAAGTGAGGAAGCAAGAAAACAGGCAATGGGAGCAGCACAGGAGGAGTAACTCAGGTAGGAAAGTGCAAAGCTTCCAGATCACCCAGGCCAGGACCATTCTGCCTGACCTACAGGAGCCACGTCAGTAAGCATGCTGTCGCTGGAGTGGCTCCACTTTTCTCCAGCCTGTGAGGTCTTTGCACATATTCAAGTGTTTTATCTATGAAGGGTGGATGAGGTTCAGGAATGGCTAGCCTGGGGGTCAGCCAGCATTTACTTAGAGATGACTCCGTGTAGTCTCCCAGCTTCCCACTGAGGTCCCTCCTTGGGAGGGGAGGGGGTGGGGTATGTGCAAGGGCTGCTGGCTGGCTACACATGAGTAAGTCCCCATCCCTGACCATCTTCAGAATTGCTCATCCCTGAAGCAAGTGCCCTAATTGGGCTTTCACCTGTGCAACTGGTGGCTTCTTAATTAGCAATGTGGCCATTGATATTAAATGTCCTCCATCAAGACTGAGATGTTACACCACATGTACTGGTGTAAGAACCCGGGGAGGCGTGTGCACCCAGTACCCCTAGGCACAGGCTTCAGACTTGACCCCTCAACATTCTGGAGCCCAGCCACTGCTTTAGCATTTCTGAGGGTCCAGAGCTGATTTTAAGGGTTCTGTAATCCACCCTTCATCTGCTTTAATGAGACCCACATTTCTAGGATCCTACAGAGCAGGGTCTGTGTGGCTGCTCTGTGGCTTCTCTAACATGATCACATGCTGGGTGGTTTAAAACAACAGGAGTTCATCCTCTCTCAGTCCTGGAGACCAGACACCGGAAATCAAGGTGGCACAGGGCTGAGGTCCCTCCAGAGGCTCCAGGACAGGATCATTCCTGCCTTTTCCAACTTCAGGGGCTCCAGGGGTCCCTGGGCTTGTGGCCCCCTCCCTCCCATCTCTGCCTCTGCCTTTAAGAGGCTTCCCCTTTGTGTCCTCTTTCGTCTCTTTGAAGGAGTCTGTCAGTTGGATTGAAGGTCACCCTAACCCTAGATGACCTTACCTTGCTATCCTTAACTACATCTACAAAGACTCTTTTCCCAGATACGGCCCTGTTCTGGGGGGACACATCTTTGGTGGCCACCATTTACCCCATTCTCTCTCTCTGTCAAATAACCCTCATTTTAGGAGATCACCACATGCCCATAAAGACGGGCACAGAGAGCGGCCACACACATGGAGAGAATGAGGCCCTTGGAGTCACCTGGAAGGGATGAAGACCTGGCTTCATCAGGTGAGGGGAATCACAGGGAGGAGAGGAGGATGGTCTTGTTTAGGCTTCAAAAAGACCACGTTGGGGTGGGATGTGAGATGCACAATGGGGGCGGGGAGCTTCATCAGGGCCTGAGGGGGAGGTTAGGCTTGGGCCAGGGCCATGGGTATAGAGGGGACTTAGTGTGGGGGTTGGTCATACACCCAGAAGGAAGAGCTCACAGTCACTGGGGCACAAGGACCTGGGAACCTGGGAGGGCTTCATCTTTCTGAACCTGAAGAGGAAACGTTAAAATTTTACATCACCTCCTGCTCCTTCTGCCTCTGTAACTCAGCTTGCTCCTTGCAAAGTCTGGATCATGTAGGTCACGCAATCTCAGAAAGTGGGGACTTAGAATACTCGGAGCTGGAGCTTATCTCCCTTGTCCTTGCCCTGGCCCCTGCAAACCTTCTTGATCATGCCTATTCATGATAATGAAGAGCCCGCCCCCCTGACACTCTCCTCACCCCAGGGGGAACTCCCCACTCTGCTGGAGCACCTGGCTGTTGGTGGCCACTGACAGCACTCTGGTCTCCTCAGGACCCAGCTTCAGGATACTCTGAGGTTCAGGTCAGGCAGATGGAATCTGGTCTTCTCAGAACCCACTGGGGCTTCAGTTTGGGGGCATTGTGGGGTTTAGTTCAGGTTGATGGAATCTGGTCTCCTCAGGACCTGCTGGGTGTTCAGCTTTGGGACATTGTGGGGTTCAGTTCAGGCTGACAGGAGATGGGTCACCACAGGATCCATTGTATTTTGGCTTTGGGGCATTATGGGGTTTAGTTTTGGCTTATGGAATCTAGTTTCCTCAGGACCCATGATCTCCTCAGAACCCATTGGTGCTTCAGCTTTGGGACATTGTGGGGTTCAGTTGAGTCTGATGGGAGTCTGGTTTCCTCAAGATTCCTGCAACGATGTGCTGCTGAAAGAAAAAGTGAGGATAATGGGGAAGAAGCTTCTGTGTGTGGCTGTTGCTGAAAGTCTGTCTTAAGAGGACCCAAGACTGTTAGGTCTTGATGTGGAAAGTTGTGGGATTTTAGTCAGTTTTTGTCTGTAGTATAAGATGGTGTCCTATATTGTTCCTTGGTGTGTGGTTTCCATTTTTCCCAGCACGGTTTATTGAGGGGGGTGGGGGGGACTGTCCTTTCCCGCGTATATATTTTTAGTTCCTTTCTTGTAAATTAATTACCATGCACCTGTAGGTTTACTTCTGAGCTCTCTTGACTATTTCTGTGCCAATTCCACACGTCTTCTAGTGACTTTAGCTACATACTCTAGATTGAAGTCAGGGATAGACATGCCACCAGCCTGTTCTGCTTTCTCAGGATCCCTTTGGCTCTTCTGGTTCCTTTGTGGCTCCACACAGATGTAAAGATTGCTTTTGTTTCTGTGAAAAATGTCATTGAAATGTTGGCAGTGATTGCATGAATGTGTACGTTGCTTTGTTTAGAATGGATATTTTAATGGTATTTTCACCCATAAGCATGGGATATCTTTTTACTTGTATCCATTTAGTTTCTTTGATCATTGTCTTGTAGTTTTTAGCTTTCAGGTCTTTCAAGTCCTTGGTTAGATTTCTAGTTATGTGGGGGAGGGGATGCAATTGTAAAAGGAATTATTTTCTTAATTTCTCTTTCTGATAGTTCATTATTAGTGTAGAGAATCACAAATGATCTTGCAGTTCTGCTGACTTTCTTTTTTCTTTTTTTTGGCCCCACAGCTCGACATGTTGGATCTTAGTTCTCTGACCGAGGATCAAACCTGTACCCCCTGCAGTGGAAGTGCAGTCTTAACTACTGGACTGCCAGGCAAGTCTGTGAATTCGCTTTTTAGTTCTGACAGTTGCTTTGGTGTAGTGTTATGTGGAAAACTAGAATTAAGACATCTAATAGTTTCAGTTCCATCTGGTCATCCACAGCACCCAGGGCATGGTGTCTACTAATATACTCTTCCTATGGTGCCTTTTAATACCATGTGGACTAGTACAAGGCAATTAGCATCAAACTACTTTAGCTGAATTTAGTTAGGTTAACTCTTGGCCTCTATTGCAATGTTCGATGTCATCTCTGATTTTCTGGCATGTGACTTACATGGCTGTATTGAAAAGTAACTTACTTTCTAGTAAAATTTCAAACGTGTCTACTTTAAATAGTGGTACAAAGTTTTCTACATTCACACCAAATACCGCAATGTGTTTTACCCAAAACATGGTCACTTTCCCAGGGAACCAGCCCACAACCCCAAAATGGGGGATAATTATGGTTTCCACATTACAATCCTATCCATAGGACCAGTTCAACTTTCATCAGCTGCCCAAGCTTTGTGCAACTGTCTTTCTTCATTCTAATGCAGTTTTCTTTTTCTGGAGCCATCACTGGGGCTTTCCCTCATGTTAAAAATCTTCATGGATTTAAAGTGACAAGATGACTATGATCTGGGTGGCTTTTCAGTGTGGTTTCTTTCACTGAGAATGTTTTTAGTGCTTTTCCATGTTGTGCCATGTGTCATTTTTTTCACTGTGCTTACAAACATATAACAACATTTATTATTTGAGTCATTTGAAGTATGAACTTCTATAGCATTAACTGCACTCTCATTGTAAAAATTTCCCCACCATTCATCTCCAGAATCTTTCCCTTTTCCTGAAGTGACACTGTAACCATTAAATACTCATAACCCCCAATCCCTGGCCATCTTACTCTACTTGGAATTTGTCTTATATGGATATCTCATACTAGTGGAATCATAGAACATTTTTCCTTTTGTGTCATGCTTGTTTCACCTCACCTAATGACTTGAAGTTTCATCTACATTATAGCATGTATGAGTTATCTTGTTTTTAAAGGTTGAAACAGATCCCACTGTGTATATACTACATCGTGCTTATCCAGTCATCTGTTGAACACTTGTGCTGCTGCCACCTTTTGGTTACTATGAATAATGCTGCTATGAATATGGGGTTTGAATATCTGTTTCAGTATTTGGTTTTAAATATCTTGAGTGTATAACCTGGACCGGAATTGATGGATTCTATGTTAACTCTGTGTTTAAGTTTTTGTAAAGCCCCCTACTATTTTCTGAAGCTGTGGCATTATTTTACTATATTCCTTTATATGGCAGAGTAATGCATCTCATGGATGGAACTGCCCTATTTGCTCTTCCATTCACTTGTTGGTGGACATTTTCATTGTTTTTAACTTGGATTATCAAGAACACTGCTGCTGTAAATATTGGTGTACAAGTATATATTTGAGCACCTCTTTTAAATTCTTTGGATGTATATCTAGGAGTGGAGTTACCAAAACATATGATATTTCAGTTCAGTCACTCACTCATGTCCGACTCTTTGTGACCCCGTGGACTGCAGCACACCAGGCTCCCCTATCCATCACCAACTCCCAGAGCTTGCTCAAACTCATGTCTATCGAGTTGGTGATGCCATCAACCATCTCATCCTCTGTTATCCCCTTCTGCTCCTGCCTTCAATCTTTCCCAGCATCAGGGTCTTTTCCAATGAGTCAGTTCTTCACATTAGGTGGCCAAAGTATTGCAGTTTCAGCTTCAGCATCAGTCCTTCCAATGAATAGTCAGGGTTGATTTCCCTTAGGATTGACTTGTTGGATCTCCTTGCAGTCCAAGTGATGCTCAAGAGTCTTCTCCAACACCACAGTTCCAAAGCATCACTTCTTCGGTGCTCAGTTTTCTTTGTAGTCCAGCTGTAACGTCTATACATGACTATTGGAACAACCATAGCTTTGAGTACATGGACCTTTGTTGGTAATGTCTCTGCTTTTTAATATGCTGTCTAGGTTGGTCATAACTTTTATTCCAAGGAGCAGGTGTCTTTTAATTTCATGGCTGCAGTCACCATCTTCAGTGATTTTTGAGCCCCCCCCCCTACAATAAATTCTGTCACCATTTCCATTGTTTTCCTATCTATTTGCCATGAAGTGATGGGGCCAGATGCCATGATCTTAGTTTTCTGAATACTGATTTTTAAGCCAACTTTTTCACTCTCCTCTTTCACTTTCATCAAGAGACTCTTTAGTTCTTCTTTGCTTTCTGCCATAAGAGTGGTGTCCTCTGTGTATCTGAAATTATTGATATTTCTCCTGGCAATTTTGATTCCAGCTTGTGCCTCGTCCAGACCCGGGATTTCACATGATATACTCTGCATATAAGTTAAATAAGCAGGGTGCTGTACTCCTTTCCTGATTTGGAACCAGTCCATTGTTCCATGTCTAGTTCTAATTGTTGCTTCTTCACCTGCATACAGATTTCTCAGGAGGCAGGTAAGGCAGTCTGGTATTCCCATACCTTTCAGAATTTTCCACAGTTTGTGGTGATCTGCAGAGTCAAAGGCTTTGGCATTGTTAACAAAGCAGAAGTAAATATTTTTCTGGATGTTTTTCTCTCTTGCTCTTTCAGTGATGCAACGGGTGTTGGCAATTTGATCTCTGGTCCCTCTGTCTTTTCTAAATCCAGCTTGAACATCTAGAAATTCATGGTTCACTTACTGTTGAAGCCTGGCTTGGAGAAATTTGATCATTACTTTGTTAACATGTGAGATGAGTGCAACTGTGTGGCAGTTGGAACATTTGGCTTTGCCTTTCTTTGGGATTGGAATGAAAACTGACCTTTTCCAGTCCTGTGGCCACTACTGAGTGATATAATTACATTTTTATGTTTTCGAGAAAATGCTTGTTTTGGACACATTGATTGCACCATTTTACCTCTCCACAAGTAAAGTTTTGAGTTTCAATTTCGTACATTTTCGCCAACATTTGTTATTTGTCTTTATTGTTGATTTTCCTCACGTCCATCCTGAGTGCCTTATTAAGGAGGAAGTCATAATGCAGGACCCACATTTGAGGAGAGGAGAGTTAGCTTCATATACTTGATGGACAGCTGAGTCTGTATCAATTATTTAGAATCTTTCTGTGTGAGATTTTTATTCAACATTACTCATAAAACCTAATTTTTACTTTTTACCAGTTTGGACACCTGAAAATTATTTTAAACTTTTGGGAGCTTCCCTGGTGGCTCAGCCTGTAAAAGCATATGCTTGCAATGCAGGATACCTGGGTTCAATCCCTGGGTGGGGAAGATCCCCTGGAGAAGGAAATGGCAACCCACTCCAGTACTCTTGCCTGGAAAATTTCATGAATGGAGGCGCCTCATAGCTTACAGTCCATGGGGTTGCAAAGAGTCAGACAGGACTGAGCCACTTCACTTTCACTTTCTTTTGGCTATAATCCAGCCAATTAGACTGCTTAGTTCATTCTAGCTTTGGCTATTGAGAGCTTTTTCCATACTCTCCTGCTTTTATTTTACATAATTCAGCTTTTATGGGGCTTTTTGGTCCTTCTTTCTCACATTTTAAGATTATGCTGCTTTACATATTTATTGTCTCAGTCCTAGTATCAGACACATATTTAAAGAGTCCTTGTCCCTTTTTGTTAGAGCATATTAATAAAAACTTGTATGTGGGAACTTAATAATCTCAGCAGACAATGCATGGAAATACACATGCATGTATCCAGACTATGCATACAGACGGTTATGAAGATTTTCACATGGAGTTATATGTTTCTGCATTAGGCTAAAGATAGTTTATAATGATGTCTCCAACCTGATCTCTTATGACACAGGTATTATAACCTTCTCCTTTTGTCTGCCTGTAACTTCCCACTCCAATGGTAAGAAACCTGGCTTCCACTACTCATCACTTACCAAATTCAGGGCTTGCTCCTTCAATAACTGATATGGTAGTTTCAGTCCTGTTAGCTACAAACCCCCATGGAAAGAACTTACAGAGCCCATTGTTTATGTATGGTACATTTGCCTTTGGCCTGCAGATTCCATTCATTTACACAGTGAACTTAGGTCAGATAATTTTGTCCTAAGAGTGAGAGTGGCCTTTTAAAATTTTTCTTCTTCCTTTTAAATCTTTTGGCTGTGCCGCGTCATGTGGGGTTTTAGGTCCCTGACCAGGAATTGAACCCATATTTCCTGCACTGGCAACGTGGAGTCTTAACCACTGGGCCCCTAGGGAAGTCTGAAGCTTTTCATTTATTTCTCAATCTGTTATATTCTTTGTTAAATTCTGCATTCCAGTCTTTAGCACTCCATACCATAAATAAATAAATGTGAATAGGTAATAAATTACTTGTGTTCTGAAAACAGAAATCTATGTGCTTAGACAAATGCATAGTGGCAGGTATTCCTCACTAAAGTACCATGTGAAATATTTCAACCATATATTCCATAAACTCTTTATCATGTCTGTTTTACCTTTGCTAGAATGTCTTATACGATCATACAGTGTGTAGCACTTGAGGCTGGATTCCCTCACTCAGTAATGTAAGTGTTAGATTCATGCTTTCCTTTATTTTTATTTTAAATTGGTCTGTGGTTCATTCCTCTATATCTCTGAATGCTATTTTATTGCATTAGATGAGAGGAAAGATAATTTTCCCCCTAGCCTCAATGTTCTTCACTGAGATGTTCATAATGAAAGGAAGATGGATTGGAGAAAAACAATCAGAAGTTTAATATATGACATGCATACCTCCTATATAGTTGAAAGATACCTGGGAAAACTGTCACTTTCTGAAATGGTCCAAGACTTTACCTTAAATGCTATCATCAGCTAAGAATGAAAGAAGGAGGTTAAGGAATGGAAGAAGCTATTTAAGGGAGATTATTAGGTGAAGCACAGTAAACAAAGACATGGTGGTATGCAGATTAACTTCCAGGTCCATTCCATAGACCTTCTTGATATTTAGTCAAGTCATTTAGTGATATCAAGTCAGTCTTGATACTTAGTCCATTCTTGATATTTAGCCATCCTCTATTTCCTGGTCCAGACAGGGACACGTCCTTAAAGATGGAGATATCCTTAACAAATGTAAATCTACTTCATAAAATGGAATTTCGACTTGGTTTTCAAAGATCCTCCTGGGGCGGCTGTTTGTTTTTTTCTTTTGTTTTGTTTTGTTTTTTTTAATTAATCAGTCCAAAATAACCCTTTTGTCAAATGTGCATATTTTGGGTGTGCTTTTTGTGCTCCCCTTGAAATGTGCATTCAGGGGAGGAGTGTCACCCTGGAGACTGTTGATATGTGACCCCATGGACAGGGACTGGGTTGGTCACCCTGAAGAATGTGGATATGTGACCCCAGGGGAATGGTCAGAAGGAATTCACCCTGGAGACTGTGGAATTGTGAGCCCAGTTGCAAGGCTTGGGAAGGGGTCACTGTGGAGACTGTGGATGTGTGACTCCAGATACAGTGTCTGGGAGGGATCACCCAGGGGACTGTAGATATGTGATCCTAGATATAGGGTTTGGGAGAATGTCACCCTGCAGACTGTGGACATGTGACCCCAGGTGCATGGTCCAGTGTGTTGTGATCACCCTGGAGATTGTGGAAGCGTGACCACAGGTACTGGGTCTGGGAAGTGGCGTCATCCTGGAGATGTGCACATGTGATTACAGACACAGGATATTTCAGGTGGAGTCACCTTGGAAACTGGAGGAGTGACCCCAGGTGCAGGGTCTGGGGTGAGGTTCAGTGACGTCAGGACTCTTGTCTTGTTGGGAGAGACACATCAGGATTCTCCTCGAGATGTTGCAATGCAATATGGACGCCTCTCAAGGTGAGGGGGGAGACCAAGTTTGCCTTTGCAGTTGCCAGAGCAATACGGTGACTCCTGTCAGTTTTCAAGAGGAGACAGGTTTCATCTCCTTTTGAAGCATTGAACTCCACGTGCCTCTCGTGTTGTCAAAGGGATGTGAGGCCTCCTGTCAAAATGAGGTGGGGAACTAGGGCATTCTCTAGGGTCTCCACAGGGGATTCAGACGTCCCTTCCTCTTATGAGATGAAAGACGAACCTGCATTCAAGTCACTGCAGGGAAATCCGGCCTTATTTCAAACCAGGGCATCTTGGTGTCCATTTCACGTGAGGCAGCAAACTCAGGGTCCCTCTCACATATCTATAGCTGAGAGAAGCCTCCTCTTTAGGTGTTGTTTAAACCTGGCATTCCTCTTGAGTGAAAGCCAGGAAATCAGGTCTCATCTCAAGATGATTTGAGGTACACGGAGCTGTTTTCTAGTTGCTGTGCTGAACAGGGTGTTCCTCTATACTTAGGACAGTGTTTTCGGGGAATCTCTGGAGTTGCCTAAAGGAAGTCAAGCCACATGTCGTGTTTGATGGGGAACGCCAGATGGCTCTGGAGCCAATGAAGGGGAATCTGGCCTCATCTTGAGTTGATTTGGAGTACACGGAGTGCTTTCATGTTGCTGCGGGGACCTCAGGGTCCCTCTAGACTTGTATCAGTGTTCTTGGGGACTCTCTAGAGTTCCATCAAGGACGTCAAGGCTCCTTTCATGTTTGATGGGGAACACGGACTTGCTCTGCACTCAATGCAGGGGAATCTGATCTCATCTCTCATCGAGTGGGAAGTCTCATGGTTTTTCTCGAGTTGCGGAGGGAACCTGGGGTATATTCTCGAGTGACGACAGGGATGGACTCTTAAAACTCCTGTTTGTTCAATGATGTCAGGACGCCTGTCTAGTTGTGAGGGTCACCTCGGGATTCTCCTCGAAACTTGGTTGGACAATAGGGATGCCTCTCGAGATGAGTAGGGAAACCCACTGTCACTTTCAAGTTGTTACAGGAATACTGGGATTCCTGTCAATTTTCAAGAGGAGTCAGTCATTGTCTACTTTTGAAGCATTGAACTCCGTGTTCCTCTCGAGTTGTCAAAGGGATGTGAGACCTCCTGTGGAAATGAGGTGGGGAACTAGGGCTTTCTCTAGGGTCTCCACAGGGGATTCAGACATCCCTTCATCTTTTGAGATGAAAGACAAGCCTGCATTCATGTCACTGCAGGGAAATCCGGCCTTATGTCGAGTCACGGCATCTCGATGTCCATTCCACTTGAGGCAGCAAACTCAGGGTCCCTCTCACGTACCTATAGCTGAGAGAAGCTTCCCCGTGAGGGGGTTCTGGAAAGTTGGCATTCCTCTTGATTCGAAGCCAGGGAATCAACTCTCATCTCGAGATGATTTGAGGTACACGGAGCTGTTTTCTAATTGCTGTGCTGAACGTGGTGTTCCTCTATACTTAGGACAGTGTTTTCAGGGAATCTCTGGAGTTGCCTAAAGGAAGTCAAGCCACTTGTCGTGTTTGATGGGGAACGCCGGATGGCTCTGGAGCCAATGTAGTGTAATCTGGCCTCATCTCACGTTGATTTGCAGTACACTGAGCACTTTCGTGTTGCTGCGGTGACCTCAGGGTCACTCTAGACTTGTATCAGTGTTCTTGGGGACTCTCTGGAGTTCCATCAAGGAAGTCAAGGCTCCTTTCATGTTTGATGGTGCACATGGAATTGCTCTGCACGCAATGCAGGGGAATTTGATCTCATCTCTCTTCGAGTGGAAAGTCTCATGGACTTTCTCGCGTTGCGGAAGGAACCTGGGTTATATTCTCGAGTGATGAAGGGGATGGCCCCTCATAATGCGTGTTTGTTCAGTGACATCAGGCCTCCAGTCTCGTTGTGAGGGACAACTCGAGATTCACTTCGAGACTTGGCAAGTCAATAAGGAGGACACCTCTCGAGGTGAGGTGGGAGACCCAGTGTCCTTTCAAGTTGCCACAGGGATACTGGGATTCCTGTCAATTTTCAAGAGGACTCAGTCATCGTCTACTTTTGAAGCATTGAATTCCACTTTCCATTCGTGTTGTCAAAGGGATGTGAGGCCACATGTCAAGATGAGGTGGGGAAATAGGGCTTTCTATAGGGTCTTCAAGGGGATTCAGGAATCCCTTCATCTGATGAGATGAAAGACGAGCCTGCACTCAAGTCACTGCAGGGAATTCCGGCCTTATTTCGAGTCAGGGCATCTCGGTGTCCATTTCACTTGAGGCAGCAAACTGAGGGTCCCTCTCACATACCTAGAGCTGAGAAAAGCCTCCGCTTGAGCTGCTGTGGAAAGTGGGCATTCCTCTTGATTCGAAGCCAGGAAATCAGCTCTCATCTCGAAATGATTTGGGGTACACGGAGCTTTTCTCGAGTTGCTGTGCTGAACTTGGTGTTCTTCTATACTTGGGACGGTGTTCTCGGGGAATCTCTGGAGTTGCCTAAAAGAAGTCAAGCCACTTGTCCTGCTTGATGAGGAATGCTGGATTGCTCTAGAGCCAATGCAGGGAAATCAGGCCTCACCTCAAGTTGATTTGAGGTAAACGGGGATATTTCGTGTTGCTGCGTTGACCTCAGGGTCCCACTAGACATGTGACAGTGTTATTGGGGACTATGTGGAGTTTCATCTAGGAAGTCAAGGCTCCTTTCGTGTTTGATGGGGAACACCGACTTGCTTTGCATGCAATGCAGGGGAATCAGGCCTCGTCTCACGGCGAGGGGAAATTCTCATGGTTTTCTCGAGTTGTGGCGGGAAACTGGGTTATATTCTCGAGTTACAGCTGGGATGGCCCTTCAAAACTTGTGTTGGTTCAGTGATATCAGGACTCCTGTCTAGTTGTGAGGGACACATCGAGATTCTCCTCGAAGCTTGGCAGGGCAATAGGGACGCCTCTCAATGTGAGAGGGGCAACCCAAGGTCCTTTCCAGTTGCCACAGGAATTTTGGGATTCCTATCAATTTTCAAGAGGAGGGAGCGATACTCCCCTTTTGAAGCATTTAAATCCACGTGCCTCTCGAGTTTCAAAAGGATGTGAGGCCTCCTGTTGAGATGAGCCGGGGAACTAGGGCTGTCTCTAGGGTCTCCACAGGGGATTCAGACATCCCTTCATCTTGTTTGATGAAAGACGAGCCTGCATTCAAGTCACTCCAGGGAATTCCGGCCTTATTATGAGTCAGGGCATCTCGGTGTTCATTCCACTTGAGGCAGCAAACTCAGGGTCCCTCTCACATACATATACCTGACAGAAGCCTCCTCGTCAGGTGCTTGTGTAAAGTTGACATCCCTCTTGAGTCAAAGCCAGGGAATCAGCTCTCATCTCGAGATGATTTGGGGTACACAGAGCTTTTCTCGAGTTTCTGTGCTGAACTTGGTGTTCCTCTAGTCTTGAGATGGTAGTCTCGGGTAATCTCTGGAGTAGCCTAACGGAAATCAAGCCACTTTGTGTGTCTGATGGGGAACGAGTGATGTCTCTGGAGACAATGCAGGGGAATCGGGTCTCATCTCGAGTTGATTTGAAGTACACGGTGCACTTTCATGTTGCTGCAGGGGACCTCAGGGTCTCTCTAGACTTGTGACAGTGTTCCTGGGGACTCTCTGGAGTTCCATCAAGGAAGTCAAGGCTCCTTTCGTGTTTGATGGGGAACACGGACTTGCTCTGAATGCAGTCCAGGGGAATCGGGCCTCATCTTGAGTTGATTTGGAGTACACGGAGCCCTTTCATGTTGCTGCGGGGACCTCAGGGTCCCTGTAGACTTCTGACAGTGTTCTTGGGGTCTCTCTGGAGGTCCTTCAAAGAAGTCAAGTCTCCTTTCCTTTTGATTGGGAACACGGACTTAACCTGCATACATTGCATGGGAACTGGGCCTCATCTCGCGGTGAGGAGAAAGTCTCATTGTTTGTCTGGAGTTGTGGAGGGAACCTGGTTATGTTCTAGAGTTACGGCGGGGATGGCCCTTCAAAACTCATGTTTGTTCAGCGATGTGTGAACTCCTGTCTAGTTGCGAGGGACACCTTGAGATTCTCCTCAAGGCTTGGCAGGACAATAGTGACGCCTCTCGAGGTGACGGGGGAGACCCAGTGTCCTTTCAAGTTGCAACAGACATACTGGGATTCCTGTCAATTTTCAAGAGGACTCAGTCATCGTCTCCTTATGAAGCATTGAATTCCGCATTCGACTCGTGTTGTCAAAGGGATGTAAGGTCACCTGTCGAGATGAGGTGGGGAAATAGGGCTTTGTCTAGGGTCTCCACAGGGGATTCAGACATCACTTCATCTTTTGAGATGAAAGACAAGCCTGCATTCAAGTCACTGCAGGGAAATCCAGCCTTATGTCGAGTCAGGGAATCTCGGTGTCCATTCCACTTGTGGCAGCAAATTCAGGGTCCCTCTCACATACCTATAGTTGAGAAAAGCATCCGCTTGAGCTGCTTGTGGAAAGTTGGCATTCCTCTTGAGTCGAAGCCAGGGAATCAGCTCTCATCTCAAAATGTTTTGGGGTACACGGAGCTTTTCTCGAGTTGCTGTGCTGAACTTGGTGTTCCTCTAGACTTGTGGCGGTATTCTCATAGAGTCTCTGGAGTTGCCTAAAAGAAGTCAAGCGACTTGTGCTCTTTGATGAGGAATGCAGGATTGTTCTGGAGCCAATGCAGGGAAATCAGGCTTCATCTCGAGTTGATTTGTGGTACACGGGGCTCTGTCGTGTTGCTGCATTGATCTCAGGGTCCCTCTAGACTTCTGACAGAGTTCTTGGGGACTATGGAGAGTTTCATCTAGGAAGTCAAGGCTCCTTTCGTGTTTGATGGGGAACACGGACTTGCTCTGCATGCAATGCAGGGGAATCGGGCCTCATCTCACGGTGAGGGGAAAGTCTCATTGTTTTTCTGGAGCTGTGGTGTGGAACCTGGGTTATATTCTCGAGTTACGGCAGAGTTGGCCCTTCAAAACTCGTGTTTGTTCGGCGACGTCAGGACTCCTGTCTAGTTCCGAGGGACACCTTAGGATTCTTCTCGAGGCTTGGCAGGACAATTGGGATGCCTCTCGAAGTGAGGCGGGACACCAGGTTTCCCTTTGCAGTTGCCAGAGCCATACTGTGACTCCTGTCAGTTTTCAAGAGGAGTCAGGCTTCGTCTCCTTTTGAAGCATTGAACTCCGCTTGCCTCTCATGTTGTCAAAGGGATGTGAGGCCTCCTGTCGAGATGAGGCTGGGAACTAGCGTATTCTCTAGGGTCTCCACAGGGGATTCAAACATCCCTTCATCTGTGAGATGAAAGACAATCCTGCATTCAAATCACTGCAGGGACATCCGGCCTTATTTCAAGTCAGGGCATCTCGGTGTCCATTCCACTTGAGGCAGCAAACTCAGGGTCCCACTCACGTACCTATAGCTGACAGAAGCCTCCTCTTTAGGTGTTGTTTAAACCTGGCATTCCTCTTGAGTCAAAGCCAGGGAATCAAGTCTCATCTCGAGATGATTTGAGGTACACGGAGCTGTTTTCTAGTTGCTGTGCTGAACGTGGTGTTCCTCTATACTCAGGACGTTGTTCTCGGGGAATCTCTGGAGTTGCTTAAAGGAAGTCAAGTCACTTGTCATGTTTGATGGGGAACGCCGGATGGCTCTGGAGCCAATGAAGGGGAATCTGGACTCATCTCGAGTTGATTTGGGGTACACCGAACTATTTCATGTTGCTGCGGTGACCTCAGGGTTCCTCTAGACATTTATCAGTGTTCTTGGGGACTCTCTGGAGTTCCATCAAGGAAGTCAAGGCTCCTTTCATGTTTGATGGGGAACACGGAATTGCTCTTCACTCAGTGCAGGGGAATCTGATCTCATCTCTCATCGAGCGGGAAGTCTCATGGATTTTCTCGAGTTGTGGAGGGAACCTGGGTTATATTCTCAAGTGACGATGGGGATGGCCCGTCAAAACTCGTGTTTTTTCAGCTACGTCAGGACTCCTGTCTAGTTGCGATGGAAAACTCGGGATTGTCTTCGAGTTTTGGCAGGGCAATAGGGATGCCTCTCGAGGTGAGGCAGGAGACCCTGTGTCCTTTCAAGTTGCCACACGGATACTGGGACTTCTGTCAATTTTCAAGAGGACTCAATCATTGTCTACTTTTGAAGCACGGAACTCCGTGTTCTACTCGTGTTGTCAAAGGGATGTGAGGCCTCCTGTCGAGATGAGGCGGGGAACTAGGGCTTTCTCTAGGGTCTTCATAGGGGATTCAGATATCCCTTCATCTTTTGAGATGAAGGATGAGCCGGCATTCAAGTCACTGCAGGGAATTCCGGCCTTATTTCGAGTCAGGGCATCTCGGTGTCCATTCCACTTGAAGCAGCAAACTCAGGGTGCCTCTCACATACCAAGAGCTGAGAAAAGCCTCCACTTGAGCTGCTTGTGGAAAGTTGGCATTGCTCTTGTTTCAAAGCCAGGGAATCTGCTCTCATCTCGAAATGATTTGGGCTACACGGAGCTTTTCTCGAGTTGCTGTGCTGAACTTGGTGTTGCTCTAGACTTGGGATGGTGTTCTCGGGGAATCTTAGAGTTGCCCAAAAGAAGTCAAGCCACTTGTGCTCTTTGATGAGGAATGCAGGATTGCTCTGGAGCCAGTGCAGGGGAATCGGGCCTCATCTCGAGTTGATTTGTGGTACACGGTGCTCTTTCCTATTGTTGCACTGACCTCAGGGTCCCTCTAGACTTCTGACACAGTTCTTGGGGACTATGTGGAGTTTCATCTAGGAAGTCAAGGATCCTTTCGTTTTTGATGGGGAACATGGACTTGCTCTGCATGCAATGCAGGGGAATCGGGCCTCATCTCATGGCAAGGGGGAATTCTCACGGTTTTCTTGAGCTGTGGCAGGAACCTGAGTTATGTTCTCAAGTTATGGTTGGGATGGCCCTTCAAATTCGTGTTGATTCAGTGACATTAGGACTCCTGTCTAGCTGCAAGGGACAACTCGGGATTCTATTCAAGGCTTGGTAGGGCAATAAGGATGCCTCTCGAGGTGAGGGGGGAGACCCAGGGTCCATTCCAGTTGCCACAGTAATTTGGGGATTCCTATCAATTTTCAAGAGGAGGCAGCCATGCTCTCCTTTTGAAGCATTTAAATCCATGTGCCTCTGGAGGTTTCTAAAGACTGTGAGTCCTCCTGTCGAGATGAGCCGGGGAACTAGGGTTTTCTCTAGGGTCTCCACAGGGGATTCAGACATCACTTCATCATGTGTGATGAAAGACAAGCCTGCATTAAAGTCACTGCAGGGAAATCCAACCTTATTTCGAGTCATGGCATCTGGGTAACCATTCCACTTGATGCAGCAAACTCAGGGTCCCTCTCACATACCTAGAGCTGAAAGAAGCCTCCTCTTGAGGGGCTTGTGGAAAGTTGGCATTCCTCTTGAGTCGAAGCCAGGGAATCAGCTCTCATCTCGAGATGATTTGGGGTACACAGAATTTTCTCGAGTTGCTGTGCTGAACTTGGTATTCCTCTTGTCTTGAGACGGTATTCTCAGGTAATCTCTGGAGTTGCCTAAAGGAAGTCAAGCCACTTGTTGTGTTTGATGGGGAATGAGTGATGGCTCTGGAGCTAATGCAGGGGAATCGGGCCTCATCTCGAGTTGATTTGAAGCACACAGTGCACTTTCATGTTGCTGTGGGGTTCTCAGGGTCCCTCTAGACTTTTCAAAGTGTTCCTGGGGACTCTCTGGATTTCCATCAAGGAAGTCAAGGCTCCTTTCGTGTTTTATGGGGAACACAGACTTGCTTTGCATGCAGTGCATGGGAAGCGGGCCTCATCTCGAGTTGATTTCAAGTACACCGTGCATTTTCATGTTGCTGCGGGGACCTCAGGGACCCTCGAAACTTGTGACAGTGTTCCTGGGGACTCTCTGGATTTCCATCAGGGAAGTCAAAGCTCCTTTCGTGTTTGATGGGGAACACAGACTTGCTCTGAACGCAGTGCAGGGGAATCGGGCCTCATCTCGAGTTGTTTTGGAGTACACAGAGCCTTTACATGTTGCTCTGTGTTCCTCTCGAGTTGTCAAAGGAATGTGAGGCCTCCTTTTAAGATGAGGCTGGGAACTAGGGTATTCTCTAGGGTCTCCACAGGGGATTCAGACATCCCTTCATCTTGTGAGATGAGAGATGAGCCTGCATTCAAGCCACTGCAGGGACACCTGGCCTTATTTTGAGTCAGGGCTTCTCAGTGTCCATGTCACTTGAGGCAGCAAACTCAGGGTCCCTCTCACATACCTATAGCTGAGAGAAGCCTCCTCTTTAGGTGTTGTTTAAAGCTGGCATTCCTCTTGAGTCAAAGCCAGGGAATCAGCGCTCATCTCGAGATGATTTGAGGTACACAGAGATGTTTTCTAGTTGCTGTGCTGAACGTGGTGTTCCTCTATACTTAGGACGGTGTTCACGGGTAAACTCTGGAGTTGCCTAAAGGAAGACAAGCCACTTGTCGTGTTTGATGGGGAATGCTGGATGGCTCTGGAGACCATGCAGGGGAATCAGGCCTCACCTCGTGTTGATTTGAAGTACACGGAGCGCTTTCGTGTTGCTGTGGGGAACTCAGTGTCCCTCTATACCAGTGACAGTGTTCCTGGGGACTCTTTGGAGTTCCATGAAGGAAGTCAAGGCTCCTTTCGTGTTCATGGGGAACAGGGAATTGCTCTGCCTGCAGTGCAGGGGATTCAGGCCTCATCTCACGGCCAGGTGAAAGCCTCATGGTTTTTCTCGAGTTGCGGCAAGAACCTGGGTTATGTTTTCTAGTTACGACGAGGATGGACCTTCAAAACTTGTGTTGGATCAGCAACGTCAAGATTCCTCTCTAGTTGCGAGGGACACCTCGGAATTCTCCTCGAGGCTTGCATGGGCAATAGGGATGCCTCTCGAAGTGAGGCGAGAGACCCAGGGTTCCTGTCCAGTTGCCACAGGGATATCGTGATTCCTATCAATTTTGAAAAGGAGTCAGGCTTCGTCTCCTTTTGAAGCATTGAACTTCGAATGCCTCTCGAGTTTTCAAAGGGAAGTCAGGCATCATGTCGAGATAAGGCAGGGAACTAGTGCTTTCTCTAGGGTCTCCACAAGGGATTCAGACATCCCTTCTTTATGTGAGATGAAAGATGAGCCTGCATTCAAGTCAATGCAGGGAAATCCGGCCTTATTTTGAATCAGGGTATCTCGATGTCCATTCCACTTGAAGCAGCAAAATCAGGTTCCCTTTCACATACATATAGCTGAGAGAAGCCTCCTCTTGAGTTGCTTGTGGAACGTTGGCATTCCTCTTGAGTCCAATCCAGGGAATCAGCTCTCATCTTGAGATGATTTGTGGTGCACGGAGCTTTTGTCGAGTTGCTGTGCTGAACTTGGTGTTCCTCTAGATATGGGACGGTGCTCTCGGTTAATCTCTGGGGTTGCTAAAAGGAGTCAAGCTACTTGATCTGTTTGATGGGGAATGCACGATGGCTCTGGAGCCAATGGAGGGGAATCCGGCCTCATGTCAAGTTGATTTGTAGTACACGAAGCTCTTATGTGTTGCTGTGGTGGCCTCAGCACCTCTAGAATTGTGAGGTGCTGAAGTCCCCAGTCTTCTTGGGGACTATGTGGAATTTCATCTAGGAAGTCAAGGCTCCTTTAGTGTTTGATGGGGAACTCAGATGTGGTCTGCATGCAATGCAGGGGAATCACACCTCATCTCGAGTCGATTTGGGGTACACGATGCTCTTTTGTGTTGCTGCGGGGACCTCAGGGTCCCGCTAGACTTGTGATAGTGTTCTTGGGGACTTTCTGGAGGTCCATCAAGGAAGTCAAGGCTCCTTTTGTGTTTAATGAGGAACACAGACTTGCTCTGCACGCAGCATTGCAATCGGGCTTCATCTCGCAGCGATGGGGAAGTCTCATGGTTTTTCTTGAGTTTCAGCGGGAATCTGGGGTATGTTCTCGTATTACGGCGGGGATGGCCTTTCAAAACTCATGTTGGTTCAGCGACTTCAGGACTCATGTCTAATTGCCAGGGATACCTCGGGATTCTCCTTGAGGCTTGGCAGGGCAATAGGGACGCCTCTCGAGGTGAGACAGGAGACCCAGACTTCCTTCGCAGTTGCCAGAGGGATATTGGGATCCCTATCAATTTTCAAGGTGAGTCAGGCGTCGTCTCCTTTTGATGCCTTGAACTCTGCACTCCTCTCGAGTTGTCAAAGGGATGTGTGGCCTCCTGTCGAGATGAGTCGGGGAACAAGGGCTTTCTTTAGGATCTCCACGGGGGATTCAGATATCCCTTCATCTTGTGAGATGAAAGACGAGCCTGCATTCACGTCACTGCAGGGAAATCCGGCCTTTTTTCGAGTCTGGGAATCTCATTGTACATTCCACTTGAGGCAGCAAGCTCAGGGTCCCATTATGATACTTATAGCTGAGAGAAGCCTCCTCTTGAGGTGCTTGTGGAAAGTTGGAATTCCCTTTGAGTCGAGTTCAGCGAATCAGCTCTCATCTCGAGATGATTTGGGGTACATGGAGCTTTTCTCGAGTTGCTCTGCAGAACTTGGTGTTCCTCTGGACTTGGAATGATGTTCTCATGGAATCTCTGGAATTGCGTAAAGGAGGTCAAGCCACATGTTGTATTTGATGGGGAACGTGTGATGGCTCTGGACCCAATTCAGGTGAATTGGGCCTCATCTCGAGTTGATTTGGGGTACACGAGCTCTTTCATGTTGCTGCGGAGTCCGCAGGGTCCCTCTAGCTTTGTAACAGTGTTCTTGGGGACTCTCTGGAGTTCCATCAAGGAAGTCAAAACTCTTTTCAAGTATGATGGGGAACACACACATGCTCTGCATGCAATGCAGGGGAATCAGACCTCATCTCACGGCGAGGGGGATGTCTCATGATTTTTCTTGAGTTGCGGTGGGAACCTGGGGTATGTTCTTGAGTTGCGGTGGGGATGGACCTTCAAAACCCGTGTTGGTTGAGCGGCGACAGGACTCCTGTCTAGTTTTGAAGGACACCTCGGGATTCTTCTCGAGGCTTGGCAGGGCAATAGGGATGCCTCTCGAGGTGAGGTGTTGACCCAGCTTCCCTTTGCAGTTGCCACAGGGATATTGCTATTCCTATCAATTTTCAAGAGGTGTTAGGCATCGTCTCCTTTTGAAGCATTGAACTCCGTGTTCCTCTCGAGTTGTCAAAGGGATGTAAGGCCTCCTGTCGAGATGAGGTGGGGAACTAGGGCTTTCTTTAGGGTCTCCACAGGGGATTCAGACATCTCTTCATCTTGTGAGATGAAAGACGAGCCTGCATTCAAGTCACTGCAGGGAAATCCAGCCTTATTTCGAGTCAGGGCATCTCGGTGTCCATTCCACTTGAGGCAGCAAACTCAGGGTCCCTCTCACATACCTAGAGCTGAGAAAAGCCTCCGCTTGAGCTGCTTGTGGAAAGTTGGCATTCCTCTTGAGTCGAAGCCAGGGAATCAGCTCTCATCTCGAATGTTTTGGGGTACACGGAGCTTTTCTCGAGTTGCTGTGCTGAACTTGGTGTTCCTCTAGACTTGGGACGGTGCTCTCGGGGAATCTCTGGAGTTGCCTAAGGGAAGTCAAGCCACTTGTCTAGTTTGATGAGGAAAGCGGGATTGCTCTGGAGCCAGTGCAGGGGAATCGGGTCTCATCTCGAGTTGATCTGGGTACTCGGAGCACTTTCGTGTTGCTGCGGGGACCTCAGTGTCCCTCTACACTTGCGACAGTGTTCTTGGGGACTCTCTGGAGTTCCATCACGGAAGTCAAGGCTCATATCCTGTTTTATGGGGAACACGGAATTGCTTTACATGCGATGCAGTGGAATTGGGCCTCATCTCACGGCGAGGGTGAATTCTCCTGGGTTTTCTTGAGTTGTGGTGGGGACCTGGGGTATCTTCTCGAGTTACGGCGGGAATGACCCTTCAAAACTCATGTTGTTCAGTGACATCAGGACTCCTGCCTAGATGTTAGGGACACCTCGGTATTCTCATCGAGGCTTGATAGGGCAATAGGGACCCCTCTCAAGGTGAGGCGAGAGACCCAGGGTTCCTGTCCAGTTGCCACAGGGATATTGGGATTCCTATCAATTTTCAAGAGGAGTCAGGAATCGTCTCCTTTTCAGGCATTGACCTCCGCGTGACTCTCGAGTTTTGAAAGGAGTGTGAGGCCTCCTGTTGAGATGATACGTGGAACTAGGGCTTTCTCTAGGGTCTCCACAGGGGATTCAGACATCCCTTCATCTCGTGAGATGAAAGACGAGCTTGCATTCAGGTCACTGCAGGGAAATCCGGCCTTATCTCGAGTCACGGCATCTCGGTGTCCATTCCACTTGAGGCAGCAAACTCAGGGTCCCTCTCACATACCTATAGCTGAGAGAAGCCTCCTCTTGAGGTGCTTGTGGAAAGTTGGCATTCCTCTTGAGTCAAAGCCAGAGAATCAGCTCTCATCTCGAGATGATTTGCTGTACACGGAGCTTCTCTCTAGTTGCTGTGCTGAACTCGTGTTCCTCTAGACTTGGGATGGTGTTCTCGCGGAATCTCTGGAGTTGCCTAAAGGAAGGCAAGCCACTTGCTGTGTTTGCAGGGGAACGCCTGCTAGCTCTGGAGCCATTGCAGGGGAATCAGGCCTCATCTCGAGTTGATTTGTGGTACATGGAGCTCTTTTGTGTGATTGTGGTGACCTCAGGTCCCTCTAGATTTGTGACAGTGTTCTTGGGGCCTCTCTGGAGTTCCATCAAGGAAGTCAAGGCTCCTTTCTTGTTTGATGGGGAACACGGAATTGGTCTTCACGCAATGCTGGGGAATTGGGGTTCATCTCGTAGCGAGGGGGAAGCCTCATGGTTTTTCTCGAGTTGCAGCGGGCACCTGAGGTATATTCTCCAGTTGATTTTTGGCTGCACCAGACCACTGAGGAAGTTACCTTTTGACTATCCTTGATGACTGTTGTTAAATCCATCAAATTCTTTACATTTAATAGTGGAAACAAATGTGGTTAATGTAAGTTTGAAGTCAAGAATGCCAAATTAATTTGCCTCTCTATCCCTGTGTTCCCCTTCACAGCTAAAATTTTCACCAGAGCACTGGAGAATTCTTTGCTAAATATATATTCCACAAAATGTTATTCTTATGAAATTTTAAAATCTTTAATCAATAACTTTGGTAAATGGTGGACTAAATTAAAAAAAATAAAATATTCGCCTATGCAGCATTTCCTATGTTTATTTTATCATGCAAGTCTTCTTTCTCTTCTCTTTCTCTCTCTCTTTTTTTTTTTTTTTTTTTTTTGCAGGTCTTCTATCTTCAAATGAGCATCTTGGGGTTTAGTGTTCCCCCAAACACCCTATAAAGAGCTACCCTAAGCCAACTTTTCAAGCACAGTTATAAGGTTCTTTTTGGTAGATTCATGTAGCATTTATTAATTAGAGTGGATGAAGACTAACGATGCCTTCTTAACCTTGCCACCATGTTATAAGGAAAGCAAGTCTGGCACATAACTATGAAACATTTACTAAACAGAAATTCATTATTAATAAAACATGCATGCATGCTAAGTTGCTTCAGTTGTGTCCGACTCTGCGACTACGGACTGTAGCCCACCAGGTTCATCTGTTTATAGGATTCTCCAGGCAAGAATACTGGAGTGGGTTGCCACACCCTCCTCGATCTTCCTGACCCAGAAATCCAATCAGCACCTCTTACATCACCTGCATTGGCAGGTGGGTTCTTTACCACTAGTGCCACCTGGCAAGCCCACAATAATAAAACATAAGGTAAATCTCAATAAAATTCAGATCTCTGCTCTTTTAAATGCACTGATCACAGCCTGCATGAAAGATTCACTCAAGGCAGAACAATACAGGCAGATTTAGGTTCAACTTTTGGACTCAACATCTTTTAGAGATCAAGCCTCAAGTACCATCCCTAAGGTTACTGGCTACACAGTTTGCTAGATTTTATTTCCTGCTCAAAGAATAGAAGGGGTTGTCTTAAAATATTTCTGCCACATCAAAAGGCTTGAATAACACTTGTTTCACCAATGACAGTAAAATGAATTAGCACAATTTTATGTCACCTTTTCTATACTGAATATTCTTAAAATCATTTCAGACATTGTTATACACACATTGGGACATGTTTTATAACATCAGTTACCCTAATTTGCATCTTAGAGCAATGTGGTTGTGGTGTGAAATTATGAAAGGGGAGAAGGGAAAGAGCTACCTCATCGAACCATGTTGCCAAATGTGTTCTGTGAACCAACTGCATTAGAATCACCTGTAGTTCTTTCAAAATGAAGATTACTCCAAGTAATTACATGCACACCCTATCTGAGAGTCACTGGCACCGAGAATCAGCCTAAATCTTCTGGAAATGGCTTCAAAATTTTGTATCTCCTGTACTTTTGCAGCCATTTTGTGCCAAAACAAAGGGAATATGATGACAGTAAAGATCGATAAAAATTTTAAAGGGTTACCTACTGGTAGCTAAACTTACATGATTCAAGAAGGTCCCACAGTTTTCCTTTTCTGGATGTCACCACCAGGAATAAGAGCCACAAGATTTAATAACTGATGTGGCAATGGGTACCAACCAACCAGAATTGATGCCTTCCAGCCTGCAGGATCAGTGAACTGGCACTTTGTTGTTCCTGTATGTTATCAGCCCACAAATAACCATCGACCTCCCTGGCTGGCATACAGACAACTGCCTATAAGTAGTGGTGGGGTGATTTTTTTCCCTTTTTCTTTATAACTTTTATGTTGTGTTTTCTTTACTGGATTTGCTGTGTACTAACAATCGGTTGGTTGGATAGAGAGAGTAGTGTCTTTGAGCCAACTCCTATTGACTTTGTAAAGTCAGTTGTTTGTATCTTTTCCAAACTCTACATTCAGTGATATCACACTGTTGCTTGAACTGGATCACTGTGGGAGTGTTTCTATCAAAGTGAATACTACCAATATGCTTCCCTCTCATAGCTGGTTGTTATACATTTTGCAGCACACCACTGGAGAGAGAGATTATTTTTTTTCACACCACTACTCTAATACATATAAATGTACTAGATATAACATTTATCATTTTAAACATTTTGAGTGTCCAGTTAAGTGGCATTAAGTGTGTTCACACTGTTGTACAACACCATCACCTCCATCTCCAGAATTATTTCATCCTTCCAAACTGAAACCTTGTACCCACTAGACCACAACTCCACAGCCCTGGATAACCACTGTTCTACTTTCTGTCTATGAATTTGTCTATTCCAGGCAGCTCAAAGAAGTGGAATCACACAGTAACTGTCTTCTCATGTCTGACTTCTCTCACGTAGTGTAATGATTTCAAGGAACACCCATGTTCTAGCATGTTTCAGAATTTCATTCCTTTTCAAGGCTGAATAATATTCCATTTTATGTATATACCATATTTTGCATATCTGTTCACATGTTGATAAATATTTAGACTATTTCTATGTAATTTTACTGAGGCGTAATTCACATATAACAAAATTATACATTTTAGGGCACACTGTTTGTTGCACTTTGAAAGATGTATATATCCATGCAAACACAACAAAGATACAAAATAGTTCCACCACTCCCACCACGCTAGAAAGCTTCCCCCTCACCTCCTTTTAAAGACTTGGTTATTTGCCTGCACCGGGCCTTAGTCGCATTGTGGGGCTCCTCCTCACCTAGTATCCACAGCGCGTGGCCTTAGCTGTGCTGCAGCACGCAGAACCTTGGTTCCCGGAACCTGTGTCCCATGCACTGCAAGGATAATTCTTAACCACTGGACTCTTGGGAAAATCCTTCATCCTTTACCTCTGTCAACATGCCCCAAACTCCCTGTCTCAGGCAACTGCCATTGTGATTTCTATTAATACAGATTTATTCTGCTCGATGGAGAATTTTCAGTAAATAAAATTAGACAGTATCATACTTGATTCGGGCTCAGCTTTGTCACGCAGCATAATGTTTGCAAGACTCATCTGTACTGCTGTGTGTCTCAGTGATTCTTTCCTTTTTGTTGCTGGGCAGCATTCCACTGGCAAGGACTGTGAAGAATCTGAGATTTTATCCTGTTTGCAAGCTAAAAAGTTAGGCTGCCTCGGATTCATGCTTGTACCAGATCAAATATGATTTTTTTGCATGTAAGTTATGCCTCAATAAACTTATACAGGTAAAAACAACCTAAATGTCCACACATAGTAAATCTTGAGTCATAGCTGAGGAACCCTAAGCTTAGAAAACCTCAATCTTTAATAAGAGATTTCAAGAAAATCTGCCCAACCTTTGTTCCTGGAAGGAGACATTATCTTCATCATACTGGACTCCAAAAAATTTGCCTTCTGCTCCAGATGGAGAAATTATATTTTCCAAGGGTATCTACTGTGCAAGTGTTTTTTTTTTTTTTTTTAAAGAAGATTGTCTGGAGCAAAACTGTCAGCACCTCTATTCATAAGACATGTGGAAACACAAGGGACCCATGGGAATCATGTCCCAGTGTCTGGTGTGTGAATGAAGTGAACTGAAACTTACTCAGTCATATCTGACCCTTTGTCACCTCATGTGTATACAGCCCGTGGAATTCTTCAGGCCAGAATGCTGGAGTGAGTAGCCTTCCCCTTCTCGAGGGAATCTTCCCAACCCAGGGATCAGATGGAACCCAGGTCTCCCACTTTGCAGGTGGATACATTTGTTTGTGAAAATAATGTTTGTCAAACATTTGTGTGAGAATACATTTGTTTATTCACTCTCCTGTTGATAAATATTTGTTTATTCATCTCCTATTGATGAATGTGATTCACTCTCCTATTGATGAACATGGAGATTGTTTGCACTTTGGGCTATTATGAATAAAGTTGATATGAACATTCTTAGACACATGTTTTGGATCTCTATGTTTTAATTTCTCTAGGGTAAATACCTAGGACTGTAATTGCTAGGCCATATGATAAGTCTATGTTTAACATTATTAAAGCATTGCCTGGTTTCAAAAATAGTCATAATTTTTTTACTTCTGCCATTAGTGTATGAGAGTTCCAGGCGCTCCCCCTCTTTGCCAGTAAATATCAACATTTTATCGAGTCTACTTTATTATTATTATTTTCTCTCTGTCTTTCTCTATATATCTCATCCCCACTCTTTCAGAGAAAGTTGCAGATATGACACCACTTTACCCCTAATGTTTTGAAGTGTGTTTCTTAAAAAAACTTTTATATGACCACAGTACTATTATTAAAGTCAGGAAATTAATATTGATACAATACTGTTATCTAACTTAGAGATTTTATTCAGAATTCACCAACTTTGCCCATAAGGGCCTATTTTGCAAAAGAAAATCTGATATTATGTGTCATTTAATTATAATAGCCTTTTGATTCTTAACAGAGTGATTTGTATTAGTTTTTACATTAGAAGCAAATGGCCCTGTGATCTTAATCTCTTTTTAGGCATTATGATCTCCATTTTTATCTTTATTTTTATTTATTTATTTAATCTTTATTTTTAATAAGTTAACTAATTAATTACATAAAGCAATACATTCACATGGCTCAAAATTTTAAAAGCATGAAGTATTCAAAGGGAAAAATCTTTTTTCTACTCTACTCTCAGGTTCCCAATTTGGAGACTCCCCAAATAGAAATTTGTAATCGACCCCTAATTGACTATGTATACTTTTTTTTTTACACAAATCTGCTGACTATTGTTTGCCAAACACTTGAGATGGAGGAATTCATTTTCTTTTAAAGCAATGAGGTAATCTGGCAATGATGAGAAAAAGGATTGCTGTAAAGCTACTTCCTCTTTCAAATTAAATTGATCTTAGTCAGATTAAGAAGCTACTTACTACTACCTGTCTCCTTACTTCTCTATCTCCCCCCGCAGGGGACTGTGTCACCAGGACCTAATGCTGAAGCTTGTCACAGGTGAGGGACTTTGTGCAGAGGAAAGAAATAAAGAACTTGATCCACCCAGATGGCTCAAGAAATCCAAATCATCTCTGCCTTTCTCCTCTTGTTCTTATGTTACTTGGGAGAAAGATTCTAGAGGACAGAACTACACAAGGACCGTGTCTAATTTCTGGAGGAAGACCTTCTTTAAGACTCTGGGCTAGGACCCTCTCGGGTCAGTGACAGTGATTCAGGCAAGATTTGCCTTATATTCTGAGAATGGTAACGTGGAAATGGTAAAATAGTCAAGTGTCACAGGCACTGGCAGTGAAGACCCAGGTGTGCAGATGAGTCTTGTCACTTGCCCCTGGGTATGGCTGTTATATTTTCCAAATACAACATATAACCTGAAAGAAACTTTCCCAAATAAGTGAATTTATTTATATTAAAATTTCCAGTAGGATAACCATAATATATAGCTATTTGCAGGTTGTTAATTCATTATTGGAAATCTTCTTACTCTCTTATGACCTACTTGCATTTAAAAAAAAAATGGCTCTACTAGTTTTTTCTTTTTTTAAAGATTATAGTGTAGAAAATTTCACACACAAAAAATAGAACACAAATCTCCATATTCTCTTATCCTCCAGCTCCAAGTTTTCAGCTCAAGGACAAGCTTTTTCTATTTCTGCTCGACCCACCTCACCCCCCAACCCTTCATACAGATGGTTGAAGCAAATTCTAAACCAAAGCAAAGCAAATCATCTTATACCATCATTTCATCCATAAATGTTTCAGCATGTTTTCTTAAAAGGCAGTGAGTCTTTTAAAAATATAATTTAAATTCCTTTATCATTATCCACGATTCCTTAATATTATCAAAGATCTAGTGTTCATATTTCCTTGATTGCCATAATATATAATTGAGCTTCTTTGTTTAAATCAGGGTTCTTGGCTGATGTATCACTTAAGATTCTCTGATCTTTATCTTCCTACTCAGTCTCTCTTTTGAGGAGGGTATTTATATTGAAATATAGTTGATTTACTCCCCTGGTGGTTCAGCAGTAAAGAATCCGCCTACAATGCAGGAGACACGGGAGGCTTGGGCTCAATCCCTGGGTCGGGAAGATCCCCTGGAGGAGGGCAGGGCAACCCACTCCAGTATTCTTGCCTGGAGAGTCCCATGGAAAGAAGAGCTGGTGTTCTGTAGTCCATAGGGTGGCAAAGAGTCAGACGCGATGGAAGAGACTGAGTATGCATGAGCACATAGCCGATTTATAATGTTACATTTGTTTCAGTTATACAATACAGTGAATCAGTATTTTTACAGATTATACTCCATTTTATTATGAAATAATGACTATTTTTTCTGTGCTGTACAATACATCCTTGGGGTTTATTTACTTCATACATAGTAGTTTTTTAATTTCAATTTTTTAAATTCTGAAAGTATGATAACACATTTACAGGAGACTTGGAAAATACACTGTATATTACAATTATTTTTTAAGGAGATAAATTAAGATTTTTAGTTGGAGTTTTAGTATCAAACTCTCAAAAATTAATAGAATGAATATGTAGAGAAATAGAATGATATACTAGACCTGAAAAACACTATGAACCAATTCAATATAATTAAGATTTATACAATTTTTACACAACAGTAGGACACAAATTCTATTCAAGTTCCCATAGACTGTAAATTGGGAGACTCTGGAACTTATCCAAGGACATAAAACAACGTGCAAAAATTTCATGGTCTTAAAGGTATTGAAATCACACAGGGTCTGTTCTCTTATCACAGTGGAATTACGTTAGAAACCAACATAAAAAGATATTTGAAAATAACCCACATCTTTTCAAGTGCAATGTGACATTTACTAAGAGAGTTACTCAGTCTCTCTCTATTTTCTTGATAAAGGATATAAATCGGAAAATATTTCTTAAAGTTAACCTTTACTGTAGGTAAGCTGCAGTTGCAGGTATGGTGCAAATTCAAACTGAAATAGTATTTAAAAGCATCCATTGGCAGAGTTCTCTAATTTACCACGGCAGATTTGAACTATAATAACTGAAGAAGGTAAATCTATTACTTTGCAGACAAAGTATAAATATGTATGTTACACCAGATTACATTAAAATGTCTGTTAGTTTATTTTTCATTACCATTCCTGCTGTCAGTTCCACTTTCTCATTCACCTTAGTTATAGCTTAGTACTTAAAGTATTGAGTGGTCAAAGTTCAAACTTTAGGAGGAATGAAATGGCATTTCTTGGTCTTAAATTCTAATTATGCACCACAGGCTGAATTGTAGCTCTTTTCTCTCAAAATGAGTAGGTTTTCTGTTGATAAATTGGCATCTGTATTAGGGTGCAACCTTAGGGTAACTGACTGCTTACTTTTTAAGTTTTGTTAAACGCATATAGTGTGTTTGTATTTGCTGCATAATTGAGAAGTTTCATTTTTGCCCAAGTATTTTTTATTGTAAAGCTTTTTAGGAATTTGAAATCTTTCATCTTTGGAAAGAAATCTCAAGTTAATATTAAATCTTATTTTCAGTGGTTGAGTACTCAGATCCTGACTGAGGTGGTTTATTTGTAATACACTCTTTGTATCCTTAGGATCCTTAATTTAAAGTATACTGTATTTAATATTTTTAAAACACACAGTGTTTTAAAATACAATGTAATGTTAACTTTTTAATTAACTTCAGTTTTTGGAGTCCTGTATTATTAACTTTAGGTCAGTAGTATAATTTTATACACTATAGAGATTTTGTTGTGTCCTAGCTTTGTATTTTAATGCTTGCTGCGTTCAGTGTAAATGTTTCCTTATTGTTTTGTTTTTACCATGAAGATCAGAATTTGTGAGAAAGAGTTAGATGCAAAGGTTAATTGAGCACCTATAAATTTGGCTGTTTAATTAAAATTCAGTTCCTCAGTAAACAGTAGTCACATTTTAGATGCTTAGTAGCTTCAGGTGGCAGTGGCTACTGTATTGGACAGCACAAATACAAGAAGAAAATGGCTCTGTCACTGCAGAAAGGTCTTTTGAATAGTGCTGCTTTGCAGTGAGTTAGGTTCTGTCTAGACTCTGGGAATACAGAGATAAACATGACTGACAAGGCAAACACTTAGCTCCTGGTGGGGTTGAGAGATGGCAAACAAATAGCTGATGTCCATCATGTCATCATTAGGAAGAAAGATGAAAGTGGGTAAGAGAGAAGATGTAATGAAACAGTGTGCGTGGAGGTACCTGTTAACTAGGTGGTCAGGAAATGCCTTCTTAATATTTGCATGTCAGTGAATGAAGAGAAGGAGCAAGTCTTGTGAAGACCTGTAGGAAGACCCTTCTAGGCACAGGGAACAGCAAGTGCAAAACCCTGAAGTGAGAACAGATTGGACATACTTGAGGAATGGCAGCAAGTCATGTGCAAGTGAGGTCCTGGGAGAATGGTGGGTGATGAGGGGGGACATGACGGACAGTAGCCACATCATGTGGTACCTTGTGGTCTGTGGTAAAGACTTAGAATTTTAACCTGAGTGTGGTGAAAAGACATTGGAGGGTTTTGAGCAGAGGAGTGGCATGATCTAAATTATGTTTATTTAACTTTAATATGCCAGATTTACAAATAAAACAGTTAAAAACCCCCATGCCCTCATTCTCCAACTCTAGCAAAATGGGCCCAACTGAGATCATTGATCCCATGGATGACCTGTCCTTCCTTTATATATATTATCTCCTTTATCCTTCCCTGTAATATTGTGAAGTAGGATTTGTGTTTTAAAAGATCACCCTGGCTGCCGTGTAGAGAGTTAAGTTTAGGGGGGCAAGAGGAAAAGCATGAGGGCCTTTGGGAGCCTGAGACAGCAGTCTTAAGTGAGAGGTGATGGTGGCTTGGAGTCGAACGGCAGGTGGTGGTTGAAGTGATGAGAAGCAGCCAGATTCTGGTGAAACCAGCAGGAATGCTGGTGTATGTAGTTAAGGAAAGAGGAGCAGGGGTGATGCCTGTACTGTGGTCCAGATGATGATGTGACTGCCCATAGGAGAGTTCAGTTTATTCATGTTAAGTTTAAGATACCTAGTAGAAGTCCAGAGGTTGTCAAGGACACATTTTTAGGTTAAGAAAAAGAGGAAAACCCAGTGAAGGTAACTAAGGAGATATGCTGCAATAGCTAGCTGTTGATTTATGGTCTGAGTTTGGCCTCCAGGTTTGCTAGAGCTGGAGCTAGCTATTGTAGTGTCTCATGTCCCATATCCCAAGCAACCCCTCAGCCACTGGCAGACTGGAATGATTGGTCCTCTGGATAGTAGGGAATCAGTGTTTCAGGTAGGAGAACATGATACATTGAAGAATACTGCTGAAGAATTTAGACAAACACATTGATTTGTGAAGGTATTAAATGTCTTTAATGAGCAATAGAATTTCTAGAGAATATAGTTACTCTTAAATGGAACACTAAGTAGAAGATTTTCTTGTATACTTAATAAATATTGCATTAGTAGTTCAAAATCAGAATTTTATTAAATTTTACTTTCTCCCTTTTTTTCTCATTTTAAGTAGATGAAATGCATGTAAAAATGAAAGCACCAAAAAGAACTGTGGGTGAAAGTTGGATGGCCTAACAGTTTATTCAGATTTTAAGATTTATTTACATATTATATCATTAGCAAAAGGTGTGTTATAAGGGTAAATTTGTAAGTGAATATTGACAAGTTGTTAAGTTTCTGCTTAAAGTCTTATTTGCTATTTTAAGTTATTGTTTCTTACAGATTTTCTAATCTGTGCTTATTTTACTAGGAGTCATGGCTTTGAAAGAATTACCTTACTGATTTCAAACACCATTTTAGGAGTAATTTTCCATATGCCTTAAAAGAAATAACCAAGCAAAAAAAGGAAAGGGACAAATAAAAGATATTGCCATTCTCATCCACTGTTTAACCTGACATTTTCAGAAAACAGTCTCACACTGAACTTTGTACACTGCAAGTAGTTGTTATCTAGACTGTGAAGTAAAGATAAAAGCTGTAGTATCTGATCTTAAACAAGTCACTTTAAGCCCCGGACTTCCAATTTTACTTAGTTTTTATTTTTATTTTTAATCTGTGAAGTGAATGTTTTGTGCTAAATGAGTGTCAGTTATCAAATTGTATAGATAAGAATTTAATAAAAATTTGCTTAGAGTGGATAGTTTGTTTGTGAGAGGCACTGTGTAATTACTGAATCTTTGAGAGCATAACATCACTAGTTTCTGCTCTCATTTATATACACAAGGAAGCGTAATGTAACTGTTATCAGTATCCTGATGGAAGAGGGATAATTGAAGAAAAGCAGTTCTCTTTTTTAAAATAAGTGAAAAGAACAAATTATGGATGAAGTTTCACTGGAAAAGTGTAAGCCTGGAAGTTATTTGAAATGTTTACCTGAAGTAAGAGCAGATAAACGTAAAAACAAATTACCAAATAAAACTTGACAAGCAGATACAGATACTCAAGGTGCAATTCCCCAAATGAGCAAACGCTTGAACAGATTTTAAAGTCTTTGTCAGAAGGTTCTTAAACTTATCAAAAGGAAGAAACTACTTGGAGAATCAGTGAGGCTCTTTGGGCAGAGTTCAGAGGATATGCTCAGAAGTGATAAGTATGTTGTAGGCAGAGAAACTTCATTCACTGAAGTTTTTTGGTCTCTCACTGTAAGTAAAGTATTATGACAGATAATTAGATGCCCTAAGGTATATTCTTTGATCTCTTAAGTGATTCATAAATTGCAAAAATCAATACAAAATCTTAAAATTGATAAAAATGTGTGTCAGACTCTAGTCATGAGATGGAAATCATACCAGTGATTTTCACAGAGAATTTAATACAACCGGTTGTTAACTAGGCATTTCCACTTAATAGTGGAAAGACAAAAGGGAACAGCAAGGTCTTGTCGGAAGCCACCACTGCCTCCTGACCGGAGAGCAAAGAGAAGAGGGCAAGTGGCTGGAAAGAAAGGCTGCAGCCCAAACTCAGGCCTCGAGGAAGGGGTTTGCACTCAGCTGGGACTAATGTCTTTGGGATCAGGAGAGGGGCCCAGTGGGGTAAGGGTACAGGGCTCAGCGAAGAGGGTTCTGCTGGCTGGCGCTGGTGTTCTAGGGGCACGGTGATACTGGTTCTGTGTCAGGAAGATACAGACTGGAACCAACTCTGGCTGCTAGAATGAACTGCTGCTGGCCTGAAGAGTGGTTGGGTTGCACTGGTGGCAAAAGGAAGCAAAAAATAGGACTAGGAAGCAAACAGAAATTGCCACATTTTCCTCCTCCAGCTTTCTGGTCTCAAGTGCCCCTTGACTTCCAGGTGGCTCAGTGGTGGAGAGCCCTCCTGCCAGTGCAGGGACAGATTTCAATCCCTGGGTTGGTAAGATCTGCTGGAGAAGGAAATGACTACCCATTCCAGTATTCTTGCCTAGAATATCCCATGGAAAGAGGAGCCTGGCGGGCTGTAGTCCACGGGGTTGCTGAAGAGTCTGACACAGCTTAGTGACTAAACAAAAACAAGCACTTTATTGGCAGAGCCTAACAAGAAGCAAACTGTAAAGGAGAAAATGTGACTCACCCCCAGGATCACAAAGTAAGAGCGTGGAAGGGTAGTTTTAAGGCTGAGAAACAAAAGCTCAATAACTTGCAGGAAGAAAAATGAATCTACATCTTTCACACAAGGCATATTTAAGTGTCATTAGAACTTTATAGTCAAGAAATGCTATAGGAATTAATAGGAGAAGACAGATCCTTGTTAGGATAAACAGACAAGGCAGTGTTGGAGAGTAGTGTTTTAATGTGAATGTGATTTTAGCAGGCAGAAGTGAAGTGAGGGATGATTGCAGTAATGGAAGGAGATATTATAGGGTATGAGAAAGCTATAAAATTGCATAATGGAGGACATGGGACAGACCTGGATCAAATTGGTTTCTACTGATGACTAACTTTAATGCTGAAAGTCATTTTTTGTCTCTGACTCTCATTTCTCTTTCATCCTTGATCCTTTAGGCATTGAAGACTATTATTGGTTGGATCAAAACCATGTTTTAGGACCATTAATTTAGAGTTTCTGGAGTTGGAGGTGACAGAGAATCAAATATGGAGATACTTTCTTGAGCAAGTAAGTTGTTACTTGCTCCAGATACAGTTTTCTTATTAACACAGAAGTTTTTAATCAGGTCCATGGATAAGGTTGAGAATATCCTTCAATGCGTGAATATAATTACATGTGATCTTTATGTTGTCAAGGAAGAGGTTTCAGGTGTAATTTTCATCAAAATGAGATTAAATAAAAGGATGTTTGGAATTTGGTAGACCATTAAATGTAAGTAAACTACTCAAGAGCATATGGGTGTACTGTCATTATTCACTTTATTGGGCACTTAATATGTTGAAGGCACTTAGGAAAAAGAATGTAGGGTAATAAAAGTATATCAGTATAGTAGGGAGCTGGTCCTGCTCTTTCATGGGGGGCATAGGTCCTAGGGAGGGCTGCCTGCCTAGGTAGTGATTTGTGCTAAGATATAGAAGGTGAAAAAGGAGTTAACGATGAAGACACTGAGGTGGTGAAATTGTGGCATTTTTAACAAAAGTGGATTGACAGTATTACCATAAATTTCCCTAGTGATTTGTTTTGAGGGTCCGCAGGCTGCTCTTGAACTTCCATAAGGAAGCGTGTTGAATATTTCTCAGATAGCCTTTGGAGGCTATCTATTAAATTCACAGATTCAAGTTAGAGGAGCCAATGTGGCCTAAGCTGGTGGTCTTCAATTTTGACCTGATGTCTAGATTTTTTTTAATCTTGGGTTGAACTGTGGAGTTACAAAAGATATTATTTTCATTGTGGTAAGATGTCCATAGCATAAAAATTAGCATTTTAACCATTTTTAAAGTGTACTGATTGGTGGCATTAAGTACATTTCACATTTTTCATGTTACCAGTCTGAAACTCGGTACACATTAAATAACAGCTTCCTATGCTCTTCTCCCTCCAGGTACTGGGAACCGCTATTGCATTTTTCCCCTTTATTAATTTGACTGTTCTGGTACCATGTATCAGTAGAAACTGAAAACACTGTTTTATGTCTGGCTTAACTTCACTTAGCATGATATCTTTAAGGTTTATTCATGTTGTGGCACTACTAGCATTTCATTCCTTTTTTTTTTTTTTTTTTAAATGGAGTTCATTTTTTAGAGCAATTTTAGATTCGTATTAAAATTGAACAGAAAGTACGGAGTCCTCATACACTACTCCTACCCCCATGGATGCACAGCCTCCCTCACGTCAGCGTCCCACACCAGAGTTGTGTATCTGTTGTAAAATACAAACCTCAGTGATACATCATTTACACTGGAGTCCTTGGTTTATGTGAGGGGTCACTCTTCTTGTTGTACAGTCTGAGTTTTGTGTAAAGACATAGTGTCATACGTGGTATTTTCACTGATCCAGAAGCAAGTTGCCCTCCAAATACACATTCTGCATCTATGGATTCAGAAAGCCACAATCCATACACATGATACACCATCTGCAGTTGGTTGAATATGTGGAGGCAGAACGGTATGGAGGGTTAACAGTATTCTTCACCACTATGCATTCACAGTTTAAAAGAACATGCCAGTTTCACTTAAAATTGTTCTTAATTAAGTAAAAAATTACTAATCTTATTAAGTCACAATCCTTGAAAACACGTAATTTTAATATTCTGTGTGGTGAAATGGAAAGTGTGCCTGAAGTATTTTGGCTGCATGCCAAAGAATGATGGTTGTCTCGAGGAAATGCACTTGTCATTCTGTTTGTATTTTCTGCAATGGACATGATTTTAATTTAAATGACTAATTATGCTTATTCAGACTTGGGTATTTGTAGATATTTTCTCAGAAATGAAAAAAAATAAGCCTATCAGTTTCAGGAAAATAGTGTCTGTGCTAGAGATAAAATTTGAACTTTCAAGCAAAAATTAATATTTTTGGAGAACTTGTATCCACCATCTGAGTTTTATCTGTATATTCTATTTTTTTGCTCTTCATTTTTTCATCTCTCTTCATTAGGCTTATTTAGAAGCTGCTAGAGGATTTTCACACACACACACAAATACATATATATATATATATATATATATATATATAATATAAAATGAAGGAGAATATATGTATTCTCCTTTATTTCCAAGGACTGTTTTAACAGAGCACAGTGCTTGAGCTTGGCAGTTTTCTTGTTTGAGCGTACTGACCGTACTGACTGCAACGCTTCGCTCTGTTGGATCCCACTGCTGTTAGGAAGTCAGCTATGAGTCTGAACTGTTGCTACTTTATAAAAGTTACTTCCCTCCCCACCCCCCCCCACCTCCCCCATAAGACTTTGCTCCTTGTCTTTTATTTTCTGCTGTTTGACAATGATGTACCCAGGTGTGGTTTTCTTTTTTATTGATTTTCCTTGGAATTCAGTGAGCTTCTTAAATCTGAGATCTTGAGTGAAGTGTCTAAACACATCTGAAAAATTCTCATCTTTAAAATATTAATGCCATTTTTCTCCTTCCCTTTAAAGACTAATTGATTGTATATAAGACCCACTTACTGAATTTTTTGTTTCTCTTTGTCTCATTCAAACATACATTTGTTGAATTTGTTTTATTTTTATTTTTCAGTTCTAGAGTTTCTGTCCAGTTATTCCAGCACTGTTTGCAGAAAAAGACTCTTGTTTCTCTTTTGGATTGCTTCGGCTCCTTTGTCTGAAATCATCAGTTGACTGTACTTGTAGGCCTGTCTTGGGGCTCTTCCACTGACCTATGTTTGTCTGTTCGTTCACCAGTTCTGTGCTGTCTTGATTACTGTAGTACAGTAAGCCTTGAAATCGAGTGGTGTGAGTTCTCCAACATTGTTCCACTTTGGTCTTGTGTTGGGTAGTCTAGTGTTTGCCTTTGTGTGTAAACTTCAGAAATCATTTTGTTGATAACTATAAAGTAACTGGCTGGGGTTTTGATTGGAATTGTGTTGAATCTATAGATCTAGTTGGGAAAAATTGTTGCGTTAACTACTGAGATGATGTATAACTGGGATTGTTTTATGTAAGAGCTCTTTTTACTTCCAGTTCACCGTTACTCTGGCAGGGAGCCCTTACAGGTTCAGCTTGAAGTAGGGATAATATACCAGAGTCCCCATGTTTGTCTGGCTCTGGAGTTTGACTTTTCCCTGTGAGGCCTCTGAAAGGTTAGTTCCGTTTTCCAGGCTTTTCGTTGGAATTGGGTATTTGGTTCCACAGCCCTTGGAACCTGAGTACTGTGATCTTGCTTTATTTTGGGGACCCAGCAATTGTTCATCACCTTGTTACCTCTTGAATGCTTTTGAGTTGTTAAAAACTATTTCATCCAGCTTTTAAAGTTATTTTCAGGACGGGAATCAGTTCTAATTTCCTCCTCTATCATTGCTGAAAATGAGTTTCCCCAGTTTCCTGTCTCCCTCATAGAATTGGTGGTCAGTGTATTTAGACTTTAAAATTTTGTGTAAATTCTTGGAGGAGCGGGATGAATTCTCCCAACTTTTGAATGTCTGTTGACACCTTCCAAACAGTAATAGGTAAGTAGATCTTCAAAAGCTCTACCTGTGGTGAATAAATGATGCAGTTGAGTTTTTGTGTGGTCTGGTTAGTATAAAATGTGCCTTGGTTTTGGGCACTGAACAGTTGGGCAAAGAACCTACCAGTAGTTTTGGGTTTGTAGTATAGATTGCTACTCATCTGTCCCAGTTTTCATTCATTCTCTCTCCGTGATAGAATTCCCAGTTTTTTGCTGGGCTGTGCTGTGCTTACTCACTCACTCAGCCAGGTCCCGACTCTCTGCGACACCATGACTGTAGGCCACCAGGCTCCTCTGTCTATGGGGATTCTCCAGGCAAGAATACTGGAGTGAGTTGCCATGCCCTTCTCCAGGGGATCTTCCCAACCCAGGGATGGAACCCAGGGCTCTCACAATGCGGCCATATTCTTTACCAACTGAGGCACCAGGGAAACCCAAGAATACTGAAGTGGGTGGCCTACCCCTTCTCCAGAGGATCTTTCCAACCCGGGAATCGAACTGGGGTCTCCAGCATTGCAGGCGGATTCTTTACCAGCTCAGCTGAAAGCTCACATACATGTATGCATTTAAGCAGACTTCAAATCCAGCTAATTTTTATTCTTGCTATACATCCCCCTTTCTCCTAGTCTGTACCAGCATTGTTTCTTGAGCTTGTCACGTCTTGCCTGTATTGCTCAAGTAGACATACAACTACTTTTTTGTTTAGAATCTTGTAACTGATATTTTCTTTTTCATCAGCAGAAATGAAAGAACTTTTCAACTATGTTACTCCTGTGTTGCAGAATTGATTTTAGTGTCCTTAGTTTTCAACTCTTTGTGATCTGGTCCCATTTGTCATTCCTAACCCTACATTTGATACCCTAATAACACCAAATATTAAAAATTTCCCTCCCCTTGTATTTGTGGTTCCTTACGACTGTGTCCTTTCTCATGCCTAATCCAGGGTTAACTTTCTTTTAAAATAAATTAGTTTCAGGTATTTTTTTAGTTTAATCAACTTTACATGTTTCTGAACATGAGAATAAATAGGCTCTGCTGTTGAATGCAGTGTAGCCTGAAATCTACACTGTGTTTATATAGTGTTTATATATCTAGTGGTTTTTATCCTAAGTTGCCAATTTTGTTTTTCTTAAGATAATCTGTTAGAAAAAGTGATTGTAATATGTGAGTCATAAAATTAAATTGTTTCAGAATTGGGCTTATCTAGACCAGTCTCCTGTTTCACATATAAGGAAATTGTGGCCAGGAGAAATTAGTGATTCTGTCAAGTCAAAATTAGTTAGAAGCAGAATCAAGGTCTGTCGTGAGTTTCATCCTAATATAAATATCTGCTTAACGAAAATCTTCAAGTGTGTTGAAGTTTTCAAGTGTTCTTATCCCTGTAGTACATCTAGGATTACCACACCATGTTTCAAGGGCCTGTAGTTCTTGTGTGAATAGCAACTTGGGTAATGAACTGAGCAGTATGCATTCTTAATTTATGCCTTAACAACTCTGATTCTGTAATGAATGGTTTGCTTACAGTCGCTTTAATATACTTACCTTCTTGACAGTTCATTCTGGGAGGAATAGTTAAGTGTTTAAGTGAAACAGGCATGGTAGATACAACACTTAACAGTTATGTGTGTCTTTGTTTTTAGCATCAAGCATTGCACGATTCTCTCGAATAATGTAGATCACCTTTTACTGAATTTAACACTGTCTGATATCATGGTCTCCCTGGCAAATGCCTCAACTTTGCAGAAGGATTCCAGTTGGATAGAAAGGATAAGGAAATTTGTAACAGAAACCCTTGAAGATGGGTCTAGGCTAAACAGTAAGCAGCTGAACAGATTGCTTGGTGTCTCCTGGAGGTTAATGCAGATGCAGTCAGACAGAGGTGGGTGTCAATGCTCTGTCCTTACTTAAGAGAGGGGCTCTTATGCATACTGTTAATGTTGAGCATCTAATTTTGAGTTCATACCTGTCAAACATTTCATAGTCATTTACGTTCGAGCCATAAAAGGTAGCCAGCATAATCATGAAGGAATGTCTGCTTGAACCCTGATGGCTGAGAACACCCCCTTTTCGGTGGGTAGGTCCACTCTGAAGCTGATGGGTAGGTTTTCTACTAGATTACATAGTTGGAGTGAAAGAAGGTAAGTTTTATTAATAGGAAATGACATTGAGCCTAAGGATAAAGAAATACTTTTCTGATCTAGTTTGACTAGAAATTGGTGGATCCTTATCTCTTTACCTTTCTTGTAACTTGAAGTTATGTTGCATTAAGTCAGTTTTTAGTGTGACTTACTAATTCTTTTCATTCAAGCAGAACTTTGCTGTTTGGTTCCTGGCTTATCCACCTTTCTAGTATTGTGGTATTTGTTGTCCTTTCCTAGGTTTGTTGTCTCTTAGGAAAATTTGTACTGTAATCTCCGATTGGTTTGACTTTTTTATTAGGCCATTGATGTAGGATTTTGATGGTAGTCATCAGTTTGTGGCTAAAATCTGCTTCCTCATAGGAACAAGGTGCTTCTGTGCTTTTTAGAAGAATTATGGTGCTGGTGAAGAAACATTTTGACTCACATGCAGCTGTTTTCTCTTGTTTCTTAGAGGCTACAGAGTCTCTCATAAAGGCAGTTTATACATTGTATCAGCAGAGAGGCCTTCTCCGTCCAGTTCCGACTTTGTTACTGAAGTTTTTCAGTAAAAGCTATCAAAAAGAAGAACTGAGATCTTACAGAATCCGGTACAGTTCCTTTGTTATTTTGCTTTTCTTTTTCTTACCAGGTTACTTTGTAATCTGTATGAATAAGATGATAGGGTGATTAAATCTTTGGAGAAAATCTTCTTTTTATCCTTTTTGGTTTTATTATTATTTTTTTTTAAATAAAAAGGCATACATAATAGTTTCAGTAACCTTTATACACATAACTGAGAAGGTAAAAGTCTCTTTGAGCATATATTTCCACTTGTCTGCTTAACAGCTAAAGGACAATTATTGGAACCACCTGTAGCAGCCTCAGAATTTTGTTTTGCTTCCCATAAAAATTATGGAGGTTTAACCTCCGGCCCTTAGTGACATATTGGGACACATGGTATAAGAATGAGGGCAGTAGAAGAGGAGAGGTGTACAATAGGTGAAAGAGATTAAAAGGTGCAAACTGAGTTATAAAGTAAATAAGTCATGGGGATATAATATACAGCATAAAGAATATGACCAGTAACTTTTATTAGGACAGGTGGTTACTAGACGTATGGTGACCATTTGCAATGTGTACAGATGTCAGACTATTATGTGATACATACCTGAAACTAACATAATACTGGGTGTCAAAAATGTTTCAATAAATTTTTAAATGGCAGTATCTTAAAGAGCAAAATTGTCCAGCCTGGTTTGGTGCTGTCTGGTGATGCAGACAACACGAAGAGTAGAACTCAGGAATCAGTCTTAGATGTGGTGAGTTTGAGGTTTACTTGGGATAGTCTGGAAGAGATGTTTGGGTGAAAGATAACGGGATTTGTGGTACCTCAGCATACATAGGTAGTTGTTAGAACATATTCAAGTCTTTACTGTGAGTCAGGTGCTTTTCTTAATTTTTCAGTAATTCTCATACTTTTATGTAGGTACTGTTGGTTTCTGCCTTATAGAAGGAAGCTTAGGTTAAATAAGTTGGTGAGTGTCATGCTGTTAAAGGGCAGCCAGACTGAGACTTAAGTTCAAGTCTGGTCGACTCCAAAGGTTGTGTGTAAATCACTGAACTCTTGGGGGACAGCAAAAGTGATTGCCGTGTCCAAGATGAGACATTAGAGAGTGAGCAAGTATGTGCAAGAATGGAAATAACCCAAGTTTGAAGCCACTTAATGTGGGGGCACCCTATACTGAATGCATAAATGACTTAATATAGTAAAACGGTCATTACAAATTAGTGTAAAGAGTTCACAAGCTAAGTAGAGCCTGTGTCCTTTAAGATAAAATTACAATGTACATAGTGCCCCAAACTACATAAACTTTTAAAATACAGTGGGTAAAACCTTAGAGAATACTATAGATGAATATAGTATGCCAGTCATCTTATAGGCTCTCAAATGTTTAGATAAATGTGGTGTATTTCCCTTTTCTTTGATGGCCTTAGATACCGTAGTAAAGTGTTATCACGTTGGTTGGCTGGTTTACCACTGCAGCTTGCACATCTCGGCTCCCGAAATCCTGAGCTTTCAACACAGTTTGTTGACATTATCCATACTGCTGCAGCCCGAGCAAATAAAGAGCTACTCAAAAGTTTACAAGTTACTGCTCTCCGAATCTATGGTAAGAGTGTTGTTTACCTGTGTATGTAATAATCGGTCTACCCCGACTTAAGAACAATGTTTCAAAGGGGAGATCTTTAGGTTTTACTTTTCCTTCAAATTATACATTAATTGTACCATGGTAAAATGAATAAAATATCAAACAGTAAATTCATTTTCAATAGTATTACTTAATACAATAGTTTAAGAAAACTAAAGGTTGTAGATGTCTCTTCAGATCTTAAATTATCTTTTAAGCCACGAAATTCACAAATTCAAAACTGATCAGGTATTTTTATAGAATTCTTTTGAAACTTTGATGGCAAATTTTACTTATTTAATCGTTATTGAGATCTTGTACGGCTTTCATATATTAACGTTTCACTCACCCCTGAAACCTTTTCATTCTTTTAGCAAAAATATCAATAAAAATATACATATATGCATATGTATAATTAGTATTTATTATTAGGACACAGTTTATATACCATAAAATTGGCCATTTTACACTGTGCAATTCATTAATTTTTATCATATTCCCAAGATTGTGCGATAGTCACTATTATCTTATTCCAGAATATTTTTATCACCTCAAAAAGAAACTCTACCATTAGTAGTCCATCCCTATTTCCTCATTTCTTCCTACCTCAGCTCCTGACAACCACTGCTCACCATTTCTGTCTCTCTGTATTTGCCTGTTTTCATCATTTCTCACAGATGACATTGTGTGATGTGGATCTTCTCAGTATGGCTTCCGTCACTTGGCATACTGTTCTTAGGATTTACGAGCATATACGAGTACTGTATTTCTTTTTAATGCTGAGTAACATTCCACTGTTGAATATACACCACTTTATATTTACCCATTTATTAAATGACAAACGTTGGTTTGTGTCTACCTTTTGTGTGTGGTATTTAAAAATCTGTATTTTTCAGTATTGCTTATATATAGGAGTGTGTGTGTATACTCAGATAAGTCTTTGGTTTTAAATTCAGTTCAGTTTAGTTGCTCAGTCGTGTCCAACTCTTTGCAACCCCATGAACTGCAGCCTGCCAGACCTCCCTGTCCATCACCAACTCCTGGAGCCCAACTAAACCCATGTCCATGAAGTCGGTGATGCCATCCAAGCATCTCATCCTCTGTTGTCCCCTTCTGCTCCTGCCTTCAATCTTTCCCAGCATCGGGATCTTTTCCAACGAGTCAACTCTTTGCATCGGTGGCCAAAGTATTGGAGTTTCAGCTTCAGCATCAGTCCTTCCAATGAACACCCAGGACTGATCTCCTTTAGGGTGGACAGGTTGGATCTCCTTGCAGTCCAAGGGACTCTTAAGAGTCTTCTCCAACACCACAGTTCAAAAGCATCAATTGTTCTGCGTTCAGCTTTCTTCACAGTCTAACTCTCACATCCATACATGACCACTGGAAAAACCATAGCCTTGACTAGACAGACCTTTGTTGACAAAGTAATGTCTCTGCTTTTTAATATGCTATCTGAGTTGGTCCTAACTTTCCTTCCAAGGAGTAAGCATCTTTTAATTTCATGGCTGCAGTCACCATCTGCAGTGACTTTGGAGCCCAGAAAAATAAAGTCAGCCACTGTTTCCACTGTTTCCCCATCTATTAGCCATGAAGTGATGGGGCCGGATTAGGTTGATATTATAATTGTCCCTGTTTGGCAAAAGTGCTTGTTTTTTTTTTTTTTTTTTTTTTTTTTTTACTGTTTTGCTTTGTTTCTAATACCTTTAACTCCATCAGTTATTATTTCAAATAACACATTTGAATATTATGAAATCGAGTGTTAAATGTTATCTTTAAATAATGATTGTATTTAGTCTTACTCTAGGCAGTACCTTAAGCCATACATATATATTTTTTTTTCATGTAGTTGATATGTTAGAATTCAACATAGCACAGTGAAAATGGTCAGTCTGCTTTATTAATTCTTGTTTGTATATCTTTTAAAATTTAACTTGTCTTCCTGCCTCACTAGATCCACAAGAAGGCACAGTGGTGGTTCTGTCAGCAGAGTCTCAGCAGCTTTTGGTCCAGCTTGTGTATTTTCTACCCAGTCTGCCTGCTGACTTGCTTTCTCGGTTAAGCTGCTGCTGTATTATGGGAAGACTCAGTGCAAATTTGGCTGCCATGCTTATCGGGATACTGCACATGAGGTAGCATGCTAAAGTGAGCTGTATTTCAAGTGTATAATCTTCTCCCTCACCCTTCCCCTGTCACTGGCAGTTTATGAACTGACTTTTTAAAATGCCGCCCCTCCCTTCATTTGCTCTTAAAACAGCAGTTAAAACTGTTGATGATACTGGGTAAGAGGAAGGTCACTGGGGCAAGACTGTTCCAGGTGGTTTGCTTAGCGGTTTGCATTGTCATGGTTGCAGTCACTAAGTCCATGGGCTGTAGTCCACCAGGCGCCTCTGCCCATGGGATTTTCCAGGCAAGGATACTGGAGTGGGTTGCTGTTTCTTTTTCCAGGGGATCCTCCTGACCCAGGGATTGAACTCTTGTTCTGCTACACCACAGGTGGATTCTTTACCGCTGAACCATCAGGTAGAAACATACAGTGATTTGTGTAGGTGCATTGAAACAAGGGTTAAGATTATCAGAAGTGTGTAGCCATAGTAGGGATTCAGTGATGGATGAGAGTGCTGTGTTTTAAAACTTCTGGTGTTATGAAATTGTAATACAGGTCTTTCTTTTTGGAAGGGAGCTCAGTTCAATGTAGGTGGTGAAATAAAAGCTTGCGGACTCAGACAGGGAATCATTAAAATATCTGTGGGTGGGTGGGTGGGTGTGTGTGTGTGTGTGGCAAAATATACATAACCTAAAACTTCCCATTTTAACCAGTTTTAGGTATACAGTGAGAATTGTTTGGGGCATTAAGTACATTCACACTGTTGTGCGACTGCTACCACTATTCATCTCCAGCACTGTCATCGTTGCAGACTGAAACTCTGTACTGATTATTTCCCCTTCTCCCAGCCCTTGTTTACCACTATTTTGTCTTCATGATTTTGATATATTCATCTGTTAATGGATACTCGGTTGTTCTGCCTTTTGGCTGTTACAAATAATGCAGCTATAAACATTGGTGTGCAGACACCTGTTTGAATCCTTTTAATTCTTTTGGCTGTATACCCAGAAGTAGAATTGCTGAATCATATGTTAATTTTCTGTTTAATTTTTCAAGGAGCTACTTTCCAGAATGTGACTGTGGTGTTTTACTCTCAAAGGTCTTAAAACTAATAATGTTTCATGTTGCTAGTGTTCAAAGTATCCTTTAAAATGTAATGTTTGTATCAGGCATAGTACTTTCATATTCAGCCATTTGTTACTGATTGTGGCTCAAGGCCAGGGTCTGATACAGTTTTAGGCAGGAGTTGAATCTGGGCTGTAGCTGAAAAATTTAAAAACTAGCTTCTTTGTGGCTTCTTGTGCAGACCCTCTGCCCCAATTAAACAGGAGTGGCTCGCTTTATTAGTAGACTTTCTTTAGCTTTGTTTGCCAGTCTCTTCGTACCAGGATAAGACGTATGTTTGAATGTTGTCGCCCAAATTGTGCTTCATAACTGATAATTACTTTTTCCTTTTAGCAAAAGAGAGCTGTTTGCAATATGTTGTCTATATATGAAACCCCTCTTTGTCTAGTGCAGTACTAAATGCCAGGTCTTTAAGAAATACAATTTAACTTAAGTGGTTTTATGACTGTTAACTTCCAGTAGAGGGCACTCATTTCCCATGATAGAACTTGTGGAGGATCTGTTTTGGCATTCATTTAAAAGTGACTTTTGAACACCTCTTAAAATTAATTCTCTTTAGAACTTGTATTTAGTATCTTTTTTGGCATTAATTACGATTGACTTGTGCTCAATAACTTTGGTCAAGGATTTTTTCACAAGTCTTTTTTTACATTTTTTTGTGGGTTTGTGGTGAGTACTGAGAAAATATTAATTTACAAGTAATGGTAATAGAAGTTTATAATCATCAAAAGCAAGTCGTCATGTAGTTAAAAGTGTACCAAGTTAAACTTTGCCTTTTAGCATTTGCACAGAGTCTTAGTAGACTTCTCTTTCTGTAGATGTATTGTCCCTATTCAAACTAATCTCTTTAAAAATTAAAACAAGATGGGGCCTTTTCAACTTTCCCAGGCCAGTGGTATTATCATTGCATCACTTTTCCTAGATTTAGAATTGAAGAATAATGTTCGGTTATTCTTAAGGAATGATGTTCTTCTAAGGAATACCGTTCCTTAGACATCACCTGGGTTATTTCACGTCTTTGGTTTTCCCCTCCGTCCTTGATGGTGACGGTAAACCAGCTAGCTTTCTCACTGTCTCCCACCTGCACCGTTCACCTGAGGCATCCCACTCCTCAGCTCCGTCTGTGCCAAGGACTGTTGGCAGGCTCCTTTTCCTGAAATATTCCTTCAATAATTTCTGATTCCCATCTGCTATATTAATTGGGCTCTGCGGTCTAGTTCACTCTGGGTGTTAGCGTTCTGACACTGTTGTCTCCAGCAGGGGAAGTTCATCGGAGAGCAGGTCACCACCAGACCATCTCCGTTTGTTCAGTGTGTGAAAAACCCATCACCTTAGAGTTGTTGGTGTTTAGTTTGTCTTAAAAACTGTACTTAGAATTGCTGTTCCTGCCTTTTTCACTATTCACTTAGAGGTTTTTTGAGTTTTTCCTCTCCATCTACCTGTGGTGTTCTGCTGACCATTACTCTTCTTGCCCTCTCTGCCCCTAGTTCATTTACAGCTGGTTTGGGGAACATGAGACATGCATGTGGAAACGTAGTCTATGCTGTTAGATAAAAATACCAGAGAAGGGAGAAATTACTGAGAAATTCAGCCTGGTTTTGAAGCAGGGTGAATATGTGAGCTGGCCTGCCAGGAGCAGGTCTGGTTTGCTTCTGTTGTCCAAGCATAATTGATATAGCATCCCTTCTAGTCTCAGAACTGTTCTGGTGTGGCCAGTATGTGTGGTCATTGTAGTTTTAAGGACAGAGTGATACATTGCTTGTCTTTTGTCCAAACTAGATTTTTAAATGGATTTGCTACTCTTTTTAGCCACTGGATAGCACAGTGTTCACTGGGTATTAGAGGATATTAGCTTCTTTTCTAATCACCCATTTTGTACTCATTTCCATTGAGCATCTCTGACTTTTTATAACCTCTTAGCTTGTGATATTCTCTCCCATAGCCCTTTAAGCAAAGAGAAGTCCTTTAAGTAGAAGTGATTCAGAAAAATGTTGCCATTATTTTTAACTCCCCAACTTTTAAGAATATTAATAAATACAGTTGTTTCAGTGGTTAAAAAAAAAAGTGCTTCTCATTGAATTAGAAACTCCTTATTTTGTCTTGACATTTATTCAGATTTCTATTATAAAAGTTTGTCCCAAAAAAAAAAATTTGTCACAAAAAGCTATCCAAAAAGATAGCTTTTTGGATCTGATTATTCTCAGCTTTTTGTTTTTTTGCTGTATTCATGGCTGACATTTGCTGTATTCCTTCTTAGTCTTACCTTGAGGAGAGTTTTTAAAGGTATCACTGGAAACTGATCTCATAGCAGGAACCAGATAATCTTCATTTAATGAGAAGCTGCTTTATGTTTAGCTACTCCCTTAAGTCCACTACCAATACTTTAGCTGCAGTATTGTGACGTAGACTAGTTATAAAGCCTCGCAAAGTATAAGAGTGCATAGTTATTGCAGAGTGGCTTTAAATTGAAGTATTCTTTACCTAGTTAAGATGCTTTGGTTTAGGTAGGAAGCAGGAGCTTGTTTAAACTTAGCTCATTCATATAAACAAGGTAAGACTTTTTTTTTTTTTTTTAATGAAGATGAGGTAGTAAATACATAGCAGCTGAACCTACTACTGAAAAGCAGAACTTCACCTTGGCTCCTTGAAACTGAGTTTTGAGTGGTGTGGAAAAATTTTCCAGTTGTACCATATAAGTGGGCTGGTTATGCTTTTCAAGGAAACTTTACATAAACATATGTTAGAAATTATGTTTTCCATATTACGATACTTGAACCCCCTTACATGTAAAGATGATACATGCTACGGATTTTTGACTGAGCTCTTAAATTATACTTGTATTCCATAAAGAATAGTCATATATTCTGTGCTTTATTCCTGAGTCTTCAATTTGGTCACTTCTAGTACTAGGTCTCCATTGTTTATTGTAGATCATCATTTTCTGGATGGAAGTCTTCAGTGAAAGAATGGAATGGAAGTGATCAGTTAAACATCAGTAATGAGGACTATTTCAGCTTCTTATTTTCAACACTTACAGGTAACTGCCCTGATCCACCAAGTTAAGGAAAGGAAAAAAACCTAGTATGAAAATTCTCCTGAGATTTACTGTCTTACCTGTTTGGGTCTAAGTTTTGGACCTCACTGCATAGCTTAATAAGATGGGGAACAGAATATCCATTTTAAGCATGTTTAACATGTTCGGTGTGTTAGGAAAAACATCACATTTTAATTAGCCATATTTTGCTTTCCATTGATGTCAGAGAAAAATTAGTAAAATGAGTCTTGATGTGTTAGATTAGTAAGTATTTTTACTGTTGTTTTAAATGATCATACTGTCTTTGGTAGTTTTGTTTTGTAACTGGATGATAAAGATGACAGTGTCTGAAATTTTCTGAAGACTTAAAATTAAGAGACTTATTGAAATATGTTGTCAGAATCCAAAAATAGCTTGAAAATTTCTGATAAGGAGCTGAATGTAGCAAGATAAATATTATATAAAAGAAACAAGTAACAAGTAGACTTGTACATGTTTGTTTGATAGTTTTGGATGTATGCGTTTGAGATGGATGTGAGGGCTTTATGTTTTAATTAGTAGTACCTGTCAAAGGGTTTAGTGGTTTTAGGAAACTCATTAGGAATCAGCCAGGAGTGTGATATGGCTTCCCAACTAGATGATGGCTCTTTAGGGCATGTTCATGGAAGTACAGTGATCTGAAAACATCAAAGCAGGTAGCTAGGGTCAGACCACATTGTGCTCGTATTCTGATCATTCTAAGAGCTGTCTTTCAGGAGGGACTTGGGCAAGTTGTTTGTATAGGTCAGACTAGGTGTAATAGAGGTGGTAAGAGAATCAGAAATCTTATTATATGGAATAGGTAGAAGGAAGTACACAGTAATTGTTGAAGAAATAGACTTAGGGGGGATGGAATAGTTTTAAGACACTTGAAAGGCTATTATGTAAGAATACAGAGTTTGGTATATGTATGAAGGAGCATATTGTTTTTCTTGTTCATTTGCTTTTTTAAACCTGACATTAATTAGAATGATTATGTCTTTCACACTTATTTAAGTATAAAGGTGGCAAAGCCCTCAGTTTAAGGGATATAATATTGTTTCTTGATGTATTACACATTTGATTCAGGTCAAATCTTTGTGTACATAATTATATGAATTTTACTACATCGCTGGCATTTCATTTTTTAAAATAATACATAAAGTACAGAAATTCAGAGAAAATAGCTTGTTAGCTTGAAGAATTTAACTTGAAGATACATGTCTATTTTTTAAAAATTACTTAAGAATGTTACTTGCTTTGTGATTTATTTTAAATTGGATTTCTTTATACTCAAATTAGGGTTTTCAAAAGAGGAACTGACTTGGCTTCAGAGCCTTTGAGGAGTGCCCCATGTCATCCAGACGCAGCTTTCTCCCGTGCTACTTTACCTCACTGACTTGGATCAGTTTTCACACCATTGGGACATAACAGAGGTAATGGTCCATTTGGAAAGGCATGGAAGATTGTTAGAATTCAGTTCATCCACCGCCAATAGTTACTGTGTGCTAGCGTTGCCTTGTGTAAGATGTTTCTAGAGGTTGAGAGCAGTATAAAGCACAGTCCCTGTTCTGAAAGTGCGTGTGACCCTTGGATAGGCGATGTGGATTCCTGAAAGAAGAGTTTTCATAAAGTTATGCCACTAGAATAGAATAAATTAGCAGTTTGAATGATAGAGACACATTTATTTTCTTTTTGCCTAGTATAGGGTAAAAGGAAAAAGAGGAAAGACTTCATGGAAAAGGAAGAATTTTACGTAGATACTGAAGGATTAATAAGAGTTAAGTAGGATTTTGTATCCTTGAAGGTGGGTTTTTCTAAACAGAAATAATTATTTGGAAGCTCCTTTGGTTTTAAAGAATTAGTATGTAGTTTATCAAAGTTACATTTTAAACCCCAAATTTCCCTTAAATTTTAAAGTTCAACTTAACAAATCTTTTTAGATACATATAGTAAGTTTAGGGAATCATTTTAAAAGGAGACTTAAACTATATTGCATCCCTTTTACATACATATTTAAAACTTTAAAAAACTGTTTAAATAACTTAATATATTCACTATTTGGTAAGTAGTTCAGTTTTCAGACAAACCTTCACAAATGTTATGGTAAATCTTAAAGCATTTAATAAACTTACAAGCATGGTACATATTAATATCTTAAGTTTCAGTACTATTTATAGTGAAATTCAAATTAAAATTACAAGTCTAGGTTAGCTGTTAATTCTGTTTTAAATTGAAATTATAGGGCTGATATTTTACGCTAATAGTCAGAATTGTTTTACGTTACAAATATATAAATATGTAAAGCATCATAAATACTGGTACTAAGGATTTGAGTCTGTAAGATATTTATATATTAGTTAATTTCTTTTATTTATTTCTTCAGTTTCTTTCCTTGCATTGAAAGGTACTTGCCCAGTAGAATTGTAGTTGTGTCATTCCAAATAATGTTGGTTGGAACCTTTCTTGCACATTCCGAGGTTGTGTTCTGTGCTAACATTTTTTTTTTTTTTTTAAATGATTCATAAGGTTTTGGTTGGGGCACTGAAGTCCTTGGGAACTTCTTTCCTTGTAACTCGTAATTGCTCGGCCATAGCCTTTCCAAACAAAAGATAACCTTTGTAAGTGTTCTCAACAGGGTCGTCTCTAGAACCTGAATCTGTTTTATTGCTGTACCAATTGATTTTATTCAGCTGATCTATTGACGACTTCTTTCATTCTTTTCCAGAATACTCTTTACATTCTTCCTGTATCTTAGGGCTACACCTTTTGTAGACATTTAACACATTTCTCTCATGGTTTTGTTTGACTGTGATCACAATACTTGGGTCATGCCAGGGACACTTTCTTCTCGGTATCACCTAGTGCCTAACTATGTTCATATATTGGCTTTCAAAAAATAGTGGATTAGAAACAATGAAAACTAAGGAGTTGGGTAACCAACCTGCATATTTAATATCTGGCATTTTATCTTAATCCATAGTACATGCAGAGAGTGAAGCCTTGCACACTGCTGGATTTGAAGGGTTGGGTTTAGTGTCAGTAAGTGTTCTGTAAGCTTGTTTCTGATGTTTTTAAACTACCTCATGCATGGATTGGGGAAAGCGTGGTATGGGGATTGATCAGTGGGCCCCAGATTCCAGACAGAGACTTGTTAAGTGTCTAGTTTGATAACTTGAACAACTCCAATAATCTCTCTCTGACAATTTTAATTTTTCTGAATCACGTCATCTGTGTAAAGACACAGATGTCGTGAAAATGTGATTGGTTATATTTCTGAGTGTACATTGGCAAGAACATGTATTAAACTTCAAGGATGCTGTCTTTGAAATGTTAAGACATAAATTAGGAAAAATCTGAAAGTTTCTTTCTTAGCTTTTGAAGTTAAATGAAGATTCCAGTTCTATTTTCGATAAAATTTGCCTTTAAATTGGCCTTATCACATGAAATTATTTGAAATATATGTAGTTTTTGACAGCCTTAGTGTAAAAATTGATTTTTTATTATTATTTCATTTGAAAAAGTTACTAGTCAATGGCGTGAGTTTGCTTAGTTTGTTCTATCTGCTTAGTCTGAAGTGTTGTTTTTTTTTTTTTTTTTAAATCGGACCTTTTTTTTTCTGAGTAGATTTTCTTCACAAAGTATAATTTATTTACTTACCTACTTAACACATTTAAGAATTTACTTATGTATATACGGCAGTATGAGGTCTTCACCATGTACAGGCTTTCTCCAGTTGCAGCAAGTGGGGATTACTATCTGGGGCTGCTCTTCAACTGTGGGATGCGGGCCCCTCTCTGCGGCGGCTCCTCTTGTTGCAGATCATGGGCTCGAGGGCTTCGTTAGTTCTGGCACATAGGCTTAGCTGCCCTGTGGAACCTCCCCAGACCAGGGATTGAACCTGTATCCCCTACTGGGTGGCATATTCTGGACCACTGGACCACTAGGAAAGTCCCACAGGACAGTGTAGAAGAACAGAAGGATAACAGTAAAAGTGTCCGTCCAGTCTCTGTCTGCCAGCCATCCATGTCCCTTCCTTAGTTTCTAAATGTATTCTTTTGGATAACTTCTGTGTCTTCACAAATGATTATATATATATTCTTTTGGCTTCTCCTTTTATAGACACAACATACTCTGATTTGGACCTTGCAGTTTTCATTTAGTATCTTCATGATCATTTCTTCCAAACACTGAAGGAAGAATTGTATGATCTTGCCATTAATGATGGAAATAGTAGTTAAAAGGGAAAAGGAATCTTTGGACAGAGATATCATTCCCAAATGGAAGTGTCTTTTCCAGAGCCAGTGCAAGGTTTTAAGGTTAATTTTAATTGTCATTTATAAAATTTTGAATGGTTTGAAAAGACTACTTTTTAACTAAATTCTGAAGAATAATAATAAAACATTACTCTAGTTTAAGAAATAGAACATTTTTCTTTGTTTTTGAAACCTCTGATTTTATTAACAGTTTTATGTGTGTGACATTTCTGTATAAAATTAGGTAGAAAATACTTCAGTGTAGAAATTAAGTGTACAAAATCTTGTTAAAATTTTTTATATTTTTAAAAAACTCTCAATTTCCACACTGTAGCAAACTGCCATGCCTGTTCTGAGTTGTGCACTTATGAAGTCAGGATTCTGATGTACGCAAATTTCAGTTAACACTAGTTGCAAAAGTGAAGACTCCCTGTATATATGTATGTTTGTGTGTCTCTGTTTGTATTTTTGTTTACTTTTGTTTTGAAACAATCTCAGACTTGGAGAAAAATTACAATTGCAGTACAAAGAACTTCTCTTTTCTTAAACTGTTTGACAAAATGCCCATTGTCGATACTTTAGCATACAAGTAGACCGTGTTTTATTGTACCTGCAAATTCAGTTTTTGGAAACTGAATTTCTGCGGCAGCCCTGCACTGAGGGTGTCCGTCATCTTTCCAGTAGCATTTGCACACTCTGGGTCTCTGTGTCAGTTTGGTGATTCTCGCAGTATTTCACACTTTTTCATTGTTATTTCTTAGAGTGAGCTGTGATCGGTGACTTTTGATAATACTGTTGTCATTGTTTCGGAGTTTGTAATTAATTGTAACCATGAACCGTGCCCACAGGAGATAGTGAAGTGATCTTAGTAAAATATGTGTGTTCTGACTGCCCCACCAGCCAGCCATTCCCTATCTCTTTCCTTCTCCTCAAGTCTCCCTATTCCCTGAGACTCAGCAGTATTGAAATTAGGGCAGTTAATAACCCTGTAGTGGCCTCTGAGTGTATGTGTGTTTGTCACTCAGTTGTATCCAACTCTTTGTGACCCCTGGATTGGAGCTCACCAGGCTTCTCTGTCCATGGAGTTCTGCAGGTAAGAATACTGGAGTGGGTTGCCATTTCCCTCTCTGGGGGATCCTCCTGACCAAGGGATCAAACCCCAGCCTACTGCATTGGGTCAGATTCTTTACCATCTGATGCACCAGGTGTTCAAGTGAAAGGAAGAGTTGCGTATCTCTTACTTGAAACCAAAAGCTAGAAATGATTATGAGCTTAGTGAGGAAAGTGTGTTGACAGCCAAGATAGGCTGACAACTAGAACTCTGTGCTGGTTAGTCAAGTTGTGAGTGCAAAAGAAAAGTTCTTGAAAGTAAAAGGGCTATTTCGTGAACACAGGAATAATAAGAAAGTGAAAAAACCTTATTGATGATGCGGAAAAAGTTTGAATGACCCTTAAGCCAAAGCCAAATCTTGAGAAAACCCTGATGATGATTTAGTCATTAAGTTGCATCTGACTCTCTGCAAACCCATGGACAGTGGCCTGCCAGGCTCCTATGTCTGTGGGATTCTCCAGACAAGAGTACTGGGAGTGGTTGGCATTTCCTTCTCCAGTGGATCTTCATGACACAGGGATTGAACCCGGGTCTCCCGCATTGAGGGCAGATTTACCGACTGAGCTACAAGGGAAGCTTTAAAACTCTCATAAGTCTCTTCAGTTCTCTGAAGGATGAGAGAGGTGAGGAAGCTGCAGAAGAGTTTGAAGGTAGCAGAGACTGATTCATGAGGCTTGAGGGAAGAAGCCATACCCCCAACATTTGCTATTAATGCAAATCCAGCACGGGCTGGTTAGGTTGAGTTGAGAAGCAGTGTGGTTTGCAAGTGAACATGCCTCGTTTAGGGAGAGATCAATAGCCATACAGGGAGATATGATTAGAAAGAGGAAGAACATCATATGATGCATTTTACTTATCTGAGGCAGGATTGATGGGGTTCTGCTTGAACAAGAGCCTGAGATCTTCAACAGGTTCACAGGAATAGCTGTCCTCTGGCTTTGGAGTCTCAGTTTCTGTCTCCCCCTCCTGTAGGCCATAGGGTTTTATTCTAGAATTGTGGACCCAGGCAGATAGACCCTTCACTTTTACCGCAGTTGAAGTCACTAGAACAACCTGATATGGCCCTGTCCATTTCTTGGACAGCTGGTTTGGACTCCCTTTTTCTTGCCAGGTCTTTACTGATACTTGATCCCCTGGCTTTACCTGGGGATTTTTCAAGTCTTCCTGTGGTTTGTTCTCCATACCGTTGGAGTTCTTGCTGAAACCTTCCCAGGTCAATTATATGTTTTAAGAGTGTATTGGCATCCTCGTCAAGAAACAAATCAGAAGTTAAGAATGGTCGTCCATACATCATTTCATAAGGACTTAACAATAGTGGCCGTTTGGGGGATGTCCGTATCCTCATGAGGGCTTTGGGCAGCATATGTGTCCACTTATTATGTGTTTCTGACATAGCTTAGCCAGAGCCCTTTTAAGAGTCTGGTTGGCTCTCTCTACCTTTCCTGAAGCTTGAGTCCTCCAGGATGAGCGGAGCTGGTATTTTATGCCTAAGCATGCGGCTAGGTTCTGGGGTATCGTGGCTGTAAGTGAGGGCCCGTTGTCACTCTGAAGTGACCGAGGCAGCCCAAACCTAGGCACTATCTCCTTCAGCAGAGCTTTACAGACTTCTGTAGCTCTCTCTGTCTCAGTAGGGAACGCTTCGATCCATCCTGTGAATGTGTCAATAAAGACTAGCAAGTAAGAAAACCCTTGGGTCTTGGGCATGTCTGTAAATTCTAAATGCGGAGTGGCATTGCCAGTCCGCTCCTGGGTATTATCCCCGATGTTGGACATGTGTAATTAGAGGAGATCTGGTTTTTGGGTTATTTTTTAGACAGGTGTCACAATTTTGTGTGACTTGTTTAATAACCTTAGCTAACTGGGGATGGGAGAGAATAGGCTTAAGCAAGATTTCTAGATTATCTTTTCCAAAATGGGCGCTCTTATGTAAGGAGTTAGTAATGTTTTAAACCTGAGAAACAGGGAGTATTATTTGGGCCTGATCAGGCTGAAACCACCCATGTGACTCAATCTCCCAGCCCCGCTCAGCATATCGGGAATGTCCCCCTGGGGTAAAATCTGGAGTCAGGGTTTCCTTGGGGAAAAGGGGGCAGATAGCAGTGGCAGAGGTAGCTTCCCCGGCAGCTCGTCCTGCCTCATTGATCAGCTTTCCTATTTCCCTGAGCCTCTTTTTCTTGCCCCTTTTGGTGACTCTTGCAGTGGATGACAGCTAATTTTGCAGGAAGTTTGACTGCCTCCAGGAGCCTGAGAATGATCTCTTTGTGTTTAATAGCAGAGCTTCGGGCACTGAGCATTCCTCTTTCTTTCCAAATGGCTTCACGGGCATGCAGAATGAGGAAAGCATACTTAGAGTCCATACACACATTAATCCTCTTTCCTTCTCCTAACTCCAAAGCTCTTGTCAGGGCAAAAAGTTCAGCTTTCTGGGCTGAGGTGTCTGGGGGAAGAGACCCACTTTCCTTAGTTTCTTCCAGGCTCGCTACAGAGGGGAAGCTACCTCTGCCACTGCTATCTGCCCCCTTTTCCCCAAGGAAACCCTGACTCCAGATTTTACCCCAGGGGGACATTCCCGATATGCTGAGCGGGGCTGGGAGATTGGGTCACATGGGTGGTTTCAGCCTGATCAGGCCCAAATAATACTCCCTGATTCTCAGGTTTAAAACATTACTAACTCCTTACATAAGAGCGCCCATTTTGGAAAAGATAATCTAGAAATCTTGCTAAGCCTATTCTCGCCCATCCCCAGTTAGCTAAGGTTGTTAAACAAGTCACACAAAATTGTGACACCTGTCTAAAAAATAACCCAAAAACCAGACCTCCTCTAATTACACCTGTCCAACATCGGGGATCATACCCAGGAGCGGACTGGCAATGCCGCCCCGCATTTAGAATTTACAGCCATGCCCAAGACCCAAGGGTTTTCTTACTTGCGAGTCTTTATTGACACATTCACAGGATGGATCGAAGCGTTCCCTACTGAGACTGAGAGAGCTACAGAAGTCTGTAAAGTTCTGCTGAAGGAGATAGTGCCTAGGTTTGGGCTGCCTCGGTCACTTCAGAGTGACAACGGGCCCTCACTTACAGCCACGATACCCCAGAACCTAGCCGCATGCTTAGGCAGAAAATACCAGCTCCGCTCATCCTGGAGGCCTCCAGCTTCAGGAAAGGTAGAGAGAGCCAACCAGACTCTTAAAAGGGCTCTGGCTAAGCTATGTCAGAAACACATAATAAGTGGACACATATGCTGCCCATAGCCCTCATGAGGCTACGGACATCCCCCAAACGGCCACTATTGTTAAGTCCTTATGAAATGATGTATGGACGACCATTCTTAACTTCTGATTTGTTTCTTGACGAGGATGCCAATACACTCTTAAAACATATAATTGACCTGGAAAGGTTTCAGCAAGAACTCCAACGGTATGGAGAACAAACCACAGGAAGACTTGAAAAATCCCCAGGTAAAGCCAGGGGATCAAGTATCAGTAAAGACCTGGCAAGAAAAAGGGAGTCCAAACCAGCTGTCCGAGAAATGGACAGGGCCATATCAGGTTGTTCTAGTGACTTCAACTGCTGTAAAAGTGAAGGGTCTATCTGCCTGGGTCCACAATTCTAGAATAAAACCCTATGGCCTACAGGAGGGGGAGACAGAAACTGAGACTCCAAAGCCAGAGGACAGCTATTCCTGTGAACCTGTTAAAGATCTCAGGCTCTTGTTCAAGCAGAACCCCATCAATCCTGCCTCAGATAAGTAAAAAGCATCATATGATGTTCTTCCTCTTTCTAATCATATCTCCCCGTATGGCTATTGATCTCTCCCTAAACGAGGCATGTTCACTTGCAAACCACACTGCTTCTCAACTCAACCTAAGCAGCCCGGGCTGCATCTGCATTAATGACAAAGGTTGGGGGTATGTCCAACCCATCCCAGGGTATCAATATCAAAGGCCCACCCTTCCAGCCGAGCTATGGGCTGTTACTCAGCGCCCCCATGTGGTCGTAATATGGCCTTTTGGGAAAAGGGGGAAGAAAAACTTCATGTCTTGGTACCAGCAACAACTGTCTCTATTTACCCCCTGGATGACATCTGCAATCCCACCTGAGCCCTTATTTTCTCTCATGACTAACATCCCCCAAGTGACCTTCCCTATCTCTCTAAAAAGCCACTCCCTAACAGGGGTTTCAGTGAGAAATCTAGACGACTCACAATGTGGGGTGACCGTCACTGTTGAAACTGATGGGAAAAACCGGGACAGGCCCAGCAGCTGGGAGACCAGCCGACGCCACCCCCGGCCAACACGTGCCTGGCCTGGCCCGGGGCGCTTCCCGGACCCCGAGAGGCCTGGCGAGGCTGCGGGAGCTCTGGCGGGGGTTGGGGAGGGGCGTGGCTTGAGCGGGGAGGACGACTAGTGCCCCCCCACCCCCCGCCCCCCACCATCCCGTTCGCTGCTCAGGGTCACGTGGCTCCAGACGAGCGGGGCGTCGGCCCAGGGCCGCGGTCCCCGGAGACACTTGCGGGCTTAGGGGCAGCCCAGCCGGGGCCCCAGGCGCCCATCCTGCCGGCTGTGCAAACCCCCTGGAGTGCCTCAGGCCCGCCCTGTCCCCAAACCGAGGCCCGCCCTGCCCCCACGCCACGGGCCCAGCACAGGTCCTTCCTGAGAGAGCGGATGAGCGACAGCCAGGCACACGGACAGGCACTCGCACGCACCCATGCCAGTTGAAACAGAGGCAGAAAGAGTAGAGGGTTCAGAGAGAGACTGGAAGACAGCGTGTGGGCAGGGGGGGCCTCGGGCAGGATGCCGGGCAGCTGCAGAGACCGCCCGGAAATGAGCAGCCAAAGCGATGGGGGCGGGGGGAGGCCACTGAGCAGCGGCGGGCCTGGAGAGGCCCAGGGTGGGAGGACACCTGAGATCTTCGCGCTCCGTGCCCCGCCCCCCACCCCCCAACCCCCTGCACGCATGCCAAGCCGGGGCGCTCTGACACTACATTCTCTGGAGTTTTGTCACTTGAATTTCTCTCCCTCTGCTCAACTGAGTGATGACAGTGTATTGAACAGCTAGGTCATTTCCAAATATATTAAGCTTAATGTTTGACAGGACACCCGGACATGTATGGAGAGACCAGCACGGATGCATGGACACCAACCTTGGTAACTGGACAACCAATGGGAAATTACTGTCTGACTCAGGAGAGAGAAAGAAACCCGAACAGATGGAATGAAATGAACAGAAACACAGGCTTTGCAACTCACACCCTAATTCAATTACCAGAAAATAAACAACACTATAACCATTTTAGAAAAACAATAGACCTCTCTATGACCTTTGGTCGGGTGAGGAGTTCAAACACACAGCAAAAGAAAGCCAACTTTTCCAAGTCGTGAATATGTTAGTTCACACATTGACTTTTACATTGAAATGTGTAACAAATAAACTTAAAATCATTGACTCACTACATAAGCATGGAAGAATTTTAAATATAAAATATGTTCTATAGTATTCAGGAAGCACTTGGCACATCTCTAAGTGTATCAGACCCAAAACTGGAACGTAGTGGAAGAGTCAGGATAGTCTAAAAATGAATCCCTAACTAAAGGGAACACAGAGGATTACTGTAGATAAAAAAGGTTAAAGAAGAGAAGCTAGAAATCAGTCAATAAATGTCTTAGGTGTTAGCTTAGAGTGACTAGCCTCTGCGTGACTCTTTAAATTTTTCATGTTTGCAGCTTCCAAATTTTCCATGGTGAGAATAATACTTTCGCCTCCAAACCAGTGTGACTTGGGGACACAAAGGTAGAAGTCGATAATTTTCTTTGCCTATGTCTGAATATTTACAGTCAGAGGTAGAAAAGGAGGAGTCTGTCCCTTGTCTAGATGAGGTCAATCCCCAGGTGTGGGATGTCTCCAGCCCTGGATTAGCCATAAATGTTCCACCAGTAAAGATTTCTCTGAGACCAAATGCTCCCTAGCCCTGGAAAAGACAATATCCCTTAAAACCAGTAGCTCTTGAGGGTCTTAAACCATTAGTTAACATGCCAATGTATAACAAAACCCACTGAAATGTTGTAAAGTGATTGGCCTCCAACTAATAAAATAATATTAAAAAAAAAAAAAAAAAAAACAAATACCGAGATACTGGAACTCGAATCAGCTGTGAGTCCCCCTGCAACACCCCAATCTTGCCCGTTCAAAAACCAGATGGATCTTACCGATTCGTCCAGGATCTAAGAGCTGTTAATGAAGCTGTGGTTCCCATCCACCCCATAGTCCCAAACCCATATACCCTCCAATCCCAAGTCCCAGGAAATGCCAAGTACTTCTCAGTCTTGGACCTTCAAGGTGCTTTCTTTTGCATTCCTCTCCATCCTGAATCCCAAAACTCTTTGCTTTTGAGTGGCGGGACTTGGAAACAAGAGAGACCATACAACTCTCGACTGGACTCGACTACCCCAAGGGTTTAGGGACAGCCCTCATAAATTCGGGACTTCCTCGGGGAGAGAACAAAGGGAATTAACTTTAACAAACAGTAGTCTAATACAGTATGTGGATGACTTGCTCATAGCTAGCCCCGATTTTACCAGCTCTCAAATGGACACTATTTAAAACGCTAACTTTCCTGTATGAAAAGGGTTATCGAGTATCCCCCAGGTAGGCTCAGATTAGCTTAACCCAAGTAAAATACCTTGGATTTATAATTACGGAGAGAAAAAGAATGCCTGACCCCGAGGGGAGATCCCTCATCTTAAATACCCCGTAACCCCAAACAAAACAACAGCTTAGGGGATTTTTAGTGGTCTGGCCAGATTGCAATAATTAGGAATCCAGATCCTGCAAAACACGGTCCTTCCTAAAAATCCCCTAAGCTGTTGCTTTGTTTGGGGGTACGGGTTATTTAAGATGAGGGATCTCCCCTCGGGGTCAGGCATTCTTTTTCTCTCCGTAATTATAAATCCAAGGTATTTTACTTGCGTTAAGCTAATCTGAGCCTACTTGGGGGATACTCGATAACCCTTTTCATACAGGAAAGTTAGCGTTTTAAATAGGGTCTATTAGAGAGCTGGTAAAATCTGGCCTAGCTATGATCAAGTCATCCACATACTGTATTAGACTACTGTTTGTTAAAGTTAATTCCCTTAGTTCTCTCCCCGAGGAAGTCCCGAATATATGAGGGCTGTCCCTAAACCCTTGGGGTAGGTGAGCCCAGTCGAGAGCTGTATGGTCTCTCTTGTTTCCAAGTCCTGCCACTCAAAAGCAAAAGTTTTTGGGATTCAGGATGGAGAGGAATGCAAAGAAAGCACCTTGAAGGTCCAAGACTGAGTAGTACTTGGCATTTCCTGGGACTTGTGATAGGAGGTTATATGGGATTGGGAGTATGGGGTGGATGGGAACCACAGCTTCATTAACAGCTCTTAGATCCTGGACGAATCGGTAAGATCCATCTGGTTTTTGAACGGGCAAGATTGGGGTGTTGCAGGGGGACTCACAGCTGATTCGAGTTCCAGTATGTCGGTATATGTTAACTAATGATCTAAGACCCTCAAGAGCTACTGGTTTTAAGGTATATTGACTTTTCCAGGGCTAGGGAGCATTTGGTCACAGAGAAATCTTTACTGGTGGAACATTTATGGCTAAACCAGGGCTGGAGACATCCCACACCTGGGAATTGACCTCATCTAGACAAGGGACAGACTCCTCCTTTTCTACCTCTGACTGTAAATATTCAGACATAGGCAAAGAAAATTATCGACTTCTACCTTTGTGTCCCCAAGTCACTCTGGTTTGGAGGCGAAAGTATTATTCTCACCATGGAAAATTTGGAAGCTGCAAACATGAAAAATGTAAAGAGTCACGCAGAGGCTAGTCACACTGAGCTAACCCCTAAGACATTTATTGACTGATTTCTAGCTTCTCTTCTTTAACCTTTTTTATCTACAGTTATCCTCTGTGTTCCTTTTAGTTAGGGATTCATTTTTAGACTATCCTGACTCTTCCACTACGTTCCAGTTTTGGGTCTGTTACACTTACAGATGTGCCAAGTGCTTCCTGAATACTATAGAACATATTTTATGTTTAAAATACTTCCATGCTTATGTATTGAGTCAATGATTTTAAGTTTATTTGTTACACATTTCAATGTAAAAGTCAATGTGTGAACTAACATATTCACGACTTGGAAAAGTTGGCTTGTTTTTGGTGTGTGTTTGAACTCCTCACCCGACCAAAGGTCATGGAGAGGTCTATTGTTTTTCTAAAATGGTTATAGTGTTGTTTATTTTCTGGTAATTGAATTAGGGTGTGAGTTGCAAAGCTTGTGTTTCTGTTCATTTCATTCCATCTGTTCGGGTTTCTTTCTCTCTCCTGAGTCAGACAGTAATTTCCCATTGGTTGTCCAGTTACCAAGGTTGGTGTCCATGCATCCGTGCTGGTCTCTCCATACATGTCCGGGTGTCCTGTGAAACACTAAGCTTAATTTATTTGGAAATGACCTAGCTGTTCAATACACTGTCATCACTCAGTTGAGCAGAGGGAGAGAAATTCAAGTGACAAAACTCCAGAGAAGCTAGTGTCAGAGCGTCCCGGCGTGGCATTCGTGAAGGGGGTTGGGGGGAGGGGGGCGGGGCGCGGAGCGCAGAGATCTCAGGTGTCCTCCCACCCTGGGCCTCTCCAGGCCCGCCGCTGCTCAGTGGCCTCCCCCCGGCCCCATCGCTTTGGCTGCTCAGGCCCGGGTGGTCTCTGCAGCTGCCCGGCATCCTGCCCGAGGCCCCCCCTGCCCACACGCTGTCTTCCAGTCTCTCTCTGAACCCTCGACTCTTTCTGCCTCTGTCTCACCTGGCGTGGGTGCGTGCGAGTGCCTGTCCGTGTGCCTGGCTGTCGCTCGTCCGCTCTCTCAGGAAGGTCCTGTGCTGGGCCCGTGGCATGGGGGCAGGGCGGGCCTCGGTTTGGGGACAGGGCGGGGCTGAGGCACTCCAGGGGGTTTGCACAGCCGGCAGGATCGGAGCCTGGGGCCACGGCGTGCTGCCCCTAAGCTCCAGGAGGCTCCGGGGACTGCAGACCCGGGCCGAAGCCCCGCTCGTCCGGAGCCACCTGACCCTGAGCAGCGAACGGGATGGTGGGTGACAGGGGGTGAGGGGACACCGAGATGTCCTCGCTGCTCTACCCACCACCCCTCCCCCTACCCCAGGTTCCGCAGGCACGCCAGGCCCCTGCCGGCCGAGCCAGACTGGTGCTGGCCTGGGCTCGCGGTGTGCGGAGCGGGGGCACCCTCCGCTGGCCGCCGAGCTGCAGGCTCTGGCCGGCCGGAGTCCAGTCGCGGGTCGTGCGGCTCAAGTGCAGCGCGAGCCCGCTCGAGAACTGCAGCCTCAGGCCCGACCGGCAGGTCAGACCGCAAGGGAGGCGCAACGCGGGGCTCCTGCAGCGCCTGGCAGCCGCCTTGGTCTAAGGCCATACCACCCTGAACGTGCCATCTCTCCTCTGATCTGGGAAACTGAGCAGGGTCGGGCCTGGTCAGTACTTGGATGGGAGACCGCCTAGTAGTTAGGCGATTTTTTTTTATTTTTCTGAATGCCTACTTCAGAAAGTTAGAATCGGATGACTTCACACAGTAAAACGAATCATGTTTTCATACATAATCTTAAGAATCCGGCAACTGGTCATTCTTTTTCCTGTCCTAACACAGCTACCTGGAAATCAGTTGTAGTAAGTTCTACTGACTTAAGACCCTCATCCCTAAGGGAAGATATATAGGAAAACCCATAATATATCTAAATAAACATGAAAGATACAATGATGAGAAAGAAAAATATTTCTCAGTGACATCTTAGTTGGTATCGGAAACACGATGATTATGAAAGCACAGCCCATAATCAAGTCCAGGCCATGGAAGCCTGTGACTGTCACAGAGTGTTGTCTTCCCTTTCAGCTGAGGTCGTAAAAAGTGCTTTGTAAAATTCTGAGGTTTGAAGCACTTGTAACCTCCCGAAGAGACTGCAATCACAAGGGTTTCTAGAATATCCTGACGCTGTGGTGAGCTCAAGGAATACATACTCCAGAGGACGGAAGACAGACATGTTGGGAAGTGGGGATGACTTCTACTGCACTTAGGGAGGAAGGGCATGTACAAGTGGAGAAGCAACACCTCAGTGATGGAATCTTTAAAGACTCCACACATGGAGAAGGAAATGGCAACCCACTCCAGTATTCTTGCCTGGAAAACTCCATGGGCAGAGGAGTCTGGCGGGCTGAAGTCCACGGGAATCCATGACTGACCGTGTGTGCACGAGGGTGGAGGGAGACGGGCTGGTAGCAAGAAACTGGTAGAAGTAAAAAATAAGAAAAAAATATAAAATAAAGACTCGATAAATATGACAACGACTGGTAGGAATAAACCTTCAGAAGTGCCTTCTCAGAACTCCTGTCAGAAGCACAAGCGTAATAAAGACACTGAGTTTTCACGGTCTCACACAAAATTAGACTGGTTTATGACAATGGGCAGAGAGGCTCCTCTAAGACATCGTGGCTGCGCTTTACTGGAGGATGCACATCGATTGAGTGCATGGCTGTGTGTTATGGAAATATGTCTTACTGGCAGGGTGAAGGCATCTTCTTGAAGAACACAGCAAATAACACCACAAATTCACAGAACTTGGCTCCAATGACAATAGCTGATTTCGTGATGTCTACTGCTTGGCAGAGCTGGGATTGTCTCTGCCATTAAGTACCTCAGTGGCCAGCTGTGATAGTAGCCATTACTTTCTCACTTAGAAACTTGCCATGTGCACTAGCGCAAGAACAGTGAAAGCTCCCCAGAGAAGCAAGTCAGGCAGACATGCTTCTGTTTTCTCACAGAAGCTGCTTATGACCGGCCCTGCTCACAGACAGATTGCTAATTCCAAATCGATAGAAAGTTATGCAGATATTCTTTAGCAACTGAGCCACCAGTGAAGCCCTACTAGCTCAGTTGCTAAAGAATCTGCCTGCAACGCAGGAGACCCCGCTTTGAGTCCTGGGTCGGGAGGATCCGCTGGAGAAAGGATAGGCTACCCACTCCAGTATTCTGGCCTAGAGAATTCTATGGACTGTATAGTGCTTGTGGCTGCAAAGAGTCAGGCACGAAGTGAGCCACTTTCACCTGCACATGCAGATATCACTTAAAAAAAAAATGTGGTAACAGATCTAGGACCTCTGTCAAGCTCATGATTGAGTACTATAAATATAGAGAATCAGCTTTGTCCTGCATAGTTACTACCATCCTGTATTTGCTTTGAGAGGAGTTGACCTACTCTTGGTACAGAGGAATGATTCTTTACCAACTGAGCCACAAGGGAAGCCCACTAATACTGGAGTGGGTAGCCTATCCCTTCTCCAGCAGATCTTCCTGACCCAGGAATTGAACCAGGGTCTCCTGCCTGAGTAACACATATTGGGTAAAAAACGGTGAGGGGGCAGAACTAGGGACATTGATTGGTAAAATCAGTTTTCCTTGTCTAAATGTCTAACGGACGCGAAAGAAATGTTGGTGTGGATTTAAAAAATTCTTCTGATACGAAACAAAAAATTTACTAGATCTCTGCAGATCTTTAATGAAGCACAGATATTGTCATTAGATTGCTTTGGTCATATCCGTCTAATCCACATTTATTTTTTAAAATCACATAGAGTGGCTTCAATCACTTGAAGAAACGACAAAAGGTTTCTTTGGTCTCCATTCTATACTGGATCGAGAGAAGGCAGTTGATCAGCATGATGCAGGAGCTCAAGAGGTTTTTGGGAAAAACTTGACTAGTCTGTTTAATGATATGGAAGAATGAATTAAGGATGGCAGCACGAAACAGAAGGCCATGCTAGAAGTACACAAGACCTTGTTTGGTAAGTCCAAACATGACTTTTTCTTTCAATTGAAGGATAGTTGCTTTACAGAATTTTGTTGCCAAACATCAACGTGAATGAGCCACAGGTGTACATATGTCTCCTCCCTCCTGAACCACTCTCCCGTCTCCTCCTCCCCATTCCAACCCTCTAGCTTGTTGCAGAGCCCCTGTTTGAGTCCCCTGAGTCATACAGCAAATTGCATTGGCATCTCTTTTAACGTATGGTACTATGTTTCCATGTTCCTCTGCATTCATCTCACCCTCTCCTTCCTCCCCCCTGCCCGTGTCCATAAGTCTGTTCTCTACATCTGTGACTCCTTGGCTGCCCTGCAAATAATTTCATCAGTAACACCTTTAGTTCAAGCATTTCTTCCCCCCACCCCAAGCATTTCTTATTTCTTATTCCACTCTTACTGTCTTTAGTGTGAGACTGATCTCGAAACTGATATGAAAGTATTATTCACAGCATGGAAAATTTGGAAGATGCAAACATGAAAAATTTAAAAAGTAACGCAGAGGCTAGTCACTCTAGGCTAAACCCTAAAACATTTATTGTCTGATTTCTAGCTTCTTTTCTTTAACCTTTTTGATCTACGTAATCCTGTGTATTCCTTTTAGTTAGGGATTCATTTTTACACTATCCTGACTCTTCCATTAAGTTCCAGTTTGGAGTCTGATACACTTACAGATGTGCCAAGTGCTTCCTGAATACTATAGAACATATTTTATGTTTAAAATACTTCCATGCATATGTAGTGAGTCAATGATTTTAAGTTATTTGTTACACATTTCAATGTAAAATCAATGTATGAACTAACATATTCTCGATTTGGAAATGGTGGCTTTTTTTGTTGTGTGTAAGAATTCCTCACCAGACCAAAGGTCATGGAGAGGTCTATTGTTTTTCTAAAATGGTTATAGTATTGTTGTTTTTTTCGGTAATTGAATTGGGGTGTGAGTTGCAAAGTTTGTATTTCTGTTCAATTTTTCCATCTGTTCGGGTTTCTTTCTCTCTCCTGAGTCAGACAGTAATTTCCCATTGGTTGTCCAGTTACCAAGGTTGGTGTCCATGCATCCGTGCTGGTCTCTGCATTCATGTCCGGGTGTCCTGTGAAACACTAAGCTTAATTTATTTGGAAATGACCTAGCAGTGCAATATACTGTCATCACTCAGTTGAGCACAAGGATAGAAATTCAGGTGATCAAACTCCGGAGAAGCTTTCGTCGGAGAGGGGCGTGCGTTCAGGGGGTTGGGGTGGGAGGGGCCCGGACCGCGGATATCTCAGGTGCCCTCCCAACCTGGGCCTCTGCAGGCCTGCCTCTGCTAGGCAGCCTCCCCCCGCCCCCATCGCATTTGCTGCTCAGGGCCGGGTGGTCTCTGAAGCTGCCCGGCATTCTGCCCGAAGCCCCCCCTGCCCACACGCTGTCTTCCGGTGTCTCTCTGAACCCTCATCTCTTTCTGCCTCTGTCTCACCTGACGTGGTTGCGTGCGAGTGCCTGTCCGTGTGCCTGGCTGTCGCTCGTCCGCTCTCTCAGGAAGGTCCTGTGCTGGGCCTGTGGCGTGGGGGCAGGGCCGGCCTCGGTTTGGGGACAGGGCGGGGCTGAGGCACTCCAGGGGGTTTGCACAGCCGGCAGGATGGGCGCCTGGGGCCCCGGCTGGGCTGCCCCTAAGCCCGCAGGAGGCTCCGGGGACCGCGGCCCCGGGCCGATGCCCCGCTCGTCCGGAGCCACGTGACCCTGAGCAGCGAACGGGATGGTGGGGGGCGGGGGGTGGGGGGGCACCGAGACGTCCTCCCCGCTCAAGCCACCCCCCTCCCCAACCCCCGCCAGAGCTCCGGCAGCCTCGCCAGGCCGCTCAGGGTCCAGGAAGCGCCCCGGGCCGGGCCAGGCAGGTGCTGGCCGGGGGTGGCTTCGGCTGGTCTCCCAGCTGCAGGGCCTGTCCCGGTTTTTCCCATCAGATTCAACAGTGACGGTCACCCCACATTGTGAGTCGTCTAGATTTCTCACTGACACCCCTGTTAGGGAGTGGCTTTTTAGAGAGATAGGGAAGGTCACTTGGGGGATGTTAGTCATGAAAGAAAATAAGGGCTCAGGTGGGATTGCAGATGTCATCCAGGGGGTAAATAGAGACAGTTGTTACTGGTACCAAGACATGAAGTTTTTTTTTCCCCCTTTTCCCAAAAGGCCATACTACGACCACATGGGGGCGCTGAGTAACAGCCCATAGCTCGGCTGGAAGTGTGGGCCTTTAATAGTGATACCCTGGGATGGGTTGGACATAACCCCAACCTTTGTCATTAATGCAGATGCAGCCCGGGCTGCTTAGGTTCAGTTGAGAAGCAGTGTGGTTTGCAAGTGAACATGCCTCGTTTAGGGAGACATCAATAGCCATACAGGGAGATATGATTAGAAAGAGGAAGAACATCATATGATGCATTTTACTTATCTGAGGCAGGATTGATGGGGTTCTGCTTGAACAAGAGCCTGAGATCTTCAACAGGTTCACAGGAATAGCTGTCCTCTGGCTTTGGAGTCTCAGTTTCTGTCTCCCCCTCCTGTAGGCCGTAGGGTTTTATTCTCGAATTGTAGACCCAGGCAGATAGACCCTTCATTTTTACAGCAGTTGAAGTCACTAGAATAACCTGATATGGCCCTGTCCATTTCTCGGACAGCTGGTTTGGACTCCCTTTTTCTTGCCAGGTCTTTACTGATACTTGATCCCCTGGCTTTACCTGGGGATTTTTCAAGTCTTCCTGTGGTTTGTTCTCCATACCGTTGGAGTTCTTGCTGAAACCTTCCCAGGTCAATTATATGTTTTAAGAGTGTATTGGCATCCTCGTCAAGAAACAAATCAGAAGTTAAGAATGGTCGTCCATACATCATTTCATAAGGACTTAACAATAGTGGCCGTTTGGGGAATGTCCGTAGCCTCATGAGGGCTATGGGCAGCATATGTGTCCACTTATTATGTGTTTCTGACATAGCTTAGCCAGAGCCCTTTTAAGAGTCTGGTTGGCTCTCTCTACCTTTCCTGAAGCTTGAGGCCTCCAGGATGAGCGGAGCTGGTATTTTATGCCTAAGCATGCGGCTACGTTCTGGTGTATCGTGGCTGTAAGTGAGGGCCCGTTGTCACTCTGAAGTGACCGAGGCAGCCCAAACCTAGGCACTATCTCCTTCAGCAGAGCTTTACAGACTTCTGTAGCTCTCTCAGTCTCAGTAGGGAACGCTTCGATCCATCCTGTGAATGTGTCAATAAAGACTAGCAAGTAAGAAAACCCTTGGGTATTGGGCATGGCTGTAAATTCTACTTGTCAGTCCACTCCTGGGTATGATTCCCGATGATGGACAGGTGTAATTAGAGGAGGTCTGGTTTTTGGGTTATTTTTTAGACAGGTGTCACAATTTTGTGTGACCTGTTTAACAACCTTAGCTAACTGGGGATGGGAGAGAATAGGCTTAAGCAAGATTTCTAGATAATCTTTTCCAAAATGGGCGCTCTTATGTAAGGAGTTAGTAATGTTTTAAACCTGAGAATCAGGGAGTATTATTTGGGCCTGATCATGCTGAAACCACCCATGTGACCCAATCTCCCAGCCCCGCTCAGCATATCGGGAATATCCCCCTGGGGTAAAATCTGGAGTCAGGGTTTCCTTGGGGAAAAGGGGGCAGATAGCAGTGGCAGAGGTAGCTTCCCCGGCAGCTCGTCCTGCCTCTTGATCAGCTTTCCTATTTCCCTGAGCCTCTTTTTCTTGCCCCTTTTGGTGACTCTTGCAGTGGATGACAGCTAATTTTGCAGGAAGTTTGACTGACTCCAGGAGCCTGAGAATGAGCTCTTTCTCTTTAATAGCAGAGCTTCGGGCACTGAGCATCCCTCTTTCTTTCCAAATTGCTGCACGGGCATGCAGAATGAGGAAAGCATGCTTAGAGTCCATACACACATTAATCCTCTTTCCTTCTCCTAACTCCAAAGCTCTTGTCAGGGCAAAAATTTCAGCTTTCTGGGCTGAGGTGTCTGGGGGAAGAGACCCACTTTCCTTAGTTTCTTCCAGGCTCGCTACAGCATATCCTGCTTTCCTCTCCCCCTTTTCTACAAAACTGCTGCCATCTGTGTGCCAGTTTTCCTCTGGGTCAGATAAAGGTGTCTCTGATAGGTCCCGGCGAGAAGAGTATAACTCGTCTGTGATTTGTATGCATTGGTGATCCAGAGGGGAGGTAGGGGGATCTGGCAGTAAGGTTGCTGGATTTAAAGTCTGGCAGACCCTCAACTTTATTTCTGGAGTGTCAAGGAGGAGGGCTTGCTATTGGGTGATCCTTCCCCCCGTCATCCACCTGTCCCCTCTCGTTTCCAAGACTGCTTGCACCCGGTGTGGCATATACACTGTGGTGGGCTGACGCAGGGTCAGCTGAGATGCCTCCTTAACCATAAGAGCAGTGGCTGCTACTGCCCGGAGGCAAGTGGGCCACCCTCTGGCCACCTCATCTAGTTATTTTGAGAGATAAGCCACAGGTTGTAATACGGGCCCCATCATCTGCTCTAACACCCCAAGAGCTGTTCCTGTCCTTTCAGAAACATAGAGTCTAAAAGGCTTCTCCAGGTTGGGGAGGCCTAAAGCTGAGGCTGTAGTGATGGACTCTTTTAGGGCATTAAAGGCCACCTTGCAGGTCTCATGCCATTCGAGTGGCTCTTCCTCTTTCCCAGTTAAATTTTCATATAGGGGTCTGGCCAGATTGCCATAATTAGAAATCCAGATCCTGCAAAACCCGGTCCTTCCTAAAAATCACCTAAGCTGTTGTTTTGTTTGGGGGTACGGGGTATTTAAGATGAGGGATCTCCCCTCGGGGTCAGGCATTCTTTTTCTCTCCGTAATTATAAATCCAAGGTATTTTACTTGGGTTAAGCTAATCTGAGCCTACTTGGGGGATACTCGATAACCCTTTTCATACAGGAAAGTTAGCGTTTTAAATAGTGTCCATTTGAGAGCTGGTAAAATCTGGCCTAGCTATGAGCAAGTCATCCACATACTGTAGTAGACTACTGTTTGTTAAAGTTAATTCCCTTAGTTCTCTCCCCGAGGAAGTCCCGAAGACATGAGGGCTGTCCCTAAACCCTTGGGGTAGTCGAGTCCAGTCGAGAGTTGTATGGTCTCTCTTGTTCCCAAGTCCCGCCACTCAAAAGCAAAGAGTTTTTGGGATTCAGGATGGAGAGGAATGCAAAAGAAAGCACCTTGAAGGTCCAAGACTGAGAAGTACTTGGCATTTCCTGGGACTTGGGATAGGAGGGTATATGGGTTTGGGACTATGGGGTGGATGGGAACAACAGCTTCATTAACAGCTCTTAGATCCTGGACGAATCGGTAAGATCCATCTGGTTTTTGAACACGCAAGATTGGGGTGTTGCAGGGGGACTCACAGCTGATTCGAGTTCCAGTATCTCGGTATTTGTTAACTAATGGTTTAAGACCCTCAAGAGCTACTGGTTTTAAGGGATATTGTCTTTTCCAGGGCTAGGGAGCATTTGGTCTCAGAGAAATCTTTACTGGTGGAACATTTATGGCTAAACCAGGGCTGGAGACATCCCACACCTGGGGATTGACATCATCTAGACAAGGGACAGACTCCTCCTTTTCTACCTCTGACTGTAAATATTCAGACATAGGCAAAGAAAATTATCGACTTCTACCTTTGTGTCCCCAAGTCACTCTGGTTTGGAGGCGAAAGTAATATTCTCACCATGAAAAATTTGGAAGCTGCAAACATGAAAAATTCAAAGAGTCACGCAGAGGCTAGTCACTCTAAGCCAACCCCTAAGACATTTATTGACTGATTTCTAGCTTCTCTTCTTTAACCTTTTTTATCTACAGTAATCCTGTGTGTTCCTTTTAGTTAGGGATTCATTTTTAGACTATCCTGACTCTTCCACTACGTTCCAGTTTTGGGTCTGATACACTTACAGATGTGCAAATTGCTTCCTGAATACTATAGAATATATTTTATGTTTAAAATATTTCCATGCTTACGTAGTGAGTCAATGATTTTAAGTTTTTTTGTTACACATTTCAATGTAAAAGTCAATGTGTGAACTAACATATTCACGACTTGGAAAAGTTGGCTTTTTTTTGCTATGTGTTTGAACTCCTCACCCGACCAAAGGTCATGGAGAGTTCTATTGTTTTTCTAAAATGGTTATAGTGTTGTTTATTTTCTGGTAATTGAATTAGGGTGTGAGTTGCAAAGCTTGTGTTTCTGATCTTTTCATTCCATCTGTTCGGGTTTCTTTCTCTCTCCTGAGTCAGACAGTAATTTCTCATTGGTTGTCCAGTTACCAAGGTTGGTGTCCATGCATCCGTGCTGGTCTCTCCATACATGTCCGGGTGTCATGTGAAACACTAAGCTTAATTTATTTGGAAATGACCTAGCTGTTCAATACACTGTCATCACTCAGTTGAGCAGAGGGAGAGAAATTCAAGTGACAAAACTCCAGAGAAGCTAGTGTCAGAGCGCCCCGGCGTGGCATGCGTGCAGGGGGTTGGGGGGAGGGGGCGGGGCGCGGAGCGTGGAGGTCTCTGGTGTCCTCCCCCCATGGGCCTCTCCAGGTCCGCCGCTGCTCAGTGGCCTCCCCCCGCCCCCATCGCTTTGGCTGCTCAGGGCCGGGTGGTTTCTGCAGCTGCCCGGCATCCTGCCCTAGGCCCCCCCTGCCCACACGCTGTCTTCCAGTCTCTCTCTGAACCCTCGACTCTTTCTGCCTCTGTCTCACCTGGCGTGGGTGCGTGCGAGTGCTCTCCGTGACCCTGTCTGTCGCTCGTCCGCTCTCCCAGGAAGGTCCTGTGCTGGGCCCGCGGCGTGGGGGCAGGGCGGACCTCCGTAGGGCGAAAAGACGGGGCTGAGGCGCTCCAGGGGGTTTGCGCAGCCGGCAGGACGGGCGCCTGGGGCCCCGGCTGGGCTGCCCCTAAGCCCCAGGAGGCCCCGCGACCGCGGACCCGGGCCGAAGGCCCGCTCCTCCGGAGCCACCTGACCCTGAGCAGCGAACGGGATGGTGGGTGACAGGGGGTGAGGGGGCGCCGAGATGTCCTCGCTGCTCTACCCAACCCCCTCCCCCCACCCCAGGTCCCGCAGGCACCCCAGGCCCTGGCCGCGCCAGACGGATGCTGGCCGGGGCTGGTGATGTGCGGGTCCCTGGCGCCCTCCGCTGGCCCCCGAGCTGCCGGCTCTGGTTGGTCGGAGTCCAGTCGCGGGTCATGCGGCTCAAGTGCAGCACGCGCCAGCTCGAGAGCTGTGGCCCCAGGCCCGAAGGGCAGGTCAGAACGCAAGGGAGTCTCAAAGCGGAGCTCTTGGGGCGCCTGACAGCCGCCTCGGTCTAAGGCCATAGCACCCTGAACGTGCCCTATCTCCTCTGATCTGGGAAATTGAGTAGGGCCGGGCCTGGTCAGTACTTGCATGGGAGACCGCCTAGTAGTTAGGCGGTTTTTTGATTTTTCTGAATGCCTACTGCAGAAAGTTAGAATTGGATGACTGCACACAGGAAAACGAAAAAAGTTTTCGTACATAATCTTAAGAATCCAGCAGCTGGTCATTCTTTTTCCTGTCCTAACACAGCTAACTGGAAGTCAGCTGCAGTAAGTTCTACTGGCTTAAGACCCTCATCCCTAACGGAAGGTATATAGGAAAACCCATAGTATATCTAAATAAAAATGAAAGATAGAATGATGAGAAAAAAAAAATTCTCATTGACATTTTAGTTGGTATATGAAACACGATGATTATGAAAGCACAACCCATAATCAAGTCCAGGCCATGGAAGCCTGTGACTTTCACTGAGTGTTGGCTTCCCTTTCAGCTGAGGTTGTAAAAAGTGCTTTGTAAAATCCTGAGGTTTGAAGCACTTGTAACCTCCTGAAGAGACTGCAATCAGAAGGCTTTCTAGAATATCCTGACACTGTGGTGAGCTCAAGCAATACATTCTGCAGAGGTCGGAAGACAGACATGTTGGGAAGTGGGGATGACTTCTACTGCACTTAGGGAGAAAGGGCATGTACAAGTGGAGAAGCAACACCTCAGTGATGGAATCTTTAAAGACTCCATACATGGAGAAGGAAATGGCAACCCACTCCAGTATTCTTGCCTGGAAAAATCCATGGACAGAGGAGTCTGGCGGGCTGAAGTCCACGGGATTCCATGACTGATCGTGTGTGCACGAAGGTGGAGGGAGACGGGTTGGAAGCAAGAAACTGGTAGAAGTAAAAAATAAGAAAAAATATAAAATAAAGACTCGATAAATATGACAATGACTGGTAGGAATAAACCTTCAGAAGTGCCTTCTCAGACCTCCCATCAGAAGCACAAGCGTATAAATACACTGAGTTTTCACGGTCTCACACAAAATTAGACTGGCTTATGACAATGGGCAGAGAGGCTCCTCTAAGACATCGGGGCTGGGCTTTACTGGAGGATGCACTTCGATTGAGTGCATGGCTGTGTCTTATGGAAATATGTCTTACTGGCTGGGCGAAGGCGTCTTCTTGAAGAACACAGCAAATAACACTACAAATTCAAGGAACTTGGCTACAATGAAATTAGCTGATTTCATGTCGGCTACTGCTTGACAGAGCTGGGTTCGTCTCTCCCATTAAGTACCTCAGTGGCCAGCTGTGAATGTAGCCATTAGTTTCTCACTTAGAAACCGAACCTAATACTTGCCATGTGCACTAGCGCAAGAACATTGAAAGCTCCGCGGAGAAGCAAGTCAGACAGACATGCTTCTGTTTTCTCACAGAAGCTGCTTATGATCGGCCCTGCTCACAGAGAGATTGCTAATGCCAAATCGATAGACAGTTATGCAGATATTCTTTAGCAATTGAGCCACCAGGGAAGCCCTACTAGCTCAGTTGGTAAAGAATCTGCCTGCAACGCAGGAGACCCTGCTTTCAGTCCTGGGTCGGGAAGATCCCCTGGAGAAGGGATAGGCTACCCACTCCAGTATTCTGGCCTAGAGCATTCCACGGACTCTATAGTCCTTGGGGCCGCAAAGAGTCAGGCATGAACTGAGCCACTTTCACCTGCACATGCGGATATTACTTAGAAAAAGAAATGTGGTAACAGATCTAGTACCTCTGTCAAGCTCATGAGTGAGTACTATAAATATACAGAATCAGCTTTGTCCTGCATAGTTATTACCATTCTCTATTTGCTTTGAGAGGAGTTGAGCTAGTCTTCTGAAAGAGGAATGATTCTTTACCAGCTGAGCCACAAGGAAAGCCCACTAATACTGGAGTGGGTAGCCTATCCCTTCTCCAGCGGATCTTCCTGACCCAGGAACTCAACCACGGTCTCCTGCCTGAGTAACACATATTGGGTAAAAATCGGTGAGGGAGCATAACTATGGACATTGATTGGTAAACTCAGTTTTCCTTGTCCAGATGGCTAGCGAAGGAGAAATAATCGTTGGCATGCATTTAAAAAATTCTTCTGATACTATATATAAAATTTACTAGTTCTCTGCAGAAGTCTTTAATGAAGCACAGATATTGTCATTAGAATGCTTAGGTCATATCCCTCTTATCCACATTTATTTTTAAAAGTCACATAGTGTGGCCTCAAATACTTGAAGACACGACAAAAGGTTTCTTTCGTCTCCATTTTAAACTGGATCGTGAGAAGGCAGTGGATCAGCATAATGCAGGAGCTCAAGATATTTTTGGCAAAAACTTGACTAGTCTGTTTAATGATATGGAAGAATGAGTTAAGGGTGGCAGCACGAAACAGAAGGCCATGCTAGAAGTACACAAGACCTTGTTTGGTAAGTCCAAACATGACTTTTTCTTTCAATTGAAAGATAGTTGCTTTACAGAATTTTGTTGCCAAACATCAGCATGAATGAGCCACAGGTATACATATGTTTCCTCCCTCCTGAACCTCTCTCCCATTTCCCTCCCCATTCCACCCCTAGCTTGTTGCAAAGCCCCGGTTTTAGTCCCCTGAGTCATACAGCAAATTTCATTGGCATCTGTTTTTACGTATGGTAATATATTTTCATGTTACTCTGCATTCAGCTCACCCTCTCCTTCCTCCCCCCTGCCCATGTCCATAAGTCTGTTCTCTACATCTGTGACTCCTTGGCTGCCCTGCAAATAATTTCATCAGTACCATCTTTAGTTCAAGCATTTTTTTTTCCACCAAACATTTCTTATTTCTTATTCCAGTCTTACTCTCTTTAGTGTGAGACTAATTTCCAAGCTGATATCAAAGTATTATTCTCACCATGTAAAATTTGGAAGATGCAAAAATGAAAAATTTAAAAAGTCACGCAGAGGCTAGTCACTGTAAGCTAACCCCTCAAACATTTATTGACTGATTTCTAGTTTCTATTCTTTTACCTTTTTTATCTACCATAATCCTGTGTATTCCTTTTAGTTAGGGATTCATATTTAGACTATCCTGACTCTTCAACTAAATTCCAGTTTTGGGTCTCATACAGTGAGACATGTGCCAAATGCTTCCTGAATACTATAGAACATATTTTATGTTTAAAATACTTCCATGCTTATGTAGTGAGTCAATGATTTTAAGTTTATTTGTTACACATTTCAATGTAAAAGTCAATGTGTGAACTAACATATTCCCGATTTGGAAAAGGTGGCTTTTTTTGTCGTGTGCTAGAACTCCTCATCCGACCAAAGGTCTTGGAGAGGTCTATTGTTTTTCTAAAATAGTTATATTGATTTTTTTTTTTTTTTGTAATTGTATTAGGGTGTGAGTTGCAAAGTTTGTTTTTCTGTTCATTTCATTCCATCTGTTTGGGTTTCTTTCTCTCTCCTGAGTCAGACAGTAATTTCCCATTGGTTGTCCAGTTACCAAGGTTGGTGTCCATGCATCCGTGCTGGTCTCTGCATTCATGTCCGGGTGTCCTGTGAAACACTATGCTTAATTTATTTGGAAATGACCTAGCTGTTCAATACACTGTCATCACTCATTTGAGCACAAGGATAGAAATTCAGGTGACCAAACTCCGGAGAAGCTAGTGTCAGAGCGCCCAGGCGTGATGTGCGTGCAGGGGGTAGGGAGGACGGGGACAGGGCACGGAGCAAGGAGATCTCAGGTGCCCTCGCACCCTGGGCCTCTCCAGGCCCGCCCCTACTCAGCGGCTTCCCCCTGCCCCCATCGCATTCCCTGCTCAGGACCGTGTGGCCTCTGCAGCTGCCCGGCATCCTGCCCGAGTCCCCCCCTGCCCACAAGCTGTCTTCGAGTCTCTCTCTGAGCCCTCGTCTCTTTCTGCCTCTGTCTCACCTGGCGTGGGTGCGTGCGAGTGCCTGTCCGTGTGCCTGGCTATCGCTCCTCTGCTCTCTCAGGAAAGACCTGTGCTGGGCTGGCAGAGTGGGGGCAGGGCGGGTCTCAGTAGGGCGAAAAGGCAGGGCTGAGGCGCTCCAGGGGGTTTGCGCAGCGGGCAGGACGTGAACCAGGCGCCCTGGCTGGGCTGCCTCTAAGCCCGCAGGAGGTTCCGGGTACCGCGGGCCAGGGCCGAAACCACGCAGCGAACGGAATGGTGGGGGGCAGGGGGTGAGGGGGCACCGCGACGTCCTCGCTGCTCTACCCACCCACCCCCACCCCTGGTCCCGCAGGTACGCCAGGCCCCGGCCGGGCCAGACGGGTGCTGGCCGGGGCTGGTGCTATGTGGGGCCGTGGCGCCCTCCGCTGTCCCCCGAGCTGCCGGCCCTGGTTGGTCGGAGTCCAGTCCGGGTCGTGCGGCTCAAGTGCAGCGTGCGCCAGCTCGAGAGCTGTGGCCCCAGGCCCGAAGGGCAGGTCAGAACGCAAGGGAGGCGCAAGGCGGAGCTCTTTGGGCGCCTGACAGCCGCCTAGGTCTAAAGCCATAGCACCCTGAACGTGCCCTATCTCCTCTGATCTGGGAAATTGAGTAGGGCCGGGCCTGGTCAGTACTTGCATGGGAGACCGCCTTGTAGTTAGGCGGTTTTGTGATTTTTCTGAATGCCTACTTCAGAAAGTTAGAATCGGATGACTGCACACAGGAAAACGAATAATGTTTTTGTACATAAACTTAAGAATCCAGCAGCTGGTCATTCTTTTTCCTGTCCTAACACAGCTAACTGGAAGTCAGTTGCAGTAAGTTCTACTGACTTAAGACCCTCATCCCTAACGGAAGGTATATAGGAAAACCCATAATATATCTAAATAAACATGAAAGATAGAAAGATGAGAAAAAAAAAATTCTCAGTGACATCTTAGTTGGTATATGAAACACGATGATTATGAAAGCACAACCCATAATCAAGTCCAAGCCATGGAAGCCTGTGACTTTCACTGAGTGTTGGCTTCCCTTTCAGCTGAGATTGTAAAAAGTGCTTTGTAAAATACTGAGGTTTGAAGCACTTGTAACCTCCCGAAGAGACTGCAATCAGAAGTCTTTCTAGAATATCCTGACGCTGTGGTGAGCTCAAGCAATATATTCTGCAGAGGTCGGAAGACAGACATGTTGGGAAGTGGGGATGACTTCTACTGCACTTAGGGAGAAAGGGCATGTACAAGTGGAGAAACAACACCTCAGTGACGGAATCTTTAAAGACTCCATACATGGAGAAGGAAATGGCAACCCACTCCAGTATTCTTGCTTGGAAAAATCCATGGACAGAGGAGTCTGGCGGTCTGAAGTCCACGTGATTCTGATCGTGTGTACACGAGGGTGGAGGGAGACGGGTTGGTAGCAAGAAACTGGTAGAAGTAAAAAATAAGAAAAAATATAAAATAAAGACTCGATAAATATGACAACGACTGGTAGGAATAAACCTTCAGAAGTGCCTTCTCAGACCTCCCGTCAGAAACACAAGCGTAATAAAGACACTGAGTTTTCACGGTCTCACACAAAATTAGACTGGCTTATGACAATGGGCAGATAGGCTCCTCTAAGACATCGGGGCTGGGCTTTACTGGAGGATGCACATCGATTGAGTGCATGGCTATGTGTTATGGAAATATGTCTTACTGGCAGGGTGAAGGCATCTTCTTGAAACACACAGCAAATAACACTACAAACTCAAGGAACTTGGCTACAATGAAAATAGCTGATTTCATGTTGGCTACTGCTTGGCAGAGCTGGGTTCGCCTCTGCCATTAAGTACCTCAGTGGCCAGCTGTGAATGTAGCCATTAGTTTCTCACTTAGAAACCGAACCTAATACTTGCCATGTGCACTAACGCAAGAACAGTGAAAGCTCCGCGGAGAAGCAAGTCAGACAGACATGCTTCTGTTTTCTCACAGAAGCTGCTTTTGACCGGCCCTGCTCACAGACAGATTGCTAATGCCAAGTGGATAGACAGTTATGCAGATATTCTTTAGCAACTCAGCGACCAGGGAAGCCCTACTAGCTCAGTTGGTAAAGAATCTGCCTGCAACGCAGGAGACCCCACTTTCTGTCCTGGGTCGGGAAGATCCCCTGGAGAAGGGATATGCTACCCACTCCAGTATTCTGGCCTAGAGAATTCCACGGACTCTATAGTCCATGGGGCCGCAAAGAGTCAGGCACGAACTGAGCCACTTTCACCTGCAAATGCGGAGATTACTTAGAACAAGAAATGTGGTAACAGATCTAGTACCTCTGTCAAGCTCATGAGTGAGTACTATAAATATACAGAATCAGCTTTGTCCTGCATAGTTATTACCATCCTGTATTAGCTTTGAAAGGAGTTGAGCTAGTCTTGTGAAAGAGGAATGATTCTTTACCAAATAAGCCACAAGGAAAGCCCACTACTACTCGAGTGTGTAGCCTATCCCTTGTCCACCGGATCTTCCTGACCCAGGAACTGAACCAGGGTCTCCTGCCTGAGTAACACATATTGGGTAAAAATCGGTGAGGGAGCATAACTGTGGACATTGATTGGTAAACTCAGTTTTCCTTGTCCACATGGCTAGCGGAGGAGAAATAAACGTTGGCATGCATTTAAAAAATTCTTCTGATACTATATATAAAATTTACTAGTTCTCTGCAGAAGTCTTTCCTGAAGCACAGATATTGTCATTAGATTGCTTTGGTCATATCCATCTTATCCACATTTATTTTTAAAAGTCACATAGTGTGGCCTCAAATACTTGAAGACACGACAAAAGGTTTCTTTGGTCTCCATTCTAAACTGGATCGTGAGAAGGCAGTGGATCAGCATAATGCAGGAGCTCAAGATATTTTTGGCAAAAACTTGACTAGTCTGTTTAATGATATGGAAGAATGAGTTAAGGGTGGCAGCAGGAAACAGAAGGCCATGCTAGAAGTACACAAGACCTTGTTTGGTAAGTCCAAACATGACTTTTTCTTTCCATTGAAGGATAGTTGCTTTACAGAATTTTGTTGCCAAACATCAGCATGAATGCGCCACAGGTATACATATGTCTCCTCCCTCCTGAACCTCTCTCCCATTTCCCTCCCCATTCCACCCCTAGCTTGTTGCAGAGCCCCTGAGTCATACAGCAAATTTCATTGGCATCTGTTTTTACGTAAGGTAATATATTTCCATGTTACTCTGCATATATCTGACCCTCTCCTTCCTCCCCCTTGCCCATGTCCATAAGTCTGTTCTCTACATCTGTGACTCCTTGGCTGCCCTGCAAATAATTTCATCAGTACCACCTTTAGTTCAGGCATTTTTTTCCCCCCAAGCATTAATTATTTCTTATTCCAGTCTTACTGTCTTTAGTGTGAGACTGATTTCGAAACTTATATGAAAGTATTATTCTCAGCATGGAAAATTTGGAAGATGCAACATGGAAAATTTAAAAAGTCACGCAGAGGCTAGCCACTCTGAGCTAACCCCTAAAACATTTATTGACTGATTTCTAGTTTCTCTTCTTTAAACTTTTTTATCTACAATAATCCTGTGTATTCCTTTTAGTTAGGGATTCATTTTTAGACTATCCTGACTCTTCAACTAACATACAGTTTTAGGTCTCATACAGTGAGACATGTGCCAAATGCTTCCTGAATACTATAGAACATATTTTATGTTTAAAATACTTCCATGCTTATGTAGTGAGTCAATGATTTTAAGTTTATTTGTTACACATTTCAATGTAAAAGTCAATGTGTGAACTAACATATTCAAGATTTGGAAAAGGTGGCTTTTTTTGTCGTGTGCTAGAACTCCTCACCCGACCAAAGGTCATGGAGAAGTCTATTGTTTTTCTAAAATGGTTATAGTGTTGTTGGTTTTTTTTTTTTTTTGTAATTGAATTAGGGTTTGAGTTGCAAAGTTTGTGTTTCTGTTCATTTCATTCCATCTGTTCGGGGTTCTTTCTCTCTCCTGAGTCAGACAGTAATTTCCCATTGGTTGTCCAGTTACCAAGGTTGGTGTCCATGCATCCGTGCTGGTCTCTGCCTTCATGTCCGGGTATCCTGTGAAACACTAAGCTTAATTTATTTGGAAATGACCTAGCTGTTCAATACACTGTCATCACTCAGTTGAGCACAAGGATAGAAATTCAGGTGACCAAACTCTGGAGAATCTAGTGTCAGAGCGCCCCGGCCTGGTGTGCGTGCAGGGGGTTGGGAGGACGGGGGCAGGGCGCGGAGCAAGGAGATCTCAGGTGCCCTTGCACCCTGGGCCTCTCCAGGCCTGCCCCTACTCAGCGGCTTCCCCCTGCCCCCATCGCATTCGCTTCTCAGGGCCGGGTGGCCTCTGCAGCTGCCCGGCATCCTGCCCGAGTCCCCCCCTGCCCACAAGCTGTCTTCGAGTCTCTCTCTGAGCCCTCGTCTCTTTCTGCCTCTGTCTCACCTGGCGTGGGTGCGTGCGAGTACCTGTCCGTGTGCCTGGCTTTCGCTTGCCTGCTCTCTCAGGAAAGACTTGTGCTGGGCCGGCAGATTGGAGGCAGGGCGGGTCTCGGTGGGGCGAAAAGGCGGGGCTGAGGCGCTCCAGGGGGTTTGTGCAGCGGGCAGGATGTGCGCCTGGGGCCCCGGCTGGGCTGCCTCTAAGTCCGCAGGAGGCTCCGGGGACCGCGGCCCCGGGCAGAAGCCCCGCTCGTCCGGAGCCACGTCACCCTGAGCAGCGAACAGGATGGTGGGGGGCAGGGGGTGAGGGGGCACCGAGACGTCCTCGCTGCTTTACCCACCCCCCCTCCCCCGACCCCAGGTCCCGCAGGTATGCCAGGACCCGGCCGGGCCAGACGGGTGCTGTCCGGGGCTGGCGGTGTGCGGGGCCGTGGCGCCATCCGCTGTCCCCCGAGCTGCCGGCCCTGGTTGGTCGGAGTCCAGTCGCGGGTCGTGCGGCTCAAGTGCGGCGCGCTCCAGCTCGAGAGCTGTGGCCCCAGGCCCGAAGGGCAGGTCAGAACGCAAGGGAGGCGCAACGCGGAGCTCTTGGGGCGCCTGACAGCCGCCTCGGTCTAAGGCCATAGCACCCTGAATGTGCCCTATCTCCTCTGATCTGGGAAATTGAGTAGGGCCGGGCCTGGTCAGTACTTGCATGGGAGACCGCCTTGTAGTTAGGCTGTTTTGTGATTTTTCTGAATGTCTACTTCAGAAAGTTAGAATCGGAGGACTGCACACAGGAAAACGAATAATGTTTTCACACATAACCTTAAGAATCCAGCAGCTGGTCATTCTTTTTCCTGTCCTAACACAGCTAACTGGAAGTCAGGTGCAGTAAGTTCTACTGACTTAAGAACCTCATCCCTAATGGAGGATATATAGGAAAACCCCTAATATATCTAAATAAACATGAAAGATAGAACGATGAGAAAACAAAATTCTCAGTGACATCTTAGTTGATATATGAAACACGATGATTATGAAAGCATAACCCATAATCAAGTCCAGGCCATGGAAGCCTGTGACTTTCACTGAGTGTTGACTTCCCTTTCAGCTGAGGTTGTAAAAAGTTCTTTGTAAAATCCTGAGGTTTAACACTTGTAACCTCCTGAAGAGACTGCAATCAGAAGGCTTTCTAGAATATCCTGTCGCTGTGGTGAACTCAAGCAATACATTCTGCAGAGGTCGGAAGACAGACATGTTGTGAAGTGGGGATGACTTCTACTGCACTTAGGGAGAAAGGGCATGTACAAGTGGAGAAGCAACACCTCAGTGATGGAATCTTTAAAGACTCCATACATGGAGAAGGAAATGGCAACCCACTCCAGTATTCTTGCCTGGAAAAATCCATGGACAGAGGAGTCTGGCGGGCTGAAGTCCACGGGATTCCATGACTGATCGTGTGTGCACGAGGGTGGAGGGAGACGGGTTGGTAGCAAGAAACTGGTAGAAGTAAAAAATAAGAAAAAATATAAAATAAATACTCGAAAAATATGACAACGACTGGCAGGAATAAACCCTCAGAAGTGCCTTCTCAGACCTCTCGTCAGAAGCACAAGCGTAAAAAAGACACTGAGTTTTCACGGTGTCACACAAAATTAGACTGGCTTATGACAATGGGCAGAGAGGCTCCTCTAAGACATCGGGGCTGGGCTTTACTGGAGGATGCACATCGATTGAGTGCATGGCTATGTGTTATGGAAATATGTCTTACTGGCAGGGTGAAGGCATCTTCTTGAAGAACACAGCAAATAACACTACAAATTCAAGGAACTTGGCTACAATGACAATAGCTGATTTCATGTTGGCTACTGCTTGGGAGAGCTGGGTTCGCCTCTCCCATTAAGTACCTCAGTGGCCAGCTGTGAATGTAGCCATTAGTTTCTCACTTAGAAAACGAACCTAATACTTGCCATGTGCACTAGCGCAAGAAGAGTGAAAGCTCCGCGGAGAAGCAAGTCAGACAGACATGCTTCTGTTTTCTCACAGAAGCTGCTTATGACCGGCCCTTCTCACAGACAGATTGCTAATGCCAAGTGGATAGACAGTTATGCAGATATTCTTTAGCATCTGAGCAACCAGGGAAGCCCTACTAGATCAGTTGCTAAAGAATCTGCCTGCAACACAGGAGACCCCGCTTTCAGTCCTGGGTCAGGAAGATCCCCTGGAGAAGGGATAGGCTACCCACTCCAGTATTCTGGCCTAGAGAATTCCACGGACTCTATAGTCCATGGGGCCGCAAAGAGTCAGGCACGATCTGAGCCACTTTCACCTGCACATGCGGAGATTACTTAGAACAAGAAATGTGGTAACAGATCTAGTACCTCTGTCAAGCTCATGAGTGAGTACTATAAATATACAGAATCAGCTTTGTCCTGCATAGTTATTACCATCCTGTATTTGCTTTGAGAGGAGTTGAGCTAGTCTTGTGAAACAGGAATGATTCTTTACCAACTAAGCCACAAGGAAAGCCCACTACTACTGGAGTGGGTAGCCTATCCCTTCTCCAGCGGATCTTCCTGACCCAGGAACTGAACCAGGGTCTCCTGCCTGTGTAACACATATTGGGTAAAAATCGGTGAGGGAGCATAACTATGGACATTGATTGGTAAACTCAGTTTTCCTTGTCCACATGGCTAGCGGAGGAGAAATAAACGTTGGCATGCATTTAAAAAATTCTTCTCATACTATATATAAAATTTATTGGTTCTCTGCAGAAGTCTTTCCTGAAGCACAGATATTGTCATTAGATTGCTTTAGTCATATCCGTCTTATCCACATTTATTTTTAACAGTCACATAGTGTGGCCTCAAATACTTGAAGACACGACAAAAGGTTTCTTTGGTCTCCATTCTAAACTGGATCGTGAGAAGGCAGTGGATCAGCATAATGCAGGAGCTCAAGATATTTTTGGCAAAAACTTGACTAGTCTGTTTAATGATATGGAAGAATGAGTTAAGGGGGGCAGCACGAAACAGAAGGCCATGCTAGAAGTACACAAGACCTTGTCTGGTAAGTCCAAACATGACTTTTTCTTTCAATTGAAGGATAGTTGCTTTACAGAATTTTGTTGCCAAACATCAGCATGAATGAGCCACAGGTATACATATGTCTCCTCCCTCCTGAACCTCTCTCCCATTTCCCTCCGCACTCCACCCCTAGCTTGTTGCAGAGCCCTTGTTTGAGTCCCCTGAGTCATACAGCAAATTTCATTGGCATCTGTTTTTACGTATGGTAATATATTTTCATGTTACTCTGCATTCATCTCACCACTCCTTCATCCCCCTTGCCCATGTCCATAAGTCTGTTCTCTACATCTGTGACTCCTTGGCTGCCCTGCAAATCATTTCACCAGTACCACCTTTAGTTCAAGCATTTTTTTCCGCCCAAGCATTTCTTATTTCTTATTCCAGTCTTACTGTCTTTAGTGTGAGACTGATTTCGAAACTGATATGAAAGTATTATTCTCAGCATGGAAAATTTGGAAGATGCAAACATGAAAAATTTAAAAAGTAACGCAGAGTCTAGTCAGTCTAAGCTAACCCCTAAAACATTTATTGACTGATTTCTAGTTTCTCTTCTTTAAACTTTTTTATCTACAATAATCCTGTGTATTCCTTTTAGTTAGGGATTCATTTTTAGACTATCCTGACTCTTCAACTAAGTTCCAGTTTTGGGTCTCATACAGTGAGACATGTGCCAAATGCTTCCTGAATACTATAGAATATATTTTATGTTTAAAATACTTCCAGGCTTATGTAGTGAGTCAATGATTTTAAGCTTATTTGTTACACATTTCGATGTAAAAGTCAATGTGTGAACTAACATATTCACGATTTGGAAAAGGTGGCTTTTTTTGTCGTGTGCTAGAACTCCTCACCCGACCAAAGGTAATGGAGAAGTCTATTGTTTTTCTAAAATGGTTATAGTGTTGTTGGTTTTTTTTTTTTTTTTTTTTTTTTTTTGTAATTGAATTAGGGTGTGAGTTGCAAAGTTTGTGTTTCTGTTCATTTCATTCCATCTGTTCGGGTTTCTTTCTCTCTCCTGAGTCAGACAGTAATTTCCCATTGGTTGTCCAGTTACCAATGTTGGTGTCCATGCATCCGTGCTGGTCTCTGCATTCATGTCCGGGTGTCCTGTGAAACACTAAGCTTAATTTATTTCGAAATGACCTAGTTGTTAAATACACTGTCATCACTCAGTTGAACACAAGGATAGAAATTCAGGTTACCAAACTCCGGAGAAGCTAGTGTCAGAGGGCCCCGGCGTGGTGTGCGTGCAGGGGGTTGGGAGGACGGGGACAGGGCTCGGAGCAAGGAGATCTCAGGTGCCCTCGCACCCTGGGCCTCTCCAGGCCCGCCCCTACTCAGCGGCTTCCCCCTGCCCCCATCGCTTTAGCTGCTCAGGGCCGGGTGGTCTCTGCAGCTGCCCGGCATCCTGCCCGAGTCCCCCCCTGTCCACAAGCTGTCTTCGAGTCTCTCTCTGAACCCTCGTCTCTTTCTGCCTCTGTCTCACCTGGCGTGGGTGCGTGCGAGTGCCTGTTCGTGTGCCTGGCTTTCTTTCCTCTGCTCTCTCAGGAAAGACTTGTGCTGGGCCGCCAGAGTGGTGGCAGGGCGCGTCTCGTTAGGGCGAAAAGGCGGGGCTGATGTTCTCCAGGGGGTTTGCGCAGCGGGCAAGTTGTGAGCCTGGGGCCCCGGCTGGGCTACCTCTAAGCCCGCAGGAGGCTCCGGGGACCACGGACCCGGGCCGAAGCCCGGCCCGTCCCGAGCCACGTCACCCTGAGCAGCGAACGGGATGGTGGGGTCAGGGGATGAGGGGGCACCGAGACGTCCTCGCTGCTCTATCCGCTCCCCCTCCCCCCACCCCAGGTCCCGCAGGCACGCCAGGCCCCGGCCGGGCCAGACGGGTGCTGTCCGGGGCTGGCGGTGTGCGGGGCCGTGGCGCCCTCCGCTGGCCCCCGAGCTGCCGGCCCTGGTTGGTCCGAGTCCAGTCGCGGGTCGTGCGGCTCAATTGCAGCCTGCGCCACCTCGAGAGCTGTGGCCCCAGGCCCGAAGGGCAGGTCAGAACGCAAGGGAGGCGCAAGGCGGAGCTCTTGGGGCGCCTGACAGCCGCCTCGGTCTAAGGCCATAGCACCCTGAACGTGCCCTATCTCCTCTGATCTGGGAAATTGAGTAGGGCCGGGCCTGGTCAGTACTTGCATGGGAGACCGCCTAGTAGTTAGGCTGTTTTGTGATTTTTCTGAATGCCTACTTCAGAAAGTTAGAATCGGATGACTGCACACAGGAAAATGAATAATGTTTTCGTACATAATCTTAAGAATCCAGCAGCTGGTCATTCTTTTTCCTGTCCTAACACAGCTAACTGGAAGTCAGGTGCAGTAAGTTCTACTGACTTAAGACCCTCATCCCTAACGGAAGCTATATAGGAAAACCCATAGTATATCTAAATAAACATGAAAGATAGAAGGATGAGAAGAAAAAAAGAATTCTCAGTGACATCTTAGTTGGTATATGAAACACGATGATTATGAAAGCACAACCCATAATCAAGTCCAGGCCATGGAAGCCTGTGACTTTCACTGAGTGTTGACTTCCCTTTCAGCTGAGGTTGTAAAAAGTGCTTTGTAAAATACCTGAGGTATGAAGCACTTGTAACCTCCTGAAGAGACTGCAATCAGAAGGCTTTCTAGAATATCCTGACGCTGTGGTGAGCTCAAGCAATACATTCTGCAGAGGTCGGAAGACAGACATGTTGGGAAGTGGGGATGACTTCTACTGCACTTAGGGAGAAAGGGCATATACAAGTGGAGAAGCAACACCTCACTGACGGAATCTTTAAAGATTCCATACATGGAGAAGGAAATGGCAACCCACTCCAGTATTCTTGCCTGGAAATATCCACGGACAGAGGAGTCTGGCGGGCTGAAGTCCACGGGATTCCATGACTGATCGTGTGTGCACGAGGGTGGAGGGAGACGGGTTGGTAGCAAGAAACTGGTAGAACTAATAAATAAAACAACAACAACAAGAAAAACTAAAGACTCGATAAAAATGACAACGACTGGTAGGAATAAACCTTCAGAAGTGCCTTCTCAGACCTCCCGTCTGAAGCACAAGCATAATAAAGACATTGAGTTGTCATGGTCTCACACAAAATTAGACTGGCTTATGACAATGGGCAGAGAGGCTCCTCTAAGACATCGGTCCTGGGCTTTACTGGAGGATGCACATCGATTGAGTATATGGCTATGTGTTATGGAAATATGTCTTACTGGCAGGGTGAAGGCATCTTCTTGAAGAACACAGCAAATAACACTACAAATTCAAGGAACTTGGCTACAATGACAATAGCTGATTTCATGTTGGCTACTGCTTGGGAGAGCTGGGTTCGCCTCTCCCATTAAGTACCTCAGTGGCCAGCTGTGAATGTAGCCATTAGTTTCTCACTTAGAAACCGAAACTAATACTTGCCATGTGCACTAGCGCAAGAACAGTGCAATACCCAACAGGTAAAGGAATATGACAAGTGCCCACCAAGTCAAACAAAGAGGAGGAGATAGGGAATCTATCTGAAAAAGAACTTAGAATAATGATAATAAAATGATCCAAATCTTGAAAACAAAATGGAGTTACAGATAAATAGCCTGGAGACAAAGATTGAAAAGATGCAAGAAATGCTTAACAAAGACCTAGAAGAAATAAAAGAGAGTCAATTAAAAATGAATAATGCAATGAATGAGATCAAAAACACTTTGGAGGGAACCAAGAGTAGAATAACGGAGACAGAAGATAGGATAAGTGAGGTAGAAAATAGAACAGTGGAAATAAATGAATCAGAGAGGAAAAAAGAAAAAATGATCAAAAGAAATGTGGACAACCTCAGGGACCTCTGGGTCAATGTGAAACGCCCCAACATTCGAATCATAGGAGTCCCAGAAGAAGATGACAAAAAGAAAGGCCATGAGAAAATACTCGAGGAGATAATTGCTGAAAACTTCCCTAAAATGGGGAAGGAAATAGCCACCCAAGTCCAAGAAACCCAGAGAGTGCCAAACAGGATAAACCCAAGGTGAAACACTCCAAGACACATATTAATCAAATTAACAAAGATCAAACACAAAGAACAAATACTAAAAGCAGCAAGGGAGAAACAACAAATAACACACAAAGGAATTCCCATAAGGATAACAGCTGATCTACCAATAGAAACCTTCCAGGCCAGAAGGGAATGGCAGGACATAATGAAAGTAATGAAAGAAAATAATCTACAACCTAGATTACTGTACCCAGCAAGGATCTCATTCAGATATGAAGGAGAAATCAAAAGCTTTATAGACAAGCAAAAGCTGAGAGAATTCAGCACCACCAAACAAGCTCTTCAACAAATGCTAAAGGACCTTCTCTAGACAGGAAATGCAGAAATGTTGTATAAACATGAACCCAAAACAACAAAGTAAATGGCAACGGGACCACACCTATCAATAATTACCTTAAATGTAAATGGGTTGAATGCCCCAACCAAAAGACAAAGATTGGCTGAATGGATACAAAAACAAGACCCTTATATATGCTGTCTACAAGAGACCCACCTCAAAACCAGAGACACATACAGACTAAAAGTGAAGGGCTGGAAAAAAATATTTCACACAAATGGAGACCAAAAGAAAGCAGGAGTCACAATACTCATATCAGATAAAATAGACTTTCAAATAAAGGATGTGAAAAGAGACAAAGAAGGACACTACATAATGATCAAAGGATCAATCCAAGAAGAAGATATAACAATTATAAATATATATGCACCCAACATAGGAGCACTGCAATATGTACGGCAAACGCTAATGAGTATGAAAGAGGAAATGAATAGTAACACAATAATAGTGGGAGACTTTAATACCCCACTCACAACTATGGATAGATCAACTAAACAGAAAATCAAAAAGGAAACACAAACCTTAAATGATACAATGGACCAGCTAGACCTAATTGATATCTATAGGACATTTCACCCCCAAACAATCAATTTCACCTTTTTCTCAAGTCCACACGGAACATTCTCCAGAATAGATCACATCCTGGGCCATAAATCTGGTCTTGGAAAATTCAGAAAAATTGAAATCATCCCAGTCATCTTTTCTGACCACAGTGCAGTAAGATTAGATCTCAATTACAGGAAAAAAAATTGTTAAAAATTCAAACATATGGAGGCTAAATAACACGCTTCTGAATAACCAAAAAATCATAGAAGAAATCAAAAAAGAAATCAAAATATGTATAGAAATGAATGAAAATGAAAACACAACAACCCAAAACCTATGGGACACTGTAAAAGCAGTGCTAAGGGGAAGGTTCATAGCATTACAGGCTTACATCAAGAAACAAGAAAAAAGCCAAATAAATAGCCTAACACTACACCTAAAGCAATTAGAGAAGGAAGAAATGAAAAACCCCAGGGTTAGCAGAAGAAAAGAAATCTTAAAAATTAGGGCAGAAATAAATGCAAAAGAAACTAAAGAGACCATAGCAAAAATCAACAAAGCTAAAAGCTGGTTTTTTGAAAAAATAAACAAAATTGACAAACCATTAGCAAGACTCATTAAGAAACAAAGAGAGAAGAACCAAATTAACAAAATAAGAAATGAAAAGGGTGAGATCACAACAGACAACACTGAAATACAAAGGATCATAAGAGACTACTACCAGCAGCTCTATGCCAATAAAATTGACAACTTGGATGAAATGGACAAATTTTAGAAAAGTATAACTTTCCAAAACTGAACCAGGAAGAAATAGAAGATCTTAACAGACCCATCACAAGCAAGGAAATCGAAACTGTAATCAAAAATCTTCCAGGAAACAAAAGCCCAGTACCAGATGGCTTCACAGCTGAATTCTACCAAAAATTTAGAGAAGAGCTAACACCTATCTTACTCAAACTCTTCCAGAAAATTGCAGAAGAAGGTAAACTTCCAAACTCATTCTATGAGGCCACCATCACCCTAATTCCAAAACCACACAAAGATGCCACAAGAAAAGAAAACTACAGGCCAATATCACTGATGAACATAGATGCAAAAATCCTTAGCAAAATTCTAGCAAATAGAATCCAACAACATCTTAAAAAAATCATACACCATGACCAAGTGGGCTTTATCCCAGGAATGCAAGGATTCTTCAATATCTGCAAATCAATCAATGTAATACACCACATTAACTAATTGAAAGATAAAAACCATATGATTATCTCAATAGATGCAGAGAAAGCCTTTGACAAAATTCAACACTCATTTATGATTAAAACTCTCCAGAAAGCAGGAATAGAGGGAACATACCTCAACATAATAAAAGCTATATATGACAAACCCACAGCAAGCATCACCCTCAATGGTGAAAAATTGAAAGCATTTCCCCTGAAATCAGGAACAAGACAAGGGTGCCCACTCTCACCACTATTATTCAACATAGTCTTGGAAGTTTTGGCCACAGCAATCAGAGCAGAAAAAGAAGTAAAAGGAATCCAGATAGGAAAAGAAGAAGTGAAACTCTCGTTGTTTGCAGTTGACATGATCCTCTACATAGAAAACCCTAAATACTCTTCCAGAAAATTACTAGAGCTAACCAATGAATATAGTAAAGTTGCAGGATATAAAATTAACACACAGAAATCCCTTGCATTCCTATATACTAACAATGAAAAAAACAGAAAGAGAAATTAAGGAAACAATACCATTCTCCATTGCAACAAAAAGAATAAAATACCTAGGAGTATATCTACCTAAAGAAACAAAAGACCTGTACATAGAAAACTATAAAACACTGATGAAAGAAATCAAAGAGGACACAACCAGATGGAGGAACATACCGTGTTCATGGATTGGAAGAATCAATATTGTCAAAATGGCTATTCTACCCAAAGCAATCTATAGATTCAATGCAATCCCTATCAAACTACCAACGGTATTTTTCACAGAACTAGAACAAATAATTTCACAATTTGTATGGAAATACAGAAAACCACGAATAGCCAAAGTAATCTTGAGAAAGAAGAATGGAACTGGAGGAATCAACCTGTCTGACTTCAGTCTCTACTACAAAGCCACAGTCATCAAGACAGTATGGTACTGGCACAAAGACAGAAATATAGATCAATGGAACAGAATAGAAAGCCTAGAGATAAATCCACGAACCTATGAACACCTTATCTTTGACAAAGGAGGCAAGGATATACAATGGAAAAAAGACAACCGCTTTAACAAGTGGTGCTGGGAAAACTGGTCAACCACCTGTAAAAGAATGAAACTAGAACACTTTCTAACACCACACACAAAAATAAACTCAAAATGGATTAAAGATCTAAATGTAAGACCAGAAACTATAAAACTCCTAGAGGAGAACTTAGGCAAAACACTCTCCGACATGAATCACAGCAGGGTCCTCTATGACCCACCTCCCAGAATATTGGAAATAAAAGCAAAAATAAACAAATGGGACCTAATGAAACTTAAAAGCTTCTGCACTACAAAGGAAACTATAAGTAAGGTGAAAAGACAGCCCTCAGATTGGGAGAAAATAATAGCAAATGAAGAAACAGACAAAGGATTAATCTCAAAAATATACAAGAAACTCCTGAAGCTCAATTCCAGAAAAATAAATGACCCAATCAAAAAATGGGCCAAAGAACTAAACAGACATTTCTCCAAAGAAGACATACAGATGGCTAACAAACACATGAAAAGATGCTCAACATCACTCATTATTAGAGAAATGCAAATCAAAACCACAATGAGGTACCATTACACGCCAGTCAGGATGGCTGCTATCCAAAAGTCTACAAGCAATAAATGCTGGAGTGGGTGTGGAGAAAAGGGAACCCTCTTACACTGTTGGTGGGAATGCAAACTAGTACAGCCACTATGGAAAACAGTGTGGAGATTTCTTAAAAAACTGGAAATAGAACTGCCATTTGACCCAGCAATACCACTTCTGGGCATACACACCACGGAAACCAGATCTGAAAGAGACACGTGCACCCCATTGTTCATCGCAGCACTGTTTATAATAGCCAGGACATGGAAGCAGCCTAGATGCCCATCAGCAGATGAATGGATAAGGAAGCTGTGGTACATATACACCATGGAATATTACTCAGCCATTAAAAAGAATTCATTTGAATCAGTTCTAATGAGATGGATGAAACTGGAGCCCATTATTCAGAGTGAAGTAAGCCAGAAAAATAAAGAACATTACAGCATACTAACACATATATATGGAATTTAGAAAGATGGTAATGATAACCCTATATGCAAAACAGAAAAAGAGACACAGAAGTACAGAACAGACTTTTGGACTCTGTGGGAGAAGGTGAGGGTGGGATGTTTCAAAAGAACAGCATGTATTTTATCTATGGTGAAAGAGATCACTAGCCCAGGTGAGATGCATGAGACGAGTGCTCGGGCCTGGTGCACTGGGAGGACCCAGAGGAGTCGGGTGGAGAGGGAGGTGGGAGGGGGGATCGGGATGGGGAATACGTGTAACTCTATGGCTGATTCGTGTCAATGTATGACAAAACCCACTGAAATGTTGTGAAGTAATTGGCCTCCAACTAATAAAATAAAATTAAAAAAAAAAAAAACTGAGCTATCCTAAAAATTAAAAAAAAAGCTACCTCTTCTATGCAACATCTGTGTGTCTTCTGTCTGTCTTCTTCCTCGCTGACGCCACTCATCCCTTGGGTATTCCTGGTCCTGCTGGGGCTGGACCTCGGCAATTTTGCTCAATGCTTTGGATCCTAGTGGAAAAACATGCTGTTAATCCTACTTTTGCGAGGATTAAAACCATCGTAAAAACTGGAATTTGTTTAAATATTTTTGGTTTAAATATATCTTGTGTTTATAATTACCCAGATTACTGTTGGGTATTAGATTGCTATGTTACAATATGTATGGCATACATGAGTTCCACTGTTATTGATATGATATGTGGTGGAGAGGTATTTGGTGGTGCAAGTGATTTAAATGATGTGTTCACAGTGTTTATATTCCTGTTATGTGGTTAATGGGTCTTGGATTCACGTTTGAAATATGACTCCCTTGTCTTTTGTGATGCATGAGAAGTGCTGAAATTGAAGATGATGCAGGTTAAGTCTAGGGTTGAGGGTGTGAGTAGGGTGGGGGGGAGGGTGTGGGTTAGGTTAAGGGTGTGGATTAGGGTGTGGGTTACATTGTGGCTTAGGGGTTAGAAGTTAGGGGTGTGGGTGAGGGTGAGGGCTGAGGGGTGAAGGTGTCAGGTTAGGGTTGGGATGATGCGTTAGGGTTAGTGTGTCAGGTTAGGGTTAGGGGGTCGGGTTGGTGTTAGGTTCTGGGATAGGGTTACGGTGTTGGTTAGGGTTAGGGTGTCGTGTTGGGGTTAGGGTTAGGGCAAGGGCGAGGGCAATTTCGCCTGGGACCTTATGGAGGGGCCTCACAGTCAAAGGTAAAGGCAAAGTCACATCCACACTTCTGTTCCATCCCCTTTGCTCTATAGTAGAGCTCTAGTAAGCCTAGGCCTGGTAGGAAAACTCTTGGCTCCTGTGGGGACACATCCTGTGTGTGAATCTGCATACCAGACCTAGGGGCCACAGGGCGCCTGTTTTCTTCTGGGAGAGGGGACCCTGAAGCGGTGTTGCCTGGCAACAGCTTGAAAATCCATTAAATTGCACTTTACGTACCTCTGACAAAGCTAGATTTGCTCCACCTTTTCGCCATTTGGAAGCAAACCTTCCATACCCTCTCCCCAAGTAGGCAATGGGCCTACTTTGAGTAGAAAGTCCCCTTGAGGAGCTGAGCCCAGGAAGGCACCCAGTCATGTCAAACACACTCCAGCTGCTTACTTCCTCATGGGCAGTATCACTATCAGCTAGGAATGTCTTTGCAAGGATTGAAAAGGGAAGGGGAGATACATGGCCCTGCCTCTGAAATTTCAGTCCTCTGAGCAGAACTGGAATTCAATTGTATCAGCGAAACTGTGCCTTCCAAAGAGGCTTGCAAACACACCCCGAGTGGCTGCCTCTTCTTCCCTGAAGAAGGCTCCCTTTCCCTGCATCCTGCGGACTCCCTGTCCCAGCCTCCTGGAAAAGCGCTTCTTGGAGTTCCTTCTTGGAGTTCCTTTCTTAGTTGCAGTTATCCCTCAACTTGGGGCCATAGGGAGTAGCCCCACACTCACAGGGGAAGGCAGACCCACCTCCACACATCTCTTCCATCCCCTTTGCTCTGTAGGACAATTCTAGTGAGCCTAGGTCTGTCAGAAAATTCTTGGCTTTGACGGGAACACACCCTGTGTGTGAACCTGCATACCCGACCTAGGGGCCACAGGGCGCCTGTTTTGCTCGAGTGGGCCTTGAAGCAGTACAGCCTAGTGAGAGCTTGAAAATCCATCCAATTGCTCCTTTCTTACCTCTGACACCTAGCTTTGTTCCACCCTTTGGCAGTGTGGAGGGAAGAGGGCCCAACCCCGTCCTCAAGCGGACATGGGGCCTACTTTGAGAGGAAAGGCCCCCTTGAGGAGCTGAGCCCATCAAGGCACCCAGTCATGTCAAATATACTCCCACTGCTTGCTTCTTCATGGGTAGTACCACTATCAGCTTGGAATGTCTTTGCAAGGATCACAAAGGGAAGGGGAGATACACGACCCTGCCTCTGGAACTTCGGTCCTCTGAGCAGACCTGAGTGCTCTAGGGAGCCTAGGACTGTCAGGAAAATTCTTGGCTCCTACGGGGACACACCCCATATGTGAACCTGCATACCGGACCTCGGGGCCACAGTGTGCCTGCTTCTCTCGGTGTGCCTAAAGTGGTGCAGCCTAGCAACAGCTATTGAGCCTAGGTCTGTCTGGAACATTTTGGATCCTGTGGGGAAAACACCCTGTGCACACCCCTAGATACTGGGCCTAGGGGCCAAAATTCTCACATGTCTCCTGGGGAACCCTAACACAGTGTGACCTAGCAACTGCTTGAAAATCCATCCCATTGCTGTTTTCCTCCTTCTGATACAGCTAGCATTGCTCCTTGCTTTGGGATATCTCAAACAAGGGGCGAGTCCATAACTGCTCTCCTGGGGCCCAATGGATGTGCAAGGTGCCCTCAACCAGGTGACCCCAGCATGCCACCTGACCCCCTCAGACACACTCCCGCAGCCTTTTTCCTCATGGGAAGCACCTATCTGACCCAGGAATGTGTTTGCAAGGCTCGGAATGTGCAGGGAGACACATGGCCCTGACTCTGGAATTGAGGTCCTTGGGGCAGGCCTGCAGGTCTGACATCTGAGAAGCAAAACACTTGCTGCAAATAGAGGCCTGAAAACACACTCTGTGTATGACTTTCCTTCCTCCAAGGAAGATAGCTTTCCCAGTCTCCTGCATGCTGAGTGTCACACAGCTGGAATGTGCTTGCATGGAGGTCATGATTCAGTGGCAATGGCCCCTGAGGCCCTGTGCCCAGGTAGGGCGCCCACACTCACAGGCAAATCAAAGCAACTTCCAAATGAGTCAGCTCTTCACATCTAGTGGCCAAAGTATTGGAGTTTCAGGTTCAATATTAGTCTTTCCAATGTATATTCAGACCTGATTTCCTTTAGGATGGAGTGGTTGGGTCCTCTTATAGTCTAAGCAAACTTCAAGCATCTTCTTCAGCACCACAGTGCAAAAGCATCAAATCTTTGGCTGTCAACTTTCTTTATAGTCCATCTTTCACATCCATACATGACATGGAAAAATCTTAGCCTTGACTAGACGGATCTTTGTTGGCAAAGCAATGTCTCAGCTTTTTAATATGCTGTCTAGTTTGGTTATCACTTTCCTTCCAAGTCGTAAGCATCTTTTAATTTCATGGCTGCAGTCACCATCTGCAATGATTTCCGAGCCCCGAAAAATAAAATCTGCCACTGTTTCCACTGTTTTCCCATCTATTTGCCAAGAAGTGAAGAGACTGGATGCAATGATCTTAGTTGTCTGAACGCTGAGCATTAAGCTAACTATTTCACTCTCCTCTTTCTCTTTCATCAAGAGGCTCTTTAGTTCTTCACTTTCTGCCATCAGGGTGGTGTCATCTGCATATCTGAGGTTATTGATATTTCTCCCAGCAATCTTGATTCCAGTTTGTGCTTCATCCAGTGCAGCATTTCTCACGATGCCCTATATATAAGCAGATATAAGTTAAATAAGCAGGGTGCCAATATACAGCCTTGACATATTCCTTTTCCTATTTAGAACCAGTCTGTTGGTCCAGGTCCAGTTCTGTTTCTTCCTGACCTGCATATAGGTCTTTCAAGAGGCAGGTCAGGTGATCTGGTATTCCTATCTCTTTCAGAATTTTTCCCAGTTTATTGTGATACACACAGTCAAAGGCTTTGGCATAGTCAACAAAGCAGAAATAAGTGTTTTTCTGGAACTCTCTTGCTTTTTCAATTATCCAGTGGATTTTGGCAATTTGATCTCTGGTTCCTCTGCCTTTTCTAAATCCATCTTGAACATTTGGAATTTCACGGTTGACATATTGCTGAAGCCTGGCTTGGAGAATTTTGAGTGTTACTTTACTAGCATGTGAGATGAGTCCAGTTGTGTGACAGTTTGAACATTCTTTGTCATTGCCTTTCTTTGAGACTGGAATGAAAACTGAGCTAACAACCTAGATGTTTTCAATCGCATATGCTAAAAGAACTGCCTTTGCAGTTTCCAAGGGAAAAAAGTTTCATTTTAACCAATTTTCTCTGAAGTTCAAGGAATATCATGGACATCCTCCATCAAAAAGTCATCTTTCTTTTATGTAATCACAGTTTCATGCCTAAATTATAGACCAACTCATGCTCAAATTGACTCTGATATCAGGGGCAGATCAGCTAGCTGATAAAAAGCTTGGATTGTCCCTCTGGAGGAAAGTGAGACCTTGGTCCCAAGAGAAGAATCTGAGGGCTTAAGGGAATTTGCAGGAGTGGGGAAATCTTGGTCCATCCTACATGTACCGTACTTAAATAATGCTTATTTATTTTACGGAAGTAAAAAAAAAAAAAAAAAAAAAAAAAAAAAAAAAAAAAACAGATGATAAAAACAAATATAAATCACTGAAAGGTAAATAAATTCATCATCTGTGATTGAAAGCTGCATTCTAAGAAAGCTGTGTTCTCTTAACCTAGAGAGTAGACTAAATTCCAGTCTGGTACCAGCTTACCAGATAACAAACAAAAAGCGTTGTTTATGGGTAAGCTCAGGAAAGTCTTTTCCATGTATCTTGAGGTAGCAGTATTTTTGCAAAGGCATCAGTGTGAAACCATGGAAGGCATGTTTAAAACCTGATTAGATAAAAATTGACAAAATAAAAATTGACAAAAAAAGTGACAAAATAGTCACTGCTGTGACTTGAAACACTTTAATATGATAACTAGAATTATAACTGACAGCATTTTACCAGGACATATCAGATTTTCATGGATGTCACATAGTTTCTAGGATACCTACATTAGTAACTGAAGGAGTCTTTGGGCTTAGAAAAGAAAACAACAGTCTCAAAGGCCCTTGCTTGTATCATTTAACATTGGAGAAAACAAAATCGAACTTTAGGTCCCACCCTGAGGCTCCAAGCCGGTTATATCTATCTATTTTCCCATGCAGCGTAGTGCCTGCTGGAAGTCCAAGGGATTTATCCTGCCTGGTAATTTCACCAGCTGGGACTCCACAACCCTTAGTCTGGCCGGCTGACCCAGCCCTGCTTCCAGCACTTTGCAGGCCAGCAGGCCCTTGACCACCTGCTGGGACAGGAAAGGGAAGGGTACACGAATTGCATCCTAGAAACTTAGTAGGGTGCATGTATTTAAAAACCTGGTGGCCACCCAGGCAGGAGAGAAGGGAGGAGGGCACCTTGCTGCCCTTTCATGGGGGAATCTGTGGCTGTCCTGCTGAGAGGGGGCCTTTCCATGGGGACCCTGTGCAATAAGTTTGGTGTTTTGGAACTGAATAATTAGAACGTGTAAAATTTTTAATTTATGTGGTGCTTTAATTAAAAAAAAAAAAAAAAAACAACAAGCAGCTCCAAGTTTTCTGCAAATTGAGGCCTCAAACTTGAAGGCCTATTTTCCTTCCACTGTGGCATTCTATGAAGAAATGTGCGTTTTTTAAAGAAAAGGGTCAGAAAAGTGAGGGAAACAGAAAAGCCAGAGGTGCCCCAGGAGTTTGGTGAAGGTCTTAGGAGGTCACTTGTAAATGCTGCTGGCCATCGGGAGGCAGTCTCTTGTGACCAATGGGCACAGAGCTCTGCAGGCTTGTCCTTTGCATGGATGTTCTTGTTTGTGGAAATCCAGCTCAGAGCCATCTCCTGATGTGTAAGAATTTCCCAGACTAGACCCCTAGGCAAATCCCACAGGGCCAGGGACTCCTTTCTTCATTGTATTTGTCTGTTTGACTGAAAACCAGAAATGGCATATTTTTCTTTCAATCTGGTCTATCATCCAGGCCTTGGAGTAATATTTCCCCTCCCCCTCAATAGGCTTGGGTTCCGGTGATGAATTATAGTCAGTTGTCCATGATTTCGCAGATGAGGAAACTGAGAGTCGGAGAGGGCGGAGGACTGTCCAAGGGAGAATGGGATATCCTTCCAGGAACACTGGCTCCTGGGTTTTTAATGAGCTTCCTACCCAGCATGGTCATTAAGTGGCAAGGGTTGACATTGAGAATAAACTATTGGTGGAAATGAAAAAGCCTTTTTGAAAGAATGTGCCTACCAGCTGTGCATCTTATGGAGTATTTTCATTGTACTTCCCAGCCCTTGGAAAGTGCTGGGCACAGGGCAGATGCTTCATCATTTTTATTGAATAAGTTCAATGTCACACAATTGTATCTGTAGTGTCAGCAACACTATGAGGTATATTAGAACAGTGATGGTCCCAGTTGGTACCCACAAGGATATTTTAAAAAAATGAAACAAATCTCTCTGATCATCACCAAGGCTATCAGAGGTCTATTGCAGACTCCACACAAGGGAGGGTCTACCTCTTGGGACATCCCCACTTCAGCATCTCCCTAAACCAGCAATCTAGGACAGCTGAGTACACTTGAAGTTCCTTCCTTGACCTTGGGAGTTTTTTTGGAAGACAATTTTTTGACAGACAGGGGTGGGGCAAGGTTTTGGGATGTTTCAAGTGCAGTCCATTTATTGTGCACTCTATTTCTGTTTCTGTTCCCTGGAGGCTCAGTTGGTAAAGAGTCTGCCTGCATGAGGGAGACCCGGGTTTAATCCCTGGGTCAGGGAAATCCCCTGGAGAAGGAAATGACAGCCCACTCCAGTATTCTTGCCTGAAGAATTCAATGGACTGAGGAGCCTGGTGGGCTACCAAGGGCTGGACATGGCTGAGTGATCAAACTCTTATTTCTATTATTATTTCACCAGCTCCACCTCAGATCATCAGGCATTAGATCCTAGAGGTTGGGGGCCCCTGCTTTAGTTCCCTCTTTCATCTTCTACACAGCTCCAGCATGCTTCCTCCTCCTCTTCCACCTGCAGAACTACCTGCTGGGCTTCTCTGAGTGTGATTAAGAGTTTCCTTCCCTCACTGTCTTTCCTCTGAGTCCCTTTTCCTAAATGGGTTTCCATGATCTCCTTTAGGCACTTTTTTCCCAGGTGGTGCTAGTGGTAAAGAACCTACCTGCCAATGCAGGAATCCTATCCCTGGGTTGGGAAGATCCCCTGGAGGAGGGCACCCAGCCCACTCCAGTATTCTTGCCTGGAAAATTCCCATGGACAGAGGAGCCTGGTGGGCTCTGACAGTCAGACGTGATTGAAGCGACTTAGCACAGCATACCATAGGACCTTTGAACTGCAGACTCATGTGATTGTTTGGATTCTTTGGAGTCCCTTGTTATTCCACGTGTATGTTAGGGTCAGCTTGTATATTGCTTCCTAAAGGCCTGGAGAGGGTAATAGGCAGGAAGGCCAGGGGTCTCCAGACAGAGGGAATAGGCTGCAAGTGTCAGACGTTTTTTCATCTCTCAAGCAGCTGGAGGAACGAAACGAGTGCTACATTTTTTCCCCTTCTCAATACAAATTTAAGAGGTTTCTCTTAAAATTTTGTGTTGCTATGACGACTCCTGGCTCCACCTGAACTTAACTTTTCTCAAACCTTCAGCTAAGCAATGCATTTTGTCTTAAGGAAAGGTTTGTCTTAAGCTATGTTAATATACTACGTATTTCTGCTAGACTCTGTCTTCAGGTCGGTTCCCCCTAAAGACTCAGAACCGACTTGACAAACCAATATGTTTTACTCATACCTGTTCTCCTAATCTATGTTAATGAAATGATATATTTGCTTGGAAATCTGCCTTTCTTCAAAATTCATGTCAATCATTCTATGGCCCGGGATGACTCACCTGCTGCCAATATTATCTCAATGCATGTTGTGGGTGAGGGGCCTGGTGTCATTCTCTGAGACATTGCCTTTCTTTCATTAGCAGACTGCTAGTGGCTGTATAACATCTGCCTAAAGACTAGCAGGGGGTACTCTTACTGCCCCCATCTGATGTCTATGTCAGCAGCTTTCTCTATCTCTTTTATACTTTAATAAAACTTTATGACACAAAAGCTCTGAGCGATCAAGCTTTGTCAACTGGCCCTGGATTGAATTCTTCTCCTCTGGAGGCCAAAAATCCTGGCGCCTTTTGTGGTTCAGCAATGACCTTTCAGTCTTTTGTAATTCATATTGAATCTTCATTTCAGATTGAAGATGCATTCCATGGTATTGCCATCTTAAGTCTTTCCATCGCTATGGAATATCTGTGCATGTATTCAGGATATTTTTCAGCAATCGTGTATAATTTCCAATGTGCCAGTCTTGTCATCCTCATTACACCCATGGCAAAATATTTTATTAATGTTGACACTATCAAAAGGAAATTGTTTTTTTAAATTCCTTTTCAGATTATTATTTGCTAGTGTATACAGATAAAACTGTGTAATCATTCATTTTTATCAGCTTGGACAGCTTGATAGTTGTCTTTACTTTCTTTACTTCCTCATACTTTAAGATTATCCTAGCTTATATATTTACTGTCTCGCCCCTAGTCTCAATCGTTTATTCAAAGAATTTCTGTCCTTTTTTTTAAACACTGAATTATTTTTGACAATGCTGGGTCTTTGTAGCTAGATGCCTAGTTGTAGTGAGCAGAGGCTACCCTCTAGTTGACTTGCCATGGCTTCTCATTGCAGCGCTTTCTCTGGTTGCAGAACTTGGGCTCTGGAGCATGCAAGTACTTCAATAGTTGTACGGGGACTTAGTTGCCCCTGGGCATGAGGAATCCTCTAGGACCAGGGGTTGAACCAGTGTTCCCTGCATTGGTAGGCAGATCCTTTACCACTGGGCCACCAGGGACATTTCCTGTTCTTTTTCATTATAGAGTGATATTTAAAACATACATGTAGGAGCTAAATATGCTCAGCTGACAATATTTGGAAATATATACATGTATTCCAGCTTATATATTCAGTTGAAGGTAATTTGTGATGATGTCTCCATGAATCTTGTAACCTTTCCTTTTGTTTATCCATAACTTACCATTCCAATGGTAAGATACCTGGCTTCCACCACTTGTCATGTATGGAATTCAGTGCTTGTCCCATGTGGTTACTGAAACAACTGTCAGACTGTCTTCCAAAGGGGGCTGTGCATGCATCCCACCAGTATCTTGAGTATGTTTCTGTAGGAGAGTTTACTATCAGTATACCCTCCGTGGCCAGGTGTCTATTTCAATCTTTACCAGTTATGAATGGGCTTGTTTGCTCTAGTGTTCTTGGACAATTTGAGGACTCCTGTCTAGTTATGAGGGACACAGGAATCTCCTTGAGGCTTGGCAGGGCAATCAGCACACTTCTCGAGGTGAGGAGGGAGACCCAGGGTCCCTTTCCAGTTGCCATAGGGATATTGGGATTCCTACCAATTTTCAAGAGGAGTCAGGCATCATCACCTTTTGAATCATTGAATTCTGCATGCCTCTCGAGGTGTCAACGGGATGTGAGGCCTCCTGTCGATAAGAGGCGGAGACCTAGGACTTTCTCTATGCTCTCCATAGGGGATTCACACATCCCTTCATCCTGTGAGATGAAAGATGAGCCTGCATTCAAGTCACTGTAGGGAAATCGGACCTTCTTTCGAGTCAGGGCGTCTCAGGGTCAATTCCACTTGAGGCAGCAAACTCAGGGTCCCTCCCACATACTTACTGCTGAGAGACACCTCCTCTGGTTGTGCTTGTGGAATGGTGGCATACCTCTTGAGTGGAAGCCAGGGAATCAGCTCTCATTTCAAGATGATTTGGGGTACATGGAGCTTTCCTCGAGTTGCTGTGCTGAACTTGGTGTTCTTCTAGACGTGGGACAGTGTTCTCGGGGAATCTCTGCAGTTGCCTAAAGGAAGCCAACCCACTTGTCGTGTTTGATGCGGAACACGGGATGGCTCTGAAGCCAATGCAGTGGAATAGGGACTCATCTCGAGTTGATTTGGGATACACGAAGCTATTTCCCATTGCTGCAGTGACATCAGGGTCCCTCTGGACTTGAGACAGTGTTCTTGGGGACTCTCTGGAATTCCATCAAGCAAGTAATGGCTCCTTACGTATTTGATGGGGAACACGGAATTGCTCTGCATGCAATGCAGGGGAATCAAGCCTCATCTCGCGGCGAGAAGGCAGTCTCATGGTTTCTCTCGAGTTGCGGCGCGAACCTGGGGTATATTCTCCAGGTACGGCGGGGATGGCCCTTCAAAACTCATGTTTGTTCAGCGACGTCAGGACTCCTGTCTAGTTACGAGGGACACCTCAGGAATCTCTTCGAGGCTTGGCAGGGCAATAGGGACGCTTCTCAATGTGAGGCGGGAGACCCAGGGTTCCTTTCCAGTTGCCACAGTGAGACTGGGATTCCTATCAATTTTCAAGAGGAGTCAGGCGTCATCACCTTTTGAAACATTGAATTCCGCCTACCTCCATGTCAAAGGGATGTGAGACCTCCTGGCGTGATGAGGCCAGGACTTAAGGCTTTCTCTAGGGTCTCCGTATTGGATTCAGACATCCCTTCATCTTGTGCAATGAAAGACGAACCTGCATTCAAGCCACTGCAGGGAAATCCGGCCTTCTTTCTTGTCAGGGCATTCGGACTCCATTCCACTTGAGGCAGCAAACTCAGGGTCCCTCCCCCATATCTATTGATGAGAGAAGCCTCCTCTTGGGGTGCTTGTGGAAAGTTGGCATACCTCTTAAGTTGAATCCTGGGAATCTGCTCTCATCTCGAGATGATTTGGGGTACATAGAGCTTTCCTCAAGTTGCTGTGCTGAACCTGGTGTTCCTCTAGACATGGGACGGTGTTTTCGGGGAGTCTCTGGAGTTGCCTAAAGAAAGTGAAGCAACTTGTCTTGCTTGATGGGGAAAGCGGAATTTCTCTGGAGCTAATGTGGCAGAATCGGGCCTCATCTCCAGTTGATTTGGTGTACACGGAATTATTTCGCGTTGCTGCAGTGACCTCAGGGTCCCTCTAGGCTTGTGAGTGTGTTCTTGGGGACTCTCTGGAGTTCCATCAAGCAAGTCAAGGCTCCTACGCATTTCATGGGGAAAACGGAATTGCTTTGCACGCAATGCAGAGGAATCTGGCCTCATATAGTGGCGAGGGGATGTCTCATGCTTTTTCGCGAGTTGCGCTGGGAACCTGGAGTATATTCTCGAGTTACAGCGGGGATGGCCCTTCAAAAGTCGTGTTTGTTCAGCGATGTCAGGACTCCTGTCTAGTTATGAGGGACACCTCAGGAATCTCTTCGAGGGTTGACACATCAATAGGGACGCTGCTAGAGGTGAGGCGGGAGACCCAGGGTCCCTTTCCAGTTGCCACAGGGATACTGGGATTCCTATCCCTTTTCAAGAGGAGTCAGGCATCGTCACCTCTTGAAGCAATGAACTCTTGGTGCCTCTCTAGGTGTCAAAGGCATGTGAGGCCTCCTGTCGAGAGGAGGAGGGGAACTAGGGCTTTCTCTAGGGTCTCCACAAGGGATTCAGACATCCCATTGTCTGGTGAGATGAAAGACAAGCCTCCATTCAAGCCACTGCAGGGAAATCAGGCCTTCTTTTGAGTCAGGGCATCTCGGTGTCCATTCCATTTGACGCAGCAAACTCAGGGTCCAACTCACATACCTATTGCTGAGAGAAGCCTCCTCTAGAGGTGCTTGTGGAAAGTTGGCATACCACTTGAGTCAAAGCCAGGGAATCAGCTCTAATCTCGAGACGATTTGGGGTACATGGGGCTTTCTTCGAGGTGCTGTGTTGCAACTGGTGTTCCTCCAGACTTGGGACGGTGTTCTCGGGGAATCTCTGGAGTTGCCTAAAGGAAGTAAAGCCACTACTCCTGTTTGATGGGGAACACGGGATGGCTCTGGAGCAAATGCAGGGGAATTGGGCCTCGGCTCGAGTTGATTTGCAGTATGGAGCTATTTCGCATTGCTGCGGTGACACAAGGGTCCCTCTAGACTTGTGACAGTGTTCTTGGGGACTCTCTGGAATGCCATCAAGCAAGTCAAGATTCCTTACGTGTTTGATGGGAAACACGGAATTGCTCTGCAATGCAGAGCAATCAGGCCTCATCTTGCGGCCAGGGGGAAGTCTCATGGTTTATCTCAAGTTGCGGTGGGAACGTGGGGCATATTCTCGAGTTAAGGTGGGGATAGACTTTCAAAACTCCTGTTTGTTAAGCGACATCAGGACTCCTGTCTAGTTATGAGAGACACCTCAGGAATCTCTTTGAGGCTTGGCAGGGCAATAGGGACGCTTCTTGAAGTGAGGCGGGAGACCCTGGGTCCAATTCCAGTTGCCACAGTGATATTGGGATCCCTATCACATTTCAAGAGGAGTCAGGCATCGTCACCTTCTAAGCATTGAACTCCGCGTGCCTCTCGAGGTGTCAAAGGGATGTGAGGCCTCCTGTCGAGATGAGGCGGGGACATAGGGTTTCCTCTAGGTCCTCCACAGGGGTTTCAGACATCTCTTAATCTTGTGAGATGAAAGACGAGCCTACATTAAAGCCACTGCAGGGAAATCTGGCCTTCTTTTGAGTCAGGTCATCTTGGTGTTCATTCCACTTCAGGAAGCAAACTCAGGGTCCAACTCACATACATATTGCTGAGAGAAGCCTCCTCTTGAGGTGCTTGCAGAAAGTTGGCATACCTCTTGAGTCGAAGCAGGGAAATCAGCTCTAAATCTCAAGACGATTTGGGGTACATGGGGCTTTCCTCGAGTTGCTGTGTTGCACCTGGTGTTCCTCTACACTTGGGACAGTGTTCTCGGGGAATCTCTGGAGTTGCTTAATGAAGTCATGCCACTTGTGTTTGATGGGGAACGCAGAATGACTCTGGAGCCAATGCAGGGGAATGGGGCAGCATCTCGAGTTGATTTGGGGTAGACGGATCTATTTCCCGTTTCTGCACTAACCTCACGGTCACTCTAGACTTGTTACAGTGTTCTTGGGTACTCTCTGGTGTCCCATCAAGCAAGTCAAGGCTCCTTACATGTTTGATGGGGAACACAGAATTGCTCTGCATGCAATGCAGAGGAACCGGGGCTCATCTCGTGGCCAGGGAGAAGTATCATGGTTTTTCTCGAGTTGCGGTGGGATCCTGGGGTATAGTCTCGAGTTACGGTGGGGATGGCCCTTCAAAACTCGGATTTGTTCAGCTATGTCAGGACTCCTGTCTAGTTAAGAGGGACACCTCGGAAATCTCTTCGAGGCTTGGCAGGCAATAGGGACGCTTTTGGAGATGAGGCGGGAGACCCAAAATCCCTTTCCACTTGTGACATGGATATTGGGATTCCTATCACTTTTCAAGAGGAGTCAGGCATCATCACCTCTTGAAGCAATGAACTCTTGGTGCCTCTCTAGGTATCAAAGTCATGTGAGGCCTCCTGTCGAGATGAGATGGGGAACTAGGGCTTTCTCTAGGGTCTCCATAGGGGATTCAGACATCCTTTCATCTGGTGAGATGAAAGACGAGCCTGCATTAAAGCCACTGCAGAGAAATCGGGCCTTCTTTTGAGTCAGGGCATCTCGGGGCCCATTCCACTTCAGGCAGCAAACTCAGGGTCCAACTTACATACCTATTGCTGAGAGAAGCCTCCTCTAGAGGTGCTTGTGGAAAGTTGGCATACCTCTTGAGTTGAAGCCAGGAAATCAACTCTAATCTCGAGACGATTTGGGGTACATGGCGCTTTCCTCGAGTTGCTGTGTTACGCTTGGTGTTCCTCTAGACTTATGACAGTGTTCTCGGGGATTCCCTGGAGTTGCCTAGAGGAAGTCAAGCGCCTTGTCGTGTTTGATGGGGAAAGTGGGATGGCTCTGGAGCCAATGAAGGGGAATCGGGCCTCATCTCGAGTTGAAATGAGTGAATCACGTGTGAATCACGTGTGCATCAAGTGTGAATCACGTGTCCATCATGTGTGTGTCACGTGTGTGTCACGTGTGCATCACGTGTGCGTGACATGTCCATCACGTGTGAGTCACGTGTTCATCAGGTGTGTGTCACGTGTCCATGACGGGTGAATCACGTGTTCATCACATGTGTGTCACTTGTGTGTCACGTGTGCATCACGTGTGTGCACGTGGGAATCACGTGTGCGTCACGGGTGCGTCATGTGTGCATCACGTGTCCATCACGTGTGCGTCACTGGTGCATCACGTGTCCATCACGTGTGCGTTACGTGTGCGTCACGAGTTCATCATGTGTGCGACATGTGTTCGTCATGTGTTCATCACGTGTGCATCACGTGTGCATCAAGTTTGCGTCACGTGTGAATCACGTGTTCGTCACGTGTGTGTCACGTGTTCATCACGTGTCCATCATGTGTACATCACGTGTGAGTTACATGTGCGTCTCGTGTGAATCACGTGTGCATCACGTATTCATCACATATGGGTTATGTGTGCATCACGTGTTCATCACGTGTGAGTCACATGTGTATCACGCGTGAATCACGTGTGCATCACGTGTGCATCACGTGTTCATGACGTGTTCATCACATGTGCCTCACGTGTTGTTCACTTGTTCACAACGTCTGTGTGATGTGTGCATCATGTTTTCATCACGTGTGCATCACGTGTTCATCATGTGTGAGGCACGTGTTCATCACATGTGAGTCACGTGTTCTTCACGTGTGAATCATATGTCCATCACATGTGCATCACTTGTGCAACACGTGTTCGTCACGTGTGCGCCACGTGTCCGTCACCTGTGAATCACTTGTTCATCACGTATTCATCACGTGTGTGTTATGTGTGCATCACGTGTTCATCACATGTGTATCACGTGTGAATCACGTGTGCATGACCTGTTCATTACATGTGCATCACGTGTTCATCACGTGTGCCTCACTTGTGCACCACATGTTCATCACATGAGCATCACGTGTGCATCACGTGTTCATGTCGTGTTCATCACATGTGCCTCACGTGTTGTTCACTTGTTCACAACGTCTGTGTGACGTGTGCATCATGTTTTCATCACGTGTGCATCACGTGTTCATCATGTGTGAGGAACGTGTTCATCACATGTGAGTCACGTGTTCTTCACGTGTGAATCATATGTCCATCACATGTGCATCACTTGTGCAACACGTGTTCGTCACGTGTGCGCCACGTGTGCGTCACCTGTGAATCACTTGTTCATCACGTATTCATCACGTGTGTGTTATGTGTGCATCACGTGTTCATCACATGTGTATCACGTGTGAATCACGTGTGCATGACCTGTTCATTGCATGTGCATCACGTGTGAATCACGTGTTCATCACGTGTGCCTCACTTGTGCACCACATGTTCATCACATGAGCATCACGTGTGCATCACGTGTTCATCACGTGGGCATCACGTGTGCACCTCATGTGCACCTTGTGTGCATCACGTGTGAATCAGGAAAAGAACTGAATGGGATAGACTAGAGATCTCTTCAAGAAAATTAGAGATACCAAGGGAACACTTCATGCAAAACTGGGTTTGATAAAAGATAGAAATGCTATGGACCTAGCAGAAGCATAAGCTATTAAGAAGATGTGGCAAGAATACACAGAAGTACTGTAGAAAATATCTTCATGACCCAGATAATCACAACGGTGTGATCACTCACCTAGAGCGAGACATCCTGGAGTGTGAAGTCAAGTGGCAATTAGAAAGCATCGTAAGAACAAAGCTAGTGGAGTTGATGGAATTCCAGTTGAAGTATTTCAAATACTGAAAGATGATGCTGTGAAAGTGCTGCACTCATAATGCCTGCAAATTTGGAAATCTCAGCAGTGGCCACAGGACTGGAAAAGGTCAGTTTTCATTCCAAATAGAAAGAAAGGTAATCCCAAAGAATGCTCAAAATACCACACAATTATGCTCATCTCACACGCTAGTAAAGTAATGCTCAAAATTCTCCAAGCCAGGCTTCAGCAATACGTGAACTGTGAACTTCCAGATGTTCAAGCTGGCTTTAGAAAAGGCAGAGGAACCAGAGATCAAACTGCCAACATCTGCTGGATCATTGAAAAAGCAAGAGAGTCCCAGAAAAAAAAATCTATTTCTGATTTATTGACTACACCAAAGCCTTTGACTGTGTGGATCACAATTAACTGTGGAAAATTCTGAAAGAGATGGGACTACCAGACCACCTGACCTGCCTCTTGAGAAACCTGTATGCAGGTCAGGAAGCAACAGTTAGAACTGGACATGGAACAACAGACTGGTTCCAAATAGGAAAAGGAGTACGTCAAGACTGTACGTTGTCACCCTGCTTATTTAACTTATATGCCGAGTACATCATGAGAAATGCTGGGCTGGAAGAAGCACAAGCTGGAATTAAGATTGCCAAGAGAAATATCAATAATCTCAGACATGCAGATGACACCACCCTTATGGCAGAAAGTGAAGAAGAACTAAAAAGCCTCTTGATGAAAGTGAAAGAGGAGAGTGAAAAAGTTGGCTTACAGCTCAACATTCAGAAAACTAAGATCATGGCAACAGGTCCCATCACTCCATGGGAAATCGATGGGGAAACAGTGGAAGCAGTGTAAGATTTTATCTTTTTGGGCTCCAAAATCACTGCAGATGGTGATTGCAGCCATGAAATTAAAAGAAAATTACTCCTTGGAAGGAAAGTTATGACCAACCTAGATAGCATAATAAAAAGCAGAGACACTACTTTGCCAACAAAGGTCCCTCTGTTCAAGGCTATGGTTTTTCCAGTGGTCATGTACAGATGTGAGAATTGGACTGTGAAGAAAGTTGAGCACCGAAGAGTTTATGCTTTTGAACTGTGGTGTTGGAGAGGACTCTTGAGAGTTCCTTGAACTGCAAGGGCATCCAACTAGTACATCCTAAAGGAGATCAGTCCAGGGTGTTCATTGGAACGACTGATTCTGAAGCTGAAACTCCCATAATTTGGCCACCTGGTGCGAAGAGCTGACTCATTGGAAAATACCCTGATGCTGTAAGGGATTGGGGACAGGAGGAAAAGGGGATGACAGAGGATGAGATGGCTGCATGGCATCACCGACTCGATGTACATGAGTTCGAGAAATCTCCGGGAGTTGGTGACTGACAGGGAGGCTTGGCGTGCTGTGATTCATGGGGTCCCAAAGAGTCAGACATGACTGAGCAACTGAACGGGACTGAACTGATATGAATAACTAATTAAAAGTAAAGTAAAGTTGCTCAGTCATGTCCAACTCTTTGTGGCCCCATGGACTGTAGCCTACCAGGCTCCTCTGTCCATGGGGTTTTCCAGGCAAATGTACTGGAGTGGGTGGCCATTTCCTTCTCCAGGAGATCTTCCTGACCCAGGGATCTAACCTGGGTCTCCAGCAATGCAGACAGATGCTTTACCATTTGAGCCATATAATTCCATTGCTAACACGTGCAAGGGGCTACTCTTTCTGCCCTCTTCTGATGCCTATGTCAGAAGATTTCTCTATCTCCTTTATACTTTAATACAACTTTATTACACAAAAGCTCTAAGCAATCAAGCCTCGTCTCTGGACCTGAATTGAATTCATCTCCTCTGGAGGCCAAGAATTCCAGTGTCTTTGCGTGGTTCAGCAATACCTTTCAAGATCATCCTGGAGATTCTGGCCATGTACCTCAGGAACATGGTCAGATAGGAGGTCACCCTTGAGACTGTGGGCTTTTGACCCAGGTGCAGGGTGTTGGAGTGGCGGGAATCCTGGATAATTTGCACATGTGACCCCAGGTAAAGGGTCTGGGAGGTAAGGTCACCTTGGAGACTGTGAATATGCTACCCAAGGTGCAGGGTGTGGGAAATAATGTCACCCTGGAGAATGTAGACTTCTAGCACAAGGGATGAGTTGGGGTCTCATGGGAGACTGGATGATTCCGCTCAGACAGTGTGTGGGGATGGGATTCACCCTGGAGACTGTAGATATGTGATCTCAGGTACAGGATTTCCGAGGGGGTCACCCTGGAGCCTGTGAATATGTGATTCCAGGTGCAGAGTCTGCAAGGGAGTCACCATGGAACCTGTGTTTGTGTGACTCCAGGTGAGGTCTACAAAGTTTTGACAAACAGGAGACTGTGGACATGTGACCCCTATTACAGGGTCTTGGAGGGGGGAACCTTTGTGGCCAGGGTCATGGGATGCAAGGTTATATGTCTGGGAGGTGGGGATACCCTGAGAGTATGGAAGTGTGACCCCAGGTACAGGTTCTGGGAGTTGGTGCCATCCTGAAAATGGTGGACATTTCACCCGAGGTATGGTTTCTGGGAGGTGGGGTCACCCTGAAGACTCTGGACATGTGACCCCAAATGCAGGGTCTGGGAGGTAGACTCACCATGGAAAAAATGGACTTGTGACCCCAGATACAGGATCTTGAGGGTGGGGTCACCTGGAGGCTGTGGACTTGTGACACCAAGTACAGGTTATACAGGGGGCCACCTTCGAGACTGTGGACATGTGATCACAGGTGTATGGTATGGGAAGTTTGGTAACCTAGGAGATTGTGGATATATGACAGTAGGTACAGGGTCTCAGGTATGTCCCCATGGAAAGTGTGGACATGTGACCCCAGGTGCAGGTTTGGGTGGGGTCACCCTGGAGACTGTGGTCGTGTGACCCAAAGTTCAGGGTAGGAAAAGGGTTTCACCCTGTAGACTGTGGATCTATGACCACAGGTACAGGATCTGGTGGTAGTCACTGTGGCGATGATGGACGTATGAAACCTAGTACAAGTTCACGGAGGGGGTCACCCTCCAAGACTGTGTACATGTGACCCTCGTTTCAGGGTCTGGGTTGAGGTCACTCTGGAAACTATTTGCCGTGTGACTTAGATGCAGGGTTAGGGGACGCGTTTACTTTGAAGATTGTGGTCATGTGACCTCAAATGCACCATTTGGGAGGCAAATCATCTTGGAGACTGGATACGTGACCGTAGATCCAGGGTCTGAATGGGATTCCCCAAGGTGAGATTGTGAATATGTGACTCCAGGTGCAGGGCCTGCGAGGGAGTCACCTTGGAACCTGTGTTTGTGTGACTCCAGGTGGAGGGTCTGGGAAGTGACGACACTCTGGAGACTGTGAACATGTGACCCCATTACAGGGTCTTGGAGGGGGTAACCCTGGCATCCAAGATCATGGGACACCATGTTAAATGTCTTGGCGTGTGGTAACCGAGACTATGGAAGTGGGACCCCAGGTACAGGTTCTGGGAATTGGGGCCAACCTGAGTGACTGTGGATGTTTCACCCTAGGTACAGTTTCTGGGAGGTGGTGTCACCCTGGAGACTCTCGACAAGTGACCCCAAGTGCAGAGTCTGGGAGGGGTCTCACCCTGGAAACAGTGGACTTGTGACCCTAGGTACAGGGTCTTAACGGTAGAGTCATCCTGGAGTCTGTCGACTTGTGACACCAGGTACAGGTTTAGGAGGGGGATCACCCTGGATACTGTGGATGTGTGATCACAGGTGCATGGTATTGGAAGTGGGGAAGTCCAGGAGACTGTATATATGACACTAGGTACAGGGTCTGGGGGATGACACCATGGAGAATATGGACTTGTGATCCCAGGTGCAGGTTCACAAGGTTCAGGGTACAAAATGGGTCTCATCAGGCAGACTGTTGAACTGTGACCACAAGTTCAGGATTTGCTGGTGGTCACTGTGGCATTGGTGATCGTGTGAAATCTGGAACAAGTTCAGGGAAGAGGTCACCCGTGAGACAGTGGACATCACTCTGGAGACTGTGGATGTGTGAGTAAGGTGCAGGGTTAGGGGATGGGGTCACTTTGAAGATTGTGGACATATGACCCCAGATGCACTGATTGGGGAGGCAAGTCATCCTGGATAGTGGGCATTCGACCCTAGATGCAAGGTCTGACCTGGGTCCCCCAAGACACTAGGATATCTGAACCCAGGTACAGGGTCTAGGATGGGGGTGATCCAGGAAACTCTGTATATGTGACCTCAGGTACAGTGTCTGGGAGGTACGGGGTCACTCTGGGGACTGCAGGCATTTAATGGCAGGAAAATGGTCTGGAAGGGGTGTCACCCTGCATGATGTGGATATGTGAGCCCAGGTGCAGTGGGCAAAGTGGGGTTCACGCTGGAAACTGTTGACATGTGACTCCAGGTGCAGGGTATGGGAGGGCGAACATCCTGGAGATTGTGGATGTGTGTAAATAAGCACAGGGTCTGGCAGGGGAGGGTTACCCTGGAATCTGTGGCCAAGTCACCAAAGGTATAGGGCATGAGAGGTCGGGTCACACCGGATACTGAGAACATGTGACCCAAGTTACAGAGACCAGGAAGGGGGTCACCACGGAGCCTGTGAATCTGTTAGTACATGTGCAGAGTCTGGGAAATGACATCACACAAAAGTCTAGGGACATGGGATGCCAGGTGAACGGTCTGGGAGGGAGTCACCCTGGAGTCAGTTGACGTGTGACCCTGGGTACAGGCACTTGTGGGTGGGGAAAGCCTCGAGACTGTGGACATGTGATCCCAGTTACTAGCCCTTGAATGTGGGTAAATCCAGGAGACTCTGGACATGTGACCCCAGGTATAGGGTGGGGAAGTTGGAGTCACCCTGGCGACTGTGCCAATGTAATCACATGTACAGAGTCTGGGGAGGCGTGTATTCCTGGCCAACATGTACATGTAACCCCAGGTAGAGGGTTAGAGATACGGGGTCACCCTGGAGACTGGGGCAATGTGACCAGAATTACAATATTCTGTGAGGTGTAGTCACCCTGGAGACTGTGGAGGTGTGAGACCTGGTGCATGATCTGGGAGGGGTTGCCACCCAGGAGACCATGGATGTGTGACCCTAGCTAGGTTCACGGGCTTGGAATTGGTGTCACCCTAGAACCAGTGGTTGTTTGAACCGAGTACAATTGTTTGACAGGTGGTGTTACCCTGGGCGCTGCGGACATATGAACCCAGGTGCAAGTTCTGGCAAGTGGGGTCACCCTGAGACTATCTACGTGTGACCCTAGGTACAGGGTTTGGGAGTTGGTGAATGTGCCCATGTGACACCATGTACAGTGTCTAGGAGGGTGTTCACCCTAGAGACTGTGGGTATGTGTCCCAAGGTACAGTGTCTGGAGTGTGAGGCCATGCTAGAATCTGTGGACATGTGACACTGGGTGCTGGGGTCAATAGTCCAGCATCTGGAAGACTGTGGTTATGTGAGCCCTGGTACAGTGATTTGGATGAGTCACCTGTGAGACTGTGGATATGTGGCTCCAAGTGCAGGGTCTATGAGGGAGTCATCCTGGAACCTCTGTTTGTGTGCCTGCAGGTGAAGGTTCTGGGAAGTGATGACATACAGGAGACTGTGGACATGTAAACCACATTACAGGGTCTTGGAGGGTGTAACCCTGTGGACCAGGGGCATGGAACAGCCTCAATGTCTATGGAAGAGTGACTCCAGGTACCGTTTCAGGGAGTTGGGACCATCCTGAAAACAGTAGACGTTTATCCCCAGGTAAAGTTTCTGGGAGGTGAGATCACACTGGAGACAGGAGTGTGACCCCAGGTATGGGATCTTGAGGGTGGGGCCATCCTGGTGGCTGTGGACTTGTGACACAAGGTACAGGAATGGGATCGGGGTCACCTTGCAGACTGAGCATGTGATCCCAGGTGCATGATATGGGAAGTGGGGTAACCCGGGAAACTGTGGATATATGACACTACGTATAGTGTCTGCGCAGATATATGACACTAGGTACTGGAGTGGGCAACCCACTCCAGTACTCTTGCTTGGAAAATCCCATGGATGGAGGAGCCTGGTAGGCTGCAGTCTATGGGGTCCCTAAGAGTCAGACATGACTGAGTGACTTCATTTTCCCTTTTCACTCTCATGCTTTGGAGAAGGAAATGGCAACCCACTCCAGTGTTCTTGCCTGGAGAATCTCAGGGATGGGGGAGCCTGGTGGGCTGCCATCTATGGGGTCGCAGAGTTGGACACGACTGGCATGACTTAGCAGCAGCAGCAACAGCAGCAGCAGTACAGGGCCTGGGGGATGTCACCATGGAGAGTATGGACATGTGACCCCAGGTGCAGGTTTGGCAGGGATGACCCTGGAGACTGGCTAGGTGAACCAAGGTTTAAGGTACAAAATGGTCTCACCCTGCAGACTGCGGACCCTGACCACAGGTACAGGAACTGGTGGTGGTCACTGTGGAGATGGTGCATGTTTGAAACCTGATAGAAGTTCAAGGAGGGGGTCAATATGGAGAAGGTGGAGGTGTGACCCTATGTGCAGGGTCTGGAGTGAGGTCATTCTGGAAACTGTGGCTGTGTGACTAAGGTTCAGGGTTAGGGACTGGGGTCACTTTGCAGAATGTGGACATGTGACTCCACATGCACCGTTTGGGTCATCCTGGAAACTGTGGACAAGTCACCAAAGTACAAGGTATGAGAGGTGGTGTCACACTGGAGACTGAGGACATGGGATCCAAATTACAGGGTCTGGGAAGGGGATCACCATGGAGACTGTGGATCTGTGACCACAGGTATAGGGTCTGGGAAGTGATATCACACAGGAGACTGTGGACATAGGATGCCAGGTGAAGGGTCTGGGAGGGAGTCACCCTGGAGTCTGTGGACGTATGACCCCATGTAAAGGCTCTTGAGGGTGGGGAAAGCCTGGTGACTGCGACCTGTGACCCCAGGTACAGGGTTGGGAATATAGCATCGCCCTGGAGACTGTGCAAATGCGACCCCAGGTACAGGGTCTGGGGAGAGGTGTCATCCTGGACACCGTTGATATGTAACCTCAAGTACAGTGTCTGAGATATAGGGTCACCCTGGAGACTGAGGCCATGTGGCCAGAGGTACAATAGTCAGTGAGGTGGGTTCACCTTGGAGACTGTGGATGTGTAACCCCAGCTGCAGTGTCTGGGAGGGGTGTCAACCTGGAGACTGAGGACATGTGAGACCAGGTGCATGATCTGGGAGGGGTTGCGACCCAGAAGACTATGGATCTGTGTCCCCAATATCAGACTTTGGTGTGGATGTTACCATGGAGACTGTGGATGTTTGACACCAGGTGAAGGGACAGGGAAGGGCATCACCCTCGAGACCCTGGAGGTAGGATCCCAGGTTCAGAGTCTGGGAAGGGAGTTCTTCAGGAGTCTGTGGAAATGTTATGTCAGAAATAGGGCCTGCAGTGGTTACCCTGGTGACTATGTACATGTGACACAGAATACAAATACTGAGATTGGGGGTCATCCTGCAGACTGGAGAAATGTAACCACAGGTGCAGATTCTGAGGACGGGGTCACCTTGGAGACTGTTGACATGTGACATCAGGTGCTTCATCTTGGAGGTAGATCATTCTGGAGATTCTGGACATGTGACCCCAGGAACAGGGTCTGAGAGGGGGTCACCCTTGAGATTGTGGGCTTTTGACCCAGGTACAACATGTTGGAAGGGTGGTAACCCTGGAGAATGTGCACATTTGACACGATGAACAGGCTCTGGGAGGTGAGTTCACCCTGCTGACTATGGCTATGTGACCCAAGGTGTGACTCTGGAGACTGTGGATATGTGATCCAAGGTGTGAGTCTGGAGACTATGGATATTTCTCACCCAAATCAGGTCTGGGGATGGGGATCACACTGGAGGCTGTAGATATGTGACCCCAGGTGCAGGGTCTGCAAGAGGTACACCCTGGAGCCTGTGGATATGTGACCCTGGGTGCAGGATCTGGGTGCTTGGGTCACCCTGGAGACTGTGGTCATGTGAGCCCCAGTGTGGGGTTTTGAATGAGTCACCCTGGAGACTGTGGATAAGTGACTCCAGGTGCAGGGTCTGCAAAGGAGTAACCTGGAAACTGTGATTGTGACTCTAGGTGAAGGGTCTGGGAAGTGACGACACACAGCAGACTGTGGACATGTGATCCCCATTACAGGGTCATGGAGAGGGTAACCTTGGCTAACAGGGACATGGGAAACCAGGTTCAATGTGTGGGAGGTGGGGTAACCCTTAGAATTTGGAAGTGTGACCCCAGCTACAGGTTCTGGGAATTGGGTCCATCCTTAAAACTGTGGATGCTTCACACCAGTAGTTTCGGGGAGGTGGGGTCACCCTGAAGACTCTGGACATGTGACCACAAGTTCAAGTTCTTGGAGGTGGACTCGACATGGAAATAGTGGACTTGTGACCCCAGGTACAGGATCTTGAGGGTAGGGTCATCCTGGAGACTGTGGATTCCTGACACCAGGTATAGATTTTGGAGGGTTCACACTGGAGACTCTGGATGTATGTTTCCTCTGCAGGAGAGCTCCAGTGAACCTAGGTCTGTCTGAAAAATTCTTGGATCATGTGGGGAAACACCCTGTGCGTTAATCTGGACACCCAGGTTCAAATTTGCATATTTTTCTCGGGTGGCCCTAAAGTGGTGTAACCTATCCACATCTTGAAAATCCGTCCAATTGCCATTTTCCTACTTTTGACAGAGCTAACTTTGTTCCACCCCTGGGGTTTCTGAAGCACATGGGCGGCTCGCAACTCCTATCTTTGGGCCTATTTACACTGGAGTGTCACCTTACAGAGGTGACCACAGTAAGGGACCCAGCACTCTGAGACATATTCCCACAGTCTGCTTCCTCAAGGGCAGTACCAGTATCACCTAGATATGTGTTTGAAAGGTGGGAAAATGCACCAAGACACAGGGCACAGGCTCTCGAATTTAGGTCCTCTGAGCAGAACTAGAGGGTTCATGTCTTAGGAGCTAAAGAGTTCCTGCAAGGGACAGGTTTGAAAACACACTCTCTGTGGATGCCTTTCCTTCCTTGAAGAAATATAGGTTTGCCAGTATCCTGCGAACTGAGAGTCACACAGTGCTTGAAAAGTGCTCGCTTAGACATGAGTTTTCAATGGTAATTTCCACTTGGGGCTGTAGTCAAACAGAGGGGTTCCACACTCACTGGGAAAGACAAGGCAATATCTAAATGTCTGTTCCATCCCGTTTTCTCTGTAGGAGAACTCTAGTGAACGTAAGTCTGTCTGGAAAATTCTTGGATCCTTTGGGGACACACCCTGTTTGTGAACCAGGATACCAGAATGAGGGGGCACAATTTGTGTTTCTCTCTGTGGACCTTAAAGCAATGTAGCCTAGCAACAGCTTGAAAATCCATCCACTTGCTCTTTTCTTGATTCTGAGAGAGCTAGATTTGCTCCTTCCTTTTTGATTTCTGAAGCAAGTGGGTGAATTTCATCTCCCAGCTGTGGGCCTTTTTACAGTGGAATGCCACCTCGCTGAAGTGAGTATAGTGAGGAACCTAGCCCTCTTGGACACACTCTCGCAGACTGCTTCCTCATGTACAGTACTGGTATAACCTAGGAATGGCTTTGCAAGGCTTGGAAAGTGCAGGGCGAAACATGGCCTTGACTCTGGAATTTAGTTCCTCTGAGCACTACTGGAGGCCTCCCATCTGGGAAGCTAAACAGTTCCTGCAAGATAGAGGGTTGAGAATACACTCTCTTTTGATGCCTTTCTTTCCTTGAGGGAAGATATCTTTCCCTGCATTCTGTGAACTGAGAGTCACACACTGCTTGCAAAGTGCTTGCTTGGAGGTCATCTTTCAGGGGCACTTTCTCCTTGAGTCTGTGACAATAGGGAGGGGCAAACCAACTTCCAATGTCTGTTCCATCCCATTTTCCCAGCAGGAGAGGTCTAGTGAGCCTAGTTCTGTGGAAAATTCTTGGATCCTGCTGTGACACACCCTGTGTTTGAACCTGGATACCTGACCTACAGGGCACAATTCACATTTTTCTCTCAGGGGGCCCTAAAGTGGTTCGGCCTAGCAACAGCTTGAAAATCCGTCCAATTGCTCTTTTCTTACCTCTGACAGAGCTAGCTTTGCTCTACCTTTTGGGGTTTCTGAAGCAAGCGGGTGGCTCACACCTTGGAGCTTTGAGCCTGTCACTGGAATGTCACCTCACACAGTTGACCACAGTAAGGCACTCAGCCCTTTCAGACACACTCCTGCTGCCAGCTTTCTCATGGCCAGTACCGTTATGATCTAGGAATGTGTTTGTCAGACTCGGAAATTACAGGGAGACACACGGCCCTGACTCAGGAATATAGGTCCTCTCAGCAGACCTGCTGGTCTCATGTTTTAGAAGCTCAAAATTTCCTGCAAGACAGAGGTTTGAAAACACACTCTCTGTGGACGTCTTTCCTTCCTCAAAGGAAGATAGCTTTCTTCACATTCTGCGACCTGAGAGTCACACTCTGCTTGAAAAGTGCTTGCTTGCGAGTCTATTTTCAGTGGCAATATCTCCTTGAGGCTGTGACCATAAGTAGCGGCCCCACACTCACAGGGAAAGGCAAAGCAACATCCAAATGGCTGTTCCAACCAGTTTTCTCTGTAGAAGAACTCTGGGGAGCAAAGGTCTGTCTGGAAATTTCTTGAATCACGAGGGAACACATCCCGTGTGTGAACCTGAATAAAGGGCCTAGGGTGCACAATTTGTATTTCTCTCTCTGGAGCCATAAAGAGGTGTGGCTAGCAATTGCTTGAAAATCCACCCAATTACTTTTTTCTTACTTCTGACAGTGCAAACTTTAGTCCACCATTCAAGATTTCTGAAGCAAGTTGATGGCTCACAACTCCTGGTCACGTGCCGATTTGCCATGGAAAGTTACCTCATCTAGGTAAGCACAGTATGGTACTCAGCACCCTCAGACACACACCTGAAGCCTGTTTTCTCATGAGCAGACCTGGCGTTACTCAGAAATGTGTTTACAAAGCTCAGAAAATGCTCAAAAACACACTGCCCTTGCTCTGAAATTTAGGTCCTCTGTACCAACCTAGAGGTCTCATATCTTAGTATCTAGACAGTTCCTCATATAGAGAGCCTGTTTCCTCATGGGCAGTCCTGGTATGACCAAGAAATGTATTTACAAAGCTCAAAAAGTGCAGGAAAACACATTGCCCTGACTTTGGAATTGAGGTCCTCTGGGCAAATATGGAGAATTCACATCTTTGAAGCTAGACAGTTCCTAATAGACAGATTCTTGAAAACACACATTTCCTTCCTCAATGGAACGTAGGTTTCCAGTATTCCATGTCCATAGAGTCACATACTGCTTGAAAACACTTGTTGGAAGTCCTTTTTCATTAGCAATTGCTCCTGATAGTGTGACCATAGGGAAGGCCACCAAACTCACAGGAAAAGGAAAAGCAACAACCAAAGGTCAGTTCCATCATGTTTTCTCTGTAGTGGAGATTCAGTGTGCCTAGGTCTGTCTGGGAAATTCTTGGATCCTGAGTGGACACATCCTAGGTGTGAACATGGACAGTGGACCTTGGTGGCAAAATTCACCTTTCTCTCTCAGTTGGCCAAAAACAGTAGAGCATAACAACTACCTGGTAATGCATTTAGCTGCTGGTTTCTTACTTCTGGCAGTGATCACTTGGTACACCCTTTGGGATTTCTGAAGCAAGTAAGCAGCTAGCAACTCGTAGCCGCTCGCCCAATTACAGTGGAATGCTACATCATCTTGGTAAGTGCAGCATGGCACCCAGCAATCTCAGAAATCTTCCTGCAGCCTGTTTTTTCTTAAGGGCACTTCTGGTATGACCTAGGAATGTGCTTACAATGCTCAGAAAGAGTTCAGTTCCGTTCAGACGCTCAGCTGTATTCGACTCTTTGGGACCCCATGAATCGAAGCACACCAGGCCTCCCTGTCCATCACCAACTCCCGGAGCTTACACAAACTCATGACCATCGAGTTGGTGATGACATCCAGCCATCTCATCCTCTGTCATCCTCTTCTCCTCCTGCCCCCAAGCCCTCCCAGCATCAGGGTCTTTTCCAATGAGTCAACTCTTCACATCAGGTGGCCAAAGTACTGGAGTTTCAGTTTCAGCATCAGTCTTTCCAATGAACACCCAGGACTGATCTCCTTTAGCATGGACTGGTTGGATGTCCTTGCAGTCCAAGGGACTCTCAAGAGTCTTCTCCAACACCACAGTTCAAAAGCATCAATTCTTCAGTGCTCAGCTTTCTTCACAGTCCAACTCGTACATCCATACATGACCACTGGATAAACCATAGCCTTGACCAGATGGAGCTTTGTTGGCAAAGAAATGTCTCCACTTTTTAATATGCTATCTAGGTTGGTCTTAACCCTTCCAAGAAGTAAGCATCTTCTAATTTCATGGCTGCAATCACCATCTGCAGTGATTTTGGAGCCCCCAAAAATAAAGTATGACACTGTTTCTACTGTTTCCCAATCTCTTTCTCATGAAGTGATGGGACCAGATGCCATGATCTTAGTTTTCTGAATATTGAGCTGTAAGCCAACTTTTTCACTCTCCTCTTTCACTTTCATCAAGAGGTTTTTTAGTTCCTCTTCACTTTCTGCCATAAGGGTGGTATCATATGCATATCTGAGGTTACTGATGTTTTTCCTGGCAGTCTTGATTCCAGCTTGTGCTTCTTCCAACCCAGTGTTTCTCATGATGTACTCGGCATATAAGTTAAATAAGCAGGGAGACAATATACAGCCTTGACATACTCCTTTTCCTATTTGGAACCAATCTGTTGTTCCATGTCCAGTTCTAACTGTTGCTTCCTCACTTGCACATAGGTTTCTCAAGAGACAGGTCAGGTGGTCTGGTAGTCCCATCTCTTTCAGAATTTTCCACAGTTTATTGTGATACACACAATCAAAGGCTTTGGCGTAGTCAATATAGCAGAAATATATGTTTTCTGGGACTCTCTTGCTTTTTCAATGATCCAGCAGATGTTGGCAGTTTGATCTCTGGTTCCTCTGCCTTTTCTAAAACCAGCTTGAACATCTGGAAGTTCACGGCTCATGTATTGCTGAAGCCTGGCTTGGAGAATTTTGAGCATTACTTTACTAGCGTGTGAGATGAGTGCAATTGTGCAGTAGTTTGAGCATTCTTTGTTATTGCCTTTCTTTGGAATTGGAATGAAAACTGATCTTTTCCAGTCATGTGGCCACTGCTGAGTTTTCCAAATTTGCTGACCTATTGAGTACAGCACTTTCACACCATCATCTTTTAGGATTTGAAATAGCTTAACTGGAATTCCATCACCTCCACTAGTTTTGTTTGTAGTGATGCTTTCTAAGGCCCACTTGACCTCACATTCCAGGATGTCTGGCTCTAGGTGACTGATCGCGCCATCATAATTATCTGGGTCATGGAGATCTTTTTTTGTACAGTTGTTCTGTGTATTCTTGCCACCTCTTCTTAACAGCTTCTGCTTCTGTTAGATGCATAGCATTTCTGTCCTTTATTGAACCCAATCTTCGCATGGAATGTTCCTTTGGTATCTCTAATTTTCTTGAAGAGATCTCTAGTCTTTCCCATTCTGTTGTTATTCTCCATTTCTTTGCATTGATCAGAGTAAGGCTTTCTTATCTCTCCTTGCTATTCTTTGGAACTCGGCATTCAAATGGTGCAGGCTGTGACGGACCATGCAGAAGCATGGCCATGAGGAGCTATCTCTCGCCCAAGGTCAGAGGTAGTGGCTGAGGGGAGCCACCCCATGTCCGAGACCAGGGGCAGCGGCCGAGAGGAGCTACCTCATGCCTGAGGTCAGGGGAGGTGGCTGAGATGAGCTACCCCATGCCCAAGGTCAGGGGCTGTGGCCAAGAGGAGCAATCCCACGTCCACAGAGCAGCAGCTGCACGGGTGCAGGAGGACCGAGAGGAGCTACTCCACATTCAAGGTCAGGAGGGGCGGCCTGAGGAGATACCCATTGTCCAAGGTAAGGAGGAGTGGCTGTGCTTTGCTGGAGCAGCTGTAAAGAGATACCCCACGTCCAAGGTAAGAGAAACTCAAATAAGATGGTAGGTGTTGTGAGAGGGCATCAAAGGGCAGACACTGAAATCATAATCACAGAAAACTAGCCAATCTGATCACATGGACCATAACCTTGTCTAACTCAATGAAACTAAGCCATGACGTGTGGAGCCACCCAAGACGGACGGGTCATGGTGGACAGGTCTGACAGAATGTAGTCCACTGGAGAAGGGAATGGCAAACCACTTCAGTATTCTTGCCTTGAGGACCCCATGAACAGTATGAAAAGGCAAAATGATAGGATACTGAAAGAGGAACTCCCCAGGTCGGTAGGGGTCCAATATCCTACTGGAGCTCAGTGGAGAAATAACTCCAGAAAGAATGAAGGGATGGAGCCAAAGCAAAAACAGTACCCAGTTGTGGATGTGACTGGTGATAGAAGCAAGGTCCAATGCTGTAAAGAGCAATATCGCATAGGAACCTGGAATGTTAGGTCCTTGAATCAAGGCAAATTGGAAGTGGTCAAACAGGATGTGGCAAGAGTGAATGTCGACATTCTAGGAATCAGCAAATTATAATGGACAGGAATGGGTGAATTTAACTCAGATGACCATTATATCTACTACTGTGGGCAGGAACCGCTTAAAAGAAATGGAGTAGCCATCATGGTCAACAATCGAGTCCAAAATATGGTACTTGGATGCAATCTCAGAAAGTGTAGGGAAATACAATGCTCTGACTCTGGAATTTGGGTCCTCAGGGCAAACCTGGAAGTCTCACATCTTTGAGTCTATACAGTTTGTGATACACAGAGGCCTGATAAAACACTCTCTGTTGATGCCTTACCTTCCTGGATGGAACATAATTTTCCCAGCTTTTTGTGTGCTCAGAGTCACAAACTGCTTGAAAAGGCTTGTTAGAAGTAATTTTTCAGTAGCAACTTCCCCTGATGTTGTGACCTTAGGGAAGACCACCACACCCACAGGAAAAGGCAAAGGATCATCCAGACGTCTGCTCAATCACGTTTTCTTGATAGGAGCAATCCATTTAACCTAACTGTCTAGAATGCTCATGGATACTGTTCCTACACACCCTATGTTTGAACCTGGATACTGGACCTTGGCAGCAAAATTTCCATTGTTTTCTCAGTTGGCCCTAAAACGGTTAAACCTAGTTACTGCCTGAAAATGCATCTAATTGCTGTTTTCTTACTTCTGACAGTGATAGTGTTGGTGCACCCTTTGGGATTTATGAATCAAGCAGGAGGCTCTCCACTCCAAGCCACTGGCCCCTTTCCAGGGAGATGTCATCTCATCTAGGTTAGCACAATATGTCACCCAGCACTCTGAGACACACTCTTGCAGCATGAATTTTATGGTCAGATCTGGTTTGACCTAGGAATGTGTTTACAAATCTCAGAAAGTAGTGGGAAACACACTGCCCTGACTCTGGTATTTAGGTCCTCTGGGAAACTTGGAGGACTCACATGTTTGAATCTAGACAGTTCATGACAGGTAGAGGCCTGATAACATATTCTCTCGAGATGCCTTTCCTTCCTCAAAGGAATATAGCTTTCTCAACATTCTGTGTGCTGAGTGTCACACACTCCTTGAAAACGCTTGTTGGAGGTCATTTTTCATTAGCAATTTCCCCTGGAGGTGTGACTGTAGGGAAGGCGCCACACTCACAGGTAAGTTCAAAAGCACTTCCAAACATCTGTTCAATCACGTTTTCTTGGTGGGGCCATTCAGCAATGTAAGTCTATTTAGAAAATCCGTGGACACTGCGGGGAAACACCTATGTTTGAATCTGGATACCAGACGTTGGTGTTAAAATATGCATTTTTCTCTCACTTGGCCCTAAAGAGTGCCGCCCAGCAACTGCTTGAAATTCCATCTGAATGTTGTTTTCTTCCTTCTGACAATGCTAGCTTTGGTTCACCCTTTGGGATTTTTGAAGCATGTGAATGACTTGCAACTCCTAGCTGCAGGCCCATTTCCAGTGGAATGACACCTCATCTATGTGACCACAGTATTTCACCCAGCACAGTCTGATACACTCCCTCAGCATCCTTCCTTAGGAGCAGACCTGGTATGCCCTAGGAATGCATTTAGAAGTCTCAGAAAGTGCAGCAAGACACACTGTCCTGACTCTGGAACTTAGGTCCTTTAATCAGGCCTGAGCTCTCACATCTTAGAAGCTGAACAGTTCCTGCTATAAAAAACACACTCTCTGTTGATGCCTTTCCTTCATTGAAGGAACATAACTTTCCCAATGTACTGTGTGCTGAGAGTCACACACTGCTTGAAAACATTTGCTTGGAGTTCATTTTTCAGTGGCAATTTCCCCTGAGACTGTGACAGTAGGGAAGCGCCCACAATCACAAGACAAGCAAGCATCCAAATACCTGTTCCATCACGTTTTCTCTGTTAGAGAGGTCCAGTGAACCCAGGTCTATCTGGAAAAGTTTGGATCCTGTGGGGTCACATCCTGAGTGTGAACCTGAATACAGGACAAAATTCACCTTTTTCTCTCAGTTGGCACTAAAATGGTTTGGCATAGCCACTGCTTAAATATCCATCCAGTACTCGTTTTCTTATTTCTGACAGTGACAGATATGGTTCACCCATGTAATTTCTGAAGCAAGCAGTCTGCTTGCCACTTCTATCTGGTGGTCCCTTTCCTGTGAAATGTCACATAATATAGGTAGCACCACATGGCACCCAGCTCTCTCAGACACACTCTGACAGCCTGTTTCCTCCTTGGCAGTCCTGGTATGACCTAGGAATGTATTTACAAGGCTCAGAGATTGTATGGAAACATATCCCCTGACTCGGGATGTTAGGTCATCTGGGCAAGACTGGAGGTCTCACGTCTTACAATCTAGACAGTTCCTAATAGATAGAGGCCTGGAAACACACTCTCTGGTGACGCCTTTCCTTACTCAAAGGGCCATTGCTTTCCCAACATTTTAGGGCCAACCTAGAGGAAAATGCGAAATTTGCCACCAAGGTCCATTACCCAGGTTCACACGCAGGATGTGTCCCCACAGCACTGAAGAATTTTCAAGACAGACCTAGGCTAACCCTAACCCTAACCCTAACCCTAGGATCTCTCCTACAGAGAAACATGATGGAACAGACGTTTGGATGATGTTTTGCCTTTTCCTGTGAGTGTGGTGGACTTCCCTATGGTCAAACCATCAAGGGAAATTGCTACTGAAAAACAACTTCCAGGCAAGCATTTTCAAGCAGTATGTGACTCTCAGCACACAGAATGCTGGGAAAGCTACGTTCATTTGAGGAAGGAAAGGCATCAATAGAGAGTGTGTTTTCAGGCCTCTATCTATCAGGATCTGTCTATATTCTAAGATGTGAGATCTCCAGGCTTGTCCAGAGGACCCATCTTCCAGAGTCTGGGCAGTGTTTCCCTGCAAATTTTGAGCCTTGTAAGCACATTCCAAGATCACTCAGGAATGTCCATGATGAAACAGGCGATGGAAGAGTGTCCGTGTGTGCTGTGTGTCATTCTGCCCTTACCAAATGAACTGACATTCCACTGGAAATGGGCCAGGGACTAGGAGTTATGAACCGCCTGTTGCTTCAGAAATCCAGAAAGCTGGAACAAAGCTATCATTGTCAGAAGTAAGAAAACAGATATTAAATGAACTTTCAAGCAGTTGTTAGGCCACAACGTTTTAAGCCCAATGGAGAGGATAATGCAAATTTTGCCACCAAGATCTGCTATCAAGATTCACATTCATGATGTGTCCCTGCAGTATCCAAGAATTTTCCAGATAGGACTAGGCTCACTATATCTCACCTACAGAGCAAACGTGATGGAACAGACATTTGAATGTGGTTCCCTTTTACTGTGTTTGTGGGGCTTTCCCTCCAGTCACATCTTCAGGGGAAATTCTTAGTGATAAATGACCTCCAAGCAAGTGTGTGACACTCAGGAAGCAGAATGTTGGGAAAACAATGTTCCTTCAAGGAAAGACAGGCATCAGCAGAGAATGAATTTTCAGTCCTTTATCTATCAAGAATTGTCTAGATTTCTAAGATGTGAGACCTCCAGTCTTACCCTGAGGACCTAACTTGCAGAGTCAGGGCAGTGTGTTTCCCTGCACTAACCCAGGCTTTTAACCACCTTCCTACATCATCCCAGAACTGCCCATGAGGAAACAGGCTGCAGGAATGTGTTCAGACTGCAAGGTGCCATGCTGTTGTTACCCAGGTGAGGTGACATTCCATTGCAAATAGGCCATCAGCAGCACTTGCGAGCTGCCTTCTTGCTTCTGAAATCCCAAAGGTGGGTCAAAAGTGACCACTGTTAGAAATTTAAAAAAAAAAAAAAAAAGCAATTGTATGGATTTTCTAGCAGTTGCAAATTTGACCATCAAGTTCCGGTATCCACTGTCAGACTCAGGAGGTGTCTCTGCTGTATCTACCCATATTTCACAAAGACCTAGGCTCACTGGCTGCTCTGATAGAGAAAATGTGATGGAACAGATGTTTGGATCTTGGATTGCCTTACCCTGTGAGTGTAGAGGACATCCTTACTGTCACAACATCACAAGAAATTGCTACTGAAAAATGACCTGCAAGCAAACGGTTTCAAGCAATGTGTGACTCTCAGTTCACAGAATACTGGGAAAGTACTGTTTCTTCGAGGAAGGAAGGGTATCAACAGAGAGTGTGTTTTCAGGGCTCTATCTATGAAGAACTGTCTTGATTCTAACAAGAGCCCTCCAGCCTTCCCAGAGAACGGAACTTCCAGAGTCAGGGCAGTGTCTTCCTTGCCCTTTTAATGCTTTGTAAACATATTCCTAGGTCACACTGGGACTGTCCATGAGGACACAGACTGTGGGCGTGTGTCTGAGTATACAGAGGGGCCATTATGTGCTTACTTAGATAAGGTGACATTCCACTGGAAATAGGCCCATGACTAGGAGTGGTGATCTCCTTGCTTGCTTCAGAAATCCCAAAGGGTGAACCAAAGTTATTGCTCTTCAAAGTAAGAAAACAGCAATTAGATGGATTTTCAAGCAGGTGCCAGGCCACACAGTTTTAGGACAAACCGAAAGAGAAATGTGAATTGTGCCACCAGTTCCAGTATCCAGGTTCACACTTAGGATGTGGTCCTGCAGTATACACGATTTTCCAGACAGACCTAGGCTCTCTGGATCACTCCTAGAGACAAAATGTGATGCAACAGAAGTTTGGATGTTGGTTTGCCTTTTCCAGTGAGTGTGGGGGCCTTCCCTAAGGTTACACTGTCAGAGGAAGTTTCTACTGAAAAATGACCTCCAAAGAGCGTTCTCAAGCAGTGTGTGATCCCCAGCACAGAGAATGCAGGGAAAAGTATGTTTCTTCAAGGAAGAAAAGGCATCAACAGAGAGTGTGTTATTAGGCCTATATCTATTAGTAACTGTCTAGAATCTAACATTGACCTCCAGGCTTGTCCAGGGGACCTAACTACCAGAGTCAAGGCACTATTTTTCCTACACCTTCCAAGCCTCCCAAAGACATCCTAGCTCATATAGGGATGGCCCATGAGGAAACAGACTGTAGGAGAGTGTCTGAGATTGTATGGTACCAATACTGTGCTTACCTAGATGAGATGACATTCCTCTGGGAATGGGCCAGAGGGTAGGAGTGGTGAGTCGCCTGCTTGATTCAGAAATCCCAAAGGATGGACCAAAGCTATCATTGTCAGAAGGAAGAAAACAGCAATTGGATGGATTTCCAAGCAGTTGCAAGGCCGTAGCATTTTCCCAAATCAAGAGAAAAAATATTATTTTTGCCCCAAAAATCCGGTATCCATGTCCAGACTCAGGATGTCTCCATGCAGTATCCACAAAGTTTCCAGACAGAACTAGTCTCAGTGGATCGATCCTACTGAGAAAATGTGATGGAACAGACGTTTGAATGCTAATTTGTCTTTCTCTAAAAATGGAGAGTGCGGCATCCCCATGGTCACACCATCAGGGGAAAGTGCTACTGAAAAATGACCTCCATGCCAGCATATTCAAGCCGTGTGTGCTTCTCTGCACACAAAATGTTTGGAAAGTTATGTTCCTTCAAGAAAAGAAATGCATCAACAGAGAGTGCTTTCAGCCCTCTATCTATCAGGAGCTGTCTACATTCTAAGTCGTGAGACCTTCAGTCTTTCCTAGGGATCCTAACACCCAGAGTCAGGGCAGTGTGTTTCCATGAACTTTTCAAGCCTTGTAAACACTTTCCAAGTATATACTGGGACTGCTCCTGAAGAAACAGGCTGCACGAGTGTATCCGAGTGTGTTGGGCAGCATACTGTGCTTACCTGCATGAGGTGCCAGTACAATGGAAATCAGTTAGTGGCTGGAGTGGTGAGCAACCTGCTTGCTTCAGAAATTCCAAAGGGTGGACAAATCTATCACTGTCAAAAGTAAGAAAACAGCAATTGGATGGATTTTCAAGGATTTGCTACACTGCACCATTTTAGAACCAATGTGGTCCCAAAATGAGTGTGGGAGATGAAAATGAGAATTTTGCCACCAAGTTCATATATACAAGTTCACACTCATGATGTGTCCCCACAATACCCACGAATTCTCCAGACAGACCTAGGCTCACTTGATCGCACCTAAAGACAAAATGTTATGGAGTACACGTTTGGATGTTGGTTTGCCTTTCCCAGTGAGTGTGGGAGCCTTCCCTACCATTGCACCTTCAGGGGAATTTTCTACTGACCAATGGCCTACAAGCAAGTGTTTTCAAGCACCGTGTGTCTCTCAGCACACAGAATGTTGGGAAAGCTATGTTCCTTCGAGGACGGAAAGGCATCCATACGGAGTGTATTTTTAGGCCTCTATCTATCAGGAACTGTCTAGAACTCAAGGCATGAGACTTCAAGGCTTTCCCAGGGTCCTAACTTCCAGAGTTAGGGTACTGTGTTTCCCTGCACCTTCCAAGGCTTTAAACACATTCCTTATTCAAACTGGGCCTGCCCATGAGGAAACAGGATGCAGGAGTATGTCTGAGAGGGCTGGGTGCCATACAGTGCTTAACTAGATGAGGTGACATTACACTGGAAATGGGCCAGCAGATAGGAGTAGTGAGCCGCCTGCTTGCTTTAGAAACCTCAAAGGTTTGACCAATGTTATCACTGTCATTATTAGGAAGAGACCAATTGGATGAATCTTCAGGCAGTTGCTGAGGCCGCACTCTTTTAGATCCAACCGACAAAATTTGCTAATTTTGCCAACAGATTCAAGGATGCAGATTCACACTCAGTATGTGTCCCTGTAGTATCCAAGAATTTTCCAGACAGGCAGAGGATCATTGGATCTCTCCTAAAGAGAAAACTTTATAGAATAGACATTTGGTTGGTTGTTTTCTTTTTCCTGTGAGTTTGGGGGTCTTCCCTACAGTAACACAGTCATGGGAAATTGTTACTGAAAAATCACCTTCAAGCAAGGATTTTCAACCAGTGTGTTACTCTCATCACACAGAAATCTGGGATAACTATGTTACTTAAATGCATGAAAGACATAAAAGTGGGTGTTTTTCAGGCATCTATCTGTCAGGAACTATCTAAAGTCTAAGATGTGAGAACTCCAGGTTTGCACACAGGGCCTAATTTCCAAAGTCATAGCCAGTATATTTCATTGCACTTTCAGAGCCTTATGAACACATTCCTGGCTCCTATTGGGTCTGATTCAGAGGAAACTGGCTGTGAAATTATCTAAGATTGCTGAGAGCCATACTGTTGTTACCTAGATTATTTGACATTTTAATGGAAATGATCCAGCTCGATGGGGTTGCAAGCCACCTGCTTGTGTCAGAAACCTGAAAGATTTGACCAAACCTATTGATGTCAGAAGTAGGAAAATATCAATTGGATGGATTTTCAGGCAGCTGCCAGCGCACATCCTGTTAGTGCCAAAAGAGAGACAATGCTAATTTTGCCAAGAAGGTCAAATATTCAGGTTCACAGTCAGTATGTTTCCCTTGCAGTATCCAAGAAATTTCCAGAGAGACCTGGGGCCATTGGATCCTTCTGACAGAGAAAAATTGATGGAAGAGACATTTTGATGTTTGCTTGCTTTTCCCTGTGAGTGTGGGAGCCTTCCCTAGTGTAACACACGTGAGGGGAAATTTTTACTTAAAAATGACTTCCAGGCAAGGGTTTCCACTTAGCGGGTTACTCTCAGCAAACAGAATGCTGGGACACCTGTGTTCACTCGTGGAATGAGCGGCAATGAATAGGGTGCTTTTCAGGCATCTCTCTATCCATGACTGCTGTCTGGATTCTAAGATGTGAGAAGACCACACTTCCACAGATGCCCTCAATTCCAGAGACACAGCCAGTAAGTTTCCCTGAACTTTCCATGGTTCATGAGCACAGTACTCTATCTTACTGGGACACACCATGAGGAGAGAGTCTGGAGGAGTGTGTCTGACACAGCTGAGTGCCATACTGTTTCTAAGTAGTTTAATTGGCATTCCAATGGAAATGATCTTGCCACAAGGACTTGCACGCTGCCTGCTTGCTTCAGCAATTCCAGTGTTTTGACCAAAGCTATTGCTGTCGTTAGTGGGAAAAGAGCAAGTGTACTGATTTTCAAGTAGTTGCTAAACCCCAGCCTACTGTGGCCAACACAGAGAAAATTCTAATTTGCCAACAAGGTCCAGAATCCAGGTTCACACTGAGCATGTGTCCAAGCACTGACCAAGAATTTTCCAGACAGACTTAGGATCACTGGATCCCTCCTACAGGGGACTTCACGGAACAGATGTTTTGACATTTGTTTACTTTTCTCTGTCAGTGTGGGGGCATTTCCCATGGTAACACAGGGGAGGGGAAATTGTTACTTCAAAATGACTTCCAGGCAAGAATTTCCAAGCAGTCTGTCACTCTCAGCAAACATAATGCTGTGAAATCTGTGTTTCTTTGAGGAATGAAAGGCAAAAAATAAAAAGGAGTGTATTTCAGACATCTATCAGAAACTGTCTAGATTCTAAAATGTTAAAACTCCAGATTTGCACAGAGCACCTAATTTTCAGAGTCACAGCCAGTATGTTTGCTCACATTTCTGATACTAGCGAACCCATTCCTAGGTCATCCTGGGACTGTCTATGAAGAAACAGGCTGTAGGAGTGTGTCTGAGAGTGCTGAATGCCATCGAGTCTGGTTACCTAATGAGTTTACCTGCCATTGGAAATGATCCAGTGGCAAGGAATTGAAAGTCCCATGTTTGCTGCAGAAATCCAAGAGGTCTGACCAAAGATATTGCTGTCACAAGTAAGAAAACAGCAATTGGATGGATCTTCAGGCAGTTGCTACTCTGCACCATTTTAGGACCACCTGAAAGAAAATGCTGATTTAGCCAACAAGGTCCAGGATCCAGCTTCACACTCAGTATGTGTCCATGCACTACCCAAGCATTTTCCAGACAGACCTAGGATCACTGGATCTCTCCTACAGAGAAAACCTGATGGAACAAACGTTTGGATGCTAGTTTGCTTTTTCCCTGTGAGTGTGGGACCGTCCTGACTGTAACACAGTCAGGGGAAGTTCTTACTGAAAAATGAAGTCCAAGCAAGCATTTTAGAGCAGTGAGTTACTCTCAGCACACAGAATGCTAGGAAATCCATGTTCCTTTGATGAAAGAAAAACATAAAAGTAGAGTGTTTTTCATGCATCTGTTTATCAGGAACTGTCTAGATTGTAAGATGTCAGAACTCCAGGTTTGCACAGAGACCCTAATTTCCAGTCATAGCCAGTGTATTTTCCTGCACTTTCTGAGCCTTTTGAACACATTCCTAGCTCATATTGGGTCTGTCCCTCAAGAAAAAGGCTTAGGAAATTATATCTAAATGTGTTGAGTGTCATAATGTTGTTACCTTGATTAGTCGACAATCTATTGGAAATGATCCTGCCACAAGGTGTTGCAAGCTGCCTGTTTGCATAGAAATAGAAATAATTTGACCAAACTCATTTATGTTGTAAATAGGAAATTGTCAATTGGATGGATTCTCAGGTAGCTGTCAGCCCACACCCTTTTAATGCCAACAGAGAGAAAAGGTGAGTTTTGCCAACAAGGTTCAATATCCAGTTTCACACTCAGTATGTGTCCCTGCAGTGTCCAAGACTTTTCCAAACAGATCTAGGATCACTAGATCTCTCCTGCAGAGAAAACTTGATGGAACTTTTACTCTGAAGCAGGGTCAGTCTTGTTGAGGTGACTCCTTCCCCAAGGCCACAACTGGGAGTCCTCACACCAAGGCCATAGAAGTGGGCCCCAGAACCAAGGTCACCTGTGAATCGGACTGGGCCCCCTTTGCAACTGTTGCCAAAAGCACCTGATCATTGCTAATGAGCTTCCTGACTCCCTACCAGGCAAGGATGCCCACTCCAGTAAACACCCTATGGTACCCCACCCAATCACCTAATATCAACCTTCCAGTAGGAATTTTCTTTGCCTTGAAACTGTAAAAATTGGCTCTTAACCCAGGAAATCAGTCAACTTTCCCTAGTCTGTCAGGTGGTTGGCCCCCTGAGCCCACAGTGCCCACTTTATCTCTGCTCTTTGTTCTTAATACAAACTCACTCCCTTCTGAAATGCTCTATGTCTGAACATTCTTTTCCAACTCGTACTCAGACGGCCTCAACAAGCCTCCCATCACCAGAGCCACTTTCCTAGATCACACTCACCACTTGCTTGTCCACTCCCAACTCAGAGCAGAAAGGCCCCCTCAGCCTGGTCCTTCCCTCTCACTTCCCGTGCCTGGTCGCCAGGGGCTCACACCGTCCCTGGGCAGGCTGTCTTCTGTGTCCTGCAGAGGCCTCTGTGGTGTCAGGTGAAGAAACAAGAGGCACCCATGAAACCTCCCACCCCAGCACAGCAACCAGTACCCACCTACTGAACTCTTCACTCTGGATGGGCCTGGGGGTGTTTCAGGGAACGTCCCCCAACATGTCCTTGTTCTCATCTAATTCCAGCACTGCCCACGTGAGAGTCACTAAGCTAATCTGTGATAACTGCACAGAGAGAATACTTGTTCACTCGCCCCTCCCAGGATACATGGTTCTTATGGGCAGGTGCCTCCCAGGATATGGGGCTCACCTGGGCAGGTATCCTGCAGGGCTCAGCACCCAGGAGCTGTTCACAGAGCCCTCACTGCAAAGAGCCCCCAGCTCCTCTGTTGGACAGATCTGACCTTGAGACCCTCAGAGGAGGACCTGAGGTAACATACAGCAGCTTCAGGATAGTTTTGTGACCTTGGGCTTCACTGGTTGCAGCCTCCTTCCAGCAGGTTTTCCAGAGGGTCCCATAGCACCTGGGCACTGAGTCTGTCTCCACCCACCACCCATCCTCTCCCTGACCCCTGGGTCCCTCTCATTAGAAGAAGGCCTTCCTGAAATCCTCTCCCACTTATAGGTCAGATAAGAAGATGAGAAAACAAGTCAGAGCAGCAGCCCCATATCCATCCTGACCCAAAGGACCCACACCTGTTCCTGGAACCCTGGCCAGGACAACGAGGCCCATTTTCTGAAACCACAAGCCCAGGTGGGCAGATTGGCTGACCTGACTGGCCTGCCCTTTGGATGTGTGCCTGGGTTGAGGTCTATATAAACCCCCTCAAGTGCCTGCAGCTGTACCTGATGCTGTCTTTCTGCTTAGATCTTGCAGGGTTGGCTTGATAAGAGAGAGTGAGGGCCCATAGTGTTTCGGGGGATTGGGTCTGTGTTGGGCTCTGCTGGACCTTCTGCAGGAGGTGCTAAGCTGTCACTTCCTAAGGATGGGCTGTGTCACCTGTTCCTGCTGTTGGAAATCTTCTCAGGCAGAAATGAGGAAGCAAGAAAACAGGCAATGGGAGCAGCACAGGAGGAGTAACTCAGGTAGGAAAGTGCAAAGCTTCCAGATCACCCAGGCCAGGACCATTCTGCCTGACCTACAGGAGCCACGTCAGTAAGCATGCTGTCGCTGGAGTGGCTCCACTTTTCTCCAGCCTGTGAGGTCTTTGCACATATTCAAGTGTTTTATCTATGAAGGGTGGATGAGGTTCAGGAATGGCTAGCCTGGGGGTCAGCCAGCATTTACTTAGAGATGACTCCGTGTAGTCTCCCAGCTTCCCACTGAGGTCCCTCCTTGGGAGGGGAGGGGGTGGGGTATGTGCAAGGGCTGCTGGCTGGCTACACATGAGTAAGTCCCCATCCCTGACCATCTTCAGAATTGCTCATCCCTGAAGCAAGTGCCCTAATTGGGCTTTCACCTGTGCAACTGGTGGCTTCTTAATTAGCAATGTGGCCATTGATATTAAATGTCCTCCATCAAGACTGAGATGTTACACCACATGTACTGGTGTAAGAACCCGGGGAGGTGTGTGCACCCAGTACCCCTAGGCACAGGCTTCAGACTTGACCCCTCAACATTCTGGAGCCCAGCCACATGCTTTAGCATTTCTGAGGGTCCAGAGCTGATTTTAAGGGTTCTGTAATCCACCCTTCATCTGCTTTAATGAGACCCACATTTCTAGGATCCTACAGAGCAGGGTCTGTGTGGCTGCTCTGTGGCTTCTCTAACATGATCACATGCTGGGTGGTTTAAAACAACAGGAGTTCATCCTCTCTCAGTCTTGGAGACCAGACACCGGAAATCAAGGTGGCACAGGGCTGAGGTCCCTCCAGAGGCTCCAGGACAGGATCATTCCTGCCTTTTCCAACTTCAGGGGCTCCAGGGGTCCCTGGGCTTGTGGCCCCCTCCGTCCCATCTCTGCCTCTGCCTTTAAGAGGCTTCCCCTTTGTGTCCTCTTTCGTCTCTTTGAAGGAGTCTGTCAGTTGGATTGAAGGTCACCCTAACCCTAGATGACCTTACCTTGCTATCCTTAACTACATCTACAAAGACTCTTTTCCCAGATACGGCCCTGTTCTGGGGGGACACATCTTTGGTGGCCACCATTTACCCCATTCTCTCTCTGTCAAATAACCCTCATTTTAGGAGATCACCACATGCCCATAAAGACGGGCACAGAGAGCGGCCACACATATGGAGAGAATGAGGCCCTTGGAGTCACCTGGAAGGGATGAAGACCTGGCTTCATCAGGTGAGGGGAATCACAGGGAGGAGAGGAGGATGGTCTTGTTTAGGCTTCAAAAAGACCACGTTGGGGTGGGATGTGAGATGCACAATGGGGGCGGGGAGCTTCATCAGGGCCTGAGGGGGAGGTTAGGCTTGGGCCAGGGCCATGGGTATAGAGGGGACTTAGTGTGGGGGTTGGTCATACACCCAGAAGGAAGAGCTCACAGTCACTGGGGCACAAGGACCTGGGAACCTGGGAGGGCTTCATCTTTCTGAACCTGAAGAGGAAACGTTAAATTTTACATCACCTCCTGCTCCTTCTGCCTCTGTAACTCAGCTTGCTCCTTGCAAAGTCTGGATCATGTAGGTCACGCAATCTCAGAAAGTGGGGATTTAGAATACTCGGAGCTGGAGCTTATCTCCCTTGTCCTTGCCCTGGCCCCTGCAAACCTTCTTGATCATGCCTATTCATGATAATGAAGAGCCCGCCCCCCTGACACTCTCCTCACCCCAGGGGGAACTCCCCACTCTGCTGGAGCACCTGGCTGTTGGTGGCCACTGACAGCACTCTGGTCTCCTCAGGACCCAGCTTCAGGATACTCTGAGGTTCAGGTCAGGCAGATGGAATCTGGTCTTCTCAGAACCCACTGGGGCTTCAGTTTGGGGGCATTGTGGGGTTTAGTTCAGGTTGATGGAATCTGGTCTCCTCAGGACCTGCTGGGTGTTCAGCTTTGGGACATTGTGGGGTTCAGTTCAGGCTGACAGGAGATGGGTCACCACAAGACCCATGTGGTTTCGGCTTTGGGGCATTGTGGGGTTCAATTCAGGCTGATAGAATTTGATCTCCTCAGGACCTTATGGGGGTTCAGCTTTGTGACATTGTGGGGTTCAGTTCAGGCTGACAGGAGATGGGTCACCACAGGATCCATTGTATTTTGGCTTTGGGGCATTATGGGGTTTAGTTTTGGCTGATGGAATCTAGTTTCCTCAGGACCCATGATCTCCTCAGAACCCATTGGTGCTTCAGCTTTGGGACATTGTGGGGTTCAGTTGAGTCTGACGGGAGTCTGGTTTCCTCAAGATTCCTGCAACGATGTGCTGCTGAAAGAAAAAGTGAGGAAAATTGGGAAGAAGCTTCTGTGTGTGGCTGTTGCTGAAAGTCTGTCTTAAGAGGACCCAAGACTGTTAGGGCTTGATGTGGAAAGTTGTGGGATTTTAGTCAGTTTTTGTCTGTAGTATAAGATGGTGTCCTATATTGTTCCTTGGTGTGTGGTTTCCATTTTTCCCAGCACGGTTTATTGAGGGGGGTGGGGGGGACTGTCCTTTCCCGCGTATATATTTTTAGTTCCTTTCTTGTAAATTAATTACCATGCACCTGTAGGTTTACTTCTGAGCTCTCTTGACTATTTCTGTGCCAATTCCACACGTCTTCTAGTGACTTTAGCTACATACTCTAGATTGAAGTCAGGGATAGACATGCCACCAGCCTGTTCTGCTTTCTCAGGATCCCTTTGGCTCTTCTGGTTCCTTTGTGGCTCCACACAGATGTAAAGATTGCTTTTGTTTCTGTGAAAAATGTCATTGAAATGTTGGCAGTGATTGCATGAATGTGTACGTTGCTTTGTTTAGAATGGATATTTTAATGGTATTTTCACCCATAAGCATGGGATATCTTTTTACTTGTATCCATTTAGTTTCTTTGATCATCGTCTTGTAGTTTTTAGCTTTCAGGTCTTTCAAGTCCTTGGTTAGATTTCTAGTTATGTGGGGGAGGGGATGCAATTGTAAAAGGAATTATTTTCTTAATTTCTCTTTCTGATAGTTCATTATTAGTGTAGAGAATCACAAATGATCTTGCAGTTCTGCTGACTTTCTTTTTTCTTTTTTTTGGCCCCACAGCTCGACATGTTGGATCTTAGTTCTCTGACCGAGGATCAAACCTGTACCCCCTGCAGTGGAAGTGCAGTCTTAACTACTGGACTGCCAGGCAAGTCTGTGAATTCGCTTTTTAGTTCTGACAGTTGCTTTGGTGTAGTGTTATGTGGAAAACTAGAATTAAGACATCTAATAGTTTCAGTTCCATCTGGTCATCCACAGCACCCAGGGCATGGTGTCTACTAATATACTCTTCCTATGGTGCCTTTTAATACCATGTGGACTAGTACAAGGCAATTAGCATCAAACTACTTTAGCTGAATTTAGTTAGGTTAACTCTTGGCCTCTATTGCAATGTTCGATGTCATCTCTGATTTTCTGGCATGTGACTTACATGGCTGTATTGAAAAGTAACTTACTTTCTAGTAAAATTTCAAACGTGTCTACTTTAAATAGTGGTACAAAGTTTTCTACATTCACACCAAATACCGCAATGTGTTTTACCCAAAACATGGTCACTTTCCCAGGGAACCAGCCCACAACCCCAAAATGGGGGATAATTATGGTTTCCACATTACAATCCTATCCATAGGACCAGTTCAACTTTCATCAGCTGCCCAAGCTTTGTGCAACTGTCTTTCTTCATTCTAATGCAGTTTTCTTTTTCTGGAGCCATCACTGGGGCTTTCCCTCATGTTAAAAAACTTCATGGATTTAAAGTGACAAGATGACTATGATCTGGGTGGCTTTTCAGTGTGGTTTCTTTCACTGAGAATGTTTTTAGTGCTTTTCCATGTTGTGCCATGTGTCATTTTTTTCACTGTGCTTACAAACATATAACAACATTTATTATTTGAGTCATTTTAAGTATGAACTTCTATAGCATTAACTGCACTCTCATTGTAAAAATTTCCCCACCATTCATCTCCAGAATCTTTCCCTTTTCCTGAAGTGGCACTGTAACCATTAAATACTCATAACCCCCAATCCCTGGCCATCTTACTCTACTTGGAATTTGTCTTATATGGATATCTCATACTAGTGGAATCATAGAACATTTTTCCTTTTGTGTCAGGCTTGTTTCACTTCACCTAATGACTTGAAGTTTCATCTACATTATAGCATGTATGAGTTATCTTGTTTTTAAAGGTTGAATCAGATCCCACTGTGTATATACTACATCGTGCTTATCCAGTCATCTGTTGAACACTTGTGCTGCTGCCACCTTTTGGTTACTATGAATAATGCTGCTATGAATATGGGGTTTGAATATCTGTTTCAGTATTTGGTTTTAAATATCTTGAGTGTATAACCTGGACCGGAATTGATGGATTCTATGTTAACTCTGTGTTTAAGTTTTTGTAAAGCCCCCTACTATTTTCTGAAGCTGTGGCATTATTTTACTATATTCCTTTATATGGCAGAGTAATGCATCTCATGGATGGAACTGCCCTATTTGCTCTTCCATTCACTTGTTGGTGGACATTTTCATTGTTTTTAACTTGGATTATCAAGAACACTGCTGCTGTAAATATTGGTGTACAAGTATATATTTGAGCACCTCTTTTAAATTCTTTGGATGTATATCTAGGAGTGGAGTTACCAAAACATATGATATTTCAGTTCAGTCACTCACTCATGTCCGACTCTTTGTGACCCCGTGGACTGCAGCCCACCAGGCTCCCCTATCCATCACCAACTCCCAGAGCTTGCTCAAACTCATGTCTATCGAGTTGGTGATGCCATCAACCATCTCATCCTCTGTTATCCCCTTCTGCTCCTGCCTTCAATCTTTCCCAGCATCAGGGTCTTTTCCAATGAGTCAGTTCTTCACATTAGGTGGCCAAAGTATTGCAGTTTCAGCTTCAGCATCAGTCCTTCCAATGAATAGTCAGGGTTGATTTCCCTTAGGATTGACTTGTTGGATCTCCTTGCAGTCCAAGTGATGCTCAAGAGTCTTCTCCAACACCACAGTTCCAAAGCATCACTTCTTCGGTGCTCAGTTTTCTTTGTAGTCCAGCTGTAACGTCTATACATGACTATTGGAACAACCATAGCTTTGAGTACATGGACCTTTGTTGGTAATGTCTCTGCTTTTTAATATGCTGTCTAGGTTGGTCATAACTTTTATTCCAAGGAGCAGGTGTCTTTTAATTTCATGGCTGCAGTCACCATCTTCAGTGATTTTTGAGCCCCCCCCCCACAATAAATTCTGTCACCATTTCCATTGTTTTCCTATCTATTTGCCATGAAGTGATGGGGCCAGATGCCATGATCTTAGTTTTCTGAATACTGATTTTTAAGCCAACTTTTTCACTCTCCTCTTTCACTTTCATCAAGAGACTCTTTAGTTCTTCTTTGCTTTCTGCCATAAGAGTGGTGTCCTCTGTGTATCTGAAATTATTGATATTTCTCCTGGCAATTTTGATTCCAGCTTGTGCCTCATCCAGACCCGAGATTTCACATGATATACTCTGCATATAAGTTAAATAAGCAGGGTGCTGTACTCCTTTCCTGATTTGGAACCAGTCCATTGTTCCATGTCTAGTTCTAATTGTTGCTTCTTCACCTGCATACAGATTTCTCAGGAGGCAGGTAAGGCAGTCTGGTATTCCCATACCTTTCAGAATTTTCCACAGTTTGTGGTGATCTGCAGAGTCAAAGGCTTTGGCATTGTTAACAAAGCAGAAGTAAATATTTTTCTGGATGTTTTTCTCTCTTGCTCTTTCAGTGATGCAACGGGTGTTGGCAATTTGATCTCTGGTCCCTCTGTCTTTTCTAAATCCAGCTTGAACATCTAGAAATTCATGGTTCACTTACTGTTGAAGCCTGGCTTGGAGAAATTTGATCATTACTTTGTTAACATGTGAGATGAGTGCAACTGTGTGGCAGTTGGAACATTCTTTGGCTTTGCCTTTCTTTGGGATTGGAATGAAAACTGACCTTTTCCAGTCCTGTGGCCACTACTGAGTGATATAATTACATTTTTATGTTTTCGAGAAAATGCTTGTTTTGTACACATTGATTGCACCATTTTACCTCTCCACAAGTAAAGTTTTGAGTTTCAATTTCGTACATTTTCGCCAACATTTGTTATTTGTCTTTATTGTTGATTTTCCTCACGTCCATCCTGAGTGCCTTATTAAGGAGGAAGTCATAATGCAGGACCCACATTTGAGGAGAGGAGAGTTAGCTTCATATACTTGATGGACAGCTGAGTCTGTATCAATTATTTAGAATCTTTCTGTGTGAGATTTTTATTCAACATTACTCATAAAACCTAATTTTTACTTTTTACCAGTTTGGACACCTGAAAATTATTTTAAACTTTTGGGAGCTTCCCTGGTGGCTCAGCCTGTAAAAGCATATGCTTGCAATGCAGGATACCTGTGTTCAATCCCTGGGTGGGGAAGATCCCCTGGAGAAGGAAATGGCAACCCACTCCAGTACTCTTGCCTGGAAAATTTCATGAATGGAGGCGCCTCATAGCTTACAGTCCATGGGGTTGCAAAGAGTCAGACAGGACTGAGCCACTTCACTTTCACTTTCTTTTGGCTATAATCCAGCCAATTAGACTGCTTAGTTCATTCTAGCTTTGGCTATTGAGAGCTTTTTCCATACTCTCCTGCTTTTATTTTACATAATTCAGCTTTTATGGGGCTTTTTGGTCCTTCTTTCTCACATTTTAAGATTATGCTGCTTTACATATTTATTGTCTCAGTCCTAGTATCAGACACATATTTAAAGAGTCCTTGTCCCTTTTTGTTAGAGCATATTAATAAAAACTTGTATGTGGGAACTTAATAATCTCAGCAGACAATGCATGGAAATACACATGCATGTATCCAGACTATGCATACAGACAGTTATGAAGATTTTCACATGGAGTTATATGTTTCTGCATTAGGCTAAAGATAGTTTATAATGATGTCTCCAACCTGATCTCTTATGACACAGGTATTATAACCTTCTCCTTTAGTCTGCCTGTAACTTCCCACTCCAATGGTAAGAAACCTGGCTTCCACTACTCATCACTTACCAAATTCAGGGCTTGCTCCTTCAATAACTGATATGGTAGTTTCAGTCCTGTTAGCTACAAACCCCCGTGGAAAGAACTTACAGAGCCCATTGTTTATGTATGGTACATTTGCCTTTGGCCTGCAGATTCCATTCATTTACACAGTGAACTTAGGTCAGATAATTTTGTCCTAAGAGTGAGAGTGGCCTTTTAAAATTTTTCTTCTTCCTTTTAAATCTTTTGGCTGTGCCGCGTCATGTGGGGTTTTAGGTCCCTGACCAGGAATTGAACCCATATTTCCTGCACTGGCAACGTGGAGTCTTAACCACTGGGCCCCTAGGGAAGTCTGAAGCTTTTCATTTATTTCTCAATCTGTTATATTCTTTGTTAAATTCTGCATTCCAGTCTTTAGCACTCCATACCATAAATAAATAAATGTGAATAGGTAATAAATTTCTTGTGTTCTGAAAACAGAAATCTATGTGCTTAGACAAATGCATAGTGGCAGGTATTCCTCACTAAAGTACCATGTGAAATATTTCAACCATATATTCCATAAACTCTTTATCATGTCTGTTTTACCTTTGCTAGAATGTCTTATACGATCATACAGTGTGTAGCACTTGAGGCTGGATTCCCTCACTCAGTAATATAAGTGTTAGATTCATGCTTTCCTTTATTTTTATTTTAAATTGGTCTGTGGTTCATTCCTCTATATCTCTGAATGCTATTTTATTGCATTAGATGAGAGGAAAGATAATTTTCCCCCTAGCCTCAATGTTCTTCACTGAGATGTTCATAATGAAAGGAAGATGGATTGGAGAAAAACAATCAGAAGTTTAATATATGACATGCATACCTCCTATATAGTTGAAAGATACCTGGGAAAACTGTCACTTTCTGAAATGGTCCAAGACTTTACCTAAATGCTATCATCAGCTAAGAATGAAAGAAGGAGGTTAAGGAATGGAAGAAGCTATTTAAGAGAGATTATTAGGTGAAGCACAGTAAACAAAGACATGGTGGTATGCAGATTAACTTCCAGGTCCATTCCATAGACCTTCTTGATATTTAGTCAAGTCATTTAGTGATATCAAGTCAGTCTTGATACTTAGTCCATTCTTGATATTTAGCCATCCTCTATTTCCTGGTCCAGACAGGGACACGTCCTTAAAGATGGAGATATCCTTAACAAATGTAAATCTACTTCATAAAATGGAATTTCGACTTGGTTTTCAAAGATCCTCCTGGGGCGGCTGTTTGTTTTTTTCTTTTGTTTTGTTTTGTTTTTTTTTAATTAATCAGTCCAAAATAACCCTTTTGTCAAATGTGCATATTTTGGGTGTGCTTTTTGTGCTCCCCTTGAAATGTGCATTCAGGGGAGGAGTGTCACCCTGGAGACTGTTGATATGTGACCCCATGGACAGGGACTGGGTTGGTCACCCTGAAGAATGTGGATATGTGACCCCAGGGGAATGGTCAGAAGGAATTCACCCTGGAGACTGTGGAATTGTGAGCCCAGTTGCAAGGCTTGGGAAGGGGTCACCGTGGAGACTGTGGATGTGTGACTCCAGATACAGTGTCTGGGAGGGATCACCCAAGGGACTGTAGATATGTGATCCTAGATATAGGGTTTGGGAGAATGTCACCCTGCAGACTGTGGACATGTGACCCCAGGTGCATGGTCCAGTGTGTTGTGATCACCCTGGAGATTGTGGAAGCGTGACCACAGGTACTGGGTCTGGGAAGTGGCGTCATCCTGGAGATGTGCACATGTGATTACAGACACAGGATATTTCAGGTGGAGTCACCTTGGAAACTGGAGGAGTGACCCCAGGTGCAGGGTCTGGGGTGAGGTTCAGTGACGTCAGGACTCTTGTCTTGTTGGGAGAGACACATCAGGATTCTCCTCGAGATGTTGCAATGCAATACGGACGCCTCTCAAGGTGAGGGGTGAGACCAAGTTTGCCTTTGCAGTTGCCAGAGCAATACTGTGACTCCTGTCAGTTTTCAAGAGGAGACAGGTTTCATCTCCTTTTGAAGCATTGAACTCCACGTGCCTCTCGTGTTGTCAAAGGGATGTGAGGCCTCCTGTCAAAATGAGGCGGGGAACTAGGGCATTCTCTAGGGTCTCCACAGGGGATTCAGACGTCGCTTCCTCTTATGAGATGAAAGACGAACCTGCATTCAAGTCACTGCAGGGAAATCCGGCCTTATTTCAAACCAGGGCATCTTGGTGTCCATTCCACGTGAGGCAGCAAACTCAGGGTCCCTCTCACATATCTATAGCTGAGAGAAGCCTCCTCTTTAGGTGTTGTTTAAACCTGGCATTCCTCTTGAGTCAAAGCCAGGAAATCAGGTCTCATCTCGAGATGATTTGAGGTACACGGAGCTGTTTTCTAGTTGCTGTGCTGAACAGGGTGTTCCTCTATACTTAGGACAGTGTTTTCGGGGAATCTCTGGAGTTGCCTAAAGGAAGTCAAGCCACATGTCGTGTTTGATGGGGAACGCCAGATGGCTCTGGAGCCAATGAAGGGGAATCTGGCCTCATCTTGAGTTGATTTGGAGTACATGGAGTGCTTTCATGTTGCTGCGGGGACCTCAGGGTCCCTCTAGACTTGTATCAGTGTTCTTGGGGACTCTTTAGAGTTCCATCAAGGACGTCAAGGCTCCTTTCATGTTTGATGGGGAACACGGACTTGCTCTGCACTCAATGCAGGGGAATCTGATCTCATCTCTCATCGAGTGGGAAGTCTCATGGTTTTTCTCGAGTTGTGGAGGGAACCTGGGGTATATTCTCGAGTGACGACAGGGATGGACTCTTAAAACTCCTGTTTGTTCAATGATGTCAGGACGCCTGTCTAGTTGTGAGGGTCACCTCGGGATTCTCCTCGAAACTTGGTTGGACAATAGGGATGCCTCTCGAGATGAGTAGGGAAACCCACTGTCACTTTCAAGTTGTTACAGGAATACTGGGATTCCTGTCAATTTTCAAGAGGAGTCAGTCATCGTCTACTTTTGAAGCATTGAACTCCGTGTTCCTCTCGAGTTGTCAAAGGGATGTGAGACCTCCTGTGGAAATGAGGTGGGGAACTAGGGCTTTCTCTAGGGTCTCCACAGGGGATTCAGACATCCCTTCATCTTTTGAGATGAAAGACAAGCCTGCATTCATGTCACTGCAGGGAAATCCGGCCTTATGTCGAGTCACGGCATCTCGGTGTCCATTCCACTTGAGGCAGCAAACTCAGGGTCCCTCTCACGTACCTATAGCTGAGAGAAGCTTCCCCGTGAGGGGGTTCTGGAAAGTTGGCATTCCTCTTGATTCGAAGCCAGGGAATCAACTCTCATCTCGAGATGATTTGAGGTACACGGAGCTGTTTTCTAATTGCTGTGCTGAACGTGGTGTTCCTCTATACTTAGGACAGTGTTTTCAGGGAATCTCTGGAGTTGCCTAAAGGAAGTCAAGCCACTTGTCGTGTTTGATGGGGAACGCCGGATGGCTCTGGAGCCAATGTAGTGTAATCTGGCCTCATCTCACGTTGATTTGCAGTACACTGAGCACTTTCGTGTTGCTGCGGTGACCTCAGGGTCACTCTAGACTTGTATCAGTGTTCTTGGGGACTCTCTGGAGTTCCATCAAGGAAGTCAAGGCTCCTTTCATGTTTGATGGTGCACATGGAATTGCTCTGCACGCAATGCAGGGGAATTTGATCTCATCTCTCTTCGAGTGGAAAGTCTCATGGACTTTCTCGCGTTGCGGAAGGAACCTGGGTTATATTCTCGAGTGACGAAGGGGATGGCCCCTCATAACGCGTGTTTGTTCAGCGACATCAGGCCTCCAGTCTCGTTGCGAGGGACAACTCGAGATTCACTTCGAGACTTGGCAAGTCAATAAGGAGGACACCTCTCGAGGTGAGGCGGGAGACCCAGTGTCCTTTCAAGTTGCCACAGGGATACTGGGATTCCTGTCAATTTTCAAGAGGACTCAGTCATCGTCTACTTTTGAAGCATTGAATTCCACTTTCCATTCGTGTTGTCAAAGGGATGTGAGGCCACATGTCAAGATGAGGTGGGGAAATAGTGCTTTCTATAGGGTCTTCAAGGGGATTCAGGAATCCCTTCATCTGATGAGATGAAAGACGAGCCTGCACTCAAGTCACTGCAGGGAATTCCGGCCTTATTTCGAGTCAGGGCATCTCGGTGTCCATTTCACTTGAGGCAGCAAACTGAGGGTCCCTCTCACATACCTAGAGCTGAGAAAAGCCTCCGCTTGAGCTGCTGTGGAAAGTGGGCATTCCTCTTGATTCGAAGCCAGGAAATCAGCTCTCATCTCGAAATGATTTGGGGTACACGGAGCTTTTCTCGAGTTGCTGTGCTGAACTTGGTGTTCTTCTATACTTGGGACGGTGTTCTCAGGGAATCTCTGGAGTTGCCTAAAAGAAGTCAAGCCACTTGTCCTGCTTGATGAGGAATGCTGGATTGCTCTAGAGCCAATGCAGGGAAATCAGGCCTCACCTCAAGTTGATTTGAGCTAAACGGGGATATTTCGTGTTGCTGCGTTGACCTCAGGGTCCCACTAGACATGTGACAGAGTTATTGGGGACTATGTGGAGTTTCATCTAGGAAGTCAAGGCTCCTTTCGTGTTTGATGGGGAACACCGACTTGCTTTGCATGCAATGCAGGGGAATCAGGCCTCGTCTCACGGCGAGGGGGAATTCTCATGGTTTTCTCGAGTTGTGGTGGGAAACTGGGTTATATTCTCGAGTTACAGCTGGGATGGCCCTTCAAAACTTGTGTTGGTTCAGTGATATCAGGACTCCTGTCTAGTTGTGAGGGACACATCGAGATTCTCCTCGAAGCTTGGCAGGGCAATAGGGACGCCTCTCAATGTGAGAGGGGCAACCCAAGGTCCTTTCCAGTTGCCACAGGAATTTTGGGATTCCTATCAATTTTCAAGAGGAGGGAGCGATACTCCCCTTTTGAAGCATTTAAATCCACGTGCCTCTCGAGTTTCAAAAGGATGTGAGGCCTCCTGTTGAGATGAGCCGGGGAACTAGGGCTGTCTCTAGGGTCTCCACAGGGGATTCAGACATCCCTTCATCTTGTTTGATGAAAGACGAGCCTGCATTCAAGTCACTCCAGGGAATTCCGGCCTTATTATGAGTCAGGGCATCTCGGTGTTCATTCCACTTGAGGCAGCAAACTCAGGGTCCCTCTCACATACATATACCTGACAGAAGCCTCCTCGTCAGGTGCTTGTGTAAAGTTGACATCCCTCTTGAGTCAAAGCCAGGGAATCAGCTCTCATCTCGAGATGATTTGGGGTACACAGAGCTTTTCTCGAGTTTCTGTGCTGAACTTGGTGTTCCTCTAGTCTTGAGATGGTAGTCTCGGGTAATCTCTGGAGTAGCCTAACGGAAATCAAGCCACTTTGTGTGTCTGATGGGGAACGAGTGATGTCTCTGGAGACAATGCAGGGGAATCGGGTCTCATCTCGAGTTGATTTGAAGTACTCGGTGCACTTTCATGTTGCTGCAGGGGACCTCAGGGTCTCTCTAGACTTGTGACAGTGTTCCTGGGGACTCTCTGGAGTTCCATCAAGGAAGTCAAGGCTCCTTTCGTGTTTGATGGGGAACACGGACTTGCTCTGAATGCAGTCCAGGGGAATCGGGCCTCATCTTGAGTTGATTTGGAGTACACGGAGCCCTTTCATGTTGCTGCGGGGACCTCAGGGTCCCTGTAGACTTCTGACAGTGTTCTTGGGGTCTCTCTGGAGGTCCTTCAAAGAAGTCAAGTCTCCTTTCCTTTTGATTGGGAACACGGACTTAACCTGCATACATTGCATGGGAACTGGGCCTCATCTCGCGGTGAGGAGAAAGTCTCATTGTTTGTCTGGAGTTGTGGAGGGAACCTGGTTATGTTCTAGAGTTACGGCGGGGATGGCCCTTCAAAACTCATGTTTGTTCAGCGATGTGTGAACTCCTGTCTAGTTGCGAGGGACACCTTGAGATTCTCCTCAAGGCTTGGCAGGACAATAGTGACGCCTCTCGAGGTGACGGGGGAGACCCAGTGTCCTTTCAAGTTGCAACAGACATACTGGGATTCCTGTCAATTTTCAAGAGGACTCAGTCATCGTCTCCTTATGAAGCATTGAATTCCGCATTCGACTCGTGTTGTCAAAGGGATGTAAGGTCACCTGTCGAGATGAGGTGGGGAAATAGGGCTTTGTCTAGGGTCTCCACAGGGGATTCAGACATCACTTCATCTTTTGAGATGAAAGACAAGCCTGCATTCAAGTCACTGCAGGGAAATCCAGCCTTATGTCGAGTCAGGGAATCTCGGTGTCCATTCCACTTGTGGCAGCAAATTCAGGGTCCCTCTCACATACCTATAGTTGAGAAAAGCATCCGCTTGAGCTGCTTGTGGAAAGTTGGCATTCCTCTTGAGTCGAAGCCAGGGAATCAGCTCTCATCTCGAAATGTTTTGGGGTACACGGAGCTTTTCTCGAGTTGCTGTGCTGAACTTGGTGTTCCTCTAGACTGGTGGCGGTATTCTCATAGAGTCTCTGGAGTTGCCTAAAAGAAGTCAAGCGACTTGTGCTCTTTGATGAGGAATGCAGGATTGTTCTGGAGCCAATGCAGGGAAATCAGGCTTCATCTCGAGTTGATTTGTGGTACACGGGGCTCTGTCGTGTTGCTGCATTGATCTCAGGGTCCCTCTAGACTTCTGACAGAGTTCTTGGGGACTATGGAGAGTTTCATCTAGGAAGTCAAGGCTCCTTTCGTGTTTGATGGGGAACACGGACTTGCTCTGCATGCAATGCAGGGGAATCGGGCCTCATCTCACGGTAAGGGGAAAGTCTCATTGTTTTTCTGGAGCTGTGGTGTGGAACCTGGGTTATATTCTCGAGTTACGGCAGAGTTGGCCCTTCAAAACTCGTGTTTGTTCAGCGACGTCAGGACTCCTGTCTAGTTCTGAGGGACACCTTGGGATTCTTCTCGAGGCTTGGCAGGACAATTGGGATGCCTCTCGAAGTGAGGCGGGACACCAGGTTTCCCTTTGCAGTTGCCAGAGCCATACTGTGACTCCTGTCAGTTTTCAAGAGGAGTCAGGCTTCGTCTCCTTTTGAAGCATTGAACTCCGCTTGCCTCTCATATTGTCAAAGGATGTGAGGCCTCCTGTCGAGATGAGGCTGGGAACTAGCATATTCTCTAGGGTCTCCACAGGGGATTCAAACATCCCTTCATCTGTGAGATGAAAGACAATCCTGCATTCAAATCACTGCAGGGACATCCGGCCTTATTTCAAGTCAGGGCATCTCGGTGTCCATTCCACTTGAGGCAGCAAACTCAGGGTCCCACTCACGTACCTATAGCTGAGAGAAGCCTCCTCTTTAGGTGTTGTTTAAAGCTGGCATTCCTCTTGAGTCAAAGCCAGGGAATCAAGTCTCATCTCGAGATGATTTGAGGTACACGGAGCTGTTTTCTAGTTGCTGTGCTGAACGTGGTGTTCCTCTATACTCAGGACGTTGTTCTCGGGGAATCTCTGGAGTTGCTTTAAGGAAGTCAAGTCACTTGTCATGTTTGATGGGGAACGCCGGATGGCTCTGGAGCCAATGAAGGGGAATCTGGACTCATCTCGAGTTGATTTGGGGTACACCGAACTATTTCATGTTGCTGCGGTGACCTCAGGGTTCCTCTAGACATTTATCAGTGTTCTTGGGGACTCTCTGGAGTTCCATCAAGGAAGTCAAGGCTCCTTTCATGTTTGATGGGGAACACGGAATTGCTCTTCACTCAGTGCAGGGGAATCTGATCTCATCTCTCATCGAGCGGGAAGTCTCATGGATTTTCTCGAGTTGTGGAGGGAACCTGGGTTATATTCTCAAGTGACGATGGGGATGGCCCGTCAAAACTCGTGTTTTTTCAGCTACGTCAGGACTCCTGTCTAGTTGCGATGGACAACTCGGGATTGTCCTCGAGTCTTGGCAGGGCAATAGGGATGCCTCTCGAGGTGAGACGGGAGACCCAGTGTCCTTTCAAGTTGCCACACGGATACTGGGACTTCTGTCAATTTTCAAGAGGACTCAATCATTGTCTACTTTTGAAGCACTGAACTCCGTGTTCTACTCGTGTTGTCAAAGGGATGTGAGGCCTCCTGTCGAGATGAGGCGGGGAACTAGGGCTTTCTCTAGGGTCTTCATAGGGGATTCAGATATCCCTTCATCTTTTGAGATGAAGGATGAGCCGGCATTCAAGTCACTGCAGGGAATTCCGGCCTTATTTCGAGTCAGGGCATCTCGGTGTCCATTCCACTTGAAGCAGCAAACTCAGGGTGCCTCTCACATACCAAGAGCTGAGAAAAGCCTCCACTTGAGCTGCTTGTGGAAAGTTGGCATTGCTCTTGTTTCAAAGCCAGGGAATCTGCTCTCATCTCGAAATGATTTGGGCTACACGGAGCTTTTCTCGAGTTGCTGTGCTGAACTTGGTGTTGCTCTAGACTTGGGATCGTGTTCTCGGGGAATCTTGGAGTTGCCCAAAAGAAGTCAAGCCACTTGTGCTCTTTGATGAGGAATGCAGGATTGCTCTGGAGCCAGTGCAGGGGAATCGGGCCTCATCTCGAGTTGATTTGTGGTACACGGTGCTCTTTCCTATTGTTGCACTGACCTCAGGGTCCCTCTAGACTTCTGACACAGTTCTTGGGGACTATGTGGAGTTTCATCTAGGAAGTCAAGGCTCCTTTCGTTTTTGATGGGGAACATGGACTTGCTCTGCATGCAATGCAGGGGAATCGGGCCTCATCTCATGACAAGGGGGAATTCTCACGGTTTTCTTGAGCTGTGGCGGGAACCTGAGTTATGATCCCAAGTTATGGTTGGGATGGCCCTTCAAACTCGTGTTGATTCAGTGACATTAGGACTCCTGTCTAGCTGCAAGGGACAACTCGGGATTCTATTCGAGGCTTGGTAGGGCAATAAGGTTGCCTCTCGAGTTGAGGGGGGAGACCCAGGGTCCATTCCAGTTGCCACAGTAATTTGGGGATTCCTATCAATTTTCAAGAGGAGGCAGCCATGGTCTCCTTTTGAAGCATTTAAATCCATGTGCCTCTGGAGGTTTCTAAAGACTGTGAGTCCTCCTGTTGAGATGAGCCGGGGAACTAGGGTTTTCTCTAGGGTCTCCACAGGGGATTCAGACATCACTTCATCATGTGTGATGAAAGACGAGCCTGCATTAAAGTCACTGCAGGGAAATCCAACCTTATTTCGAGTCATGGCATCTGAGTTACCATTCCACTTGATGCAGCAAACTCAGGGTCCCTCTCACATACCTAGAGCTGAAAGAAGCCTCCTCTTGAGGGGCTTGTGGAAAGTTGGCATTCCTCTTGAGTCGAAGCCAGGGAATCAGCTCTCATCTCGAGATGATTTAGGGTACACGGAACTTTTCTCGAGTTGCTGTGCTGAACTTGGTATTCCTCTTGTCTTGAGACGGTATTCTCAGGTAATCTCTGGAGTTGCCTAAAGGAAGTCAAGCCACTTGTTGTGTTTGATGGGGAATGAGTGATGGCTCTGGAGCTAATGCAGGGGAATCGGGCCTCATCTCGAGTTGATTTGAAGCACAGAGTGCACTTTCATGTTGCTGTGGGGTTCTCAGGGTCCCTCTAGACTTTTCAAAGTGTTCCTGGGGACTCTCTGGATTTCCATCAAGGAAGTCAAGGCTCCTTTCGTGTTTTATGGGGAACACAGACTTGCTTTGCATGCAGTGCATGGGAAGCGGGCCTCATCTCGAGTTGATTTCAAGTACACAGTGCATTTTCATGTTGCTGCGGGGACCTCAGGGACCCTCGAAACTTGTGACAGTGTTCCTGGGGACTCTCTGGATTTCCATCAGGGAAGTCAAAGCTCCTTTCGTGTTTGATGGGGAACACAGACTTGCTCTGAACACAGTGCAGGGGAATCGGGCCTCATCTCGAGTTGTTTTGGAGTACACAGAGCCTTTACATGTTGCTCTGTGTTCCTCTCGAGTTGTCAAAGGGATGTGAGGCCTCCTTTTAAGATGAGGCTGGGAACTAGGGTATTCTCTAGGGTCTCCACAGGGGATTCAGACATCCCTTCATCTTGTGAGATGAGAGATGAGCCTGCATTCAAGCCACTGCAGGGACACCTGGCCTTATTTTGAGTCAGGGCTTCTCAGTGTCCATGCCACTTGAGGCAGCAAACTCAGGGTCCCTCTCACATACCTATAGCTGAGAGAAGCCTCCTCTTTAGGTGTTGTTTAAAGCTGGCATTCCTCTTGAGTCAAAGCCAGGGAATCAGCACTCATCTCGAGATGATTTGAGGTACACAGAGATGTTTTCTAGTTGCTGTGCTGAACGTGGTGTTCCTCTATACTTAGGACGGTGTTCTCGGGTAAACTCTGGAGTTGCCTAAAGGAAGACAAGCCACTTGTCGTGTTTGATGGGGAATGCTGGATGGCTCTGGAGACCATGCAGGGGAATCAGGCCTCACCTCGTGTTGATTTGAAGTACACGGAGCGCTTTCGTGTTGCTGTGGGGAACTCAGTGTCCCTCTATACCAGTGACAGTGTTCCTGGGGACTCTTTGGAGTTCCATCAAGGAAGTCAAGGCTCCTTTCGTGTTCATGGGGAACAGGGAATTGCTCTGCCTGCAGTGCAGGGGATTCAGGCCTCATCTCACGGCCAGGTGAAAGCCTCATGGTTTTTCTCGAGTTGCGGCAAGAACCTGGGTTATGTTTTCTAGTTACGACGAGGATGGACCTTCAAAACTTGTGTTGGATCAGCAACGTCAAGATTCCTCTCTAGTTGCGAGGGACACCTCGGAATTCTCCTCGAGGCTTGCATGGGCAATAGGGATGCCTCTCGAAGTGAGGCGAGAGACCCAGGGTTCCTGTCCAGTTGCCACAGGGATATCGTGATTCCTATCAATTTTGAAAAGGAGTCAGGCTTCGTCTCCTTTTGAAGCATTGAACTTCGAATGCCTCTCGAGTTTTCAAAGGGAAGTCAGGCCTCATGTCGAGATAAGGCAGGGAACTAGTGCTTTCTCTAGGGTCTCCACAAGGGATTCAGACATCCCTTCTTTATGTGAGATGAAAGATGAGCCTGCATTCAAGTCAATGCAGGGAAATCCGGCCTTATTTTGAATCAGGGCATCTCGATGTCCATTCCACTTGAAGCAGCAAAATCAGGTTCCCTTTCACATACATATAGCTGAGAGAAGCCTCCTCTTGAGTTGCTTGTGGAACGTTGGCATTCCTCTTGAGTCCAATCCAGGGAATCAGCTCTCATCTTGAGATGCTTTGTGGTACACGGAGCTTTTGTCGAGTTGCTGTGCTGAACTTGGTGTTCCTCTAGATATGGGACGGTGCTCTCGGTTAATCTCTGGGGTTGCTAAAAGAAGTCAAGCTACTTGATCTGTTTGATGGGGAATGCACGATGGCTCTGGAGCCAATGCAGAGGAATCCGGCCTCATGTCAAGTTGATTTGTAGTACACGAAGCTCTTATGTGTTGCTGTGGTGGCCTCAGCACCTCTATACTTGTGAGGTGCTGAAGTCCCCAGTCTTCTTGGGGACTACGTGGAATTTCATCTAGAAAGTCAAGGCTCCTTTAGTGTTTGATGTGGAACTCAGATGTGGTCTGCATGCAATGCAGGGGAATCACACCTCATCTCGAGTCGATTTGGGGTACACGATGCTCTTTTGTGTTGCTGCGGGGACCTCAGGGTCCCGCTAGACTTGTGATAGTGTTCTTGGGGACTTTCTATAGGTCCATCAAGGAAGTCAAGGCTCCTTTTGTGTTTAATGAGGAACACAGACTTGCTCTGCACGCAGCATTGCAATCGGGCTTCATCTCGCAGCGATGGGGAAGTCTCATGGTTTTTCTTGAGTTTCAGCGGGAATCTGGGGTATGTTCTCGTATTACGGCGGGGATGGCCCTTCAAAACTCATGTTGGTTCAGCGACTTCAGGACTCATGTCTAATTGCCAGGGATACCTCGGGATTCTCCTTGAGGCTTGGCAGGGCAATAGGGACGCCTCTCGAGGTGAGACAGGAGACCCAGACTTCCTTCGCAGTTGCCAGAGGGATATTGGGATCCCTATCAATTTTCAAGGTGAGTCAGGCGTCGTCTCCTTTTGACGCCTTGAACTCTGCACTCCTCTCGAGTTGTCAAAGGGATGTGTGGCCTCCTGTCGAGATGAGTCGGGGAACAAGGGCTTTCTTTAGGGTCTCCACGGGGGATTCAGATATCCCTTCATCTTGTGAGATGAAAGACGAGCCTGCATTCACGTCACTGCAGGGAAATCCGGCCTTTTTTCGAGTCTGGGAATCTCATTGTACATTCCACTTGAGGCAGCAAGCTCAGGGTCCCACTATGATACTTATAGCTGAGAGAAGCCTCCTCTTGAGGTGCTTGTGGAAAGTTGGAATTCCCTTTGAGTCGAGTTCAGCGAATCAGCTCTCATCTCGAGATGATTTGGGGTACATGGAGCTTTTCTCGAGTTGCTCTGCAGAACTTGGTGTTCCTCTGGACTTGGAATGATGTTCTCGTGGAATCTCTGGAGTTGCGTAAAGGAGGTCAAGCCACATGTTCTATTTGATGGGGAACGTGTGATGCCTCTGGACCCAATTCAGGTGAATTGGGCCTCATCTCGAGTTGATTTGGGGTACACGAGCTCTTTCATGTTGCTGCGGAGTCCGCAGGGTCCCTCTAGCTTTGTAACAGTGTTCTTGGGGACTCTCTGGAGTTCCATCAAGGAAGTCAAAACGCTTTTCAAGTATGATAGGGAACACACACATACTCTGCATGCAATGCAGGGGAATCAGACCTCATCTCACGGCGAGGGGGATGTCTCATGGTTTTTCTCGAATTGCGGTGGGAACCTGGGGTATGTTCTTGAGTTGCGGTGGAGATGGACCTTCAAAACTTGTGTTGGGTCAGCGACGTCAGGACACCTGTCTAGTTGCGAAGGACACCTCGGGATTCTCCTCGGGGCTTGGGAGGGCAATAGGGAAGTCTCTCGAGGTAAAGTGGAGACCCAGGGTCCCTTTCCAGTTGCCACAGAGATATTGAGATTCCTATCAATTTTCAAGAGGAGGCAGGCATCATCTACTTTTGAGGCATTGAACTCCACGTGCCTCTCAAAGTTTCAAAGGGATGTGAGGCCTCCTGTCTAGATGAGGCAGGGAACTTGGGCTTTCTCTAGGGTATCCACAGGGGATTTAGACATCCCTTCTTCTTGTGAGATGATAGACGAGACTGCATTCAAGTCACTGCAGGGAAATCCGGCCTTATTTCGAGTAAGGGCATTTCGGTGTCCATTCCACACGAGGCAGCAAACTCAGGATCCCTCTCACATACCTATAGCTCAGAGTAGCCTCCTCTTGAGGTGCTTGTGGAAAGTTTCCATTCCTCCTGTGTCATAACTCTCATCTCGAAATGTTTTGGGGTACACGGAGCTTTTGTCGAGTTGCTGTGCTGAACTTGGTGTTCCTCTAGATATGGGACGGTGCTCTCGGTGAATCTCTGGGGTTGCCTAAAGGAAGTCAGGCTATTTGCCCTGTTTAATGGGGAATGAGGGATGTCTCTGGAGTCAATGCAGGGGAATCGGGTCTCATCTAGAGTTGATTTGAGTTAAACGAGTTCTTTCGTGCTGCTGCTGTCACTTCAGGGTCCCTGCAGAACTGTGACAGTGTTCTTGGGGACTATGTGGAGTTTCATCTAGGAAGTCAAGGCTCTTTTCGTGTTTGATGGGGAACATGGATTTGCTCTGCATGCAGTGCAGGGGAATCAGGCCTCATCTCGAGTTGATTTGGAGTACATGGAGCGCTTTCATGTTGTTTCGGGGACCTCAGGGTCCCTCTAGACTTGTGAAAGTGTTCCTGGGGACTCTCTGGAGTGCCATCAAGGAAGTCAAGGCTCCTTTCCTGTTTGATGGGGAACACGGACTTGCTCTGCATGCAGTGCAGGGGAATCGGGCCTCATCTCGTGGCGAGGGGAAAGTGTCATTGTTTTTCTCGAGTTGCGGTGGGAACCTGGATTATGTTCTCGTGTTATGACGAGGATGGCCCTTCAAAACTCGGGTTGGATCAGTGATGTCAGGACTCCTGTCTAGTTGCGAGGGACACCTCGGGATTTTCCTCGGGGCTTGGGAGGGCAATAGGGACGCCTCTCAAGGTGAGAGGGGAAACCCAGGTTCCATTTGCAGTGGCCACAGGAATTTTGGGATTCCTATCATTTTTCAAGAAGAGTCAGCCATCGTCTCCTTTTGAAGCATTGAACTCCGTGTGCCTCTCGAGTTTTCACAGGGATGTGAGGTCTCATGTTGGGATGAGGCCAGGAACTAGGGCTTTCTCTAGGGTCACCACAGGGGATTCAGACATCCCTTCATCTCGTGAGATGAAAGACGAGCCTGCATTCAAGTCACTGCAGGGAAATCCAGCCTTATTTCGAGTCAGGACATCTCGGTGTCCATTTCACTTGAGGCCACAAACTCAGGGCCCATCTCACATACATATAACTGAGAGAAGCCTCCTCTTGAGGTACTTGTGGACAGTTGGCATTCCTCTTGAGTTGAATCCAGGGAAGCAGCTCTCAACTCGAGATGATTTGGGGGTACAGGGAGCTTTTCTCGAGTTGCAGTGCTGAACTTTGTGTTCCTTTAGATATTGGACGGTACTCTTGGTGAATCACTGGAGTTGCCTAAAGGAAGTCAAGCCACTTGTCATGTTTGATGGGGAATGCGAGATGGCTCTGGAGCCAATGCAGGGCAATCGCGCCTCATCTCGAGTTGATTTCATTTACACGAATTCTTTTGTTTTGCTGCGGTGACCTCAGGGTCCCTCTCGACCTCTGGCAGTGTTCTTGGGGACTATGTGGAGTTTCATCTAGGAAGTGAAGCCTCCTTTCATGTTTGATGGGGAACACGGATTTGCTCTGCACTCAGTGCAGGGGAATCGGGCCTCACCTCGCGGCCAGGGGGAAGTCTCATGGTTTATGTTGAGTTGCGGCTGGGACCTAGGGTATGTTCTTGGGTTACGGCGAGGATGGCCCTTCAAAACCCGTGTTGGTTGAGCGGCGACAGGACTCCTGTCTAGTTTTGAAGGACACCTCGGTATTCTCCTCGAGGCTTGGCAGGGCAATAGGGATGCCTCTCGAGGTGAGGTGTTGACCCAGCTTCCCTTTGCAGTTGCCACAGGGATATTGCTATTCCTATCAATTTTCAAGAGGTGTTAGGCATTGTCTCCTTTTGAAGCATTGAACTCCGTGTTCCTCTCGAGTTGTCAAAGGGATGTAAGGCCTCCTGTCGAGATGAGGTGGGGAACTAGGGCTTTCTTTAGGGTCTCCACAGGGGATTCAGACATCTCTTCATCTTGTGAGATGAAAGACGAGCCTGCATTCAAGTCACTGCAGGGAAATCCAGCCTTATTTTGAGTCAGGGCATCTCGGTGTCCATTCCACTTGAGGCAGCAAACTCAGGGTCCCTCTCACATACCTAGAGCTGAGAAAAGCCTCCGCTTGAGCTGCTTGTGGAAAGTTGGCATTCCTCTTGAGTCGAAGCCAGGGAATCAGCTCTCATCTCGAATGCTTTGGGGTACACGGAGCTTTTCTCGAGTTGCTGTGCTGAACTTGGTGTTCCTCTAGACTTGGGACGGTGCTCTCGGGGAATCTCTGGAGTTGCCTAAGGGAAATCAAGCCACATGTCTAGTTTGATGAGGAAAGCGGGATTGCTCTGGAGCCAGTGCAGGGGAATCGGGTCTCATCTCGAGTTGATCTGGGTACTCGGAGCACTTTCGTGTTGCTGCGGGGACCTCAGTGTCCCTCTACACTTGCGACAGTATTCTTGGGGACTCTCTGGAGTTCCATCACGGAAGTCAAGGCTCATATCCTGTTTTATGGGGAACACGGAATTGCTTTACATGCGATGCAGTGGAATTGGGCCTCATCTCACGGCGAGGGTGAATTCTCCTGGGTTTTCTTGAGTTGTGGTGGGGACCTGGGGTATCTTCTCGAGTTACGGCGGGAATGACCCTTCAAAACTCATGTTGTTCAGTGACATCAGGACTCCTGCCTAGATGTTAGGGACACCTCGGTATTCTCATCGAGGCTTGATAGGGCAATAGGGACCCCTCTCAAGGTGAGGCGAGAGACCCAGGGTTCCTGTCCAGTTGCCACAGGGATATTGGGATTCCTATCAATTTTCAAGAGGAGTCAGGAATCGTCTCCTTTTGAGGCATTGACCTCCGCGTGACTCTCGAGTTTTGAAAGGAGTGTGAGGCCTCCTGTTGAGATGATACGTGGAACTAGGGCTTTCTCTAGGGTCTCCACAGGGGATTCAGACATCCCTTCATCTCGTGAGATGAAAGACGAGCTTGCATTCAGGTCACTGCAGGGAAATCCGGCCTTATCTCGAGTCACGGCATCTCGGTGTCCATTTCACTTGAGGCAGCAAACTCAGGGTCCCTCTCACATACCTATAGCTGAGAGAAGCCTCCTCTTGAGGTGCTTGTGGAAAGTTGGCATTCCTCTTGAGTCAAAGCCAGAGAATCAGCTCTCATCTCGAGATGATTTGCTGTACACGGAGCTTCTCTCTAGTTGCTGTGCTGAACTCGTGTTCCTCTAGACTTGGGATGGTGTTCTCGCAGAATCTCTGGAGTTGCCTAAAGGAAGGCAAGCCACTTGCTGTGTTTGCAGGGGAACGCCTGCTAGCTCTGGAGCCATTGCAGGGGAATCAGGCCTCATCTCGAGTTGATTTGTGGTACATGGAGCTCTTTTGTGTGATTGTGGTGACCTCAGGTCCCTCTAGATTTGTGACAGTGTTCTTGGGGCCTCTCTGGAGTTCCATCAAGGAAGTCAAGGCTCCTTTCTTGTTTGATGGGGAACATGGAATTGGTCTTCACGCAATGCTGGGGAATTGGGGTTCATCTCGTAGCGAGGGGGAAGCCTCATGGTTTTTCTCGAGTTGCAGCGGCACCTGAGGTATATTCTCCAGTTGATTTTTGGCTGCACCAGACCACTGAGGAAGTTACCTTTTGACTATCCTTGATGACTGTTGTTAAATCCATCAAATTCTTTACATTTAATAGTGGAAACAAATGTGGTTAATGTAAGTTTGAAGTCAAGAATGCCAAATTAATTTGCCTCTCTATCCCTGTGTTCCCCTTCACAGCTAAAATTTTCACCAGAGCACTGGAGAATTCTTTGCTAAATATATATTCCACAAAATGTTATTCTTATGAAATTTTAAAATCTTTAATCAATAACTTTGGTAAATGGTGGACTAAATTTAAAAAAATAAAATATTCGCCTATGCAGCATTTCCTATGTTTATTTAATCATGCAAGTCTTCTTTCTCTTCTCTTTCTCTCTCTCTCTCTTTTTTTTTTTTTTTTTTTTGCAGGTCTTCTATCTTCAAATGAGCATCTTGGGGTTTAGTGTTCCCCCAAACACCCTATAAAGAGCTACCCTAAGCCAACTTTTCAAGCACAGTTATAAGGTTCTTTTTGGTAGATTCATGTAGCATTTATTAATTAGAGTGGATGAAGACTAACGATGCCTTCTTAACCTTGCCACCATGTTATAAGGAAAGCAAGTCTGGCACATAACTATGAAACATTTACTAAACAGAAATTCATTATTAATAAAACATGCATGCATGCTAAGTTGCTTCAGTTGTGTCCGACTCTTTGCGACTCTACGGACTGTAGCCCACCAGGTTCATCTGTTTATAGGATTCTCCAGGCAAGAATACTGGAGTGGGTTGCCACACCCTCCTCGATCTTCCTGACCCAGAAATCCAATCAGCACCTCTTACATCACCTGCATTGGCAGGTGGGTTCTTTACCACTAGTGCCACCTGGCAAGCCCACAATAATAAAACATAAGGTAAATCTCAATAAAATTCAGATCTCTGCTCTTTTAAATGCACTGATCACAGCCTGCATGAAAGATTCACTCAAGGCAGAATAATACAGGCAGATTTAGGTTCAACTTTTGGACTCAACATCTTTTAGAGATCAAGCCTCAAGTACCATCCCAAAGGTTACTGGCTACACAGTTTGCTAGATTTTATTTCCTGCTCAAAGAATAGAAGGGGTTGTCTTAAAATATTTCTGCCACATCAAAAGGCTTGAATAACACTTGTTTCACCAATGACAGTAAAATGAATTAGCACAATTTTATGTCACCTTTTCTATACTGAATATTCTTAAAATCATTTCAGACATTGTTATACACACATTGGGACATGTTTTATAACATCAGTTACCCTAATTTGCATCTTAGAGCAATGTGGTTGTGGTGTGAAATTATGAAAGGGGAGAAGGGAAAGAGCTACCTCATCGAACCATGTTGCCAAATGTGTTCTGTGAACCAACTGCATTAGAATCACCTGTAGTTCTTTCAAAATGAAGATTACTCCAAGTAATTACATGCACACCCTATCTGAGAGTCACTGGCACCGAGAATCAGCCTAAATCTTCTGGAAATGGCTTCAAAATTTTGTATCTCCTGTACTTTTGCAGCCATTTTGTGCCAAAACAAAGGGAATATGATGACAGTAAAGATCGATAAAAATTTTAAAGGGTTACCTACTGGTAGCTAAACTTACATGATTCAAGAAGGTCCCACAGTTTTCCTTTTCTGGATGTCACCACCAGGAATAAGAGCCACAAGATTTAATAACTGATGTGGCAATGGGTACCAACCAACCAGAATTGATGCCTTCCAGCCTGCAGGATCAGTGAACTGGCACTTTGTTGTTCCTGTATGTTATCAGCCCACAAATAACCATCGACCTCCCTGGCTGGCATACAGACAACTGCCTATAAGTAGTGGTGGGGTGATTTTTTTCCCTTTTTCTTTATAACTTTTATGTTGTGTTTTCTTTACTGGATTTGCTGTGTACTAACAATCGGTTGGTTGGATAGAGACAGTAGTGTCTTTGAGCCAACTCCTATTGACTTTGTAAAGTCAGTTGTTTGTATCTTTTCCAAACTCTACATTCAGTGATATCACACTGTTGCTTGAACTGGATCACTGTGGGAGTGTTTCTATCAAAGTGAATACTACCAATATGCTTCCCTCTCATAGCTGGTTGTTATACATTTTGCAGCACACCACTGGAGAGAGAGATTATTTTTTTTCACACCACTACTGTAATACATATAAATGTACTAGATATAACATTTATCATTTTAAACATTTTGAGTGTCCAGTTAAGTGGCATTAAGTGTGTTCACACTGTTGTACAACACCATCACCTCCATCTCCAGAATTATTTCATCCTTCCCAACTGAAACCTTGTACCCACTAGACCACAACTCCACAGCCCTGGATAACCACTGCTCTACTTTCTGTCTATGAATTTGTCTATTCCAGGCAGCTCAAAGAAGTGGAATCACACAGTAACTGTCTTCTCATGTCTGACTTCTCTCACGTAGTGTAATGATTTCAAGGAACTCCCATGTTCTAGCATGTTTCAGAATTTCATTCCTTTTCAAGGCTGAATAATATTCCATTTTATGTATATACCATATTTTGCATATCTTTTCACATGTTGATAAATATTTAGACTATTTCTATGTACTTTTACTGAGGCGTAATTCACATATAACAAAATTATACATTTTAGGGCACACTGTTTGATGCACTTTGAAAGATGTATATATCCATGCAAACACAACAAAGATACAAAATAGTTCCACCACTCCCACCACGCTAGAAAGCTTCCCCCTCACCTCCTTTTAAAGACTTGGTTATTTGCCTGCACCGGGCCTTAGTCGCATTGTGGGGCTCCTCCTCACCTAGTATCCGCAGCGCGTGGCCTTAGCTGTGCTGCAGCACGCAGAACCTTGGTTCCCGGAACCCGTGTCCCATGCACTGCAAGGATAATTCTTAACCACTGGACTCTTGGGAAAATCCTTCATCCTTTACCTCTGTCAACATGCCCCAAACTCCCTGTCTCAGGCAACTGCCATTGTGATTTCTATTAATACAGATTTATTCTGCTCGATGGAGAATTTTCAGTAAATAAAATTAGACAGTATCATACTTGATTCGGGCTCAGCTTTTTCACGCAGCATAATGTTTGCAAGACTCATCTGTACTGCTGTGTGTCTCAGTGATTCTTTCCTTTTTGTTGCTGGGCAGCATTCCACTGGCAAGGACTGTGAAGAATCTGAGATTTTATCCTGTTTGCAAGCTAAAAAGTTAGGCTGCCTCGGATTCATGCTTGTACCAGATCAAATATGATTTTTTTGCATGTAAGTTATGCCTCAAAAAACTTATACAGGTAAAAACAACCTAAATGTCCACACATAGTAAATCTTGAGTCATAGCTGAGGAACCCTAAGCTTAGAAAACCTCAATCTTTAATAAGAGACTTCAAGAAAATCTGCCCAACCTTTGTTCCTGGAAGGAGACATTATCTTCATCATACTGGACTCCAAAAAATTTGCCTTCTGCTCCAGATGGAGAAATTATATTTTCCAAGGGTATCTACTGTGCAAGTGTTTTTTTTTTTTTAAAGAAGATTGTCTGGAGCAAAACTGTCAGCACCTCTATTCATAAGACATGTGGAAACACAAGGGACCCATGGGAATCATGTCCCAGTGTCTGGCGTGTGAATGAAGTGAAGTGAAACTTACTCAGTCATATCTGACCCTTTGTCACCTCATGTGTATACAGCCTGTGGAATTCTTCAGGCCAGAATGCTGGAGTGAGTAGCCTTCCCCTTCTCGAGGGAATCTTCCCAACCCAGGGATCAGATGGAACCCAGGTCTCCCACTTTGCAGGTGGATACATTTGTTTGTGAAAATAATGTTTGTCAAACATTTGTGTGAGAATACATTTGTTTATTCACTCTCCTGTTGATAAATATTTGTTTATTCATCTCCTATTGATGAATGTGATTCACTCTCCTATTGATGAACATGGAGATTGTGTGCACTTTGGGCTATTATGAATAAAGTTGATATGAACATTCTTAGACACATGTTTTGGATCTCTATGTTTTAATTTCTCTAGGGTAAATACCTAGGACTGTAATTGCTAGGCCATATGATAAGTCTATGTTTAACATTATTAAAGCATTGCCTGGTTTCAAAAATAGTCATAATTTTTTTACTTCTGCCATTAGTGTATGAGAGTTCCAGGCGCTCCCCCTCTTTGCCAGTAAATATCAACATTTTATCGAGTCTACTTTATTATTATTATTTTCTCTCTGTCTTTCTCTATATATCTCATCCCCACTCTTTCAGAGAAAGTTGCAGATATGACAGCACTTTACCCCTAATGTTTTGAAGTGTGTTTCTTAAAAAAACTTTTATATGACCACAGTACTATTATTAAAGTCAGGAAATTAATATTGATACAATACTGTTATCTAACTTAGAGATTTTATTCAGAATTCACCAACTTTGCCCATAAGGGCCTATTTTGCAAAAGAAAATCTGATATTATGTGTCATTTAATTATAATAGCCTTTTGATTCTTAACAGAGTGATTTGTATTAGTTTTTACATTAGAAGCAAATGGCCCTGTGATCTTAATCTCTTTTTAGGCATTATGATCTCCATTTTTATCTTTATTTTTATTTATTTATTTAATCTTTATTTTTAATAAGTTAACTAATTAATTACATAAAGCAATACATTCACATGGCTCAAAATTTTAAAAGCATGAAGTATTCAAAGGGAAAAATCTTTTTTCTACTCTACTCTCAGGTTCCCAATTTGGAGACTCCCCAAATAGAAATTTGTAATCGACCCCTAATTGACTATGTATACTTTTTTTTTTACACAAATCTGCTGACTATTGTTTGCCAAACACTTGAGATGGAGGAATTCATTTTCTTTTAAAGCAATGAGGTAATCTGGCAATGATGAGAAAAAGGATTGCTGTAAAGCTACTTCCTCTTTCAAATTAAATTGATCTTAGTCAGATTAAGAAGCTACTTACTACTACCTGTCTCCTTACTTCTCTATCTCCCCCCGCAGGGGACTGTGTCACCAGGACCTAATGCTGAAGCTTGTCACAGGTGAGGGACTTTGTGCAGAGGAAAGAAATAAAAAACTTGATCCACCCAGATGGCTCAAGAAATCCAGATCATCTCTGCCTTTCTCCTCTTGTTCTTATGTTACTTGGGAGAAAGATTCTAGAGGACAGAACTACACAAGGACCGTGTCTAATTTCTGGAGGAAGACCTTCTTTAAGACTCTGGGCTAGGACCCTCTCGGGTCAGTGACAGTGATTCAGGCAAGATTTGCCTTATATTCTGAGAATGGTAACGTGGAAATGGTAAAATAGTCAAGTGTCACAGGCACTGGCAGTGAAGACCCAGGTGTGCAGATGAGTCTTGTCACTTGCCCCTGGGTATGGCTGTTATATTTTCCAAATACAACATATAACCTGAAAGAAACTTTCCCAAATAAGTGAATTTATTTATATTAAAATTTCCAGTAGGATAACAATAATATATAGCTATTTGCAGGTTGTTAATTGATTATTGGAAATCTTCTTACTCTCTTATGACCTACTTGCATTTAAAAAAAAATGGCTCTACTAGTTTTTTCTTTTTTTCTTTTTTTAAAGATTATAGTGTAGAAAATTTCACACACAAAAAATAGAACACAAATCTCCATATTCTCTTATCCTCCAGCTCCAAGTTTTCAGCTCAAGGACAAGCTTTTTCTATTTCTGCTCGACCCACCTCACCCCCCAACCCTTCATACAGATGGTTGAAGCAAATCCTAAACCAAAGCAAAGCAAATCATCTTATACCATCATTTCATCCATAAATGTTTCAGCATGTTTTCTTAAAAGGCAGTGAGTCTTTTAAAAAAATAATTTAAATTCCTTTATCATTATCCACGATTCCTTAATATTATCAAAGATCTAGTGTTCATATTTCCTTGATTGCCATAATATATAATTGAGCTTCTTTGTTTAAATCAGGGTTCTTGGCTGATGTATCACTTAAGATTCTCTGATCTTTATCTTCCTACTCAGTCTCTCTTTTGAGGAGGGTATTTATATTGAAATATAGTTGATTTACTCCCCTGGTGGTTCAGCAGTAAAGAATCCGCCTACAATGCAGGAGACACGGGAGGCTTGGGTTCAATCCCTGGGTCGGGAAGATCCCCTGGAGGAGGGCAGGGCAACCCACTCCAGTATTCTTGCCTGGAGAGTCCCATGGAAAGAAGAGCTGGTGTTCTGTAGTCCATAGGGTGGCAAAGAGTCAGACGCGATGGAAGAGACTGAGTATGCATGAGCACATAGCCGATTTATAATGTTACATTTGTTTCAGTTATACAATACAGTGAATCAGTATTTTTACAGATTATACTCCATTTTATTATGAAATAATGACTATTTTTTCTGTGCTGTACAATACATCCTTGGGGTTTATTTACTTCATACATAGTAGTTTTTTAATTTCAATTTTTTAAATTCTGAAAGTATGATAACACATTTACAGGAGACTTGGAAAATACACTGTATATTACAATTATTTTTTAAGGAGATAAATTAAGATTTTTAGTTGGAGTTTTAGTATCAAACTCTCAGAAATTAATAGAATGAATATGTAGAGAAATAGAATGATATACTAGACCTGAAAAACACTATGAACCAATTCAATATAATTAAGATTTATACAATTTTTACACAACAGTAGGACACAAATTCTATTCAAGTTCCCATAGACTGTAAATTGGGAGACTCTGGAACTTATCCAAGGACATAAAACAACGTGCAAAAATTTCATGGTCTTAAAGGTATCGAAATCACACAGGGTCTGTTCTCTTATCACAGTGGAATTACGTTAGAAACCAACATAAAAAGATATTTGAAAATAACCCACATCTTTTCAAGTGCAATGTGACATTTACTAAGAGAGTTACTCAGTCTCTCTCTATTTTCTTGATAAAGGATATAAATCGGAAAATATTTCTTAAAGTTAACCTTTACTGTAGGTAAGCTGCAGTTGCAGGTATGGTGCAAATTCAAACTGAAATAGTATTTAAAAGCATCCATTGGCAGAGTTCTCTAATTTACCACGGCAGATTTGAACTATAATAACTGAAGAAGGTAAATCTATTACTTTGCAGACAAAGTATAAATATGTATGTTACACCAGATTACATTAAAATGTCTGTTAGTTTATTTTTCATTACCATTCCTGCTGTCAGTTCCACTTTCTCATTCACCTTAGTTATAGCTTAGTACTTAAAGTATTGAGTGGTCAAAGTTCAAACTCTAGGAGGAATGAAATGGCATTTCTTGGTCTTAAATTCTAATTATGCACCACAGGCTGAATTGTAGCTCTTTTCTCTCAAAATGAGTAGGTTTTCTGTTGATAAATTGGCATCTGTATTAGCGTGCAACCTTAGGGTAACTGACTGCTTACTTTTTAAGTTTTGTTAAACGCATATAGTGTGTTTGTATTTGCTGCATAATTGAGAAGTTTCATTTTTGCCCAAGTATTTTTTATTGTAAAGCTTTTTAGGAATTTGAAATCTTTCATCTTTGGAAAGAAATCTCAAGTTAATATTAAATCTTATTTTCAGTGGTTGAGTACTCAGATCCTGACTGAGGTGGTTTATTTGTAATACACTCTTTGTATCCTTAGGATCCTTAATTTAAAGTATACTGTATTTAATATTTTTAAAACACACAGTGTTTTAAAATACAATGTAATGTTAACTTTTTAATTAACTTCAGTTTTTGGAGTCCTGTATTATTAACTTTAGGTCAGTAGTATAATTTTATACACTATAGAGATTTTGTTGTGTCCTAGCTTTGTATTTTAATGCTTGCTGCGTTCAGTGTAAATGTTTCCTTATTGTTTTGTTTTTACCATGAAGATCAGAATTTGTGAGAAAGAGTTAGATGCAAAGGTTAATTGAGCACCTATACATTTGGCTGTTTAATTAAAATTCAGTTCCTCAGTAAACAGTAGTCACATTTTAGATGCTTAGTAGCTTCAGGTGGCAGTGGCTACTGTATTGGACAGCACAAATACAAGAACAAAATGGCTCTGTCACTGCAGAAAAGTCTTTTGAATAGTGCTGCTTTGCAGTGAGTTAGGTTCTGTCTAGACTCTGGGAATACAGAGATAAACATGACTGACAAGGCAAACACTTAGCTCCTGGTGGGGTTGAGAGATGGCAAACAAATAGCTGATGTCCATCATGTCATCATTAGGAAGAAAGATGAAAGTGGGTAAGAGAGAAGATGTAATGAAACAGTGTGCGGGGAGGTACCTGTTAACTAGGTGGTCAGGAAATGCCTTCTTAATATTTGCATGTCAGTGAATGAAGAGAAGGAGCAAGTCTTGTGAAGACCTGTAGGAAGACCCTTCTAGGCACAGGGAACAGCAAGTGCAAAACCCTGAAGTGAGAACAGATTGGACATACTTGAGGAATGGCAGCAAGTCATGTGCAAGTGAGGTCCTGGGAGAATGGTGGGTGATGAGGGGGGACATGACGGACAGTAGCCACATCATGTGGTACCTTGTGGTCTGTGGTAAAGACTTAGAATTTTAACCTGAGTGTGGTGAAAAGACATTGGAGGGTTTTGAGCAGAGGAGTGGCATGATCTAAATTATGTTTATTTAACTTTAATATGCCAGATTTACAAATAAAACAGTTAAAAACCCCCATGCCCTCATTCTCCAACTCTAGCAAAATGGGCCCAACTGAGATCATTGATCCCATGGATGACCTGTCCTTCCTTTATATATATTATCTCCTTTATCCTTCCCTGTAATATTGTGAAGTAGGATTTGTGTTTTAAAAGATCACCCTGGCTGCCGTGTAGAGAGTTAAGTTTAGGGGGGCAAGAGGAAAAGCATGAGGGCCTTTGGGAGCCTGAGACAGCAGTCTTAAGTGAGAGGTGATGGTGGCTTGGAGTCGAATGGCAAGTGATGGTTGAAGTGATGAGAAGCAGCCAGATTCTGGTGAAACCAGCAGGAATGCTGGTGTATGTAGTTAAGGAAAGAGAAGCAGGGGTGATGCCTGTACTGTGGTCCAGATGATGATGTGACTGCCCATAGGAGAGTTCAGTTTATTCATGTTAAGTTTAAGATACCTAGTAGAAGTCCAGAGGTTGTCAAGGACACATTTTTAGGTTAAGAAAAAGAGGAAAACCCAGTGAAGGTAACTAAGGAGATATGCTGCAATAGCTAGCTGTTGATTTATGGTCTGAGTTTGGCCTCCAGGTTTGCTAGAGCTGGAGCTAGCTATTGTAGTGTCTCATGTCCCATATCCCAAGCAACCCGTCAGCCACTGGCAGACTGGAATGATTGGTCCTCTGGATAGTAGGGAATCAGGGTTTCAGGTAGGAGAACATGATACATTGAAGAATACTGCTGAAGAATTTAGACAAACACATTGATTTGTGAAGGTATTAAATGTCTTTAATGAGCAATAGAATTTCTAGAGAATATAGTTACTCTTAAATGGAACACTAAGTAGAAGATTTTCTTGTATACTTTATAAATATTGCATTAGTAGTTCAAAATCAGAATTTTATTAAATTTTACTTTCTCCCTTTTTTTCTCATTTTAAGTAGATGAAATGCATGTAAAAATGAAAGCACCAAAAAGAACTGTGGGTGAAATTTGGATGGCCTAACAGTTTATTCAGATTTTAAGATTTATTTACATATTATATCATTAGCAAAAGGTGTGTTATAAGGGTAAATTTGTAAGTGAATATTGACAAGTTGTTAAGTTTCTGCTTAAAGTCTTCTTTGCTATTTTAAGTTATTGTTTCTTACAGATTTTCTAATCTGTGCTTATTTTACTAGGAGTCATGGCTTTGAAAGAATTACCTTACTGATTTCAAACACCATTTTAGGAGTAATTTTCCATATGCCTTAAAAGAAATAACCAAGGAAAAAAAGGAAAGGGACAAATAAAAGATATTGCCATTCTCATCCACTGTTTAACCTGACATTTTCAGAAAACAGTCTCACACTGAACTTTGTACACTGCAAGTAGTTGTTATCTAGACTGTGACGTAAAGATAAAAGCTGTAGTATCTGATCTTAAACAAGTCACTTTAAGCCCTGGACTTCCAATTTTACTTAGTTTTTATTTTTATTTTTAATCTGTGAAGTGAATGTTTTGTGCTAAATGAGTGTCAGTTATCAAATTGTATAGATAAGAATTTAATAAAAATTTGCTTAGAGTGGATAGTTTGTTTGTGAGAGGCACTGTGTAATTACTGAATCTTTGAGAGCATAACATCACTAGTTTCTGCTCTCATTTATATACACAAGGAAGCGTAATGTAACTGTTATCAGTATCCTGATGGAAGAGGGATAATTGAAGAAAAGCAAGTCTCTTTTTTAAAATAAGTGAAAAGAACAAATTATGGATGAAGTTTCACTGGAAAAGTGTAAGCCTGGAAGTTATTTGAAATGTTTACCTGAAGTAAGAGCAGATAAACGTAAAAACAAATTACCAAATAAAACTTGACAAGCAGATACAGATACTCAAGGTGCAATTCCCCAAATGAGCAAACGCTTGAACAGATTTTAAAGTCTTTGTCAGAAGGTTCTTAAACTTATCAAAAGGAAGAAACTACTTGGAGAATCAGTGAGGCTCTTTGGGCAGAGTTCAGAGGATATGCTCAGAAGTGATAAGTATGTTGTAGGCAGATAAACTTCATTCACTGAAGTTTTTTGGTCTCTCACTGTAAGTAAAGTATTATGACAGATAATTAGATGCCCTAAGGTATATTCTTTGATCTCTTAAGTGATTCATAAATTGCAAAAATCAATACAAAATCTTAAAATTGATAAAAATGTGTGTCAGACTCTAGTCATGAGATGGAAATCATATCAGTGATTTTCACAGAGAATTTAATACAACTAGGCATTTCCACTTAATAGTGGAAAGACAAAAGGGAACAGCAAGGTCTTGTCAGAAGCCACCACTGCCTCCTGACCGGAGAGCAAAGAGAAGAGGGCAAGTGGCTGGAAAGAAAGGCTGCAGCCCAAACTCAGGCCTCGAGGAAGGGGTTTGCACTCAGCTGGGACTAATGTCTTTGGGATCAGGAGAGGGGCCCAGTGGGGTAAGGGTACAGGGCTCAGCGAAGAGGGTTCTGCTGGCTGGCGCTGGTGTTCTAGGGGCACGGTGATACTGGTTCTGTGTCAGGAAGATACAGACTGGAACCAACTCTGGCTGCTAGAATGAACTTCTGCTGGCCTGAAGAGTGGTTGGGTTGCACTGGTGGCAAAAGGAAGCAAAAAATAGGACTAGGAAGCAAACAGAAAGTGCCGCATTTTCCTCCTCCAGCTTTCTGGTCTCAAGTACCCCTTGACTTCCAGGTGGCTCAGTGGTGGAGAGCCCTCCTGCCAGTGCAGGGACAGATTTCAATCCCTGGGTTGGTAAGATCTGCTGGAGAAGGAAATGACTACCCATTCCAGTATTCTTGCCTAGAATATCCCATGGAAATAGGTGCCTGGCGGGCTGTAGTCCACGGGGTTGCTGAAGAGTCTGACACAGCTTAGTGACTAAACAATAACAAGCACTTTATTGGCAGAGCCTAACAAGAAGCAAACTGTAAAGGAGAAAATGTGACTCACCCCCAGGATCACAAAGTAAGAGCGTGGAAGGGTAGTTTTAAGGCTGAGAAACAAAAGCTCAATAACTTGCAGGAAGAAAAATGAATCTACATCTTTCACACAAGGCATATTTAAGTGTCATTAGAACTTTATAGTCAAGAAATGCTATAGGAATTAATAGGAGAAGACAGATCCTTGTTAGGATAAACAGACAAGGCAGTGTTGAAGAGTAGTGTTTTAATGTGAATGTGATTTTAGCAGGCAGAAGTGAAGTGAGGGATGATTGCAGTAATGGAAGGAGATATTATAGGGTATGAGAAAGCTATAAAATTGCATAATGGAGGACATGGGACAGACCTGGATCAAATTGGTTTCTACTGATGACTAACTTTAATGGTGAAAGTCATTTTTTGTCTCTGACTCTCATTTCTCTTTCATCCTTGATCCTTTAGGCATTGAAGACTATTATTGGTTGGATCAAAACCATGTTTTAGGACCATTAATTTAGAGTTTCTGGAGTTGGAGGTGACAGAGAATCAAATATGGAGATACTTTCTTGAGCAAGTAAGTTGTTACTTGCTCCAGATACAGTTTTCTTATTAACACAGAAGTTTTTAATCAGGTCCATGGATAAGGTTGAGAATATCCTTCAATGCGTGAATATAATTACATGTGATTTTTATGTTGTCAAGGAAGAGGTTTCAGGTGTAATTTTCATCAAAATGAGATTAAATAAAAGGATGTTTGGAATTTGGTAGACCATTAAATGTAAGTAAACTACTCAAGAGCATATGGGTGTACTGTCATTATTCACTTTATTGGGCACTTAATATGTTGAAGGCACTTAGGAAAAAGAATGTAGGGTAATAAAAGTATATCAGTATAGTAGGGAGCTGGTCCTGCTCTTTCATGGGGGGCATAGGTCCTAGGGAGGGCTGCCTGCCTAGGTAGTGATTTGTGCTAAGATATAGAAGGTGAAAAAGGAGTTAACGATGAAGACACTGAGGTGGTGAAATTGTGGCATTTTTAACAAAAGTGGATTGACAGTATTACCATAAATTTCCCTAGTGATTTGTTTTGAGGGTCCGCAGGCTGCTCTTGAACTTCCATAAGGAAGCGTGTTGAATATTTCTCAGATAGCCTTTGGAGGCTATCTATTAAATTCACAGATTCAAGTTAGAGGAGCCAATGTGGCCTAAGCTGGTGGTCTTCAATTTTGACCTGATGTCTAGATTTTTTTTAATCTTGGGTTGAACTGTGGAGTTACAAAAGATATTATTTTCATTGTGGTAAGATGTCCATAGCATAAAAATTAGCATTTTAACCATTTTTAAAGTGTACTGATTGGTGGCATTAAGTACATTTCACATTTTTCATGTTACCAGTCTGAAACTCGGTACACATTAAATAACAGCTTCCTATGCTCTTCTCCCTCCAGGTACTGGGAACCGCTATTGCATTTTTCCCCTTTATTAATTTGACTGTTCTGGTACCATGTATCAGTAGAAACTGAAAACACTGTTTTATCTCTGGCTTAACTTCACTTAGCATGATATCTTTAAGGTTTATTCATGTTGTGGCACTACTAGCATTTCATTAATTTTTTTTTTTTTTTAAATGGAGTTCATTTTTTAGAGCAATTTTAGATTCGTATTAAAATTGAACAGAAAGTACGGAGTCCTCATACACTACTCCTACCCCCATGGATGCACAGCCTCCCTCACGTCAGCGTCCCACACCAGAGTTGTGTATCTGTTGTAAAATACAAACCTCAGTGATACATCATTTACACTGGAGTCCTTGGTTTATGTGAGGGGTCACTCTTCTTGTTGTACAGTCTGAGTTTTGTGTAAAGACATAGTGTCATACATGGTATTTTCACTGATCCAGAAGCAAGTTGCCCTCCAAATACACATTCTGCATCTATGGATTCAGAAAGCCACAATCCATACACATGATACACCATCTGCAGTTGGTTGAATATGTGGAGGCAGAACGGTATGGAGGGTTAACAGTATTCTTCACCACTATGCATCCACAGTTTAAAAGAACATGCCAGTTTCACTTAAAATTGTTCTTAATTAAGTAAAAAATTACTAATCTTATTAAGTCACAATCCTTGAAAACACGTAATTTTAATATTCTGTGTGGTGAAATGGAAAGTGTGCCTGAAGTATTTTGGCTGCATGCCAAAGAATGATGGTTGTCTCGAGGAAATGCACTTGTCATTCTGTTTGTATTTTCTGCAATGGACATGATTTTAATTTAAATGACTAACTATGCTTATTCAGACTTGGGTATTTGTAGATATTTTCTCAGAAATGAAAAAAATAACCCTATCAGTTTCAGGAAAATAGTGTCTGTGCTAGAGATAAAATTTGAACTTTCAAGCAAAAATTAATATTTTTGGAGAACTTGTATCCACCATCTGAGTTTTATCTGTATATTCTATTTTTTTGCTCTTCATTTTTTTCATCTCTCTTCATTAGACTTATTTAGAAGCTGCTAGAGGATTTACACACACACACACAAATACATACATACATACATATATATATATATACATATATATATATATATATATATAATATAAAATGAAGGAGAATATATGTATTCTCCTTTATTTCCAAGGACTGTTTTAACAGAGCACAGTGCTTGAGCTTGGCAGTTTTCTTGTTTGAGCGTACTGACCGTACTGACTGCAACGCTTCGCTCTGTTGGTTCCCACTGCTGTTAGGAAGTCCGCTATGAGTCTGAACTATTGCTACTTTATAAAAGTTACTTCCCTCCCCACCCCCCCCACCTCCCCCATAAGACTTTGCTCCTTGTCTTTTATTTTCTGCTGTTTGACAATGATGTATCCAGGTGTGGTTTTCTTTTTTATTGATTTTCCTTGGAATTCAGTGAGCTTCTTAAATCTGAGATCTTGAGTGAAGTGTCTAAACACATCTGAAAAATTCTCATCTTTAAAATATTAATGCCATTTTTCTCCTTACCTTTAAAGACTAATTGAATGTATATAAGACCCACTTACTGAATTTTTTGTTTCTCTTTGTCTCATTCAAACATACATTTGTTGAATTTGTTTTATTTTTATTTTTCAGTTCTAGAGTTTCTGTCCAGTTATTCCAGCACTGTTTGCAGAAAAAGACTCTTGTTTCTCTTTTGGATTGCTTTGGCTCCTTTGTCTGAAATCATCAGTTGACTGTACTTGTAGGCCTGTCTTGGGGCTCTTCCACTGACCTATGTTTGTCTGTTCGTTCACCAGTTCTGTGCTGTCTTGATTACTGTAGTACAGTAAGCCTTGAAATCGAGTGGTCTGAGTCCTCCAACATTGTTCCGCTTTGGTCTTGTGTTGGGTAGTCTAGTGCTTGCCTTTGTGTGTAAACTTCAGAAATCATTTTGTTGATAACTATAAAGTAACTGGCTGGGGTTTTGATTGGAATTGTGTTGAATCTATAGATCTAGTTGGGAAAAATTGTTGCGTTAACTACTGAGATGATGTATAACTGGGATTGTTTTATGTAAGAGCTCTTTTTACTTCCAGTTCACCGTTACTCTGGCAGGGAGCCCTTACAGGTTCAGCTTGAAGTAGGGATAATATACCAGAGTCCCCATGTTTGTCTGGCTCTGGAGTTTGACTTTTCCCTGTGAGGCCTCTGAAAGGTTAGTTCCGTTTTCCAGGCTTTTCGTTGGAATTGGGTATTTGGTTCCACAGCCCTTGGAACCTGAGTACTGTGATCTTGCTTTATTTTGGGGACCCAGCAATTGTTCATCACCTTGTTACCTCTTGAATGCTTTTGAGTTGTTAAAAACTATTTCATCCAGCTTTTAAAGTTATTTTCAGGACGGGAATCAGTTCTAATTTCCTCCTCTATCATTGCTGAAAATGAGTTTCCCCAGTTTCCTGTCTCCCTCATAGAATTGGTGGTCAGTGTATTTAGACTTTAAAATTTTGTGTAAATTCTTGGAGGAGCGGGATGAATTCTCCCAACTTTTGAATGTCTGTTGACACCTTCCAGACAGTAATAGGTAAGTAGATCTTCAAAAGCTCTACCTGTGGTGAATAAATGATGCAGTTGAGTTTTTGTGTGGTCTGGTTAGTATAAAATGTGCCTTGGTTTTGGGCACTGAACAGTTGGGCAAAGAACCTACCAGTAGTTTTGGGTTTGTAGTATAGATTGCTACTCATCTGTCCCAGTTTTCATTCATTCTCTCTCCGTGATAGAATTCCCAGTTTTTTGCTGGGCTGTGCTGTGCTTACTCACTCACTCAGCCAGGTCCCGACTCTCTGCGACACCATGACTGTAGGCCACCAGGCTCCTCTGTCTATGGGGATTCTCCAGGCAAGAATACTGGAGTGAGTTGCCATGCCCTTCTCCAGGGGATCTTCCCAACCCAGGGATGGAACCCAGGGCTCTCACAATGCGGCCATATTCTTTACCAACTGAGGCACCAGGGAAACCCAAGAATACTGAAGTGGGTGGCCTACCCCTTCTCCAGAGGATCTTTCCAACCCAGGAATCGAACTGGGGTCTCCAGCATTGCAGGCGGATTCTTTACCAGCTCAGCTAAAAGCTCACATACATGTATGCATTTAAGCAGACTTCAAATCCAGCTAATTTTTATTCTTGCTATACATCCCCCTTTCTCCTAGTCTGTACCAGCATTGTTTCTTGAGCTTGTCACGTCTTGCCTGTATTGCTCAAGTAGACATACAACTACTTTTTTGTTTAGAGTCTTGTAACTGATATTTTCTTTTTCATCAGCAGAAATGAAAGAACTTTTCAACTATGTTACTCCTGTGCTTGCAGAATTGATTTTAGTGTCCTTAGTTTTCAACTCTTTGTGATCTGGTCCCATTTGTCATTCCTAACCCTACATTTGATACCCTAATAACACCAAATATTAAAAATTTCCCTCCCCTTGTATTTGTGGTTTCTTACGACTGTGTCCTTTCTCATGCCTAATCCAGGGTTAACTTTCTTTTAAAATAAATTAGTTTCAGGTATTTTTTTAGTTTAATCAACTTTACATGTTTCTGAACATGAGAATAAATAGGCTCTGCTGTTGAATGCAGTGTAGCCTGAAATCTACACTGTGTTTATATAGTGTTTATATATCTAGTGGTTTTTATCCTAAGTTGCAAATTTTGTTTTTCTTAAGATAATCTGTTAGAAAAAGTGATTGTAATATGTGAGTCATAAAATTAAATTGTTTCAGAATTGGGCTTATCTAGACCAGTCTCCTGTTTCACATATAAGGAAATTGTGGCCAGGAGAAATTAGTGATTCTGTCAAGTCAAAATTAGTTAGAAGCAGAATCAAGGTCTGTCGTGAGTTTCATCCTAATATAAATATCTGCTTAACGAAAATCTTCAAGTGTGTTGAAGTTTTCAAGTGTTCTTATCCCTGTAGTACATCTAGGATTACCACACCATGTTTCAAGGGCCTGTAGTTCTTGTGTGAATAGCAACTTGGGTAATGAACTGAGCAGTATGCATTCTTAATTTATGCCTTAACAACTCTGATTCTGTAATGAATGGTTTGCTTACAGTCGCTTTAATATACTTACCTTCTTGACAGTTCATTCTGGGAGGAATAGTTAAGTGTTTAAGTGAAACAGGCATGGTAGATACAACACTTAACAGTTATGTGTGTCTTTGTTTTTAGCATCAAGCATTGCACGATTCTCTCGAATAATGTAGATCACCTTTTACTGAATTTAACACTGTCTGATATCATGGTCTCCCTGGCAAATGCCTCAACTTTGCAGAAGGATTCCAGTTGGATAGAAAGGATAAGGAAATTTGTAACAGAAGCCCTTGAAGATGGGTCTAGGCTAAACAGTAAGCAGCTGAACAGATTGCTTGGTGTCTCCTGGAGGTTAATGCAGATGCAGTCAGACAGAGGTGGGTGTCAATGCTCTGTCCTTACTTAAGAGAGGGGCTCTTACGCATACTGTTAATGTTGAGCATCTAATTTTGAGTTCATACCTGTCAAACATTTCATAGTCATTTACGTTCGAGCCATAAAAGGTAGCCAGCATAATCATGAAGGAATGTCTGCTTGAACCCTGATGGCTGAGAACACCCCCTTTTCGGTGGGTAGGTCCACTCTGAAGCTGATGGGTAGGTTTTCTACTAGATTACATAGTTGGAGTGAAAGAAGGTAAGTTTTATTAATAGGAAATGACATTGAGCCTAAGGATAAAGAAATACTTTTCTGATCTAGTTTGACTAGAAATTGGTGGATCCTTATCTCTTTACCTTTCTTGTAACTTGAAGTTATGTTGCATTAAGTCAGTTTTTAGTGTGACTTACTAATTCTTTTCATTCAAGCAGAACCTTGCTGTTTGGTTCCTGGCTTATCCACCTTTCTAGTATTGTGGTATTTGTTGTCCTTTCCTAGGTTTGTTGTCTCTTAGGAAAATTTGTACTGTAATCTCCGATTGGTTTGACTTTTTTATTAGGCCATTGATGTAGGTTTTTGATGGTAGTCATCAGTTTGTGGCTAAAATATGCTTCCTCATAGGAACAAGGTGCTTCTGTGCTTTTTAGAAGAATTATGGTGCTGGTGAAGAAACATTTTGACTCACATGCAGCTGTTTTCTCTTGTTTCTTAGAGGCTACAGAGTCTCTCATAAAGGCAGTTTATACATTGTATCAGCAGAGAGGCCTTCTCCTTCCAGTTCCGACTTTGTTACTGAAGTTTTTCAGTAAAAGCTATCAAAAAGAAGAACTGAGATCTTACAGAATCCGGTACAGTTCCTTTGTTATTTTGCTTTTCTTTTTCTTACCAGGTTACTTTGTAATCTGTATGAATAAGATGATAGGGTGATTAAATCTTTGGAGAAAATCTTCTTTTTATCCTTTTTGGTTTTATTATTATTTTTTTTTAAATAAAAAGGCATACATAATAGTTTCAGTAACCTTTATACACATAACTGAGAAGGTAAAAGTCTCTTTGAGCATATATTTCCACTTGTCTGCTTAACAGCTAAAGGACAATTATTGGAACCACCTGTAGCAGCCTCAGAATTTTGTTTTGCTTCCCATAAAAATTATGGAGGTTTAACCTCCGGCCCTTAGTGACATATTGGGACACATGGTATAAGAATGAGGGCAGTAGAAGAGGAGAGGTGTACAATAGGTGAAAGAGATTAAAAGGTGCAAACTGAGTTATAAAGTAAATAAGTCATGGGGATATAATATACAGCATAAAGAATATGACCAGTAACTTTTATTAGGACAGGTGGTTACTAGACGTATGGTGACCATTTGCAATGTGTACAGATGTCAGACTATTATGTGATACATACCTGAAACTAACATAATACTGGGTGTCAAAAATGTTTCAATAAATTTTTAAATGGCGGTATCTTAAATAGCAAAAGTGTCCAGCTTGGTTTGGTGCTGTCTGGTGATGCAGACAACACGAAGAGTAGAACTCAGGAATCAGTCTTAGATGTGGTGAGTTTGAGGTTTACTTGGGATAGTCTGGAAGAGATGTTTGGGTGAAAGATAACGGGATCTGTGGTACCTCAGCATACATAGGTAGTTGTTAGAACATATTCAAGTCTTTACTGTGAGTCAGGTGCTTTTCTTAATTTTTCAGTAATTCTCATACTTTTATGTAGGTACTGTTGGTTTCTGCCTTATAGAAGGAAGCTTAGGTTAAATAAGTTGGTGAGTGTCATGCTGTTAAAGGGCAGCCAGACTGAGACTTAAGTTCAAGTCTGGTAGACTCCAAAGGTTGTGTGTAAATCACTGAACTCTTGGGGGACAGCAAAAGTGATTGCCGTGTCCAAGATGAGACATTAGAGAGTGAGCAAGTATGTGCAAGAATGGAAATAACCCAAGTTTGAAGCCACTTAATGTGGGGGCACCCTATACTGAATGCATAAATGACTTAATATAGTAAAACGGTCATTACAAATTAGTGTAAATAGTTCACAAGCTAAGTAGAGCCTGTGTCCTTTAAGATAAAATTACAATGTACATAGTGCCCCAAACTACATAAACTTTTAAAATACAGTGGGTAAAACCTTAGAGAATACTATAGATGAATATAGTATGCCAGTCATCTTATAGGCTCTCAAATGTTTAAATAAATGTGGTGTATTTCCCTTTTCTTTGATGGCCTTAGATACCGTAGTAAAGTGTTATCACGTTGGTTGGCTGGTTTACCACTGCAGCTTGCACATCTCGGCTCCCGAAATCCTGAGCTTTCAACACAGTTTGTTGACATTATCCATACTGCTGCAGCCCGAGCAAATAAAGAGCTACTCAAAAGTTTACAAGTTACTGCTCTCCAAATCTATGGTAAGAGTGTTGTTTACCTGTGTATGTAATAATCGGTCTACCCTGACTTAAGAACAATGTTTCAAAGGGGAGATCTTTAGGTTTTACTTTTCCTTCAAATTATACATTAATTGTACCATGGTAAAATGAATAAAATATCAAACAGTAAATTCATTTTCAATAGTATTACTTAATACAATAGTTTAAGAAAACTAAAGGTTGTAGATGTTTCTTCAGATCTTAAATTATCTTTTAAGCCACGAAATTCACAAATTCAAAACTGATCAGGTATTTTTATAGAATTCTTTTGAAACTTTGATGGCAAATTTTACTTATTTAATCGTTATTGAGATCTTGTACGGCTTTCATATATTAACGTTTCACTCACCCCTGAAACCTTTTCATTCTTTTAGCAAAAATATCAATAAAAATATACATATATGCATATGTATAATTAGTATTTATTATGAGGACACAGTTTATATACCATAAAATTGGCCATTTTACACTGTGCAATTCATTAATTTTTATCATATTCCCAAGATTGTGCGGTAGTCACTATTATCTTATTCCAGAATATTTTTATCACCTCAAAAAGAAACTCTACCATTAGTAGTCCATCCCTATTTCCTCATTTCTTCCTACCTCAGCTCCTGACAACCACTGCTCACCATTTCTGTCTCTCTGTATTTGCCTGTTTTGATCATTTCTCACAGATGACATTTTGTGATGTGGATCTTCTCAGTATGGCTTCCGTCACTTGGCATACTGTTCTTAGGATTTACGAGCATATACGAGTACTGTATTTCTTTTTAATGCTGAGTAACATTCCACTGTTGAATATACACCACTTTATGTTTACCCATTTATTAAATGACAAACGTTGGTTTGTGTCTACCTTTTGTGTGTGGTATTTAAAAATCTGTATTTTTCAGTATTGCTTATATATAGGACTGTGTGTGTATACTCAGATAAGTCTTTGGTTTTAAATTCAGTTCAGTTTAGTTGCTCAGTCGTGTCCAACTCTTTGCAACCCCATGAACTGCAGCATGCCAGACCTCCCTGTCCATCACCAACTCCTGGAGCCCAACTAAACCCATGTCCATGAAGTCGGTGATGCCATCCAAGCATCTCATCCTCTGTTGTCCCCTTCTGCTCCTGCCTTCAATCTTTCCCAGCATCGGGATCTTTTCCAACGAGTCAACTCTTTGCATCAGGTGGCCAAAGTATTGGAGTTTCAGCTTCAGCATCAGTCCTTCCAATGAACACCCAGGACTGATCTCCTTTAGGGTGGACAGGTTGGATCTCCTTGCAGTCCAAGGGACTCTTAAGAGTCTTCTCCAACACCACAGTTCAAAAGCATCAATTGTTCTGCGTTCAGCTTTCTTCACAGTCTAACTCTCACATCCATACATGACCACTGGAAAAACCATAGCCTTGACTAGACAGACCTTTGTTGACAAAGTAATGTCTCTGCTTTTTAATATGCTATCTGAGTTGGTCCTAACTTTCCTTCCAAGGAGTAAGCATCTTTTAATTTCATGGCTGCAGTCACCATCTGCAGTGACTTTGGAGCCCAGAAAAATAAAGTCAGCCACTGTTTCCACTGTTTCCCCATCTATTAGCCATGAAGTGATGGGGCCGGATTAGGTTGATATTATAATTGTCCCTGTTTGGCAAAAGTGCTTGTTTTTTTTTTTTTTTTTTTTTTTACTGTTTTGCTTTGTTTCTAATACCTTTAACTCCATCAGTTATTATTTCAAATAACACATTTGAATATTATGAAATCGAGTGTTAAATGTTATCTTTAAATAATGATTGTATTTAGTATTACTCTAGGCAGTACCTTAAGCCATACATATATTTTTTTTTTCATGTAGTTGATATGTTAGAATTCAACATAGCACAGTGAAAATGGTCAGTCTGCTTTATTAATTCTTGTTTGTATATCTTTTAAAATTTAACTTGTCTTCCTGCCTCACTAGATCCACAAGAAGGCACAGTGGTGGTTCTGTCAGCAGAGTCTCAGCAGCTTTTGGTCCAGCTTGTGTATTTTCTACCCAGTCTGCCTGCTGACTTGCTTTCTCGGTTAAGCTGCTGCTGTATTATGGGAAGACTCAGTGCAAATTTGGCTGCCATGCTTATCGGGATACTGCACATGAGGTAGCATGCTAAAGTGAGCTGTATTTCAAGTGTATAATCTTCTCCCTCACCCTTCCCCTGTCACTGGCAGTTTATGAACTGACTTTTTAAAATGCAGCCCCTCCCTTCATTTGCTCTTAAAACAGCAGTTAAAACTGTTGATGATACTGGGAAGGAGGAAGGTCACTGGGGCAAGACTGTTCCAGGTGGTTTGCTTAGCGGTTTGCATTGTCATGGTTGCAGTCACTAAGTCCATGGGCTGTAGTCCACCAGGCGCCTCTGCCCATGGGATTTTCCAGGCAAGGATACTGGAGTGGGTTGCTGTTTCTTTTTCCAGGGGATCCTCCTGACCCAGGGATTGAATCTTGTTCTGCTACACCACAGGTGGATTCTTTACCGCTGAACCATCAGGTAGAAACATACAGTGATTTGTGTAGGTGCATTGAAACAAGGGTTAAGATTATCAGAAGTGTGTAGCCATAGTAAGGATTCAGTGACGGATGAGAGTGCTGTGTTTTAAAACTTCTGGTGTTATGAAATTGTAATACAGGTCTTTCTTTTTGGAAGGGAGCTCAGTTCAATGTAGGTGGTGAAATAAAAGCTTGCGGACTCAGACAGGGAATCATTAAAATATCTGTGGGTGGGTAGGTGGGTGTGTGTGTGTGTGGCAAAATATACATAACCTAAAACTTCCCATTTTAACCAGTTTTAGGTATACAGTGAGAATTGTTTGGGGCATTAAGTACATTCACACTGTTGTGCGACTGCTACCACTATTCATCTCCAGCACTGTCATCGTTGCAGACTGAAACTCTGTACTGATTATTTCCCCTTCTCCCAGCCCTTGTTTACCACTATTTTGTCTTCATGATTTTGATATATTCATCTGTTAATAGATACTCGGTTGTTCTGCCTTTTGGCTGTTACAAATAATGCAGCTATAAACATTGGTGTGCAGACACCTGTTTGAATCCTTTTAATTCTTTTGGCTGTATACCCAGAAGTAGAATTGCTGAATCGTATGTTAATTTTCTGTTTAATTTTTCAAGGAGCTACTTTCCAGAATGTGACTGTGGTGTTTTACTCTCAAAGGTCTTAAAACTAATAATGTTTCATGTTGCTAGTGTTCAAAGTATCCTTTAAAATGTAATGTTTGTATCAGGCATAGTACTTTCATATTCAGCCATTTGTTACTGATTGTGGCTCAAGGCCAGGGTCTGATACAGTTTTAGGCAGGAGTTGAATCTGGGTTGTACCTGAAAAATTTAAAAACTAGCTTCTTTGTGGCTTCTTGTGCAGACCCTCTGCCCCAATTAAACAGGAGTGGCTCGCTTTATTAGTAGACTTTCTTTAGCTTTGTTTGCCAGTCTCTTCGTACCAGGATAAGACGTATGTTTGAATGTTGTCGCCCAAATTGTGCTTCATAACTGATAATTACTTTTTCCTTTTAGCAAAAGAGAGCTGTTTGCAATATGTTGTCTATATATGAAACCCCTCTTTGTCTAGTTCAGTACTAAATGCCAGGTCTTTAAGAAATACAATTTAACTTAAGTGGTTTTATGACTGTTAACTTCCAGTAGAGGGCACTCATTTCCCATGATAGAACTTGTGGAGGATCTGTTTTGGCATTCATTTAAAAGTGACTTTTGAACACCTCTTAAAATTAATTCTCTTTAGAACTTGTATTTAGTATCTTTTTTGGCATTAATTACGATTGACTTGTGCTCAATAACTTTGGTCAAGGATTTTTTCACAAGTCTTTTTTTACATTTTTTTGTGGGTTTGTGGTGAGTACTGAGAAAATATTAATTTACAAGTAATGGTAATAGAAGTTTATAATCATCAAAAGCAAGTTGTCATGTAGTTAAAAGTGTACCAAGTTAAACTTTGCCTTTTAGCATTTGCACAGAGTCTTAGTAGACTTCTCTTTCTGTAGATGTATTGTCCCTATTCAAACTAATCTCTTTAAAAATTAAAACAAGATGGGGCCTTTTCAACTTTCCCAGGCCAGTGGTATTATCATTGCATCACTTTTCCTAGATTTAGAATTGAAGAATAATGTTCGGTTATTCTTAAGGAATGATGTTCTTCTAAGGAATACCGTTCCTTAGACATCACCTGGGTTATTTCACGTCTTTGGTTTTCCCCTCCGTCCTTGATGGTGACGGTAAACCAGCTAGCTTTCTCACTGTCTCCCACCTGCACCGTTCACCTGAGGCATCCCACTCCTCAGCTCCGTCTGTGCCAAGGACTGTTGGCAGGCTCCTTTTCCTGAAATATTCCTTCAATAATTTCTGATTCTCATCTGCTATATTAATTGGGCTCTGCGGTCTAGTTCACTCTGGGTGTTAGCGTTCTGACACTGTTGTCTCCAGCAGGGGAAGTTCATGGGAGAGCAGGTCACCACCAGACCATCTCCGTTTGTTCAGTGTGTGAAAAACCCATCACCTTAGAGTTGTTGGTGTTTAGTTTGTCTTAAAAACTGTACTTAGAATTGCTGTTCCTGCCTTTTTCACTATTCACTTAGAGGGTTTTTGAGTTTTTCCTCTCCATCTACCTGTGGTGTTCTGCTGACCGTTACTCTTCTTGCCCTCTCTGCCCCTAGTTCATTTACAGCTGGTTTGGGGAACATGAGACATGCATGTGGAAACGTAGTCTATGCTGTTAGATAAAAATACCAGAGAAGGGAGAAATTACTGAGAAATTCAGCCTGGTTTTGAAGCAGGGTGAATATGTGAGCTGGCCTGCCAGGAGCAGGTCTGGTTTGCTTCTGTTGTCCAAGCATAATTGATATAGCATCCCTTCTAGTCTCAGAACTGTTCTGGTGTGGCCAGTATGTGTGGTCATTGTAGTTTTAAGGACAGAGTGATACATTGCTTGTCTTTTGTCCAAACTAGATTTTTAAATGGATTTGCTACTCTTTTTAGCCACTGGACAGCACAGTGTTCACTGGGTATAAGAGGATATTAGCTTCTTTTCTAATCACCCATTTTGTACTCATTTCCATTGAGCATCTCTGACTTTTTATAACCTCTTAGCTTGTGATATTCTCTCCCATAGCCCTTTAAGCAAAGAGAAGTCCTTTAAGTAGAAGTGATTCGGAAAAATGTTGCCATTATTTTTAACTCCCCAACTTTTAAGAATGTTAATAAATACAGTTGTTTCAGTGGTTAAAAAAAAAAGTGCTTCTCATTGAATTAGAAACTCCTTATTTTGTCTTGACATTTATTCAGATTTCTATTATAAAAGTTTGTCCCAAAAAAAAAATTTGTCACAAAAAGCTATCCAAAAAGATAGCTTTTTGGATCTGATTATTCTCAGCTTTTTGTTTTTTTGCTGTATTCATGGCTGACATTTGCTGTATTCCTTCTTAGTCTTACCTTGAGGAGAGTTTTTAAAGGTATCACTGGAAACTGATCTCATAGCAGGAACCAGATAATCTTCATTTAATGAGAAGCTGCTTTATGTTTAGCTATTCCCTTAAGTCCACTACCAATACTTTAGCTGCAGTATTGTGACGTAGACTAGTTATAAAGCCTCGCAAAGTATAGGAGTGCATAGTTATTGCAGAGTGGCTTTAAATTGAAGTATTCTTTACCTAGTTAAGATGCTTTGGTTTAGGTAGGAAGCAGGAGCTTGTTTAAACTTAGCTCATTCATATAAACAAGGTAAGACTTTTTTTTTTTTTTTAATGAAGATGAGGTAGTAAATACATAGCAGCTGAACCTACTACTGAAAAGCAGAACTTCACCTTGGCTCCTTGAAACTGAGTTTTGAGTGGTGTGGAAAAATTTTCCAGTTGTACCATATAAGTGGGCTGGTTATGCTTTTCAAGGAAACTTTACATAAACATATGTTAGAAATTATATTTTCCATATTACGATACTTGAACCCCCTTACATGTAAAGATGATACATGCTACGGATTTTTGACTGAGCTCTTAAATTATACTTGTATTCCATAAAGAATAGTCATATATTCTGTGCTTTATTCCTGAGTCTTCAATTTGGTCACTTCTAGTACTAGGTCTCCATTGTTTATTGTAGATCATCATTTTCTGGATGGAAGTCTTCAGTGAAAGAATGGAATGGAAGTGATCAGTTAAACATCAGTAATGAGGACTATTTCAGCTTCTTATTTTCAACACTTACAGGTAACTGCCCTGATCCACCAAGTTAAGGAAAGGAAAAGAACCTAGTATGAAAATTCTCCTGAGATTTACTGTCTTACCTGTTTGGGTCTAAGTTTTGGACCTCACTGCATAGCTTAATAAGATGGGGAACAGAATATCCATTTTAAGCATGTTTAACATGTTCGGTGTGTTAGGAAAAACATCACATTTTAATTAGCCATATTTTGCTTTCCATTGATGTCAGAGAAAAATTAGTAAAATGAGTCTTGATGTGTTAGATTAGTAAGTATTATTACTGTTGTTTTAAATGATCATACTCTCTTTGGTAGTTTTGTTTTGTAACTGGATGATAAAGATGACAGTGTTTGAAATTTTCTGAAGACTTAAAATTGAGAGACTTATTGAAATATGTTGTCAGAATCCAAAAAGAGCTTGAAAAGTTCTGATAAGGAGCTGAATGTAGCAAGATAAATATTATATAAAAGAAACAAGTAACAAGTAGACTTGTACATGTTTGTTTGATAGTTTTGGATGTATGCGTTTGAGATGGATGTGAGGGCTTTATGTTTTAATTAGTAGTACCTGTCAAAGGGTTTAGTGGTTTTAGGAAACTCATTAGGAATCAGCCAGGAGTGTGATATGGCTTCCCAACTAGATGATGGCTCTTTAGGGCATGTTCATGGAAGTACAGTGATCTGAAAACATCAAAGCAGGTAGCTAGGGTCAGACCACATTGTGCTCGTATTCTGATCATTCTAAGAGCTGTCTTTCAGGAGGGACTTGGGCAAGTTGTTTGTATAGGTCAGACTAGGTGTAATAGAGGTGGTAAGAGAATCAGAAATCTTATTATATGGAATAGGTAGAAGGAAGTACACAGTAATTGTTGAAGAAATAGACTTAGGGGGGATGGAATAGTTTTAAGACACTTGAAAGGCTATTATGTAAGAATACAGAGTTTGGTATATGTATGAAGGAGCATATTGTTTTTCTTGTTCATTTGCTTTTTTAAACCTGACATTAATTAGAATGATTATGTCTTTCACACTTATTTAAGTATAAAGGTGGCAAAGCCCTCAGTTTAAGGGATATAATATTGTTTCTTGATGTATTACACATTTGATTCAGGTCAAATCTTTGTGTACATAATTATATGAATTTTACTACATCGCTGGCATTTCATTTTTTAAAATAATACATAAAGTACAGAAATTCAGAGAAAATAGCTTGTTAGCTTGAAGAATTTAACTTGAAGATACATGTCTATTTTTTAAAAATTACTTAAGAATGTTACTTGCTTTGTGATTTATTTTAAATTGGATTTCTTTATACTCAAATTAGGGTTTTCAAAAGAGGAACTGACTTGGCTTCAGAGCCTTTGAGGAGTGCCCCATGTCATCCAGACGCAGCTTTCTCCCGTGCTACTTTACCTCACTGACTTGGATCAGTTTTCACACCATTGGGACATAACAGAGGTAATGGTCCATTTGGAAAGGCATGGAAGATTGTTAGAATTCAGTTCATCCACCGCCAATAGTTACTGTGTGCTAGCGTTGCCTTGTGTAAGATGTTTCTAGAGGTTGAGAGCAGTATAAAGCACAGTCCCTGTTCTGAAAGTGCGTGTGACCCTTGGATAGGCGATGTGGATTCCTGAAAGAAGAGTTTTCATAAAGTTATGCCACTAGAATAGAATAAATTAGCAGTTTGAATGATAGAGACACATTTATTTTCTTTTTGCCTAGTATAGGGTAAAAGGAAAAAGAGGAAAGACTTCATGGAAAAGGAAGAATTTTACGTAGATACTGAAGGATTAATAAGAGTTAAGTAGGATTTTGTATCCTTGAAGGTGGGTTTTTCTAAACAGAAATAATTATTTGGAAGCTCCTTTGGTTTTAAAGAATTAGTATGTAGTTTATCAAAGTTACATTTTAAACCCCAAATTTCCCTTAAATTTTAAAGTTCAACTTAACAAATCTTTTTAGATACATATAGTAAGTTTAGGGAATCATTTTAAAAGGAGACTTAAACTATATTGCATCCCTTTTACATACATATTTAAAACTTTAAAAAACTGTTTAAATAACTTAATATATTCACTATTTGGTAAGTAGTTCAGTTTTCAGACAAACCTTCACAAATGTTATGGTAAATCTTAAAACATTTAATAAACTTACAAGCATGGTACATATTAATATCTTAAGTTTCAGTACTATTTATAGTGAAATTCAAATTAAAATTACAAGTCTAGGTTAGCTGTTAATTCTGTTTTAAATTGAAATTATAGGGCTGATATTTTACGCTAATAGTCAGAATTGTTTTACGTTACAAATATATAAATATGTAAAGCATCATAAATACTGGTACTAAGGATTTGAGTCTGTAAGATATTTATATATTAGTTAATTTCTTTTATTTATTTCTTCAGTTTCTTTCCTTGCATTGAAAGGTACTTGCCCAGTAGAATTGTAGTTGTGTCATTCCAAATAATGTTGGTTGGAACCTTTCTTGCACATTCCGAGGTTGTGTTCTGTGCTAGCATTTTTTTTTTTTTTTAATGATTCATAAGGTTTTGGTTGGGGCACTGAAGTCCTTGGGAACTTCTTTCCTTGTAACTCGTAATTGCTCGGCCATAGCCTTTCCAAACAAAAGATAACCTTTGTAAGTGTTCTCAACAGGGTCGTCTCTAGAACCTGAATCTGTTTTATTGCTGTACCAATTGATTTTATTCAGCTGATCTATTGACGACTTCTTTCATTCTTTTCCAGAATACTCTTTACATTCTTCCTGTATCTTAGGGCTACACCTTTTGTAGACATTTAACACATTTCTCTCATGGTTTTGTTTGACTGTGATCACAATACTTGGGTCATGCCAGGGACACTTTCTTCTCTGTATCACCTAGTGCCTAACTATGTTCATATATTGGCTTTCAAAAAATAGTGGATTAGAAACAATGAAAACTAAGGAGTTGGGTAACCAACCTGCATATTTAATATCTGGCATTTTATCTTAATCCATAGTACATGCAGAGAGTGAAGCCTTGCACACTGCTGGATTTGAAGGGTTGGGTTTAGTGTCAGTAAGTGTTCTGTAAGCTTGTTTCTGATGTTTTTAAACTACCTCATGCATGGATTGGGGAAAGCGTGGTATGGGGATTGATCAGTGGGCCCCAGATTCCAGACAGAGACTTGTTAAGTGTCTAGTTTGATAACTTGAACAACTCCAATAATCTCTCTCTGACAATTTTAATTTTTCTGAATCACGTCATCTGTGTAAAGACACAGATGTCGTGAAAATGTGATTGGTTATATTTCTGAGTGTACATTGGCAAGAACATGTATTAAACTTCAAGGATGCTGTCTTTGAAATGTTAAGACATAAATTAGGAAAAATCTGAAAGTTTCTTTCTTAGCTTTTGAAGTTAAATGAAGATTCCAGTTCTATTTTCGATAAAATTTGCCTTTAAGTTGGCCTTATCACATGAAATTATTTGAAATATATGTAGTTTTTGACAGCCTTAGTGTAAAAATTGATTTTTTATTATTATTTCATTTGGAAAAGTTACTAGTCAATGGCGTGAGTTTGCTTAGTTTGTTCTATCTGCTTAGTCTGAAGTGTTGTTTTTTTTTTTTTTTAAATCGGACCTTTTTTTTTCTGAGTAGATTTTCTTCACACAGTATAATTTATTTACTTACCTACTTAACACATTTAAGAATTTACTTATGTATATACGGCAGTATGAGGTCTTCACCATGTACAGGCTTTCTCCAGTTGCAGCAAGTGGGGATTACTATCTGGGGCTGCTCTTCAGCTGTGGGACGCGGGCCCCTCTCTGCGGCGGCTCCTCTTGTTGCAGAGCATGGGCTCGAGGGCTTCGTTAGTTCTGGCACACAGGCTTAGCTGCCCTGTGGAACCTCCCCAGACCAGGGATTGAACCTGTATCCCCTACTGGGTGGCATATTCTGGACCACTGGACCACTAGGAAAGTCCCACAGGACAGTGTAGAAGAACAGAAGGATAACAGTAAAAGTGTCCGTCCAGTCTCTGTCTGCCAGCCAGCCGTGTCCCTTCCTTAGTTTCTAAATGTATTCTTTTGGATAACTTCTGTGTCTTCACAAATGATTATATATATATTCTTTTGGCTTCTCCTTTTATAGACACAACATACTCTGATTTGGACCTTGCAGTTTTCATTTAGTATCTTCATGATCATTTCTTCCAAACACTGAAAGAAGAATTGTATGATCTTGCCATTAATGATGGAAATAGTAGTTAAAAGGGAAAAGGAATCTTTGGACAGAGATATCATTCCCAAATGGAAGTGTCTTTTCCAGAGCCAGTGCAAGGTTTTAAGGTTAATTTTAATTGTCATTTATAAAATTTTGAATGGTTTGAAAAGACTACTTTGTAACTAAATTCTGAAGAATAATAATAAAACATTACTCTAGTTTAAGAAATAGAACATTTTTCTTCGTTTTTGAAACCTCTGATTTTATTAACAGTTTTATGTGTGTGACATTTCTGTATAAAATTAGGTAGAAAATACTTCAGTGTAGAAATTAAGTGTACAAAATCTTGTTAAAATTTTTTATATTTTTAAAAAACTCTCAATTTCCACACTGTAGCAAACTGCCATGCCTGTTCTGGAGTTGTGCACTTATGAAGTCAGGATTCTGATGTACGCAAATTTCAGTTAACACTAGTTGCAAAAGTGAAGACTCCCTGTATATATGTATGTTTGTGTGTCTCTGTTTGTATTTTTGTTTACTTTTGTTTTGAAACAATCTCAGACTTGGAGAAAAATTACAATTGCAGTACAAAGAACTTCTCTTTTCTTAAACTGTTTGACAAAATGCCCATTGTCGATACTTTAGCATACAAGTAGACCGTGTTTTATTGTACCTGCAAATTCAGTTTTTGGAAACTGATGTTCTGCGGCAGCCCTGCACTGAGGGTGTCCGTCATCTTTCCAGTAGCATTTGCACACTCTGGGTCTCTGTGTCAGTTTGGTGATTCTCACAGTATTTCACACTTTTTCATTGTTATTTCTTAGAGTGAGCTGTGATCGGTGACTTTTGATAATACTGTTGTCATTGTTTCGGAGTTTGTAATTAATTGTAACCATGAACCGTGCCCACAGGAGATAGTGCAGTGATCTTAGTAAAATATGTGTGTTCTGACTGCCCCACCAGCCAGCCATTCCCTATCTCTCTCCTTCTCCTCAGGTCTCCCTATTCCCTGAGACTCAGCAGTATTGAAATTAGGGCAGCTAATAACCCTGCAGTGGCCTCTGAGTGTATGTGTGTTTGTCACTCAGTTGTATCCAACTCTTTGTGACCCCTGGATTGTAGCTCGCCAGGCTTCTCTGTCCATGGAGTTCTGCAGGTAAGAATACTGGAGTGGGTTGCCATTTCCCTCTCTGGGGGATCCTCCTGACCAAGGGATCAAACCCCAGCCTACTGCATTGGGTCAGATTCTTTACCATCTGAGGCACCAGGTGTTCAAGTGAAAGGAAGAGTTGCGTATCTCTTACTTGAAACCAAAAGCTAGAAATGATTATGAGCTTAGTGAGGAAAGTGTGTTGACAGCCAAGATAGGCTGACAACTAGAACTCTGTGCTGGTTAGTCAAGTTGTGAGTGCAAAAGAAAAGTTCTTGAAAGTAAAAGGGCTGTTTCGTGAACACAGGAATAATAAGAAAGTGAAAAAACCTTATTGATGATGCGGAAAAAGTTTGAATGACCCTTAAGCCAAAGCCAAATCTTGAGCAAACCCTGATGATGATTTAGTCATTAAGTCGCATCTGACTCTCTGCAACCCCAGGGACAGTGGCCTGCCAGGCTCCTATGTCTGTGGGATTCTCCGGACAAGAGTACTGGGAGTGGTTGGCATTTCCTTCTCCAGTGGATCTTCATGACACAGGGATTGAACCCGGGTCTCCCGCATTGAGGGCAGATTTACCGACTGAGCCACAAGGGAAGCCTTAAAACTCTCGTAAGTCTCTTCAGTTCTCTGAAGGCTGAGAGAGGTGAGGAAGCTGCAGAAGAGTTTGAAGGTAGCAGAGACTGATTCATGAGGCTTGAGGGAAGAAGCCATACCCCCAACCTTTGATATTAATGCAAATCCAGCACGGGCTGGTTAGGTTGAGTTGAGAAGCAGTGGTTTGCAAGTGAACATGCCTCGTTTAGGGAGAGATCAATAGCCATACAGGGAGATATGATTAGAAAGAAGAAGAACATCATATGATGCATTTTACTTATCTGAGGCAGGATTGATGGGGTTCTGCTTGAACAAGAGCCTGAGATCTTCAACAGGTTCACAGGAATAGCTGTCCTCTGGCTTTGGAGTCTCAGTTTCTGTCTCCCCATCCTGTAGGCCATAGGGTTTTATTCTAGAATTGTGGACCCAGGCAGATAGACACTTCACTTTTACAGCAGTTGAAGTCACTAGAACAACCTGATATGGCCCTGACAATTTCTCAGACAGCTGGTTTGGACTCCCTTTTTGTTGCCAGGTCTTTACTGATACTTGATCCCCTGACTTTACCTGGGGATTTTTCAAGTCTTCCTGTGGTTTAGGGAGGACCTGTTCTCCATACCGTTGGAGTTCTTGTGGAAACCTTCCCAGGTCAATTATATGTTTTAAGAGTGTATTGGCATCCTCGTCAAAAAACAAACCAGAAGTTAAGAATGGACCTCCATACATCATTTCATAAGGAATTAACAATAGCGGCCGTTTGGGGGATGTCCGTACCCTCATGAGGGCTATGGGTAGCCTATGTGTCCACTTATTATGTGTTTCTTGACATAGCTTAGCCAGAGCCCTTTTAAGAGTCTGAATGGCTTCTCTACATTTCCTGAAGCTTGAGGCATCCAGGATGAGCAGAGCCGGTATTTTATGCCTAAGCATGCGGCTAGGTTCTGGGATATCGTGGCTGTAAATGAGGGCGCATTGTCACTCTGAAGTGACCGAGGCAGCACACACCTAGGCACTATCTCCTTCAGCTGAGCTCTACAGACTTCTGTAGCTCTCTCTGTCTCAGTAGGGAACGCTTCGATCCATCCTGTGAATGTGTCAATAAAGACTAGCAAACAAGAAAACTCTTGGGTCTTTGACATGGCTGTAAATTCTACTTGCCAGTCCGCTCCTGGGTATGATCCCCGATGTTGGACAGGTGTAATTAGAGGAGGTCTGGTTTTTGGGTTATTTTTTAGACAGGTGTCACAATTTTGTGTGACCTGTTTAACAACCTTAGCTAACTGGGGATGGGAGAGAATAGGCTTAAGCAAGATTTCTAGATTATCTTTTCCAAAATGGGCGCTCTTATGTAAGGAGTTAGTAATGTTTTAAACCTGAGAATCAGGGAGTATTATTTGGGCCTGATCAGGCTGAAACCACCCATGTGACCCAATCTCCCAACCCCGCTCAGCATATCGGGAATGTCCCCCTGGGGTAATATCTGGAGTCAGGGTTTCCTTGGGGAAAAGGGGGCAGATAGCAGTGGCAGAGGTAGCTTCCCCGGCAGCTCGTCCTGCCTCTTGATCAGCTTTCCTATTTCCCTGAGCCTCTTTTTCTTGCCCCTTTTGGTGACTCTTGCAGTGGATGACAGCTAATTTTGCAGGAAGTTTGATTGCCTTCAGGAGCCTGAGAATGAGCTCTTTGTGTTTAATAGCAGAGCTTCGGGCACTGAGCATCCCTCTTTCTTCCGAAATTGCTGCACGGGCATGCAGAATGAGGAAAGCATACTTAGAGTCCATACACACATTAATCCTCTTTCCTTCTCCTAAATCCGAAGCTCTTGTCAGGGCAAAAATTTCAGCTTTCTGGGCTGAGGTGTCTGTGGGAAGAGATCCACTTTCCTTAGTTTCTTCCAGGCTCACTACAGCATATCCTGCTTTCCTCTCTCCCTTTTCTACAAAACTGCTGCCATCTGTGTGCCAGTTTTCCTCTGGGTCAGATAAAGGTGTCTCTGATAGGTCCCGGCGAGAAGAGTATAACTCGTCTGTGATTTGTATGCACTGGTGATCCAGAGGGGAGGTAGGGGGATCTGGCAGTAAGGTTGCTGGATTGAAAGTCTGGCAGACCCTCAACTTTATTTCTGGAGTGTCAAGGAGGAGGGCTTGGTATTGGGTGATCCTTCCCCCTGTCATCCACCTGTCCCCTTTCGTTTCCAAGACTGCTTGCACCCGGTGTGGCGTATACACTGTGGCGGGCTGACCCAGGGTCAGCTTAGATGCCTCCATAACCATAAGAGCGGTGGCTGCTACTGCCCGGAGGCAAGTGGGCCACCCTCTGGCCACCTCATCTAGTAATTTTGAGAGATAAGCCACAGGTTGTAATACGGGCCCCATCATCTGCTCTAACACCCCAAGAGCAGTTCCTGTCCTTCCAGAAACATAGAGTCTAAAATGCTTCTCCAGGTTGGGGAGGCCTAAAGCTGGGGCTGTAGTGATGGACTCTTTTAGGGCATTAAAGGCCACCTTGCAGGTCTCATGCCAGTCGAGTGGCTCTTCCTCTTTCCCCCTTAAATTTTCATATAGGGGTCTGGCCAGATTGCCATAATTAGGAATCCAGATCCTGCAAAACCCGGTCCTTCCTAAAAATCCCCTAAGCTGTTCTTTTGTTTGGGGGTACGGGGTATTTATGATGAGGGATCTCCCCTCGGGGTCAGGCATTCTTTTTCTCTCCGTAATTATAAATCCAAGGTATTTTACTTGGGTTAAGCTAATCTGAGCCTACTTGGGGGATACTCGATAACCCTTTTCATACAGGAAAGTTAGCGTTTTAAATAGTGTCCATTTGAGAGCTGGTAAAATCTGGCCTACCTATGAGCAAGTCATCCACATACTGTATTAGACTACTGTTTGTTAAAGTTAATTCCCTTAGTTCTCTTTCCGAGGAAGTCCCGAAGATATGAGGGCTGTCCATAAACCCTTGGGGTAGTCGAGTCCAGTCGAGAGTTGTATGGTCTCTCTTGTTTCCAAGTCCCGCCACTCAAAACCAAAGAGTTTTTGGGATTCAGGATGGAGAGGAATGCAAAAGAAATCACCTTGAAGGTTCAAGACTGAGAAGTACTTGGCATTTCCTGGGACTTGGGATAGGAGGGTATATGGGTTTGGGACTATGGGGTGGATGGGAACCACAGCTTCATTAACAGCTCTTAGATCCTGGACGAATCGGTAAGATCCATCTGGTTTTTGAACGGGCAAGATTGGGGTGTTGCAGGGGGACTCACAGCTGATTCGATTTCCAGTATCTCGGTATTTGTTAACTAATGGTCTAAGACCCTCAAGAGCTACTGGTTTTAAGGGATATTGTCTTTTCCAGGGCTAGGGAGCATTTGGTCTCAGAGAAATCTTTACTGGTGGAACATTTATGGCTAAACCAGGGCTGGAGACATCCCACACCTGGGGATTGACATCATCTAGACAAGGGACAGACTCCTCCTTTTCTACCTCTGACTGTAAATATTCAGACATAGGCAAAGAAAATTATCGACTTCTACCTTAGTGTCCCCAAGTCACTGTGGTTTGGATGCGAAATTATTATTCTCAAAATGGAAAATTTGGAAGCTGCAAACATGAAAAATTTAAAGAGTCACGCAGAGGCTAGTCACTCTAAGCTAACCCCTAAGACATTTATTGACTGATTTCTAGCTTCTCTTCTTTAAACTTTTTTATCTACAGTAATCCTGTGTGTTCCTTTTAGTTAGGGATTCATTTTTAAACTATCCTGACTCTTCCACTACGTTCCAGTTTTGGGTCTGATACCCTTAGAGATGTGCCAAATGCTTCCTGAATACTATAGGACATATTTTATATTTAAAATACTTCCATGTTAATGTAGTGAGTCAAAGATTTTCAGTTTATTTGTTACACATTTCAATGTAAAAGTCAATGTGTGAACTAACATATTCACGACTTGGAAAAGTTGGCTTTTTTTTGCTGTGTGTTTGAACTCCTCACCCGACCAATGGTCATAGAGAGGTCTATTGTTTTTCTAAAATGGTTATAGTGTTGTTTATTTTCTGGTAATTGAATTAGGGTGTGTGTTGCAAAGCCTGTGTTTCTTTTCATTTCATTCCATCTGTTCGGGTTTCTTTCTCTCTCCTGAGTCAGACAGTAATTTCCCATTGGTTGTCCAGTTACCAAGGTTGGTGTCCATGTATCCGTGCTGGTCTCTCCATACATGTCCGGGTGTCCTGTGAAACACTAAGCTTAATTTATTCGGAAATGACCTAGCTGTTCAATACACTCTCATCACTCATTTGAGCAGAGGGAGAGAAATTCAAGTGACAAAACTCCAGAGAAGCTAGTGTCAGAGCGCCCCGGCGTGGCATGCGTGCATGGGGTTGGGGGGAGGGAGGCGGGGCCCGGAGCGTGAATTTCTCAGGTGTCCTCCCACCCTGGGCCTCTCCAGGCCCGCCGCTGCTCAGTGGCCTCCCCCCGCCCCCATCGCTTTGGCTGCTCAGGGCCGGGTGGTCTCTGCAGCTGCCCGGCATCCTGCCCGAGGCCCCCCCACCCACATGCTGTCTTCCAGTCTCTCTCTGAACCCTCGACTCTTTCTGCCTCTGTCTCACCTGTCTTGGGTGCGTGCGAGTGCCTGTCCGTGTTCCTGGCTGTCGCTCTTCCGCTCTCTCAGGAAGGTCCTGTGCTGGGCCCGTGGCGTGGGGGCAGGGCGGGCCTCGGTTTGGGGACAGGGCCGGGCTGAGGCACTCCATGGGGTTTGCACAGCCGGCAGGATGGGCGCCTGGGGCCCCGGCTGGGCTGCCCCTAAGGCCGCAGGAGGCTCTGGGGACCGCGGCCCCGGGCCGACGCCCCCCTCGTCTGAAGCCACGTGACCCTGAGCAGCGAATGGGATGGTGGGGGGCGGGGGGTGGGGGGGCACCGAGACGTCCTCCCCGCTCAAGCCACCCCCCTCCCCAACACCCGCCAGAGCTCCCGCAGCCTCGCCAGGCCGCTCGGGGTCCGGGAAGCGCCCCGGGCCGGGCCAGGCGCGTGCTGGCCCGGGGTGGCGTCGGCTGGTCTCCCAGCTGCAGGGCCTGTCCCGGTTTTTCCCATCAGTTTCAACAGTGACGGTCACCCCACATTGTGAGTCGACTAGATTTCTCACTGACACCCCTGTTAGGGAGTGGCTTTTTAGAGAGTTAGGGAAGGTCACTTGGGGGATGTTAGTCATGAGAGAAAATAAGGGCTCAGGTGGGATTGCAGATGTCATCCAGGGGGTAAATAGAGACAGTTGTTGCTGGTACCAAGACATGAAGTTTTTTTTCCCCCTTTCCCCAAAAGGCCGTATTACGACCACATGGGGGCGCTGAGTAACAGCCCATAGCTCGGCTGGAAGGGTGGGCCTTTGATAGTGTTACCCTGGGATGGGTTGGACATACCCCCAACCTTTGTTATTAATGCAGATGCAGCCCGAGCTGGTAAGGTTGAGTTGAGAAGCAGTGTGGTTTGCAAGTGAACATGCCTCGTTTAGGGAGAGATCAATAGCCATACAGGGAGATATGATTAGAAAGAGGAAGAACATCATATGATGCATTTTACTTATCTGAGTCAGGATTGATGGGGTTCTGCTTGAACAAGAGCCTGAGATCTTCAACAGGTTCACAGGAATAGCTGTCCTCTGGCTTTGGAGTCTCAGTTTTTGTCTCCCCCTCCTGTAGGCCATAGGGTTTTATTTTAGAATTGTGGACCCAGGCAGATAGACCCTTCACTTTTACAGCAGTTGAAGTCACTAGAACAACCTGATATGCCCTGTCCATTTCTTGGACAGGTGATTTGGACTCCCTTTTTCTTGCCAGGTCTTTATTGATACTTGATCCCATGGCTTTACCTGGGGATTTTTCAAGTCTTTCTGTGGTTTGTTCTCCATACCGTTGGAGTTCTTGCTGAAACCTTCCCAGGTCAATTATATGTTTTAAGAGTGTATTGGCATCCTCGTCAAGAAACAAATCAGAAGTTAAGAATGGTCGTCCATACATCATTTCATAAGGACTTAACAATAGTGGCCGTTTGGGGGATGTCCGTAGCCTCATGAGGGCTATGGGCAGCATATGTGTCCACTTATTATGTGTTTCTGACATAGCTTAGCCAGAGCCCATTTAAGAGTCTGGTTGGCTCTCTCTACCTTTCCTGAAGCTTGAGGCCTCCAGGATGAGCGGAGCCGGTATTTTATGCCTAAGAATGTGGCTAGGTTCTGGGGTATCGTGGCTGTAAGTGAGGGCCCGTTGTCACTCTGAAGTGACCGAGGCAGCCCAAACCTAGGCAATATCTCCTTCAGCAGAGCTTTACAGACTTCTGTAGCTCTCTCAGTCTCAGTAGGGAACGCTTCGATCCATCCTGTGAATGTGTCAATAAAGACTAGCAAGTAAGAAAACCCTTGGGTCTTGGGCATGGCTGTAAATTCTACTTGCCATTCCGCTCCTGGGTATGATCCCCGATGTTGGACAGGTGTAATTAGAGGAGGTCTGGTTTTTGGGTTATTTTTTAGACAGGTGTCACAATTTTGTGTGACCTGTTTAACAACCTTAGCTAACTGGGGATGGGAGAGAATAGGCTTAAGCAAGGTTTCTAGATTATCTTTTCCAAAATGGGCGCTCTTATGTAAGGAGTTAGTAATGTTTTAAACCTGAGAATCAGGGAGTATTATTTGGTCCTGATCAGGCTGAAACCACCCATGTGACCCAATCTCCCAGCCCCGCTCAGCATATCGGGAATGTCCCCCTGGGGTAAAATCTGGAGTCAGGTTTTCCTTGGGGAAAAGGGGGCAGAGAGCAGTGGCAGAGGTAGCTTCCCCGGCAGCTCGTCCTGCCTCTTGATCAGCTTTCCTATTTCCCTGAGCCTCTTTTTCTTGCCCCTTTTGGTGACTCTTGCAGTGGATGACAGCTAATTTTGCAAGAAGTTTGACTGCCTCCAGGAGCCTGAGAATGAGCTCTTTGTGTTTAATAGCAGAGCTTCGGGCACTGAGCATGCCTCTTTCTTTCCAAATTGCTGCACGGGCATGCAGAATGAGGAAAGCATACTTAGAGTCCATACACACATTAATCCTCTTTCCTTCTCCTAACTCCAAAGCTCTTGTTAGGGCAAAATGTTCAGCTTTCTGGGCTGAGGTGTCTGGGGGAAGAGACCCACTTTCTTTAGTTTCTTCCAGGCTCACTACAGCATATCCTGCTTTCCTCTCTCCCTTTTCTACAAAACTGCTGCCATCTGTGTGCCAGTTTTCCTCTGGGTCAGATAAAGGTGTCTCTGATAGGTCCCGGCGAAAAGAGTATAACTCGTCTGTGATTTGTATGCATTGGTGATCCAGAGGGGAGGTAGGGGGATCTGGCAGTAAGGTTGCTGGATTGAAAGTCTGGCAGACCCTCAACTTTATTTCTGGAGTGTCAAGGAGGAGGGCTTGGTATTGGGTGATCCTTCCCCCTGTCATCCACCTATCCCCTTTCGTTTCCAAGACTGCTTGCACCCGGTGTGGCGTATACACTGTGGCGGGCTGACCCAGGGTCAGCTTAGATGCCTCCATAACCATAAGAGCGGTGGCTGCTACTGCCCGGAAGCAAGTGGGCCACCCTCTGGCCACCTCATCTAGTTATTTTGAGATATAAGCCACAGGTTGTAATACGGGCCCCATCATCTGCTCTAACACCCCAAGAGCAGTTCCTGTCCTTCCAGAAACATAGAGTCTAAAAGGCTTCTCCAGGTTGGGGAGGCCTAAAGCTGGGGCTGTAGTGATGGACTCTTTTAGGGCATTAAAGGCCCCCTTGCAGGTCTCATGCCAGTCGAGTGGCTCTTCCTCTTTCCCCCTTAAATTTTCATATAGGGGTCTGGCCAGATTGCCATAATTAGGAATCCAGATCCTGCAAAACCCGGTCCTTCCTAAAAATCCCCTAAGCTGTTGTTTTGTTTGGGGGTACGGGGTATTTATGATGAGGGATCTCCCCTCGGGGTCAGGCATTCTTTTTCTCTCCATAATTATAAATCCAAGGTATTTTACTTCGGTTAAGCTAATCTGAGCCTACTTGGGGGATACTCGATAACCCTTTTCATACAGGAAAGTTAGCGTTTTAAATAGTGTCCATTTGAGAGCTGGTAAAATCTGGCCTAGCTATGAGGAAGTCATCCACATACTGTATTAGACTACTGTTTGTTAAAGTTAATTCCCTTAGTTCTCTCCCCGAGGAAGTCCCGAAGATATGAGGGCTGTCCCTAAACCCTTGGGGTAGTCGAGTCCAGTCGAGAGTTGTATGGTCTCTCTTGTTTCCAAGTCTCGCCACTCAAAACCAAAGAGTTTTTGGGATTCAGGATGGAGAGGAATGCAAAAGAAAGCACCTTGAAGGTCCAAGACTGAGAAGTACTTGGCATTTCCTGGGACTTGGGATAGGAGGGTATATGGGTTTGGGACTATGGGGTGGATGGGAACCACAGCTTCATTAACAGCTCTTAGATCCTAGACGAATCGGTAAGATCCATCTGGTTTTTGAACGGGCAAGATTGGGGTGTTGCAGGGGGACTCACAGCTGATTCGAGTTCCAGTATCTCGGTATTTGTTAACTAATGGTCTAAGACCCTCAAGAGCTACTGGTTTTAAGGGATATTGTCTTTTCCAGGGCTAGGGAGCATTTGGTCTCAGAGAAATCTTTACTGGTGGAACATTTATGGCTAAACCAGGGCTGGAGACATCCCACACCTGGGGATTGACATCATCTAGACAAGGGACAGACTCCTCCTTTTCTACCTCTGACTGTAAATATTCAGACATAGGCAAAGAAAATTATCGACTTCTACCTTTGTGTCCCCACGTCACTCTGGTTTGGATGCGAAAATATTATTCTCAAAATGGAAAATTTGGAAGCTGCAAACATGAAAAATTTAAAGAGTCACGCAGAGGCTAGTCACTCTAAGCTAACCCCTAAGACATTTATTGACTGATTTCTAGCTTCTCTTCTTTAACCTTTTTTATCTACAGTAATCCTGTGTGTTCCTTTTAGTTAGGGATTCATTTTTAAACTATCCTGACTCTTCCACTACGTTCAAGTTTTGGGTCTGATACACTTAGAGATGTGCCAAGTGCTTCCTGAATACTATAGAACATATTTTATATTTAAAATACTTCCATGCTTATGTAGTGAGTCAATGATTTTAAGTTTATTTGTTACACATTTCAATGTAAAAGTCAATGTGTGAACTAACATATTCACGACTTGGAAAAGTTGGCTTTTTTTTGCTGTGTGTTTGAACTCCTCACCCGACCAAAGGTCATAGAGAGGTCTATTGTTTTTCCAAAATGGTTATAGTGTTGTTTATTTTCTGGTAATTGAATTAGGGTGTGTGTTGCAAAGCCTGTGTTTCTGTTCATTTCATTCCATCTGTTCGGGTTCCTTTCTCTCTCCTGAGTCAGACAGTAATTTCCCATTGGTTGTCCAGTTACCAAGGTTGGTGTCCATGCATCCGTGCTGGTCTCTCCATACATGTCCGGGTGTCCTGTGAAACACTAAGCTTAATTTATTTGGAAATGACCTAGCTGTTCAATACACTGTCATCACTCAGTTGAGCAGAGGGAGAGAAATTCAAGTGACAAAACTCCAGAGAAGCTAGTGTCAGAGCGCCCCGGCGTGGCATGCGTGCAGGGGGTTGGGGGGAGGGAGGCGGGGCCCGGAGCGCGGAGTTCTCAGGTGTCCTCCCACCCTGGGCCTCTCCAGGCCCGCCGCTGCTCAGTTGCCTCCCCCGCCCCCATTGCTTTGGCCTCTCAGGGCCGGGTGGTCTCTGCAGCTGCCCGGCATCCTGCCCGAGGCCCCCCCACCCACATGCTGTCTTCCAGTCTCTCTCTGAACCCTCGACTCTTTCTGCCTCTGTCTCACCTGTCGTGGGTGCGTGCGAGTGCCTGTCCGTGTGCCTGGTTGTCGCTCGTCCGCTCTCTCAGGAAGGTCCTCTGCTGGGCCGGTGGCGTGGGGGCAGGGCGGGCCTCGGTTTGGGGCCAGGGCGGGGCTTAGGCACTCCAGGCGGTTTGCACAGCCGGCAGGATGGGCGCCTGGGGTCCCGGCTGGGCTGCCCCTAAGCCCGCAGGAGGCTCTGGGGACCGAGGCCCCGGGCCGACGCCCCGCTCGTCTGGAGCCACGTGACCCTGAGCAGCGAATGGGATGGTGGGGGGCGGGGGGTGGGGGAGCACCGAGACGTCCTCCCCGCTCAAGCCACCCCCCTCCCCAACCCCCGCCAGAGCTCCCGCAGCCTCGCCAGGCCGATCGGTGTCCGGGAAGCGCCCCGGGCCGTGCCAGGCGCGTGCTGGCCGGGGTGGCGTCGGCTGGTCTCCCAGCTGCAGGGCCTGTCCCGGTTTTTCCCATCAGTTTCAACAGTGACGGTCACCCCACATTGTGAGTCGACTAGATTTCTCACTGACACCCCTGTTAGGGAGTGGCTTTTTAGAGAGTTAGGGAAGGTCACTTGGGGGATGTTAGTCATGAGAGAAAATAAGGGCTCAGGTGGGATTGCAGATGTCATCCAGGGGGTAAATAGAGACAGTTGTTGCTGGTACCAAGACATGAAGTTTTTTTTCCCCCTTTTCCCAAAAGGCCATATTATGACCACATGGGGGCGCTGAGTAACAGCCCATAGCTCGGCTGGAAGGGTGGGCCTTTGATAGTGATACCCTGGGATGGGTTGGACATACCCCCAACCTCTGTCATTAATGCAGATGCAGCCCGCGCTGGTAAGGTTGAGTTGAGAAGCAGTGTGGTTTGCAAGTGAACATGCCTCGTTTAGGGAGAGATCAATAGCCATACAGGGAGATATGATTAGAAAGACGAAGAACATCATATGATGCATTTTACTTATCTGAGGCAGGATTGATGGGGTTCTGCTTGAACAAGAGCCTGAGATCTTCAACAGGTTCACAGGAATAGCTGTCTTCTGGCTTTGGAGTCTCAGTTTCTGTCTCCCCCTCCTGTAGGCCATAGGGTTTTATTCTAGAATTGTGGACCCAGGCAGATAGACCCTTCACTTTTACAGCAGTTGAAGTCACTAGAACCACCTGATATGGCCCTGTCCATTTCTCGGACAGGTGGTTTGGACTCCCTTTTTCTTGCCAGGTCTTTACTGATACTTGATCCCATGGCTTTACCTGGGGATTTTTCAAGTCTTCCTGTGGTTTGTTCTCCATACCGTTGGAGTTCTTGCTGAAACCTTCCCAGGTCAATTATATGTTTTAAGAGTGTATTGGCATCCTCGTCAAGAAACAAATCAGAAGTTAAGAATGGTCGTCCATACATCATTTCATAAGGACTTAACAATAGTGGCCGTTTGGGGGATGTCCGTAGCCTCATGAGGGCTATGGGCAGCATATGTGTCCACTTATTATGGGTTTCTGACATAGCTTAGCCAGAGCCCATTTAAGAGTCTGGTTGGCTCTCTCTACCTTTCCTGAAGCTTGAGGCCTCCAGGATGAGCGGAGCTGGTATTTTATGCCTAAGCATATGGCTAGGTTCTGGGGTATCGTGGCTGTAAGTGAGGGCCCGTTGCCACTCTAAAGTGACCGAGGCAGCCCAAACCTAGGCACTATCTCCTTCAGCAGAGCTTTACAGACTTCTGTAGCTCTCTAAGTCTCAGTAGGGAACGCTTCGATCCATCCTGTGAATGTGTCAATAAAGACTAGCAAGTAAGAAAACCCTTGGTTCTTGGGCATGGCTGTAAATTCTACTTGCCAGTCCGCTCCTGGGTATGATCCCCGATGTTGGACAGGTGTAATTAGAGGAGGTCTGGTTTTTGGGTTATTTTTTAGACAGGTGTCACAATATTGTGTGACCTGTTTAACAACCTTAGCTAACTGGGGATGGGAGAGAATAGGCTTAAGCAAGATTTCTAGATAATCTTTTCCAAAATGGGCGCTCTTATGTAAGGAGTTAGTAATGTTTTAAACCTGAGAATCAGGGAGTATTATTTGGGCCTGATCAGGCTGAAACCACCCATGTGAACCAATCTCCCAGCCCCGCTCAGCATATCGGGAATGTCCCCCTGGGGTAAAATCTGGAGTCAGGGTTTCCTTGGGGAAAAGGGGGCAGATAGCAGTGGCAGAGGTAGCTTCCCCGGCAGCTCGTCCTGCCTCTTGATCAGCTTTCCTATTTCCCTGAGCCTCTTTTTCTTGCCCCTTTTGGTGACTCTTGCAGTGGATGACAGCTAATTTTCAGGAAGTTTGACTGCCTCCAGGAGCCTGAGAATGAGCTCTTTGTGTTTAATAGCAGAGCTTCGGGCACTGAGCATCCCTCTTTCTTTCCAAATTGCTGCACGGGCATGCAGAATGAGGAAAGCATACTTAGAGTCCATACACACATTGATCCTCTTTCCTTCTCCTAACTCCAAAGCTCTTGTCAGGGCAAAAAGTTCAGCTTTCTGGGCTGAGGTGTCTGGGGGAAGAGACCCACTTTCTTTAGTTTCTTCCATGCTCACTACAGCATATCCTGCTTTCCTCTCTCCCTTTTCTACAAAACTGCTGCCATCTGTGTGCCAGTTTTCCTCTGGGTCAGATAAAGGTGTCTCTGATAGGTTCCGGCGAGAAGAGTATAACTCGTCTGTGATTTGTATGCATTGGTGATCCAGAGGGGAGGTAGGGGGTCTGGCAGTAAGGTTGCTGGATTGAAAGTCTGGCAGACCCTCAACTTTATTTTTGGAGTGTCAAGGAGGAGGGCTTAGTATTGGGTGATCCTTCCCCCTGTCATCCACCTATCCCCTTTCGTTTCCAAGACTGCTTGCACCCGGTGTGGCGTATACACTGTGGCGGGGTGACCCAGGGTCAGCTTAGATGCCTCCATAACCATAAGAGCTGTGGCTGCTACTGCCCGGAGGCAAGTGGGCCACCCTCTGGCCACCTCATCTCGTTATTTTGAGATATAAGCCACAGGTTGTAATACGGGCCCCATCATCTGCTCTAACACCCCAAGAGCAGTTCCTGTCCTTCCAGAAACATAGATTCTAAAAGGCTTCTCCAGGTTGGGGAGGCCTAAAGCTGGGGCTGTAGTGATGGACTCTTTTAGGGCATTAAAGGCCACCTTGCAGGTCTCATGCCAGTCGAGTGGCTCTTCCTCTTTCCCCTTAAATTTTCATATAGGGGTCTGGCCAGATTGCCATAATTAGGAATCCAGATCCTGCAAAACCCGGTCCTTCCTAAAAATCCCCTAAGCTGTTGTTTTGTTTGGGGGTACGGGGTATTTATGATGAGGGATCTCCCCTCGGGGTCAGGCATTCTTTATCTCTCCATAATTATAAATCCAAGGTATTTTACTTCGGTTAAGCTAATCTGAGCCTACTTGGGGAATACTCGATAACCCTTTTCATACAGGAAAGTTAGCGTTTTAAATAGCGTCCATTTGAGAGCTGGTAAAATCTGGCCTAGCTATGAGCAAGTCATCCACATACTGTATTAGACTACTGTTTGTTAAATTTAATTCCCTTAGTTCTCTCCCCGAGGAAGTCCCGAAGATATGAGGGCTGTCCCTAAACCCTTGGGGTAGTCGAGTCCAGTCGAGAGTTGTATGGTCTCTCTTGTTTCCAAGTCCCGCCACTCAAAAGCAAAGAGTTTTTGGGATTCAGGATGGAGAGGAATGCAAAAGAAAGCACCTTGAAGGTCCAAGACTGAGAAGTACTTGGCATTTCCTGGGACTTGGGATAGGAGGGTATATGGGTTTGGGACTATGGGGTGGATGGGAACCACAGCTTCATTAACAGCTCTTAGATCCTGGACGAATCGTTAAGATCCATCTGGTTTTTGAAGGGCAAGATTGGGGTGTTGCAGGGGGACTCACAGCTGATTCGAGTTCCAGTATCTCGGTATTTGTTAACTAATGGTCTAAGACCCTCAAGAGCTACTGGTTTTAAGGGATATTGTCTTTTCCAGGGCTAGGGAGCATTTGGTCTCAGAGAAATCTTTACTGGTGGAACATTTATGGCTAAACCAGGGCTGGAGACATCCCACACCTGGGGATTGACATCATCTAGACAAGGGACAGACTCCTCCTTTTCTACCTCTGACTGTAAATATTCAGACATAGGCAAAGAAAATTATCGACTTCTACCTTTGTGTCCCCACGTCACTCTGGTTTGGAGGCGAAATTATTATTCTCAAAATGGAAAATTTGGAAGCTGCAAACATGAAAAATTTAAAGAGTCACGCAGAGGCTAGTCACTCTAAGCTAACCCCTAAGACATTTATTGACTGATTTCTAGCTTCTCTTCTTTAACCTTTTTTATCTACAGTAATCCTGTGTGTTCCTTTTAGTTATGGATTCATTTTTAAACTATCCTGACTCTTCCACTACGTTCAAGTTTTGGGTCTGATACACTTAGATATGTGCCAAGTGCTTCCTGAATACTATAGAACATATTTTATATTTAAAATACTTCCATGCTTATGTAGTGAGTCAATGATTTTAAGTTTATTTGTTACACATTTCAATGTAAAAGTCAATGTGTGAACTAACATATTCACGACTTGGAAAAGTTGGCTTTTTTTTGCTGTGTGTTTGAACTCCTCACCCGACCAAAGGTCATAGAGAGGTCTATTGTTTTTCTAAAATGGTTATAGTGTTGTTTATTTTCTGGTAATTGAATTAGGGTGTGTGTTGCAAAGCCTGTGTTTCTGTTCATTTCATTCCATCTGTTCGGGTTCCTTTCTCTCTCCTGAGTCAGACAGTAATTTCCCATTGGTTGTCCAGTTACCAAGGTTGGTGTCCATGCATCCGTGCTGGTCTCTCCATACATGTCCGGGTGTCCTGTGAAACACTAAGCTTAATTTATTTGGAAATGACCTAGCTGTTCAATACACTGTCATCACTCAGTTGAGCAGAGGGAGAGAAATTCAAGTGACAAAACTCCAGAGAAGCTAGTGTCAGAGCGCCCCGGCGTGGCATGCGTGCAGGGGGTTGGGGGGAGGGAGGCGGGGCCCGGAGCGCGGAGTTCTCAGGTGTCCTCCCACCCTGGGCCTCTCCAGGCCCGCCGCTGCTCAGTGGCCTCCCCCGCCCCCATTGCTTTGGCTGCTCAGGGCCGGGTGGTCTCTGCAGCTGCCCGGCATCCTGCCCGAGGCCCCCCCACCCACATGCTGTCTTCCAGTCTCTCTCTGAACCCTCGACTCTTTCTGCCTCTGTCTCACCTGGCGTGGGTGCGTGCGAGTGCCTGTCCGTGTGCCTGGCTGTCGCTCGTCCGCTCTCTCAGGAAGGTCCTGTGCTGGGCCCATGGCGTGGGGGCAGGGCGGGCCTCGGTTTGGGGACTGGGCGGGGCTGAGACACTCCAGGGGGTTTGCACAGCCGGCAGGATGGGAGCCTGGGGCCCCGGTGCGCTGCCCCTAAGTTCCAGGAGGCTCCAGGGACTGCAGACCCGGGCCGAAGCCCCGCTCGTCCAGAGCCACCTGACCCTGAGCAGCGAACGGGATGGTGGGTGACAGGGGGTGAGGGGGCACCGAGATGTCCTCGCTGCTCTACCCACCCCCCCTCCCCCCACCCCAGGTTCCGCAGGCACGCCAGGCCCCGACCGGCCGGGCCAGACTGGTGCTGGCCTGGGCTCGCGATGTGCGGAGCGGGGGCGCCCTCCGCTGGCCGCCGAGCTGCAGGCTCTGGCCGGCCGGAGTCCAGTCGCGGGTCGGGCGGCTCAAGTGCAGCGCGAGCCTGCTCGAGAACTGCACCCCCAGGTCCGACCAGCAGGTCAGACCGCAAGGGAGGCGCAACGCGGGGCTCCGGCAGCGCCTGGCAGCCGCCTAGGTCTAAGGCCATACCACCCTGAACGTGCCCTCTCTCCTCTGATCTGGGAAACTGAGCAGGGTCGGGCCTGGTCAGTACTTGGATGGGAGACCGCCTAGTAGTTAGGCGATTTTTTTTGATTTTTCTGAATGCCTACTTCAGAAAGTTAGAATCGGATGACTTCACACAGTAAAACGAATCATATTTTCATACATAATCTTAAGAATCCAGCAGCTGGTCATTCTTTTTCCTGTCCTAACACAGCTAACTGGAAATCAGTTGTAGTAAGTTCTACTGACTTCAGACCCTCATCCCTAAGGGAAGATATATAGGAAAACCCGTAATATATCTAAATAAACATGAAAGATACAATGATGAGAAAGAAAAAAATTTCTCAGTGACATCTTAGTTGGTATCGGAAACACGATGATTATGAAAGCACAGCCCATAATCAAGTCCAGGCCATGGAAGCCTGTGACTGTCACTGAGTGTTGACTTCCCTTTCAGCTGAGGTCGTAAAAAGTGCTTTGTAAAATTCTGAGGTTTGAAGCACTTGTAACCTCCCGAAGAGACTGCAATCAGAAGGGTTTCTAGAATATCCTGACGCTGTGGTGAGCTCAAGCAATACATACTCCAGAGGACGGAAGACAGACATGTTGGGAAGTGGGGATGACTTCTACTGCACTTAGGGAGGAAGGGCATGTACAAGTGGAGAAGCAACACCTCAGTGATGGAATCTTTAAAGACTCCACACATGGAGAAGGAAATGGCAACCCACTCCAGTATTCTTGCCTGGAAAAGTCCATGGGCAGAGGAGTCTGGCGGGCTGAAGTCCACGGGAATCCATGACTGACCGTGTGTGCACGAGGGTGGAGGGGGACGGGCTGGTAGCAAGAAACTGGTAGAAGTAAAAAATAAGAAAAAAATATAAAATAAAGACTCGATAAATATGACAACGACTGGTAGGAATAAACCTTCAGAAGTGCCTTCTCAGACCTCCCGTCAGAAGCACAAGCATAATAAAGACACTGAGTTTTCACGGTCTCACACAAAATTAGACTGGTTTATGACAATGGGCAGAGAGGCTCCTCTAAGACATCGGGGCTGGGCTTTACTGGAGGATGCACATCGATTGAGTGCATGGCTGTGTGTTATGAAAATATGTCTTACTGGCAGGGCGAAGGCATCTTCTTGAAGAACACAGCAAATAACACCACAAATTCACGGAACTTGGCTACAATGATAATAGCTGATTTCGTGATGTCTACTGCTTGGCAGAGCTGGGATTGCCTCTGCCATTAAGTACCTCAGTGGCCAGCTGTGATAGTAGCCATTACTTTCTCACTTAGAAACTTGCCATGTGCACTAGCGCAAGAACAGTGAAAGCTCCCCAGAGAAGCAAGTCAGGCAGACATGCTTCTGTTTTCTCACAGAAGCTGCTTATGACCGGCCCTGCTCACAGACAGATTGCTAATTCCAAATCGATAGAAAGTTATGCAGATATTCTTTAGCAACTGAGCCACCAATGAAGCCCTACTAGCTCAGTTGCTAAAGAATCTGCCTGCAACGCAGGAGACCCCGCTTTGAGTCCTGGGTCGGGAAGATCCGCTGGAGAAAGGATAGGCTACCCACTCCAGTATTCTGGCCTAGAGAATTCCATGGACTGTATAGTCCTTGGGGCTGCAAAGAGTCAGGCACAAACTGAGCCACTTTCACCTGCACATGCAGATATCACTTAAAAAAAAAATGTGGTAACAGATCTAGGACCTCTGTCAAGCTCATGAGTGAGTACTATAAATATACAGATTCAGCTTTGTCCTGCATAGTTACTACCATCCTGTATTTGCTTTGAGAGGAGTTGAGCTACTCTTGGTACAGAGGAATGATTCTTTACCAACTGAGCCACAAGGGAAGCCCACAAATACTGGAGTGGGTAGCCTATCCCTTCTCCAGCAGATCTTCCTGACCCAGGAATTGAACCAGGGTCTCCTGCCTGAGTAACACATATTGGGTAAAAAACGGTGAGGGGGCAGAACTAGGGACATTGATTGGTAAAATCAGTTTTCCTTGTCTAGATGGCTAGCGGACGCGAAAGAAATGTTGGTGTGGATTTAAAAAATTCTTCTGATACGAAACAAAAAATTTACTAGTTCTCTGCAGATCTTTAATGAAGCACAGATATTGTCATTAGATTGCTTTGGTCATATCCGTCTTACCCACATTTATTTTTTAAAATCACATAGAGTGGCTTCAATCACTTGAAGAAACGACAAAAGGTTTCTTTGGTCTCCATTCTATACTGGATCGAGAGAAGGCAGTTGATCAGCATGATGCAGGAGCTCAAGATGTTTTTGGCAAAAACTTGACTAGTCTGTTTAATGATATGGAAGAATGAATTAAGGATGGCAGCACGAAACAGAAGGCCATGCTAGAAGTACACAAGACCGTGTTTGGTAAGTCCAAACATGACTTTTTCTTTCAATTGAAGGATAGTTGCTTTACAGAATTTTGTTGCCAAACATCAACGTGAATGAGCCACAGGTGTACATATGTCTCCTCCCTCCTGAACCTCTCTCCCATCTCCTCCTCTCCGTTCCACCCCTCTAGCTTGTTGCAGAGCCCCTGTTTGAGTCCCCTGAGTCATACAGCAAATTACATTGGCATCTCTTTTAACGTATGGTACTATGTTTCCATGTTCCTCTGCATTCATCACACCCTCTTCTTCCTCACACCTGCCAGTGTCCATAAGTCTGTTCTCTACATCTGTGACTCCTTGGCTGCCCTGCAAATAATTTCATCAGTACCACCTTTAGTTCAAGAATTCCTTCACCCACCCCCACAAGCATTTCTTATTTCTTATTCCACTCTTACTGTCTTTAGTGTGAGACTGATCTCGAACCTGATATGAAAGTATTATTCTCAGCATGGAAAATTTGGAAGATGCAAACATGAAAAATTTAAAAAGTAACGCAGAGGCTAGTCACTCTAGGCTAACCCCTAAAACATTTATTGACTGATTTCTAGTTTCTCTTCTTTAACCTTTTTGATCTACGTAATCCTGTGTATTCCTTTTAGTTAGGGATTCATTTTTAGACTATCCTGACTCTTCCATTAAGTTCCAGTTTGGGGTCTGATACACTTAGAGATGTGCCAAGTGCTTCCTGAATACTATAGAACATATTTTATGTTTAAAATACTTCCATGCGTATGTAGTGAGTCAATGATTTTAAGTTTATTTGTTACACATTTCAATGTAAAAGTCAATGTGTGAACTAACATATTTTCGATTTGGAAAAGGTGGCTTTTTTTGTTGTGTGTAAGAACTCCTCACTGGACCAAAGGTCATGGAGAGGTCTATTGTTTTCTAAAATGGTTATAGTGTTGTTGTTTTTTTCGGTAATTGAATTGGGGTGTGAGTTGCAAAGTTTGTGTTTCTGTTCAATTTTTCCATCTGTTCGGGTTTCTTTCTCTCTCCTGAGTCAGACAATAATTTCCCATTGGTTGTCCAGTTACCAAGGTTGGTGTCCATGCATCTGTGCTGGTCTCTGCATTCATGTCCGGATGTCCTGTGAAACACTAAGCTTAATTTATTTGGAAATGACCTAGCTGTGCAATATACTGGCATCACTCAGTTGAGCACAAGGATAGAAATTCGGGTGATCAAACTCCGGAGAAGCTTTTGTCGGAGAGGCGCGTGCGTTCAGGGGGTTCGGGTGGGCGGAGTGCGGACCGCGGATATCTCAGGTGCCCTCCCAACCTGGACCTCTCCAGGCCTGCCTCTGCTCGGCAGCCTCCCCCCGCCCCCATCGCGTTTGCTGCTCAGGGCCAGGTGGTCTCTGCAGCTGCCCGGCATCCTGCCCGAGGCCCCCCCTGCCCACACGCTGTCTTCCGGTGTCTCTCTGAACCCTCGTCTCATTCTGCCTCTGTCTCAGCTGGCGTGGTTGCGTGCGAGTGCCTGTCCGTGTGCCTGGCTGTCGCTCGTCCGCTCTCTCAGGAAGGTCCTGTGCTGGGCCCGTGGCGTGGGGGCAGGGCGGGCCTAGGTTTGGGGACAGGGCGGGGCTGAGGCACTCCAGGGGGTTTGCACAGCCGGCAGGATGGGCGCCTGGGGCCCCGCCTGGGCTGCCCCTAAGCCGGCAGGAGGCTCCGGGGACCGCGGCCCCGGGCCGACGCCCCGCTCGTCCGGAGCCACGTGACCCTGAGCAGCGAACGGGATGGTGGGGGGCGGGGGGTGAGGGGCCACCGAGACGTCCTCCCCGCTCAAGACACCCCCCTCCCCAAATCCCGCCAGAGCTCCCGCAGCCTCGCCAGGCCGCTCGGGGTCCGGGAAGCGCCCCGGGCCGGGCCAGGCGCGTGCTGGCCGGGGGTGGCGTCGGCTGGTCTCCCAGCTGCAGGGCCTGTCCCGGTTTTTCCCATCAGTTTCAACAGTGACGGTCACCCCACATTGTGAGTCGTCTAGATTTCTCACTGACACCCCTGTTAGGGAGTGGCTTTTTAGAGAGATAGGGAAGGTCACTTGGGGGATGTTAGTCATGAGAGAAAATAAGGGCTCAGGTGGGATTGCAGATGTCATCCAGGGGGTAAATAGAGACAGTTGTTGCTGGTACCAAGACATGAAGTTTTTTTTCCCCCTTTTCCCAAAAGGCCATATTACGACCACATGGGGGCGCTGAGTAACAGCCCATAGCTCGGCTGGAAGGGTGGGCCTTTGATATTGATACCCTGGGATGGGTTGGACATACCCCCAACCTTTGTCATTAATGCAGATGCAGCCCGGGCTGCTTAGGTTCAGTTGAGAAGCAGTGTGGTTTGCAAGTGAACATGCCTCGTTTAGGGAGAGATCAATAGCCATACAGGGAGATATGATTAGAAAGAGGAAGAATATCATATGATGCATTTTACTTATCTGAGGCAGGATTGATGGGGTTCTGCTTGAACAAGAGCCTGAGATCTTCAACAGGTTCACAGGAATAGCTGTCCTCTGGCTTTGGAGTCTCAGTTTCTGTCTCCCCCTCCTGTAGCCCATAGCTTTTTATTCTAGAATTGTGGACCCAGGCAGATAGACCCTTCATTTTTTCAGCAGTTGAATCACTAGAACAACCTGATATGGCCCTATCCATTTCTTGGACAGCTGGTTAGGACTCCCTTTTTCTTGCCAGGTCTTTACTGATACTTGATCCCCTGGCTTTACCTGGGGATTTTTCAAGTCTTCCTGTGGTATGTTCTCCATACCGTTGGAGTTCTTGCTGAAACCTTCCCAGGTCAATTATATGTTTTAAGAGTGTATTGGCATCCTCGTCAAAAAACAAATCTAAAGTTAAGAATGGACGTCCATACATCATTTCATAAGGACTTAACAATAGTGGCCGTTTGGGGGATGTCCGTAGCCTCATGAGGGCTATGGGCAGCATATGTGTCCACTTATTATGTCTTTCTTGACATAGCTTAGCCAGAGCCCTTTTAAGAGTCTGGTTGGCTCTCTCTACCTTTCCTGAAGCTTGAGGCCTCCAGGATGAGCGGAGCCGTTATTTTATGCCTAAACATGCGGCTAGGTTCTGGGGTATCGTGGCTGTAAGTGAGGGCCCGTTGTTATTCTGAAGTGACCGAGGCAGCCCTAACCTAGGCACTATCTCATTCAGCAGAGCTTTATAGACTTCTGTAGCTCTCTCTGTCTCAGTAGGGAATGCTTCGATCCATCCTGTGAATGTGTCAATAAAGACTAGCAAGTAAGAAAACCCTTGGGTCTTGGGCATGGCTGTAAATTCTAAATGCGGAGCGGCATTGCCAGTCTGCTCCTGGGTATGATACCCGATGTTGGACAGGTGTAATTAGAAGAGGTCTGGTTTTTGGGTTATTTTTTAGACAGGTGTCACAATTTTGTGTGACCTGTTTAACAACCTTAGCTAACTGGGGATGAGAGAGAATAGGCTTAAGCAAGATTTCTAGATTATCTTTTCCAAAATGGGCGCTTTTATGTAAGGAGTTAGTAATGTTTTAAACCTGAGAATCAGGGAGTATTATTTGGGCCTGATCAGGCTGAAACCACCCATGTGACCCAATCTCCCAGCCCCGCTCAGCATATTGGGAATGTCCCCCTGGGGTAAAATCTGGAGTCAGGGTTTCCTTGGGGAAAAGGGGGCAGATAGCAGTGGCAGAGGTAGCTTCCCCGGCAGCTCGTCCTGCCTCTTGATCAGCTTTCCTATTTCCCTGAGCCTCTTTTTCTTGCCCCTTTTGGTGACTCTTGCAGTGGATGACAGCTAATTTTGCAGGAAGTTTGACTGCCTCCAGGAGCCTGAGAATGAGCTCTTTGTGTTTAATAGCAGAGCTTCGGGCACTGAGCATCCCTCTTTCTTTCCAAATTGCTGCACGGGCATGCAGAATGAGGAAAGCATACTTAGAGTCCATACACACATTAATCCTCTTTCCTTCTCCTAACTCCAAAGCTCTTGTCAGGGCAAAAAGTTCAGCTTTCTGGGCTGAGGTGTCTGGGGGAAGAGACCCACTTTCCTTAGTTTCTTCCAGGCTCGCTACAGCATATCCTGCTTTCCTCTCTCCCTTTTCGACAAAACTGCTGCCATCTGTGTGCCAGTTTTCCTCTGGGTCAGATAAAGGTGTCTCTGATAGGTCCCGGCGAGAAGAGTATAACTCGTCTGTGATTTGTATGCATTGGTGATCCAGAGGGGAGGTAGGGGGATCTGGCAGTAAGGTTGCTGGATTTAAAGACTGGCAGACCCTCAACTTTATTTCTGGAGTGTTAAGGAGGAGGGCTTGGTATTGGGTGATGCTTCCCCATGCCATCCACCTGTCCCCTTTCGTTTCCAAGACTGATTCCACCCGGTGAGGCGTATACACTGTGGTGGGCTGACCCAGGGTCAGCTTAGATGCCTCCTTAACCATAAGAGCAGTGGCTGCTACTGCCCGGAGGCAAGTGGGCCACCCTCTGGCCACATCATCTAGTTATTTTGAGAGATAAGCCACAGGTTGTAATACGGGCCCCATCATCTGCTCTAACACCCCAAGAGCAGTTCCTGTCCTTCCAGAAACATAGAGTCTAAAAGGTTTCTCCAGGTTGGGGAGGCCTAAAGCTGGGGCTGTAATGATGGACTCTTTTAGGGCATTAAAGGCCACCTTGCAGGTCTCATGCCAGTCGAGTGGCTCTTCCTCTTTCCCCCTTAAATTTTCATATAGGGGTCTGGCCAGATTGCCATAATTAGGAATCCAGATCCTGCAAAACCCGGTCCTTCCTAAAAATCCCCTAAGCTGTTGTTTTGTTTGGGGGTACGGGGTATTTTAGATGAGGGATCTCCGCTCGGGCTCAGGCATTCCTTTTCTCTCCGTAATTATAAATCCAAGGTATTTTACTTGGGTTAAGCTAATCTGAGCCTACTTGGGGGATACTCGATAACCCTTTTCATACAGGAAAGTTAGCGTTTTAAATAGTGTCCATTAGAGAGCTGGTAAAATCTGGCCTAGCTATGAGCAAGTCATCCACATACTGTATTAGACTACTGTTTGTTAAAGTTAATTCCCTTAGTTCTCTCCCCGAGGAAGTCCCGAAGATATGACGGCTGTCCGTAAACCCTTGGGGTAGTCGAGTCCAGTCGAGAATTGTATGGTCTCTCTTGTTTCCAAGTCCCGCCACTCAAAAGCAAACAGTTTTTGGGATTCATGATGGAGAGGCATGCAAAAGAAAGCACCTTGAAGGTTCAAGACTGAGAAGTACTTGGCATTTCCTGGGACTTGGGATAGGAGGGTATATGGGTTTGGGACTATGGGGTGGATGGGAACCACAGCTTCATTAACAGCTCTTAGATCCTGGACGAATCGGTAAGATCCATCTGGTTTTTGAACGGGCAAGATTGGGGTGTTTCAGGGGGACTCACAGCTGATTCGAGTTCCAGTATCTCGGTATTTGTTAACTAATGGTCTAAGACCCTCAAGAGCTACTGGTTTTTAGGGATATTGTCTTTTCCAGGGCTAGGGAGGATTTGGTCTCAGAGAAACCTTTACTGGTGGAACATTTATGGCTAAACCAGGGCTGGAGACATCCCACACCTGGGGATTGACATCATCTAGACAAGGGACAGACTCCTCCTTTTCTACCTCTGACTGTAAATATTCAGACATAGGCAAAGAAAATTATCGACTTCTACCTTTGTGTCCCCACGTCACTCTGGTTTGGAGGCGAAAGTATTATTCTCAAAATGGAAAATTTGGAAGCTGCAAACATGAAAAATTTAAAGAGTCACGCAGAGGCTAGTCACTCTAAGCTAACCCCAAAGACATTTATTGACTGATTTCTAGCTTCTCTTCTTTAACCTTTTTTATCTACAGTAATCCTGTGTGTTCCTTTTAGTTAGGGATTCATTTTTAGACTATCCTGACTCTTCCACTACGTTCCAGTTTTGGGTCTGATACCCTTAGAGATGTGCCAAGTGCTTCCTGAATACTATAGAACATATTTTATATTTAAAATACTTCCATGCTTATGTATTGAGTCAATGATTTTAAGTTTATTTGTTACACATTTCAATGTAAAAGTAATGTGTGAACTAACATATTCACGACTTGGAAAAGTTGGCTTTTTTTTGCTGTGCGTTTGAACTCCTCACCCGAACAAAGGTCATGGAGAGGTCTATTGTTTTTCTAAAATGGTTATAGTGTTGTTTATTTTCTGGTAATTGAATTAGGGTGTGAGTTGCAAAGCCTGTGTTTCTGTTCATTTCATTCCATCTGTTCGGGTTTCTTTCTCTCTCCTGAGTCAGACAGTAATTTCCCATTGGTTGTCCAGTTACCAAGGTTGGTGTCCATGCATCCGTGCTGGTCTCTCCATACATGTCCGGGTGTCCTGTGAAACACTAAGCTTAATTTATTTGGAAATGACCTAGCTGTTCAATACACTGTCATCACTCAGTTGAGCAGAGGGAGAGAAATTCAAGTGACAAAACTCCAGAGAATCTAGTGTCAGAGCGCCCCGGCGTGCCATGCGTGCAAGGGGTTGGGGTAAGGGAGGCGGGGCGCGGAGCGCGGAGATCTCAGGTGTCCTCCCACCCTGGGCCTCTCCAGGCCCGCCGCTGCTCAGTGGCCTCCCCCCGCCCCCATCGCTTTGGCTGCTCAGGGCCGGGTGGTCTCTGCAGCTGCCCGGCATCCTGCAAGAAGCCCCCCCTGCAGACACGCTGTCTTCCAGTCTCTCTCTGAACCCTCGACTCTTTCTGCCTCTGTCTCACCTGGCGTGGGTGCGTGCGAGTGCCTGTCCGTGTGCCTGGCTGTCGCTCGTCCGCTCTCTCAGGAAGGTCCTGTGCTGGGCCCGTGGCGTGGGGGCAGGGCGGGCCTCGGTTTGGGGACAGGGCGGGGCTGAGACACTCCAGGGTGTTTGCACAGCCGGGAGGATGGGAGCCTGGGGCCCCGGTGCGCTGCCCCTAAGCTCCAGGAGGCTCCAGGAACTGCAGACCCGGGCCGAAGCCCCGCTCGTCCAGAGCCACGTGACCCTGAGCAGCGAACGGGATGGTGGGTGACAGGGGGTGAGGGGGCACCGAGATGTCCTCGCTGCTCTACCCACCCCCCCTCCCCCCACCCCAGGTTCCTCAGGCACGCCAGGCCCCGGCCGGCCGGGCCAGACTGGTGCTGGCCTGGGCTCGCGATGTGCGGAGCGGGGGCGCCCTCCGCTGGCCGCCGAGCTGCAGGCTCTGGCCGGCCGGAGTCCAGTCGCGGGTCGGGCGGCTCAAGTGCAGCGCGAGCCTGCTCGAGAACTGCACCCCCAGGCCCGACCAGCAGGTCAGACCGCAAGGGAGGCGCAACGCGGGGCTCCGGCAGCGCCTGGCAGCCGCCTAGGTCTAAGGCCATACCACCCTGAACGTGCCCTCTCTCCTCTGATCTGGGAAACTGAGCAGGGTCGGGCCTGGTCAGTACTTGGATGGGAGACCGCCTAGTAGTTAGGCGATTTTTTTTGATTTTTCTGAATGCCTACTTCAGAAAGTTAGAATCGGATGACTTCACACAGTAAAACGAATCATATTTTCATACATAATCTTAAGAATCCAGCAGCTGGTCATTCTTTTTCCTGTCCTAACACAGCTAACTGGAAATCAGTTGTAGTAAGTTCTACTGACTTCAGACCCTCATCCCTAAGGGAAGATATATAGGAAAACCCATAATATATCTAAATAAACATGAAAGATACAATGATGAGAAAGAAAAAAATTTCTCAGTGACATCTTAGTTGGTATCGGAAACACGATGATTATGAAAGCACAGCCCATAATCAAGTCCAGGCCATGGAAGCCTGTGACTGTCACTGAGTGTTGACTTCCCTTTCAGCTGAGGTCGTAAAAAGTGCTTTGTAAAATTCTGAGGTTTGAAGCACTTGTAACCTCCCGAAGAGACTGCAATCACAAGGGTTTCTAGAATATCCTGACGCTGTGGTGAGCTCAAGCAATACATACTCCAGAGGACGGAAGACAGACATGTTGGGAAGTGGGGATGACTTCTACTGCACTTAGGGAGGAAGGGCATGTACAAGTGGAGAAGCAACACCTCAGTGATGGAATCTTTAAAGACTCCACACATGGAGAAGGAAATGGCAACCCACTCCAGTATTCTTGCCTGGAAAAGTCCATGGGCAGAGGAGTCTGGCGGGCCGAAGTCCACGGGATTCCATGACTGACCGTGTGTGCACGAGGGTGGAGGGAGACGGGCTGGTAGCAAGAAACTGGTAGAAGTAAAAAATAAGAAAAAAATATAAAATAAAGACTCGATAAATATGACAACGACTGGTAGGAATAAACCTTCAGAAGTGCCTTCTCAGACCTCCCGTCAGAAGCACAAGCATAATAAAGACACTGAGTTTTCACGGTCTCACACAAAATTAGACTGGTTTATGACAATGGGCAGAGAGGCTCCTCTAAGACATCGGGGCTGGGCTTTACTGGAGGATGCACATCGATTGAGTGCATGGCTGTGTGTTATGAAAATATGTCTTACTGGCAGGGCGAAGGCATCTTCTTGAAGAACACAGCAAATAACACCACAAATTCACGGAACTTGGCTACAATGATAATAGCTGATTTCGTGATGTCTACTGCTTGGCAGAGCTGGGATTGCCTCTGCCATTAAGTACCTCAGTGGCCAGCTGTGATAGTAGCCATTACTTTCTCACTTAGAAACTTGCCATGTGCACTAGCGCAAGAACAGTGAAAGCTCCCCAGAGAAGCAAGTCAGGCAGACATGCTTCTGTTTTCTCACAGAAGCTGCTTATGACCGGCCCTGCTCACAGACAGATTGCTAATTCCAAATCGATAGAAAGTTATGCAGATATTCTTTAGCAACTGAGCCACCAATGAAGCCCTACTAGCTCAGTTGCTAAAGAATCTGCCTGCAACGCAGGAGACCCCGCTTTGAGTCCTGGGTCGGGAAGATCCGCTGGAGAAAGGATAGGCTACCCACTCCAGTATTCTGGCCTAGAGAATTCCATGGACTGTATAGTCCTTGGGGCTGCAAAGAGTCAGGCACAAACTGAGCCACTTTCACCTGCACATGCAGATATCACTTAAAAAAAAAATGTGGTAACAGATCTAGGACCTCTGTCAAGCTCATGAGTGAGTACTATAAATATACAGATTCAGCTTTGTCCTGCATAGTTACTACCATCCTGTATTTGCTTTGAGAGGAGTTGAGCTACTCTTGGTACAGAGGAATGATTCTTTACCAACTGAGCCACAAGGGAAGCCCACAAATACTGGAGTGGGTAGCCTATCCCTTCTCCAGCAGATCTTCCTGACCCAGGAATTGAACCAGGGTCTCCTGCCTGAGTAACACATATTGGGTAAAAAACGGTGAGGGGGCAGAACTAGGGACATTGATTGGTAAAATCAGTTTTCCTTGTCTAGATGGCTAGCGGACGCGAAAGAAATGTTGGTGTGGATTTAAAAAATTCTTCTGATACGAAACAAAAAATTTACTAGTTCTCTGCAGATCTTTAATGAAGCACAGATATTGTCATTAGATTGCTTTGGTCATATCCGTCTTACCCACATTTATTTTTTAAAATCACATAGAGTGGCTTCAATCACTTGAAGAAACGACAAAAGGTTTCTTTGGTCTCCATTCTATACTGGATCGAGAGAAGGCAGTTGATCAGCATGATGCAGGAGCTCAAGATGTGTTTGGCAAAAACTTGACTAGTCTGTTTAATGATATGGAAGAATGAATTAAGGATGGCAGCACGAAACAGAAGGCCATGCTAGAAGTACACAAGACCATGTTTGGTAAGTCCAAACATGACTTTTTCTTTCAATTGAAGGATAGTTGCTTTACAGAATTTTGTTGCCAAACATCAACGTGAATGAGCCACAGGTGTACATATGTCTCCTCCCTCCTGAACCTCTCTCCCATCTCCTCCTCTCCGTTCCACCCCTCTAGCTTGTTGCAGAGCCCCTGTTTGAGTCCCCTGAGTCATACAGCAAATTGCATTGGCATCTCTTTTAACGTATGGTACTATGTTTCCATGTTCCTCTGCATTCATCTCACCCTCTTCTTCCTCACACCTGCCAGTGTCCATAAGTCTGTTCTCTACATCTGTGACTCCTTGGCTGCCCTGCAAATAATTTCATCAGTACCACCTTTAGTTCAAGCATTTCTTCCCCCCCCCCAAGCATTTCTTATTTCTTATTCCACTCTTACTGTCTTTAGTGTGAGACTGATCTCGAACCTGATATGAAAGTATTATTCTCAGCATGGAAAATTTGGAAGATGCAAACATGAAAAATTTAAAAAGTAACGCAGAGGCTAGTCACTCTAGGCTAAACCCTAAAACATTTATTGACTGATTTCTAGTTTCTGTTCTTTAACCTTTTTGATCTATGTAATCCTGTGTATTCCTTTTAGTTAGGGATTCATTTTTAGACTATCCTGACTCTTCCATTAAGTTCCAGTTTGGGGTCTGATACACTTAGAGATGTGCCAAGTGCTTCCTGAATACTATAGAACATATTTTATGTTTAAAATACTTCCATGCGTATGTAGTGAGTCAATGATTTTAAGTTTATTTGTTACACATTTCAATGTAAAAGTCAATGTGTGAACTAACATATTTTCGATTTGGAAAAGGTGGCTTTTTTTGTTGTGTGTAAGAACTCCTCACTGGACCAAAGGTCATGGAGAGGTCTATTGTTTTCTAAAATGGTTATAGTGCTGTTGTTTTTTTCGGTAATTGAATTGGGGTGTGAGTTGCAAAGTTTGTGTTTCTGTTCAATTTTTCCATCTGTTCGGGTTTCTTTCTCTCTCCTGAGTCAGACAATAATTTCCCATTGGTTGTCCAGTTACCAAGGTTGGTGTCCATGCATCCGTGCTGGTCTCTGCATTCATGTCCGGATGTCCTGTGAAACACTAAGCTTAATTTATTTGGAAATGACCTAGCTGTGCAATATACTGGCATCACTCAGTTGAGCACAAGCATAGAAATTCGGGTGATCAAACTCCGGAGAAGCTTTTGTCGGAGAGGCGCGTGCGTTCAGGGGGTTGGGGTGGGCGGAGCGCGGACCTCGGATATCTCAGGTGCCCTCCCAACCTGGACCTCTCCAGGCCTGCCTCTGCTCGGCAGCCTCCCCCCGTCCCCATCGCGTTTGCTGCTCAGGGCCAGGTGGTCTCTGCAGCTGCCCGGCATCCTGCCCGAGGACCCCCTGCCCACACGCTGTCTTCCGGTGTCTCTCTGAACCCTCGTCTCATTCTGCCTCTGTCTCAGCTGGCGTGGTTGCGTGCGAGTGCCTGTCCGTGTGCCTGGCTGTCGCTCGTCCGCTCTCTCAGGAAGGTCCTGTGCTGGGCCCGTGGCGTGGGGGCAGGGCGGGCCTAGGTTTGGGGACAGGGCGGGGCTGAGGCACTCCAGGGGGTTTGCACAGCCGGCAGGATGGGCGCCTGGGGCCCAGCCTGGGCTGCCCCTAAGCCCGCAGGAGGCTCCGGGGACCGCGGCCCCGGGCCGACGCCCCGCTCGTCCGGAGCCACGTGACCCTGAGCAGCGAACGGGATGGTGGGGGGCGGGGGGTGGGGGGCCACCGAGACGTCCTCCCCGCTCAAGACACCCCCCTCCCCAAATCCCGCCAGAGCTCCCGCAGCCTCGCCAGGCCGCTCGGGGTCTGGGAAGCGCCCCGGGCCGGGCCAGGCGCGTGCTGGCCGGGGGTGGCGTCGGCTGGTCTCCCAGCTGCAGGGCCTGTCCCGGTTTTTCCCATCAGTTTCAACAGTGACGGTCACCCCACATTGTGAGTCGTCTAGATTTCTCACTGACACCCCTGTTAGGGAGTGGCTTTTTAGAGAGATAGGGAAGGTCACTTGGGGGATGTTAGTCATGAGAGAAAATAAGGGCTCAGGTGGGATTGCAGATGTCATCCAGGGGGTAAATAGAGACAGTTGTTGCTGGTACCAAGACATGAAGTTTTTTTTCCCCCTTTTCCCAAAAGGCCATATTACGACCACATGGGGGCGCTGAGTAACAGCCCATAGCTCGGCTGGAAGGGTGGGCCTTTGATATTGATACCCTGGGATGGGTTGGACATACCCCCAACCTTTGTCATTAATGCAGATGCAGCCCGGGCTGGTTAGGTTGAGTTGAGAAGCAGTGTGGTTTGCAAGTGAACATGCCTCGTTTAGGGAGAGATCAATAGCCATACAGGGAGATATGATTAGAAAGAGGAAGAACATCATATGATGCATTTTACTTATCTGAGGCAGGATTGATGGGGTTCTGCTTGAACAAGAGCCTGAGATCTTCAACAGGTTCACAGGAATAGCTGTCCTCTGGCTTTGGAGTCTCAGTTTCTGTCTCCCCCTCCTGTAGCCCATAGGGTTTTATTCTAGAATTGTGGACCCAGGCAGATAGACCCTTCATTTTTTCAGCAGTTGAATCACTAGAACAACCTGATATGGCCCTATCCATTTCTCGGACAGCTGGTTAGGACTCCCTTTTTCTTGCCAGGTCTTTACTGATACTTGATCCCCTGGCTTTACCTGGGGATCTTTCAAGTCTTCCTGTGGTATGTTCTCCATACCGTTGGAGTTCTTGCTGAAACCTTCCCAGGTCAATTGTATGTTTTAAGAGTGTATTGGCATCCTCGTCAAAAAACAAATCTAAAGTTAAGAATGGACGTCCATACATCATTTCATAAGGACTTAACAATAGTGGCCGTTTGGGGGATGTCCGTAGCCTCATGAGGGCTATGGGCAGCATATGTGTCCACTTATTATGTCTTTCTTGACATAGCTTAGCCAGAGCCCTTTTAAGAGTCTGGTTGTCTCTCTCTACCTTTCCTGAAGCTTGAGGACTCCAGGATGAGCGGAGCCGTTATTTTATGCCTAAACATGCGGCTAGGTTCTGGGGTATCGTGGCTGTAAGTGAGGGCCCGTTGTTATTCTGAAGTGACCGAGGCAGCCCAAACCTAAGCACTATCTCATTCAGCAGAGCTTTATAGACTTCTGAAGCTCTCTCTGTCTCAGTAGGGAATGCTTCGATCCATCCTGTGAATGTGTCAATAAAGACTAGCAAGTAAGAAAACCCTTGGGTCTTGGGCATGGCTGTAAATTCTAAATGCGGAGCGGCATTGCCAGTCTGCTCCTGGGTATGATACCCGATGTTGGACAGGTGTAATTAGAGGAGGTCTGGTTTTTGGGTTATTTTTTAGACAGGTGTCACAATTTTGTGTGACCTGTTTAACAACCTTAGCTAACTGCGGATGGGAGAGAATAGGCTTAAGCAAGATTTCTAGATTATCTTTTCCAAAATGGGCGCTTTTATGTAAGGAGTTAGTAATGTTTTAAACCTGAGAATCAGGGAGTATTATTTGGGCCTGATCAGGCTGAAACCACCCATGTGACCCAATCTCCCAGCCCCGCTCAGCATATCGGGAATGTCACCCTGGGGTAAAATCTGGAGTCAGGGTTTCCTTGGGGAAAAGGGGGCAGATAGCAGTGGCAGAGGTAGCTTCCCCGGCAGCTCGTCCTGCCTCTTGATCAGCTTTCCTATTTCCCTGAGCCTCTTTTTCTTGCCCCTTTTGGTGACTCTTGCAGTGGATGACAGCTAATTTTCAGGAAGTTTGACTGCCTCCAGGAGCCTGAGAATGAGCTCTTTGTGTTTAATAGCAGAGCTTCGGGCACTGAGCATCCCTCTTTCTTTCCAAATTGCTGCACGGGCATGCAGAATGAGGAAAGCATACTTAGAGTCCATACACACATTAATCCTCTTTCCTTCTCCTAACTCCAAAGCTCTTGTCAGGGCAAAAAGTTCAGCTTTCTGGGCTGAGGTGTCTGGGGGAAGAGACCCACTTTCCTTAGTTTCTTCCAGGCTCGCTACAGCATATCCTGCTTTCCTCTCTCCCTTTTCGACAAAACTGCTGCCATCTGTGTGCCAGTTTTCCTCTGGGTCAGATAAAGGTGTCTCTGATAGGTCCCGGCGAGAAGAGTATAACTCGTCTGTGATTTGTATGCATTGGTGATCCAGAGGGGAGGTAGGGGGATCTGGCAGTAAGGTTGCTGGATTTAAAGACTGGCAGACCCTCAACTTTATTTCTGGAGTGTTAAGGAGGAGGGCTTGGTATTGGGTGATGCTTCCCCATGCCATCCACCTGTCCCCTTTCGTTTCCAAGACTGATTCCACCCGGTGAGGCGTATACACTGTGGTGGGCTGACCCAGGGTCAGCTTAGATGCCTCCTTAACCATAAGAGCAGTGGCTGCTACTGCCCGGAGGCAAGTGGGCCAACCTCTGGCCACATCATCTTGTTATTTTGAGAGATAAGCCACAGGTTGTAATACGGGCCCCATCATCTGCTCTAACACCCCAAGAGCAGTTCCTGTCCTTCCAGAAACATAGAGTCTAAAAGGCTTCTCCAGGTTGGGGAGGCCTAAAGCTGGGGCTGTAGTGATGGACTCTTTTAGGGCATTAAAGGCCACCTTGCAGGTCTCATGCCAGTCGAGTGGCTCTTCCTCTTTCCCCCTTAAATTTTCATATAGGGGTCTGGCCAGATTGCCATAATTAGGAATCCAGATCCTGCAAAACCCGGTCCTTCCTAAAAATCCCCTAAGCTGTTGTTTTGTTTGGGGGTACGGGGTATTTAAGATGAGGGATCTCCCCTCGGGGTCAGGCATTCTTTTTCTCTCCGTAATTATAAATCCAAGGTATTTTACTTGGGTTAAGCTAATCTGAGCCTACTTGGGGGATACTCGATAACCCTTTTCATACAGGAAAGTTAGAGTTTTAAATAGTGTCCATTTGAGAGCTGGTAAAATCTGGCCTAGCTATGAGCAAGTCATCCACATACTGTATTAGACTACTGTTTGTAAAAGTTCATTCCCTTAGTTCTCTCCCCAAGAAAGTCCCAAAGATATGAGGGCTGTCCCTAAACCCTTGGGGTAGTCGAGTCCAGTCGAGAGTTGTATGGTCTCTCTTGTTTCCAAGTCCCGCCACTCAAAAGCAAAGAGTTTTTGGGATTCAGGATGGAGAGGAATGCAAAAGAAAGCACCTTGAAAGTCCAAGACTGAGAAGTACTTGGCATTTCCTGGGACTTGGGATAGGAGGGTATATGGTTTTGGGACTATGGGGTGGATGGGAACCACAGCTTCATTAACAGCTCTTAGATCCTGGACGAATCGGTAAGATCCATCTGGTTTTTGAACGGGCAAGATTGGGGTGTTGCAGGGGGAGTCATAGCTGATTCGAGTTCCAGTATCTCGGTATTTGTTAACTAATGGTTTAAGACACTCAAGAGCTACTGGTTTTAAGGGATATTGTCTTTTCCAGGGCTAGGGAGCATTTGGTCTCAGAGAAATCTTTACTGGTGGAACATTTATGGCTAAACCAGGGCTGGAGACATCCCACAACTGGGGATTGACATCGTCGAGGCAAGGGACAGACTCCTCTTTTTCTACCTCTGACTCTAAATATTCAGACATAGGCAAAGAAAATTATCGACTTCTACCTTTGTGTCCCCAAGTCACTCTGGTTTGGAGGCGAAAGAATTATTCTCAAAATGGAAAATTTGGAAGCTGCAAACATGAAAAATTTAAAGAGTCACGCAGAGGCTAGTCACTCTAAGCTAACCCCTAAGACATTTATTGACTGATTTCGAGCTTCTCTTCTTTAACCTTTTTTATCTACAGTAATCCTGTGTGTTCTTTTTAGTTAGGGATTCATTTTTAGACTATCCTGACTCTTCCACTACGTTCCAGTTTTGGGTCTGATACACTTAGAGATGTGCCAAGTGCTTCCTGAATACTATAGAACATATTTTATATTTAAAATACTTCCATGCTTATGTAGTGAGTCAATGATTTTAAGTTTATTTGTTACACATTTCAATGTAAAAATCAATGTGTGAACTAACATATTCACGACTTGGAAAAGTTGGCTTTTTTTGCTGTGTGTTTGAACTCCTCACCCGACCAATGGTCATATAGAGGTCTATTGTTTTTCTAAAATGGTTATAGTATTGTTTATTTTCTGGTAATTGAATTAGGGTGTGAGTTGCAAAGCTTGTGTTTCTGTTCATTTCATTCCATCTGTTCGGGTTTCTTTCTCTTTCCTGAGAAAGACAGTAATTTCCCATTGGTTGTCCAGTTACCAAGGTTGGTGTCCATGCATCCGTGCTGGTCTCTCCATACATGTCCGGGTGTCCTGTGAAACACTAAGCTTAATTTATTTGGAAATGACCTAGCTGTTCAATACACTGTCATCACTCACTTGAGCAGAGGGAGAGAAATTCGAGTGACAAAACTCCAGAGAAGCTAGTGTCAGAGCGCCCCGGCGTGGCATGCGTGCAGGGTTTGGAGGGAGTGGGGCGGGGCGCGGAGCCTGGAGATCTCAGGTGTCCTCCCACCCTGGGCCTCTCCAGGCCCACCGCTGCTCAGTGTCCACCCCCCGCCCCAATTGCTTTGGCTGCTCAGGGCCGGGTGGTCTCTGCAGCTGCCCGGCATCCTGCCCGAGGCCCCCCCTGCCCACACGCTGTCTTCCAGTCTCTCTCTGAACCCTCGACTCTTTCTGCCTCTGTCTCACCTGGCGTGGGTGCATGCGAGTGCCTGTCCGTGTGCCTTGCTGTCGCTCGTCCGCTCTCTCAGGAAGGTCCTGTGCTGGGCCCGTGGCGTGGGGGCAGGGCGGGCCTCGGTTTGGGGACAGGGCGGGGCTGAGGCACTCCAGGGAGTTTGCACAGCCTGCAGGATGGGCGCCTGGGGCCCCGGCTGGGCTGCCCCTAAGCCCGCAGGAGGCTCCGGGGACTGCGGCCCCGGGCGGACGCCCCGCTCGTCCGGAGCCACGTGACCCTGAGCAGCGAACGGGATGGTGGGGGGCGGGGGGTGGGGGGGCACCGAGACGTCCTCCCCGCTCAAGCCACCCCCCTCCCCAACACCCGCCAGAGCTCCCGCAGCCTCGCCAGGCCGCTCGGGGTCCGGGAAGCGCCCCGGGCCGGGCCAGGCGCGTGCTGGCCGGGGGTGGCGTCGGCTGGTCTCCCAGCTGCAGGGCCTGTCCCGGTTTGTCCCATCAGTTTCAACAGTGACGGTCACCCCACATTGTGAGTCGTCTAGATTTCTCACTGACACCCCTGTTAGGGAGTGACTTTTTAGAGAGATAGGGAAGGTCACTTGGGGGATTTTAGTCATGAGAGAAAATAAGGGCTCAGGTGGGATTGCAGATGTCATCCAGGGGGTAAATAGAGACAGTTGTTGCTGGTACCAAGACATGAAGTTTTTTTTCCCCCTTTCCCCAAAAGGCCATATTACGACCACATGGGGGCGCTGAGTAACAGCCCATAGCTCGGCTAGAAGGGTGGGCCTTTGATAGTGATACCCTGGGATGGGTTGGACATACCCCCAACCTTTGTCATTAATGCAGATGCAGCCCGGGCTGCTTAGGTTCAGTTGAGAAGCAGTGTGGTTTGCAAGTGAACATGCCTCGTTTAGGGTGAGATCAATAGCCATACAGGGAGATATGATTAGAAAGAGGAAGAACATCATATGATGCATTTTACTTATCTGAGTCAGGATTGATGGGGTTCTGCTTGAACAAGAGCCTGAGATCTTCAACAGGTTCACAGGAATAGCTGTCCTCTGGCTTTGGAGTCTCAGTTTCTGTCTCCCCCTCCTGTAGGCCGTAGGGTTTTATTCTAGAATTGTGGACCCAGGCAGATAAACCCTTCACTTTTACAGCAGTTGAAGTCACTAGAACAACCTGATATGGCCCTGTCCATTTCTCGGACAGCTGGTTTGGACGCCCTTTTTCTTGCCAGGTCTTTACTGATACTTGATCCCCTGGCTTTACCTGGGGATTTTTCAAGTCTTCCTGTGGTTTTTTCTCCATACCGTTGGAGTTCTTGCGGAAACCTTCCCAGGTCAATTATATGTTTTAAGAGTGTATTGGCATCCTCGTCAAGAAACAAATCAGAAGTTCAGAATGGTCGTCCATACATCATTTCACAAGGACTTAACAATAGTGGCCGTTTGGGGGATGTCCGTAGCCTCATGAGAGCTATGGGCAGCATATGTGTCCACTTATTATGTGTTTCTGACATAGCTTAGCCAGAGCCCTTTTAAGAGTCTGGTTGGCTCTCTCTACCTTTCCTGAAGCTTGAGGCCTCCAGGATGAGCGGAGCTGGTATTTTATGCCTAAGCATGCGGCTAGGTTCTGGGGTATCGTGGCTGTAAGTGAGGGCCCGTTGTCACTCTGAAGTGACCGAGGCAGCCCAAACCTAGGCACTATCTCCTTCAGCAGAGCTTTACAGACTTCTGTAGCTCTCTCACTCTCAGTAGGGAACGCTTCGATCCATCCTGTGAATGTGTCAATAAAGACTAGCAAGTAAGAAAACCCTTGGGTCTTGGGCATGGCTGTAAATTCTAAATGCGGAGCGGCATTGCCAGTCCGCTCCTGGGTATGATCCCCGATGTTGGACAGGTGTAATTAGAGGAGGTCTGGTTTTTGGGTTATTTTTTAGACAGGTGTCACAATTTTGTGTGACTTGTTTAACAACCTTAGCTAACTGGGGATGGGAGAGAATAGGCTTAAGCAAGATTTCTAGATTATCTTTTCCAAAATGGGCGCTCTTAGGTAAGGAGTTAGTAATGTTTTAAACCTGAGAATCAGGGAGTATTATTTGGGCCTGATCAGGCTGAAACCACCCATGTGACCCAATCTCCCAACCCCGCTCAGCATATCGGGAATGTCCCCCTGGGGTAAAATCTGGAGTCAGGGTTTCCTTGGGGAAACGGGGGCAGATAGCAGTGGCAGAGGTAGCTTCCCCGGAAGCTCATCCTGCCTCTTGATCAGCTTTCCTATTTCCCTGAGCCTCTTTTTCTTGCCCCTTTTGGTGACTCTTGCAGTGGATGACAGCTAATTTTGCAGGAAGTTTGACTGCCTCCAGGAGCCTGAGAATGAGCTCTTTGTGTTTAATAGCAGAGCTTCGGGCACTGAGCATCCCTCTTTCTTTCCAAATTGCTGCACGGGCATGCAGAATGAGGAAAGCATACTTAGAGTCCATACACACATTAATCCTCTTTCCTTCTCCTAACTCCAAAGCTCTTGTCAGGGCAAAAAGTTCAGCTTTCTGGGCTGAAGTGTCTGGGGGAAGAGACCCACTTTCCTTAGTTTCTTCCAGGCTCGCTACAGCATATCCTGCTTTCCTCTCTCCCTTTTCTACAAAACTGCTGCCATCTGTGTGCCAGTTTTCCTCTGGGTCAGATAAAGGTGACTCTGATAGGTCCCGGCGAGAAGAGTATAACTCGTCTGTGATTTGTATGCATTGGTGATCCAGAGGGGAGGTAGGGGGATCTGGCAGTAAGGTTGCTGGATTTAAAGTCTGGCAGACCGTCAACTTTATTTCTGGAGTGTCAAGGAGGAGGGCTTGGTATTGGGTGATCCTTCCCCCTGTCATCCACCTGTCCCCTTTCGTTTCCAAGAGAGCTTGCACCCGCTGAGGCGTATACACTGTGGTGGGCTGACCCAGGGTCAGCTTAGATGCCTACTTAACCATAAGAGCAGTGGCTGCTACTGCCCGGAGGCAAGTGGGCCGCCCTCTGGCCACCTCATCTAGTTATTTTGAGAGATAAGCCACAGGTTGTAATACGGGCCCCATCATCTGCTCTAACACCCCAAGAGCAGTTCCTGTCCTTCCAGAAACATAGAGTCTAAAAGGCTTCTCCAGGTTGGGGAGGCCTAAAGCTGGGGCTGTAGTGATGGACTCTTTTAGGGCATTAAAGGCCACCTTGCAGGTCTCATGCCAGTCGAGTGTCTCTTCGTCTTTCCCCCTTAAATTTTCATATAGGTGTCTGGCCAGATTGCCATAATTAGGAACCCAGATCCTGCAAAACCCGGTCCTTCCTAAAAATCCCCTAAGCTGTTGTTTTGTTTGGGGGTACGGGGTATTTAAGATGAGGGATCTCTCCTCGGGGTCAGGCATTCTTTTTCTCTCCGTAATTATAAATCCAAGGTATTTTCCTTGGGTTAAGCTAATCTGAGCCTACTTGCGGGATACTCGATAACCCTTTTCATACAGGAAAGTTAGCGTTTTAAATATTGTCCATTTGAGAGCTGGTAAAATCTGGCCTAGCTATGAGCAAGTCATCCACATACTGTATTAGACTACTGTTTATTAAAGTTAATTCCCTTAGTTCTCTCCCCGAGGAAGTCCCGAAGATATGAGGGCTGTCCCTAAACCCTTGGGGTAGTCGAGTCCAGTCGAGAGTTGTATGGTCTCTCTTGTTTCCAAGTCCCGCCACTCAAAAGCAAAGAGTTTTTGGGATTCAGGATGGAGAGGCATGCAAAAGAAAGCACCTTGAAGGTCCAAGACTGAGAAGTACTTGGCATTTCCTGGGACTTGGGATAGGAGGGTATATGTGTTTGGGACTATGGGGTGGATGGGAAACACAGCTTCATTAACAGCTCTTAGATCCTGGACGAATCGGTAAGATCCATCTGGTTTTTGAACGGGCAAGATTGGGGTGTTGCAGGGGGACTCACAGCTGATTCGAGTTCCAGTATCACGGTATTAGTTAACTAATGGTTTAAGACCCTCAAGAGCTACTGGTTTTAAGGGATATTGTCTTTTCCAGGGCTAGGGAGCATTTGGTCTCAGAGAAATCTTTACTGGTGGAACATTTATGGCTAAACCAGGGCTGGAGACATCCCACACCTGGGGATTGACATCATCTAGACAAGGGACAGACTCCTCCTTTTCTACCTCTGACTGTAAATATTCAGACATAGGCAAAGAAAATTATCGACTTCTACCTTTGTGTCCCCAAGTCACTCTGGTTTGGAGGTGAAAGTATTATTCTGAAAATGGAATATTTGGAAGCTGCAAACATGAAAAATTTAAAGAGTCACGCAGAGGCTAGTCACTCTAAGCTAACCCCTAAGACATTTATTGACTGATTTCTAGCTTCTCTTCTTTAACCTTTTTTATCTACAGTAATCCTGTGTGTTCCTTTTAGTTAGGGATTCATTTTTAGACTATCCTGACTCTTCCACTACGTTCCAGTTTTGGGTCTGATACACTTAGAGATGTGCCAAGTGCTTCCTGAATACTATAGAACATATTTTATATTTAAAATACTTCCATGCTTATGTAGTGAGTCAATGATTTTAAGTTTATTTGTTACACATTTCAATGTAAAAATCAATGTGTGAACTAACATATTCACGACTTGGAAAAGTTGGCTTTTTTTTGCTGTGTGTTTGAACTCCTCACCCGAACAAAGGTCATGGAGAGGTCTATTGTTTTTCTAAAATGGTTATAGTGTTGTTTATTTTCTGGTAATTGAATTAGGGTGTGAGTTGCAAAGCCTGTGTTTCTGTTCATTTCATTCCATCTGTTTGGATTTCTTTCTCTCTCCTGAGTCAGACAGTAATTTCCCATTGGTTGTCCAGTTACCAAGGTTGGTGTCCATGCATCCGTGCTGGTCTCTCCATACATGTCCGGGTGTCCTGTGAAACACTAAGCTTAATTTATTTGGAAATGACCTAGCTGTTCAATACACTGTCATCACTCAGTTGAGCAGAGGGAGAGAAATTCAAGTGACAAAAGTCCAGAGACGCTAGTGTCAGAGCGCCCCGGCGTGGCATGCGTGCAGGGGGTTGGGGGAAGGTGGGCGGGGCGCGGAGCGCGGAGATCTCAGGTGTCCTCCCACCCTGGGCCTCTCCAGGCCCGCCGCTGCTCAGTGGCCTCCCCCCGCCCCCATCGCTTTGGCTGCTCAGGGCCGGGTGGTCTCTGCAGCTGCCCGGCATCCTGCCCGAGGCCCCCCCTGCCCACACGCTGTCTTCCAGTCTCTCTCTGAACCCTCGACTCTTTCTGCCTCTGTCTCACCTGGAGTGGGTGCATGCGAGTGCCTGTCCGTGTGCCTGGCTGTCGCTCGTCCGCTCTCTCAGGAAGGTCCTGTGCTGGGCCCGTGGCGTGGGGGCAGGGCGGGCCACGGTTTGGGGACAGGGCGGGGGCTGAGGCACTCCAGGGGGTTTGCACAGCCGGCAGGAAGGGCGCCTGGGGCCCCGGCTGGGCTGCCCCTAAGCCCGCAGGAGGCTCTGGGGACCGCGGCCCCGGGCCGACGCCCCGATCGTCCGGAGCCACGTGACCCTGAGCAGCGAACGGGATGGTGGCGGGCGGGGGGTGGGGGGGCACCGAGACGTCCTCCCCGCTCAAACCCCCCCCTCCCCAACCCCCGCCAGAGCTCCCGCAGCCTCGCCAGGCCGCTCGGGGTCTGGGAAGTGCCCCGGGCCGGGCCAGGCGCGTGCTGGCCGGGGGTGGCGTCGGCTGGTCTCCCAGCTGCAGGGCCTGTCCCGGTTTGTCCCATCAGTTTCAACAGTGACGGTCACCCCACATTGTGAGTCGTCTAGATTTCTCACTGACACCCCTGTTAGGGAGTGACTTTTTAGAGAGATAGGGAAGGTCACTTGGGGGATTTTAGTCATGAGAGAAAATAAGGGCTCAGGTGGGATTGCAGATGTCATCCAGGGGGTAAATAGAGACAGTTGTTGCTGGTACCAAGACATGAAGTTTTTTTTCCCCCTTTCCCCAAAAGGCCATATTACGACCACATGGGGGCGCTGAGTAACAGCCCATAGCTCGGCTGGAAGGGTGGGCCTTTGATAGTGATACCCTGGGATGGGTTGGACATACCCCCAAACTTTGTCATTAATGCAGATGCAGCCCGGACTGCTTAGGGTGAGTTGAGAAGCAGTGTGGTTTGCAAGTGAACATGCCTCGTTTAGGGAGAGATCAATAGCCATACAGGGAGATATGATTAGAAAGAGGAAGAACATCATATGATGCATTTTACTTATCTGAGGCAGGATTGATGGGGTTCTGCTTGATCAAGAGCCTGAGATCTTCAACAGGTTCATAGGAATAGCTGTCCTCTGGCTTTGGAGTCTCAGTTTCTGTCTCCCCCTCCTGTAGGCCATAGGGTTTTATTCTAGAATTGTGGACCCAGGCAGATAGACCCTTCACTTTTACAGCAGTTGAAGTCACTAGAACAACCTGATATGGCCCTGTCCATTTCTCGGACAGCTGGTTTGGACTCCCTTTTTCTTGCCAGGTCTTTACTGATACTTGATCCCCTGGCTTTACCTGGGGATTTTTCAAGTCTTCCTGTGGTTTGTTCTCCATACCGTTGGAGTTCTTGCTGAAACCTTCCCAGGTCAATTATATGTTTTAAGAGTGTATTGGCATCCTCGTCAAGAAACAAATCAGAAGTTAAGAATGGTCGTCCATACATCATTTCATAAGGACTTAACAATAGTGGCCGTTTGGGGGATGTCCGTATCCTCATGAAGGCTATGGGCAGCATATGTGTCCACTTATTATGTGTTTCTGACATAGCTTAGCCAGAGCCCTTTTAAGAGTCTGGTTGGCTCTCTCTACCTTTCCTGAAGCTTGAGGCCTTCAGGATGGGCGGAGCTGGTATTTTATGCCTAAGCATGCGGCTAGGTTCTGGGGTATCGTGGCTGTAAGTGAGGGCCCGTTGTCACTCTGAAGTGACCGAGGCAGCCCAAACCTAGGCACTATCTCCTTCAGCAGAGCTTTACAGACTTCTGTAGCTCTCTCATTTTCAGTATGGAACGCTTCGATCCATCCTGTGAATGTGTCAATAAAGACTAGCAAGTAAGAAAACCCTTGGGTCTTGGGCATGGCTGTAAATTCTACTTTCCAGTCCGCTCCTGGGTATGATCCCCGATGTTGGACAGGTGTAATTAGAGGAGGTTTGGTTTTTGGGTTATTTTTTAGACAGGTGTCACAATTCTGTGTGACTTGTTTAACAACCTTAGCTAACTGTGGATGGGAGAGAAGAGGCTTAAGCAAGATTTCTAGATTATCTTTTCCAAAATGGGCGGTCTTATGTAAGGAGATAGTAATGTTTTAAACCTGAGAATCAGGGAGTATTATTTGGGACTGATCAGGCTGAAACCACCCATGTGAACCAATCTCCAAGCCCCGCTCAGCATATCGGGAATGTCCCCCTGGGGTAAAATCTGGAGTCAGGGTTTCCTTGGGGAAAAGGGGGCAGATAGCAGTGGCAGAGGTAGCTTCCCCGGCAGCTCATCCTGCCTCTTGATCAGCTTTCCTATTTCCCTGAGCCTCTTTTTCTTGCCCCTTTTGGTGACTCTTGCAGTGAATGACAGCTAATTTTGCAGGAAGTTTGACTGCCTCCAGGAGCCTGAGAATGAGCTCTTTGTGTTTAATAGCAGAGCTTCGGGCACTGAGCATCCCTCTTTCTTTCCAAATTGCTGCACGGGCATGCAGAATGAGGAAAGCATACTTAGAGTCCATACACACATTAATCATCTTTCCTTCTCCTAACTCGAAAGCTCTTGTCAGGTCAAAAATTCAGCTTTCTGGGCTGAGGTGTCTGGGGGAAGAGATCCACTTTCCTTAGTTTCTTCCAGGCTCACTACAGCATATCCTGCTTTCCTCTCTCCCTTTTCTACAAAACTGCTGCCATCTGTGTGCCAGTTTTCCTCTGGGTCAGATAAAGGTGACTCTGATAGGTCCCGGCGAGAAGAGTATAACTCGTCTGTGATTTGTATGCATTGGTGATCCAGAGGGGAGGTAGGGGGATCTGGCAGTAAGGTTGCTGGATTTAAAGACTGGCAGACCCTCAACTTTATTTCTGGAGTGTTAAGGAGGAGGGCTTGGTATTGGGTGATGCTTCCCCATGCCATCCACCTGTCACCTTTCGTTTCCAAGACTGATTCCACCCGGTGAGGCGTATACACTGTGGTGGGCTGACCCAGGGTCAGCTTAGATGCCTCCTTAACCATAAGAGCAGTGGCTGCTACTGCCCGTAGGCAAGTGGGCCACCCTCTGGCCACCTCATCTAGTTATTTTGAGAGATCAGCCACAGGTTGTAATACGGGCCCCATCATCTGCTCTAACACCCCAAGAGCAGTTCCTGTCCTTCCAGAAACATAGAGTCTAAAATGCTTCTCCAGGTTGGGGAGGCCTAAAGCTGGGGCTGTAGTGATGGTCTCTTTTAGGGCATTAAAGGCCACCTTGCAGGTCTCATGCCAGTCGAGTGGCTCTCCCACTTTCCCCCTTAAATTTTCATATAGGGGTCTGGCCAGATTGCCATAATTAGGAATCCAGATCCTGCAAAACCCGGTCCTTCCTAAAAATCCCCTAAGCTGTTGTTTTGTTTGGGGGTACGGGGTATTTAAGATGAGGGATCTCCCCTCGGGGTCAGGCATTCTTTTTCTCTCCGTAATTATAAATCCAAGGTATTTTACTTGGGTTAAGCTAATCTGAGCCTACTTGGGGGATACTCGATAACCCTTTTCATACAGGAAATTTAGCGTTTTAAATAGTGTCCATTTGAGAGCTGGTAAAATCTGGCCTAGCTATGAGCAAGTCATCCACATACTGTATTAGACTACTGTTTATTAAAGTTAATTCCCGTAGTTCTCTCCCCGAGGAAGTCCCGAAGATATGAGGGCTGTCCCTAAACCCTTGGGGTAGTCGAGTCCAGTTGAGAGTTGTATGGTCTCTCTTGTTTCCAAGTCCCGCCACTCAAAAGCAAAGAGTTTTTGGGATTCAGGATGGAGAGGAATGCAAAAGAAAGCACCTTGAAGGTCCAAGACTGAGAAGTACTTGGCATTTCCTGGGACTTGGGATAGGAGGATATATGGATTTGGGACTATGGGGTGGATGGGAACCACAGCTTCATTAACAGCTCTTAGATCCTGGACGAATCGTTAAGATCCATCTGGTTTTTGAAGGGCAAGATTGGGGTGTTGCAGGGGGACTCACAGCTGATTCGAATTCCAGTATCTCGGTATTTGTTAACTAATGGTTTAAGACCCTCAAGAGCTACTGGTTTTAAGGGATATTGTCTTTTTCAGGGCTAGGGAGCATTTGGTCTCAGAGAAATCTTTACTGGTGTAACATTTATGGCTAAACCAGGGCTGGAGACATCCCACACCTGGGGATTGACATCATCTAGACAAGGGACAGACTCCTCCTTTTCTACCTCTGACTGTAAATATTCAGACATAGGCAAAGAAAATTATCGACTTCTACCTTTGTGTCCCCAAGTCACTCTGGTTTGGAGGTGAAAGTATTATTCTGAAAATGGAAAATTTGGAAGCTGCAAACATGAAAAATTTAAAGAGTCACGCAGAGGCTAGTCACTCTAAGCTAACCCCTAAGACATTTATTGACTGATTTCTAGCTTCTCTTCTTTAACCTTTTTTATCTACAGTAATCCTGTGTGTTCCTTTTAGTTAGGGATTCATTTTTAGACTATCCTGACTCTTCCACTAAGTTCCAGTTTTGGGTCTGATACACTTACAGATGTGCCAAGTGCTTCCTGAATACTATAGAACATATTTTATATTTAAAATACTTCCATGCTTATGTAGTGAGTCAATGATTTTAAGTTTATTTGTTACACATTTCAATGTAAAAGTCAATGTGTGAACTAACATATTCACGACTTGGAAAAGTTGGCTTGTTTTTGGTGTGTGTTTGAACTCCTCACCCGACCAAAGGTCATGGAGAGGTCTATTGTTTTTCTAAAATGGTTATAGTGTTGTTTATTTTCTGGTAATTGAATTAGGGTGTGAGTTGCAAAGCTTGTGTTTCTGTTCATTTCATTCCATCTGTTCGGGTTTCTTTCTCTCTCCTGAGTCAGACAGTAATTTCCCATTGGTTGTCCAGTTACCAAGGTTGGTGTCCATGCATCCGTGCTGGTCTCTCCATACATGCCCGGGTGTCCTGTGAAACACTAAGCTTAATTTGTTTGGAAATGACCTAGCTGTTCAATACACTGTCATCACTCTGTTGAGCAGAGGGAGAGATATTCAAGTGACAAAACTCCAGAGAAGCTAGTGTTAGAGCGCCCCGGCGTGGCATGCGTGCAGGGGTTTGGGGTAGGGGGGCGGGAAGCAGAGCGCGGAGATCTCAGGTGTCCTCCCACCCTGGGCCTCTCCAGGCCCGCCGCTGCTGAGTGGCCTCCCTCCGCCCCCATCGCTTTGGCTGCTCAGGGCCGGGTGGTCTCTGCAGCTGCCCGGCATCCTGCCCGAGGCCCCCCCTGCCCACACGCTGTCTTCCAGTCTCTCTCTGAACCCTCGACTCTTTCTGCCTCTGTCTCACCTGGCGTGGGTGCGTGCGAGTGCCTGTCCGTGTGCCTGACTGTCGCTCGTCCGCTCTCTCAGGAAGGTCCTGTGCTGGGCCCGTGGCGTGGGGGCAGGGCGGGCCTCGGTTTGGGGACAGGGCGGGGCTGAGGCACTCCAGGGGGTTTGCACAGCCGGCAGGATGGGAGCCTGGGGACCCGGCTGGGCTGCCCCTAAGCTCCAGGAGGCTCCGGGGACTGCAGACCCGGGCCGAAGCCCCGCTCGTCCGGAGCCACGTGACCCTGAGCAGCGAACGGGATGGTGGGTAACAGGGGGTGAGGGGGCACCGAGATGTCCTCGCTTCTCTACCCACCCCCCCTCCCCCCACCCCAGGTTCCACAGGCACGCCAGGCCCCGGCCGGCCGGGCCAGACTGCTGCTGGCCTGGTCTCGCGGTGTGCGGAGCAGGGACGCCCTCCGCTGGCCACTGAGCTGCAGGCTCTGGCCGGCCGGAGTCCAGTCGCGGGTCGTGCGGCTCAAGTGCAGCGCGAGCCCGCTCAAGAACTGCAGCCCCAGGCCCGACCGGCAGGTCAGACCGCAAGGGGGGCGCAACGCGGGGCTCTTGCAGCGCCTGGCAGCCGCCTCGGTCTAAGGCCATACCACCCTGAACGTGCCCTCTCTCCTCTGATCTGGGAAACTGAGCAGGGTCGGGCCTGGTCAGTACTTGGATGGGAGACCGCCTAGTAGTTAGGCGATTTTTTTTGATTTTTCTGAATGCCTACTTCAGAAAGTTAGAATCGGATAACTTCACACAGTAAAACGAATCATATTTTCATACATAATCTTAAGAATCCTTCAGCTGGTCAGTCTTTTTCCTGTCCTAACACAGCTAAGTGGAAATCAGTTGTAGTAAGTTCTACTGACTTCAGACCCTCATCCCTAAGGGAAGATATATAGGAAAACCCATAATATATCTAAATAAACATGAAAGATACAATGATGAGAAAGAAAAAAATTTTTCAGTGACATCTTAGTTGGTATCGGAAACACGATGATTATGAAAGCACAGCCCATAATCAAGTCCAGGCCATGGAAGCCTGTGACTGTCACTGAGTGTTGACTTCCCTTTCAGCTGAGGTCGTAAAAAGTGCTTTGTAAAATTCTGAGGTTTGAAGCACTTGTAACCTCCCGAAGAGACTGCAATCAGAAGGGTTTCTAGAATATCTTGACGCTGTGGTGAGCTCAAGCAATACATACTCCAGAGGACGGAAGACAGACATGTTGGGAAGTGGGGATGACTTCTACTGCACTTAGGGAGGAAGGGCATGTACAAGTGGAGAAGCAACACCTCAGTGATGGAATCTTTAAAGACTCCACACATGGAGAAGGAAATGGCAACCCACTCCAGTATTCTTGCCTGGAAAACTCCATGGGCAGAGGAGTCTGGCGGGCTGAAGTCCACGGGATTCCATGACTGACCGTGTGTGCACGAGGGTGGAGGGAGACGGGCTGGTAGCAAGAAACTGGTAGAAGTAAAAAATAAGGAAAAATATAAAATAAAGACTCGATAAATATGACAACGACTGGTAGGAATAAACCTTCAGAAGTGCCTTCTCAGACCTCCCGCCAGAAGCACAAGCGTAATAAAGACACTGAGTTTTCACGGTCTCACACAAAATTAGACTGGTTTATGACAATGGGCAGAGAGGCTCCTCTAAGACATCGGGGCTGGGCTTTACTGGAGGATGTACATCAATTGAGTGCATGGCTGTGTGTTATGGAAATATGTCTTACTGGCAGGGCGAAGGCATCTTCTTGAAGAACACAGCAAATAACACCACAAATTCACGGAACTTGGCTTCAATGACAATAGCTGATTTCGTGATGTCTACTGCTTGGCAGAGCTGGGATTGCCTCTGCCATTAAGTACCTCAGTGGCCAGCTGTGATAGTAGCCATTACTTTCTCACTTAGAAACTTGCCATGTGCACTAGCGCAAGATCAGTGAAAGCTCCCCAGAGAAGCAAGTCAGGCAAACATGCTTCTGTTTTCTCACAGAAGCTGCTTATGACCGGCCCTGCTCACAGACAGATTGCTAATTCCAAATCGATAGAAAATTATGCAGATATTCTTTAGCAACTGAGCCACCAGTGAAGCCCTACTAGCTCAGTTGCTAAAGAATCTGCCTGCAACGCAGGAGACCCCGCTTTGAGTCCTGGGTCGGGAAGATCCGCTGGAGAAAGGATAGGCTACCCACTCCAGTATTCTGGCCTAGAGAGTTCCATGGACTGTATAGTCCTTGGAGCTGCAATGTGTCAGGCACGAACTGAGCCACTTTCACCTGCACATGCAGATATCACTTAAAAAAAAAATGTGATAACAGATCTAGGACCTCTGTCAAGCTCATGAGTGAGTACTATAAATATACAGAATCAGCTTTGTCCTGCATAGTTACTACCATCCTGTATTTGCTTTGAGAGGAGTTGAGCTACTCTTGGTACAGAGGAATGATTCTTTACCAACTGAGCCACAAGGGAAGCCCACTAATACTGGAGTGGGTAGCCTATCCCTTCTCCAGCAGATCTTCCTGACCCAGGAATTGAACCAGGGTCTCCTGCCTGAGTAACACATATTGGGTAAAAAACAGTGAGGGGGCAGAACTAGGGACATTGATTGGTAAAATCAGTTTTCCTTGTCTAGATGGCTAGCGGACGCGAAAGAAATGTTGGTGTGGATTTAAAAAATTCTTCTGATACGAAACAAAAAATTTACTAGTTCTCTGCAGATCTTTAATGAAGCACAGATATTGTCATTAGATTGCTTTGGTCATATCCGTCTTATCCACATTTATTTTTTAAAATCACATAGAGTGGATTCAATCACTTGAAGAAACGACAAAAGGTTTCTTTGGTCTCCATTCTATACTGGATCGAGAGAAGGCAGTTGATCAGCATGATGCAGGAGCTCAAGATGTTTTTGGCAAAAACTTGACTAGTCTGTTTAATGATATGGAAGATGAATTAAGGATGGCAGCACGAAACAGAAGGCCATGCTAGAAGTACACAAGACCTTGTTTGGTAAGTCCAAACATGACTTTTTCTTTCAATTGAAGGATAGTTGCTTTACAGAATTTTGTTGCCAAACATCAACGTGAATGAGCCACAGGTGTAGATATGTCTCCTCCCTCCTGAACCTCTCTCCCATCTTCTCCTCTCCGTTCCACCCCTCTAGCTTGTTGCAGAGCCCCTGTTTGAGTCCCCTGATTCATACAGCAAATTGCATTGGCATCTCTTTTAACGTATGGTACTATGTTTCCATGTTCCTCTGCATTCATCTCACCCTCTTCTTCCTCACACCTGCCAGTGTCCATAAGTCTGTTCTCTACATCTGTGACTCCTTGGCTGCCCTGCAAATAATTTCATCAGTACCACCTTTAGTTCAAGCATTTCTTTCCCCCCCCCAAGCATTTCTTATTTCTTATTCCACTCTTACTGTCTTTAGTGTGAGACTGATCTCGAAACTGATATGAAAGTATTATTCTCAGCATGGAAAATTTGGAAGATGCAAACATGAAAAATTTAAAAAGTAACGCAGAGGCTAGTCACTCTAGGCTAACCCCTCAAACATTTATTGACTGATTTCTAGTTTCTCTTCTTTAACCTTTTTGATCTACATAATCCTGTGTATTCCTTTTAGTTAGGGATTCATTTTTAGACTATCCTGACTCTTCCATTAAGTTCCAGTTTGGGGTCTGATACACTTACAGATGTGCCAAGTGCTTCCTGAATACTATAGAACATATTTTATGTTTAAATACTTCTATGCGTATGTAGTGAGTCAATGATTTTAAGTTTATTTGTTACACATTTCAATGTAAAAGTCAATGTGTGAACTAACATATTCTCGATTTGGAAAAGGTGGCTTTTTCTTGCTGTGTGTTTGAACTCCTCACCTGACCAAAGGTCATGGAGAGGTCTATAGTTTTTCTAAAATGGTTATAGTGTTGTTGTTTTTTTCGGTAATTGAATTGGGGTGTGAGTTGCAAAGTTTGTGTTTCTGTTCATTTTTTCCATCTGTTCGGGTTTATTTCTCTCTCCTGAGTCAGACAATAATTTCCCATTGGTTGTCCAGTTACCAAGGTTGGTGTCCATCCATCTGTGCTGGTCTCTGCATTCATGTCCGGGTGTCCTGTGAAACACTAAGCTTAATTTATTTGGAAATGACCTAGGTGTGCAATATACTGTCATCACTCAGTTGAGCACAAGGATAGAAATTCAGGTGATCAAATTCCGGAGAAGCTTTTGTCGGAGGGGCGCGTGCGTTCAGGGGGTTGGGGTGGGCGGAGCGTGGACCGCGGATATCTCAGGTGCCCTCCCAACCTGGACCTCTCCAGGCCTGCCTCTGCTCGGCAGCCTCCCACCGCCCCCATCGCGTTTGCTGCTCAGGGCCGGGTGGTCTCTGCAGCTGCCCGGCATCCTGACCAAGGCCCCCCCTGCCCACACGCTGTCTTCCGGTGTCTCTCTGAACCCTCGACTCTTTCTGCCTCTGCCTCACCTGGCGTGGGTGCGTGAGAGTGCCTGTCCGTGTGCCTGGCTGTCGCTCGTCCGTTTTCTCAGGAAGGTCCTGTGCTGGGCCCGTGGCGTGGGGGCAGGGCGGGCCTCGGTTTGGGGACAGGGCGGGGCTGAGGCACTCCAGGGGGTTTGCACAGGTGGCAGGATGGGCGCCTGGGGCCCCGGCTGGGCTGCCCCTAAGCCCGCAGGAGGCTCCGGGGACCGCGGCTCGGGGCCGACGCCCCGCTCGTCCGGAGCCACGTGACCCTGATCAGCGAACGGGATGGTGGGGGGCGGGGGGTGGGGGGGCACCGAGACGTCCTCCCCGCTCAAGCCACCCCCCTCCCCAACCCCCGCCAGAGCTCCCGCAGCCTCGCCAGGCCGCTCGGGGTCCGGGAAGCACCCCGGGCCGGGCCAGGCGCGTGTTGGCCGGGGGTGGCGTCGGCTAGTCTCCCAGCTGCAGGGCCTGTCCCGGTTTTTCCCATCAGTTTCAACAGTGATGGTCACCCCACATTGTGAATCGTCTAGATTTCTCACTGACACCCCTGTTAGGGAGTGGCTTTTTAGAGAGATAGGGAAGGTCACTTGGGGGATGTTAGTCATGAGAGAAAATAAAGGCTCAGGTGGGATTGCAGATGTCATCCAGGGGGTAAATAGAGACAGTTGTTGCTGGTACCAAGACATGAAGTTTTTTTTCCCCCTTTCCCCAAAAGGCCATATTACGACCACATGGGGGCGCTGAGTAACAGCCCATAGCTCGGCTGGATGGGTGGGCCTTTGATAGTGATACCCTGGGATTGGTTGGACATACCCCCAACCTTTGTCATTAATGCAGATGCAGCCCGGGCTGCTTAGGTTGAGTTGAGAAGCAGTGTGGTTTGCAAGTGAACATGCCTCGTTTAGGGAGAGATCAATAGCCATACAGGGAGATATGATTAGAAAGAGGAAGAACATCATATGATGCATTTTACTTATCTGAGGCAGGATTGATGGGGTTCTGCTTGAACAAGAGCCTGAGATCTTCAACAGGTTCACAGGAATAGCTGTCCTCTGGCTTTGGAGTCTCAGTTTCTGTCTCCCCCTCCTGTAGGCCATAGGGTTTTATTCTAGAATTGTGGACCCAGGCAGATAGACCCTTCACTTTTACAGCAGTTGAAGTCACTAGAACAACCTGATATGGCCCTGTCCATTTCTCGGACAGCTGGTTTGGACTCCCTTTTTCTTGCCAGGTCTTTACTGATACTTGATCCCCTGGCTTTACCTGGGGATTTTTCAAGTCTTCCTGTGGTTTGTTCTCCATACCGTTGGAGTTCTTGCGGAAACCTTCCCAGGTCAATTATATGTTTTAAGAGTGTATTGGCATCCTCGTCAAGAAACAAATCAGAAGTTAAGAATGGTCGTCCATACATCATTTCATAAGGACTTAACAATAGTGGCCGTTTGGGGGATGTCCGTAGCCTCATGAGGGCTATGGTCAGCATATGTGTCCACTTATTATGTGTTTCTGACATAGCTTAGCCAGAGCCCTTTTAAGAGTCTGGTTGGCTCTCTCTACCTTTCCTGAAGCTTGAGGCCTCCAGGATGAGCGGAGCCGGTATTTTATGCCTAAGAATGCGGCTAGGTTCTGGGGTATCGTGGCTGTAAGTGAGGGCACGTTGTCACTCTGAAGTGACCGAGGCAGCCCAAACCTAGGCACTATCTCCTTCAGCAGAGCTTTACAGACTTCTGTAGCTCTCTCAGTCTCAGTAGGGAACGCTTCGATCCATCCTGTGAATGTGTCAATAAAGACTAGCAAGTAAGAAAACCCTTGGGTCTTGGGCATGGCTGTAATTCTACTTGCCAGTCCGCTCCTGGGTATGATCCCCGATGTTGGACAGGTGTAATTAGAGGAGGTCTGGTTTTCGGGTTATTTTTTAGACAGGTGTCACAATTTTGTGTGACCTGTTTAACAACCTTAGCTAACTGCGGATGGGAGAGAATAGGCTTAAGCAAGATTTCTAGATTATCTTTTCCAAAATGGGCGCTCTTATGTAAGGAGTTAGTAATGTTTTATACCTGAGAATCAGGGAGTATTATTTGGGCCTGATCAGGCTGAAACCACCCATGTGACCCAATCTCCCAGCCCCGCTCAGCATATCGGGAATGTCCCCCTGGGGTAAAATCTGGAGTCAGGGTTTCCTTGGGGAAAAGGGGGCAGATAGCAGTGGCAGAGGTAGCTTCCCCGGCAGCTCATCCTGCCTCTTGATTTGCTTTCCTATTTCCCTGAGCCTCTTTTTCTTGCCCCTTTTGGTGACTCTTGCAGTGGATGACAGCTAATTTTGCAGGAAGTTTGACTGCCTCCAGGAGCCTGAGAATGAGCTCTTTGTGTTTAATAGCAGAGCTTCAGGCACTGAGCATCCCTCTTTCTTTCCAAATTGCTGCACGGGCATGCAGAATGAGGAAAGCATACTTAGAGTCCATACACACATTAATCCTCTTTCCTTCTCCTAACTCGAAAGCTCTTGTCAGGGCAAAAATTCAGCTTTCTGGGCTGAGGTGTCTGGGGGAAGAGATCCACTTTCCTTAGTTTCTTCCAGGCTCACTACAGCATATCCTGCTTTCCTCTCTCCCTTTTCTACAAAACTGCTGCCATCTGTGTGCCAGTGTTCCTCTGGGTCAGATAAAGGTGTCTCTGATAGGTCCCGGCGAGAAGAGTATAACTCGTCTGTGATTTGTATGCATTGGTGATCCAGAGGGGAGGTAGGGGGATCTGGCAGTAAGGTTGCTGGATTTAAAGTCTGGCAGACCCTCAACTTTATTTCTGGAGTGTTAAGGAGGAGGGCTTGGTATTGGGTGATCCTTCCCCCTGTCATCCACCTGTCCCCTTTCGTTTCCAAGACTGCTTGCACCCGGTGAGGCGTATAAACTGTGTTGGGCTGACCCAGGGTCAGCTTAGATGCCTCCTTAACCATAAGAGCAGTGGCTGCTACTGCCCGGAGGCAAGTGGGCCACCCTCTGGCCACCTCATCTAGTTATTTTGAGAGATAAGCCACAGGTTGTAATACGGGCCCCATCATCTGCTCTAACACCCCAAGAGCAGTTCCTGTCCTTCCAGAAACACAGAGTCTAAAAGGCTTCTCCAGGTTGGGGAGGCCTAAAGCTGGGGCTGTAGTGATGGACTCTTTTAGGGCATTAAAGGCCACCTTGCAGGTCTCATGCCAGTCGAGTGGCTCTTCCTCTTTCCCCCTTAAATTTTCATATAGGGGTCTGGCCAGATTGCCATAATTAGGAATCCAGATCCTGCAAAACCCGGTCCTTCCTAAAAATCCCCTAAGCTGTTGTTTTGTTTGGGGGTATGGGGTATTTAAGAAGAGGGATCTCCCCTCGGGGTCAGGCATTCTTTTTCTCTCCGTAATTATAAATCCAAGGTATTTTACTTGGGTTAAGCTAATCTGAGCCTACTTGGGGGATACTCGATAACCCTTTTCATACAGGAAAGTTAGCGTTTTAAATAGTGTCCATTTGAGAGCTGGTAAAATCTGGCCTAGCTATGAGCAAGTCATCCACATACTGTATTAGACTACTGTTTGTTAAAGTTAATTCCCTTAGTTCTCTCCCTGAGGAAGTCCCGAAGATATGAGGGCTGTCCCTAAACCCTTGGTGTAGTCGAGTCCAGTCGAGAGTTGTATGGTCTCTCTTGTTTCCAAGTCCCGCCACTCAAAAGCAAAGAGTTTTTGGGATTCAGGATGGAGAGGAATGCAAAAGAAAGCACCTTGAAGGTCCAAGACTGAGAAGTACTTGGCATTTCCTGGGACTTGGGATAGGAGGGTATATGGTTTTGGGACTATGGGGTGGATGGGAACCTCAGCTTCATTAAGAGCTCTTAGATCCTGGACGAATCGGTAAGATCCATCAGGTTTTTGAACGGGCAAGATTGGGGTGTTGCAGGGGGACTCATAGCTGATTCGAGTTCCAGTATCTCGGTATTTGTTAACTAATGGTTTAAGACCCTCAAGTGCTACTGGTTTTAAGGGATATTGTCTTTTCCAGGGCTAGGGAGCATTTGGTCTCAGAGAAATCTTTACTGGTGGAACATTTATGGCTAAACCAGGGCTGGAGACATCCCACACCTGGGGATTGACATCATCTAGACAAGGGACAGACTCCTCCTTTTCTACCTCTGACTGTAAATATTCAGACATAGGCAAAGAAAATTATCGACTTCTACCTTTGTGTCCCCAAGTCAATCTGGTTTGGAGGCGAAAGTATTATTCTCAAAATGGAAAATTTGGAAGCTGCAAACATGAAAAATTTAAAGAGTCACGCAGAGGCTAGTCACTCTAAGCTAACCCCTAAGACATTTATTGACTGATTTCTAGCTTCTCTTCTTTAACCTTTTTTATCTACAGTAATCCTGTGTGTTCCTTTTAGTTAGGGATTCATTTTTAGACTATCCTGACTCTTCCACTACGTTCCAGTTTTGGGTCTGATACACTTACAGTTGTGCCAATTGCTTCCTGAATACTATACAATATATTTTATGTTTAAAATACTTCCATGCTCATGTAGTGAGTCAATGATTTTAAGTTTATTTGTTACACATTTCAATGTAAAAATCAATGTGTGAACTAACATATTCACGACTTGGAAATGTTGGCTTTTTTTTGCTGTGTGTTTGAACTCCTCACCCGACCAAAGGTCATGGAGAGGTCTATAGTTTTTCTAAAATGGTTATAGTGTTGTTTATTTTCTGGTAATTAAATTAGGGTGTGAGTTGCAAAGCCTGTGTTTCTGTTCATTTCATTCCATCTGTTCGGGTTTCTTTCTCTCTCCTGAGTCAGACAGTAATTTCCCATTGGTTGTCCAGTTACCAAGGTTGGTGTCCATGCATCCGTGCTGGTCTCTCCATACATGTCCGGGTGTCCTGTGAAACACTAAGCTTAATTTATTTGGAAATGACCTAGCTGTTCAATACACTGTCATCACTCAGTTGAGCAGAGGGAGAGAAATTCAAGTGACAAAACTCCAGAGAAGCTAGTGTCAGAGCGCCCCGGCGTGGCATGCGTGCAGGGGGTTGTCGGGAGGGGGAGGTGCGCGGAGCGCGGAGGTCTCAGGTGTCCTCCCACCATGGGCCTCTCCAGGTCCGCCGATGCTCAGTGGCCTCCCCCCGTCCCCATCGCTTTGGCTGCTCATTTCCGGGTGGTCTCTGCAGCTGCCCGGCATCCTGCCCGAGGCCCCCCCTGCCCACACGCTGTCTTCCAGTCTCTCTCTGAACCCTCGACTCTTTCTGCCTCTGTCTCACCTGGCGTGGGTGCGTGCGAGTGCCTGTCCGTGTGCCTGGCTGTCGCTCGTCAGCTCTCTCAGGAAGGTCCTGTTCTGGGCCCGTGGCGTGGGGGCAGGGCGGGCCTCGGTTTGGGGACAGGGCGGGGCTGAGGCACTCCAGGGTGTTTGCACACCTGGCAGGATGGGCGCCTGGGGCCCCGGCTGGGCTGCCCTTAAGCCCGCAGGAGGCTCCGGGGACTGCGGCCCTGGGCCGACGCCCCGCTCGTCCGGAGCCACGTGACCCTGAGCACCGAACGGGATGGTGGGGGGCGGGGGCTGGGGGGGCACCGAGACTTCCTCCCCGCTCACGCCACCCCCCTCCCCAACCCCCGCCAGAGCTCCCGCAGCCTCGCCAGGCCGCTCGGGGTCCGGGAAGCGCCCCGGGCCAGGCCAGGCGCGTGCTGGCCGGGGGTGGCGTCGGCTGCTCTCCCAGCTGCAGGGCCTGTCCCGGTTTTTCCCATCAGTTTCAACAGTGACGGTCACCCCACATTGTGAGTCGTCTAGATTTCTCACTGACACCCCTGTTAGGGAGTGGCTTTTTAGAGAGATAGGGAAGGTCACTTGGGGGATGTTAGTCATGAGAGAAAATAAGGGCTCAGGTGGGATTGCAGATGTCATCCAGGGGTTAATAGAGACAGTTGTTGCTGGTACCAAGACATGAAGTTTTTTTTCCCCCTTTCCCCAAAAGGCCATATTACGACCACATGGGGGCGCTGAGTAACAGCCCATAGCTCGGCTGGAAGGGTGGGCCTTTGATAGTGATACCCTGGGATGGGTTGGACATACCCCCAACCTTTGTCATTATTGCAGATGCAGCCCGGGCTGCTTAGGTTGAGTTGAGAAGCAGTGTGGTTTGCAAGTGAACATGCCTCGTTTAGGGAGAGATCAATAGCCATACAGGGAGATATGATTAGAAAGAGGAAGAACGTCATATGATGCATTTTACTTATCTGAGGCAGGATTGATGGGGTTCTGCTTGAACAAGAGCCTGAGATCTTCAACAGGTTCACAGGAATAGCTGTCCTCTGGCTTTGGAGTCTCAGTTTCTGTCTCCCCCTCCTGTAGGCCATAGGGTTTTATTCTAGAATTGTGGACCCAGGCAGATAGACCCTTCACATTTACAGCAGTTGAAGTCACTAGAACAACCTGATATGGCCCTGTCCATTTCTCGGACAGCTGGTTTGGACTCCCTTTTTCTTGCCAGGTCTTTACTGATACTTGATCCCCTGGCTTTACCTGGGGATTTTTCAAGTCTTCCTGTGGTTTGTTCTCCATACCGTTGGAGTTCTTGCTAAAACCTTCCCAGGTCAATTATATGTTTTAAGAGTGTATTGGCATCCTCGTCAAGAAACAAATCAGAAGTTAAGAATGGTCGTCCATACATCATTTCATAAGGACTTAACAATAGTGGCCGTTTCGGGGATATCCGTAGCCTCATGAGGGCTAAGGGCAGCATATGTGTCCACTTATTATGTGTTTCTGACATAGCTTAGCCAGAGCCCTTTTAAGAGTCTGGTTGGCTCTCTCTACCTTTCCTGAAGCTTGAGGCCTCCAGGATGAGCGGAGCCGGTATTTTATGCCTAAGCATGCGGCTAGGTTCTGGGGTATCGTGGCTGTAAGTGAGGGCACGTTGTCACTCTGAATTGACCGAGGCAGCCCAAACCTAGGCACTATCTCCTTCAGCAGAGCTTTACAGACTTCTGTAGCTCTCTCAGTCTCAGTAGGGAACGCTTCGATCCATCCTGTGAATGTGTCAATAAAGACTAGCAAGTAAGAAAACCCTTGGGTCTTGGGCATGGCTGTAAATTCTACCTGCCAGTCCGCTCCTGGGTATGATCCCCGATGTTGGACAGGTGTAATTAGAGGAGGTCTGGTTTTCGGGTTATTTTTTAGACAGGTGTCACAATTTTGTGTGACCTGTTTAACAACCTTAGCTAACTGCGGATGGGAGAGAATAGGCTTAAGCAAGATTTCTAGATTATCTTTTGCAAAATGGGCGCTCTTATGTAAGGAGTTAGTTATGTTTTAAACCTGAGAATCAGGTAGTATTATTTGGGCCTGATCAGGCTGAAACCACCCATGTGACCCAATCTCCCAACCCCGCTCAGCATATCGGGAATTTCCCCCTGGGGTAAAATCTAGAGTCAGGGTTTCCTTGGGGAAAAGGGGGCAGATAGCAGTGGCAGAGGTAGCTTCCCCGGCAGCTCATCCTGCCTCTTGATCAGCTTTCCTATTTCCCTGAGCCTCTTTTTCTTGCCCCTTTTGGTGACTCTTGCAGTGGATGACAGCTAATTTTGCAGGAAGTTTGACTGCCTCCAGGAGCCTGAGAATGAGCTCTTTGTGTTTAATAGCAGAGCTTCGGGCACTGAGCATCCCTCTTTCTTTCCAAATTGCTGCACGGGCATGCAGAATGAGGAAAGCATACTTAGAGTCCATACACACATTAATCATCTTTCCTTCTCCTAACTCCAAAGCTCTTGTCAAGGCAAAAATTCAGCTTTCTGGGCTGAGGTGTCTGGGGGAAGAGATCCACTTTCCTTAGTTTCTTCCAGGCTCACTACAGCATATCCTGCTTTCCTCTCTCCCTTTTCTACAAAACTGCTGCCATCTGTGTGCCAGTTTTCCTCTGGGTCAGATAAAGTTGTCTCTGATAGGTCCCGGCGAGAAGAGTATAACTCGTCTGTGATTTGTATGCATTGGTGATCCAGAGGGGAGGTAGGGGGATCTGGCAGTAAGGTTGCTGGATTTAAAGTCTGGCAGACCCTCAACTTTATTTCTGGAGTGTCAAGGAGGAGGGCTTGGTATTGGGTGATCCTTCCCCCTGTCATCCACCTGTCCCCTTTCGTTTCCAAGACTGCTTGCACCCGGTGAGGTGTATACACTGTGTTGGGCTGACCCAGGGTCAGCTTAGATGCCTCCTTAACCATAAGAGCAGTGGCTGCTACTGCCCGGAGGCAAGTGGGCCACCCTCTGGCCACCTCATCTAGTTATTTTGAGAGATAAGCCACAGGTTGTAATACGGGCCCCATCATCTTCTCTAACACCCCAAGAGCAGTTCCTGTCCTTCCAGAAACATAGAGTCTAAAAGGCTTCTCCAGGTTGGGGAGGCCTAAAGCTGGGGCTGTAGTGATGGACTCTTTTAGGGCATTAAAGGCCACCTTGCAGGTCTCATGCCAGTCGAGTGGCTCTTCCTCTTTCCCCCTTAAATTTTCATATAGGGGTCTGGCCAGATTGCCATAATTAGGAATCCAGATCCTGCAAAACCCGGTCCTTCCTAAAAATCCCCTAAGCTGTTGTTTTGTTTGGGGTTACGGGGTATTTAAGATGAGGGATCTCCCCTCGGGGTCAGGCATTCTTTTTCTCTCCGTAATTATAAATCCATGGTATTTTAATTGGGTTAAGCTAATCTGAGCCTACTTGTGGAATACTCGATAACCATTTTCATAAAGGAAATTTAGCGTTTTAAATAGTGTCCATTTGAGAGCTGGTAAAATCTGGCCTAGCTAAGAGCAAGTCATCCACATACTGTATTAGACTACTGTTTGTTAAAGTTAATTCCCTTACTTCTCTCCCCGAGGAAGTCCCGAAGACATGAGGGCTGTCCCTAAACCCTTGGGTTAGTTGAGTCCAGTCGAGAGTTGTATGGTCTCTCTTGTTTCCAAGTCCCGCCACTCAAAAGCAAAGAGTTTTTGGGATTCAGGATGGAGAGGAATGCAAAAGAAAGCACCTTGAAGGTCCAAGACTGAGAAGTACTTGGCATTTCCTGGGACTTGGGATAGGAGGATATATGGGTTTGGGACTATGGGGTGGATGGGAACCACAGCTTCATTAACAGCTCTTAGATCCTGGACGAATCGGTAAGATCCATCTGGTTTTTGAATGGGCAAGATTGGGGTGTTGCAGGGGGACTCACAGCTGATTCGAGTTCCAGTATCTCGGTATTTGTTAACTAGTGGTCTAAGACCCTCAAGAGCTTCTGGTTTTAAGGGATATTGTCTTTTCCAGGGCTAGGGAGCATTTGGTCTCAGAGAAATCTTTACTGGTGGAACATTTATGGCTAAACCAGGGCTGGAGACATCCCACACCTGGTGATTGACATCATCTAGACAAGGGACAGACTCCTCCTTTTCTACCTCTGACTGTAAATATTCAGACATAGGCAAAGAAAATTATCGACTTCTACCTTTGTGTCCCCAAGTCACTCTGGTTTGGAGGCGAAAGTATTATTCTCACCATGGAAAATTTGGAAGCTGCAAACATGAAAAATTTAAAGAGTCACGCAGCGGCTAGTCACTCTAAGCTAACCCCTAAGACATTTATTGACTGATTTCGAGCTTCTCTTCTTTAACATTTTTTATCTACAGTAATCCTGTGTGTTCCTTTTAGTTAGGGATTCATTTTTAAACTATCCTGACTCTTCCACTATGTTCCAGTTTTGGTTCTGATACACTTACAGATGTGCCAAGTGCTTCCTGAATACTATGGAACATATTTTATGTTTAAAATACTTCCATGCTTATGTAGTGAGTGAGTGATTTTAAGTATATTTGTTACACATTTCAATGTAAAAGTCAATGTGTGAACTAACATATTCACGACTTGGAAAATTTGGCTTTTTTTTGTTGTGTGTTTGAACTCCTCACCCGGCCAAAGGTCATGGAGAGGTCTATTGTTTTTCTAAAATGGTTGTAGTGTTGTTTATTTTCTGGTAATTGAATTAGGGTGTGAGTTGCAAAGCCTGTGTTTCTGTTCATTTCATTCCATCTGTTCGGGTTTCTTTCTCTCTCCTGAGTCAGACAGTAATTTCCCATTGGTTGTCCAGTTACCAAGGTTGGTGTCCATGCATCCGTGCTGGTCTCTCCATACATGTCCGGGTGTCCTGTGAAACACTAAGCTTAATTTATTTTGAAATGACCTAGCTGTTCAATACACTGTCATCACTCAGTTGAGCAGAGGGAGAGAAATTAAAGTGACAAAACTCCAGAGAAGGTAGTGTCAGAGCGCCCCGGCGTGGCATGCGTGCAGGGGATTGGGGGGAGAGTACTTTGCACGGAGTGCGGAGGTCTCAGGTGTCCTCACACCCTGGGCTTCTCCAGGTCCTCCGCTGCTCAGTGGCCTCCCCCCGCTCCCATCGCTTTGGCTGCTTAGGGCCGGGTGGTTTCTGCAGCTGCCCGGCATCCTGCCCGAGGCCCCCCCTGCCCACACGCTGTCTTCCAGTCTCTCTCTGAACCGTCGACTCTTTCTGCCTCTGTCTCATCTGGCGTGGGTGCGTGCGAGTGCATGTCCCTGTCGCTGGCTGTCGCTCGTCTGCTCTCCCAGGAAGGTCCTGTGCTGGGCCCGTGGCGTGGGGGCAGGGCGGGCCTCGGTAGGGCGAAAAGGCGGGGCTGAGGCGCTCCAGGGGGTTTGCACAGCCGGCAGGACGGGCGCCTGGGGCCCCGGCTGGGCTGCCCCTAAGTCCCAGGAAGCTCCGGGGACCGCGGACCTGGGCCGAAGCCCCGCTCTTCCGGAGCCACCTAATCCTGAGCAGCGAACGGGATGGTGGTGGCAGCGGGTGAGTGGGTACCGAGATGTCCTCGCTGCTCTACCCACCCCCCTCCCCTACACCAGGTTCCGCAGGCACGCCAGTCCCCGGCCGGCCGGGCCAGACGGGTGCTGGCCTGGGCTCGCGGTGTGCGGAGCGGGGGCGCCCTCCGGTGCCCGCCGAGCTGCAGGCTCTGGCCGGCCGGAGTCCAGTCACGGGTCTTGAGGCTCAAGTGCAGCGCTCGCCCGCTGGAGAACTGCAGCCCCAGGCCCGACCGGCAGGTCAGACCGCAAGGGAGGCGCAACGCGGGGCTCCTGGTGCGTCTAACAGCCCCCTCGGTCTAAGGCTATAGTACCCTGAAAGTGGCCTATGTCCTCTGATCTGGGAAATTGAGTAGGGACGGGCCTGGTCAGTACTTGCATGGGAGACCGCCTAGTAGTTAGGCGGTTTTGTGATTTTTCTGAATGCCTACTTTAGAAAGTTAGAATTGGATGACTGCACACAGGAAAACGAATAATGTTTTCGGTCATAATCTTAAGAATCCAGCCGCTAGTCATTCTTTTTCCTGTCCTAACACAGCTAACTGGAAGTCAGTTGCAGTAACTTCTACTGACTTAAGACCCTCATCCCTAACGGAAGGTATATAGGAAAACCCATAGTATATCTAAATAAACATGAAAGATAGAACGATGTGAAAAAAAAAAATTCTCAGTGACATCGTAGTTGGTATATGAAACACGATGATTATGAAAGCACAACCCATATTCAAGTCCAGGCCATGGAAGCCTGTGACTTTCACTGAGTGTTGACTTCCCTTTCAGCTGAGGTTGTAAAAAGTGCTTTGTAAAATCCTGAGGTTTGAAGCACTTGTAACCTCCTGAAGAGACTGCAATCAGAAGACTTTCTAGAATATCCTGACGCTGTGGTGAGCTCAAGCAATACATTCTGCAGAGGTCGGAAGACAGACATGTTGGGATGTGGGGATGACTTCTACTGCACTTAGGGAGAAAGGGCATGAACAAGTGGAGAAGAAACACCTCAGTGACGGAATCTTTAAAGACTCCATTCATGGAGAAGGAAATGGCAACCCACTTCAATATTCTTGGCTGGAAAATTCCATGGACAGAGGAGTCTGGCGGGCTGAAGTCCACGGGATTCCATGACTGATCGTGTGTGCACGAGGGTGGAGGGAGACGGGTTGGTAGCAAGGAACTGGTAGAAGTAAAAAATAAGAAAAAATATAAAATAAAGACTCGATAAATATGACAACGACTGGTAGGAATAAATTTTCAGAAGTGCCTTCTCAGACCTCCCGTCAGAAGCACAAGCATAATAAAGACACTGAGTTTTCACTGTCTCACACAAAATTAGACTGGCTTATGACAATGGGCAGAGAGGCGCCTCTAAGCCATCGGGGCTGGGCTTTACTGGAGGATGCACATCGATAGAGTGCATGGCTATGTGTTATGGAAATATGTCTTAATGGAAGGGGGAAGGCATCTTCTTGAAGAACACAGCAAATAACACTACAAATTCAAGCAACTTGGCTACAATGACAATAGCTGATTTCATGTTGGCTACTGATTGGCAGAGCTGGGTTCGCCTCTCCCATTATGTACATCAGTGGCCAGCTGTGAATGTAGCCATTAGTTTCTCACTTAGAAACCGAACCTAATACTTGCCATGTGCACTAGCGCAAGAACACTGAAAGCTCCGCGGAGAAGCAAGTCAGACAGACATGCTTCTGTTTTCTCACAGAAGCTGCTTATGACCGGCCCTGCTCACAGACAGATTGCTAATGCCAAATCGATAGACAGTTATGCAGATATTCTTTAGCAACTGAGCGACCAGGGAAGCCCTACTAGCTCAGTTGGTAAAGAATCTGCCTGCAACGCAGGAGACCCCGCTTTCAGTCCTGGGTCGGGAAGATCCCCTGGAGAAGGGATAGGCTACCCACTCCTGTATTCTGGCCTAGAGAATTCCACGGACTCTATAGTCCAAGGGACCGCAAAGAGTCAGGCACGAACTGAGCCACTTTCCCCTGCACATGCGGATATTACTTACAAAAAGAAATGTGGTAACAGATCTAGCACCTCTGTCAAGCTCATGAGTGAGAACTATAAATATACAGAATCAGCTTTGTCCTGCATAGTTATTACCATCCTGTATTTGCTTTGAGAGGAGTTGAGCTACTCTTGTGAAAGAGGAATGATTCTTTACCAACTGAGCCACAAGGAAAGCCCACTAATACTGGAGTGGGTAGCCTATCCCTTCTCCAGCGGTTCTTCCTTACCCAGGAACTGAACCAGGGTCTCCTGCCTGAGTAACACATATTGGGTAAAAATCGGTGAGGGAGCATAACTATGGACATTGATTGGTAAACTCAGTTTTCCTTGTCCAGATGGCTAGCGGAGGAGAAATAAACGTTGGCATGCATTTAAAAAATTCTTCTGATACTATATATAAAATTTACTAGTTCTCTGCAGAAGTCTTTAATGAAGCACAGATATTGTCATTAGATTGCTTTGGTCAGATCCGTCTTATCCACATTTATTTTTATCAGTCACATAGTGTGGCCTCAAATACTTGAAGACACGACAAAAGATTTCTTTGGTCTCCATTCTAAACTGGATCGTGAGAAGGCAGTGGATCAGCATAATGCAGGAGCTCAAGATATTTTTGGCAAAAACTTGACTAGTCTGTTTAATGATATTGAAGAATGAGTTAAGGGTGGCAGCACGAAACAGAAGGCCATGCTAGAAGTACACAAGACCTTGTTTGGTAAGTCGAAACATGACTTTTTCTTTCAATTGAAGGGTAGTTGCTTTACAGAATTTTGTTGCCAAACATCAGCATGAATGAGCCACAGGTATACATATATTTCCTCCCTCCTGAACCTCTCTCCCATTTCCCTCCCCATTCCACCCCTAGCTTGTTGCAGAGCCCCTGTTTGAGTCCCCTGAGTCATACAGCAAATTTCATTGGCATCTGTTTTTACGTATGGTAATATATTTTCATGTTACTCTGCATTCATCTCACCCTCTCCTTCCTCCCCCCTGCCCATGTCCATAAGTCTGTTCTCTACATCTGTGACTCCTTGGCTGCCCTGCAAATAATTTCATCAGTACCACCTTTAGTTCAAGCATTTTTTTTTCCCCCAAGCATTTCTTCTTTCTTATTCCAGTCTTACTGTCTTTAGTGTGAGACTGATTTTGAAACTGATATGAAAGTGTTATAATCACCATGGAAAATTTGGAAGATGCAAACATGAAAAATTTAAAAGTCACGCAGAGGCTAGTCACTCTAAGCTAACCCCTAAAACATTTATTGACTGATTTCTAGTTTCTCTTCTTTAACCTTTTTTATCTACAATAGTCCTGTGTATTCCTTTTAGTTAGGGATTCATTTTTAGACTATCCTGACTCTTCAACTAAGTTCCAGTTTTGGGTCTCATACAGTGAGACATGTGCCAAATGCTTCCTGAATACTATAGAACATATTTTATGTTTAAAATACTTCCATGCTTATGAAGTGAGTCAATGATTTTAAGTTTATTTGTTACACATTTCAATGTAAAAGTCAATGTGTGAACTGACATATTCACGATTTGGAAAAGGTGGCTTATTTTGTCGTGTGCTAGAACTCCTCACCCGACCAAAGGTCATGGAGAGGTCTATTGTTTTTGTAAAATGGTTATAGTGTTGTTGGTTTTTTTTTTTTTTTTTTTTTTTTGTAATTGAATTAGGGTGTGAGTTGCAAAGTTTGTGTTTCTGTTCGTTTCATTCCATCTGTTCGGGTTTCTTTCTCTCTCCTGAGTCAGACAGCAATTTTCCCATTGGTTGTCCAGTTACCAAGGTTGGTGTCCATGCATCCGTGCTGGTCTCTGCATTCATGCCCGGGTGTCCTGTGAAACACTTAGCTTAATTTATTTGGAAATGACCTAGCTGTTCAATACACTGTCATCACTCAGTTGAGCACAAGGATAGAAATTCAGGTGACCAAACTCCGGAGAAGCTAGTGTCAGAGCGCCCCTGCGTGTCGTGAGTGCATGGGGTTGGGAGGACGGGGGCGGGGAGCGGAGCGAGGAGATCTCAGGTGCCCTCGCACCCTGGGCCTCTCCAGGCCCGCCCCTACTCAGCGGCTTCCCCCTGCCCCCATCGCATTCGCTGCTCAGGGCCAGGTGGCCTCTGCAGCTCCCCGACATGCTGTCCGAGTCCCCCCCTGCCCACAAGCTGTCTTCGAGTCTCTCTCTGAACCCTCGTCTCTTTCTGCCTCTGTCTCACCTGGCGTGGGTGCGTGCGAGTGCCTGTCCGTCTGCCTCGCTTTCGCTTGCCTGCTCGCTCAGGAAAGACTTGTGCTGGGCCGGCAGCGTGGGGGCAGGGCGGGTCTTGGTAGGGAGAAAAGGCGGGGCTGATGTGCTCCAGGGGGTTTGCGCAGCGGGCAGGATGTGCGCCTGGGGCCCTGGCTGGGCTGCCTCTAAGCCCGCAGGAGGCTCCGGGGACCGCGGCCCCGGGCCGAAGCCTCGCTCGTCCGGAGCCACGTCACCCTGAGCAGCGAACGGGATGGTGGGGGGCAGGGGGTGAGGGGGCACCGAGACGTCCTCGCTGCTCTACCCACCCCCCTTCCCCCCACCCCAGGTCACGCAGGCACGCCAGGCCCCGGCCGGGCCAGACGGGTGCTGGCCTGGGCTGGAGGTGTGCGGGGCCGTTGCGCCCTCCGTTGGCCCCGAGCTGCCGGCCCTGGTTGGTCGGAGTCCAATCGCGGGTCTTGCGGCTCAAGTGCAGCGCGCGCCAGCTCGAGAGCTGTGGCCCCAGGCCCGAAGGGCAGGTCAGAACGCAAGGGAAGCGCAACGCGGAGCTCTTGGGGCGCCTGACAGCCGCCTCGGTCTAAGGCCATAGCACCCTGAACGTGCCCTATCTCCTCTGATCTGGGAAATTGAGTAGGGCCGGGCCTGGTCAGTACTAGCATCGGAGACCGCCTTGTAGTTAGGCGGTTTTGTGATTTTTCTGAATGCCTACTTCAGAAAGTTAGAATTGGATGACTGCACACAGGAAAACGAATAATGTTTTCACACATAATCTTAAGAATCCAGCAGCTGGTCATTCTTTTTCCTGTCCTAACACAGCTAACTGGAAGTCAGTTGCAGTAAGTTCTACTGACTTAAGACCCTCATCCCTAATGGAGGATATATAGGAAAACCCATAATATATCTAAATAAACATGAAAGATAGAACGATGAGAAAAAAAAAAATGCTCAGTGACATCTTAGTTGGTATATGAAACACGACGATTATGAAAGCACAACCCATAATCAAGTCCAGGCCATGAAAGCCTGTGACTTTCACTGAGTGTTGACTTCCCTTTCAGCTGAGGTTGTAAAAAGTGCTTTGGAAAATACCTGAGGTTTGAAGCACTTGTAAACTCCTGAAGAGACTGCAATCAGAAGGGTTTCTAGAATATTCTGACGCTGTGGTGAGCTCAAGCAATACATTCTGCAGAGGTCGGAAGACAGACATGTTGGGAAGTGGGGATGACTTCTACTGCACTTAGGGAGAAAAGGCATGTACAAGTGGACAAGCAACACCTCAGTGACGGAATCTTTAAGACTCCATACATGGAGAAGGAAATGGCAACCCACTCCAGTATTCTTGCCTGGAAAAATCCTTGGACAGAGGAGTCTGGCGTGCTGAAGTCCACGGGATTCCATTACTGATCGTGTGTGCACGAGGGTGGAGGGAGACGGGTTGGTAACAAGAAACTGGTAGAAGTAAAAAATAAGAAAAAATATAAAATAAAGACTCGATAAATATGACAACGACTGGTAGGAATAAACCTTCAGAAGTGCCTTCTCAGACCTCCCGTCAGAAGCACAAGCATAATAAAGACACTGAGTTTCCATGGTCTCACACAAAATTAGACTGGCTTATGACAATGGGCAGAGAGGCTCCTCTAAGACATCGGGGCTGGGCTTTACTGGAGGATGCACATCGATTGAGTGCATGGCTATGTGTTATGGAAATATGTCTTTCTGGCAGGGCGAAGGCATCTTCTTGAAGAACACAGCAAATAACACTACAAATTCAAGGAACGTGGCTTCAATGACAATAGCTGATTTCATGTTGGCTACTGCTTGGCAGAGCTGGGTTCACCTCTCCCATTTAGTACGTCAGTGGCCAGCTGTGAATGTAGCCATTAGTTTCTCACTTAGAAACCGAACCTAATACTTGCCATGTGCACTAGCACAAGAACAGTGAAAGCTCCGCGGAGAAGCAAGTCAGACAGACATGCTTCTGTTTTCTCACAGAAGCTGCTTATGACCGGCCCTGCTCACAGACAGATTGCTAATGCCAAATCTATAGACAGTTATGCAGATATTCTTTAGCAACTGAGCCAGCAGGGAAGCCCTACTAGCTCAGTTGGTAAAGAATCTGCCTGCAACGCAGGAGACCCCGCTTTCAGTCCTGGGTCGGGAAGATCCCCTGGAGAAGGGATAGGCTACCCACTCCAGTATTCTGGCCTAGAGAATTCCACGGACTCTATAGTCCTTGGGGCCGCAAAGAGTCAGGCACGAACTGAGCCACTTTCACCTGCACATGCGGATATTACTTAGAAAAAGAAATGTGGTAACAGATCTAGTACCTCTGTCAAGCTCATGCGTGAGTACTATAAATATACAGAATCAGCTTTGTCCTGCATAGTTATTACCATCCTGTATTTGCTTTGAGAGGAGTTGAGCTACTCTTGTGAAAGAGGAATGATTCTTTACCAACTGAGCCACAAGGAAAGCCCACTACTACTGGAGTGGGTAGCCTATCCCTTCTCCAGCGGATCTTCCTGACCCAGGAACTGAACCAGGGTCTCCTGCCTGAGTAAAATATATTGGGTAAAATTCGGTGAGGGAGCATAACTACGGACATTGAATGGTAAACTCAGTTTTCCTTGTCCAGATGGCTAGCGGAGGAGAAATAATCGTTGGCATGCATTTAAAAAATTCTTCTGATACTATATATAAAATTTACTAGTTCTCTGCAGAAGTCTTTAATGAAGCACAGATATTGTCATTAGATGGCTTTGGTCATATCCGTCTTATCCACATTTATTTTTAAAAGTCACATAGTGTGGCCTCAAATACTTGAAGACACGACAAAAGGTTTCTTTGGTCTCCATTCTAAACTGGATCGTGAGAAGGCAGTGGATCAGCATAATGCAGGAGCTCAAGATATTTTTGGCAAAAACTTGACTAGTCTGTTTAATGATATGGAAGAATGAGTTAAGGGAGGCAGCACGAAACAGAAGGCCATGCTAGAAGTACACAAGATATGTTTGGTAAGTCCAAACATGACTTTTTCTTTCAAATGAAGGATAGTTGCTTTACAGAATTTTGTTGCCAAACATCAGCATGAATGAGCCACAGGTATACGTATGTCTCCTCCCTCCTGAACCTCTCTCCCATTTCCCTCCCCATTCCACCCCTAGCTTGTTGCAGAGCCCCTGTTTGAGTCCCCTGAGTCATACAGCAAATTTCATTGGCCTCTGTTTTTACGTATGGTAGTATATTTTCATGTTACTCTGCATTCATCTCAACCTCTCCTTCCTCTCCCTTGCCCATGTCCGTAAGTCTGTTCTCTACATCTGTGACTCCTTGGCTGCCCTGCAAATAATTTCATCACTACCACCTTTAGTTCAAGCATTTTTTTTTTCCCCCAAGCTATTCTTCTTTCTTATTCCAGTCTTACTGTCTTTAGTGTGAGACTGATTTCCAAAATGATATGAAAGTGTTATTCTCACCATGGAAAATTTGGAAGATGCAAACATGAAAAATTTAAAAAGTCACGCAGAGGCTAGTCACTCTAAGCTAACCCCTAAAACATTAATTGACTGATTTCTAGTTTCTCTTCTTTAACATTTTTTATCGACAATAATCCTGTGTATTCCTTTTAGTTAGTGATTCATTTTTAGACTAACCTGACTCTTCAACTAAGTTCCATTTTTGGGTCTCATACAGTGAGACATGTGCCAAATGCTTCCTGAATACTATAGAACATATTTTATGTTTAAAATACTTCCATGCTTATGTAGTGAGTCAATGATTTTAAGTTGATTTGTTACACATTTCAATGTAAAAGTCAATGTGTGAACTAACATATTCAGGATTTGGAAAAGGTGGATTTTTTTGTCGTGTGCTAGAACTCCTCACCCGACCAAAGGTCATGGAGAGGTCTATTGTTTTTCTAAACTGGTTATAGTATTGTTGGTTTTTTTTTTTTGTTTTTTTTGTTTTTTTTTTGTAATTGAATTAGGGTGTGAGTTGCAAAGTTTGTGTTTCTGTTCATTTCATTCCATCCGTTCGGGTTTCTTTCTCTCTCTTGAGTGAGACAGTAATTTCCCATTGGTTGTTCAGTTACCAAGGTTGGTGTCCATGCATCCGTGCTGGTCTCTGCATTCATGTCCGGGTGTCCTGTGAAACACTAAGCTTAATTTATTTGGAAATGACCTAGCTGTTCAATACACTGTCATCACTGAGTTGAGCACAAGGATAGAAATTCAGGTGACCACACTCCGGAGAAGCTAGTGTCAGAGCGCCCCGGCATGGTGTGCTTGCAGGGGGTTGGGAGGACGGGGGCATGGCGCGGATCAAGGAGATCTCAGGTGCCCTCGCACCCTGGGCCTCTCCAGGCCCGCCCCTACTCAGCGGCTTCCCCCTGCCCCCATCGCATTCTCTTCTCAGGGCCGGGTGGCCTCTGCAGCTGCCCGGCATGCTGCCCGAGTCCCCCCCTGCCCACAAGCTGTCTTCGAGTCTCTCTCTGAACCCTCGTCTCTTTCTGCCTCTGTCTCACCTGGCGTGGGTGCGTGCGAGTGCCTGTCCCTGTGCCTGGCTTTCGCTCCTCTGCTCTCTCAGGAAAGACTTGTGCTGGGCCGGCAGAGTGGGGGCAGGGCGGGTCTCGGTAGGGCGAAAAGACGGGGCTGATGTTCTCCAGGGGGTTTGCCCAGTGGGCAGGATGTGCGCCTGGGTCCCCAGCTGGACTGCCTCTAATCCCGCAGGAGGCTCCGGGGACCGAGGACCCGGCCGAAGCCCCGCCCGTCCGGAGCCACGTCACCCTGAGCAGCGAACGGGATGGTGGGGTCAGGGAGTGAGGGGGTACTGAGACGTCCTCGCTGTTCTACCCACTCCCCCTGCCCCCACCCCAGGTCCCGCAGGCACGCCAGGCCCCGGCCGGGCCAGAGGGGTGCTGGCCGGGGCTGGCGGTGTGCGGGGCCTTGGCGCCCTCCGCTGGCCCCCGAGCTGCCGGCCCTGGTTGGTCGGAGTCCAGTCGGGGGTCGTGCGGCTCAAGTGCAGCGCGCGCCAGCTCGAGAGCTGTGGCCCCAGGCCCGAAGGACAGGTCAGAACGCAAGGGAGGCGCAACGCGGAGCTCTTGGGGCGCCTGACAGTCGCCTCGGTCTAAGGCCATAGCACTCTGAACGTGTCCTATCTCCTCTGATCTGGGAAATTGAGTAGGGCTGGGCCTGGTCAGTACTTGCATGGGAGACCGCCTAGTAGATAGGCGGTTTTGTGATTTTTCTGAATGCCTTCTTCACAAAGTTAGAGTCGGATGACTGCACACAGGAAAACGAATAAAGTCTTCGTGCATAATCTTAAGAATCCAGCAGCTGGTCATTCTTTTTCCTGTCCTAACAAACTAACTGGAAGTCAGTTGCAGTAAGTTCTACTGACTTAAGACCCTCATCCCTAACGGAAGTTATATAGGAAAACCCATAATATATCTAAATAAACATGAAAGATAGAACGATGAGAAAAAAAAAAATTCTAAGTGACATCTTAGTTGGTATATGAAACACGATGATTATGAAAGCACAACCCATAATCAAGTCCAGGCCATGGAAGCCTGTGACTTTCACTGAGTGTTGACTTCCCTTTCAGCTGAGGTTGTAAAAAGTGCTTTGTAAAATACCTGAGGTTTGAAGCACTTGTAACCTCCTGAAGAGACTGCAATCAGAAGGCTTTCTAGAATATCCTGACGCTGTGGTGAGCTCAAGCAATACATTCTCCAGAGGTCGGAAGACAGACATGTTGGGAAGTGGGGATGACTTCTACTGCACTTAGGGAGAAAGGGCATGTACAGGTTGAGAAGCAACACCTCAGTGACGGAATATTTAAAGACTCCATACATGGAGAAGGAAATGGCAACCCACTCCAGTATTCTTGGCTGGAAAAATCCATGGACAGAGGAGTCTGGCGGGCTGAAGTCCACGGGATTCCATGACTGATTGTGTGTGCACGAGGGTGGAGGGAGACGGGTTGGTAGCAAGAAACTGGTAGAAGTAAAAATAAGAAAAAAATATAAAATAAAGACTCGATAAATATGACAACAATTGGTAGGAATAAACCTTCAGAAGTGCCTTCTCAGACTTCCCGTCAGAAGCACAAGCATAATAAAGACACTGAGTTTTCACGGTCTCACACAAAATTAGACTGGCTTATGACAATGGGCAGAGAGTCTCCTCTAAGACATCGGGGCTGGGCTTTACTGGAGGATGCACATCGATTGAGTGCATGGCTATGTGTTATGTAAATATGTCTTACTGGCAGGGCGGAGGCATATTCTTGAAGAACACAGCAAATAACACTACAAATTCAAGGAACTTGGCTACAATGACAATAGCTGATTTCATGTTGGCTACTGCTTGGCAGAGCTGGGTTCGCCTCTCCCATTAAGTACATCAGTGGCCAGCTGTGAATGTAGCCATTAGTTTCTCACTTAGAAACCGAACCTAATACTTGCCATGTGCACTAGCGCAAGAACAGTGAATGCTCCGCGGAGAAGCAAGTCAGACAGACATGCTTCTGTTTTCTCACAGAAGCTGCTTATGACCGGCCCTGCTCACAGACAGATTGCTAATGCCAAGTGGATAGACAGTTATGCAGATATTCTTTAGCAACTGAGCGACCAGGGAAGCCCTACTAGCTCACTTGGTAAAGAAACTGCCTGCAACGCAGGAGACCCCGCTTTCAGTCCTGGGTCGGGAAGATCCCCTGGAGAAGGGATAGGATACCCACTCCAGTATTCTGGCCTAGAGAATTCCACGGACTCTATAGTCCATGGGGCCGCAAAGAGTCAGGCACGAACTGAGCCACTTTCACCTGCACATGCGGATATTACTTAGATAAAGAAATGTGGTAACAGATCTAGTACCTCTGTCAAGCTCATGAGTGAGTACTATAAATATACAGAATCAGCTTTGTCCTGCATAGTTATTACCATCCCGTATTTGCTTTGAGAGGAGTTGAGCTTCTCTTGTGAAAGAGGAATGATTCTTTACCAACTGAGCCGCAAGGAAAGCCCACTAATACTGGAGTGGGTAGCCTATCCCTTCTCCAGCGGATCTTCCTGACCCAGGAACTGAACCAGGGTCTCCTGCCTGAGTAACACATATTGGGTAAAAATCGGTGAGGGAGCATAACGATGGACATTGATTGGTAAACTCAGTTTTCCTTGTCCAGATGGCTAGCGGAGGAGAAATAAAAGTTGGCATGCATTTAAAAAATTCTTCTGATACTATATATAAAATTTACTAGTTCTCTGCAGAAGTCTTTAATGAAGCAAAGATATTGTCATTAGATTGCTTTGGTCATATCCGTCTTATCCACATTTATTTTTAAAAGTCGCATAGTGTGGCCTCAAATACTTGAAGACACGACAAAAGGTTTCTTTGGTCTCCATTCTAAACTAGATCGTGAGAAGACAGTGGATCAGCATAATGCAGGAGCTCAGGATATTTTTGGCAAAAACTTGACTAGTCTGTTTAATGATATGGAAGAATGAGTTAAGGGTGGCAGCACGAAACAGAAGGCCATGCTAGAGGTACACAAGACCTTGTTTGGCAAGTCCAAACATGATTTTTCTTTCAATAGAAGGATAGTTGCTTTACAGAATTTTGTTGCCAAACATCAGCATGAATGAGCCACAGGTATACATATGTTTCCTCCCTCCTGAACCTCTCTCCCATTTCCCTCACCACTCCACCCCTAGCTTGTTGCAGAGCCCCTGTTTGAGTCCCCTGAGTCATACAGCAAATTTCATTGGCATCTGTTTTTACGTATGATAATATAATTTCATGTTACTCTGCATTCATCTCACCCTCTCCTTCCTCCCCCCTGCCCATGTCCATAAGTCTGTTCTCTACATCTGTGACTCCTTGGCTGCCATGCAAATAATTTCTTCAGTACCACGTTTAGTTCAAGCATTTTTTTTCCCCTAAGCATTTTTATTTCTTATTCCAGTCTTACTGTCTTTAGTGTGAGACTGATTTCGAAACTGATATGAAAGAATTATTCTCACGATGGAAAATTTGGAAGATGCAAACATGAAAAATTTAAAAAGTCACGCAGAGGCTAGTCACTCTAAGCTAACTCCTAAAACATTTATTGACTGATTTCTAGTTTCTCTTCTTTAACCTTTTTTATCTACAATAATCCTATGTATTCCTTTTAGTTAGGGATTCATTTTTAGCCTATCCTGACTCTTCAACTAAGTTCCAGTTTTGGTTCTCATACAGTGAGACATGTGCCAAATGCTTCCTGGATAATATAGAACATATTTTATGTTTAAAATACTTCCATGCTTATGTAGTGAGTGAATGATTTTAAGTTTATTTGTTACACATTTCAATGTAAAAGTCAATGTGTGAACTGACATATTCACGATTTGGAAAAGGTGGCTTATTTTGTCGTGTGCTAGAACTCCTCAACCGACCAAAGGTCATGGAGAGGTCTATTGTTTTTCTAAAATGGTTATAGTGTTTTTTCTTTTTTTTTGTAATTGAATTAGTGTGTGAGTTGCAAAGTTTGTGTTTCTGTTCATTTCATTCCATCTGTTCGGGTTTCTTTCTCTCTCCTGAGTCAGACAGTAATTTCCCATTGGTTGTCCAGTTACCAAGGTTGGTGTCCATGCATCCGTGCTGGTCTCTGCATTCATGTCCGGGTGTCCTGTGAAACACTATGCTTAAATTATTTGGAAATGACCTAGCTGTTCAATACACTGTCATCACTCAGTTGAGCACAAGGATAGAAATTCAGGTGACCAAACTCCGGAGAAGCTAGTGTCAGAGCGCCCCGGCGTGGCGTGCGTGCAGGGGGTTGGGAGGACGGGGGCGGGGCACGGAGCGAGGAGATCTCAGGTGCCCTCGCACCCTGAGCCTCTCCAGGCCCACCCCTACTCAGCGGCTTCCCCCTGCCCCCATCGCATTCTCTTCTCAGGGCCGGGTGGCCTCTGCAGCTGCCCGGCATGCTGCCCGAGTCCCCCCCTGCACACAAGCTGTCTTCGAGTCTCTCTCTGAACCCTCGTCTCTTTCTGCCTCTGTCTCACCTGGCGTGGGTGCGTGCGAGTGCCTGTCCGTGTGCCTGGCTTTCGCTCGTCTGCTCTCTCAGGAAAATCTTGTGCTGGGCCGGCAGAGTGGGGGCAGGGCGGGTCTCGGTAGGGCGAAAAGGCGGGGCTGAGGCGCTCCAGGGGGTTTGCGCAGCGGGCAGGATGTGCGCCTGGGGCCCCGGCTGGGCTGCCTCCAAGCCCACAGGAGGCTCCTGGGACCGCGGTCCCGGGCCAAAGCCCCGCTCGTTCGGAGCCACGTCACCCTGAGCAGCGAACGGGATGGTGGGGGCAGGGGGTGAGGGGGCACCGAGACGTCCTCGCTGCTCTACCCACACCCCTCCCCCCACCCCAGGTCCCGAAGGCACGCCAGGCCCTGGCCGGGCCAGACGGGTGCTGGCCGGGGCTGGCGGTGTGCGGGGCCGTGGCGCCCTCCGCTGGCCCCCGAGCTGCCGGCCCTGGTTGGTCGGAGTCCAGTCGGGGGTTGTGCGGCTCAAGTGCAGCGCGCGCCAGCTCGAGAGCTGTGGCCCCAGGCCCGAAGTCAGGTCAGAACGCAAGGGAGGCGCAACGCGGAGCTCTTGGGGCACCTGACAGCCGCCTCGGTCTAAGGCCATAGCACCCTGAACGTGCCCTATCTCCTCTGATCTGGGAAATTGAGTAGGGCCGGGCCTGGTCAGTACTTGCATGGGAGACCGCCTAGTACTTAGGCGGTTTTGTGATTTTTCTGAATGCCTACTTCACAAAGTTAGTATTGGATGACTGCACACAGGAAAACGATTAATGTTTTCGTACATAATCTTAAGAATCCAGCAGCTGGTCATTCTTTTTCCTGTCCTAACACAGCTAACTGGAAGTCAGTTGCAGTAAGTTCTACTGACTTAAGACCCTCATCCCTAACGGAAGGTATATAGGAAAACCCATAATATATCTAAATAAACATGAAAGATAGAACGATGAGAAAAAAAAAATTCTCAGTGACATCTTAGTTGGTATATGAAACACGATGATTATGAAAGCACAACCCATAATCAAGTCCAGGCCATGGAAGCCTGTGACTTTCACTGAGTGTTGACTTCCCTTTCAGCTGAGGTTGTGAAAAGTGCTTTGTAAATTCCTGAGGTTTGAAACACTTGTAACCTCCTGAGGAGACTGCAATCAGAAGGCTTTCTAGAATATCCTGACGCTGTGGTGAGCTCAAGCAAAACATTCTGCAGAGATCGGAAGACAGACATGTTGGGAAGTGGGGATGACTTCTACTGCACTTAGGGAGAAAGGGCATGTACAAGTGGAGAAGCAAAACCTCAGTGACGGAATCTTTAAAGACTCCATACATGGAGAAGGAAATGGCAACCCACTCCAGTATTCTTGCCTGGAAAAATCCATGGACAGAGGAGTCTGGCGGGCTGAAGTCCACGGGATTCCTTGACTGATCGTGTGTGCACGAGGGTGGAGGGAGACGGGTTGGTAACAAGAAACTGGTAGAACTAATAAATAAAACAACAACAACAAAAAAAACTAAAGACTCGATAAAAATGACAATGACTGGTAGGAATAAACCTTCAGAAGTGCCTTCTCAGACCTCCCGTCTGAAGCACAAGCGTAATAAAGACATTGAGTTTTCATGGTCTCACACAAAATTAGACTGGCTTATGACAATCGCCAGAGAGGCTCCTCTAAGGCATCGGGGCTGGGCTTTACTGGAGGATGCACATCGATTGAGTGCCTGGCTATGTGTTATGTAAATATGTCTTACTGGCAGGGCGGAGGCATATTCTTGAAGAACACAGCAAATAACACTACAAATTCAAGGAACTTGGCTACAATGACAATAGCTGATTTCATGTTGGCTACTGCTTGGCAGAGCTGGGTTTGCCTCTCCCATTAAGTACCTCAGTGGCCAGCTGTGATTGTAGCCATTAGTTTCTCACTTAGAAACCGAACCTAATACTTGCCATGTGCACTAGCGCAAGAACAGTGCAATACCCAACAGGTAAAGGAATATGACAAGTGCCCACCAAGTCAAACAAAAGAGGAGGAGATAGGGAATCTATCTGAAAAAGAATTTAGAATAATGATAATAAAAATGATCCAAATCTTGAAAACAAAATGGAGTTACAGATAAATAGCCTGGAGACAAAGATTGAAAAGATGCAAGAAATGCTTAACAAAGACCTAGAAGAAATAGATGATTGTCAATTAAAAATGAATAATGCAATGAATGAGATCAAAAACACTTTGGATGGAACCAAGAGTAGAATAACGGAGACAGGATAAGTGAGGTAGACAATAGAATGGTGGAAATAAATGAAGCAGAGAGGAAAAAAGAAAAAATGATCAAAAGAAATGAGGACAACCTCAGGGACCTCTGGGACAATGTGAAACACCCCAACATTCGAATCATAGGAGTCCCAGAAGAAGAAGACAAAAAGAAAGGCCATGAGAAAATACTCGAGGAGATAATAGCTGAAAACTTCCCTAAAATGGGGAAGGAAATAGCCACCCAAGTCCAAGAAACCCAGAGAGTGCCAAACAGGATAAACCCAAGGCGAAACACTCCAAGACACATATTAATCAAATTAACAAAGATCAAACACAAAGAACAAATACTAAAAGCAGCAAGGGAGAAACAACAAATAACACACAAAGGAATTCCCATAAGGATAACAGCTGATCTACCAATAGAAACCTTCCAGGCTAGAAGGGAATGGCAGGACATAATGAAAGTAATGAAAGAAAATAATCTACAACCTAGATTACTGTACCCAGCAAGGATCTCATTCAGATATGAAGGAGAAATCAAAAGCTTTACAGACAAGCAAAAGCTGAGAGAATTCAGCACCACCAAACCAGCTCTTCAACAAATGCTAAAGGACCTTCTCTAGACAGGAAATGCAGAAATGTTGTATAAACATGAACCCAAAACAACAAAGTAAATGGCAATGGGACCACACCTATCAATAATTACCTTAAATGTAAATGGGTTGAATGCCCCAACCAAAAGACAAAGATTGGCTGAATGGATACAAAAACAAGACCCTTATATATGCTGTCTACAAGAGACCCACCTCAAAACCAGAGACACATACAGACTAAAAGTGAAGGGCTGGAAAAAAATATTTCACGCAAATGGAGACCAAAAGAAAGCAGGAGTCACAATACTCATATCAGATAAAATAGACTTTCAAATAAAGGATGTGAAAAGAGACAAAGAAGGACACTACATAATGATCAAAGGATCAATCCAAGAAGAAGATATAACAATTATAAATATATATGCACCCAACATAGGAGCACCGCAATATGTACGGCAAACGCTAATGAGTATGAAAGAGGAAATGAATAGTAACACAATAATAGTGGGAGACTTTAATACCCCACTCACAACTATGGATAGATCAACTAAACAGAAAATCAAAAAGGAAACACAAACCTTAAATGATACAATGGACCAGCTAGACCTAATTGATATCTATAGGACATTTCACCCCCAAACAATCAATTTCACCTTTTTCTCAAGTCCACACGGAACATTCTCCAGAATAGATCACATCCTGGGCCATAAATCTGGTCTTGGAAAATTCAGAAAAATTGAAATCATCCCAGTCATCTTTTCTGACCACAGTGCAGTAAGATTAGATCTCAATTACAGGAAAAAAATTGTTAAAAATTCAAACATATGGAGGCTAAATAACACGCTTCTGAATAACCAAAAAATCATAGAAGAAATCAAAAAAGAAATCAAAATATGTATAGAAATGAATGAAAATGATAACACAACAACCCAAAACCTATGGGACACTGTAAAAGCAGTGCTAAGGGGAAGGTTCATAGCATTACAGGCTTACATCAAGAAACAAGAAAAAAGCCAAATAAATAGCCTAACTCTACACCTAAAGCAATTAGAGAAGGAAGAAATGAAAAACCCCAGGGTTAGCAGAAGAAAAGAAATCTTAAAAATTAGGGCAGAAATAAATGCAAAAGAAACTAAAGAGACCATAGCAAAAATCAACAAAGCTAAAAGCTGGTTTTTTGAAAAAATAAACAAAATTGACAAACCATTAGCAAGACTCATTAAGAAACAAAGAGAGAAGAACCAAATTAACAAAATAAGAAATGAAAAGGGTGAGATCACAACAGACAACACTGAAATACAAAGGATCATAAGAGACTACTACCAGCAGCTCTATGCCAATAAAATTGACAACTTGGATGAAATGGACAAATTTTAGAAAAGTATAACTATCCAAAATTGAACCAGGAAGAAATAGAAGATCTTAACAGACCCATCACAAGCAAGGAAATCGAAACTGTAATCAAAAATCTTCCAGGAAACAAAAGCCCAGTACCAGATGGCTTCACAGCTGAATTCTACCAAAAATTTAGAGAAGAGCTAACACCTATCTTACTCAAACTCTTCCAGAAAATTGCAGAAGAAGGTAAACTTCCAAACTCATTCTATGAGGCCACCATCACCCTAATTCCAAAACCACACAAAGATGCCACAAAAAAAGAAAACTACAGGCCAATATCACTGATGAACATAGATGCAAAAATCCTTAGCAAAATTCTAGCAAATAGAATCCAACAACATCTTAAAAAAATCATACACCATGACCAAGTGGGCTTTATCCCAGGAATGCAAGGATTCTTCAATATCTGCAAATCAATCAATGTAATATACCACATTAACAAATTGAAAGATAAAAACCATATGATTATCTCAATAGATGCAGAGAAAGCCTTTGACAAAATTCAACACTCATTTATGATTAAAACTCTCCAGAAAGCAGGAATAGAGGGAACATACCTCAACATAATAAAAGCTATATATGACAAACCCACAGCAAGCATCACCCTCAATGGTGAAAAATTGAAAGCATTTCCCCTGAAATCAGGAACAAGACAAGGGTGCCCACTCTCACCACTATTATTCAACATAGTCTTGGAAGTTTTGGCCACAGCAATCAGAGCAGAAAAAGAAGTAAAAGGAATCCAGATAGGAGAAGAAGTGAAACTCTCGTTGTTTGCAGTTGACATGATCCTCTACATAGAAAACCCTAAATACTCTTCCAGAAAATTACTAGAGCTAACCAATGAATATAGTAAAGTTGCAGGATATAAAATTAACACACAGAAATCCCTTGCATTCCTATATACTAACAATGAAAAAACAGAAAGAGAAATTAAGGAAACAATACCATTCTCCATTGCAACAAAAAGAATAAAATACTTAGGAGTATATCTACCTAAAGAAACAAAAGACCTGTACATAGAAAACTATAAAACACTGATGAAAGAAATCAAAGAGGACACAAACAGATGGAGGAACATACCGTGTTCATGGATTGGAAGAATCAATATTGTCAAAATGGCTATTCTACCCAAAGCAATCTATAGATTCAATGCAATCCCTATCAAACTACCAACGGTATTTTTCACAGAACTAGAACAAATAATTTCACAATTTGTATGGAAATACAGAAAACCACGAATAGCCAAAGTAATCTTGAGAAAGAAGAATGGAACTGGAGGAATCAACCTGTCTGACTTCAGTCTCTACTACAAAGCCACAGTCATCAAGACAGTATGGTACTGGCACAAAGACAGAAATATAGATCAATGGAACAGAATAGAAAGCCTAGAGATAAATCCACGAACCTATGAACACCTTATCTTTGACAAAGGAGGCAAGGATATACAATGGAAAAAAGACAACTGCTTTAACAAGTGGTGCTGGGAAAACTGGTCAACCACCTGTAAAAGAATGAAACTAGAACACTTTCTAACACCACACACAAAAATAAACTCAAAATGGATTAAAGATCTAAATGTAAGACCAGAAACTATAAAACTCCTAGAGGAGAACTTAGGCAAAACACTCTCCGACATGAATCACAGCAGGGTCCTCTATGACCCACCTCCCAGAATATTGGAAATAAAAGCAAAACTAAACAAATGGGACCTAATGAAACTTAAAAGCTTCTGCACTACAAAGGAAACTATAAGTAAGGTGAAAAGACAGCCCTCAGATTGGGAGAAAATAATAGCAAATGAAGAAACAGACAAAGGATTAATCTCAAAAATATACAAGAAACTCCTGAAGCTCAATTCCAGAAAAATAAATGACCCAATCAAAAAATGGGCCAAAGAACTGAACAGACATTTCTCCAAAGAAGACATACAGATGGCTAACAAACACATGAAAAGATGCTCAACATCACTCATTATTAGAGAAATGCAAATCAAAACCACAATGAGGTACCATTACACGCCAGTCAGGATGGCTGCTATCCAAAAGTCTACAAGCAATAAATGCTGGAGTGGGTGTGGAGAAAAGGGAACCCTCTTACACTGTTGGTGGGAATGCAAACTAGTACAGCCACTATGGAAAACAGTGTGGAGATTTCTTAAAAAACTGGAAATAGAACTGCCATTTGACCCAGCAATACCACTTCTGGGCATACACACCACGGAAACCAGATCTGAAAGAGACACATTGTTCATCGCAGCACTGTTTATAATAGCCAGGACATGGAAGCAGCCTAGATGCCCATCAGCAGATGAATGGATAAGGAAGCTGTGGTACATATACACCATGGAATATTACTCAGCCATTAAAAAGAATTCATTTGAATCAGTTCTAATGAGATGGATGAAACTGGAGCCCATTATTCAGAGTGAAGTAAGCCAGAAAAATAAAGAACATTGCAGCATACTAACACATATATATGGAATTTAGAAAGATGGTAATGATAACCCTATATGCAAAACAGAAAAAGAGACACAGAAGTACAGAACAGACTTTTGGACTCTGTGGGAGAAGGTGAGGGTGGGATGTTTCAAAAGAACAGCATGTATTTTATCTATGGTGAAAGAGATCACTAGCCCAGGTGAGATGCATGAGATGAGTGCTCGGGCCTGGTGCACTGGGAGGACCCAGAGGAGTCGGGTGGAGAGGGAGGTGGGAGGGGGGATCGGGATGGGGAATACGTGTAACTCTATGGCTGATTCGTGTCAATGTATGACAAAACCCACTGAAATGTTGTGAAGTAATTGGCCTCCAACTAATAAAATAAAATTAAAAAAAAAAAACTGAGCTATCCTAAAAATTAAAAAAAAAAGCTACCTCTTCTATGCAACATCTGTGTGTCTTCTGTCTGTCTTCTTCCTCGCTGACGCCACTCATCCCTTGGGTATTCCTGGTCCTGCTGGGGCTGGACCTCGGCAATTTTGCTCAATGCTTTGGATCCTAGTGGAAAAACATGCTGTTAATCCTACTTTTGCGAGGATTAAAACCATCGTAAAAACTGGAATTTGTTTAAATATTTTTGGTTTAAATATATCTTGTGTATATAATTACCCAAATTACTGTTGGGTATTAGATTGCTATGTTACAATATGTATGGCATATATGAGTTCCACTGTTATTGATATGATATGTGGTGGAGAGGTATTTGGTGGTGCAAGTGATTTAAATGATGTGTTCACAGTGTTTATATTCCTGTTATGTGGTTAATGGGTCTTGGATTCACGTTTGAAATATGACTCCCTTGTTTTTTGTGATGCATGAGAAGTGCTGAAATTGAAGATGATGCAGGTTAAGTCTAGGGTTGAGGGTGTGAGTAGGGTGTGGGGGAGGGTGTGGGTTAGGTTAAGGGTGTGGATTAGGGTGTGGGTTACATTGTGGCTTAGGGGTTAGAAGTTAGGGGTGTGGGTGAGGGTGAGGGCTGAGGGGTGAAGGTGTCAGGTTAGGGTTGGGATGATGCGTTAGGGTTAGTGTGTCAGTTTAGGGTTAGGGGGTCGGGTTGGTGTTAGGTTCTGGGATAGGGTTACAGTGTTGGTTAGGGTTAGGGTGTCGTGTTGGGGTTAGGGTTAGGGCAAGGGCGAGGGCAATTTCGCCTGGGACCTTATTGAGGGGCCTCACAGTCAAAGGTAAAGGCAAAGTCACATCCACACTTCTGTTCCATCCCCTTTGCTCTATAGTAGAGCTCTAGTAAGCCTAGGCCTGGTAGGAAAACTCTTGGCTCCTGTGGGGACACATCCTGTGTGTGAATCTGCATACCAGACCTAGGGGCCACAGGGCACCTGTTTTCTTCTGGGAGAGGGGACCCTGAAGCGGTGTTGCCTGGCAACAGCTTGAAAATCCATTAAATTGCACTTTATGTACCTCTGACAAAGCTAGATTTGCTCCACCTTTTCGCCATTTGGAAGCAAACCTTCCATACCCTCTCCCCAAGTAGGCAATGGGCCTACTTTGAGTAGAAAGTCCCCTTGAGGAGCTGAGCCCAGGAAGGCACCCAGTCATGTCAAACACACTCCAGCTGCTTACTTCCTCATGGGCAGTATCACTATCAGCTAGGAATGTCTTTGCAAGGATTGAAAAGGGAAGGGGAGATACATGGCCCTGCCTCTGAAATTTCAGTCCTCTGAGCAGAACTGGAATTCAATTGTATCAGCGAAACTGTGCCTTCCAAAGAGGCTTGCAAACACACCCCGAGTGGCTGCCTCTTCCTCCCTGAAGATGGCTCCCTTTCCCTGCATCCTGCGGACTCCCTGTCCCAGCCTCCTGGAAAAGCGCTTCTTGGAGTTCCTTCTTGGAGTTCCTTTCTTAGTTGCAGTTATCCCTCAACTTGGGGCCATAGGGAGTAGCCCCACACTCACAGGGGAAGGCAGACCCACCTCCACACATCTCTTCCATCCCCTTTGCTCTGTAGGACAATTCTAGTGAGCCTAGGTCTGTCAGAAAATTCTTGGCTTTGACGGGAACACACCCTGTGTGTGAACCTGCATACCCGACCTAGGGGCCACAGGGCGCCTGTTTTGCTCGAGTGGGCCTTGAAGCAGTACAGCCTAGTGAGAGCTTGAAAATCCATCCAATTGCTCCTTTCTTACCTCTGACACCTAGCTTTGTTCCACCCTTTGGCAGTGTGGAGGGAAGAGGGCCCAACCCCGTCCTCAAGCGGACATGGGGCCTACTTTGAGAGGAAAGGCCCCCTTGAGGAGCTGAGCCCATCAAGGCACCCAGTCATGTCAAATATACTCCCACTGCTTGCTTCTTCATGGGTAGTACCACTATCAGCTTGGAATGTCTTTGCAAGGATCACAAAGGGAAGGGGAGATACACGACCCTGCCTCTGGAACTTCGGTCCTCTGAGCAGACCTGAGTGCTCTAGGGAGCCTAGGACTGTCAGGAAAATTCTTGGCTCCTACGGGGACACACCCCATATGTGAACCTGCATACTGGACCTCGGGGCCACAGTGTGCCTGCTTCTCTCGGTGTGCCTAAAGCGGTGCAGCCTAGCAACAGCTATTGAGCCTAGGTCTGTCTGGAACATTTTGGATCCTGTGGGGAAAACACCCTGTGCACACCCCTAGATACCGGGCCTAGGGGCCAAAATTCTCACATGTCTCCTGGGGAGCCCTAACACAGTGTGACCTAGCAACTGCTTGAAAATCCATCCCATTGCTGTTTTCCTCCTTCTGATACAGCTAGCATTGCTCCTTGCTTTGGGATATCTCAAGCAAGGGGCGAGTCCATAACTGCTCTCCTGGGGCCCAATGGATGTGCAAGGTACCCTCAAACAGGTGACGCCAGCATTGCCACCTGGCCCCCTCAGACACACTCCCGCAGCCTTCTTCCTCATGGGAAGCACCTCTCTGACCCAGGAATGTGTTTGCAAGGCTCGGAATGTGCAGGGAGACACATGGCCCTGACTCTGGAATTGAGGTCCTTGGGGCAGGCCTGCAGGTCTGACATCTGAGAAGCAAAACACTTGCTGCAAATAGAGGCCTGAAAACACACTCTGTGTATGACTTTCCTTCCTCCAAGGAAGATAGCTTTCCCAGTCTCCTGCATGCTGAGTGTCACACAGCTGGAATGTGCTTGCGTGGAGGTCATGATTCAGTGGCAATGGCCCCTGAGGCCCTGTGCCCAGGTAGGGCGCCCACACTCACAGGCAAATCAAAGCAACTTCCAAATGAGTTAGCTCTTCACATCTAGTGGCCAAAGTATTGGAGTTTCAGGTTCAATATTAGTCTTTCCAATGTATATTCAGACCTGATTTCCTTTAGGATGGAGTGGTTGGGTCCTCTTATAGTCTAAGCAAACTTCAAGCATCTTCTTCAGCACCACAGTGCAAAAGCATCAAATCTTTGGCTGTCAACTTTCTTTATAGTCCATCTTTCACATCCATACATGACATGGAAAAACCTTAGCCTTGACTAGACGGATCTTTGTTGGCAAAGCAATGTCTCAGCTTTTTAATATGCTGTCTAGTTTGGTTATCACTTTCCTTCCAAGTCGTAAGCATCTTTTAATTTCATGGCTGCAGTCACCATCTGCAATGATTTCCGAGCCCCGAAAAATAAAATCTGCCACTGTTTCCACTGTTTTCTCATCTATTTGCCAAGAAGTGATGAGACTGGATGCAATGATCTTAGTTGTCTGAACGCTGAGCATTAAGCTAACTATTTCACTCTCCTCTTTCTCTTTCATCAAGAGGCTCTTTAGTTCTTCACTTTCTGCCATCAGGGTGGTGTCATCTGCATATCTGAGGTTATTGATATTTCTCCCAGCAATCTTGATTCCAGTTTGTGCTTCCTCCAGTGCAGCATTTCTCACAATGCCCTATATATAAGCAGATATAAGTTAAATAAGCAGGGTGCCAATATACAGCCTTGACATATTCCTTTTCCTATTTAGAACCAGTCTGTTGGTCCAGGTCCAGTTCTGTTTCTTCCTGACCTGCATATAGGTCTTTCAAGAGGCAGGTCAGGTGATCTGGTATTCTTATCTCTTTCAGAATTTTCCCCAGTTTATTGTGATACACACAGTCAAAGGCTTTGGCATAGTCAACAAAGCAGAAATAAGTGTTTTTCTGGAACTCTCTTGCTTTTTCAATTATCCAGTGGATTTTGGCAATTTGATCTCTGGTTCCTCTGCCTTTTCTAAATCCATCTTGAACATTTTGAATTTCACGGTTGACATATTGCTGAAGCCTGGCTTGGAGAATTTTGAGTGTTACTTTACTAGCATGTGAGATGAGTCCAGTTGTGTGACAGTTTGAACATTCTTTGTCATTGCCTTTCTTTGAGACTGGAATGAAAACTGAGCTAACAACCTAGATGTTTTCAATCGCATATGCTAAAAGAACTGCCTTTGCAGTTTCCAAGGGAAAAAAGTTTCATTTTAACCAATTTTCTCTGAAGTTCAAGGAATATCATGGACATCCTCCATCAAAAAGTCATCTTTCTTTTATGTAATCACAGTTTCATGCCTAAATTATAGACCAACTCATGCTCAAATTGACTCTGATATCAGGGGCAGATCAGCTAGCTGATAAAAAGCTTGGATTGTCCCTCTGGAGGAAAGTAAGACCTTGGTCCCAAGAGAAGAATCTGAGGGCTTAAGGGAATTTGCAGGAGTGGGGAAATCTTGGTCCATCCTACATGTACCGTACTTAAATAATGCTTATTTATTTTACGGAAGTAAAAAAAAAAAAAAAAAAAAAAAAACAGATGATAAAAACAAATATAAATCACTGAAAGGTAAATAAATTCATCATCTGTGATTGAAAGCTGCATTCTAAGAAAGCTGTGTTCTCTTAACCTAGAGAGTAGGCTAAATTCCTGTCTGGTACCAGCTTACCAGATAACAAACAAAAAGCGTTGTTTATGGGTAAGCTCAGGAAAGTCTTTTCCATATATCTTGAGGTAGCAGTATTTTTGCAAAGGCATCAGTGTGAAACCATGGAAGGCATGTTTAAAACCTGATTAGATAAAAATTGACAAAATAAAAATTGACAAAATTGACAAAATAAAAATTGACAAAAAAAGTGACAAAATAGTCACTGCTGTGACTTGAAACACTTTAATATGATAACTAGAATTATAACTGACAGCATTTTACCAGGACATATCAGATTTTCATGGATGTCACATAGTTTCTAGGATACCTACATTAGTAACTGAAGGAGTCTTTGGGCTTAGAAAAGAAAACAACAGTCTCAAAGGCCCTTGCTTGTATCATTTAACATTGGAGAAAACAAAATCGAACTTTAGGTCCCACCCTGAGGCTCCAAGCCGGTTATATCTATCTATTTTCCCATGCAGCGTAGTGCCTGCTGGAAGTCCAAGGGATTTATCCTGCCTGGTAATTTCACCAGCTGGGACTCCACAACCCTTAGTCTGGCCGGCTGACCCAGCCCTGCTTCCAGCACTTTGCAGGCCAGCAGGCCCTTGACCACCTGCTGGGACAGGAAAGGGAAGGGTACACGAATTGCATCCTAGAAACTTAGTAGGGTGCATGTATTTAAAAACCTGGTGGCCACCCAGGCAGGAGAGAAGGGAGGAGGGCACCTTGCTGCCCTTTCATGGGGGAATCTGTGGCTGTCCTGCTGAGAGGGGGCCTTTCCATGGGGACCCTGTGCAATAAGTTTGGTGTTTTGGAACTGAATAATTAGAACGTGTAAAATTTTTAATTTATGTGGTGCTTTAATTAAAAAAAAAAAAAAAAAAAGCAGCTCCAAGTTTTCTGCAAATTGAGGCCTCAAACTTGAAGGCCTATTTTCCTTCCACTGTGGCATTCTATGAAGAAATGTGCATTTTTTAAAGAAAAGGGTCAGAAAAGTGAGGGAAACAGAAAAGCCAGAGGTGCCCCAGGGGTTTGGTGAAGGTCTTAGGAGGTCACTTGTAAATGCTGCTGGCCATCGGGAGGCAGTCTCTTGTGACCAATGGGCACAGAGCTCTGCAGGCTTGTCCTTTGCATGGATGTTCTTGTTTGTGGAAATCCAGCTCAGAGCCATCTCCTGATGTGTAAGAATTTCCCAGACTAGACTCCTAGGCAAATCCCACAGGGCCAGGGACTCCTTTCTTCATTGTATTTGTCTGTTTGACTGAAAACCAGAAATGGCATATTTTTCTTTCAATCTGGTCTATCATCCAGGCCTTGGAGTAATATTTCCCCTCCCCATCAATAGGCTTGGGTTCTGGTGATGAATTATAGTCAGTTGTCCATGATTTCGCAGATGAGGAAACTGAGAGTCGGAGAGGGTGGAGGACTGTCCAAGGGAGAATGGGATATCCTTCCAGGAACACTGGCTCCTGGGTTTTTAATGAGCTTCCTACCCAGCATGGTCATTAAGTGGCAAGGGTTGATATTGAGAATAAACTATTGGTGGAAATGAAAAAGGCTTTTTGAAAGAATATGCCTACCAGCTGTGCATCTTATGGAGTATTTTCATTGTACTTCCCAGCCCTTGGAAAGTGCTGGGCACAGGGCAGATGCTTCATCATTTTTATTGAATAAGTTCAATGTCACACAATTGTATCTGTAGTGTCAGCAACACTATGAGGTATATTAGAACAGTGATCGTCCCAGTTGGTACCCACAAGGATATTTTTAAAAAATGAAACAAATCTCTCTGATCATCACCAAGGCTATCAGAGGTCTATTGCAGACTCCACACAAGGGAGGGTCTACCTCTTGGGACATCCCCACTTCAGCATCTCCCTAAACCAGCAATCTAGGACAGCTGAGTACACTTGAAGTTCCTTCCTTGACCTTGGGAGTTTTTTTGGAAGACAATTTTTTGACAGACAGGGGTGGGGCAAGGTTTTGGGATGTTTCAAGTGCAGTCCATTTATTGTGCACTCTATTTCTGTTTCTGTTCCCTGGAGGCTCAGTTGGTAAAGAGTCTGCCTGCATGAGGGAGACCCGGGTTTAATCCCTGGGTCAGGGAAATCCCCTGGAGAAGGAAATGACAGCCCACTCCAGTATTCTTGCCTGAAGAATTCAATGGACTGAGGAGCCTGGTGGGCTACCAAGGGCTGGACATGGCTGAGTGATCAAACTCTTATTTCTATTATTATTTCACCAGCTCCACCTCAGATCATCAGGCATTAGATCCTAGAGGTTGGGGGCCCCTGCTTTAGTTCCCTCTTTCATCTTCTACACAGCTCCAGCATGCTTCCTCCTCCTCTTCCACCTGCAGAACTACCTGCTGGGCTTCTCTGAGTGTGATTAAGAGTTTCCTTCCCTCACTGTCTTTCCTCTGAGTCCCTTTTCCTAAATGGGTTTCCATGATCTCCTTTAGGCACTTTTTCCCCAGGTGGTGCTAGTGGTAAAGAACCTACCTGCCAATGCAGGAATCCTATCCCTGGGTTGGGAAGATCCCCTGGAGGAGGGCACCCAGCCCACTCCAGTATTCTTGCCTGGAAAATTCCCATGGACAGAGGAGCCTGGTGGGCTCTGACAGTCAGACGTGATTGAAGCGACTTAGCACAGCATACCATAGGACCTTTGAACTGCAGACTCATGTGATTGTTTGGATTCTTTGGAGTCCCTTGTTATTCCACGTGTATGTTAGGGTCAGCTTGTATATTGCTTCCTAAAGGCCTGGAGAGGGTAATAGGCAGGAAGGCCAGGGGTCTCCAGACAGAGGGAATAGGCTGCAAGTGTCAGACGTTTTTTCATCTCTCAAGCAGCTGGAGGAACGAAACGAGTGCTACATTTTTTCCCCTTCTCAATACAAATTTAAGAGGTTTCTCTTAAAATTTTGTGTTGCTATGACGACTCCTGGCTCCACCTGAACTTAACTTTTCTCAAACCTTCAGCTAAGCAATGCATTTTGTCTTAAGGAAAGGTTTGTCTTAAGCTATGTTAATATACTACGTATTTCTGCTAGACTCTGTCTTCAGGTCGGTTCCCCCTAAAGGCTCAGAACCGACTTGACAAACCAATATGTTTTACTCATACCTGTTCTCCTAATCTATGTTAATGAAATGATATATTGGCTTGGAAATCTGCCTTTCTTCAAAATTCATGTCAATCATTCTATGGCGCGGGATGACTCACCTGCTGCCAATATTATCTCAATGTATGTTGTGGGTGAGGGGCCTGGTGTCATTCCCTGAGACATTGCCTTTCTTTCATTAGCAGACTGCTAGTGGCTGTATAACATCTGCCTAAAGACTAGCAGGGGGTACTCTTACTGCCCCCGTCTGATGTCTATGTCAGCAGCTTTCTCTATCTCTTTTATACTTTAATAAAACTTTATGACACAAAAGCTCTGAGCGATCAAGCTTTGTCAACTGGCCCTGGATTGAATTCTTCTCCTCTGGAGGCCAAAAATCCTGGCGCCTTTTGTGGTTCAGCAATGACCTTTCAGTCTTTTGTAATTCATATTGAATCTTCATTTCAGATTGAAGATGCATTCCATGGTATTGCCATCTTAAGTCTTTCCATCGCTATGGAATATCTGTGCATGTATTCAGGATATTTTTCAGCAATCGTGTATAATTTCCAATGTGCCAGTCTTGTCATCCTCATTACACCCATGGCAAAATATTTTATTAATGTTGACACTATCAAAAGGAAATTGTTTTTTTAAATTCCTTTTCAGATTATTATTTGCTAGTGTATACAGATAAAACTGTGTAATCATTCATTTTTATCAGCTTGGACAGCTTGATAGTTGTCTTTACTTTCTTTACTTCCTCATACTTTAAGATTATCCTAGCTTATATATTTACTGTCTCGCCCCTAGTCTCAATCGTTGATTCAAAGAATTTCTGTCCTTTTTTTTAAACACTGAATTATTTTTGACAATGCTGGGTCTTTGTAGCTAGATGCCTAGTTGTAGTGAGCAGAGGCTACCCTCTAGTTGACTTGCCATGGCTTCTCATTGCAGCGCTTTCTCTGGTTGCAGAACTTGGGCTCTGGAGCATGCAAGTACTTCAATAGTTGTACGGGGGCTTAGTTGCCCCTGGGCATGTGGAATCCTCTAGGACCAGGGGTTGAACCAGTGTTCCCTGCATTGGTAGGCAGATCCTTTACCACTGGGCCACCAGGGACATTTCCTGTTCTTTTTCATTATAGAGTGATATTTAAAACATACATGTAGGAGCTAAATATGCTCAGCTGACAATATTTGGAAATATATACATGTATTCCAGCTTATATATTCAGTTGAAGGTAATTTGTGATGATGTCTCCATGAATCTTGTAACCTTTCCTTTTGTTTATCCATAAATTACCATTCCAATGGTAAGATACCTGGCTTCCACCACTTGTCATGTATGGAATTCAGTGCTTGTCCCATGTGGTTACTGAAACAACTGTCAGACTGTCTTCCAAAGGGGGCTGTGCATGCATCCCACCAGTATCTTGAGTATGTTTCTGTAGGAGAGTTTACTATCAGTATACCCTCCGTGGGCAGGTGTCTATTTCAATCTTTACCAGTTATGAATGGGCTTGTTTGCTCTAGTGTTCTTGGACAATTTGAGGACTCCTGTCTAGTTATGAGGGACACAGGAATCTCCTTGAGGCTTGGCAGGGCAATCAGCACACTTCTCGAGGTGAGGAGGGAGACCCAGGGTCCCTTTCCAGTTGCCATAGGGATATTGGGATTCCTACCAATTTTCAAGAGGAGTCAGGCATCATCACCTTTTGAATCATTGAATTCTGCATGCCTCTCGAGGTGTCAATGGGATGTGAGGCCTCCTGTCGATAAGAGGCGGGGACCTAGGACTTTCTCTATGCTCTCCATAGGGGATTCACACATCCCTTCATCCTGTGAGATGAAAGATGAGCCTGCATTCAAGCCACTGTAGGGAAATCGGACCTTCTTTCGAGTCAGGGCATCTCAGGGTCAATTCCACTTGAGGCAGCAAACTCAGGGTCCCTCCCACATACTTACTGCTGAGAGACACCTCCTCTGGTTGTGCTTGTGGAATGGTGGCATACCTCTTGAGTGGAAGCCAGGGAATCAGCTCTCATTTCAAGATGATTTGGGGTACATGGAGCTTTCCTCGAGTTGCTGTGCTGAACTTGGTGTTCTTCTAGACTTGGGACAGTGTTCTCGGGGAATCTCTGCAGTTGCCTAAAGGAAGCCAACCCACTTGTCGTGTTTGATGCGGAACACGGGATGGCTCTGAAGCCAATGCAGTGGAATAGGGACTCATCTCGAGTTGATTTGGGATACACGAAGCTATTTCCCATTGCTGCAGTGACATCAGGGTCCCTCTGGACTTGAGACAGTGTTCTTGGGGACTCTCTGGAATTCCATCAAGCAAGTAATGGCTCCTTACGTATTTGATGGGGAACACGGAATTGCTCTGCATGCAATGCAGGGGAATCAAGCCTCATCTCGCGGCGAGAAGGCAGTCTCATGGTTTCTCTCGAGTTGTGGCGCGAACCTGGGGTATATTCTCCAGGTACGGCGGGGATGGCCTTTCAAAACTCATGTTTGTTCAGCAACGTCAGGACTCCTGTCTAGTTACGAGGGACACCTCAGGAATCTCTTCGAGGCTTGGCAGGGCAATAGGGACGCTTCTCAATGTGAGGCGGGAGACCCAGGGTTCCTTTCCAGTTGCCACAGTGAGACTGGGATTCCTATCAATTTTCAAGAGGAGTCAGGCGTCATCACCTTTTGAAACATTGAATTCCGCCTACCTCCATGTCAAAGGGATGTGAGACCTCCTGGCGTGATGAGGCCAGGACTTAAGGCTTTCTCTAGGGTCTCCGTATTGGATTCAGACATCCCTTCATCTTGTGCAATGAAAGACGACCCTGCATTCAAGCCACTGCAGGGAAATCCGGCCTTCTTTCTTGTCAGGGCATTCGGACTCCATTCCACTTGAGGCAGCAAACTCAGGGTCCCTCCCCCATATCTATTGATGAGAGAAGCCTCCTCTTGGGGTGCTTGTGGAAAGTTGGCATACCTCTTAAGTTGAATCCTGGGAATCTGCTCTCATCTCGAGATGATTTGGGGTACATAGAGCTTTCCTCAAGTTGCTGTGCTGAACCTGGTGTTCCTCGGGACATGGGACGGTGTTTTCGGGGAGTCTCTGGAGTTGCCTAAAGAAAGTGAAGCAACTTGTCTTGCTTGATGGGGAAAGCGGAATTTCTCTGGAGCTAATGTGGCAGAATCGGGCCTCATCTCCAGTTGATTTGGTGTACATGGAATTATTTCGCGTTGCTGCAGTGACCTCAGGGTCCCTCTAGGCTTGTGAGTGTGTTCTTGGGGACTCTCTGGAGTTCCATCAAGCAAGTCAAGGCTCCTACGCATTTCATGGGGAAAACGGAATTGCTTTGCACGCAATGCAGAGGAATCTGGCCTCATATAGTGGCGAGGGGATGTCTCATGCTTTTTCGCGAGTTGCGCTGGGAACCTGGAGTATATTCTCGAGTTACAGCGGGGATGGCCCTTCATAAGTCGTGTTTGTTCAGCGACGTCAGGATTCCTGTCTAGTTATGAGGGACACCTCAGGAATCTCTTCGAGGGTTGACACATCAATAGGGACGCTGCTAGAGGTGAGGCGGGAGACCCAGGGTCCCTTTCCAGTTGCCACAGGGATACTGGGATTCCTATCACTTTTCAAGAGGAGTCAGGCATCGTCACCTCTTGAAGCAATGAACTCTTGGTGCCTCTCTAGGTGTCAAAGGCATGTGAGGCCTCCTGTCCAGAGGAGGAGGGGAACTAGGGCTTTCTCTAGGGTCTCCACAAGGGATTCAGACATCCCATTGTCTGGTGAGATGAAAGACAAGCCTCCATTCAAGCCACTGCAGGGAAATCAGGCCTTCTTTTGAGTCAGGGCATCTCGGTGTCCATTCCATTTGACGCAGCAAACTCAGGGTCCAACTCACATACCTATTGCTGAGAGAAGCCTCCTCTAGAGGTGCTTGTGGAAAGTTGGCATACCACTTGAGTCAAAGCCAGGGAATCAGCTCTAATCTCGAGACGATTTGGGGTACATGGGGCTTTCTTCGAGGTGCTGTGTTGCAACTGGTGTTCCTCCAGACTTGGGACGGTGTTCTCGGGGAATCTCTGGAGTTGCCTAAAGGAAGTAAAGCCACTAATCCTGTTTGATGGGGAACACGGGATGGCTCTGGAGCAAATGCAGGGGAATTGGGCCTCGGCTCGAGTTGATTTGCAGTATGGAGCTATTTCGCATTGCTGCGGTGACACAAGGGTCCCTCTAGACTTGTGACAGTGTTCTTGGGGACTCTCTGGAATGCCATCAAGCAAGTCAAGATTCCTTACGTGTTTGATGGGGAACACGGAATTGCTCTGCAATGCAGAGCAATCAGGCCTCATCTTGCGGCCAGGGGGAAGTCTCATGGTTTATCTCAAGTTGCGGTGGGAACGTGGGGCATATTCTCGAGTTAAGGTGGGGATAGACTTTCAAAACTCCTGTTTGTTAAGCGACATCAGGACTCTTGTCTAGTTATGAGAGACACCTCAGGAATCTCTTTGAGGCTTGGCAGGGCAATAGGGACGCTTCTTGAAGTGAGGCGGGAGACCCTGGGTCCAATTCCAGTTGCCACAGTGATATTGGGATCCCTATCACATTTCAAGAGGAGTCAGGCATCGTCACCTTCTAAGCATTGAACTCCGCGTGCCTCTCGAGATGTCAAAGGGATGTGAGGCCTCCTGTCGAGATGAGGCGGGGACATAGGGTTTCCTCTAGGTCCTCCACAGGGGATTCAGACATCCCTTCATCTTGTGAGATGAAAGACGAGCCTACATTAAAGCCACTGCAGGGAAATCTGGCCTTCTTTTGAGTCAGGTCATCTTGGTGTTCATTCCACTTCAGGAAGCAAACTCAGGGTCCAACTCACATACATATTGCTGAGAGAAGCCTCCTCTTGAGGTGCTTGCAGAAAGTTGGCATACCTCTTGAGTCGAAGCAGGGAAATCAGCTCTAAATCTCAAGACGATTTGGGGTACATGGGGCTTTCCTCGAGTTGCTGTGTTGCACCTGGTGTTCCTCTACACTTGGGACAGTGTTCTCAGGGAATCTCTGGAGTTGCTTAATGAAGTCATGCCACTTGTGTTTGATGGGGAACGCAGAATGACTCTGGAGCCAATGCAGGGGAATGGGGCAGCATCTCGAGTTGATTTGGGGTAGACGGATCTATTTCCCGTTTCTGCACTAACCTCACGGTCACTCTAGACTTGTTACAGTGTTCTTGGGTACTCTCTGGTGTCCCATCAAGCAAGTCAAGGCTCCTTACATGTTTGATGGGGAACACAGAATTGCTCTGCATGCAATGCAGAGGAACCGGGGCTCATCTCGTGGCCAGGGAGAAGTATCATGGTTTTTCTCGAGTTGCGGTGGGATCCTGGGGTATAGTCTCGAGTTACGGTGGGGATGGCCCTTCAAAACTCGGATTTGTTCAGCTATGTCAGGACTCCTGTCTAGTTAAGAGGGACACCTCGGGAATCTCTTCGAGGCTTGGCAGGCAATAGGGACGCTTTTGGAGATGAGGCGGGAGACCCAAAATCCCTTTCCACTTGTGACATGGATATTGGGATTCCTATCACTTTTCAAGAGGAGTCAGGCATCGTCACCTCTTGAAGCAATGAACTCTTGGTGCCTCTCTAGGTATCAAAGTCATGTGAGGCCTCCTGTCGAGATGAGATGGGGAACTAGGGCTTTCTCTAGGGTCTCCACAGGGGATTCAGACATCCTTTCATCTGGTGAGATGAAAGACGAGCCTGCATTAAAGCCACTGCAGAGAAATCGGGCCTTCTTTTGAGTCAGGGCATCTCGGGGCCCATTCCACTTCAGGCAGCAAACTCAGGGTCCAACTTACACACCTATTGCTGAGAGAAGCCTCCTCTAGAGGTGCTTGTGGAAAGTTGGCATACCTCTTGAGTTGAAGCCAGGAAATCAACTCTAATCTCGAGAAGATTTGGGGTACATGGCGCTTTCCTCGAGTTGCTGTGTTACGCTTGGTGTTCCTCTAGACTTATGACAGTGTTCTCGGGGATTCCCTGGAGTTGCCTAAAGGAAGTCAAGCGCCTTGTCGTGTTTGATGGGGAAAGTGGGATGGCTCTGGAGCCAATGAAGGGGAATCGGGCCTCATCTCGAGTTGAAATGAGTGAATCACGTGTGAATCACGTGTGCATCAAGTGTGAATCACGTGTTCATCATGTGTGTGTCACGTGTGTGTCACGTGTGCATCACGTGTGCATCACGTGTGCGTGACATGTCCATCACGTGTGAGTCACGTGTTCATCAGGTGTGTGTCACATGTCCATGACGGGTGAATCACGTGTTCATCACATGTGTGTCACTTGTGTGTCACGTGTGCATCACGTGTGTGCACGTGGGAATCACGTGTGCGTCACGGGTGCGTCATGTGTGCGTCACGTGTCCATCACGTGTGCGTCACGAGTTCATCATGTGTGCGACATGTGTTCGTCACGTGTTCATCACGTGTGCATCAAGTTTGCGTCACGTGTGAATCACGTGTTCGTCACGTGTGTGTCACGTGTTCATCACGTGTCCATCATGTGTACATCACGTGTGAGTTACATGTGCGTCTCGTGTGCATCACATGTTCGTCATGTGTGCGTCACGTGTTCATCACTTGTGTGTCACGTCTGCATCACGTATTCATCACATATGTGTTACGTGTGCATCTCATGTGCATCACATGTGAGACACGTGTGCGTCACGTGTTCATCACGTGCGCATGACGTGTGCATCAAGTTTGCGTCATGTGTGAATCATGTGTTCATCACGTGTGTGTCACGTGTTGATCACGTGTCCATCATGTGTGCATCACATGTGCGTCACGTGTGCATCTCGTGTGCATCACGTGTTCGTCACGTGTGCGTCACGTGTGTGTCATGTGTGCATCACATATTCATCACATATGGGTTATGTGTGCATCACGTGTTCATCACGTGTGAGTCACATGTGTATCACGCGTGAATCACGTCTGCATCACGTGTGCATCACGTGTTCATGACGTGTTCATCACGTGTGCCTCACGTGTTGTTCACTTGTTCACAACGTCTGTGTGACGTGTGCATCATGTTTTCATCACGTGTGCATCACGTGTTCATCATGTGTGAGGCACGTGTTCATCACATGTGAGTCACGTGTTCTTCACGTGTGAACCATATGTCCATCACATGTGCATCACTTGTGCAACACGTGTTCGTCACGTGTGCGCCACGTGTGCGTCACCTGTGAATCACTTGTTCATCACGTATTCATCACGTGTGTGTTATGTGTGCATCACGTGTTCATCACATGTGTATCACGTGTGAATCACGTGTGCATCACCTGTTCATTGCATGTGCATCACGTGTGAATCACGTGTTCATCACGTGTGCCTCACTTGTGCACCACATGTTCATCACATGTGCATCACATGTGCATCACGTGTTCATCACGTGGGCATCACGTGTGCACCTCATGTGCACCTTGTGTGCATCACGTGTGAATCAGGAAAAGAACTGAATGGGATAGACTAGAGATCTCTTCAAGAAAATTAGAGATACCAAGGGAACACTTCATGCAAAACTGGGTTTGATAAAAGATAGAAATGCTATGGACCTAGCAGAAGCATAAGCTATTAAGAAGATGTGGCAAGAATACACAGAAGTACTGTAGAAAATATCTTCATGACCCAGATAATCACAACGGTGTGATCACTCACCTAGAGCGAGACATCCTGGAGTGTGAAGTCAAGTGGCAATTAGAAAGCATCGTAAGAACAAAGCTAGTGGAGTTGATGGAATTCCAGTTGAAGTATTTCAAATACTGAAAGATGATGCTGTGAAAGTGCTGCACTCATAATGCCTGCAAATTTGGAAATCTCAGCAGTGGCCACAGGACTGGAAAAGGTCAGTTTTCATTCCAAATAGAAAGAAAGGTAATCCCAAAGAATGCTCAAAACACCACACAATTATGCTCATCTCACATGCTAGTAAAGTAATGCTCAAAATTCTCCAAGCCAGGCTTCAGCAATACGTGAACTGTGAACTTCCAGATGTTCAAGCTGGCGTTAGAAAAGGCAGAGGAACCAGAGATCAAACTGCCAACATCTGCTGGATCATTGAAAAAGCAAGAGAGTCCCAGAAAAAAAAATCTATTTCTGATTTATTGACTACACCAAAGCCTTTGACTGTGTGGATCACAATTAACTGTGGAAAATTCTGAAAGAGATGGGATTACCAGACCACCTGACCTGCCTCTTGAGAAACCTGTATGCAGGTCAGGAAGCAACAGTTAGAACTGGACATGGAACAACAGACTGGTTCCAAATAGGAAAAGGAGTACGTCAAGACTGTACATTGTCACCCTGCTTATTTAACTTATATGCCGAGTACATCATGAGAAATGCTGGGCTGGAAGAAGCACAAGCTGGAATTAAGATTGCCAAGAGAAATATCAATAATCTCAGACATGCAGATGACACCACCCTTATGGCAGAAAGTGAAGAAGAACTAAAAAGCCTCTTGATGAAAGTGAAAGAGGAGAGTGAAAAAGTTGGCTTACAGCTCAATATTCAGAAAACTAACATCATGGCAACAGGTCCCATCACTCCATGGGAAATCGATGGGGAAACAGTGGAAGCAGTGTAAGATTTTATCTTTTTGGGCTCCAAAATCACTGCAGATGGTGATTGCAGCCATGAAATTAAAAGAAAATTACTCCTTGGAAGGAAAGTTATGATCAACCTAGATAGCATAATAAAAAGCAGAGACACTACTTTGCCAACAAAGGTCCCTCTGTTCAAGGCTATGGTTTTTCCAGTGGTCATGTACAGATGTGAGAATTGGACTGTGAAGAAAGTTGAGCACCGAAGAGTTTATGCTTTTGAACTGTGGTGTTGGAGAGGACTCTTGAGAGTTCCTTGAACTGCAAGGGCATCCAACTAGTACATCCTAAAGGAGATCAGTCCAGGGTGTTCATTGGAACGACTGATTCTGAAGCTGAAACTCCCATAATTTGGCCACCTGGTGCGAAGAGCTGACTCATTGGAAAATACCCTGATGCTGTAAGGGATTGGGGACAGGAGGAAAAGGGGATGACAGAGGATGAGATGGCTGCATGGCATCACCGACTCGATGTACATGAGTTCTAGAAATCTCCGGGAGTTGGTGACTGACAGGGAGGCTTGGCGTGCTGTGATTCATGGGGTCCCAAAGAGTCAGACATGACTGAGCGACTGAACGGAACTGAACTGATATGAATAACTAATTAAAAGTAAAGTAAAGTTGCTCAGTCGTGTCCAACTCTTTGTGGCCCCATGGACTGTAGCCTACCAGGCTCCTCTGTCCATGGGGTTTTCCAGGCAAATGTACTGGAGTGGGTGGCCATTTCCTTCTCCAGGAGATCTTCCTGACCCAGGGATCTAACCTGGGTCTCCAGCATTGCAGACAGATGCTTTACCATTTGAGCCATATAATTCCATTGCTAACACGTGCAAGGGGCTACTCTTTCTGCCCTCTTCTGATGCCTATGCCAGAAGATTTCTCTATCTCCTTTATACTTTAATACAACTTTATTACACAAAAGCTCTAAGCAATCAAGCCTCGTCTCTGGACCTGAATTGAATTCATCTCCTCTGGAGGCCAAGAATTCCAGTGTCTTTGCGTGGTTCAGCAATACCTTTCAAGATCATCCTGGAGATTCTGGCCATGTACCTCAGGAACATGGTCAGATAGGAGGTCACCCTTGAGACTGTGGGCTTTTGACCCAGGTGCAGGGTGTTGGAGTGGCGGGAATCCTGGATAATTTGCACATGTGACCCCAGGTAAAGGGTCTGGGAGGTAAGGTCACCTTGGAGACTGTGAATATGCTACCCAAGGTGCAGGGTGTGGGAAATAATGTCACCCTGGAGAATGTAGACTTCTAGCACAAGGGATGAGTTCTTGACATTGGGGTCTCATGGGAGACTGGATGATTCCGCTCAGACAGTGTGTGGGGATGGGATTCACCCTGGACACTGTAGATATGTGATCTCAGGTACAGGATTTCCGAGGGGGTCACCCTGGAGCCTGTGAATATGTGATTCCAGGTGCAGAGTCTGCAAGGGAGTCACCATGGAACCTGTGTTTGTATGACTCCAGGTGAGGTCTACAAAGTTTTGACAAACAGGAGACTGTGGACATGTGACCCCTATTCCAGGGTCTTGGAGGGGGGAACCTTTGTGGCCAGGGTCATGGGATGCAAGGTTATATGTCTGGGAGGTGGGGATACCCTGAGAGTATGGAAGTGTGACCCCAGGTACAGGTTCTGGGAGTTGGTGCCATCCTGAAAATGGTGGACATTTCACCCGAGGTATGGTTTCTGGGAGGTGGGGTCACCCTGAAGACTCTGGACATGTGACCCCAAATGCAGGGTCTGGGAGGTAGACTCACCATGGAAAAAGTGGACTTGTGACCCCAGATACAGGATCTTGAGGGTGGGGTCACCTGGAGGCTGTGGACTTGTGACACCAAGTACAGGTTATACAGGGGGCCACCTTCGAGACTGTGGACATGTGATCACAGGTGTATGGTATGGGAAGTTTGGTAACCTAGGAGATTGTGGATATATGACAGTAGGTACAGGGTCTCAGGTATGTCCCCATGGAAAGTGTGGACATGTGACCCCAGGTGCAGGTTTGGGTGGGGTCACCCTGGAGACTGTGGTCGTGTGACCCAAAGTTCAGGGTAGGAAAAGGGTTTCACCCTGTAGACTGTGGATCTATGACCACAGGTACAGGATCTGGTGGTAGTCACTGTGGCGATGATGGACGTATGAAACCTAGTACAAGTTCACGGAGGGGGTCACCCTCCAAGACTGTGTACATGTGACCCTCGTTTCAGGGTCTGGGTTGAGGTCACTCTGGAAACTATTTGCCGTGTGACTTAGATGCAGGGTTAGGGGACGCGTTTACTTTGAAGATTGTGGTCATGTGACCTCAAATGCACCATTTGGGAGGCAAATCATCTTGGAGACTGGATACGTGACCGTAGATCCAGGGTCTGAATGGGATTCCCCAAGGTGAGATTGTGAATATGTGACTCCAGGTGCAGGGCCTGCGAGGGAGTCACCTTGGAACCTGTGTTTGTGTGACTCCAGGTGGAGGGTCTGGGAAGTGACGACACTCTGGAGACTGTGAACATGTGACCCCATTACAGGGTCTTGGAGGGGGTAACCCTGGCATCCAAGATCATGGGACACCATGTTAAATGTCTTGGCGTGTGGTAACCGAGACTATGGAAGTGGGACCCCAGGTACAGGTTCTGGGAATTGGGGCCAACCTGAGTGACTGTGGATGTTTCACCCTAGGTACAGTTTCTGGGAGGTGGGGTCACCCTGGAGACTCTCGACAAGTGACCCCAAGTGCAGAGTCTGGGAGGGGTCTCACCCTGGAAACAGTGGACTTGTGACCCGAGGTACAGGGTCTTAATGGTAGAGTCATCCTGGAGTCTGTCGACTTGTGACACAAGGTACAGGTTTAGGAGGGGGATCACCCTGGATACTGTGGATGTGTGATCACAGGTGCATGGTATTGGAAGTGGGGAAGTCCAGGAGACTGTATATATGACACTAGGTACAGGGTCTGGGGGATGACACCATGGAGAATATGGACTTGTGATCCCAGGTGCAGGTTCACAAGGTTCAGGGTACAAAATGGGTCTCATCAGGCAGACTGTTGAACTGTGACCACAAGTTCAGGATCTGCTGGTGGTCACTGTGGCATTGGTGATCGTGTGAAATCTGGAACAAGTTCAGGGAAGAGGTCACCCGTGAGACAGTGGACATCACTCTGGAGACTGTGGATGTGTGAGTAAGGTGCAGGGTTAGGGGATGGGGTCACTTTGAAGATTGTGGACATATGACCCCAGATGCACTGATTGGGGAGGCAAGTCATCCTGGATAGTGGGCATTCGACCCTAGATGCAAGGTCTGACCTGGGTCCCCCAAGACACTAGGATATCTGAACCCAGGTACAGGGTCTAGGATGGGGGTGATCCAGGAAACTCTGTATGTGTGACCTCAGGTACAGTGTCTGGGAGGTACGGGGTCACTCTGGGGACTGCAGGCATTTAATGGCAGGGAAATGGTCTGGAAGGGGTGTCACCCTGCATGATGTGGATATGTGAGCCCAGGTGCAGTGGGCAAAGTGGGGTTCACGCTGGAAACTGTTGACATGTGACTCCAGGTGCAGGGTATGGGAGGGCGAACATCCTGGAGATTGTGGATGTGTGTAAATAAGCACAGGGTCTGGCAGGGGAGGGTTACCCTGGCATCTGTGGCCAAGTCACCAAAGGTATAGGGCATGAGAGGTCGGGTCACACCGGATACTGAGAACATGTGACCCAAGTTACAGAGACCAGGAAGGGGGTCACCACGGAGCCTGTGAATCTGTTAGTACATGTGCAGAGTCCGGGAAATGACATCACACAAAAGTCTAGGGACATGGGATGCCAGGTGAACGGTCTGGGAGGGAGTCACCCTGGAGTCAGTTGACGTGTGACCCTGGGTACAGGCACTTGTGGGTGGGGAAAGCCTCGAGACTGTGGACATGTGATCCCAGTTACTAGCCCTTGAATGTGGGTAAATCCAGGAGACTCTGGACATGTGACCCCAGGTATAGGGTGGGGAAGTTGGAGTCACCCTGGCGACTGTGCCAATGTAATCACATGTACAGAGTCTGGGGAGGCGTGTATTCCTGGCCAACATGTACATGTAACCCCAGGTAGAGGGTTAGAGATACGGGGTCACCCTGGAGACTGGGGCAATGTGACCAGAATTACAATATTCAGTGAGGTGTAGTCACCCTGGAGACTGCGGAGGTGTGAGACCTGGTGCATGATCTGGGAGGGGTTGCCACCCAGGAGACCATGGAGGTGTGACCCTAGCTAGGTTCACGGGCTTGGAATTGGTGTCACCCTAGAACCAGTGGGTGTTTGAACCGAGTACAATTGTTTGACAGGTGGTGTTACCCTGGGCGCTGCGGACATATGAACCCAGGTGCAAGTTCTGGCAAGTGGGGTCACCCTGAGACTATCTACGTGTGACCCTAGGTACAGGGTTTGGGAGTTGGTGAATGTGCCCATGTGACACCATGTACAGTGTCTAGGAGGGTGTTCACCCTAGAGACTGTGGGTATGTGTCCCAAGGTACAGTGTCTGGAGTGTGAGGCCATGCTAGAATCTGTGGACATGTGACACTGGGTGCTGGGGTCAATAGTCCAGCATCTGGAAGACTGTGGTTATGTGAGCCCTGGTACAGTGATTTGGATGAGTCACCTGTGAGACTGTGGATATGTGGCTCCAAGTGCAGGGTCTATGAGGGAGTCATCCTGGAACCTCTGTTTGTGTGCCTGCAGGTGAAGGTTCTGGGAAGTGATGACATACAGGAGACTGTGGACATGTAAACCACATTACAGGGTCTTGGAGGGTGTAACCCTGTGGACCAGGGGCATGGAACAGCCTCAATGTCTATGGAAGAGTGACTCCAGGTACCGTTTCAGGGAGTTGGGACCATCCTGAAAACAGTAGACGTTTATCCCCAGGTAAAGTTTCTGGGAGGTGAGATCACACTGGAGACAGGAGTGTGACCCCAGGTATGGGATCTTGAGGGTGGGGCCATCCTGGTGGCTGTGGACGTGTGACACAAGGTACAGGAATGGGATCGGGGTCACCTTGCAGACTGAGCATGTGATCCCAGGTGCATGATATGGGAAGTGGGGTAACCCGGGAAACTGTGGATATATGACACTACGTATAGGGTCTGCGCAGATATATGACACTAGGTACTGGAGTGGGCAACCCACTCCAGTACTCTTGCTTGGAAAATCCCATGGATGGAGGAGCCTGGTAGGCTGCAGTCTATGGGGTCCCTAAGAGTCAGACATGACTGAGTGACTTCATTTTCCCTTTTCACTCTCATGCTTTGGAGAAGGAAATGGCAACCCACTCCAGTGTTCTTGCCTGGAGAATCTCAGGGATGGGGGAGCCTGGTGGGCTGCCATCTATGGGGTCGCAGAGTTGGACACGACTGGCATGACTTAGCAGCAGCAGCAACAGCAGCAGCAGTACAGGGCCTGGGGGATGTCACCATGGAGAGTATGGACATGTGACCCCAGGTGCAGGTTTGGCAGGGATGACCCTGGAGACTGGCTAGGTGAACCAAGGTTTAAGGTACAAAATGGTCTCACCCTGCAGACTGCGGACCCTGACCACAGGTACAGGATCTGGTGGTGGTCACTGTGGAGCTGGTGCATGTGTGAAACCTGATAGAAGTTCAAGGAGGGGGTCAATATGGAGAAGGTGGAGGTGTGACCCTATGTGCAGGGTCTGGAGTGAGGTCATTCTGGAAACTGTGGCTGTGTGACTAAGGTTCAGGGTTAGGGACTGGGGTCACTTTGCAGAATGTGGACATGTGACTCCACATGCACCGTTTGGGTCATCCTGGAAACTGTGGACAAGTCACCAAAGTACAAGGTATGAGAGGTGGTGTCACACTGGAGACTGAGGACATGGGATCCAAATTACAGGGTCTGGGAAGGGGATCACCATGGAGAATGTGGATCTGTGACCACAGGTATAGGGTCTGGGAAGTGATATCACACAGGAGACTGCGGACATAGGATGCCAGGTGAAGGGTCTGGGAGGGAGTCACCCTGGAGTCTGTGGACGTATGACCCCAGGTAAAGGCTCTTGAGGGTGGGGAAAGCCTGGTGACTGCGACCTGTGACCCCAGGTACAGGGTTGGGAATATAGCATCGCCCTGGAGACTGTGCAAATGCGACCCCAGGTACAGGGTCTGGGGAGAGGTGTCATCCTGGACACCGTTGATATGTAACCTCAAGTACAGTGTCTGAGATATAGGGTCACCCTGGAGACTGAGGCCATGTGGCCAGAGGTACAATAGTCAGTGAGGTGGGTTCACCTTGGAGACTGTGGATGTGTAACCCCAGCTGCAGTGTCTGGGAGGGGTGTCAACCTGGAGACTGAGGACATGTGAGACCAGGTGCATGATCTGGGAGGGGTTGCGACCCAGAAGACTAGGGATTTGTGTCCCCAATATCAGACTTTGGTGTGGATGTTACCATGGAGACTGTGGATGTTTGACACCAGGTGAAGGGACAGGGAAGGGCATCACCCTCGAGACCCTGGAGGTAGGATCCCAGGTTCAGAGTCTGGGAAGGGAGTTCTTCAGGAGTCTGTGGAAATGTTATGTCAGAAAAAGGGCCTGCAGTGGTTACCCTGGTGACTATGTACATGTGACACATAATACAAATACTGAGATTGGGGGTCATCCTGCAGACTGGAGAAATGTAACCACAGGTGCAGATTCTGAGGACGGGGTCACCTTGGAGACTGTTGACATGTGACATCAGGTGCTTCATCTTGGAGGTAGATCATTCTGGAGATTCTGGACATGTGACCCCAGGAACAGGGTCTGAGAGGGGGTCACCCTTGAGATTGTGGGCTTTTGACCCAGGTACAGCATGTTGGAAGGGTGGTAACCCTGGAGAATGTGCACATTTGACACCATGTACAGGCTCTGGGAGGTGAGTTCACCCTGCTGACTATGGCTATGTGACCCAAGGTGTGACTCTGGAGACTGTGGATATGTGATCCAAGGTGTGAGTCTGGAGACTATGGATATTTCTCACCCAAATCAGGTCTGGGGATGGGGATCACACTGGAGGCTGTAGATATGTGACCCCAGGTGCAGGGTCTGCAAGAGGTACACCCTGGAGCCTGTGGATATGTGACCCTGGGTGCAGGATCTGGGTGCTTGGGTCACCCTGGAGACTGTGGTCATGTGAGCCCCAGTGTGGGGTTTTGAATGAGTCACCCTGGAGACTGTGGATAAGTGACTCCAGGTGCAGGGTCTGCAAAGGAGTAACCTGGAAACTGTGATTGTGACTCTAGGTGAAGGGTCTGGGAAGTGACGACACACAGCAGACTGTGGACATGTGATCCCCATTACAGGGTCATGGAGAGGGTAACCTTGGCTAACAGGGACATGGGAAACCAGGTTCAATGTGTGGGAGGTGGGGTAACCCTTAGAATTTGGAAGTGTGACCCCAGCTACAGGTTCTGGGAATTGGGTCCATCCTTAAAACTGTGGATGCTTCACACCAGTAGCTTCGGGGAGGTGGGGTCACCCTGAAGACTCTGGACATGTGACCACAAGTTCAAGTTCTTGGAGGTGGACTCGACATGGAAATAGTGGACTTGTGACCCCAGGTACAGGATCTTGAGGGTAGGGTCATCCTGGAGACTGTGGATTCGTGACACCAGGTATAGATTTTGGAGGGTTCACACTGGAGACTCTGAATGTATGTTTCCTCTGCAGGAGAGCTCCAGTGAACCTAGGTCTGTCTGAAAAATTCTTGGATCATGTGGGGAAACACCCTGTGCGTTAATCTGGACACCCAGGTTCAAATTTGCATATTTTTCTCGGGTGGCCCTAAAGTGGTGTAACCTATCCACATCTTGAAAATCCGTCCAATTGCCATTTTCTTACTTTTGACAGAGCTAACTTTGTTCCACCCCTGGGGTTTCTGAAGCACATGGGCGGCTCGCAACTCCTATCTTTGGGCCTATTTACACTAGAGTGTCACCTTACAGAGGTGACCACAGTAAGGGACCCAGCACTCTGAGACATATTCCCACAGTCTGCTTCCTCAAGGGCAGTACCAGTATCACCTAGATATGTGTTTGAAAGGTGGGAAAATGCACCAAGACACAGGGCACAGGCTCTCGAATTTAGGTCCTCTGAGCAGAACTAGAGGGTTCATGTCTTAGGAGCTAAAGAGTTCCTGCAAGGGACAGGTTTGAAAACACACTCTCTGTGGGTGCCTTTCCTTCCTTGAAGAAATATAGGTTTGCCAGTATCCTGCGAACTGAGAGTCACACAGTGCTTGAAAAGTGCTCGCTTAGACATGAGTTTTCAATGGTAATTTCCACTTGGGGCTGTAGTCAAACAGAGGGGTTCCACACTCACTGGGAAAGACAAGGCAATATCTAAATGTCTGTTCCATCCCGTTTTCTCTGTAGGAGAACTCTAGTGAGCGTAAGTCTGTCTGGAAATTCTTGGATCCTTTGGGGACACACCCTGTTTGTGAACCAGGATACCAGAATGAGGGGGCACAATTTGTGTTTCTCTCTGTGGACCTTAAAGCAATGTAGCCTAGCAACAGCTTGAAAATCCATCCACTTGCTCTTTTCTTGATTCTGAGAGAGCTAGATTTGCTCCTTCCTTTTTGATTTCTGAAGCAAGTGGGTGAATTTCAACTCCCAGCTGTGGGCCTTTTCACAGTGGAATGCCACCTCGCTGAAGTGAGTATAGTGAGGAACCTAGTCCTCTTGGACACACTCTCGCAGACTGCTTCCTCATGTGCAGTACTGGTATAACCTAGGAATGGCTTTGCAAGGCTTGGAAAGTGCAGGGAGAAACATGGCCTTGACTCTGGAATTTAGTTCCTCTGAGCACTACTGGAGGCCTCCCATCTGGGAAGCTAAACAGTTCCTGCAAGATAGAGGGTTGAGAATACACTCTCTTTTGATGCCTTTCTTTCCTTGAGGGAAGATATCTTTCCCTGCATTCTGTGAACTGAGAGTCACACACTGCTTGAAAAGTGCTTGCTTGGAGGTCATCTTTCAGGGGCACTTTCTCCTTGAGTCTGTGACAATAGGGAGGGGCAAACCAACTTCCAATGTCTGTTCCATCCCATTTTCCCAGCAGGAGAGGTCTAGTGAGCCTAGTTCTGTGGAAAATTCTTGGATCCTGCTGGGACACACCCTGTGTTTGAACCTGGATACCTGACCTACAGGGCACAATTCACATTTTTCTCTCAGGGGGCCCTAAAGTGGTTCGGCCCAGCAACAGCTTGAAAATCCGTCCAATTGCTCTTTTCTTACCTCTGACAGAGCTAGCTTTGCTCTACCTTTTGGGGTTTCTGAAGCAAGCGGGTGGCTCACACCTTGGAGCTTTGAGCCTGTCACTGGAATGTCACCTCACACAGTTGACCACAGTAAGGCACTCAGCCCTTTCAGACACACTCCTGCTGCCAGCTTTCTCATGGTCAGTACCGTTATGATCTAGGAATGTGTTTGTCAGACTCGGAAATTACAGGGAGACACACGGCCCTGACTCAGGAATATAGGTCCTCTCAGCAGACCTGCTGGTCTCATGTTTTAGAAGCTCAAAATTTCCTGCAAGATAGAGGTTTGAAAACACACTCTCTGTGGACGTCTTTCCTTCCTCAAAGGAAGATAGCTTTCTTCACATTCTGCGACCTGAGAGTCACACTCTGCTTGAAAAGTGCTTGCTTGTGAGTCTATTTTCAGTGGCAATATCTCCTTGAGGCTGTGACCATAAGTAGCGGCCCCACACTCACAGGGAAAGGCAAAACAACATCCAAATGGCTGTTCCAACCAGTTTTCTCTGTAGAAGAACTCTGGGGAGCAAAGGTCTGTCTGGAAATTTCTTGAATCACGAGGGAACACATCCCGTGTGTGAACCTGAATAAAGGGCCTAGGGTGCACAATTTGTATTTATCTCTCTGGAGCCATAAAGAGGTGTGGCTAGCAATTGCTTGAAAATCCACCCAATTACTTTTTTCTTACTTCTGACAGTGCAAACTTTAGTCCACCATTCAAGATTTCTGAAGCAAGTTGATGGCTCACAACTCCTGGTCACGTGCCGATTTGCCATGGAAAGTTACCTCATCTAGGTAAGCACAGTATGGTACTCAGCACCCTCAGACACACACCTGAAGCCTGTTTTCTCATGAGCAGACCTGGCGTTACTCAGAAATGTGTTTACAAAGCTCAGAAAATGCTTAAAAACACACTGCCCTTGCTCTGAAATTTAGGTCCTCTGTACCAACCTAGAGGTCTCATATCTTAGTATCTAGACAGTTCCTCATATAGAGAGCCTGTTTCCTCATGGGCATTCCTGGTATGACCAAGAAATGTATTTACAAAGCTCAAAAAGTGCAGGAGAACACATTGCCCTGACTTTGGAATTGAGGTCCTCTGGGCAAATATGGAGAATTCACATCTTTGAAGCTAGACAGTTCCTAATAGAGAGATTCTTGAAAACACACTGTCTATAAATACATTTCCTTCCTCAATGGAACGTAGGTTTCCAGTATTCCATGTCCATAGAGTCACATACTGCTTGAAAACACTTGTTGGAAGTCCTTTTTCATTAGCAATTGCTCCTGATAGTGTGACCATAGGGAAGGCCACCAAACTCACAGGAAAAGGAAAAGCAACAACCAAAGGTCAGTTCCATCATGTTTTCTCTGTAGTGGAGATTCAGTGTGCCTAGGTCTGTCTGGGAAATTCTTGGATCCTGAGTGGACACATCCTAGGTGTGAACATGGACAGTGGACCTTGGTGGCAAAATTCACCTTTCTCTCTCAGTTGGCCAAAAACAGTAGAGCATAACAACTACCTGGAAATGCATTTAGCTGCTGGTTTCTTACTTCTGGCAGTGATCACTTGGTACACCCTTTAGGATTTCTGAAGCAAGTAAGCAGCTAGCAACTCGTAGCCGCTCGCCCAATTACAGTGGAATGCTACATCATCTTGGTAAGTGCAGCATGGCACCCAGCAATCTCAGAAATCTTCCTGCAGCCTGTTTTTTCTTAAGGGCACTTCTGGTATGACCTAGGAATGTGTTTACAATGCTCAGAAAGAGTTCAGTTCCGTTCAGACGCTCAGCTGTATTCGACTCTTTGGGACCCCATGAATCGAAGCACACCAGGCCTCCCTGTCCATCACCAACTCCCGGAGCTTACACAAACTCATGACCATCGAGTTGGTGATGACATCCAGCCATCTCATCCTCTGTCATCCTCTTCTCCTCCTGCCCCCAAGCCCTCCCAGCATCAGGGTCTTTTCCAATGAGTCAACTCTTCACAACAGGTGGCCAAAGTACTGGAGTTTCAGTTTCAGCATCAGTCTTTCCAATGAACACCCAGGACTGATCTCCTTTAGGATGGACTGGTTGGATGTCCTTGCAGTCCAAGGGACTCTCAAGAGTCTTCTCCAACACCACAGTTCAAAAGCATCAATTCTTCAGTGCTCAGCTTTCTTCACAGTCCAACTCGTACATCCATACATGACCACTGGATAAACCATAGCCTTGACCAGATGGAGCTTTGTTGGCAAAGAAATGTCTCCACTTTTTAATATGCTATCTAGGTTGGTCTTAACCCTTCCAAGAAGTAAGCATCTTCTAATTTCATGGCTGCAATCACCATCGGCAGTGATTTTGGAGCCCCCAAAAATAAAGTATGACACTGTTTCTACTGTTTCCCAATCTCTTTCTCATGAAGTGATGGGACCAGATGCCATGATCTTAGTTTTCTGAATATTGAGCTGTAAGCCAACTTTTTCACTCTCCTCTTTCACTTTCATCAAGAGGTTTTTTAGTTCCTCTTCACTTTCTGCCATAAGGGTGGTATCATATGCATATCTGAGGTTACTGATGTTTTTCCTGGCAGTCTTGATTCCAGCTTGTGCTTCTTCCAACCCAGTGTTTCTCATGATGTACTCGGCATATAAGTTAAATAAGCAGGGAGACAATATACAGCCTTGACATACTCCTTTTCCTATTTGAAACCAATCTGTTGTTCCATGTCCAGTTCTAACTGTTGCTTCCTGACTTGCACATAGGTTTCTCAAGAGACAGGTCAGGTGGTCTGGTAGTCCCATCTCTTTCAGAATTTTCCACAGTTTATTGTGATACACACAATCAAAGGCTTTGGCGTAGTCAATATAGCAGAAATATATGTTTTCTGGGACTCTCTTGCTTTTTCAATGATCCAGCAGATGTTGGCAGTTTGATCTCTGGTTCCTCTGCCTTTTCTAAAACCAGCTTGAACATCTGGAAGTTCACGGCTCATGTATTGCTGAAGCCTGGCTTGGAGAATTTTGAGCATTACTTTACTAGCGTGTGAGATGAGTGCAATTGTGCAGTAGTTTGAGCATTCTTTGTTATTGCCTTTCTTTGGAATTGGAATGAAAACTGATCTTTTCCAGTCATGTGGCCACTGCTGAGTTTTCCAAATTTGCTGACCTATTGAGTACAGCACTTTCACAGCATCATCTTTTAGGATTTGAAATAGCTTAACTGGAATTCCATCACCTCCACTAGTTTTGTTTGTAGTGATGCTTTCTAAGGCCCACTTGACCTCACATTCCAGGATGTCTGGCTCTAGGTGACTGATCACGCCATCATAATTATCTGGGTCATGAAGATCTTTTTTTGTACAGTTGTTCTGTGTATTCTTGCCACCTCTTCTTAACAGCTTCTGCTTCTGTTAGATGCATAGCATTTCTGTCCTTTATTGAACCCAATCTTCACATGGAATGTTCCTTTGGTATCTCTAATTTCCTTGAAGAGATCTCTAGTCTTTCCCATTCTGTTGTTATTCTCCATTTCTTTGCATTGATCAGAGTAAGGCTTTCTTATCTCTCCTTGCTATTCTTTGGAACTCGGCATTCAAATGGTGCAGGCTGTGACGGACCATGCAGAAGCATGGCCATGAGGAGCTATCTCTCGCCCAAGGTCAGAGGTAGTGGCTGAGGGGAGCCACCCCATGTCCGAGACCAGGGGCAGCGGCCGAGAGGAGCTACCTCATGCCTGAGGTCAGGGGAGGTGGCTGAGATGAGCTACCCCATGCCCAAGGGCAGGGGCTGTGGCCAAGAGAAGCAATCCCACGTCCACAGAGCAGCAGCTGCACGGGTGCAGGAGGACCGAGAGGAGCTACTCCACATTCAAGGTCAGGAGGGGCGGCCTGAGGAGATACCCATTGTCCAAGGTAAGGAGGAGTGGCTGTGCTTTGCTGGAGCAGCTGTAAAGAGATACCCCACGTCCAAGGTAAGAGAAACTCAAATAAGATGGTAGGTGTTGTGAGAGGGCATCAAAGGGCAGACACTGAAATCATAATCACAGAAAACTAGCCAATCTGATCACATGGACCATAACCTTGTCTAACTCAATGAAACTAAGCCATGACGTGTGGAGCCACCCAAGACGGACGGGTCATGGTGGACAGGTCTGACAGAATGTAGTCCACTGGAGAAGGGAATGGCAAACCACTTCAGTATTCTTGCCTTGAGGACCCCATGAACAGTATGAAAAGGCAAAATGATAGGATACTGAAAGAGGAACTCCCCAGGTCGGTAGGTGTCCAATATACTACTGGAGTTCAGTGGAGAAATAACTCCAGAAAGAATGAAGGGATGGAGCCAAAGCAAAAACAATACCCAGTTGTGGATGTGACTGGTGATAGAAGCAAGGTCCAATGCTGTAAAGAGCAATATCGCATAGGAACCTGGAATGTTAGGTCCTTGAATCAAGGCAAATTGGAAGTGGTCAAACAGGATGTGGCAAGAGTGAATGTCGACATTCTAGGAATCAGCAAATTATAATGGACAGGAATGGGTGAATTTAACTCAGATGACCATTATATCTACTACTGTGGGCAGGAACCGCTTAAAAGAAATGGAGTAGCCATCATGGTCAACAATCGAGTCCAAAATATGGTACTTGGATGCAATCTCAGAAAGTGTAGGGAAATACAATGCTCTGACTCTGGAATTTGGGTCCTCAGGGCAAACCTGGAAGTCTCACATCTTTGAGTCTATACAGTTTGTGATACACAGAGCCCCGATAAAACACTCTCTGTTGATGCCTTACCTTCCTGGATGGAACATAATTTTCCCAGCTTTTTGTGTGCTCAGAGTCACAAACTGCTTGAAAAGGCTTGTTAGAAGTAATTTTTCAGTAGCAACTTCCCCTGATGTTGTGACCTTAGGGAAGACCGCCACACCCACAGGAAAAGGCAAAGGATCATCCAGACGTCTGCTCAATCACGTTTTCTTGATAGGAGCAATCCATTCAACCTAACTGTCTAGAATGCTCATGGATACTGTTCCTACACACCCTATGTTTGAACCTGGATACTGGACCTTGGCAGCAAAATTTCCATTGTTTTCTCAGTTGGCCCTAAAACGGTTAAACCTAGTTACTGCCTGAAAATGCATCTAATTGCTGTTTTCTTACTTCTGACAGTGATAGTGTTGGTGCACCCTTTGGGATTTATGAATCCAGCAGGAGGCTCTCCACTCCAAGCCACTGGCCCCTTTCCAGGGAGATGTCATCTCATCTAGGTTAGCACAATATGTCACCCAGCACTCTGAGACACACTCTTGCAGCATGAATTTTATGGTCAGATCTGGTTTGACCTAGGAATGTGTTTACAAATCTCAGAAAGTGGTGGGAAACACACTGCCCTGACTCTGGTATTTAGGTCCTCTGGGAAACTTGGAGGACTCACATGTTTGAATCTAGACAGTTCATGACAGGTAGAGGCCTGATAACATATTCTCTCGAGATGCCTTTCCTTCCTCAAAGGAATATAGCTTTCTTAACATTCTGTGTGCTGAGTGTCACACACTCCTTGAAAACGCTTGTTGGAGGTCATTTTTCATTAGCAATTTCCCCTGGAGGTGTGACTGTAGGGAAGGCGCCACACTCACAGGTAAGTTCAAAAGCACTTCCAAACATCTGTTCAATCACGTTTTCTTGGTGGGGCCATTCATCAATGTAAGTCTATTTAGAAAATCCGTGGACACTGCGGGGAAACACCTATGTTTGAATCTGGATACCAGACGTTGGTGTTAAAATATGCATTTTTCTCTCACTTGGCCCTAAAAGAGTGCCGCCGAGCAACTGCTTGAAATTCCATCTGAATGTTGTTTTCTTCCTTCTGACAATGCTAGCTTTGGTTCACCCTTTGGGATTTTTGAAGCATGTGAATGACTTGCAACACCTAGCTGCAGGCCCATTTCCAGTGGAATGACACCTCATCTATGTGACCACAGTATTTCACCCAGCACAGTCTGATACACTCCCTCAGCATCCTTCCTTAGGAGCAGACCTGGTATGCCCTAGGAATGCATTTAGAAGTCTCAGAAAGTGCAGCAAGACACACTGTCCTGACTCTGGAACTTAGGTCCTTTAATCAGGCCTGAGCTCTCACATCTTAGAAGCTGAACAGTTCCTGCTATAAAAAACACACTCTCTGTTGATGCCTTTCCTTCATTGAAGGAACATAACTTTCCCAATGTACTGTGTGCTGAGAGTCACACACTGCTTGAAAACATTTGCTTGGAGTTCATTTTTCAGTGGCAATTTCCCCTGAGACTGTGACAGTAGGGAAGCGCCCACAATCACAAGACAAGCAAGCATCCAAATACCTGTTCCATCACGTTTTCTCTGTTAGAGAGGTCCAGTGAACCCAGGTCTATCTGGAAAAGTTTGGATCCTGTGGGGTCACATCCTGAGTGTGAACCTGAATACAGGACAAAATTCACCTTTTTCTCTCAGTTGGCACTAAAATGGTTTGGCATAGACACTGCTTAAATATCCATCCAGTACTTGTTTTCTTATTTCTGACAGTGACAGATATGGTTCACCCATGTAATTTCTGAAGCAAGCAGTCTGCTTGCCACTTCTATCTGGTGGTCCCTTTCCTGTGAAATGTCACATAATATAGGTAGCACCACATGGCACCCAGCTCTCTCAGACACACTCTGACAGCCTGTTTCCTCCTTGGCAGTCCTGGTATGACCTAGGAATGTATTTACAAGGCTCAGAGATTGTGTGGAAACATATCCCCTGACTCGGGATGTTAGATCATCTGGGCAAGACTGGAGGTCTCACGTCTTACAATCTAGACAGTTCCTAATAGATAGAGGCCTGGAAACACACTCTCTGGTGACGCCTTTCCTTACTCAAAGGGCCATTGCTTTCCCAACATTTTAGGGCCAACCTAGAGGAAAATGCGAAATTTGCCACCAAGGTCCATTACCCAGGTTCACACGCAGGATGTGTCCCCACAGCACTGAAGAATTTTCAAGACAGACCTAGGCTAACCCTAACCCTAACCCTAACCCTAGGATCTCTCCTACAGAGAAACATGATGGAACAGACGTTTGGATGATGTTTTGCCTTTTCCTGTGAGTGTGGTGGGCTTCCCTATGGTCAAACCATCAAGGGAAATTGCTACTGAAAAACAACTTCCAGGCAAGCATTTTCAAGCAGTATGTGACTCTCAGCACACAGAATGCTGGGAAAGCTACGTTCATTTGAGGAAGGAAAGGCATCAATAGAGAGTGTGTTTTCAGGCCTCTATCTATCAGGATCTGTCTATATTCTAAGATGTGAGATCTCCAGGCTTGTCCAGAGGACCCATCTTCCAGAGTCTGGGCAGTGTTTCCCTGCAAATTTTGAGCCTTGTAAGCACATTCCAAGATCACTCAGGAATGTCCATGATGAAACAGGCGATGGAAGAGTGTCCGTGTGTGCTGTGTGTCATTCTGCCCTTACCAAATGAACTGACATTCCACTGGAAATGGGCCAGGGACTAGGAGTTATGAACCGCCTGTTGCTTCAGAAATCCAGAAAGCTGGAACAAAGCTATCATTGTCAGAAGTAAGAAAACAGATATTAAATGAACTTTCAAGCAGTTGTTAGGCCACAACGTTTTAAGCCCAATGGAGAGGATAATGCAAATTTTGCCACCAAGATCTGCTATCAAGATTCACATTCATGATGTGTCCCTGCAGTATCCAAGAATTTTCCAGATAGGACTAGGCTCACTATATCTCACCTACAGAGCAAACGTGATGGAACAGACATTTGAATGTGGTTCCCTTTTACTGTGTTTGTGGGGCTTTCCCTCCAGTCACATCTTCAGGGGAAATTCTTAGTGATAAATGACCTCCAAGCAAGTGTGTGACACTCAGCAAGCAGAATGTTGGGAAAATAATGTTCCTTCAAGGAAAGACAGGCATCAGCAGAGAATGAATTTTCAGTCCTTTATCTATCAAGAATTGTCTAGATTTCTAAGATGTGAGACCTCCAGTCTTACCCTGAGGACCTAACTTGCAGAGTCAGGGCAGTGTGTTTCCCTGCACTAACCCAGGCTTTTAACCACCTTCCTACATCATCCCAGAACTGCCCATGAGGAAACAGGCTGCAGGAATGTGTTCAGACTGCAGGGTGCCATGCTGTTGTTACCCAGGTGAGGTGACATTCCATTGCAAATAGGCCATCAGCAGCACTTGCGAGCTGCCTTCTTGCTTCTGAAATCCCAAAGGTGGGTCAAAAGTGACCACTGTTAGAAATTAAAAAAAAAAAAAAGCAATTGTATGGATTTTCTAGCAGTTGCAAATTTGACCATCAAGTTCCGGTATCCACTGTCAGACTCAGGAGGTGTCTCTGCTGTATCTACCCATATTTCACAAAGACCTAGGCTCACTGGCTGCTCTGATAGAGAAAATGTGATGGAACAGATGTTTGGATCTTGGATTGCCTTACCCTGTGAGTGTAGAGGACATCCTTACTGTCACAACATCACAAGAAATTGCTACTGAAAAATGACCTGCAAGCAAACGGTTTCAAGCAATGTGTGACTCTCAGTTCACAGAATACTGGGAAAGTACTGTTTCTTCGAGGAAGGAAGGGTATCAACAGAGAGTGTGTTTTCAGGCCTCTATCTATGAAGAACTGTCTTGATTCTAACAAGAGCCCTCCAGCCTTCCCAGAGAACGGAACTTCCAGAGTCAGGGCAGTGTCTTCCTTGCCCTTTTAATGCTTTGTAAACATATTCCTAGGTCACACTGGGACTGTCCATGAGGACACAGACTGTGGGCGTGTGTCTGAGTATACAGAGGGGCCATTATGTGCTTACTTAGATAAGGTGACATTCCACTGGAAATAGGCCCATGACTAGGAGTGGTGATCTCCTTGCTTGCTTCAGAAATCCCAAAGGGTGAACCAAAGTTATTGCTCTTCAAAGTAAGAAAACAGCAATTAGATGGATTTTCAAGCAGGTGCCAGGCCACACAGTTTTAGGACAAACCGAAAGAGAAATGTGAATTGTGCCACCAGTTCCGGTATCCAGGTTCACACTTAGGATGTGGTCCTGCAGTATACACGATTTTCCAGACAGACCTAGGCTCTCTGGATCACTCCTAGAGACAAAATGTGATGCAACAGAAGTTTGGATGTTGGTTTGCCTTTTCCAGTGAGTGTGGGGGCCTTCCCTAAGGTTACACTGTCAGAGGAAGTTTCTACTGAAAAATGACCTCCAAAGAGCGTTCTCAAGCAGTGTGTGATCCCCAGCACAGAGAATGCAGGGAAAAGTATGTTTCTTCAAGGAAGAAAAGGCATCAACAGAGAGTGTGTTATTAGGCCTATATCTATTAGTAACTGTCTAGAATCTAACATTGACCTCCAGGCTTGTCCAGGGGACCTAACTACCAGAGTCAAGGCACTATTTTTCCTACACCTTCCAAGCCTCCCAAAGACATCCTAGCTCATATAGGGATGGCCCATGAGGAAACAGACTGTAGGAGAGTGTCTGAGATTGTATGGTACCAATACTGTGCTTACCTAGATGAGATGACATTCCTCTGGGAATGGGCCAGAGGGTAGGAGTGGTGAGTCGCCTGCTTGATTCAGAAATCCCAAAGGATGGACCAAAGCTATCATTGTCAGAAGGAAGAAAACAGCAATTGGATGGATTTCCAAGCAGTTGCAAGGCCGTAGCATTTTCCCAAATCAAGAGAAAAAATATTATTTTTGCCCCAAAAATCCGGTATCCATGTCCAGACTCAGGATGTCTCCATGCAGTATCCACAAAGTTTCCAGACAGAACTAGTCTCAGTGGATCGATCCTACTGAGAAAATGTGATGGAACAGACGTTTGAATGCTAATTTGTCTTTCTCTAAAAATGGAGAGTGCGGCATCCCCATGGTCACACCATCAGGGGAAAGTGCTACTGAAAAATGACCTCCATGCCAGCATATTCAAGCCGTGTGTGTCTCTCTGCACACAAAATGTTTGGAAAGTTATGTTCCTTCAAGAAAAGAAATGCATCAACAGAGAGTGCTTTCAGCCCTCTATCTATCAGGAGCTGTCTACATTCTAAGTCGTGAGACCTTCAGTCTTTCCTAGGGATCCTAACACCCAGAGTCAGGGCAGTGTGTTTCCATGAACTTTTCAAGCCTTGTAAACACTTTCCAAGTATATACTGGGACTGCTCCTGAAGAAACAGGCTGCACGAGTGTATCCGAGTGTGTTGGGCAGCATACTGTGCTTACCTGCATGAGGTGCCAGTACAATGGAAATCAGTTAGTGGCTGGAGTGGTGAGCAACCTGCTTGCTTCAGAAATTCCAAAGGGTGGACAAATCTATCACTGTCAAAAGTAAGAAAACAGCAATTGGATGGATTTTCAAGGATTTGCTACACTGCACCATTTTAGAACCAATGTGGTCCCAAAATGAGTGTGGGAGATGAAAATGAGAATTTTGCCACCAAGTTCATATATACAAGTTCACACTCATGATGTGTCCCCACAATACCCACGAATTCTCCAGACAGACCTAGGCTCACTTGATCGCACCTAAAGACAAAATGTTATGGAGTACACGTTTGGATGTTGGTTTGCCTTTCCCAGTGAGCGTGGGAGCCTTCCCTACCATTGCACCTTCAGGGGAATTTTCTACTGACCAATGGCCTACAAGCAAGTGTTTTCAAGCACCGTGTGTCTCTCAGCACACAGAATGTTGGGAAAGCTATGTTCCTTCGAGGACAGAAAGGCATCCATACGGAGTGTATTTTTAGGCCTCTATCTATCAGGAACTGTCTAGAACTCAAGGCATGAGACTTCAAGGCTTTCCCAGGGTCCTAACTTCCAGAGTTAGGGTACTGTGTTTCCCTGCACCTTCCAAGGCTTTAAACACATTCCTTATTCAAACTGGGCCTGCCCATGAGGAAACAGGATGCAGGAGTATGTCTGAGAGGGCTGGGTGCCATACAGTGCTTAACTAGATGAGGTGACATTACACTGGAAATGGGCCAGCAGATAGGAGTAGTGAGCCGCCTGCTTGCTTTAGAAACCTCAAAGGTTTGACCAATGTTATCACTGTCATTATTAGGAAGAGACCAATTGGATGAATCTTCAGGCAGTTGCTAAGGCCGCACTCTTTTAGATCCAACCGACAAAATTTGCTAATTTTGCCAACAGATTCAAGGATGCAGATTCACACTCAGTATGTGTCCCTGTAGTATCCAAGAATTTTCCAGACAGGCAGAGGATCATTGGATCTCTCCTAAAGAGAAAACTTTATAGAATAGACATTTGGTTGGTTGTTTTCTTTTTCCTGTGAGTTTGGGGGTCTTCCCTACAGTAACACAGTCATGGGAAATTGTTACTGAAAAATCACCTTCAAGCAAGGATTTTCAACCAGTGTGTTACTCTCATCACACAGAAATCTGGGATAACTATGTTACTTAAATGCATGAAAGACATAAAAGTGGGTGTTTTTCAGGCATCTATCTGTCAGGAACTATCTAAAGTCTAAGATGTGAGAACTCCAGGTTTGCACACAGGGCCTAATTTCCAAAGTCATAGCCAGTATATTTCATTGCACTTTCAGAGCCTTATGAACACATTCCTGGCTCCTATTGGGTCTGATTCAGAGGAAACTGGCTGTGAAATTATCTAAGATTGCTGAGAGCCATACTGTTGTTACCTAGATTATTTGACATTTTAATGGAAATGATCCAGCTCGATGGGGTTGCAAGCCACCTGCTTGTGTCAGAAACCTGAAAGATTTGACCAAACCTATTGATGTCAGAAGTAGGAAAATATCAATTGGATGGATTTTCAGGCAGCTGCCAGCGCACATCCTGTTAGTGCCAAAAGAGAGACAATGCTAATTTTGCCAAGAAGGTCAAATATTCAGGTTCACAGTCAGTATGTTTCCCTTGCAGTATCCAAGAAATTTCCAGAGAGACCTGGGGCCATTGGATCCTTCTGACAGAGAAAAATTGATGGAAGAGACATTTTGATGTTTGCTTGCTTTTCCCTGTGAGTGTGGGAGCCTTCCCTAGTGTAACACACGTGAGGGGAAATTTTTACTTAAAAATGACTTCCAGGCAAGGGTTTCCACTTAGCGGGTTACTCTCAGCAAACAGAATGCTGGGACACCTGTGTTCACTCGTGGAATGAGCGGCAATGAATAGGGTGCTTTTCAGGCATCTCTCTATCCATGACTGCTGTCTGGATTCTAAGATGTGAGAAGACCACGCTTCCACAGATGCCCTCAATTCCAGAGACACAGCCAGTAAGTTTCCCTGAACTTTCCATGGTTCATGAGCACAGTACTCTATCTTACTGGGACACACCATGAGGAGAGAGTCTGGAGGAGTGTGTCTGACACAGCTGAGTGCCGTACTGTTTCTAAGTAGTTTAATTGGCATTCCAATGGAAATGATCTTGCCACAAGGACTTGCATGCTGCCTGCTTGCTTCAGCAATTCCAGTGTTTTGACCAAAGCTATTGCTGTCGTTAGTGGGAAAAGAGCAAGTGTACTGATTTTCAAGGAGTTGCTAAACCCCAGCCTACTGTGGCCAACACAGAGAAAATTCTAATTTGCCAACAAGGTCCAGAATCCAGGTTCACACTGAGCATGTGTCCAAGCACTATCCAAGAATTTTCCAGACAGACTTAGGATCACTGGATCCCTCCTACAGGGGACTTCACGGAACAGATGTTTTGACATTTGTTTACTTTTCTCTGTCAGTGTGGGGGCATTTCCCATGGTAACACAGGGGAGGGGAAATTGTTACTTCAAAATGACTTCCAGGCAAGAATTTCCAAGCAGTCTGTCACTCTCAGCAAACATAATGCTGTGACATCTGTGTTTCTTTGAGGAATGAAAGGCAAAAAATAAAAAGGAGTGTATTTCAGACATCTATCAGAAACTGTCTAGATTCTAAAATGTTAAAACTCCAGATTTGCACAGAGCACCTAATTTTCAGAGTCACAGCCAGTATGTTTGCTCACATTTCTGATACTAGCGAACCCATTCCTAGGTCATCCTGGGACTGTCTATGAAGAAACAGGCTGTAGGAGTGTGTCTGAGAGTGCTGAATGCCATCGAGTCTGGTTACCAAATGAGTTTACCTGCCATTGGAAATGATCCAGTGGCAAGGAATTGAAAGTCCCATGTTTGCTGCAGAAATCCAAGAGGTCTGACCAAAGATATTGCTGTCACAAGTAAGAAAACAGCAATTGGATGGATCTTCAGGCAGTTGCTACTCTGCACCATTTTAGGACCACCTGAAAGAAAATGCTGATTTAGCCAACAAGGTCCAGGATCCAGCTTCACACTCAGTATGTGTCCATGCACTACCCAAGCATTTTCCAGACAGACCTAGGATCACTGGATCTCTCCTACAGAGAAAACCTGATGGAACAAACGTTTGGATGCTAGTTTGCTTTTTCCCTGTGAGTGTGGGACCGTCCTGACTGTAACACAGTCAGGGGAAGTTCTTACTGAAAAATGAAGTCCAAGCAAGCATTTTAGAGCAGTGAGTTACTCTCAGCACACAGAATGCTAGGAACTCCATGTTCCTTTGATGAAAGAAAAACATAAAAGTAGAGTGTTTTTCATGCATCTGTCTATCAGGAACTGTCTAGATTGTAAGATGTCAGAACTCCAGGTTTGCACAGAGACCCTAATTTCCAGTCATAGCCAGTGTATTTTCCTGCACTTTCTGAGCCTTTTGAACACATTCCTAGCTCATATTGGGTCTGTCCCTCAAGAAAAAGGCTTAGGAAATTATATCTAAATGTGTTGAGTGTCATAATGTTGTTACCTTGATTAGTCGACAATCTATTGGAAATGATCCTGCCACAAGGTGTTGCAAGCTGCCTGTTTGCATAGAAATAGAAAAAATTTGACCAAACTCATTTATGTTGTAAATAGGAAATTGTCAATTGGATGGATTCTCAGGTAGCTGTCAGCCCACACCCTTTTAATGCCAACAGAGAGAAAAGGTGAGTTTTGCCAACAAGGTTCAATATCCAGTTTCACACTCAGTATGTGTCCCTGCAGTGTCCAAGACTTTTCCAAACAGATCTAGGATCACTAGATCTCTCCTGCAGGGAAAACTTGATGGAACTTTTACTCTGAAGCAGGGTCAGTCTTGTTGAGGTGACTCCTTCCCCAAGGCCACAACTGGGAGTCCTCACACCAAGGCCATAGAAGTGGGCCCCAGAACCAAGGTCACCTGTGAATCGGACTGGGCCCCCTTTGCAACCGTTGCCAAAAGCACCTGATCATCGCTAATGAGCTTCCTGACTCCCTACCAGGCAAGGATGCCCACTCCAGTAAACACCCTATGGTACCCCACCCAATCACCTAATATCAACCTTCCAGTAGGAATTTTCTTTGCCTTGAAACTGTAAAAATTGGCTCTTAACCCAGGAAATCAGTCAACTTTCCCTAGTCTGTCAGGTGGTTGGCCCCCTGAGCCCACAGTGCCCACTTTATCTCTGCTCTTTGTTCTTAATACAAACTCACTCCCTTCTGAAATGCTCTATGTCTGAACATTCTTTTCCAACTCGTACTCAGACGGCCTCAACAAGCCTCCCATCACCAGAGCCACTTTCCTAGATCACACTCACCACTTGCTTGTCCACTCCCAACTCAGAGCAGAAAGGCCCCCTCAGCCTGGTCCTTCCCTCTCACTTCCCGTGCCTGGTCGCCAGGGGCTCACACCGTCCCTGGGCAGGCTGTCTTCTGTGTCCTGCAGAGGCCTCTGTGGTGTCAGGTGAAGAAACAAGAGGCACCCATGAAACCTCCCACCCCAGCACAGCAACCAGTACCCACCTACTGAACTCTTCACTCTGGATGGGCCTGGGGGTGTTTCAGGGAACGTCCCCCAACATGTCCTTGTTCTCATCTAATTCCAGCACTGCCCGCGTGAGAGTCACTAAGCTAATCTGTGATAACTGCACAGAGAGAATACTTGTTCACTCGCCCCTTCCAGGATACATGGTTCTTATGGGCAGGTGCCTCCCAGGATATGGGGCTCACCTGGGCAGGTATCCTGCAGGGCTCAGCACCCAGGAGCTGTTCACAGAGCCCTCACTGCAAAGAGCCCCCAGCTCCTCTGTTGGACAGATCTGACCTTGAGACCCTCAGAGGAGGACCTGAGGTAACATACAGCAGCTTCAGGATAGTTTTGTGACCTTGGGCTTCACTGGTTGCAGCCTCCTTCCAGCAGGTTTTCCAGAGGGTCCCATAGCACCTGGGCACTGAGTCTGTCTCCACCCACCACCCATCCTCTCCCTGACCCCTGGGTCCCTCTCATTAGAAGAAGGCCTTCCTGAAATACTCTCCCACTTATAGGTCAGAGAAGAAGATGAGAAAACAAGTCAGAGCAGCAGCCCCATATCCATCCTGACCCAAAGGACCCACACCTGTTCCTGGAACCCTGGCCAGGACAACGAGGCCCATTTTCTGAAACCACAAGCCCAGGTGGGCAGATTGGCTGACCTGACTGGCCTGCCCTTTGGATGTGTGCCTGGGTTGAGGTCTATATAAACCCCCTCAAGTGCCTGCAGCTGTACCTGATGCTGTCTTTCTGCTTAGATCTTGCAGAGTTGGCTTGATAAGAGAGAGTGAGGGCCCATAGTGTTTCGGGGGATTGGGTCTGTGTTGGGCTCTGCTGGACCTTCTGCAGGAGGTGCTAAGCTGTCACTTCCTAAGGATGGGCTGTGTCACCTGTTCCTGCTGTTGGAAATCTTCTCAGGCAGAAATGAGGAAGCAAGAAAACAGGCAATGGGAGCAGCACAGGAGGAGTAACTCAGGTAGGAAAGTGCAAAGCTTCCAGATCACCCAGGCCAGGACCATTCTGCCTGACCTACAGGAGCCACGTCAGTAAGCATGCTGTCGCTGGAGTGGCTCCACTTTTCTCCAGCCTGTGAGGTCTTTGCACATATTCAAGTGTTTTATCTATGAAGGGTGGATGAGGTTCAGGAATGGCTAGCCTGGGGGTCAGCCAGCATTTACTTAGAGATGACTCCGTGTAGTCTCCCAGCTTCCCACTGAGGTCCCTCCTTGGGAGGGGAGGGGGTGGGGTATGTGCAAGGGCTGCTGGCTGGCTACACATGAGTAAGTCCCCATCCCTGACCATCTTCAGAATTGCTCATCCCTGAAGCAAGTGCCCTAATTGGGCTTTCACCTGTGCAACTCGTGGCTTCTTAATTAGCAATGTGGCCATTGATATTAAATGTCCTCCATCAAGACTGAGATGTTACACCACATGTACTGGTGTAAGAACCCGGGGAGGCGTGTGCACCCAGTACCCCTAGGCACAGGCTTCAGACTTGACCCCTCAACATTCTGGAGCCCAGCCACTGCTTTAGCATTTCTGAGGGTCCAGAGCTGATTTTAAGGGTTCTGTAATCCACCCTTCATCTGCTTTAATGAGACCCACATTTCTAGGATCCTACAGAGCAGGGTCTGTGTGGCTGCTCTGTGGCTTCTCTAACATGATCACATGCTGGGTGGTTTAAAACAACAGGAGTTCATCCTCTCTCAGTCCTGGAGACCAGACACCGGAAATCAAGGTGGCACAGGGCTGAGGTCCCTCCAGAGGCTCCAGGACAGGATCATTCCTGCCTTTTCCAACTTCAGGGGCTCCAGGGGTCCCTGGGCTTGTGGCCCCCTCCCTCCCATCTCTGCCTCTGCCTTTAAGAGGCTTCCCCTTTGTGTCCTCTTTCGTCTCTTTGAAGGAGTCTGTCAGTTGGATTGAAGGTCACCCTAACCCTAGATGACCTTACCTGGCTATCCTTAACTACATCTACAAAGACTCTTTTCCCAGATACGGCCCTGTTCTGGGGGGACACATCTTTGGTGGCCACCATTTACCCCATTCTCTCTCTGTCAAATAACCCTCATTTTAGGAGATCACCACATGCCCATAAAGACGGGCACAGAGAGCGGCCACACACATGGAGAGAATGAGGCCCTTGGAGCCACCTGGAACGGATGAAGACCTGGCTTCATCAGGTGAGGGGAATCACAGGGAGGAGAGGAGGATGGTCTTGTTTAGGCTTCAAAAAGACCACGTTGGGGTGGGATGTGAGATGCACAATGGGGGCGGGGAGCTTCATCAGGGCCTGAGGGGGAGGTTAGGCTTGGGCCAGGGCCATGGGTATAGAGGGGACTTAGTGTGGGGGTTGGTCATACACCCAGAAGGAAGAGCTCACAGTCACTGGGGCACAAGGACCTGGGAACCTGGGAGGGCTTCATCTTTCTGAACCTGAAGAGGAAACGTTAAAATTTTACATCACCTCCTGCTCCTTCTGCCTCTGTAACTCAGCTTGCTCCTTGCAAAGTCTGGATCATGTAGGTCACGCAATCTCAGAAAGTGGGGACTTAGAATACTCGGAGCTGGAGCTTATCTCCCTTGTCCTTGCCCTGGCCCCTGCAAACCTTCTTGATCATGCCTATTCATGATAATGAAGAGCCCGCCCCCCTGACACTCTCCTCACCCCAGGGGGAACTCCCCACTCTGCTGGAGCACCTGGCTGTTGGTGGCCACTGACAGCACTCTGGTCTCCTCAGGACCCAGCTTCAGGATACTCTGAGGTTCAGGTCAGGCAGATGGAATCTGGTCTTCTCAGAACCCACTGGGGCTTCAGTTTGGGGGCATTGTGGGGTTTAGTTCAGGTTGATGGAATCTGGTCTCCTCAGGACCTGCTGGGTGTTCAGCTTTGGGACATTGTGGGGTTCAGTTCAGGCTGACAGGAGATGGGTCACCACAAGACCCATGTGGTTTCAGCTTTGGGGCATTGTGGGGTTCAATTCAGGCTGATAGAATTTGATCTCCTCAGGACCTTATGGGGGTTCAGCTTTGTGACATTGTGGGGTTCAGTTCAGGCTGACAGGAGATGGGTCACCACAGGATCCATTGTATTTTGGCTTTGGGGCATTATGGGGTTTAGTTTTGGCTGATGGAATCTAGTTTCCTCAGGACCCATGATCTCCTCAGAACCCATTGGTGCTTCAGCTTTGGGACATTGTGGGGTTCAGTTGAGTCTGACGGGAGTCTGGTTTCCTCAAGATTCCTGCAACGATGTGCTGCTGAAAGAAAAAGTGAGGAAAATTGGGAAGAAGCTTCTGTGTGTGGCTGTTGCTGAAAGTCTGTCTTAAGAGGACCCAAGACTGTTAGGGCTTGATGTGGAAAGTTGTGGGATTTTAGTCAGTTTTTGTCTGTAGTATAAGATGGTGTCCTATATTGTTCCTTGGTGTGTGGTTTCCATTTTTCCCAGCACGGTTTATTGAGGGGGGTGGGGGGGACTGTCCTTTCCCGCGTATATATTTTTAGTTCCTTTCTTGTAAATTAATTACCAAGCACCTGTAGGTTTACTTCTGAGCTCTCTTGACTATTTCTGTGCCAATTCCACACGTCTTCTGGTGACTTTAGGTACATACTCTAGATTGAAGTCAGGGATAGACATGCCACCAGCCTGTTCTGCTTTCTCAGGATCCCTTTGGCTCTTCTGGTTCCTTTGTGGCTCCACACAGATGTAAAGATTGCTTTTGTTTCTGTGAAAAATGTCATTGAAATGTTGGCAGTGATTGCATGAATGTGTACGTTGCTTTGTTTAGAATGGATATTTTAATGGTATTTTCACCCATAAGCATGGGATATCTTTTTACTTGTATCCATTTAGTTTCTTTGATCATTGTCTTGTAGTTTTTAGCTTTCAGGTCTTTCAAGTCCTTGGTTAGATTTCTAGTTATGTGGGGGAGGGGATGCAATTGTAAAAGGAATTATTTTCTTAATTTCTCTTTCTGATAGTTCATTATTAGTGTAGAGAATCACAAATGATCTTGCAGTTCTGCTGACTTTCTTTTTTCTTTTTTTTTGGCCCCACAGCTCGACATGTTGGATCTTAGTTCTCTGACCGAGGATCAAACCTGTACCCCCTGCAGTGGAAGTGCAGTCTTAACTACTGGACTGCCAGGCAAGTCTGTGAATTCGCTTTTTAGTTCTGACAGTTGCTTTGGTGTAGTGTTATGTGGAAAACTAGAATTAAGACATCTAATAGTTTCAGTTCCATCTGGTCATCCACAGCACCCAGGGCATGGTGTCTACTAATATACTCTTCCTATGGTGCCTTTTAATACCATGTGGACTAGTACAAGGCAATTAGCATCAAACTACTTTAGCTGAATTTAGTTAGGTTAACTCTTGGCCTCTATTGCAATGTTCGATGTCATCTCTGATTTTCTGGCATGTGACTTACATGGCTGTATTGAAAAGTAACTTACTTTCTAGTAAAATTTCAAACGTGTCTACTTTAAATAGTGGTACAAAGTTTTCTACATTCACACCAAATACTGCAATGTGTTTTACCCAAAACATGGTCACTTTCAAAGGGAACCAGCCCACAACCCCAAAATGGGGGATAATTATGGTTTCCACATTACAATCCTATCCATAGGACCAGTTCAACTTTCATCAGCTGCCCAAGCTTTGTGCAACTGTCTTTCTTCTTTCTAATGCAGTTTCTTTTTCTGGAGCCATCACTGGGGCTTTCCCTCATGTTAAAAACCTTCATGGATTTAAAGTGACAAGATGACTATGATCTGGGTGGCTTTTCAGTGTGGTTTCTTTCACTGAGAATGTTTTTAGTGCTTTTCCATGTTGTGCCATGTGTCATTTCTTTCACTGTGCTTACAAACATATAACAACATTTATTATTTGAGTCATTTGAAGTATGAACTTCTATAGCATTAACTGCACTCTCATTGTAAAAATTTCCCCACCATTCATCTCCAGAATCTTTCCCTTTTCCTGAAGTGACACTGTAACCATTAAATACTCATAACCCCCAATCCCTGGCCATCTTACTCTACTTGGAATTTGTCTTATATGGATATCTCATACTAGTGGAATCATAGAACATTTTTCCTTTTGTGTCAGGCTTGTTTCACTTCACCTAATGACTTGAAGTTTCATCTACATTATAGCATGTATGAGTTATCTTGTTTTTAAAGGTTGAATCAGATCCCACTGTGTATATACTACATCGTGCCTATCCAGTCATCTGTTGAACACTTGTGCTGCTGCCACCTTTTGGTTACTATGAATAATGCTGCTATGAATATGGGGTTTGAATATCTGTTTCAGTATTTGGTTTTAAATATCTTGAGTGTATAACCTGGACCGGAATTGATGGATTCTATGTTAACTCTGTGTTTAAGTTTTTGTAAAGCCCCCTACTATTTTCTGAAGCTGTGGCATTATTTTACTATATTCCTTTATATGGCAGAGTAATGCATCTCATGGATGGAACTGCCCTATTTGCTCTTCCATTCACTTGTTGGTGGACATTTTCATTGTTTTTAACTTGGATTATCAAGAACACTGCTGCTGTAAATATTGGTGTACAAGTATATATTTGAGCACCTCTTTTAAATTCTTTGGATGTATATCTAGGAGTGGAGTTACCAAAACATATGATATTTCAGTTCAGTCACTCACTCATGTCCGACTCTTTGTGACCCCGTGGACTGCAGCACACCAGGCTCCCCTATCCATCACCAACTCCCAGAGCTTGCTCAAACTCATGTCTATCGAGTTGGTGATGCCATCAACCATCTCATCCTCTGTTATCCCCTTCTGCTCCTGCCTTCAATCTTTCCCAGCATCAGGGTCTTTTCCAATGAGTCAGTTCTTCACATTAGGTGGCCAAAGTATTGCAGTTTCAGCTTCAGCATCAGTCCTTCCAATGAATAGTCAGGGTTGATTTCCCTTAGGATTGACTTGTTGGATCTCCTTGCAGTCCAAGTGATGCTCAAGAGTCTTCTCCAACACCACAGTTCCAAAGCATCACTTCTTCGGTGCTCAGTTTTCTTTGTAGTCCAGCTGTAACGTCTATACATGACTATTGGAACAACCATAGCTTTGAGTACATGGACCTTTGTTGGTAATGTCTCTGCTTTTTAATATGCTGTCTAGGTTGGTCATAACTTTTATTCCAAGGAGCAGGTGTCTTTTAATTTCATGGCTGCAGTCACCATCTTCAGTGATTTTTGAGCCCCCCCCCTACAATAAATTCTGTCACCATTTCCATTGTTTTCCTATCTATTTGCCATGAAGTGATGGGGCCAGATGCCATGATCTTAGTTTTCTGAATACTGATTTTTAAGCCAACTTTTTCACTCTCCTCTTTCACTTTCATCAAGAGACTCTTTAGTTCTTCTTTGCTTTCTGCCATAAGAGTGGTGTCCTCTGTGTATCTGAAATTATTGATATTTCTCCTGGCAATTTTGATTCCAGTTTGTGCCTCATCCAGACCCGGGATTTCACATGATATACTCTGCATATAAGTTAAATAAGCAGGGTGCTGTACTCCTTTCCTGATTTGGAACCAGTCCATTGTTCCATGTCTAGTTCTAATTGTTGCTTCTTCACCTGCATACAGATTTCTCAGGAGGCAGGTAAGGCAGTCTGGTATTCCCATACCTTTCAGAATTTTCCACAGTTTGTGGTGATCTGCAGAGTCAAAGGCTTTGGCATTGTTAACAAAGCAGAAGTAAATATTTTTCTGGATGTTTTTCTCTCTTGCTCTTTCAGTGATCCAACGGGTGTTGGCAATTTGATCTCTGGTCCCTCTGTCTTTTCTAAATCCAGCTTGAACATCTAGAAATTCATGGTTCACTTACTGTTGAAGCCTGGCTTGGAGAAATTTGATCATTACTTTGTTAACATGTGAGATGAGTGCAACTGTGTGGCAGTTGGAACATTCTTTGGCTTTGCCTTTCTTTGGGATTGGAATGAAAACTGACCTTTTCCAGTCCTGTGGCCACTACTGAGTGATATAATTACATTTTTATGTTTTCGAGAAAATGCTTGTTTTGGAGACATTGATTGCACCATTTTACCTCTCCACAAGTAAAGTTTTGAGTTTCAATTTCGTACATTTTCGCCAACATTTGTTATTTGTCTTTATTGTTGATTTTCCTCACGTCCATCCTGAGTGCCTTATTAAGGAGGAAGTCATAATGCAGGACCCACATTTGAGGAGAGGAGAGTTAGCTTCATATACTTGATGGACAGCTGAGTCTGTATCAATTATTTAGAATCTTTCTGTGTGAGATTTTTATTCAACATTACTCATAAAAGCTAATTTTTACTTTTTACCAGTTTGGACACCTGAAAATTATTTTAAACTTTTGGGAGCTTCCCTGGTGGCTCAGCCTGTAAAAGCATATGCTTGCAATGCAGGATACCTGGGTTCAATCCCTGGGTGGGGAAGATCCCCTGGAGAAGGAAATGGCAACCCACTCCAGTACTCTTGCCTGGAAAATTTCATGAATGGAGGCGCCTCATAGCTTACAGTCCATGGGGTTGCAAAGAGTCAGACACGACTGAGCAACTTCACTTTCACTTTCTTTTGGCTATAATCCAGCCAATTAGACTGCTTAGTTCATTCTAGCTTTGGCTATTGAGAGCTTTTTCCATACTCTCCTGCTTTTATTTTACATAATTCAGCTTTTATGGGGCTTTTTGGTCCTTCTTTCTCACATTTTAAGATTATGCTGCTTTACATATTTATTGTCTCAGTCCTAGTATCAGACACATATTTAAAGAGTCCTTACTGGCGTGTAATGGTACCTCATTGTGGTTTTGATTTGCATTTCTCTGATGATGAGTGATGTTGAGCATCTTTTCATGTGTTTGTTAGCCATCTGTATGTCTTCTTTGGAGAAATGTCTGTTTAGTTCTTTGGCCCATTTTTTGATTGGGTCGTTTATTTTTCTGGAATTGAGCTTCAGGAGTTGCTTGTATATTTTTGAGATTAATCCTTTGTCTGTTTCCTCATTTGTTATTATTTTCTCCCAATCTGAGGGCTGTCTTTTCACCTTACTTATAGTTTCCTTTGTTGTGCAAAAGCTTTTAATTTTCATTAAGTCCCATTTGTTTATTTTTGCTTTTATTTCCAATATTCTGGGAGGTGGGTCATAGAAGATCTTGCTGTGATTTATGTCGGAGAGTGTTTTGCCTATGTTCTCCTCTAGGAGTTTTATAGTTTCTGGTCTTACATTTAGATCTTTAATCCATTTTGAGTTTATTTTTGTGTATGGTGTTAGGAAGTGTTCTAGTTTCATTCTTTTACAAGTGGTTAACCAGTTTTCCCAGCACCACTTGTTAAAGAGATTGTCTTTTTTCCATTGTATATCCTTGCCTCCTTTGTCAAAGATAAGCTGTCCATAGGTTCGTGGATTTATCTCTGGGCTTTCTATTCTGTTCCATTGATCTATATTTCTGTCTTTGTGCCAGTACCATACTGTCTTGATGACTGTGGCTTTGTAGTAGAGTCTGAAGTCAGGCAGGTTGATTCCTCCAGTTCCATTCTTCTTTCTCAAGATTACTTTGGCTATTCGAGGTTTTTTGTATTTCCATACAAATTGTGAAATTATTTGTTCTAATTCTGTGAAAATGAGGTACCATTACACGCCAGTCAGGATGGCTGCTATCCAAAAGTCTACAAGCAATAAATGCTGGAGAGGGTGTGGAGAAAAGGGAACCCTCTTACACTGTTGGTGGGAATGCAAACTAGTACAGCCACTATGGAAAACAGTGTGGAGATTTCTTAAAAAACTGGAAATAGAACTGCCATATGACCCAGCAATACCACTTCTGGGCATACACACTGAGGAATCCAGATCTGAAAGAGACACGTGCACCCCAATGTTCATCGCAGCACTGTTTATAATAGCCAGGACATGGAAGCAACCTAGATGCCCATCAGCAGACGAATGGATAAGGAAGCTGTGGTACATATACACCATGGAATATTACTCAGCCGTTAAAAAGAATTCATTTGAATCAGTTCTAATGAGATGGATGAAACTGGAGCCCATTATACAGAGTGAAGTAAGTCAGAAAGATAAAGAACATTACAGTATACTAACACATATATACGGAATTTAGATAGATGGTGGCGATAACCCTATATGCAAAACAGAAAAAGAGACACAGAAATACAGAACAGACTTTTGAACTCTGGGGGAGAACGTGAGGGTGAGATGTTTTGAAAGAACAGCATGTATATTATCTATGGTGAAACGGACCACCAGCCCAGGTGGGATACATGAGTCAGGTGCTCGGGCCTGGTGCACTGGGAGGACCCTGAGGAGTCGGGTGGGGAGGGAGGTGGGAGGGGGGATCGGGATGGGGAATACATGTAACTATATGGCTGATTCATGTCAATGTATGACAAAACCCACTGAAATGTTGTAAAGTGATTGGCCTCCAACTAATAAAATAATATTAAAAAAAAAAAAAAAAAAAAAAAAAAAAAGAGTCCTTGTCCCTTTTTGTTAGAGCATATTAATAAAAACTTGTATGTGGGAACTTAATAATCTCAGCAGACAATGCATGGAAATACACATGCATGTATCCAGACTATGCATACAGACGGTTATGAAGATTTTCACATGGAGTTATATGTTTCTGCATTAGGCTAAAGATAGTTTATAATGATGTCTCCAACCTGATCTCTTATGACACAGGTATTATAACCTTCTCCTTTTGTCTGCCTGTAACTTCCCACTCCAATGGTAAGAAACCTGGCTTCCACTACTCATCACTTATCAAATTCAGGGCTTGCTCCTTCAATAACTGATATGGTAGTTTCAGTCCTGTTAGCTACAAACCCCCGTGGAAAGAACTTACAGAGCCCATTGTTTATGTATGGTACATTTGCCTTTGGCCTGCAGATTCCATTCATTTACACAGTGAACTTAGGTCAGATAATTTTGTCCTAAGAGTGAGAGTGGCCTTTTAAAATTTTTCTTCTTCCTTTTAAATCTTTTGGCTGTGCCGCGTCATGTGGGGTTTTAGGTCCCTGACCAGGAATTGAACCCATATTTCCTGCACTGGCAACGTGGAGTCTTAACCACTGGGCCCCTAGGGAAGTCTGAAGCTTTTCATTTATTTCTCAATCCGTTATATTCTTTGTTAAATTCTGCATTCCAGTCTTTAGCACTCCATACCATAAATAAATAAATGTGAATAGGTAATAAATTACTTGTGTTCTGAAAACAGAAATCTATGTGCTTAGACAAATGCATAGTGGCAGGTATTCCTCACTAAAGTACCATGTGAAATATTTCAACCATATATTCCATAAACTCTTTATCATGTCTGTTTTACCTTTGCTAGAATGTCTTATACGATCATACAGTGTGTAGCACTTGAGGCTGGATTCCCTCACTCAGTAATGTAAGTGTTAGATTCATGCTTTCCTTTATTTTTATTTTAAATTGGTCTGTGGTTCATTCCTCTATATCTCTGAATGCTATTTTATTGCATTAGATGAGAGGAAAGATAATTTTCCCCCTAGCCTCAATGTTCTTCACTGAGATGTTCATAATGAAAGGAAGATGGATTGGAGAAAAACAATCAGAAGTTTAATATATGACATGCATACCTCCTATATAGTTGAAAGATACCTGGGAAAACTCTCACTTTCTGAAATGGTCCAAGACTTTACCTTAAATGCTATCATCAGCTAAGAATGAAAGAAGGAGGTTAAGGAATGGAAGAAGCTATTTAAGGGAGATTATTAGGTGAAGCACAGTAAACAAAGACATGGTGGTATGCAGATTAACTTCCAGGTCCATTCCATAGACCTTCTTGATATTTAGTCAAGTCATTTAGTGATATCAAGTCAGTCTTGATACTTAGTCCATTCTTGATATTTAGCCATCCTCTATTTCCTGGTCCAGACAGGGACACGTCCTTAAAGATGGAGATATCCTTAACAAATGTAAATCTACTTCATAAAATGGAATTTCGACTTGGTTTTCAAAGATCCTCCTGGGGCGGCTGTTTGTTTTTTTCTTTTGTTTTGTTTTGTTTTTTTTAATTAATCAGCCCAAAATAACCCTTTTGTCAAATGTGCATATTTTGGGTGTGCTTTTTGTGCTCCCCTTGAAATGTGCATTCAGGGGAGGAGTGTCACCCTGGAGACTGTAGATACGTGACCCCATGGACAGGGACTGGGTTGGTCACCCTGAAGAATGTGGATATGTGACCCCAGGGGAATGTCAGAAGGAATTCACCCTGGAGACTGTGGAATTGTGAGCCCAGTTGCAAGGCTTGGGAAGGGGTCACCGTGGAGACTGTGGATGTGTGACTCCAGATACAGTGTCTGGGAGGGATCACCCAGGGGACTGTAGATATGTGATCCTAGATATAGGGTTTGGGAGAATGTCACCCTGCAGACTGTGGACATGTGACCCCAGGTGCATGGTCCAGTGTGTTGTGATCACCCTGGAGATTGTGGAAGCGTGACCACAGGTACTGGGTCTGGGAAGTGGCGTCATCCTGGAGATGTGCACATGTGATTACAGACACAGGATATTTCAGGTGGAGTCACCTTGGAAACTGGAGGAGTGACCCCAGGTGCAGGGTCTGGGGTGAGGTTCAGTGACGTCAGGACTCTTGTCTTGTTGGGAGAGACACATCAGGATTCTCCTCGAGATGTTGCAATGCAATACGGACGCCTCTCAAGGTGAGGGGGGAGACCAAGTTTGCCTTTGCAGTTGCCAGAGCAATACTGTGACTCCTGTCAGTTTTCAAGAGGAGACAGGTTTCATCTCCTTTTGAAGCATTGAACTCCACGTGCCTCTCGTGTTGTCAAAGGGATGTGAGGCCTCCTGTCAAAATGAGGCGGGGAACTAGGGCATTCTCTAGGGTCTCCACAGGGGATTCAGACGTCCCTTCCTCTTATGAGATGAAAGACGAACCTGCATTCAAGTCACTGCAGGGAAATCCGGCCTTATTTCAAACCAGGGCATCTTGGTGTCCATTCCACGTGAGGCAGCAAACTCAGGGTCCCTCTCACATATCTATAGCTGAGAGAAGCCTCCTCTTTAGGTGTTGTTTAAACCTGGCATTCCTCTTGAGACAAAGCCAGGAAATCAGGTCTCATCTCGAGATGATTTGAGGTACACGGAGCTGTTTTCTAGTTGCTGTGCTGAACAGGGTGTTCCTCTATACTTAGGACAGTGTTTTCGGGGAATCTCTGGAGTTGCCTAAAGGAAGTCAAGCCACATGTCGTGTTTGATGGGGAACGCCAGATGGCTCTGGAGCCAATGAAGGGGAATCTGGCCTCATCTTGAGTTGATTTGGAGTACACGGAGTGCTTTCATGTTGCTGCGGGGACCTCAGGGTCCCTCTAGACTTGTATCAGTGTTCTTGGGGACTCTCTAGAGTTCCATCAAGGACGTCAAGGCTCCTTTCATGTTTGATGGGGAACACGGACTTGCTCTGCACTCAATGCAGGGGAATCTGATCTCATCTCTCATCGAGTGGGAAGTCTCATGGTTTTTCTCGAGTTGCGGAGGGAACCTGGGGTATATTCTCGAGTGACGACAGGGATGGACTCTTAAAACTCCTGTTTGTTCAATGATGTCAGGACGCCTGTCTAGTTGTGAGGGTCACCTCGGGATTCTCCTCGAAACTTGGTTGGACAATAGGGATGCCTCTCGAGATGAGTAGGGAAACCCACTGTCACTTTCAAGTTGTTACAGGAATACTGGGATTCCTGTCAATTTTCAAGAGGAGTCAGTCATCGTCTACTTTTGAAGCATTGAACTCCGTGTTCCTCTCGAGTTGTCAAAGGGATGTGAGACCTCCTGTGGAAATGAGGTGGGGAACTAGGGCTTTCTCTAGGGTCTCCACAGGGGATTCAGACATCCCTTCATCTTTTGAGATGAAAGACAAGCCTGCATTCATGTCACTGCAGGGAAATCCAGCCTTATGTCGAGTCACGGCATCTCGGTGTCCATTCCACTTGAGGCAGCAAACTCAGGGTCCCTCTCACGTACCTATAGCTGAGAGAAGCTTCCCCGTGAGGGGGTTCTGGAAAGTTGGCATTCCTCTTGATTCGAAGCCAGGGAATCAACTCTCATCTCGAGATGATTTGAGGTACACGGAGCTGTTTTCTAATTGCTGTGCTGAACGTGGTGTTCCTCTATACTTAGGACAGTGTTTTCAGGGAATCTCTGGAGTTGCCTAAAGGAAGTCAAGCCACTTGTCGTGTTTGATGGGGAACGCCGGATGGCTCTGGAGCCAATGTAGTGTAATCTGGCCTCATCTCATGTTGATTTGCAGTACACTGAGCACTTTCGTGTTGCTGCGGTGACCTCAGGGTCACTCTAGACTTGTATCAGTGTTCTTGGGGACTCTCTGGAGTTCCATCAAGGAAGTCAAGGCTCCTTTCATGTTTGATGGTGCACATGGAATTGCTCTGCACGCAATGCAGGGGAATTTGATCTCATCTCTCTTCGAGTGGAAAGTCTCATGGACTTTCTCGTGTTGCGGAAGGAACCTGGGTTATATTCTCGAGTGACGAAGGGGATGGCCCCTCATAACGCGTGTTTGTTCAGCGACATCAGGCCTCCAGTCTAGTTGCGAGGGACAACTCGAGATTCACTTCGAGACTTGGCAAGTCCATAAGGAGGACACCTCTCGAGGTGAGGTGGGAGACCCAGTGTCCTTTCAAGTTGCCACAGGGATACTGGGATTCCTGTCAATTTTCAAGAGGACTCAGTCATCGTCTACTTTTGAAGCATTGAAATCCGCTTTCCATTCGTGTTGTCAAAGGGATGTGAGGCCACATGTCAAGATGAGGTGGGGAAATAGGGCTTTCTATAGGGTCTTCAAGGGGATTCAGGAATCCCTTCATCTGATGAGATGAAAGACGAGCCTGCACTCAAGTCACTGCAGGGAATTCCGGCCTTATTTCGAGTCAGGGCATCTCGGTGTCCATTTCACTTGAGGCAGCAAACTGAGGGTCCCTCTCACATACCTAGAGCTGAGAAAAGCCTCCGCTTGAGCTGCTGTGGAAAGTGGGCATTCCTCTTGATTCGAAGCCAGGAAATCAGCTCTCATCTCGAAATGATTTGGGGTACACGGAGCTTTTCTCGAGTTGCTGTGCTGAACTTGGTGTTCTTCTATACTTGGGACGGTGTTCTCAGGGAATCTCTGGAGTTGCCTAAAAGAAGTCAAGCCACTTGTCCTGCTTGATGAGGAATGCTGGATTGCTCGAGAGCCAATGCAGGGAAATCAGGCCTCACCTCAAGTTGATTTGAGGTAAACGGGGATATTTCATGTTGCTGCGTTGACCTCAGTGTCCCACTAGACATGTGACAGAGTTACTGGGGACTATGCGGAGTTTCATCTAGGAAGTCAAGGCTCCTTTCGTGTTTGATGGGGAACACCGACTTGCTTTGCATGCAATGCAGGGGAATCAGGCCTCGTCTCACGGCGAGGGGGAATTCTCATGGTTTTCTCGAGTTGTGGCGGGAAACTGGGTTATATTCTCGAGTTACAGCTGGGATGGCCCTTCAAAACTTGTGTTGGTTCAGTGATATCAGGACTCCTGTCTAGTTGTGAGGGACACATCGAGATTCTCCTCGAAGCTTGGCAGGGCAATAGGGACGCCTCTCAATGTGAGAGGGGCAACCCAAGGTCCTTTCCAGTTGCCACAGGAATTTTGGGATTCCTATCAATTTTCAAGAGGAGGGAGCGATACTCCCCTTTTGAAGCATTTAAATCCACGTGCCTCTCGAGTTTCAAAAGGATGTGAGGCCTCCTGTTGAGATGAGCCGGGGAACTAGGGCTGTCTCTAGGGTCTCCACAGGGGATTCAGACATCCCTTCATCTTGTTTGATGAAAGACGAGCCTGCATTCAAGTCACTCCAGGGAATTCCGGCCTTATTATGAGTCAGGGCATCTCGGTGTTCATTCCACTTGAGGCAGCAAACTCAGGGTCCCTCTCACATACATATACCTGACAGAAGCCTCCTCGTCAGGTGCTTGTGTAAAGTTGACATCCCTCTTGAGTCAAAGCCAGGGAATCAGCTCTCATCTCGAGATGATTTGGGGTACACAGAGCTTTTCTCGAGTTTCTGTGCTGAACTTGGTGTTCCTCTAGTCTTGAGATGGTAGTCTCGGGTAATCTCTGGAGTAGCCTAACGGAAATCAAGTCACTTTCTGTGTCTGATGGGGAACGAGTGATGTCTCTGGAGACAATGCAGGGGAATCGGGTCTCATCTCGAGTTGATTTGAAGTACACGGTGCACTTTCATGTTGCTGCAGGGGACCTCAGGGTCTCTCTAGACTTGTGACAGTGTTCCTGGGGACTCTCTGGAGTTCCATCAAGGAAGTCAAGGCTCCTTTCGTGTTTGATGGGGAACACGGACTTGCTCTGAATGCAGTCCAGGGGAATCGGGCCTCATCTTGAGTTGATTTGGAGTACACGGAGCCCTTTCATGTTGCTGCGGGGACCTCAGGGTCCCTGTAGACTTCTGACAGTGTTCTTGGGGTCTCTCTGGAGGTCCTTCAAAGAAGTCAATCTCCTTTCCTTTTGATTGGGAACACGGACTTAACCTGCATACATTGCATGGGAACTGGGCCCCATCTCGCGGTGAGGAGAAAGTCTCATTGTTTTTCTGGAGTTGTGGAGGGAACCTGGTTATGTTCTAGAGTTACGGCGGGGATGGCCCTTCAAAACTCATGTTTGTTCAGCGATGTGTGAACTCCTGTCTAGTTGCGAGGGACACCTTGAGATTCTCCTCAAGGCTTGGCAGGACAATAGTGACGCCTCTCGAGGTGACGGGGGAGACCCAGTGTCCTTTCAAGTTGCAACAGACATACTGGGATTCCTGTCAATTTTCAAGAGGACTCAGTCATCGTCTCCTTATGAAGCATTGAATTCCGCATTCGACTCGTGTTGTCAAAGGGATGTAAGGTCACCTGTCGAGATGAGGTGGGGAAATAGGGCTTTGTCTAGGGTCTCCACAGGGGATTCAGACATCACTTCATCTTTTGAGATGAAAGACAAGCCTGCATTCAAGTCACTGCAGGGAAATCCAGCCTTATGTCGAGTCAGGGAATCTCGGTGTCCATTCCACTTGTGGCAGCAAATTCAGGGTCCCTCTCACATACCTATAGTTGAGAAAAGCATCCGCTTGAGCTGCTTGTGGAAAGTTGGCATTCCTCTTGAGTCGAAGCCAGGGAATCAGCTCTCATCTCGAAATGTTTTGGGGTACACGGAGCTTTTCTCGAGTTGCTGTGCTGAACTTGGTGTTCCTCTAGACTGGTGGCGGTATTCTCATAGAGTCTCTGGAGTTGCCTAAAAGAAGTCAAGCGACTTGTGCTCTTTGATGAGGAATGCAGGATTGTTCTGGAGCCAATGCAGGGAAATCAGGCTTCATCTCGAGTTAATTTGTGGTACACGGGGCTCTGTCGTGTTGCTGCATTGATCTCAGGGTCCCTCTAGACTTCTGACAGAGTTCTTGGGGACTATGGAGAGTTTCATCTAGGAAGTCAAGGCTCCTTTCGTGTTTGATGGGGAACACGGACTTGCTCTGCATGCAATGCAGGGGAATCGGGCCTCATCTCACGGTGAGGGGAAAGTCTCATTGTTTTTCTGGAGCTGTGGTGTGGAACCTGGGTTATATTCTCGAGTTACGGCAGAGTTGGCCCTTCAAAACTCGTGTTTGTTTAGCGACGTCAGGACTCCTGTCTAGTTCCGAGGGACACCTTGGGATTCTTCTCGAGGCTTGGCAGGACAATTGGGATGCCTCTCGAAGTGAGGCGGGACACCAGGTTTCCCTTTGCAGTTGCCAGAGCCATACTGTGACTCCTGTCAGTTTTCAAGAGGAGTCAGGCTTCGTCTCCTTTTGAAGCATTGAACTCCGCTTGCCTCTCATGTTGTCAAAGGGATGTGAGGCCTCCTGTCGAGATGAGGCTGGGAACTAGCGTATTCTCTAGGATCTCCACAGGGGATTCAAACATCCCTTCATCTGTGAGATGAAAGACAATCCTGCATTCAAATCACTGCAGGGACATCCGGCCTTATTTCAAGTCAGGGCATCTCGGTGTCCATTCCACTTGAGGCAGCAAACTCAGGGTCCCACTCACATACCTATAGCTGACCGAAGCCTCCTCTTTAGGTGTTGTGTAAAGCTGGCATTCCTCTTGAGTCAAAGCCAGGGAATCAAGTCTCATCTCGAGATGATTTGAGGTACACGGAGCTGTTTTCTAGTTGCTGTGCTGAACGTGGTGTTCCTCTATGCTCAGGACGTTGTTCTCGGGGAATCTCTGGAGTTGCTTAAAGGAAGTCAAGTCACTTGTCATGTTTGATGGGGAACGCTGGATGGCTCTGGAGCCAATGAAGGGGAATCTGGACTCATCTCGAGTTGATTTGGGGTACACCGAACTATTTCATGTTGCTGTGGTGACCTCAGGGTTCCTCTAGACATTTATCAGTGTTCTTGGGGACTCTCTGGAGTTCCATCAAGGAAGTCAAGGCTCCTTTCATGTTTGATGGGGAACACGGAATTGCTCTTCACTCAGTGCAGGGGAATCTGATCTCATCTCTCATCGAGCAGGAAGTCTCATGGATTTTCTCGAGTTGTGGAGGGAACCTGGGTTATATTCTCAAGTGACGATGGGGATGGCCCGTCAAAACTCGTGTTTTTTTCAGCTACGTCAGGACTCCTGTCTAGTTGCGATGGACAACTCGGGATTGTCCTCGAGTCTTGGCAGGGCAATAGGGATGCCTCTCGAGGTGAGGCGGGAGACCCAGTGTCCTTTCAAGTTGCCACACGGATACTGGGACTTCTGTCAATTTTCAAGAGGACTCAATCATTGTCTACTTTTGAAGCACTGAACTCCGTGTTCTACTCGTGTTGTCAAAGGGATGTGAGGCCTCCTGTCGAGATGAGGCGGGGAACTAGGGCTTTCTCTAGGGTCTTCATAGGGGATTCAGATATCCCTTCATCTTTTGAGATGAAGGATGAGCCGGCATTCAAGTCACTGCAGGGAATTCCGGCCTTATTTCGAGTCAGGGCATCTCGGTGTCCATTCCACTTGAAGCAGCAAACTCAGGGTGCCTCTCACATACCTAGAGCTGAGAAAAGCCTCCACTTGAGCTGCTTGTGGAAAGTTGGCATTGCTCCTGTTTCAAAGCCAGGGAATCTGCTCTCATCTCGAAATGATTTGGGCTACACGGAGCTTCTCTCGAGTTGCTGTGCTGAACTTGGTGTTGCTCTAGACTTGGGATGGTGTTCTCGGGGAATCTTGGAGTTGCCCAAAAGAAGTCAAGCCACTTGTGCTCTTTGATGAGGAATGCAGGATTGCTCTGGAGCCAGTGCAGGGGAATCGGGCCTCATCTCGAGTTGATTTGTGGTACACGGTGCTCTTTCCTATTGTTGCACTGACCTCAGGGTCCCTCTAGACTTCTGACACAGTTCTTGGGGACTATGTGGAGTTTCATCTAGGAAGTCAAGGCTCCTTTCGTTTTTGATGGGGAACATGGACTTGCTCTGCATGCAATGCAGGGGAATCGGGCCTCATCTCATGGCAAGGGGGAATTCTCACGGTTTTCTTGAGCTGTGGCGGGAACCTGAGTTATGTTCTCAAGTTATGGTTGGGATGGCCCTTCAAACTCGTGCTGATTCAGTGACATTAGGACTCCTGTCTAGCTGCAAGGGATTCGTGATTCTATTCGAGGCTTGGTAGGGCAATAAGGATGCCTCTCGAGGTGAGGGGGGAGACCCAGGGTCCATTCCAGTTGCCACAGTAATTTGGGGATTCCTATCAATTTTCAAGAGGAGGCAGCCATGCTCTCCTTTTGAAGCATTTAAATCCATGTGCCTCTGGAGGTTTCTAAAGACTGTGAGTCCTCCTGTCGAGATGAGCCGGGGAACTAGGGTTTTCTCTAGGGTCTCCACAGGGGATTCAGACATCACTTCATCATGTGTGATGAAAGACGAGCCTGCATTAAAGTCACTGCAGGGAAATCCAACCTTATTTCGAGTCATGGCATCTGGGTAACCATTCCACTTGATGCAGTAAACTCAGGGTCCCTCTCACATACCTAGAGCTGAGAGAAGCCTCCTCTTGAGGTGCTTGTGGAAAGTTGGAATTCCCTTTGAGTCGAGTTCAGCGAATCAGCTCTCATCTCGAGATGATTTGGGGTACATGGAGCTTTTCTCGAGTTGCTCTGCAGAACTTGGTGTTCCTCTGGACTTGGAGTGATGTTCTCGTGGAATCTCTGGAGTTGCGTAAAGGAGGTCAAGCCGCATGTTCTATTTGATGGGGAACGTGTGATGGCTCTGGACCCAATTCAGGTGAATTGGGCCTCATCTCGAGTTGATTTGGGGTACACGAGCTCTTTCATGTTGCTGCGGAGTCCGCAGGGTCCCTCTAGCTTTGTAACAGTGTTCTTGGGGACTCTCTGGAGTTCCATCAAGGAAGTCAAAACTCTTTTCAAGTATGATGGGGAACACACACATGCTCTGCATGCAATGCAGGGGAATCAGACCTCATCTCACGGCGAGGGGGATGTCTCATGGTTTTTCTCGAGTTGCGGTGGGAACCTGGGGTATGTTCTTGAGTTGCGGTGGGGATGGACCTTCAAAACTTGTGTTGGGTCAGCGACGTCAGGACACCTGTCTAGTTGCGAGGGACACCTCGGGATTCTCCTCGGGGCTTGGGAGGGCAATAGGGAAGTCTCTCGAGGTAAAGTGGAGACCCAGGGTCCCTTTCCAGTTGCCACAGAGATATTGAGATTCCTATCAATTTTCAAGAGGAGGCAGGCATCATCTACTTTTGAGGCATTGAACTCCACGTGCCTCTCAAAGTTTCAAAGTGATGTGAGGCCTCCTGTCGAGATGAAGCAGGGAACTTGGGCTTTCTCTAGGGTAGCCACAGGGGATTTAGACATCCCTTCTTCTTGTGAGATGATAGACGAGACTGCATTCAAGTCACTGCAGGGAAATCCGGCCTTATTTCGAGTAAGGGCATTTCGGTGTCCATTCCACACGAGGCAGCAAACTCAGGATCCCTCTCACATACCTATAGCTCAGAGTAGCCTCCTCTTGAGGTGCTTGTGGAAAGTTTCCATTCCTCCTGTGTCATAACTCTCATCTCGAAAAGTTTTGGGGTACACGGAGCTTTTGTCAAGTTGCTGTGCTGAACTTGGTGTTCCTCTAGATATGGGACAGTGCTCTCGGTGAATCTCTGGGGTTGCCTAAGGAAGTCAGGCTATTTGCCCTGTTTAATGGGGAATGAGGGATGTCTCTGGAGTCAATGCAGGGGAATCGGGTCTCATCTAGAGTTGATTTGAGTTAAACGAGTTCTTTCGTGCTGCTGCTGTCACTTCAGGGTCCCTGCAGAACTGTGACAGTGTTCTTGGGGACTATGTGGAGTTTCATCTAGGAAGTCAAGGCTCTTTTCGTGTTTGATGGGGAACATGGACTTGCTCTGCATGCAGTGCAGGGGAATCAGGCCTCATCTCGAGTTGATTTGGAGTACATGGAGCGCTTTCATGTTGTTTCGGGGACCTCAGGGTCCCTCTAGACTTGTGAAAGTGTTCCTGGGGACTCTCTGGAGTGCCATCAAGGAAGTCAAGGCTCCTTTCCTGTTTGATGGGGAACACGGACTTGCTCTGCATGCAGTGCAGGGGAATCGGGCCTCATCTCGTGGCGAGGGGAAAGTGTCATTGTTTTTCTCGAGTTGCGGTGGGAACCTGGATTATGTTCTCGTGTTATGACGAGGATGGCCCTTCAAAACTCGGGTTGGATCAGTGATGTCAGGACTCCTGTCTAGTTGCGAGGGACACCTCGGGATTCTCCTCGGGGCTTGGGAGGGCAATAGGGACGCCTCTCAAGGTGAGAGGGGAAACCCAGGTTCCATTTGCAGTGGCCACAGGAATTTTGGGATTCCTATCATTTTTCAAGAAGAGTCAGCCATCGTCTCCTTTTGAAGCATTGAACTCCGTGTGCCTCTCGAGTTTTCACAGGGATGTGAGGTCTCATGTTGGGATGAGGCCAGGAACTAGGGCTTTCTCTAGGGTCACCACAGGGGATTCAGACATCCCTTCATCTCGTGAGATGAAAGACGAGCCTGCATTCAAGTCACTGCAGGGAAATCCAGCCTTATTTCGAGTCAGGACATCTCGGTGTCCATTTCACTTGAGGCCACAAACTCAGGGCCCATCTCACATACATATAACTGAGAGAAGCCTCCTCTTGAGGTACTTGTGGACAGTTGGCATTCCTCTTGAGTTGAATCCAGGGAAGCAGCTCTCAACTCGAGATGATTTGGGGGTACAGGGAGCTTTTCTCGAGTTGCAGTGCTGAACTTTGTGTTCCTTTAGATATTGGACGGTACTCTTGGTGAATCTCTGGAGTTGCCTAAAGGAAGTCAAGCCACTTGTCATGTTTGATGGGGAATGCGAGATGGCTCTGGAGCCAATGCAGGGCAATCGCGCCTCATCTCGAGTTGATTTCATTTACACGAATTCTTTTGTTTTGCTGCGGTGACCTCAGGGTCCCTCTCGACCTCTGGCAGTGTTCTTGGGGACTATGTGGAGTTTCATCTAGGAAGTGAAGCCTCCTTTCATGTTTGATGGGGAACACGGATTTGCTCTGCACTCAGTGCAGGGGAATCGGGCCTCACCTCGCGGCCAGGGGGAAGTCTCATGGTTTATGTTGAGTTGCGGCTGGGACCTACGGTATGTTCTTGGGTTACGGCGAGGATGGCCCTTCAAAACCCGTGTTGGTTGAGCGGCGACAGGACTCCTGTCTAGTTTTGAAGGACACCTCAGGATTCTCCTCGAGGCTTGGCAGGGCAATAGGGATGCCTCTCGAGGTGAGGTGTTGACCCAGCTTCCCTTTGCAGTTGCCACAGGGATATTGCTATTCCTATCAATTTTCAAGAGGTGTTAGGCATCGTCTCCTTTTGAAGCATTGAACTCCGTGTTCCTCTCGAGTTGTCAAAGGGATGTAAGGCCTCCTGTCGAGATGAGGTGGGGAACTAGGGCTTTCTTTAGGGTCTCCACAGGGGATTCAGACATCTCTTCATCTTGTGAGATGAAAGACGAGCCTGCATTCAAGTCACTGCAGGGAAATCCAGCCTTATTTCAAGTCAGGGCATCTCGGTGTCCATTCCACTTGAGGCAGCAAACTCAGGGTCCCTCTCACATACCTAGAGCTGAGAAAAGCCTCCGCTTGAGCTGCTTGTGGAAAGTTGGCATTCCTCTTGAGTCGAAGCCAGGGAATCAGCTCTCATCTCGAATGTATTGGGGTACACGGACCTTTTCTCGAGTTGCTGTGCTGAACTTGGTGTTCCTCTAGACTTGGAACGGTGCTCTCGGGGAATCTCTGGAGTTGCCTAAGGGAAGTCAAGCCACTTGTCTAGTTTGATGAGGAAAGCGGGATTGCTCTGGAGCCAGTGCAGGGGAATCGGGTCTCATCTCGAGTTGATCTGGGTTCTCGGAGCACTTTCGTGTTGCTGCGGGGACTTCAGTGTCCCTCTACACTTGCGACAGTGTTCTTGGGGAATCTCTGGAGTCCCATCATGGAAGTCAAGGCTCATATCCTGTTTTATGGGGAACACGGAATTGCTTTACATGCGATGCAGTGGAATTGGGCCTCATCTCACGGCGAGGGTGAATTCTCCTGGGTTTTCTTGAGTTGTGGTGGGGACCTGGGGTATCTTCTCGAGTTACGGCAGGAATGACCCTTCAAAACTCATGTTGTTCAGTGACGTCAGGACTCCTGCCTAGATGTTAGGGACACCTCGGTATTCTCATCGAGGCTTGATAGGGCAATAGGGACCCCTCTCAAGGTGAGGCGAGAGACCCAGGGTTCCTGTCCAGTTGCCACAGGGATATTGGGATTCCTATCAATTTTCAAGAGGAGTCAGGAATCGTCTCCTTTTGAGGCATTGACCTCCGCGTGACTCTCGAGTTTTGAAAGGAGTGTGAGGCCTCCTGTTGGGATGATACGTGGAACTAGGGCTTTCTCTAGGGTCTCCACAGGGGATTCAGACATCCCTTCATCTCGTGAGATGAAAGACGAGCTTGCATTCAGGTCACTGCAGGGAAATCCGGCCTTATCTCGAGTCACGGCATCTCGGTGTCCATTCCACTTGAGGCAGCAAACTCAGGGTCCCTCTCACATACCTAGAGCTGAGAGAAGCCTCCTCTTGAGGTGCTTGTGGAAAGTTGGCATTCCTCTTGAGTCAAAGCCAGAGAATCAGCTCTCATCTCGAGATGACTTGCTGTACACGGAGCTTCTCTCTAGTTGCTGTGCTGAACTCGTGTTCCTCTAGACTTGGGATGGTGTTCTCGCGGAATCTCTGGAGTTGCCTAAAGGAAGGCAAGCCACTTGCTGTGTTTGCAGGGGAACGCCTGCTAGCTCTGGAGGCATTGCAGGGGAATCAGGCCTCATCTCGAGTTGATTTGTGGTACATGGAGCTCTTTTGTGTGATTGCGGTGACCTCAGGTCCCTCTAGACTTGCGACAGTGTTCTTGGGGCCTCTCTGGAGTTCCATCAAGGAAGTCAAGGCTCCTTTCTTGTTTGATGGGGAACATGGAATTGGTCTTCACGCAATGCTGGGGAATTGGGGTTCATCTCGTAGCGAGGGGGAAGCCTCATGGTTTTTCTCGAGTTGCAGCGGGCACCTGAGGTATATTCTCCAGTTGATTTTTGGCTGCACCAGACCACTGAGGAAGTTACCTTTTGACTATCCTTGATGACTGTTGTTAAATCCATCAAATTCTTTACATTTAATAGTGGAAACAAATGTGGTTAATGTAAGTTTGAAGTCAAGAATGCCAAATTAATTTGCCTCTCTATCCCTGTGTTCCCCTTCACAGCTAAAATTTTCACCAGAGCACTGGAGAATTCTTTGCTAAATATATATTCCACAAAATGTTATTCTTATGAAATTTTAAAATCTTTAATCAATAACTTTGGTAAATGGTGGACTAAATTAAAAAAATAAAATATTCGCCTATGCAGCATTTCCTATGTTTATTTAATCATGCAAGTCTTCTTTCTCTTCTCTCTCTCTCTCTCTTTTTTTTTTTTTTTTTTTGCAGGTCTTCTATCTTCAAATGAGCATCTTGGGGTTTAGTGTTCCCCCAAACACCCTATAAAGAGCTACCCTAAGCCAACTTTTCAAGCACAGTTATAAGGTTCTTTTTGGTAGATTCATGTAGCATTTATTAATTAGAGTGGATGAAGACTAACGATGCCTTCTTAACCTTGCCACCATGTTATAAGGAAAGCAAGTCTGGCACATAACTATGAAACATTTACTAAACAGAAATTCATTATTAATAAAACATGCATGCATGCTAAGTTGCTTCAGTTGTGTCCGACTCTTTGCGACTCTACGGACTGTAGCCCACCAGGTTCATCTGTTTATAGGATTCTCCAGGCAAGAATACTGGAGTGGGTTGCCACACCCCCCTCGATCTTCCTGACCCAGAAATCCAATCAGCACCTCTTACATCACCTGCATTGGCAGGTGGGTTCTTTACCACTAGTGCCACCTGGCAAGCCCACAATAATAAAACATAAGGTAAATCTCAATAAAATTCAGATCTCTGCTCTTTTAAATGCACTGATCACAGCCTGCATGAAAGATTCACTCAAGGCAGAACAATACAGGCAGATTTAGGTTCAACTTTTGGACTCAACATCTTTTAGAGATCAAGCCTCAAGTACCATCCCTAAGGTTACTGGCTACACAGTTTGCTAGATTTTATTTCCTGCTCAAAGAATAGAAGGGGTTGTCTTAAAATATTTCTGCCACATCAAAAGGCTTGAATAACACTTGTTTCACCAATGACAGTAAAATGAATTAGCACAATTTTATGTCACCTTTTCTATACTGAATATTCTTAAAATCATTTCAGACATTGTTATACACACATTGGGACATGTTTTATAACATCAGTTACCCTAATTTGCATCTTAGAGCAATGTGGTTGTGGTGTGAAATTATGAAAGGGGAGAAGGGAAAGAGCTACCTCATCGAACCATGTTGCCAAATGTGTTCTGTGAACCAACTGCATTAGAATCACCTGTAGTTCTTTCAAAATGAAGATTACTCCAAGTAATTACATGCACACCCTATCTGAGAGTCACTGGCACCGAGAATCAGCCTAAATCTTCTGGAAATGGCTTCAAAATTTTGTATCTCCTGTACTTTTGCAGCCATTTTGTGCCAAAACAAAGGGAATATGATGACAGTAAAGATCGATAAAAATTTTAAAGGGTTACCTACTGGTAGCTAAACTTACATGATTCAAGAAGGTCCCACAGTTTTCCTTTTCTGGATGTCACCACCAGGAATAAGAGCCACAAGATTTAATAACTGATGTGGCAATGGGTACCAACCAACCAGAATTGATGCCTTCCAGCCTGCAGGATCAGTGAACTGGCACTTTGTTGTTCCTGTATGTTATCAGCCCACAAATAACCATCGACCTCCCTGGCTGGCATACAGACAACTGCCTATAAGTAGTGGTGGGGTGATTTTTTTCCCTTTTTCTTTATAACTTTTATGTTGTGTTTTCTTTACTGGATTTGCTGGGTACTAACAATCGGTTGGTTGGATAGAGACAGTAGTGTCTTTGAGCCAACTCCTATTGACTTTGTAAAGTCAGTTGTTTGTATCTTTTCCAAACTCTACATTCAGTGATATCACACTGTTGCTTGAACTGGATCACTGTGGGAGTGTTTCTATCAAAGTGAATACTACCAATATGCTTCCCTCTCATAGCTGGTTGTTATACATTTTGCAGCACACCACTGGAGAGAGAGATTATTTTTTTTCACACCACTACTGTAATACATATAAATGTACTAGATATAACATTTATCATTTTAAACATTTTGAGTGTCCAGTTAAGTGGCATTAAGTGTGTTCACACTGTTGTACAACACCATCACCTCCATCTCCAGAATTATTTCATCCTTCCAAACTGAAACCTTGTACCCACTAGACCACAACTCCACAGCCCTGGATAACCACTGCTCTACTTTCTGTCTATGAATTTGTCTATTCCAGGCAGCTCAAAGAAGTGGAATCACACAGTAACTGTCTTCTCATGTCTGACTTCTCTCACGTAGTGTAATGATTTCAAGGAACACCCATGTTCTAGCATGTTTCAGAATTTCATTCCTTTTCAAGGCTGAATAATATTCCATTTTATGTATATACCATATTTTGCATATCTGTTCACATGTTGATAAATATTTAGACTATTTCTATGTAATTTTACTGAGGCGTAATTCACATATAACAAAATTATACATTTTAGGGCACACTGTTTGATGCACTTTGAAAGATGTATATATCCATGCAAACACAACAAAGATACAAAATAGTTCCACCACTCCCACCACGCTAGAAAACTTCCCCCTCACCTCCTTTTAAAGACTTGGTTATTTGCCTGCACCGGGCCTTAGTCGCATTGTGGGGCTCCTCCTCACCTAGTATCCGCAGCGCGTGGCCTTAGCTGTGCTGCAGCACGCAGAACCTTGGTTCCCGGAACCCGTGTCCCATGCACTGCAAGGATAATTCTTAACCACTGGACTCTTGGGAAAATCCTTCATCCTTTACCTCTGTCAACATGCCCCAAACTCCCTGTCTCAGGCAACTGCCATTGTGATTTCTATTAATACAGATTTATTCTGCTCGATGGAGAATTTTCAGTAAATAAAATTAGACAGTATCATACTTGATTCGGGCTCAGCTTTTTCACGCAGCATAATGTTTGCAAGACTCATCTGTACTGCTGTGTGTCTCAGTGATTCTTTCCTTTTTGTTGCTGGGCAGCATTCCACTGGCAAGGACTGTGAAGAATCTGAGATTTTATCCTGTTTGCAAGCTAAAAAGTTAGGCTGCCTCGGATTCATGCTTGTACCAGATCAAATATGATTTTTTTGCATGTAAGTTATGCCTCAATAAACTTATACAGGTAAAAACAACCTAAATGTCCACACATAGTAAATCTTGAGTCATAGCTGAGGAACCCTAAGCTTAGAAAACCTCAATCTTTAATAAGAGACTTCAAGAAAATCTGCCCAACCTTTGTTCCTGGAAGGAGACATTATCTTCATCATACTGGACTCCAAAAAATTTGCCTTCTGCTCCAGATGGAGAAATTATATTTTCCAAGGGTATCTACTGTGCAAGTGTTTTGTTTTTTTTTTAAAGAAGATTGTCTGGAGCAAAACTGTCAGCACCTCTATTCATAAGACATGTGGAAACACAAGGGATCCATGGGAATCATGTCCCAGTGTCTGGTGTGTGAATGAAGTGAAGTGAAACTTACTCAGTCATATCTGACCCTTTGTCACCTCATGTGTATACAGCCCGTGGAATTCTTCAGGCCAGAATGCTGGAGTGAGTAGCCTTCCCCTTCTCGAGGGAATCTTCCCAACCCAGGGATCAGATGGAACCCAGGTCTCCCACTTTGCAGGTGGATACATTTGTTTGTGAAAATAATGTTTGTCAAACATTTGTGTGAGAATACATTTGTTTATTCACTCTCCTGTTGATAAATATTTGTTTATTCATCTCCTATTGATGAATGTGATTCACTCTCCTATTGATGAACATGGAGATTGTTTGCACTTTGGGCTATTATGAATAAAGTTGATATGAACATTCTTAGACACATGTTTTGGATCTCTATGTTTTAATTTCTCTAGGGTAAATACCTAGGACTGTAATTGCTAGGCCATATGATAAGTCTATGTTTAACATTATTAAAGCATTGCCTGGTTTCAAAAATAGTCATAATTTTTTTACTTCTGCCATTAGTGTATGAGAGTTCCAGGCGCTCCCCCTCTTTGCCAGTAAATATCAACATTTTATCGAGTCTACTTTATTATTATTATTTTCTCTCTGTCTTTCTCTATATATCTCATCCCCACTCTTTCAGAGAAAGTTGCAGATATGACACCACTTTACCCCTAATGTTTTGAAGTGTGTTTCTTAAAAAAAACTTTTATATGACCACAGTACTATTATTAAAGTCAGGAAATTAATATTGATACAATACTGTTATCTAACTTAGAGATTTTATTCAGAATTCACCAACTTTGCCCATAAGGGCCTATTTTGCAAAAGAAAATCTGATATTATGTGTCATTTAATTATAATAGCCTTTTGATTCTTAACAGAGTGATTTGTATTAGTTTTTACATTAGAAGCAAATGGCCCTGTGATCTTAATCTCTTTTTAGGCATTATGATCTCCATTTTTATCTTTATTTTTATTTATTTATTTAATCTTTATTTTTAATAAGTTAACTAATTAATTACATAAAGCAATACATTCACATGGCTCAAAATTTTAAAAGCATGAAGTATTCAAAGGGAAAAATCTTTTTTCTACTCTACTCTCAGGTTCCCAATTTGGAGACTAACCAAATATAAATTTGTAATCGACCCCTAATTGACTATGTATACTTTTTTTTTACACAAATCTGCTGACTATTGTTTGCCAAACACTTGAGATGGAGGAATTCATTTTCTTTTAAAGCAATGAGGTAATCTGGCAATGATGAGAAAAAGGATTGCTGTAAAGCTACTTCCTCTTTCAAATTAAATTGATCTTAGTCAGATTAAGAAGCTACTTACTACTACCTGTCTCCTTACTTCTCCTTCTCCCCCCGCAGGGGACTGTGTCACCAGGACCTAATGCTGAAGCTTGTCACAGGTGAGGGACTTTGTGCAGAGGAAAGAAATAAAGAACTTGATCCACCCAGATGGCTCAAGAAATCCAGATCATCTCTGCCTTTCTCCTCTTGTTCTTATGTTACTTGGGAGAAAGATTCTAGAGGACAGAACTACACAAGGACCGTGTCTAATTTCTGGAGGAAGACCTTCCTTAAGACTCTGGGCTAGGACCCTCTCGGGTCAGTGACAGTGATTCAGGCAAGATTTGCCTTATATTCTGAGAATGGTAACGTGGAAATGGTAAAATAGTCAAGTGTCACAGGCACTGGCAGTGAAGACCCAGGTGTGCAGATGAGTCTTGTCACTTGCCCCTGGGTATGGCTGTTATATTTTCCAAATACAACATATAACCTGAAAGAAACTTTCCCAAATAAGTGAATTTATTTATATTAAAATTTCCAGTAGGATAACCATAATATATAGCTATTTGCAGGTTGTTTATTCATTATTGGAAATCTTCTTACTCTCTTATGACCTACTTGCATTTAAAAAAAAAATGGCTCTACTAGTTTTTTCTTTTTTTTCTTTTTTTAAAGATTATAGTGTAGAAAATTTCACACACAAAAAATAGAACACAAATCTCCATATTCTCTTATCCTCCAGCTCCAAGTTTTCAGCTCAAGGACAAGCTTTTTCTATTTCTGCTCGACCCACCTCACCCCCCAACCCTTCATACAGATGGTTGAAGCAAATCCTAAACCAAAGCAAAGCAAATCATCTTATATCATCATTTCATCCATAAATGTTTCAGCATGTTTTCTTAAAAGGCAGTGAGTCTTTTAAAAAAATAATTTAAATTCCTTTATCATTATCCACGATTCCTTAATATTATCAAAGATCTAGTGTTCATATTTCCTTGATTGCCATAATATATAATTGAGCTTCTTTGTTTAAATCAGGGTTCTTGGCTGATGTATCACTTAAGATTCTCTGATCTTTATCTTCCTACTCAGTCTCTCTTTTGAGGAGGGTATTTATATTGAAATATAGTTGATTTACTCCCCTGGTGGTTCAGCAGTAAAGAATCCGCCTACAATGCAGGAGACACGGGAGGCTTGGGTTCAATCCCTGGGTCGGGAAGATCCCCTGGAGGAGGGCAGGGCAACCCACTCCAGTATTCTTGCCTGGAGAGTCCCATGGAAAGAAGAGCTGGTGTTCTGTAGTCCATAGGGTGGCAAAGAGTCAGACGCGATGGAAGAGACTGAGTATGCATGAGCACATAGCCGATTTATAATATTACATTTGTTTCAGTTATACAATACAGTGAATCAGTATTTTTACAGATTATACTCCATTTTATTATGAAATAATGACTATTTTTTCTGTGCTGTACAATACATCCTTGGGGTTTATTTACTTCATACATAGTAGCTTTTTAATTTCAATTTTTTAAATTCTGAAAGTATGATAACACATTTACAGGAGACTTGGAAAATACACTGTATATTACAATTATTTTTTAAGGAGATAAATTAAGATTTTTAGTTGGAGTTTTAGTATCAAACTCTCAAAAATTAATAGAATGAATATGTAGAGAAATAGAATGATATACTAGACCTGAAAAACACTATGAACCAATTCAATATAATTAAGATTTATACAATTTTTACACAACAGTAGGACACAAATTCTATTCAAGTTCCCATAGACTGTAAATTGGGAGACTCTGGAACTTATCCAAGGACATAAAACAACGTGCAAAAATTTCATGGTCTTAAAGGTATTGAAATCACACAGGGTCTGTTCTCTTATCACAGTGGAATTACGTTAGAAACCAACATAAAAAGATATTTGAAAATAACCCACATCTTTTCAAGTGCAATGTGACATTTACTAAGAGAGTTACTCAGTCTCTCTCTATTTTCTTGATAAAGGATATAAATCGGAAAATATTTCTTAAAGTTAACCTTTACTGTAGGTAAGCTGCAGTTGCAGGTATGGTGCAAATTCAAACTGAAATAGTATTTAAAAGCATCCATTGGCAGAGTTCTCTAATTTACCACGGCAGATTTGAACTATAATAACTGAATAAGGTAAATCTATTACTTTGCAGACAAAGTATAAATATGTATGTTACACCAGATTACATTAAAATGTCTGTTAGTTTATTTTTCATTACCATTCCTGCTGTCAGTTCCACTTTCTCATTCACCTTAGTTATAGCTTAGTACTTAAAGTATTGAGTGGTCAAAGTTCAAACTTTAGGAGGAATGAAATGGCATTTCTTGGTCTTAAATTCTAATTATGCACCACAGGCTGAATTGTAGCTCTTTTCTCTCAAAATGTGTAGGTTTTCTGTTGATAAATTGGCATCTGTATTAGGGTGCAACCTTAGGGTAACTGACTGCTTACTTTTTAAGTTTTGTTAAACGCATATAGTGTGTTTGTATTTGCTGCATAATTGAGAAGTTTCATTTTTGCCCAAGTATTTTTTATTGTAAAGCTTTTTAGGAATTTGAAATCTTTCATCTTTGGAAAGAAATCTCAAGTTAATATTAAATCTTATTTTCAGTGGTTGAGTACTCAGATCCTGACTGAGGTGGTTTATTTGTAATACACTCTTTGTATCCTTAGGATCCTTAATTTAAAGTATACTGTATTTAATATTTTTAAAACACACAGTGTTTTAAAATACAATGTAATGTTAACTTTTTAATTAACTTCAGTTTTTGGAGTCCTGTATTATTAACTTTAGGTCAGTAGTATAATTTTATACACTATGGAGATTTTGTTGTGTCCTAGCTTTGTATTTTAATGCTTGCTGCGTTCAGTGTAAATGTTTCCTTATTGTTTTGTTTTTACCATGAAGATCAGAATTTGTGAGAAAGAGTTAGATGCAAAGGTTAATTGAGCACCTATACATTTGGCTGTTTAATTAAAATTCAGTTCCTCAGTAAACAGTAGTCACATTTTAGATGCTTAGTAGCTTCAGGTGGCAGTGGCTACTGTATTGGACAGCACAAATACAAGAACAAAATGGCTCTGTCACTGCAGAAAGGTCTTTTGAATAGTGCTGCTTTGCAGTGAGTTAGGTTCTGTCTAGACTCTGGGAATACAGAGATAAACATGACTGACAAGGCAAACACTTAGCTCCTGGTGGGGTTGAGAGATGGCAAACAAATAGCTGATGTCCATCATGTCATCATTAGGAAGAAAGATGAAAGTGGGTAAGAGAGAAGATGTAATGAAACAGTGTGCGGGGAGGTACCTGTTAACTAGGTGGTCAGGAAATGCCTTCTTAATATTTGCATGTCAGTGAATGAAGAGAAGGAGCAAGTCTTGTGAAGACCTGTAGGAAGACCCTTCTAGGCACAGGGAACAGCAAGTGCAAAACCCTGAAGTGAGAACAGATTGGACATACTTGAGGAATGGCAGCAAGGCATGTGCAAGTGAGGTCCGGGGAGAATGGTGCGTGATGAGGGGCGACATGACGGACAGTAGCCACATCATGTGGTACCTTGTGGTCTGTGGTAAAGACTTAGAATTTTAACCTGAGTGTGGTGAAAAGACATTGGAGGGTTTTGAGCAGAGGAGTGGCATGATCTAAATTATGTTTATTTAACTTTAATATGCCAGATTTACAAATAAAACAGTTAAAAACCCCCATGCCCTCATTCTCCAACTCTAGCAAAATGGGCCCAACTGAGATCATTGATCCCATGGATGACCTGTCCTTCCTTTATATATATTATCTCCTTTATCCTTCCCTGTAATATTGTGAAGTAGGATTTGTGTTTTAAAAGATCACCCTGGCTGCCGTGTAGAGAGTTAAGTTTAGGGGGGCAAGAGGAAAAGCATGAGGGCCTTTGGGAGCCTGAGACAGCAGTCTTAAGTGAGAGGTGATGGTGGCTTGGAGTCGAACGGCAGGTGGTGGTTGAAGTGATGAGAAGCAGCCAGATTCTGGTGAAACCAGCAGGAATGCTGGTGTATGTAGTTAAGGAAAGAGGAGCAGGGGTGATGCCTGTACTGTGGTCCAGATGATGATGTGACTGCCCATAGGAGAGTTCAGTTTATTCATGTTAAGTTTAAGATACCTAGTAGAAGTCCAGAGGTTGTCAAGGACACATTTTTAGGTTAAGAAAAAGAGGAAAACCCAGTGAAGGTAACTAAGGAGATATGCTGCAATAGCTAGCTGTTGATTTATGGTCTGAGTTTGGCCTCCAGGTTTGCTAGAGCTGGAGCTAGCTATTGTAGTGTCTCATGTCCCATATCCCAAGCAACCCCTCAGCCACTGGCAGACTGGAATGATTGGTCCTCTGGATAGTAGGGAATCAGTGTTTCAGGTAGGAGAACATGATACATTGAAGAATACTGCTGAAGAATTTAGACAAACACATTGATTTGTGAAGGTATTAAATGTCTTTAATGAGCAATAGAATTTCTAGAGAATATAGTTACTCTTAAATGGAACACTAAGTAGAAGATTTTCTTGTATACTTTATAAATATTGCATTAGTAGTTCAAAATCAGAATTGTATTAAATTTTACTTTCTCCCTTTTTTTCTCATTTTAAGTAGATGAAATGCATGTAAAAATGAAAGCACCAAAAAGAACTGTGGGTGAAAGTTGGATGGCCTAACAGTTTATTCAGATTTTAAGATTTATTTACATATTATATCATTAGCAAAAGGTGTGTTATAAGGGTAAATTTGTAAGTGAATATTGACAAGTTGTTAAGTTTCTGCTTAAAGTCTTCTTTGCTATTTTAAGTTATTGTTTCTTACAGATTTTCTAATCTGTGCTTATTTTACTAGGAGTCATGGCTTTGAAAGAATTACCTTACTGATTTCAAACACCATTTTAGGAGTAATTTTCCATATGCCTTAAAAGAAATAACCAAGCAAAAAAAGGAAAGGGACAAATAAAAGATATTGCCATTCTCATCCACTGTTTAACCTGACATTTTCAGAAAACAGTCTCACACTGAACTTTGTACACTGCAAGTAGTTGTTATCTAGACTGTGACGTAAAGATAAAAGCTGTAGTATCTGATCTTAAACAAGTCACTTTAAGCCCTGGACTTCCAATTTTACTTAGTTTTTATTTTTATTTTTAATCTGTGAAGTGAATGTTTTGTGCTAAATGAGTGTCAGTTATCAAATTGTATAGATAAGAATTTAATAAAAATTTGCTTAGAGTGGATAGTTTGTTTGTGAGAGGCACTGTGTAATTACTGAATCTTTGAGAGCATAACATCACTAGTTTCTGCTCTCATTTATATACACAAGGAAGCGTAATGTAACTGTTATCAGTATCCTGATGGAAGAGGGATAATTGAAGAAAAGCAGTTCTCTTTTTTAAAATAAGTGCAAAGAACAAATTATGGATGAAGTTTCACTGGAAAAGTGTAAGCCTGGAAGTTATTTGAAATGTTTACCTGAAGTAAGAGCAGATAAACGTAAAAACAAATTACCAAATAAAACTTGACAAGCAGATACAGATACTCAAGGTGCAATTCCCCAAATGAGCAAACGCTTGAACAGATTTTAAAGTCTTTGTCAGAAGGTTCTTAAACTTATCAAAAGGAAGAAACTACTTGGAGAATCAGTGAGGCTCTTTGGGCAGAGTTCAGAGGATATGCTCAGAAGTGATAAGTATGTTGTAGGCAGAGAAACTTCATTCACTGAAGTTTTTTGGTCTCTCACTGTAAGTAAAGTATTATGACAGATAATTAGATGCCCTAAGGTATATTCTTTGATCTCTTAAGTGATTCATAAATTGCAAAAATCAATACAAAATCTTAAAATTGATAAAAATGTGTGTCAGACTCTAGTCATGAGATGGAAATCATACCAGTGATTTTCACAGAGAATTTAATACAACCGGTTGTTAACTAGGCATTTCCACTTAATAGTGGAAAGACAAAAGGGAACAGCAAGGTCTTGTCGGAAGCCACCACTGCCTCCTGACCGGAGAGCAAAGAGAAGAGGGCAAGTGGCTGGAAAGAAAGGCTGCAGCCCAAACTCAGGCCTCGAGGAAGGGGTTTGCACTCAGCTGGGACTAATGTCTTTGGGATCAGGAGAGGGGCCCAGTGGGGTAAGGGTACAGGGCTCAGCGAAGAGGGTTCTGCTGGCTGGCGCTGGTGTTCTAGGGGCACGGTGATACTGGTTCTGTGTCAGGAAGATACAGACTGGAACCAACTCTGGCTGCTAGAATGAACTGCTGCTGGCCTGAAGAGTGGTTGGGTTGCACTGGTGGCAAAAGGAAGCAAAAAATAGGACTAGGAAGCAAACAGAAATTGCCACATTTTCCTCCTCCAGCTTTCTGGTCTCAAGTGCCCCTTGACTTCCAGGTGGCTCAGTGGTGGAGAGCCCTCCTGCCAGTGCAGGGACAGATTTCAATCCCTGGGTTGGTAAGATCTGCTGGAGAAGGAAATGACTACCCATTCCAGTATTCTTGCCTAGAATATCCCATGGAAAGAGGAGCCTGGCGGGCTGTAGTCCACGGGGTTGCTGAAGAGTCTGACACAGCTTAGTGACTAAACAAAAACAAGCACTTTATTGGCAGAGCCTAACAAGAAGCAAACTGTAAAGGAGAAAATGTGACTCACCCCCAGGATCACAAAGTAAGAGCGTGGAAGGGTAGTTTTAAGGCTGAGAAACAAAAGCTCAATAACTTGCAGGAAGAAAAATGAATCTACATCTTTCACACAAGGCATATTTAAGTGTCATTAGAACTTTATAGTCAAGAAATGCTATAGGAATTAATAGGAGAAGACAGATCCTTGTTAGGATAAACAGACAAGGCAGTGTTGGAGAGTAGTGTTTTAATGTGAATGTGATTTTAGCAGGCAGAAGTGAAGTGAGGGATGATTGCAGTAATGGAAGGAGATATTATAGGGTATGAGAAAGCTATAAAATTGCATAATGGAGGACATGGGACAGACCTGGATCAAATTGGTTTCTACTGATGACTAACTTTAATGCTGAAAGTCATTTTTTGTCTCTGACTCTCATTTCTCTTTCATCCTTGATCCTTTAGGCATTGAAGACTATTATTGGTTGGATCAAAACCATGTTTTAGGACCATTAATTTAGAGTTTCTGGAGTTGGAGGTGACAGAGAATCAAATATGGAGATACTTTCTTGAGCAAGTAAGTTGTTACTTGCTCCAGATACAGTTTTCTTATTAACACAGAAGTTTTTAATCAGGTCCATGGATAAGGTTGAGAATATCCTTCAATGCGTGAATATAATTACATGTGATCTTTATGTTGTCAAGGAAGAGGTTTCAGGTGTAATTTTCATCAAAATGAGATTAAATAAAAGGATGTTTGGAATTTGGTAGACCATTAAATGTAAGTAAACTACTCAAAGCATATGGGTGTACTGTCATTATTCACTTTATTGGGCACTTAATATGTTGAAGGCACTTAGGAAAAAGAATGTAGGGTAATAAAAGTATATCAGTATAGTAGGGAGCTGGTCCTGCTCTTTCATGGGGGGCATAGGTCCTAGGGAGGGCTGCCTGCCTAGGTAGTGATTTGTGCTAAGATATAGAAGGTGAAAAAGGAGTTAACGATGAAGACACTGAGGTGGTGAAATTGTGGCATTTTTAACAAAAGTGGATTGACAGTATTACCATAAATTTCCCTAGTGATTTGTTTTGAGGGTCCGCAGGCTGCTCTTGAACTTCCATAAGGAAGCGTGTTGAATATTTCTCAGATAGCCTTTGGAGGCTATCTATTAAATTCACAGATTCAAGTTAGAGGAGCCAATGTGGCCTAAGCTGGTGGTCTTCAATTTTGACCTGATGTCTAGATTTTTTTTAATCTTGGGTTGAACTGTGGAGTTACAAAAGATATTATTTTCATTGTGGTAAGATGTCCATAGCATAAAAATTAGCATTTTAACCATTTTTAAAGTGTACTGATTGGTGGCATTAAGTACATTTCACATTTTTCATGTTACCAGTCTGAAACTCGGTACACATTAAATAACAGCTTCCTATGCTCTTCTCCCTCCAGGTACTGGGAACCGCTATTGCATTTTTCCCCTTTATTAATTTGACTGTTCTGGTACCATGTATCAGTAGAAACTGAAAACACTGTTTTATGTCTGGCTTAACTTCACTTAGCATGATATCTTTAAGGTTTATTCATGTTGTGGCACTACTAGCATTTCATTCCTTTTTTTTTTTTTTTTTTAAATGGAGTTCATTTTTTAGAGCAATTTTAGATTCGTATTAAAATTGAACAGAAAGTACGGAGTCCTCATACACTACTCCTACCCCCATGGATGCACAGCCTCCCTCACGTCAGCGTCCCACACCAGAGTTGTGTATCTGTTGTAAAATACAAACCTCAGTGATACATCATTTACACTGGAGTCCTTGGTTTATGTGAGGGGTCACTCTTCTTGTTGTACAGTCTGAGTTTTGTGTAAAGACATAGTGTCATACGTGGTATTTTCACTGATCCAGAAGCAAGTTGCCCTCCAAATACACATTCTGCATCTATGGATTCAGAAAGCCACAATCCATACACATGATACACCATCTGCAGTTGGTTGAATATGTGGAGGCAGAACGGTATGGAGGGTTAACAGTATTCTTCACCACTATGCATTCACAGTTTAAAAGAACATGCCAGTTTCACTTAAAATTGTTCTTAATTAAGTAAAAAATTACTAATCTTATTAAGTCACAATCCTTGAAAACACGTAATTTTAATATTCTGTGTGGTGAAATGGAAAGTGTGCCTGAAGTATTTTGGCTGCATGCCAAAGAATGATGGTTGTCTCGAGGAAATGCACTTGTCATTCTGTTTGTATTTTCTGCAATGGACATGATTTTAATTTAAATGACTAACTATGCTTATTCAGACTTGGGTATTTGTAGATATTTTCTCAGAAATGAAAAAAATAAGCCTATCAGTTTCAGGAAAATAGTGTCTGTGCTAGAGATAAAATTTGAACTTTCAAGCAAAAATTAATATTTTTGGAGAACTTGTATCCACCATCTGAGTTTTATCTGTATATTCTATTTTTTTGCTCTTCATTTTTTTCATCTCTCTTCATTAGGCTTATTTAGAAGCTGCTAGAGGATTTACACACACACACACAAATACATACATTATATATATATATATATATATATATATATATATATATATATATATAATATAAAATGAAGGAGAATATATGTATTCTCCTTTATTTCCAAGGACTGTTTTAACAGAGCACAGTGCTTGAGCTTGGCAGTTTTCTTGTTTGAGCGTACTGACCGTACTGACTGCAACGCTTCGCTCTGTTGGTTTCCACTGCTGTTAGGAAGTCAGCTATGAGTCTGAACTGTTGCTACTTTATAAAAGTTACTTCCCTCCCCACCCCCCCTACCTCCCCCATAAGACTTTGCTCCTTGTCTTTTATTTTCTGCTGTTTGACAATGATGTATCCAGGTGTGGTTTTCTTTTTTATTGATTTTCCTTGGAATTCAGTGAGCTTCTTAAATCTGAGATCTTGAGTGAAGTGTCTAAACACATCTGAAAAATTCTCATCTTTAAAATATTAATGCCATTTTTCTCCTTCCCTTTAAAGACTAATTGATTGTATATAAGACCCACTTACTGAATTTTTTGTTTCTCTTTGTCTCATTCAAACATACATTTGTTGAATTTGTTTTATTTTTATTTTTCAGTTCTAGAGTTTCTGTCCAGTTATTCCAGCACTGTTTGCAGAAAAAGACTCTTGTTTCTCTTTTGGATTGCTTCGGCTCCTTTGTCTGAAATCATCAGTTGACTGTACTTGTAGGCCTGTCTTGGGGCTCTTCCACTGACCTATGTTTGTCTGTTCGTTCACCAGTTCTGTGCTGTCTTGATTACTGTAGTACAGTAAGCCTTGAAATCGAGTGGTGTGAGTCCTCCAACATTGTTCCGCTTTGGTCTTGTGTTGGGTAGTCTAGTGCTTGCCTTTGTGTGTAAACTTCAGAAATCATTTTGTTGATAACTATAAAGTAACTGGCTGGGGTTTTGATTGGAATTGTGTTGAATCTATAGATCTAGTTGGGAAAAATTGTTGCGTTAACTACTGAGATGATGTATAACTGGGATTGTTTTATGTAAGAGCTCTTTTTACTTCCAGTTCACCGTTACTCTGGCAGGGAGCCCTTACAGGTTCAGCTTGAAGTAGGGATAATATACCAGAGTCCCCATGTTTGTCTGGCTCTGGAGTTTGACTTTTCCCTGTGAGGCCTCTGAAAGGTTAGTTCCGTTTTCCAGGCTTTTCGTTGGAATTGGGTATTTGGTTCCACAGCCCTTGGAACCTGAGTACTGTGATCTTGCTTTATTTTGGGGACCCAGCAATTGTTCATCACCTTGTTACCTCTTGAATGCTTTTGAGTTGTTAAAAACTATTTCATCCAGCTTTTAAAGTTATTTTCAGGACGGGAATCAGTTCTAATTTCCTCCTCTATCATTGCTGAAAATGAGTTTCCCCAGTTTCCTGTCTCCCTCATAGAATTGGTGGTCAGTGTATTTAGACTTTAAAATTTTGTGTAAATTCTTGGAGGAGCGGGATGAATTCTCCCAACTTTTGAATGTCTGTTGACACCTTCCAGACAGTAATAGGTAAGTAGATCTTCAAAAGCTCTACCTGTGGTGAATAAATGATGCAGTTGAGTTTTTGTGTGGTCTGGTTAGTATAAAATGTGCCTTGGTTTTGGGCACTGAACAGTTGGGCAAAGAACCTACCAGTAGTTTTGGGTTTGTAGTATAGATTGCTACTCATCTGTCCCAGTTTTCATTCATTCTCTCTCCGTGATAGAATTCCCAGTTTTTTGCTGGGCTGTGCTGTGCTTACTCACTCACTCAGCCAGGTCCCGACTCTCTGCGACACCATGACTGTAGGCCACCAGGCTCCTCTGTCTATGGGGATTCTCCAGGCAAGAATACTGGAGTGAGTTGCCATGCCCTTCTCCAGGGGATCTTCCCAACCCAGGGATGGAACCCAGGGCTCTCACAATGCGGCCATATTCTTTACCAACTGAGGCACCAGGGAAACCCAAGAATGCTGAAGTGGGTGGCCTACCCCTTCTCCAGAGGATCTTTCCAACCCAGGAATCGAACTGGGGTCTCCAGCATTGCAGGCGGATTCTTTACCAGCTCAGCTAAAAGCTCACATACATGTATGCATTTAAGCAGACTTCAAATCCAGCTAACTTTTATTCCTGCTATACATCCCTCCTTTCTCCTAGTCTGTACCAGCATTGTTTCTTGAGCTTGTCACGTCTTGCCTGTATTGCTCAAGTAGACATACAACTACTTCTTTGTTTAGTGTCTTGTAACTGATATTTTCTTTTTCATCAGCAGAAATGAAAGAACTTTTCAACTATGTTACTCCTGTGCTTGCAGAATTGATTTTAGTGTCCTTAGTTTTCAACTCTTTGTGATGTGGTCCCATTTGTCATTCCTAACCCTACATTTGATACCCTAATAACACCAAATATTAAAAATTTCCCTCCCCTTGTATTTGTGGTTCCTTACGACTGTGTCCTTTCTCATGCCTAATCCAGGGTTAACTTTCTTTTAAAATAAATTAGTTTCAGGTATTTTTTTAGTTTAATCAACTTTACATGTTTCTGAACATGAGAATAAATAGGCTCTGCTGTTGAATGCAGTGTAGCCTGAAATCTACACTGTGTTTATATAGTGTTTATATATCTAGTGGTTTTTATCCTAAGTTGCAAATTTTGTTTTTCTTAAGATAATCTGTTAGAAAAAGTGATTGTAATATGTGAGTCATAAAATTAAATTGTTTCAGAATTGGGCTTATCTAGACCAGTCTCCTGTTTCACATATAAGGAAATTGTGGCCAGGAGAAATTAGTGATTCTGTCAAGTCAAAATTAGTTAGAAGCAGAATCAAGGTCTGTCGTGAGTTTCATCCTAATATAAATATCTGCTTAACGAAAATCTTCAAGTGTGTTGAAGTTTTCAAGTGTTCTTATCCCTGTAGTACATCTAGGATTACCACACCATGTTTCAAGGGCCTGTAGTTCTTGTGTGAATAGCAACTTGGGTAATGAACTGAGCAGTATGCATTCTTAATTTATGCCTTAACAACTCTGATTCTGTAATGAATGGTTTGCTTACAGTCGCTTTAATATACTTACCTTCTTGACAGTTCATTCTGGGAGGAATAGTTAAGTGTTTAAGTGAAACAGGCATGGTAGATACAACACTTAACAGTTATGTGTGTCTTTGTTTTTAGCATCAAGCATTGCACGATTCTCTCGAATAATGTAGATCACCTTTTACTGAATTTAACACTGTCTGATATCATGGTCTCCCTGGCAAATGCCTCAACTTTGCAGAAGGATTCCAGTTGGATAGAAAGAATAAGGAAATTTGTAACAGAAGCCCTTGAAGATGGGTCTAGGCTAAACAGTAAGCAGCTGAACAGATTGCTTGGTGTCTCCTGGAGGTTAATGCAGATGCAGTCAGACAGAGGTGGGTGTCAATGCTCTGTCCTTACTTAAGAGAGGGGCTCTTACGCATACTGTTAATGTTGAGCATCTAATTTTGAGTTCATACCTGTCAAACATTTCATAGTCATTTACGTTCGAGCCATAAAAGGTAGCCAGCATAATCATGAAGGAATGTCTGCTTGAACTCTGATGGCTGAGAACACCCCCTTTTCGGTGGGTAGGTCCACTCTGAAGCTGATGGGTAGGTTTTCTACTAGATTACATAGTTGGAGTGAAAGAAGGTAAGTTTTATTAATAGGAAATGACATTGAGCCTAAGGATAAAGAAATACTTTTCTGATCTAGTTTGACTAGAAATTGGTGGATCCTTATCTCTTTACCTTTCTTGTAACTTGAAGTTATGTTGCATTAAGTCAGTTTTTAGTGTGACTTACTAATTCTTTTCATTGAAGCAGAACTTTGCTGTTTGGTTCCTGGCTTATCCACCTTTCTAGTATTGTGGTATTTGTTGTCCTTTCCTAGGTTTGTTGTCTCTTAGGAAAATTTGTACTGTAATCTCCGATTGGTTTGACTTTTTTATTAGGCCATTGATGTAGGATTTTGATGGTAGTCATCAGTTTGTGGCTAAAATCTGCTTCCTCATAGGAACAAGGTGCTTCTGTGCTTTTTAGAAGAATTATGGTGCTGGTGAAGAAACATTTTGACTCACATGCAGCTGTTTTCTCTTGTTTCTTAGAGGCTACAGAGTCTCTCATAAAGGCAGTTTATACATTGTATCAGCAGAGAGGCCTTCTCCGTCCAGTTCCGACTTTGTTACTGAAGTTTTTCAGTAAAAGCTATCAAAAAGAAGAACTGAGATCTTACAGAATCTGGTACAGTTCCTTTGTTATTTTGCTTTTCTTTTTCTTACCAGGTTACTTTGTAATCTGTATGAATAAGATGATAGGGTGATTAAATCTTTGGAGAAAATCTTCTTTTTATCCTTTTTGGTTTTATTATTATTTTTTTTAAATAAAAAGGCATACATAATAGTTTCAGTAACCTTTATACACATAACTGAGAAGGTAAAAGTCTCTTTGAGCATATATTTCCACTTGTCTGCTTAACAGCTAAAGGACAATTATTGGAACCACCTGTAGCAGCCTCAGAATTTTGTTTTGCTTCCCATAAAAATTATGGAGGTTTAACCTCCGGCCCTTAGTGACATATTGGGACACATGGTATAAGAATGAGGGCAGTAGAAGAGGAGAGGTGTACAATAGGTGAAAGAGATTAAAAGGTGCAAACTGAGTTATAAAGTAAATAAGTCATGGGGATATAATATACAGCATAAAGAATATGACCAGTAACTTTTATTAGGACAGGTGGTTACTAGACGTATGGTGACCATTTGCAATGTGTACAGATGTCAGACTATTATGTGATACATACCTGAAACTAACATAATACTGGGTGTCAAAAATGTTTCAATAAATTTTTAAATGGCGGTATCTTAAAGAGCAAAAGTGTCCAGCTTGGTTTGGTGCTGTCTGATGATGCAGACAACACGAAGAGTAGAACTCAGGAATCAGTCTTAGATGTGGTGAGTTTGAGATTTACTTGGGATAGTCTGGAAGAGATGTTTGGGTGAAAGATAACAGGATTTGTGGTACCTCAGCATACATAGGTAGTTGTTAGAACATATTCAAGTCTTTACTGTGAGTCAGGTGCTTTTCTTAATTTTTCAGTAATTCTCATACTTTTATGTAGGTACTGTTGGTTTCTGCCTTATAGAAGGAAGCTTAGGTTAAATAAGTTGGTGAGTGTCATGCTGTTAAAGGGCAGCCAGACTGAGACTTAAGTTCAAGTCTGGTAGACTCCAAAGGTTGTGTGTAAATCACTGAACTCTTGGGGGACAGCAAAAGTGATTGCCGTGTCCAAGATGAGACATTAGAGAGTGAGCAAGTATGTGCAAGAATGGAAATAACCCAAGTTTGAAGCCACTTAATGTGGGGGCACCCTATACTGAATGCATAAATGACTTAATATAGTAAAACGGTCATTACAAATTAGTGTAAATAGTTCACAAGCTAAGTAGAGCCTGTGTCCTTTAAGATAAAATTACAATGTACGTAGTGCCCCAAACTACATAAACTTTTAAAATACAGTGGGTAAAACCTTAGAGAATACTATAGATGAATATAGTATGCCAGTCATCTTATAGGCTCTCAAATGTTTAAATAAATGTGGTGTATTTCCCTTTTCTTTGATGGCCTTAGATACCGTAGTAAAGTGTTATCACGTTGGTTGGCTGGTTTACCACTGCAGCTTGCACATCTCGGCTCCCGAAATCCTGAGCTTTCAACACAGTTTGTTGACATTATCCATACTGCTGCAGCCCGAGCAAATAAAGAGCTACTCAAAAGTTTACAAGTTACTGCTCTCCGAATCTATGGTAAGAGTGTTGTTTACCTGTGTATGTAATAATCGGTCTACCCCGACTTAAGAACAATGTTTCAAAGGGGAGATCTTTAGGTTTTACTTTTCCTTCAAATTATACATTAATTGTACCATGGTAAAATGAATAAAATATCAAACAGTAAATTCATTTTCAATAGTATTACTTAATACAATAGTTTAAGAAAACTAAAGGTTGTAGATGTGTCTTCAGATCTTAAATTATCTTTTAAGCCACGAAATTCACAAATTCAAAACTGATCAGGTATTTTTATAGAATTCTTTTGAAACTTTGATGGCAAATTTTACTTATTTAATCGTTATTGAGATCTTGTACGGCTTTCATATATTAACGTTTCACTCACCCCTGAAACCTTTTCATTCTTTTAGCAAAAATATCAATAAAAATATACATATATGCATATGTATAATTAGTATTTATTATTAGGACACAGTTTATATACCATAAAATTGGCCATTTTACACTGTGCAATTCATTAATTTTTATCATATTCCCAAGATTGTGCGATAGTCACTATTATCTTATTCCAGAATATTTTTATCACCTCAAAAAGAAACTCTACCATTAGTAGTCCATCCCTATTTCCTCATTTCTTCCTACCTCAGCTCCTGACAACCACTGTTCACCATTTCTGTCTCTCTGTATTTGCCTGTTTTCATCATTTCTCACAGATGACATTGTGTGATGTGGATCTTCTCAGTATGGCTTCCGTCACTTGGCATACTGTTCTTAGGATTTACGAGCATATACGAGTACTGTATTTCTTTTTAATGCTGAGTAACATTCCACTGTTGAATATACACCACTTTATATTTACCCATTTATTAAATGACAAACGTTGGTTTGTGTCTACCTTTTGTGTGTGGTATTTAAAAATCTGTATTTTTCAGTATTGCTTATATATAGGAGTGTGTGTGTATACTCAGATAAGTCTTTGGTTTTAAATTCAGTTCAGTTTAGTTGCTCAGTCGTGTCCAACTCTTTGCAACCCCATGAACTGCAGCATGCCAGACCTCCCTGTCCATCACCAACTCCTGGAGCCCAACTAAACCCATGTCCATGAAGTCGGTGATGCCATCCAAGCATCTCATCCTCTGTTGTCCCCTTCTGCTCCTGCCTTCAATCTTTCCCAGCATCGGGATCTTTTCCAACGAGTCAACTCTTTGCATCAGGTGGCCAAAGTATTGGAGTTTCAGCTTCAGCATCAGTCCTTCCAATGAACACCCAGGACTGATCTCCTTTAGGGTGGACAGGTTGGATCTCCTTGCAGTCCAAGGGACTCTTAAGAGTCTTCTCCAACACCACAGTTCAAAAGCATCAATTGTTCTGCGTTCAGCTTTCTTCACAGTCTAACTCTCACATCCATACATGACCACTGGAAAAACCATAGCCTTGACTAGACAGACCTTTGTTGACAAAGTAATGTCTCTGCTTTTTAATATGCTATCTGAGTTGGTCCTAACTTTCCTTCCAAGGAGTAAGCATCTTTTAATTTCATGGCTGCAGTCACCATCTGCAGTGACTTTGGAGCCCAGAAAAATAAAGTCAGCCACTGTTTCCACTGTTTCCCCATCTATTAGCCATGAAGTGATGGGGCCGGATTAGGTTGATATTATAATTGTCCCTGTTTGGCAAAAGTGCTTGTTTTTTTTTTTTTTTTTTTTTTTTTTTTTACTGTTTTGCTTTGTTTCTAATACCTTTAACTCCATCAGTTATTATTTCAAATAACACATTTGAATATTATGAAATCGAGTGTTAAATGTTATCTTTAAATAATGATTGTATTTAGTCTTACTCTAGGCAGTACCTTAAGCCATACATATATATTTTTTTTCATGTAGTTGATATGTTAGAATTCAACATAGCACAGTGAAAATGGTCAGTCTGCTTTATTAATTCTTGTTTGTATATCTTTTAAAATTTAACTTGTCTTCCTGCCTCACTAGATCCACAAGAAGGCACAGTGGTGGTTCTGTCAGCAGAGTCTCAGCAGCTTTTGGTCCAGCTTGTGTATTTTCTACCCAGTCTGCCTGCTGACTTGCTTTCTCGGTTAAGCTGCTGCTGTATTATGGGAAGACTCAGTGCAAATTTGGCTGCCATGCTTATCAGGATACTGCACATGAGGTAGCATGCTAAAGTGAGCTGTATTTCAAGTGTATAATCTTCTCCCTCACCCTTCCCCTGTCACTGGCAGTTTATGAACTGACTTTTTAAAATGCCGCCCCTCCCTTCATTTGCTCTTAAAACGGCAGTTAAAACTGTTGATGATACTGGGTAAGAGGAAGGTCACTGGGGCAAGACTGTTCCAGGTGGTTTGCTTAGCGGTTTGCATTGTCATGATTGCAGTCACTAAGTCCATGGGCTGTAGTCCACCAGGCGCCTCTGCCCATGGGATTTTCCAGGCAAGGATACTGGAGTGGGTTGCTGATTCTTTTTCCAGGGGATCCTCCTGACCCAGGGATTGAATCTTGTTCTGCTACACCACAGGTGGATTCTTTACCGCTGAACCATCAGGTAGAAACATACAGTGATTTGTGTAGGTGCATTGAAACAAGGGTTAAGATTATCAGAAGTGTGTAGCCATAGTAAGGATTCAGTGACGGATGAGAGTGCTGTGTTTTAAAACTTCTGGTGTTATGAAATTGTAATACAGGTCTTTCTTTTTGGAAGGGAGCTCAGTTCAATGTAGGTGGTGAAATAAAAGCTTGCGGACTCAGGGAATCATTAAAATATCTGTGGGTGGGTGGGTGGGTGTGTGTGTGTGTGGCAAAATATACATAACCTAAAACTTCCCATTTTAACCAGTTTTAGGTATACAGTGAGAATTGTTTGGGGCATTAAGTACATTCACACTGTTGTGCGACTGCTACCACTATTCATCTCCAGCACTGTCATCGTTGCAGACTGAAACTCTGTACTGATTATTTCCCCTTCTCCCAGCCCTTGTTTACCACTATTTTGTCTTCATGATTTTGATATATTCATCTGTTAATGGATACTCGGTTGTTCTGCCTTTTGGCTGTTACAAATAATGCAGCTATAAACATTGGTGTGCAGACACCTGTTTGAATCCTTTTAATTCTTTTGGCTGTATACCCAGAAGTAGAATTGCTGAATCATATGTTAATTTTCTGTTTAATTTTTCAAGGAGCTACTTTCCAGAATGTGACTGTGGTGTTTTACTCTCAAAGGTCTTAAAACTAATAATGTTTCATGTTGCTAGTGTTCAAAGTATCCTTTAAAATGTAATGTTTGTATCAGGCATAGTACTTTCATATTCAGCCATTTGTTACTGATTGTGGCTCAAGGCCAGGGTCTGATACAGTTTTAGGCAGGAGTTGAATCTGGGCTGTAGCTGAAAAATTTAAAAACTAGCTTCTTTGTGGCTTCTTGTGCAGACCCTCTGCCCCAATTAAACAGGAGTGGCTCGCTTTATTAGTAGACTTTCTTTAGCTTTGTTTGCCAGTCTCTTTGTACCAGGATAAGACGTATGTTTGAATGTTGTCGCCCAAATTGTGCTTCATAACTGATAATTACTTTTTCCTTTTAGCAAAAGAGAGCTGTTTGCAATATGTTGTCTATATATGAAACCCCTCTTTGTCTAGTTCAGTACTAAATGCCAGGTCTTTAAGAAATACAATTTAACTTAAGTGGTTTTATGACTGTTAACTTCCAGTAGAGGGAACTCATTTCCCATGATAGAACTTGTGGAGGATCTGTTTTGGCATTCATTTAAAAGTGACTTTTGAACACCTCTTAAAATTAATTCTCTTTAGAACTTGTATTTAGTATCTTTTTTGGCATTAATTACGATTGACTTGTGCTCAATAACTTTGGTCAAGGATTTGTTCACAAGTCTTTTTTTACATTTTTTTGTGGGTTTGTGGTGAGTACTGAGAAAATATTAATTTACAAGTAATGGTAATAGAAGTTTATAATCATCAAAAGCAAGTTGTCATGTAGTTAAAAGTGTACCAAGTTAAACTTTGCCTTTTAGCATTTGCACAGAGTCTTAGTAGACTTCTCTTTCTGTAGATGTATTGTCCCTATTCAAACTAATCTCTTTAAAAATTAAAACAAGATGGGGCCTTTTCAACTTTCCCAGGCCAGTGGTATTATCATTGCATCACTTTTCCTAGATTTAGAATTGAAGAATAATGTTCGGTTATTCTTAAGGAATGATGTTCTTCTAAGGCATACCGTTCCTTAGACATCACCTGGGTTATTTCACGTCTTTGGTTTTCCCCTCCGTCCTTGATGGTGACGGTAAACCAGCTAGCTTTCTCACTGTCTCCCACCTGCACCATTCACCTGAGGCATCCCACTCCTCAGCTCCGTCTGTGCCAAGGACTGTTGGCAGGCTCCTTTTCCTGAAATATTCCTTCAATAATTTCTGATTCTCATCTGCTATATTAATTGGGCTCTGCGGTCTAGTTCACTCTGGGTGTTAGCGTTCTGACACTGTTGTCTCCAGCAGGGGAAGTTCATCGGAGAGCAGGTCACCACCAGACCATCTCCGTTTGTTCAGTGTGTGAAAAACCCATCACCTTAGAGTTGTTGGTGTTTAGTTTGTCTTAAAAACTGTACTTAGAATTGCTGTTCCTGCCTTTTTCACTATTCACTTAGAGGTTTTTTGAGTTTTTCCTCTCCATCTACCTGTGGTGTTCTGCTGACCGTTACTCTTCTTGCCCTCTCTGCCCCTAGTTCATTTACAGCTGGTTTGGGGAACATGAGACATGCATGTGGAAACGTAGTCTATGCTGTTAGATAAAAATACCAGAGAAGGGAGAAATTACTGAGAAATTCAGCCTGGTTTTGAAGCAGGGTGAATATGTGAGCTGGCCTGCCAGGAGCAGGTCTGGTTTGCTTCTGTTGTCCAAGCATAATTGATATAGCATCCCTTCTAGTCTCAGAACTGTTCTGGTGTGGCCAGTATGTGTGGTCATTGTAGTTTTAAGGACAGAGTGATACATTGCTTGTCTTTTGTCCAAACTAGATTTTTAAATGGATTTGCTACTCTTTTTAGCCACTGGACAGCACAGTGTTCACTGGGTATAAGAGGATATTAGCTTCTTTTCTAATCACCCATTTTGTACTCATTTCCATTGAGCATCTCTGACTTTTTATAACCTCTTAGCTTGTGATATTCTCTCCCATAGCCCTTTAAGCAAAGAGAAGTCCTTTAAGTAGAAGTGATTCAGAAAAATGTTGCCATTATTTTTAACTCCCCAACTTTTAAGAATGTTAATAAATACAGTTGTTTCAGTGGTTAAAAAAAAAAAGTGCTTCTCATTGAATTAGAAACTCCTTATTTTGTCTTGACATTTATTCAGATTTCTATTATAAAAGTTTGTCCCAAAAAAAAAATTTGTCACAAAAAGCTATCCAAAAAGATAGCTTTTTGGATCTGATTATTCTCAGCTTTTTGTTTTTTTGCTGTATTCATGGCTGACATTTGCTGTATTCCTTCTTAGTCTTACCTTGAGGAGAGTTTTTAAAGGTATCACTGGAAACTGATCTCATAGCAGGAACCAGATAATCTTCATTTAATGAGAAGCTGCTTTATGTTTAGCTATTCCCTTAAGTCCACTACCAATACTTTAGCTGCAGTATTGTGACGTAGACTAGTTATAAAGCCTCGCAAAGTATAGGAGTGCATAGTTATTGCAGAGTGGCTTTAAATTGAAGTATTCTTTACCTAGTTAAGATGCTTTGGTTTAGGTAGGAAGCAGGAGCTTGTTTAAACTTAGCTCATTCATATAAACAAGGTAAGACTTTCTTTTTTTTTTTTTTAATGAAGATGAGGTAGTAAATACATAGCAGCTGAACCTACTACTGAAAAGCAGAACTTCACCTTGGCTCCTTGAAACTGAGTTTTGAGTGGTGTGGAAAAATTTTCCAGTTGTACCATATAAGTGGGCTGGTTATGCTTTTCAAGGAAACTTTACATAAACATATGTTAGAAATTATATTTTCCATATTACGATACTTGAACCCCCTTACATGTAAAGATGATACATGCTACGGATTTTTGACTGAGCTCTTAAATTATACTTGTATTCCATAAAGAATAGTCATATATTCTGTGCTTTATTCCTGAGTCTTCAATTTGGTCACTTCTAGTACTAGGTCTCCATTGTTTATTGTAGATCATCATTTTCTGGATGGAAGTCTTCAGTGAAAGAATGGAATGGAAGTGATCAGTTAAACATCAGTAATGAGGACTATTTCAGCTTCTTATTTTCAACACTTACAGGTAACTGCCCTGATCCACCAAGTTAAGGAAAGGAAAAGAACCTAGTATGAAAATTCTCCTGAGATTTACTGTCTTACCTGTTTGGGTCTAAGTTTTGGACCTCACTGCATAGCTTAATAAGATGGGGAACAGAATATCCATTTTAAGCATGTTTAACATGTTCGGTGTGTTAGGAAAAACATCACATTTTAATTAGCCATATTTTGCTTTCCATTGATGTCAGAGAAAAATTAGTAAAATGAGTCTTGATGTGTTAGATTAGTAAGTATTATTACTGTTGTTTTAAATGATCATACTGTCTTTGGTAGTTTTGTTTTGTAACTGGATGATAAAGATGACAGTGTTTGAAATTTTCTGAAGACTTAAAATTAAGAGACTTATTGAAATATGTTGTCAGAATCCAAAAATAGCTTGAAAAGTTCTGATAAGGAGCTGAATGTAGCAAGATAAATATTATATAAAAGAAACAAGTAACAAGTAGACTTGTACATGTTTGTTTGATAGTTTTGGATGTATGCGTTTGAGATGGATGTGAGGGCTTTATGTTTTAATTAGTAGTACCTGTCAAAGGGTTTAGTGGTTTTAGGAAACTCATTAGGAATCAGCCAGGAGTGTGATATGGCTTCCCAACTAGATGATGGCTCTTTAGGGCATGTTCATGGAAGTACAGTGATCTGAAAACATCAAAGCAGGTAGCTAGGGTCAGACCACATTGTGCTCGTATTCTGATCATTCTAAGAGCTGTCTTTCAGGAGGGACTTGGGCAAGTTTTTTGTATAGGTCAGACTAGGTGTAATAGAGGTGGTAAGAGAATCAGAAATCTTATTATATGGAATAGGTAGAAGGAAGTACACAGTAATTGTTGAAGAAATAGACTTAGGGGGGATGGAATAGTTTTAAGACACTTGAAAGGCTATTATGTAAGAATACAGAGTTTGGTATATGTATGAAGGAGCATATTGTTTTTCTTGTTCATTTGCTTTTTTAAACCTGACATTAATTAGAATGATTATGTCTTTCACACTTATTTAAGTATAAAGGTGGCAAAGCCCTCAGTTTAAGGGATATAATATTGTTTCTTGATGTATTACACATTTGATTCAGGTCAAATCTTTGTGTACATAATTATATGAATTTTACTACATCGCTGGCATTTCATTTTTTAAAATAATACATAAAGTACAGAAATTCAGAGAAAATAGCTTGTTAGCTTGAAGAATTTAACTTGAAGATACATGTCTATTTTTTAAAAATTACTTAAGAATGTTACTTGCTTTGTGATTTATTTTAAATTGGATTTCTTTATACTCAAATTAGGGTTTTCAAAAGAGGAACTGACTTGGCTTCAGAGCCTTTGAGGAGTGCCCCATGTCATCCAGACGCAGCTTTCTCCCGTGCTACTTTACCTCACTGACTTGGATCAGTTTTCACACCATTGGGACATAACAGAGGTAATGGTCCATTTGGAAAGGCATGGAAGATTGTTAGAATTCAGTTCATCCACCGCCAATAGTTACTGTGTGCTAGCGTTGCCTTGTGTAAGATGTTTCTAGAGGTTGAGAGCAGTATAAAGCACAGTCCCTGTTCTGAAAGTGCGTGTGACCCTTGGATAGGCGATGTGGATTCCTGAAAGAAGAGTTTTCATAAAGTTATGCCACTAGAATAGAATAAATTAGCAGTTTGAATGATAGAGACACATTTATTTTCTTTTTGCCTAGTATAGGGTAAAAGGAAAAAGAGGAAAGACTTCATGGAAAAGGAAGAATTTTACGTAGATACTGAAGGATTAATAAGAGTTAAGTAGGATTTTGTATCCTTGAAGGTGGGTTTTTCTAAACAGAAATAATTATTTGGAAGCTCCTTTGGTTTTAAAGAATTAGTATGTAGTTTATCAAAGTTACATTTTAAACCCCAAATTTCCCTTAAATTTTAAAGTTCAACTTAACAAATCTTTTTAGATACATATAGTAAGTTTAGGGAATCATTTTAAAAGGAGACTTAAACTATATTGCATCCCTTTTACATACATATTTAAAACTTTAAAAAACTGTTTAAATAACTTAATAAATTCACTATTTGGTAAGTAGTTCAGTTTTCAGACAAACCTTCACAAATGTTATGGTAAATCTTAAAACATTTAATAAACTTACAAGCATGGTACATATTAATATCTTAAGTTTCAGTACTATTTATAGTGAAATTCAAATTAAAATTACAAGTCTAGGTTAGCTGTTAATTCTGTTTTAAATTGAAATTATAGGGCTGATATTTTACGCTAATAGTCAGAATTGTTTTACGTTACAAATATATAAATATGTAAAGCATCATAAATACTGGTACTAAGGATTTGAGTCTGTAAGATATTTATATATTAGTTAATTTCTTTTATTTATTTCTTCAGTTTCTTTCCTTGCATTGAAAGGTACTTGCCCAGTAGAATTGTAGTTGTGTCATTCCAAATAATGTTGGTTGGAACCTTTCTTGCACATTCCGAGGTTGTGTTCTGTGCTAGCATTTTTTTTTTTTTTTTAATGATTCATAAGGTTTTGGTTGGGGCACTGAAGTCCTTGGGAACTTCTTTCCTTGTAACTCGTAATTGCTCGGCCATAGCCTTTCCAAACAAAAGATAACCTTTGTAAGTGTTCTCAACAGGGTCGTCTCTAGAACCTGAATCTGTTTTATTGCTGTACCAATTGATTTTATTCAGCTGATCTATTGACGACTTCTTTCATTCTTTTCCAGAATACTCTTTACATTCTTCCTGTATCTTAGGGCTACACCTTTTGTAGACATTTAACACATTTCTCTCATGGTTTTGTTTGACTGTGATCACAATACTTGGGTCATGCCAGGGACACTTTCTTCTCGGTATCACCTAGTGCCTAACTATGTTCATATATTGGCTTTCAAAAAATAGTGGATTAGAAACAATGAAAACTAAGGAGTTGGGTAACCAACCTGCATATTTAATATCTGGCATTTTATCTTAATCCATAGTACATGCAGAGAGTGAAGCCTTGCACACTGCTGGATTTGAAGGGTTGGGTTTAGTGTCAGTAAGTGTTCTGTAAGCTTGTTTCTGATGTTTTTAAACTACCTCATGCATGGATTGGGGAAAGCGTGGTATGGGGATTGATCAGTGGGCCCCAGATTCCAGACAGAGACTTGTTAAGTGTCTAGTTTGATAACTTGAACAACTCCAATAATCTCTCTCTGACAATTTTAATTTTTCTGAATCACGTCATCTGTGTAAAGACACAGATGTCGTGAAAATGTGATTGGTTATATTTCTGAGTGTACATTGGCAAGAACATGTATTAAACTTCAAGGATGCTGTCTTTGAAATGTTAAGACATAAATTAGGAAAAATCTGAAAATTTCTTTCTTAGCTTTTGAAGTTAAATGAAGATTCCAGTTCTATTTTCGATAAAATTTGCCTTTAAGTTGGCCTTATCACATGAAATTACTTGAAATATATGTAGTTTTTGACAGCCTTAGTGTAAAAATTGATTTTTTATTATTATTTCATTTGAAAAAGTTACTAGTCAATGGCGTGAGTTTGCTTAGTTTGTTCTATCTGCTTAGTCTGAAGTGTTGTTTTTTGTTTTTTTTTTTTAAATCGGACCTTTTTTTTTTCTGAGTAGATTTTCTTCACAAAGTATACTTTATTTACTTACCTACTTAACACATTTAAGAATTTACTTATGTATATACGGCAGTATGAGGTCTTCACCATGTACAGGCTTTCTCCAGTTGCAGCAAGTGGGGATTACTATCTGGGGCTGCTCTTCAGCTGTGGGATGCGGGCCCCTCTCTGCGGCGGCTCCTCTTGTTGCAGAGCATGGGCTCGAGGGCTTCGTTAGTTCTGGCACACAGGCTTAGCTGCCCTGTGGAACCTCCCCAGACCAGGGATTGAACCTGTATCCCCTACTGGGTGGCATATTCTGGACCACTGGACCACTAGGAAAGTCCCACAGGACAGTGTAGAAGAACAGAAGGATAACAGTAAAAGTGTCCGTCCAGTCTCTGTCTGCCAGCCATCCATGTCCCTTCCTTAGTTTCTAAATGTATTCTTTTGGATAACTTCTATATCTTCACAAATGATTATATATATATTCTTTTGGCTTCTCCTTTTATAGACACAACATACTCTGATTTGGACCTTGCAGTTTTCATTTAGTATCTTCATGATCATTTCTTCCAAACACTGAAGGAAGAATTGTATGATCTTGCCATTAATGATGGAAATAGTAGTTAAAAGGGAAAAGGAATCTTTGGACAGAGATATCATTCCCAAATGGAAGTGTCTTTTCCAGAGCCAGTGCAAGGTTTTAAGGTTAATTTTAATTGTCATTTATAAAGTTTTGAATGGTTTGAAAAGACTACTTTGTAACTAAATTCTGAAGAATAATAATAAAACATTACTCTAGTTTAAGAAATAGAACATTTTTCTTTGTTTTTGAAACCTCTGATTTTATTAACAGTTTTATGTGTGTGACATTTCTGTATAAAATTAGGTAGAAAATACTTCAGTGTAGAAATTAAGTGTACAAAATCTTGTTAAAATTTTTTATATTTTTAAAAAACTCTCAATTTCCACACTGTAGCAAACTGCCATGCCTGTTCTGGAGTTGTGCACTTATGAAGTCAGGATTCTGATGTACGCAAATTTCAGTTAACACTAGTTGCAAAAGTGAAGACTCCCTGTATATATGTATGTTTGTGTGTCTCTGTTTGTATTTTTGTTTACTTTTGTTTTGAAACAATCTCAGACTTGGAGAAAAATTACAATTGCAGTACAAAGAACTTCTCTTTTCTTAAACTGTTTGACAAAATGCCCATTGTCGATACTTTAGCATACAAGTAGACCGTGTTTTATTGTACCTGCAAATTCAGTTTTTGGAAACAAGTTCTGCGGCAGCCCTGCACTGAGGGTGTCCGTCATCTTTCCAGTAGCATTTGCACACTCTGGGTCTCTGTGTCAGTTTGGTGATTCTCGCAGTATTTCACACTTTTTCATTGTTATTTCTTAGAGTGAGCTGTGATCGGTGACTTTTGATAATACTGTTGTCATTGTTTCGGAGTTTGTAATTAATTGTAACCATGAACCGTGCCCACAGGACATAGTGCAGTGATCTTAGTAAAATATGTGTGTTCTGACTGCCCCACCAGCCAGCCATTCCCTATCTCTCTCCTTCTCCTCAGGTCTCCCTATTCCCTGAGACTCAGCAGTATTGAAATTAGGGCAGTTAATAACCCTGCAGTGGCCTCTGAGTGTATGTGTGTTTGTCACTCAGTTGTATCCAACTCTTTGTGACCCCTGGATTGTAGCTCGCCAGGCTTCTCTGTCCATGGAGTTCTGCAGGTAAGAATACTGGAGTGGGTTGCCATTTCCCTCTCTGGGGGATCCTCCTGACCAAGGGATCAAACCCCAGCCTACTGCATTGGGTCAGATTCTTTACCATCTGAGGCACCAGGTGTTCAAGTGAAAGGAAGAGTTGCGTATCTCTTACTTGAAACCAAAAGCTAGAAATGATTATGAGCTTAGGGAGGAAAGTGTGTTGACAGCCAAGATAGGCTGACAACTAGAACTCTGTGCTGGTTAGTCAAGTTGTGAGTGCAAAAGAAAAGTTCTTGAAAGTAAAAGGGCTATTTCGTGAACACAGGAATAATAAGAAAGTGAAACAACCTTATTGATGATGCGGAAAAAGTTTGAATGACCCTTAAGCCAAAGCCAAATCTTGAGCAAACCCTGATGATGATTTAGTCATTAAGTCGCATCTGACTCTCTGCAACCCCATGGACAGTGGCCTGCCAGGCTCCTATGTCTGTGGGATTCTCCGGACAAGAGTACTGGGAGTGGTTGGCATTTCCTTCTCCAGTGGATCTTCATGACACAGGGATTGAACCTGGGTCTCCCGCATTGAGGGCAGATTTACCGACTGAGCTACAAGGGAAGCCTTAAAACTTTCATAAGTCTCTTCAGTTCTCTGAAGGCTGAGAGAGGTGAGGAAGCTGCAGAAGAGTTTGAAGGTAGCAGAGACTGATTCATGAGGCTTGAGGGAAGAAGCCATACCCCCAACATTTGCTATTAATGCAAATCCAGCACGGGCTGGTTAGGTTGAGTTGAGAAGCAGTGTGGTTTGCAAGTGAACATGCCTCGTTTAGGGAGAGATCAATAGCCATACAGGGAGATATGATTAGAAAGAAGAAGAACATCATATGATGCATTTTACTTATCTGAGGCAGGATTGATGGGGTTCTGCTTGAACAAGAGCCTGAGATCTTCAACAGGTTCACAGGAATAGCTGTCCTCTGGCTTTGGAGTCTCAGTTTCTGTCTCCCCCTCCTGTAGGCCATAGGGTTTTATTCTAGAATTGTGGACCCAGGCAGATAGACCCTTCACATTTACAGCAGTTGAAGTCACTAGAACAACCTGATATGGCCCTGTCCATTTCTCGGACAGCTGGTTTGGACTCCCTTTTTCTTGCCAGGTCTTTACTGATACTTGATCCCCTGGCTTTACCTGGGGATTTTTCAAGTCTTCCTGTGGTTTAGGGAGGACCTGTTCTCCATACCGTTGGAGTTCTTGTTGAAACCTTCCCAGGTCAATTATATGTTTTAAGAGTGTATTGGCATCCTCGTCAAAAAACAAATCAGAAGTTAAGAATGGACCTCCATACATCATTTCATAAGGAATTAACAATAGTGGCCATTTGGGGGATGTCCGTACACTCATGAGGGCTATGGGTAGCCTATGTGTCCACTTATTATGTGTTTCTTGACAAAGCTTAGCCAGAGCCCTTTTAAGAGTCTGGTTGGCTCTCTCTACATTTCCTGAAGCTTGAGGCCTCCAGGATGAGCGGAGCCGGTATTTTATGCCTAAGCATGCGGCTAGGTTCTGGGATATCGTGGCTGTAAATGAGGGCGCCTTGTCACTCTGAAGTGACCGAGGCAGCACACACCTAGGCACTATCTCCTTCAGCTGAGCTTTACAGACTTCTCTAGCTCTCTCTGTCTCAGTAGGGAACGCTTCGATCCATCCTGTGAATGTGTCAATAAAGACTAGCAAATAAGAAAACCCTTGGGTCTTTGGCATGGCTGTAAATTCTACTTGCCAGTCCGCTCCTGGGTATGATCCCCGATGTTGGACAGGTGTAATTAGAGGAGGTCTGGTATTTGGGTTATTTTTTAGACAGGTGTCACCATTTTGTGTGACCTGTTTAACAACCTTAGCTAACTGGAGATGGTAGAGAATAGACTTAAGCAAGATTTCTAGATTATCTCTTCCAAAATGGGTGCTCTTATGTAAGGTGTTAGTAATTTTTTAAACCTGAGAATCAGGGAGTATTATTTGGGCCTGTTCAGGCTGAAACCACCCATGTGACCCAATCTCCCAGCTCTGCTCAGCATATCGGGAATGTCCCCCTGGGGTAAAATCTGGAGTCAGGGTTTCCTTGGGGAAAAGGGGGCAGAGAGCAGTGGCAGAGGTAGCTTCCCCGGCAGCTCGTCCTGCCTCTTGATCAGCTTACCTATTTCCTTGAGCTTCTTTTTCTTGCCCCTTTTGGTGACTCTTGCAGTGGATGACAGCTAATTTTGCAGGAAGTTTGACTGCCTCCAGGAGCCTGAGAATGAGCTCTTTGTGTTCAAAAGGAGATCTTCGGGCACTGAGCATCTCTCTTTCTTTCCAAACTGCTGCATGGGCATGCAGAATGAGGAAAGCATACTTAGAGTCCATATACACACTAATCTTCTTTCCTTCGCCTAACTCAAAAGCTCTTGTCAGGGAAAAAGTTCAGATTTCTGGGCTGAGGTGTCTCGGGTAAGAGACCCACTTTCCTTAGTTTCTTCCAGGCTCGCTACACCATATCCTGCTTTCCTCTCTCCCTTTTCTACAAAACTGCTGCCATATGTGTACCAGTTTTGCTCTGGGTCAGATAAAGGTGTCTCTGATAGGTCCCGGTGAGAAGAGTATAACTCGTCTGTGATTTGTATGCATTGGTGATCCAGAGGGAAAGTGGGGGATCTGGCAGTAAGGTTGCTGGATTGAAAGTCTGGCAGACCCTCAACTTTATTTCTGGAGTGTCAAGGAGGAGGGCTTGGTATTGGGTGATCCTTCCCCCTGTCATCCACCTGTCCCCTTTCGTTTCCAAGACTGCTTTCACCCGGTGAGGCATATAAACAGTGGTGGGCTGACCCAGGGTCAGCTTAGATGTCTCCTTAACCATAAGAGCGGTGGCTGCTACTGCCCGGAGGCAAGTGGGCCACCCTCTGGCCACCTCATCTAGTTATTTTGAGAGATAAGCCACAGGTTGTAATACGGGCCCCATCATCTGCTCTAACACCCCAAGAGCAGTTCCTGTCCTTCCAGAAACATAGAGACTAAAAGGCTTCTCCAGGTTGGGGAGGCCTAAAGCTGGGGCTGTAGTGATGGACTCCTTTAGGGCATTAAATGCCACCTTGCAGGTCTCATGCCAGTCGAGTGGCTCTTCCTCTTTCACCCTTAAATTTTCATATAGGGGTCTGGCCAGATTGCCATAATTAGGAATCCAGATCCTGCAAAACCCGGTCCTTCCTAAAAATCCCCTAAGCTGTTGTTTTGTTTGGGGGTACGGGGTATTTAAGATGAGGGATCTCCCCTCGGGGTCAGGCATTCTTTTTCTCTCCGTAATTATAAATCCAAGGTATTTTACTTGGGTTAAGCTAATCTGAGCCTACTTGGGGGATACTCGATAACCCTTTTCATACAGGAAAGTTAGCGTTTTAAATAGTGTCCATTTGAGAGCTGGTAAAATCTGGCCTAGCTATGAGCAAGTCATCCACATACTGTATTAGACTACTGTTTGTTAAAGTTAATTCCCTTAGTTCTCTCCCCGAGGAAGTCCCGAAGATAAGAGGGCTGTCCCTAAACCCTTGGGGTAGTGGAGTCCAGTCGAGAGTTGTATGGTCTCTCTTGTTTCCAAGTCCCGCCACTCAAAAGCAAAGAGTTTTTGGGATTCAGGATGGAGAGGAATGCAAAAGAAAGCACTTTGAAGGTCCAAGACTGAGAAGTACTTGGCATTTCCTGGGACTTGGGATAGGAGGATATATGGGTTTCAGACTATGGGGTGGATGGGAACCACAGCTTCATTAACAGCTCTTAGATCCTGGACGAATCGGTAAGATCCATCTGGTTTTTGAACGGGCAAGATTGGGGTGTTGCAGGGGGACTCACAGCTGATTCGAGTTCCAGTATCTCGGAATTTGTTAACTAATGGTCTAAGACCCTCAAGAGCGTCTGGTTTTAAGGGATATTGTCTTTTCCAGGGCTAGGGAGCATTTGGTCTCAGAGAAATCTTTACTGGTGGAATATTTATGGCTAAACCAGGGCTGGAGACATCCCACACCTGGGGATTGACATCATCTACACAACGGACAGACTCCTCCTTTTCTACCTCTGACTGTAAATATTCAGACATAGGCAAAGAAAATTATCGACTTCTACCTTCGTGTCCCCAAGTCACTCTGGTTTGGAGGCGAAAGTATTATTCTCACCATGGAAAATTTGGAAGCTGCAAACATGAAAAAGTTAAAGAGTCACGCAGAGGCTAGTCACTCTAAGCTAACCCCAAAGACATTTATTGACTGATTTCTAGCTTCTCTTCTTTAACCTTTTTTATCTACAGTAATCCTGTGTGTTCCTTTTAGTTAGGGATTCATTTTTAGACTATCCTGACTCTTCCACTACGTTGCAGTTTTGGGTCTGATACACTTACAGATGTGCCAAGTGCTTCCTGAACACTATGGAACATATTTTATGTTTAAAATACTTCCATGCTTATGTAGTGAGTCAATGATTTTAAGTTTATTTGTTACACATTTCAATGTAAAAGTCAGTGTGTGAACTAACATATTCACGACTTGGAAAAGTTGGCTTTTTTTTGCTGTGTGTTTGAACTCCTCACCCGACCAAAGGTCATGGAGAGGTCTATTGTTTTTCTAAAATGGTTATAGTGTTGTTTATTTTCTGGTAATTGAATTAGGGTGTGAGTTGCAAAGCCTGTGTTTCTGTTCATTTCATTCCATCTGTTCGGGTTTCTTTCTCTCTCCTGAGTCAGACAGTAATTTCCCATTGGTTGTCCAGTTACCAAGGTTGGTGTCCATGCATCCGTGCTGGTCTCTCCATACATGTCCGGGTGTCCTGTGAAACACTAAGCTTAATTTATTTGGAAATGACCTAGCTGTTCAATACACTGTCATCACTCAGTTGAGCAGAGGGAGAGAAATTCAAGTGACAAAACTCCAGAGAAGCTAGTTTCAGAGCGCCCTGGCGTGGCATGCGTGCAGGGGTTGGGGGGAGGGGGGCGGGGCGCGGAGCGCGGAGATCTCAGGTGTCCTCCCACCCTGGGCCTCTCCAGGCCCGCCGCGGCTCAGTGGCCTCCCCCCGCCCCCATCGCTTTAGCTGCTCAGGGCCAGGTGGTCTCTGCAGCTGCCCGGCATCCGGCCCGAGGCCCCCCCTGCCCACACACTGTCTTCCAGTCTCTCTCTGAACCCTGGACTCTTTCTGCCTCTGTCTCACCTGGCGTGGGTGCGTGCGAGTGCCTGTCCGTGTCCCTGGCTGTCGCTCGCCTGCTCTCCCAGGAAGGTCCTGTGCTGGGCCCGCGGCGTGGGGGCAGGGCGGGCCTCTGTAGGGCGAAAAGACGGGGCTGAGGCGCTCCAGAGGGTTTGCGCAGCCGGCAGGACGGGCGCCTGGGGCCCCGGCTGGGCTGCCCCTAAGCCCCAGGATGCTCCAGGGACCGCGGACCCGGGCCGAAGCCCCGATCTTCCGGAGCCACCTGACCTTGAGCAGCGAACGGGATGGTGGGTGACAGGGGGTGAGGGGGCACCGAGATGTCCTCGCTGCTCTGCCCACCCCCCTCCCCCCACCCCAGATTTCGCAGGCACGCCAGGCCCCGGCCGGCCGTGCCAGACGGGTGCTGGCCTGGGCTCGCGGTGTGCGGAGCGGGGGCGCCCTCCGCTGGCCTCCGAGCTGCAGGCTCTGGCCAGCCGGAGTCCAGTCGCGGGTCGTGCAGCTCAAGTGCAGCGCGCGCCCGCTGGAGAACTGCAGCCCCAGGCCCGACCGGCAGGTCAGACCGCAAGGGAGGCGCAACGCGGGGCTCCTGGGGCACCTGGCAGCCGCCTCGGTCTAAGGCCATACCACCCTGAACGTGCCCTCGCTCCTGTGATCTGGGAAACTGAGCAGGGTCGGGCCTGGTCAGTACTTGGATGGGAGTCCACCTAGTAGTTAGGCGATTTTTTTTGATTTTTCTGAATTCCTACTTCAGAAAGTTAGAATTGGATGACTTCACACAGTAAAACGAATCATATTTTCATACATAAGTTTAAGAATCCAGCAGCTGGTCATTCTTTTTCCTGTCCTAACACAGCTAACTGGAAATCAGTTGTAGTAAGTTCTACTGACTTAAGACCCTCATCCCTAAGGGAAGATATGTAGGAATACCCATAATATATCTAAATAAACATGAAAGATACAATGATGAGAAAGAAAAAAAATTTCTCAGTGACATCTTAGTTGGTATCGGAAACACGATGATTATGAAAGCACAGCCCATAATCAAGTCCAGGCCATGGAAGCCTGTGACTGTCACTGAGTGTTGACTTCCCTTTCAACTGAGGTCGTAAAAAGTGCTTTGTAAAATCCTGAGGTTTGAAGCACTTGTAACCTCCCGAAGAGACTGCAATCAGAAGGGTTTCTAGAATATCGTGACGCTGTGGTGAGCTCAAGCAATATATACTCCAGAGGACGGAAGACAGACATGTTGGGAAGTGGGGATGACTTCTACTGCACTTAGGGAGGAAGGGCATGTACAAGTGGAGAAGCAACACCTCAGTGATGGAATCTTTAAAGACTCCATACATGGAGAAGGAAATGGCAACCCACTCCAGTATTCTTGCCTGGAAAAATCCATGGGCAGAGGAGTCTGGCGGGCTGAAGTCCACGGGATTCCATGACTGATCGTGTGTGCACGAGGGTGGAGGGAGACGGGTTGGTAGCAAGAAACTTGTAGAAGTAAAAAATAAGAAAAAATATAAAATAAAGACTTGATAAATATGACAACGACTGGTAGGAATAAACCTTCAGAAGTGCCTTCTCAGACCTCCCGTCAGAAGCACAAGCGTAATAAAGACACTGAGTTTTCACGGTCTCACACAAAATTAGACTGGCTTATGACAATGGGCAGAGAGGCTCCTCTAGGACATCGGGGCTGGGCTTTACTGGAGGATGCACATCGATTGATTGCATGGCTGTGTGTTATGGAAATATGTCTTACTGGCAGGGCGAAGGCATCTTCTTGAAGAACACAACAAATAACACCACAAATTAACGGAACATGGTACAATGACTATCGCTGATTTCGTGATGGCTACTGCTTGGCAGAGCTGGGATTGCCTCTGCCATTTAGTACCTCAGTGGCCAGCTGTGATAATAGCCATTACTTTCTCACTTAGAAACTTGCCATGTGCACTAGAGCAAGAACAGTGAAAGCTCCCCAGAGAAGCAAGTCAGGCAGACATGCTTCTGTTTTCTCACAGAAGCTGCTTATGACCGGCCCTGCTCACAGACAGATTGCTAATTACAAATCAATAGACAGTTATGCAGATATTCTTTAGCAACTGAGCCACCAGGGAAGTCCTACTAGCTCAGTTGCTAAAGAATCTGCCTGCAACGCAGGAGACCCCGCTTTGAGTCCTGGGTCGGGAAGATCCCCTGGGGAAGGGATAGGCTACCCACTCCTAGTATTCTGGCCTAGAGAATTCCGTGGACTGTGTAGTCCTTGGGGCCGCAAAGAGTCAGGCACGAACTGAGCCACTTTCACCTGCACATGCGGATATCACTTAAAAAAAAAAAATGTGGTAACAGATCTAGAACCTCTGTCAAGCTCATGAGCGAGTAGTATAAATGTACAGAATCAGCTTTGTCCTGCATAGTTACTACCATCCTGTATTTGCTTTGAGAGGAGTTGAGCTACTCTTGGTACAGAGGAATGATTCTTTACCAACTGAGCCACAATGGAAGCTCACTAATACTGGAGTGGGTAGCCTATCTCTTCTCCAGCGGATCTTCCTGACCCAGGAATTGAACCAGGGTCTCCTGCCTGAGTAACACATATTGGGTAAAAATCGGTGAGGGAGCAGAACTAGGGACATTGATTGGTAAAATCAGTTTTCCTTGTCTAGATGGCTAGCGGAGGCGAAAGAAATGTTGGTGTGGATTTAAAAAATTCTTCTGATACTATACAAAAAATGTACTAGTTCTCTGCAGAAGTCTTTAATGAAGCACAGATATTTTCATTAGATTGCTTTGGTCATATCCGTCTTATCCACATTTATTTTTTAAAATCACATAGAGTGGCTTCAATCACTTGAAGAAACGACAAAAGGTTTCTTTGGTCTCCATTCTATACTGGATCGAGAGAAGGCAGTTGATCAGCATGATGCAGGAGCTCAAGATGTTTTTGGGAAAAACTTGACTAGTCTGTTTAATGATATGGAAGAATGAATTAAGGATGGCAGCACGAAACAGAAGGCCATGCTAGAAGTACACAAGACCTTGTTTGGTAAGTCCAAACATGACTTTTTCTTTCAATTGAAGGATAGTTGCTTTACAGAATTTTGTTGCCAAACATCAACGTGAATGAGCCACAGGTGTAAATATGTCTCCTCCCTCCTGAACCTCTCTCCCATCTCCTCCTCCCCGTTCCACACCTCTAGCTTGTTGCAGAGCCCCTGTTTGAGTCCCCTGAGTCATACAGCAAATTGCATTGGCATCTCTTTTAACGTATGGTACTATGTTTCCATGTTCCTCTGCATTCATCTCAACCTCTCCTTCCTCCCCCCCTGCCCGTGTCCATAAGTCTGTTCTCTACATCTGTGACTCCTTGGCTGCCCTGCAAATAATTTCATCAGTACAACCATTAGTTCAAGCATTTCTTCCCCCCCCCCCCAAGCATTTCTTATTTCTTATTCCACTCTTACTGGCTTTAATGTGAGACTGATCTCGAAACTGATATGAAAGTATTATTCTCAGCATGGAAAATTTGGAAGATGCAAACATGAAAAATTTAAAAAGTAACGCAGAGGCTAGTCACTCTAGGCTAACCCCTAAAACATTTATTGACTGATTTCTAGTTTCTCTTCTTTAACCTTTTTGATTTACGTAATCCTGTGTATTCCGTTTAGTTAGGGATTCATTTTTAGACTATCCTGACTCTTCCATTAAGTTCCAGTTTGGGGTCTGATACACTTACAGATGTGCCAAGTGCTTCCTGAATACTATAGAACATATTTTATGTTTAAAATACTTCCATGCGTATGTAGTGAGTCAATGATTTTAAGTTTATTTGTTACACATTTCATTGTAAAATCAATGTGTGAACTAAGATATTCTCGATTTGGAAAAGGTGGCTTTATTTGTTGTGTGTAAGAATTCCTCACCGGACCAAAGGTCATGGAGAAGTCTATTGTTTCTCTAAAATGGTTATAGTGTTGTTCTTTTTTTCGGTAATTGAATTGGGGTGTGAGTTGGAAAGTTTGTGTTTCTGTTCATTTTTTCCAGCTGTTCGGCTTTCTTTCTCTCTCCTGAGTCAGAGAGTAATTTCCCATTGGTTGTCCAGTTACCAAGGTTGGTGTCCATGCATCTGTGCTGGTCTCTGCATTCATGTCAGGGTGTCCTGTGAAACACTAAGCTTAATTTATTTGGAAATGACCTAGCTGTGCAAAATACTGTCATCACTCAGTTGAGCACAAGGATAGAAATTCAGGTGATCAAACTCCGGAGAAACTTTTGTCGGAGTGGGGCGTGCGTTCATGGGGTTGGGGTCGGAGGGGCGCGGACCGCGGATATCTCAGGTGCCCTCCCAACCTGGGCCTCTCCAGGCCTGCCTCTGCTCGGCAGCCTCCCCCCGCCCCCATCGCGTTTGCTGCTCAGGGCCGGGTGGTCTCTGCAGCTGCCCGGCATTATGCCCGAGGCCCCCCCTGCCCACTCGCTGTCTTCCCGTGTCTCTCTGAACCCTCGTCTCTTTCTGCCTCTGTCTCACCTGGCGTGGGTGCGTGCGAGTGCCTGTCCGTGTGCCTGGCTGTCGCTCGTCCGCTCTCTCAGGAAGGTCCTGTGCTGGGCCCGTGGCGTGGGGGCAGGGCGGGCCTCAGTTTGGGGACAGGGTGGGGCTGAGGCACTCCAGGGGGTTTGCACAGCCGGCAGGATGGGCGCCTGGGGCCCCGGCTGGGCTGCCCCTAAGCCCGCAGGAGGCTCCGGGGACCGCGGCCCCGGGCCGACGCCCCGCTCGTCCGGAGCCACGTGACCCTGAGCAGCGAACGGGATGGTGGGGGGCGGGGGGTGGGGGGGCACCGAGATGTCCTCCCCGCTCAAGCCACCCCCCTCCCGAACGCCCGCCAGAGCTCCCGCAGCCTCGCCAGGCCGCTTGGGGTCCGGGAAGCGCCCCGGGCCGGGCTAGGCGGGTGCTGGCCGGGGGTGGCATCGGCTGGTCTCCCAGCTGCAAGGCCTGTCCCGGTTTTTCCCATCAATTTCAACAGTGACGGTCACCCAACATTGTGAGTCGTCTAGATTTCTCACTGAAACCCTTGTTAGTTAGTGGCTTTTTAGAGAGATAGGGAAGGTCACTTGGGGGATGTTAGTCATGAGAGAAAATAAGGGCTCAGGTGGGATTGCAGATGTCATCCAGGGGGTAAATAGAGACAGTTGTTGCTGGTACCAAGACATGAAGTTTTTTTTCCCCCTTTCCACAAAAGGCCATATTACGACCACGTGGGGGCGCTGAGTAACAGCCCATAGCTCGGCTGGAAGGGTGGGCCTTTGATAGTGATACCCTGGGATGGGTTGGACATACCCCCAACCTTTGTCATTAATGCAGATGCAGCCCGGGCTGCTTAGGTTGAGTTGAGAAGCAGTGTGGTTTGCAAGTGAACATGCCTCGTTTAGGGAGAGATCAATAGCCATACAGGGAGATATGATTAGAAAGAGGAAGAACATCATATGATGCATTTTACTTATCTGAGGCAGGATTGATGGGGTTCTGCTTGAACAAGAGCCTGAGATCTTCAACAGGTTCACAGGAATAGCTGTCCTCTGGCTTTGGAGTCTCAGTTTCTGTCTCCCACTCCTGTAGGCCATAGGGTTTTATTCTAGAATTGTGGACCCAGGCAGATAGACCCTTCAATTATACAGCAGTTGAAGTCACTAGAACAACCTGATATGGCCCTGTCCATTTCTCGGACAGCTGGTTTGGACTCTCTTTTTCTTGCCAGGTCTTTACTGATACTTGATCCCCTGGCTTTACCTGGGGATTTTTCAAGTCTTCCTGTGGTTTGTTCTCCATACCATTGGAGTTCTTGCGGAAACCTTCCCAGGTCAATTATATGTTTTAAGAGTGTATTGGCATCCTCGTCAAGAAACAAATTAGAAGTTAAGAATGGTCGTCCATACATCATTTCATAAGGACTTAACAATAGTGGCCGTTTGGGGGATGTCCGTAGCCTCATGAGGGCTATGGGCAGCATATGTTTCCACTTTTTATGTCTTTCTTGACATAGCTTAGCCAGAGCCCTTTTTAGAGTCTGGTTGGCTCTCTCTACCTTTCCTGAAGCTTGAGGCCTCCAGGATGAGCGGAGCTGGTATTTTATGCCTAAGCATGCGGCTAGGTTCTGGGGTATCGTGGCTGTAAGTGAGGGCACGTTGTCACTCTGAAGTGACCGATGCAGCCCAAACCTAGGCACTATCTCCTTCAGCAGAGCTTTACAGATTTCTGTAGCTCTCTCAGTCTCAGTAGGGAACGCGTCGATCCATCCTGTGAATGTGTCAATAAAGACTAGCAAGTAAGAAAACCCTTGGGTCTTGGGCATGGCTGTAAATTCTACTTGCCAGTCCGCTCCTCGGTATGATCCCTGATGTTGGACAGGTGTAACTAGAGGAGGTCTGGTTTTTGGGTTATTTTTTAGACAGGTGTCACAATTTTGTGTGACCTGTTTAACAACCTTAGCTAACTGGGGATGGGAGAGAATAGGCTTAAGCAAGATTTCTAGATTATCTTTTCCAAAATGGGCGCTCTTATGTAAGGAGTTAGTAATGTTTTAAACCTGAGAATCAGGGAGTATTATTAGAGCCTGATCAGGCTGAAACCACCCATGTGACCCAATCTCCCAGCCCCGCTCAGCATATCGGGAATGTCCCCTTGGGGTAAAATCTGGAGTCAGGGTTTCCTTGGGGAAAAGGGGGCAGATAGCAGTGGCAGAGGTAGCTTCCCCGGCAGCTCGTCCTGCCTCTTGATCAGCTTTCCTATTTCCCTGAGCCTCTTTTTCTTGCCCCTTTTGGTGACTCTTGCAGTGGATGACAGCTAATTTTGCAGGAAGTTTGACTGCCTCCAGGAGCCTGAGAATGAGCTCTTTGTGTTTAATAGCAGAGCTTCGGGCACTGAGCATCCCTCTTTCTTTCCAAATTGCTGCACGGGCATGCAGAATGAGGAAAGCATACTTAGAGTCCATACACACATTAATCCTCTTTCCTTCTCCTAACTCCAAAGCTCTTGTCAGGGCAAAAATTTCAGCTTTCTGGGCTGAGGTGTCTGGGGGAAGAGACCCACTTTCCTTAGTTTCTTCCAGGCTCGATATAGCATATCCTGCTTTCCTCTCTCCCTTTTGTACAAAACTGCTGCCATCTGTGTGCCAGTTTTCCTCTGGGTCAGATAAAGGTGTCTCTGATAGGTCCCGGCGAGAAGAGTATAACTCGTCTGTGATTTGTATGCATTGGTGATCCAGAGGGGAGGTAGGGGGATCTGGCAGTAAGGTTGCTGGATTTAAAGTCTGGCAGACCCTCAACTTTATTTCTGGAGTGTCAAGGAGGAGGGCTAGGTATTGGGTGATCCTTCCCCCTGTCATCCACCTGTCCCCTTTCGTTTCCAAGACTGCTTGCACCCGGTGAGGCGTATACACTGTGGTGGGCTGACCCAGGGTCAGCTTAGATGCCTCCTTAACCATAAGAGCGGTGGTTGCTACTGCCCGGAGGCAAGTGGGCCACCCTCTGGCCACCTCATCTACTTATTTTGAGAGATAAGCCACAGGTTGTAATACGGGCCCCATCATCTGCCCTAACACCCCAAGAGCAGTTTCTGTCCTTCCAGAAACATAGAGTCTAAGAGGCTTCTCCAGGTTGGGGAGGCCTAAAGCTGGGGCTGTAGTGATGGACTCTTTTAGTTCATTAAAGACCACCTTGCAGGTCTCATGCCAGTCGAGTGGCTCTTCCTCTTTCCCCCTTAAATTTTCATATAGGGGTCTGGCCAGATTGCCATAATTAGGAATCCATATCCTGCAAAACCCGGTCCTTACTAAAAATCCCTTAAGCTGTTGTTTTGTTTGGGGGTACGGGATATTTAAGATGAGGGATCTCCCCTCGGGGTCAGGAATTCTTTTCCTCTCCGTAATTATAAATCCAAGGTATTTTACTTGCGTTAAGCTAATCTGAGCCTACTTGGGGGATACTCGATAACCCTTTTCATACAGGAAAGTTAGCGTTTTAAATAGTGTCCATTTGAGAGCTGGTAAAATCTGGCCTAGCTATGAGCAAGTCATCCACATACTGTATTAGACTACTGTTTGTTAAAGTTAATTCCCTTAGTTCTCTCCCCGAGGAAGTCCCGAAGATATGAGGGCTGTCCCTAAACCCTTGGGGTAGTGGAGTCCAGTCGAGAGTTGTATGGTCTCTCTTGTTTCCAAGTCCCGCCACTCAAAAGCAAAGAGTTTTTGGGATTCAGGATGGAGAGGAATGCAAAAGAAAGCACCTTGAAGGTCCAAGACTGAGAAGTACTTGGCATTTCCTGGGACTTGGGATAGGAGGTTATATGGGTTTGTGACGATGGGGTGGATGGGAACCACAGCTTCATTAACAGCTCTTAGATCCTGGACGAATCGGTAAGATCCATCTGGTTTTTGAACGGGCAAGATTGGGGTGTTGCAGGGGGACTCACAGCTGATTTGAGTTCCAGTATCTCGGTATTTGTTATCTAATTGTCTAAGACCCTCAAGATCGTCTGGTTTTAAGGGATATTGTCTTTTCCAGGGCTAGGGAGCATTTGGTCTCAGAGCAATCTTTACTGGTGGAATATTTATGGCTAAACCAGGGCTGGAGACATCCCACACCTGGGGATTGACATCATCTACACAACGGACAGACTCCTCCTTTTCTACCTCTGACTGTAAATATTCAGACATAGGCAAAGAAAATTATCGACTTCTACCTTTGTGTCCCCAAGTCACTCTGGTTTGGAGGCGAAAGTATTATTCTCACTATGGAAAATTTGGAAGCTGCAAACATGAAAAATTTAAAGAGTCACGCAGAGGCTAGTCACTCTAAGCTAACCCCTAAGACATTTATTGACTGATTTCTAGCTTCTCTTCTTTAACCTTTTTTATCTACAGTAATCCTGTGTGTTCCTTTTAGTTAGGGATTCATTTTTAGACTATCCTGACTCTTCCACTACGTTGCAGTTTTGGGTCTGATACACTTACAGATGTGCCAAGTGCTTCCTGAATATTATAGAACATATTTTATGTTTATAATACTTCCATGTTTATGTAGTGAGTCAATGATTTTAAGTTTATTTGTTACACATTTCAATGTAAAAGTCAATGTGTGAACTAACATATTCACGACTTGGAAAAGTTGGCTTTTTTTTGCTGTGTGTTTGAACTCCTCACCCGACCAAAGGTCATGGAGAGGTCTATTGTTTTTCTAAAATGGTTATAGTGTTGTTTATTTTCTGGTAATTGAATTAGGGTGTGAGTTGCAAAGCTTGTGTTTCTGTTCATTTCATTCCATCTGTTCGGGTTTCTTTCTCTCTCCTGAGTCAGACAGTAATTTCCCATTGGTTGTCCAGTTACCAAGGTTGGTGTCCATGCATCCGTACTGGTCTCTCCATACATGTCCGGGTGTCCTGTGAAACACTAAGCTTAATTTATTTGGAAATGACCTAGCTGTTCAATACACTGTCATCACTCATTTGAGCAGAGGGAGAGAAATTCAAGTGACAAAACTCCAGAGAAGCTAGTGTCAGAGCGCCCCGGCGTGGCATGCGTGGAGGGGGTTGGGGGGACGGGGCGGTGCGCGGAGCGTGGAGGTCTCAGGTGTCCTCCCACCCTGGGCCTCTCCAGTTCCGCCGCTGCTGAGTGGCCTCCCCCCGCCCCCATCGCTTTGGCTGCTCAGGGCCGGGTGGTCTCTGCAGCTGCCCTGCATCCTGCCCGAGGCTCCCCCTGCCCACACGCTGTCTTCCAGTCTCTCTCTGAAACTTCGACTCTTTCTGCGTCTGTCTCACCTGACGTGGGTGCGTGCGAGTGCCTGTCCGTGTCCCTGGCTGTCGCTCGTCTGCTCTCCCAGGAAGGTCCTGTGCTGGGCCCGAGGCGTGGGGGCAGGGCGGGCCTCGGTAGGGCGAAAAGACGGGGCTGAGGCGCTCCAGGGGGCTTGCGCAGCCGGCAGGATGGGCGCCTGGGGCCCCGGCTGGGCTGCCCCTAAGCTCCAGGAGGCTCCGGGGACCGCGGACCCGGTTCGAAGCCCCGCTCGTCCTGAGCCACCTGACCCTGAGCAGCGAACGGGATGGTGGGTGACAGGGGGTGAGGGGGCACCGAGATGTCCTCGCTGCTCTGCCCACCCCACCTCCCCCCACACCAGGTTCCGCAGGCAAGCCAGGCCCCGGCCGGCCGTGCCAGACGGGTGCTGGCCTGGGCTCGCGGTGTGCGGAGCGGGGACGCCCTCCGCTGGCCGCCGAGCTGCAGGCTCTGGCCGGCCGGAGTCCAGTCGCGGCTCGTGCGGCTCAAGTGCAGCGCGCGCCCGCTGGAGAACTGCAGCCCCAGGCCCGACCGGCAGGTCAGACCGCAAGGGAGGCGCAACGCGGGGCTCCTGGGGCGCCTGGCAGCCGCCTCGGTCTAAGGCCATACCACCCTGAACGTGCCCTCTCTCCTGTGATCTGGGAAACTGAGCAGGGTCGGGCCTGGTCAGTACTTGGATGGGAGACCGCCTAGTAGTTAGGCGATTTTTTTTGATTTTTCTGAATGCCTACTTCAGAAAGTTAGAATCGGACGACTTCACACAGTAAAATGAATCATATTTTCATACATAATCTTAAGAATCCAGCAGCTGGTCATTCTTTTTCCTGTCCTAACACAGCTAACTGGAAATCAGTTGTAGTAAGTTCTACTGACTTCAGACCCTCATCCCTAAGGGAAGATATATAGGAAAACCCATAATATATCTAAATAAACATGAAAGATACAATGATGAGAAAGAAAAAAATTTCTCAGTGACATCTTATTTGGTATCGGACACACGATGATTATGAAAGCACAGCCCATAATCAAGTCCAGGCCATGGAAGCCTGTGACTGTCACTGAGTGTTGACTTCCCTTTCAGCTGAGGTCGTAAAAAGTGCTTTGTAAAATTCTGAGGTTTGAAGCACTTGTAACCTCCCAAAGAGACTGCAATCAGAAGGGTTTCTAGAGTATCGTGACGCTGTGGTGAGCTCAAGCAATATATATTCCAGAGGACGGAAGACAGACATGTTGGGAAGTGGGGATGACTTCTACTGCACTTAGGGAGGAAGGGCATGTACAAGTGGAGAAGCAACACCTCAGTGATGGAATCTTTAAAGACTCCATACATGGAGAAGGAAATGGCAACCCACTCCAGTATTCTTGCCTGGAAAAATCCATGTGCAGAGGAGTCTGGCGGGCTGAAGTCCATGGGATTCCATGACTGACCGTGTGTGCACGAGGGTGGAGGGAGACGGGTTCGTAGCAAGAAACTGGTAGAAGTAAAAAATAAGAAAAAATATAAAATAAAGACTCGATAAATATGACAACGACTGGTAGGAATAAACCTTCAGAAGTGCCTTCTCAGACCTCCCGTCAGAAGCACAAGCGTAAAAAGACACTGAGTTTTCACGGTCTCACACAAAATTAGACTGGCTTATGACAATGGGCAGAGAGGCTCCTCTAAGACATCGTGGCTGGGCTTTACTGGAGGATGCACATCGATTGATTGCATGGCTGTGTGTTATGGAAATATGTCTTACTCGCAGGGCGAAGGCATCTTCTTGAAGAACACAGCAAAAAACACCACAAATTCATGGAACTTGGCTACAATGACAATAGCTGATTTCGTGGTGGCTACTGCTTGGCAGAGCTGGGATTGCCTCTGCCATTAAGTACCTCAGTGGCCAGCTGTGATAATAGCCATTACTTTCTCACTTAGAAACTTGCCATGTGCACTAGCGCAAGAACAGTGAAAGCTCCCCAGAGAAGCAAGTCAGGCAGACATGCTTCTGTTTTCTCACAGAAGCTGCTTATGACCGGCCCTGCTCACAGACAGATTGCTAATTACAAATCGATAGACAGTTATGCAGATATTCTTTAGCAACTGAGCCACCAGGGAAGCCCTACTAGCTCAGTTGCTCAAGAATCTGCCTGCAACGCAGGAGACCCCGCTTTGAGTCCTGGGTCGGGAAGATCCACTGGAGAAGGGATAGGCTACCCACTCCAGTATTCTGGCCTAGAGAATTCCATGGACTGTGTAGTCCTTGGGGCCGCAAAGAGTCAGGCACGAACTGAGCCACTTTCACCTGCACATGCGGATATCACTTAAAAAAAAAGATGTGGTAACAGATCTAGAACCTCTGTCAAGCTCATGAGCGAGTAGTATAAATGTACAGAATCAGCTTTGTCCTGCATAGTTACTACTGTCCTGTATTTGCTTTTAGAGGAGTTGAGCTACTCTTGGTACAGAGGAATGATTCTTTACCAACTGAGCCACAAGGGAAGCCCACTAATACTGGAGTGGGTAGCCAATCCCTTCTCCAGCGGATCTTCCTGACCCAGGAATTGAACCAGGGTCTCCTGCCTGAGTAACACATATTGGGTAAAAATCGGTGAGGGAGCAGAACTAGGTACATTGATGGGTAAAATCAGTTTTCCTTGTCTAGATTGCTAGCGGAGGCGAAAGAAATTTTGGTGTGGATTTAAAAAATTCTTCTGATACTATACAAAAAATTTACCAGTTCTCTGCAGAAGTCTTTAATGAAGCACAGATATTGTCATTAGATTGCTTTGGTCATATCCATCTTATCCACATTTATTTTTTAAAATCACATAGAGTGGCTTCAATCACTTGAAGAAACGACAAAAGGTTTCTTTGGTCTCCATTCTATACTGGATCGAGAGAAGGCAGTTGATCAGCATGATGCAGGAGCTCAAGATGTTTTTGGGAAAAACTTGACTAGTCTGTTTAATGATATGGAAGAATGAATTAAGGATGGCAGCACGAAACAGAAGGCCATGCTAGAAGTACACAAGACCTTGTTTGGTAAGTCCAAACATGACTTTTTCTTTCAATTGAAGGATAGTTGCTTTACAGAATTTTGTTGCCAAACATCAACGTGAATGAGCCACAGGTTTACATAGGTCTCCTCCCTCCTGAACCACTCTCCCGTCTCCTCCTCCCCATTCCACCCCTTTAGCTTGTTGCAGAGCCCCTGTTTGAGTCCCCTGAGTCATACAGCAAATTGCATTGGCATCTCTTTTAACGTATGGTACTATGTTTCCATGTTCCTCTGCATTCATCTCACCCTCTCCTTCCTCCCCCCTGCCCGTGTCCATAAGTCTGTTCTCTATATCTGTGACTCCTTGGCTGCCCTGCAAATAATTTCATCAGTACCACCTTTAGTTCAAGCATTTCTTCCCCCCCCCCAAGCATTTCTTATTTCTTATTCCACTCTTACTGTCTTTAGTGTGAGACTGATCTCGAAACTGATATGAAATTATTATTCTCAGCTTGGAAAATTGGGAAGATGCAAATATGAAAAATTTAAAAAGTAACGCAGAGGCTAGTCACTCTAGGCTAACCCCTAAAACATTTATTGACTGATTTCTAGTTTCTCTTCTTTAACCTTTTTGATCTACGTAATCCTGTGTATTCCTTTTAGTTAGGGATTCATTTTTAGACTATCCTGACTCTTCCATTAAGTTCCAGTTTGGGGTCTGATACACTTACATATGTGCCAAGTGCTTCCTGAATACTATAGAACATATTTTATGTTTAAAATACTTCCATGCGTATGTAGTGAGTCAATGATTTTAAGTTTATTTGTTACACATTTCAATGTAAAATCAATGTGTGAACTAACATATTCTCGATTTGGAAAAGGTGGCTTTTTTTGTTGTGTGTAAGAATTCCTCACCGGACCAAAGGTCATGGAGAGGTCTATTGTTTTTCTAAAATGGTTATAGTGTTGTTGTTTTTTTTGGTAATTGAATTGGGGTGTGAGTTGCAAAGTTTGTGTTTCTGTTCAATTTTTCCATCTGTTCGGCTTTCTTTCTCTCTCCTGAGTCAGACAGTAATTTTCCATTGGTTGTCCAGTTACCAAGGTTGGTGTCCATGCATCCGTGCTGGTCTCTCCATACATGTCCGGGTGTCCTGTGAAACACTAAGCTTAATTTATTTGGAAATGACCTAGCTGTGCAATATACTGTCATCACTCAGTTGAGCACAAGGATAGAAATTCAGATGATCAAACTCCGGAGAAGCTTTCGTCGGAGAGGGGCGTGCGTTCAGGGGGTTGGGTTGGGAGGGGCGCGGACCGCGGATATCTCAGGTGCCCTCACAACCTGGGCGTCTGCAGGCCTGCCTCTGCTCGGCAGCCTCCCCCCGCCCCCATCGCGTTTGCTGCTCAGGGCCGGGTGGTCTCTGAAGCTGCCCGGCATCCTGCCCGAAGCCCCCCCTGCCCACACGCTGTCTTCCGGTATCTCTCTGAACCCACATCTCTTTCTGCCTCTGTCTCACCTGACGTGGGTGCGTGCGAGTGCCTGTCCGTGTGCCTGGCTGTCGCTCGTCCGCTCTCTCAGGAAGGTCCTGTGCTGGGCCTGTGGCGTGGGGTCAGGGCCGGCCTCGGTTTGAGGACAGGGCGGGGCTGAGGCACTCCAGGGGGTGTGCACAGCCGGCAGGATGGCCGCCTGGGGCCCCGGCTGGGCTGCCCCTAAGCCCGCAGGAGGCTCCGGGGACCGCGGCCCCGGGCCGACGCCCCGCTTGTCCGGAGCCACGTGACCCTGAGCAGCGAACGGGATGGTGGGGGGCGGGGGGTGTGGGGGCACCGAGACGCTCAAGCTACCCCCCTCCCCAACCCCCGCCAGAGCTCCCGCAGCCTCGCCAGGCCGCTCGGGGTCCGGGAAGCGCCCCGGGCCGGGCCAGGCCACTGCTGGCTGGGGGTGGCGTCGGCTGGTCTCCCAGCTGCAGGGCCTGTCCCGGTTTTTCCCATCCGTTTGAACAGTGACGGTCACCCCACATTGTGAGTCGTCTAGATTTCTCACTGACACCCCTGTTAGGGAGTGGCTTTTTAGAGAGATACGGAAGGTCACTTGGGGGATGTTAGTCATGAGAGAAAATAAGGGCTCAGTTGGGATTGCAGATGTCATCCAGGGGGTAAATAGAGACAGTTGTTGCTGGTAACAAGACATGAAGTTTTTTTTCCCCCTTTCCCCAAAAGGCCATATTACGACCACATGGGGGCGCTGAGTAACAGCCCATAGCTCGGCTGGAAGGGTGGGCCTTTGATAGTGATACCCTGGGATGGGTTGGACATACCCCCAACCTTTGTCATTAATGCAGATGCAGCCCGGGCTGCTTAGGTTCAGTTGAGAAGCAGTGTGGTTTGCAAGTGAACATGCCTCGTTTAGGGAGAGATCAATAGGCATACAGGGAGATATGATTAGAAAGAGGAAGAACATCATATGATGCATTTTACTTATCTGAGGCAGGATTGATGGGGTTCTGCTTGAACAAGAGCCTGAGATCTTCAACAGGTTCACAGGAATAGCTGTCCTCTGGCTTTGGAGTCTCAGTTTCTGTCTCCCCCTCCTGTAGGCCATAGGGTTTTATTCTAGAATTGTGGACCCAGGCAGATAGACCCTTCACTTTTACAGCAGTTGAAGTCACTAGAACAACCTGATATGGCCCTGTCCATTTCTCGGACAGCTGGTTAGGACTCCCTTTTTCTTGCCAGGTCTTTACTGATACTTGATCCCCTGGCTTTACCTGGGGATTTTTCAAGTCTTCCTGTGGTTTGTTCTCCATACCGTTGGAGTTCTTGCTGAAACCTTCCCAGGTCAATTATATGTTTTAAGAGTGTATTGGCATCCTCGTCAAGAAACAAATCAGAAGTTAAGAATGGTCGTCCATACATCATTTCATAAGGACTTATCAATAGTGGCCTTTTGGGGGATGTTCGTAGTCTCATGAGGGCTATGGGCAGCATATGTGTCCACTTATTATGTGTTTCTGACATAGCTTAGCCAGAGCACTTTTAAGAGTCTGGTTGGCTCTCTCTACCTTTCCTGAAGCTTGAGTCCTCCAGGATGAGCGGAGCTGGTATTTTATGCCTAAGCATGCGGCTAGGTTCTGGGATATCGTGGCTGTAAGTGAGGGCCCGTTGTCACTCTGAAGTGACCGAGGCAGCCCAAACCTAGGCACTATCTCCTTCAGCAGAGCTTTACAGACTTCTGTAGCTCTCTCAGTCTCAGTAGGGAACGCTTCGATCCATCCTGTGAATGTGTCAATAAAGACTAGCAAGTAAGAAAACCCTTGTGTCTTGGGCATGGCTGTAAATTCTACTTGCCAGTCCACTCCTGGGTATGATCCCCGATGATGGACAGGTGTAATTAGAGGAGGTCTGGTTTTTGGGTTATTTTTTAGACAGGTGTCACAATTTGTGTGACCTGTTTAACAACCTTAGCTAACTGTGGATGGGAGAGAATAGGCTTAAGCAAGATTTCTAGATTATCTTTTCCAAAAAGGGCGCTCTTATGTAAGGAGTTAGTAATGTTTTAAACCTGAGAATCAGGGAGTATTATTTGGGCCTGATCAGGCTGAAACCACCCATGTGACCCAATCTCCCAGCCCCGCTCAGCATATCGGGAATGTCCCCCTGGGGTAAAATCTGGAGTCAGGGTTTCCTTGGGGAAAAGGGGGCAGATAGCAGTGGCAGAGGTAGCTTCCCCGGCAGCTCGTCCTGCCTCTTGATCAGCTTTCCTATTTCCCTGAGCCTCTTTTTCTTGCCCCTTTTGGTGACTCTTGCAGTGGATGACAGCTAATTTTGCAGGAAGTTTGACTGCCTCCAGGAGCCTGAGAATGAGCTCTTTGTGTTTAATAGCAGAGCTTCGGGCACTGAGCATCCCTCTTTCTTTCCAAATTGCTGCACGGGCATGCAGAATGAGGAAAGCATACTTAGAGTCCATACACACATTAATCCTCTTTCCTTCTCCTAACTCCAAAGCTCTTGTCAGGGCAAAAAGTTCAGCTTTCTGGGCTGAGGTGTCTGGGGGAAGAGACCCACTTTCCTTAGTTTCTTCCAGGCTCGCTACAGCATATCCTGCTTTCCTCTCTCCCTTTTCTACAAAACTGCTGCCATCTGTGTGCCAGTTTTCCTCTGGGTCAGATAAAGCTTCCTCTGAGAGGTCCCGGCGAGAAGAGTATAACTTGTCTGTGATTTGTATGCATTGGTGATCCAGAGAGGAGGTAGGGGGATCTGGCAGTAAGGTTGCTGGATTTAAAGTCTGGCAGACCCTCAACTTTATTTCTGGAGTGTCAAGGAGGAGGGCTTGGTATTGGGTGATCCTTCCCCCTGTCATCCACCTGTCCCCTTTCGTTTCCAAGACTGCTTGCACACGGTGAGGCCTATACACTGTGGTGGGCTGACCCAGGGTCAGCTTAGATGCCTCCTTAACCATAAGAGCAGTGGTTGCTACTGTCCGGAGGCAAGTGGGCCACCCTCTGGCCACCTCATCTAGTTATTTTGAGAGATAAGCCACAGGTTGTAATACGGGCCCCATCATCTGCTCTAACACCCCAAGAGCAGTTCCTGTCCTTCCAGAAACATAGAGTCTAAAAGGCTTCTCCAGGTTGGGGAGGCCTAAACGTGGGGCTGTAGTGATGGACTCTTTTAGGGCATTAAAGGCCACCTTGCAGGTCTCATGCCAGTCGAGTGGCTCTTCCTCTTTCCCCCTTAAATTTTCATATAGTGGTCTGGCCAGATTGCCATAATTAGGAATCCAGATCCTGCAAAACCCGGTCCTTCTTAAAAATCCCCTAAGCTGTTGTTTTGTTTGGGGGTACGGGGTATTTATGATGAGGGATCTCCCCTCGGGGTCAGGCATTCTTTTTCTCTCCGTAATTATAAATCCAAGGTATTTTACTTGGGTTAAGCTAATCTGAGCCTACTTGGGGGATACTCGGTAACCCTTTTCACACAGGAAAGTAAGCGTTTTAAATAGTGTCCATTTGAGAGCTGGTAAAATCTGGCCTAGCTATGAGCAAGTCATCCACATACTGTATTAGACTACTGTTTGTTAAAGTTAATTCCCTTAGTTCTCTCCCCGAGGAAGTCCCGAAGATATGAGGGCTGTCCCTAAACCCTTGGGGTACCGAGTCCTGTTGAGAGTTGTATGGTCTCTCTTGTTTCCAAGTCCCGCCACTCAAAAGCAAAGAGTTTTTGGAATTCAGGATGGAGAGGAATGCAAAAGAAAGCACCTTGAAGATCCAAGACTGAGAAGTACTTGGCATTTCCTGGGACTTGGGATAGGAGGGTATATGGGTTTGGGACTATGGGGTGGTTGGGAACCACAGCTTCATTAACAGCTCTTAGATCCTGGACGAATCGGTAAGATCCATCTGGTTTTTGAACGGGCAAGATTGGGGTGTTGCAGGGGTCTCACAGCTGATTCGAGTTCCAGTATCTCGGTATTTGTTAACTAATGGTCTAAGACCCTCAAGAGCTACTGGTTTTAAGGGATATTGTCTTTTCCACGGCTAGGGAGCATTTGGTCTCAGAGAAATCTTTACTGGTGGAACATTTATGGCTAAACCAGGGCTGGAGACATCCCACACCTGGGGATTGACATCATCTACACAACGGACAGACTCCTCCTTTTCTACCTCTGACTGTAAATATTCAGACATAGGCAAAGAAAATTATCGACTTCTACCTTTGTGTCCCCAAGTCACTCTGGTTTGGAGGCGAAAGTATTATCCTCACCATGGAAAATTTGGAAGCTGTTAACATGAAAAATTTAAAGAGTCACGCAGATGCTAGTCACTCTAAGCTAACCCCTAAGACATTTATTGACTGATTTCTAGCTTCTCTTCTTTCACCTTTTTTATCTACAGTAATCCTGTGTTTTCCTTTTAGTTAGGGATTCATTTTTAGACTATCCTGACTCTTCCACTACGTTCCGGTTTTGGGTCTGATTCACTTAGAGATGTGCCAAGTGCTTCCTGAATACTATAGAACATATTTTATGTTTAAAATACTTCCATGTTTATGTAGTGAGTCATTGATTTTAAGTTTATTTGTTACAAATTTCAAAGTAAAAGTCAATGTGTGAACTAACATATTCACGACTTGGAAATGTTGGCTTTTTTTTGCTGTGTGTTTGAACTCCACACCCGCCCAAAGGTCATGGAGAGGTCTATTGATTTTCTAAAATGGTTATAGTGTTGTTTATTTTCTGGTAATTGAATTAGGGTGTGAGGTGCAAAGCTTGTGTTTCTGTTCATTTCATTCCATCTGTTCGGGTTTCTTTCTCTCTCCTGAGTCAGACAGTAATTTCCCATTGGTTGTCCAGTTACCAAGGTTGGTGTCCATGCATCCGTGCTGGTCTCTGCATACATGTCCGGGTGTCCTGTGAAACACTAAGCTTAATTTATTTGGAAATGACCTAGCTGTTCAATACACTGTCATCACTCAGTTGAGCAGAGGGAGAGAAATTCAAGTGACAAAACTCCAGAGAAGCTAGTGTCAGAGCGCCCCGGCGTAGCATGCATGCAGGGGGTTGGGGGGAGGGGGGCGGGGCGCGGAGCGCGGAGATCTCAGGTGTCCTCCCACCCTGGGCCTCTCCAGGCTCGCCGCTGCACTGTGGACTCCCCCCGCCCCCATCGCTTTGGCTGCTCAGGGCCGGGTGGTCTCTGCAGCTGCCCGGCATCCTGCCCGAGGCCCCCCCTGCCCACACGCTGTCTTCCAGTCTCTCTCTGAACCCTCGACTCTTTCTGCCTCTGTCTCACCTGGCGTGGGTGCGTGCGAGTGCCTGTCCGTGTGCCTGGCTGTCGCTCGTCCGCTCTCTCAGGAAGGTCCTGTGCTGTGCCCGTGGCGTGGGGGCAGGGCGAGCCTCGGTTTGGCAACAGGGAGGGGCTGAGGCACTCCTAGGGGTTTGCACAGCCTGCAGGATGGGCGCCTGGGGCCCCGGCTGGGCTGCCCCTAAGCCTGCAGGAGGCTCCGGGGACCTTGGCCCCAGGCCGACGCCCCGCTCTTCCAGAGCCACGTGACCCTGAGCAGCGAACGGGATGGTGGGCGGCGGGGGGTGGGGGGCCACCGAGACGTCCTCCCCGCTCAAGCCACCCCCCTCCCCAACCCCCGCCAGAGATCCCGCAGCCTCGCCAGGCCGCTCGGGGTCCAGGGAAGCGCCCCGGGCCGGGCCAGGCGCTTGCTGGCCGGGGGTGGCGTCGGCTGGTCTCCCAGCTGCAGGGCCTGTCCCGGTTTTTCCCATCAGTTTCAACAGTGAAGGTCACCCCACATTGTGAGTCGTCTAGATTTCTCACTGACACCCCTGTTAGGGAGTGGCTTTTTGGAGAGATAGGGAAGGTCACTTGGGGGATGTTAGTCATGAGAGAAAATAAGGGCTCAGGTGGGATTGCAGATGTCATCCAGGGGGTAAATAGAGACAGTTGTTGCTGGTACCAAGACATGAAGTTTTTTTTCCCCCTTTCCCCAAAAGGCCATATTACGACAACATGGGGGCGCTGAGTAACAGCCCATAGCTCGGCTGTAATGGTGGGCCTTTGATAGTGATACCCTGGGATGGGTTGGACATACCCCCAACCTTTGTCATTAATGCAGATGCAGCTCGGGCTGCTTAGGTTGAGTTGAGAAGCAGTGTGGTTTGCAAGTGAACATGCCTCGTTTAGGGAGAGATCAATAGCCATACAGGGAGATATGATTAGAAAGAGGAAGAACATCATATGATGCATTTTACTTATCTGAGGCAGGATTGATGGGGTTCTGCTTGAACAAGAGCCTGAGATCTTCAACAGGTTCACAGGAATTGCTGTCCTCTGGCTTTGGAGTCTCAGTTTCTGTCTCCGCCTCCTGTAGGCCATAGGGTTTTATTCTAGAATTGTGGACCCAGGCAGATAGACCCTTCACTTTTACAGCAGTTGAAGTCACTAGAACAACCTGATATGGCTCTGTCCATTTCTCGGTCAGCTGGTTTGGACTCCCTTTTTCTTGCCAGGTCTTTACTGATACTTGATCCCCTGGCTTTACCTGGGGATTTTTCAAGTCTTCCTGTGGTTTGTTCTCCATACCGTTGGAGTTCTTTCTGAAACCTTCCCAGGTCAATTATATGTTTTAAGAGTGTATTGGCATCCTCGTCAAGAAACAAATCAGAAGTTAAGAATGGTCATCCATACATCATTTCATAAAGACTTAACAATAGTGGCCGTTTGGGGGATGTCCGTAGCCTCATGAGGGCTATGGGCAGCATATGTGTCCACTTATTATATGTTTCTGACATAGCTTAGCCAGAGCCCTTTTAAGAGTCTGGTTGGCTCTCTCTACCTTTCCTGAAGCTTGAGGCCTCCAGGATGAGCGGAGCTGGTATTTTATGCCTAAGCATGCGGCTAGGTTCTGGGGTATCGTGGCTGTAAGTGAGGGCCCGTTGTCACTCTGAAGTGACCGAGGCAGCCCAAACCTAGGCACTATCTCCTTCAGCAGAGCTTTACAGACTTCTGTAGCTCTCTCAGTCTCAGTAGGGAACGCTTCGATCCGTCCTGTGAATGTGTCAATAAAGACTAGCAAGTAAGAAATCCCCTGGGTCTTGGGCATGGCTGTAAATTCTACTTGCCAGTCCGCTCCTGGGTATGACCCCGATGTTGGACAGGTGTAATTAGAGGAGGTCTGGTTTTTGGGTTATTTTTTAGACAGGTGTAACAATTTTGTGTGACCTGTTTAACAACCTTAGCTAACTTGGGATGGGAGAGAATAGGCTTAAGCAAGATTTCTAGATTATCTTTTCCAAAATGGGCGCTCTTATGTAAGGAGTTAATAATGTTTTATACCTGAGAATGAGGGAGTATTATTTGGGCCTGATCAGGCTGAAACCACCCATGTGACCCAATCTCCCAGCCCCGCTCAGCATATCGGGAATGTCCCCCTGGGGTAAAATCTGGAGTCAGGGTTTCCTTGGGGAAAAGGGGGCAGATAGCAGTGGCAGAGGTAGCTTCCCCGGCAGCTCGTCCTGCCTCTTGATCAGCTTTCCTATTTCCCTGAGCCTCTTTTTCTTGCCCCTTTTGGTGACTCTTGCAGTGGATGACAGCTAATTTTGCAGGAAGTTTGACTGCCTCCAGGAGCCTGAGAATGAGCTCTTTGTGTTTAATAGCAGAGCTTCGGGCACTGAGCATCCCTCTTTCTTTCCAAATTGCTGCACGGGCATGCACAATGAGGAAAGCATACTTAGAGTCCATACACACATTAATCCTCTTTCCTTCTCCTAACTCCAAAACTCTTGTCAGGGCAAAAAGTTCAGCTTTCTGGGCTGAGGTGTCTGGGGGAAGAGACCCACTTTCCTTAGTTTCTTCCAGGCTCACTACAGCATATCCTGCTTTCCTCTCTCCCTTTTGTACAAAACTGCTGCCATCTGTGTGCCAGTTTTCCTCTGGGTCAGATAAAGGTGTCTCTGATAGGTCCCGGCGAGAAGAGTATAACTCGTCTGTGATTTGTATGCATTGGTGATCCAGAGGGAAGGTATGGGGATCTGGCAGTAAGGTTGCTGGATTTAAAGTCTGGCAGACCCTCACCTTTATTTCTGGAGTGTCAAGGAGGAGGGCTTGGTACTGGGTGATCCTTCCCCTTGTCATCCACCTGTCCCCTTTCGTTTCCAAGACTGCTTGCACCCGGTGAGCAGTATACACTGTGGTGGGCTGACCCAGGGTCAGCTTAGATGCCTCCTTAACCATAAGAGCGGTGACTGCTACTGCCCGGAGGCAAGTGGGCCACCCTCTGGCCACCTCATCTAGTTATTTTGAGAGATAAGCCACAGGTTGTAATACGGGCCCCATCATCTGCTCTAACACCCCAAGAGAAGTTCCTGTCCTGCCAGAAACATAGAGTCTAAAAGGCTTCTCCAGGTTGGGGAGGCCTAAAGCTGGGGCTGTAGTGATGGACTCTTTTAGGGCATTAAATCCACCTTGCAGGTCTCATGCCAGTCGAGTGGCTCTTCCTCTTTCCCCCTTAAATTTTCATATAGGGGTCTGGCCAGATTGCCATAATTAGGAACCCAGATCCTGCAAAACCCGTCCTTCCTAAAAAGCCCCTAAGCTGTTGTTTTGTTTGGGGATACGGGGTATTTAAGATGAGGGATCTCCCCTCGGGGTCAGGCATTGTTTTTCTCTCCGTAATTATAAATCCAAGGTATTTTACTTGGGTTAAGCTAATCTGAGCCTACTTGGGGGATACTCGATAACCCTTTTCATACAGGAAAGTTAGCGTTTTAAATAGTGTCCATTTGATAGCTGGTAAAATCTGGCCTAGCTATGAGCAAGTCATCCACATACTGTATTAGACTACTGTTTGTTAAAGTTAATTCCCTTAGTTCTCTCCCCGAGGAAGTCCCGAAGATATGAGGGCTGTCCCTAAACCCTTGGGGTAGTCGAGTCCAGTCGAGAGTTGTATGGTCTCTCTTGTTTCCAAGTCCCGCCACTCAAAAGCAAAGAGTTTTTGGGATTCAGGATTGAGAGGCATGCAAAAGAAAGCACCTTGAAGGTTCAAGACTGAGAAGTACTTGGCAATTCCTGGGACTTGGGATAGGAGGGTATATGGGTTTGGGACTATCGGGTGGATGGGAACCACAGCTTCATTAACAGCTCTTAGATCCTGGACGAATTGGTAAGATCCATCTGGTTTTTGAACGGGCAAGATTGGGGTGTTTCAGGGGGACTCACAGCTGATTCGGGTTCCAGTATTTCGGTATTTGTTAACTAATGGTTTAAAACCCTCAAGAGCTACTGGTTTTAAGGGATATTGTCTTTTCCAGGGCTAGGGAGCATTTGGTCTCAGAGAAATCTTTACTGGTGGAACATTTATGGCTAAACCAGGGCTGGAGATATCCCACACCTGGGGATTGACATCATCTAGACAAGGGACAGACTCCTCCTTTTCTACCTCTGACTGTAAATATTCAGACATAGGCAAAGAAAATTATCGACTTCTACCTTTGTGTCCCCAAGTCACTCTGGTTTGGAGGCGAAAGTATTATTCTCAAAATGGAAAATTTGGAAGCTGCAAACATGAAAAATTTAAAGAGTCACGCAGAGGCTAGTCACTCTAAGCTAACCCCTAAGACATTTATTGACTGATTTCTAGTTTCTCTTCTTTAACCTTTTTTATCTACAGTAATCCTGTGTGTTCCTTTTAGTTAGGGATTCATTTTTAGACTATCCTGACTCTTCCACTACGTTCCAGTTTTGGGTCTGATACACTTAGAGATGTGCCAAGTGCTTCCTGAATACTATAGAACATATTTTATATTTAAAATACTTCCATGCTTATGTAGTGAGTCAATGATTTTAAGTTTATTTGTTACACATTTCAATGTAAAATTCAATGTGTGAACTAAGATATTCACGACTCGGAAAAGTTGGCTTTTTTTTGCTGTGTGTTTGAACTCCTCACCCGACCAAAGGTCATGGAGAGGTCTATTGTTTTTCTAAAATGGTTATAGTGTTGTTTATTTTCTGGTAATTGAATTAGGGTGTGATTTGCAAAGCCTGTGTTTCTGTTCATTTCATTCCATCTGTTCGGGTTTCTTTCTCTCTCCTGAGTCAGACAGTAATTTCCCATTGGTTGTCCAGTTACCAAGGTTGGTGTCCATGTATCCGTGCTGGTCTCTCCATACATGACCGGGTGTCCTGTGAAACACTAAGCTTAATTTATTTGGAAATGACCTAGCTGTTCAATACACTGTCCTCACTCAGTTGAGCAGAGGGAGAGAAATTCAAGTGACAAAACTCCAGAGAAGCTAGTGTCAGAGCGCCCCGGCGTGGCATGCGTGCAGGGGGTTGGGTGGACGGGGCAGCGCGTGGAACGAGGAGATCTCAGGTGTCCTCCCACCCTGGGCCTCTCCAGGCCCGCCGCTGCTCAGTGGCCTCCTCCGCCCCCATCGCTTTGGTTGCTCAGGGCCGGGTGGTCTCTGCAGCTGCCCGGCATCCTGCCCGAGGACCCCCCTGCCCACACGCTGTCTTCCAGTCTCTCTCTGAACCCTCGACTCTTTCTGCCTCTGTCTCACCTGGCGTGGGTGCGTGCGAGTGCCTGTCCGTGTGCCTGGCTGTCGCTCGTCCGCTCTCTCAGGAAGGTCCTGTGCTGGGCCCGTGGCGTGGGGGCAGGGCGGGCCTCGGTTTGGGGACAGGGCGGGGCTGAGGCACTCCAGGGGGTTTGCACAGCCGGCAGGATGGGCGCCTGGGGCCCCGGCTGGGCTGCCCCTAAGCCCGCAGGAGGCTCCGGGGACCGCGGCCCCGGGCCGACGCCCCGCTCGTCCAGAGCCACGTGACCCTGAGCAGCGAACGGGATGGTGGGGGGCGGGGGGTGGGGGGGCAACCAGATGTTCTCCCCGCTCAAGCCACCCCCCTCCACAACCCCCGGCAGAGTTCCTGCAGCCTCGCCAGGCCGCTCGGCGTCCGGGAAGCGCCCCGGGCCGGGCCAGGCGCGTGCTGTCCGGGGGTGGCGTCGGCTGGTCTCCCAGCTGCAGGGCCTGTCCCAGTTTTTCCCATCAGTTTCAACAGTGACGGTCACCCCACATTGTGAGTCGTCTAGATTTCTCACTGACACCCCTGTTAGGGAGTGGCTTTTTAGAGAGATAGGGAAGGTCACTTTGGGGATGTTAGTCATGAGAGAAAATAAGGGCTCAGGTGGGATTGCAGATGTCATCCAGGGGGTAATAGAGACAGTTGTTGCTGGTACCAAGACATGAAGTTTTTTTTTCCCCCTTTCCCCAAAAGCCTTATTACGACCACATGGGGGCGCTGAGTAACAGCCCATAGCTCGGCAGGAAGGGTAGGCCTTTGATATTGATACCCTGGGATGGGTTGGACATACCCCCAACCTTTGTCATTAATGCAGATGCAGCCCGGGCTACTAAGGTTGAGTTGAGAAGCAGTGTGGTTTGCAAGTGAACATGCCTCGTTTAGGGAGAGATCAATAGCCATACAGGGAGATATGATTAGAACGAGGAAGAACATCATATGATGCATTTTACTTATCTGAGGCAGGATTGATGGGGTTCTGCTTGAACAAGAGCCTGAGATCTTCAACAGGTTCACAGGAATAGCTGTCCTCTGGCTTTGGAGTCTCAGTTTCTGTCTCCCCCTCCTGTAGGCCATAGGGTTTTATTCTAGAATTGTGGACCCAGGCAGATAGACCCTTCATTTTACAGCAGTTGAAGTCACTAGAACAACCTGATATGGCCCTGTCCATTTCTCGGACAGCTGGTTTGGACTCCCTTTTTCTTGCCAGGTCTTTACTGATACTTGATCCCCTGGCTTTACCTGGGGATTTTTCAAGTCTTCCTGTGGTTTGTTCTCCATACCGTTGGAGTTCTTGCTGAAACCTTCCCAGGTCAATTATATGTTTTAAGAGTGTATTGGCATCCTCGTCAAGAAACAAATCAGAAGTTAAGAATGGTCGTCCATACATCATTTCATAAGGACTTATCAATAGTGGCCGTTTGGGGGATGTCCGTAGCCTCATGAGGGCTATGGGCAGCATATGTGTCCACTTATTATGTGTTTCTGACATAGCTTAGCCAGAGCCCTTTTAAGAGTCTGGTTGGCTCTCTCTACCTTTCCTGAAGCTTTAGGTCTCCAGGATGAGCGGAGCTGGTATTTTATGCCTAAGCATGTGGCTAGGTTCTGGGGTATCGTTTCTGTAAGTGAGGGCCCGTTGTCACTCTGAAGTGACCGAGGCAGCCCAAACCTAGGCACTATCTCCTTCAGCAGAGCTTTAGAGACTTCTGTAGCTCTCTCAGTCTCAGTAGGGAACGCTTCGATCCATTCTGTGAATGTGTCAATAAAGACTAGCAAGTAAGAAAACCCTTTGGTCTTGGGCATGGCTGTAAATTCTACTTGCCAGTCCGCTCCTGGGTATGATCCCCGATGTTGGACAGGTGTAATTAGAGGAGGTCTGGTTTTTGGGTTTTTTTTAGACAGGTGTCACAATTTTGTGTGACCTGTTTAACAACCTTAGCTAACTGGGGATGGGAGAGAATAGGCTTAAGCAAAATTTCTAGATTATCTTTTCCAAAATGGGCGCTCTTATGTAAGGAGTTAGTAATGTTTTAAACCTGAGAATCAGGGAGTATTATTTGGGCCTGATCAGGCTGAAACCACCCATGTGACCCAATCTCCCAGCCCCGCTCAGCATATCGGGAATGTCCCCCTGGGGTAAAATCTGGAGTCAGGGTTTCCTTGGGGAAAAGGGGGCAGATAGCAGTGGCAGAGGTAGCTTCCCTGGCAGCTCGTCCTGCCTCTTGATCAGCTTTCCTATTTCCCTGAGCCTCTTTTTCTTGCCCCTTTTGGTGACTCTTGCAGTGGATGACAGCTAATTTTGCAGGAAGTTTGACTGCATCCAGGAGCCTGAGTATGAGCCCTTTGTGTTTAATAGCAGAGCTTCGGGCACTGAGCATCCCTCTTTCTTTCCAAATTGCTGCACGGGCATGCAGAATGAGCAAAGCATACTTAGAGTCCATACACACATTAATCCTCTTTCCTTCTCCTAACTCCAAAGCTCTTGTCAGGGCAAAAATTCAGCTTTCTGGGCTGAGGTGTCTGGGGGAAGAGACCCACTTTCCTTAGTTTCTTCCAGGCTCGCTACAGCATATCCTGCTTTCCTCTCTCCCTTTTCTACAAAACTGCTGCCATCTGTGTGCCAGTTTTCCTCTGGGTCAGATAAAGTTGTTTCTGATAGGTCCCGGCGAGAAGAGTATAACACGTCTGTGATTTGTATGCATTGGTGATCCAGAGGGGATGTAGGGGGATCTGGCAGTAAGTTTGCTGGATTTAAAGTCTGGCAGACCCTCAACTTTATTTCTGGAGTGTCAAGGAGGAGGGCTTGGTATTGGGTGATGCTTCCCCCTGTCATCCACCTGTCCCCTTTCGTTTCCAAGACTGTTTGCACCCGGTGAGGCGTATACACTGTGGTGGGCTGACCCAGGGTCAGCTTAGATGCCTCCTTAACCATAAGAGCGGTGGCTGCTACTCCCCGGAGGCAAGTGGACCACCCTCTGGCCACCTCATCTAGTTATTTTGAGAGATAAGCCACAGGTTGTAATACGGGCCCCATCATCTGCCCTAACACCCCAAGAGCAGTTCCTGTCCTTCCAGAAACATAGAGTCTAAAAGGCTTCTCCAGGTTGGGGAGGCCTAAAGCTGGGGCTGTAGTAGTGGACTCTTTTAGGGCATTAAAGGCCACCTTGCAGGTCTCATGCCAGTCGAGTGGCTCTTCCTCGTTCCCCCTTAAATTTTCATATAGGGGTCTGGCCAGATTGCCATAATTAGGAATCCAGATCCTGCAAAACCCGGTCCTTCCTAAAAATCCCCTAAGCTGTTGTTTTGTTTGGGGGTACGGGGTATTTAAGATGAGGGATCTCCCCTCGGGGTCAGGCATTCTTTTTCTCTCCATAATTATAAATCCAAGGTATTTTACTTGGGTTAAGCTAATCTGAGCCTACTTGGGGGATACTCGATAACCCTTTTCATACAGGAAAGTTAGCGTTTTAAATAGTGTCCATTTGAGAGCTGGTAAAATCTGGCCTAGCTATGAGCAAGTCATCCACATACTGTATTAGACTACTGTTTGTTAAAGTTAATTCCCTTATTTCTCTCCCTGAGGAAGTCCCGAAGATATGAGGGCTGTCCCTAAACCCTTGGGGTGGGCGAGTCCAGTCGAGAGTTGTATGGTCTCTCTTGTTTCCACGTCCCGCCACTCAAAAGCAAAGAGTTTTGGGATTCAGGATGGAGAGGCATGCAAAAGAAAGCACCTTGAAGGTCCAAGACTGAGAAGTACTTGGCATTTCCTGGGACTTGGGATAGGAGGATATATGGGTTTGGGACTATGGGGTGGATGGGAACCACAGCTTCATTAACAGCTCTTAGATCCTGGACGAATCGGTAAGATCCATCTGATTTTTGAACGGGCAAGATTGGGGTGTTGCAGGGGGACTCACAGCTGATTCAAGTTCCAGTATCTCGGTATTTGTTAACTAATGGTCTAAGACCCTCAAGAGCTACTGGTTTTAAGGGATATTGTCTTTTCCAGGGCTAGGGAGAATTTGGTCTCAGAGAAATCTTTACTGGTGGAACATTTATGGCTAAACCAGGGCTGGAGACATCCCACACCTGGGGATTGACCTCATCTAGACAAGGGACAGACTCCTCCTTTTCTACCTCTGACTGTAAATATTCAGACATAGGCAAAGAAAATTATCGACTTCTACCTTTGTGTCCCCAAGTCACTCTGGTTTAGAGACGAAAGTATTATTCTCACCATGGAAAATTTGGAAGCTGCAAACATGAAAAATTTAAAGAGTCACACAGAGGCTAGTCACTCTAAGCTAACCCCTAAGATGTTTATTGACTGATTTCTAGCATCTCTTCTTTAACCTTTTTTATCTACAGTAATCCTGTGTGTTCCTTTTAGTTAGGGATTCAATTTTAGACTATCCTGACTCTTTCACTACGTTCCAGTTTTGGGTCTGATACACTTAGAGATTTGCCAAGTGCTTCCTGAATACTATAGAACATATTTTTTGTTTAAAATACTTCCATGCTTATGTAGTGAGTCAATGAATTTAAGTTTATTTGTTACACAGTTCAATGTAAAAGTCAATGTGTGAACTAACATATTCACGACTTGGAAAAGTTGGCTTTTTTTTTGGTGTGTGTTTGAACTCCTCACCCGACCAAAGGTCATGGAGAGGTCTATTGTTTTTCTAAAATGGTTATAGTGTTGTTTATTTTCTGGTAATTGAATTAGGGTGTGAGTTGCAAGTCTTGTGTTTCTGTTCATTTCATTCCATCTGTTCGGGTTTCTTTCTCTCTCCTGAGTCAGACAGTAATTTCCCATTGGTTGTCCAGTTACCAAGGTTGGTGTCCATGCATCCGTGCTGGTCTCTCCATACATGCCCGGGTGTCCTGTGAAACACTAAGCTTAATTTATTTGGAAATGACCTAGCTGTTCAATACTCTGTCATCACTCAGTTGAGCAGAGGGAGAGAAATTCAAGTGACAAAACTCCAGAGAAGCTAGTGTCAGAGTGCCCCGGCGTGGCATGCGTGCAGGGGGTTGGGGGGAGGGGGGCGGGGCGCAGAGCGCGGAGATCTCAGGTGTCCTCCCACCCTGGGCCTCTCCAGGCCCGCCACTGCTGAGTGGCCTCCCCCCGCCCCCATCGCTTTGGCTGCTCAGGGCCGGGTGGTCTCTGCAGCTGCCCGGCATCCTGCCCGAGGCCCGCCCTGCCCACACGCTGTCTTCCAGTCTCTCTCTGAACCCTCGACTCTTTCTGCCTCTGTCTCACCTGGCGTGTGTGCGTGCGAGTGCCTGTCTGTGTGCCTGGGTGTCGCTCGTCCGCTCTCCTAGGAAGGTCCTGTGCTGGGCCCGTGGCGTGGGGCAGGGCGGGCCTCAGTTTGGGGACAGGGCGGGGCTGAGGCACTCCAGGGGGTTTGCACAGCCGGCAGGATGGGAGCCTAGGGCCCCGGCTGGGCTGCCCCTAAGCTCCAGGAGGCTCCGGGGACTGCAGACCCGGGCCGAAGCCCTGCTCGTCCGGAGCCACCTGACCCTGAGCAGCGAACGGTATGGTGGGTGACAGGGGGTGAGGGGGCACCTAGATGTCCTCGCTGCTCTCCCCACCCCCCCTCACCCCACCCCAGGTTCCGCAGGCACGCCAGGCCCCGGCCGGCCGGGCCAGACTGGTGCTGGCCTGGGCTCGCGGTGTGCGGAGCGGGGGCGCCCTCCGCTGGCCGCCGAGCTGCAGGCTCTGGCTGGCCGGAGTCCAATCGCGGGTGTGCGGCTCAAGTGCAGCGCGAGCCTGCTCGAGAACTGCAGCTCCAGGCCCGACCGGCAGGTCAGACCGCAAGGGAGGCGCAACGCGGGTCTCCTGCAGCGCCTGGCAGCCGCCTCGGTCTAAGGCCATACCACCCTGAACGTGCCCTCTCTCCTCTGATCTGGGAAACTGAGCAGGGTCGGGCCTTGTCAGTACTTGGATGGGAGACCGCCTAGGAGTTAGGCGATTTTTTTTTATTTTTCTGAATGCCTACTTCAGAAAGTTAGAATCGGATGACTTCACACAGTAAACGAATCACATTTTCATACATAATCTTAAGAATCCGGCAGCTGGTCGTTCTGTTTCCTGTCCTAACACAGCTAACTGGAAATCAGTTGTAGTAAGTTCTACTGACTTCAGACCCTCATCCCTAAGGGAAGATATATAGGAAAACCCATAATATATCTAAATAAACATGAAAGATACAATGATGAGAAAGAAAAAAATTTCTAGTGACATCTTAGTTGGTATCAGAAACACGATGATTATGAAAGCACAGCCCATAATGAAGTCCAGGCCATGGAAGCCTGTGACTGTCACTGAGTGTTGACTTCCCTTTCAGCTGAGGTCGTAAAAAGTGCTTTGTAAAATTCTGAGCTTTGAAGCACTTGTAACCTCCCAAAGAGACTGCAATCAGAAGGGTTTCTAGAATATTCTGACGCTGTGGTGAGCTCAAGCAATACATACTCCAGAGGACGGAAGACAGACATGTTGGGAAGTGGGGATGACTTCTACTGCCCTTAGGGAGGAAGGGCATGTACAAGTGGAGAAGCAACATTTCAGTGATGGAATTTTTAAAGACTCCACACATGGAGAAGGAAATGGCAACCCACTCCAGTATTCTTGCCTGGAAAACTCCATGGGCAGAGGAGTCTGGCGGGCTGAAGTCCACGGGATTCCATGACTGACCGTGTGTGCACGAGGGTGGAGGGAGACGGGCTGGTAGCAAGAAACTGGTAGAAGTAAAAAATAAGAAAAAATATAAAATAAAGACTCGATAAATATGACAACGACTGGTAGGAATAAACCTTCAGAAGTGCCTTCTCAGACCTCCCGTCAGAAGCACAAGCGTAATAAAGACACTGAGTTTTCACGGTCTCACACAAAATTATTCTGGTTTATGACAATGGGCAGAGAGGCTCCTCTAAGACATCGGGGCTGGGCTTTACTGGAGGATGCACATCGATTGAGTGCATGGCTGTGTGTTATGGAAATATGTCTTACTGGCAGGGCGAAGGAATCTTCTTGAAGAACACAGCAAATAACACCACAAATTCACGGAACTTGGCTACAATGACAATAGCTGATTTCGTGATGTCTACTGCTTGGCAGAGCTGGGATTGCTCTGCCATTAAGTACCTCAGTGGCCAGCTGTGATAGTAGCCATTACTTTCTCACTTAGAAACTTGCCATGTGCACTAGCGCAAGAACAGTGAAAGCTCCCCAGAGAAGCAAGTCAGGCAGACATGCTTCTGTTTTCTCACAGAAGCTGCTTATGACCGGCCCTGCTCACAGACAGATTGCTAATTTCAAATCGATAGAAAGTTATGCAGATATTCTTTAGCAACTGAGCCACCAGTGAAGCCCTACTAGCTCAGTTGCTAAAGAATCTGCCTGCAACGCAGGAGACCCCGCTTTGAGTCCTGGGTCGGGAAGATCCCCTGGAGAAAGGATAGGCTACCCACTCCAGTATTCTGGCCTAGAGAATTCCATGGACTGTATAGTCCTTGGGGCTGCAAAGAGTCAGGCACGAACTGAGCCACTTTCACCTTCACATGCAGATATCACTTAAAAAAAAAAATGTGGTAACAGATCTAGGACCTCTGTCAAGCTCATGAGTGTGTACTATAAATATAGAGAATCAGCTTTGTCCTGCATAGTTACTACCATCCTGTATTTGCTTTGAGAGGAGTTGAGCTACTCTTGGTACAGAGGAATGATTCTTTACCAACTGAGCCAAAAGGGAAGCCCACTAATACTGGAGTGGGTAGCCTATCCCTTCTCCAGCAGATCTTCCTGACCCAGGAATTGAACCAGGGTCTCCTGCCTGAGTAACACATATTGGGTAAAAAACAGTGAGGGGGCAGAACTAGGGACATTGATTGGTAAAATCAGTTTTCCTTGTCTAGATGGCTAGCGGACGCGAAAGAAATGTTGGTGTGGATTTAAAAAATTCTTCTGATACGAAACAAAAAATTTACTAGTTCTCTGCAGATCTTTAATGAAGCACAGATATTGTCATTAGATTGCTTTGGTCATATCCGTCTTATCCACATTTATTTTTTAAAATCACATAGAGTGGCTTCAATCACTTGAAGAAACGACAAAAGGTTTCTTTGGTCTCCATTCTATACTGGATCGAGAGAAGGCAGTTGATCAGCATGATGCAGGAGCTCAAGATGTTTTTGGCAAAAACTTGACTAGTCTGTTTAATGATATGGAAGAATGAATTAAGGATGGCAGCACGAAACAGAAGGCCATGCTAGAAGTACACAAGACCTTGTTTGGTAAGTCCAAACATGACTTTTTCTTTCAATTGAAGGATAGTTGCTTTACAGAATTTTGTTGCCAAACATCAACGTGAATGAGCCACAGGTGTACATACGTCTCCTCCCTCCTGAACCTCTCTCCCATCTCCTCCTCTCCGTTCCAGCCCTCTAGCTTGTTGCAGAGCCCCTGTTTGAGTCCCCTGAGTCACACAGCAAATTGCATTGGCATCTCTTTTAACGTATGTTACTATGTTTCCATGTTCCTCTGCATTCATCTCACCCTCTTCTTCCTCACACCTGCCAGTGTCCATAAATCTGTTCACTACATCTGTGACTCCTTGGCTGCCCTGCAAATAATTTCATCAGTACCACCTTTAGTTCAAGCATTTCTTCCCCCACCCCAAGCATTTCTTATTTCTTATTCCACTCTTACTGTCTTTAGTGTGAGACTGATCTCGAAACTGATATGAAAGTATTATTCTCAGCATCGAAAATTTGGAAGATGCAAACATGAAAAATTTAAAAAGTAACGCAGAGGCTAGTCACTCTAGGCTAACCCCTAAAACATTTATTGACTGATTTCTAGTTTCTCTTCTTTAACCTTTTTGATCTACGTAATCCTGTGTACCCCTTTTAGTTAGGGATTCATTTTTAGACTATCCTGACTCTTCCATTAAGTTCCAGTTTGTGGTCTGATACACTTACAGATGTGCCAAGTGCTTACTGAATACTATAGAACATATTTTATGTTTAAAATACTTCCATGCGTATGTAGTGAGTCAATGATTTTAAGTTTATTTGTTGCACATTTCAATGTAAAAGTCAATGTGTGAACTAACATATTCTCGATTTGGAAAAGGTGGCTTTTTTTGTTGTGTGTAAGAACTCCTCACTGGACCAAAGGTCATGGAGAGGTCTATTGTTTTCTAAAATGGTTATAGTGTTGTTGTTTTTTTCGGTAATTGAATTGGGGTGTGAGTTGCAAAGTTTGTGTTTCTGTTCATGTTTTCCATCTGTTCGGGTTTCTTTCTCTCTCCTGAGTCAGACAATAATTTCCCATTGGTTGTCCAGTTACCAAGGTTGGTGTCCATGCATCCGTGCTGGTCTCTGCATTCATGTCCGGGTGTCCTGTGAAACCCTAAGCTTAATTTATTTGGAAATGACCTAGCTGTGCAATATACTGTCATCACTCAGTTGAGCACAAGGATAGAAATTCAGGTGATCAAAGTCCGGAGAAGCTTTTGTCGGAGAGGCGCGTGCGTTCAGGGGGTTGGGGTGGGCGGAGCGCGGACCGCGGATATCTCAGGTGCCCTCCCAACCTGGACCTCGACAGGCCTGCCTCTGCGCGGCAGCCTCCCCTCGCCCCCATCGCATTTGCTGCTCAGGGCCGGGTGGTCTCTGCAGGTGCCCGGCATCCTGCCCGAGGCCCCCCCTGCCCACACGCTGTCTTCCGGTGTCTCTCTGAACCATCGTCTCATTCTGCCTCTGTCTCAGCTGGCGTGGTTGCGTGCGAGTGCCTGTCTGTGTGCCTGGCTGTCGCTCGTCCGCTCTCTCAGGAAGGTCCTGTGCTGGGCCCGTGGCGTGGGGGCAGGGCGGGCCTCGGTTTGGGGACAGGGCGGGGCTGAGGCGCTCCAGGGGGTTTGCACAGCCGGCAGGATGCGCGCCTGGGGCACCGGCTGGGCTGCCCCTAAGCCCAAAGGAGGCTCCGGGGACCGCGGCCCCGGGCCGACGCCCCGCTCGTCCAGAGCCACCTGACCCTGAACAGCGAATGGGATGGTGGGGGGCGGGGGGTGGGGGGGCACCGAGACCTCCTCCCCGCTCAAGCCACCCCCCTCCCCCACCCCCACCAGAGATCCCGCAGCCTCGCAAGGCCACTCGGGGTCTGGGAAGCTCCCCGAGCCGGGCCAGGCACGTGCTGGCCGGGGTGGCGTCGGCTGGTCTCCCAGCTGCAGGGCCTGTCACGGTTTTTCCCATCAGTTTCAACAGTGACGGTCACCCCACATTGTGAGTCGTCTAGATTTCTCACTGACACCCCTGTTAGGGAGTGGCTTTTTAGAGAGATAGGGAAGGTCACTTGGGGGATGTTAGTCATGAGAGAAAATAAGGGCTCAGGTGGGATTGCAGAAGTCATCCAGGGGGTAGATAGAGACAGTTGTTGCTGGTAACAAGACATGAAGTTTTTTTCCCCCTTTTCCCAAAAGGCCATATTACGACCACATGGGGGCGCTGAGTAACAGCCCATAGCTCGGCTGGAAGGGTGGGCCTTTGATATTGATAACCTGGGATGGGTTGGACATATCCCCAACCTTTGTCATTAATGCAGATGCAGCCCGGGCTGCTTAGGTTTTGTTGAGAAGCAGTGTGGTTTGCAAGTGAACATGCCTCGTTTAGGGAGAGATAAATAGCCATACAGGGAGATATGATTAGAAAGAGGAAGAACATCATATGATGCATTTTACTTATCTGAGGCAGGATTGATGGGGTTCTGCTTGAACAAGACCCTGAGATCTTCAACAGGTTCACAGGAATAGCTGTCCTCTGGCTTTGGAGTCTCAGTTTCTGTCTCCCCCTCCTGTAGGCCATAGGGTTTTATTCTAGAATTGTGGACCCAGGCAGATAGACCCTTCACTTTTACAGCAGTTGAAGTCACTAGAACAACCTGATATGGCCCTGTCCATTTCTCGGACAGCTGGTTTGGACTCTCTTTTTCTTGCCAGGTCTTTACAGATACTTGATCCCCTGGCTTTACCTGGGGATTTTTAAAGACTTCCTGTGGTTTGTTCTCCATACCGTTGGAGTTCTTGCTGAAACCTTCCCAGGTCAATTATATGTTTTAAGAGTGTATTGGCATCCTCGTCAAAAAACAAATCAAAAGTTAAGAATGGACGTCCATACATCATTTCATAAGGACTTAACAATAGTGGCCGTTTGGGGGATGTCTGTAGCCTCATGAGGGTTATGGGCAGCATATGTGTCCACTTATTATGTGTTTCTGACATAGCTTAGCCAGAGCCCTTTTAAGAGTCTGGTTGGCTCTCTCTACCTTTCCTGAAGCTTTAGGTCTCCAGGATGAGCGGAGCCGGTATTTTATGCCTAAGCATGTGGCTAGGTTCTGGGGTATCGTGGCTGTAAGTGAGGACCCATTGTCACTCTGAAGTGACCGAGGCAGCCCAAACCTAGGCACTATCTCCTTCAGCAGAGATTTACAGACTTCTGTAGCTCTCTCTGTCTCAGTAGGGAACGCTTCGATCCATCCTGTGAATGTGTTAATAAAGAGTAGCAAGTAAGAAAACCCTTGGGTTTTGGGCATGGCTGTAAATTCTAAATGCGGAGCGGCATTGCCAGTCCGCTCCTGGGTATGATCCCCGGTGTTGGACAGGTGTAATTAGAGGAAGTCTGGTTTTTGGGTTATTTTTTAGACAGGTGTCACAATTTTGTGTGACCTCTTTAACAACCTTAGCTAACTGGGGATGGAAGAGAATAGGCTTAAGCAAGATTTCTAGATTTTCTTTTCCAAAATGGGCGCTCTTATGTAAGGAGTTAGTAATGTTTTAAACCTGAGAATCAGGGAGTATTATTTGGGCCTGATCAGGCTGAAACCACCCATGTGACCCAATCTCCCAGCCCCGCTCAGCATATCGGGAATGTCCCCCTGGGGTAAAATCTGGAGTCAGGGTTTCCTTGGGGAAAAGGGGGCAGATAGCAGTGGCAGAGGTAGCTTCCCTGGCAGCTCGTCCTGCCTCTTGATCAGCTTTCCTATTTCCCTGAGCCTCTTTTTCTTGCCCCTTTTGGTGACTCTTGCAGTGGATGACAGCTAATTTTGCAGGAAGTTTGACTGCCTCCAGGAGCCTGAGAATGAGCTCTTTGTGTTTAATAGCAGAGCTTCGGGCACTGAGCATCCCTCTTTCTTTCCAAATTGCTGCACGGGCATGCAGAATGAGCAAAGCATACTTAGAGTCCATAGACACATTAATCCTCTTTCCTTCTCCTAACTCCAAAGCTCTTGTCAGGGCAAAAAGTTCAGCTTTCTGGGCTGAGGTGTCTGGGGGAAGAGACCCACTTTCCTTAGTTTCTTCCAGGCTCGCTACAGCATATCCTGCTTTCCTCTCTCCATTTTCTACAAAACTGCTGCCATCTGTGTGCCAGTTTTCCTCTGGGTCAGATAAAGGTGTCTCTGAAAGGTCCCGGCGAGAAGAGTATAACTCGTCAGTGATTTGTATGCATTGGTGATCCAGAGGGGAGGTAGGGGGATCTGGCAGTAAGGTTGCTGGATTTAAAGTCTGGCAGACCCTCAACTTTATTTCTGGAGTGTCAACGAGGAGGGCTTGGTATTGGGTGATGCTTCCCCCTGTCATCAACCTGTCCCTTTTCGTTTCCAAGACTGCTTCCACATGGTGAGGCGTATACACTGTGGTGGGCTGACCCAGGGTCAGCTTAAATGCCTCCTTAACCATAAGAGCGGTGGCTGCTACTGCCCGGAGGCAAGTGGGCCACCCTCTGGCCACCTCATCTAGTTATTTTGAGAGATAAGCCACAGGTTGTAATACGGGCCCCATCATCTGCCCTAACACCCCAAGAGCAGTTCCTGTCCTTCCAGAAACATAGAGTCTAAAAGGCTTCTCCAGGTTGGGGAGGCCTAAAGCTGGGGCTGTAGTGATGGACTCTTTTAGGGCATTAAAGGCCACCTTGCAGGTCTCATGCCAGTCGAGTGGCTCTTCCTCTTTCCCCCTTAAATTTTCATATAGGGGTCTGGCCAGATTGCCAAAATTAGGAATCCAGATCCTGCAAAACCCGGTCCTTACTAAAATCCCCTAAGCTGTTGTTTTATTTGGGGGTACGGGGTATTTAAGATGAGGGATCTCCCCTCGGGGTCAGGCATTCTTTTTCTCTCCGTAATTATAAATCCAAGGTATTTTACTTGGGTTAAGCTAATCTGAGCCTACTTGGGGGATAGTCGATAACCCTTTTCATACAGGAAAGTTAGCGTTTTAAATAGTGTCCATTTGAGAGCTGGTAAAATCTGGCCTAGCTATGAGCAAGTCATCCACATACTGTATTAGACTACTGTTTGTTAAAGTTAATTCCCTTAGTTCTCTCCCCGAGGAAGTCCCGAAGATATGAGGGCTGTCCCTAAACCCTTGGGGTAGTCGAGTCCAGTCGAGAGTTGTATGGTCTCTCTTGTTTCCAAGTCCTGCCACTCAATAACAAAGAGTTTTTGGGATTCAGGATGGAGAGGCATGCAAAAGAAAGCACCTTGAAGGTCCAAGACTGAGAAGTACTTGGCATTTCCTGGGACTTGGGATAGGAGGATATATGGGTTTGGGACTATGGGGTGGATGGGAACCTCAGCTTCATTAACAGCTCTTAGATCCTGGACGAATCGGTAAGATCCATCTGGTTTTTGAACGGGCAAGATTGGGGTGTTGCAGGGGGACTCACAGCTGATTCGAGTTCCAGTATCTCGGTATTTGTTAACTAATGGTCTAAGACCCTCAAGAGCTTCTGGTTTTAAGGGATATTTTCTTTTCCAGGGCTAGGGAGCATTTGGTCTCAGAGAAATGTTTAATGGTGGAACATTTATGGCTAAACCAGGGCTGGAGACATCCCACACCTGGGGATTGACATCATCTAGACAAGGGACAGACTCCTCCTTTTCTACCTCTGACTGTAAATATTCAGACATAGGCAACGAAAGTTATCGACTTCTACCTTTGTGTCCCCAAGTCACTCTGGTTTGGAGGCGAATGTATTATTCTCATCATGGAAAATTTGGAAGATGCAAACATGAAAAATTTAAAGAGTCACGCAGAGGCTAGTCACTCTAAGCTAACCCCTAAGACATTTATTGACTGATTTCTAGCTTCTCTTCTTTAACCTTTTTTATCTACAGTAATCCTGTGTGTTCCTTTTAGTTAGGGATTCATTTTTAGACTATCCTGACTCTTCCACTACGTTCCAGTTTTGGGTCTGATACACTTATAGATGTGCCAAGTGCTTCCTGAATACTATAGAACATATTTGATGTTTAAAATACTTCCATGCTTATATAGTGAGTCAATGATTTTAAGTTTATTTGTTACACATTTCAATGTAAAAGTCAATGTGTGAACTAACATATTCACGACTTCGAAAAGTTGGCTTTTTTTTTGGTGTGTGTTTGAACTCCTCACCCGACCAAAGTTCATGGAGAGGTCTATTGTTTTTCTAAAATGGTTATAGTGTTGTTTATTTTCTGGTAATTGAATTAGGGTGTGAGTTGCAAAGCTTGTGTTTCTGTTCATTTCATTCCATCTGTTCGGGTTTCTTTCTCTCTCCTGAGTCAGACAGTAATTTCCCATTGGTTGTCCAGTTACCAAGGTTGGTGTCCATGCATCCGTGCTGGGCTCTCCATACATGCCCGGGTGTCCTGTGAAACACTAAGCTTAATTTATTTGGAAATGACCTAGCTGTTCAATACACTGTCATCACTCAGTTGAGCAGGGGGAGAGAAATTCAAGTGACAAAACTCCAGAGAAGCTAGTGTCAGAGCGCCCCGGCGTGGCATGCGTGCAGGGGGTTGGGGGGAGGGGGGCGGGGCGCAGAGCGCGGAGATTTCAGGTGTCCTCCCACCCTGGGCCTCTCCAGGCCCGCTGCTGCTGAGTGGCCTCCCCCCGCCCCCATCGCTTTGGCTGCTCAGTGCCGGGTGGTCTCTGCAGCTGCCTGGCATCCTGCCCGAGGCCCCCCATGCCCACACGCTGTCTTCCAGTCTCTCTCTGAACCCTCGACTCTTTCTGCCTCTGTCTCACCTGGCGTGGGTGCGTGCGAGTGCCTGTCCGTGTGCCTGGGTGTCGCTCGTCCGCTCTCTCAGGAAGGTCCTGTGCTGGACCCGTGGCGTGGGGGCAGGGCGGGCCTCGGTTTGGGGACAGGGCGGGGCTGAGGCACTCCAGGGGGTTTGCACAGCCGGCAGGATGGGCGCCTGGGACCCCGGCTGGGCTGCCCCTAAGCCCGCAGGAGTCTCCGGGGACTGCGGCCCCGGGCCGACGCCCCGCTCATCCGGAGCCACGTGACCCTGAGCAGCGAACGGGATGGTGGGGGGCGGGGGGTGGGGGGGCACCGAGACGTCCTCCCCGCTCAAGCCACCCCCCTCCCCAAACCCCGACAGAGCTCCCGCAGCCTTGCCAGGCCGCTCGGGTTCCGGGAAGCGCCCCGGGCCGGGCCAGGCGCGTGCTGGCCGGGGGTGGCGTCGGCTGGTCTCCCAGCTGCAGGGCCTGTCCCGGTTTTTCCCATCAGTTTCAACAGTGATGGTCACCCCACATTGTGAGTCGTCTAGATTTCTCACTGACACCCCTGTTAGGGAGTGGCTTTTTAGAGAGATAGGGAAGGTCACTTTGGGGATGTTAGTCATGAGAGAAAATAAGGGCTCAGGTGGGATTGCAGATGTCATCCAGGGGGTAAATAGAGACAGTTGTTGCTGGTAACAAGACATGAAGTTTTTTTTCCCCCTTTCCACAAAAGGCCATATTACGACCACGTGGGGGCGCTGAGTAACAGCCCATAGCTCGGCTGGAAGGGTGGTCCTTTTATAGTAATACCCTGGGATGGGTTGGACATACCCCCAACCTTTGTCATTAATGCAGATGCAGCTCGGGCTGCTTAGGTTCAGTTGAGAAGCAGTGTGGTTTGCAAGTGAACATGCCTCGTTTAGGGAGAGATCAATAGCCATACAGGGAGATATGATTAGAAAGAGGAAGAACATCATATGATGCATTTTACTTATGTGAGGCAGGATTGATGGGGTTCTGCTTGAACAAGAGCCTGAGATCTTCAACAGGTTCACAGGAATAGCTGTCCTCTGGCTTTGGAGTCTCAGTTTCTGTCTCCCCCTCCTGTAGGCCATAGGGTTTTATTCTAGAATTGTGGACCCAGGCAGATAGACCCTTCACTTTTACAGCAGTTGAAGTCACTAGAACAACCTGATATGGCCCTGTCCATTTCTCGGACAGCTGGTTTGGACTCCCTTTTTCTTGCCAGGTCTTTACTGATACTTGATCCCCTGGCTTTACCTGGGGATTTTTCAAGTCTTCCTGTGGTTTGTTCTCCATATCGTTGGAGTTCTTGCTGAAACCTTCCCAGGTCAATTATATGTTTTAAGAGTGTATTGGCATCCTCGTCAAGAAAAAAATCAGAAGTTCAGAATGGTCGTCCATACATCATTTCATAAGGACTTAACAATAGTGGCCGTTTGGGGGATGTCCGTAGCCTCATGAGGGCTATGGGCAGCATATGTGTCCACTTGTTATGTGTTTCTGACATAGCTTAGCCAGAGCCCTTTTAAGAGTCTGGTTGGCTCTCTCTACCTTTCCTGAAGCTTGAGGCCTCCAGGATGAGCGGAGCTGGTATTTTATGCCTAAGCATGCGGCTAGGTTCTGGGGTATCGTGTCTGTATGTGAGGGCCCGTTGTCACTCTGAAATGACCGTGGCAGCCAAAACCTAGGCACTATCTCCTTCAGCAGAGCTTTACAGACTTCTGTAGCTCTCTCAGTCTCAGTAGGGAACGCTTCGATCCATCCTGTGAATGTGTCAATAAAGACTAGCAAGTAAGAAAACCCTTTGGTCTTGGGCATGGCTGTAAATTCTACTTGCCAGTCCACTCCTGGGTATGATCCCCGATGTTGGACAGGTGTAATTAGAGGATGTCTGGTTTTTGGGTTATTTTTTAGACAGATGTCACAATTTTGTGTGACCTGTTTAACAACCTTAGCTAACTGGGGATGGGTGAGTATAGGCTTAAGCAAGATTTTTAGAGTATCTTTTCCAAAAAGGGCGCTCTTATGTAAGGAGTAAGTAATGTTTTAAACCTGAGAATCAGGGAGTATTATTTGGGCCTGATCAGGCTGAAACTACCCATGTGACCCAATCTCCCAGCCCCGCTCAGCATATCGGGAATGTCCCCCTGGGGTAAAATCTGGAGTCAGGGTTTCCTTGGGGAAAAGGGGGCAGATAGCAGTGGCAGAGGTAGCTTCCCTGGCAGCTCGTCCTGCCTCTTGATCAGCTTTCCTATTTCCCTGAGCCTCTTTTTCTTGCCCCTTTTGGTGACTCTTGCAGTGGATGACAGCTAATTTTGCAGGAAGTTTGACTGCCTCCAGGAGCCTGAGAATGAGCTCTTTGTGTTTAATAGCAGAGCTTCGGGCACTGAGCATCCCTCTTTCTTTCCAAATTGCTGCACGGGCATGCAGAATGAGGAAAACATACTTAGAGTCCATACACACATTAATCCTCTTTCCTTCTGCTAACTCCAAAGCTCTTGTCAGGGCAAAAAGTTCAGTTTTCTGGGCTGAGGTGTCTGGGGAAAGAGACCCACTTTCCTTAGTTTCTTCCAGGCTCGCTACAGCATATCCTGCTTTCCTCTCTCCCTTTTCTACAAAACTGCTGCCATCTGTGTGCCAGTTTTCCTCTGGGTCAGATAAAGGTGTCTCTGATAGGTCCCGGGGAGAAGAGTATAACTCGTCTGTGATTTGTATGCATTGGTGATCCAGAGGGGAGGTAGGGGGATCTGGCAGTAAGGTTGCTGGATTTAAAGTCTGGCAGACCCTCAACTTTATTTCTGGAGTGTCAAGGAGGAGGGCTTGGTATTGGGTGATGCTTCCCCCTGTCATCCACCTGTCCCCTTTCGTTTCCAAGACTGCTTGCACCCGGTGAGGCGTATACACTGTGGTGGGCTGACCCAGGGTCAGCTTAGATGCCTCCTTAACCATAAGAGCGGTGGCTGCTACTGCCCGGAGGCAAGTGGACCACCCTCTGGCCACCTCATCTAGTTATTTTGAGAGATAAGCCACAGGTTGTAATACGGGCCCCATCATCTGCCCTAACACCCCAAGAGCAGTTCCTGTCCTTCCAGAAACATAGAGTCTAAAAGGCTTCTCCAGGTTGGGGAGGCCTAAAGCTGGGGCTGTAGTGATGGACTCTTTTAGGGCATTAAAGGCCACCTTGCAGGTCTCATGCCAGTCGAGTGGCTCTTCCTCTTTCCCCCTTAAATGTTCATATAGGGGTCTGGCCAGATTGCCAAAATTAGGAATCCAGATCCTGCAAAACCCGGTCCTTCCTAAAAATCCCCTAAGCTGTTGTTTTGTTTGGGGGTACGGGGTATTTAAGATGAGGGATCTCCCCTCGGGGTCAGGCATTCTTTTTCTCTCCGTAATTATAAATCCAAGGTATTTTACTTGGGTTAAGCTAATCTGAGCCTACTTGGGGGATACTCGATAACCCTTTTCATACAGGAAAGTTAGCGTTTTAAATAGTGTCCATTTGAGAGCTGGTAAAATCTGGCCTAGTATGAGCAAGTCATTCACATACTGTATTAGACTACTGTTTGTTAAAGTTAATTCCCTTAGTTCTCTCCCCGAGGAAGTCCCGAAGATATGAGGGCTGTCCCTAAACCCTTGGGGTAGTCGAGTCCAGTCGAGAGTTGTATGGTCTCTCTTGTTTCCAAGTCCTGCCACTCAAAAACAAAGAGTTTTTGGGATTCAGGATGGAGAGGCATGCAAAAGAAAGCACCTTGAAGGTCCAAGACTGAGAAGTACTTGGCATTTCCTGGGACTTGGGATAGGAGGATATATGGGTTTGGGACTATGGGGTGGATGGGAACCTCAGCTTCATTAACAGCTCTTAGATCCTGGACGAATCGGTAAGATCCATCTGGTTTTTGAACGGGCAAGATTGGGGTGTTGCAGGGGGACTCACAGCTGATTCGAGTTCCAGTATCTCGGTATTTGTTAACTAATGGTCTAAGACCCTCAAGAGCTTCTGGTTTTAAGGGATATTTTCTTTTCCAGGGCTAGGGAGCATTTGGTCTCAGAGAAATGTTTAATGGTGGAACATTTATGGCTAAACCAGGGCTGGAGACATCCCACACCTGGGGATTGACATCATCTAGACAAGGGACAGACTCCTCCTTTTCTACCTCTGACTGTAAATATTCAGACATAGGCAACGAAAGTTATCGACTTCTACCTTTGTGTCCCCAAGTCACTCTGGTTTGGAGGCGAATGTATTATTCTCACCATGGAAAATTTGGAAGATGCAAACATGAAAAATTTAAAGAGTCACGCAGAGGCTAGTCACTCTAAGCTAACCCCTAAGACATTTATTGACTGATTTCTAGCTTCTCTTCTTTAACCTTTTTTATCTACAGTAATCCTGTGTGTTCCTTTTAGTTAGGGATTCATTTTTAGACTATCCTGACTCTTCCACTACGTTCCAGTTTTGGGTCTGATACACTTATAGATGTGCCAAGTGCTTCCTGAATACTATAGAACATATTTGATGTTTAAAATACTTCCATGCTTATATAGTGAGTCAATGATTTTAAGTTTATTTGTTACACATTTCAATGTAAAAGTCAATGTGTGAACTAACATATTCACGACTTCGAAAAGTTGGCTTTTTTTTTGGTGTGTGTTTGAACTCCTCACCCGACCAAAGTTCATGGAGAGGTCTATTGTTTTTCTAAAATGGTTATAGTGTTGTTTATTTTCTGGTAATTGAATTAGGGTGTGAGTTGCAAAGCTTGTGTTTCTGTTCATTTCATTCCATCTGTTCGGGTTTCTTTCTCTCTCCTGAGTCAGACAGTAATTTCCCATTGGTTGTCCAGTTACCAAGGTTGGTGTCCATGCATCCGTGCTGGGCTCTCCATACATGCCCGGGTGTCCTGTGAAACACTAAGCTTAATTTATTTGGAAATGACCTAGCTGTTCAATACACTGTCATCACTCAGTTGAGCAGGGGGAGAGAAATTCAAGTGACAAAACTCCAGAGAAGCTAGTGTCAGAGCGCCCCGGCGTGGCATGCGTGCAGGGGGTTGGGGGGAGGGGGGCGGGGCGCAGAGCGCGGAGATTTCAGGTGTCCTCCCACCCTGGGCCTCTCCAGGCCCGCTGCTGCTGAGTGGCCTCCCCCCGCCCCCATTGCTTTGGCTGCTCAGTGCCGGGTGGTCTCTGCAGCTGCCTGGCATCCTGCCCGAGGCCCCCCCTGCCCACACGCTGTCTTCCAGTCTCTCTCTGAACCCTCGACTCTTTCTGCCTCTGTCTCACCTGGCGTGGGTGCGTGCGAGTGCCTGTCCGTGTGCCTGGGTGTCGCTCGTCCGCTCTCTCAGGAAGGTCCTGTGCTGGACCCGTGGCGTGGGGGCAGGGCGGGCCTCGGTTTGGGGACAGGGCGGGGCTGAGGCACTCCAGGGGGTTTGCACAGCCGGCAGGATGGGCGCCTGGGACCCCGGCTGGGCTGCCCCTAAGCCCGCAGGAGTCTCCGGGGACTGCGGCCCCGGGCCGACGCCCCGCTCGTCCGGAGCCACGTGACCCTGAGCAGCGAACGGGATGGTGGGGGGCGGGGGGTGGGGGGGCACCGAGACGTCCTCCCCGCTCAAGCCACCCCCCTCCCCAAACCCCGACAGAGCTCCCGCAGCCTTGCCAGGCCGCTCGGGTTCCGGGAAGCGCCCCGGGCCGGGCCAGGCGCGTGCTGGCCGGGGGTGGCGTCGGCTGGTCTCCCAGCTGCAGGGCCTGTCCCGGTTTTTCCCATCAGTTTCAACAGTGATGGTCACCCCACATTGTGAGTCGTCTAGATTTCTCACTGACACCCCTGTTAGGGAGTGGCTTTTTAGAGAGATAGGGAAGGTCACTTTGGGGATGTTAGTCATGAGAGAAAATAAGGGCTCAGGTGGGATTGCAGATGTCATCCAGGGGGTAAATAGAGACAGTTCTTGCTGGTAACAAGACATGAAGTTTTTTTTCCCCCTTTCCACAAAAGGCCATATTATGACCACGTGGGGGCGCTGAGTAACAGCCCATAGCTCGGCTGGAAGGGTGGTCCTTTTATAGTAATACCCTGGGATGGGTTGGACATACCCCCAACCTTTGTCATTAATGCAGATGCAGCTCGGGCTGCTTAGGTTCAGTTGAGAAGCAGTGTGGTTTGCAAGTGAACATGCCTCGTTTAGGGAGAGATCAATAGCCATACAGGGAGATATGATTAGAAAGAGGAAGAACATCATATGATGCATTTTACTTATGTGAGGCAGGATTGATGGGGTTCTGCTTGAACAAGAGCCTGAGATCTTCAACAGGTTCACAGGAATAGCTGTCCTCTGGCTTTGGAGTCTCAGTTTCTGTCTCCCCCTCCTGTAGGCCATAGGGTTTTATTCTAGAATTGTGGACCCAGGCAGATAGACCCTTCACTTTTACAGCAGTTGAAGTCACTAGAACAACCTGATATGGCCCTGTCCATTTCTCGGACAGCTGGTTTGGACTCCCTTTTTCTTGCCAGGTCTTTACTGATACTTGATCCCCTGGCTTTACCTGGGGATTTTTCAAGTCTTCCTGTGGTTTGTTCTCCATATCGTTGGACTTCTTGCTGAAACCTTCCCAGGTCAATTATATGTTTTAAGAGTGTATTGGCATCCTCGTCAAGAAAAAAATCAGAAGTTCAGAATGGTCGTCCATACATCATTTCATAAGGACTTAACAATAGTGGCCGTTTGGGGGATGTCCGTAGCCTCATGAGGGCTATGGGCAGCATATGTGTCCACTTGTTATGTGTTTCTGACATAGCTTAGCCAGAGCCCTTTTAAGAGTCTGGTTGGCTCTCTCTACCTTTCCTGAAGCTTGAGGCCTCCAGGATGAGCGGAGCTGGTATTTTATGCCTAAGCATGCGGCTAGGTTCTGGGGTATCGTGTCTGTATGTGAGGGCCCGTTGTCACTCTGAAATGACCGAGGCAGCCAAAACCTAGGCACTATCTCCTTCAGCAGAGCTTTACAGACTTCTGTAGCTCTCTCAGTCTCAGTAGGGAACGCTTCGATCCATCCTGTGAATGTGTCAATAAAGACTAGCAAGTAAGAAAACCCTTTGGTCTTGGGCATGGCTGTAAATTCTACTTGCCAGTCCACTCCTGGGTATGATCCCCGATGTTGGACAGGTGTAATTAGAGGATGTCTGGTTTTTGGGTTATTTTTTAGACAGATGTCACAATTTTGTGTGACCTGTTTAACAACCTTAGCTAACTGGGGATGGGTGAGTATAGGCTTAAGCAAGATTTTTAGAGTATCTTTTCCAAAAAGGGCGCTCTTATGTAAGGAGTAAGTAATGTTTTAAACCTGAGAATCAGGGAGTATTATTTGGGCCTGATCAGGCTGAAACTACCCATGTGACCCAATCTCCCAGCCCCGCTCAGCATATCGGGAATGTCCCCCTGGGGTAAAATCTGGAGTCAGGGTTTCCTTGGGGAAAAGGGGGCAGATAGCAGTGGCAGAGGTAGCTTCCCTGGCAGCTCGTCCTGCCTCTTGATCAGCTTTCCTATTTCCCTGAGCCTCTTTTTCTTGCCCCTTTTGGTGACTCTTGCAGTGGATGACAGCTAATTTTGCAGGAAGTTTGACTGCCTCCAGGAGCCTGAGAATGAGCTCTTTGTGTTTAATAGCAGAGCTTCGGGCACTGAGCATCCCTCTTTCTTTCCAAATTGCTGCACGGGCATGCAGAATGAGGAAAACATACTTAGAGTCCATACACACATTAATCCTCTTTCCTTCTGCTAACTCCAAAGCTCTTGTCAGGGCAAAAAGTTCAGTTTTCTGGGCTGAGGTGTCTGGGGAAAGAGACCCACTTTCCTTAGTTTCTTCCAGGCTCGCTACAGCATATCCTGCTTTCCTCTCTCCCTTTTCTACAAAACTGCTGCCATCTGTGTGCCAGTTTTCCTCTGGGTCAGATAAAGGTGTCTCTGATAGGTCCAGGGGAGAAGAGTATAACTCGTCTGTGATTTGTATGCATTGGTGATCCAGAGGGGAGGTAGGGGGATCTGGCAGTAAGGTTGCTGGATTTAAAGTCTGGCAGACCCTCAACTTTATTTCTGGAGTGTCAAGGAGGAGGGCTTGGTATTGGGTGATGCTTCCCCCTGTCATCCACCTGTCCCCTTTCGTTTCCAAGACTGCTTGCACCCGGTGAGGCGTATACACTGTGGTGGGCTGACCCAGGGTCAGCTTAGATGCCTCCTTAACCATAAGAGCGGTGGCTGCTACTGCCCGGAGGCAAGTGGACCACCCTCTGGCCACCTCATCTAGTTATTTTGAGAGATAAGCCACAGGTTGTAATACGGGCCCCATCATCTGCCCTAACACCCCAAGAGCAGTTCCTGTCCTTCCAGAAACATAGAGTCTAAAAGGCTTCTCCAGGTTGGGGAGGCCTAAAGCTGGGGCTGTAGTGATGGACTCTTTTAGGGCATTAAAGGCCACCTTGCAGGTCTCATGCCAGTCGAGTGGCTCTTCCTCTTTCCCCCTTAAATGTTCATATAGGGGTCTGGCCAGATTGCCATAATTAGGAATCCAGATCCTGCAAAACCCGGTCCTTCCTAAAAATCCCCTAAGCTGTTGTTTTGTTTGGGGGTACGGGGTATTTAAGATGAGGGATCTCCCCTCGGGGTCAGGCATTCTTTTTCTCTCCGTAATTATAAATCCAAGGTATTTTACTTGGGTTAAGCTAATCTGAGCCTACTTGGGGGATACTCGATAACCCTTTTCATACAGGAAAGTTAGCGTTTTAAATAGTGTCCATTTGAGAGCTGGTAAAATCTGGCCTAGTATGAGCAAGTCATTCACATACTGTATTAGACTACTGTTTGTTAAAGTTAATTCCCTTAGTTCTCTCCCCGAGGAAGTCCCGAAGATATGAGGGCTGTCCCTAAACCCTTGGGGTAGTCGAGTCCAGTCGAGAGTTGTATGGTCTCTCTTGTTTCCAAATCCCGCCACTCAAAAGCAAAGAGTTTTTGGGATTCAGGATGGAGAGGAATGCAAAAGAAAGCACCTCGAAGGTCCAAGACTGAGAAGTACTTGGCATTTCCTGGGACTTGGGATAGGGGGGTATATGGGTTTGGGACTATGGGGTGGATGGGAACCACAGCTTCATTAACAGCTCTTAGATCCTGGACGAATCGGTAAGATCCATCTGGTTTTTGAACGGGCAAGATTGGGGTGTTGCAGGGGGACTCACAGCTGATTCGAGTTCCAGTATCTCGGTATTTGTTATCTAATGGTCTAAGACCCTCAAGAGCTACTGGTTTTAAAGGATATTGTCTTTTCCAGGGCTAGGGAGCATTTGGTCTCAGAGAAATCTTTACTGGTGGAACATTTATGGCTAAACCAGGGCTGGAGACATCCCACACCTGGGGATTGACATCATCTAGACAAGGGACAGACTCCTCCTTTTCTACCTCTGACTGTAAATATTCAGACATAGGCAAAGAAAATTATCGACTTCTACCTTTGTGTCCCCAAGTCACTCTGGTTTGGAGGCGAAAGTATTATTCTCACCATGGAAAATTTAGAAGCTGCACACATGAAAAATTTAAAGAGTCACGCAGAGGCTAGTCACTCTAAGCTAACCCCTAAGACATTTATTGACTGATTTCTAGCTTCTCTTCTTTAACCTTTTTTATCTACAGAAATCCTGTGTGTTCCTTATAGTTAGGGATTCATTTTTAGACTATCGTGACTCTCCCACTACGTTCCAGTTTTGGGTCTGATACACTTAGAGATGTGCCAATTGCTTCCTGAATAGTGTAGAATATATTTTATGTTTAAAATACATCCATGCTTATGTAGTGAGTCAATGATTTTAAGTTTATTTGTTACACATTTCAATGTAAAAGTCAATGTGTGAACTAAAGTATTCACGACTTGGAAAGTTGGCTTTTTTTTGCTGTGTGCTAGAACTCCTCACCCGACCAAAGGTCATGGAGAGGTGTGTAGTTTTTCTAAAATGGTTATAGTGTTGTTTATTTTCTGGTATTTGAATTAGGGTGTGAGTTGCAAAGCCTGTGTTTCTGTTCATTTCATTCCATCTGTTCGGGTTTCTTTCTCTCTCCTGAGTCAGACACTAATTTCCCATTGGTTGTCCAGTTACCAAGGTTGGTGTCCATGCATCCGTGCTGGTCTCTCCATTCATGTCCGGGTGTCCTGTGAAACACTAACCTTAATTTATTTGGAAATGACCTAGCTGTTCAATACACTGTCATCACTCAGTTGAGCAGAGGAAGAGAAATTCAAGTGACAAAACTATAGAGAAGCTAGTGTCAGAGCGCCCCGGCGTGGCATGCGTGCAGGGTGTTTGGGGGAAGGGGGGCGGGGCGCAGAGCGCGGAGATCTCAGGTGTCCTCCCACCCTGGGCCTCTCCAAGCCCGCCGCTGCTGAGTGTCCTCCCCCCACCCCCATCGCTTTGGCTGCTCAGGGCCAGGTGGTCTCTGCAGCTGCCCGGCATCCTGCCCGAGGCCCCCACTGCCCACACGCTGTCTTCCAGTCTCTCTCTGAACCCTCGACTCTTTCTGCCTCTGTCTCACCTGGCGAGGGTGCGTGCGAGTGCCTGTCCGTGTGCCTGGCTGTCGCTCGTCCGCTCTCTCAGGAAGTTCCTGTGCTGGGCCCGTGGCGTGGGCCAGGGCGGGCTTCGGTTTGGGGACAGGATGGGGCTGAGGCACTCCAGGGGGTTTGCACAGCCGGCAGGATGGGAGCCTGGGGCCCCGGCTGGGCTGCCCCTAAGCTCCAGGAGGCTCCGGGGACTGCAGACCCAGGCCGAAGCCCCGCTTGTCCGGAGCCACCTGACCCTGAGCAGCGAACGGGATGGTGGGTGACAGGGGGTGAGGGGGCACCGAGATGTCCTCGCTGCTCTTCCAACCCCCCCTCCCCCCACCCCAGGTTCCGCAGGCACGCCAGGCCCCGGCCGGCCGGGCCAGACTGGTGCTGGCCTGGGCTCGCGGTGTGCGGAGCGGGGGCGCCCTCCGCTGGCCGCCGAGCTGCAGGCTCTGGCCGGCCGGAGTCCAGTCGCGGGTCGTGCGGCTCAAGTGCAGCTCGAGCCCGCTCGAGAACTGCAGCCCCAGGCCCGACCGGCAGGTCAGACCGCAAGGGAGGCGCAACGCGGGGCTCCTGCAGCGCCTGGCAGCCGCCTCGGTCTAAGGCCATACCACCCTGAACGTGCCCTCTCTCCTGTGATCTGGGAAACTGAGCAGGGTCGTGCCTGGTCAGTACTATGATGGGAGACCGCCTAGTAGTTAGGCGATTTTTTTGATTTTTCTGAATGCCTACTTCAGAAAGTTAGAATCGGATGACTTCACACAGTAAAACGAATCATATTTTCATACATAATCTTAAGAATCCAGCAGCTGGTCATTCTTTTTCCTGTCCTAACACAGCTAACTGGAAATCAGTTGTAGTAAGTTCTACTGACTACAGACACTCATCCCTAAGGGAAGATATATAGGAAAACCCATAATATATCTAAATAAACATGAAAGATACAATGATGAGAAAGAAAAAAATTTCTCAGTGACATCTTAGTTGGTATCGGAAACACGATGATTATGAAAGCACAGCCCATAATCAAGTCCAGGCCATGGAAGCCTGTGACTGTCACTGAGTGTTGACTTCCCTTTCAGCTGAGGTCATAAAAATTGCTTTGTAAAATTCTGAGCTTTGAAGCACTTGTAACCTCCCGAAGAGACTGCAATCAGAAGGGTTTCTAGAATATCGTGACGCTGTGGTGAGCTCAAGCAATACATACTCCAGAGGACGGAAGACAGACATTTTGGGAAGTGGGGAAGACTTCTACTGCACTTAGGGAGGAAGGGCATGTACAAGTGGAGAAGCAACACCTCAGTGATGGAATCTTTAAAGACTCCACAAATGGAGAAGCAAATGGCAACCCACTCCAGTATTCTTGCCTGGAAAACTCCATGGGCAGAGGAGTCTGGCGGGCTGAAGTCCACGGGATTCCATGACTGACCGTGTGTGCACGAGGGTGGAGGGAGACGGGCTGGTAGCAAGAAACTGGTAGAAGTAAAAAAAAAGAAAAAAATATAAAATAAAGACTCGATAAATATGACAACGACTGGTAGGAATAAACCTTCAGAAGTGCCTTCTCAGACCTCCCGTCAGAAGCACAAGCGTAATAAAGACACTGAGTTTTCACGGTCTCACACAAAATTAGACTGGCTTATGACAATGTGCAGAGAGGCTCCTCTAAGACATCGGGGTTGGGCTTTACTGGAGGATACACATCGATTGAGTGCATGGCTGTGTGTTATAGAAATATGTCTTACTGGCAGGGCGAAGGCATCTTCTTGAAGAACACAGCAAATAACACCACAAATTCACGGAACTTGGCTACAATGACAATAGCTGATTTCGTGATGTCTACTGCTTGGCAGAGCTGGGATTGCCTCTGCCATTAAGTACCTCAGTGGCCCGCTGTGATAGTAGCCATTACTTTCTCACTTAGAAACTTGCCATGTGCACTAGTGCAAGAAAAGTGAAAGCTCCCCAGAGAAGCAAGTCAGGCAGACATGCTTCTGTTTTCTCACAGAAGCTGCTTATGACCGGCCCTGCTCACAGACAGATTGCTAATTCCAAATCGATAGAAATTTATGCAGATATTCTTTAGCAACTGAGCCACCAGTATAGCCCTACTAGCTCAGTTGCTAAAGAATCTGCCTGCAACGCAGGAGACCCCGCTTTGAGTCCTGGGTCGGGAAGATTCACTGGAGAAAGGATAGGCTACCCACTCAAGTATTCTGGCCTAGAGAATTCTATGGACTGTATAGTCCTTGGGGCTGCAAAGAGTCAGGCACGAACTGAGCCACTTTCACCTGCACATGCAGATATCACTTAAAAAAAAAAATGTGGTAACAGATCTAGGACCTCTGTCAAGCTCATGAGTGAGTACTATAAATATAGAGAATCAGCTTTGTCCTGCATAGTTACTACCATCCTGTATTTGCTTTGAGAGGAGTTGAGCTACTCTTGGTACAGAGGAATGATTCTTTACCAACTGAGCCACAAGGGAAGCCCACTAATACTGGAGTGGGTAGCCTATCCCTTCTCCAGCAGATCTTCCTGACCCAGGAATTGAACCAGGGTCTCCTGCCTGAGTAACACATATTGGGTAAAAAACAGTGAGGGGGCAGAACTAGGGACATTGATTGGTAAAATCAGTTTTCCTTGTCTAGATGGCTAGCGGACGCGAAAGAAATGTTGGTGTGGATTTAAAAAATTCTTCTGATACGAAACAAAAAATTTACTAGTTCTCTGCAGATCTTTAATGAAGCACAGATATTGTCATTAGATTGCTTTGGTCATATCCGTCTTATCCACATTTATTTTTTAAAATCACATAGAGTGGCTTCAATCACTTGAAGAAACGACAAAAGGTTTCTTTGTTCTCCATTCTATACTGGATCGAGAGAAGGCAGTTGATCAGCATGATGCAGGAGCTCAAGATGTTTTTGGCAAAAACTTGACTAGTCTGTTTAATGATATGGAAGAATGAATTAAGGATGGCAGCACGAAACAGAAGGCTATGCTAGAAGTACACAAGACCTTGTTTGCTAAGTCCAAATATGACTTTTTCTTTCAATTGAAGGATAGTTGCTTTACAGAATTTTGTTGCCAAACATCAACGTGAATGAGCCACAGGTGTACATATGTCTCCTCCCTCCTGAACCTCTCTCCCATCTCCTCCTCTCCGTTCCACCCCTCTAGCTTGTTGCAGAGCCCCTGTTTGAGTCCCCTGAGTCATAGAGCAAATTATATTGGCATCTCTTTTAACGTATGGTACTATGTTTCCATGTTCCTCTGCATTCATCTCACCCTCTTCTTCCTCAAACCTGCCAGTGTCCATAAGTCTGTTCTCTACATCTGTGACTCCTTGGCTGCCCTGCAAATAATTTCATCAGTACCACCTTAAGTTCAAGCATTTCTTCCCCCCCCTCCTTCAAGCATTTCTTATTTCTTATTCCACTCTTACTGTCTTTAGTGTGAGACTGATCTCGAAACTGATATGAAAGTATTATTCTCAGCATGGAAAATTTGGAAGATGCAAATATGAAAAATTTAAAAAGTAACGCAGAGGCTAGTCACTCTAGGCTAACCCCTAAAACATTTATTGACTGATTTCTAGTTTCTCTTCTTTAACCTTTTTGATCTACGTAATCCTGTGTATTACTTTTAGTTAGGGATTCATTTTTAGACTATCCTGACTCTTCCATTAAGTTCCAGTTTGTGGTCTGATACACTTACAGATGTGCCAAGTGCTTCCTGAATACTATAGAACATATTTTATATTTAAAATACTTCCATGCTTATGTATTGAGTCAGTGATTTTAAGTTTATTTGTTACACATTTCAATGTAAAAGTCAATGTGTGAACTAACATATTCACGACTTGGAAAAGTTGGATATTTTTGCTGTGTGTTTGACTCCTCACCCGACCAAAGGTCATAGAGAGGTCTATAGTTTTCTAAAATGGTTATAGTGTGGTTTATTTTCTGGTAATTGAATTAGGGTGTGAGTTGCAAAGCCTGTGTTTCTGTTCATTTCATTCCATCTGTTCGGGTTTCTTTCTCTCTCCTGAGTCAGACACTAATTTCCCATTGGTTGTCCAGTTACCAAGGTTGGTGTCCATGCATCCGTGCTGGTCTCCCCATACATGTCCGGGTGTCCTGTGAAACACTAAGCTTAATTTATTTGGAAATGACCTAGCTGTTCAATACACTGTCATCACTCAGTTGAGCAGAGGGAGAGAAATTCAAGTGACAAAACTCCAGAGAAGCTAGTGTCAGAACGACCCAGCGTAGCATGCATGCAGGGGGTTGGGGGGAGGGGGGCGGGGCGTGGAGCGCGGAGATCTCAGGTGTCCTCCCACCCTGGGCCTCTCCAGGCCCGCCGCTGCTCAGTGACCTCCCCCCGCCCCCGTCAGTTTGGCTGCTCAGGGCCGGGTAGTCTCTGCAGCTGCCCGGCAACCTGCCCGAGGCCCCCCCTGCACACACGCTGTCTTCCAGTCTCTCTCTGAACACTCGACTCTTTCTGCCTCTGTCTCACCTGGCTTGGGTGCGTGCGAGTGCCTGTCCGTGTGCCTGGCTGTTGCTCGTCCGCTCTCTCAGGAAGGTCCTGTGCTGGGCCCGTGGCGTGGGGGCAGGGCGGGCCTCGGTTTGGGGACAGGGCGGGGCTGAGGCACTCCAGGGGGTTTGTACAGCCGGCAGGATGTGAGCCTGGGGCCCCGGCTGGGCTGCCCCTAAGCCCGCAGGAGGCTCTGGGGACCGCGGCCCCGGGCCGACGCCCCGCTCGTCCGGAGCCACGTTACCCAGAGCAGCGAACGGCATGGTGGGTGGCGGGGTTGGGGGGGCACCGAGACGTCCTCCCCGCTCAAGCCACCCCCCTACCCAACCCCCGCCAGAGCTCCCGCAGGCTCGCCAGGCCGCTCGGGATCCGGGAAGCGCCCCGGGCCGGGCCAGGCGCGTGCTGGCCTGGGGTGGCGTCGGCTGTTCTCCCAGCTGCAGGGCCTGTCCAGGTTTTTCCCATCAATTTCAACAGTGACGGTCACGCCACATTGTGAGTCATCTAGATTTCTCACTGACACCCCTGTTAGGGAGTGGCTTTTTAGAGAGATAGGGCAGGTCACTTGGGGGATGTTAGTCATGAGAGAAAATAAGGGCTCAGGTGGGATTGCAGATGTCATCCAGGGGGTAAATAGAGACAGTTGTTGTTGGTACCAAGACATGAAGTTTTTTTTCCCCCTTTCCCCAAAAGGCCATATTACGACCACATGGGGGTGCTGAGTATCAGCCCATAGCTCGGCTGGAAGGGTGGGCCTTTGATATTGATACCCTGGGATGGGTTGGACATACCCCCAACCTTTGTCATTAATGCAGATGCAGCCCGGGCTGCATAGGTTGAGTTGAGAAGCAGTGTGGTTTGCAAGTGAACATGCCTCGTTTAGGGAGAGATCAATAGCCATACAGGGAGATATGATTAGAAAGAGGACGAACATCATATGATGCATTTTACTTATGTGAGGCAGGATTGATGGGGTTCTGCTTGAACAAGAGCCTGAGATCTTCAACAGGTTCACAGGAACAGCTGTCCTCTGGCTTTGGAGTCTCAGTTTCTGTCTCCCCCTCCTGTAGGCCATAGGGTTTTATTCTAGAATTGTGGACCCAGGCAGATAGACCCTTCACTTTTACAGCAGTTGAAGTCATTAGAACAACCTGATATGGCCCTGTCCATTTCTCGGACAGCTGGTTTGGACTCCCTTTTTCTTGCCAGGTCTTTACGATACTTGATCTCCTGGATTTACCTGGGGATTTTTCAAGTCTTCCTGTGGTTTGTTCTCCATACAGTTGGAGTTCTTGCTGAAACCTTCCCAGGTCAATTATATGTTTTAAGAGTGTATTGGCATCCTCGTCAAGAAAAAAATCAGAAGTTCAGAATGGTCGTCCATACATCATTTCATAAGGACTTAACAATAGTGGCCGTTTGGGGGATGTCCGTAGCCTCATGAGGGCTATGGGCAGCATATGTGTCCACTTATTATGTGTTTCTGACATAGCTTAGCCAGAGCCCTTTTAAGAGTCTGGTTGGCTCTCTCTACCTTTCCTGAAGCTTGAGGCCTCCAGGATGAGCGGAGCTGGTATTTTATGCCTAAGCATGCGGCTAGGTTCTGGGGTATCGTGGCTGCAAGTGAGGGCCCGATGTCACTCTGAAGTGACCGAGGCAGCCCAAACCTAGGCACTATCTCCTTCAGCAGAGATTACAGACTTCTGTAGCTCACTCTGTCTCAGTAGGGAACGCTTCGATCCATCCTGTGAATGTGTCAATAAAGACTAGCAAGTAAGAAAACCCTTGGGTCTTGGGCATGGCTGTAAATTCTACTTGCCAGTCCACTCCTGGGTAGGATCCCCGATGTTGGACAGGTGTAATTAGAGGAGGTCTGGTTTTTGGGTTATTTTTTAGACAGGTGTCACAATTTTGTGTGACTTGTTTAACAACCTTAGCTAACTGTGGATGGGAGAGAATAGGCTTAAGCAAGATTTCTAGATTATCTTTTCCAAAATGGGCGCTCTTATGTAAGGAGTTAGTAATGTTTTAAACCTGAGAATCAGGGAGTATTATTTGGGCCTGATCAGGCTGAAACCACCCATGTGACCCAATCTCTCAGCCCCGCTCAGCATATCGGGAATGTCTCCCTGGGGTAAAATCTGGAGTCAGGATTTCTTTGGGGAAAAGGGGGCAGATAGTAGTGGCAGAGGTAACTTCCCCGGCAGCTCGTCCTGCCTCTTGATCAGCTTTCCTATTTCCGTGAGCCTCTTTTTCCTGCCCCTTTTGGTGACTCTTGCAGTGGATGACAGCTAATTTTGCAGGAAGTTTAACTGCCTCCAGGAGCCTGAGAACGAGCTCTTTGTGTTTAATAGCAGAGCTTCGGGCACTGAGCATCCCTCTTTCTTTCCAAATTGCTGCACGGGCATGCAGAATGAGGAAAGCATACTTAGAGTCCATACACACATTAATCCTCTTTCCTTCTCCTAACTCCAAAGCTCTTGTCAGGGCAAAAAGTTCAGCTTTCTGGGCTGAGGTGTCTGGTGGATGAGACCCACTTTCCTTAGTTTCTTCCAGGCTCACTACAGCATATCCTGCTTTCCTCTCTCCCTTTTCTACAAAACTGCTGCCATCTGTGTGCCAGTTTTCCTCTGGGTCAGATAAAGGTGTCTCTGATAGGTCCCGGCGAGAAGAGTATAACTCGTCTGTGATTTGTATGCATTGGTGATCCAGAGGGGAGGTAGGGGGATCTAGCAGTAAGGTTGCTGGATTTAAAGTCTGGCAGACCCTCAACTTTATTTCTGGAGTGTCAAGGAGGAGGGCTTGGTATTGGGTGATCCTTCCCACTGTCATCCACCTGTCCCCTTTCTTTTAAAAGACTCCTTGCACGCGGTGAGGCATATACACTGTGGTGGGCTGACCCAGGTTCAGCTTAGATGCCTCCTTAACCATAAGAGCGGTGGCTGCTACTGCCCGGAGGCAAGTGGGCCACCCTCTGGCCACCTCATCTAGTTATTTTGAGAGATAAGCCACAGGTTGTAATACGGGCCCCATCATCTGCTCTAACACCCCAAGAGCAGTTCCTGTCCTTCCAGAAACATAGAATCTAAAAGGCTTCTCCAGGTTGGGGAGGCCTAAGGCTGGGGCTGTAGTGATGGACTCTTTTAGGGCATTAAATACCACCTTGCAGGTCTCATGCCAGTCGAGTGGCTCTTCCTCTTTCCCCCTTAAATTTTCATATAGGGGTCTGGCCAGATTGCCATAATTAGGAATCCAGATCCTGCAAAACCCGGTCCTTCCTAAAAATCCCCTAAGCTGTTGTTTTGTTTGGGGGTACGGGGTATTTAAGATGAGGGATCTCCCCTCGGGGTCAGGCATTCTTTTTCTCTCCGTAATTATAAATCCAAGGTATTTTACTTGGGTTAAGCTAATCTGAGCCTACTTGGGGGATACTCGATAACCCTTTTCATACAGGAAAGTTAGCGTTTTAAATAGTGTCCATTTGAGAGCTGGTAAAATCTGGCCTAGCTATGAGCAAGTCATCCACATACTGTATTAGACTACTGTTTGTTAAAGTTAATTCCCTTAGTTCTCTCCCCGAGGAAGTCCCGAAGATATGAGGGCTGTCCCTAAACCCTTGGGGTAGTCGAGTCCAGTCGAGAGTTGTATGGTCTCTCTTGTTTCCAAGTCCCGCCACTCAAAAGCAAAGAGTTTTTGGGATTCAGGATGGAGAGGAATGCAAAAGAAAGCACCTTGAAGGTCCAAGACTGAGAAGTACTTGGCATTTCCTGGGACTTGGCATAGGAGGGTATATGGGTTTGGGACTATGGGGTGGATGGGAACCACAGCTTCATTAACAGCTCTTAGATCCTGGACGAATCGGTAAGATCCATCTGGTTTTTGAACGGGCAAGATTGGGGTGTTGCAAGGGGACTCACATCTGATTCGAGTTCCAGTATCTCGGTATTTGTTAACTAATTGTTTAAGACCCTCAAGAGCTTCTGGTTTTAAGGGATATTGTCTTTTCCAGTGCTAGGGAGCATTTGGTCTCAGAGAAATCTTTACTGGTGGAACATTTATGGCTAAACCAGGGCTGGAGACATCCCACACCTGGGGATTGACCTCATCTAGACAAGGGACAGACTCCTCCTTTTATACCTCTAACTGTAAATATTCAGACATAGGCAAAGAAAATTATCGACTTCAACCTTTGTGTCCCCAAGTCACTCTGGTTTGGAGGCGAAAGTATTATTCTCAAAATGGAAAATTTGGAAGCTGCAAACATGAAAAATTTAAAGAGTCACGCAGAGGCTAGTCACTCTAAGCTAACCCCTAAGACATTTATTGACTGATTTCTAGCTTCTCTTCTTTAACCTTTTTTATCTACAGTAATCCTGTGTGTTCCTTTTAGTTAGGGATTCATTTTTAGACTATCCTGACTCTTCCACTACGTTCCAGTTTTGGGTCTGATACACTTAGAGATGTGCCAAGTGCTTCCTGAATACTATAGAACATATTTTATATTTAAAATACTTCCATGCTTATGTAGTGAGTCAATGATTTTAAGTTTACTTGTTACACATTTCAATGTAAAACTCAATGTGTGAACTAACATATCCACGACTTGGAAAAGTTGGCTTTTTTTTGCTGTGTGTTTGAACTCCTCACCCGACCAAAGGTCATAGAGAGGTCTATTGTTTTTCTAAAATGGTTATAGTGTTGTTTATTTTCTGGTAATTGAATTAGGGTGTGAGTTGCAAAGCCTGTGTTTCTGTTCATTTCATTCCATCTGTTCGGGTTTCTTTCTCTCTCCTGAGTCAGACAGTAATTTCCCATTGGTTGTCCAGTTACCAAGGTTGGTGTCCATGCATCCGTGCTCGTCTCTCCATACATGTCCGGGTGTCCTGTGAAACACTAAGCTTAATTTATTTGGAAATGACCTAGCTGTTCAATACACTGTCATCACTCAGTTGAGCAGAGGGAGAGAAATACAAGTGACAAATCTCCAGAGAAGCTAGTGTCAGAGCGCCCCAGCGTGGCATGCGTGCAGGGGGTTGGGGGGAGGGGAGCGGGGCGCGGAGCGCGGAGATCTCAGGTGTCCTCCCACCCTGGGTCTCTCCAGGCCCGCCGTTGCTCAGTGGCCTACCCCCGCCCCCATCGCTTTGGCTGCTCAGGGCCGGGTGGTCTCTGCAGCTGCCCGGCATCCGGCCTGAGGCCCCCCCTGCCCACACGCTGTCTTCCAGTCTCTCTCTGAACTCTCGACTCTTTCTGCCTCTGTCTCACCTGGCGTGCGTGCGTGCGAGTGCCTGTCCGTGTGCCTGGCTGTCGCTAGTCTGCTCTCTCAGGAAGGTCCTGTGCTGGGACCGTGGCTTGGGGGCAGGGCGGGCCTCGGTCTGGGGACAGGGCGGGGCTGAGGCACTCCAGGGGGTTTGCACAGCCGGCAGGATGGGCGCCTGGGGCCCCGGCTGGGCTACCCCTTAGCCCGCTGGAGGCTCCGGGGACCGCGGCCACGGGCCGACGCCCCGCGCGTCCTGAGCCATGTGACCCTAAGCAGCGAACGGGATGGTGGGGGCGGGGAGTGAGGGGGCCCGGAGACGTCCTCCCCGCTCAAGACACCCCCATCCCCAACCCCCACCAGAGCTCCCGCAGCCTCGCCAGGCCGCTCGGGGTCAGGGAAGCGCCCTGGGCTGGGCCAGGCGCGTGCTGGCCCGGGGGTGGCGTCGGCTTGTCTCCCAGCTGCAGGGCCTGTCCCGGTTTTTCCCATCAGTTTCAACAGTGACGGTCACCCCACATTGTGAGTCGTCTAGATTTCTCACTGACACCCCTGTTAGGGAGTGGCTTTTTAGAGAGATATGGAAGGTCACTTGGGGGATGTTAGTCATGAGAGAAAATAAGGGCTCAGGTGGGATTGCAGATGTCATCCAGGGGGTAAATAGAGACAGTTGTTGCTGGTACCAAGACATGAATTTTTTTTTCCCCCTTTTCCCAAAAGGCCATATTACGACCACATGGGGGCGCTGAGTAACAGCCCATAGCTCGGCTGGAAGGGTGGGCCTTTGATATTGATACCCTGGGATGGGTTGGACATACCCCCAACATTTGTCATTAAAGCAGATGCAGCCCGGGCTGGTTAGGTTGAGTTGAGAAGCAGTGTGGTTTGCAAGTGAACATGCCTCGTTTAGGGAGAGATCAGTAGCCATACAGGGAGATGTGATTAGAAAGAGGAAGAACATCATATGATGCATTTTACTTATGTGAGGCAGGATTGATGGGGTTCTGCTTGAACAAGAGCCTGAGATCTTCAACAGGTTCACAGGAATAGCTGTCCTCTGGTTTTGGAGTCTCAGTTTCTGTCTCCCCCTCCTGTAGGCCATAGGGTTTTATTCTAGAATTGTGGACGCAGGCAGATTGACCCTTCACTTTTACAGCAGTTGAAGTCACTAGAACAACCTGATATGGCCCTGTCCATTTCTCGGACAGCTGGTTTGGACTCCCTTTTTCTTGCCAGGTCTTTACTGATACTTGATCCCCTGGCTTTACCTGGGGATTTTTCAAGTCTTCCTGTGGTTTGTTCTCCATACAGTTGGAGTTCTTGCTGAAACCTTCCCAGGTCAATTATGTTTTAAGAGTGTATTGGCATCCTCGTCAAGAAAAAAATCAGAAGTTCAGAATGGTCGTCCATACATCATTTCATAAGGACTTAACAATAGTGGCCGTTTGGGGGATGTCCGTAGCCTCATGAGGGCTATGGGCAGCATATGTGTCCACTTATTATGTGTTTCTGACATAGCTTAGCCAGAGCCCTTTTAAGAGTCTGGTTGGCTCTCTCTACCTTTCCTGAAGCTTGAGGCCTCCAGGATGAGCGGAGCTGGTATTTTATGCCTAAGCATGCGGCTAGGTTCTGGGGTATCGTGGCTGCAAGTGAGGGCCCGATGTCACTCTGAAGTGACCGAGGCAGCCCAAATCTAGGCACTATCTCCTTCAGCAGAGATTTACAGACTTCTGTAGCTCTCTCTGTCTCAGTAGGGAACGCTTCGATCCATCCTGTGAATGTGTCAATAAAGACTAGCAAGTAAGAAAACACTTGGGTCTTGGGCATGGCTGTAAATTCTACTTGCCAGTCCACTCCTGGGTAGGATCCCCGATGTTGGACAGGTGTAATTAGAGGAGGTCTGGTTTTTGGGTTATTTTTTAGACAGGTGTCACAATTTTGTGTGACTTGTTTAACAACCTTAGCTAACTGTGGAATGGAGAGAATAGGCTTAAGCAAGTTTTCTAGATTATCTTTTCCAAAATGGGCGCTCTTATGTAAGGAGTTAGTAATGTTATAAACCTGAGAATCAGGGAGTATTATTTGGGCCTGATCAGGCTGAAACCACCCATGTGACCAATCTCTCAGCCCCGCTCAGCATATCGGGAATGTCCCCCTGGGGTAAAATCTGGAGTCAGGATTTCTTTGGGGAAAAGGGGGCAGATAGCAGTGGCAGAGGTAGCTTCCCCGGCAGCTCGTCCTGCCTCTTGATCAGCTTTCCTATTTCCCTGAGCCTCTTTTTCCTGCCCCTTTTGGTGACTCTTGCAGTGGATGACAGCTAATTTTGCAGGAAGTTTAACTGCCTCCAGGAGCCTGAGAATGAGCTCTTTGTGTTTAATAGCAGAGCTTCGGGCACTGAGCATCCCTCTTTCTTTCCAAATTGCTGCACGGGCATGCAGAATGAGGAAAGCATACTTAGAGTCCATACACACATTAATCCTCTTTCCTTCTCCTAACTCCAAAGCTCTTGTCAGGGCAAAAAGTTCAGCTTTCTGGGCTGAGGTGTCTGGGGGATGAGACCCACTTTCCTTAGTTTTTTCCAGGCTCACTACAGCATATCCTGCTTTCCTCTCTCCCTTTTCTACAAAACTGCTGCCATCTGTGTGCCAGTTTTCCTCTGGTTCAGATAAACGTGTCTCTGATAGGTCCCGGCGAGAAGAGTATAACTCGTCTGTGATTTGTATGCATTGGTGATCCAGAGGGGATGTAGGGGGATCTGGCAGTAAGGTTGCTGGATTTAAAGTCTGGCAGACCCTCAACTTTATTTCTGGAGTGTCAAGGAGGAGGGCTTGGTATTGGGTGATCCTTCCCCCTGTCATCCACCTGTCCCCTTTCTTTTAAAAGACTGCTTGCACGCGGTGAGGCGTATACACTGTGGTGGGCTGACCCAGGTTCAGCTTAGATGCCTCCTTAACCATAAGAGTGGTGGCTGCTACTGCCCGGAGCAAGTGGGCCACCCTCTGGCCACCTCATCTAGTTATTTTGAGAGATAAGCCACAGGTTGTAATACGGGCCCCATCATCTGCTCTAACACCCCAAGAGCAGTTCCTGTCCTTCCAGAAACATAGAGTCTAAAAGGCTTCTCCAGGTTGGGGAGGCCTAAAGCTGGGGCTGTAGTGATGGACTCTTTTAGTGCATTAAAGGCCACCTTGCAGGTCTCATGCCAGTCGAGTGGCTCTTCCTCTTTCCCCCTTAAATTTTCATACAGGGGTCTGGCCAGATTGCCATAATTAGGAATCCAGATCCTGCAAAACCCGGTCCTTCCTAAAAATCCCCTAAGCTGTTGTTTTGTTTGGGGGTACGGGGTTTTTAAGATGAGGGATCTCCCCTCGGGGTCAGGCATTCTTTTTCTCTCCGTAATTATAAATCCAAGGTATTTTACTTGGGTTAAGCTAATCTGAGCCTACTTGGGGGATACTCGATAACCCTTTTCATACAGGAAAGTTAGCGTTTTAAATAGTGTCCATTTGAGAGCTGGTAAAATCTGGCCTAGCTATGAGCAAGTCATCCACATACTGTATTAGACTACTGTTTGTTAAAGTTAATTCCCTTAGTTCTCTCCCCGAGGAAGTCCCGAAGATATGAGGGCTGTCCCTAAACCCTTGGGGTAGTCGAGTCCAGTCGAGAGTTGTATGGTCTCTCTTGTTTCCAAGTCCCGCCACTCAAAAGCAAAGAGTTTTTGGGATTCAGGATGGAGAGGAATGCAAAAGAAAGCACCTTGAAGGTCCAAGACTGAGAAGTACTTGGCATTTCCTGGGACTTGGCATAGGAGGGTATATGGGTTTGGGACTATGGGGTGGATGGGAACCACAGCTTCATTAACTGCTCTTAGATCCTGGACGAATCGGTAAGATCCATCTGGTTTTTGAACAGGCAAGATTGGGGTGTTGCAAGGGGACTCACAGCTGATTCGAGTTCCAGTATCTCGGTATTTGTTAACTAATTGTTTAAGACCCTCAAGAGCTTCTGGTTTTAAGGGATATTGTCTTTTCCAGGGCTAGGGAGCATTTGGTCTCAGAGAAATCTTTACTGGTGGAATATTTATGGCTAAACCAGGGCTGGAGACATCCCACACCTGGGGATTGACCTCATCTAGACAAGGGACAGACTCCTCCTTTTATACCTCTAACTGTAAATATTCAGACATAGGCAAAGTAAATTATCGACTTCAACCTTTGTGTCCCCAAGTCACTCTGGTTTGGAGGCGAAAGTATTATTCTCAAAATGGAAAATTTGGAAGCTGCAAACATGAAAAATTTAAAGAGTCACGCAGAGGCTAGTCACTCTAAGCTAACCCCTAAGACATTTATTGACTGATTTCTAGCTTCTCTTCTTTAACCTTTTTTATCTACAGTAATCCTGTGTGTTCCTTTTAGTTAGGGATTCATTTTTAGACTATCCTGACTCTTCCACTACGTTCCAGTTTTGGGTCTGATACACTTAGAGATGTGCCAAGTGCTTCCTGAATACTATAGAACATATTTTATATTTAAAATACTTCCATGCTTATGTAGTGAGTCAATGATTTTAAGTTTACTTGTTACACATTTCAATGTAAAACTCAATGTGTGAACTAACATATCCACGACTTGGAAAAGTTGGCTTTTTTTTGCTGTGTGTTTGAACTCCTCACCCGACCAAAGGTCATAGAGAGGTCTATTGTTTTTCTAAAATGGTTATAGTATTGTTTATTTTCTGGTAATTGAATTAGGGTGTGAGTTGCAAAGCCTGTGTTTCTGTTCATTTCATTCCATCTGTTCGGGTTTCTTTCTCTCTCCTGAGTCAGACAGTAATTTCCCATTGGTTGTCCAGTTACCAAGGTTGGTGTCCATGCATCCGTGCTGGTCTCTCCATACATGTCCGGGTGTCCTGTGAAACACTAAGCTTAATTTATTTGGAAATGACCTAGCTGTTCAATACACTGTCATCACTCAGTTGAGCAGAGGGAGAGAAATACAAGTGACAAAACTCCAGAGAAGCTAGTGTCAGAGTGCCCCAGCGTGGCATGCGTGCAGGGGGTTGGGGGGAGGGGGGCGGGGCGCAGAGCGCGGAGATCTCAGGTGTCCTCCCACCCTGGGCCTCTCCAAGCCCGCCGCTGCTGAGTGGCCTCCCCCCACCCCCATCGCTTTGGCTGCTCAGGGCCAGGTGGTCTCTGCAGCTGCCCGGCATCCTGCCCGAGGCCCCCACTGCCCACACGCTGTCTTCCAGTCTCTCTCTGAACCCTCGACTCTTTCTGCCTCTGTCTCACCTGGCGAGGGTGCGTGCGAGTGCCTGTCCGTGTGCCTGGCTGTCGCTCGTCCGCTCTCTCAGGAAGTTCCTGTGCTGGGCCCGTGGCGTGGGCCAGGGCGGGCTTCGGTTTGGGGACAGGACGGGGCTGAGGCACTCCAGGGGGTTTGCACAGCCGGCAGGATGGGAGCCTGGGGCCCCGGCTGGGCTGCCCCTAAGCTCCAGGAGGCTCCGGGGACTGCAGACCCAGGCCGAAGCCCCGCTTGTCCGGAGCCACCTGACCCTGAGCAGCGAACGGGATGGTGGGTGACAGGGGGTGAGGGGGCACCGAGATGTCCTCGCTGCTCTTCCAACCCCCCCTCCCCCCACCCCAGGTTCCGCAGGCACGCCAGGCCCCGGCCGGCCGGGCCAGACTGGTGCTGGCCTGGGCTCGCGGTGTGCGGAGCGGGGGCGCCCTCCGCTGGCCGCCAAGCTGCAGGCTCTGGCCGGCCGGAGTCCAGTCGCGGGTCGTGCGGCTCAAGTGCAGCTCGAGCCCGCTCGAGAACTGCAGCCCCAGGCCCGACCGGCAGGTCAGACCGCAAGGGAGGCGCAACGCGGGGCTCCTGCAGCGCCTGGCAGCCGCCTCGGTCTAAGGCCATACCACCCTGAACGTGCCCTCTCTCCTGTGATCTGGGAAACTGAGCAGGGTCGTGCCTGGTCAGTACTATGATGGGAGACCGCCTAGTAGTTAGGCGATTTTTTTGATTTTTCTGAATGCCTACTTCAGAAAGTTAGAATCGGATGACTTCACACAGTAAAACGAATCATATTTTCATACATAATCTTAAGAATCCAGCAGCTGGTCATTCTTTTTCCTGTCCTAACACAGCTAACTGGAAATCAGTTGTAGTAAGTTCTACTGACTACAGACACTCATCCCTAAGGGAAGATATATAGGAAAACCCATAATATATCTAAATAAACATGAAAGATACAATGATGAGAAAGAAAAAAATTTCTCAGTGACATCTTAGTTGGTATCGGAAACACGATGATTATGAAAGCACAGCCCATAATCAAGTCCAGGCCATGGAAGCCTGTGACTGTCACTGAGTGTTGACTTCCCTTTCAGCTGAGGTCGTAAAAATTGCTTTGTAAAATTCTGAGCTTTGAAGCACTTGTAACCTCCCGAAGAGACTGCAATCAGAAGGGTTTCTAGAATATCGTGACGCTGTGGTGAGCTCAAGCAATACATACTCCAGAGGACGGAAGACAGACATTTTGGGAAGTGGGGATGACTTCTACTGCACTTAGGGAGGAAGGGCATGTACAAGTGGAGAAGCAACACCTCAGTGATGGAATCTTTAAAGACTCCACAAATGGAGAAGCAAATGGCAACCCACTCCAGTATTCTTGCCTGGAAAACTCCATGGGCAGAGGAGTCTGGCGGGCTGAAGTCCACGGGATTCCATGACTGACCGTGTGTGCACGAGGGTGGAGGGAGACGGGCTGGTAGCAAGAAACTGGTAGAAGTAAAAAAAAAGAAAAAAATATAAAATAAAGACTCGATAAATATGACAACGACTGGTAGGAATAAACCTTCAGAAGTGCCTTCTCAGACCTCCCGTCAGAAGCACAAGCGTAATAAAGACACTGAGTTTTCACGGTCTCACACAAAATTAGACTGGCTTATGACAATTTGCAGAGAGGCTCCTCTAAGACATCGGGGTTGGGCTTTACTGGAGGATACACATCGATTGAGTGCATGGCTGTGTGTTATGGAAATATGTCTTACTGGCAGGGCGAAGGCATCTTCTTGAAGAACACAGCAAATAACACCACAAATTCACGGAACTTGGCTACAATGACAATAGCTGATTTCGTGATGTCTACTGCTTGGCAGAGCTGGGATTGCCTCTGCCATTAAGTACCTCAGTGGCCCGCTGTGATAGTAGCCATTACTTTCTCACTTAGAAACTTGCCATGTGCACTAGTGCAAGAACAGTGAAAGCTCCCCAGAGAAGCAAGTCAGGCAGACATGCTTCTGTTTTCTCACAGAAGCTGCTTATGACCGGCCCTGCTCACAGACAGATTGCTAATTCCAAATCGATAGAAATTTATGCAGATATTCTTTAGCAACTAAGCCACCAGTATAGCCCTACTAGCTCAGTTGCTAAAGAATCTGCCTGCAACGCAGGAGACCCTGCTTTGAGTCCTGGGTCGGGAAGATTCACTGGAGAAAGGATAGGCTACCCACTCAAGTATTCTGGCCTAGAGAATTCTATGGACTGTATAGTCCTTGGGGCTGCAAAGAGTCAGGCACGAACTGAGCCACTTTCACCTGCACATGCAGATATCACTTAAAAAAAAAAAATGTGGTAACAGATCTAGGACCTCTGTCAAGCTCATGAGTGAGTACTATAAATATACAGAATCAGCTTTGTCCTGCATAGTTACTACCATCCTGTATTTGCTTTGAGAGGAGTTGAGCTACTCTTGGTACAGAGGAATGATTCTTTACCAACTGAGCCACAAGGGAAGCCCACTAATACTGGAGTGGGTAGCCTATCCCTTCTCCAGCAGATCTTCCTGACCCAGGAATTGAACCAGGGTCTCCTGCCTGAGTAACACATATTGGGTAAAAAACGGTGAGGGGGCAGAACTAGGGACATTGATTGGTAAAATCAGTTTTCCTTGTCTAGATGGCTAGCGGACGCGAAAGAAATGTTGGTGTGGATTTAAAAAATTCTTCTGATACGAAACAAAAAATTTACTAGTTCTCTGCAGATCTTTAATGAAGCACAGATATTGTCATTAGATTGCTTTGGTCATATCCGTCTTATCCACATTTATTTTTTAAAATCACATAGAGTGGCTTCAATCACTTGAAGAAACGACAAAAGGTTTCTTTGTTCTCCATTCTATACTGGATCGAGAGAAGGCAGTTGATCAGCATGATGCAGGAGCTCAAGATGTTTTTGGCAAAAACTTGACTAGTCTGTTTAATGATATGGAAGAATGAATTAAGGATGGCAGCACGAAACAGAAGGCTATGCTAGAAGTACACAAGACCTTGTTTGCTAAGTCCAAATATGACTTTTTCTTTCAATTGAAGGATAGTTGCTTTACAGAATTTTGTTGCCAAACATCAACGTGAATGAGCCACAGGTGTACATATGTCTCCTCCCTCCTGAACCTCTCTCCCATCTCCTCCTCTCCGTTCCACCCCTCTAGCTTGTTGCAGAGCCCCTGTTTGAGTCCCCTGAGTCATAGAGCAAATTATATTGGCATCTCTTTTAACGTATGGTACTATGTTTCCATGTTCCTCTGCATTCATCTCACCCTATTCTTCCTCAAACCTGCCAGTGTCCATAAGTCTGTTCTCTACATCTGTGACTCCTTGGCTGCCCTGCAAATAATTTCATCAGTACCACCTTAAGTTCAAGCATTTCTTCCCCCCCCTCCTTCAAGCATTTCTTATTTCTTATTCCACTCTTACTGTCTTTAGTGTGAGACTGATCTCGAAACTGATATGAAAGTATTATTCTCAGCATGGAAAATTTGGAAGATGCAAATATGAAAAATTTAAAAAGTAACGCAGAGGCTAGTCACTCTAGGCTAACCCCTAAAACATTTATTGACTGATTTCTAGTTTCTCTTCTTTAACCTTTTTGATCTACGTAATCCTGTGTATTACTTTTAGTTAGGGATTCATTTTTAGACTATCCTGACTCTTCCATTAAGTTCCAGTTTGTGGTCTGATACACTTACAGATGTGCCAAGTGCTTCCTGAATACTATAGAACATATTTTATATTTAAAATACTTCCATGCTTATGTATTGAGTCAGTGATTTTAAGTTTATTTGTTACACATTTCAATGTAAAAGTCAATGTGTGAACTAACATATTCACGACTTGGAAAAGTTGGATATTTTTGCTGTGTGTTTGACTCCTCACCCGACCAAAGGTCATAGAGAGGTCTATAGTTTTCTAAAATGGTTATAGTGTGGTTTATTTTCTGGTAATTGAATTAGGGTGTGAGTTGCAAAGCCTGTGTTTCTGTTCATTTCATTCCATCTGTTCGGGTTTCTTTCTCTCTCCTGAGTCAGACACTAATTTCCCATTGGTTGTCCAGTTACCAAGGTTGGTGTCCATGCATCCGTGCTGGTCTCCCCATACATGTCCGGGTGTCCTGTGAAACACTAAGCTTAATTTATTTGGAAATGACCTAGCTGTTCAATACACTGTCATCACTCAGTTGAGCAGAGGGAGAGAAATTCAAGTGACAAAACTCCAGAGAAGCTAGTGTCAGAACGCCCCGGCGTAGCATGCGTGCAGGGGGTTGGGGGGAGGGGGGCGGGGCGCGGAGCGCGGAGATCTCAGGTGTCCTCCCACCCTGGGCCTCTCCAGGCCCGCCGCTGCTCAGTGACCTCCCCCCGCCCCCGTCAGTTTGGCTGCTCAGGGCCGGGTAGTCTCTGCAGCTGCCCGGCATCCTGCCCGAGGCCCCCCCTGCCCACACGCTGTCTTCCAGTCTCTCTCTGAACACTCGACTCTTTCTGCCTCTGTCTCACCTGGCTTGGGTGCGTGCGAGTGCCTGTCCGTGTGCCTGGCTGTTGCTCGTCCGCTCTCTCAGGAAGGTCCTGTGCTGGGCCCGTGGCGTGGGGGCAGGGCGGGCCTCGGTTTGGGGACAGGGCGGGGCTGAGGCACTCCAGGGGGTTTTTACAGCCGGCAGGATGTGAGCCTGGGGCCCCGGCTGGGCTGCCCCTAAGCCCGCAGGAGGCTCTGGGGACCGCGGCCCCGGGCCGACGCCCCGCTCGTCCGGAGCCACGTTACCCAGAGCAGCGAACGGCATGGTGGGTGGCGGGGTTGGGGGGGCACCGAGACGTCCTCCCCGCTCAAGCCACCCCCCTACCCAACCCCCGCCAGAGCTCCCGCAGGCTCGCCAGGCCGCTCGGGATCCGGGAAGCGCCCCGGGCCGGGCCAGGCGCGTGCTGGCCTGGGGTGGCGTCGGCTGTTCTCCCAGCTGCAGGGCCTGTCCAGGTTTTTCCCATCAATTTCAACAGTGACGGTCACGCCACATTGTGAGTCATCTAGATTTCTCACTGACACCCCTGTTAGGGAGTGGCTTTTTAGAGAGATAGGGCAGGTCACTTGGGGGATGTTAGTCATGAGAGAAAATAAGGGCTCAGGTGGGATTGCAGATGTCATCCAGGGGGTAAATAGAGACAGTTGTTGTTGGTACCAAGACATGAAGTTTTTTTTCCCCCTTTCCCCAAAAGGCCATATTACGACCACATGGGGGTGCTGAGTATCAGCCCATAGCTCGGCTGGAAGGGTGGGCCTTTGATATTGATACCCTGGGATGGGTTGGACATACCCCCAACCTTTGTCATTAATGCAGATGCAGCCCGGGCTGCTTAGGTTGAGTTGAGAAGCAGTGTGGTTTGCAAGTGAACATGCCTCGTTTAGGGAGAGATCAATAGCCATACAGGGAGATATGATTAGAAAGAGGACGAACATCATATGATGCATTTTACTTATGTGAGGCAGGATTGATGGGGTTCTGCTTGAACAAGAGCCTGAGATCTTCAACAGGTTCACAGGAACAGCTGTCCTCTGGCTTTGGAGTCTCAGTTTCTGTCTCCCCCTCCTGTAGGCCATAGGGTTTTATTCTAGAATTGTGGACCCAGGCAGATAGACCCTTCACTTTTACAGCAGTTGAAGTCATTAGAACAACCTGATATGGCCCGGTCCATTTCTCGGACAGCTGGTTTGGACTCCCTTTTTCTTGCCAGGTCTTTACTGATACTTGATCTCCTGGATTTACCTGGGGATTTTTCAAGTCTTCCTGTGGTTTGTTCTCCATACAGTTGGAGTTCTTGCTGAAACCTTCCCAGGTCAATTATATGTTTTAAGAGTGTATTGGCATCCTCGTCAAGAAAAAAATCAGAAGTTCAGAATGGTCGTCCATACATCATTTCATAAGGACTTAACAGTAGTGGCCGTTTGGGGGATGTCCGTAGCCTCATGAGGGCTATGGGCAGCATATGTGTCCACTTATTATGTGTTTCTGACATAGCTTAGCCAGAGCCCTTTTAAGAGTCTGGTTGGCTCTCTCTACCTTTCCTGAAGCTTGAGGCCTCCAGGATGAGCGGAGCTGGTATTTTATGCCTAAGCATGCGGCTAGGTTCTGGGGTATCGTGGCTGCAAGTGAGGGCCCGTTGTCACTCTGAAGTGACCGAGGCAGCCCAAACCTAGGCACTATCTCCTTCAGCAGAGATTACAGACTTCTGTAGCTCACTCTGTCTCAGTAGGGAACGCTTCGATCCATCCTGTGAATGTGTCAATAAAGACTAGCAAGTAAGAAAACCCTTGGGTCTTGGGCATGGCTGTAAATTCTACTTGCCAGTCCACTCCTGGGTAGGATCCCCGATGTTGGACAGGTGTAATTAGAGGAGGTCTGGTTTTTGGGTTATTTTTTAGACAGGTGTCACAATTTTGTGTGACTTGTTTAACAACCTTAGCTAACTGTGGATGGGAGAGAATAGGCTTAAGCAAGATTTCTAGATTATCTTTTCCAAAATGGGCGCTCTTATGTAAGGAGTTAGTAATGTTTTAAACCTGAGAATCAGGGAGTATTATTTGGGCCTGATCAGGCTGAAAACACCCATGTGACCCAATCTCTCAGCCCCGCTCAGCATATCGGGAATGTCCCCCTGGGGTAAAATCTGGAGTCAGGATTTCTTTGGGGAAAAGGGGCAGATAGTAGTGGCAGAGGTAGCTTCCCCGGCAGCTCGTCCTGCCTCTTGATCAGCTTTCCTATTTCCCTGAGCCTCTTTTTCCTGCCCCTTTTGGTGACTCTTGCAGTGGATGACAGCTAATTTTGCAGGAAGTTTAACTGCCTCCAGGAGCCTGAGAATGAGCTCTTTGTGTTTAATAGCAGAGCTTCGGGCACTGAGCATCCCTCTTTCTTTCCAAATTGCTGCACGGGCATGCAGAATGAGGAAAGCATACTTAGAGTCCATACACACATTAATCCTCTTTCCTTCTCCTAACTCCAAAGCTCTTGTCAGGGCAAAAAGTTCAGCTTTCTGGGCTGAGGTGTCTGGTGGATGAGACCCACTTTCCTTAGTTTCTTCCAGGCTCACTACAGCATATCCTGCTTTCCTCTCTCCCTTTTCTACAAAACTGCTGCCATCTGTGTGCCAGTTTTCCTCTGGGTCAGATAAAGGTGTCTCTGATAGGTCCCGGCGAGAAGAGTATAACTCGTCTGTGATTTGTATGCATTGGTGATCCAGAGGGGAGGTAGGGGGATCTGGCAGTAAGGTTGCTGGATTTAAAGTCTGGCAGACCCTCAACTTTATTTCTGGAGTGTCAAGGAGGAGGGCTTGGTATTGGGTGATCCTTCCCCCTGTCATCCACCTGTCCCCTTTCTTTTAAAAGACTCCTTGCACGCGGTGAGGCGTATACACTGTGGTGGGCTGACCCAGGTTCAGCTTAGATGCCTCCTTAACCATAAGAGCGGTGGCTGCTACTGCCCGGAGGCAAGTGGGCCACCCTCTGGCCACCTCATCTAGTTATTTTGAGAGATAAGCCACAGGTTGTAATACGGGCCCCATCATCTGCTCTAACACCCCAAGAGCAGTTCCTGTCCTTCCAGAAACATAGAATCTAAAAGGCTTCTCCAGGTTGGGGAGGCCTAAGGCTGGGGCTGTAGTGATGGACTCTTTTAGGGCATTAAAGACCACCTTGCAGGTCTCATGCCAGTCGAGTGGCTCTTCCTCTTTCCCCCTTAAATTTTCATATAGGGGTCTGGCCAGATTGCCATAATTAGGAATCCAGATCCTGCAAAACCCGGTCCTTCCTAAAAATCCCCTAAGCTGTTGTTTTGTTTGGGGGTACGGGGTATTTAAGATGAGGGATCTCCCCTCGGGGTCAGGCATTCTTTTTCTCTCCGTAATTATAAATCCAAGGTATTTTACTTGGGTTAAGCTAATCTGAGCCTACTTGGGGGATACTCGATAACCCTTTTCATACAGGAAAGTTAGCGTTTTAAATAGTGTCCATTTGAGAGCTGGTAAAATCTGGCCTAGCTATGAGCAAGTCATCCACATACTGTATTAGACTACTGTTTGTTAAAGTTAATTCCCTTAGTTCTCTCCCCGAGGAAGTCCCGAAGATATGAGGGCTGTCCCTAAACCCTTGGGGTAGTCGAGTCCAGTCGAGAGTTGTATGGTCTCTCTTGTTTCCAAGTCCCGCCACTCAAAAGCAAAGAGTTTTTGGGATTCAGGATGGAGAGGAATGCAAAAGAAAGCACCTTGAAGGTCCAAGACTGAGAAGTACTTGGCATTTCCTGGGACTTGGCATAGGAGGGTATATGGGTTTGGGACTATGGGGTGGATGGGAACCACAGCTTCATTAACAGCTCTTAGATCCTGGACGAATCGGTAAGATCCATCTGGTTTTTGAACGGGCAAGATTGGGGTGTTGCAAGGGGACTCACATCTGATTCGAGTTCCAGTATCTCGGTATTTGTTAACTAATTGTTTAAGACCCTCAAGAGCTTCTGGTTTTAAGGGATATTGTCTTTTCCAGTGCTAGGGAGCATTTGGTCTCAGAGAAATCTTTACTGGTGGAACATTTATGGCTAAACCAGGGCTGGAGACATCCCACACCTGGGGATTGACCTCATCTAGACAAGGGACAGACTCCTCCTTTTATACCTCTAACTGTAAATATTCAGACATAGGCAAAGAAAATTATCGACTTCAACCTTTGTGTCCCCAAGTCACTCTGGTTTGGAGGCGAAAGTATTATTCTCAAAATGGAAAATTTGGAAGCTGCAAACATGAAAAATTTAAAGAGTCACGCAGAGGCTAGTCACTCTAAGCTAACCCCTAAGACATTTATTGACTGATTTCTAGCTTCTCTTCTTTAACCTTTTTTATCTACAGTAATCCTGTGTGTTCCTTTTAGTTAGGGATTCATTTTTAGACTATCCTGACTCTTCCACTACGTTCCAGTTTTGGGTCTGATACACTTAGAGATGTGCCAAGTGCTTCCTGAATACTATAGAACATATTTTATATTTAAAATACTTCCATGCTTATGTAGTGAGTCAATGATTTTAAGTTTACTTGTTACACATTTCAATGTAAAACTCAATGTGTGAACTAACATATCCACGACTTGGAAAAGTTGGCTTTTTTTTGCTGTGTGTTTGAACTCCTCACCCGACCAAAGGTCATAGAGAGGTCTATTGTTTTTCTAAAATGGTTATAGTGTTGTTTATTTTCTGGTAATTGAATTAGGGTGTGAGTTGCAAAGCCTGTGTTTCTGTTCATTTCATTCCATCTGTTCGGGTTTCTTTCTCTCTCCTGAGTCAGACAGTAATTTCCCATTGGTTGTCCAGTTACCAAGGTTGGTGTCCATGCATCCGTGCTCGTCTCTCCATACATGTCCGGGTGTCCTGTGAAACACTAAGCTTAATTTATTTGGAAATGACCTAGCTGTTCAATACACTGTCATCACTCAGTTGAGCAGAGGGAGAGAAATACAAGTGACAAATCTCCAGAGAAGCTAGTGTCAGAGCGCCCCAGCGTGGCATGCGTGCAGGGGGTTGGGGGGAGGGGGGCGGGGCGCGGAGCGCGGAGATCTCAGGTGTCCTCCCACCCTGGGTCTCTCCAGGCCCGCCGTTGCTCAGTGGCCTACCCCCGCCCCCATCGCTTTGGCTGCTCAGGGCCGGGTGGTCTCTGCAGCTGCCCGGCATCCGGCCCGAGGCCCCCCCTGCCCACACGCTGTCTTCCAGTCTCTCTCTGAACTCTCGACTCTTTCTGCCTCTGTCTCACCTGGCGTGCGTGCGTGCGAGTGCCTGTCCGTGTGCCTGGCTGTCGCTAGTCTGCTCTCTCAGGAAGGTCCTGTGCTGGGCCCGTGGCTTGGGGGCAGGGCGGGCCTCGGTTTGGGGACAGGGCGGGGCTGAGGCACTCCAGGGGGTTTGCACAGCCGGCAGGATGGGCGCCTGGGGCCCCGGCTGGGCTACCCCTTAGCCCGCTGGAGGCTCCAGGGACCGCGGCCATGGGCCGACGCCCCGCGCGTCCTGAGCCATGTGACCCTAAGCAGCGAACGGGATGGTGGGGGCGGGGAGTGAGGGGGCACCGAGACGTCCTCCCCGCTCAAGACACCCCCATCCCCAACCCCCACCAGAGCTCCCGCAGCCTCGCCAGGCCGCTCGGGGTCAGGGAAGCGCCCTGGGCTGGGCCAGGCGCGTGCTGGCCCGGGGGTGGCGTCGGCTTGTCTCCCAGCTGCAGGGCCTGTCCCGGTTTTTCCCATCAGTTTCAACAGTGACGGTCACCCCACATTGTGAGTCGTCTAGATTTCTCACTGACACCCCTGTTAGGGAGTGGCTTTTTAGAGAGATATGGAAGGTCACTTGGGGGATGTTAGTCATGAGAGAAAATAAGGGCTCAGGTGGGATTGCAGATGTCATCCAGGGGGTAAATAGAGACAGTTGTTGCTGGTACCAAGACATGAATTTTTTTTTCCCCCTTTTCCCAAAAGGCCATATTACGACCACATGGGGGCGCTGAGTAACAGCCCATAGCTCGGCTGGAAGGGTGGGCCTTTGATATTGATACCCTGGGATGGGTTGGACATACCCCCAACATTTGTCTTTAAAGCAGATGCAGCCCGGGCTGGTTAGGTTGAGTTGAGAAGCAGTGTGGTTTGCAAGTGAACATGCCTCGTTTAGGGAGAGATCAATAGCCATACAGGGAGATGTGATTAGAAAGAGGAAGAACATCATATGATGCATTTTACTTATGTGAGGCAGGATTGATGGGGTTCTGCTTGAACAAGAGCCTGAGATCTTCAACAGGTTCACAGGAATAGCTGTCCTCTGGCTTTGGAGTCTCAGTTTCTGTCTCCCCCTCCTGTAGGCCATAGGGTTTTATTCTAGAATTGTGGACGCAGGCAGATTGACCCTTCACTTTTACAGCAGTTGAAGTCACTAGAACAACCTGATATGGCCCTGTCCATTTCTCGGACAGCTGGTTTGGACTCCCTTTTTCTTGCCAGGTCTTTACTGATACTTGATCCCCTGGCTTTACCTGGGGATTTTTCAAGTCTTCCTGTGGTTTGTTCTCCATACCGTTGGAGTTCTTGCGAAAACCTTCCCAGGTCAATTATATGTTTTAAGAGTGTATTGGCATCCTCGTCAAGAAAAAAATCAGAAGTTCAGAATGGTCGTCCATACATCATTTCATAAGGACTTAACAATAGTGGCCGTTTGGGGGATGTCCGTATCCTCATGAGGGCTATGGGCAGCATATGTGTCCACTTATTATGTGTTTCTGACATAGCTTAGCCCGAGCCCTTTTAAGAGTCTGGTTGGCTCTCTCTACCTTTCCTGAAGCTTGAGGCCTCCAGGATGAGCGGAGCTGGTATTTTATGCCTAAGCATGCGGCTAGGTTCTGGGGTATCGTGGCTGTAAGTGAGGGCCCGTTGTCACTCTGAAGTGACCGAGGCAGCCCAAACCTAGGCACTATCTCCTTCAGGAGAGTTTTACAGAATTCTGTAGCTCTCTCTGTCTCAGTAGGGAACGCTTTGATCCATCCTGTGAATGTGTCAATAAAGACTAGCAAGTAAGAAAACCCTTGGGTCTTGGGCATGGCTGTAAATTCTACTTGCCAGTCCGCTCCTGGGTATGATCCCCGATGTTGGACAGGTGTAATTAGAGGAGGTCTGGTTTTTGGGTTATTTTTTAGACAGGTGTCACAATTTTGTGTGACTTGTTTAACAACCTTAGCTAACTGGGGATGGGAGAGAATAGGCTTAAGCAAGATTTCTAGATTATCTTTTCCAATATGGGTGCTTTTATGTAAGGAGTTAGTAATGTTTTAAACCTGAGAATCAGGGAGTATTATTTGGGCCTGATCAGGCTGAAACCACCCATTTGACCCAATCTCCCAGCCCCGCTCAGCATATCGGGAATGTCCCCCTAGGGTAAAATCTGGAGTCAGGGTTTCCTTGGGGAAAAGGGGGCAGATAGCAGTGGCAGAGGTAGCTTCCCCGGCAGCTCGTCCTGCCTCTTGATCAGCTTTCCTATTTCCCTGAGCCTCTTTTTCTTGCCCCTTTTGGTGACTCTTGCAGTGGATGACAGCTAATTTTGCAGGAAGTTTGACTGCCTCCAGGAGCCTGAGAATGAGCTCTTTGTGTTTAATAGCAGAGCTTCGGGCACTGAGCATCCCTCTTTCTTTCCAAATTGCTGCACGGGCATGCAGAATGAGGAAAGCATACTTAGAGTCCATACACACATTAATCCTCTTTCCTTCTCCTAACTCCAAAGCTCTTGTCAGGGCAAAAAGTTCAGCTTTCTGTGCTGAGGTGTCTGGGGGAAGAGACCCACTTTCCTTAGTTTCTTCCAGGCTCGCCACAGCATATCCTGCTTTCCTCTCTCCCTTTTCTACAAAACTGCTGCCATCTGTGTGCCAGTTTTCCTCTGGGTCAGATAAAGGTGTCTCTGATAGGTCCCGGCGAGAAGAGTATAACTCGTCTGTGATTTGTATGCATTGGTGATCCAGAGGGGAGGTAGGGGGATCTGGCAGTAAGGTTGCTGGATTTAAAGTCTGGCAGACCCTCAACTTTATTTCTGGAGTGTCAAGGAGGAGGGCTTGGTATTGGGTGATCCTTGCCACTGTCATCCACCTGTCCCCTTTCGTTTCCAAGACTGCTTGCACCCGGTGAGGAGTATACACTGTGGTGGGCTGACCCAAGGTCAGCTTAGATGCCTCCTTAACCATAAGAGCAGTGGCTGCTACTGCCCGGAGGCAAGTGGGCCACCCTCTGGCCACCTCATCTAGTTATTTTGAGAGATAAGCCACAGGTTGTAATACGGGCCCCATCATCTGCTCTAACACCCCAAGAGCAGTTCCTGTCCTTCCAGAAACATAGAGTCTAAAATGCTTATCCAGGTTGGGGAGGCCTAAAGCTGGGGCTGTAGTGATGGACTCTTTTAGGGCATTAAAGGCCACCTTGCAGGTCTCATGCCAGTCGAGTGGCTCTTCCTCTTTCCCCCTTAAATTTTCATATAGGGGTCTGGCCAGATTGCCATAATTAGGAATCCAGATCCTGCAAAACCCGGTCCTTCCTAAAAATCCCCTAAGCTGTTGTTTTGTTTGGGGGTACGGGGTATTTAAGATGAGGGATCTCCCCTCGGGGTCAGGCATTCTTTTTCTCTCCGTAATTATAAATCCAAGGTATTTTACTTGGGTTAAGCTAATCTGAGCCTACTTGGGGGATACTCGATAACCCTTTTCATACAGGAAAGTTAGCGTTTTAAATAGTGTCCATTTGAGAGCTGGTAAAATCTGGCCTAGCTATGAGCAAATCATCCACATACTGTATTAGACTACTGTTTGTTAAAGTTAATTCCCTTAGTTCTCTCCCCGAGGAAGTCCCAAAGATATGAGGGCTGTCCCTAAACCCTTGGGGTAGTCGAGTCCAGTCGAGAGTTGTATGGTCTCTCTTGTTTCCAAGTCCCGACATCAAAAGCAAAGAGTTTTTGGGATTCAGGATGGAGAGGCATGCAAAAGAGAGCACCTTAAAGGTCCAAGACTGAGAAGTACTTGGCATTTCCTGGGACTTGGGATAGGAGGGTATATGTGTTTGGGACTATGGGGTGGATGGGAACCACAGCTTCATTAACAGCTCTTAGATCCTGGACGAATCGGTAAGATCCATCTGGTTTTTGAACGGGCAAGATTGGGGTGTTGCAGGGGGACTCACAGCTGATTCGAGTTCCAGTATCTTGGTATTTGTTAACTAATGGTTTAAGACCCTCAAGAGCTACTGGTTTTCAGGGATATTGTCTTTTCCAGGGCTAGGGAGCATTTGGTCTCAGAGAAATCTTTACTGGTGGAACATTTATGGCTAAACCAGTGTTGGAGACATCCCACACCTGGGAATTGACATCATCTAGACAAGGGACAGACTCCTCCTTTTCTACCTCTGACTGTAAATATTCAGACATAGGCAAAGAAAATTATCGACTTCTACCTTTGTGTCTCCAAGTCACACTGGTTTGGAGGCGAAAGTATTATTTTCAAAATGGAAAATTTGGAAGCTGCAAACATGAAAAATTTAAAGAGTCACGCAGAGGCTAGTCACTCTAAGCTAACCCCTAAGACATTTATTGACTGATTTCTAGCTTCTCTTCTTTAACCTTTTTTATCTACATTAATCCTGTGTGTTCCTTTTAGTTAGGGATACATTTTTAGACTATCCTGACTCTTCCACTACGTTCCAGTTTTGGGTCTGATACACTTAGAGATGTGCCAAGTACTTCCTGAATATTATAGAATATATTTTATGTTTAAAATACTTCCATGCTTATGTAGTGAGTCAATGATTTTAAGTTTATTTGTTACACATTTCAATGTAAAAGTCAATGTGTGAACTAACATATTCACGACTTGGAAAAGTTGGCTTTTTTTTGCTGTGTGTTTGAACTCCTCACCCGACCAAAGGTCATGGAGAGGTCTATAGTTTTTCTAAAATGGTTATAGTGTTGTTTATGTTCAGGTAATTGAATTCGGGTGTGAGTTGCAAAGCCTGTGTTTCTGTTCATTTCATTCCATCTGTTCGGGTTTCTTTCTCTCTCCTGAGTCAGACAGTAATTTCCCATTGGTTGTCCAGTTACCAAGGTTGGTGTCCATGCATCCGTGCTGGTCTCTCCATACATGTACGGGTGTCCTGTGAAACACTAAGCTTAATTTATTTGGAAATGACCTAGCTGTTCAATACACTGTCATCACTCAGTTGAGCAGAGGGAGAGAAATTCAAGTGACAAAACTCCAGAGAAGCTAGTTTCAGAGCGCCCTGGCGTGGCATGTGTGCAGGGGTTGGGGGGAGGGGGGCGGGGCGCGGAGCGCGGAGATCTCAGGTGTCCTCCCACCCTGGGCCTCTCCAGGCCCGCCGCTGCTCAGTGTCCTCCCCCCGCCCCCATCGCTTTGGCTGCTCAGGGCCGGGTGGTCTCTGCAGCTGCCCGGCATCCGGCCCGAGGCCCCCCCTGCCCACACGCTGTCTTCCAGTCTCTCTCTGAACCCTGGACTCTTTCTGCCTCTGTCTCACCTGGTGTGGGTGCGTGCGAGTGCCTGTCCGTGTCCCTGGCTGTCGCTCGCCTGCTCTCCCAGGAAGGTCCTGTGCTGGGCCCGCGGCGTGGGGGCAGGGCGGGCCTCTGTAGGGCGAAAAGACGGGGCTGAGGCGCTCCAGAGGGTTTGCGCAGCCGGCAGGACGGGCGCCTGGGGCCCCGGCTGGGCTGCCCCTAAGCCCCAGGATGCTCCAGGGACCGCGGACCCGGGCCGAAGCCCCGATCTTCCGGAGCCACCTGACCTTGAGCAGCGAACGGGATGGTGGGTGACAGGGGGTGAGGGGGCACCGAGATGTCCTCGCTGCTCTGCCCACCCCCTCCCCCCACCCCAGATTTCGCAGGCACGCCAGGCCCCGGCCGGCCGTGCCAGACGGGTGCTGGCCTGGGCTCGCGGTGTGCGGAGCGGAGGCGCCCTCCGCTGGCCTCCGAGCTGCAGGCTCTGGCCAGCCGGAGTCCAGTCGCGGGTCGTGCAGCTCAAGTGCAGCGCGCCCGCTGGAGAACTGCAGCCCCAGGCCCGACCGGCAGGTCAGACCGCAAGGGAGGCGCAACGCGGGGCTCCTGGGGCGCCTGGCAGCCGCCTCGGTCTAAGGCCATACCACCCTGAACGTGCTCTCGCTCCTGTGATCTGGGAAACTGAGCAGGGTCGGGCCTGGTCAGTACTTGGATGGGAGTCCACCTAGTAGTTAGGCGATTTTTTTTGATTTTTCTGAATTCCTACTTCAGAAAGTTAGAATTGGATGACTTCACACAGTAAAACGAATCATATTTTCATACATAATCTTAAGAATCCAGCAGCTGGTCATTCTTTTTCCTGTCCTAACACAGCTAACTGGAAATCAGTTGTAGTAAGTTCTACTGACTTAAGACCCTCATCCCTAAGGGAAGATATGTAGGAATACCCATAATATATCTAAATAAACATGAAAGATACAATGATGAGAAAGAAAAAAAATTTCTCAGTGACATCTTAGTTGGTATCGGAAACACGATGATTATGAAAGCACAGCCCATAATCAAGTCCAGGCCATGGAAGCCTGTGACTGTCACTGAGTGTTGACTTCCCTTTCAGCTGAGGTCTAAAAAGTGCTTTGTAAAATTCTGAGGTATGAAGCACTTGTAACCTCCCGAAGAGACTGCAATCAGAAGGGTTTCTAGAATATCCTGACGCTGTGGTGAGCTCAAGCAATACATACTCCAGAGGACGGAAGACAGACATGTTGGGAAGTGGGGATGACTTCTACTGCACTTAGGGAGGAAGGGCATGTACAAGTGGAGAAGCAACACCTCAGTGATGGAATCTTTAAAGACTCCACACATGGAGAAGGAAATGGCAACCCACTCCAGTATTCTTGCCTGGAAAACTCCATGGGCAGAGGAGTCTGGTGGGCTGAAGTCCACGGGATTCCATGACTGACCGTGTGTGCACGAGGGTGGAGGGAGACGGGCTGGTAGCAAGAAACTGGTAGAAGTAAAAAATAAGAAAAAATATAAAATAAAGACTCGATAAATATGACAACGACTGGTAGGAATAAACCTTCAGAAGTGCCTTCTCAGACCTCCCGTCAGAAGCACAAGCGTAAAAAGACACTGAGTTTTCACGGTCTCACACAAAATTAGACTGGTTTATGACAATGGGCAGAGAGGCTCCTCTAAGACATCGGGGCTGGGCTTTACTGGAGGATGCACATCGATTGAGTACATGGCCGTGTGTTATGGAAATATGTCTTACTGGCAGGGCAAAGGCATCTTCTTGAAGAACACAGCAAATAACACCACAAATTCACGGAACTTGGCTACAATGACAATAGCTGATTTCGTGATGTCTACTGCTTTGCAGAGCTGGGATTGCCTCTGCCATTAAGTACCTCAGTGGCCAGCTGTGATAGTAGCCATTACTTTCTCACTTAGAAACTTGCCATGTGCACTAGCGCAAGAACAGTGAAAGCTCCCCAGAGAAGCAAGTCAGGCAGACATGCTTCTGTTTTCTCACAGAAGCTGCTTATGACCGGCCCTGCTCACAGACAGATTGCTAATTCCAAGTCGATAGAAAGTTATGCAGATATTCTTTAGCAACTGAGCCACCAGTGAAGCCCTACTAGCTCAGTTGCTAAAGAATCTGCCTGCAACGCAGGAGATGCCGCTTTGAGTCCTGGGTCGGGAAGATCCGCTGGAGAAAGGATAGGCTACCCACTCCAGTATTCTGGCCTAGAGAATTCCATGGACTGTATAGTCCTTGGGGCTGCAAAGAGTCAGGCACGAACTGAGCCACTTTCACCTGCACATGCAGATATCACTTAAAAAAAAAAATGTGGTAACAGATCTAGGACCTCTGTCAAGCTCATGAGTGAGTACTATATATATACAGAATCAGCTTTGTCCTGCATAGTTACTACCATCCTGTATTTGCTTTGAGAGGAGTTGAGCTACTCTTGGTACAGAGGAATGATTCTTTACCAACTGAGCAACAAGGGAAGCCCACTAATACTGGAGTGGGTAGCCTATCCCTTCTCCAGCGGATCTTCCTGACCCAGGAATTGAACCAGGGTCTCCTGCCTGAGTAACACATATTGCGTAAAAATCGGTGAGGGAGCAGAACTAGGGACATTGATTGGTAAAATCAGTTTTCCTTGTCTAGATGGCTAGCGGAGGCGAAAGAAATGTTGGTGTGGATTTAAAAAATTCTTCTGATACGAAACAAAAAATTTACTAGTTCTCTGCAGATCTTTAATGAAGCACAGATATTGTCATTAGATTGCTTTGGTCATATCCGTCTTATCCACATTTATTTTTTAAAATCACATAGAGTGGCTTCAATCACTTGAAGAAACGACAAAAGGTTTCTTTGATCTCCATTCTATACTGGATCGAGAGAAGGCAGTTGATCAGCATGATGCAGGAGCTCAAGATGTTTTTGGGAAAAACTTGACTAGTCTGTTTAATGATATGGAAGAATGAATTAAGGATGGCAGCACGAAACAGAAGGCCATGCTAGAAGTACACAAGACCTTGTTTGGTAAGTCCAAACATGACTTTTTCTTTCAATTGAAGGATAGTTGCTTTACAGAATTTTGTTGCCAAACATCAACGTGAATGAGCCACAGGTGTAGATATGTCTCCTCCCTCCTGAACCTCTCTCCCATCTCCTCCTCTCCGTTCCACCCCTCTAGCTTGTTGCAGAGCCCCTGTTTGAGTCCCCTGAGTCATACAGCAAATTGCATTGGCATCTCTTTTAACGTATGGTACTATGTTTCCATGTTCCTCTGCATTCATCTCACCCTCTTCTTCCTCACACCTGCCAGTGTTCATAAGTCTGTTCTCTACATCTGTGACTCCTTGGCTGCCCTGCAAATAATTTCATCAGTACCACCGTAAGTTCAAGCATTTCTTCCCCCCCCCCAAGCATTTCTTATTTCTTATTCCACTCTTACTGTTTTTAGTGTGAGACTGATCTCGAAACTGATATGAAAGTATTATTCTCAGCATGGAAAATTTGGAAGATGCAAACATGAAAAATTTAAAAAGTAACGCAGAGGATAGTCACTCTAGGCTAACCCCTAAAACTTTTATTGACTGATTTCTAGTTTCTCTTCTTTAACCTTTTTGATCTACGTAATCCTGTGTATTCCTTTTAGTTAGGGATTCATTTTTAGACTATCCTGACTCTTCCACTACGTTCCAGTTTTGGGTCTGATACACTTACAGATGTGCCAAGTGCTTCCTGAATACTATAGAACATATTTTATGTTTAAAATACTTCCATGCTTATGTAGTGAGTCAATGATTTTAAGTTTATTTGTTACACATTTCAATGTAAAAGTCAATGTGTGAACTAACATATTCACGATTTGGAAAAGGTGGCTTATTTTGTGTGCTAGAACTCCTCACCCGACCAAAGGTCATGGAGAAGTCTATTGTTTTTCTAAAATGGTTATAGTGTTGTTTTCTTTCTTTTTTTTTTTTTTTTTGTAATTGAATTAGGGTGTGAGTTGCAAAGTTTGTGTTTCGGTTCATTTCATTCCATCTGTTTGGGTTTCTTTCTCTCCTGAGTCAGACAGTAATTTCCCATTGGTTGTCCAGTTACCAAGGTTGGTGTCCATGCATCCGTGCTGGTCTCTGCATTCATGTCCGGGTGTCCTGTGAAACACTAAGCTTAATTTATTTAGAAATGACCTAGCTGTTAAATACACTGTCATCACTCAGTTGAGCACAAGGATAGAAATTCAGGTGACCACACTCCGGAGAAGCTAGTGTTTGAGCGCCCGGGCCTGGCGTGCCTGCAGGGGGTTGGGAGAACGGGGGCGGGGTGCGGAGCGAGGAGATCTCAGGTGCCCTCGCACCCTGGGCCTCTCCAGGCCCGCCCCTACTCAGCGGCTTCCCCCTGCCCCCATCGCATTCGCTGCTCAGGGCCGGGTGGACTCTGCAGCTGCCCGGCATCCTGCCCGAGTCCCCCCCTGCCGACAAACTGTCTTCAAGTCTCTCTCTGAAACCTCGTCTCTTTCTGCCTCTGTCTCACCTGGCGTGGGTGCGTGCGAGTGCCTGTCCGTGTGCCTGGCTTTCGCTCCTCCGCTCTCTCAGGAAAGACTTTTGCTGGGCCGGCAGAGTGGGGGCAGGGCGGGTCTCGGTAGGGCGAAAAGGCGGGGCTGAGGCGCTCCAGGGGGTTTGCGCAGCGGGCAGGATGTGCGCCTGGGGCCCCGGCTGGGCTGCCTCTAAGCCCGCAGGACGCTCCGGAAACCGCGGCCCCGGGCCGAAGCCCCGCTCGTCCGGAGCCACGTCACCCTGAGCAGCGAACGGGATGGTGGGGGGCAGGGAGTGAGGGGGCACCGAGACGTCCTCGCTGCTCTACCCACCCCACCTCCCCCCACACCAGGTCCCGCAGGCACGCCAGGCCCCGGCCGGGCCAGACGGGTGCTGGCCGGGGCTGGTGGTGTGCGGGGCCGTGGCGCCCTCCGCTGGCCCCCGAGCTGCCGGCCCTGGTTGGTCGGAGTCCAGTCGCGGGTCGTGCGGCTCAAGTGCAACGCGCGCCAGCTCGAGAGCTGTGGCCCCAGGCCCGAAGGGCAGGTCAGAACGCAAGGGAGGCGCAACGCGGAGCTCTTGGGGCACCTGACAGCCGCCTCGGTCTAAGGCCATAGCACCCTGAACGTGCTCTATCTCCTCTGATCTGGGAAATTGAGTAGGGCCGGGCCTGGTCAGTACTTGCATGGGAGACCGCCTAGTAGTTAGGTGGTTTTGTGATTTTTCTGAATGCCTACTTCACAAAGTTAGTATTGGATGACTGCACACAGGAAAACGAATAATGTTTTCGTACATAATCTTAAGAATCCAGCAGCTGGTCATTCTTTTTCCTGTCCTAACACAGCTAACTGGAAGTCACTTGCTGTAAGTTCTACTGACTTAAGACCCTCATCCCTAACGGAAGGTATATAGGAAAACCCATAATATATCTAAATAAACATGAAAGATAGAAAGATGAGAAAAAAAAAATTCTCAGTGACATCTTAGTTGGTATATGAAACACGATGATTATGAAAGCACAACCCATAATCAAGTCCAGGCCATGGAAGCCTGTGACTTTCACTGAGTGTTGACTTCCCTTTCAGCTGAGGTTGTAAAAAGTGCTTTGTAAAATCCTGAGGTTTGAAACACTTGTAACCTCCTGAGGAGACTGCAATCAGAAGGCTTTCTAGAATATCCTGACGCTGTGGTGAGCTCAAGCAAAACATTCTGCAGAGGTCGGAAGACAGACATGTTTGGATGTGGGGATGACTTCTACTGCACTTAGGGAGAAAGGGCATGTACAAGTGGAGAAGCAAAACCTCAGTGACGGAATCTTTAAAGACTCCATACATGGAGAAGGAAATGGCAACCCACTCCAGTATTCTTGCCTGGAAAAATCCATGGACAGAGGAGTCTGGCGGGCTGAAGTCCACGGGATTCCATGACTCATCGTGTGTGCACGAGGGTGGAGGGAGACGGGTTGGTAGCAAGAAACTGGTAGAACTAATAAATAAAACAACAACAGCAAAAAAAAAAAAAAAAACTAAAGACTCGATAAAAATGACAATGACTGGTAGGAATAAACCTTCAGAAGTGCCTTCTCAGACCTCCCGTCTGAAGCACAAGCGTAATAAAGACATTGAGTTTTCATGGTCTCAGACAAAATTAGACTGGCTTATGACAATGGGCAGAGAGGCTCCTCTAAGACATCGGGGCTGGGCTTTACTGGAGGATGCACATCGATTGAGTGCATGGCTATGTGTTATGGAAATATGTCTTACTGGCAGGGCGAAGGCATCTTCTTGAAGAACACAGCAAATAACACTACAAATTCAAGGAACTTGGCTACAATGACAATAGCTGATTTCATGTTGGCTACTGCTTGGCAGAGCTGGGTTCGCCTCTCCCATTAAGTACCTCAGTGGCCAGCTGTGAATGTAACCATTAGTTTCTCACTTAGAAACCGAACCTAATACTTGCCATGTGCACTAGTGCAAGAACAGTGCAATACCCAACAGGTAAAGGAATATGACAAGTGCCCACCATGTCAAACAAAAGAGGAGGAGATAGGGAATCTATCTGAAAAACAATTTAGAATAATGATAATAAAAATGATCCAAATCTTGAAAACAAAATGGAGTTACAGATAAATAGCCTGGAGACAAAGATTGAAAAGATGCAGGAAATGCTTAACAAAGACCTAGAAGAAATAAAAGAGAGTCAATTAAAAATGAATAATGCAATGAATGAGATCAAAAACACTTTGGAGCGAACCAAGATTAGAATAACGGAGACAGAAGATAGGATAAGTGAGGTAGACAATAGAATAGTGGAAATAAATGAAGCAGAGAGGAAAAAAGAAAAAATGATCAAAAGAAATGAGGACAACCTCAGGGACCTCTGGGACAATGTGAAACGCCCCAACATTCGAATCATAGGAGTCCCAGAAGAAGAAGACAAAAAGAAAGGCCATGAGAAAATACTCGAGGAGATAATAGCTGAAAACTTCCCTAAAATGGGGAAGGAAATAGCCACCCAAGTCCAAGAAACCCAGAGAGTGCCAAACAGGATAAACCCAAGGCGAAACACTCCAAGACACATAATAATCAAATTAACAAATATCAAACACAAAGAACAAATACTAAAAGCAGCAAGGGAGAAACAACAAATAACACACAAAGGAATTCCCATAAGGATAACAGCTGATCTACCAATAGAAACCTTCCAGGCCAGAAGGGAATGGCAGGACAGAATGAAAGTAATGAAAGAAAATAATCTACAACCTAGATTACTGTACCCAGCAAGGATCTCATTCAGATATGAAGGAGAAATCAAAAGCTTTACAGACAAGCAAAAGCTGAGAGAATTCAGCACCACCAAACAAGCTCTTCAACAAATGCTAAAGGACCTTCTCTAGACAGGAAATGCAGAAATGTTGTATAAACATGAACCCAAAACAACAAAGTAAATGGCAACGGGACCACACCTATCAATAATTACCTTAAATGTAAATGGGTTGAATGCCCCAACCAAAAGACAAAGATTGGCTGAATGGATACAAAAACAAGACCCTTATATATGCTGTCTACAAGAGACCCACCTCAAAACCAGAGACACATACAGACTAAAAGTGAAGGGCTGGAAAAAAATATTTCACGCAAATGGAGACCAAAAGAAAGCAGGAGTCACAATACTCATATCAGATAAAATAGACTTTCAAATAAAGGATGTGAAAAGAGACAAAGAAGGACACTACATAATGATCAAAGGATCAATCCAAGAAGAAGATATAACAATTATAAATATATATGCACCCAACATAGGAGCACCGCAATATGTACGGCAAACGCTAATGAGTATGAAAGAGGAAATGAATAGTAACACAATAATAGTGGGAGACTTTAATACCCCACTCACAACTATGGATAGATCAACTAAACAGAAAATCAAAAAGGAAACACTAACCTTAAATGATACAATGGACCAGCTAGACCTAATTGATATCTACAGGACATTTCACCCCAAAACAATCAATTTCACCTTTTTCTCAAGTCCACACGGAACATTCTCCAGAATAGATCACATCCTGGGCCATAAATCTGGTCTTGGAAAATTCAGAAAAATTGAAATCATCCCAGTCATCTTTTCTGACCACTGTGCAGTAAGATTAGATCTCAATTACAGGAAAAAAATTGTTAAAAATTCAAACATATGGAGGCTAAATAACACGCTTCTGAATAACCAAAAAATCATAGAAGAAATCAAAAAAGAAATCAAAATATGTATAGAAATGAATGAAAATGAAAACACAACAACCCAAAACCTATGGGACACTGTAAAAGCAGTGCTAAGGGGAAGGTTCATAGCATTACAGGCTTACATCAAGAAACAAGAAAAAAGCCAAATAAATAACCTAACTCTACACCTAAAGCAATTAGAGAAGGAAGAAATGAAAAACCCCAGGGTTAGCAGAAGAAAAGAAATCTTAAAAATTAGGGCAGAAATAAATGCAAAAGAAACTAAAGAGACCATAGCAAAAATCAACAAAGCTAAAAGCTGGTTTTTTGAAAAAATAAACAAAATTGACAAACCATTAGCAAGACTCATTAAGAAACAAAGAGAGAAGAACCAAATTAACAAAATAAGAAATGAAAAGGGTGAGATCACAACAGACAACACTGAAATACAAAGGATCATAAGAGACTACTACCAGCAGCTCTATGCCAATAAAATTGACAACTTGGATGAAATGGACAAATTTTAGAAAAGTATAACTTTCCAAAACTGAACCAGGAAGAAATAGAAGATCTTAACAGACCCATCACAAGCAAGGAAATCGAAACTGTAATCAAAAATCTTCCAGGAAACAAAAGCCCAGTACCAGATGGCTTCACAGCTGAATTCTACCAAAAATTTAGAGGAGAGCTAACACCTATCTTACTCAAACTCTTCCAGAAAACTGCAGAAGAAGGTAAACTTCCAAACTCATTCTATGAGGCCACCATCACCCTAATTCCAAAACCACACAAAGATGCCACAAAAAAAGAAAACTACAGGCCAATATCACTGATGAACATAGATGCAAAAATCCTTAGCAAAATTCTAGCAAATAGAATCCAACAACATCTTAAAAAAATCATACACCATGACCAAGTGGGCTTTATCCCAGGAATGCAAGGATTCTTCAATATCTGCAAATCAATCAATGTAATACACCACATTAACAAATTGAAAGATAAAAACCATATGATTATCTCAATAGATGCAGAGAAAGCCTTTGACAAAATTCAACACTCATTTATGATTAAAACTCTCCAGAAAGCAGGAATAGAGGGAACATACCTCAACATAATAAAAGCTATATATGACAAACCCACAGCAAGCATCACCCTCAATGGTGAAAAATTGAAAGCATTTCCCCTGAAATCAGGAACAAGACAAGGGTGCCCACTCTCACCACTATTATTCAACATAGTCTTGGAAGTTTTGGCCACAGCAATCAGAGCAGAAAAAGAAGTAAAAGGAATCCAGATAGGAAAAGAAGAAGTGAAACTCTCGTTGTTTGCAGTTGACATGATCCTCTACATAGAAAACCCTAAATACTCTTCCAGAAAATTACTAGAGCTAACCAATGAATATAGTAAAGTTGCAGGATATAAAATTAACACACAGAAATCCCTTGCATTCCTATATACTAACAATGAAAAAACAGAAAGAGAAATTAAGGAAACAATACCATTCTCCATTGCAACAAAAAGAATAAAATACTTAGGAGTATATCTACCTAAAGAAACAAAAGACCTGTACATAGAAAACTATAAAACACTGATGAAAGAAATCAAAGAGGACACAACCAGATGGAGGAACATACCGTGTTCATGGATTGGAAGAATCAATATTGTCAAAATGGCTATTCTACCCAAAGCAATCTATAGATTCAATGCAATCCCTATCAAACTACCAACGGTATTTTTCACAGAACTAGAACAAATAATTTCACAATTTGTATGGAAATACAGAAAACCACGAATAGCCAAAGTAATCTTGAGAAAGAAGAATGGAACTGGAGGAATCAACCTGTCTGACTTCAGTCTCTACTACAAAGCCACAGTCATCAAGACAGTATGGTACTGGCACAAAGACAGAAATATAGATCAATGGAACAGAATAGAAAGCCTAGAGATAAATCCACGAACCTATGAACACCTTATCTTTGACAAAGGAGGCAAGGATATACAATGGAAAAAAGACAACCACGTTAACAAGTGGTGCTGGGAAAACTGGTCAACCACCTGTAAAAGAATGAAACTAGAACACTTTCTAACACCACACACAAAAATAAACTCAAAATGGATTACAGATCTAAATGTAAGACCAGAAACTATAAAACTCCTAGAGGAGAACTTAGGCAAAACACTCTCCGACATGAATCACAGCAGGGTCCTCTATGACCCACCTCCCAGAATATTGGAAATAAAAGCAAAACTAAACAAATGGGACCTAATGAAACTTAAAAGCTTCCGCACTACAAAGGAAACTATAAGTAAGGTGAAAAGACAGCCCTCAGATTGGGAGAAAATAATAGCAAATGAAGAAACAGACAAAGGATTAATCTCAAAAATATACAAGAAACTCCTGAAGCTCAATTCCAGAAAAATAAATGACCCAATCAAAAAATGGGCCAAAGAACTAAACAGACATTTCTCCAAAGAAGACATACAGATGGCTAACAAACACATGAAAAGATGCTCAACATCACTCATTATTAGAGAAATGCAAATCAAAACCACAATGAGGTACCATTACACGCCGGTCAGGATGGCTGCTATCCAAAAGTCTACAAGCAATAAATGCTGGAGTGGGTGTGGAGAAAAGGGAACCCTCTTACACTGTTGGTGGGAATGCAAACTAGTACAGCCACTATGGAAAACAGTGTGGAGATTTCTTAAAAAACTGGAAATAGAACTGCCATTTGACCCAGCAATACCACTTCTGGGCATACACACCACGGAAACCAGATCTGAAAGAGACACGTGCACCCCATTGTTCATCGCAGCACTGTTTATAATAGCCAGGACATGGAAGCAGCCTAGATGCCCATCAGCAGATGAATGGATAAGGAAGCTGTGGTACATATACACCATGGAATATTACTCAGCCATTAAAAAGAATTCATTTGAATCAGTTCTAATGAGATGGATGAAACTGCAGCCCATTATTCAGAGTGAAGTAAGCCAGAAAAATAAAGAACATTACAGCATACTAACACATATATATGGAATTTAGAAAGATGGTAATGATAACCCTATATGCAAAACAGAAAAAGAGACACAGAAGTACAGAACAGACTTTTGGACTCTGTGGGAGAAGGTGAGGGTGGGATGTTTCAAAAGAACAGCATGTATTTTATCTATGGTGAAAGAGATCACTAGCCCAGGTGAGATGCATGAGACGAGTGCTCGGGCCTGGTGCACTGGGAGGACCCAGAGGAGTCGGGTGGAGAGGGAGGTGGGAGGGGGGATCGGGATGGGGAATACGTGTAACTCTATGGCTGATTCGTGTCAATGTATGACAAAACCCACTGAAATGTTGTGAAGTAATTGGCCTCCAACTAATAAAATAAAATTTAAAAAAAAAAAAAACTGAGCTATCCTAAAAATTAAAAAAAAAGCTACCTCTTCTATGCAACATCTGTGTGTCTTCTGTCTGTCTTCTTCCTCGCTGACGCCACTCATCCCTTGGGTATTCCTGGTCCTGCTGGGGCTGGACCTCGGCAATTTTGCTCAATGCTTTGGATCCTAGTGGAAAAACATGCTGTTAATCCTACTTTTGCGAGGATTAAAACCATCGTAAAAACTGGAATTTGTTTAAATATTTTTGGTTTAAATATATCTTGTGTTTATAATTACCCAGATTACTGTTGGGTATTAGATTGCTATGTTACAATATGTATGGCATACATGAGTTCCACTGTTATTGATATGATATGTGGTGGAGAGGTATTTGGTGGTGCAAGTGATTTAAATGATGTGTTCACAGTGTTTATATTCCTGTTATGTGGTTAATGGGTCTTGGATTCACGTTTGAAATATGACTCCCTTGTCTTTTGTGATGCATGAGAAGTGCTGAAATTGAAGATGATGCAGGTTAAGTCTAGGGTTGAGGGTGTGAGTAGGGTGGGGGGGAGGATGTGGGTTAGGTTAAGGGTGTGGATTAGGGTGTGGGTTACATTGTGGCTTAGGGGTTAGAAGTTAGGGGTGTGGGTGAGGGTGAGGGCTGAGGGGTGAAGGTGTCAGGTTAGGGTTGGGATGATGCGTTAGGGTTAGTGTGTCAGGTTAGGGTTAGGGGGTCGGGTTGGTGTTAGGTTCTGGGATAGGGTTACGGTGTTGGTTAGGGTTAGGGTGTCGTGTTGGGGTTAGGGTTAGGGCAAGGGCGAGGGCAATTTCGCCTGGGACCTTATGGAGGGGCCTCACAGTCAAAGGTAAAGGCAAAGTCACATCCACACTTCTGTTCCATCCCCTTTGCTCTATAGTAGAGCTCTAGTAAGCCTAGGCCTGGTAGGAAAACTCTTGGCTCCTGTGGGGACACATCCTGTGTGTGAATCTGCATACCAGACCTAGGGGCCACAGGGCGCCTGTTTTCTTCTGGGAGAGGGGACCCTGAAGCGGTGTTGCCTGGCAACAGCTTGAAAATCCATTAAATTGCACTTTACGTACCTCTGACAAAGCTAGATTTGCTCCACCTTTTTGCCATTTGGAAGCAAACCTTCCATACCCTCTCCCCAAGTAGGCAATGGGCCTACTTTGAGTAGAAAGTCCCCTTGAGGAGCTGAGCCCAGGAAGGCACCCAGTCATGTCAAACACACTCCAGCTGCTTACTTCCTCATGGGCAGTATCACTATCAGCTAGGAATGTCTTTGCAAGGATTGAAAAGGGAAGGGGAGATACATGGCCCTGCCTCTGAAATTTCAGTCCTCTGAGCAGAACTGGAATTCAATTGTATCAGCGAAACTGTGCCTTCCAAAGAGGCTTGCAAACACACCCCGAGTGGCTGCCTCTTCTTCCCTGAAGAAGGCTCCCTTTCCCTGCATCCTGCGGACTCCCTGTCCCAGCCTCCTGGAAAAGCGCTTCTTGGAGTTCCTTCTTGGAGTTCCTTTCTTAGTTGCAGTTATCCCTCAACGTGGGGCCATAGGGAGTAGCCCCACACTCACAGGGGAAGGCAGACCCACCTCCACACATCTCTTCCATCCCCTTTGCTCTGTAGGACAATTCTAGTGAGCCTAGGTCTGTCAGAAAATTCTTGGCTTTGACGGGAACACACCCTGTGTGTGAACCTGCATACCCGACCTAGGGGCCACAGGGCGCCTGTTTTGCTCGAGTGGGCCTTGAAGCAGTACAGCCTAGTGAGAGCTTGAAAATCCATCCAATTGCTCCTTTCTTACCTCTGACACCTAGCTTTGTTCCATCCTTTGGCAGTGTGGAGGGAAGAGGGCCCAACCCCGTCCTCAAGCAGACATGGGGCCTACTTTGAGAGGAAAGGCCCCCTTGAGGAGCTGAGCCCATCAAGGCACCCAGTCATGTCAAATATACTCCCACTGCTTGCTTCTTCATGGGTAGTACCACTATCAGCTTGGAATGTCTTTGCAAGGATCACAAAGGGAAGGGGAGATACACGACCCTGCCTCTGGAACTTCGGTCCTCTGAGCAGACCTGAGTGCTCTAGGGAGCCTAGGACTGTCAGGAAAATTCTTGGCTCCTACGGGGACACACCCCATATGTGAACCTGCATACCGGATCTCGGGGCCACAGTGTGCCTGCTTCTCTCGGTGTGCCTAAAGCGGTGCAGCCTAGCAACAGCTATTGAGCCTAGGTCTGTCTGGAACATTTTGGATCCTGTGGGGAAAACACCCTGTGCACACCCCTAGATACCGGGCCTAGGGGCCAAAATTCTCACATGTCTCCTGGGGAACCCTAACACAGTGTGACCTAGCAACTGCTTGAAAATCCATCCCATTGCTGTTTTCCTCCTTCTGATACAGCTAGCATTGCTCCTTGCTTTGGGATATCTCAAGCAAGGGGCGAGTCCATAACTGCTCTCCTGGGGCCCAATGGATGTGCAAGGTGCCCTCAACCAGGTGACCCCAGCATGCCACCTGGCCCCCTCAGACACACTCCCGCAGCCTTCTTCCTCATGGGAAGCACCTCTCTGACCCAGGAATGTGTTTGCAAGGCTCGGAATGTGCAGGGAGACACATGGCCCTGACTCTGGAATTGAGGTCCTTGGGGCAGGCCTGCAGGTCTGACATCTGAGAAGCAAAACACTTGCTGCAAATAGAGGCCTGAAAACACACTCTGTGTATGACTTTCCTTCCTCCAAGGAAGATAGCTTTCCCAGTCTCCTGCATGCTGAGTGTCACACAGCTGGAATGTGCTTGCATGGAGGTCATGATTCAGTGGCAATGGCCCCTGAGGCCCTGTGCCCAGGTAGGGCGCCCACACTCACAGGCAAATTAAAGCAACTTCCAAATGAGTCAGCTCTTCACATCTAGTGGCCAAAGTATTGGAGTTTCAGGTTCAATATTAGTCTTTCCAATGTATATTCAGACCTGATTTCCTTTAGGATGGAGTGGTTGGGTCCTCTTATAGTCTAAGCAAACTTCAAGCATCTTCTTCAGCACCACAGTGCAAAAGCATCAAATCTTTGGCTGTCAACTTTCTTTATAGTCCATCTTTCACATCCATACATGACATGGAAAAACCTTAGCCTTGACTAGACGGATCTTTGTTGGCAAAGCAATGTCTCAGCTTTTTAATATGCTGTCTAGTTTGGTTATCACTTTCCTTCCAAGTCGTAAGCATCTTTTAATTTCATGGCTGCAGTCACCATCTGCAATGATTTCCGAGCCCCGAAAAATAAAATCTGCCACTGTTTCCACTGTTTTCTCATCTATTTGCCAAGAAGTGATGAGACTGGATGCAATGATCTTAGTTGCCTGAACGCTGAGCATTAAGCTAACTATTTCACTCTCCTCTTTCTCTTTCATCAAGAGGCTCTTTAGTTCTTCACTTTCTGCCATCAGGGTGGTGTCATCTGCATATCTGAGGTTATTGATATTTCTCCCAGCAATCTTGATTCCAGTTTGTGCTTCATCCAGTGCAGCATTTCTCACGATGCCCTATATATAAGCAGATATAAGTTAAATAAGCAGGGTGCCAATATACAGCCTTGACATATTCCTTTTCCTATTTAGAACCAGTCTGTTGGTCCAGGTCCAGTTCTGTTTCTTCCTGACCTGCATATAGGTCTTTCAAGAGGCAGGTCAGGTGATCTGGTATTCCTATCTCTTTCAGAATTTTCCCCAGTTTATTGTGATACACACAGTCAAAGGCTTTGGCATAGTCAACAAAGCAGAAATAAGTGTTTTTCTGGAACTCTCTTGCTTTTTCAATTATCCAGTGGATTTTGGCAATTTGATCTCTGGTTCCTCTGCCTTTTCTAAATCCATCTTGAACATTTGGAATTTCACGGTTGACATATTGCTGAAGCCTGGCTTGGAGAATTTTGAGTGTTACTTTACTAGCATGTGAGATGAGTCCAGTTGTATGACAGTTTGAACATTCTTTGTCATTGCCTTTCTTTGAGACTGGAATGAAAACTGAGCTAACAACCTAGATGTTTTCAATCGCATATGCTAAAAGAACTGCCTTTGCAGTTTCCAAGGGAAAAAAGTTTCATTTTAACCAATTTTCTCTGAAGTTCAAGGAATATCATGGACATCCTCCATCAAAAAGTCATCTTTCTTTTATGTAATCACAGTTTCATGCCTAAATTATAGACCAACTCATGCTCAAATTGACTCTGATATCAGGGGCAGATCAGCTAGCTGATAAAAAGCTTGGATTGTCCCTCTGGAGGAAAGTGAGACCTTGGTCCCAAGAGAAGAATCTGAGGGCTTAAGGGAATTTGCAGGAGTGGGGAAATCTTGGTCCATCCTACATGTACCGTACTTAAATAATGCTTATTTATTTTACGGAAGTAAAAAAAAAAAAAAAAAAAAAAAAACACAGATGATAAAAACAAATATAAATCACTGAAAGGTAAATAAATTCATCATCTGTGATTGAAAGCTGCATTCTAAGAAAGCTGTGTTCTCTTAACCTAGAGAGTAGACTAAATTCCAGTCTGGTACCAGCTTACCAGATAACAAACAAAAAGCGTTGTTTATGGGTAAGCTCAGGAAAGTCTTTTCCATGTATCTTGAGGTAGCAGTATTTTTGCAAAGGCATCAGTGTGAAACCATGGAAGGCATGTTTAAAACCTGATTAGATAAAAATTGACAAAATAAAAATTGACAAAATTGACAAAATAAATATTGACCAAAAAAGGGACAAAATAGTCACTGCTGTGACTTGAAACACTTTAATATGATAACTAGAATTATAACTGACAGCATTTTACCAGGACATATCAGATTTTCATGGATGTCACATAGTTTCTAGGATACCTACATTAGTAACTGAAGGAGTCTTTGGGCTTAGAAAAGAAAACAACAGTCTCAAAGGCCCTTGCTTGTATCATTTAACATTGGAGAAAACAAAATCGAACTTTAGGTCCCACCCTGAGGCTCCAGGCCGGTTATATCTATCTATTTTCCCATGCAGCGTAGTGCCTCCTGGAAGTCCAAGGGATTTATCCTGCCTGGTAATTTCACCAGCTGGGACTCCACAACCCTTAGTCTGGCTGGCTGACCCAGCCCTGCTTCCAGCACTTTGCAGGCCAGCAGGCCCTTGACCACCTGCTGGGACAGGAAAGGGAAGGGTCCACGAATTGCATCCTAGAAACTTAGTAGGGTGCATGTATTTAAAAACCTGGTGGCCACCCAGGCAGGAGAGAAGGGAGGAGGGCACCTTGCTGCCCTTTCATGGGGGAATCTGTGGCTGTCCTGCTGAGAGGGGGCCTTTCCATGGGGACCCTGTGCAATAAGTTTGGTGTTTTGGAACTGAATAATTAGAACGTGTAAAATTTTTAATTTATGTGGTGCTTTAATTAAAAAAAAAAAACAAAAAAAAAACAAGCAGCTCCAAGTTTTCTGCAAATTGAGGCCTCAAACTTGAAGGCCTATTTTCCTTCCACTGTGGCATTCTATGAAGAAATGTGCGTTTTTTAAAGAAAAGGGTCAGAAAAGTGAGGGAAACAGAAAAGCCAGAGGTGCCCCAGGAGTTTGGTGAAGGTCTTAGGAGGTCACTTGTAAATGCTGCTGGCCATCGGGAGGCAGTCTCTTGTGACCAATGGGCACAGAGCTCTGCAGGCTTGTCCTTTGCATGGATGTGCTTGTTTGTGGAAATCCAGCTCAGAGCCATCTCCTGATGTGTAAGAATTTCCCAGACTAGACCCCTAGGCAAATCCCACAGGGCCAGGGACTCCTTTCTTCATTGTATTTGTCTGTTTGACTGAAAACCAGAAATGGCATATTTTTCTTTCAATCTGGTCTATCATCCAGGCCTTGGAGTAATATTTCCCCTCCCCCTCAATAGGCTTGGGTTCCGGTGATGAATTATAGTCAGTTGTCCATGATTTCGCAGATGAGGAAACTGAGAGTCGGAGAGGGTGGAGGACTGTCCAAGGGAGAATGGGATATCCTTCCAGGAACACTGGCTCCTGGGTTTTTAATGAGCTTCCTACCCAGCATGGTCATTAAGTGGCAAGGGTTGACATTGAGAATAAACTATTGGTGGAAATGAAAAAGGCTTTTTGAAAGAATGTGCCTACCAGCTGTGCATCTTATGGAGTATTTTCATTGTACTTCCCAGCCCTTGGAAAGTGCTGGGCACAGGGCAGATGCTTCATCATTTTTATTGAATAAGTTCAATGTCACACAATTGTATCTGTAGTGTCAGCAACACTATGAGGTATATTAGAACAGTGATGGTCCCAGTTGGTACCCACAAGGATATTTTTAAAAAATGAAACAAATCTCTCTGATCATCACCAAGGCTATCAGAGGTCTATTGCAGACTCCACACAAGGGAGGGTCTACCTCTTGGGACATCCCCACTTCAGCATCTCCCTAAACCAGCAATCTAGGACAGCTGAGTACACTTGAAGTTCCTTCCTTGACCTTGGGAGTTTTTTTGGAAGACAATTTTTTGACAGACAGGGGTGGGGCAAGGTTTTGGGATGTTTCAAGTGCAGTCCATTTATTGTGCACTCTATTTCTGTTTCTGTTCCCTGGAGGCTCAGTTGGTAAAGAGTCTGCCTGCAATGAGGGAGACCCGGGTTTAATCCCTGGGTCAGGGAAATCCCCTGGAGAAGGAAATGACAGCCGACTCCAGTATTCTTGCCTGAAGAATTCAATGGACTGAGGAGCCTGGTGGGCTACCAAGGGCTGGACATGGCTGAGTGATCAAACTCTTATTTCTATTATTATTTCACCAGCTCCACCTCAGATCATCAGGCATTAGATCCTAGAGGTTGGGGGCCCCTGCTTTAGTTCCCTCTTTCATCTTCTACACAGCTCCAGCATGCTTCCTCCTCCTCTTCCACCTGCAGAACTACCTGCTGGGCTTCTCTGAGTGTGATTAAGAGTTTCCTTCCCTCACTGTCTTTCCTCTGAGTCCCTTTTCCTAAATGGGTTTCCATGATCTCCTTTAGGCACTTTTTCCCCAGGTGGTGCTAGTGGTAAAGAACCTACCTGCCAATGCAGGAATCCTATCCCTGGGTTGGGAAGATCCCCTGGAGGAGGGCACCCAACCCACTCCAGTATTCTTGCCTGGAAAATTCCCATGGACAGAGGAGCCTGGTGGGCTCTGACAGTCAGACGTGATTGAAGCGACTTAGCACAGCATACCATAGGACCTTTGAACTGCAGACTCATGTGATTGTTTGGATTCTTTGGAGTCCCTTGTTATTCCACGTGTATGTTAGGGTCAGCTTGTATATTGCTTCCTAAAGGCCTGGAGAGGGTAATAGGCAGGAAGGCCAGGGGTCTCCAGACAGAGGGAATAGGCTGCAAGTGTCAGACGTTTTTTCATCTCTCAAGCAGCTGGAGGAACGAAATGAGTGCTACATTTTTTCCCCTTCTCAATACAAATTTAAGAGGTTTCTCTTAGAATTTTGTGTTGCTATGACGACTCCTGGCTCCACCTGAACTTAACTTTTCTCAAACCTTCAGCTAAGCAATGCATTTTGTCTTAAGGAAAGGTTTGTCTTAAGCTATGTTAATATACTACGTATTTCTGCTAGGCTCTGTCTTCAGGTCGGTTCCCCCTAAAGGCTCAGAACCGACTTGACAAACCAATATGTTTTACTCATACCTGTTCTCCTAATCTATGTTAATGAAATGATATATTTGCTTGGAAATCTGCCTTTCTTCAAAATTCATGTCAATCATTCTATGGCCCGGGATGACTCACCTGCTGCCAATATTATCTCAATGCATGTTGTGGGTGAGGGGCCTGGTGTCATTCTCTGAGACATTGCCTTTCTTTCATTAGCAGACTGCTAGTGGCTGTACAACATCTGCCTAAAGACTAGCAGGGGGTACTCTTACTGCCCCCGTCTGATGTCTATGTCAGCAGCTTTCTCTATCTCTTTTATACTTTAATAAAACTTTATGACACAAAAGCTCTGAGCGATCAAGCTTTGTCAACTGGCCCTGGATTGAATTCTTCTCCTCTGGAGGCCAAAAATCCTGGCGCCTTTTGTGGTTCAGCAATGACCTTTCAGTCTTTTGTAATTCATATTGAATCTTCATTTCAGATTGAAGATGCATTCCATGGTATTGCCATCTTAAGTCTTTCCATCGCTATGGAATATCTGTGCATGTATTCAGGATATTTTTCAGCAATCGTGTATAATTTCCAATGTGCCAGTCTTGTCATCCTCATTACACCCATGGCAAAATATTTTATTAATGTTGACACTATCAAAAGGAAATTGTTTTTTTTAATTCCTTTTCAGATTATTATTTGCTAGTGTATACAGATAAAACTGTGTAATCATTCATTTTTATCAGCTTGGACAGCTTGATAGTTGTCTTTACTTTCTTTACTTCCTCATACTTTAAGATTATCCTAGCTTATATATTTACTGTCTCGCCCCTAGTCTCAATCGTTTATTCAAAGAATTTCTGTCCTTTTTTTTAAACACTGAATTATTTTTGACAATGCTGGGTCTTTGCAGCTAGATGCCTAGTTGTAGTGAGCAGAGGCTACCCTCTAGTTGACTTGCCATGGCTTCTCATTGCAGCGCTTTCTCTGGTTGCAGAACTTGGGCTCTGGAGCATGCAAGTACTTCAATAGTTGTACGGGGGCTTAGTTGCCCCTGGGCATGTGGAATCCTCTAGGACCAGGGGTTGAACCAGTGTTCCCTGCATTGGTAGGCAGATCCTTTACCACTGGGCCACCAGGGACATTTCCTGTTCTTTTTCATTATAGAGTGATATTTAAAACATACATGTAGGAGCTAAATATGCTCAGCTGACAATATTTGGAAATATATACATGTATTCCAGCTTATATATTCAGTTGAAGGTAATTTGTGATGATGTCTCCATGAATCTTGTAACCTTTCCTTTTGTTTATCCATAACTTACCATTCCAATGGTAAGATACCTGGCTTCCACCACTTGTCATGTATGGAATTCAGTGCTTGTCCCATGTGGTTACTGAAACAACTGTCAGACTGTCTTCCAAAGGGGGCTGTGCATGCATCCCACCAGTATCTTGAGTATGTTTCTGTAGGAGAGTTTACTATCAGTATACCCTCCGTGGCCAGGTGTCTATTTCAATCTTTACCAGTTATGAATGGGCTTGTTTGCTCTAGTGTTCTTGGACAATTTGAGGACTCCTGTCTAGTTATGAGGGACACAGGAATCTCCTTGAGGCTTGGCAGGGCAATCAGCACACTTCTCGAGGTGAGGAGGGAGACCCAGGGTCCCTTTCCAGTTGCCATAGGGATATTGGGATTCCTACCAATTTTCAAGAGGAGTCAGGCATCATCACCTTTTGAATCATTGAATTCTGCATGCCTCTCGAGGTGTCAACGGGATGTGAGGCCTCCTGTCAATAAGAGGCGGGGACCTAGGACTTTCTCTATGCTCTCCATAGGGGATTCACACATCCCTTCATCCTGTGAGATGAAAGATGAGCCTGCATTCAAGCCACTGTAGGGAAATCGGACCTTCTTTCGAGTCAGGGCGTCTCAGGGTCAATTCCACTTGAGGCAGCAAACTCAGGGTCCCTCCCACATACTTACTGCTGAGAGACACCTCCTCTGGTTGTGCTTGTGGAATGGTGGCATACCTCTTGAGTGGAAGCCAGGGAATCAGCTCTCATTTCAAGATGATTTGGGGTACATGGAGCTTTCCTCGAGTTGCTGTGCTGAACTTGGTGTTCTTCTAGACTTGGGACAGTGTTCTCGGGGAATCTCTGCAGTTGCCTAAAGGAAGCCAACCCACTTGTCGTGTTTGATGTGGAACACGGGATGGCTCTGAAGCCAATGCAGTGGAATAGGGACTCATCTCGAGTTGATTTGGGATACACGAAGCTATTTCCCATTGCTGCAGTGACATCAGGGTCCCTCTGGACTTGAGACAGTGTTCTTGGGGACTCTCTGGAATTCCATCAAGCAAGTAATGGCTCCTTACGTATTTGATGGGGAACACGGAATTGCTCTGCATGCAATGCAGGGGAATCAAGCCTCATCTCGCGGCGAGAAGGCAGTCTCATGGTTTCTCTCGAGTTGCGGCGCGAACCTGGGGTATATTCTCCAGGTACGGCGGGGATGGCCCTTCAAAACTCATGTTTGTTCAGCGACGTCAGGACTCCTGTCTAGTTACGAGGGACACCTCAGGAATCTCTTCGAGGCTTGGCAGGGCAATAGGGACGCTTCTCAATGTGAGGCGGGAGACCCAGGGTTCCTTTCCAGTTGCCACAGTGAGACTGGGATTCCTATCAATTTTCAAGAGGAGTCAGGCGTCATCACCTTTTGAAACATTGAATTCCGCCTACCTCCATGTCAAAGGGATGTGAGACCTCCTGGCGTGATGAGGCCAGGACTTAAGGCTTTCTCTAGGGTCTCCGTATTGGATTCAGACATCCCTTCATCTTGTGCAATGAAAGACGAACCTGCATTCAAGCCACTGCAGGGAAATCCAGCCTTCTTTCTTGTCAGGGCATTCGGACTCCATTCCACTTGAGGCAGCAAACTCAGGGTCCCTCCCCCATATCTATTGATGAGAGAAGCCTCCTCTTGGGGTGCTTGTGGAAAGTTGGCATACCTCTTAAGTTGAATCCTGGGAATCTGCTCTCATCTCGAGATGATTTGGGGTACATAGAGCTTTCCTCAAGTTGCTGTGCTGAACCTGGTGTTCCTCTAGACATGGGACGGTGTTTTCGGGGAGTCTCTGGAGTTGCCTAAAGAAAGTGAAGCAACTTGTCTTGCTTGATGGGGAAAGCGGAATTTCTCTGGAGCTAATGTGGCAGAATCGGGCCTCATCTCCAGTTGATTTGGTGTACACGGAATTATTTCACGTTGCTGCAGTGACCTCAGGGTCCCTCTAGGCTTGTGAGTGTGTTCTTGGGGACTCTCTGGAGTTCCATCAAGCAAGTCAAGGCTCCTACGCATTTCATGGGGAAAACAGAATTGCTTTGCACGCAATGCAGAGGAATCTGGCCTCATATAGTGGCGAGGGGATGTCTCATGCTTTATCGCGAGTTGCGGTGGGAACCTGGAGTATATTCTCGAGTTACAGCGGGGATGGCCCTTCAAAAGTCGTGTTTGTTCAGCGACGTCAGGACTCCTGTCTAGTTATGAGGGACACCTCAGGAATCTCTTCGAGGGTTGACACATCAATAGGGACGCTGCTAGAGGTGAGGCGGGAGACCCAGGGTCCCTTTCCAGTTGCCACAGGGATACTGGGATTCCTATCCCTTTTCAAGAGGAGTCAGGCATCGTCACCTCTTGAAGCAATGAACTCTTGGTGCCTCTCTAGGTGTCAAAGGCATGTGAGGCCTCCTGTCGAGAGGAGGAGGGGAACTAGGGCTTTCTCTAGGGTCTCCACAAGGGATTCAGACATCCCATTGTCTGGTGAGATGAAAGACAAGCCTCCATTCAAGCCACTGCAGGGAAATCAGGCCTTCTTTTGAGTCAGGGCATCTCGGTGTCCATTCCATTTGAGGCAGCAAACTCAGGGTCCAACTCACATACCTATTGCTGAGAGAAGCCTCCTCTAGAGGTGCTTGTGGAAAGTTGGCATACCACTTGAGTCAAAGCCAGGGAATCAGCTCTAATCTCGAGATGATTTGGGGTACATGGGGCTTTCTTCGAGGTGCTGTGTTGCAACTGGTGTTCCTCCAGACTTGGGACGGTGTTCTCGGGGAATCTCTGGAGTTGCCTAAAGGAAGTAAAGCCACTACTCCTGTTTGATGGGGAACACGGGATGGCTCTGGAGCAAATGCAGGGGAATTGGGCCTCGGCTCGAGTTGATTTGCAGTATGGAGCTATTTCGCATTGCTGCGGTGACACAAGGGTCCCTCTAGACTTGTGACAGTGTTCTTGGGGACTCTCTGGAATGCCATCAAGCAAGTCAAGATTCCTTACGTGTTTGATGGGGAACACGGAATTGCTCTGCAATGCAGAGCAATCAGGCCTCATCTTGCAGCCAGGGGGAAGTCTCATGGTTTATCTCAAGTTGCGGTGGGAACGTGGGGCATATTCTCGAGTTAAGGTGGGGATAGACTTTCAAAACTCCTGTTTGTTAAGCGACATCAGGACTCCTGTCTAGTTATGAGAGACACCTCAGGAATCTCTTTGAGGCTTGGCAGGGCAATAGGGACGCTTCTTGAAGTGAGGCGGGAGACCCTGGGTCCAATTCCAGTTGCCACAGTGATATTGGGATCCTTATCACATTTCAAGAGGAGTCAGGCATCGTCACCTTCTAAGCATTGAACTCCGCGTGCCTCTCGAGGTGTCAAAGGGATGTGAGGCCTCCTGTCGAGATGAGGCGGGGACATAGGGTTTCCTCTAGGTCCTCCACAGGGGATTCAGACATCCCTTCATCTTGTGAGATGAAAGACGAGCCTACATTAAAGCCACTGCAGGGAAATCTGGCCTTCTTTTAAGTCAGGTCATCTTGGTGTTCATTCCACTTCAGGAAGCAAACTCAGGGTCCAACTCACATACATATTGCTGAGAGAAGCCTCCTCTTGAGGTGCTTGCAGAAAGTTGGCATACCTCTTGAGTCGAAGCAGGGAAATCAGCTCTAAATCTCAAGACGATTTGGGGTACATGGGGCTTTCCTCGAGTTGCTGTGTTGCACCTGGTGTTCCTCTACACTTGGGACAGTGTTCTCGGGGAATCTCTGGAGTTGCTTAATGAAGTCATGCCACTTGTGTTTGATGGGGAACGCGGAATGACTCTGGAGCCAATGCAGGGGAATGGGGCAGCATCTCGAGTTGATTTGGGGTAGACGGATCTATTTCCCGTTTCTGCACTAACCTCACGGTCACTCTAGACTTGTTACAGTGTTCTTGGGTACTCTCTGGTGTCCCATCAAGCAAGTCAAGGCTCCTTACATGTTTGATGGGGAACACAGAATTGCTCTGCATGCAATGCAGAAGAACTGGGGCTCATCTCGTGGCCAGGGAGAAGTATCATGGTTTTTCTCGAGTTGCGGTGGGATCCTGGGGTATAGTCTCGAGTTACGGTGGGGATGGCCCTTCAAAACTCGGATTTGTTCAGCTATGTCAGGACTCCTGTCTAGTTAAGAGGGACACCTCGGGAATCTCTTCGAGGCTTGGCAGGCAATAGGGACGCTTTTGGAGATGAGGCGGGAGACCCAAAATCCCTTTCCACTTGTGACATGGATATTGGGATTCCTATCACTTTTCAAGAGGAGTCAGGCATCGTCACCTCTTGAAGCAATGAACTCTTGGTGCCTCTCTAGGTATCAAAGTCATGTGAGGCCTCCTGTCGAGATGAGATGGGGAACTAGGGCTTTCTCTAGGGTCTCCACAGGGGATTCAGACATCCTTTCATCTGGTGAGATGAAAGACGAGCCTGCATTAAAGCCACTGCAGAGAAATCGGGCCTTCTTTTGAGTCAGGGCATCTCGGGGCCCATTCCACTTCAGGCAGCAAACTCAGGGTCCAACTTACATACCTATTGCTGAGAGAAGCCTCCTCTAGAGGTGCTTGTGGAAAGTTGGCATACCTCTTGAGTTGAAGCCAGGAAATCAACTCTAATCTCGAGACGATTTGGGGTACATGGCGCTTTCCTCGAGTTGCTGTGTTACGCTTGGTGTTCCTCTAGATTTATGACAGTGTTCTCGGGGATTCCCTGGAGTTGCCTAAAGCAAGTCAAGCGCCTTGTCATGTTTGATGGGGAAAGTGGGATGGCTCTGGAGCCAATGAAGGGGAATCGGGCCTCATCTCGAGTTGAAATGAGTGAATCACGTGTGAATCACGTGTGCATCAAGTGTGAATCACGTGTCCATCATGTGTGTGTCACGTGTGTGTCACGTGTGCATCACGTGTGCATCATGTGTGTGTGACATGTCCATCACGTGTGAGTCACGTGTTCATCAGGTGTGTGTCACGTGTCCATGACGGGTGAATCACGTGTTCATCACATGTGTGTCACTTGTGTGTCACGTGTGCATCACGTGTGTGCACGTGGGAATCACGTGTGCGTCACGGTTGCGTCATGTGTGCATCACGTGTCCATCACGTGTGCGTCACTGGTGCATCACGTGTCCATCACGTGTGCGTTACGTGTGCGTCACGAGTTCATCATGTGTGTGACATGTGTTCGTCACGTGTTCATCACGTGTGCATCACGTGTGCATCAAGTTTGCGTCACGTGTGAATCACGTGTTCGTCACGTGTGTGTCACGTGTTCATCACGTGTCCATCATGTGTACATCACGTGTGAGTTACATGTGCGTCTCGTGTGCATCACATGTTCGTCATGTGTGTGTCACGTGTTCGTCACGTGTGTGTCACGTCTGCATCACGTATTCATCACATATGTGTTATGTGTGCATCACATGTGCATCACATGTGCGACACGTGTACGTCACGTGTTCGTCACGTGCGCATCACGTGTGCATCAAGTTTGCGTCACGTGTGAATCACGTGTTCGTCACGTGTGTGTCACGTGTTCATCACGAGTCCATCATGTGTACATCACGTGTGAGTTACATGTGCGTCTCGTGTGCATCACATGTTCGTCATGTGTGCGTCACGTGTTCGTCACGTGTGTGTCACGTCTGCATCACGTATTCATCACATATGTGTTACGTGTGCATCACATGTGCATCACATATGCGACACGTGTGCGTCACGTGTTCGTCACGTGCGCATCACGTGTGCATCAAGTTTGCGTCATGTGTGAATCATGTGTTCATCACGTGTGTGTCACGTGTTGATCACGTGTCCATCATGTGTGCATCACATGTGCGTCACGTGTGCATCTCGTGTGCATCACGTGTTCGTCACGTGTGCGTCACGTGTGTGTCATTTGTGCATCACGTATTCATCACATATGGGTTATGTGTGCATCACGTGTGCATCACGTGTGAGTCACATGTGTATCACGCGTGTATCACGCGTGCATCACGTGTGCATCACGTGTTCATGACGTGTTCATCACGTGTGCCTCACGTGTTGTTCACTTGTTCACAACGTCTGTGTGACGTGTGCATCATGTTTTCATCACGTGTGCATCACGTGTTCATCATGTGTGAGGCACGTGTTCATCACATGTGAGTCACGTGTTCTTCACGTGTGAACCATATGTCCATCACATGTGCATCACTTGTGCAACACGTGTTCGTCACGTGTGCGCCACGTGTGCGTCACCTGTGAATCACTTGTTCATCACGTATTCATCACGTGTGTGTTATGTGTGCATCACGTGTTCATCACATGTGTATCACGTGTGAATCACGTGTGCATCACCTGTTCATTACATGTGCATCACGTGTGAATCACGTGTTCATCACGTGTGCCTCACTTGTGCACCACATGTTCATCACATGTGCATCACATGTGCATCACGTGTTCATCACGTGGGCATCACGTGTGCACCTCATGTGCACCTTGTGTGCATCACGTGTGAATCAGGAAAAGAACTGAATGGGATAGACTAGAGATCTCTTCAAGAAAATTAGAGATACCAAGGGAACACTTCATGCAAAACTGGGTTTGATAAAAGATAGAAATGCTATGGACCTAGCAGAAGCATAAGCTATTAAGAAGATGTGGCAAGAATACACAGAAGTACTGTAGAAAATATCTTCATGACCCAGATAATCACAACGGTGTGATCACTCACCTAGAGCGAGACATCCTGGAGTGTGAAGTCAAGTGGCAATTAGAAAGCATCGTAAGAACAAAGCTAGTGGAGTTGATGGAATTCCAGTTGAAGTATTTCAAATACTGAAAGATGATGCTGTGAAAGTGCTGCACTCATAATGCCTGCAAATTTGGAAATCTCAGCAGTGGCCACAGGACTGGAAAAGGTCAGTTTTCATTCCAAATAGAAAGAAAGGTAATCCCAAAGAATGCTCAAAACACCACACAATTATGCTCATCTCACACGCTAGTAAAGTAATGCTCAAAATTCTCCAAGCCAGGCTTCAGCAATACGTGAACTGTGAACTTCCAGATGTTCAAGCTGGCTTTAGAAAAGGCAGAGGAACCAGAGATCAAACTGCCAACATCTGCTGGATCATTGAAAAAGCAAGAGAGTCCCAGAAAAAAAAATCTATTTCTGATTTATTGACTACACCAAAGCCTTTGACTGTGTGGATCACAATTAACTGTGGAAAATTCTGAAAGAGATGGGACTACCAGACCACCTGACCTGCCTCTTGAGAAACCTGTATGCAGGTCAGGAAGCAACAGTTAGAACTGGACATGGAACAACAGACTGGTTCCAAATAGGAAAAGGAGTACGTCAAGACTGTACGTTGTCACCCTGCTTATTTAACTTATATGCCGAGTACATCATGAGAAATGCTGGGCTGGAAGAAGCACAAGCTGGAATTAAGATTGCCAAGAGAAATATCAATAATCTCAGACATGCAGATGACACCACCCTTATGGCAGAAAGTGAAGAAGAACTAAAAAGCCTCTTGATGAAAGTGAAAGAGGAGAGTGAAAAAGTTGGCTTACAGCTCAACATTCAGAAAACTAAGATCATGGCAACAGGTCCCATCACTCCATGGGAAATCGATGGGGAAACAGTGGAAGCAGTGTAAGATTTTATCTTTTTGGGCTCCAAAATCACTGCAGATGGTGATTGCAGCCATGAAATTAAAAGAAAATTACTCCTTGGAAGGAAAGTTATGACCAACCTAGATAGCATAATAAAAAGTAGAGACACTACTTTGCCAACAAAGGTCCCTCTGTTCAAGGCTATGGTTTTTCCAGTGGTCATGTACAGATGTGAGAATTGGACTGTGAAGAAAGTTGAGCACCGAAGAGTTTATGCTTTTGAACTGTGGTGTTGGAGAGGACTCTTGAGAGTTCCTTGAACTGCAAGGGCATCCAACTAGTACATCCTAAAGGAGATCAGTCCAGGGTGTTCATTGGAACGACTGATTCTGAAGCTGAAACTCCCATAATTTGGCCACCTGGTGCGAAGAGCTGACTCATTGGAAAATACCCTGATGCTGTAAGGGATTGGGGACAGGAGGAAAAGGGGATGACAGAGGATGAGATGGCTGCATGGCATCACCGACTCGATGTACATGAGTTCGAGAAATCTCCGGGAGTTGGTGACTGACAGGGAGGCTTGGCGTGCTGTGATTCATGGGGTCCCAAAGAGTCAGACATGACTGAGCGACTGAACGGAACTGAACTGATATGAATAACTAATTAAAAGTAAAGTAAAGTTGCTCAGTCATGTCCAACTCTTTGTGGCCCCATGGACTGTAGCCTACCAGTCTCCTCTGTCCATGGGGTTTTCCAGGCAAATGTACTGGAGTGGGTGGCCATTTCCTTCTCCAGGAGATCTTCCTGACCCAGGGATCTAACCTGGGTCTCCAGCATTGCAGACAGATGCTTTACCATTTGAGCCATATAATTCCATTGCTAACACGTGCGAGGGGCTACTCTTTCTGCCCTCTTCTGATGCCTATGTCAGAAGATTTCTCTATCTCCTTTATACTTTAATACAACTTTATTACACAAAAGCTCTAAGCAATCAAGCCTCGTCTCTGGACCTGAATTGAATTCATCTCCTCTGGAGGCCAAGAATTCCAGTGTCTTTGCGTGGTTCAGCAATACCTTTCAAGATCATCCTGGAGATTCTGGCCATGTACCTCAGGAACATGGTCAGATAGGAGGTCACCCTTGAGACTGTGGGCTTTTGACCCAGGTGCAGGGTGTTGGAGTGGCGGGAATCCTGGATAATTTGCACATGTGACCCCAGGTAAAGGGTCTGGGAGGTAAGGTCACCTTGGAGACTGTGAATATGCTACCCAAGGTGCAGGGTGTGGGAAATAATGTCACCCTGGAGAATGTAGACTTCTAGCACAAGGGATGAGTTCTTGACATTGGGGTCTCATGGGAGACTGGATGATTCCGCTCAGACAGTGTGTGGGGATGGGATTCACCCTGGAGACTGTAGATATGTGATCTCAGGTACAGGATTTCCGAGGGGGTCACCCTGGAGCCTGTGAATATGTGATTCCAGGTGCAGAGTCTGCAAGGGAGTCACCATGGAACCTGTGTTTGTGTGACTCCAGGTGAGGTCTACAAAGTTTTGACAAACAGGAGACTGTGGACATGTGACCCCTATTCCAGGGTCTTGGAGGGGGGAACCTTTGTGGCCAGGGTCATGGGATGCAAGGTTATATGTCTGGGAGGTGGGGATACCCTGAGAGTATGGAAGTGTGACCCCAGGTACAGGTTCTGGGAGTTGGTGCCATCCTGAAAATGGTGGACATTTCACCCGAGGTATGGTTTCTGAGAGGTGGGGTCACCCTGAAGACTCTGGACATGTGACCCCAAATGCAGGGTCTGGGAGGTAGACTCACCATGGAAAAAGTGGACCTGTGACCCCAGATACAGGATCTTGCAGGTGGGGTCACCTGGAGGCTGTGAACTTGTGACACCAAGTACAGGTTATACAGGGGGCCACCTTCGAGACTGTGGACATGTGATCACAGGTGTATGGTATGGGAAGTTTGGTAACCTAGGAGATTGTGGATATATGACAGTAGGTACAGGGTCTCAGGTATGTCCCCATGGAAAGTGTGGACATGTGACCCCAGGTGCAGGTTTGGGTGGGGTCACCCTGGAGACTGTGGTCGTGTGACCCAAAGTTCAGGGTAGGAAAAGGGTTTCACCCTGTAGACTGTGGATCTATGACCACAGGTACAGGATCTGGTGGTAGTCACTGTGGCGATGATGGACGTATGAAACCTAGTACAAGTTCACGGAGGGGGTCACCCTCCAAGACTGTGTACATGTGACCCTCGTTTCAGGGTCTGGGTTGAGGTCACTCTGGAAACTATTTGCCGTGTGACTTAGATGCAGGGTTAGGGGACGCGTTTACTTTGAAGATTGTGGTCATGTGACCTCAAATGCACCATTTGGGAGGCAAATCATCTTGCAGACTGGATACGTGACCGTAGATCCAGGGTCTGAATGGGATTCCCCAAGGTGAGATTGTGAATATGTGACTCCAGGTGCAGGGCCTGCGAGGGAGTCACCTTGGAACCTGTGTTTGTGTGACTCCAGCTGGAGGGTCTGGGAAGTGACGACACTCTGGAGACTGTGAACATGTGACCCCATTACAGGGTCTTGGAGGGGGTAACCCTGGCATCCAAGATCATGGGACACCATGTGAAATGTCTTGGCGTGTGGTAACCGAGACTATGGAAGTGGGACCCCAGGTACAGGTTCTGGGAATTGGGGCCAACCTGAGTGACTGTGGATGTTTCACCCTAGGTACAGTTTCTGGGAGGTGGGGTCACCCTGGAGACTCTCGACAAGTGACCCCAAGTGCAGAGTCTGGGAGGGGTCTCACCCTGGAAACAGTGGACTTGTGACCCTAGGTACAGGGTCTTAACGGTAGAGTCATCCTGGAGTCTGTCGACTTGTGACACCAGGTACAGGTTTAGGAGGGGGATCACCCTGGATACTGTGGATGTGTGATCACAGGTGCATGGTATTGGAAGTGGGGAAGTCCAGGAGACTGTATATATGACACTAGGTACAGGGTCTGGGGGATGACACCATGGAGAATATGGACTTGTGATCCCAGGTGCAGGTTCACAAGGTTCAGGGTACAAAATGGGTCTCATCAGGCAGACTGTTGAACTGTGACCACAAGTTCAGGATCTGCTGGTGGTCACTGTGGCAATGGTGATCGTGTGAAATCTGGAACAAGTTCAGGGAAGAGGTCACCCGTGAGACAGTGGACATCACTCTGGAGACTGTGGATGTGTGAGTAAGGTGCAGGGTTAGGGGATGGGGTCACTTTGAAGATTGTGGACATATGACCCCAGATGCACTGATTGGGGAGGCAAGTCATCCTGGATAGTGGGCATTCGACCCTAGATGCAAGGTCTGACCTGGGTCCCCCAAGACACTAGGATATCTGAACCCAGGTACAGGGTCTAGGATGGGGGTGATCCAGGAAACTCTGTATATGTGACCTCAGGTACAGTGTCTGGGAGGTACGGGGTCACTCTGGGGACTGCAGGCATTTAATGGCAGGGAAATGGTCTGGAAGGGGTGTCACCCTGCATGATGTGGATATGTGAGCCCAGGTGCAGTGGGCAAAGTGGGGTTCAAGCTGGAAACTGTTGACATGTGACTCCAGGTGCAGGGTATGGGAGGGCGAACATCCTGGAGATTGTGGATGTGTGTAAATAAGCACAGGGTCTGGCAGGGGAGGGTTACCCTGGAATCTGTGGCCAAGTCACCAAAGGTATAGGGCATGAGAGGTCGGGTCACACCAGATACTGAGAACATGTGACCCAAGTTATAGAGACCAGGAAGGGGGTCACCACGGAGCCTGTGAATCTGTTAGTACATGTGCAGAGTCTGGGAAATGACATCACACAAAAGTCTAGGGACATGGGATGCCAGGTGAACGGTCTGGGAGGGAGTCACCCTGGAGTCAGTTGACGTGTGACCCTGGGTACAGGCACTTGTGGGTGGGGAAAGCCTCGAGACTGTGGACATGTGAACCCAGTTACTAGCCCTTGAATGTGGGTAAATCCAGGAGACTCTGGACATGTGACCCCAGGTATAGGGTGGGGAAGTTGGAGTCACCCTGGCGACTGTGCCAATGTAATCAGGTGTACAGAGTCTGGGGAGGCGTGTATTCCTGGCCAACATGTACATGTAACCCCAGGTAGAGGGTTAGAGATACGGGGTCACCCTGGAGACTGGGGCAATGTGACCAGAATTACAATATTCTGTGAGGTGTAGTCACCCTGGAGACTGCGGAGGTGTGAGACCTGGTGCATGATCTGGGAGGGGTTGCCACCCAGGAGACCATGGATGTGTGACCCTAGCTAGGTTCACGGGCTTGGAATTGGTGTCACCCTAGAACCAGTGGGTGTTTGAACCGAGTACAATTGTTTGACAGGTGATGTTACCCTGGGCGCTGCGGACATATGAACCCAGGTGCAAGTTCTGGCAAGTGGGGTCACCCTGAGACTATCTACGTGTGACCCTAGGTACAGGGTTTGGGAGTTGGTGAATGTGCCCATGTGACACCATGTACAGTGTCTAGGAGGGTGTTCACCCTAGAGACTGTGGGTATGTGTCCCAAGGTACAGTGTCTGGAGTGTGAGGCCATGCTAGAATCTGTGGACATGTGACACTGGGTGCTGGGGTCAATAGTCCAGCATCTGGAAGACTGTGGTTATGTGAGCCCTGGTACAGTGATTTGGATGAGTCACCTGTGAGACTGTGGATATGTGGCTCCAAGTGCAGGGTCTATGAGGGAGTCATCCTGGAACCTCTGTTTGTGTGCCTGCAGGTGAAGGTTCTGGGAAGTGATGACATACAGGAGACTGTGGACATGTAAACCACATTACAGGGTCTTGGAGGGTGTAACCCTGTGGACCAGGGGCATGGAACAGCCTCAATGTCTATGGAAGAGTGACTCCAGGTACCGTTTCAGGGAGTTGGGACCATCCTGAAAACAGTAGACGTTTATCCCCAGGTAAAGTTTCTGGGAGGTGAGATCACACTGGAGACAGGAGTGTGACCCCAGGTATGGGATCTTGAGGGTGGGGCCATCCTGGTGGCTGTGGACTTGTGACACAAGGTACAGGAATGGGATCGGGGTCACCTTGCAGACTGAGCATGTGATCCCAGGTGCATGATATGGGAAGTGGGGTAACCCGGGAAACTGTGGATATATGACACTACATATAGGGTCTGCGCAGATATATGACACTAGGTACTGGAGTGGGCAACCCACTCCAGTACTCTTGCTTGGAAAATCCCATGGATGGAGGAGCCTGGTAGGCTGCAGTCTATGGGGTCCCTAAGAGTCAGACATGACTGAGTGACTTCATTTTCCCTTTTCACTCTCATGCTTTGGAGAAGGAAATGGCAACCCACTCCAGTGTTCTTGCCTGGAGAATCTCAGGGATGGGGGAGCCTGGTGGGCTGCCATCTATGGGGTCGCAGAGTTGAACACGACTGGCATGACTTAGCAGCAGCAGCAACAGCAGCAGCAGTACAGGGCCTGGGGGATGTCACCATGGAGAGTATGGACATGTGACCCCAGGTGCAGGTTTGGCAGGGATGACCCTGGAGACTGGCTAGGTGAACCAAGGTTTAAGGTACAAAATGGTCTCACCCTGCAGACTGCGGACCCTGACCACAGCTACAGGATCTGGTGGTGGTCACTGTGGAGATGGTGCATGTGTGAAACCTGATAGAAGTTCAAGGAGGGGGTCAATATGGAGAAGGTGGAGGTGTGACCCTATGTGCAGGGTCTGGAGTGAGGTCATTCTGGAAACTGTGGCTGTGTGACTAAGGTTCAGGGTTAGGGACTGGGGTCACTTTGCAGAATGTGGACATGTGACTCCACATGCACCGTTTGAGTCATCCTGGAAACTGTGGACAAGTCACCAAAGTACAAGGTATGAGAGGTGGTGTCACACTGGAGACTGAGGACATGGGATCCAAATTACAGGGTCTGGGAAGGGGATCACCATGGAGACTGTGGATCTGTGACCACAGGTATAGGGTCTGGGAAGTGATATCACACAGGAGACTGTGGACATAGGATGCCAGGTGAAGGGTCTGGGAGGGAGTCACCCTGGAGTCTGTGGACGTATGACCCCAGGTAAAGGCTCTTGAGGGTGGAGAAAGCCTGGTGACTGCGACCTGTGACCCCAGGTACAGGGTTGGGAATATAGCATCGCCCTGGAGACTGTGCAAATGCGACCCCAGGTACAGGGTCTGTGGAGAGGTGTCATCCTGGACACCGTTGATATGTAACCTCAAGTACAGTGTCTGAGATATAGGGTCACCCTGGAGACTGAGGCCATGTGGCCAGAGGTACAATAGTCAGTGGGGTGGGTTCACCTTGGAGACTGTGGATGTGTAACCCCAGCTGCAGTGTCTGGGAGGGGTGTCAACCTGGAGACTGAGGACATGTGAGACCAGGTGCATGATCTGGGAGGGGTTGCGACCCAGAAGACTATGGATCTGTGTCCCCAATATCAGACTTTGGTGTGGATGTTACCATGGAGACTGTGGATGTTTGACACCAGGTGAAGGGACAGGGAAGGGCATCACCCTCGAGACCCTGGAGGTAGGATCCCAGGTTCAGAGTCTGGGAAGGGAGTTCTTCAAGAGTCTGTGGAAATGTTATGTCAGAAAAAGGGCCTGCAGTGGTTACCCTGGTGACTATGTACATGTGACACATAATACAAATACTGAGATTGGGGGTCATCCTGCAGACTGGAGAAATGTAACCACAGGTGCAGATTCTGAGGACGGGGTCACCTTGGAGACTGTTGACATGTGACATCAGGTGCTTCATCTTGGAGGTAGATCATTCTGGAGATTCTGGACATGTGACCCCAGGAACAGGGTCTGAGAGGGGGTCACCCTTGAGATTGTGGGCTTTTGACCCAGGTATAGCATGTTGGAAGGGTGGTAACCCTGGAGAATGTGCACATTTGACACCATGTACAGGCTCTGGGAGGTGAGTTCACCCTGCTGACTATGGCTATGTGACCCAAGGTGTGACTCTGGAGACTGTGGATATGTGATCCAAGGTGTGAGTCTGGAGACTACGGATATTTCTCACCCAAATCAGGTCTGGGGATGGGGATCACACTGGAGGCTGTAGATATGTGACCCCAGGTGCAGGGTCTGCAAGAGGTACACCCTGGAGCCTGTGGATATGTGACCCTGGATGCAGGATCTGGGTGCTTTGGTCACCCTGGAGACTGTGGTCATGTGAGCCCCAGTGTGGGGTTTTGAATGAGTCACCCTGGAGACTGTGGATAAGTGACTCCAGGTGCAGGGTCTGCAAAGGAGTAACCTGGAAACTGTGATTGTGACTCTAGGTGAAGGGTCTGGGAAGTGACGACACACAGCAGACTGTGGACATGTGATCCCCATTACAGGGTCATGGAGAGGGTAACCTTGGCTAACAGGGACATGGGAAACCAGGTTCAATGTGTGGGAGGTGGGGTAACCCTTAGAATTTGGAAGTGTGACCCCAGCTACAGGTTCTGGGAATTGGGTCCATCCTTAAAACTGTGGATGCTTCACACCAGTAGCTTCGGGGAGGTGGGGTCACCCTGAAGACTCTGGACATGTGACCACAAGTTCAAGTTCTTGGAGGTGGACTCGACATGGAAATAGTGGACTTGTGACCCCAGGTACAGGATCTTGAGGGTAGGGTCATCCTGGAGACTGTGGATTCGTGACACCAGGTATAGATTTTGGAGGGTTCACACTGGAGACTCTGGATGTATGTTTCCTCTGCAGGAGAGCTCCAGTGAACCTAGGTCTGTCTGAAAAATTCTTGGATCATGTGGGGAAACACCCTGTGCGTTAATCTGGACACCCAGGTTCAAATTTGCATATTTTTCTCGGGTGGCCCTAAAGTGGTGTAACCTATCCACATCTTGAAAATCCGTCCAATTGCCATTTTCTTACTTTTGACAGAGCTAACTTTGTTCCACCCCTGGGGTTTCTGAAGCACATGGGCGGCTCGCAACTCCTATCTTTGGGCCTATTTACACTAGAGTGTCACCTTACAGAGGTGACCACAGTAAGGGACCCAGCACTCTGAGACATATTCCCACAGTCTGCTTCCTCAAGGGCAGTACCAGTATCACCTAGATATGTGTTTGAAAGGTGGGAAAATGCACCAAGACACAGGGCACAGGCTCTCGAATTTAGGTCCTCTGAGCAGAACTAGAGGGTTCATGTCTTAGGAGCTAAAGAGTTCCTGCAAGGGACAGGTTTGAAAACACACTCTCTGTGGGTGCCTCTCCTTCCTTGAAGAAATAAAGGTTTGCCAGTATCCTGCGAACTGAGAGTCACACAGTGCTTGAAAAGTGCTCGCTTAGACATGAGTTTTCAATGGTAATTTCCACTTGGGGCTGTAGTCAAACAGAGGGGTTCCACACTCACTGGGAAAGACAAGGCAATATCTAAATGTCTGTTCCATCCCGTTTTCTCTGTAGGAGAACTCTAGTGAACGTAAGTCTGTCTGGAAAATTCTTGGATCCTTTGGGGACACACCCTGTTTGTGAACCAGGATACCAGAATGAGGGGGCACAATTTGTGTTTCTCTCTGTGGACCTTAAAGCAATGTAGCCTAGCAACAGCTTGAAAATCCATCCACTTGCTCTTTTCTTGATTCTGAGAGAGCTAGATTTGCTCCTTCCTTTTTGATTTCTGAAGCAAGTGGGTGAATTTCAACTCCCAGCTGTGGGCCTTTTTACAGTGGAATGCCACCTCGCTGAAGTGATTATAGTGAGGAACCTAGCCCTCTTGGACACACTCTCGCAGACTGCTTCCTCATGTGCAGTACTGGTATAACCTAGGAATGGCTTTGCAAGGCTTGGAAAGTGCAGGGAGAAACATGGCCTTGACTCTGGAATTTAGTTCCTCTGAGCACTACTGGAGGCCTCCCATCTGGGAAGCTAAACAGTTCCTGCAAGATAGAGGGTTGAGAATACACTCTCTTTTGATGCCTTTCTTTCCTTGAGGGAAGATATCTTTCCCTGCATTCTGTGAACTGAGAGTCACACACTGCTTGCAAAGTGCTTGCTTGGAGGTCATCTTTCAGGGGCACTTTCTCCTTGAGTCTGTGACAATAGGGAGGGGCAAACCAACTTCCAATGTCTGTTCCATCCCATTTTCCCAGCAGGAGAGGTCTAGTGAGCCTAGTTCTGTGGAAAATTCTTGGATCCTGCTGGGACACACCCTGTGTTTGAACCTGGATACCTGACCTACAGGGCACAATTCACATTTTTCTCTCAGGGGGCCCTAAAGTGGTTCGGCCTAGCAACAGCTTGAAAATCCGTCCAATTGCTCTTTTCTTACCTCTGACAGAGCTAGCTTTGCTCTACCTTTTGGGGTTTCTGAAGCAAGCGGGTGGCTCACACCTTGGAGCTTTGAGCCTGTCACTGGAATGTCACCTCACACAGTTGACCACAGTAAGGCACTCAGCCCTTTCAGACACACTCCTGCTGCCAGCTTTCTCATGGTCAGTACCGTTATGATCTAGGAATGTGTTTGTCAGACTCGGAAATTACAGGGAGACACACGGCCCTGACTCAGGAATATAGGTCCTCTCAGCAGACCTGCTGGTCTCATGTTTTTAGAAGCTCAAAATTTCCTGCAAGATAGAGGTTTGAAAACACACTCTCTGTGGACGTCTTTCCTTCCTCAAAGGAAGATAGCTTTCTTCACATTCTGCGACCTGAGAGTCACACTCTGCTTGAAAAGTGCTTGCTTGCGAGTCTATTTTCAGTGGCAATATCTCCTTGAGGCTGTGACCATAAGTAGCGGCCCCACACTCACAGGGAAAGGCAAAGCAACATCCAAATGGCTGTTCCAACCAGTTTTCTCTGTAGAAGAACTCTGGGGAGCAAAGGTCTGTCTGGAAATTTCTTGAATCACGAGGGAACACATCCCGTGTGTGAACCTGAATAAAGGGCCTAGGGTGCACAATTTGTATTTATCTCTCTGGAGCCATAAAGAGGTGTGGCTAGCAATTGCTTGAAAATCCACCCAATTACTTTTTTCTTACTTCTGACAGTGCAAACTTTAGTCCACCATTCAAGATTTCTGAAGCAAGTTGATGGCTCACAACTCCTGGTCACGTGCCGATTTGCCATGGAAAGTTACCTCATCTAGGTAAGCACAGTATGGTACTCAGCACCCTCAGACACACACCTGAAGCCTGTTTTCTCATGAGCAGACCTGGCGTTACTCAGAAATGTGTTTACAAAGCTCAGAAAATGCTCAAAAACACACTGCCCTTGCTCTGAAATTTAGGTCCTCCGTACCAACCTAGAGGTCTCATATCTTAGTATCTAGACAGTTCCTCATATAGAGAGCCTGTTTCCTCATGGGCAGTCCTGGTATGACCAAGAAATGTATTTACAAAGCTCAAAAAGTGCAGGAAAACACATTGCCCTGACTTTGGAATTGAGGTCCTCTGGGCAAATATGGAGAATTCACATCTTTGAAGCTAGACAGTTCCTAATAGACAGATTCTTGAAAACACACTGTCTATAAATACATTTCCTTCCTCAATGGAACGTAGGTTTCCAGTATTCCATGTCCATAGAGTCACATACTGCTTGAAAACACTTGTTGGAAGTCCTTTTTCATTAGCAATTGCTCCTGATAGTGTGACCATAGGGAAGGCCACCAAACTCACAGGAAACGGAAAAGCAACAACCAAAGGTCAGTTCCATCATGTTTTCTCTGTAGTGGAGATTCAGTGTGCCTAGGTCTGTCTGGGAAATTCTTGGATCCTGAGTGGACACATCCTAGGTGTGAACATGGACAGTGGACCTTGGTGGCAAAATTCACCTTTCTCTCTCAGTTGGCCAAAAACAGTAGAGCATAACAACTACCTGGAAATGCATTTAGCTGCTGGTTTCTTACTTCTGGCAGTGATCACTTGGTACACCCTTTGGGATTTCTAAAGCAAGTAAGCAGCTAGCAACTCGTAGCCGCTCGCCCAATTACAGTGGAATGCTACATCATCTTGGTAAGTGCAGCATGGCACCCAGCAATCTCAGAAATCTTCCTGCAGCCTGTTTTTTCTTAAGGGCACTTCTGGTATGACCTAGGAATGTGTTTACAATGCTCAGAAAGAGTTCAGTTCCGTTCAGACGCTCAGCTGTATTCGACTCTTTGGGACCCCATGAATCGAAGCACACCAGGCCTCCCTGTCCATCACCAACTCCCGGAGCTTACACAAACTCATGACCATCGAGTTGGTGATGACATCCAGCCATCTCATCCTCTGTCATCCTCTTCTCCTCCTGCCCCCAAGCCCTCCCAGCATCAGGGTCTTTTCCAATGAGTCAACTCTTCACATCAGGTGGCCAAAGTACTGGAGTTTCAGTTTCAGCATCAGTCTTTCCAATGAACACCCAGGACTGATCTCCTTTAGGATGGACTGGTTGGATGTCCTTGCAGTCCAAGGGACTCTCAAGAGTCTTCTCCAACACCACAGTTCAAAAGCATCAATTCTTCAGTGCTCAGCTTTCTTCACAGTCCAACTCGTACATCCATACATGACCACTGGATAAACCATAGCCTTGACCAGATGGAGCTTTGTTGGCAAAGAAATGTCTCCACTTTTTAATATGCTATCTAGGTTGGTCTTAACCCTTCCAAGAAGTAAGCATCTTCTAATTTCATGGCTGCAATCACCATCGGCAGTGATTTTGGAGCCCCCAAAAATAAAGTATGACACTGTTTCTACTGTTTCCCAATCTCTTTCTCATGAAGTGATGGGACCAGATGCCATGATCTTAGTTTTCTGAATATTGAGCTGTAAGCCAACTTTTTCACTCTCCTCTTTCACTTTCATCAAGAGGTTTTTTAGTTCCTCTTCACTTTCTGCCATAAGGGTGGTATCATATGCATATCTGAGGTTACTGATGTTTTTCCTGGCAGTCTTGATTCCAGCTTGTGCTTCTTCCAACCCAGTGTTTCTCATGATGTACTCGGCATATAAGTTAAATAAGCAGGGAGACAATATACAGCCTTGACATACTCCTTTTCCTATTTGGAACCAATCTGTTGTTCCATGTCCAGTTCTAACTGTTGCTTCCTGACTTGCACATAGGTTTCTCAAGAGACAGGTCAGGTGGTCTGGTAGTCCCATCTCTTTCAGAATTTTCCACAGTTTATTGTGATACACACAATCAAAGGCTTTGGCGTAGTCAATATAGCAGAAATATATGTTTTCTGGGACTCTCTTGCTTTTTCAATGATCCAGCAGATGTTGGCAGTTTGATCTCTGGTTCTCTGCCTTTTCTAAAACCAGCTTGAACATCTGGAAGTTCACGGCTCATGTATTGCTGAAGCCTGGCTTGGAGAATTTTGAGCATTACTTTACTAGCGTGTGAGATGAGTGCAATTGTGCAGTAGTTTGAGCATTCTTTGTTATTGCCTTTCTTTGGAATTGGAATGAAAACTGATCTTTTCCAGTCATGTGGCCACTGCTGAGTTTTCCAAATTTGCTGACCTATTGAGTACAGCACTTTCACAACATCATCTTTTAGGATTTGAAATAGCTTAACTGGAATTCCATCACCTCCACTAGTTTTGTTTGTAGTGATGCTTTCTAAGGCCCACTTGACCTCACATTCCAGGATGTCTGGCTCTAGGTGACTGATCACGCCATCATAATTATCTGGGTCATGAAGATCTTTTTTTGTACAGTTGTTCTGTGTATTCTTGCCACCTCTTCTTAACAGCTTCTGCTTCTGTTAGATGCATAGCATTTCTGTCCTTTATTGAACCCAATCTTCGCATGGAATGTTCCTTTGGTATCTCTAATTTTCTTGAAGAGATCTCTAGTCTTTCCCATTCTGTTGTTATTCTCCATTTTTTTGCATTGATCAGAGTAAGGCTTTCTTATCTCTCCTTGCTATTCTTTGGAACTCGGCATTCAAATGGTGCAGGCTGTGACGGACCATGCAGAAGCATGGCCATGAGGAGCTATCTCTCGCCCAAGGTCAGAGGTAGTGGCTGAGGGGAGCCACCCCATGTCCGAGACCAGGGGCAGCGGCCGAGAGGAGCTACCTCATGCCTGAGGTCAGGGGAGGTGGCTGAGATGAGCTACCCCATGCCCAAGGTCAGGGGCTGTGGCCAAGAGGAGCAATCCCACGTCCACAGAGCAGCAGCTGCACGGGTGCAGGAGGACCGAGAGGAGCTACTCCACATTCAAGGTCAGGAGGGGCGGCCTGAGGAGATACCCATTGTCCAAGGTAAGGAGGAGTGGCTGTGCTTTGCTGGAGCAGCTGTAAAGAGATACCCCACGTCCAAGGTAAGAGAAACTCAAATAAGATGGTAGGTGTTGTGAGAGGGCATCAAAGGGCAGACACTGAAATCATAATCACAGAAAACTAGCCAATCTGATCACATGGACCATAACCTTGTCTAACTCAATGAAACTAAGCCATGACGTGTGGAGCCACCCAAGACGGACGGGTCATGGTGGACAGGTCTGACAGAATGTAGTCCACTGGAGAAGGGAATGGCAAACCACTTCAGTATTCTTGCCTTGAGGACCCCATGAACAGTATGAAAAGGCAAAATGATAGGATACTGAAAGAGGAACTCCCCAGGTCGGTAGGTGTCCAATATCCTACTGGAGTTCAGTGGAGAAATAACTCCAGAAAGAATGAAGGGATGGAGCCAAAGCAAAAACAATACCCAGTTGTGGATGTGACTGGTGATAGAAGCAAGGTCCAATGCTGTAAAGAGCAATATCGCATAGGAACCTGGAATGTTAGGTCCTTGAATCAAGGCAAATTGAAAGTGGTCAAACAGGATGTGGCAAGAGTGAATGTCGACATTCTAGGAATCAGCAAATTATAATGGACAGGAATGGGTGAATTTAACTCAGATGACCATTATATCTACTACTGTGGGCAGGAACCGCTTAAAAGAAATGGAGTAGCCATCATGGTCAACAATCGAGTCCAAAATATGGTACTTGGATGCAATCTCAGAAAGTGTAGGGAAATACAATGCTCTGACTCTGGAATTTGGGTCCTCAGGGCAAACCTGGAAGTCTCACATCTTTGAGTCTATACAGTTTGTGATACACAGAGCCCCGATAAAACACTCTCTGTTGATGTCTTACCTTCCTGGATGGAACATAATTTTCCCAGCTTTTTGTGTGCTCAGAGTCACAAACTGCTTGAAAAGGCTTGTTAGAAGTAATTTTTCAGTAGCAACTTCCCCTGATGTTGTGACCTTAGGGAAGACCGCCACACCCACAGGAAAAGGCAAAGGATCATCCAGACGTCTGCTCAATCACGTTTTCTTGATAGGAGCAATCCATTCAACCTAACTGTCTAGAATGCTCATGGATACTGTTCCTACACACCCTATGTTTGAACCTGGATACTGGACCTTGGCAGCAAAATTTCCATTGTTTTCTCAGTTGGCCCTAAAACGGTTAAACCTAGTTACTGCCTGAAAATGCATCTACTTGCTGTTTTCTTACTTCTGACAGTGATAGTGTTGGTGCACCCTTTGGGATTTATGAATCCAGCAGGAGGCTCTCCACTCCAAGCCACTGGCCCCTTTCCAGGGAGATGTCATCTCATCTAGGTTAGCACAATATGTCACCCAGCACTCTGAGACACACTCTTGCAGCATGAATTTTATGGTCAGATCTGGTTTGACCTAGGAATGTGTTTACAAATCTCAGAAAGTGGTGGGAAACACACTGCCCTGACTCTGGTATTTAGGTCCTCTGGGAAACTTGGAGGACTCACATGTTTGAATCTAGACAGTTCATGACAGGTAGAGGCCTGATAACATATTCTCTCGAGATGCCTTTCCTTCCTCAAAGGAATATAGCTTTCTCAACATTCTGTGTGCTGAGTGTCACACACTCCTTGAAAACGCTTGTTGGAGGTCATTTTTCATTAGCAATTTCCCCTGGAGGTGTGACTGTAGGGAAGGCGCCACACTCACAGGTAAGTTCAAAAGCACGTCCAAACATCTGTTCAATCACGTTTTCTTGGTGGGGCCATTCATCAATGTAAGTCTATTTAGAAAATCCGTGGACACTGCGGGGAAACACCTATGTTTGAATCTGGATACCAGACGTTGGTGTTAAAATATGCATTTTTCTCTCACTTGGCCCTAAAAGAGTGCCGCCGAGCAACTGCTTGAAATTCCATCTGAATGTTGTTTTCTTCCTTCTGACAATGCTAGCTTTGGTTCACCCTTTGGGATTTTTGAAGCATGTGAATGACTTGCAACTCCTAGCTGCAGGCCCATTTCCAGTGGAATGACACCTCATCTATGTGACCACAGTACTTCACCCAGCACAGTCTGATACACTCCCTCAGCATCCTTCCTTAGGAGCAGACCTGGTATGCCCTAGGAATGCATTTAGAAGTCTCAGAAAGTGCAGCAAGACACACTGTCCTGACTCTGGAACTTAGGTCCTTTAATCAGGCCTGAGCTCTCACATCTTAGAAGCTGAACAGTTCCTGCTATAAAAAACACACTCTCTGTTGATGCCTTTCCTTCATTGAAGGAACATAACTTTCCCAATGTACTGTGTGCTGAGAGTCACACACTGCTTGAAAACATTTGCTTGGAGTTCATTTTTCAGTGGCAATTTCCCCAGAGACTGTGACAGTAGGGAAGCGCCCACAATCACAAGACAAGCAAGCATCCAAATACCTGTTCCATCACGTTTTCTCTGTTAGAGAGGTCCAGTGAACCCAGGTCTATCTGGAAAATTTTGGATCCTGTGGGGTCACATCCTGAGTGTGAACCTGAATACAGGACAGAATTCACCTTTTTCTCTCAGTTGGCACTAAAATGGTTTGGCATAGCCACTGCTTAAATATCCATCCAGTACTTGTTTTCTTATTTCTGACAGTGACAGATATGGTTCACCCATGTAATTTCTGAAGCAAGCAGTCTGCTTGCCACTTCTATCTGGTGGTCCCTTTCCTGTGAAATGTCACATAATATAGGTAGCACCACATGGCACCCAGCTCTCTCAGACACACTCTGACAGCCTGTTTCCTCCTTGGCAGTCCTGGTATGACCTAGGAATGTATTTACAAGGCTCAGAGATTGTATGGAAACATATCCCCTGACTCGGGATGTTAGGTCATCTGGACAAGACTGGAGGTCTCACGTCTTACAATCTAGACAGTTCCTAATAGATAGAGGCCTGGAAACACACTCTCTGGTGACGCCTTTCCTTACTCAAAGGGCCATTGCTTTCCCAACATTTTAGGGCCAACCTAGAGGAAAATGCGAAATTTGCCACCAAGGTCCATTACCCAGGTTCACACGCAGGATGTGTCCCCACAGCACTGAAGAATTTTCAAGACAGACCTAGGCTAACCTTAACCCTAACCCTAACCCTAGGATCTCTCCTACAGAGAAACATGATGGAACAGACGTTTGGATGATGTTTTGCCTTTTCCTGTGAGTGTGGTGGACTTCCCTATGGTCAAACCATCAAGGGAAATTGCTACTGAAAAACAACTTCCAGGCAAGCATTTTCAAGCAGTATGTGACTCTCAGCACACAGAATGCTGGGAAAGCTACGTTCATTTGAGGAAGGAAAGGCATCAATAGAGAGTGTGTTTTCAGGCCTCTATCTATCAGGATCTGTCTATATTCTAAGATGTGAGATCTCCAGGCTTGTCCAGAGGACCCATCTTCCAGAGTCTGGGCAGTGTTTCCCTGCAAATTTTGAGCCTTGTAAGCACATTCCAAGATCACTCAGGAATGTCCATGATGAAACAGGCGATGGAAGAGTGTCCGTGTGTGCTGTGTGTCATTCTGCCCTTACCAAATGAACTGATTCCACTGGAAATGGGCCAGGGACTAGGAGTTATGAACCGCCTGTTGCTTCAGAAATCCAGAAAGCTGGAACAAAGCTATCATTGTCAGAAGTAAGAAAACAGATATTAAATGAACTTTCAAGCAGTTGTTAGGCCACAACGTTTTAAGCCCAATGGAGAGGATAATGCAAATTTTGCCACCAAGATCTGCTATCAAGATTCACATTCATGATGTGTCCCTGCAGTATCCAAGAATTTTCCAGATAGGACTAGGCTCACTATATCTCACCTACAGAGCAAACGTGATGGAACAGACATTTGAATGTGGTTCCCTTTTACTGTGTTTGTGGGGCTTTCCCTCCAGTCACATCTTCAGGGGAAATTCTTAGTGATAAATGACCTCCAAGCAAGTGTGTGATACTCAGCAAGCAGAATGTTGGGAAAACAATGTTCCTTCAAGGAAAGACAGGCATCAGCAGAGAATGAATTTTCAGTCCTTTATCTATCAAGAATTGTCTAGATTTCTAAGATGTGAGACCTCCAGTCTTACCCTGAGGACCTAACTTGCAGAGTCAGGGCAGTGTGTTTCCCTGCACTAACCCAGGCTTTTAACCACCTTCCTACATCATCCCAGAACTGCCCATGAGGAAACAGGCTGCAGGAATGTGTTCAGACTGCAGGGTGCCATGCTGTTGTTACCCAGGTGAGGTGACATTCCATTGCAAATAGGCCATCAGCAGCACTTGCGAGCTGCCTTCTTGCTTCTGAAATCCCAAAGGTGGGTCAAAAGTGACCACTGTTAGAAATTTAAAAAAAAAAAAAGCAATTGTATGGATTTTCTAGCAGTTGCAAATTTGACCATCAAGTTCCGGTATCCACTGTCAGACTCAGGAGATGTCTCTGCTGTATCTACCCATATTTCACAAAGACCTAGGCTCACTGGCTGCTCTGATAGAGAAAATGTGATGGAACAGATGTTTGGATCTTGGATTGCCTTACCCTGTGAGTGTAGAGGACATCCTTACTGTCACAACATCACAAGAAATTGCTACTGAAAAATGACCTGCAAGCAAACGGTTTCAAGCAATGTGTGACTCTCAGTTCACAGAATACTGGGAAAGTACTGTTTCTTCGAGGAAGGAAGGGTATCAACAGAGAGTGTGTTTTCAGGGCTCTATCTATGAAGAACTGTCTTGATTCTAACAAGAGCCCTCCAGCCTTCCCAGAGAACGGAACTTCCAGAGTCAGGGCAGTGTCTTCCTTGCCCTTTTAATGCTTTGTAAACATATTCCTAGGTCACACTGGGACTGTCCATGAGGACACAGACTGTGGGCGTGTGTCTGAGTATACAGAGGGGCCATTATGTGCTTACTTAGATAAGGTGACATTCCACTGGAAATAGGCCCATGACTAGGAGTGGTGATCTCCTTGCTTGCTTCAGAAATCCCAAAGGGTGAACCAAAGTTATTGCTCTTCAAAGTAAGAAAACAGCAATTAGATGGATTTTCAAGCAGGTGCCAGGCCACACAGTTTTAGGACAAACCGAAAGAGAAATGTGAATTGTGCCACCAGTTCCAGTATCCAGGTTCACACTTAGGATGTGGTCCTGCAGTATACACGATTTTCCAGACAGACCTAGGCTCTCTGGATCACTCCTAGAGACAAAATATGATGCAACAGAAGTTTGGATGTTGGTTTGCCTTTTCCAGTGAGTGTGGGGGCCTTCCCTAAGGTTACACTGTCAGAGGAAGTTTCTACTGAAAAATGACCTCCAAAGAGCGTTCTCAAGCAGTGTGTGATCCCCAGCACAGAGAATGCAGGGAAAAGTATGTTTCTTCAAGGAAGAAAAGGCATCAACAGAGAGTGTGTTATTAGGCCTATATCTATTAGGAACTGTCTAGAATCTAACATTGACCTCCAGGCTTGTCCAGGGGACCTAACTATCAGAGTCAAGGCACTATTTTTCCTACACCTTCCAAGCCTCCCAAAGACATCCTAGCTCATATAGGGATGGCCCATGAGGAAACAGACTGTAGGAGAGTGTCTGAGATTGTATGGTACCAATACTGTGCTTACCTAGATGAGATGACATTCCTCTGGGAATGGGCCAGAGGGTAGGAGTGGTGAGTCGCCTGCTTGATTCAGAAATCCCAAAGGATGGACCAAAGCTATCATTGTCAGAAGGAAGAAAACAGCAATTGGATGGATTTCCAAGCAGTTGCAAGGCCGTAGCATTTTCCCAAATCAAGAGAAAAAATATTATTTTTGCCCCAAAAATCCGGTATCCATGTCCAGACTCAGGATGTCTCCATGCAGTATCCACAAAGTTTCCAGACAGAACTAGTCTCAGTGGATCGATCCTACTGAGAAAATGTGATGGAACAGACGTTTGAATGCTAATTTGTCTTTCTCTAAAAATGGAGAGTGCGGCATCCCCATGGTCACACCATCAGGGGAAAGTGCTACTGAAAAATGACCTCCATGCCAGCATATTCAAGCCGTGTGTGTCTCTCTGCACACAAAATGTTTGGAAAGTTATGTTCCTTCAAGAAAAGAAATGCATCAACAGAGAGTGCTTTCAGCCCTCTATCTATCAGGAGCTGTCTACATTCTAAGTCGTGAGACCTTCAGTCTTTCCTAGGGATCCTAACACCCAGAGTCAGGGCAGTGTGTTTCCATGAACTTTTCAAGCCTTGTAAACACTTTCCAAGTATATACTGGGGCTGCTCCTGAAGAAACAGGCTGCACGAGTGTATCCGAGTGTGTTGGGCAGCATACTGTGCTTACCTGCATGAGGTGCCAGTACAATGGAAATCAGTTAGTGGCTGGAGTGGTGAGCAACCTGCTTGCTTCAGAAATTCCAAAGGGTGGACAAATCTATCACTGTCAAAAGTAAGAAAACAGCAATTGGATGGATTTTCAAGGATTTGCTACACTGCACCATTTTAGAACCAATGTGGTCCCAAAATGAGTGTGGGAGATGAAAATGAGAATTTTGCCACCAAGTTCATATATACAAGTTCACACTCATGATGTGTCCCCACAATACCCACGAATTCTCCAGACAGACCTAGGCTCACTTGATCGCACCTAAAGACAAAATGTTATGGAGTACACGTTTGGATGTTGGTTTGCCTTTCCCAGTGAGTGTGGGAGCCTTCCCTACCATTGCACCTTCAGGGGAATTTTCTACTGACCAATGGCCTACAAGCAAGTGTTTTCAAGCACCGTGTGTCTCTCAGCACACAGAATGTTGGGAAAGCTATGTTCCTTCGAGGACGGAAAGGCATCCATACGGAGTGTATTTTTAGGCCTCTATCTATCAGGAACTGTCTAGAACTCAAGGCATGAGACTTCAAGGCTTTCCCAGGGTCCTAACTTCCAGAGTTAGGGTACTGTGTTTCCCTGCACCTTCCAAGGCTTTAAACACATTCCTTATTCAAACTGGGCCTGCCCATGAGGAAACAGGATGCAGGAGTATGTCTGAGAGGGCTGGGTGCCATACAGTGCTTAACTAGATGAGGTGACATTACACTGGAAATGGGCCAGCAGATAGGAGTAGTGAGCCGCCTGCTTGCTTTAGAAACCTCAAAGGTTTGACCAATGTTATCACTGTCATTATTAGGAAGAGACCAATTGGATGAATCTTCAGGCAGTTGCTGAGGCCGCACTCTTTTAGATCCAACCGACAAAATTTGCTAATTTTGCCAACAGATTCAAGGATGCAGATTCACACTCAGTATGTGTCCCTGTAGTATCCAAGAATTTTCCAGACAGGCAGAGGATCATTGGATCTCTCCTAAAGAGAAAACTTTATAGAATAGACATTTGGTTGGTTGTTTTCTTTTTCCTGTGAGTTTGGGGGTCTTCCCTACAGTAACACAGTCATGGGAAATTGTTACTGAAAAATCACCTTCAAGCAAGGATTTTCAACCAGTGTGTTACTCTCATCACACAGAAATCTGGGATAACTATGTTACTTAAATGCATGAAAGACATAAAAGTGGGTGTTTTTCAGGCATCTATCTGTCAGGAACTATCTAAAGTCTAAGATGTGAGAACTCCAGGTTTGCACACAGGGCCTAATTTCCAAAGTCATAGCCAGTATATTTCATTGCACTTTCAGAGCCTTATGAACACATTCCTGGCTCCTATTGGGTCTGATTCAGAGGAAACTGGCTGTGAAATTATCTAAGATTGCTGAGAGCCATACTGTTGTTACCTAGATTATTTGACATTTTAATGGAAATGATCCAGCTCGATGGGGTTGCAAGCCACCTGCTTGTGTCAGAAACCTGAAAGATTTGACCAAACCTATTGATGTCAGAAGTAGGAAAATATCAATTGGATGGATTTTCAGGCAGCTGCCAGCGCACATCCTGTTAGTGCCAAAAGAGAGACAATGCTAATTTTGCCAAGAAGGTCAAATATTCAGGTTCACAGTCAGTATGTTTCCCTTGCAGTATCCAAGAAATTTCCAGAGACACCTGGGGCCATTGGATCCTTCTGACAGAGAAAAATTGATGGAAGAGACATTTTGATGTTTGCTTGCTTTTCCCTGTGAGTGTGGGAGCCTTCCCTAGTGTAACACACGTGAGGGGAAATTTTTACTTAAAAATGACTTCCAGGCAAGGGTTTCCACTTAGCGGGTTACTCTCAGCAAACAGAATGCTGGGACACCTGTGTTCACTCGTGGAATGAGCGGCAATGAATAGGGTGCTTTTCAGGCATCTCTCTATCCATGACTGCTGTCTGGATTCTAAGATGTGAGAAGACCACGCTTCCACAGATGCCCTCAATTCCAGAGACACAGCCAGTAAGTTTCCCTGAACTTTCCATGGTTCATGAGCACAGTACTCTATCTTACTGGGACACACCATGAGGAGAGAGTCTGGAGGAGTGTGTCTGACACAGCTGAGTGCCATACTGTTTCTAAGTAGTTTAATTGGCATTCCAATGGAAATGATCTTGCCACAAGGAGTTGCACGCTGCCTGCTTGCTTCAGCAATTCCAGTGTTTTGACCAAAGCTATTGCTGTCGTTAGTGGGAAAAGAGCAAGTGTACTGATTTTCAAGGAGTTGCTAAACCCCAGCCTACTGTGGCCAACACAGAGAAAATTCTAATTTGCCAACAAGGTCCAGAATCCAGGTTCACACTGAGCATGTGTCCAAGCACTATCCAAGAATTTTCCAGACAGACTTAGGATCACTGGATCCCTCCTACAGGGGACTTCACGGAACAGATGTTTTGACATTTGTTTACTTTTCTCTGTCAGTGTGGGGGCATTTCCCATGGTAACACAGGGGAGGGGAAATTGTTACTTCAAAATGACTTCCAGGCAAGAATTTCCAAGCAGTCTGTCACTCTCAGCAAACATAATGCTGTGAAATCTGTGTTTCTTTGAGGAATGAAAGGCAAAAAATAAAAAGGAGTGTATTTCAGACATCTATCAGAAACTGTCTAGATTCTAAAATGTTAAAACTCCAGATTTGCACAGAGCACCTAATTTTCAGAGTCACAGCCAGTATGTTTGCTCACATTTCTGATACTAGCGAACCCATTCCTAGGTCATCCTGGGACTGTCTATGAAGAAACAGGCTGTAGGAGTGTGTCTGAGAGTGCTGAATGCCATCGAGTCTGGTTACCTAATGAGTTTACCTGCCATTGGAAATGATCCAGTGGCAAGGAATTGAAAGTCCCATGTTTGCTGCAGAAATCCAAGAGGTCTGACCAAAGATATTGCTGTCACAAGTAAGAAAACAGCAATTGGATGGATCTTCAGGCAGTTGCTACTCTGCACCATTTTAGGACCACCTGAAAGAAAATGCTGATTTAGCCAACAAGGTCCAGGATCCAGCTTCACACTCAGTATGTGTCCATGCACTACCCAAGCATTTTCCAGACAGACCTAGGATCACTGGATCTCTCCTACAGAGAAAACCTGATGGAACAAACGTTTGGATGCTAGTTTGCTTTTTCCCTGTGAGTGTGGGACCGTCCTGACTGTAACACAGTCAGGGGAAGTTCTTACTGAAAAATGAAGTCCAAGCAAGCATTTTAGAGCAGTGAGTTACTCTCAGCACACAGAATGCTAGGAACTCCATGTTCCTTTGATGAAAGAAAAACATAAAAGTAGAGTGTTTTTCATGCATCTGTCTATCAGGAACTGTCTAGATTGTAAGATGTCAGAACTCCAGGTTTGCACAGAGACCCTAATTTCCAGTCATAGCCAGTGTATTTTCCTGCACTTTCTGAGCCTTTTGAACACATTCCTAGCTCATATTGGGTCTGTCCCTCAAGAAAAAGGCTTAGGAAATTATATCTAAATGTGTTGAGTGTCATAATGTTGTTACCTTGATTAGTTGACAATCTATTGGAAATGATCCTGCCACAAGGTGTTGCAAGCTGCCTGTTTGCATAGAAATAGAAATAATTTGACCAAACTCATTTATGTTGTAAATAGGAAATTGTCAATTGGATGGATTCTCAGGTAGCTGTCAGCCCACACCCTTTTAATGCCAACAGAGAGAAAAGGTGAGTTTTGCCAACAAGGTTCAATATCCAGTTTCACACTCAGTATGTGTCCCTGCAGTGTCCAAGACTTTTCCAAACAGATCTAGGATCACTAGATCTCTCCTGTAGAGAAAACTTGATGGAACTTTTACTCTGAAGCAGGGTCAGTCTTGTTGAGGTGACTCCTTCCCCAAGGCCACAACTGGGAGTCCTCACACCAAGGCCATAGAAGTGGGCCCCAGAACCAAGGTCACCTGTGAATCGGACTGGGCCCCCTTTGCAACTGTTGCCAAAAGCACCTGATCATCGCTAATGAGCTTCCTGACTCCCTACCAGGCAAGGATGCCCACTCCAGTAAACACCCTATGGTACCCCACCCAATCACCTAATATCAACCTTCCAGTAGGAATTTTCTTTGCCTTGAAACTGTAAAAATTGGCTCTTAACCCAGGAAATCAGTCAACTTTCCCTAGTCTGTCAGGTGGTTGGCCCCCTGAGCCCACAGTGCCCACTTTATCTCTGCTCTTTGTTCTTAATACAAACTCACTCCCTTCTGAAATGCTCTATGTCTGAACATTCTTTTCCAACTCGTACTCAGACGGCCTCAACAAGCCTCCCATCACCAGAGCCACTTTCCTAGATCACACTCACCACTTGCTTGTCCACTCCCAACTCAGAGCAGAAAGGGCCCCTCAGCCTGGTCCTTCCCTCTCACTTCCCGTGCCTGGTCGCCAGGGGCTCACACCGTCCCTGGGCAGGCTGTCTTCTGTGTCCTGCAGAGGACTCTGTGGTGTCAGGTGAAGAAACAAGAGGCACCCATGAAACCTCCCACCCCAGCACAGCAACCAGTACCCACCTACTGAACTCTTCACTCTGGATGGGCCTGGGGGTGTTTCAGGGAACGTCCCCCAACATGTCCTTGTTCTCATCTAATTCCAGCACTGCCCACGTGAGAGTCACTAAGCTAATCTGTGATAACTGCACAGAGAGAATACTTGTTCACTCGCCCCTCCCAGGATACATGGTTCTTATGGGCAGGTGCCTCCCAGGATATGGGGCTCACCTGGGCAGGTATCCTGCAGGGCTCAGCACCCAGGAGCTGTTCACAGAGCCCTCACTGCAAAGAGCCCCCAGCTCCTCTGTTGGACAGATCTGACCTTGAGACCCTCAGAGGAGGACCTGAGGTAACATACAGCAGCTTCAGGATAGTTTTGTGACCTTGGGCTTCACTGGTTGCAGCCTCCTTCCAGCAGGTTTTCCAGAGGGTCCCATAGCACCTGGGCACTGAGTCTGTCTCCACCCACCACCCATCCTCTCCCTGACCCCTGGGTCCCTCTCATTAGAAGAAGGCCTTCCTGAAATCCTCTCCCACTTATAGGTCAGAGAAGAAGATGAGAAAACAAGTCAGAGCAGCAGCCCCATATCCATCCTGACCCAAAGGACCCACACCTGTTCCTGGAACCCTGGCCAGGACAACGAGGCCCATTTTCTGAAACCACAAGCCCAGGTGGGCAGATTGGCTGACCTGACTGGCCTGCCCTTTGGATGTGTGCCTGGGTTGAGGTCTATATAAACCCCCTCAAGTGCCTGCAGCTGTACCTGATGCTGTCTTTCTGCTTAGATCTTGCAGGGTTGGCTTGATAAGAGAGAGTGAGGGCCCATAGTGTTTCGGGGGATTGGGTCTGTGTTGGGCTCTGCTGGACCTTCTGCAGGAGGTGCTAAGCTGTCACTTCCTAAGGATGGGCTGTGTCACCTGTTCCTGCTGTTGGAAATCTTCTCAGGCAGAAGTGAGGAAGCAAGAAAACAGGCAATGGGAGCAGCACAGGAGGAGTAACTCAGGTAGGAAAGTGCAAAGCTTCCAGATCACCCAGGCCAGGACCATTCTGCCTGACCTACAGGAGCCACGTCAGTAAGCATGCTGTCGCTGGAGTGGCTCCACTTTTCTCCAGCCTGTGAGGTCTTTGCACATATTCAAGTGTTTTATCTATGAAGGGTGGATGAGGTTCAGGAATGGCTAGCCTGGGGGTCAGCCAGCATTTACTTAGAGATGACTCCGTGTAGTCTCCCAGCTTCCCACTGAGGTCCCTCCTTGGGAGGGGAGGGGGTGGGGTATGTGCAAGGGCTGCTGGCTGGCTACACATGAGTAAGTCCCCATCCCTGACCATCTTCAGAATTGCTCATCCCTGAAGCAAGTGCCCTAATTGGGCTTTCACCTGTGCAACTGGTGGCTTCTTAATTAGCAATGTGGCCATTGATATTAAATGTCCTCCATCAAGACTGAGATGTTACACCACATGTACTGGTGTAAGAACCCGGGGAGGCGTGTGCACCCAGTACCCCTAGGCACAGGCTTCAGACTTGACCCCTCAACATTCTGGAGCCCAGCCACTGCTTTAGCATTTCTGAGGGTCCAGAGCTGATTTTAAGGGTTCTGTAATCCACCCTTCATCTGCTTTAATGAGACCCACATTTCTAGGATCCTACAGAGCAGGGTCTGTGTGGCTGCTCTGTGGCTTCTCTAACATGATCACATGCTGCGTGGTTTAAAACAACAGGAGTTCATCCTCTCTCAGTCCTGGAGACCAGACACCGGAAATCAAGGTGGCACAGGGCTGAGGTCCCTCCAGAGGCTCCAGGACAGGATCATTCCTGCCTTTTCCAATTTCAGGGGCTCCAGGGGTCCCTGGGCTTGTGGCCCCCTCCCTCCCATCTCTGCCTCTGCCTTTAAGAGGCTTCCCCTTTGTGTCCTCTTTCGTCTCTTTGAAGGAGTCTGTCAGTTGGATTGAAGGTCACCCTAACCCTAGATGACCTTACCTTGCTATCCTTAACTACATCTACAAAGACTCTTTTCCCAGATACGGCCCTGTTCTGGGGGGACACATCTTTGGTGGCCACCATTTACCCCATTCTCTCTCTCTGTCAAATAACCCTCATTTTAGGATATCACCACATGCCCATAAAGACGGGCACAGAGAGCGGCCACACACATGGAGAGAATGAGGCCCTTGGAGTCACCTGGAACGGATGAAGACCTGGCTTCATCAGGTGAGGGGAATCACAGGGAGGAGAGGAGGATGGTCTTGTTTAGGCTTCAAAAAGACCACGTTGGGGTGGGATGTGAGATGCACAATGGGGGCGGGGAGCTTCATCAGGGCCTGAGGGGGAGGTTAGGCTTGGGCCAGGGCCATGGGTATAGAGGGGACTTAGTGTGGGGGTTGGTCATACACCCAGAAGGAAGAGCTCACAGTCACTGGGGCACAAGGACCTGGGAACCTGGGAGGGCTTCATCTTTCTGAACCTGAAGAGGAAACGTTAAAATTTTACATCACCTCCTGCTCCTTCTGCCTCTGTAACTCAGCTTGCTCCTTGCAAAGTCTGGATCATGTAGGTCACGCAATCTCAGAAAGTGGGGACTTAGAATACTCGGAGCTGGAGCTTATCTCCCTTGTCCTTGCCCTGGCCCCTGCAAACCTTCTTGATCATGCCTATTCATGATAATGAAGAGCCCGCCCCCCTGACACTCTCCTCACCCCAGGGGGAACTCCCCACTCTGCTGGAGCACCTGGCTGTTGGTGGCCACTGACAGCACTCTGGTCTCCTCAGGACCCAGCTTCAGGATACTCTGAGGTTCAGGTCAGGCAGATGGAATCTGGTCTTCTCAGAACCCACTGGGGCTTCAGTTTGGGGGCATTGTGGGGTTTAGTTCAGGTTGATGGAATCTGGTCTCCTCAGGACCTGCTGGGTGTTCAGCTTTGGGACATTGTGGGGTTCAGTTCAGGCTGACAGGAGATGGGTCACCACAAGACACATGTGGTTTCAGCTTTGGGGCATTGTGGGGTTCAATTCAGGCTGATAGAATTTGATCTCCTCAGGACCTTATGGGGGTTCAGCTTTGTGACATTGTGGGGTTCAGTTCAGGCTGACAGGAGATGGGTCACCACAGGATCCATTGTATTTTGGCTTTGGGGCATTATGGGGTTTAGTTTTGGCTGATGGAATCTAGTTTCCTCAGGACCCATGATCTCCTCAGGACCCATGATCTCCTCAGAACCCATTGGTGCTTCAGCTTTGGGACATTGTGGAGTTCAGTTGAGTCTGATGGGAGTCTGGTTTCCTCAAGATTCCTGCAACGATGTGCTGCTGAAAGAAAAAGTGAGGAAAATTGGGAAGAAGCTTCTGTGTGTGGCTGTTGCTGAAAGTCTGTCTTAAGAGGACCCAAGACTGTTAGGGCTTGATGTGGAAAGTTGTGGGATTTTAGTCAGTTTTTGTCTGTAGTATAAGATGGTGTCCTATATTGTTCCTTGGTGTGTGGTTTCCATTTTTCCCAGCACGGTTTATTGAGGGGGGTGGGGGGGACTGTCCTTTCCCGCGTATATATTTTTAGTTCCTTTCTTGTAAATTAATTACCATGCACCTGTAGGTTTACTTCTGAGCTCTCTTGACTATTTCTGTGCCAATTCCACACGTCTTCTGGTGACTTTAGGTACATACTCTAGATTGAAGTCAGGGATAGACATGCCACCAGCCTGTTCTGCTTTCTCAGGATCCCTTTGGCTCTTCTGGTTCCTTTGTGGCTCCACACAGATGTAAAGATTGCTTTTGTTTCTGTGAAAAATGTCATTGAAATGTTGGCAGTGATTGCATGAATGTGTACGTTGCTTTGTTTAGAATGGATATTTTAATGGTATTTTCACCCATAAGCATGGGATATCTTTTTACTTGTATCCATTTAGTTTCTTTGATCATTGTCTTGTAGTTTTTAGCTTTCAGGTCTTTCAAGTCCTTGGTTAGATTTCTAGTTATGTGGGGGAGGGAATGCAATTGTAAAAGGAATTATTTTCTTAATTTCTCTTTCTGATAGTTCATTATTAGTGTAGAGAATCACAAATGATCTTGCAGTTCTGCTGACTTTCTTTTTTCTTTTTTTTGGCCCCACAGCTCGACATGTTGGATCTTAGTTCTCTGACCGAGGATCAAACCTGTACCCCCTGCAGTGGAAGTGCAGTCTTAACTACTGGACTGCCAGGCAAGTCTGTGAATTCGCTTTTTAGTTCTGACAGTTGCTTTGGTGTAGTGTTATGTGGAAAACTAGAATTAAGACATCTAATAGTTTCAGTTCCATCTGGTCATCCACAGCACCCAGGGCATGGTGTCTACTAATATACTCTTCCTATGGTGCCTTTTAATACCATGTGGACTAGTACAAGGCAATTAGCATCAAACTACTTTAGCTGAATTTAGTTAGGTTAACTCTTGGCCTCTATTGCAATGTTCGATGTCATCTCTGATTTTCTGGCATGTGACTTACATGGCTGTATTGAAAAGTAACTTACTTTCTAGTAAAATTTCAAACGTGTCTACTTTAAATAGTGGTAAAAAGTTTTCTACATTCACACCAAATACCGCAATGTGTTTTACCCAAAACATGGTCACTTTCCCAGGGAACCAGCCCACAACCCCAAAATGGGGGATAATTATGGTTTCCACATTACAATCCTATCCATAGGACCAGTTCAACTTTCATCAGCTGCCCAAGCTTTGTGCAACTGTCTTTCTTCATTCTAATGCAGTTTTCTTTTTCTGGAGCCATCACTGGGGCTTTCCCTCATGTTAAAAACCTTCATGGATTTAAAGTGACAAGATGACTATGATCTGGGTGGCTTTTCAGTGTGGTTTCTTTCACTGAGAATGTTTTTAGTGCTTTTCCATGTTGTGCCATGTGTCATTTTTTTCACTGTGCTTACAAACATATAACAACACTTATTATTTGAGTCATTTTAAGTATGAACTTCTATAGCATTAACTGCACTCTCATTGTAAAAATTTCCCCACCATTCATCTCCAGAATCGTTCCCTTTTCCTGAAGTGACACTGTAACCATTAAATACTCATAACCCCCAATCCCTGGCGATCTTACTCTACTTGGAATTTGTCTTATATGGATATCTCATACTAGTGGAATCATAGAACATTTTTCCTTTTGTGTCAGGCTTGTTTCACTTCACCTAATGACTTGAAGTTTCATCTACATTATAGCATGTATGAGTTATCTTGTTTTTAAAGGTTGAATCAGATCCCACTGTGTATATACTACATTGTGCTTATCCAGTCATCTGTTGAACACTTGTGCTGCTGCCACCTTTTGGTTACTATGAATAATGCTGCTATGAATATGGGGTTTGAATATCTGTTTCAGTATTTGGTTTTAAATATCTTGAGTGTATAACCTGGACCGGAATTGATGGATTCTATGTTAACTCTGTGTTTAAGTTTTTGTAAAGCCCCCTACTATTTTCTGAAGCTGTGGCATTATTTTACTATATTCCTTTATATGGCAGAGTAATGCATCTCATGGATGGAACTGCCCTATTTGCTCTTCCATCCACTTGTTGGTGGACATTTTCATTGTTTTTAACTTGAATAATCAAGAACACTGCTGCTGTAAATATTGGTGTACAAGTATATATTTGAGCACCTCTTTTAAATTCTTTGGATGTATATCTAGGTGTGGAGTTACCAAAACACATGATATTTCAGTTCAGTCACTCACTCATGTCCGGCTCTTTGTGACCCCGTGGACTGCAGCCCACCAGGCTCCCCTATCCATCACCAACTCCCAGAGCTTGCTCAAACTCATGTCTATCGAGTTGGTGATGCCATCAACCATCTCATCCTCTGTTATCCCCTTCTGCTCCTGCCTTCAAACTTTCCCAGCATCAGGGTCTTTTCCAATGAGTCAGTTCTTCACATTAGGTGGCCAAAGTATTGCAGTTTCAGCTTCAGCATCAGTCCTTCCAATGAATAGTCAGGGTTGATTTCCCTTAGGATTGACATGTTGGATCTCCTTGCAGTCCAAGTGATGCTCAAGAGTCTTCTCCAACACCACAGTTCCAAAGCATCACTTCTTCGGTGCTCATTTTTCTTTGTAGTCCAGCTGTAACGTCTATACATGACTATTGGAACAACCATAGCTTTGAGTACATGGACCTTTGTTGGTAATGTCTCTGCTTTTTAATATGCTGTCTAGGTTGGTCATAACTTTTATTCCAAGGAGCAGGTGTCTTTTAATTTCATGGCTGCAGTCACCATCTTCAGTGATTTTTGAGCCCCCCCCCCGACAATAAATTCTGTCACCATTTCCATTGTTTTCCTATCTATTTGCCATGAAGTGATGGGGCCAGATGCCATGATCTTAGTTTTCTGAATACTGATTTTTAAGCCAACTTTTTCACTCTCCTCTTTCACTTTCATCAAGAGACTCTTTAGTTCTTCTTTGCTTTCTGCCATAAGAGTGGTGTCCTCTGTGTATCTGAAATTATTGATATTTCTCCTGGCAATTTTGATTCCAGCTTGTGCCTCATCCAGACCCGGGATTTCACATGATATACTCTGCATATAAGTTAAATAAGCAGGGTGCTGTACTCCTTTCCTGATTTGGAACCAGTCCATTGTTCCATGTCTAGTTCTAATTGTTGCTTCTTCACCTGCATACAGATTTCTCAGGAGGCAGGTAAGGCAGTCTGGTATTCCCATACCTTTCAGAATTTTCCACAGTTTGTGGTGATCTGCAGAGTCAAAGGCTTTGGCATTGTTAACAAAGCAGAAGTAAATATTTTTCTGGATGTTTTTCTCTCTTGCTCTTTCAGTGATGCAACGGGTGTTGGCAATTTGATCTCTGGTCCCTCTGTCTTTTCTAAATCCAGCTTGAACATCTAGAAATTCATGGTTCACTTACTGTTGAAGCCTGGCTTGGAGAAATTTGATCATTACTTTGTTAACATGTGAGATGAGTGCAACTGTGTGGCAGTTGGAACATTCTTCGGCTTTGCCTTTCTTTGGAATTGGAATGAAAACTGACCTTTTCCAGTCCTGTGGCCACTACTGAGTGATATAATTACATTTTTATGTTTTCGAGAAAATGCTTGTTTTGGACACATTGATTGCACCATTTTACCTCTCCACAAGTAAAGTTTTGAGTTTCAATTTCGTACATTTTCGCCAACATTTGTTATTTGTCTTTATTGTTGATTTTCCTCACGTCCATCCTGAGTGCCTTATTAAGGAGGAAGTCATAATGCAGGACCCACATTTGAGGAGAGGAGAGTTAGCTTCATATACTTGATGGACAGCTGAGTCTGTATCAATTATTTAGAATCTTTCTGTGTGAGATTTTTATTCAACATTACTCATAAAACCTAATTTTTACTTTTTACCAGTTTGGACACCTGAAAATTATTTTAAACTTTTGGGAGCTTCCCTGGTGGCTCAGCCTGTAAAAGCATATGCTTGCAATGCAGGATACCTGGGTTCAATCCCTGGGTGGGGAAGATCCCCTGGAGAAGGAAATGGCAACCCACTCCAGTACTCTTGCCTGGAAAATTTCATGAATGGAGGCGCCTCATAGCTTACAGTCCATGGGGTTACAAAGAGTCAGACACGACTGAGCAACTTCACTTTCACTTTCTTTTGGCTATAATCCAGCCAATTAGACTGCTTAGTTCATTCTAGCTTTGGCTATTGAGAGCTTTTTCCATACTCTCCTGCTTTTATTTTACATAATTCAGCTTTTATGGGGCTTTTTGGTCCTTCTTTCTCACATTTTAAGATTATGCTGCTTTACATATTTATTGTCTCAGTCCTAGTATCAGACACATATTTAAAGAGTCCTTGTCCCTTTTTGTTAGAGCATATTAATAAAAACTTGTATGTGGGAACTTAATAATCTCAGCAGACAATGCATGGAAATACACATGCATGTATCCAGACTATGCATACAGACGGTTATGAAGATTTTCACATGGAGTTATATGTTTCTGCATTAGGCTAAAGATAGTTTATAATGATGTCTCCAACCTGATCTCTTATGACACAGGTATTATACCCTTCTCCTTTTGTCTGCCTGTAACTTCCCACTCCAATGGTAAGAAACCTGGCTTCCACTACTCATCACTTACCAAATTCAGGGCTTGCTCCTTCAATAACTGATATGGTAGTTTCAGTCCTGTTAGCTACAAACCCCCGTGGAAAGAACTTACAGAGCCCATTGTTTATGTATGGTACATTTGCCTTTGGCCTGCAGATTCTATTCATTTACACAGTGAACTTAGGTCAGATAATTTTGTCCTAAGAGTGAGAGTGGCCTTTTAAAATTTTTCTTCTTCCTTTTAAATCTTTTGGCTGTGCCGCGTCATGTGGGGTTTTAGGTCCCTGACCAGGAATTGAACCCATATTTCCTGCACTGGCAACGTGGAGTCTTAACCACTGGGCCCCTAGGGAAGTCTGAAGCTTTTCATTTATTTCTCAATCTGTTATATTCTTTGTTAAATTCTGCATTCCAGTCTTTAGCACTCCATACCATATTATAAATAAATGTGAATAGGTAATAAATTACTTGTGTTCTGAAAACAGAAATCTATGTGCTTAGACAAATGCATAGTGGCAGGTATTCCTCACTAAAGTACCATGTGAAATATTTCAACCATATATTCCATAAACTCTTTATCATGTCTGTTTTACCTTTGCTAGAATGTCTTATACGATCATACAGTGTGTAGCACTTGAGGCTGGATTCCCTCACTCAGTAATGTAAGTGTTAGATTCATGCTTTCCTTTATTTTTATTTTAAATTGGTCTGTGGTTCATTCCTCTATATCTCTGAATGCTATTTTATTGCATTAGATGAGAGGAAAGATAATTTTCCCCCTAGCCTCAATGTTCTTCACTGAGATGTTCATAATGAAAGGAAGATGGATTGGAGAAAAACAATCAGAAGTTTAATATATGACATGCATACCTCCTATATAGTTGAAAGATACCTGGGAAAACTGTCACTTTCTGAAATGGTCCAAGACTTTACCTTAAATGCTATCATCAGCTAAGAATGAAAGAAGGAGGTTAAGGAATGGAAGAAGCTATTTAAGGGAGATTATTAGGTGAAGCACAGTAAACAAAGACATGGTGGTATGCAGATTAACTTCCAGGTCCATTCCATAGACCTTCTTGATATTTAGTCAAGTCATTTAGTGATATCAAGTCAGTCTTGATACTTAGTCCATTCTTGATATTTAGCCATCCTCTATTTCCTGGTCCAGACAGGGACACGTCCTTAAAGATGGAGATATCTTTAACAAATGTAAATCTACTTCATAAAATGGAATTTCGACTTGGTTTTCAAAGATCCTCCTGGGGCGGCTGTTTGTTTTTTTTCTTTTGTTTTGTTTTTTTTAATTAATCAGTCCAAAATAACCCTTTTGTCAAATGTGCATATTTTGGGTGTGCTTTTTGTGCTCCCCTTGAAATGTGCATTCAGGGGAGGAGTGTCACCCTGGAGACTGTTGATATGTGACCCCATGGACAGGGACTGGGTTGGTCACCCTGAAGAATGTGGATATGTGACCCCAGGGGAATGGTCAGAAGGAATTCACCCTGGAGACTGTGGAATTGTGAGCCCAGTTGCAAGGCTTGGGAAGGGGTCACCGTGGAGACTGTGGATGTGTGACTCCAGATACAGTGTCTGGGAGGGATCACCCAGGGGACTGTAGATATGTGATCCTAGATATAGGGTTTGGGAGAATGTCACCCTGCAGACTGTGGACATGTGACCCCAGGTGCATGGTCCAGTGTGTTGTGATCACCCTGGAGATTGTGGAAGCGTGACCACAGGTACTGGGTCTGGGAAGTGGCGTCATCCTGGAGATGTGCACATGTGATTACAGACACAGGATATTTCAGGTGGAGTCACCTTGGAAACTGGAGGAGTGACCCCAGGTGCAGGGTCTGGGGTGAGGTTCAGTGACGTCAGGACTCTTGTCTTGTTGGGAGAGACACATCAGGATTCTCCTCGAGATGTTGCAATGCAATACGGACGCCTCTCAAGGTGAGGGGGGAGACCAAGTTTGCCTTTGCAGTTGCCAGAGCAATACTGTGACTCCTGTCAGTTTTCAAGAGGAGACAGGTTTCATCTCCTTTTGAAGCATTGAACTCCACGTGCCTCTCGTGTTGTCAAAGGGATGTGAGGCCTCCTGTCAAAATGAGGCGGGGAACTAGGGCATTCTCTAGGGTCTCCACAGGGGATTCAGACGTCCCTTCCTCTTATGAGATGAAAGACGAACCTGCATTCAAGTCACTGCAGGGAAATCCGGCCTTATTTCAAACCAGGGCATCTTGGTGTCCATTCCACGTGAGGCAGCAAACTCAGGGTCCCTCTCACATATCTATAGCTGAGAGAAGCCTCCTCTTTAGGTGTTGTTTAAACCTGGCATTCCTCTTGAGTCAAAGCCAGGAAATCAGGTCTCATCTCGAGAAGATTTGAGGTACACGGAGCTGTTTTCTAGTTGCTGTGCTGAACAGGGTGTTCCTCTATACTTAGGACAGTGTTTTCGGGGAATCTCTGGAGTTGCCTAAAGGAAGTCAAGCCACATGTCGTGTTTGATGGGGAACGCCAGATGGCTCTGGAGCCAATGAAGGGGAATCTGGCCTCATCTTGAGTTGATTTGGAGTACACGGAGTGCTTTCATGTTGCTGCGGGGACCTCAGGGTCCCTCTAGACTTGTATCAGTGTTCTTGGGGACTCTCTAGAGTTCCATCAAGGACGTCAAGGCTCCTTTCATGTTTGATGGGGAACACGGACTTGCTCTGCACTCAATGCAGGGGAATCTGATCTCATCTCTCATCGAGTGGGAAGTCTCATGGTTTTTCTCGAGTTGCGGAGGGAACCTGGGGTATATTCTCGAGTGACGACAGGGATGGACTCTTAAAACTCCTGTTTGTTCAATGATGTCAGGACGCCTGTCTAGTTGTGAGGGTCACCTCGGGATTCTCCTCGAAACTTGGTTGGACAATAGGGATGCCTCTCGAGATGAGTAGGGAAACCCACTGTCACTTTCAAGTTGTTACAGGAATACTGGGATTCCTGTCAATTTTCAAGAGGAGTCAGTCATCGTCTACTTTTGAAGCATTGAACTCCGTGTTCCTCTCGAGTTGTCAAAGGGATGTGAGACCTCCTGTGGAAATGAGGTGGGGAACTAGGGCTTTCTCTAGGGTCTCCACAGGGGATTCAGACATCCCTTCATCTTTTGAGATGAAAGACAAGCCTGCATTCATGTCACTGCAGGGAAATCCGGCCTTATGTCGAGTCACGGCATCTCGGTGTCCATTCCACTTGAGGCAGCAAACTCAGGGTCCCTCTCACGTACCTATAGCTGAGAGAAGCTTCCCCGTGAGGGGGTTCTGGAAAGTTGGCATTCCTCTTGATTCGAAGCCAGGGAATCAACTCTCATCTCGAGATGATTTGAGGTACACGGAGCTGTTTTCTAATTGCTGTGCTGAACGTGGTGTTCCTCTATACTTAGGACAGTGTTTTCAGGGAATCTCTGGAGTTGCCTAAAGGAAGTCAAGCCACTTGTCGTGTTTGATGGGGAACGCCGGATGGCTCTGGAGCCAATGTAGTGTAATCTGGCCTCATCTCACGTTGATTTGCAGTACACTGAGCACTTTCGTGTTGCTGCGGTGACCTCAGGGTCACTCTAGACTTGTATCAGTGTTCTTGGGGACTCTCTGGAGTTCCATCAAGGAAGTCAAGGCCCTTTCATGTTTGATGGTGCACATGGAATTGCTCTGCACGCAATGCAGGGGAATTTGATCTCATCTCTCTTCGAGTGGAAAGTCTCATGGACTTTCTCGCGTTGCGGAAGGAACCTGGGTTATATTCTCGAGTGATGAAGGGGATGGCCCCTCATAATGCGTGTTTGTTCAGCGACATCAGGCCTCCAGTCTCGTTGCGAGGGACAACTCGAGATTCACTTCGAGACTTGGCAAGTCAATAAGGAGGACACCTCTCGAGGTGAGGCGGGAGACCCAGTGTCCTTTCAAGTTGCCACAGGGATACTGGGATTCCTGTCAATTTTCAAGAGGACTCAGTCATCGTCTACTTTTGAAGCATTGAATTCCACTTTCCATTCGTGTTGTCAAAGGGATGTGAGGCCACATGTCAAGATGAGGTGGGGAAATAGGGCTTTCTATAGGGTCTTCAAGGGGATTCAGGAATCCCTTCATCTGATGATATGAAAGACGAGCCTGCACTCAAGTCACTGCAGGGAATTCCGGCCTTATTTCGAGTCAGGGCATCTCGGTGTCCAGTTCACTTGAGGCAGCAAACTGAGGGTCCCTCTCACATACCTAGAGCTGAGAAAAGCCTCCGCTTGAGCTGCTGTGGAAAGTGGGCATTCCTCTTGATTCGAAGCCAGGAAATCAGCTCTCATCTCGAAATGATTTGGGGTACACGGAGCTTTTCTCGAGTTGCTGTACTGAACTTGGTGTTCTTCTATACTTGGGACGGTGTTCTCGGGGAATCTCTGGAGTTGCCTAAAAGAAGTCAAGCCACTTGTCCTGCTTGATGAGGAATGCTGGATTGCTCTAGAGCCAATGCAGGGAAATCAGGCCTCACCTCAAGTTGATTTGAGGTAAACGGGGATATTTCGTGTTGCTGCGTTGACCTCAGGGTCCCACTAGACATGTGACAGAGTTATTGGGGACTATGTGGAGTTTCATCTAGGAAGTCAAGGCTCCTTTCGTGTTTGATGGGGAACACCGACTTGCTTTGCATGCAATGCAGGGGAATCAGGCCTCGTCTCACGGCGAGGGGGAATTCTCATGGTTTTCTCGAGTTGTGGCGGGAAACTGGGTTATATTCTCGAGTTACAGCTGGGATGGCCCTTCAAAACTTGTGTTGGTTCAGTGATATCAGGACTCCTGTCTAGTTGTGAGGGACACATCGAGATTCTCCTCGAAGCTTGGCAGGGCAATAGGGACGCCTCTCAATGTGAGAGGGGCAACCCAAGGTCCTTTCCAGTTGCCACAGGAATTTTGGGATTCCTATCAATTTTCAAGAGGAGGGAGCGATACTCCCCTTTTGAAGCATTTAAATCCACGTGCCTCTCGAGTTTCAAAAGGATGTGAGGCCTCCTGTTGAGATGAGCCGGGGAACTAGGGCTGTCTCTAGGGTCTCCACAGGGGATTCAGACATCCCTTCATCTTGTTTGATGAAAGACGAGCCTGCATTCAAGTCACTCCAGGGAATTCCGGCCTTATTATGAGTCAGGGCATCTCGGTGTTCATTCCACTTGAGGCAGCAAACTCAGGGTCCCTCTCACATACATATACCTGACAGAAGCCTCCTCGTCAGGTGCTTGTGTAAAGTTGACATCCCTCTTGAGTCAAAGCCAGGGAATCAGCTCTCATCTCGAGATGATTTGGGGTACACAGAGCTTTTCTCGAGTTTCTGTGCTGAACTTGGTGTTCCTCTAGTCTTGAGATGGTAGTCTCGGGTAATCTCTGGAGTAGCCTAACGGAAATCAAGTCACTTTCTGTGTCTGATGGGGAACGAGTGATGTCTCTGGAGACAATGCAGGGGAATCGGGTCTCATCTCGAGTTGATTTGAAGTACACGGTGCACTTTCATGTTGCTGCAGGGGACCTCAGGGTCTCTCTAGACTTGTGACAGTGTTCCTGGGGACTCTCTGGAGTTCCATCAAGGAAGTCAAGGCTCCTTTCGTGTTTGATGGGGAACACGGACTTGCTCTGAATGCAGTCCAGGGGAATCGGGCCTCATCTTGAGTTGATTTGGAGTACACGGAGCCCTTTCATGTTGCTGCGGGGACCTCAGGGTCCCTGTAGACTTCTGACAGTGTTCTTGGGGTCTCTCTGGAGGTCCTTCAAAGAAGTCAATCTCCTTTCCTTTTGATTGGGAACACGGACTTAACCTGCATACATTGCATGGGAACTGGGCCCCATCTCGCGGTGAGGAGAAAGTCTCATTGTTTTTCTGGAGTTGTGGAGGGAACCTGGTTATGTTCTAGAGTTACGGCGGGGATGGCCCTTCAAAACTCATGTTTGTTCAGCGATGTGTGAACTCCTGTCTAGTTGCGAGGGACACCTTGAGATTCTCCTCAAGGCTTGGCAGGACAATAGTGACGCCTCTCGAGGTGACGGGGGAGACCCAGTGTCCTTTCAAGTTGCAACAGACATACTGGGATTCCTGTCAATTTTCAAGAGGACTCAGTCATCGTCTCCTTATGAAGCATTGAATTCCGCATTCGACTCGTGTTGTCAAAGGGATGTAAGGTCACCTGTCGAGATGAGGTGGGGAAATAGGGCTTTGTCTAGGGTCTCCACAGGGGATTCAGACATCACTTCATCTTTTGAGATGAAAGACAAGCCTGCATTCAAGTCACTGCAGGGAAATCCAGCCTTATGTCGAGTCAGGGAATCTCGGTGTCCATTCCACTTGTGGCAGCAAATTCAGGGTCCCTCTCACATGCCTATAGTTGAGAAAAGCATCCGCTTGAGCTGCTTGTGGAAAGTTGGCATTCCTCTTGAGTCGAAGCCAGGGAATCAGCTCTCATCTTGAAATGTTTTGGGGTACACGGAGCTTTTCTCGAGTTGCTGTGCTGAACTTGGTGTTCCTCTAGACTGGTGGCGGTATTCTCATAGAGTCTCTGGAGTTGCCTAAAAGAAGTCAAGCGACTTGTGCTCTTTGATGAGGAATGCAGGATTGTTCTGGAGCCAATGCAGGGAAATCAGGCTTCATCTCGAGTTGATTTGTGGTACACGGGGCTCTGTCGTGTTGCTGCATTGATCTCAGGGTCCCTCTAGACTTCTGACAGAGTTCTTGGGGACTATGGAGAGTTTCATCTAGGAAGTCAAGGCTCCTTTCGTGTTTGATGGGGAACACGGACTTGCTCTGCATGCAATGCAGGGGAATCGGGCCTCATCTCACGGTGAGGGGAAAGTCTCATTGTTTTTCTGGAGCTGTGGTGTGGAACCTGGGTTATATTCTCCAGTTACGGCAGAGTTGGCCCTTCAAAACTCGTGTTTGTTCAGCGACGTCAGGACTCCTGTCTAGTTCCGAGGGACACCTTAGGATTCTTCTCGAGGCTTGGCAGGACAATTGGGATGCCTCTCGAAGTGAGGCGGGACACCAGGTTTCCCTTTGCAGTTGCCAGAGCCATACTGTGACTCCTGTCAGTTTTCAAGAGGAGTCAGGCTTCGTCTCCTTTTGAAGCATTGAACTCCGCTTGCCTCTCATGTTGTCAAAGGGATGTGAGGCCTCCTGTCGAGATGAGGCTGGGAACTAGCGTATTCTCTAGGGTCTCCACAGGGGATTCAAACATCCCTTCATCTGTGAGATGAAAGACAATCCTGCATTCAAATCACTGCAGGGACATCCGGCCTTATTTCAAGTCAGGGCATCTCGGTGTCCATTCCACTTGAGGCAGCAAACTCAGGGTCCCACTCACGTACCTATAGCTGAGAGAAGCCTCCTCTTTAGGTGTTGTTTAAACCTGGCATTCCTCTTGAGTCAAAGCCAGGGAATCAAGTCTCATCTCGAGATGATTTGAGGTACACGGAGCTGTTTTCTAGTTGCTGTGCTGAACGTGGTGTTCCTCTATACTCAGGACGTTGTTCTCGGGGAATCTGTGGAGTTGCTTAAAGGAAGTCAAGTCACTTGTCATGTTTGATGGGGAATGCCGGATGTCTCTGGAGCCAATGAAGGGGAATCTGGACTCATCTCGAGTTGATTTGGGGTACACCGAACTATTTCATGTTGCTGCGGTGACCTCAGGGTTCCTCTAGACATTTATCAGTGTTCTTGGGGACTCTCTGGAGTTCCATCAAGGAAGTCAAGGCTCCTTTCATGCTTGATGGGGAACACGGAATTGCTCTTCACTCAGTGCAGGGGAATCTGATCTCATCTCTCATCGAGCGGGAAGTCTCATGGATTTTCTCGAGTTGTGGAGGGAACCTGGGTTATATTCTCAAGTGACGATGGGGATGGCCCGTCAAAACTCGTGTTTTTTCAGCTACGTCAGGACTCCTGTCTAGTTGCGATGGACAACTCGGGATTGTCCTCGAGTCTTGGCAGGGCAATAGGGATGCCTCTCGAGGTGAGGCGGGAGACCCAGTGTCCTTTCAAGTTGCCACACGGATACTGGGACTTCTGTCAATTTTCAAGAGGACTCAATCATTGTCTACTTTTGAAGCACTGAACTCCGTGTTCTACTCGTGTTGTCAAAGGGATGTGAGGCCTCCTGTCGAGATGAGGCGGGGAACTAGGGCTTTCTCTAGGGTCTTCATAGGGGATTCAGATATCCCTTCATCTTTTGAGATGAAGGATGAGCCGGCATTCAAGTCACTGCAGGGAATTCCGGCCTTATTTCGAGTCAGGGCATCTCGGTGTCCATTCCACTTGAAGCAGCAAACTCAGGGTGCCTCTCACATACCAAGAGCTGAGAAAAGCCTCCACTTGAGCTGCTTGTGGAAAGTTGGCATTGCTCTTGTTTCAAAGCCAGGGAATCTGCTCTCATTTCAAAATGATTTGGGCTACACGGAGCTTTTCTCAAGTTGCTGTGCTGAACTTGGTGTTGCTCTAGACTTGGGATGGTGTTCTCGGGGAATCTTGAAGTTGCACAAAAGAAGTCAAGCCACTTGTGCTCTTTGATGAGGAATGCAGGATTGCTCTGGAGCCAGTGCAGGGGAATCGGGCCTCATCTCGAGTTGATTTGTGGTACACGGTGCTCTTTCCTATTGTTGCACTGACCTCAGGGTCCCTCTAGACTTCTGACACAGTTCTTGGGGACTATGTGGAGTTTCATCTAGGAAGTCAAGGCTCCTTTCGTTTTTGATGGGGAACATGGACTTGCTCTGCATGCAATGCAGGGGAATCGGGCCTCATCTCATGGCAAGGGGGAATTCTCACGGTTTTCTTGAGCTGTGGCGGGAACCTGAGTTATGTTCTCAAGTTATGGTTGGGATGGCCCTTCAAACTCATGTTGATTCAGTGACATTAGGACTCCTGTCTAGCTGCAAGGGACAACTCGGGATTCTATTCGAGGCTTGGTAGGACAATAAGGATGCCTCTCGAGGTGAGGGGGGAGACCCAGGGTCCATTCCAGTTGCCACAGTAATTTGGGGATTCCTATCAATTTTCAAGAGGAGGCAGCCATGCTCTCCTTTTGAAGCATTTAAATCCATGTGCCTGTGGAGGTTTCTAAAGACTGTGAGTCCTCCTGTCGAGATGAGCCGGGGAACTAGGGTTTTCTCTAGGGTCTCCACAGGGGATTCAGACATCACTTCATCATGTGTGATGAAAGACGAGCCTGCATTAAAGTCACTGCAGGGAAATCCAACCTTATTTCGAGTCATGGCATCTGGGTAACCATTCCACTTGATGCAGCAAACTCAGGGTCCCTCTCACATACCTAGAGCTGAAAGAAGCCTCCTCTTGAGGGGCTTGTGGAAAGTTGGCATTCCTCTTGAGTCGAAGCCAGGGAATCAGCTCTCATCTCGAGATGATTTGGTGTACACAGAATTTTCTCGAGTTGCTGTGCTGAACTTGGTATTCCTCTTGTCTTGAGACGGTATTCTCAGGTAATCTCTGGAGTTGCCTAAAGGAAGTCAAGCCACTTGTTGTGTTTGATGGGGAATGAGTGATGGCTCTGGAGCTAATGCAGGGGAATCGGGCCTCATCTCAAGTTGATTTGAAGCACACAGTGCACTTTCATGTTGCTGTGGGGTTCTCAGGGTCCCTCTAGACTTTTCAAAGTGTTCCTGGGGACTCTCTGGATTTCCATCAAGGAAGTCAAGGCTCCTTTCGTGTTTTATGGGGAACACAGACTTGCTTTGCATGCAGTGCATGGGAAGCGGGCCTCATCTCGAGTTGATTTCAAGTACACCGTGCATTTTCATGTTGCTGCGGGGACCTCAGGGACCCTCGAAACTTGTGACAGTGTTCCTGGGGACTCTCTGGATTTCCATCAGGGAAGTCAAAGCTCCTTTCGTGTTTGATGGGGAACACAGACTTGCTCTGAACGCAGTGCAGGGGAATCGGGCCTCATCTCGAGTTGTTTTGGAGTACACAGATCCTTTACATGCTGCTCTGTGTTCCTCTCGAGTTGTCAAAGGGATGTGAGGCCTCCTTTTAAGATGAGGCTGGGAACTAGGGTATTCTCTAGGGTCTCCACAGGGGATTCAGACATCCCTTCATCTTGTGAGATGAGAGATGAGCCTGCATTCAAGCCACTGCAGGGACACCTGGCCTTATTTTGAGTCAGGGCTTCTCAGTGTCCATGTCACTTGAGGCAGCAAACTCAGGGTCCCTCTCACATACCTATAGCTGAGAGAAGCCTCCTCTTTAGGTGTTGTTTAAAGCTGGCATTCCTCTTGAGTCAAAGCCAGGGAATCAGCGCTCATCTAGAGATGATTTGAGGTACACAGAGATGTTTTCTAGTTGCTGTGCTGAACGTGGTGTTCCTCTATACTTAGGACGGTGTTCACGGGTAAACTCTGGAGTTGCCTAAAGGAAGACAAGCCACTTGTCGTGTTTGATGGGGAATGCTGGATGGCTCTGGAGACCATGCAGGGGAATCAGGCCTCACCTCGTGTTGATTTGAAGAACACGGAGCGCTTTCGTGTTGTTGTGGGGAACTCAGTGTCCCTCTATACCAGTGACAGTGTTCCTGGGGACTCTTTGGAGTTCCATCAAGGAAGTCAAGGCTCCTTTCGTGTTCATGGGGAACAGGGAATTGCTCTGCCTGCAGTGCAGGGGATTCAGGCCTCATCTCACGGCCAGGTGAAAGCCTCATTGTTTTTCTCGAGTTGCGGCAAGAACCTGGGTTATGTTTTCTAGTTACGACGAGGATGGACCTTCAAAACTTGTGTTGGATCAGCAACGTCAAGATTCCTCTCTAGTTGCGAGGGACACCTCGGAATTCTCCTCGAGGCTTGCATGGGCAATAGGGATGCCTCTCGAAGTGAGGCGAGAGACCCAGGGTTCCTGTCCAGTTGCCACAGGGATATCGTGATTCCTATCAATTTTGAAAAGGAGTCAGGCTTCGTCTCCTTTTGAAGCATTGAACTTCGAATGCCTCTCGAGTTTTCAAAGGGAAGTCAGGCCTCATGTCGAGATAAGGCAGGGAACTAGTGCTTTCTCTAGGGTCTCCACAAGGGATTCAGACATCCCTTCTTTATGTGAGATGAAAGATGAGCCTGCATTCATGTCAATGCAGGGAAATCCGGCCTTATTTTGAATCAGGGTATCTCGATGTCCATTCCACTTGAAGCAGCAAAATCAGGTTCCCTTTCACATACATATAGCTGAGAGAAGCCTCCTCTTGAGTTGCTTGTGGAACGTTGGCATTCCTCTTGAGTCCAATCCAGGGAATCAGCTCTCATCTTGAGATGATTTGTGGTACCCGGAGCTTTTGTCGAGTTGCTGTGCTGAACTTGGTGTTCCTCTAGATATGGGACGGTGCTCTCGGTTAATCTCTGGGGTTGCTAAAAGAAGTCAAGCTACTTGATCTGTTTGATGGGGAATGCACGATGGCTCTGGAGCCAATGGAGGGGAATCCGGCCTCATGTCAAGTTGATTTGTAGTACACGAAGCTCTTATGTGTTGCTGTGGTGGCCTCAGCACCTCTAGACTTGTGAGGTGCTGAAGTCCCCAGTCTTCTTGGGGACTATGTGGAATTTCATCTAGGAAGTCAAGGCTCCTTTAGTGTTTCATGGGGAACTCAGATGTGGTCTGCATGCAATGCAGGGAAATCACACCTCATCTCGAGTCGATTTGGGGTACACGATGCTCTTTTGTGTTGCTGGGGGGACCTCAGGGTCCCGCTAGACTTGTGATAGTGTTCTTGGGGACTTTCTGGAGGTCCATCAAGGAAGTCAAGGCTCCTTTTGTGTTTAATGAGGAACACAGACTTGCTCTGCACGCAGCATTGCAATCGGGCTTCATCTCGCAGCGATGGGGAAGTCTCATGGTTTTTCTTGAGTTTCAGCGGGAATCTGGGGTATGTTCTCGTATTACGGCGGGGATGGCCTTTCAAAACTCATGTTGGTTCAGCGACTTCAGGACTCATGTCTAATTGCCAGGGATACCTCGGGATTCTCCTTGAGGCTTGGCAGGGCAATAGGGACGCCTCTCGAGGTGAGACAGGAGACCCAGACTTCCTTCGCAGTTGCCAGAGGGATATTGGGATCCCTATCAATTTTCAAGGTGAGTCAGGCGTCGTCTCCTTTTGACGCCTTGAACTCTGCACTCCTCTCGAGTTGTCAAAGGGATGTGTGGCCTCCTGTCGAGATGAGTCGGGGAACAAGGGCTTTCTTTAGGTTCTCCATGGGGGATTCAGATATCCCTTCATCTTGTGAGATGAAAGACGAGCCTGCATTCACGTCACTGCAGGGAAATCCGGCCTTTTTTCGAGTCTGGGAATCTCATTGTACATTCCACTTGAGGCAGCAAGCTCAGGGTCCCACTATGATACTTATAGCTGAGAGAAGCCTCCTCTTGAGGTGCTTGTGGAAAGTTGGAATTCCCTTTGAGTCGAGTTCAGCGAATCAGCTCTCATCTCGAGATGATTTGGGGTACATGGAGCTTTTCTCGAGTTGCTCTGCAGAACTTGGTGTTCCTCTGGACTTGGAATGATGTTCTCATGGAATCTCTGGAGTTGCGTAAAGGAGGTCAAGCCACATGTTCTATTTGATGGGGAACGTGTGATGGCTCTGGACCCAATTCAGGTGAATTGGGCCTCATCTCGAGTTGATTTGGGGTACACGAGCTCTTTCATGTTGCTGCGTAGTCCGCAGAGTCCCTCTAGCTTTGTAACAGTGTTCTTGGGGACTCTCTGGAGTTCCATCAAGGAAGTCAAAACTCTTTTCAAGTATGATGGGGAACACACACATGCTCTGCATGCAATGCAGGGGAATCAGACCTCATCTCACGGCGAGGGGGATGTCTCATGGTTTTTCTCGAGTTGCGGTGGTAACCTGGGGTATGTTCTTGAGTTGCGGTGGGGATGGACCTTCAAAACTTGTGTTGGGTCAGCGACGTCAGGACACCTGTCTAGTTGCGAGGGACACCTCGGGATTCTCCTCGGGGCTTGGGAGGGCAATAGGGAAGTCTCTCGAGGTAAAGTGGAGACCCAGGGTCCCTTTCCAGTTGCCACAGAGATATTGAGATTCCTATCAATTTTCAAGAGGAGGCAGGCATCATCTACTTTTGAGGCATTGAACTCCACGTGCCTCTCAAAGTTTCAAAGGGATGTGAGGCCTCCTGTCGAGATGAGGCAGGGAACTTGGGCTTTCTCTAGGGTATCCACAGGGGATTTAGACATCCCTTCTTCTTGTGAGATGATAGACGAGACTGCATTCAAGTCACTGCAGGGAAATCCGGCCTTATTTCGAGTAAGGGCATTTCGGTGTCCATTCCACACGAGGCAGCAAACTCAGGATCCCTCTCACATACCTATAGCTCAGAGTAGCCTCCTCTTGAGGTGCTTGTGGAAAGTTTCCATTCCTCCTGTGTCATAACTCTCATCTCGAAATGTTTTGGGGTACACGGAGCTTTTGTCGAGTTGCTGTGCTGAACTTGGTGTTCCTCTAGATATGGGACGGTGCTCTCGGTGAATCTCTGGGGTTGCCTAAAGGAAGTCAGGCTATTTGCCCTGTTTAATGGGGAATGAGGGATGTCTCTGGAGTCAATGCAGGGGAATCGGGTCTCATCTAGAGTTGATTTGAGTTAAACGAGTTCTTTCGTGCTGCTGCTGTCACTTCAGGGTCCCTGCAGAACTGTGACAGTGTTCTTGGGGACTATGTGGAGTTTCATCTAGGAAGTCAAGGCTCTTTTCGTGTTTGATGGGGAACATGGACTTGCTCTGCATGCAGTGCAGGGGAATCAGGCCTCATCTCGAGTTGATTTGGAGTACATGGAGCGCTTTCATGTTGTTTCGGGGACCTCAGGGTCCCTCTAGACTTGTGAAAGTGTTCCTGGGGACTCTCTGGAGTGCCATCAAGGAAGTCAAGGCTCCTTTCCTGTTTGATGGGGAACACGGACTTGCTCTGCATGCAGTGCAGGGGAATCGGGCCTCATCTCGTGGCGAGGGGAAAGTGTCATTGTTTTTCTCGAGTTGCGGTGGGAACCTGGATTATGTTCTCGTGTTATGACGAGGATGGCCCTTCAAAACTCGGGTTGGATCAGTGATGTCAGGACTCCTGTCTAGTTGCGAGGGACACCTCGGGATTCTCCTCGGGGCTTGGGAGGGCAATAGGGACGCCTCTCAAGGTGAGAGGGGAAACCCAGGTTCCATTTGCAGTGGCCACAGGAATTTTGGGATTCCTATCATTTTTCAAGAAGAGTCAGCCATCGTCTCCTTTTGAAGCATTGAACTCCGTGTGCCTCTCGAGTTTTCACAGGGATGTGAGGTCTCATGTTGGGATGAGGCCAGGAACTAGGGCTTTCTCTAGGGTCACCACAGGGGATTCAGACATCCCTTCATCTCGTGAGATGAAAGACGAGCCTGCATTCAAGTCACTGCAGGGAAATCCAGCCTTATTTCGAGTCAGGACATCTCGGTGTCCATTTCACTTGAGGCCACAAACTCAGGGCCCATCTCACATACATATAACTGAGAGAAGCCTCCTCTTGAGGTACTTGTGGACAGTTGGCATTCCTCTTGAGTTGAATCCAGGGAAGCAGCTCTCAACTCGAGATGATTTGGGGGTACAGGGAGCTTTTCTCGAGTTGCAGTGCTGAACTTTGTGTTCCTTTAGATATTGGACGGTACTCTTGGTGAATCTCTGGAGTTGCCTAAAGGAAGTCAAGCCACTTGTCATGTTTGATGGGGAATGCGAGATGGCTCTGGAGCCAATGCAGGGCAATCGCGCCTCATCTCGAGTTGATTTCATTTACACGAATTCTTTTGTTTTGCTGCGGTGACCTCAGGGTCCCTCTCGACCTCTGGCAGTGTTCTTGGGGACTATGTGGAGTTTCATCTAGGAAGTGAAGCCTCCTTTCATGTTTGATGGGGAACACGGATTTGCTCTGCACTCAGTGCAGGGGAATCGGGCCTCACCTCGCGGCCAGGGGGAAGTCTCATGGTTTATGTTGAGTTGCGGCTGGGACCTAGGGTATGTTCTTGGGTTACGGCGAGGATGGCCCTTCAAAACCCTTGTTGGTTGAGCGGCGACAGGACTCCTGTCTAGTTTTGAAGGACACCTCGGGAGTCTCCTCGAGGCTTGGCAGGGCAATAGGGATGCCTCTCGAGGTGAGGTGTTGACCCAGCTTCCCTTTGCAGTTGCCACAGGGATATTGCTATTCCTATCAATTTTCAAGAGGTGTTAGGCATCGTCTCCTTTTGAAGCATTGAACTCCGTGTTCCTCTCGAGTTTTCAAAGGGATGTAAGGCCTCCTGTCGAGATGAGGTGGGGAATTAGGGCTTTCTTTAGGGTCTCCACAGGGGATTCAGACATCTCTTCATCTTGTGAGATGAAAGACGAGCCTGCATTCAAGTCACTGCAGGGAAATCCAGCCTTATTTCGAGTCAGGGCATCTCGGTGTCCATTCCACTTGAGGCAGCAAACTCAGGGTCCCTCTCACATACCTAGAGCTGAGAAAAGCCTCCGCTTGAGCTGCTTGTGGAAAGTTGGCATTCCTCTTGAGTCGAAGCCAGGGAATCAGCTCTCATCTCGAATGTTTTGGGGTACACGGAGCTTTTCTCGAGTTGCTGTGCTGAACTTGGTGTTCCTCTAGACTTGGGACGGTGCTCTCGGGGAATCTCTAGAGTTGCCTAAGGGAAGTCAAGCCACTTGTCTAGTTTGATGAGGAAAGCGGGATTGCTCTGGAGCCAGTGCAGGGGAATCGGGTCTCATCTCGAGTTGATCTGGGTACTCGGAGCACTTTCGTGTTGCTGCGGGGACCTCAGTGTCCCTCTACACTTGCAACAGTGTTCTTGGGGACTCTCTGGAGTTCCATCACGGAAGTCAAGGCTCATATAGTGTTTTATGGGGAACACGGAATTGCTTTACATGCGATGCAGTGGATTTGGGCCTCATCTCACGGCGAGGGTGAATTCTCCTGGATTTTCTTGAGTTGTGGTGGGGACCTGGGGTATCTTCTCGAGTTACGGCGGGAATGACCCTTCAAAACTCATGTTGTTCAGTAACATCAGGACTCCTGCCTAGATGTTAGGGACACCTCGGTATTCTCATCGAGGCTTGATAGGGCAATAGGGACCCCTCTCAAGGTGAGGCGAGAGACCCAGGGTTCCTGTCCAGTTGCCACAGGGATATTGGGATTCCTATCAATTTTCAAGAGGAGTCAGGAATCGTCTCCTTTTGAGGCATTGACCTCCGCGTGACTCTCGAGTTTTGAAAGGAGTGTGAGGCCTCCTGTTGAGATGATACGTGGAACTAGGGCTTTCTCTAGGGTCTCCACAGGGGATTCAGACATCCCTTCATCTCGTGAGATGAAAGACGAGCTTGCATTCAGGTCACTGCAGGGAAATCTGGCCTTATCTCGAGTCACGGCATCTCGGTGTCCATTCCACTTGAGGCAGCAAACTCAGGGTCCCTCTCACATACCTATAGCTGAGAGAAGCCTCCTCTTGAGGTGCTTGTGGAAAGTTGGCATTCCTCTTGAGTCAAAGCCAGAGAATCAGCTCTCATCTCAAGATGATTTACTGTACACGGAGCTTCTCTCTAGTTGCTGTGCTGAACTCGTGTTCCTCTAGACTTGGGATGGTGTTCTCGCGGAATCTCTGGAGTTGCCTAAAGGAAGGCAAGCCACTTGCTGTGTTTGCAGGGGAACGCCTGCTAGCTCTGGAGCCATTGCAGGGGAATCAGGCCTCATCTCGAGTTGATTTGTGGTACATGGAGCTCTTTTGTGTGATTGTGGTGACCTCAGGTCCCTCTAGACTTGTGACAGTGTTCTTGGGGCCTCTCTGGAGTTCCATCAAGGAAGTCAAGGCTCCTTTCTTGTTTGATGGGGAACACGGAATTGGTCTTCACACAATGCTGGGGAATTGGGGTTCATCTCGTAGCGAGGGGGAAGCCTCATGGTTTTTCTCGAGTTGCAGCGGGCACCTGAGGTATATTCTCCAGTTGATTTTTGGCTGCACCAGACCACTGAGGAAGTTACCTTTTGACTATCCTTGATGACTGTTGTTAAATCCATCAAATTCTTTACATTTAATAGTGGAAACAAATGTGGTTAATGTAAGTTTGAAGTCAAGAATGACAAATTAATTTGCCTCTCTATCCCTGTGTTCCCCTTCACAGCTAAAATTTTCACCAGAGCACTGGAGAATTCTTTGCTAAATATATATTCCACAAAATGTTATTCTTATGAAATTTTAAAATCTTTAATCAATAACTTTGGTAAATGGTGGACTAAATTAAAAAAATAAAATATTCGCCTATGCAGCATTTCCTATGTTTATTTAATCATGCAAGTCTTCTTTCTCTTCTCTCTCTCTCTCTCTCTCTTTTTTTTTTTTTTTTGCAGGTCTTCTATCTTCAAATGAGCATCTTGGGGTTTAGTGTTCCCCCAAACACCCTATAAAGAGCTACCCTAAGCCAACTTTTCAAGCACAGTTATAAGGTTCTTTTTGGTAGATTCATTTGGTAGCATTTATTAATTAGAGTGGATGAAGACTAACGATGCCTTCTTAACCTTGCCACCATGTTATAAGGAAAGCAAGTCTGGCACATAACTATGAAACATTTACTAAACAGAAATTCATTATTAATAAAACATGCATGCATGCTAAGTTGCTTCAGTTGTGTCCGACTCTTTGCGACTCTACGGACTGTAGCCCACCAGGTTCATCTGTTTATAGGATTCTCCAGGCAAGAATACTGGAGTGGGTTGCCACACCCTCCTCGATCTTCCTGACCCAGAAATCCAATCAGCACCTCTTACATCACCTGCATTGGCAGGTGGGTTCTTTACCACTAGTGCCACCTGGCAAGCCCACAATAATAAAACATAAGGTAAATCTCAATAAAATTCAGATCTCTGCTCTTTTAAATGCACTGATCACAGCCTGCATGAAAGATTCACTCAAGGCAGAACAATACAGGCAGATTTAGGTTCAACTTTTGGACTCAACATCTTTTAGAGATCAAGCCTCAAGTACCATCCCTAAGGTTACTGGCTACACAGTTTGCTAGATTTTATTTCCTGCTCAAAGAATAGAAGGGGTTGTCTTAAAATATTTCTGCCACATCAAAAGGCTTGAATAACACTTGTTTCACCAATGACAGTAAAATGAATTAGCACAATTTTATGTCACCTTTTCTATACTGAATATTCTTAAAATCATTTCAGACATTGTTATACACACATTGGGACATGTTTTATAACATCAGTTACCCTAATTTGCATCTTAGAGCAATGTGGTTGTGGTGTGAAATTATGAAAGGGGAGAAGGGAAAGAGCTACCTCATCGAACCATGTTGCCAAATGTGTTCTGTGAACCAACTGCATTAGAATCACCTGTAGTTCTTTCAAAATGAAGATTACTCCAAGTAATTACATGCACACCCTATCTGAGAGTCACTGGCACCGAGAATCAGCCTAAATCTTCTGGAAATGGCTTCAAAATTTTGTATCTCCTGTACTTTTGCAGCCATTTTGTGCCAAAACAAAGGGAATATGATGACAGTAAAGATCGATAAAAATTTTAAAGGGTTACCTACTGGTAGCTAAACTTACATGATTCAAGAAGGTCCCACAGTTTTCCTTTTCTGGATGTCACCACCAGGAATAAGAGCCACAAGATTTAATAACTGATGTGGCAATGGGTACCAACCAACCAGAATTGATGCCTTCCAGCCTGCAGGATCAGTGAACTGGCACTTTGTTGTTCCTGTATGTTATCAGCCCACAAATAACCATCGACCTCCCTGGCTGGCATACAGACAACTGCCTATAAGTAGTGGTGGGGTGATTTTTTTCCCTTTTTCTTTATAACTTTTATGTTGTGTTTTCTTTGCTGGATTGGTTGGATAGAGACAGTAGTGTCTTTGAGCCAACTCCTATTGACTTTGTAAAGTCAGTTGTTTGTATCTTTTCCAAACTCTACATTCAGTGATATCACACTGTTGCTTGAACTGGATCACTGTGGGAGTGTTTCTATCAAAGTGAATACTACCAATATGCTTCCCTCTCATAGCTGGTTGTTATACATTTTGCAGCACACCACTGGAGAGAGAGATTATTTTTTTTCACACTACTACTGTAATACATATAAATGTACTAGATATAACATTTATCATTTTAAACATTTTGAGTGTCCAGTTAAGTGGCATTAAGTGTGTTCACACTGTTGTACAACACCATCACCCCCATCTCCAGAATTATTTCATCCTTCCAAACTGAAACCTTGTACCCACTAGACCACAACTCCACAGCCCTGGATAACCACTGCTCTACTTTCTGTCTATGAATTTGTCTATTCCAGGCAGCTCAAAGAAGTGGAATCACACAGTAACTGTCTTCTCATGTCTGACTTCTCTCACGTAGTGTAATGATTTCAAGGAACACCCATGTTCTAGCATGTTTCAGAATTTCATTCCTTTTCAAGGCTGAATAATATTCCATTTTATGTATATACCATATTTTGCATATCTGTTCACATGTTGATAAATATTTAGACTATTTCTATGTAATTTTACTGAGGCGTAATTCACATATAACAAAATTATACATTTTAGGGCACACTGTTTGATGCACTTTGAAAGATGTATATATCCATGCAAACACAACAAAGATACAAAATAGTTCCACCACTCCCACCACGCTAGAAAGCTTCCCCCTCACCTCCTTTTAAAGACTTGGTTATTTGCCTGCACCGGGCCTTAGTCGCATTGTGGGGCTCCTCCTCACCTAGTATCCGCAGCGCGTGGCCTTAGCTGTGCTGCAGCACGCAGAACCTTGGTTCCCGGAACCCGTGTCCCATGCACTGCAAGGATAATTCTTAACCACTGGACTCTTGGGAAAATCCTTCATCCTTTACCTCTGTCAACATGCCCCAAACTCCCTGTCTCAGGCAACTGCCATTGTGATTTCTATTAATACAGATTTATTCTGCTCGATGGAGAATTTTCAGTAAATAAAATTAGACAGTATCATACTTGATTCGGGCTCAGCTTTTTCACGCAGCATAATGTTTGCAAGACTCATCTGTACTGCTGTGTGTCTCAGTGATTCTTTCCTTTTTGTTGCTGGGCAGCATTCCACTGGCAAGGACTGTGAAGAATCTGAGATTTTATCCTGTTTGCAAGCTAAAAAGTTAGGCTGCCTCGGATTCATGCTTGTACCAGATCAAATATGATTTTTTTGCATGTAAGTTATGCCTCAATAAACTTATACAGGTAAAAACAACCTAAATGTCCACACATAGTAAATCTTGAGTCATAGCTGAGGAACCCTAAGCTTAGAAAACCTCAATCTTTAATAAGAGACTTCAAGAAAATCTGCCCAACCTTTGTTCCTGGAAGGAGACATTATCTTCATCATACTGGACTCCAAAAAATTTGCCCTCTGCTCCAGATGGAGAAATTATATTTTCCAAGGGTATCTACTGTGCAAGTGTTTTTTTTTTTAAAGAAGATTGTCTGGAGCAAAACTGTCAGCACCTCTATTCATAAGACATGTGGAAACACAAGGGACCCATGGGAATCATGTCCCAGTGTCTGGTGTGTGAATGAAGTGAAGTGAAACTTACTCAGTCATATCTGACCCTTTGTCACCTCATGTGTATACAGCCTGTGGAATTCTTCAGGCCAGAATGCTGGAGTGAGTAGCCTTCCCCTTCTCGAGGGAATCTTCCCAACCCAGGGATCAGATGGAACCCAGGTCTCCCACTTTGCAGGTGGATACATTTGTTTGTGAAAATAATGTTTGTCAAACATTTGTGTGAGAATACATTTGTTTATTCACTCTCCTGTTGATAAATATTTGTTTATTCATCTCCTATTGATGAATGTGATTCACTCTCCTATTGATGAACATGGAGATTGTTTGCACTTTGGGCTATTATGAATAAAGTTGATATGAACATTCTTAGACACATGTTTTGGATCTCTATGTTTTAATTTCTCTAGGGTAAATACCTAGGACTGTAATTGCTAGGCCATATGATAAGTCTATGTTTAACATTATTAAAGCATTGCCTGGTTTCAAAAATAGTCATAATTTTTTTACTTCTGCCATTAGTGTATGAGAGTTCCAGGCGCTCCCCCTCTTTGCCAGTAAATATCAACATTTTATCGAGTCTACTTTATTATTATTATTTTCTCTCTGTCTTTCTCTATATATCTCATCCCCACTCTTTCAGAGAAAGTTGCAGATATGACACCACTTTACCCCTAATGTTTTGAAGTGTGTTTCTTAAAAAAACTTTTATATGACCACAGTACTATTATTAAAGTCAGGAAATTAATATTGATACAATACTGTTATCTAACTTAGAGATTTTATTCAGAATTCACCAACTTTGCCCATAAGGGCCTATTTTGCAAAAGAAAATCTGATATTATGTGTCATTTAATTATAATAGCCTTTTGATTCTTAACAGAGTGATTTGTATTAGTTTTTACATTAGAAGCAAATGGCCCTGTGATCTTAATCTCTTTTTAGGCATTATGATCTCCATTTTTATCTTTATTTTTATTTATTTATTTAATCTTTATTTTTAATAAGTTAACTAATTAATTACATAAAGCAATACATTCACATGGCTCAAAATTTTAAAAGCATGAAGTATTCAAAGGGAAAAATCTTTTTTCTACTCTACTCTCAGGTTCCCAATTTGGAGACTCCCCAAATAGAAATTTGTAATCGACCCCTAATTGACTATGTATACTTTTTTTTTTTACACAAATCTGCTGACTATTGTTTGCCAAACACTTGAGATGGAGGAATTCATTTTCTTTTAAAGCAATGAGGTAATCTGGCAATGATGAGAAAAAGGATTGCTGTAAAGCTACTTCCTCTTTCAAATTAAATTGATCTTAGTCAGATTAAGAAGCTACTTACTACTACCTGTCTCCTTACTTCTCTATCTCTCCCCGCAGGGGACTGTGTCACCAGGACCTAATGCTGAAGCTTGTCACAGGTGAGGGACTTTGTGCAGAGGAAAGAAATAAAAAACTTGATCCACCCAGATGGCTCAAGAAATCCAGATCATCTCTGCCTTTCTCCTCTTGTTCTTATGTTACTTGGGAGAAAGATTCTAGAGGACAGAACTACACAAGGACCGTGTCTAATTTCTGGAGGAAGACCTTCTTTAAGACTCTGGGCTAGGACCCTCTCGGGTCAGTGACAGTGATTCAGGCAAGATTTGCCTTACATTCTGAGAATGGTAACGTGGAAATGGTAAAATAGTCAAGTGTCACAGGCACTGGCAGTGAAGACCCAGGTGTGCAGATGAGTCTTGTCACTTGCCCCTGGGTATGGCTGTTATATTTTCCAAATACAACATATAACCTGAAAGAAACTTTCCCAAATAAGTGAATTTATTTATATTAAAATTTCCAGTAGGATAACCATAATATATAGCTATTTGCAGGTTGTTAATTCATTATTGGAAATCTTACTCTCTTATGACCTACTTGCATTTAAAAAAAAAAATGGCTCTACTAGTTTTTTCTTTTTTTCTTTTTTTAAAGATTATAGTGTAGAAAATTTCACACGCAAAAAATAGAACACAAATCTCCATATTCTCTTATCCTCCAGCTCCAAGTTTTCAGCTCAAGGACAAGCTTTTTCTACTTCTGCTCGACCCACCTCACCCCCCAACCCTTCATACAGATGGTTGAAGCAAATCCTAAACCAAAGCAAAGCAAATCATCTTATACCATCATTTCATCCATAAATGTTTCAGCATGTTTTCTTAAAAGGCAGTGAGTCTTTTAAAAAAATAATTTAAATTCCTTTATCATTATCCACGATTCCTTAATATTATCAAAGATCTAGTGTTCATATTTCCTTGATTGCCATAATATATAATTGAGCTTCTTTGTTTAAATCAGGGTTCTTGGCTGATGTATCACTTAAGATTCTCTGATCTTTATCTTCCTACTCAGTCTCTCTTTTGAGGAGGGTATTTATATTGAAATATAGTTGATTTACTCCCCTGGTGGTTCAGCAGTAAAGAATCCGCCTACAATGCAGGAGACACGGGAGGCTTGGGTTCAATCCCTGGGTCGGGAAGATCCCCTGGAGGAGGGCAGGGCAACCCACTCCAGTATTCTTGCCTGGAGAGTCCCATGGAAAGAAGAGCTGGTGTTCTGTAGTCCATAGGGTGGCAAAGAGTCAGACGCGATGGAAGAGACTGAGTATGCATGAGCACATAACCGATTTATAATGTTACATTTGTTTCAGTTATACAATACAGTGAATCAGTATTTTTACAGATTATACTCCATTTTATTATGAAATAATGACTATTTTTTCTGTGCTGTACAATACATCCTTGGGGTTTATTTACTTCATACATAGTAGTTTTTTAATTTCAATTTTTTAAATTCTGAAAGTATGATAACACATTTACAGGAGACTTGGAAAATACACTGTATATTACAATTATTTTTTAAGGAGATAAATTAAGATTTTTAGTTGGAGTTTTAGTATCAAACTCTCAAAAATTAATAGAATGAATATGTAGAGAAATAGAATGATATACTAGACCTGAAAAACACTATGAACCAATTCAATATAATTAAGATTTATACAATTTTTACACAACAGTAGGACACAAATTCTATTCAAGTTCCCATAGACTGTAAATTGGGAGACTCTGGAACTTATCCAAGGACATAAAACAACGTGCAAAAATTTCATGGTCTTAAAGGTATTGAAATCACACAGGGTCTGTTCTCTTATCACAGTGGAATTACGTTAGAAACCAACATAAAAAGATATTTGAAAATAACCCACATCTTTTCAAGTGCAATGTGACATTTACTAAGAGAGTTACTCAGTCTCTCTCTATTTTCTTGATAAAGGATATAAATCGGAAAATATTTCTTAAAGTTAACCTTTACTGTAGGTAAGCTGTAGTTGCAGGTATGGTGCAAATTCAAACTGAAATAGTATTTAAAAGCATCCATTGGCAGAGTTCTCTAATTTACCACGGCAGATTTGAACTATAATAACTGAATAAGGTAAATCTATTACTTTGCAGACAAAGTATAAATATGTATGTTACACCAGATTACATTAAAATGTCTGTTAGTTTATTTTTCATTACCATTCCTGCTGTCAGTTCCACTTTCTCATTCACCTTAGTTATAGCTTAGTACTTAAAGTATTGAGTGGTCAAAGTTCAAACTTTAGGAGGAATGAAATGGCATTTCTTGGTCTTAAATTCTAATTATGCACCACAGGCTGAATTGTAGCTCTTTTCTCTCAAAATGTGTAGGTTTTCTGTTGATAAATTGGCATCTGTATTAGGGTGCAACCTTAGGGTAACTGACTGCTTACTTTTTAAGTTTTGTTAAACGCATATAGTGTGTTTGTATTTGCTGCATAATTGAGAAGTTTCATTTTTGCCCAAGTATTTTTTATTGTAAAGCTTTTTAGGAATTTGAAATCTTTCATCTTTGGAAAGAAATCTCAAGTTAATATTAAATCTTATTTTCAGTGGTTGAGTACTCAGATCCTGACTGAGGTGGTTTATTTGTAATACACTCTTTGTATCCTTAGGATCCTTAATTTAAAGTATACTGTATTTAATATTTTTAAAACACACAGTGTTTTAAAATACAATGTAATGTTAACTTTTTAATTAACTTCAGGTTTTGGAGTCCTGTATTATTAACTTTAGGTCAGTAGTATAATTTTATACACTATGGAGATTTTGTTGTGTCCTAGCTTTGTATTTTAATGCTTGCTGCGTTCAGTGTAAATGTTTCCTTATTGTTTTGTTTTTACCATGAAGATCAGAATTTGTGAGAAAGAGTTAGATGCAAAGGTTAATTGAGCACCTATACATTTGGCTGTTTAATTAAAATTCAGTTCCTCAGTAAACAGTAGTCACATTTTAGATGCTTAGTAGCTTCAGGTGGCAGTGGCTACTGTATTGGACAGCACAAATACAAGAACAAAATGGCTCTGTCACTGCAGAAAGGTCTTTTGAATAGTGCTGCTTTGCAGTGAGTTAGGTTCTGTCTAGACTCTGGGAATACAGAGATAAACATGACTGACAAGGCAAACACTTAGCTCCTGGTGGGGTTGAGAGATGGCAAACAAATAGCTGATGTTCATCATGTCATCATTAGGAAGAAAGATGAAAGTGGGTAAGAGAGAAGATGTAATGAAACAGTGTGCGGGGAGGTACCTGTTAACTAGGTGGTCAGGAAATGCCTTCTTAATATTTGCATGTCAGTGAATGAAGAGAAGGAGCAAGTCTTGTGAAGACCTGTAGGAAGACCCTTCTAGGCACAGGGAACAGCAAGTGCAAAACCCTGAAGTGAGAACAGATTGGACATACTTGAGGAATGGCAGCAAGGCATGTGCAAGTGAGGTCCTGGGAGAATGGTGGGTGATGAGGGGGGACATGACGGACAGTAGCCACATCATGTGGTACCTTGTGGTCTGTGGTAAAGACTTAGAATTTTAACCTGAGTGTGGTGAAAAGACATTGGAGGGTTTTGAGCAGAGGAGTGGCATGATCTAAATTATGTTTATTTAACTTTAATATGCCAGATTTACAAATAAAACAGTTAAAAACCCCCATGCCCTCATTCTCCAACTCTAGCAAAATGGGCCCAACTGAGATCATTGATCCCATGGATGACCTGTCCTTCCTTTATATATATTATCTCCTTTATCCTTCCCTGTAATATTGTGAAGTAGGATTTGTGTTTTAAAAGATCACCCTGGCTGCCGTGTAGAGAGTTAAGTTTAGGGGGGCAAGAGGAAAAGCATGAGGGCCTTTGGGAGCCTGAGACAGCAGTCTTAAGTGAGAGGTGATGGTGGCTTGGAGTCGAACGGCAGGTGGTGGTTGAAGTGATGAGAAGCAGCCAGATTCTGGTGAAACCAGCAGGAATGCTGGTGTATGTAGTTAAGGAAAGAGGAGCAGGGGTGATGCCTGTACTGTGGTCCAGATGATGATGTGACTGCCCATAGGAGAGTTCAGTTTATTCATGTTAAGTTTAAGATACCTAGTAGAAGTCCAGAGGTTGTCAAGGACACATTTTTAGGTTAAGAAAAAGAGGAAAACCCAGTGAAGGTAACTAAGGAGATATGCTGCAATAGCTAGCTGTTGATTTATGGTCTGAGTTTGGCCTCCAGGTTTGCTAGAGCTGGAGCTAGCTATTGTAGTGTCTCATGTCCCATATCCCAAGCAACCCCTCAGCCACTGGCAGACTGGAATGATTGGTCCTCTGGATAGTAGGGAATCAGTGTTTCAGGTAGGAGAACATGATACATTGAAGAATACTGCTGAAGAATTTAGACAAACACATTGATTTGTGAAGGTATTAAATGTCTTTAATGAGCAATAGAATTTCTAGAGAATATAGTTACTCTTAAATGGAGCACTAAGTAGAAGATTTTCTTGTATACTTTATAAATATTGCATTAGTAGTTCAAAATCAGAATTTTATTAAATTTTACTTTCTCCCTTTTTTTCTCATTTTAAGTAGATGAAATGCATGTAAAAATGAAAGCACCAAAAAGAACTGTGGGTGAAAGTTGGATGGCCTAACAGTTTATTCAGATTTTAAGATTTATTTACATATTATATCATTAGCAAAAGGTGTGTTATAAGGGTAAATTTGTAAGTGAATATTGACAAGTTGTTAAGTTTCTGCTTAAAGTCTTATTTGCTATTTTAAGTTATTGTTTCTTACAGATTTTCTAATCTGTGCTTATTTTACTAGGAGTCATGGCTTTGAAAGAATTACCTTACTGATTTCAAACACCATTTTAGGAGTAATTTTCCATATGCCTTAAAAGAAATAACCAAGCAAAAAAAGGAAAGGGACAAATAAAAGATATTGCCATTCTCATCCACTGTTTAACCTGACATTTTCAGAAAACAGTCTCACACTGAACTTTGTACACTGCAAGTAGTTGTTATCTAGACTGTGACGTAAAGATAAAAGCTGTAGTATCTGATCTTAAACAAGTCACTTTAAGCCCTGGACTTCCAATTTTACTTAGTTTTTATTTTTATTTTTAATCTGTGAAGTGAATGTTTTGTGCTAAATGAGTGTCAGTTATCAAATTGTATAGATAAGAATTTAATAAAAATTTGCTTAGAGTGGATAGTTTGTTTGTGAGAGGCACTGTGTAATTACTGAATCTTTGAGAGCATAACATCACTAGTTTCTGCTCTCATTTATATACACAAGGAAGCGTAATGTAACTGTTATCAGTATCCTGATGGAAGAGGGATAATTGAAGAAAAGCAGTTCTCTTTTTTAAAATAAGTGAAAAGAACAAATTATGGATGAAGTTTCACTGGAAAAGTGTAAGCCTGGAAGTTATTTGAAATGTTTACCTGAAGTAAGAGCAGATAAACGTAAAAACAAATTACCAAATAAAACTTGACAAGCAGATACAGATACTCAAGGTGCAATTCCCCAAATGAGCAAACGCTTGAACAGATTTTAAAGTCTTTGTCAGAAGGTTCTTAAACTTATCAAAAGGAAGAAACTACTTGGAGAATCAGTGAGGCTCTTTGGGCAGAGTTCAGAGGATATGCTCAGAAGTGATAAGTATGTTGTAGGCAGATAAACTTCATTCACTGAAGTTTTTTGGTCTCTCACTGTAAGTAAAGTATTATGACAGATAATTAGATGCCCTAAGGTATATTCTTTGATCTCTTAAGTGATTCATAAATTGCAAAAATCAATACAAAATCTTAAAATTGATAAAAATGTGTGTCAGACTCTAGTCATGAGATGGAAATCATACCAGTGATTTTCACAGAGAATTTAATACAACCGGTTGTTAACTAGGCACTTCCACTTAATAGTGGAAAGACAAAAGGGAACAGCAAGGTCTTGTCGGAAGCCACCACTGCCTCCTGACCGGAGAGCAAAGAGAAGAGGGCAAGTGGCTGGAAAGAAAGGCTGCAGCCCAAACTCAGGCCTCGAGGAAGGGGTTTGCACTCAGCTGGGACTAATGTCTTTGGGATCAGGAGAGGGGCCCAGTGGGGTAAGGGTACAGGGCTCAGCGAAGAGGGTTCTGCTGGCTGGCGCTGGTGTTCTAGGGGCACGGTGATACTGGTTCTGTGTCAGGAAGATACAGACTGGAACCAACTCTGGCTGCTAGAATGAACTGCTGCTGGCCTGAAGAGTGGTTGGGTTGCACTGCTGGCAAAAGGAAGCAAAAAATAGGACTAGGAAGCAAACAGAAAGTGCTGCATTTTCCTCCTCCAGCTTTCTGGTCTCAAGTACCCCTTGACTTCCAGGTGGCTCAGTGGTGGAGAGCCCTCCTGCCAGTGCAGGGACAGATTTCAATCCCTGGGTTGGTAAGATCTGCTGGAGAAGGAAATGACTACCCATTCCAGTATTCTTGCCTAGAATATCCCATGGAAAGAGGAGCCTGGCGGGCTGTAGTCCACGGGGTTGCTGAAGAGTCTGACACAGCTTAGTGACTAAACAAAAACAAGCACTTTATTGGCAGAGCCTAACAAGAAGCAAACTGTAAAGGAGAAAATGTGACTCACCCCCAGGATCACAAAGTAAGAGCGTGGAAGGGTAGTTTTAAGGCTGAGAAACAAAAGCTCAATAACTTGCAGGAAGAAAAATGAATCTACATCTTTCACACAAGGCATATTTAAGTGTCATTAGAACTTTATAGTCAAGAAATGCTATAGGAATTAATAGGAGAAGACAGATCCTTGTTAGGATAAACAGACAAGGCAGTGTTGGAGAGTAGTGTTTTAATGTGAATGTGATTTTAGCAGGCAGAAGTGAAGTGAGGGATGATTGCAGTAATGGAAGGAGATATTATAGGGTATGAGAAAGCTATAAAATTGCATAATGGAGGACATGGGACAGACCTGGATCAAATTGGTTTCTACTGATGACTAACTTTAATGCTGAAAGTCATTTTTTGTCTCTGACTCTCATTTCTCTTTCATCCTTGATCCTTTAGGCATTGAAGACTATTATTGGTTGGATCAAAACCATGTTTTAGGACCATTAATTTAGAGTTTCTGGAGTTGGAGGTGACAGAGAATCAAATATGGAGATACTTTCTTGAGCAAGTAAGTTGTTACTTGCTCCAGATACAGTTTTCTTATTAACACAGAAGTTTTTAATCAGGTCCATGGATAAGGTTGAGAATATCCTTCAATGCGTGAATATAATTACATGTGATTTTTATGTTGTCAAGGAAGAGGTTTCAGGTGTAATTTTCATCAAAATGAGATTAAATAAAAGGATGTTTGGAATTTGGTAGACCATTAAATGTAAGTAAACTACTCAAGAGCATATGGGTGTACTGTCATTATTCACTTTATTGGGCACTTAGTATGTTGAAGGCACTTAGGAAAAAGAATGTAGGGTAATAAAAGTATATCAGTATAGTAGGGAGCTGGTCCTGCTCTTTCATGGGGGGCATAGGTCCTAGGGAGGGCTGCCTGCCTAGGTAGTGATTTGTGCTAAGATATAGAAGGTGAAAAAGGAGTTAATGATGAAGACACTGAGGTGGTGAAATTGTGGCATTTTTAACAAAAGTGGATTGACAGTATTACCATAAATTTCCCTAGTGATTTGTTTTGAGGGTCCGCAGGCTGCTCTTGAACTTCCATAAGGAAGCGTGTTGAATATTTCTCAGATAGCCTTTGGAGGCTATCTATTAAATTCACAGATTCAAGTTAGAGGAGCCAATGTGGCCTAAGCTGGTGGTCTTCAATTTTGACCTGATGTCTAGATTTTTTTTAATCTTGGGTTGAACTGTGGAGTTACAAAAGATATTATTTTCATTGTGGTAAGATGTCCATAGCATAAAAATTAGCATTTTAACCATTTTTAAAGTGTACTGATTGGTGGCATTAAGTACATTTCACATTTTTCATGTTACCAGTCTGAAACTCGGTACACATTAAATAACAGCTTCCTATGCTCTTCTCCCTCCAGGTACTGGGAACCGCTATTGCATTTTTCCCCTTTATTAATTTGACTGTTCTGGTACCATGTATCAGTAGAAACTGAAAACACTGTTTTATGTCTGGTTTAACTTCACTTAGCATGATATCTTTAAGGTTTATTCATGTTGTGGCACTACTAGCATTTCATTCCTTTTTTTTTTTTTTTTTTAATGGAGTTCATTTTTTAGAGCAATTTTAGATTCGTATTAAAATTGAACAGAAAATACGGAGTCCTCATACACTACTCCTACCCCCATGGATGCACAGCCTCCCTCACGTCAGCGTCCCACACCAGAGTTGTGTATCTGTTGTAAAATACAAACCTCAGTGATACATCATTTACACTGGAGTCCTTGGTTTATGTGAGGGGTCACTCTTCTTGTTGTACAGTCTGAGTTTTGTGTAAAGACATAGTGTCATACGTGGTATTTTCACTGATCCAGAAGCAAGTTGCCCTCCAAATACACATTCTGCATCTATGGATTCAGAAAGCCACAATCCATACACATGATACACCATCTGCAGTTGGTTGAATATGTGGAGGCAGAACGGTATGGAGGGTTAACAGTATTCTTCACCACTATGCATTCACAGTTTAAAAGAACATGCCAGTTTCACTTAAAATTGTTCTTAATTAAGTAAAAAATTACTAATCTTATTAAGTCACAATCCTTGAAAACACGTAATTTTAATATTCTGTGTGGTGAAATGGAAAGTGTGCCTGAAGTATTTTGGCTGCATGCCAAAGAATGATGGTTGTCTCGAGGAAATGCACTTGTCATTCTGTTTGTATTTTCTGCAATGGACATGATTTTAATTTAAATGACTAACTATGCTTATTCAGACTTGGGTATTTGTAGATATTTTCTCAGAAATGAAAAAAATAAGCCTATCAGTTTCAGGAAAATAGTGTCTGTGCTAGAGATAAAATTTGAACTTTCAAGCAAAAATTAATATTTTTGGAGAACTTGTATCCACCATCTGAATTTTATCTGTATATTCTATTTTTTTGCTCTTCATTTTTTCATCTCTCTTCATTAGGCTTATTTAGAAGCTGCTAGAGGATTTACACACACACACACAAATACATACATATATATATATATATATATATATATATAATATAAAATGAAGGAGAATATATGTATTCTCCTTTATTTCCAAGGACTGTTTTAACAGAGCACAGTGCTTGAGCTTGGCAGTTTTCTTGTTTGAGCGTACTGACCGTACTGACTGCAACGCTTCGCTCTGTTGGTTCCCACTGCTGTTAGGAAGTCCGCTATGAGTCTGAACTGTTGCTACTTTATAAAAGTTACTTCCCTCCCCACCCCCCCCACCTCCCCCATAAGACTTTGCTCCTTGTCTTTTATTTTCTGCTGTTTGACAATGATGTATCCAGGTGTGGTTTTCTTTTTTATTGATTTTCCTTGGAATTCAGTGAGCTTCTTAAATCTGAGATCTTGAGTGAAGTGTCTAAACACATCTGAAAAATTCTCATCTTTAAAATATTAATGCCATTTTTCTCCTTCCCTTTAAAGACTAATTGATTGTATATAAGACCCACTTACTGAATTTTTTGTTTCTCTTTGTCTCATTCAAACATACATTTGTTGAATTTGTTTTATTTTTATTTTTCAGTTCTAGAGTTTCTGTCCAGTTATTCCAGCACTGTTTGCAGAAAAAGACTCTTGTTTCTCTTTTGGATTTCTTCGGCTCCTTTGTCTGAAATCATCAGTTGACTGTACTTGTAGGCCTGTCTTGGGGCTCTTCCACTGACCTATGTTTGTCTGTTCGTTCACCAGTTCTGTGCTGTCTTGATTACTGTAGTACAGTAAGCCTTGAAATCGAGTGGTGTGAGTCCTCCAACATTGTTCCGCTTTGGTCTTGTGTTGGGTAGTCTAGTGCTTGCCTTTGTGTGTAAACTTCAGAAATCATTTTGTTGATAACTATAAAGTAACTGGCTGGGGTTTTGATTGGAATTGTGTTGAATCTATAGATCTAGTTGGGAAAAATTGTTGCGTTAACTACTGAGATGATGTATAACTGGGATTGTTTTATGTAAGAGCTCTTTTTACTTCCAGTTCACCGTTACTCTGGCAGGGAGCCCTTACAGGTTCAGCTTGAAGTAGGGATAATATACCAGAGTCCCCATGTTTGTCTGGCTCTGGAGTTTGACTTTTCCCTGTGAGGCCTCTGAAAGGTTAGTTCCGTTTTCCAGCCTTTTCGTTGGAATTGGGTATTTGGTTCCACAGCCCTTGGAACCTGAGTACTGTGATCTTGCTTTATTTTGGGGACCCAGCAATTGTTCATCACCTTGTTACCTCTTGAATGCTTTTGAGTTGTTAAAAACTATTTCATCCAGCTTTTAAAGTTATTTTCAGGACGGGAATCAGTTCTAATTTCCTCCTCTATCATTGCTGAAAATGAGTTTCCCCAGTTTCCTGTCTCCCTCATAGAATTGGTGGTCAGTGTATTTAGACTTTAAAATTTTGTGTAAATTCTTGGAGGAGCGGGATGAATTCTCCCAACTTTTGAATGTCTGTTGACACCTTCCAGACAGTAATAGGTAAGTAGATCTTCAAAAGCTCTACCTGTGGTGAATAAATGATGCAGTTGAGTTTTTGTGTGGTCTGGTTAGTATAAAATGTGCCTTGGTTTTGGGCACTGAACAGTTGGGCAAAGAACCTACCAGTAGTTTTGGGTTTGTAGTATAGATTGCTACTCATCTGTCCCAGTTTTCATTCATTCTCTCTCTGTGATAGAATTCCCAGTTTTTTGCTGGGCTGTGCTGTGCTTACTCACTCACTCAGCCAGGTCCCGACTCTCTGCGACACCATGACTGTAGGCCACCAGGCTCCTCTGTCTATGGGGATTCTCCAGGCAAGAATACTGGAGTGAGTCGCCATGCCCTTCTCCAGGGGATCTTCCCAACCCAGGGATGGAACCCAGGGCTCTCACAATGCGGCCATATTCTTTACCAACTGAGGCACCAGGGAAACCCAAGAATACTGAAGTGGGTGGCCTACCCCTTCTCCAGAGGATCTTTCCAACCCAGGAATCGAACTGGGGTCTCCAGCATTGCAGGCGGATTCTTTACCAGCTCAGCTAAAAGCTCACATACATGTATGCATTTAAGCAGACTTCAAATCCAGCTAATTTTTATTCTTGCTATACATCCCCCTTTCTCCTAGTCTGTACCAGCATTGTTTCTTGAGCTTGTCACGTCTTGCCTGTATTGCTCAAGTAGACATACAACTACTTCTTTGTTTAGAGTCTTGTAACTGATATTTTCTTTTTCATCAGCAGAAATGAAAGAACTTTTCAACTATGTTACTCCTGTGCTTGCAGAATTGATTTTAGTGTCCTTAGTTTTCAACTCTTTGTGATCTGGTCCCATTTGTCATTCCTAACCCTACATTTGATACCCTAATAACACCAAATATTAAAAATTTCCCTCCCCTTGTATTTGTGGTTCCTTACGACTGTGTCCTTTCTCATGCCTAATCCAGGGTTAACTTTCTTTTAAAATAAATTAGTTTCAGGTATTTTTTTAGTTTAATCAACTTTACATGTTTCTGAACATGAGAATAAATAGGCTCTGCTGTTGAATGCAGTGTAGCCTGAAATCTACACTGTGTTTATATAGTGTTTATATATCTAGTGGTTTTTATCCTAAGTTGCAAATTTTGTTTTTCTTAAGATAATCTGTTAGAAAAAGTGATTGTAATATGTGAGTCATAAAATTAAATTGTTTCAGAATTGGGCTTATCTAGACCAGTCTCCTGTTTCACATATAAGGAAATTGTGGCCAGGAGAAATTAGTGATTCTGTCAAGTCAAAATTAGTTAGAAGCAGAATCAAGGTCTGTCGTGAGTTTCATCCTAATATAAATATCTGCTTAACGAAAATCTTCAAGTGTGTTGAAGTTTTCAAGTGTTCTTATCCCTGTAGTACATCTAGGATTACCACACCATGTTTCAAGGGCCTGTAGTTCTTGTGTGAATAGCAACTTGGGTAATGAACTGAGCAGTATGCATTCTTAATTTATGCCTTAACAACTCTGATTCTGTAATGAATGGTTTGCTTACAGTCGCTTTAATATACTTACCTTCTTGACAGTTCATTCTGGGAGGAATAGTTAAGTGTTTAAGTGAAACAGGCATGGTAGATACAAGACTTAACAGTTATGTGTGTCTTTGTTTTTAGCATCAAGCATTGCACGATTCTCTCGAATAATGTAGATCACCTTTTACTGAATTTAACACTGTCTGATATCATGGTCTCCCTGGCAAATGCCTCAACTTTGCAGAAGGATTCCAGTTGGATAGAAAGGATAAGGAAATTTGTAACAGAAACCCTTGAAGATGGGTCTAGGCTAAACAGTAAGCAGCTGAACAGATTGCTTGGTGTCTCCTGGAGGTTAATGCAGATGCAGTCAGACAGAGGTGGGTGTCAATGCTCTGTCCTTACTTAAGAGAGGGGCTCTTACGCATACTGTTAATGTTGAGCATCTAATTTTGAGTTCATACCTGTCAAACATTTCATAGTCATTTACGTTCGAGCCATAAAAGGTAGCCAGCATAATCATGAAGGAATGTCTGCTTGAACCCTGATGGCTGAGAACACCCCCTTTTCGGTGGGTAGGTCCACTCTGAAGCTGATGGGTAGGTTTTCTACTAGATTACATAGTTGGAGTGAAAGAAGGTAAGTTTTATTAATAGGAAATGACATTGAGCCTAAGGATAAAGAAATACTTTTCTGATCTAGTTTGACTAGAAATTGGTGGATCCTTATCTCTTTACCTTTCTTGTAACTTGAAGTTATGTTGCATTAAGTCAGTTTTTAGTGTGACTTACTAATTCTTTTCATTCAAGCAGAACTTTGCTGTTTGGTTCCTGGCTTATCCACCTTTCTAGTATTGTGGTATTTGTTGTCCTTTCCTAGGTTTGTTGTCTCTTAGGAAAATTTGTACTGTAATCTCCGATTGGTTTGACTTTTGTATTAGGCCATTGATGTAGGATTTTGATGGTAGTCATCAGTTTGTGGCTAAAATCTGCTTCCTCATAGGAACAAGGTGCTTCTGTGCTTTTTAGAAGAATTATGGTGCTGGTGAAGAAACATTTTGACTCACATGCAGCTGTTTTCTCTTGTTTCTTAGAGGCTACAGAGTCTCTCATAAAGGCAGTTTATACATTGTATCAGCAGAGAGGCCTTCTCCGTCCAGTTCCGACTTTGTTACTGAAGTTTTTCAGTAAAAGCTATCAAAAAGAAGAACTGAGATCTTACAGAATCCGGTACAGTTCCTTTGTTATTTTGCTTTTCTTTTTCTTACCAGGTTACTTTGTAATCTGTATGAATAAGATGATAGGGTGATTAAATCTTTGGAGAAAATCTTCTTTTTATCCTTTTTGGTTTTATTATTATTTTTTTTAAATAAAAAGGCATACATAATAGTTTCAGTAAACTTTATACACATAACTGAGAAGGTAAAAGTCTCTTTGAGCATATATTTCCACTTGTCTGCTTAACAGCTAAAGGACAATTATTGGAACCACCTGTAGCAGCCTCAGAATTTTGTTTTGCTTCCCATAAAAATTATGGAGGTTTAACCTCCGGCCCTTAGTGACATATTGGGACACATGGTATAAGAATGAGGGCAGTAGAAGAGGAGAGGTGTACAATAGGTGAAAGAGATTAAAAGGTGCAAACTGAGTTATAAAGTAAATAAGTCATGGGGATATAATATACAGCATAAAGAATATGACCAGTAACTTTTATTAGGACAGGTGGTTACTAGACGTATGGTGACCATTTGCAATGTGTACAGATGTCAGACTATTATGTGATACATACCTGAAAATAACATAATACTGGGTGTCAAAAATGTTTCAATAAATTTTTAAATGGCGGTATCTTAAAGAGCAAAAGTGTCCAGCTTGGTTTGGTGCTGTCTGGTGATGCAGACAACACGAAGAGTAGAACTCAGGAATCAGTCTTAGATGTGGTGAGTTTGAGGTTTACTTGGGATAGTCTGGAAGAGATGTTTGGGTGAAAGATAACGGGATCTGTGGTACCTCAGCATACATAGGTAGTTGTTAGAACATATTCAAGTCTTTACTGTGAGTCAGGTGCTTTTCTTAATTTTTCAGTAATTCTCATACTTTTATGTAGGTACTGTTGGTTTCTGCCTTATAGAAGGAAGCTTAGGTTAAATAAGTTGGTGAGTGTCATGCTGTTAAAGGGCAGCCAGACTGAGACTTAAGTTCAAGTCTGGTAGACTCCAAAGGTTGTGTGTAAATCACTGAACTCTTGGGGGACAGCAAAAGTGATTGCCGTGTCCAAGATGAGACATTAGAGAGTGAGCAAGTATGTGCAAGAATGGAAAGAACCCAAGTTTGAAGCCACTTAATGTGGGGGCACCCTATACTGAATGCATAAATGACTTAATATAGTAAAACGGTCATTACAAATTAGTGTAAATAGTTCACAAGCTAAGTAGAGCCTGTGTCCTTTAAGATAAAATTACAATGTACATAGTGCCCCAAACTACATAAACTTTTAAAATACAGTGGGTAAAACCTTAGAGAATACTATAGATGAATATAGTATGCCAGTCATCTTATAGGCTCTCAAATGTTTAAATAAATGTGGTGTATTTCCCTTTTCTTTGATGGCCTTAGATACCGTAGTAAAGTGTTATCACGTTGGTTGGCTGGTTTACCACTGCAGCTTGCACATCTCGGCTCCCGAAATCCTGAGCTTTCAACACAGTTTGTTGACATTATCCATACTGCTGCAGCCCGAGCAAATAAAGAGCTACTCAAAAGTTTACAAGTTACTGCTCTCCGAATCTATGGTAAGAGTGTTGTTTACCTGTGTATGTAATAATCGGTCTACCCCGACTTAAGAACAATGTTTCAAAGGGGAGATCTTTAGGTTTTACTTTTCCTTCAAATTATACATTAATTGTACCATGGTAAAATGAATAAAATATCAAACAGTAAATTCATTTTCAATAGTATTACTTAATACAATAGTTTAAGAAAACTAAAGGTTGTAGATGTTTCTTCAGATCTTAAATTATCTTTTAAGCCACGAAATTCACAAATTCAAAACTGATCAGGTATTTTTATAGAATTCTTTTGAAACTTTGATGGCAAATTTTACTTATTTAATCGTTATTGAGATCTTGTACGGCTTTCATATATTAACGTTTCACTCACCCCTGAAACCTTTTCATTCTTTTAGCAAAAATATCAATAAAAATATACATATATGCATATGTATAATTAGTATTTATTATTAGGACACAGTTTATATACCATAAAATTGGCCATTTTACACTGTGCAATTCATTAATTTTTATCATATTCCCAAGATTGTGCGATAGTCACTATTATCTTATTCCAGAATATTTTTATCACCTCAAAAAGAAACTCTACCATTAGTAGTCCATCCCTATTTCCTCATTTCCTCCTACCTCAGCTCCTGACAACCACTGCTCACCATTTCTGTCTCTCTGTATTTGCCTGTTTTGATCATTTCTCACAGATGACATTGTGTGATGTGGATCTTCTCAGTATGGCTTCCGTCACTTGGCATACTGTTCTTAGGATTTACGAGCATATACGAGTACTGTATTTCTTTTTAATGCTGAGTAACATTCCACTGTTGAATATACACCACTTTATATTTACCCATTTATTAAATGACAAACGTTGGTTTGTGTCTACCTTTTGTGTGTGGTATTTAAAAATCTGTATTTTTCAGTATTGCTTATATATAGGACTGTGTGTGTATACTCAGATAAGTCTTTGGTTTTAAATTCAGTTCAGTTTAGTTGCTCAGTCGTGTCCAACTCTTTGCAACCCCATGAACTGCAGCATGCCAGACCTCCCTGTCCATCACCAACTCCTGGAGCCCAACTAAACCCATGTCCATGAAGTCGGTGATGCCATCCAAGCATCTCATCCTCTGTTGTCCCCTTCTGCTCCTGCCTTCAATCTTTCCCAGTATTGGGATCTTTTCCAACGAGTCAACTCTTTGCATCAGGTGGCCAAAGTATTGGAGTTTCAGCTTCAGCATCAGTCCTTCCAATGAACACCCAGGACTGATCTCCTTTAGGGTGGACAGGTTGGATCTCCTTGCAGTCCAAGGGACTCTTAAGAGTCTTCTCCAACACCACAGTTCAAAAGCATCAATTGTTCTGCGTTCAGCTTTCTTCACAGTCTAACTCTCACATCCATACATGACGACTGGAAAAACCATAGCCTTGACTAGACAGACCTTTGTTGACAAAGTAATGTCTCTGCTTTTTAATATGCTATCTGAGTTGGTCCTAACTTTCCTTCCAAGGAGTAAGCATCTTTTAATTTCATGGCTGCAGTCACCATCTGCAGTGACTTTGGAGCCCAGAAAAATAAAGTCAGCCACTGTTTCCACTGTTTCCCCATCTATTAGCCATGAAGTGATGGGGCCGGATTAGGTTGATATTATAATTGTCCCTGTTTGGCAAAAGTGCTTGTTTTTTTTTTTTTTTTTTTACTGTTTTGCTTTGTTTCTAATACCTTTAACTCCATCAGTTATTATTTCAAATAACACATTTGAATATTATGAAATCGAGTGTTAAATGTTATCTTTAAATAATGATTGTATTTAGTATTACTCTAGGCAGTACCTTAAGCCATACATATATATTTTTTTTTCATGTAGTTGATATGTTAGAATTCAACATAGCACAGTGAAAATGGTCAGTCTGCTTTATTAATTCTTGTTTGTATATCTTTTAAAATTTAACTTGTCTTCCTGCCTCACTAGATCCACAAGAAGGCACAGTGGTGGTTCTGTCAGCAGAGTCTCAGCAGCTTTTGGTCCAGCTTGTGTATTTTCTACCCAGTCTGCCTGCTGACTTGCTTTCTCGGTTAAGCTGCTGCTGTATTATGGGAAGACTCAGTGCAAATTTGGCTGCCATGCTTATCGGGATACTGCACATGAGGTAGCATGCTAAAGTGAGCTGTATTTCAAGTGTATAATCTTCTCCCTCACCCTTCCCCTGTCACTGGCAGTTTATGAACTGACTTTTTAAAATGCCGCCCCTCCCTTCATTTGCTCTTAAAACAGCAGTTAAAACTGTTGATGATACTGGGTAAGAGGAAGGTCACTGGGGCAAGACTGTTCCAGGTGGTTTGCTTAGCGGTTTGCATTGTCATGGTTGCAGTCACTAAGTCCATGGGCTGTAGTCCACCAGGCGCCTCTGCCCATGGGATTTTCCAGGCAAGGATACTGGAGTGGGTTGCTGTTTCTTTTTCCAGGGGATCCTCCTGACCCAGGGATTGAATCTTGTTCTGCTACACCACAGGTGGATTCTTTACCGCTGAACCATCAGGTAGAAACATACAGTGATTTGTGTAGGTGCATTGAAACAAGGGTTAAGATTATCAGAAGTGTGTAGCCATAGTAAGGATTCAGTGATGGATGAGAGTGCTGTGTTTTAAAACTTCTGGTGTTATGAAATTGTAATACAGGTCTTTCTTTTTGGAAGGGAGCTCAGTTCAATGTAGGTGGTGAAATAAAAGCTTGCGGACTCAGACAGGGAATCATTAAAATATCTGTGGGTGGGTAGGTGGGTGTGTGTGTGTGTGGCAAAATATACATAACCTAAAACTTCCCATTTTAACCAGTTTTAGGTATACAGTGAGAATTGTTTGGGGCATTAAGTACATTCACACTGTTGTGCGACTGCTACCACTATTCATCTCCAGCACTGTCATCGTTGCAGACTGAAACTCTGTACTGATTATTTCCCCTTCTCCCAGCCCTTGTTTACCACTATTTTGTCTTCATGATTTTGATATATTCATCTGTTAATGGATACTCGGTTGTTCTGCCTTTTGGCTGTTACAAATAATGCAGCTATAAACATTGGTGTGCAGACACCTGTTTGAATCCTTTTAATTCTTTTGGCTGTATACCCAGAAGTAGAATTGCTGAATCATATGTTAATTTTCTGTTTAATTTTTCAAGGAGCTACTTTCCAGAATGTGACTGTGATGTTTTACTCTCAAAGGTCTTAAAACTAATAATGTTTCATGTTGCTAGTGTTCAAAGTATCCTTTAAAATGTAATGTTTGTATCAGGCATAGTACTTTCATATTCAGCCATTTGTTACTGATTGTGGCTCAAGGCCAGGGTCTGATACAGTTTTAGGCAGGAGTTGAATCTGGGCTGTAGCTGAAAAATTTAAAAACTAGCTTCTTTGTGGCTTCTTGTGCAGACCCTCTGCCCCAATTAAACAGGAGTGGCTCGCTTTATTAGTGGACTTTCTTTAGCTTTGTTTGCCAGTCTCTTCGTACCAGGATAAGACGTATGTTTGAATGTTGTCGCCCAAATTGTGCTTCATAACTGATAATTACTTTTTCCTTTTAGCAAAAGAGAGCTGTTTGCAATATGTTGTCTATATATGAAACCCCTCTTTGTCTAGTTCAGTACTAAATGCCAGGTCTTTAAGAAATACAATTTAACTTAAGTGGTTTTATGACTGTTAACTTCCAGTAGAGGGCACTCATTTCCCATGATAGAACTTGTGGAGGATCTGTTTTGGCATTCATTTAAATGTGACTTTTGAACACCTCTTAAAATTAATTCTCTTTAGAACTTGTATTTAGTATCTTTTTTGGCATTAATTACGATTGACTTGTGCTCAATAACTTTGGTCAAGGATTTTTTCACAAGTCTTTTTTTACATTTTTTTGTGGGTTTGTGGTGAGTACTGAGAAAATATTAATTTACAAGTAATGGTAATAGAAGTTTATAATCATCAAAAGCAAGTTGTCATGTAGTTAAAAGTGTACCAAGTTAAACTTTGCCTTTTAGCATTTGCACAGAGTCTTAGTAGACTTCTCTTTCTGTAGATGTATTGTCCCTATTCAAACTAATCTCTTTAAAAATTAAAACAAGATGGGGCCTTTTCAACTTTCCCAGGCCAGTGGTATTATCATTGCATCACTTTTCCTAGATTTAGAATTGAAGAATAATGTTCGGTTATTCTTAAGGAATGATGTTCTTCTAAGGAATACCGTTCCTTTGACATCACCTGGGTTATTTCACGTCTTTGGTTTTCCCCTCCGTCCTTGATGGTGACGGTAAACCAGCTAGCTTTCTCACTGTCTCCCACCTGCACCGTTCACCTGAGGCATCCCACTCCTCAGCTCCGTCTGTGCCAAGGACTGTTGGCAGGCTCCTTTTCCTGAAATATTCCTTCAATAATTTCTGATTCTCATCTGCTATATTAATTGGGCTCTGCGGTCTAGTTCACTCTGGGTGTTAGCGTTCTGACACTGTTGTCTCCAGCAGGGGAAGTTCATCGGAGAGCAGGTCACCACCAGACCATCTCCGTTTGTTCAGTGTGTGAAAAACCCATCAACTTAGAGTTGTTGGTGTTTAGTTTGTCTTAAAAACTGTACTTAGAATTGCTGTTCCTGCCTTTTTCACTATTCACTTAGAGGTTTTTTGAGTTTTTCCTCTCCATCTACCTGTGGTGTTCTGCTGACCATTACTCTTCTTGCCCTCTCTGCCCCTAGTTCATTTACAGCTGGTTTGGGGAACATGAGACATGCATGTGGAAACGTAGTCTATGCTGTTAGATAAAAATACCAGAGAAGGGAGAAATTACTGAGAAATTCAGCCTGGTTTTGAAGCAGGGTGAATATGTGAGCTGGCCTGCCAGGAGCAGGTCTGGTTTGCTTCTGTTGTCCAAGCATAATTGATATAGCATCCCTTCTAGTCTCAGAACTGTTCTGGTGTGGCCAGTATGTGTGGTCATTGTAGTTTTAAGGACAGAGTGATACATTGCTTGTCTTTTGTCCAAACTAGATTTTTAAATGGATTTGCTACTCTTTTTAGCCACTGGACAGCACAGTGTTCACTGGGTATAAGAGGATATTAGCTTCTTTTCTAATCACCCATTTTGTACTCATTTCCATTGAGCATCTCTGACTTTTTATAACCTCTTAGCTTGTGATATTCTCTCCCATAGCCCTTTAAGCAAAGAGAAGTCCTTTAAGTAGAAGTGATTCAGAAAAATGTTGCCATTATTTTTAACTCCCCAACTTTTAAGAATGTTAATAAATACAGTTGTTTCAGTGGTTAAAAAAAAAAAGTGCTTCTCATTGAATTAGAAACTCCTTATTTTGTCTTGACATTTATTCAGATTTCTATTATAAAAGTTTGTCCCAAAAAAAAAATTTGTCACAAAAAGCTATCCAAAAAGATAGCTTTTTGGATCTGATTATTCTCAGCTTTTTGTTTTTTTGCTGTATTCATGGCTGACATTTGCTGTATTCCTTCTTAGTCTTACCTTGAGGAGAGTTTTTAAAGGTATCACTGGAAACTGATCTCATAGCAGGAACCAGATAATCTTCATTTAATGAGAAGCTGCTTTATGTTTAGCTATTCCCTTAAGTCCACTACCAATACTTTAGCTGCAGTATTGTGACGTAGACTAGTTATAAAGCCTTGCAAAGTATAGGAGTGCATAGTTATTGCAGAGTGGCTTTAAATTGAAGTATTCTTTACCTAGTTAAGATGCTTTGGTTTAGGTAGGAAGCAGGAGCTTGTTTAAACTTAGCTCATTCATATAAACAAGGTAAGACTTTTTTTTTTTTTTTTTTTTTTAATGAAGATGAGGTAGTAAATACATAGCAGCTGAACCTACTACTGAAAAGCAGAACTTCACCTTGGCTCCTTGAAACTGAGTTTTGAGTGGTGTGGAAAAATTTTCCAGTTGTACCATATAAGTGGGCTGGTTATGCTTTTCAAGGAAACTTTACATAAACATATGTTAGAAATTATATTTTCCATATTACGATACTTGAACCCCCTTACATGTAAAGATGATACATGCTACGGATTTTTGACTGAGCTCTTAAATTATACTTGTATTCCATAAAGAATAGTCATATATTCTGTGCTTTATTCCTGAGTCTTCAATTTGGTCACTTCTAGTACTAGGTCTCCATTGTTTATTGTAGATCATCATTTTCTGGATGGAAGTCTTCAGTGAAAGAATGGAATGGAAGTGATCAGTTAAACATCAGTAATGAGGACTATTTCAGCTTCTTATTTTCAACACTTACAGGTAACTGCCCTGATCCACCAAGTTAAGGAAAGGAAAAGAACCTAGTATGAAAATTCTCCTGAGATTTACTGTCTTACCTGTTTGGGTCTAAGTTTTGGACCTCACTGCATAGCTTAATAAGATGGGGAACAGAATATCCATTTTAAGCATGTTTAACATGTTCGGTGTGTTAGGAAAAACATCACATTTTAATTAGCCATATTTTGCTTTCCATTGATGTCAGAGAAAAATTAGTAAAATGAGTCTTGATGTGTTAGATTAGTAAGTATTATTACTGTTGTTTTAAATGATCATACTGTCTTTGGTAGTTTTGTTTTGTAACTGGATGATAAAGATGACAGTGTTTGAAATTTTCTGAAGACTTAAAATTAAGAGACTTATTGAAATATGTTGTCAGAATCCAAAAATAGCTTGAAAAGTTCTGATAAGGAGCTGAATGTAGCAAGATAAATATTATATAAAAGAAACAAGTAACAAGGAGACTTGTACATGTTTGTTTGATAGTTTTGGATGTATGCGTTTGAGATGGATGTGAGGGCTTTATGTTTTAATTAGTAGTACCTGTCAAAGGGTTTAGTGGTTTTAGGAAACTCATTAGGAATCAGCCAGGAGTGTGATATGGCTTCCCAACTAGATGATGGCTCTTTAGGGCATGTTCATGGAAGTACAGTGATCTGAAAACATCAAAGCAGGTAGCTAGGGTCAGACCACATTGTGCTCGTATTCTGATCATTCTAAGAGCTGTCTTTCAGGAGGGACTTGGGCAAGTTGTTTGTATAGGTCAGACTAGGTGTAATAGAGGTGGTAAGAGAATCAGAAATCTTATTATATGGAATAGGTAGAAGGAAGTACACAGTAATTGTTGAAGAAATAGACTTAGGGGGGATGGAATAGTTTTAAGACACTTGAAAGGCTATTATGTAAGAATACAGAGTTTGGTATATGTATGAAGGAGCATATTGTTTTTCTTGTTCATTTGCTTTTTTAAACCTGACATTAATTAGAATGATTATGTCTTTCACACTTATTTAAGTATAAAGGTGGCAAAGCCCTCAGTTTAAGGGATATAATATTGTTTCTTGATGTATTACACATTTGATTCAGGTCAAATCTTTGTGTACATAATTATATGAATTTTACTACATCGCTGGCATTTCATTTTTTAAAATAATACATAAAGTACAGAAATTCAGAGAAAATAGCTTGTTAGCTTGAAGAATTTAACTTGAAGATACATGTCTATTTTTTAAAAATTACTTAAGAATGTTACTTGCTTTGTGATTTATTTTAAATTGGATTTCTTTATACTCAAATTAGGGTTTTCAAAAGAGGAACTGACTTGGCTTCAGAGCCTTTGAGGAGTGCCCCATGTCATCCAGACGCAGCTTTCTCCCGTGCTACTTTACCTCACTGACTTGGATCAGTTTTCACACCATTGGGACATAACAGAGGTAATGGTCCATTTGGAAAGGCATGGAAAATTGTTAGAATTCAGTTCATCCACCGCCAATAGTTACTGTGTGCTAGCGTTGCCTTGTGTAAGATGTTTCTAGAGGTTGAGAGCAGTATAAAGCACAGACCCTGTTCTGAAAGTGCGTGTGACCCTTGGATAGGCGATGTGGATTCCTGAAAGAAGAGTTTTCATAAAGTTATGCCACTAGAATAGAATAAATTAGCAGTTTGAATGATAGAGACACATTTATTTTCTTTTTGCCTAGTATAGGGTAAAAGGAAAAAGAGGAAAGACTTCATGGAAAAGGAAGAATTTTACGTAGATACTGAAGGATTAATAAGAGTTAAGTAGGATTTTGTATCCTTGAAGGTGGGTTTTTCTAAACAGAAATAATTATTTGGAAGCTCCTTTGGTTTTAAAGAATTAGTATGTAGTTTATCAAAGTTACATTTTAAACCCCAAATTTCCCTTAAATTTTAAAGTTCAACTTAACAAATCTTTTTAGATACATATAGTAAGTTTAGGGAATCATTTTAAAAGGAGACTTAAACTATATTGCATCCCTTTTACATACATATTTAAAACTTTAAAAAACTGTTTAAATAACTTAATATATTCACTATTTGGTAAGTAGTTCAGTTTTCAGACAAACCTTCACAAATGTTATGGTAAATCTTAAAACATTTAATAAACTTACAAGCATGGTACATATTAATATCTTAAGTTTCAGTACTATTTATAGTGAAATTCAAATTAAAATTACAAGTCTAGGTTAGCTGTTAATTCTGTTTTAAATTGAAATTATAGGGCTGATATTTTACGCTAATAGTCAGAATTGTTTTACGTTACAAATATATAAATATGTAAAGCATCATAAATACTGGTACTAAGGATTTGAGTCTGTAAGATATTTATATATTAGTTAATTTCTTTTATTTATTTCTTCAGTTTCTTTCCTTGCATTGAAAGGTACTTGCCCAGTAGAATTGTAGTTGTGTCATTCCAAATAATGTTGGTTGGAACCTTTCTTGCACATTCCGAGGTTGTGTTCTGTGCTAGCATTTTTTTTTTTTTTAATGATTCATAAGGTTTGGTTGGGGCACTGAAGTCCTTGGGAACTTCTTTCCTTGTAACTCGTAATTGCTCGGCCATAGCCTTTCCAAACAAAAGATAACCTTTGTAAGTGTTCTCAACAGGGTCGTCTCTAGAACCTGAATCTGTTTTATTGCTGTACCAATTGATTTTATTCAGCTGATCTATTGACGACTTCTTTCATTCTTTTCCAGAATACTCTTTACATTCTTCCTGTATCTTAGGGCTACACCTTTTGTAGACATTTAACACATTTCTCTCATGGTTTTGTTTGACTGTGATCACAATACTTGGGTCATGCCAGGGACACTTTCTTCTCTGTATCACCTAGTGCCTAACTATGTTCATATATTGGCTTTCAAAAAATAGTGGATTAGAAACAATGAAAACTAAGGAGTTGGGTAACCAACCTGCATATTTAATATCTGGCATTTTATCTTAATCCATAGTACATGCAGAGAGTGAAGCCTTGCACACTGCTGGATTTGAAGGGTTGGGTTTAGTGTCAGTAAGTGTTCTGTAAGCTTGTTTCTGATGTTTTTAAACTACCTCATGCATGGATTGGGGAAAGCGTGGTATGGGGATTGATCAGTGGGCACCAGATTCCAGACAGAGACTTGTTAAGTGTCTAGTTTGATAACTTGAACAACTCCAATAATCTCTCTCTGACAATTTTAATTTTTCTGAATCACGTCATCTGTGTAAAGACACAGATGTCGTGAAAATGTGATTGGTTATATTTCTGAGTGTACATTGGCAAGAACATGTATTAAACTTCAAGGATGCTGTCTTTGAAATGTTAAGACATAAATTAGGAAAAATCTGAAAGTTTTTTTCTTAGCTTTTGAAGTTAAATGAAGATTCCAGTTCTATTTTCGATAAAATTTGCCTTTAAGTTGGCCTTATCACATGAAATTATTTGAAATATATGTAGTTTTTGACAGCCTTAGTGTAAAAATTGATTTTTTATTATTATTTCATTTGAAAAAGTTACTAGTCAATGGCGTGACTTTGCTTAGTTTGTTCTATCTGCTTAGTCTGAAGTGTTGTTTGTTTTTTTTTTTTTTTTTTAATCGGACCTTTTTTTTTCTGAGTAGATTTTCTTCACAAAGTATACTTTATTTACTTACCTACTTAACACATTTAAGAATTTACTTATGTATATACGGCAATATGAGGTCTTCACCATGTACAGGCTTTCTCCAGTTGCAGCAAGTGGGGATTACTATCTGGGGCTGCTCTTCAGCTGTGGGACGCGGGCCCCTCTCTGCGGCGGCTCCTCTTGTTGCAGAGCATGGGCTCGAGGGCTTCGTTAGTTCTGGCACATAGGCTTAGCTGCCCTGTGGAACCTCCCCAGACCAGGGATTGAACCTGTATCCCCTACTGGGTGGCATATTCTGGACCACTGGACCACTAGGAAAGTCCCACAGGACAGTGTAGAAGAACAGAAGGATAACAGTAAAAGTGTCCGTCCAGTCTCTGTCTGCCAGCCATCCATGTCCCTTCCTTAGTTTCTAAATGTATTCTTTTGGATAACTTCTGTGTCTTCACAAATGATTATATATATATTCTTTTGGCTTCTCCTTTTATAGACACAACATACTCTGATTTGGACCTTGCAGTTTTCATTTAGTATCTTCATGATCATTTCTTCCAAACACTGAAGGAAGAATTGTATGATCTTGCCATTAATGATGGAAATAGTAGTTAAAAGGGAAAAGGAATCTTTGGACAGAGATATCATTCCCAAATGGAAGTGTCTTTTCCAGAGCCAGTGCAAGGTTTTAAGGTTAATTTTAATTGTCATTTATAAAATTTTGAATGGTTTGAAAAGACTACTTTTTAACTAAATTCTGAAGAATAATAATAAAACATTACTCTAGTTTAAGAAATAGAACATTTTTCTTCGTTTTTGAAACCTCTGATTTTATTAACAGTTTTATGTGTGTGACATTTCTGTATAAAATTAGGTAGAAAATACTTCAGTGTAGAAATTAAGTGTACAAAATCTTGTTAAAATTTTTTATATTTTTAAAAAACTCTCAATTTCCACACTGTAGCAAACTGCCATGCCTGTTCTGGAGTTGTGCACTTATGAAGTCAGGATTCTGATGTACGCAAATTTCAGTTAACACTAGTTGCAAAAGTGAAGACTCCCTGTATATATGTATGTTTGTGTGTCTCTGTTTGTATTTTTGTTTACTTTTGTTTTGAAACAATCTCAGACTTGGAAAAAAATTACAATTGCAGTACAAAGAACTTCTCTTTTCTTAAACTGTTTGACAAAATGCCCATTGTCGATACTTTAGCATACAAGTAGACCGTGTTTTATTGTACCTGCAAATTCAGTTTTTGGAAACTGAAGTTCTGCGGCAGCCCTGCACTGAGGGTGTCCGTCATCTTTCCAGTAGCATTTGCACACTCTGGGTCTCTGTGTCAGTTTGGTGATTCTCGCAGTATTTCACACTTTTTCATTGTTATTTCTTAGAGTGAGCTGTGATCGGTGACCTTTGATAATACTGTTGTCATTGTTTCGGAGTTTGTAATTAATTGTAACCATGAACCGTGCCCACAGGAGATAGTGCAGTGATCTTAGTAAAATATGTGTGTTCTGACTGCCCCACCAGCCAGCCATTCCCTATCTCTCTCCTTCTCCTCAGGTCTCCCTATTCCCTGAGACTCAGCAGTATTGAAATTAGGGCAGTTAATAACCCTGCAGTGGCCTCTGAGTGTATGTGTGTTTGTCACTCAGTTGTATCCAACTCTTTGTGACCCCTGGATTGTAGCTCGCCAGGCTTCTCTGTCCATGGAGTTCTGCAGGTAAGAATACTGGAGTGGGTTGCCATTTCCCTCTCTGGGGGATCCTCCTGACCAAGGGATCAAACCCCAGCCTACTGCATTGGGTCAGATTCTTTACCATCTGAGGCACCAGGTGTTCAAGTGAAAGGCAGAGTTGCGTATCTCTTACTTGAAACCAAAAGCTAGAAATGATTATGAGCTTAGGGAGGAAAGTGTGTTGACAGCCAAGATAGGCTGACAACTAGAACTCTGTGCTGGTTAGTCAAGTTGTGAGTGCAAAAGAAAAGTTCTTGAAAGTAAAAGGGCTATTTCGTGAACACAGGAATAATAAGAAAGTGAAACAACCTTATTGATGATGCGGAAAAAGTTTGAATGACCCTTAAGCCAAAGCCAAATCTTGAGCAAACCCTGATGATGATTTAGTCATTAAGTCGCATCTGACTCTCTGCAACCCCATGGACAGTGGCCTGCCAGGCTCCTATGTCTGTGGGATTCTCCGGACAAGAGTACTGGGAGTGGTTGGCATTTCCTTCTCCAGTGGATCTGCATGACACAGGGATTGAAACCGGGTCTCCCGCATTGAGGGCGGATTTACCGACTGAGCTACAAGGGAAGCCTTAAAACTCTCGTAAGTCTCTTCAGTTCTCTGAAGGCTGAGAGAGGTGAGGAAGCTGCAGAAGATTTTGAAGGTAGCAGAGACTGATTCATGAGGCTTGAGGGAAGAAGCCATACCCCCAACCTTTGCTATTAATGCAAATCCAGCACGGGCTGGTTAGGTTGAGTTGAGAAGCAGTGTGGTTTGCAAGTGAACATGCCTCGTTTAGGGAGAGATCAATAGCCATACAGGGAGATATGATTAGAAAGAAGAAGAACATCATATGATGCATTTTACTTATCTGAGGCAGGATTGATGGGGTTCTGCTTGAACAAGAGCCTGAGATCTTCAACAGGTTCACAGGAATAGCTGTCCTCTGGCTTTGGAGTCTCAGTTTCTGTCTCCCCCTCCTGTAGGCCATAGGGTTTTATTCTAGAATTGTGGACCCAGGCAGATAGACCCTTCACTTTTACAGCAGTTGAAGTCACTAGAACAACCTGATATGGCCCTGTCCATTTATCGGACAGCTGGTTTGGACTCCCTTTTTCTTGCCAGGTCTTTACTGATACTTGATCCCCTGGCTTTACCTGGGGATTTTTCAAGTCTTCCTGTGGTTTAGGGAGGACCTGTTCTCCATACCGTTGGAGTTCTTGTTGAAACCTTCCCAGGTCAATTATATGTTTTAAGAGTGTATTGGCATCCTCGTCAAAAAACAAATCAGAAGTTAAGAATGGACCTCCATACATCATTTCATAAGGAATTAACAATAGTGGCCGTTTGGGGGATATCCGTACCCTCATGAGGGCTATGGGTAGTCTATGTGTCCACTTACTATGTGTTTCTTGACATAGCTTAGCCAGAGCCCTTTTAAGAGTCTGGTTGGCTCTCTCTACATTTCCTGAAGCTTGAGGCCTCCAGGATGAGCGGAGCCGGTATTGTATGCCTAAGCATGCGGCTAGGTTCTGGGATATCGTGGCTGTAAATGAGGGCGCATTGTCACTCTGAAGTGACCGAGGCAGCACACACCTAGGCACTATCTCCTTCAGCAGAGCTTTACAGACTTCTGTAGCTCTCTCTGTATCAGTAGGGAATGCTTCGATCCATCCTGTGAATGTGTCAATAAAGACTAGCAAATAAGAAAACCCTTGGGTCTTTGGCATGGCTGTAAATTCTACTTGCCAGATCCAGAGGGAAAGTGGGGGATCTGGCAGTAAGGTTGCTGGATTTAAAGTCTGGCAGACCCTCAACTTTATTTCTGGAGTGTCAAGGAGGAGGGCTTGGTATTGGGTGATCCTTCCTCCTGTCATCCACCTGTCCCCTTTCGTTTCCAAGACTGCTTGCACACGGTGAGGCGTATACACTGTAATGGGCTGACCCAGGGTCAGCTTAGATGCCTCCTTAAACATAAGAGCGGTGGCTGCTACTGCCCGGAGGCAAGTGGGCCACCCTCTGGCCACCTCATCTAGTTATTTTGAGAGATAAGCCACAGGTTGTTATACGGGCCCAATCATCTGCTCTAACACCCCAAGAGCAGTTCCTGTCCTTCCAGAAACATAGAGTCTAAAAGGCTTCTCCAGGTTGGGGAGGCCTAAAGCTGGGGCTGTAGTGATGGACTCTTTTAGGGCATTAAAGGCCACCTTGCAGGTCTCATGCCAGTCGAGTGGCTCTTCCTCTTTCCCCCTTAAATTTTCATATAGGGGTCTGGCCAGATTGCCATAATTAGGAATCCAGATCCTGCAAAACCCGGTCCTTCCTAAAAATCCCCTAAGCTGTTGTTTTGTTTGGGGGTACGGGGCATTTAAGATGAGGGATCTCCCCTCGGGGTCAGGCATTCTTTTTCTCTCCGTAATTATAAATCCAAGGTATTTTACTTGGGTTAAGCTAATCTGAGCCTACTTGGGGGATACTCGATAACCCTTTTCATACAGGAAAGTTAGCGTTTTAAATAGTGTCCATTTGAGAGCTGGTAAAATCTGGCCTAGCTATGAGCAAGTCATCTACATACTGTATTAGACTACTGTTTGTTAAAGTTAATTCCCTTAATTCTCTCCCCGAGGAAGTCCCGAAGATATGACGGCTGTTCCTAAACCCTTGGGGTAGTCGAGTCCAGTCGAGAGTTGTATGGTCTCTCTTGTTTCCAAGTCCCGCCACTCAAAAGCAAAGAGTTTTTGGGATTCAGGATGGAGAGGAATGCAAAAGAAAGCACCTTGAAGGTCCAAGACTGAGAAGTACTTGGCATTTCCTGGGACTTGGGATAGGAGGGTATATGGGTTTGGGACTATGGGGTGGATGGGAACCACAGCTTCATTAACAGCTCTTAGATCCTGGACGAATCGATAAGATCCATCTGGTTTTTGAACGGGCAAGATTGGGGTGTTGCAGGGGGACTCACAGCTGATTCGAGTTCCAGTATCTCGGTATTTGTTAACTAATGGTTTAAGACCCTCAAGAGCTACTGGTTTTAAGGGATATTGTCTTTTCCAGGGCTAGGGAGCACTTGATCTCAGAGAAATCTTTACTGGTGGAACATTTATGGCTAAACCAGGGCTGGAGACATCCCACACCTGGGGATTGACATCATCTAGACAAGGGACAGACTCCTCCTTTTCTACCTCTCACTGTAAATATTCAGACATAGGCAAAGAAAATTATCGACTTCTACCTTTGTGTCCCCAAGTCACTCTGGTTTGGAGGCGAAAGTATTATTCTCAAAATGGAAAATTTGGAAGCTGCAAACATGAAAAATTTAAAGAGTCACGCAGAGGCTAGTCACTCTAAGCTAACCCCTAGACATTTATTGACTGATTTCTAGCTTCTCTTCTTTAACCTTTTTTATCTACAGTAATCCTGTGTGTTCCTTTTAGTTAGGGATTCATTTTTAGACTATCCTGACTCTTCCACTACGTTCCAGTTTTGGGTCTGATACACTTAGAGATGTGCCAAGTGCTTCCTGAATACTATAGAACATAGTTTATATTTAAAATACTTCCATGCTTATGTAGCGAGTCAATGATTTTAAGTTTATTTGTTACACATTTCAATGTAAAAGTCAATGTGTGAACTAACATATTCACGACTTTTAAAAGTTGTCTTTTTTTTGGTGTGTGTTTGAACTCCTCACCCGACCAAAGGTCATAGAGAGGTCTATTGTTTTTCTAAAATGGTTATAGTGTTGTTTATTTTCTGGTAATTGAATTAGGGTGTGAGTTGCAAAGCCTGTGTTTCTGTTCATTTCATTCCATCTGTTCGGGTTTCTTTCTCTCTCCTGAGTCAGACAGTAATTTCCCATTGGTTGTCCAGTTACCAAGGTTGGTGTCCATGCATCCGTGCTGGTCTCTCCATACATTTCCGGGAGTCCTGTGAAACACTAAGCTTAATTTATTTGGAAATGACCTAGCTGTTCAATACACTGTCATCACTCAGTTGAGCAGAGGGAGAGAAATTCAAGTGACAAAACTCCAGAGAAGCTAGTGTCAGAGCGCCCCAGCGTGGCATGCGTGCAGGGGGTTGGGGGGAGGGGGGCGGGGCGCGGAGCGCGGAGATCTCAGGTGTCCTCCCACCATGGGCCTCTCCAGGCCCGCCGCTGTTCAGTGGCCTCCCCCCGCCCCCATCGCTTTGGCTGCTCAGGGCCAGGTGGTCTCTGCAGCTGCCTGGCATCCTGCCCGAGGCCCCCCCTGCCCACATGCTGTCTTCCAGTCTCTCTCTGAACCCTCGACTCTTTCTGCCTCTGTCTCACCTGGCGTGGGTGCGTGCGAGTGCCTGTCCGTGTGCCTGGCTGTCGCTCGTCCGCTCTCTCAGGAAGGTCCTGTGCTGGGCCCGTGGCGTGGGGGCAGGGCGGGCCTCGGTTTGGGGACAGGGCGGGGCTGAGGCACTCCAGGGGGTTTGCACAGCCGGCAGGATGGGCGCCTGTGGCCCCGCCTGGGCTGCCCCTAAGCCCGCAGGAGGTTCCGGGGACCGCGGCCCCGGGCCGACGCCCCGCTCGTCCGGAGCCTCGTGACCCTGATCACCGAACGGGATGGTGGGGGGCGGGTGGTGGGGGGGCACCGAGACGTCCTCCCCGCTCAAGCCACCCCCCTCCCCAAACCCCGCCAGAGCTCCCGCAGCCTCGCCAGGCCGCTCGGGTTCCGGGAAGCGCCCCGGGCCGGGCCAGGCGCGTGCTGGCCGGGGGTGGCGTCGGCTGGTCTCCCAGCTGCAGGGCCTGTCCCGGTTTTTCCCATCAGTTTCAACAGTGACGGTCATCCCACATTGTGAGTCGTCTAGATTTCTCACTGACACCCCTGTTTGGGAGTGGCTTTTTAGAGAGATAGGGAAGGTCACGTGGGGGATGTTAGTCATGAGAGAAAATAAGGGCTCAGGTGGGATTGCAGATGTCATCCAGGGGGTAAATAGAGACAGTTGTTGCTGGTACCAAGACATGAAGTTTTTTTTCCCCCTTTCCCCAAAAGGCCATATTACGACCACATGGGGGCGCTGAGTAACAGCCCATAGCTCGGCTGGAAGGGTGGGCCTTTGATAGTGATACCCTGGGATGGGTTGGACATACCCCCAACCTTTGTCATTAATGCATATGCAGCCCGGGCTGCTTAGGTTGAGTTGAGAAGCAGTGTGGTTTGCAAGTGAACATGCCTCGTTTAGGGAGAGGTCAATAGCCATTACAGGGAGATATGATTAGAAAGAGGAAGAACATCATATGATGCATTTTACTTACCTGAGGCAGGATTGATGGGGTTCTGCTTGAACAAGAGCCTGAGATCTTCAAGAGGTTCACAGGAATAGCTGTCCTCTGGCTTTGGGGTCTCAGTTTCTGTCTCCCCCTCCTGTAGGCCATAGGGTTTTATTCTAGAATTGTGGACCCAGGCAGATAGACCCTTCACTTTTACAGCAGTTGAAGTCACTAGAACAACCTGATATGGCCCTGTCCATTTCTCGGACAGCTGGTTTGGACTCCCTTTTTCTTGCCAGGTCTTTACTGATACTTGATCCCCTGGCTTTACCTGGGGATTTTTCAAGTCTTCCTGTGGTTTGTTTTCCATACCGTTGGAGTTCTTGCGGAAACCTTCCCAGGTCAATTATATGCTTTAAGAGTGTATTGGCATCCTCGTCAAGAAACAAATCAGAAGTTAAGAATGGTCGTCCATACATCATTTCATAAGGACTTAACAATAGTGGCCGTTTGGGGGATGTCCGTAGCCTCATGAGGGCTATGGGCAGCATATGTGTCCACTTATTATGTGTTTCTGACATAGCTTAGCCAGAGCCCTTTTAAGAGTCTGGTTGGCTCTCTCTACCTTTCCTGAAGCTTGAGGCCTCCAGGATGAGCGGAGCTGGTATTTTATGCCTAAGCATGCGGCTAGGTTCTGGGGTATCGTGGCTGCAAGTGAGGGCCCGTTGTCACTCTGAAGTGACCGAGGCAGCCCAAACCTAGGCACTATCTCCTTCAGCAGAGATTACAGACTTCTGTAGCTCACTCTGTCTCAGTAGGGAACGCTTCGATCCATCCTGGGAATGTGTCAATAAAGACTAGCAAGTAAGAAAACCCTTGGGTCTTGGGCATGGCTGTAAATTCTACTTGCCAGTCCACTCCTGGGTAGGATCCCCGATGTTGGACAGGTGTAATTAGAGGAGGTCTGGTTTTTGGGTTATTTTTTAGACAGGTGTCACAATTTTGTGTGACTTGTTTAACAACCTTAGCTAACTGTGGAAGGGAGAGAATAGGCTTAAGCAAGATTTCTAGATTATCTTTTCCAAAATGGGCGCTCTTATGTAAGGAGCTGGTAATGTTTTAAACCTGAGAATCAGGGAGTATTATTTGGGCCTGATCAGGCTGAAACCACCCATGTGACCCAATCTCCCAGCCCCGCTCAGCATATCGGGAATGTCCCCCTGGGTTAAAATCTGGAGTCAGGGTTTCCTTGGGGAAAAGGGGGCAGATAGCAGTGGCAGAGGTAGCTTCCCCGGCAGCTCATCCTGCCTCTTGATCAGCTTTCCTATTTCCCTGAGCCTCTTTTTCTTGCCGCTTTTGGTGACTCATGCAGTGGATGACAGCTAATTTTGCAGGAAGTTTGACTGCCTCCAGGAGCCTGAGAATGAGCTCTTTGTGTTTAATAGCAAAGCTTCGGGCACTGAGCATCCCTCTTTCTTTCCAAATTGCTGCACGGGCATGCAGAATGAGGAAAGCATACTTAGAGTCCATACACACATTAATCCTCTTTCCTTCTCCTAACTCCAAAGCTCTTGTCAGGGCAAAAAGTTCAGCTTTCTGCGCTGAGGTGTCTGGGGGAAGAGACCCACTTTCCTTAGTTTCTTCCAGGCTCACTACAGCATATCCTGCTTTCCTCTCTCCCTTTTCTACAAAACTGCTGCCATCTGTGTGCCAGTTTTCCTCTGGGTCAGATAAAGGTGTCTCTGATAGGTCCCGGCGAGAAGAGTATAACTCTCTGTGATTTGTATGCATTGGTGATCCAGAGGGGAGGTAGGGGGATCTGGCAGTAAGGTTGCTGGATTTAAAGTCTGGCAGACCCTCAACTTTATTTCTGGAGTGTCAAGGAGGAGGGCTTGGTATTGGGTGATCCTTCCCCCTGTCATCCACCTGTCCCCTTTCGTTTCCAAGACTGCTTGCACCCGGTGAGGCGTATACACTGTGGTGGGCTGACCCAGGGTCAGGTTAGATGCCTCCTTAACCATAAGAGCAGTGGCTGCTACTGCCCGGAGGCAAGTGGGCCACCCTCTGGCCACCTGATCTAGTTATTTTGAGAGATAAGCCACAGGTTGTAACACGGGCCCCATCATCTGCTCTAACACAAGAGCAGTTCCTGTCCTTCCAGAAACATAGAGTCTAAAAGGCTTCTCGAGGTTGGGGAGGCCTAAAGCTGGGGCTGTAGTGATGGACTCTTTTAGGGCATTAAAGGCCACCTTGCAGGTCTCATGCCAGTCGAGTGGCTCTTCCTCTTTCCCCCTTAAATTTTCATATAGGGGTCTGGCCAGATTGCCATAATTAGGAATCCAGATCCTGCAAAACCCGGTCCTTCCTAAAAATCCCCTAAGCTGTTGTTTTGTTTGGGGGTACGGGGTATTTAAGATGAGGGATCTCCCCTCGGGGTCAGGCATTCTTTTTCTCTCCGTAATTATAAATCCAAGGTATTTTACTTGGGTTAAGCTAATCTGTGCCTACTTGGGGGATACTCGATAACCCTTTTCATACAGGAAAGTTAGCGTTTTAAATAGTGTCCATTTGAGAGCTGGTAAAATCTGGCCTAGCTATGAGCAAGTCATCCACATACTGTATTAGACTACTGTTTGTTAAAGTTAATTCCCTTAGTTCTCTCCCTGAGGAAGTCCCGAAGATATGAGGGCTGTCCCTAAACCGTTGGTGTAGTCGAGTCCAGTCGAGAGTTGTATGGTCTCTCTTGTTTCCAAGTCCCGCCACTCAAAAGCAAAGAGTTTTTGGGATTCAGGATGGAGAGGAATGCAAAAGAAAGCACCTTGAAGGTCCAAGACTGAGAAGTACTTGGCATTTCCTGGGACTTGGGATAGGAGTGTATATGGTTTTGGGACTATGGGGTGGATGGGAACCACAGCTTCATTAACAGCTCTTAGATCCTGGACGAATCGGTAAGATCCATCTGGTTTTTGAACGGGCAAGATTGGGGTGTTGCAGGGGGACTCACAGCTGATTCGAGTTCCAGTATTTCGGTATTTGTTAACTAATGGTTTAAGACCCTCAAGAGCTACTGGTTTTAAGGGATATTGTCTTTTCCAGGGCTAGGGAGCATTTGGTCTCAGAGAAATCTTTACTGGTGGAACATTTATGGCTAAACCAGGGCTGGAGACATCCCACACCTGGGTGATTGACATCATCTAGACAAGGGACAGACTCCTCCTTTTCTACCTCTGACTGTAAATATTCAGACATAGGCAAAGAAAATTATCGACTTCTACCTTTGTGTCCCCAAGTCACTCTGGTTTGGAGGCGAAAGTATTATTCTCAAAATGGAAAATTTGGAAGCTGCAAACATGAAAAATTTAAAGAGTCACGCAGAGGCTAGTCACTATTAGCTAACCCCTAAGACATTTATTGACTGATTTCTAGCTTCTCTTCTTTAACCTTTTTTATCTACAGTAATCCTGTGTGTTCCTTTTAGTTAGGGATTCATTTTTAGACTATCCTGACTCTTCCACTACGTTCCAGTTTTGGGTCTGATACACTTACAGTTGTGCCATTTGCTTCCTGAATACTATAGAATATATTTTATGTTTAAAATACTTCCATGCTTATGTAGTGAGTCAATGATTTTAAGTTTATTTGTTACACATTTCAATGTAAAAATCAATGTGTGAACTAATATATTCACGACTTGGAAAAGTTGGCTTTTTTTTTGCTGTTTGTTTGAACTCCTCACCCGACCAAAGGTCATGGAGAGGTCTATAGTTTTTCTAAAATGGTTATAGTGTTGTTTATTTTCTGTTAAGTGAATTAGGGTGTGAGTTGCAAAGCTTGTGTTTCTGTTCATTTCATTCCATCTGTTCGGGTTTCTTTCTCTCTCCTGAGTCAGACAGTAATTTCCCATTGGTTGTCCAGTTACCAAGGTTGGTGTCCATGCATCCGTGCTGGTCTCTCCATACATGTCCGGGTGTCCTGTGAAACACTAAGCTTAATTTATTTGGAAATGACCTAGCTGTTCAATACACTGTCATCACTCAGTTGAACAGAGGGAGAGAAATTCAAGTGACAAAACTCCAGAGAAGCTAGTGTCAGAGCGCCCCGGCATGGCATGCGTGCAGGGGGTTGGGCGGAGGGGGCGGTGCGCAGAGCACGGAGGTCTCAGGTGTCCTCCCACCATGGGCCTCTCCAGGCCCGCCGCTGCTCAGTGGCCTCCCCCCGCCCCCATCGCTTTGGCTGCTCAGGGCCGGGTGGTCTCTGCAGCTGCCTGGCATCCTGCCCGAGGCCAGCCCTGCCCACACGCTGTCTTCCAGTCTCTCTCTGAACCCTCGACTCTTTCTGCCTCTGTCTCACCTGGCGTGGGTGCGAGCGAGTGCCTGTCCGTGTGCCTGGCTGTCGCTCGTCCCCTCTCTCAGGAAGGTCCTGTGCTGGGCCCGTGGCGTGGGTGCAGGGCGGGCCTCGGTTTGGGGACAGGGCGGGGCTGAGGCACTCCAGGGGGTTTGCACAGCCGGCAGGATGGGTGCATGTGGCCCCGGCTGGGCTGCCCCTAAGCCTGCAGGAGGCTCCGGGGACCGCGGCCCCGGGCCGACGCCCCGCTCGTATGGAGCCTCGTGACCATGATCAGCGAACGGGACGGTGGGGGGCGGGTGGTGGGGGGGCACCGAGACGTCCTCCCCGCTCAAGCCACCCCCCTCCCCAACCCCCGCCAGAGCTCCCGCAGCCTCGCCAGGCCGCTTGGGTTCCGGGAAGCGCCCCGGGCCGGGCCAGGCGCGTGCTGGCCGGGGGTGGCGTCGGCTGGTCTCCCAGCTGCAGGGCCTGTCCCGGTTTTTCCCATCAGTTTCAACAGTGACGGTCACCCCACATTGTGAGTCGTCTAGATTTCTCACTGACACCCCTGTTAGGGAGTGTCGTTTTAGAGAGATAGGGAAGGTCACTTGGGGGATGTTAGTCATGAGAGAAAATAAGGGCTCAGGTGGGATTGCAGATGTCATCCAGGGGGTAAATAGAGACAGTTGTTGCTGGTACCAAGACATGAAGTTTTTTTTCCCCCTTTCCCCAAAAGGCCATATTACGACCACATGGGGGCGCTGAGTAACAGCCCATAGCTCGGCTGGAAGGGTGGGCCTTTGATAGTGATACCCTGGGATGGGTTGGACATACCCCCAACCTTTGTCATTAATGCATATGCAGCCCGGGCTGCTTAGGTTGAGTTGAGAAGCAGTGTGGTTTGCAAGTGAACATGTCTCGTTTAGGGAGAGATCAATAGCCATACAGGGAGATATGATTAGAAAGAGGAAGAACATCATATGATGCATTTTACTTACCTGAGGCAGGATTGATGGGGTTCTGCTTGAACAAGAGCCTGAGATCTTCAAGAGGTTCACAGGAATAGCTGTCCTCTGGCTTTGGGGTCTCAGTTTCTGTCTCCCCCTCCTGTAGGCCATAGGGTTTTATTCTAGAATTGTGGACCCAGGCAGATAGACCCTTCACTTTTACAGCAGTTGAAGTCACTAGAACAACCTGATATGGCCCTGTCCATTTCTCGGACAGCTGGTTTGGACTCCCTTTTTCTTGCCAGGTCTTTACTGATACTTGATCCCCTGGCTTTACCTGGGCATTTTTCAAGTCTTCCTGTGGATTGTTGTCCATACCGTTGGAGTTCTTGCGGAAACCTTCCCAGGTCAATTATATGCTTTAAGAGTGAATTGGCATCCTCGTCAAGAAATAAATCAGAAGTTAAGAATGGTCGTCCATACATCATTTCATAAGGACTTAACAATAGTGGCCGTTTGGGGGATGTCCGTAGCCTAATGAGGGCTATGGGCAGCATATGTGTCCACTTATTATGTGTTTCTGACATAGCTTAGCCAGAGCCCTTTTAAGAGTCTGGTTGGCTCTCTCTACCTTTCCTGAAGCTTGAGGCCTCCAGGATGAGCGGAACCGGTATTTTATGCCTAAGCATGCGGCTAGGTTCTGGGGTATCGTGGCTGTAAGTGAGGGCCCGTTGTCACTCTGAAGTGACCGAGGCAGCCCAAACCTAGGCACTATCTCCTTCAGCAGAGCTTTACACACTTCTGTAGCTCTCTCAGTCTCAGTAGGGAACGCTTCGATCCATCCTGGGAATGTGTCAATAAAGACTAGCAAGTAAGAAAACCCTTGGGTCTTGGGCATGGCTGTAAATTCTACTTGCCAGTCCGCTCCTGGGTATGATCCCCGATATTGGACAGGTGTAATTAGAGGAGGTCTGGTTTTCGGGTTATTTTTTAGACAGGTGTCACAATATTGTGTGACCTGTTTAACAACCTTAGCTAACTGGGGATGGGAGAGAATAGGCTTAAGCAAGATTTCTAGATTATCTTTTCCAAAATGGGCGCTCTTATGTAAGGAGTTAGTAATGTTTTAAACCTGAGAATCAGGGAGTATTATTTGGGCCTGATCAGGCTGAAACCACCCATGTGACCCAATCTCCCAGCCCCTCTCAGCATATCGGGAATGTCCCCCTGGGGTAAAATCTGGAGTCAGGGTTTCCATGGGGAAAAGGGGCAGATAGCAGTGGCAGAGGTAGCTTCCCCGACAGCTCATCCTGCCTCTTGATCAGCTTTCCTATTTCCCTGAGCCTCTTTTTCTTGCCGCTTTTGGTGACTCATGCAGTGGATGACAGCTAATTTTGCAGGAAGTTTGACTGCCTCCAGGAGCCTGAGAATGAGCTCTTTGTGTTTAATAGCAAAGCTTCGGGCACTGAGCATCCCTCTTTCTTTCCAAATTGCTGCACGGGCATGCAGAATGAGGAAAGCATACTTAGAGTCCATACACACATTAATCCTCTTTCCTTCTCCTAACTCCAAAGCTCTTGTCAGGGCAAAAAGTTCAGCTTTCTGCGCTGAGGTGTCTGGGGGAAGAGACCCACTTTCCTTAGTTTCTTCCAGGCTCACTACAGCATATCCTGCTTTCCTCTCTCCCTTTTCTACAAAACTGCTACCATCTGTGTGCCAGTTTTCCTCTGGGTCAGATAAAGGTGTCTCTGATAGGTCCCGGCGAGAAGAGTATAACTCGTCTGTGATTTGTATGCATTGGTGATCCAGAGGGGAGGAAGGGGGATCTGGCAGTAAGGTTGCTGGATTTAAAGTCTGGCAGACCCTCAACTTTATTTCTGGAGTGTCAAGGAGGAGGGCTTGGTATTGGGTGATCCTTCCCCCTGTCATCCACCTGTCCCCTTTCGTTTCCAAGACTGCTTGCACCCGGTGAGGCGTATACACTGTGGTGGGCTGCCCCAGGGTCAGGTTAGATGCCTCCTTAACCATAAGAGCAGTGGCTGCTACTGCCCGGAGGCAAGTGGGCCACCCTCTGGCCACCTGATCTAGTTATTTTGAGAGATAAGCCACAGGTTGTAACACGGGCCCCATCATCTGCTCTAACACAAGAGCAGTTCCTGTCCTTCCAGAAACATAGAGTCTAAAAGGCTTCTCGAGGTTGGGGAGGCCTAAAGCTGGGGCTGTAGTGATGGACTCTTTTAGGGCATTAAAGGCCACCTTGCAGGTCTCATGCCAGTCGAGTGGCTCTTCCTCTTTCCCCCTTAAATTTTCATATAGGGGTCTGGCCAGATTGCCATAATTAGGAATCCAGATCCTGCAAAACCCGGTCCTTCCTAAAAATCCCCTAAGCTGTTGTTTTGTTTGGGGGTACGGGGTATTTAAGATGAGGGATCTCCCCTCGGGGTCAGGCATTCTTTTTCTCTCCGTAATTATAAATCCAAGGTATTTTACTTGGGTTAAGCTAATCTGAGCCTACTTGGGGGATACTCGATAACACTTTTCATACAGGAAAGTTAGCGTTTTAAATAGTGTCCATTTGAGAGCTGGTAAAATCTGGCCTAGCTATGAGCAAGTCATCCACATACTGTATTAGACTACTGTTTGTTAAAGTTAATTCCCTTAGTTCTCTCCCCGAGGAAGTCCCGAAGATATGAGGGCTGTCCCTAAACCCTTGGTGTAGTCGAGTCCAGTCGAGAGTTGTATGGTCTCTCTTGTTTCCAAGTCCCGCCACTCAAAAGCAAAGAGTTTTTGGGATTCAGGATGGAGAGGAATGCAAAAGAAAGCACCTTGAAGGTCCAAGACTGAGAAGTACTTGGCATTTCCTGGGACTTGGGATAGGAGTGTATATGGTTTTGGGATTATGGGGTGGATGGGAACCACAGCTTCATTAACAGCTCTTAGATCCTGGACGAATCGGTAAGATCCATCTGGTTTTTCAACGGGCAAGATAGGGGTGTTGCAGGGGGACTCACAGCTGATTCGAGTTCCAGTATCTCGGTATTTGTTAACTAATGGTTTAAGACCCTCAAGAGCTACTGGTTTTAAGGGATATTGTCTTTTCCAGGGCTAGGGAGCATTTGGTCTCAGAGAAATCTTTACTGGTGGAACATTTATGGCTAAACCAGGGCTGGAGACATCCCACACCTGGGGATTGACATCATCTAGACAAGGGACAGACTCCTCCTTTTCTACCTCTGACTGTAAATATTCAGACATAGGCAAAGAAAATTATCGACTTCTACCTTTGTGTCCCCAAGTCACTCTGGTTTGGAGGCGAAAGTATTATTCTTAAAATGGAAAATATGGAAGCTGCAAACATGAAAAATTTAAAGAGTCACGCAGAGGCTAGTCAATCTAAGCTAACCCCTAAGACATTTATTGACTGATTTCTAGCTTCTCTTCTTTAACCTTTTTTATCTACAGTAATCCTGTGTGTTCCTTTTAGTTAGGGATTCATTTTTAGACTATCCTGACTCTTCCACTACGTTCCAGTTTTGGGTCTGATACACTTAGAGATGTGCCAAGTGCTTCCTGAATACTATAGAACATATTTTATATTTAAAATACTTCCAAGCTTATGTAGTGAGTCAATGATTTTAAGTTTATTTGTTACACATTTCAATGTAAAAGTCAATGTGTGAACTAACATATTCACGACTTGGAAAATTTGGCTTTTTTTTGCTATGTGTTTGAACTACTCACCCGACCAAAGGTCATGGAGAGGTCTATTGTTTTTCTAAAATGGTTATAATGTTGTTTATTTTCTGGTAATTGAATTAGGGTGTGAGTTGCAAAGCCTGTGTTTCTGTTCATTTCATTCCATCTGTTCGGGTTGCTTTCTCTCTCCTGAGTCAGACAGTAATTTCCCATTGGTTGTCCAGTTACCAAGGTTGGTGTCCATGCATCCGTGCTGGTCTCTCCATACATGTCCGGGTGTCCTGTGAAACACTAAGCTTAATTTATTTGGAAATGACCTAGCTGTTCAATACACTGTCATCACTCAGTTGAGCAGAGGGAGAGAAATTCAAGTGACAAAACTCCAGAGAAGCTAGTGTCAGAGCGCCCCGGCGTGGCATGCGTGCAGGGGGTTGGGGGGAGGGGGGCGGGGCGCGGAGCGCGGAAATCTCAGGTGTCCTCCCACCCTGGGCCTCTCCAGGCCCGCCGCTGCTCAGTGGCCTCCCCCCGTCCCCATCGCTTTGGCTGCTCAGGGCCGGGTGGTCTCTGCAGCTGCCCGGCATCCTGCCCGAGGCCCCCCCTGCCCACACGCTGTCTTCCAGTCTCTCTCTGAACCCTCGACTCTTTCTGCCTCTGTCTCACCTGGCTTGGGTGCGTGCGAGTGCCTGTCCGTGTGCCTGGCTGTCGCTCGTCCGCTCTCTCAGGAAGGTCCTGTGCTGGGCCCGTGGCGTGGGGGCAGGGCGGGCCTCGGTTTGGGGACAGGGCGGGGCTGAGGCAGTCCAGGGGGATTGCACAGCCGGCAGGATGGGCGCCTGGGGCCCCGGCTGGGCTTCCCCTAAGCCCGCAGGAGTCTCCGGGGACCGCGGCCCCGGGCCGACCCTCGCTCGTCCGGAGCCACGTGACCCTGAGCACCGAACGGGATGGTGGGGGGCGGGGGGTGATGGGGCACCGAGAGGTCCTCCCCTCTCAAGCCACCCCAGTCCCCAACCCCGCCAGAGCTCCCGCAGCCTCGCCAGGCCCCTCGGGGTCCGGGAAGCGCTCCGGGCCGGGCCAGGCGCGTGCGGGCCGGAGGTGGCGTCGGCTGGTCTCCCAGCTGCAGGGCCTGTCCCAGTTTTTCCCATCAGTTTCAACAGTGACGGTCACCCCACATTGTGAGTCGTCTAGATTTCTCACTGACACCCCTGTTAGGGAGTGGCTTTTTAGAGAGATAGGGAAGGTCTCTTGGGGGATGTTAGTCATGAGAGAAAATAAGGGCTCAGGTGGGATTGCAGAGGTCACCCAGGGGGTAAATAGAGACAGTTGTTGCTGGTATCAAGTCATGAAGTTTTTTTTTCCCCTTTCCACAAAAGGCCATACTACGACCACATGGGGGCGCTGAGTAACAGCCCATAGCTCGGCTGGAAGGGTGGGCCTTTGATAGTGATACCCTGGGATGGGTTGGACATACCCCCAACCTTTGTCATTAATGCAGATGCAGCCCGGGCTGCTTAGGTTGAGTTGAGAAGCAGTGTGGTTTGCAAGTGAACATGCCTCGTTTAGGGAGAGATCAATAGCCATACAGGGAGATATGATTAGAAAGAGGAAGAACATCATATGATGCATTTTACTTATCTGAGGCAGGATTGATGGGGTTCTGCTTGAACAAGAGCTTGAGATCTTCAACAGTTTCACAGGAATAGCTGTCCTCTGACTTTCGAGTCTCAGTTTCTCTCTCCCCCTCCTGTAGGCCATAGGGTTTTATTCTAGAATTGTAGACCCAGGCAGATAGACCCTTCACTTTTACAGCAGTTGAAGTCACTAGAACAACCTGATATGGCCCTGTCCATTTCTCGGACAGCTGGTTTGGACTCCCTTTTTCTTGCCAGGTCTTTACTGATACTTGATCCCCTGGCTTTACCTGGGGATTTTTCAAGTCTTCCTGTGGTTTGTTCTCCATACCATTGGAGTTCTTGCGGAAACCTTCCCAGGTCAATTATATGTTTTAAGAGTGTATTGGCATCCTCGTCAAGAAACAAATCAGAAGTTAAGAAGGGTCGTCCATACATCATTTCATAAGGACTTAACAATAGTGGCCGTTTGGGGGATGTCCGTAGCCTCATGAGGGCTATGGGCAGCATATGTGTCCACTTATTATGTGTTTCTGACTTAGCTTAGCCAGAGCACTTTTAAGAGTCTGGTTGGCTCTCTCTACCTTTCCTGAAGCTTGAGGCCTCCAGGATGAGCGGAGCCGGTATTTTATGCCTAAGCATGCGGCTAGGTTCTGGGGTATCGTGGCTGTAAGTGAGGGCCCGTTGTCACTCTGAAGTGACCAAGGCAGCCCAAACCTAGGCACTATCTCCTTCAGCAGAGCTTTACAGACTTCTGTAGCTCTCTCAGTCTCAGTAGGGAACGCTTCGATCCATCCTGTGAATGTGTCAATAAAGACTAATAAGTAAGAAAACCCTTGGGTCTTGGGCATGGCTGTAAATTCTACTTGCCAGTCCAATCCTGGGTATGATCCCCGATGATGGACAGGTGTAATTAGAGGAGGTCTGGTTTTTGGGTTATTTTTTAGACAGGTGTCACAATTTTGTGTGACCTGTTTAATAACCTTAGCTAACTGGGGATGGGAGAGATTAGGCTTAATCAAGATTTCTAGATTATCTTTTCCAAAATGGTCGCTCTTATGTAAGGAGTTAGTAATGTTTTAAAACTGAGAATCAGGGAGTATTATTTGGGCCTGATCAGGCTGACACCTCCCATGTGACCAAATCTCCCAGCCCCGCTCAGCATATTGGGAATGTCCCCCTGATGTAAAATCTGGAGTCAGGGTTTCCTTGGGGAAAAGGGGGCAGATAGCAGTGGCAGAGGTAGATTCCCCGGCAGCTCCTCCTGCCTCTTGATCAGCTTTCCTATTTCCCAGAGCCTCTTTTTCTTGCCCCTTTTCGTGACTCTTGCAGTGGATGACAGCTAATTTTGCAGGAAGTTTGACTGCCTCCAGGAGCCTGAGAATGAGCTCTTTGTGTTTAATAGCAGAGCTTCGGGCACTGAGCATCCCTCTTTCTTTCCAAATTGCTGCACGGGCATGCAGAATGAGGAAAGCATACTTAGAGTCCATACACACATTAATCCTCTTTACTTCTCCTAACTTCAAAGCTCTTGTCAGGGCAAAAATTTCAGCTTTCTGGGCTGAGGTGTCTGGGGGAAGAGACCCACTTTCCTTAGTTTCTTCCAGGCTCGCTACAGCATATCCTGCTTTCCTCTCTCCCTTTTCTACAAAACTGCTGACATCTGTGTGCCAGTTTTCCTCTGGGTCAGATAAAGGTGTCTCTGATAGGTCCCGGCGAGAAGAGTATAACTCGTCTGTGATTTGTATGCATTGGTGATCCAGAGGGGAGGTAGGGGGATCTGGCAGTAAGGTTGCTGGATTTAAAGTCTGGCAGACCATCAACTTTATTTCTGGAGTGTCAAGGAGGAGGGCTTGGTATTGGGTGATCCTTCCCCCTGTCATCCACCTGTCCCCTTTCGTTTCCAAGACTGCTTGCACCCGGTGTGGCGTATACACTGTGGTGGGCTGACCCAGGGTCAGCTTAGATGCCTCCTTAACCATAAGAGCAGGGGCTACTACTGCCCGGAGGCAAGGGGCCCACACTCTGGCCACCTCATCTAGTTATTTTGAGAGATAAGCCACAGGTTGTAATACGGGCCCCATCATCTGCTCTAACACCCAAGAGCAATTCCTGTCCTTCCAGAAACATAGAGTCTAAAAGGCTTCTCCAGGTTGGGGAGGCCTAAAGCTGGGGCTATAGTGATGGACTCTTTTAGGGCATTAAATGCCACCTTGCAGGTCTCATGCCAGTCGAGTGGCTCTTCCTCTTTCCCCCTTAAATTTTCATATAGGGGTCTGGCCAGATTGCCATAATTAGAAACCCAGATCCTGCAAAACCCGGTCCTTCCTAAAAATCCCCTAAGCTGTTGTTTTGTTTGGGGGTATGGGGTATTTAATATGAGGGATCTCCCATCGGGGTCAGGCATTCTTTTTCTCGCCGTAATTATAAATCCAAGGTATTTTACTTGGGTTAAGCTAATCTGAGCCTACTTGGGGGATACTCGATAACCCTTTTCATACAGGAAAGTTAGCGTTTGAAATAGTGTCCATTTGAGAGCTGGTAAAATCTGGCCTAGCTATGAGCAAGTCATCCACATACTGTATTAGACTACTGTTTGTTAAAGTTAATTCCCTTAGTTCTCTCCCAGAGGAAGTCCCGAAGATATGAGGGCTGTCCCTAAACCCTTGGGGTAGTCGAGTCCAGTCGAGAGTTGTATGGTCTCACTTGTTTCCAAGTCCCGCCACTCAAAAGCAAAGAGTTTCTGGGATTCAGGATGGAGAGGAATGCAAAAGAAAGCACCTTGAAGGTCCAAGACTGAGAAGTACTTGGCATTTCCTGGGACTTGGGATAGGAGGGTATATGGGTTTGGGACTATGGGGTGGATGGGAACCACAGCTTCATTAACAGCTCTTAGATCCTGGACGAATCGGTAAGATCCATCTGGTTTTTGAACGGGCAAGATAGGGGTGTTGCAGGGGGACTCACAGCTGATTCGAGTTCCAGTATCTCAGTATTTGTTAACTAATGGTTTAAGACCCTCAAGAGCTACTGGTTTTAAGGGATATTGTCTTTTCCAGGGCTAGGGAGCATTTGGTCTCAGAGAAATCTTTACTGGTGGAACATTTATGGCTAAACCAGGGCTGGAGACATCCCACACCTGGGGATTGACATCATCTAGACAAGGGACAGACTCCTCCTTTTCTACCTCTGACTGTAAATATTCAGACATAGGCAAAGAAAATTATCGACTTCTACCTTTGTGTCCCCAAGTCACTCTGGTTTGGAGGCGAAAGTATTATTCTCAAAATGGAAAATTTGGAAGCTGCAAACATGAAAAATTTAGAGTCACGCAGAGGCTAGTCACTCTAAGCTAACCCCTAAGACATTTATTGACTGATTTCTAGCTTCTCTTCTTTAACCTCTTTTATCTACAGTAATCCTGTGTTTTCCTTTTAGTTAGGGATTCATTTTTAGACTATCCTGACTCTTCCACTACGTTCCAGTTTTGGGTCTGATACACTTAGAAATGTGCCAAGTGCTTCCTGAATACTATAGAACATATTTTATATTTAAAATACTTCCATGCTTATGTAGTGAGTCAATGATTTTAAGTTTATTTGTTACACATTTCAATGTAAAAGTCAATGTGTGAACTAACATACTCACGACTTGGAAAAGTTGGCTTTTTTTTGCTGTGTGTTTGAACTCCTCACCCGACCAAAGGTCATGGAGAGGTCTATTGTTTTTCTAAAATGGTTATAGTGTTGTTTATTTTCTGGAAATTGAATTAGGGTGTGAGTTGCAAAGCCTGTGTTTCTGTTCACTTCATTCCATCTGTTCGGGTTTCTTTCTCTCTCCTGAGTCAGACAGTAATTTCCCATTGGTTGTCCAGTTACCAAGGTTGGTGTCCATGCATCCGTGCTGGTCTCTCCATACATGTCCGGGTGTCCTGTGAAACACTAAGCTTAATTTATTTGGAAATGACCAAGCTGTTCAATACACTGTCATCACTCAGTTGAGCAGAGGGAGAGAAATTCAAGTGACAAAACTCCAGAGAAGCTAGTGTCAGAGCGCCCCGGCGTGGCATGCGTGCAGGGGGTTGGGGGGAGGGGGGCGGGGCGCGGAGCGCAGAGATCTCAGGTGTCCTCCCACCCTGGGCCTCTCCAGGCCCGTCGCTGTTCAGTGGCCTCCCCCCGCCCCCATCGCTTTGGCTGCTCAGGGCCGGGTGGTCTCTGCAGCTGCCCGGCATCCTGCCCGAGGCCCCCCCTGCCCACACGCTGTCTTCCAGTCTCTCTCTGAACCCTCGACTCTTTCTGCCTCTGTCTCAACTGGCGTTGGTGCGTGCGAGGGCCTGTCCATGTGCCTGGCTGTCGTTCGTCCGCTCTCTCAGGAAGGTCCTGTGCTGGGCCCGTGGCGTGGGGACAGGGCGGGGCTGAGGTACTCCAGGGGGTTTGCACAGCCGGCAGGATGGGCGCCTGGGGCCCCACCTGGGCTGCCCCTAAGCCCGCAGGAGGCTGCGGGGACCGCGGCCCCGGGCCGACGCCTTGCTCGTCCGGAGCCACGTGACCCTGAGCAGCGAAAGGGATGGTGGGGGGCGGGGGGTGGGGAGGCACCGAGACGTCCTCCCCGCTCAAGCCACCGCCCTCCCCAACCCCCGCCAGAGTTCCGTCAGCCTCGCCAGGCCGCTCGGGGTCTGGGAAGCGCCCCGGGCCGGGCCAGGCGCGTGCTGGCCGGGGGTGGCGTCGGCTGGTCTCCCAGCTGCAGGGCCTGTCCCGGTTTTTCCCATCAGTTTCAACAGTGATGGTCACCCCACATTGTGAGTCGTCTAGATTTCTCACTGACACCCCTGTTAGGGAGTGGCTTTTTAGAGAGATAGGGAAGGTCACTTGGGGGATGTTAGTCATGAGAGAAAATAAGGGCTCAGGTGGGATTGCAGATGTCATCAAGGGGATAAATAGAGACAGTTGTTGCTGGTACCAAGACATGAAGTTTTTTTTCCCCCTTTCCCCAAAAGGCCATATTACGACCACATGGGGGCGCTGAGTAACAGCCCATAGCTCGGCTGGAAGGGTGGGCCTTTGATAGTGATACCCTGGGATGGGTTGGACATACCCCCAACCTTTGTCATTAATGCAGATGCAGCCCGGGCTGCTTAGGTTGAGTTGAGAAGCAGTGTGGTTTGCAAGTGAACATGCCTCGTTTAGGGAGAGATCAATAGCCATACAGGGAGGTATGATTAGAAAGAGGAAGAACATCATATGATGCATTTTACTTATCTGAGGCAGGATTGATGGGGTTCTGCTTGAACAAGAGCCTGAGATCTTCAACAGGTTCACAGGAATAGCTGTCCTCTGGCTTTGGAGTCTCAGTTTCTGTCTCCCCCTCCTGTAGGCCATAGGGTTTTATTCTAGAATTGTGGACCCAGGCAGATAGACCCTTAACTTTTACAGCAGTTGAAGTCACTAGAACAACCTGATATGGCCCTGTCCATTTCTCGGACAGCTGGTTTGGACTCCCTTTTTCTTGCCAGGTCTTTACTGATACTTGATCCCCTGGCTTTACCTGGGGATTTTTCAAGTCTTCCTGTGGTTTGTTCTCCATACCTTTGGAGTTCTTGCGGAAACCTTCCCAGGTCAATTATATGTTTTAAGAGTGTATTGGCATCCTCGTCAAGAAACAAATCAGAAGTTAAGAAGGGTCGTTCATACATCATTTCATAAGGACTTAACAATAGTGGCCGTTTGGGGGATATCCGTAGCCTCATGAGGGCTATGGGCAGCATATGTGTCCACTTATTATGTGTTTCTGACTTAGCTTAGCCAGAGCCCTTTTAAGAGTCTGGTTGGCTCTCTCTACCTTTCCTGAAGCTTGAGGCCTCCAGGATGAGCGGAGCCGGTATTTTATGCCTAAGCATGCGGCTAGGTTCTGGGGTATCGTGGCTGTAAGTGAGGGCCCGTTGTCACTCTGAAGTGACCGAGGCAGCCCAAACCTAGGCACTATCTCCTTCAGCAGAGCTTTATAGACTTGTGTAGCTCTCTCAGTCTCAGTAGGGAACGCTTCGATCCATCCTGTGAATGTGTCAATAAAGACTAGTAAGTAAGAAAACCCTTGGGTCTTGGGCATGGCTGTAAATTCTACTTTCCAGTCCAATCATGGGTATGATCCCCGATGATGGACAGGTGTAATTAGAGGAGTTCTGGTTTTTGGGTTATTTTTTAGACAGGTGTCACAATTTTGTGTGACCTGTTTAACAACCTTAGCTAACTGGGGATGGGAGAGATTAGGCTTAATCAAGATTTCTAGATTATCTTTTCCAAAATGGGCGCTCTTATGTAAGGAGTTAGTAATGTTTTAAAACTGAGAATCAGGGAGTATTATTTGGGCCTGATCAGGCTGACACCTCCCATGTGACCAAATCTCCCAGCCCCGCTCAGCATATTGGGAATGTCCCCCTGATGTAAAATCTGGAGTCAGGGTTTCCTTGGGGAAAAGGGGGCAGATAGCAGTGGCAGAGGTAGCTTCCCCGGCAGCTCGTCCTGCCTCTTGATCAGCTTTCCTATTTCCCTGAGCCTCTTTTTCTTGCCCCTTTTGGTGACTCTTGCAGTGGATGACAGCTAATTTTGCAGGAAGTTTGACTGCCTCCAGGAGCCTGAGAATGAGCTCTTTGTGTTTAATAGCAGAGCTTCGGGCACTGAGCATCCCTCTTTCTTTCCAAATTGCTGCACGGGCATGCAGAATGAGGAAAGCATACTTAGAGTCCATACACACATTAATCCTCTTTCCTTCTCCTAACTCCAAAGCTCTTGTCAGGGCAAAAAGTTCAGCTTTCTGCGCTGAGGTGTCTGGGGGAAGAGACCCACTTTCCTTAGTTTCTTCCAGGTTCGCTACAGCATATCCTGCTTTCCTCTCTCCCTTTTCTACAAAACTGCTGACATCTGTGTGCCAGTTTTCCTCTGAGTCAGATAAAGGTGTCTCTGATAGGTCCCGGCGAGAAGAGTATAACTCATCTGTGATTTGTATGCATTGGTGATCCAGAGGGGAGGTAGGGGGATCTGGCAGTAAGGTTGCTGGATTTAAAGTCTGGCAGACCATCAACTTTATTTCTGGAGTGTCAAGGAGGAGGGCTTGGTATTGGGTGATCCTTCCCCCTGTCATCCACCTGTCCCCTTTCGTTTCCAAGACTGCTTGCACCCGGTGTGGCGTATACACTGTGGTGGGCTGACCCAGGGTCAGCTTAGATGCCTCCTTAACCATAAGAGCAGTGGCTACTACTGCCCGGAGGCAAGGGTCCCACACTCTGGCCACCTCATCTAGTTATTTTGAGAGATAAGCCACAGGTTGTAATACGGGCCCCATCATCTGCTCTAACAACCCAAGAGCAGTTCCTGTCCTTCCAGAAACATAGAGTCTAAAAGGCTTCTCCAGGTTGGGGAGGCCTAAAGCTGGGGCTGTAGTGATGGACTCTTTTAGGGCATTAAATGCCACCTTGCAGGTCTCATGCCAGTCGAGTGGCTCTTCCTCTTTCCCCCTTAAATTTTCATATAGGGGTCTGGCCAGATTGCCATAATTAGAAACCCAGATCCTGCAAAACCCGGTCCTTCCTAAAAATCCCCTAAGCTGTTGTTTTGTTTGGGGGTATGGGATATTTAATATGAGGGATCTCCCATCGGGGTCAGGCATTCTTTTTCTCGCCGTAATTATAAATCCAAGGTATTTTACTTGGGTTAAGCTAATCTGAGCCTACTTGGGGGATACTCGATAACCCTTTTCATACAGGAAAGTTAGCGTTTGAAATAGTGTCCATTTGAGAGCTGGTAAAATCTGGCCTAGCTATGAGCAAGTCATCCACATACTGTATTAGACTACTGTTTGTTAAAGTTAATTCCCTTAGTTCTCTCCCAGAGGAAGTCCCGAAGATATGAGGGCTGTCCCTAAACCCTTGGGGTAGTCGAGTCCAGTCGAGAGTTGTATGGTCTCACTTGTTTCCAAGTCCCGCCACTCAAAAGCAAAGAGTTTCCGGGATTCAGGATGGAGAGGAATGCAAAAGAAAGCACCTTGAAGGTCCAAGACTGAGAAGTACTTGGCATTTCCTGGGACTTGGGATAGGAGGGTATATGGGTTTGGGACTATGGGGTGGATGGGAACCACAGCTTCATTAACAGCTCTTAGATCCTGGACGAATCGGTAAGATCCATCTGGTTTTTGAACGGGCAAGATAGGGGTGTTGCAGGGGGACTCACAGCTGATTCGAGTTCCAGTATCTCGGTATTTGTTAACTAATGGTTTAAGACCCTCAAGAGCTACTGGTTTTAAGGGATATTGTCTTTTCCAGGGCTAGGGAGCATTTGGTCTCAGAGAAATCTTTACTGGTGGAACATTTATGGCTAAACCAGGGCTGGAGACATCCCACAACTGGGGATTGACATCATCTAGACAAGGGACAGACTCCTCCTTTTCTACCTCTGACTGTAAATATTCAGACATAGGCAAAGAAAATTATCAACTTCTACCTTTGTGTCCCCAAGTCACTCTGGTTTGGAGGCGAAAGTATTATTCTCAAAATGGAAAATTTGGAAGCTGCAAACATGAAAAATTTAGAGTCACGCAGAGGCTAGTCACTCTAAGCTAACCCCTAAGACATTTATTGACTGATTTCTAGCTTCTCTTCTTTAACCTCTTTTATCTACAGTAATCCTGTGTGTTCCTTTTAGTTAGGGATTCATTTTTAGACTATCCTGACTCTTCCACTACGTTCCAGTTTTGGGTCTGATACACTTAGAGATGTGCCAAGTGCTTCCTGAATACTATAGAACATATTTTATATTTAAAATACTTCCAAGGTTATGTAGTGAGTCAATGATTTTAAGTTTATTTGTTACACATTTCAATGTAAAAGTCAATGTGTGAACTAACATACTCACGACTTGGAAAAGTTGGCTTTTTTTTGCTGTGTGTTTGAACTCCTCACCCGACCAAAGGTCATGGAGAGGTCTATTGTTTTTCTAAAATGGTTATAGTGTTGTTTATTTTCTGGTCATTGAATTAGGGTGTGAGTTGCAAAGCCTGTGTTTCTGTTCATTTCATTCCATCTGTTCGGGTTTCTTTCTCTCTCCTGAGTCAGACAGTAATTTCCCATTGGTTGTCCAGTTACCAAGGTTGGTGTCCATGCATCCGTGCTGGTCTCTCCATACATGTCCGGGTGTCCTGTGAAACACTAAGCTTAATTTATTTGGAAATGACCTAGCTGTTCAATACACTGTCATCACTCAGTTGAGCAGAGGGAGAGAAATTCAAGTGACAAAACTCCAGAGAAGCTAGTGTCAGAGCGCCCCGGCGTGGCATGCGTGCAGGGGGTTGGGGGGAGGGGGGCGGGGCGCGGAGCGCAGAGATCTCAGGTGTCCTCCCACCCTGGGCCTCTCCAGGCCCGCCGCTGTTCAGTGGCCTCCCCCCGCCCCCATCGCTTTGGCTGCTCAGGGCCGGGTGGTCTCTGCAGCTGCCCGGCATCCTGCCCGAGGCCCCCCCTGCCCACACGCTGTCTTCCAGTCTCTCTCTGAACCCTCGACTCTTTCTGCCTCTGTCTCAACTGGCGTTGGTGCGTGCGAGTGCCTGTCCGTGTGCCTGGCTGTCGTTCGTCCGCTCTCTCAGGAAGGTCCTGTGCTGGGCCCGTGGCGTGGGGACAGGGCGGGGCTGAGGCACTCCAGGAGGTTTGCACAGCCGGCAGGATGGGCGCCTGGGGCCCCACCTGGGCTGCCCCTAAGCCCGCAGGAGGCTCCGGGGACCGCGGCCCCGGGCCGACGCCCTGCTCGTCCGGAGCCACGTGACCATGAGCAGCGAAAGGGATGGTGTGGGGCGGGGTGTGGGGAGGCACCGAGACGTCCTCCCCCCTCAAGCCACCGCCCTCCCCAACCCCCGCCAGAGTTCCGTCAGCCTCGCCAGGCCGCTCGGGGTCTGGGAAGCGCCCCGGGCCGGGCCAGGCGCGTGCTGGCCGGGGGTGGTGTCCGCTGGTCTCCCAGCTGCAGGGCCTGTCCCGGTTTTTCCCATCAGTTTCAACAGTGATGGTCACCCCACATTGTGAGTCGTCTAGATTTCTCACTGACACCCCTGTTAGGGAGTGGCTTTTTAGAGAGATAGGGAAGGTCACTTGGGGGATGTTAGTCATGAGAGAAAATAAGGGCTCAGGTGGGATTGCAGATGTCATCAAGAGGGTAAATAGAGACAGTTGTTGCTCGTACCAAGACATGAAGTTTTTTTTCCCCCTTTCCCCAAAAGGCCATATTACGACCACATGGGGGCGCTGAGTAACAGCCCATAGTTCGGCTGGAAGGGTGGGCCTTTGATAGTGATACCCTGGGATGGGTTGGACATACCCCCAACCTTTGTCATTAATGCAGATGCAGCCCGGGCTGCTTAGGTTGAGTTGAGAAGCAGTGTGGTTTGCAAGTGAACATGCCTCGTTTAGGGAGAGATCAACAGCCATACAGGGAGGTATGATTAGAAAGAGGAAGAACATCATATGATGCATTTTACCTATCTGAGGCAGGATTGATGGGGTTCTGCTTGAACAAGAGCCTGAGATCTTCAACAGGTTCACAGGAATAGCTGTCCTCTGGCTTTGGAGTCTCAGTTTCTGTCTCCCCCTCCTGTAGGCCATAGGGTTTTATTCTAGAATTGTGGACCCAGGCAGATAGACCCTTAACTTTTACAGCAGTTGAAGTCACTAGAACAACCTGATATGGCCCTGTCCATTTCTCGGACAGCTGGTTTGGACTCCCTTTTTCTTGCCAGGTCTTTACAGATACTTGATCCCCTGGCTTTACCTGGGGATTTTTCAAGTCTTCCTGTGGTTTGTTCTCCATACCGTTGGAGTTCTTGCTGAAACCTTCCTAGGTCAATTATATGTTTTAAGAGTGTATTGGCATCCTCGTCAAGAAACAAATCAGAAGTTCAGAATGGTCGTCCATACATTATTTCATAAGGATTTAACAATAGTGGCCGTTTGGGGGATGTCCTTAGCCTCATGAGGGCTATGGGCAGCATATGTGTCCACTTATTATGTGTTTCTGACATAGCTTAGCCAGAGCCCTTTTAAGAGTCTGGTTGGCTCTCTCTACCTTTCCTGAAGCTTGAGGCCTCCAGGATGAGAGGCGTCGGTATTTTATGCCTAAGCATGCGGCTAGGTTCTGGGGTATCGTGGCTGTAAGTGAGGGCCCGTTGTCACTCTGAAGTGACCGAGGCAGCCCAAACCTAGGCACTATCTCCTTCAGCAGAGCTTTATAGACTTGTGTAGCTCTCTCAGTCTCAGTAGGGAACGCTTCGATCCATCCTGTGAATGTGTCAATAAAGACTAGCAAGTAAGAAAACCCTTGGGTCTTGGGCATGGCTGTAAATTCTACATGCCAGTCCGCTCCTGGGTATGATCCCCGATGTTGGACAGGTGTAATTTGAGGAGGTCTGGTTTTTGGGTTATTTTTTAGACAGGTGTCACAATTTTGTGTGACCTGTTTAACAACCTTAGCTAACTGGGGATGGGAGAGAATAGGCTTAAGCAAGTTTTCTAGATTATCTTTTCCAAAATGGGCGCTCTTATGTAAGGAGTTAGTAATGTTTTAAACCTGAGAATCAGGGAGTATTATTTGAGCCTGATCAGGCTGAAACCACCCATGTGACCCAATCTCCCAGCCCCGCTCAGCATATCGGGAATGTCCCCCTGGGGTAAAATCTGGAGTCAGGCTTTCCTTGGGGAAAAGGGGGCAGATAGCAGTGGCAGAGGTAGATTCCCCGGCAGCTCGTCCTGCCTCTTGATCAGCTTTCCTATTTCCCTGAGCCTCTTTTTCTTTCCCCTTTTCGTGACACTTGCAGTGGATGACCAGCTAATTTTGCAGGAAGTTTGACTGCCTCCAGGAGCCTGAGAATGAGCTCTTTGTGTTTAATAGCAGAGCTTCGGGCACTGAGCATCCCTCTTTCTTTCCAAATTGCTGCACGGGCATGCAGAATGAGGAAAGCATACTTAGAGTCCATACACACATTAATCCTCTTTCCTTCTCCTAACTCCAAAGCTCTTGTCAGGGCAAAAAGTTCAGCTTTCTGGGCTGAGGTGTCTGGGGGAAGAGACCCACTTTCCTTAGTTTCTTCCAGGCTCGCTATAGCATATCCTGCTTTCCTCTCTCCCTTTTCTACAAAACTGCTGCCATCTGTGTGCCACTTTTCCTCTGGGTCAGATAAAGGTGTCTTTGAGTGGTCCCGGCGAGAAGAGTATAACTCGTCTGTGATTTGTATGCATTGGTGATCCAGAGGGGAGGTAGGGGGATCTGGCAGTAAGGTTGCTGGATTTAAAGTCTGGCAGACCATCAACTTTATTTCTGGAATGTCAAGGAGGAGGGCTTGGTATTGGGTGATCCTTCCGCCTGTCATCCACCTGTCCCCTTTCGTTTCCAAGACTGCTTGCACCAGGAGTGGCGTATATACTGTGGTGGGCTGACCCAGGGTCAGCTTAGATGCCTCCTTAACCATAAGAGCGGTGCCTGCTACTGCCCGGAGGCAAGTGGGCCACCCTCTGGACACCTCATCTAGTTATTTTGAGAGATAAGCCACAGGTTGTAATACGGGCCCCATCATCTGCTCTAACACCCCAAGAGAAGTTCCTGTCCTTCCAGAAACATAGAGTCTAAAAGGCTTCTCCAGGTTGGGGAGGCCTAAAGCTGGGGCTGTAGTGATGGACTCTTTTAGGGCATTAAAGGCCACCTTGCAGGTCTCATGCCAGGCGAGTGGCTCTTCCTCTTTCCCCCTTAAATTTTCATATAAGGGTCTGGCCAGATTGCCATAGTTAGGAATCCAGACCCTGCAAAACCCGGTCCTTCCTAAAAATCCCCTAAGCTGTTGTTTTGTTTGGGGGTACGGGGTATTTAAGATGAGGGATCTCCCCTCGGGGTCAGGCATTCTTTTTCTCTCCGTAATTATAAATCCAAGGTAATTTCCTTGGGTTAAGCTAATCTGAGCCTACTTGGGGGATACTCGATAACCCTTTTCATACAGGAAAGTTAGCATTTTAAATAGTGTCCATTTGAGAGCTGATAAAATCTGGCATAGCTATGAGCAAGTCATCCACATACTGTATTAGACTACTGTTTGTTAAAGTTAATTCCCTTAGTTCTCTCCCCGAGGAAGTCCCGAAGATATGAGGACTGTCCCTAAACACTTGGGGTAGTCGAGTCCAGTCGAGAGTTGTATGGTCTCTCTTGTTTCCAAGTCCCGCCACTCAAAAGCAAAGAGATTTTGTGATTCAGGATGCAGAGGAATGCAAAGGAAAGCACCTTGAAGGTCCAAGACTGAGACGTACTTGGCATTTCCTGGGACTTGGGATAGGAGGGTATATGGGTTTGGGACTATGGGGTGGATGGGAACCACAGCTTCATTAACAGCTCTTAGATCCTGGACGAATCGGTAAGATCCATCTGGTTTTTGAACGGGCAAGATAGGGGTGTTGCAGGGGGACTCACAGCTGATTCGAGTTCCAGTATCTCAGTATTTGTTAACTAATGGTTTAAGACCCTCAAGAGCTACTGGTTTTAAGGGATATTGTCTTTTCCAGGGCTAGGGAGCATTTGGTCTCAGAGAAATCTTTACTGGTGGAACATTTATGGCTAAACCAGGGCTGGAGACATCCCACACCTGGGGATTGACATCATCTAGACAAGGGACAGACTCCTCCTTTTCTACCTCTGACTGTAAATATTCAGACATAGGCAAAGAAAATTATCGACTTCTACCTTTGTGTCCCCAAGTCACTCTGGTTTGGAGGCGAAAGTATTATTCTCAAAATGGAAAATTTGGAAGCTGCAAACATGAAAAATTTAGAGTCACGCAGAGGCTAGTCACTCTAAGCTAACCCCTAAGACATTTATTGACTGATTTCTAGCTTCTCTTCTTTAACCTCTTTTATCTACAGTAATCCTGTGTTTTCCTTTTAGTTAGGGATTCATTTTTAGACTATCCTGACTCTTCCACTACGTTCCAGTTTTGGGTCTGATACACTTAGAAATGTGCCAAGTGCTTCCTGAATACTATAGAACATATTTTATATTTAAAATACTTCCATGCTTATGTAGTGAGTCAATGATTTTAAGTTTATTTGTTACACATTTCAATGTAAAAGTCAATGTGTGAACTAACATACTCACGACTTGGAAAAGTTGGCTTTTTTTTGCTGTGTGTTTGAACTCCTCACCCGACCAAAGGTCATGGAGAGGTCTATTGTTTTTCTAAAATGGTTATAGTGTTGTTTATTTTCTGGAAATTGAATTAGGGTGTGAGTTGCAAAGCCTGTGTTTCTGTTCACTTCATTCCATCTGTTCGGGTTTCTTTCTCTCTCCTGAGTCAGACAGTAATTTCCCATTGGTTGTCCAGTTACCAAGGTTGGTGTCCATGCATCCGTGCTGGTCTCTCCATACATGTCCGGGTGTCCTGTGAAACACTAAGCTTAATTTATTTGGAAATGACCAAGCTGTTCAATACACTGTCATCACTCAGTTGAGCAGAGGGAGAGAAATTCAAGTGACAAAACTCCAGAGAAGCTAGTGTCAGAGCGCCCCGGCGTGGCATGCGTGCAGGGGGTTGGGGGGAGGGGGGCGGGGCGCGGAGCGCAGAGATCTCAGGTGTCCTCCCACCCTGGGCCTCTCCAGGCCCGCCGCTGTTCAGTGGCCTCCCCCCGCCCCCATCGCTTTGGCTGCTCAGGGCCGGGTGGTCTCTGCAGCTGCCCGGCATCCTGCCCGAGGCCCCCCCTGCCCACACGCTGTCTTCCAGTCTCTCTCTGAACCCTCGACTCTTTCTGCCTCTGTCTCAACTGGCGTTGGTGCGTGCGAGGGCCTGTCCATGTGCCTGGCTGTCGTTCGTCCGCTCTCTCAGGAAGGTCCTGTGCTGGGCCCGTGGCGTGGGGACAGGGCGGGGCTGAGGTACTCCAGGGGGTTTGCACAGCCGGCAGGATGGGCGCCTGGGGCCCCACCTGGGCTGCCCCTAAGCCCGCAGGAGGCTGCGGGGACCGCGGCCCCGGGCCGACGCCTTGCTCGTCCGGAGCCACGTGACCCTGAGCAGCGAAAGGGATGGTGGGGGGCGGGGGGTGGGGAGGCACCGAGACGTCCTCCCCGCTCAAGCCACCGCCCTCCCCAACCCCCGCCAGAGTTCCGTCAGCCTCGCCAGGCCGCTCGGGGTCTGGGAAGCGCCCCGGGCCGGGCCAGGCGCGTGCTGGCCGGGGGTGGCGTCGGCTGGTCTCCCAGCTGCAGGGCCTGTCCCGGTTTTTCCCATCAGTTTCAACAGTGATGGTCACCCCACATTGTGAGTCGTCTAGATTTCTCACTGACACCCCTGTTAGGGAGTGGCTTTTTAGAGAGATAGGGAAGGTCACTTGGGGGATGTTAGTCATGAGAGAAAATAAGGGCTCAGGTGGGATTGCAGATGTCATCAAGGGGATAAATAGAGACAGTTGTTGCTGGTACCAAGACATGAAGTTTTTTTTCCCCCTTTCCCCAAAAGGCCATATTACGACCACATGGGGGCGCTGAGTAACAGCCCATAGCTCGGCTGGAAGGGTGGGCCTTTGATAGTGATACCCTGGGATGGGTTGGACATACCCCCAACCTTTGTCATTAATGCAGATGCAGCCCGGGCTGCTTAGGTTGAGTTGAGAAGCAGTGTGGTTTGCAAGTGAACATGCCTCGTTTAGGGAGAGATCAATAGCCATACAGGGAGGTATGATTAGAAAGAGGAAGAACATCATATGATGCATTTTACTTATCTGAGGCAGGATTGATGGGGTTCTGCTTGAACAAGAGCCTGAGATCTTCAACAGGTTCACAGGAATAGCTGTCCTCTGGCTTTGGAGTCTCAGTTTCTGTCTCCCCCTCCTGTAGGCCATAGGGTTTTATTCTAGAATTGTGGACCCAGGCAGATAGACCCTTAACTTTTACAGCAGTTGAAGTCACTAGAACAACCTGATATGGCCCTGTCCATTTCTCGGACAGCTGGTTTGGACTCCCTTTTTCTTGCCAGGTCTTTACTGATACTTGATCCCCTGGCTTTACCTGGGGATTTTTCAAGTCTTCCTGTGGTTTGTTCTCCATACCTTTGGAGTTCTTGCGGAAACCTTCCCAGGTCAATTATATGTTTTAAGAGTGTATTGGCATCCTCGTCAAGAAACAAATCAGAAGTTAAGAAGGGTCGTTCATACATCATTTCATAAGGACTTAACAATAGTGGCCGTTTGGGGGATATCCGTAGCCTCATGAGGGCTATGGGCAGCATATGTGTCCACTTATTATGTGTTTCTGACTTAGCTTAGCCAGAGCCCTTTTAAGAGTCTGGTTGGCTCTCTCTACCTTTCCTGAAGCTTGAGGCCTCCAGGATGAGCGGAGCCGGTATTTTATGCCTAAGCATGCGGCTAGGTTCTGGGGTATCGTGGCTGTAAGTGAGGGCCCGTTGTCACTCTGAAGTGACCGAGGCAGCCCAAACCTAGGCACTATCTCCTTCAGCAGAGCTTTATAGACTTGTGTAGCTCTCTCAGTCTCAGTAGGGAACGCTTCGATCCATCCTGTGAATGTGTCAATAAAGACTAGTAAGTAAGAAAACCCTTGGGTCTTGGGCATGGCTGTAAATTCTACTTTCCAGTCCAATCATGGGTATGATCCCCGATGATGGACAGGTGTAATTAGAGGAGTTCTGGTTTTTGGGTTATTTTTTAGACAGGTGTCACAATTTTGTGTGACCTGTTTAACAACCTTAGCTAACTGGGGATGGGAGAGATTAGGCTTAATCAAGATTTCTAGATTATCTTTTCCAAAATGGGCGCTCTTATGTAAGGAGTTAGTAATGTTTTAAAACTGAGAATCAGGGAGTATTATTTGGGCCTGATCAGGCTGACACCTCCCATGTGACCAAATCTCCCAGCCCCGCTCAGCATATTGGGAATGTCCCCCTGATGTAAAATCTGGAGTCAGGGTTTCCTTGGGGAAAAGGGGGCAGATAGCAGTGGCAGAGGTAGCTTCCCCGGCAGCTCGTCCTGCCTCTTGATCAGCTTTCCTATTTCCCTGAGCCTCTTTTTCTTGCCCCTTTTGGTGACTCTTGCAGTGGATGACAGCTAATTTTGCAGGAAGTTTGACTGCCTCCAGGAGCCTGAGAATGAGCTCTTTGTGTTTAATAGCAGAGCTTCGGGCACTGAGCATCCCTCTTTCTTTCCAAATTGCTGCACGGGCATGCAGAATGAGGAAAGCATACTTAGAGTCCATACACACATTAATCCTCTTTCCTTCTCCTAACTCCAAAGCTCTTGTCAGGGCAAAAAGTTCAGCTTTCTGCGCTGAGGTGTCTGGGGGAAGAGACCCACTTTCCTTAGTTTCTTCCAGGTTCGCTACAGCATATCCTGCTTTCCTCTCTCCCTTTTCTACAAAACTGCTGACATCTGTGTGCCAGTTTTCCTCTGAGTCAGATAAAGGTGTCTCTGATAGGTCCCGGCGAGAAGAGTATAACTCATCTGTGATTTGTATGCATTGGTGATCCAGAGGGGAGGTAGGGGGATCTGGCAGTAAGGTTGCTGGATTTAAAGTCTGGCAGACCATCAACTTTATTTCTGGAGTGTCAAGGAGGAGGGCTTGGTATTGGGTGATCCTTCCCCCTGTCATCCACCTGTCCCCTTTCGTTTCCAAGACTGCTTGCACCCGGTGTGGCGTATACACTGTGGTGGGCTGACCCAGGGTCAGCTTAGATGCCTCCTTAACCATAAGAGCAGTGGCTACTACTGCCCGGAGGCAAGGGTCCCACACTCTGGCCACCTCATCTAGTTATTTTGAGAGATAAGCCACAGGTTGTAATACGGGCCCCATCATCTGCTCTAACAACCCAAGAGCAGTTCCTGTCCTTCCAGAAACATAGAGTCTAAAAGGCTTCTCCAGGTTGGGGAGGCCTAAAGCTGGGGCTGTAGTGATGGACTCTTTTAGGGCATTAAATGCCACCTTGCAGGTCTCATGCCAGTCGAGTGGCTCTTCCTCTTTCCCCCTTAAATTTTCATATAGGGGTCTGGCCAGATTGCCATAATTAGAAACCCAGATCCTGCAAAACCCGGTCCTTCCTAAAAATCCCCTAAGCTGTTGTTTTGTTTGGGGGTATGGGATATTTAATATGAGGGATCTCCCATCGGGGTCAGGCATTCTTTTTCTCGCCGTAATTATAAATCCAAGGTATTTTACTTGGGTTAAGCTAATCTGAGCCTACTTGGGGGATACTCGATAACCCTTTTCATACAGGAAAGTTAGCGTTTGAAATAGTGTCCATTTGAGAGCTGGTAAAATCTGGCCTAGCTATGAGCAAGTCATCCACATACTGTATTAGACTACTGTTTGTTAAAGTTAATTCCCTTAGTTCTCTCCCAGAGGAAGTCCCGAAGATATGAGGGCTGTCCCTAAACCCTTGGGGTAGTCGAGTCCAGTCGAGAGTTGTATGGTCTCACTTGTTTCCAAGTCCCGCCACTCAAAAGCAAAGAGTTTCCGGGATTCAGGATGGAGAGGAATGCAAAAGAAAGCACCTTGAAGGTCCAAGACTGAGAAGTACTTGGCATTTCCTGGGACTTGGGATAGGAGGGTATATGGGTTTGGGACTATGGGGTGGATGGGAACCACAGCTTCATTAACAGCTCTTAGATCCTGGACGAATCGGTAAGATCCATCTGGTTTTTGAACGGGCAAGATAGGGGTGTTGCAGGGGGACTCACAGCTGATTCGAGTTCCAGTATCTCGGTATTTGTTAACTAATGGTTTAAGACCCTCAAGAGCTACTGGTTTTAAGGGATATTGTCTTTTCCAGGGCTAGGGAGCATTTGGTCTCAGAGAAATCTTTACTGGTGGAACATTTATGGCTAAACCAGGGCTGGAGACATCCCACAACTGGGGATTGACATCATCTAGACAAGGGACAGACTCCTCCTTTTCTACCTCTGACTGTAAATATTCAGACATAGGCAAAGAAAATTATCAACTTCTACCTTTGTGTCCCCAAGTCACTCTGGTTTGGAGGCGAAAGTATTATTCTCAAAATGGAAAATTTGGAAGCTGCAAACATGAAAAATTTAGAGTCACGCAGAGGCTAGTCACTCTAAGCTAACCCCTAAGACATTTATTGACTGATTTCTAGCTTCTCTTCTTTAACCTCTTTTATCTACAGTAATCCTGTGTGTTCCTTTTAGTTAGGGATTCATTTTTAGACTATCCTGACTCTTCCACTACGTTCCAGTTTTGGGTCTGATACACTTAGAGATGTGCCAAGTGCTTCCTGAATACTATAGAACATATTTTATATTTAAAATACTTCCAAGGTTATGTAGTGAGTCAATGATTTTAAGTTTATTTGTTACACATTTCAATGTAAAAGTCAATGTGTGAACTAACATACTCACGACTTGGAAAAGTTGGCTTTTTTTTGCTGTGTGTTTGAACTCCTCACCCGACCAAAGGTCATGGAGAGGTCTATTGTTTTTCTAAAATGGTTATAGTGTTGTTTATTTTCTGGTCATTGAATTAGGGTGTGAGTTGCAAAGCCTGTGTTTCTGTTCATTTCATTCCATCTGTTCGGGTTTCTTTCTCTCTCCTGAGTCAGACAGTAATTTCCCATTGGTTGTCCAGTTACCAAGGTTGGTGTCCATGCATCCGTGCTGGTCTCTCCATACATGTCCGGGTGTCCTGTGAAACACTAAGCTTAATTTATTTGGAAATGACCTAGCTGTTCAATACACTGTCATCACTCAGTTGAGCAGAGGGAGAGAAATTCAAGTGACAAAACTCCAGAGAAGCTAGTGTCAGAGCGCCCCGGCGTGGCATGCGTGCAGGGGGTTGGGGGGAGGGGGGCGGGGCGCGGAGCGCAGAGATCTCAGGTGTCCTCCCACCCTGGGCCTCTCCAGGCCCGCCGCTGTTCAGTGGCCTCCCCCCGCCCCCATCGCTTTGGCTGCTCAGGGCCGGGTGGTCTCTGCAGCTGCCCGGCATCCTGCCCGAGGCCCCCCCTGCCCACACGCTGTCTTCCAGTCTCTCTCTGAACCCTCGACTCTTTCTGCCTCTGTCTCAACTGGCGTTGGTGCGTGCGAGTGCCTGTCCGTGTGCCTGGCTGTCGTTCGTCCGCTCTCTCAGGAAGGTCCTGTGCTGGGCCCGTGGCGTGGGGACAGGGCGGGGCTGAGGCACTCCAGGAGGTTTGCACAGCCGGCAGGATGGGCGCCTGGGGCCCCACCTGGGCTGCCCCTAAGCCCGCAGGAGGCTCCGGGGACCGCGGCCCCGGGCCGACGCCCTGCTCGTCCGGAGCCACGTGACCATGAGCAGCGAAAGGGATGGTGTGGGGCGGGGTGTGGGGAGGCACCGAGACGTCCTCCCCCCTCAAGCCACCGCCCTCCCCAACCCCCGCCAGAGTTCCGTCAGCCTCGCCAGGCCGCTCGGGGTCTGGGAAGCGCCCCGGGCCGGGCCAGGCGCGTGCTGGCCGGGGGTGGTGTCCGCTGGTCTCCCAGCTGCAGGGCCTGTCCCGGTTTTTCCCATCAGTTTCAACAGTGATGGTCACCCCACATTGTGAGTCGTCTAGATTTCTCACTGACACCCCTGTTAGGGAGTGGCTTTTTAGAGAGATAGGGAAGGTCACTTGGGGGATGTTAGTCATGAGAGAAAATAAGGGCTCAGGTGGGATTGCAGATGTCATCAAGAGGGTAAATAGAGACAGTTGTTGCTCGTACCAAGACATGAAGTTTTTTTTCCCCCTTTCCCCAAAAGGCCATATTACGACCACATGGGGGCGCTGAGTAACAGCCCATAGTTCGGCTGGAAGGGTGGGCCTTTGATAGTGATACCCTGGGATGGGTTGGACATACCCCCAACCTTTGTCATTAATGCAGATGCAGCCCGGGCTGCTTAGGTTGAGTTGAGAAGCAGTGTGGTTTGCAAGTGAACATGCCTCGTTTAGGGAGAGATCAACAGCCATACAGGGAGGTATGATTAGAAAGAGGAAGAACATCATATGATGCATTTTACCTATCTGAGGCAGGATTGATGGGGTTCTGCTTGAACAAGAGCCTGAGATCTTCAACAGGTTCACAGGAATAGCTGTCCTCTGGCTTTGGAGTCTCAGTTTCTGTCTCCCCCTCCTGTAGGCCATAGGGTTTTATTCTAGAATTGTGGACCCAGGCAGATAGACCCTTAACTTTTACAGCAGTTGAAGTCACTAGAACAACCTGATATGGCCCTGTCCATTTCTCGGACAGCTGGTTTGGACTCCCTTTTTCTTGCCAGGTCTTTACAGATACTTGATCCCCTGGCTTTACCTGGGGATTTTTCAAGTCTTCCTGTGGTTTGTTCTCCATACCGTTGGAGTTCTTGCTGAAACCTTCCTAGGTCAATTATATGTTTTAAGAGTGTATTGGCATCCTCGTCAAGAAACAAATCAGAAGTTCAGAATGGTCGTCCATACATTATTTCATAAGGATTTAACAATAGTGGCCGTTTGGGGGATGTCCTTAGCCTCATGAGGGCTATGGGCAGCATATGTGTCCACTTATTATGTGTTTCTGACATAGCTTAGCCAGAGCCCTTTTAAGAGTCTGGTTGGCTCTCTCTACCTTTCCTGAAGCTTGAGGCCTCCAGGATGAGAGGCGTCGGTATTTTATGCCTAAGCATGCGGCTAGGTTCTGGGGTATCGTGGCTGTAAGTGAGGGCCCGTTGTCACTCTGAAGTGACCGAGGCAGCCCAAACCTAGGCACTATCTCCTTCAGCAGAGCTTTATAGACTTGTGTAGCTCTCTCAGTCTCAGTAGGGAACGCTTCGATCCATCCTGTGAATGTGTCAATAAAGACTAGCAAGTAAGAAAACCCTTGGGTCTTGGGCATGGCTGTAAATTCTACATGCCAGTCCGCTCCTGGGTATGATCCCCGATGTTGGACAGGTGTAATTTGAGGAGGTCTGGTTTTTGGGTTATTTTTTAGACAGGTGTCACAATTTTGTGTGACCTGTTTAACAACCTTAGCTAACTGGGGATGGGAGAGAATAGGCTTAAGCAAGTTTTCTAGATTATCTTTTCCAAAATGGGCGCTCTTATGTAAGGAGTTAGTAATGTTTTAAACCTGAGAATCAGGGAGTATTATTTGAGCCTGATCAGGCTGAAACCACCCATGTGACCCAATCTCCCAGCCCCGCTCAGCATATCGGGAATGTCCCCCTGGGGTAAAATCTGGAGTCAGGCTTTCCTTGGGGAAAAGGGGGCAGATAGCAGTGGCAGAGGTAGATTCCCCGGCAGCTCGTCCTGCCTCTTGATCAGCTTTCCTATTTCCCTGAGCCTCTTTTTCTTTCCCCTTTTCGTGACACTTGCAGTGGATGACCAGCTAATTTTGCAGGAAGTTTGACTGCCTCCAGGAGCCTGAGAATGAGCTCTTTGTGTTTAATAGCAGAGCTTCGGGCACTGAGCATCCCTCTTTCTTTCCAAATTGCTGCACGGGCATGCAGAATGAGGAAAGCATACTTAGAGTCCATACACACATTAATCCTCTTTCCTTCTCCTAACTCCAAAGCTCTTGTCAGGGCAAAAAGTTCAGCTTTCTGGGCTGAGGTGTCTGGGGGAAGAGACCCACTTTCCTTAGTTTCTTCCAGGCTCGCTATAGCATATCCTGCTTTCCTCTCTCCCTTTTCTACAAAACTGCTGCCATCTGTGTGCCACTTTTCCTCTGGGTCAGATAAAGGTGTCTTTGAGTGGTCCCGGCGAGAAGAGTATAACTCGTCTGTGATTTGTATGCATTGGTGATCCAGAGGGGAGGTAGGGGGATCTGGCAGTAAGGTTGCTGGATTTAAAGTCTGGCAGACCATCAACTTTATTTCTGGAATGTCAAGGAGGAGGGCTTGGTATTGGGTGATCCTTCCGCCTGTCATCCACCTGTCCCCTTTCGTTTCCAAGACTGCTTGCACCAGGAGTGGCGTATATACTGTGGTGGGCTGACCCAGGGTCAGCTTAGATGCCTCCTTAACCATAAGAGCGGTGCCTGCTACTGCCCGGAGGCAAGTGGGCCACCCTCTGGACACCTCATCTAGTTATTTTGAGAGATAAGCCACAGGTTGTAATACGGGCCCCATCATCTGCTCTAACACCCCAAGAGAAGTTCCTGTCCTTCCAGAAACATAGAGTCTAAAAGGCTTCTCCAGGTTGGGGAGGCCTAAAGCTGGGGCTGTAGTGATGGACTCTTTTAGGGCATTAAAGGCCACCTTGCAGGTCTCATGCCAGGCGAGTGGCTCTTCCTCTTTCCCCCTTAAATTTTCATATAAGGGTCTGGCCAGATTGCCATAGTTAGGAATCCAGACCCTGCAAAACCCGGTCCTTCCTAAAAATCCCCTAAGCTGTTGTTTTGTTTGGGGGTACGGGGTATTTAAGATGAGGGATCTCCCCTCGGGGTCAGGCATTCTTTTTCTCTCCGTAATTATAAATCCAAGGTAATTTCCTTGGGTTAAGCTAATCTGAGCCTACTTGGGGGATACTCGATAACCCTTTTCATACAGGAAAGTTAGCATTTTAAATAGTGTCCATTTGAGAGCTGATAAAATCTGGCATAGCTATGAGCAAGTCATCCACATACTGTATTAGACTACTGTTTGTTAAAGTTAATTCCCTTAGTTCTCTCCCCGAGGAAGTCCCGAAGATATGAGGACTGTCCCTAAACACTTGGGGTAGTCGAGTCCAGTCGAGAGTTGTATGGTCTCTCTTGTTTCCAAGTCCCGCCACTCAAAAGCAAAGAGATTTTGTGATTCAGGATGCAGAGGAATGCAAAGGAAAGCACCTTGAAGGTCCAAGACTGAGACGTACTTGGCATTTCCTGGGACTTGGGATAGGAGGGTATATGGGTTTGGGACTATGGGGTGGATGGGAACCACAGCTTCATTAACAGCTCTTAGATCTTGGACGAATCAGTAAGATCCATCTGGTTTTTGAACGGGCAAGATTGGGGTGTTGCAAGGGGACTCACAGCTGATTCGAGTTCCAGTATCTCGGTATTTGTTAACTAATGGTTTAAGACCCTCAAGAGCTACTGGTTTTAAGGGATATTGTTTTTTCCAGGGCTAGGGAGCATTTGGTCTCAGAGAAATCTTTACTGGTGGAACATTTATGGCTAAACCAGGGCTGGAGTCATCCCACACCTGGGGATTGACATCATCTAGACAAGGGACAGACTCCTCCTTTTCTACCTCTGACTGTAAATATTCAGACATAGGCAAAGAAGATTATCGACTTCTACCTTTGTGTCCCCAAGTCACTCTGGTTTGGAGGCGAAAGTATTATTCTCAAAATGGAAAATTTGGAAGCTGCAAACATGAAAAATTTAAAGAGTCACGCAGAGGCTAGTCACTCTAAGCTAAACCCTAAGACATTTATTGACTGATTTCTAGCTTCTCTTCTTTAACCTTTTTTATCTACAGTAATCCTGTGTGTTCCTTTTAGTTAGGGATTCATTTTTAGACTATCCTGACTCTTCCACTACGTTCCAGTTTTGGGTCTGATACACTTAGAGATGTGCCAAGTGCTTCCTGAATACTATAGAACATATTTTATATTTAAAATACTTCCATGCTTATGTAGTGAGTCAATTATTTTAAGTTTATTTGTTACACATTTCAATGTAAAAGTCAATGTGTGAACTAACATATTCACCACTTGGAAAAGTTGGCTTTTTTTGCTGTGTGTTTGAACTCCTCACCCAACCAAAAGTCATGGAGAGGTCTATTGTTTTTCTAAAATGTTTATAGTGTTGTTTATTTTCTGGTAATTGAATTAGGGTGTGAGTTGCAAAGCTTGTGTTTCTGTTCATTTCATTCCATCTGTTCGGGTTTCTTTCTCTCTCCTGAGTCAGACAGTAATTTCCCATTGTTTGTCCAGTTACCAAGGTTGGTGTCCATGGATCCGTGCTGGTCTTTCCATACATGCCCGGGTGTCCTGTGAAACACTAAGCTTAATTTATTTGGAAATGACCTAGCTGTTCAATACACTGTCATCACTCAGTTGAACAGAGGGAGAGAAATTCAAGTGACAAAACTCCAGAGAAGCTAGTGTCAGAGCGCCCCGGCGGGGCATGCGTGCAGGGGGTTGGGGGGAGGTGTGTGGGGCGCGGAGCGCAGAGATCTCAGTTGTCCTCCCACCCTGGGCCTCTCCAGGCCCGCCGCTGCTCAGTGGCCTCCTCCTGCCCCAATCGCTTTGGCTGCTCAGGGCCGGGTGGTCTCTGCAGCTGCCCGGCATCCAGCCCGAGGCCCCCCCTGCCCACACGCTGTCTTCCAGTCTCTCTCTGAACCCTCGACTCTTTCTGCCTCTGTCTCACCTGGCGTAGGTGCGTGCGAGTACCTTTCCGTGTGCCTGGCTGTCGTTCGTCCGCTCTCTCAGGAAGGTCCTGTGCTGGGCCCGTGGCGTGGGGACAGGGCGGGCCTCGGTTTGGGGACAGGCCGGTGTTGAGGCACTCCAGGGGGTTTGCACAGCCGGCAGGATGGGCGCCTGGGGCCCCGGCTGGGCTGCCCCTAAGCCCGCAGGAGGCTCCGGGGACCGCGGCCCCGGGCCGACGCCCCGCTCGTCCGGAGCCACGTGACCCTGAGCAGCGAACGGGATGGTGGGGGGCTGGGGGTGAGGGGCAACCGAGACGTCCTCCCCGCTCAAGCCACCCCCCTCCCCAACCCCCGCCAGAGCTCCCGCAGCCTCGCCAGGCCGCTCGGTTTCCGGGAAGCGCCCCGGGCCGGGCCAGGCGCGGGCTGGCCGGGGGTGGCGTCGGCTGGTCTCCCAGCTGCAGGGCCTGTCCCGGTTTTTCCCATCAGTTTCAACAGTGACGGTCACCCCACATTGTGAGTCGTCTAGATTTCTCACTGACACCCCTGTTAGGGAGTGACTTTTTAGAGAGTTAGGGAATGTCACTTGGGGGATGTTAGTCATGTGAGAAAATAAGGGCTCAGGTGGGATTGCAGATGTCATCAAGGGGGTAAATAGAGACAGTTGTTGCTGGTACCAAGACATGAAGTTATTTTTCCCCCTTTCCCCAAAAGGCCATATTACGACCACATGGGGGCGCTGAGTAACACCCCATAGCTCGGCTGGAAGGGTGGGCCTTTGATAGTGATACCCTGGGATGGGTTGGACATACCCCCAACCTTTGTCATTAATGCAGATGCAGCCCGGGCTGCTTAGGTTGAGTTGAGAAGCAGTGTGGTTTGCAAGTGAACATGCCTCGTTTAGGGAGAGATCAATAGCCATACAGGGAGGTATGATTAGAAAGAGGAAGAACATCATATGATGCATTTTACTTATCTGAGGCAGGATTGATGGGGTTCTGCTTGAACAAGAGCCTGAGATCTTCAAGAGGTTCACAGGAATAGCTGTCCTCTGGCTTTGGAGTCTCAGTTTCTGTCTCCCCCTCCTGTAGGCCATAGGGTTTTATTCTAGAATTGTGGACCCAGGCAGATAGACCCTTCACTTTTACAGCAGTTCAAGTCACTAGAGCAACCTGATATTGCCCTGTCCATTTCTCGGACAGCTGGTTTGGACACCCTTTTTCTTGCCAGGTCTTTACTGATACTTGATCCCCTGGCTTTACCTGGGGATTTTTCAAGTCTTCCTGTGGTTTGTTCTCCATACCGTTGGAGTTCTTGCTGAAACCTTCCCAGGGCAATTATATGTTTTAAGAGTGTATTGGCATCCTCGTCAAGAAACAAATCAGAAGTTCAGAATGGTCGTCCATACATCATTTCATAAGGACTTAACAATAGTGGCCGTTTGGGCGATGTCCGTATCCTCATGAGTGCTATGGGCAGTATATGTGTCCACTTATTATGTGTTTCTGACATAGCTTAGCCAGAGCCCTTTTAAGAGTCTGGTTGGCTCTCTCTACCTTTCCTGAAGCTTGAGGCCTCCAGGATGAGCGGAGCCGGTATTTCATGCCTAAGCATGCGGCTAGGTTCTGGGGTATCGTGGCTGTAAGTGAGGGCCTGTTGTCACTCTGAAGTGACCGAGGCAGCCCAAACCTAGGCACTATCTCCTTCAGCAGAGCTTTACAGACTTCTGTAGCTCTCTCAGTCTCAGTAGGGAACGCTTCGATCCATCCTGTGAATGTGTCAATAAAGACTAGCAAGTAAGAAAACCATTGGGTCTTGGGCATGGCTGTAAATTCTACTTGCCTGTCCGCTCCTGGGTATGATCCCCGATGTTGGACATGTGTAAATAGAGGAGGACTGGTTTTGGGGTTATTTTTTAGACAGGTGTCACAATTTTGTGTGACCTGTTTAACAACCTTAGCTAACTGAGAATGGGAGAGAATCGGCTTAAGCAAGATTTCTAGATTATCTTTGCCAAAATGGGTGCTCTTATGTAAGGAGTTAGTAATGTTTTAAACCTGAGAATCAGGGAGTATTATTTGGGCCTGATCAGGCTGAAACCACCCATGTGACCCAATCTTCCAGCCCCGCTCAGCATATCGGGAATGTCCCCCTGGGGTAAAATCTGGAGTCAGGGTTTCCTTGGGGAAAAGGGGGCAGATAGCAGTGGCAGAGGTAGATTCCCCGGCAGCTCGTCCTGCCTCTTGATCAGCTTTCCTATTTCCCTGAGCCTCTTTTTCTTGCCCCTTTTGGTGACTCTTGCAGTGGATGACAGCTAATTTTGCAGGAAGTTTGACTGCCTCCAGGAGCCTGAGAATGAGCTCTTTGTGTTTAATAGCAGAGCTTCGGGCACTGAGCATCCCTCTTTGTTTCCAAATTGCTGCACGGGCATGCAGAATGAGGAAAGCATACTTAGAGTCCATACACACATTAATCCTCTTTCCTTCTCCTAACTCCAAAGCTCTTGTCAGGGCAAAAAGTTCAGCTTTCTGCGCTGAGGTGTCTGGGGGAAGAGACCCACTTTCCTTAGTTTCTTCCAGGGTCGCTACAGCATATCCTGCTTTCCTCTCTCCCTTTTCTACAAAACTGCTGCCATCTGTGTGCCAGTTTTCCTCTGGGTCAGATAAAGGTGTCTCTGATAGGGCCCGGCGAGAAGAGTATAACTCGTCTGTGATTTGTATGCATTGGTGATCCAGAGGGGAGGTAGGGGGATCTGGCAGTAAGGTTGCTGGATTTAAAGTCTGGCAGACCCTCAACTTTATTTCTGGAGTGTCAAGGAGGAGGGCTTGGTATTGGGTGATCCTTCCCCCTGTCATCCACCTGTCCCCTTTCGTTTCCAAGACTGCTTGCACCCAGTGAGGTGTATACACTGTAGTGGCCTACCCAGGGTCAGCTGAGATGCCTCCTTAACCATAAGAGCAGTGGCTGCTATTGCCCGGAGGCAAGTGGGCCACCCTCTGGCAACCTCATCTAGTTATTTTGAGAGATAAGCCACAGGTTGTAATACGGGCTCCATCATCTGCTCTAACACCCCAAGTGCAGTTCCTGTCCTACCAGAAACATAGAGTCTAAAAGGCTTCTCCAGGTTGGGGAGGCCTAAAGCTGGGGCTGTAGTGATGGACTCTTTTAGGGCATTAAATGCCACCTTGCAGGTCTCATGCCAGTCGAGAGGCTCTTCCTCTTTCCCCCTTAAATTTTCATATAGGTGTCTGTCCAGATTGCCATAATTAGGAATCCAGATCCTGCAAAACCCGGTCCTTCCTAAAAATCCCCTAAGCTGTTGTTTTGTTTGGGGGTACGGGGTATTTAAGATGAGGGATCTCCCCTCGGCATCAGGCATTCTTTTTCTCTCCATAATTATAAATCCAAGGTATTTTACTTGGGTTAAGCTAATCTGAGCCTACTTGGGGGATACTCGATAACCCTTTTCATACAGGAAATTTAGCGTTTTAAATAGTGTCCATTTGAGAGCTGGTAAAATCTGGCCTAGCTATGAGCAAGTCATCCACATACTGTATTAGACTACTGTTTGTTAAAGTTAATTCCCTTAGTTCTCTCCCCGAGGAAGTCCCGAAGATATGACGGGCTGTCCCTAAACCCTTGGGGTAGTCGAGTCCAGTCGAGAGTTGTATGGTCTCTCTTGTTTCCAAGTCCCGCCACTCAAAAGCAAAGAGTTTTTGGGATTCAGGATGGAGAGGAATGCAATAGAAAGCACCTTGAAGGTCCAAGACTGAGAAGTGCTTGGCATTTCCTGGGACTTGGGATAGGAGGGTATATGGGTTTGGGACTATGGGGTGGATGGGAACCACAGCTTCATTAACAGCTCTTAGATCCTGGACGAATCGGTAAGATCCATCTGGTTTTTGAACGGGCAAGATTGGGGTGTTGCAGGGGTCTCACAGCTGATTCGAGTTCCAGTATCTCGGTATTTGTTAACTAATGGTCTAAGACCCTCAAGAGCTACTGGTTTTAAGGGATATTGTCTTTTCCACGGCTAGGGAGCATTTGGTCTCAGAGAAATCTTTACTGGTGGAACATTTATGGCTAAACCAGGGCTGGAGACATCCCACACCTGGGGATTGACACCATCTAGACAAGGGACAGACTCCTCCTTTTCTACCTCTGACTGTCAATATTCAGACATAGGCAAAGAAAATTATCGACTTCTACCTTTGTGTCCCCAAGTCACTCTGGTTTGGAGGCGAAAGTATTATTCTCAAAATGGAAAATTTGGAAGCTGCAAACATGAAAAATTTAAAGAGTCACGCAGAGGCTAGTCACTCTAAGCTAACCCCTAAGACATATATTGACTGATTTCTAGCTTCTCTTCTTTAACCTTTTTTATCTAAAGTAATCCTGTGTGTTTCTTTTAGTTAGGGATTCATTTTTAGACTATCCTGACTCTTTCACTACGTTCCAGTTTTGGGTCTGATACACTTAGAGATGTGCCAAGTGCTTCCTGAATACTATAGAACATATTTTATATTTAAAATACTTCCATGCTTATGTAGTGAGTCAATGATTTTAAGTTTTTTTGTTACACAGTTCAATGTAAAAGTCAATGTGTGAACTAACATATTCACGACTGGAAAAAGTTGGCTTTTTTTTGCAGTGTGTTTGAACTCCTCACCCGACCAAAGGTCATGGAGAAGTCTATTGTTTTTCTAAAATGGCTATAGTGTTGTTTATTTTCTGGTAATTGAATTAGGGTGTGAGTTGCAAAGCCTGTGTTTCTGTTCATTTCATTCCATCTGTTCGGGTTTCTTTCTCTCTCCTGAGTCAGACAGTAATTTCCCAATGGTTGTCCAGTTACCAAGGTTGGTGTCCATGCATCCGTGCTGGTCTCTCCATACATGTCCGGGTGTCCTGTGAAACACTAAGTTTAATTTATTTGTAAATGACCTAGCTGTGCAATGTACTGTCATCACTCATTTGAGCACAAGGATAGAAATTCAGGTGATCAAACTCCGGAGAAGCTTTTGTCGGAGAGGCGCGTGCGTTCAGGGGGTTGGGGTGGGCGGAGCGCGGACCGCGGATATCTCAGGTGCCCTCCGAACCTGGACCTCTCCAGGCCTGCCTCTGCTCGGCAGCCTCCCTCCGCCCCCATCGCGTTTGCTGCTCAGGGCCGTGTGGTCTCTGCAGCTGCCCGGCATTATGCCCGAAGCCCCCCCTGCCCACACGCAGTCTTCCGGTGTCTCTCTGAAGCCTCGTCTCATTCTGCCTCTCTCTTAGCTGGCGTGGTTGCGTGCTAGTGCCTGTCTGTGTGCTGGCTGTCACTCGTCCGCTCTCTCAGGAAGGTCCTGTGCTGGGCCCGTGGCGTGGGGGCAGGGCGGGCCTCGGTTTGGGGACAGGGCGGGGCTGAGGCGCTCCAGGGGGTTTGCACAGCCGGCAGGATGGGCGCCTGGGACCCCGGCTGGGCTGCCCCTAAGCACGCAGGAGGCTCCGGGGACCGCGGCCCCGGGCTGACGCCCCGCTCCTCCGGAGCCCCGTGACCCTGAGCAGCGAACGGGATGGTGGGGGGCGGGGGGTGGGGGGGCACTGAGACGTCCTCCCCGCTCAAGCCACCCCCCTCCCCAACCCCCGCCAGAGGTCCCGCAGCCTCGCCAGGCCGCTCGGGGTCCGGGAAGCACCCCGGGCCGGGCCAGGCGCGTGCTGGCCGGGGGTGGCGTCGGCTGGTCTTCCAGCTGCAGGGCCTGTCCCGGTTTTTCCCATCAGTTTCAACAGTGACGGTCACCCCACATTGTGAGTCGTCTAGATTTCTCACTGACACCCCTGTTAGGGAGTGGCTTTTTAGAGAGATAGGGAAGGTCACTTGGGGGATGTTAGTCATGAGAGAAAATAAGGGCTCAGGTGGGATTGCAGATGTCATCCAGGGGGTAAATAGAGACAGTTGTTGCTGGTACCAAGACATGAAGTTTTTTTTCCCCCTTTTCCCAAAAGGCCATATTACGACCACATGGGGGCGCTGAGTAACAGCCCATAGCTCGGCTGGAAGGGTGGGCCTTTGATAGTGATACCCTGGAATGGGTTGGACATACCCCGAACCTTTGTCATTAATGCAGATGCAGCCCGGGCTGCTTAGGTTGTGTTGAGAAGCAGTGTGGTTTGCAAGTGAACATGCCTCGTTTAGGGAGAGATCAATAGCCATACAGGGAGATATGATTAGAAAGAGGAAGAACATCATACGATGCATTTTACTTATCTGAGGCAGGATTGATGGGGTTCTGCTTGAACAAGAGCCTGAGATCTTCAACAGGTTCACAGGAATAGCTGTCCTCTGGCTTTGGAGTCTCAGTTTCTGTCTCCCCCTCCTGTAGGTCATAGGGTTTTATTCTAGAATTGTAGACCCAGGCAGATAGACCCTTCACTTTTACAGCAGTTGAAATCACTAGAACAACCTGATATGGCCCTGTCCATTTCTCGGACAGCTGGTTTGGACTCCCTTTTTCTTGCCAGGTCTTTACTGATACTTGATCCCCTGGCTTTACCTGGGGATTTTTCAAGTCTTCCTGTGGTTTGTTCTCCATACCGTTGGAGTTCTTGCGGAAACCTTCCCAGGTCAATTATATGTTTTAAGATTGTATTGGCATCCTCGTCAAAAAACAAATCAGAAGTTAAGAATGGACGTGCATACATCATTTCATAAGGACTTAACAATAGTGGCCGTTTGGGAGATGTCCGTAGCCTCATGAGGGCTATGGGCAGCATATGTGTCCTCTTATTATGTGTTTCTGACATAGCTTAGGCAGAGCCCTTTTAAGAGTCTGGTTGGCTCTCTCTACCTTTCCTGAAGCTTGAGGCCTCCAGGATGAGCGGAGCTGGTATTTTATGCCTAAGCATGCGGCTAGGTTCTGGGGTATCGTGACTGTAAGTGTGGGCCCGTTGTCACTCTGAAGTGACCGAGGCAGCCCAAACCTAGGCACTATCTCCTTCAGCAGAGCTTTACAGACTTCTGTAGCTCTCTCTGTCTCAGTAGGAAACGATTCGATCCATCCTGTGAATGTGTCAATAAAGAGAAGCAAGTAAGAAAACCCTTGGGTCTTGGGCATGGCTGTAAATTCTAAATGTGGAGCGGCATTGCCAGTCCGCTCCTGGGTATGATCCCCGATGTTGGACAGGTGTAATTAGAGGAGATCTGGTTTTTGGGTTATGTTTTAGACAGGTGTCACAATTTTGTGTGACTTGTTTAACAACCTTAGCTAACTGGGGATGGGAGAGAATAGGCTTAAGCATGATTTCTAGATTATCTTTTCCAAAAAGGGCGCTCTTATGTAAGGAGTTAGTAATGTTTTAAACCTGAGAATCAGGGAGTATTATTTGGGCCTGATCAGGCTGAAACCACCCATGTGACCCAATCTCCCAGCCCCGCTCATCATATCGGGAATGTCCCCCTGGGGTAAAATCTGGAGTCAGGGTTTCCTTGGGGAAAAGGGGGCAGATAGCAGTGGCAGAGGTAGATTCCCCGGCAGCTCGTCCTGCCTCTTGATCAGCTTTCCTATTTCCCTGAGCCTCTTTTTCTTGCCCCTTTTGGTGACTCTTGCAGTGGATGACAGCTAATTTTGCAGGAAGTTTGACTGCCTCCAGGAGCCTGAGAATGAGCTCTTTGTGTTTAATAGCAGAGCTTCGGGCACTGAGCATCCCTCTTTCTTTCCAAATTGCTGCACGGGCATGCAGAATGTGGAAAGCATACTTAGAGTCCATACACACATTAATCCTCTTTCCTTCTCCTAACTCCAAAGCTCTTGTCAGGGCAAAAAGTTCAGCTTTCTGGGCTGAGATGTCGGGGGAAGAGACCCACTTTCCTTAGTTTCTTCCAGGCTCGCTACAGCATATCCTGCTTTCCTCTCTCCCTTTTCTACAAAACTGCTGCCATCTGTGTGCCAGTTTTCCTCTGGGTCAGATAAAGGTGTCTCTGATAGGTCCCGGCGAGAAGAGTATAACTCGTCTGTGATTTGTATGCATTGGTGATCCAGAGGGGAGGTAGGGGGATCTGGCAGTAAGGTTGCTGGATTTAAAGTCTGGCAGACCCTCAGCTTTATTTCTGGAGTGTCAAGGAGGAGGGCTTGGTATTGGGTGTTCCTTCCCGCTGTCATCCACCTGTCCCCTTTCGTTTCCAAGACTGCTTGCACCCGGTGAGGCGTATAAACTGTGGTGGGCTGACCCAGGGTCAGCTTAGATGCCTCCTTAACCATAAGAGCAGTGGCTGCTACTGCCCGGAGGCAAGTGGGCCACCCTCTGGCAACCTCGTCTAGTTATTTTGAGAGATAAGCCACAGGTTGTAATACGGGCCCCATCATCTGCTCTAACACCCCAAGTGCAGTTCCTGTCCTTCCAGAAACATAGAGTCTAAAAGGCTTCTCCAGGTTGGGGAGGCCTAAAGCTGGGGCTGTAGTGATGGACTCTTTTAGGACATTAAAGGCCACCTTGCAGGTCTCATGCCAGTCGAGTGGCTCTTCGTCTTTCCCCCTTAAATTTTCATATAGGGGTCTGGCCAGATTGCCATAATTAGGAATCCAGATCCTGCAAAACCCGGTCCTTCCTAAAAATCCCCTAAGCTGTTGTTTTGTTTGGGGGTACGGGGTATTTAAGATGAGGGATCTCCCCTCGGGGTCAGGCATTCTTTTTCTCTCCGTAATTATAAATCCAAGGTATTTTGCTTGGGATAAGCTAATCTGAGCCTTCTTGGGGGATACTCGATAACCCTTTTCATACAGGAAAGTTAGCGTTTTAAATAGTGTCCATTTGAGAGCTGGTAAAATCTGGCCTAGCTATGAGCAAGTCATCCACATACTGTATTAGACTACTGTTTGTTAAAGTTAATTCCCTTAGTTCTCTCCCCGAGGAAGTCCCGAAGATATGAGGGCTGTCCCTAAACCCTTGGGGTAGTCGAGTCCAGTCGAGAGTTGTATGGTCTCTCTTGTTTCCAAGTCCCGCCACTCAAAAGCAAAGAGTTTTTGGGATTCAGGATGGAGAGGAATGCAAAAGAAAGCACCTTGAAGGTCCAAGACTGAGAAGTACTTGGCATTTCCTGGGACTTGGGATAGGAGGGTATATGGGTTTGGGACTATGGGGTGGATGGGAACCACAGCTTCATTAACAGCTCTTAGATCCTGGACGAATCGGTAAGATCCATCTGGTTTTTGAACGGGCAAGATTGGGGTGTTGCAGGGGTCTCACAGCTGATTCGAGTTCCAGTATTTCGGTATTTGTTAACTAATGGTCTAAGACCCTCAAGAGCGTCTGGTTTTAAGGGATATTGTCTTTTCCAGGGCTAGGGAGCAATTGGTCTCAGAGAAATCTTTACTGGTGGAACATTTATGGCTAAACCAGGGCTGGAGACATCCCACACCTGGGGATTGACCTCATCTAGACAAGGGACAGACTCCTCCTTTTCTACCTCTGACTGTAAATATTCAGACATAGGCAAAGAAAATTATCGACGTCTACCTTTCTGTCCCCAAGTCACTCTGGTTTGGAGGCGAAAGTATTATTCTCAAAATGGAAAATTTGGAAGCTGCAAACCTGAAAAATTTAAAGAATCACGCAGAGGCTAGTCACTCTAAGCTAACCCCTGAGACATTTATTGACTGATTTCTAGCATCTCTTCTTTAACCTTTTTTATCTACAGTAATCCCGTGTGTTCCTTTTAGTTAGGGATTCATTTTTAGACTATCCTGACTCTTCCACTACGTTCCAGTTTTGGGTCTGATACACTTAGAGATGTGCCAAGTGCTTCCTGAATACTATAGAACAAATTTTATATTTAAAATACTTTGATGATTATGTAGTGAGTCAATGATTTTAAGTTAATTTGTTACACATTTCAATGTAAAAGTCAATGTGTGAACTAATATATTCACGACTTGGAAAAGTTGGCTTTTTTTTGCTGTGTGTTTGAACTCCTCACCCGACCAAAGGTCATGGAGAGGTCTATTGTTTTTTTAAATGGTTATAGTGTTGTTTATTTTCTCATAATTGAATTAGGGTGTGAGTTGCAAAGCCTGTGTTTCTGTTCATTTCATTCCTTCTGTTCGGGTTTCTTTCTCTCTCCTGAGTCAGACAGTAATATCCCATTGGTTGTCCTGTTACCAAGGTTGGTGTCCATGCATCCGTGCTGGTCTCTCCATACATGTCCGGGTGTCCTGTGAAACACTAAGCTTAATTTATTTGGAAATGACCTAGCTGTTCAATACACTGTCATCACTCAGTTGAGCAGAGGGACAGAAATTCAAGTGACAAAACTCCAGAGAAGCTAGTGTCAGAGCGCCCCGGCGTGGCATGCGTGCAGGGGGTTGGGGGGAGGGGGCGGGGCGCGGAGCGCGGAGATCTCAGGTGTCCTCCCACCCTGGGCCTCTCCAGGCCCGCCGCTGCTGAGTGGCCTCGCCCCGCCCCCATCGCTTTGGCTGCTCAGGGCCGGGTGGTCTCTGCAGCTGCCCGGCATCCTGCCCGAAGCCCCCCCTGCCCACACGCTGTCTTCCAGTCTCTCTCTGAACCCTCGACTCTTTCTGCCTCTGTCTCACCTGGCGTGGGTGCGTGCGAGTGCCTGTCCGTGTGCCTTGCTGTTGCTCGTCCGCTCTCTCAGGAAGGTCCTGTGCTGGGCCCGTGGCGTGGGGGCAGAGCGGGCCTCAGTTTGGGGACAGGGCAGGGCTGAGGCACTCCAGGTGGTTGCAAAACCGGCAGGATGGACACCTGGGGCCCCGGCTGGGCTGCCACTAAGCCCGCAGGAGGCTCCGGGGACCGCGGCCCCGGGCCGACGCACCACTCGTCCGGAGACACGTGACCCTGAGCAGCGAACGGGATGGTGGGGGGCGGGGGGTTGGGGGGGCACCGAGACGTCCTCCCCGCTCAAGCCACCCCCCTCCCCAACCCCCGCCAGAGCTTCCACAGCCTCGCCACGTCGCTCGGGGTCCGGGAAGCGCCCCGGGCCGGGCCAGGCGCGTGCTGGCCGCGGGTGGCGTCGGCTGGTCTCCCAGCTGCAGGGCCTGTCCCGGTTTTTCCCATCAGTTTCAACAGTGACGGTCACCCCACATTGTGAGTCGTCTAGATTTCTCACTGACACCCCTGTTAGGGAGTGGCTTTTTAGAGAGATAAGGAAGGTCACTTGAGGGATGTTAGTCATGAGAGAAAATAAGGGCTCAGGTGGGATTGCAGATGTCATCCAGGGGGTAAATAGAGACAGTTGTTGCTGGTACCAAGACATGAAGTTTTTTTTCCCCCTTTCCCCAAAAGGCCATATTACGACCACATGGGGGCGCTGAGTAACATCCCATATCTCGGCTGGAATGGTGGGCCTTTGATATTGATACCCTGGGATGGGTTGGACATACCCCCAACCTTTGTCATTAATGCATATGCAGCCCGGGCTGCTTAGGTTCAGTTGAGAAGCAGTGTGGTTTGCAAGTGAACATGCCTCGTTTAGGGAGAGATCAATAGCCATACAGGGAGATATGATTAGACAGAGGAAGAACATCATATGATGCATTTTACTTATCTGAGGCAGGATTGATGGGGTTCTGCTTGAACAAGAGCCTGAGATCTTCAACAGGTTCACAGGAATAGCTGTCCTCTGGCTTTGGAGTCTCAGTTTGTCTCCCCCTCCTGTAGGCCATAGGGTTTTATTCTAGAATTGTGCACCCAGGCATATAGACTCTTCACTTTTACAGCAGTTGAAGTCACTAGAACAACCTGATATGGCCCTGTCCATTTCTCGGACAGCTGGTTTGGACTCCCTTTTTCTTGCCAGGTCTTTACTGATACTTGATCCCCTGGCTTTACCTGGGGATTTTTCAAGACTTCCTGTGGTTTGTTCTCCATACCATTGGAGTTCTTGCTGAAACCTTCCCAGGTCAATTATATGCTTTAAGAGTGAATTGGCATCCTCGTCAAGAAATAAATCAGAAGTTAAGAATGGTCGTCCATACATCATTTCATAAGGACTTAACAATAGTGGCCGTTTGGGGGATGTCCGTAGCCTCATGAGGGCTATGGGCAGCATATGTGTCCACTTATTATGTGTTTCTGACATAGCTTAGCCAGAGCCCTTTTAAGAGTCTGGTTGGCTCTCTCTACCTTTCCTGAAGCTTGAGGCCTAAAGGATGAGCGGAGCCGGTATTTTATGCCTAAGCATGCGGCTAGGTTCTGGGGTATCGTGGCTGTAAGTGAGGGCCCGTTGTCACTCTGAAGTGACCGAGGCAGCCCAAACCTAGGCACTATCTCCTTCAGCAGAGCTTTACAGATTTCTGTAGCTCTCTCAGTCTCCGTAGGGAACGCTTCGATCCATCCTGTGAATGTGTCAATAAAGACTAGCAAGTAAGAAAACCCTTGGGTCTTGGGCATGGCTGTAAATTCTACTTGCCAGTCCGCTCCTGGGTATGATCCCCGATGTTGGACAGGTGTAATTAGAGGAGGTCTGGTTTTTGGGTTATTTTTTAGACAGGTGTCACAATTTTTTGTGACTTGTTTAACAACCTTAGCTAACTGGGGATGGGAGAGAATAGGCTTAAGCAAGATTTCTAGATTATCTTTTCCAAAATGGGCGCTCTTATGTAAGGAGTTAGTAATGTTTTAAACCTGAGAATCAGGGAGTATTATTTGGGCCTGATCAGGCTGAAACCACCCATGTGACCCAATCTCCCAGCCCCACTCAGCATATCGGGAATGTCCCCCTGGGGTAAAATCTGGAGTCAGGGTTTCCTTGGGGAAAATGGGGCAGATAGCAGTGGCAGAGGTAGCTTCCCCGGCAGCTCGTCCTACCTCTTGATCAGCTTTCCTATTTCCCTGAGCCTCTTTTTCTTGCCCCTTTTGGTGACTCTTGCAGTGGATGACAGCTAATTTTGCAGGAAGTTTGACTGCCTCCAGGAGCCTGAGAATGAGCTCTTTGTGTTTAATAGCAGAGCTTCGGGCACTGAGCATCCCTGTTTCTTTCCAAATCGCTGCACGGGCATGCAGAATGAGGAAAGCATACTTAGAGTCCATACACACATTAATCCTCTTTCCTTCTCCTAACTCCAAAGCTCTTGTCAGGGCAAAAAGTTCAGCTTTCTGGGCTGAGGTGTCTGGGCGAAGAGACCCAATTTTCTTAGTTTCTTCCAGGCTCGCTACAGCATATCCTGCTTTCCTCTCTACCTTTTCTACAAAACTGCTGCCATCTGTGTGCCAGTTTTCCTCTGGGTCAGATAAAGGTGTCTCTGATAGGTCCCGGCGAGAAGAGTATAACTCGTCTGTGATTTGTATGCATTGGTGATCCAGAGGGGAGGTAGGGGGATCTGGCAGTAAGGTTGCTGGATTTAAAGTCTGGCAGACCCTCAACTTTATTTCTGGAGTGTCAAGGAGGAGGGCTTGGTATTGGGTGATCCTTCCCCCTGTCATCCACCTGTCCCCTTTCGTTTCCAAGACTGCTTCCACCTGGTGAGGCGTATACACTGTGGTGGGCTGAACCAGCGTCAGCTTAGATGCCTCCTTAATCAAAAGAGCGGTGGCTGCTACTGCCCGGAGGCAAGTGGGCCAACCTCTGGCCACCTCATCTAGTTATTTTGAGAGATAAGCCACAGGTTGTAATACGGGCCCCATCATCTGCCCTAACACCCCAAGAGCAGTTCCTGTCCTTCCAGAAACATAGAGTCTAAAAGGCTTCTCCAGGTTGGGGAGGCCTAAAGCTGGGGCTGTAGTGATGGACTCTTTTAGGGCATTAAAGGCCACCTTGCAGGTCTCATGCCAGTCGAGTGGCTCTTCCTCTTTCCCCCTTAAATTTTCATATAGGGGTCTGGCCAGATTGCCATAATTAGGAATCCAGATCCTGCAAAACCCGGTCCTTCCTAAAAATCCCCTAAGCTGTTGTTTTGTTTGGGGGTACGGGGTATTTAAGATGAGGGATCTCCCCTCGGGGTCAGGCATTCTTTTTCTCTCCGTAATTATAAATCCAAGGTATTTTACTTGGGTTAAGCTAATCTGAGCCTACTTGGGGGATACTCCATAACACTTTTCATACAGGAAAGTTAGCGTTTTAAATAGTGTCCATTTGAGAGCTGGTAAAATCTGGCCTAGCTATGAGCAAGTCATCCACATACTGTATTAGACTACTGTTTGTTAAAGTTAATTCCCTTAGTTCTCTCCCAGAGGAAGTCCTGAAGATATGAGGGCTGTCCCTAAACCCTTGGGGTAGTCGAGTCCAGTTGAGAGTTGTATGGTCTCTCTTGTTTCCAAGTCCCGCCACTCAAAAGTAAAGAGTTTTTGGGATTCAGGATGGAGAGGAATGCAAAAGAAAGCACCTTGAAGGTCCAAGACTGAGAAGTACTTGGCAGTTCCTAGGACTTGGGATAGGGGGGTATATGGGATTGGGACTATGGGGTGGATGGGAACCAGAGATTCATTAACAGCTGTTAGATCCTGGACGAATCGGTAAGATCCATCTGGTTTTTGAACGGGCAAGATTGGGGTGTTGCAGGGGGACTCACAGCTGATTCGAGTTCCAGCATCTCGGTATTTGTTAACTAATGGTCTAAGACAGTCAAGAGCTTCTGGTTTTAAGGGATATTGTCTTTTCTAGGGCTAGGGAGCATTTGGTCTCAGAGAAATCTTTACTGGTGGAACATTTATGGCTAAACGCAGGCTTGAGACATCCCACACCTGGGGATTGACATCATCTAGACAAGGGACAGACTCCTCCTTTTCTACCTCTGACTGTAAATATTCAGACATAGGCAAAGAAAATTATCGACTTCTACCTTTGTGTCCCCAAGTCACTCTGGTTTGGAGGCGAAAGTATTATTCTCAAAATGGAAAATTTGGAAGCTGCAAACATGAAAAATTTAAAGAGTCACGCAGAGGCTAGTCACTCTAAGCTAACCCCTAAGACATTTATTGACTGATTTCTAGCTTCTCTTCTTTAACCTTTTTTATCTACAGTAATCCTGTGTGTTCCTTTTAGTTAGGGATTCATTTTTAGACTATCCTGACTCTTCCACTACGTTCCAGTTTTGGGTCTGATACACTTACAGATGTGCCAAGTGCTTCCTGAATACTATAGAATATATTTTATGTTTAAAATACTTCCATGCTTATGTAGTGAGTCAATGATTTTAAGTTTATTTGTTACACATTTCAATGTAAAAGTCAATGTGTGAACTAACATATTCACGACTTGGAAAAGTTGGCTATTTTTTTGCTGTGTGTTTGAACTCCTCACCCGACCAAAGGTCATGGAGAGGTCTATAGTTTTTCTAAAATGGTTATAGGGTTGTTTATTTTCTAGTAATTGAATTAGGGTTTGAGTTGCAAAGCCTGTGTTTCTGTTCATTTCATTCCATCTGTTCGGGTTTCTTTCTCTCTCCTGAGTCAGACAGTAATTTCCCATTGGTTGTCCAGTTACCAAGGTTGGTGTCCATGCATCCGTGCTGGTCTCTACATACATGTCCGGGTGTCCTGTGAAACACTAAGCTTAATTTATTTGGAAATGACCTAGCTGTTCAATACACTGTCATCACTCAGTTGAGCAGAGGGAGAGAAATTCAAGTGACAAAACTCCAGAGAAGCTAGTGTCAGAGCGCCCCGGCGTGGCATGCGTGCAGGTGGTTGGGGGGAGGGGGCGGTGCGCGTAGCACGGAGGTCTCAGGTGTCCTCCCACCCTGGGCCTCTCCAGGCCCGCCGCTGCTCAGTGTCCTCCCCCCGCCCCCATCGCTTTGGCTGCTCAGGGCCGGGTGGTCTCTGCAGCTGCCCGGCATCCTGCCCGAGGCCCCCCCTGCGCACACGCTGTCTTCCAGTCTCTCTCTGAACCCTCGACTCTTTCTGCCTCTGTCTCACCTGGCGTGGGTGCGTGCGAGTGCCTGTCCGTGTGCCTGGCTGTCGCTCGTCCGCTCTCTCAGGAAGGTCCTGTGCTGGGCCCGTGGCGTGGGGGCAGGGCGGGCCTCAGTTTTGGGACAGGGCGGGGCTGAGGCACTCCAGGGGGTTTGCACAGCCGGCAGGATGGGCGCCTGGGGCCCCGGCTGGGCTGCCGCTAAGCCCGCAGGAGGCTCTGGGGACCGCGGGCCCGGGCCGACGCCCCGCTCGTCCGGAGCCACGTGACCCTGAGCAGCGAACGGGATGGTGGGGAGCGGGGGGTGGGGGGGCACCGAGACGTCCTCCCCGCTCAAGCCACCCCCCTCCCCAACCCCCGCCAGAGCTCCCGCAGCCTCGCCAGGCCACTCGGGGTCCGGGAAGCGCCCCGGGCCGGGCCAGGCGCGTGCTGGCCGGGGGTGGCGTCGGCTGGTCTCCGAGCTGCAGGGCCTGTCCCGGTTTTTCCCATCAGTTTCAACAGTGACGGTCACCCCACATTGTGAGTCGTCTAGATTTCTCACTGACACCCCTGTTAGGGAGTGGCTTTTTAGAGAGATAGGGAAGGTCACTTGGGGGATGTTAGTCATGAAAGAAAATAAGGGCTCAGGTCGGATTGCAGATGTCATCCAGGGGGTAAATAGAAACAGTTGTTGCTGGTACCAAGACATGAAGTTTTTTTTCCCCCTTTTCCCAAAAGGCCATATTACGACCTCATGGGGGCGCTGAGTAACAGCCCATAGCTCGGCTGGAAGGGTGGGCCTTTGATAGTGATACCCTGGGATGGGTTTGACATACCCCCAACCTTTGTCATTAATGCAGATGCAGCCCGGGCTGCTTAGGTTCAGTTGAGAAGCTGTGTGGTTTGTAAGTGAACATGCCTCGTTTAGGGAGAGATCAATAGCCATACAGGGAGATATGATTAGAAAGAGGAAGAACATCATATGATGCATTTTACTTATCTGAGGCAGGATTGATGGGGTTCTGCTTGAACAAGAGCCTGAGATCTTCAACAGGTTCACAGGAATAGCTGTCCTCTGGCTTTGAAGTCTCAGTTTCTGTCTCCCCCACCTGTAGGCCATAGGGTTTTATTCTAGAATTGTGTACACAGGCAGATAGACCCTTCACTTTTACAGCGGTTGAAGTCACTAGAACAACCCGATAAGGCCCTGTCCATTTCTCAGACAGCTGGTTTGGACTCCCTTTTTCTTGCCAGGTCTTTACTGATACTTGATCCCCTGGCTTTACCTGGGGATTTTTCAAGTCTTCCTGTGGTTTGTTCTCCATATCGTTGGAGTTCTTTCTGAAACCTTCCCAGGTCAATTATATGTTTTAAGAGTGTATTGGCATCCTCGTCAAGAAACAAATCAGAAGTTAAGAATGGTCGTCCATACATCATTTCATGAGGACTTAACAATAGTCGCCGTTTGGGGGATGTCCGTAGCCTCATGAGGGCTATTGGCAGCATATGTGTCCACTTATTATGTGTTTCTGACATAGCTTAGCCAGAGCCCTTTTAAGAGGCTGGTTGGCTCTCTCTACCTTTCCTGAAGCTTGAGGCCTCCAGGATGAGCGGAGCTGGTATTTTATGCCTAAGCATGCGGCTAGGTTCTGGGGTATCGTAGCTGTAAGTGAGGGCCCGTTGTCACTCTGAAGTGCCCGAGGCAGCCCAAACCTAGGCACTATCTCCTTCAGCAGAGCTTTACAGACTTCTGTAGCTCTCTCAGTCTCAGTAGGGAAGGCTTCGATCCATCCTGTGAATGTGTCAATAAAGACTAGCAAGTAAGAAAACCCTTGGGTCTTTTGCATGGCTGTAAATTCTACTTGCCAGTCCACTCCTGGGTATGATCCCCGATGATGGACAGGTGTAATTAGAGGAGGTCTGGTTTTTGGGTTGTTTTTTAGACAGGTGTCACAATTTTGTGTGACCTGTTTAACAACCTTAGCTAACTGGGGATGGGAGAGAATAGGCTTAAGCAAGATTTCTAGATTATCTTTTCCAAAATGGGCGCTCTTATGTAAGGAGTTAGTAATGTTTTAAACCTGAGAATCAGGGAGTATTATTTGGGCCTGATCAGGCTGAAACCACCCATGTGACCCAATCTCCCAGCCCCGCTCAGCATATCGGGAATGTCCCCCTGGGTTAAAATCTGGACCTTTTCCTTGGGGAAAAGGGGGCAGATAGCAGTGGCAGAGGTAGCTTCCCCGGCAGCTCGTCCTGCATCTTGATCAGCTTTCCTATTTCCCTGAGCCTCTTTTTCTTGCCCCTTTTGGTGACTCTTGCAGTGGATGACAGCTAATTTTGCAGGAAGTTTGACTGCCTCCAGGAGCCTGAGAATGAGCTCTTTGTGTTTAATAGCAGAGCTTCGGGCACTGAGCATCCCTCTTTCTTTCCAAATTGCTGCACGGGCATGCAGAATGAGGAAAGCAGACTTAGAGTCCATACACACATTAATCCTCTTTCCTTCTCCTAACTCCAAAGCTCTTGTCAGGGCAAAAAGTTCAGCTTTCTGGGCTGAGGTGTCTGGGGGAAGAGATCCACTTTCCTTAGTTTCTTCCAGGCTCACAACAGCATATCCTGCTTTCCTCCCTCCCTTTTCTACAAAATTGCTGCCATCTGTGTGCCAGTTGTCCTCTGGGTCAGATAAAGGTGTCTCTGATAGTTCCCGGCGAGAAGAGTATAACACGTCTGTGATTTGTATGCATTGGTGATCCAGAGGGGAGGTAGGGGGATCTGGCAGTAAGGTTGCTGGATTTAAAGTCTGGCAGACCCTCAACTTTATTTCTGGAGTGTCAAGGAGGAGGGCTTGGTATTGGGTGATCCTTCCCCCTGTCATCCACCTGTCCCCTTTCGTTTCCAAGACTGCTTGGACCCGGTGAGGCGTATACACTGTGGTGGGCTGACCCAGGGTCAGCTTAGATGCCTCCTTAACCATAAGAGCGGTGACTGCTACTGCCCGGAGGCAAGTGGGCCACCCTCTGGCCACCTCATCTAGTTATTTTGAGAGATAAGCCACAGGTTGTAATACGGGCCCCATCATCTGCTCTAACACCCCAAGAGCAGTTCCTGTCCTTCCAGAAACATAGAGTCTAAAAGGCTTCTCCAGGTTGGGGAGGCCTAAAGGTAGGGCTGTAGTGATGGACTCTTTTAGGGCATTAAAGGCCAACTTGCAGGTCTCATGCCAGTCGAGTGGCTCTTCCTCTTTCCCCCTTAAATTTTCATAGAGGGGTCTGGCCAGATTGTCATAATTAGGAATCCAGATCCTGCAAAACCCGGTCCTTCCTAAAAATCCCCTAAGCTTTTGTTTTGTTTGGGGGTACGGGGTATTTAAGATGAGGGATCTCCCCTCGGGGTCAGGCATTCTTTTTCTCACCTTAATTATAAATCCAAGGTATTTTACTTGGGTTAAGCTAATCTGAGCCTACTTGGGGGATACTCGATAACCCTTTTCATACAGGAAAGTTAGCGTTTTAAATAGTGTCCATTTGAGAGCTGGTAAAATCTGGCCTAGCTATGAGGAAGTCATCCACATACTGTATTAGACTACTGTTTGTTAAAGTTAATTCCCTTAGTTCTCTCCCCGAGGAAGGTCCGAAGATATGAGGGCTGTCCCTAAACCCTTGGGGTAGTCGAGTCCAGTCGAGAGTTGTATGGTCTCTCTTTTTTCCAAGTCCCGCCACTCAAAAGCAAAGAGTTTTGGGATTCAGGATGGAGAGGAATGCAAAAGAAAGCACCTTGAAGGTCCAAGACTGAGAAGTACTTGGCATTTCCTGGGACTTGGGATAGGAGTGTATATGGGTTTGGGACTATGGGGTGGATGGGAACCACAGCTTCATTAACAGCTCTTAGATCCTGGACGAATCGGTAAGATCCATCTGGTTTTTGAACGGGCAAGATTGGGGTGTTGCAGGGGGACTCACAGCTGATTCGAGTTCCAGTATCTCGGTATTTGTTAACTAATTGTCTAAGACCCTCAAGAGCTACTGGTTTTAAGAGATATTGTCTTTTCCAGGGCTAGGGAGCATTTGGTCTCAGAGAAAACTTTACTGGTGGAACATTTATGGCTAAACCAGGGCTGGAGACATCCCACACCTGGGGATTGACATCATCTAGACAAGGGACAGACTCCTCCTTTTCTACCTCTGACTGTAAATATTCAGACATAGGCAAAGAAAATTATCGACTTCTACCTTTGTGTCCCCAAGTCACTCTGGTTTGGAGGCGAAAGTATTATTCTCAAAATGGAAAATTTGGAAGCTGCAAACATGAAAAATTTAAAGAGTCACGCAGAGGCTAGTCACTCTAAGCTAACCCCTAAGATATTTATTGACTGATTTCTAGCTTCTCTTCTTTAACCTTTTTTATCTACAGTAATCCTGTGTGTTCCTTTTAGTTAGGGATTCATTTTTAGACTATCCTGACTCTTCCACTACGTTCCAGTTCTGGGTCTGATACACTTAGACATGTGCCAAGTGCTTCCTGAATACTATAGTACATATTTTATATTTAAAATACTTCCATGCTTATGTAGTGAGTCAATGATTTTAAGTTTATTTGTTACACATTTCAATGTAAAAGTCAATGTGTGAACTAACATATTCACGACTTGGAAAAGTTGGCTTTTTTTTTGCTGTGTGTTTGAACTCCTCACCCGACCAAAGGTCATGGAGAGGTCTATTGTTTTTCTAAAATGGTTATAGTGTTGTTTATTTTCTGGTAATTGAATTAGGGTGTGAGTTGCAAAGCCTGTGTTTCTGTTCATTTCATTCCATCTGTTCGGGATTCTTTCTCTCTCCTGAGTCAGACAGTAATTTCCCATTGGTTGTCCAGTTACCAAGGTTGGTGTCCATGCATCCGTGCTGGTCTCTCCATACATGTCCGGGTGTCCTGTGAAACACTAAGCTTAATTTATTTGGAAATGACCTAGCTGTTCAATACAGTGTCATCACTCAGTTGAGCAGAGGGAGAGAAATTCAAGTGACAAAACTCCAGAGAAGCTAGTGTCAGAGCTCCCTGGCGTGGCATGCGTGCAGGGGGTTGGGGGGAGGTGTGTGGGGCGCGGAGCGCAGAGATCTCAGGTGTCCTCCCACCCTGGGCCTCTCCAGGCCCGCCGCTGCTCAGTGGCCTCCCCCCGCCCCCATCGCTTTGGCTGCTCAGGGCCGGGTGGTCTCTGCAGCTGCCCGGCATCCTCCCCGAGGCCCCCCTGCCCACACGCTGTCTTCCAGTCTCTCTCTGAACCCTCGACTCTCTCTGCCTCTGTCTCACCTGGCGTGGGTGCGAGCGAGTGCCTGTCCGTGTGCCTGGCTGTTACTCGTCCGCTCTCTCAGGAAGGTCCTGTGCTGGGCCCGTGGCGTGGGGGCAGGGCGGGCCTCGGTTTGGGGACAGGGCGGGGCTGAGGCACTCCAGGGGGTTTGCACAGCCGGCAGAATGGGCGCCTGGGTCCCCGGCTGGGCTGCCCCTAAGCCCGCAGGAGGTTCTGGGGACCGCGGCCCCGGGCCGATGCCCCGCTCGTCCGGAGCCACGTGAACCTGAGCAGCGAACGGGATGGTGGGGGGCGGGGGGTTGGGGGGCACCGAGACGTCCTCCCCGCTCAAGCCACCCCCCTCTCCAACCCCCGCCAGAGCTCCCACAGCCTCGCCAGCCGCTCGCGTTCCTGGAAGCGCCCCGGGCCGGGCCAGGCGCAAGCTGGCCGGGGGTGGCATCGGCTGGTCTCCCAGCTGCAGGGCCTGTCCCGGTTTTTCCTATCAGTTTCAACAGTGACGGTCACCCCACATTGTGAGTCGTCTAGATTTCTCACTGACACCCCTCTTAGGGAGTGGCTTTTTAGAGAGATAGGGAAGGTCACTTGGGGGATGTTAGTCATGAGAGAAAATAAGGGCTCAGGTGGGATTGCAGATGTCATCCAGGGGGTAAATAGAGACAGTTGTTGCTGGTACCAAGACATGAAGTTTTTTTTCCCCCTTTTCCCAAAGGGCTATATTACGACCACATGGGGGCGCTGAGTAACAGCCCATAGCTCGGCTGGAAGGGTGGGCCTTTGATATTGATACCCTGGGATGGGTTGGACATACCCCCAACCTTTGTCATTAATGCAGATGCAGCCCGGGCTGCTTAGGTTCAGTTGAGAAGCAGTGTGGTTTGCAAGTGAACATGCCTCGTTTAGGGAGAGATCAATAGCCATACAGGGAGGTATGATTAGAAAGAGGAAGAACATCATATGATGCATTTTACTTATCTGAGGCAGGATTGATGGGGTTCTGCTTGAACAAGAGCCTGAGATCTTCAACAGGTTCACAGGAATAGCTGTCCTCTGGCTTTGGAGTCTCAGTTTCTGTCTCCCCCTCCTGTAGGCCATAGGGTTTTATTCTAGAATTGTGGACAAAGGCAGATAGACCGTTTACTTTTACAACAGTTGAAGTCACTAGAACAACCTGATATGGCCCTGTCCATTTCTCGGACAGCTGGTTTGGACTCCCTTTTTCTTGCCAGGTCTTTACTGATACTTGATCCCCTGGCTTTACATGGGGATTTTTCAAGTCTTCCTGTGGTTTGTTCTCCATACCGTTGGAGTTCTTGCTGAAACCTTCCCAGGTCAATTATATGTTTTAAGAGTGTATTGGCATCCTCGTCAAGAAACAAATCAGAAATTCAGAATGGTCGTCCATACATCATTTCATAAGGACTTAACAATAGTGGCCGTTTGGGGGATGTCCGTAGCCTCATGAGGGCTATGGGCAGCATATGTGTCCACTTATTATGTGTTTCTGACATAGCTTAGCCAGAGCCCTTTTAAGAGTCTGGTTGGCTCTCTCTACCTTTCCTGAAGCTTGAGGCCTCCAGGATGAGCGGAGCTAGTATTTTATGCCTAAGCATGCGGTTAGGTTCTGGGGTATCGTGGCTGTAAGTGAGGGCCCGTTGTCACTCTGAAGTTACCGAGGCAGCCCAATCCTAGGCACTATCTCCTTCAGCAGAGCTTTACAGACTTCTGTACCTCTCTCAGTCTCAGTAGGGAACGCTTCGATCCATCCTGTGAATGTGTCAATAAAGACTAGCAAGTAAGAAAACCCTTGGGTCTTGGGCATGGCTGTAAATTCTACTTGCCAGTCCGCTCCTGGGTATGATCCCCGATGTTGGACAGGTGTAATTAGAGGAGGTCTGGTTTTTGGGTTATTTTTTAGACAGGGGTCACAATTTTGTGTGACCTGTTTAACAACCTTAGCTAACTGGGGATGGGAGAGAATAGGCTTGAGCAAGATTTCTAGATTATCTTTTCCAAAATGGGCGCTCTTATGTAAAGAGTTAGTAATGTTTTAAACCTGAGAATCAGGGAGAATTATTTGGGCCTGATCAGGCTGAAACCACCCATGTGACCCAATCTCCCAGCCCCGCTCAGCATATCGGAAATGTCCCCCTGGGGTAAAATCTGGAGTCAGGGTTTCCTTGGGGAAAAGGGGGCAGATAGCAGTGGCAGAGGTAGCTTCCCCGGCAGCTCGTCCTGCCTCTTGATCAGCTTTCCTATTTCCCTGAGCCACTTTTTCTTGCCCCTTTTGGTGACTCTTGCAGTGAATGACAGCTAATTTTGCAGGAAGTTTGACTGCCTCCAGGAGCCTGAGAATGAGCTCTCTGTGTTTAATAGCAGAGCTTCGGGCACTGAGCATCCCTCTTTCTTTCCAAATTGCTGCACGGGCATGCAGAATGAGGAAAGCATACTTAGAGTCCATACACACATTAATCCTCTTTCATTCTCCTAACTCCAAAGCTCTTGTCAGGGCAAAAAGTTCAGCTTTCTGGGCTGAGGTGTCTGGGGGAAGAGACCCACTTTCCTTAGTTTCTTCCAGGCTCACTACAGCATATCCTGCTTTCCTCTCTCCCTTTTCGACAAAACTGCTGCCATCTGTGTGCCAGTTGTCCTCTGGGTCAGATAAAGGTGTCTCTGATAGGTCCCGGCGAGAAGAGTATAACTCGTCTGTGATTTGTATGCATTGGTGATCCAGAGGGGAGGTAGGGGGATCTGGCAGTAAGGTTGCTGGATTGAAAGTCTGGGAGACCCGCAACTTTATTTCTGGAGTGTCAAGGAGGAGGGCTTGGTATTGGGTGATTCTTCCCCCTGTCATCCACCTGTCCCCTTTCGTTTCCAAGACTGCTTGCACCCGGTGAGGCGTATGCACAGTGGTGGGCTGACCCAGGGTCAGCTTAGATGCCTCCTTAACCATAAGAGCGGTGACTGCTACTGCCCGGAGGCAAGTGGGCCACCCTCTGGCCACCTCATCTAGTTATTTTGAGAGATAAGCCACAGGTAGTAATACGGGCCCAATCATCTGCTCTAACACCCCAAGAGCAGTTCTTGTCCTTCCAGAAACATAGAGTCTAAAAGGCTTCTCCAGGTTGGGGAGGCCTAAAGCTGGGGCTGTAGTGATGGACTCTTTTAGGGCATTAAAGGCCACCTTGCAGGTTTCATGCCAGTCGAGTGGCTCTTCCTCTTTCCCCCTTAAATTTTCATATAGGGGTCTGGCCAGATTGCCATAATTAGGAATCCAGATCCTGCAAAACCCGGTCCTTCCTAAAAATCCCCTAAGCTGTTGTTTTGTTTGTGGGTACGGGGTATTTAAGATGAGGGATCTCCGCTCGGGCTCAGGCATTCTTTTTCTCTCCGTAATTATAAATCCAAGGTATTTTACTTGGGTTAAGCTAATCTGAGCCTACTTGGGGGATACTCGATAACCCTTTTCATACAGGAAAGTTAGCGTTTTAAATAGTGTGCATTTGAGAGCTGGTAAAATCTGGCCTAGCTCTGAGCAAGTCATCCACATACTGTATTAGACTACTGTTTGTTAAAGTTAATTCCCTAAATTCTCTCCCCGAGGAAGTCCCGAAGATATGAGGGCTGTCCCTAAATCCTTGGGGTAGTCGAGTCCAGTTGAGAGTTGTATGGTCTCTCTTGTTTCCAAGTCCCGCCACTCAAAAGCAAAGAGTTTTTGGGAATCAGGATGGAGAGGCATGCAAAAGAAAGCACCTTGAAGGTCCAAGACTGAGAAGTACTTGGCATTTCCTGGGACTTGGGATAGGAGGGTATATGGATTTGGGACTATGGGGTGGATGGGAACCACAGCTTCATTAACAGCTCTTAGATCCTGGACGAATCGGTAAGATCCATCTGGTTTTTGAACGGGCAAGATTGGGGTGTTGCAGGGGGACTCACAGCTGATTCGAGTTCCAGTATCTCGGTATTTGTTAACTAATCGTCTAAGACCCTCAAGAGCTACTGGTTTTAAGGGATATTGTCTTTTCCAGGGCTAGGGAGCATTTGGTCTCAGAGAAATCTTTACTGGTGGAATATTTATGGCTAAACCAGGGCTGGAGACATCCCACACCTGGGGATTGACATCATCTAGACAAGGGACAGACTCCTCCTTTTCTACCTCTGACTGTAAATATTCAGACATAGGCAAAGAAAATTATCGACTTCTACCTTTGTGTCCCCAAGTCACTCTGGTTTGGAGGCGAAAGTATTATTCTCAAAATGGAAAATTTGGAAGCTGCAAACATGAAAAATTTAAAGAGTCACGCAGAGGCTAGTCACTCTAAGCTAACCCCTAAGACATTTATTGACTGATTTCTAGCTTCTCTTCTTTAACCTTTTTTATCTACAGTAATCCTGTGTGTTCCTTTTAGTTAGGGATTCATTTTTAGACTATCCTGACTCTTCCACTACGTTCCAGTTTTGGGTCTGATACACTTAGAGATGTGCCAAGTGCTTCCTGAATACTATAGAACATATTTTATATTTAAAATACTTCCATGCTTATGTAGTGAGTCAATGATTTTAAGTTTATTTGTTACACATTTCACAGTAAAAGTCAATGTGTGAACTAACATATTCACGACTTGGAAAAGTTGGCTTTTTTTTGCTGTGTGTTTGAACTCCTCACCCGACCAAAGGTCATGGAGAGGTCTATTGTTTTTCTAAAATGGTTATAGTGTTGTTTATTTTCTGGTAATTGAATTAGGGTGTGAGTTGCAAAGCCTGTGTTTCTGTTCATTTCATTCCATCTGTTCGGGATTCTTTCTCTCTGCTGAGTCAGACAGTAATTTCCCATTGGTTGTCCAGTTACCAAGGTTGGTGTCCATGCATCCGTGCTGGTCTCTCCATACATGTCCGGGTGTCCTGTGAAACACTAAGCTTAATTTATTTGGAAATGACCTAGCTGTTCAATACACTGTCATCACTCAGTTGAGCAGAGGGACAGAAATTCAAGTGACAAAACTCCAGAGAAGCTAGTGTCAGAGCGCCCTGGCGTGGCATGCGTGCAGGGGGTTGGGGGGAGGGGGGCGGGGCGCGGAGCGCAGAGATCTCAGGTGTCCTCCCACCCTGGGCCTCTCCAGGCCCGCCGCTGCTCAGTGGCCTCCCCCCGCCCCCATCGCTTTGGCTGCTCAGGGCCGGGTGGTCTCTGCAGCTGCCCGGCATCCTGCCCGAGGCCCCCCCTGCCCACACGCTGTCTTCCAGTCTCTCTCTGAACCCTCGACTCTCTCTGCCTCTGTCTCACCTGGCGTGGGTGCGTGCGAGTGCCTGTCCGTGTGCCTGGCTGTTACTCGTCCGCTCTCTCAGGAAGGTCCTGTGCTGGGCCCGTGGCGTGGGGGCAGGGCGGGCCTCGGTTTGGGGACAGGGCGGGGCTGAGGCACTCCAGGGGGTTTGCACAGCCGGCAGAATGGGCGCCTGGGTCCCCGGCTGGGCTGCCCCTAAGCCCGCAGGAGGTTCTGGGGACCGCGGCCCCGGGCCGACGCCCCGCTCGTCCGGAGCCACGTGAACCTGAGCAGCGAACGGGATGGTGGGGGGCGGGGGGTTGGGGGGCACCGAGACGTCCTCCCCGCTCAAGCCACCCGCCTCTTCAACCCCCGCCAGAGCTCCCGCAGCCTCGCCAGGCCGCTCGGGTTCCTGGAAGCGCCCCGGGCCGGGCCAGGCGCGAGCTGGCCGGGGGTGGCGTCGGCTGGTCTCCCAGCTGCGGGGCCTGTCCAGGTTTTTCCCATCAGTTTCAACAGTGAAGGTCACCCCACATTGTGAGTCGTCTAGATTTCTCACTGACACCCCTTTTAGGGAGTGGCTTTTTAGAGAGATAGGGAAGGTCACTTGTGTGATGTTAGTCATGAGAGAAAATAAGGGCTCAGGTGGGATTGCAGATGTCATCCAGGGGGTAAATAGAGACAGTTGTTGCTGGTACCAAGACATGAAGTTTTTTTTCCCCCTTTCCCCAAAAGGCCATATTACGACCACATGGGGGCGCTGAGTAACAGCCCATAGGTCGGCTGGAAGGGTGGGCCTTTGATATTGATACCCTGGGATGGGTTGGACATACACCCAACCTTTGTCATTAATGCAGATGCAGCCCGGGCTGGTTAGGTTGAGTTGAGAAGCAGTGTGGTTTGCAAGTGAACATGCCTCGTTTAGGGAGAGATCAATAGCCATACAGGGAGATATGATTAGAAAGAGGAAAAACATCATATGATGCATTTTACATATCTGAGGCAGGATTAATGGGGTTCTGCTTGAACAAGACCCTGAGATCTTCAACAGGTTCACAGGAATAGCTGTCCTCTGCCTTTGGAGTCTCAGTTTCTGTCTCCCCCTCCTGTAGGCCATAGGGTTTTATTCTAGAATTGTGGACCCAGGCAGATAGACCCTTCATTTTACAGCAGTTGAAGTCACTAGAACAACCTGATATGGCCCTGTCCATTTCTCGGACAGCTGGTTTGGACTCCCTTTTTCTTGCCAGGTCTTTACTGATACTTGATCCCCTGGCTTTACCTGGGGATTTTTCAAGTCTTCCTGTGGTTTGTTCTCCATACCGTTGGAGTTCTTGCTGAAACCTTCCCAGGTCAATTATATGTTTTAAGAGTGTATTGGCATTCTCGGCAAGAAATAAATCAGAAGTTCAGAATGGTCGTCCATACATCATTTCATAAGGACTTAACAATAGTGGCCGTTTGGGGGATGTCCGTAGCCTCATGAGGGCTATGGGAAGCATATGTGTCCACTTATTATGTGTTTCTGACATAGCTGAGCCAGAGCCCTTTTAAGAGTCTGGTTGGCTCTCTCTACCTTTCCTGAAGCTTGAGGCCTCCAGGATGAGCAGAGTTGGTATTTTATGTCTAAGTATTTGGCTAGGTTCTGGGGTATCGTGGCTGTAAGTGATGGCCCGTTGTCACTCTGAAGTGACCGAGGCAGCCCAAACCTAGGCACTATCTCCTTCAGCAGAGCTTTACAGACTTCTGTACCTCTCTCAGTCTCAGTAGGGAACGCTTCGATCCATCCTGTGAATGTGTCAATAAAGACTAGCAAGTAAGTAAACCCTTGGGTCTTGGGCATGCCTGTCAATTCTACTTGCCAGTCCGCTCCTGGGTATGATCCCCGATGATGGACAGGTGTAATTAGAGGAGGTCTGGTTTTTGGGTTATTTTTTAGACAGGTGTCACAATTTTGTGTGACCTGTTTAACAACCTTAGCTAACTGGAGATGGGAGAGAATAGGCTTAAGCAAGATTTCTAGATTAACTTTTCCAAAATGGGCGCTCTTATGTAAGGAGTTAGTAATGTTTTAAACCTGAGAATCAGGGAGAATTATTTGGGCCTGATCAGGCTGAAACCACCCATGTGACCCAATCTCCCAGCCCCGCTCAGCATATCGGGAATGTCCCCCTGGGGTAAAATCTGGAGTCAGGGTTTCCTTGGGGAAAAGGGGGCAGATAGCAGTGGCAGAGGTAGCTTCCCCGGCAGCTCGTCCTGCCTCTTGATCAGCTTTCCTATTTCCCTGAGCCTCTTTTTCTTGCCCCTTTTGGTGACTCTTGCAGTGGATGACAGCTAATTTTGCAGGAAGTTTGACTGCCTCCAGGAGCCTGAGAATGAGCTCTTTGTGTTTAATAGCAGAGCTTCGGGCACTGAGCATCCCTCTTTCTTTCCAAATTGCTGCACGGGCATGCAGAATGAGGAAAGCATACTTAGAGTCCATACACACATTAATCCTCTTTCCTTCTCCTAACTCCAAAGCTCTTGTCAGGGCAAAATATTCAGCTTTCTGGGCTGAGGTGTCTGGGGAAGAGACCCACTTTCCTTAGTTTCTTCCAGGGTCGCTACAGCATATCCTGCTTTCCTCTCTCCCTTTTCTACAAAACTGCTGCCATCTGTGTGCCAGTTTTCCTCTGGGTCAGATAAAGGTGTCTCTGAGCGGTCCCGGCGAGAAGAGTATAACTCGTCTGTGATTTGTATGCATTGGTGATCCAGAGGGGAGGTAGGGGGATCTGGCAGTAAGGTTGCTGGATTTAAAGTCTGGCAGACTCTCAACTTTATTTCTGGAGTGTCAAGGAGGAGGCCTTGGTATTGGGTGATCCTTCCCCCTGTCATCCACCTGTCCCCTTTCGTTTCCAAGACTGCTTGCACCCGGTGAGGCATGTACAATGTGGTGGGCTGACCCAGGGTCAGCTTAGATGCCTCCTTAACCATAACAGCGGTGACTGCTACTGCCCAGAGGCAAGTGGGCCACCCTCTGGCCACCTCATCTACTTATTTTCAGAGATAAGCCACAGGTTGTTATACGGGCCCCATTATCTGCCCTAACACCCCAAGAGCAGTTCCTGTCCTTCCAGAAACATAGAGTCTAAAAGGCTTCTCCAGGTTGGGGAGGCCTAAAGCTGGGGCTGTAGTGATGGACTCTTTTAGGGCATTAAAGGCCACCTTGCAGGTCTCATGCCAGTCGAGTGGCTCTTCCTCTTTCCCCCTTAAATTTTCATATAGGGGTCTGGCCAAATTGCCATAATTAGGAATCCAGATCCTGCAAAACCCGGTCCTTCCTAAAAATCCCCTAAGCTGTTGATTTGTTTGGGGGTACGGGGTATTTAAGATGAGGGATCTCCCCTCGGGGTCAGGCATTCTTTTTCTCTCCGTAATTATAAATCCAAGGTATTTTACTTGGGTTAAGCTAATCTGAGCCTACTTGGGGGATACTCGATAACCCTTTTCATACAGGAAAGTTAGCGTTTTAAATAGTGTCCATTTGAGAGCTGGTAAAATCTGGCCTAGCTATGAGCAAGTCATCCACATACTGTATTAGACTACTGTTTGTTAAAGTTAATTCCCTTAGTTCTCTCCCCGAGGAAGTCCCGAAGATATGAGGGCTGTCCCTAAACCCTTGGGGTAGTCGAGTCCAGTCGAGAGTTGTATGGTCTCTCTTGTTTCCAAGTCCCGCCACTCAAAAGCAAAGAGTTTTTGGGATTCAGGATGGAGAGGAATGCAAAAGAAAGCACCTTGAAGGTCCAAGACTGAGAAGTGCTTGGCATTTCCTGGGACTTGAGATAGGAGGGTATATGGGTTTGGGACTATGGGGTGGATTTGAACCACAGCTTCATTAACAGCTCTTAGATCCTGGACGAATCGATAAGATCCATCTGGTTTTTGAACGGGCAAGATTGGGGTGTTGCAGGGGGACTCACAGCTGATTCGAGTTCCAGTATCTCGGTATTTGTTATCTAATGGTTTAAGACCCTCAAGAGCTACTGGTTTTAAGGGATATTGTCTTTTCCAGGGCTAGGGAGCATTTGGTCTCAGAGAAATCTTTACTGGTGGAACATTTATGGCTAAACCAGGGCTGGAGACATCCCACACCTGGGGATTGACATCATCTAGACAAGGGACAGACTCCTCCTTTTCTACCTCTGACTGTAAATATTCAGACATAGGCAAAGAAAATTATCGACTTCTACCTTTGTGTCCCCAAGTCACTCTGGTTTGGAGGCGAAAGTATTATTCTCAAAATGGAAAATTTGGAAGCTGCAAACATGAAAAATTTAAAGAGTCACGCAGAGGCTAGTCACTCTAAGCTAACCCCTAAGACATTTATTCACTGATTTCTAGCTTCTCTTCTTTAACCTCTTTTATCTACAGTAATCCTGTGTGTTCCTTTTAGTTAGGGATTCATTTTTAGACTATCCTGACTCTTCCACTACGTTCCAGTTTTGGGTCTGATACACTTAGAGATGTGCCAAGTGCTTCCTGAATACTATAGAACATATTTTATATTTAAAACACTTCCATGCTTATGTAGTGAGTCAATGATTTTAAGTTTATTTGTTACACATTTCAATGTAAAAGTCAATGTGTGAACAAACATATTCACGACATGGAAAATTTGGCTTTTTTTTGCTGTGTGTTTGAACTCCTCACCCGACCAAAGGTCATGGAGAGGTCTATTGTTTTTCTAAAATGGTTATAGTGTTGTTTATTTTCTGGTAATTGAATTAGGGTGTGAGTTGCAAAGCCTGTGTTTCTGTTCATTTCATTCCATCTGTTCGGGTTTCTTTCTCTCTCCTGAGTCAGACAATAATTTCCCATTGGTTGTCCAGTTACCAAGGTTGGTGTCCATGCATCCGTGCTGGTCTCTCCATACATGTCCGGGTGTCCTGTGAAACACTAAGCTTAATTTATTTGGAAATGACCTAGCTGTTCAATACAGTGTCATCACTCAGTTGAGCAGAGGGAGAGAAATTCAAGTGACAAAACTCCAGAGAAGCTAGTGTCAGAGAGCCCCGGCGTGGCATGCATGCAGGGGTTGGGGGGAAGGGGGCGGGGTGCGGAGCGCGGAGATCTCAGGTGTCCTCCCACCCTGGGACTCCCCAGGCCCGCCGCTGCTCAGTGGCCTCCCCCCGCCCCCATCGCTTTGGCTGCTCAGGGCCGGGTGGTCTCTGCAGCTGCCCGGCATCCTGCCCGAGCCCCCCCCTGCCCACACGCTGTCTTCCAGTCTCTCTCTGAACCCTCGACTCTTTCTGCCTCTGTCTCACCTGGCGTGGGTGCGTGCGAGTGCCTGTCCGTGTGGCTGGCTGTCGCTCGTCCGCTCTCTCAGGAAGGTCCTGTGCTGGGCCCGTGGCGTGGGGGCAGGGCGGGCCTCGGTTTGGGGACAGGGCGGGGCTGAGTCACTCCAGGGGGTTTGCACAGCCGGCAGGATGGGCGCCTGGGGCCCCGGCTGGGCTGCCCCTAAGCCCACAGGAGGCTCCGGGGACCACGATCCCGGGCCGACGCCCCGCTCGTCCGGAGCCACGTGACCCTGAGCAGCGAACGGGATGGTGGGGGGCGGGGTTGGGGGGGCTCCGAGACGTCCTCCGCGCTCAAGCCACCCCCCTCCCCAACCCCCGCCAGAGCTCCCGCAGCCTCGCAAGGCCGCTCGGTGTCCGGGAAGCGCCCCGGGCCGGGCCAGGCGCATGCTGGCCTGGGGTGGCGTCGGCTGGTCTCCCAGCTGCAGGGCCTGTCCCGGTTTTTCCCATCAGTTTCAACAGTGACGGTCACCCCACATTGTGAGTCGTCTAGATTTCTCACTGACATCCCTGTTAGGGAGTGGCTTTAGAGAGAGATAGGGAAGGTCACTTGGGGATGTTAGTCATGAGAGAAAATAAGGGCTCAGGTGGGATTGCAGATGTCATCCAGGGGGTAAATAGAGACAGTAGTTGCTGGTACCAAGACATGAAGTTTTTTTTCCCCCTTTCCCCAAAAGGCCATATTACGACCACATGGGGGCGCTGAGTAACAGCCCATAGCTCGGCTGGAAGGGTGGGCCTTTGATATTGATACCCTGTGATGGGTTGGACATACCCCCAACCTTTGACATTAATGCAGATGCAGCCCGGGTTGGTTAGGTTGAGTTGAGAAGCAGGGTGGTTTGCAAGTGAACATGCCTCGTTTAGGGAGAGATCAATAGCCATACAGGGAGATATGATTAGAAAGAGGAAGAATATCATATGATGCATTTTACTTATCTGAGGCAGAATTGATGGGGTTCTGCTTGAGCAAGAGCCTGAGATCTTCAACAGGTTCACAGGAATAGCTGTCCTCTGGCTTTGGAGTCTCAGTTCTGTCTCCCCCTCCTGTAGGCCATAGGGTTTTATTCTAGAATTGTGGACCCAGGCAGATAGACCCTTCACTTTTACAGCAGTTGAAGTCACTAGAACAACCTGATATGGCCCTGTCCATTTCTCAGACAGCTGGTTTGGACTCCCTTTTTCTTGCCAGGTCTTTACTGATACTTGATCCCCTGGCTTTACCTGGGGATTTTTCAAGTCTTCCTGTGGTTTGTTCTCCATACCGTTGGAGTTCTTGCTGAAACCTTCCCAGGTCAATTATATGTTTTAAGAGTGTATTGGCATCCTCGTCAAGAAACAAATCAGAAGTTCAGAATGGTCGTCCATACATCATTTCATAAGGACTTAACAATAGTGGCCGTTTGGGGGATGTCTGTAGCCTCATGAGGGCTATGGGCAGCATATGTGTCCACTTGTTATGTGTTTCTGACATAGCTTAGCCAGAGCCCATTTAAGAGTCTGGTTGGCTCTCTCTACCTTTCCTGAAGCTTGAGGCCTCCAGGATGAGCGGAGCCGGTATTTTATGCCTAAGCTTGCGGCTAGGTTCTGGGGTATCGTGGCTGTAAGTGAGGGCCCGTTGTCACTCTGAAGTGACCGAGGCAGCCCAAACCTAGGCACTATCTCCTTCAGCAGAGCTTTACAGACTTCTGTAGCTCTCTCAGTCTCAGTAGGGAACGCTTCGATCCATCCTGTGAATGTGTCAATAAAGATTCGCAAGTAAGAAAACCCTTGGGTCTTGGGCATGGCTGTAAATTCTAAATGCGGAGCCGCATTGCCAGTCCGCTCCTGGGTATGATCCCCGATGTTGGACAGGTGTAATTAGAGGAGGTCTGGTTTTTGGGTTATTTTTTAGACAGGTGTCACAATTTTGCGTGACTTGTTTAACAACCTTAGGTAACTGGGGTTGGGAGAGAATAGGCTTAAGCAAGATTTCTAGATTATCTTTTCCAAAATGGGCGCTCTTATGTAAGAAGATAGTAATGTTTTAAACCTGAGAATCAGGGAGTATTATTTGGGCCTGATCAGGCTGAAACCACCCATGTGACCCAATCTCCCAACCCCGCTCAGCATATCGGGAATGTCCCCCTGGGGTAAAATCTGGAGTCAGGGTTTCCTTGGGGAAAAGGGGGCAGATAGCAGTGGCAGAAGTAGCTTCCCCGTCAGCTCGTCCTGCCTCTTGATCAGCTTTCCTATTTCCCTGAGCCTCTTTTTCTTGCCCCTTTTGGTGACTCTTGCAGTGGATGACAGCTAATTTTTCAGGAAGTTTGACTGCCTCCAGGAGCCTGAGAATGAGCTCTTTGTGTTTAATAGCAGAGCTTAGGGCAATGAGCATCCCTCTTTCTTTCCAAATTGCTGCACGGGCATGCAGAATGAGGAAAGCATACTTAGAGTCCATACACACATTAATCCTCTTTCCTTCTCCTAACTCCAAAGCTCTTGTCAGGGCAAAAAGTTCAGCTTTCTGGTCTGAGGTGTCTGGCGGAAGAGACCCACTTTCCTTAGTTTCTTCCATGCTCACTACAGCATATCCTGCTTTCCTCTCTCCCTTTTCTACAAAACTGCTGCCATCTGTGTGTCAGTTTTCCTCTGGGTCAGATAAAGTTGTCTCTGATAGGTCTCGGCGAGAAGAGTATAACTCGTCTGTGATTTGTATGCATTGGTGATCCAGAGGGGAGGTAGGGAGATCTGGCAGTAAGGTTGCTGGATTTAAAGTCTGGCAGACCCTCAACTTTATTTCTGGAGTGTCAAGGAGGAGGCCTTGGTATTGGGTGATCCTTCCCCCTGTCATCCACCTGTCCCCTTTCGTTTCCAAAACTGCTTGCACCCGGTGTGGCGTATACACTGTGGTGGGCTGACCCAGGGTCAGCTTAGATGCCTCCTTAACCATAAGAGCGGTGGCTGCTACTGCCCGGAGGCAAGTGGGCCACCCTCTGGCCACCTCATCTAGATATTTTGAGAGATAAGCCACAGGTTGTAATACGGGCCCCATCATCTGCTCTAACACCCCAAGAGCAGTTCCTGTCCTTCCAGAAACATAGAGTCTAAAAGGCTTCTCCAGGTTGGGGAGGCCTAAAGCTGGGGCTGTAGTGATGGACTCTTTTAGGGCATTAAAGGCCACCTTGCAGGTCTCATGCCAGTCGAGTGGCTCTTCCTCTTTCCCCCTTAAATTTTCATATAGGGGTCTGGCCAGATTGCCATAATTAGGAATCCAGATCCTGCAAAACCCGGTCCTTCCTAAAAATACCCTAAGCTGTTGTTTTGTTTGGGGGTACGTTGTATTTAAGATGAGGGATCTCCCCTCGGGGTAAGACATTCTTTTTCTCTCCGTAATTATAAATCCAAGGTATTTTACTTGGGTTAAGCTAATCTGAGCCTACTTGGGGGATACTCGATAACCCTTTTCATACAGGAAAGTTAGCATTTTAAATAATGTCCATTAGAGAGCTGGTAAAATCTGGCCTAGCTATGAGCAAGTCATCCACATACTGTATTAGACTACTGTTTTTTAAAGTTAATTCCCTTAGTTCTCTCCCCGAGGAAGTCCCGAAGATATGAGGGCTCTCCCTAAACCCTTGGGGTAGTCGAGTCCAGTCGAGAGTTGTATGGTCTCTCTTGTTTCCAAGTCCCGCCACTCAAAAGCAAAGAGTTTTTGGGATTCAGGATGGAGAGGCATGCAAAAGAAAGCACCTTGAAGGTTCAAGACTGAGAAGTACTTGGCATTTCCTGGGACTTGGGATAGGAGGGTATATGGGTTTGGGACTATGGGGTGGATGGGAACCACAGCTTCATTAACAGCTCTTAGATCCTGGACGAATCGGTAAGATCCATCTGGTTTTTGAACGGGCAAGATTGGGGTGTTGCAGGGGGACTCACAGCTGATTCGAGTTCCAGTATCTCGGTATTTGTTAACTAATGGTCTAAGACCCTCAAGAGCTACTGGTTTTTAGGGATATTGTCTTTTCCAGGGCTAGGGAGCATTTGGTCTCAGAGAAATCTTTACTGGTGGAACATTTATGGCTAAACCAGGGCTGGAGACATCCCACACCTGGGGATTGACATCATCTAGACAAGGGACAGACTCCTCCTTTTCTACCTCTGACTGTAAATATTCAGACATAGGCAAAGAAAATTATCGACTTCTACCTTTGTGTCCCCAAGTCACTCTGGTTTGGAGGCGAAAGTATTATTCTCAAAATGGAAAATTTGGAAGCTGCAAACATGAAAAATTTAAAGAGTCACGCAGAGGCTAGTCACTCTAAGCTAAACCCTAAGACATTTATTGACTGATTTCTAGCTTCTCTTCTTTAACCTTTTTTATCTACAGTAATCCTGTGTGTTCCTTTTAGTTAGGGATTCATTTTTAGACTATCCTGACTCTTCCACTACGTTCCAGTTTTGGGTCTGATACCCTTAGAGATGTGCCAAGTGCTTCCTGAACACTATAGAACATATTTTATATTTAAAATACTTCCATGCTTATGTAGTGAGTCAATGATTTTAAGTTTATTTGTTACACATTTCAATGTAAAAGTAATGTGTGAAGTAACACATTCACTACTTGGAAAAGTTGGCTTTTTTTTGCTGTGCGTTTGAACTCCTCACCCGACCAAAGGTCATGGAGAGGTCTATAGTTTTTCTAAAATGGTTATAGTGTTGTTTATTTTCTGGTAATTGAATTAGGGTGTGAGTTGCAAAGCCTGTGTTTCTGTTCATTTCATTCCATCTGTTCGGGTTTCTTTCTCTCTCCTGAGTCAGACAGTAATTTCCCATTGGTTGTCCAGTTACCAAGGTTGGTGTCCATGCATTCGTGCTGGTCTCTCCATACATGTCCGGGTGTCCTGTGAAACACTAAGCTTAATTTATTTGGAAATGACCTAGCTGTTCAATACACTGTCATCACTCAGTTGAGCAGAGGGAGAGAAATTCAAGTGACAAAACTCCAGAGAAGCTAGTGTCAGAGCGCCCCGGCGTGGCATGCGTGCAAGGGGTTGGGGGGAGGGAGGCGGGGCGCGGAGCGCGGAGATCTCAGGTGTCCTCCCACCCTGGGCCTCTCCAGGCCCGCCGCTGCTCAGTGGCCTCCCCCCGCCCCCATCGCTTTGGCTGCTCAGGGCCGGGTGGTCTCTGCAGCTGCCCGGCATCCTGCAAGAGGCCCCCCCTGCCCACACGCTGTCTTCCAGTCTCTCTCTGAACCCTCGACTCTTTCTGCCTCTGTCTCACCTGGCGTGGGTGCGTGCGAGTGCCTGTCCGTGTGCCTGGCTGTCGCTCGTCCTCTCTCTCAGGAAGGTCCTGTGCTGGGCCCGTGGCGTGGGGGCAGGGCGGGCCTCGGTTTGGGGACAGGGCGGGGCTGAGTCACTCCAGGGGGTTTGCACAGCCGGCAGGATGGGAGCCTGGGGCCCCGGTGCGCTGCCCCTAAGATCCAGGAGGCTCCAGGGACTGCAGACCCGGGCCGAAGCCCCGCTCGTCCAGAGCCACCTGACCCTGAGCAGCGAACGGGATGGTGGGTGACAGGGGGTGAGGGGGCACCGAGATGTCCTCGCTGCTCTACCCACCCCCCCTCCCCCCACCCCAGGTTCCGCAGGCACGCCAGGCCCCGGCCGGCCGGGCCAGACTGGTGCTGGCCTGGGCTCGCGGTGTGCGGAGCGCGGGCGCCCTCCGCTGGCCGCCGAGCTGCAGGCTCTGGCCGGCCGGAGTCCAGTCGCGGGTCGTGCGGCTCAAGTGCAGCGCGAGCCCGCTCGAGAACTGCACCCCCAGGCCCGACCAGCAGGTCAGACCGCAAGGGAGGCGCAACGCGGGGCTCCTGCAGCGCCTGGCAGCCGCCTAGGTCTAAGGCCATACCACCCTGAACGTGCCCTCTCTCCTCTGATCTGGGAAACTGAGCAGGGTCGGGCCTGGTCAGTACTTGGATGGGAGACCGCCTAGTAGTTAGGCGATTTTTTTTTATTTTTCTGAATGCCTACTTCAGAAAGTTAGAATCGGATGACTTCACACAGTAAAACGAATCATATTTTCATACATAATCTTAAGAATCCAGCAGCTGGTCATTCTTTTTCCTGTCCTAACACAGCTAACTGGAAATCAGTTGTAGTAAGTTCTACTGACTTCATACCCTCATCCCTAAGGGAAGATATATAGGAAAACCCATAATATATCTAAATAAACATGAAAGATACAATGATGAGAAAGAAAAAAATTTCTCAGTGACATCTTAGTTGGTATCGGAAACACGATGATTATGAAAGCACAGCCCATAATCAAGTCCAGGCCATGGAAGCCTGTGACTGTCACTGAGTGTTGACTTCCCTTTCAGCTGAGGTCGTAAAAAGTTCTTTGTAAAATTCTGAGGTTTGAAGCACTTGTAACCTCCCGAAGAGACTGCAATCAGAAGGGTTTCTAGAATATCCTGACGCTGTGGTGAGCTCAAGCAATACATACTCCAGAGGACGGAAGACAGACATGTTGGGAAGTGGGGATGACTTCTAATGCACTTAGGGAGGAAGGGCATGTACAAGTGGAGAAGCAACACCTCAGTGATGGAATCTTTAAAGACTCCACACATGGAGAAGGAAATGGCAACCCACTCCAGTATTCTTGCCTGGAAAAGTCCATGGGCAGAGGAGTCTGGCGGGCCGAAATCCACGGGATTCCATGACTGACCGTGTGTGCACGAGGGTGGAGGGAGACGGGCTGGTAGCAAGAAACTGGTAGAAGTAAAAAATAAGAAAAAAATATAAAATAAAGACTCGATAAATATGACAACGACTGGTAGGAATAAACCTTCAGAAGTGCCTTCTCAGACCTCCCGTCAGAAGCACAAGCATAATAAAGACACTGAGTTTTCACGGTCTCACACAAAATTAGACTGGTTTATGACAATGGGCAGAGAGGCTCCTCTAAGACATCGGGGCTGGGCTTTACTGGAGGATGCACATCGATTGAGTGCATGGCTGTGTGTTATGAAAATATGTCTTACTGGCAGGGCGAAGGCATCTTCTTGAAGAACACAGCAAATAACACTACAAATTCACGGAACTTGGCTACAATGATAATAGCTGATTTCGTGATGTCTACTGCTTGGCAGAGCTGGGATTGCCTCTGCCATTAAGTACCTCAGTGGCCAGCTGTGATAGTAGCCATTACTTTCTCACTTAGAAACTTGCCATGTGCACTATCGCAAGAACAGTGAAAGCTCCCCAGAGAAGCAAGTCAGGCAGACATGCTTCTGTTTTCTCACAGAAGCTGCTTATGACCGGCCCTGCTCACAGACAGATTGCTAATTCCAAATCGATAGAAAGTTATGCAGATATTCTTTAGCAACTGAGCCACCAATGAAGCCCTACTAGCTCAGTTGCTAAAGAATCTGCCTGCAACGCAGGAGACCCCGCTTTGAGTCCTGGGTCGGGAAGATCCGCTGGAGAAAGGATAGGCTACCCACTCCAGTATTCTGGCCTAGAGAATTCCATGGACTGTATAGTCCTTGGGGCTGCAAAGAGTCAGGCACAAACTGAGCCACTTTCACCTGCACATGCAGATATCTCTTTAAAAAAAAAAAATGTGGTAACAGATCTAGGACCTCTGTCAAGCTCATGAGTGAGTACTATAAATATACAGAATCAGCTTTGTCCTGCATAGTTACTACCATCCTGTATTTGCTTTGAGAGGAGTTGAGCTACTCTTGGTACAGAGGAATGATTCTTTACCAACTGAGCCACAAGGGAAGCCCACAAATATTGGAGTGGGTAGCCTATCCCTTCTCCAGCAGATCTTCCTGACCCAGGAATTGAACCAGGGTCTCCTGCCTGAGTAACACATATTGGGTAAAAAACGGTGAGGGGGCAGAACTAGGGACATTGATTGGTAAAATCAGTTTTCCTTGTCTAGATGGCTAGCGGACGCGAAAGAAATGTTGGTGTGGATTTAAAAAATTCTTCTGATACGAAACAAAAAATTTACTAGTTCTCTGCAGATCTTTAATGAAGCACAGATATTGTCATTAGATTGCTTTGGTCATATCCGTCTTACCCACATTTATTTTTTAAAATCACATAGAGTGGCTTCAATCACTTGAAGAAACGACAAAAGGTTTCTTTGGTCTCCATTCTATACTGGATCGAGAGAAGGCAGTTGATCAGCATGATGCAGGAGCTCAAGATGTTTTTGGCAAAAACTTGACTAGTCTGTTTAATGATATGGAAGAATGAATTAAGGATGGCAGCACGAAACAGAAGGCCATGCTAGAAGTACACAAGACCTTGTTTGTTAAGTCCAAACATGACTTTTTCTTTCAATTGAAGGATAGTTGCTTTACAGAATTTTGTTGCCAAACATCAACGTGAATGAGCCACAGGTGTACATATGTCTCCTCCCTCCTGAACCTCTCTCCCATCTCCTCCTCTCCGTTCCACCCCTCTAGCTTGTTGCAGAGCCCCTGTTTGAGTCACCTGAGTCATACAGCAAATTGCATTGGCATCTCTTTTAACGTATAGTACTATGTTTCCATGTTCCTCTGCATTCATCTCACCCTCTTCTTCCTCACACCTGCCAGTGTCCATAAGTCTGTTCTCTACATCTGTGACTCCTTGGCTGCCCTGCAAATAATTTCATCAGTACCACCTTTAGTTCAAGAATTTCTTCACCCACCCCCACAAGCATTTCTTATTTCTTATTCCACTCTTACGGTCTTTAGTGTGAGACTGATCTCGAACCTGATATGAAAGTATTATTCTCAGCATGGAAAATTTGGAAGATGCAAACATGAAAAATTTAAAAAGTAACGCAGAGGCTAGTCACTCTAGGCTAACCCCTAAAACATTTATTGACTGATTTCTAGTTTCTCTTCTTTAACCTTTTTGATCTACGTAATCCTGTGTATTCCTTTTAGTTAGGGATTCATTTTTAGACTATCCTGACTCTTCCATTAAGTTCCAGTTTGGGGTCTGATATACTTACAGATGTGCCAAGTGCTTCCTGAATACTATAGAACATATTTTATGTTTAAAATACGTCCATGCGTATGTAGTGAGTCAATGATTTTAAGTTTATTTGTTACACATTTCAATGTAAAAGTCAATGTGTGAACTAACATATTTTCGATTTGGAAAAGGTGGCTTTTTTTGTTGTGTGTAAGAACTCCTCACTGGACCAAAGGTCATGGAGAGGTCTATTGTTTTCTAAAATGGTTATAGTGTTGTTGTTTTTTTCGGTAATTGAATTGGGGTGTGAGTTGCAAAGTTTGTGTTTCTGTTCAATTTTTCCATCTGTTCGGGTTTCTTTCTCTCTCCTGAGTCAGACAATAATTTCCCATTGGTTGTCCAGTTACCAAGGTTGGTGTCCATGCATCCGTGCTGGTCTCTGCATTCATGTCCGGATGTCCTGTGAAACACTAAGCTTAATTTATTTGGAGATGACCTAGCTGTGCAATATACTGGCATCACTCAGTTGAGCACAAGGATAGAAATTCAGGTGATCAAACTCCGGAGAAGCTTTTGTCGGAGAGGCGCGTGCGTTCAGGGGGTTGGGGTGGGCGGAGCGCGGACCGCGGATATCTCAGGTGCCCTCCCAACCTGGACCTCTCCAGGCCTGCCTCTGCTCGGCAGCCTCCCCCCGCCCCCATCGCGTTTGCTGCTCAGGGCCAGGTGGTCTCTGCAGGTGCCCGGCATCCTGCCCGAGGCCCCCCCTGCCCACACGCTGTCTTCCGGTGTCTCTCTGAACCCTCGTCTCATTCTGCCTCTGTCTCAGCTGGCGTGGTTGCGTGCGAGTGCCTGTCCGTGTGCCTGGCTGTCGCTCGTCCGTTCTCTCAGGAAGGTCCTGTGCTGGGCCCGTGGCGTGGGGGCAGGGCGGGCCTCGGTTTGGGGACAGGGCTGGGCTGAGGCACTCCAGGGGGTTTGCACAGCCGGCAGGATGGGCGCCTGGGGCCCCGCCTGGGCTGCCCCTAAGCCGGCAGGAAGCTCCGGGGACCGCGGCCCCGGGCCGATGCCCCGCTCGTCCGGAGCCACGTGACCCTGAGCAGCGAACGGGATGGTGGGGGGCGGGGGGTGGGGGGCCACCGAGACGTCCTCCCCGCTCAAGACACCCCCCTCCCCAAATCCCGCCAGAGCTCCCGCAGCCTCGCCAGGCCGCTCGGGGTCCGGGAAGCGCCCCGGGCCGGGCCAGGCGCGTGCTGGCCGGGGGTGGCGTCGGCTGGTCTCCCAGCTGCAGGGCCTGTCCCGGTTTTTCCCATCAGTTTCAACAGTGACGGTCACCCCACATTGTGAGTCGTCTAGATTTCTCACTGACACCCCTGTTAGGGAGTGGCTTTTTAGAGAGATAGGGAAGGTCATTGGGGGATGTTAGTCATGAGAGAAAATAAGGGCTCAGGTGGGATTGCAGATGTCATCCAGGGGGTAAATAGAGACAGTTGTTGCTGGTACCAAGACATGAAGTTTTTTTTCCCCCTTTTCCCAAAAGGCCATATTACGACCACATGGGGGCGCTGAGTAACAGCCCATAGCTCGGCTGGAAGGGTGGGCCTTTGATATTGATACCCTGGGATGGGTTGGACATACCCCCAACCTTTGTCATTAATGCAGATGCAGCCCGGGCTGCTTAGGTTGAGTTGAGAAGCAGTGTGGTTTGCAAGTGAACATGCCTCGTTTAGGGAGAGATCAATAGCCATACAGGGAGATATGATTAGAAAGAGGAAGAATATCATATGATGCATTTTACTTATCTGAGGCAGGATTGATGGGGTTCTGCTTGAACAAGAGCCTGAGATCTTCAACAGGTTCACAGGAATAGCTGTCCTCTGGCTTTGGAGTCTCAGTTTCTGTCTCCCACTCCTGTAGCCCATAGGGTTTTATTCTAGAATTGTGGACCCAGGCAGATAGACCCTTCATTTTTTCAGCAGTTGAATCACTAGAACAACCTGATATGGCCCTATCCATTTCTCGGACAGCTGGTTAGGACTCCCTTTTTCTTGCCATGTCTTTACTGATACTTGATCCCCTGGCTTTACCTGGGGATTTTTCAAGTCTTCCTGTGGTATGTTCTCCATATTGTTGGAGTTCTTGCAGAAACCTTCCCAGGTCAATTATATGTTTTAAGAGTGTACTGGCATCCTCGTCAAAAAACAAATCTGAAGTTAAGAATGGACGTCCATACATCATTTCATAAGGACTTAACAATAGTGGCCGTTTGGGGGATGTCCGTAGCCTCATGAGGGCTATGGGCAGCATATGTGTCCACTTATTATGTCTTTCTTGACATAGCTTAGCCAGAGCCCTTTTAAGAGTCTGGTTGGCTCTCTCTACCTTTCCTGAAGCTTGAGGCCTCCAGGATGAGCGGAGCCGTTATTTTATGCCTAAACATGCGGCTAGGTTCTGGGGTATCGTGGCTGTAAGTGAGGGCCCGTTGTCATTCTGAAGTGACCGAGGCAGCCCAAACCTAGGCACTATCTCCTTCAGCAGAGCTTTACAGACTTCTGTAGCTCTCTCTGTCTCAGTAGGGAATGCTTCGATCCATCCTGTGAATGTGTCAATAAAGACTAGCAAGTAAGAAAACCCTTGGGTCTTGGGCATGGCTGTAAATTCTAAATGCGGAGCGGCATTGCCAGTCTGCTCCTGGGTATGATACCCGATGTTGGACAGGTGTAATTAGAGGAGGTCTGGTTTTTGGGTTATTTTTTAGACAGGTGTCACAATTTTGTGTGACCTGTTTAACAACCTTAGCTAACTGGGGATGGGAGAGAATAGGCTTAAGCAAGATTTCTAGATTATCTTTTCCAAAATGGGCGCTTTTATGTAAGGAGTTAGTAATGTTTTAAACCTGAGAATCAGGGAGAATTATTTGGGCCTGATCAGGCTGAAACCACCCATGTGACCCAATCTCCCAGCCCCTCTCAGCATATCGGGAATGTCCCCCTGGGGTAAAATCTGGAGTCAGGGTTTCCTTGGGGAAAAGGGGGCAGATAGCAGTGGCAGAGGTAGCTTCCCCGGCAGCTCGTCCTGCCTCTTGATCAGCTTTCCTATTTCCCTGAGCCTCTTTTTCTTGCCCCTTTTGGTGACTCTTGCAGTGGATGACAGCTAATTTTGCAGGAAGTTTGACTGCCTCCAGGAGCCTGAGAATGAGCTCTTTGTGTTTAATAGCAGAGCTTCGGGCACTGAGCATCCCTCTTTCTTTCCAAATTGCTGCACAGGCATGCAGAATGAGGAAAGCATACTTAGAGTCCATACACACATTAATCCTCTTTCCTTCTCCTAACTCCAAAGCTCTTGTCAGGGCAAAAAGTTCAGCTTTCTGGGCTGAGGTGTCTGGGGGAAGAGACCCACTTTCCTTAGTTTCTTCCAGGCTCGCTACAGCATATCCTGCTTTCCTCTCTCCCTTTTCTACAAAACTGCTGCCATCTGTGTGCCAGTTTTCCTCTGGGTCAGATAAAGGTGTCTCTGAGAGGTCCCGGCGAGAAGAGTATAACTCGTCTGTGATTTGTATGCATTGGTGATCCAGAGGGGAGGTAGGGGGATCTGGCAGTAAGGTTGCTGGATTTAAAGACTGGCAGACCCTCAACTTTATTTCTGGAGTGTTAAGGAGGAGGGCTTGGTATTGGGTGATGCTTCCCCATGCCATCCACCTGTCCCCTTTCGTTTCCAAGACTGATTCCACCCGGTGAGGCATATACACTGTGGTGGGCTGACCCAGGGTCAGCTTAGATGCCTCCTTAACCATAAGAGCAGTGGCTGCTACTGCCCGGAGGCAAGTGGGCCAACCTCTGGCCACATCATCTAGTTATTTTGAGAGATAAGCCACAGGTTGTAATACGGGCCCCATCATCTGCTCTAACACCCCAAGAGCAGTTCCTGTCCTTCCAGAAACATAGAGTCTAAAAGGTTTCTCCAGGTTGGGGAGGCCTAAAGCTGGGGCTGTAATGATGGACTCTTTTAGGGCATTAAAGGCCACCTTGCAGGTCTCATGCCAGTCAAGTGGCTCTTCCTCTTTCCCCCTTAAATTTTCATATAGGGGTCTGGCCAGATTGCCATAATTAGGAATCCAGATCCTGCAAAACCCGGTCCTTCCTAAAAATCCCCTAAGCTGTTGTTTTGTTTGGGGTACGTTGTATTTAAGATGAGGGATCTCCGCTCGGGCTCAGGCATTCTTTTTCTCTCTGTAATTATAAATCCAAGGTATTTTACTTGGGTTAAGCTAATCTGAGCCTACTTGGGGGATACTCGATAACCCTTTTCATACAGGAAAGTTAGCGTTTTAAATAGTGTCCATTTGAGAGCTGGTAAAATCTGGCCTAGCTATGAGCAAGTCATCCACATACTGTATTAGACTACTGTTTGTTAAAGTTAATTCCCTTAATTCTCTCCCCGAGGAAGTCCCGAAGATATGACGGCTGTCCCTAAACCCTTGGGGTAGTCGAGTCCAGTTGAGAGTTGTATGGTCTCTCTTGTTTCCAAGTCCCGCCACTCAAAAGCAAAGAGTTTTGGGGATTCAGGATGGAGAGGCATGCAAAAGAAAGCACCTTGAAGGTCCAAGACTGAGAAGTACTTGGCATTTCCTGGGACTTGGGATAGGAGGGTATATGGGTTTGGGACTATGGGGTGGATGGGAACCACAGCTTCATTAACAGCTCTTAGATCCTGGACGAATCGGTAAGATCCATCTGGTTTTTGAATGGGCAAGATTGGGGTGTTGCAGGGGGACTCACAGCTGATTCGAGCTCCAGTATCTCGGTATTTGTTAACTAATGGTTTAAGACCCTCAAGAGCTACTGGTTTTAAGGGATATTGTCTATTCCAGGGCTAGGGAGCATTTGGTCTCAGAGAAATCTTTACTGGTGGAACATTTATGGCTAAACCAGGGCTGGAGACATCCCACACCTGGGGATTGACATCATCTAGACAAGGGACAGACTCCTCCTTTTCTACCTCTGACTGTAAATATTCAGACATAGGCAAAGAAAATTATCGACTTCTATCTTTGTGTCCCCAAGTCACTCTGGTTTGGAGGCGGAAGTATTATTCTCAAAATGGAAAATTTGGAAGCTGCAAACATGAAAAATTTAAAGAGTCACGCAGAGGCTAGTCACTCTAAGCTAACCCCTAAGACATTTATTGACTGATTTCTAGCTTCTCTTCTTTAACCTTTTTTATCTACAGTAATCCTGTGTGTTCCTTTTAGTTAGGGATTCATTTTTAGACTATCCTGACTCTTCCACTACGTTCCACTTTTGGGTCTGATACACTTAGAGATGTGCCAAGTGCTTCCTGAATACTATAGAACATATTTTATATTTAAAATACTTCCATGCTTATGTAGTGAGTCAATGATTTTAAGTTTATTTGTTACACATTTCAATGTAAAAGTCAATGTGTGAACTAACATATTCACGACTTGGAAAAGTTGGCTTTTTTTTGCTGTGTGTTTGAACTCCTCACCCGACCAAAGGTCATGGAGAGGTCTATTGTTTTTCTAAAATGGTTATAGTGTTGTTTATTTTCTGGTAATTGAATTAGGGTGTGAGTTGCAAAGCCTGTGTTTCTGTTCATTTCATTCCATCTGTTCGGGATTCTTTCTCTCTCCTGAGTCAGACAGTAATTTCCCATTGGTTGTCCAGTTACCAAGGTTGGTGTCCATGCATCCGTGCTGGTCTCTCCATACATGTCCGGGTGTCCTGTGAAACACTAAGCTTAATTTATTTGGAAATGACCTAGCTGTTCAATACAGTGTCATCACTCAGTTGAGCAGAGGGAGAGAAATTCAAGTGACAAAACTCCAGAGAAGCTAGTGTCAGAGCGCCCCGGCGTGGCATGCGTGCAGGGGGTTGGGGGGAGGGGGGCGGGGCGCGGAGCGCGGAGATCTCAGGTGTCCTCCCACCCTGGGCCTCTCCAGGCCCGCCGCAGCTCAGTGGCCTCCCCCCGCCCCCATCGCTTTGGCTGCTCAGGGCCGGGTGGTCTCTGCAGCTGCCCGGCATCCTGCCCGAGGCCCCCCCTGCCCACACGCTGTCTTCCAGTCTCTCTCTGAACCCTCGACTCTTTCTGCCTCTGTCTCACCTGGCGTGGGTGCGTGCGAGTGCCTGTCCGTGTGCCTGGCTGTCGCTCGTCCGCTCTCTCAGGAAGGTCCTGTGCTGGGCCCGTGGCGTGGGGGCAAGGCGGGCCTCGGTTTGGGGACAGGGCGGGGCTGAGGCACTCCAGGGGGTTTGCACAGCCGGCAGAATGGACGCCTGGGTCCCCGGCTCGGCTGCCCCTAAGCCCGCAGGAGGCTCTGGGGACCGCGGCCCCGGGCCGACGCCCCGCTCGTCCGGAGCCACGTGACCCTGAGCAGCAAACGGGATGGTGGGGGGCGGGGGTTGGAGGGGCACCGAGACGTCCTCCCCGCTCAAGCCACCCCCCTCTCCAACCCCCGCCAGAGCTCCCGCAGCCTCGCCAGGCCGCTCGGGGTCCGGGAAGCGCCCCGGGCCGGGCCAGGCGTTTGCTGGCCGGGGGTGGCATCGGCTGGTCTCCCAGCTGCAGGGCCTGTCCCGGTTTTTCCCATCAGTTTCAACAGTGAAGGTCACCCCACATTGTGAGTCGTCTAGATTTCTCACTGACACCCCTGTTAGGGAGTGGCTTTTTAGAGAGTTAGGGAAGGTCACTTGGGGGATGTTAGTCATGGGAGAAAATAAGGGCTCAGGTGGGATTGCAGATGTCATCCAGGGGGTAAATAGAGACAGTTGTTGCTGGTACCAAGACATGAAGTTTTTTTTCCCCCTTTTCCCAAAAGGCCATATTACGACCACATGGGGGCGCTAAGTAACAGCCCATAGCTCGGCTGGAAGTGTGGGCCTTTGATAGTGATACCCTGGGATGGGTTGGACATACCCCCAACCTTTGTCATTAATGCAGATGCAGCCCGGGCTGGTTAGGTTTGAGTTGAGAAGCAGTGTGGTTTGCAAGTGAACATGCCTCGTTTAGGGAGAGATCAATAGCCATACAGGGAGATATGATTAGAAAGAGGAAAAACATCATATGATGCATTTTACTTATCTGAGGCAGGATTAATGGGATTCTGCTTGAACAAGAGCCTGAGATCTTCAACAGGTTCACAGGAATAGCTGTCCTCTGGCTTTGGAGTCTCAGGTTCTGTCTCCCCCTCCTGTAGGCCATAGGGTTTTATTCTAGAATTGTGGACCCAGGCAGATAGACCCTTCACTTTTACAGCAGTTGAAGTCACTAGAACAACCTGATATGGCCCTGTCCATTTCTCAGACAGCTGGTTTGGACTCCCTTTTTCTTGCCAGGTCTTTACTGATACTTGATCCCCTGGCTTTACCTGGGGATTTTTCAAGTCTTCCTGTGGTTTGTTCTCCATACCGTTGGAGTTCTTGCTGAAACCTTCCCAGGTCAATTATATGTTTTAAGAGTGTATTGGCATCCTCGTCAAGAAACAAATCAGAAGTTCAGAATGGTCGTCCATACATCATTTCATAAGGACTTAACAATAGTGGCCGTTTGGGGGATGTCTGTAGCCTCATGAGGGCTATGGGCAGCATATGTGTCCACTTGTTATGTGTTTCTGACATAGCTTAGCCAGAGCCCATTTAAGAGTCTGGTTGGCTCTCTCTACCTTTCCTGAAGCTTGAGGCCTCCAGGATGAGCGGAGCCGGTATTTTATGCCTAAGCTTGCGGCTAGGTTCTGGGGTATCGTGGCTGTAAGTGAGGGCCCGTTGTCACTCTGAAGTGACCGAGGCAGCCCAAACCTAGGCACTATCTCCTTCAGCAGAGCTTTACAGACTTCTGTAGCTCTCTCAGTCTCAGTAGGGAACGCTTCGATCCATCCTGTGAATGTGTCAATAAAGATTCGCAAGTAAGAAAACCCTTGGGTCTTGGGCATGGCTGTAAATTCTAAATGCGGAGCCGCATTGCCAGTCCGCTCCTGGGTATGATCCCCGATGTTGGACAGGTGTAATTAGAGGAGGTCTGGTTTTTGGGTTATTTTTTAGACAGGTGTCACAATTTTGCGTGACTTGTTTAACAACCTTAGGTAACTGGGGTTGGGAGACAATAGGCTTAAGCAAGATTTCTAGATTATCTTTTCCAAAATGGGCGCTCTTATGTAAGAAGATAGTAATGTTTTAAACCTGAGAATCAGGGAGTATTATTTGGGCCTGATCAGGCTGAAACCACCCATGTGACCCAATCTCCCAACCCCGCTCAGCATATCGGGAATGTCCCCCTGGGGTAAAATCTGGAGTCAGGGTTTCCTTGGGGAAAAGGGGGCAGATAGCAGTGGCAGAAGTAGCTTCCCCGTCAGCTCGTCCTGCCTCTTGATCAGCTTTCCTATTTCCCTGAGCCTCTTTTTCTTGCCCCTTTTGGTGACTCTTGCAGTGGATGACAGCTAATTTTTCAGGAAGTTTGACTGCCTCCAGGGGCCTGAGAATGAGCTCTTTGTGTTTAATAGCAGAGCTTAGGGCAATGAGCATCCCTCTTTCTTTCCAAATTGCTGCACGGGCATGCAGAATGAGGAAAGCATACTTAGAGTCCATACACACATTAATCCTCTTTCCTTCTCCTAACTCCAAAGCTCTTGTCAGGGCAAAAAGTTCAGCTTTCTGGTCTGAGGTGTCTGGCGGAAGAGACCCACTTTCCTTAGTTTCTTCCATGCTCGCTACAGCATATCCTGCTTTCCTCTCTCCCTTTTCTACAAAACTGCTGCCATCTGTGTGTCAGTTTTCCTCTGGGTCAGATAAAGTTGTCTCTGATAGGTCTCGGCGAGAAGAGTATAACTCGTCTGTGATTTGTATGCATTGGTGATCCAGAGGGGAGGTAGGGGGATCTGGCAGTAAGGTTGCTGGATTTAAAGTCTGGCAGACCCTCAACTTTATTTCTGGAGTGTCAAGGAGGAGGCCTTGGTATTGGGTGATCCTTCCCCCTGTCATCCACCTGTCCCCTTTCGTTTCCAAAACTGCTTGCACCCGGTGTGGCGTATACACTGTGGTGGGCTGACCCAGGGTCAGCTTAGATGCCTCCTTAACCATAAGAGCGGTGGCTGCTACTGCCCGGAGGCAAGTGGGCCACCCTCTGGCCACCTCATCTAGATATTTTGAGAGATAAGCCACAGGTTGTAATACGGGCCCCATCATCTGCTCTAACACACCAAGAGCAGTTCCTGTCCTTCCAGAAACATAGAGTCTAAAAGGCTTCTCCAGGTTGGGGAGGCCTAAAGCTGGGGCTGTAGTGATGGACTCTTTTAGGGCATTAAAGGCCACCTTGCAGGTCTCATGCCAGTCGAGTGGCTCTTCCTCTTTCCCCCTTAAATTTTCATATAGGGGTCTGGCCAGATTGCCATAATTAGGAATCCAGATCCTGCAAAACCCGGTCCTTCCTAAAAATACCCTAAGCTGTTGTTTTGTTTGGGGGTACGTTGTATTTAAGATGAGGGATCTCCCCTCGGGGTAAGACATTCTTTTTCTCTCCGTAATTATAAATCCAAGGTATTTTACTTGGGTTAAGCTAATCTGAGCCTACTTGGGGGATACTCGATAACCCTTTTCATACAGGAAAGTTAGCATTTTAAATAATGTCCATTAGAGAGCTGGTAAAATCTGGCCTAGCTATGAGCAAGTCATCCACATACTGTATTAGACTACTGTTTTTTAAAGTTAATTCCCTTAGTTCTCTCCCCGAGGAAGTCCCGAAGATATGAGGGCTCTCCCTAAACCCTTGGGGTAGTCGAGTCCAGTCGAGAGTTGTATGGTCTCTCTTGTTTCCAAGTCCCGCCACTCAAAAGCAAAGAGTTTTTGGGATTCAGGATGGAGAGGCATGCAAAAGAAAGCACCTTGAAGGTTCAAGACTGAGAAGTACTTGGCATTTCCTGGGACTTGGGATAGGAGGGTATATGGGTTTGGGACTATGGGGTGGATGGGAACCACAGCTTCATTAACAGCTCTTAGATCCTGGACGAATCGGTAAGATCCATCTGGTTTTTGAACGGGCAAGATTGGGGTGTTGCAGGGGGACTCACAGCTGATTCGAGTTCCAGTATCTCGGTATTTGTTAACTAATGGTCTAAGACCCTCAAGAGCTACTGGTTTTTAGGGATATTGTCTTTTCCAGGGCTAGGGAGCATTTGGTCTCAGAGAAATCTTTACTGGTGGAACATTTATGGCTAAACCAGGGCTGGAGACATCCCACACCTGGGGATTGACATCATCTAGACAAGGGACAGACTCCTCCTTTTCTACCTCTGACTGTAAATATTCAGACATAGGCAAAGAAAATTATCGACTTCTACCTTTGTGTCCCCAAGTCACTCTGGTTTGGAGGCGAAAGTATTATTCTCAAAATGGAAAATTTGGAAGCTGCAAACATGAAAAATTTAAAGAGTCACGCAGAGGCTAGTCACTCTAAGCTAAACCCTAAGACATTTATTGACTGATTTCTAGCTTCTCTTCTTTAACCTTTTTTATCTACAGTAATCCTGTGTGTTCCTTTTAGTTAGGGATTCATTTTTAGACTATCCTGACTCTTCCACTACGTTCCAGTTTTGGGTCTGATACCCTTAGAGATGTGCCAAGTGCTTCCTGAACACTATAGAACATATTTTATATTTAAAATACTTCCATGCTTATGTAGTGAGTCAATGATTTTAAGTTTATTTGTTACACATTTCAATGTAAAAGTAATGTGTGAAGTAACACATTCACTACTTGGAAAAGTTGGCTTTTTTTTGCTGTGCGTTTGAACTCCTCACCCGACCAAAGGTCATGGAGAGGTCTATAGTTTTTCTAAAATGGTTATAGTGTTGTTTATTTTCTGGTAATTGAATTAGGGTGTGAGTTGCAAAGCCTGTGTTTCTGTTCATTTCATTCCATCTGTTCGGGTTTCTTTCTCTCTCCTGAGTCAGACAGTAATTTCCCATTGGTTGTCCAGTTACCAAGGTTGGTGTCCATGCATTCGTGCTGGTCTCTCCATACATGTCCGGGTGTCCTGTGAAACACTAAGCTTAATTTATTTGGAAATGACCTAGCTGTTCAATACACTGTCATCACTCAGTTGAGCAGAGGGAGAGAAATTCAAGTGACAAAACTCCAGAGAAGCTAGTGTCAGAGCGCCCCGGCGTGGCATGCGTGCAAGGGGTTGGGGGGAGGGAGGCGGGGCGCGGAGCGCGGAGATCTCAGGTGTCCTCCCACCCTGGGCCTCTCCAGGCCCGCCGCTGCTCAGTGGCCTCCCCCCGCCCCCATCGCTTTGGCTGCTCAGGGCCGGGTGGTCTCTGCAGCTGCCCGGCATCCTGCAAGAGGCCCCCCCTGCCCACACGCTGTCTTCCAGTCTCTCTCTGAACCCTCGACTCTTTCTGCCTCTGTCTCACCTGGCGTGGGTGCGTGCGAGTGCCTGTCCGTGTGCCTGGCTGTCGCTCGTCCTCTCTCTCAGGAAGGTCCTGTGCTGGGCCCGTGGCGTGGGGGCAGGGCGGGCCTCGGTTTGGGGACAGGGCGGGGCTGAGTCACTCCAGGGGGTTTGCACAGCCGGCAGGATGGGAGCCTGGGGCCCCGGTGCGCTGCCCCTAAGATCCAGGAGGCTCCAGGGACTGCAGACCCGGGCCGAAGCCCCGCTCGTCCAGAGCCACCTGACCCTGAGCAGCGAACGGGATGGTGGGTGACAGGGGGTGAGGGGGCACCGAGATGTCCTCGCTGCTCTACCCACCCCCCCTCCCCCCACCCCAGGTTCCGCAGGCACGCCAGGCCCCGGCCGGCCGGGCCAGACTGGTGCTGGCCTGGGCTCGCGGTGTGCGGAGCGCGGGCGCCCTCCGCTGGCCGCCGAGCTGCAGGCTCTGGCCGGCCGGAGTCCAGTCGCGGGTCGTGCGGCTCAAGTGCAGCGCGAGCCCGCTCGAGAACTGCACCCCCAGGCCCGACCAGCAGGTCAGACCGCAAGGGAGGCGCAACGCGGGGCTCCTGCAGCGCCTGGCAGCCGCCTAGGTCTAAGGCCATACCACCCTGAACGTGCCCTCTCTCCTCTGATCTGGGAAACTGAGCAGGGTCGGGCCTGGTCAGTACTTGGATGGGAGACCGCCTAGTAGTTAGGCGATTTTTTTTTATTTTTCTGAATGCCTACTTCAGAAAGTTAGAATCGGATGACTTCACACAGTAAAACGAATCATATTTTCATACATAATCTTAAGAATCCAGCAGCTGGTCATTCTTTTTCCTGTCCTAACACAGCTAACTGGAAATCAGTTGTAGTAAGTTCTACTGACTTCATACCCTCATCCCTAAGGGAAGATATATAGGAAAACCCATAATATATCTAAATAAACATGAAAGATACAATGATGAGAAAGAAAAAAATTTCTCAGTGACATCTTAGTTGGTATCGGAAACACGATGATTATGAAAGCACAGCCCATAATCAAGTCCAGGCCATGGAAGCCTGTGACTGTCACTGAGTGTTGACTTCCCTTTCAGCTGAGGTCGTAAAAAGTTCTTTGTAAAATTCTGAGGTTTGAAGCACTTGTAACCTCCCGAAGAGACTGCAATCAGAAGGGTTTCTAGAATATCCTGACGCTGTGGTGAGCTCAAGCAATACATACTCCAGAGGACGGAAGACAGACATGTTGGGAAGTGGGGATGACTTCTAATGCACTTAGGGAGGAAGGGCATGTACAAGTGGAGAAGCAACACCTCAGTGATGGAATCTTTAAAGACTCCACACATGGAGAAGGAAATGGCAACCCACTCCAGTATTCTTGCCTGGAAAAGTCCATGGGCAGAGGAGTCTGGCGGGCCGAAGTCCACGGGATTCCATGACTGACCGTGTGTGCACGAGGGTGGAGGGAGACGGGCTGGTAGCAAGAAACTGGTAGAAGTAAAAAATAAGAAAAAAATATAAAATAAAGACTCGATAAATATGACAACGACTGGTAGGAATAAACCTTCAGAAGTGCCTTCTCAGACCTCCCGTCAGAAGCACAAGCATAATAAAGACACTGAGTTTTCACGGTCTCACACAAAATTAGACTGGTTTATGACAATGGGCAGAGAGGCTCCTCTAAGACATCGGGGCTGGGCTTTACTGGAGGATGCACATCGATTGAGTGCATGGCTGTGTGTTATGAAAATATGTCTTACTGGCAGGGCGAAGGCATCTTCTTGAAGAACACAGCAAATAACACTACAAATTCACGGAACTTGGCTACAATGATAATAGCTGATTTCGTGATGTCTACTGCTTGGCAGAGCTGGGATTGCCTCTGCCATTAAGTACCTCAGTGGCCAGCTGTGATAGTAGCCATTACTTTCTCACTTAGAAACTTGCCATGTGCACTATCGCAAGAACAGTGAAAGCTCCCCAGAGAAGCAAGTCAGGCAGACATGCTTCTGTTTTCTCACAGAAGCTGCTTATGACCGGCCCTGCTCACAGACAGATTGCTAATTCCAAATCGATAGAAAGTTATGCAGATATTCTTTAGCAACTGAGCCACCAATGAAGCCCTACTAGCTCAGTTGCTAAAGAATCTGCCTGCAACGCAGGAGACCCCGCTTTGAGTCCTGGGTCGGGAAGATCCGCTGGAGAAAGGATAGGCTACCCACTCCAGTATTCTGGCCTAGAGAATTCCATGGACTGTATAGTCCTTGGGGCTGCAAAGAGTCAGGCACAAACTGAGCCACTTTCACCTGCACATGCAGATATCTCTTTAAAAAAAAAAAATGTGGTAACAGATCTAGGACCTCTGTCAAGCTCATGAGTGAGTACTATAAATATACAGAATCAGCTTTGTCCTGCATAGTTACTACCATCCTGTATTTGCTTTGAGAGGAGTTGAGCTACTCTTGGTACAGAGGAATGATTCTTTACCAACTGAGCCACAAGGGAAGCCCACAAATATTGGAGTGGGTAGCCTATCCCTTCTCCAGCAGATCTTCCTGACCCAGGAATTGAACCAGGGTCTCCTGCCTGAGTAACACATATTGGGTAAAAAACGGTGAGGGGGCAGAACTAGGGACATTGATTGGTAAAATCAGTTTTCCTTGTCTAGATGGCTAGCGGACGCGAAAGAAATGTTGGTGTGGATTTAAAAAATTCTTCTGATACGAAACAAAAAATTTACTAGTTCTCTGCAGATCTTTAATGAAGCACAGATATTGTCATTAGATTGCTTTGGTCATATCCGTCTTACCCACATTTATTTTTTAAAATCACATAGAGTGGCTTCAATCACTTGAAGAAACGACAAAAGGTTTCTTTGGTCTCCATTCTATACTGGATCGAGAGAAGGCAGTTGATCAGCATGATGCAGGAGCTCAAGATGTTTTTGGCAAAAACTTGACTAGTCTGTTTAATGATATGGAAGAATGAATTAAGGATGGCAGCACGAAACAGAAGGCCATGCTAGAAGTACACAAGACCTTGTTTGTTAAGTCCAAACATGACTTTTTCTTTCAATTGAAGGATAGTTGCTTTACAGAATTTTGTTGCCAAACATCAACGTGAATGAGCCACAGGTGTACATATGTCTCCTCCCTCCTGAACCTCTCTCCCATCTCCTCCTCTCCGTTCCACCCCTCTAGCTTGTTGCAGAGCCCCTGTTTGAGTCCCCTGAGTCATACAGCAAATTGCATTGGCATCTCTTTTAACGTATAGTACTATGTTTCCATGTTCCTCTGCATTCATCTCACCCTCTTCTTCCTCACACCTGCCAGTGTCCATAAGTCTGTTCTCTACATCTGTGACTCCTTGGCTGCCCTGCAAATAATTTCATCAGTACCACCTTTAGTTCAAGAATTTCTTCACCCACCCCCACAAGCATTTCTTATTTCTTATTCCACTCTTACGGTCTTTAGTGTGAGACTGATCTCGAACCTGATATGAAAGTATTATTCTCAGCATGGAAAATTTGGAAGATGCAAACATGAAAAATTTAAAAAGTAACGCAGAGGCTAGTCACTCTAGGCTAACCCCTAAAACATTTATTGACTGATTTCTAGTTTCTCTTCTTTAACCTTTTTGATCTACGTAATCCTGTGTATTCCTTTTAGTTAGGGATTCATTTTTAGACTATCCTGACTCTTCCATTAAGTTCCAGTTTGGGGTCTGATATACTTACAGATGTGCCAAGTGCTTCCTGAATACTATAGAACATATTTTATGTTTAAAATACGTCCATGCGTATGTAGTGAGTCAATGATTTTAAGTTTATTTGTTACACATTTCAATGTAAAAGTCAATGTGTGAACTAACATATTTTCGATTTGGAAAAGGTGGCTTTTTTTGTTGTGTGTAAGAACTCCTCACTGGACCAAAGGTCATGGAGAGGTCTATTGTTTTCTAAAATGGTTATAGTGTTGTTGTTTTTTTCGGTAATTGAATTGGGGTGTGAGTTGCAAAGTTTGTGTTTCTGTTCAATTTTTCCATCTGTTCGGGTTTCTTTCTCTCTCCTGAGTCAGACAATAATTTCCCATTGGTTGTCCAGTTACCAAGGTTGGTGTCCATGCATCCGTGCTGGTCTCTGCATTCATGTCCGGATGTCCTGTGAAACACTAAGCTTAATTTATTTGGAGATGACCTAGCTGTGCAATATACTGGCATCACTCAGTTGAGCACAAGGATAGAAATTCAGGTGATCAAACTCCGGAGAAGCTTTTGTCGGAGAGGCGCGTGCGTTCAGGGGGTTGGGGTGGGCGGAGCGCGGACCGCGGATATCTCAGGTGCCCTCCCAACCTGGACCTCTCCAGGCCTGCCTCTGCTCGGCAGCCTCCCCCCGCCCCCATCGCGTTTGCTGCTCAGGGCCAGGTGGTCTCTGCAGGTGCCCGGCATCCTGCCCGAGGCCCCCCCTGCCCACACGCTGTCTTCCGGTGTCTCTCTGAACCCTCGTCTCATTCTGCCTCTGTCTCAGCTGGCGTGGTTGCGTGCGAGTGCCTGTCCGTGTGCCTGGCTGTCGCTCGTCCGCTCTCTCAGGAAGGTCCTGTGCTGGGCCCGTGGCGTGGGGGCAGGGCGGGCCTCGGTTTGGGGACAGGGCTGGGCTGAGGCACTCCAGGGGGTTTGCACAGCCGGCAGGATGGGCGCCTGGGGCCCCGCCTGGGCTGCCCCTAAGCCGGCAGGAAGCTCCGGGGACCGCGGCCCCGGGCCGATGCCCCGCTCGTCCGGAGCCACGTGACCCTGAGCAGCGAACGGGATGGTGGGGGGCGGGGGGTGGGGGGCCACCGAGACGTCCTCCCCGCTCAAGACACCCCCCTCCCCAAATCCCGCCAGAGCTCCCGCAGCCTCGCCAGGCCGCTCGGGGTCCGGGAAGCGCCCCGGGCCGGGCCAGGCGCGTGCTGGCCGGGGGTGGCGTCGGCTGGTCTCCCAGCTGCAGGGCCTGTCCCGGTTTTTCCCATCAGTTTCAACAGTGACGGTCACCCCACATTGTGAGTCGTCTAGATTTCTCACTGACACCCCTGTTAGGGAGTGGCTTTTTAGAGAGATAGGGAAGGTCATTGGGGGATGTTAGTCATGAGAGAAAATAAGGGCTCAGGTGGGATTGCAGATGTCATCCAGGGGGTAAATAGAGACAGTTGTTGCTGGTACCAAGACATGAAGTTTTTTTTCCCCCTTTTCCCAAAAGGCCATATTACGACCACATGGGGGCGCTGAGTAACAGCCCATAGCTCGGCTGGAAGTGTGGGCCTTTGATAGTGATACCCTGGGATGGGTTGGACATACCCCCAACCTTTGTCATTAATGCAGATGCAGCCCGGGCTGGTTAGGTTTGAGTTGAGAAGCAGTGTGGTTTGCAAGTGAACATGCCTCGTTTAGGGAGAGATCAATAGCCATACAGGGAGATATGATTAGAAAGAGGAAAAACATCATATGATGCATTTTACTTATCTGAGGCAGGATTGATGGGATTCTGCTTGAACAAGAGCCTGAGATCTTCAACAGGTTCACAGGAATAGCTGTCCTCTGGCTTTGGAGTCTCAGTTTCTGTCTCCCCCTCCTGTAGGCCATAGGGTTTTATTCTAGAATTGTGGACCCAGGCAGATAGACCCTTCACTTTTACAGCAGTTGAAGTCACTAGAACAACCTGATATGGCCCTGTCCATTTCTCAGACAGCTGGTTTGGACTCCCTTTTTCTTGCCAGGTCTTTACTGATACTTGATCCCCTGGCTTTACATGGGGATTTTTCAAGTCTTCCTGTGGTTTGTTCTCCATACCGTTGGAGTTCTTGCTGAAACCATCCCAGGTCAATTATATGTTTTAAGAGTGTATTGGCATCCTCGTCAAGAAACAAATCAGAAGTTCAGAATGGTCGTCCATACATCATTTCATAAGAACTTAACAATAGTGGCCGTTTGGGGGATGTCCGTAGCCTCATGAGGGCTATGGGCAGCATATGTGTCCACTTATTATGTGTTTCTGACATAGCTGAGCCAGAGCCCTTTTAAGAGTCTGGTTGGCTCTCTCTACCTTTCCTGAAGCTTGAGGCCTCCAGGATGAGCAGAGCTGGTATTTTATGCCTAAGTATTTGGCTAGGTTCTGGGGTATCGTGGCTGTAAGTGAGGGCCCGTTGTCACTCTGAAGTGACCGAGGCAGCCCAAACCTAGGCACTATCTCCTTCAGCAGAGCTTTACAGACTTCTGTAGCTCTCTCAGTCTCAGTAGGGAACGCTTCGATCCATCCTGTGAATGTGTCAATAAAGACTAGCAAGTAAGAAAACCCTTGGGTCTTGGGCATGGCTGTAAATTCTACTTGCCAGTCCGCTCCTGGGTATGATCCCCGATGTTGGACAGGTGTAATTAGAGGATGTCTGGTTTTTGGGTTATTTTTTAGACAGGTGTCACAATTTTGTGTGACCTGTTTAACAACCTTAGCTAACTGGGGATGGGAGAGAATAGGCTTAAGCAAGTTTTCTAGATTATCTTTTCCAAAATGGGCGCTTTTATGTAAGGAGTTAGTAATGTTTTAAACCTGAGAATCAGGGAGTATTATTTGGGCCTGATCAGGCTGAAACCACCCATGTGACCCAATCACCCAGCCCCGCTCAGCATATCGGGAATGTCCCCCTGGGGTAAAATCTGGAGTCAGGGTTTCCTTGGGGAAAAGGGGGCAGATAGCAGTGGCAGAGGTAGCTTCCCCGGCAGCTCGTTCTGCCTCTTGATCAGCTTTCCTATTTCCCTGAGCCTCTTTTTCTTGCCCCTTTTGGTGACTCTTGCAGTGGATGACAGCTAATTTTGCAGGAAGTTTGACTGCCTCCAGGAGCCTGAGAATGAGCTCTTTGTGTTTAATAGCAGAGCTTCGGGCACTGAGCATCCCTCTTTCTTTCCAAATTGCTGCACAGGCATGCAGAATGAGGAAAGCATACTTAGAGTCCATACACACATTAATCCTCTTTCCTTCTCTAACTCCAAAGTTCTTGTCAGGGCAAAAAGTTCAACTTTCTGGGCTGAGGTGTCTGGGGGAAGAGACCCACTTTCCTTAGTTTCTTCCATGCTCGCTACAGCATATCCTGCTTTCCTCTCTCCCTTTTCTACAAAACTGCTGCCATCTGTGTGCCAGTTTTCCTCTGGGTCAGATAAAGGTGTCTCTGATAGGTCCCGGCAGGAAGAGTATAACTCGTCTGTGATTTGTATGCATTGGTGATCCAGAGGGGAGGTAGGGGGATCTGGCAGTAAGGTTGCTGGATTTAAAGACTGGCAGACCCTCAACTTTATTTCTGGAGTGTCAAGGAGGAGGGCTTGGTATTGGGTGATCCTTCCCCCTGTCATCCACCTGTCCCCTTTCGTTTCCAAGACTGCTTGCACTCAGTGAAGCGTATACACTGTAGTGGGCTGACCCAGGGTCAGCTTAGATGCCTCCTTAATCATAAGAGCGGTGGCTGCTACTGCCCGGAGGCAAGTGGGCCACCCTCTGGCCACCTCATCTAGTTATTTTGAGAGATAAGCCACAGGTTGTAATACGGGCCCCATCATTTGCTCTAACACCCCAAGAGCAGTTCCTGTCCTTCCAGAAACATAGAGTCTAAAAGGCTTCTCCAGGTTGGGGAGGCCTAAAGCTGGGGCTGTAGTGATGGACTCTTTTAGGGCATTAAAGGCCACCTTGCAGGTCTCATGCCAGTCGAGTGGCTCTTCCTCTTTCCCCCTTAAATTTTCATATAGGGGTCTGGCCAGATTGCCATAATTAGGAATCCAGATCCTGCAAAACCCGGTCCTTCCTAAAAATCCCCTAAGCTGTTGTTTTGTTTGGGGGTACGGGGTATTTAAGATGAGGGATCTCCCCTCGGGGTCAGGCATTCTTTTTCTCTCCGTAATTATAAATCCAAGGTATTTTACTTAGGTTAAGCTAATCTGAGCCTACTTGGGGGATACTCGATAACCCTTTTCATACAGGAAAGTTAGCGTTTTAAATAGTGTCCATTTGAGAGCTGGTAAAATCTGGCCTAGCTATGAGCAAGTCATCCACATACTGTATTAGACTACTGTTTGTTAAAGTTAATTCCCTTAGTTCTCTCCCCGAGGAAGTCCCGAAGATATGAGGGCTGTCCCTAAACCCTTGGGGTATTCGAGTCCAGTCGAGAGTTGTATGGTCTCTCTTGTTTCCAAGTCCCGCCACTCAAAAGCAAAGAGTTTTGGGATTCAGGATGGAGAGGAATGCAAAAGAAAGCACCTTGAAGGTCCAAGACTGAGAAGTACTTGGCATTTCCTGGGACTTGGGATAGGAGGGTATATGGGTTTGGGACTATGGGGTGGATGGGAACCACAGCTTCATTAACAGCTCTTAGATCCTGGACGAATCGGTAAGATCCATCTGGTTTTTGAACGGGCAAGATTGGGGTGTTGCAGGGGGACTCACAGCTGATTCGAGTTCCAGTATCTCGGTATTTGTTAACTAATGGTCTAAGACCCTCAAGAGCTACTGGTTTTAAGAGATATTGTCTTTTCCAGGGCTAGGGAGCATTTGGTCTCAGAGAAATCTTTACTGGTGGAACATTTATGGCTAAACCAGGGCTGGAGACATCCCACACCTGGGGATTGACATCATCTAGACAAGGGACAGACTCTTCCTTTTCTACCTCTGACTGTAAATATTCAGACATAGGCAAAGAAAATTATCGACTTCTACCTTTGTGTCCCCAAGTCACTCTGGTTTGGAGGCGAAAGTATTATTCTCAAAATGGAAAATTTGGAAGCTGCAAACATGAAAAATTTAAAGAGTCACGCAGAGGCTAGTCACTCTAAGCTAACCCCTAAGACATTTATTGACTGATTTCTAGCTTCTCTTCTTTAACCTTTTTTATCTACAGTAATCCTGTGTGTTCCTTTTAGTTAGGGATTCATTTTTAGACTATCCTGACTCTTCCACTACGTTCCAGTTTTGGGTCTGATACACTTAGAGATGTGCCAATTGCTTCCTGAATACTATAGAATATATTTTATGTTTAAAATACTTCCATGCTTATGTAGTGAGTCAATGATTTTAAGTTTATTTGTTACACATTTCAATGTAAAAGTCAATGTGTGAACTAACATATTCACGACTTGGAAAAGTTGGCTTTTTTTTGCGGTGTGTTTGAACTCCTCACCTGACCAAAGGTCAATGGAGAGGTCTATAGTTTTTCTAAAATGGTTATAGTGTTGTTTATTTTCTGGTAATTGAATTAGGGTGTGAGTTGCAAAGCCTGTGTTTCTGTTCATTTCATTCCATCTGTTCGGGTTTCTTTCTCTCTCCTGAGTCAGACAGTAATTTCCCATTGGTTGTCCAGTTACCAAGGTTGGTGTCCATGCATCCGTGCTGGTCTCTCCATACATGTCCGGGTGTCCTGTGAAACACTAAGCTTAATTTATTTGGAAATGACCTAGCTGTTCAATACACTGTCATCATTCAGTTGAGCAGAGGGAGATAAATTCAAGTGACAAAACTCCAGAGAAGCTAGTTTCAGAGCGCCCTGGCGTGGCATGCGTGCAGGGGTTGGGGGGAGGGGGGCGGGGTGCGAAGCGCGGAGATCTCAGGTGTCCTCCCACCCTGGGCCTCTCCAGGTACGCCGCTGCTCAGTGGCCTCCCCCCGCCCCCATCGCTTTGGCTGCTCAGGGCCGGGTGGTCTCTGCAGCTGCCCGGCATCCTGCCCGAGGCCCCCCCCTGCCCACACACTGTCATCCAGTCTCTCTCTGAACCCTCGACTCTTTCTGCCTCTGTCTCACCTGGCGTGGGTGCGTGCGAGTGCCTGTCCGTGTCCCTGGCTGTCGCTCGCCTGCTCTCCCAGGAAGGTCCTGTGCTGGGCCCGCGGCGTGGGGGCAGGGCGGGCCTCTGTAGGGCGAAAACACGGGGCTGAGGCGCTCCAGAGGGTTTGCGCAGCCGGCAGGACGGGCGCCTGGGGCCCCGGCTGGGCTGCCCCTAAGCCCCAGGATGCTCCGGGGACCGCGGACCCGGGCCGAAGCCCCGATCGTCCGGAGCCACCTGACCTTGAGCAGCGAACGGGATGGTGGGTGACAGGGGGTGAGGGGGCACCGAGATGTCCTCGCTGCTCTGCCCACCCCCCTCCCCCCACCCCATGTTCCGCAGGCACGCCAGGCCCCGACCGGCCGTGCCAGTCGGGTGCTGGCCTGGGCTCGCGGTGTGCGGAGCGGGGGCGCCCTCCGCTGGCCGCCGAGCTGCAGGCTCTGGCCGGCCGGAGTCCAGTCGCGGCTCGTGCAGCTCAAGTGCAGTGTGCGCCCGCTGGAGAACTGCAGCCCCAGGCCCGACTGGCAAGGGAGGCGCAATGCGGGGCTCCTGGGGCGCCTGGCAGCCGCCTCGGTCTAAGGCCATACCACTCTGAACGTGCCCTCGCTCCTGTGATCTGGGAAACTGAGCAGGGTCGGGCCTGGTCAGTACTTGGATGGGAGACCACCTAGTAGTTAGGCGATTTTTTTTTATTTTTCTGAATTCCTACTTCAGAAAGTTAGAATTGGATGACTTCACACAGTAAAACGAATCATATTTTCATACATAATCTTAAGAATCCAGCAGCTGGTCATTCTTTTTTCTGTCCTAACACAGCTAACTGGAAATCAGTTGTAGTAAGTTCTACTGACTTAAGACCCTCATCCCTAAGGGAAGATATGTAGGAATACCCATAATATATCTAAATAAACATGAAAGATACAATGATGAGAAAGAAAAAAAATTTCTCAGTGACATCTTAGTTGGTATCGGAAACACGATGATTATGAAAGCACAGCCCATAATCAAGTCCAGGCCATGGAAGCCTGTGACTGTCACTGAGTGTTGACTTCCCTTTCAGCTGAGGTCGTAAAAAGTGCTTTGTAAAATCCTGAGGTTTGAAGCACTTGTAACCTCCCGAAGAGACTGCAATCAGAAGGGTTTCTAGAATATCCTGACGCTGTGGTGAGCTCAAGCAATATATACTCCAGAGGACGGAAGACAGACATGTTGGGAAGTGGGGATGACTTCTACTGCACTTAAGGAGGAAGGGCATGTACAAGTGGAGAAGCAACACCTCAGTGATGGAATCTTTAAAGACTCCATACATGGAGAAGGAAATGGCAACCCACTCCATTATTCTTGCCTGGAAAAATCCATGGGCAGAGGAGTCTGGCGGGCTGAAGTCCACGGGATTCCATGACTGACCGTGTGTGTACGAGGGTGGAGGGAGACGGGTTGGTAGCAAGAAACTTGTAGAAGTAAAAAATAAGAAAAAATATAAAATAAAGACTCGATAAATATGACAACGACTGGTAGGAATAAACCTTCAGAAGTGCCTTCTCAGACCTCCCGTCAGAAGCACAAGCATAATAAAGACATTGAGTTTTCACGGTCTCACACAAAATTAGACTGGCTTATGACAATGGGCAGAGAGGCTCCTCTAGGACATCGGGGCTGGGATTTACTGGAGGATGCAAATCGATTGAGTGCATGGCTGTGTGTTATGGAAATATGTCTTACTGGCAGGGCGAAGGCATCTTCTTGAAGAACACAACAAATAACACCACAAATTCACGGAACATGGCTACAATGACAATCGCTGATTTCGTGATGGCTACTGCTTGGTAGAGCTGGGATTGCCTCTGCCATTTAGTACCTCAGTGGCCAGCTGTGATAATAGCCATTACTTTCGCACTTAGAAACTTGCCATGTGCACTAGAGCAAGAACAGTGAAAGCTCCCCAGAGAAGCAAGTCAGGCAGACATGCTTCTGTTTTCTCACAGAAGCTGCTTATGACCGGCCCTGCTCACAGACAGATTGCTAATTACAAATCGATAGACAGTTATGCAGATATTCTTTAGCAACTGAGCCACCAGGGAAGTCCTACTAGCTCAGTTGCTAAAGAATCTGCCTGCAACGCAGGAGACCCCGCTTTGAGTCCTGGATCGGGAAGATCCCCTGGGGAAGGGATGGGCTACCCACTCCTAGTATTCTGGCCTAGAGAATTCCATGGACTGTGTAGTCCTTGGGGCAGCAAAGAGTCAGGCACAAACTGAGCCACTTTCACCTGCACATGCGGATATCACTTAAAAAAAAAAATGTGGTAACAGATCTAGAACCTCTGTCAAGCTCATGAGCGAGTAGTATAAATGTACAGAATCAGCTTTGTCCTGCATAGTTACTACCATCCTGTATTTGCTTTGAGAGGAGTTGAGCTACTCTTGGTACAGAGGAATGATTCTTTACCAACTGAGCCACAAGGGAAGCTCACTAATACTGGAGTGGGTAGCCTATCCCTTCTCCAGCGGATCTTCCTGACCCAGGAATTGAACCAGGGTCTCCTGCCTGAGTAACACATATTGGGTAAAATTCGGTGAGGGAGCAGAACTAGGGACATTGATTGGTAAAATCAGTTTTCCTTGTCTAGATGGCTAGCGGAGGCGAAAGAAATGTTGGTGTGGATTTAAAAAATTCTTCTGATACTATACAAAAAATGTACTAGTTCTCTGCAGAAGTCTTTAATGAAGCACAAATATTTTCATTAGATTGCTTTGGTCATATCCGTCTTATCCACATTTATTTTTTAAAATCACATAGAGTGGCTTCAATCACTTGAAGAAACGACAAAAGGTTTCTTTGGTCTCCATTTTATACTGGACCGAGAGAAGGCAGTTGATCAGCATGATGCAGGAGCTCAAGATGTTTTTGGGAAAAACTTGACTAGTCTGTTTAATGATATGGAAGAATGAATTAAGGATGGCAGCACGAAACAGAAGGCCATGCTAGAAGTACACAAGACCTTGTTTGGTAAGTCCAAACATGACTTTTTCTTTCATTTGAAGGATAGATGATTTACAGAATTTTGTTGCCAAACATCAACGTGAATGAGCCACAGGAGTAAATATGTCTCCTCCCTCCTGAACCTCTCTCCCATCTCCTCCTCCCCGTTCCACACCTCTAGCTTGTTGCAGAGCCCCTGTTTGAGTCCCCTGAGTCATACAGCAAATTGCATTGGCATCTCTTTTAACGTATGGTACTATGTTTCCATGTTCCTCTGCATTCATCTCACCCTCTCCTTCCTCCCCCCTGCCCGTGTCCATAAGTCTGTTCTCTACATCTGTGACTCCTTGGCTGCCCTGCAAATAATTTCATCAGTATGACCATTAGTTCAAGCATTTCCTCCCCCCCCCCAAGCATTTCTTATTTCTTATTCCACTCTTACTGTCTTTAATGTGAGACTGATCACGAAACTGATATGAAAGTATTATTCTCAGCATGGAAAATTTGGAAGATGCAAACATGAAAAATTTAAAAAGTAACGCAGAGGCTAGTCACTCTAGGCTAACCCCTAAAACATTTATTGACTGATTTCTAGTTTCTCTTCTTTAACCTTTCTGATCTACGTAATCCTGTGTATTCCTTTTAGTTAGGGATTCATTTTTAGACTATCCTGACTCTTCCATTAAGTTCCAGTTTGGGGTCTGATACACTTAAGATGTGCCAAGTGCTTCCTGAATACTATAGAACATATTTTATGTTTAAAATACTTCCATGCGTATGTAGTGAGTCAATGATTTTAAGTTTATTTGTTACACATTTCATTGTAAAAACAATGTGTGAACTAAGATATTCTCGATTTGGAAAAGGTGGCTTTATTTGTTGTGTGTAAGAATTCCTCACCGGACCAAAGGTCATGGAGAGGTCTATTGTTTTTTTAAAATGGTTATAGTGTTGTTGTTTTTTTCGGTGATTGAATTGGGGTGTGAGTTGCAAAGTGTGTGTTTCTGTTCATTTTTTCCATCTGTTCGGCTTTCTTTCTCTCTCCTGAGTCAGAGAGTAATTTCCCATTGGTTGTCCAGTTACCAAGGTTGGTGTCCATGCATCTGTGCTGGTCTCTGCATTCATGTCAGGGTGTCCTCTGAAACACTAAGCTTAATTTATTTGGAAATGACCTAGCTGTGCAAAATACTGTCATCACTCAGTTGAGCACAAGGATAGAAATTCAGGTGATCAAACTCCGGAGAAACTTTTGTCGGAGTGGGGCGTGCGTTCATGGGGTTGGGATGGGAGGGGCGCGGACCGCGGATATCTCAGGTGCCCTCCCAACCTGGGCCTCTCCAGGCCTGCCTCTGCTCGGCAGCCTCCCCCCGCCCCCATCGCGTTTGCTGCTCAGGGCTGGGTGGTCTCTGCAGCTGCCCGGCATCCTGCCCGAGGCCCCCCCTGCCCACTCGCTGTCTTCCGGTGTCTCTCTGAACCCTCGTCTCTTTCTGCCTCTGTCTCACCTGGCGTGGGTGCGTGCGAGTGCCTGTCCGTGTGCCTGGCTGTCGCTCGTCCGCTCTCTCAGGAAGGTCCTGTGCTGGGCCCGTGGCGTGGGGGCAGGGCGGGCCTCGGTTTGGGGACAGGGTGGGGCTGAGGCACTCCACCGGGTTTGCACAGCCGGCAGGATGGGCGCCTGGGGCCCCGGCTGGGCTGCCCCTAAGCCCGCAGGAGGCTCCGGGGACCGCGGCCCCGGGCCGACGCCCCGCTCGTCCGGAGCCACGTGACCCTGAGCAGCGATCGGGATGGTGGGTGGCGGGGGGTGGGGGGGCACCGAGATGTCCTCCCCGCTCAAGCCACCCCCCTCCCCAACGCCCGCCAGAGCTCCCGCAGCCTCGCCAGGCCGCTTGGGTTCCGGGAAGCGCCCCGGGCCGGGCCAGGCGGGTGCTGGCCAGGGGTGGCATCGGCTGGTCTCGCAGCTGCAGGGCCTGACCCGTTTTTTCCCATTAATTTCAACAGTGACGGTCACCCAACATTGTGAGTCGTCTAGATTTCTCACTGACACCCCTGTTAGGGAGTGGCTTTTTAGAGAGATAGGGAAGGTCACTTGGGGGATGTTAGTCATGAAAGAAAATAAGGGCTCAGGTGGGATTGCAGATGTCATCCAGGAGGTAAATAGAGACAGTTGTTGCTGGTACCAAGACATGAAGTTTTTTTTCCCCCTTTTCCCAAAAGGCCATATTACGACCACATGGGGGCGCTGAGTAACAGCCCATAGCTCGGCTGGAAGGGTGGGCCTTTGATAGTGATACCCTGGGATGGGTTGGACATACCCCCAACCTTTGTCATTAAGGCAGATGCAGCCCGGGCTGCTTAGGTTGAGTTGAGAAGCAGTGTGGTTTGCAAGTGAACATGCCTCGTTTAGGGAGAGATCAATAGCCATACAGGGAGATATGATTAGAAAGAGGAAGAACATCATATGATGCATTTTACTTATCTGAGGCAGGATTGATGGGGTTCTGCTTGAACAAGAGCCTGAGATCTTCAACAGGTTCACAGGAATAGCTGTCCTCTTGCTTTGGAGTCTCAGTTTCTGTCTCCCCCTCCTGTAGGCCATAGGGTTTTATTTTAGAATTGTGGACCCAGGCAGATAGACTCTTCAATTTTACAGCAGTTGAAGTCACTAGAACAACCTGATATGGCCCTGTCCATTTCTCGGACAGCTGGTTTGGACTCTCTTTTTCTTGCCAGGTCTTTACTGATACTTGATCCCCTGGCTTTACCTGGGGATTTTTCAAGTCTTCCTGTGGTTTGTTCTCCATACCATTGGAGTTCTTGCGGAAACCTTCCCAGGTCAATTATATGTTTTAAGAGTGTATTGGCATCCTCGTCAAGAAACAAATAAGAAGTTAAGAATGGTCGTCCATACATCATTTCATAAGGACTTAACAATAGTGGCCGTTTGGGGTATGTCCGTAGCCTCATGAGGGCTATGGGCAGCATATGTTTCCACTTTTTATGTCTTTCTTGACATAGCTTAGCCAGAGCCCTTTTAAGAGTCTGGTAGGCTCTCTCTACCTTTCCTGAAGCTTGAGGCCTCCAGGATGAGCGGAGCTGGTATTTTATGCCTAAGCATGCGGCTAGGTTCTGGGGTATCGTGGCTGTAAGTGAGGGCCCGTTGTCACTCTGAAGTGACCGAGGCAGCCCAAACCTAGGCACTATCTCCTTCAGCAGAGCTTTACAGACTTCTGTAGCTCTCTCTGTCTCAGTAGGGAACGCGTCGATCCATCCTGTGAATGTGTCAATAAAGACTAGCAAGTAAGAAAACCCTTGGGTCTTGGGCATGGCTGTAAATTATATTTGCCAGTCCGCTCCTGGGTATGATCCCTGATGTTGGACAGGTGTAATTAGAGGAGGTCTGGTTTTTGGGTTATTTTTTAGACAGGTGTCACAATTTTGTGTGACCTGTTTAACAACCTTAGCTAACTGGGGATGGGAGAGAATAGGCTTAAGCAAGATTTCTAGATTATCTTTTCCAAAATGGGCGCTCTAATGTAAGGAGTTAGTAATGTTTTAAACCTGAGAATCAGGGAGTATTATTTGGGCCTGATCAGACTGAAACCACCCATGTGACCCAATCTCCCAGCCCAGCTCAGCATATTGGGAATGTCCCCTTGGGGTAAAATCTGGAGTCAGGGTTTCCTTGGGGCAAAGGGGGCAGATAGCAGTGGCAGAGGTAGCTTCCCCGGCAGCTCGTCCTGCCTCTTGATCAGCTTTCCTATTTCCCTGAGCCTCTTTTTCTTGCCCCTTTTGGTGACTCTTGCAGTGGATGACAGCTAATTTTTCAGGAAGTTTGACTGCCTCCAGGAGCCTGAGAATGAGCTCTTTGTGTTTAATAGCAGAGCTTCGGGCACTGAGCATCCCTCTTTCTTTCCAAATTGCTGCAAGGGCGTGCAGAATGAGGAAAGCATACTTAGAGTCCATACACACATTAATCCTATTTCCTTCTCCTAACTCCAAAGCTCTTGTCAGGGCAAAAAGTTCAGCTTTCTGGGCTGAGGTGTCTGGGGGAAGAGACCTACTTTCCTTAGTTTCTTCCAGGCTCGCTACAGCATATCCTGCTTTCCTCTCTCCCTTTTCTACAAAACTGCTGCCATCTGTGTGCCAGTTTTCCTCTGGGTCAGATAAAGGTGTCTCTGATAGGTCCCGGCGAGAAGAGTATAACTCGTCTGTGATTTGTATGCATTGGTGATCCAGAGGGGAGGTAGGGGGATCTGGCAGTAAGGTTGCTGGATTTAAAGTCTGGCAGACCCTCAACTTTATTTCTGGAGTGTCAAGGAGGAGGCCTTGGTATTGGGTGATCCTTCCCCCTGTCATCCACCTGTACCCTTTCGTTTCCAAAACTGCTTGCACCCGGTGTGGCGTATACACTGTGGTGGGCTGACCCAGGGTCAGCTTAGATGCCTCCGTAACCATAAGAGCGGTGGCTGCTACTGCCCGGAGGCAAGTGGGCCACGCTCTGGCCACCTCATCTAGATATTTTGAGAGATAAGCCACAGGATGTAATACGGGCCCCATCATCTGCTCTAACACCCCAAGAGCAGTTCCTGTCCTTCCAGAAACATAGAGTCTAAAAGGCTTCTCCAGGTTGGGGAGGCCTAAAGCTGGGGCTGTAGTGATGGACTCTTTTAGGGCATTAAGGCCACCTTGCAGGTCTCATGCCAGTCGAGTGGCTCTTCCTCTTTCCCCCTTAAATTTTCATATAGGGGTCTGGCCAGATTGCCATAATTAGGAATCCAGATCCTGCAAAACCCGGTCCTTCCTAAAAATCCCCTAAGCTGTTGTTTTGTTTGGGGGTACGGGGTATTTAAGATGAGGGATCTCCCCTCGGGGTCAGGCATTATTTTTCTCTCCGTAATTATAAATCCAAGGTATTTTACTTGGGTTAAGCTAATCTGAGCCTACTTGGGGGATACTCGATAACCCTTTTCATACAGGAAAGTTAGCGTTTTAAATAGTGTCCATTTGAGAGCTGGTAAAATCTGGCCTAGCTATGAGCAAGTCATCCACATACTGTATTAGACTACTGTTTGTTAAAGTTAATTCCCTTAGTTCTCTCCCCGAGGAAGTCCCGAAGATATGAGGGCTGTCCCTAAACCCTTGGGGTAGTCGAGTCCAGTCGAGAGTTGTATGGTCTCTCTTGTTTCCAAGTCCCGCCACTCAAAAGCAAAGAGATTTTGGGATTCAGGATGGAGAGGAATGCAAAAGAAAGCACCTTGAAGGTCCAAGACTGAGAAGTACTTGGCATTTCCTGGGACTTGGGATAGGAGGGTATATGGGTTTGGGACTATGGGGTGGATGGGAACCACAGCTTCATTAACAGCTCTTAGATCCTGGACGAATCGGTAAGATCCATCTGGTTTTTGAACGGGCAAGATTGGGGTGTTGCAGGGGGACTCACAGCTGATTCGAGTTCCAGTATCTCGGTATTTGTTAACTAATGGTTTAAGACCCTCAAGAGCTACTGGTTTTAAGGGTTATTGTCTTTTCCAGGGCTAGGGAGCATTTGGTCTCAGAGAAATCTTTACTGGTGGAACATTTATGGCTAAACCAGGGCTGGAGACATCCCACACCTGGGGATTGACCTCATCTAGACAAGGGACAGACTCCTCCTTTTCTACCTCTGACTGTAAATATTCAGACATAGGCAAAGAAAATTATCGTGTTCTACCTTTGTGTCCCCAAGTCACTCTGGTTTGGAGGCGAAAGTATTATTCTCAAAATGGAAAATTTGGAAGCTGCAAACATGAAAAATTTAAAGAGTCACGCAGAGGCTAGTCATTCTAAGCTAACCCCTAAGACATTTATTGACTGATTTCTAGCTTCTCTTCTTTAACCTTTTTTATCTACAGTAAACCTGTGTGTTCCTTTTAGTTAGGGATTCATTTTTAGACTATCCTGACTCTTCCACTACGTTCCACTTCTGGGTCTGATACACTTAGACATGTGCCAAGTGCTTCCTGAATACTATAGAACATATTTTATATTTAAAATACTTCCATGCTTATGTAGTGAGTCAATGATTTTAAGTTTATTTGTTACACATTTCAATGTAAAAGTCAATGTGTGAACTAACATATTCACAACTTGGAACAGTTGGCTTTTTTTTGCTGTGTGTTTGAACTCCTCACCCGACCAAAGGTCATAGAGAGGTCTATTGTTTTTCTAAAATGGTTATAGTGTTGTTTATTTTCTGGTAATTGAATTAGGGAGTGTGTTGCAAAGCCTGTGTTTCTGTTCATTTCATTCCATCTGTTCGGGTTTCTTTCTCTCTCCTGAGTCAGACAGTAATTTCCCATTGGTTGTCCAGTTACCAAGGTTGGTGTCCATGCATCCGTGCTGGTCTCTCCATACATGTCCGGGTGTCCTGTGAAACACTAAGCTTAATTTATTTGGAAATGACCTAGCTGTTCAATACACTGTCATCACTCATTTGAACAGAGGGAGAGAAATTCAAGTGACAAAACTCCAGAGAAGCTAGTGTCAGAGCGCCCCGGCGTGGAATGCGTGCAGGGGGTTGGGGGGAGGGAGGCGGGGCCCGGAGCGCGGAGTTCTCAGGTGTCCTCCCACCCTGGGCCTCTCCAGGCCCGCCGCTGCTCAGTGGCCTCCCCCCGCCCCCATCGCTTTGGCTGCTCAGGGCCGGGTGGTCTCTGCAGCTGCCCGGCATCCTGCCCGAGGCCCCCCCTACCCACATGCTGTCTTCCAGTCTCTCTCTAAACCCTCGACTCTTTCTGCCTCTGTCTCACCTGTCGTGGGTGCGTGCGAGTGCCTGTCCGTGTTCCTGGCTGTCGCTTGTCCGCTCTCTCAGGAAGGTCCTGTGCTGGGCCCGTGGCGTGGGGGCAGGGCGGGCCTCGGTTTGGGGACAGGGTGGGGCTGAGGCACTCCAGGGGGTTTGCACAGCCGGCAGGATGGGCGCCTGGGGCCCCGGCTGGGCTGCCCCAAAGCCCGCAGGAGGCTCCGGGGACCGCGGCCCCGGGCCGACGCCCCGCTCGTCCGAAGCCACGTGACCCTGAGCAGCGAATGGGATGGTGGGGGGCGGGAGGTGGGGGGGCACCGAGACATCCTCCCAGCTCAAGCCACCCCCCTCCCCAACCCCCGCCAGAGCTCCCGCAGCCTCGCCAGGGCGTTCGGTGTCCGGGAAGCGCCCCGGGCCGGGCCAGGCGCGTGCTGGCCCGGGGTGGCGTCGGCTGGTCTCCCAGCTGCAGGGCCTGTCCCGGTTTTTCCCATCAGTTTCAACAGTGACGGTCACCCCACATTGTGAGTCGACTAGATTTCTCACTGACACCCCTGTTAGGGAGTGGCTTTTTAGAGAGATAGGGAAGGTCACTTGGGGGATGTTAGTCATGAGAGAAAATAAGGGCTCAGGTGGGATTGCAGATGTCATCCAGGGGGTAAATAGAGACAGTAGTTGCTGGTACCAAGACATGAAGTTTTTTTTCCCCCTTTTCCAAAAAGGCCATATTACGACCACATGGGGGCGCTGAGTAACAGCCCATAGCTCGGCTGGAAGGGTGGGCCTTTGATATTGATACCCTGGGATGGGTTGGACATACCCCCAACCTTTGTCATTAATGCAGATGCAGCCCACGCTGGTAAGGTTGAGTTGAGAAGCAGTGTGGTTTGCAAGTGAACATGCCTCGTTTAGGGAGAGATCAATAGCCATACAGGGAGATATGATTAGAAAGAGGAAGAACATCATATGATGCATTTTACTTATGTGAGGCAGGATTGATGGGGTTCTGCTTGAACAAGAGCCTGAGATCTTCAACAGGTTCACAGGAATAGCTGTCCTCTGGCATTGGAGTCTCAGTTTCTGTCTCCCCCTCCTGTAGGCCATAGGGTTTTATTCTAGAATTGTGGACCCAGGCAGATAGACCCTTCACTTTTACAGCAGTTGAAGTCACTAGAACAACCTGATATGGCCCTGTCCATTTCTCGGACAGCTGGTTTGGACTCCCTTTTTCTTGCCAGGTCTTTACTGATACTTGATCCCATGGCTTTACCTGGGGATTTTTCAAGTCTTCCTGTGGTTTGTTCTCCATACCGTTGGAGTTCTTGCTGAAACCTTCCTAGGTCAATTATATGTTTTAAGAGTGTATTGGCATCCTCGTCAAGAAACAAATCAGAAGTTCAGAATGGTCGTCCATACATCATTTCATAAGGACTTAACAATAGTGGCCGTTTGGGGAATGTCCGTAGCCTCATGAGGGCTATGGGCAGCATATGTGTCCACTTATTATGTGTTTCTGACATAGCTTAGCCAGAGCCCATTTAAGAGTCTGGTTGGCTCTCTCTACCTTTCCTGAATCTTGAGGCCTCCAGGATGAGCGGAGCTGGTATTTTATGCCTAAGCATGTGGCTAGGTTCTGGGGTATCGTGGCTGTAAGTGAGGGCCCGTTGTCACTCTGAAATGACCGAGGCAGCCCAAACCTAGGCACTATCTCCTTCAGCAGAGCTTTACAGACTTCTGTAGCTCTCTCAGTCTCAGTAGGGAATGCTTCAATCCATCCTGTGAATGTGTCAATAAAGACTAGCAAGTAAGAAAACCCTTGGGTCTTGGGCATGGCTGTAAATTCTACTTGCCATTCCGCTCCTGGGTATGATCTCCGATGTTGGACAGGTGTAATTAGAGGAGGTCTGGTTTTTGGGTTATTTTTTAGACAGGTGTCACAATTTTGTGTGACCTGTTTAACAACCTTAGCTAACTGGGGATGGGAGAGAATAGGCTTAAGCAAGATTTCTAGATTTTCTTTTCCAAAATGGGCGCTCTTATGTAAGGAGTTAGTAATGTTTTAAACCTGAGAATCAGGGAGTATTATTTGGGCCTGATCAGGCTGAAACCACCCATGTGACCCAATCTCCCAGCCCCGCTCAGCATATCGGGAATGTCCCCCTGGGGTAAAATCTGGAGTCAGGGTTTCCTTGGGAAAAGGGGGCAGAGAGCAGTGGCAGAGGTAGCTTCCCCGGCAGCTCGTCCGGCCTCTTGATCAGCTTTCCTATTTCCCTGAGCCTCTTTTTCTTGCCCCTTTTGGTGACTCTTGCAGTGGATGACAGCTAATTTTGCAAGAAGTTTGACTGCCTCCAGGAGCCTGAGAATGAGCTCTTTGTGTTTAATAGCAGAGCTTCGGGCACTGAGCATGCCTCTTTCATTCCAAATTGCTGCACGGGCATGCAGAATGAGGAAAGCATACTTAAAGTCCATACACACATTAATCCTCTTTCCTTCTCCTAACTCCAAAGCTTTTGTCAGGGCAAAAAGTTCAGCTTTCTGGGCTGAGGTGTCTGGGGGAAGAGACCCACTTTCTTTAGTTTCTTCCAGGCTCACTACAGCATATCCTGCTTTCCTCTCTCCCTTTTCTACAAAACTGCTGCCATCTGTGTGCCAGTTTTCCTCTGGGTCAGATAAAGGTGTCTCTGATAGGTCCCAGCGAGAAGAGTATAACTCGTCTGTGATTTGTATGCATTGGTGATCCAGAGGGGAGGTAGGGGGATCTGGCAGTAAGGTTGCTGGATTTAAAGTCTGGCAGACCCTCAACTTTATTTCTGGAGTGTCAAGGAGGAGGGCTTGGTATTGGGTGATCCTTCCCCCTGTCATCCACCTGTCCCCTTTCGTTTCCAAGACTGCTTGCACCCGGTGTGGCGTATACACTGTGGCGGGCTGACCCAGGGTCAGCTTAGATGCCTCCTTAACCATAAGAGCGGTGGCTGCTACTGCCCGGTGGCAAGTGGGCCACCCTCTGGCCACCTCATCTAGTTATTTTGAGAGATAAGACACAGGTTGTAATACGGGCCACATCATCTGCTCTAACACACCAAGAGCAGTTCCTGTCCTTCCAGAAACATAGAGTCTAAAAGGATTCTCCAGGTTGGGGAGGCCTAAAGCTGGGGCTGTAGTGATGGACTCTTTTAGGGCATTAAAGGCCACCTTGCAGGTCTCATGCCAGTCGAGTGGCTCTTCCTCTTTCCCCCTTAAATTTTCATATAGGGGTCTGGCCAGATTGCCATAATTAGGAATCCAGATCCTGCAAAACCCGGTCCTTCCTAAAAATCCCCTAAGCTGTTGATTTGTTTGGGGGTACGGGCTATTTAAGATGAGGGATCTCCCCTCGGGGTCAGGCATTCTTTTTCTCTCCGTAATTATAAATCCAAGGTATTTTACTTGGGTTAAGCTAATCTGAGCCTACTTGGGGGATACTCGATAACCCTTTTCATACAGGAAAGTTAGCGTTTTAAATAGTGTCCATTTGAGAGCTGGTAAAATCTGGCCTAGCTATGAGCAAGTCATCCACATACTGTATTAGACTACTGTTTGTTAAAGTTAATTCCCTTAGTTCTCTCCCCGAGGAAGTCCCGAAGATATGAGGGCTGTCCCTAAACCCTTGGGGTAGTCGAGTCCAGTCGAGAGTTGTATGGTCTCTCTTGTTTCCAAGTCCCGCCACTCAAAAGCAAAGAGTTTTTGGGATTCAGGATGGAGAGGAATGCAAAAGAAAGCACCTTGAAGGTCCAAGACTGAGAAGTACTTGGCATTTCCTGGGACTTGGGATAGGAGGGTATATGGGTTTGGGACTATGGGGTGGATGGGAACCACAGCTTCATTAACAGCTCTTAGATCCTGGACGAATCGGTAAGATCCATCTGGTTTTAGAACGGGCAAGATTGGGGTGTTGCCGGGGGACTCACAGCTGATTCGAGTTCCAGTATCTCGGTATTTGTTAACTAATGGTTTAAGACCCTCAAGAGCTAATGGTTTTAAGGGATATTGTCTTTTCCAGGGCTAGGGAGCATTTGGTCTCAGAGAAATCTTTACTGGTGGAACATTTATGGCTAAACCAGGGCTGGAGACATCCCAAACCTGGGGATTGACATCATCTAGACAAGGGACAGACTCCTCCTTTTCTACCTCTGACTGTAAATATTCAGACATAGGCAAAGAAAAATATCGACTTCTACCTTTGTGTCCCCAAGTCACTCTGGTTTGGATGCGAAATTATTATTCTAAAAATGGAAAATTTGGAAGCTGCAAACATGAAAAATTAAAAGAGTCACGCAGAGGCTAGTCATTCTAAGCTAACCCCTAAGACATTTATTGACTGATTTCTAGCTTCTCTTCTTTAACCTTTTTTATCTACAGTAATCCTGTGTGTTCCTTTTAGTTAGGGATTCATTTTTAGACTATCCTGACTCTTCCACTACGTTCCAGTTTTGGGTCTGATACACTTAGACATGTGCCAAGTGCTTCCTGAATACTATAGAATATATTTTATATTTAAAATACTTCCATGCTTATGTAGTGAGTCAATGATTTTAAGTTTATTTGTTACACATTTCAATGTAAAAGTCAATGTGTGAACTAACATATTCACAACTTGGAACAGTTGGCTTTTTTTTGCTGTGTGTTTGAACTCCTCACCAGACCAAAGGTCATAGAGAGGTCTATTGTTTTTCTAAAATGGTTATAGTGTTGTTTATTTTCTGGTAATTGAATTAGGGTGTGTGTTGCAAAGCCTGTGTTTCTGTTCATTTCATTCCATCTGTTCGGGTTTCTTTCTCTCTCCTGAGTCAGACAGTAATTTCCCATTGGTTGTCCAGTTACCAAGGTTGGTGTCCATGCATCCGTGCTGGTCTCTCCATACATGTCCGGGTGTCCTGTGAAACACTAAGCTTAATTTATTTGGAAATGACCTAGCTGTTCAATACACTGTCATCACTCATTTGAACAGAGGGAGAGAAATTCAAGTGACAAAACTCCAGAGAAGCTAGTGTCAGAGCGCCCCGGCGTGGAATGCGTGCAGGGGGTTGGGGGGAGGGAGGCGGGGCCCGGAGCGCGGAGTTCTCAGGTGTCCTCCCACCCTGGGCCTCTCCAGGCCCGCCGCTGCTCAGTGGCCTCCCCCCGCCCCCATCGCTTTGGTTGCTCAGGGCCGGGTGGTCTCTGCAGCTGCCCGGCATCCTGCCCGAGGCCCCCCCTACCCACATGCTGTCTTCCAGTCTCTCTCTGAACCCTCGACTCTTTCTGCCTCTGTCTCACCTGTCGTGGGTGCGTGCGAGTGCCTGTCCGTGTTCCTGGCTGTCGCTCGTCCGCTCTCTCAGGAAGGTCCTGTGCTGGGCCCGTGGCGTGGGGGCAGGGCGGGCGTCGGTTTGGGGACAGGGCGGGGCTGAGGCACTCCAGGGGGTTTGCACAGCCGGCAGGATGGGCGCCTGGGGCCCCGGCTGGGCTGCCCCTAACCCTGTAGGAGGCTCTGTGGACCGCGGCCCCGGGCCGACGCCCCGCTCGTCCGAAGCCACGTGACCCTGAGCAGCGAATGGGATGATGGGGGGCGGGGGGTGGGGGGGCACCGAGACGTCCTCCCCGCTCAAGCCACCCCCCTCCCCAACCCCCGCCAGAGCTCCCGCAGCCTCGCCAGGGCGCTCGGGGTCTGGGAAGCGCCCCGTGCCGGGCCAGGCGCGTGCTGGCCCGGGGTGGCGTCGGCTGGTCTCCCAGCTGCAGGGCCTGTCCCGGTTTTTCCCATCAGATTCAACAGTGACGGTCACCCCACATTGTGAGTCGACTAGATTTCTCACTGACACCCCTGTTAGGGAGTGGCTTTTTAGAGAGATAGGGAAGGTCACTTGGGGGATGTTAGTCATGAGAGAAAATAAGGGCTCAGGTGGGATTGCAGATGTCATCCAGGGGGTAAATAGAGACAGTAGTTGCTGGTACCAAGACATGAAGTTTTTTTTCCCCCTTTTCCCAAAAGGCCATATTACGACCACATGGGGGCGCTGAGTAACAGCCCATAGCTCGGCTGGAAGGGTGGGCCTTTGATATTGATACCCTGGGATGGGTTGGACATACCCCCAACCTTTGTCATTAATGCAGATGCAGCCCGCGCTGGTAAGGTTGAGTTGAGAAGCAGTGTGGTTTGCGAGTGAACATGCCTCGTTTAGAGAGAGATCAATAGCCATACAGGGAGATATGATTAGAAAGAGGAAGAACATCATATGATGCATTTTACTTATCTGAGGCAGGATTGATGGGGTTCTGCTTGAACAAGAGCCTGAGATTTTCAACAGGTTCACAGGAATAGCTGTCCTCTGGCTTTGGAGTCTCAGTTTCTGTCTCCGCCTCCTGTAGGCCATAGGGTTTTATTCTAGAATTGTGGACCCAGGCAGATAGACCCTTCACTTTTACAGCAGTTGAAATCACTAGAACAACCTGATATGGCCCTGTCCATTTCTCGGACAGGTGGTTTGAACTCCCTTTTTCTTGCCAGGTCTTTACTGATACTTGATCCCATGGCTTTACCTGGGGATTTTTCAAGTCTTCCTGTGGTTTGTTCTCCATACCGTTGGAGTTCTTGCTGAAACCTTCCCAGGTCAATTATATGTTTTAAGAGTGTATTGGCATCCTCGTCAAGAAACAAATCAGAATTTCAGAATGGTCGTCCACACATCATTTCATAAGGACTTAACAATAGTGGCCGTTTGGGGAATGTCCGTAGCCTCATGAGGGCTATTGGCAGCATAGGTGTCCACTTATTATGTGTTTCTGACATAGCTTAGCCAGATCCCATTTAAGAGTCTGGTTGGCTCTTTCTACCTTTCCTGAAGCTTGAGGCCTCCAGGATGAGCGGAGCCGGTATTTTATGCCTAAGCATGTGGCTAGGTTCTGGGGTATCGTGGCTGTAAGTGAGGGCCCGTTGTCACTCTGAAGTGACCGAGGCAGCCCACTCCTAGGCACTATCTCCTTCAGCAGAGCTTTACAGACTTCTGTAGCTCTCTCAGTCTCAGTAGGGAACGCTTCGATCCATCCTGTGAATGTGTCAATAAAGACTAGCAAGTAAGAAAACCCTTGGGTCTTGGGCATGGCTGTAAATTCTACTTGCCATTCCGCTCCTGGGTATGATCTCCGATGTTGGACAGGTGTAATTAGAGGAGGTCTGGTTTTTGGGTTATTTTTTAGACAGGTGTCACAATTTTGTGTGACCTGTTTAGCAACCTTAGCTAACTGGGGATGGGAGAGAATAGGCTTAAGCAAGATTTCTAGATTATCTTTTCCAAAATGGGCGCTCTTATGTAAGGAGTTAGTAATGTTTTAAACCTGAGAATCAGGGAGTATTATTTGGGCCTGATCAGGCTGAAACCACCCATGTGACCCAATCTCCCAGCCCCTCTCAGCATATCGGGAATGTCCCCCTGGGGTAAAATCTGGAGTCAGGGTTTCCTTGGGGAAAAGGGGGCAGATAGCAGTGGCAGAGGTAGCTTCCCCGGCAGCTCGTCCTGCCTCTTGATCAGCTTTCCTATTTCCCTGAGCCTCTTTTTCTTGCACCTTTTGGTGACTCTTGCAGTGGATGACAGCTAATTTTGCAAGAAGTTTGACTGCCTCCAGGAGCCTGAGAATGAGCTCTTTGTGTTTAATAGCAGAGCTTCGGGCACTGAGCATGCCTCTTTCTTTCCAAATTGCTGCAAGGGCATGCAGAATGAGGAAAGCATACTTAAAGTCCATACACACATTAATCCTCTTTCCTTCTCCTAACTCCAAAGCTCTTGTCAGGGCAAAAAGTTCAGCTTTCTGGGCTGAGGTGTCTGGGGGAAGAGACCCACTTTCCTTAGTTTCTTCCAGGGTCGCTACAGCATATCCTGCTTTCCTCTCTCCCTTTTCTACAAAACTGCTGCCATCTGTGTGCCAGTTTTCCTCTGGGTCAGATAAAGGTGTCTCTGATAGGTCCCGGCGAGAAGAGTATAACTCGTCTGTGATTTGTATGCATTGGTGATCCAGAGGGGAGGTAGGGGGATCTGGCAGTAAGGTTGCTGGATTTAAAGTCTGGCAGACCCTCAACTTTATTTCTGGAGTGTCAAGGAGGAGGGCTTGGTATTGGGTGATCCTTTCCCCTGTCATCCACCTGTCCCCTTTCGTTTCCAAGACTGCTTGCACCCGGTGTGGCGTATACACTGTGGCGGGCTGACCCAGGGTCAGCTTAGATGCCTCCTTAACCATAAGAACAGTGGCTGCTACTGCCCGGAGGCAAGTGGGCCACCCTCTGGCCACCTCATCTAGTTATTTTGAGAGATAAGCCACAGGTTGTAATACGGGCCCCATCATCTGCTCTAACACCCCAAGAGCAGTTGCTGCCTTTCCAGAAACAGAGAGTCTAAAAGGCTTCTCCAGGTTGGGAGGCCTAAAGCTGGGGCTGTAGTGATGGACTCTTTTAGGGCATTAAAGGCCACCTTGCAGGCCTCATGCCAGTCGAGTGGCTCTTCCTCTTTCCCCCTTAAATTTTCATATAGGGGTCTGGCCAGATTGCCATAATTAGGAATCCAGATCCTGCAAAACCCGGTCCTTCCTAAAAATCCCCTAAGCTGTTGTTTTGTTTGGGGGTACGGGGTATTTAAGATGAGGGATCTCCCCTCGGGGTCAGGCATTCTTTTTCTCTCCGTAATTATAAATCCAAGGTATTTTACTTGGGTTAAGCTAATCTGAGCCTACTTGGGGGATACTCGATGACCCTTTTCATACAGGAAAGTTAGCGTTTTAAATAGTGTCCATTTGATAGCTGGTAAAATCTGGCCTAGCTATGAGCAAGTCATCCACATACTGTATTAGACTACTGTTTGTTAAAGTTAATTCCCTTAGTTCTCTCCCCGAGGAAGTCCCGAAGGTATGAGGGCTGCCCTTAAACCCTTGGGGTAGTCGAGTCCAGTCGAGAGTTGTATGGTCTCTCTTGTTTCCAAGTCCCGCCACTCAAAAGCAAAGAGATTTTGGGATTCAGGATGGAGAGGAATGCAAAAGAAAGCACCTTGAAGGTCCAAGACTGAGAAGTACTTGGCATTTCCTGGGACTTGGGATAGGAGGGTATATGAGTTTGGGACTATGGGGTGGATGGGAACCACAGGTTCATTAACAGCTCTTAGATCCTGGACGAATCGGTAAGATCCATCTGGTTTTTGAACGGGCAAGATTGGGGTGTTGCAGGTGGACTCACAGCTGATTCGAGTTCCAGTATCCCGGTATTTGTTAACTAATCGTTTAAGACCCTCAAGAGCTACTGGTTTTAAGGGATATTGTCTTTTCCAGGGCTAGGGAGCATTTGGTCTCAGAGAAATCTTTACTGGTGGAACATTTATGGCTAAACCAGGGCTGGAGACATCCCACACCTGGGGATTGACATCATCTAGACAAGGGACAGACTCCTCCTTTTTTACCTCTGACTGTAAATATTCAGACATAGGCAAAGAAAATTATCGAATTCTACCTTTGTGTCCCCAAGTCACTCTGGTTTGGAGGCGAAAGTATTATTCTCAAAATGGAAAATTTGGAAGCTGCAAACATGAAAAATTTAAAGAGTCACGCAGAGGCTAGTCACTCTAAGCCAACCGCTAAGTCATTTATTGACTGATTTCTAGCTTCTCTTCTTTAACCTTTTCTATCTACAGTAATCCTGTGTGTTCCTTTTAGTAAGGGATTCATTTTTAGACTATCCTGACTCTTCCACTACGTTCCAGTTTTGGGTCTGATACACTTAGAGATGTGCCAAGTGCTTCCTGAATACTATAGAATATATTTTATATTTTAAATACTTCCATGCTTATGTAGTGAGTCAATGATTTTAACTTTATTTGTTACACATTTCAATGTAAAACTCAATGTGTGAACTAACATATTCACGACTTGGAAAAGTTGGCTTTTTTTTGCGGTATGTTTGAACTCCTCACCCGACCAAAGGTCATGGAGAGGTCTATTGTTTTTCTAAAATGGTTATAGTGTTGTTTATTTTCTGGTAATTGAATTAGGGTGTGAGTTGCAAAGCCTGTGTTTCTGTTCATTTCATTCCATCTGTTCGGGTTTCTTTCTCCCTCCTGAGTCAGACAGTAATTTCCCATTGGTTGTCCAGTTACCAAGGTTGGTGTCCATGCATCCGTGCTGGTCTCTCCATACATGTCCGGGTGTCCTGTGAAACACTAAGCTTAATTTATTTGGAAATGACCTAGCTGTTCAATACACTGTCATCACTCAGTTGAGCAGAGGGAGAGAAATTCAAGTGACAAAACTCCAGAGAAGCTAGTGTCAGAGTGCCCCGGCGTGGCATGCGTGCAGGGGGTTGGGTGGAGGGGGGCGGGGCGCGGAGCGCGGAGATCTCAGGTGTCCTCCCACCCTGGGTTTCTCCAGGCCCGCCGCTGCTCAGTGGCCTCCCCCCGGTCCCATCGCTTTTGCTGCTCAGGGCCGGATGGTCTCTGCAGCTGACCGGCATCCTGCCCGAGGCCCCGCCTGCCCACACGCTGTCCTCCAGTCTCTCTCTGAACCCTGGACTCTTTCTTCCTCTGTCTCACCTGGCGTGGGTGCGTGCGAGTGCCTGTCCGTGTGCCTGGCTGTCGCTCGTCCGCTCTCTCAGTAAGGTCCTGTGCTGGGCCCGTGGCGTGGGGGCAGGGCGGGCCTCGCTTTGGGGACAGGGCGGGGCTGAGGCACTCCAGGGGGTTTGCAGAGCCGGCAGGATGGGCGCCTGGGGCCCCGGCTGGGCTGCCCCTAAGCCCGCAGGAGGCTCCAGGGACCGCGGCCCCGGGCCGACGCACCGCTCGTCTGGAGCCACGTGACCCTGAGCAGCGAAAGTGACGGTGGGGGGCGGGGAGTGGGGGGGCACCGAGACGTCCTCCCCGCTCAAGCTACCCCCATCCCCAACCCCCGCCAGAGCTCCCGCAGCCTCGTCAGGCCGCTCGGGGTACGGTAAGCGCCCCAGGCCGGGCCATGCGCGTGCTGGCCGGGGGTGGCGTCGGCTGGTCTCCCAGCTGCAGGGCCTGTCCCGGTTTTTCCCATCAGTTTCAACAGTGACGGTCACCCCACATTGTGAGTCGTCTAGATTTCTCACTGACACCCCTGTTAGGGAGTGGCTTTTTAGAGAGATAGGGAAGGTCACTTGGGGGATGTTAGTCATGAGAGAAAATAAGGGCTCAGGTGGGATTGCAGATGTCATCCAGGGGGTAAATAGAGACAGTTCTTGCTGGTACAAAGACATGAAGTTTTTTTTCCCCCTTTTCCCAAAAGGCCATATTACGACCACATGGGGGCGCTGAGTAACAGCCCATAGCTCGGCTGGAAGGGTGGGCCTTGGATATTGATACCCTGGGATGGGTTGGACATACCCCCAACCTTTGTCATTAATGCAGATGCAGCCCGGGCTGCTTAGGTTCAGTTGAGAAGCAGTGTGGTTTGCAAGTGAACAGGCCTCGTTTAGGGAGAGGTCAATAGCCATACAGGGAGATATGATTAGAAAGAGGAAGAACATCATATGATGCATTTTACTTATCTGAGGCAGGATTGATGGGTTTCTGCTTGAACAAGAGCCTGAGATCTTCAGCAGGTTCACAGGAATAGCTGTCCTCTGGCTTTGGAGTCTCAGGTTCTGTCTCCCCCTCCTGTAGGCCATAGGGTTTTATTCTAGAATTGTGGACCCAGGCAGATAGACCCTTCACTTTTACAGCAGTTGAAGTCACTAGAACAACCTGATATGGCCCTGTCCATTTCTGGGACAGCTGCTTTGGACTCCCTTTTTCTTGCCAGGTCTTTACTGATACTTGATCCCCTGGCTTTACCTGGGGATTTTTCAAGTCTTCCTGTGGTTTGTTCTCCATACCGTTGGAGTTCTTGCTGAAACCTTCCCAGGTCAATTATATGTTTTAAGAGTGTATTGGCACCTTCGTCAAGAAACAAATCAGAAGTTAAGAATGGTCGTCCATACATCATTTCATAAGGACTTAACAATAGTGGCCGTTTGGGGGATGTCCGTAGCCTCATGAGGGCTATGGGCAGCATATGTGTCCACTTATTATGTGTTTCTGACATAGCTTAGCCAGAGCCCTTTTAAGAGTCTGGTTGGCTCTTTCTACCTTTCCTGAAGCTTGAGGCCTCCAGGATGAGCGGAGCCGGTATTTTATGCCTAAGCATGCGGCTAGGATCTGGGGTATCGTGGCTGTAAGTGAGGGCCCGTTGTCACTCTGAGGTGACCGAGGCAGCCCAAACCTAGGCACTATCTCCTTCAGCAGAGCTTTACAGACTTCTGTAGCTCTCTCAGTCTCAGTAGGGAACGCTTCGATCCATCCTGTGAATGTGTCAATAAAGACTAGCAAGTAAGAAAACCCTTGAGTCTTGGGCATTGCTGTAAATTCTACCTGCCAGTCCACTCCTGGGTATGATCCCCGATGTTGGACAGGTGTAATTAGAGGAGGTCTGGTTTTTGGGTTATTTTTTAGACAGGTGTCACAATTTTATGTGTCTTGTTTAACAACCTTAGCTAACTGGGGATGGGAGAGAATAGGCTTAAGCAAGATTTCTAGATTATCTTTTCCAAAATGGGCGCTCTTATGTAAGGAGTTAGTAATGTTATAAACCTGAGAATCAGGGAGTATTATTTGGGCCTGATCAGGCTGAAACCACCCATGTCACCCAATCTCCCAGCCCCGCTCAGCATATCGGGAATGTCCCCCTGGGGTAAAATCTGGAGTCAGGGTTTCCTTGGGGAAAAGGGGGCAGAGAGCAGTGGCAGAGGTAGCTTCCCCAGCAGCTCGTCCTGCCTCTTGATCAGCTTTCCTATTTCCCTGAGCCTATTTTTCTTGCCCCTTTTGGTGACTCTTGCAGTGGATGACAGCTAATTTTGCAGGAAATTTGACTGCCTCCAAGAGCCTGAGAATGAGCTCTTTGTGTTTAATAGCAGAGCTTCGGGCACTGAGCATCCCTCTTTCTTTCCAAATTGCTGCACGGGCAAGCAGAATGAGGAAAGCATACTTAGAGTCCATACACACATTAATCCTCTTTCCTGCTCCTAACTCCAAAGTTCTTGTCAGGGCAAAAAGTTCAGCTTTCTGGGCTGAGGTGTCTGGGGGAAGAGACCCACTTTCCTTAGTTTCTTCCAGGCTCGCTACAGCATATCCTGCTTTCCTCTCTCCCTTTTCTGCAAAACTGCTGCCATCTGTGTGCCAGTTTTCCTCTGGGTCAGATAAAGGTGTCTCTGATAGGTCCCGGCGAGAAGAGTATAATTCGTCTGTGATTTGTAGGCATTGGTGATCCAGAGGGGAGGTAGGGGGATCTGGCAGTAAGGTTGCTGGATTTAAAGTCTGGCAGACCCTCAACTTTATTTCTGGAGTGTCAAGGAGGAGGGCTTGGTATTGGGTGATCCTTCCCCCTGTCATCCACCTGTCCCCTTTCGTTTCCAAGATTGCTTGCACCCGGTGTGGCGTATACACTGTGGTGGGCTGACCCAGGGTCAGCTGAGATGCCTCCTTAAGCAAAAGAGCGGTGGCTGCTACTGCCCGGAGGCAAGTGGGCCACCCTCTGGCCACCTCATCTAGTTATTTTGAGAGATAAGCCACAGGTTGTAATACGGGCCCCATCATCTGCTCTAACACCCCAAGAGCAGTTCCTGTCCTTCCAGAAACATAGAGTCTAAAAGGCTTCTCCAGGTTGGGGAGGCCTAAAGTTGGGGCTGTAGTGATGGACTCTTTTAGGGCATTAAAGGCCACCTTACAGGTCTCATGCCAGTCGAGTGGCTCTTCCTCTTTCCCCCTTAAATTTTCATATAGGGGTCTGGCCAGATTGCCATAATTAAGAATCCAGATCCTGCAAAACCCGGTCCTTCCTAAAATTCCCCTAAGCTGTTGTTTTGTTTGGGGGTACGGGGTATTTTAGATGAGGGATCTCCCCTCGGGGTCAGGCATTCTTTTTCTCTCCGTAATTATAAATCCAAGATATTTTACTTGGGTTAAGCTAATCTGAGCCTACTTGGGGGATACTCGATAACCCTTTTCATACAGGAAAGTTAGCGTTTTAAATAGTGTCCATTTGAGAGCTGGTAAAATCTGGCCTAGCTATCAGCAAGTCATTCACATACTGTATTAGACTACTGTTTGTTAAAGTTAATTCCCTTAGTTCTCTCCCCGAGGAAGTCCCGAAAATATGAGGGCTGTCCCTAAACCATTGGGGTAGTCGAGTCCAGTCGAGAGTTGTATGGTCTCTCTTGTTTCCAAGTCCCGCCACTCAAAAGCAAAGAGTTTTTGGGATTCAGGATGGATAGGAATGCAAAAGAAAGCACCTTGAAGGTCCAAGACTGAGAAGTACTTGGCATTTCCTGGGACTTGGGATAGGAGGGTATATGGGATTGGGACTATGGAGTGGATGGGAACCACAGCTTCATTAACAGCTCTTAGATCCTGGACGAATCGGTAAGATCCATCTGGTTTTTGAACGGGCAAGATTGGGGTGTTGCAGGGGGACTCACAGCTGATTCGAGTTTCATTATCTCGGTATTTGTTAACTAATGGTCTAAGACCCTCAAGAGCTACTGGTTTTAAGGGATATTGTCTTTTCCAGGGCTAGGGAGCATTTGGTCTAAGAGAAATCTTTACTGGTGGAACATTTATGGCTAAACCAGGGCTGGAGACATCCCACACCTGGGGATTGACATCATCTAGACAAGGGACAGACTCCTCCTTTTCTACCTCTCACTGTAAATATTCAGACATAGGCAAAGAAAATTATCGACTTTTACCTTTGTGTCCCCAAGTCACTCTGGCTTGGAGGCGAAAGTATTATTCTCACCATGGAAAATTTGGAAGCTGCAAACATGAAAAATTTAAAGAGTCACGCAGAGGTTAGTCACTCTAAGCTAACCCCTAAGACATTTATTGACTGATTTCTAGCTTCTCTTCTTTAACCTTTTTTATCTACAGTAATCCTGTGTGTTCCTTTTAGTTAGGGATTCATTTTTAGACTATCCTGACTCTTCCACTACGTTCCAGTTTTGGGTCTGATACACTTACAGATGTGCCAAGTGCTTCCTGAATACTATAGAACATATTTTATGTTTAAAATACTTCCATGCTTATGTAGTGAGTCAGTGATTTTAAGTTTATTTGTTACACATTTCAATGTAAAAGTCAATGTGTGAACTAACATATTCACGTCTTGGAGAAGTTGGCTTTTTTTTTGGTGTGTGTTTGAACTCTTCACCCGACCAATGGTCATGGAGAGGTCTATTGTTTTTCTAAAATGGTTATAGTGTTGTTTATTTTCTGGTAACTGAATTAGGGTGTGAGTTGCAAAGCTTGTGTTTCTCTTCATTTCATTCCATCTGTTCGGGTTTCTTTCTCTCTCCTGAGTCAGACAGTAATTTCCCATTGGTTGTCCAGTTACCAAGGTTGGTGTCCATGCATCCGTGCTGGTCTCTCCATACATGTCCGGGTGTCCTGTGAAACACTAAGCTTAATATATTTGGAAATGACCTAGCTGTTCAATACACTGTCATCACTCAGTTGAGCAGAGGGAGAGAAATTCAAGTGACAAAACTCCAGAGAAGCTAGTGTCAGAGCGCCCCGGCGTGGCATGCGTGCAAGGGGTTGGGTGGAGGGGGGCGGGGCGCGGAGCACGGAGATCTCATGTGTCCTCCCACCCTGGGCCTCTCCAGGCACGCCGCTGCTCAGTGGCCTCCCCCCGCCCCCATCGCTTTGGCTGCTCAGGGCCGGGTGGTCTCTGCAGCTGCCCGGCATCCTGCCCGAAGCCCCCCTGCCCACACGCTGTCTTCCAGTCTCTCTCTGAACCCTCGTCTCCTTCTGGCTCTGTCTCACCTGGCGTGGGTGCGTGCGAGTGCCTGTCCGTGTGCCTGGCTTTCGCTCCTCTGCTCTCTCAGGAAAGACTTGTACTGGGCCGGCAGAGTGGGGGCAGGGCGAGTCTTAGTCGGGCGAAAAGGCGGGGCTGAGGCGCTCCAGGGGGTTGGGGCAGCGGGCAGTATGTGCGCCTGGGGCCCCGGCTGGGCTGCCTCTAAGCCCGCAGGAGGCTCCAGGGCCCGTGGCCCCGGGCCGAAGACCCGCTCGTCCGGAGCCATGTCACCCTGAGCAGCGAATGGGATGGTGGGGGGCATGGGGTGAGGGGGCACCTAGACGTCCTCGCTGCTCTACCCAACCCCCTCCCCCCACCCCAGGTCCCGCAGGCACGCCAGGCCCTGGACGGGCCAGACGGGTGCTTGCAGGGGCTGGTGGTGTGCGGGTCCGTGGCGCCCTCTGCTGGCCCCCGAGCTGCCGGCTCTGGTTGGTCGGAGTGCAGTCGCGGGTCGTGTGGCTCAAGTGCAGCGTGCGCCAGCTCGAGAGCTGTGGCCCCAGGACCGAAGGGCAGGTCAGAACGCAAGGGAGGCTCAAAGCGGAGCTCTTGGGGTGCCTGACAGCCGCCTCGGTCTAAGGCCTTAGCACCCTGAACGTGCCCTATCTCCTCTGATCTGGGAAATTGAGTAGGGCCGGGCCTGGTCAGTACTTGCATGGGAGACCGCCTAGTAGTTAGGCGGTTTTTTGATTTATCTGAATGCCTACTGCAGAAAGTTAGAATCGGATGACTGCACACAGGAAAACGAAAAAAGTTTTCGTACATAATCTTAAGAATCCAGCAGCTGGTCGTTCTTTTTCCTGTCCTAACACAGCTAACTGGAAGTCAGCTGAAGTAAGTTCTACTGACTTAAGACCCTCATCCCTAACGGAAGGTATATAGGAAAACCCATAGTATATCTAAATAAACATGAAAGATAGAACGATGAGAAAAAAAAAATTCTCAGTGACATCTTAGTTGGTATATGAAACACGATGATTATGAAAGCACAACCCATAATCAAGTCCAGGCCATGGAAGCCTGTGACTTTCACTGAGTGTTGACTTCCCTTTCAGCTGAGGTTGTAAAAAGTGCTTTGTAAAATCCTGAGGTTTGAAGCACTTGTAACCTCCTGAAGAGACTGCAATCAGAAGGCTTTCTAGAATATCCTGACGCTGTGGTGAGCTCAAGCAAAACATTCTGCAGAGGTCGGAAGACAGACATGTTGGGAAGTGGGGATGACTTCTACTGTACTTAGGGAGAAAGGGCATGTACAAGTGGAGAAGCAACACCACAGTGACGGAATCTTTAAAGACTCCATACATGGAGAAGGAAATGGCAACCCACTCCAGTATTCTTGCCTGAAAAAATCCATGGACAGAGGAGTCTGGCGGGCTGAAGTCCACGGGATTCCTTGACTGATCGTGTGTGCACAAGGGTGGAGGGAGACGGGTTGGCAGCAAGAAACTGGTAGAAGTAAAAAATAAGAAAAAATATAAAATAAAGACTCGATAAATATGACAACGACTGGTAGGAATAAACCTTCAGAAGTGCCTTCTCAGACCTCCCGTCAGAAGCACAAGCGTAATAAAGACACTGAGTTTTCACGGTCTCACACAAAATTAGACTGGCTTATGACAATGGGCAGGGAGGCGCCTCTAAGACATCGGGGCTGGGCTTTACTGGAGGATGCACATCGATTGAGTGCATGGCTATGTGTTATGGAAATATGTCTTACTGGAAGGGTGAAGGCATCTTCTTGAAGAACACAGCAAATAACACTACAAATTCAAGGAACTTGGCTACAATGACAATAGCTGATTTCATGTTGGCTACTGCTTGGCAGAGCTGGGTTCGCCTCTCCCATTAAGTACCTCAGTGGCCAGCTGTGAATGTAGCCATTAGTTTCTCACTTAGAAACCGAACCTAATACTTGCCATGTGCACTAGCGCAAGAACACTGAAAGCTCCGCGGAGAAGCAAGTGAGACAGACATGCTTCTGTTTTCTCACAGAAGCTGCTTATGACCGGCCCTGCTCACAGACAGATTGCTAATGCCAAATCGATAGACAGTTATGCAGATATTCTTTAGCAACTGAGCGACCAGGGAAGCCCTACTAGCTCAGTTGGTAAAGAATCTGCCTGCAACGCAGGAGACCCCGCTTTCAGTCCTGGGTTGGGAAGATCCCCTGGAGAAGGGATAGGCTACCCACTCCAGTATTCTGGCCTAGAGAATTCCACGGACTCTATAGTCCATGGGTCCACAAAGAGTCAGGCACGAACTGAGCCACTTTCACCTGCACATGCGGATATTACTTAGAAAAAGAAATGTGGTAACAGATCTAGCACCTCTGTCAAGCTCATGAGTGAGTACTATAAATATACAAAATCAGCTTTGTCCTGCATAGTTATTACCATCCTGTATTTGCTTTGAGAGGAGTTGAGCTAAACTTGTGAAAGAGGAATGATTCTTTACCAACTGAGCCACAAGGAAAGCCCACTAATACTGGAGTGGGTAGCCTATCCCTTCTCCAGCGGTTCTTCCTTACCCAGGAACTGAACCAGGGTCTCCTGCCTGAGTAACACATATTGGGTAAAAATCGGTGAGGGAGCATAACTATGGACATTGATTGGTAAACTCAGTTTTCCTTGTCCAGATGGCTAGCGGAGGAGAAATAAACGTTGGCATGCATTTAAAAAATTCTTCTGATACTATATATAAAATTTACTAGTTCTCTGCAGAAGTCTTGAATGAAGCACAGATATTGTCATTAGATTGCTTTGGTCATATCCGTCTTATCCACATTTATTTTTAACAGTCACATAGTGTGGCCTCAAATACTTGAAGACACAACAAAAGGTTTCTTTGGTCTCCATTCTAAACTGGATCGTGAGAAGGCAGTGGATCAGCATAATGCAGGAGCTCAAGATATTTTTGGCAAAAACTTGACTAGTCTGTTTAATGATATGGAAGAATGAGTTAAGGGTGGCAGCACGAAACAGAAGGCCATGCTAGAATTACACAAGACCTTGTTTTGTAAGTCCAAACATGACTTATTCTTTCAATTGAAGGAAAGTTGCTTTACAGAATTTTGTTGCCAAACATCAGCATGAATAAGCCACAGGTATACATATGTCTCCTCCCTCCTGAACCTCTCTCCCATTTCCCTCCCTATTCCACCCCTAGCTTGTTGCAGAGCCCCTGTTTGAGTCCCCTGGGTCATACAGCAAATTTCATTAGCATCTGTTTTTACCTATGGTAATATATTTTCATGTTACTCTGCATTCATCTCACCCTCTCCTTCCTCCCCCCTGCCCATGTCCATAAGTCTGTTCTCTACATCTGTGTCTCCTTGGCTGCCCTGCAAATAATTTCATCAGTACCACCTTTAGTTCAAGCATTTTTTTTTCCCCCAAGCATTTCTTATTTCATATTCCAGTCTTACTGTCTTTAGTGTGAGACTGATTTTGAAACTGATATGAAAGTACTATTCTCACCATCGAAAATTTGGAAGATGCAAACATGAAAAATTTAAAAAGTCACGCAGAGGCTAGTCACTCTGAGCTAACCCCTAAAACATTTATTGACTGATTTCCAGTTTCTCTTCTTTAACCTTTTTTATCTACAATAATCCTGTGTATTCCTTTTAGTTAGGGATTCATTTTTAGACTATCCTGACTCTTCAACTAAGTTCCAGTTTTGGGTCTCACTCAGTGAGACATGTGCCAAATGCTTCCTAAATACTATAGAACATATTTTATGTTTAAAATACTTCCATGCTTATGTAGTGAGTCAATGATTTTAAGTTTATTTGTTACACATTTCAATGTAAAAGTCAATGTGTGAACTAACATATTCACGATTTGGAAAAGGTGGCTTATTTTGTCCTGTGCTAGAACTCCTCACCCGACCAAAGGTCATGGAGAGTTCTATTGTTTTTCTAAAATGTTTATAGTGTTGTTGATTTTTTTTTTGTAATTGAATTAGGGTGTGAGTTGCAAAGTTTGTGTTTCTGTTCATTTCATTCCATCTGTTCGGGTTTCTTTCTCTCTCCTGAGTCAGACAGTAATTTCCCATTGGTTGTCCAGTTACCAAGGTTGGTGTCCATGCATCCGTGCTGGTCTCTCCATACATGTCCGGGTGTCCTGTGAAACACTAAGCTTAATTTATTTGGAAATGACCTAGCTGTTCAATACACTGTCATCACTCAGTTGAGCAGAGGGAGAGAAATTCAAGTGACAAAACTCCAGAGAAGCTAGTGTCAGAGCGCCCCAGCGTGGCATGCGTGCAGGGGGTTGGGGGGAGGGGGCGGTGCGCGGAGCACGGAGATCTCAGGTGTCCTCCCACCCTGGGCCTCTCCAGGCCCGCCCCTACTCAGCGGCTTCCCCCTGCCCCCATCGCATTCGCTGCTCAGGGCCGGGTGGCCTCTGCAGCTGCCCGGCATCCTGCCCGAGTCCCCCCCTGCCCACAAGCTGTCTTCGAGTCTCTCTCTGAGCCCTCGTCTCTTTCTGCCTCTGTCTCACCTGGCGTGGGTGCGTGCGAGTGCCTGTCCGTGTGCCTGGCTATCGCTCCTCTGCTCTCTCAGGAAAGACTTGTGCTGGGCTTGCAGAGTGGGGGCTGGACGGGTCTCAGTACGGTGAAAAGGCAGGGCTGAGGCGCTCCAGGGGGTTTGCGCAGCCGGCAGGACTTGCACCTGGCGCCCTGGCTGGGCTGCCTCTAAGCTCGCAGGAGGCTCCGGGTACCGCGGGCCAGGGCCGAAGCCCCGCTCGTCTGGAGCCACGTCACCCTGAGCAGCGAACGGGATGGTGGGGGGCAGGGGGTGAGGGGGCACCGCGACGTCCTCGCTGCTCTACCCACCCACCCCCACCCCTGGTCCCGCAGGCACGCCAGGCCTCGGCCGGGCCAGAGGGGTGCTGGCCGGGGCTGGCGGTGTGCGGGGCCGTGGCGCCCTCCGCTGTCCCCCGAGCTGCCTGCCCTGGTTGGTCAGAGTCCAGTCCGGGTCGTGCGGCTCGAGTGCAGCGTGCGCCAGCTCGAGAGCTGTGGCCCCAGGCCCGAAGGGCAGGTCAGAATGCAAGGGAGGCGCAAGGCGGAGCTCTTTGGGCGCCTGACAGCCGCCTAGGTCTAAGGCCATAGCACCCTGAACGTGCCCTATCTCCTCTGATCTGGGAAATTGAGTAGGGCCGGGCCTGGTCAGTACTTGCATGGGAGACCGCCTTGTAGTTAGGCGGTTTTGTGATTTTTCTGAATGCCTACTTCAGAAAGTTAGAATCGGATGACTGCACACAGGAAAACGAATAATGTTTTCACACATAACCTTAAGAATCCAGCAGCTGGTCTTTCTTTTTCCTGTCCTAACACAGCTAACTGGAAGTCAGTTGTAGTAAGTTCTACTGACTTAAGACCCTCATCCCTAACGGAAGGTATATAGGAAAACCCATAATATATCTAAATAAACATGAAAGATAGAAAGATGAGAAAAAAAAATTCTCAGTGACATCTTAGTTGGTATATGAAACACGATGATTATGAAAGCACAACCCATAATCAAGTCCAGGCCATGGAAGCCTGTGACTTTCACTGAGTGTTGGCTTCCCTTTCAGTTGAGATTGTAAAAAGTGCTTTGTAAAATCCTGAGGTTTGAAGCACTTGTAACCTCCCGAAGAGACTGCAATCAGAAGGCTTTCTAGAATATCCTGACGCTGTGGTGAGCTCAAGCAATATATTCTGCAGAGGTCGGAAGACAGACATGTTGGGAAGTGGGGATGACTTCTACTGCACTTAGGGAGAAAGGGCATGTACAAGTGGAGAAGCAACACCTCAGTGACGGAATCTTTAAAGACTCCATACATGGAAAAGGAAATGGCAACCCACTCCAGTATTCTTGCTTGGAAAAATCCATGGACAGAGGAGTCTGGCGGGCTGAAGTCCACGGGATTCCATGACTGATCGTGTGTGCACGAGGGTGGAGGGAGACGGGTTGGTAGCAAGAAACTGGTAGAAGTAAAAAATAAGAAAAAATATAAAATAAATACTCGATAAATATGACAACGACTGGTAGGAATAAACCTTCAGAAGTGCCTTCTCAGACCTCCCGTCAGAAGCACAAGCGTAATAAAGACACTGAGTTTTCACGGTCTCACACAAAATTAGACTGGCTTATGACAATGGGCAGATAGGCTCCTCTAAGACAACGGGGCTGGGCTTTACTGGAGGATGCACATCGATTGAGTGCATGGCTATGTGTTATGGAAATATGTCTTACTGGCAGGGTGAAGGCATCTTCTTGAAGCACACAACAAATAACATTACAAATTCAAGGAACTTGGCTACAATGACAATAGCTGATTTCATGTTGGCTACTGCTTGGCAGAGCTGGGTTTGCCTCTCCCATTAAGTACCTCAGTGGCCAGCTGTGAATGTAGCCATTAGTTTCTCACTTAGAAACCGAACCTAATACTTGCCATGTGCACTAGCGCAAGAACACTGAAAGCTCCGCGGAGAAGCAAGTCAGACAGACATGCTTCTGTTTTCTCACAGAAGCTGCTTATGACCGGCCCTGCTCACAGACAGATAGCTAATGACAAGTGGATAGACAGTTATGCAGATATTCTTTAGCAACTGAGCGACCAGGGAAGCCCTACTAGCTCAGTTGGTAAAGAATCTGCCTGCAATGCAGGAGACCCCGCTTTCAGTCCTGGGTTGGGAAGATCCCCTGGGGAAGGGATAGGCTACCCACTCCAGTATTCTGGCCTAGAGAATTCCACGGACTCTATAGTCCATGGGGCCGCAAAGAGTCAGGCACGAACTGAGCCACTTTCACCTGCAAATGCGGAGATTACTTAGAACAAGAAATGTGGTAACAGGTCTAGTACCTCTGTCAAGCTCATGATTGAGTACTATAAATATACAGAATCAGCTTTGTCCTGCATAGTTATTCCCATCCTGTATTTGCTTTGAAAGGAGTTGAGCTAGTCTTGTGAAAGAGGAATGATTCTTTATCAACTAAGCCACAAGGAAAGCCCACTACTACTGGAGTGTGTAGCCTATCCCTTGTCCAGCGGATCTTCCTGACCCAGGAATTGAACCAGGGTCTCCTGCCTGAGTAACACATATTGGGTAAAAATCGGTGAGGGAGCATAACTATGGACATTGATTGGTAAACTCAGTTTTCCTTGTCCAGATGGCTAGCGGAGGAGAAATAAACGTTGGCATGCATTTAAAAAATTCTTCTGATACTATATATAAAATTTACTAGTTCTCTGCAGAAGTCTTGAATGAAGCACAGATATTGTCATTAGATTGCTTTGGTCCTATCCAACTTATCCACATTTATTTTTAAAAGTCACATAGTGTGGCCTCAAATACTTGAAGACACGACAAAAGCTTTCTTTGGTCTCCATTCTAAACTGGATCGTGAGAAGGCAGTGGATCAGCATAATGCAGGAGCTCAAGATATTTTTGGCAAAAACTTGACTAGTCTGTTTAATGATATGGAAGAATGAGTTAAGGGTGGCAGCACGAAACAGAAGGCCATGCTAGAAGTACACAAGACCTTGTTTGGTAAGTCCAAACATGACTTTTTCTTTCAATTGAAGGATAGTTGCTTTACAGAATTTTGTTTTCAAACATCAGCATGAATGAGCCACAGGTATACATATGTCTCCTCCCTCCTGAACCTCTCTCCCATTTCCCTCCCCATTCCACCCCTAGCTTGTTGCAGAGCCCCTGTTTGAGTCCCCTGAGTCATACAGCAAATTTCATTGGCATCTGTTTTTACGTAAGGTAATATATTTTCATGTTACTCTGCATACATCTGACCCTCTCCTTCCTCCCCCTTGCCCATGTCCATAAGTCTGTTCTCTACATCTGTGACTCCTTTGCTGCCCTGCAAATAATTTCATCAGTACCACCTTTAGTTCAAGCATTTTTTTCCCCCCAAGCATTACTTATTTCTTATTCCAGTCTTACTGTCTTTAGTGTGAGACTGATTTTGAAACTGATATGAAAGTATTATTCTCAGCATGGAAAATTTGGAAGATGCAACATGGAAAATTTAAAAAGTCACGCAGAGGCTAGCCACTCTGAGCTAACCCCTAAAACATTTATTAACTGATTTCTAGTTTCTCTTCTTGAACCTTTTTTATCTACAATAATCCTGTGTATTCCTTTTAGTTAGGGATTCATTTTTAGACTATCCTGACTCTTCAATTAACTTCCAGGTTTAGGTCTCATACAGTGAGACATGTGCCAAATGCTTCCTGAATACTATAGAACATATTTTGTGTTTAAAATGCTTCCAGGCTTATGTAGTGAGTCAATGATTTTAAGTTTATTTGTTACACATTTCAATGTAAAAGTCAATGTGTGAACTAACATATTCAAGATTTGGAAAAGGTGGCTTTTTTTGTCGTGTGCTAGAACTCCTCACCCGACCAAAGGTCATGGAGAAGTCTATTGTTTTTCTAAAATGGTTATAGTGTTGTTTTTTTTTTTTTTTTTTTTTTTTGTAATTGAATTAGGGTTTGAGTTGCAAAGTTTGTGTTTCTGTTCATTTCATTCCATCTGTTCGGGTTTCTTTCTCTCTTCTGAGTCAGACAGTAATTTCCCATTGGTTGTCCAGTTACCAAGGTTGGTGTCCATGCATCCGTGCTGGTCTCTGTATTCATGTCCGGGTGTCCTGTGAAACACTAAGCTTAATTTATTTGGAAATGACCTAGCTGTTAAATACACTGTCATCACTCAGTTGAGCACAAGGATAGAAATTCAGGTGACCACACTCCGGAGAAGCTAGTGTCAGAGCGCCCCGGCGTGGCGTGCGTGCAAGGGGTTGGGAGAACGGGGGCGGGGTGCGGAGCGAGGAGATCTCAGGTGCCCTCGCACCCTGGGCCTCTCCAGGCCCGCCCCTACTCAGCGGCTTCCCCCTGCCCCCATCGCATTCGCTGTTCAGGGCCGGGTGGCCTCTGCAGCTGCCTGGCATCCTGCCCGAGTCCCCCCCTGCCCACAAACTGTCTTCGAGTCTCTCTCTGAAACCTCGTCTCTTTCTGCCTCTGTCTCACCTGGCGTGGGTGCGTGCGAGTGCCTGTCCGTGTGCCTGGCTTTCGCTCCTCTCCTCTCTCAGGAAAGACTTTTGCTGGGCCGGCAGAGTGGGGGCAGGGCGGGTCTCAGTAGGGCGAAAAGGCGGGGCTGAGGCGTTCCAGGGGGTTTGCGCAGCGGGTAGGATATGCGACTGGGGCCGCGGCTGGGCTGCCTCTAAGCCCGCAGGAGGCTCTGGGGACCGCGGCCCCGGGCGGAAGCCCCGCTCGTCTGGAGCCACGTCACCCTGAGCAGCGAACGGGATGGTGGGGGGCAGGGAGTGAGGGGCCACCGAGACATCCTCGCTGCTCTACCCACCCCACCTCCCCCCACACCAGGTCCCGCAGGCACACAAGGCCCCGGCCGGGCCAGACGGGTGCTGGCCGGGGCTGGCGGTGTGCGGGGCCGTGGCCCCCTCCGCTGGCCCCCGAGCTGCCGGCCCTGGTTGGTTGGAGTCCAGTCGCGGGTCGTGCGGCTCAAGTGCAGAGCGCGCCAGCTCGAGAGCTGTGGCCCCAGGCCCGAAGGGCAGGTCAGAACGCAAGGGAGGCGCAACGCGGAGCTCTTGGGGCACCTGACAGCCATCTCGGTCTAAGGCCATAGCACACTGAACGTGCTCTATCTCCTCTGATCTGGGAAATTGAGTAGGGCCGGGCCTGGTCAGTACTTGCATGGGATACCGCCTAGTAGTTAGGCGGTTTTGTGATTTTTCTGAATGACTACTTCAGATAGTTAGAATTGGATGACTGCACACAGGAAAACGAATAATGTTTTCGGTCATAATCTTAAGAATCCAGCAGCTGGTCATTCTTTTTCCTGTCCTAACACAGCTAACTGGAAGTCACTTGCTGTAAGTTGTACTGACTTAAGACCCTCATCCCTAACGGAAGGTATATAGGAAAACCCATAATATATCTAAATAAGCATGAAAGATAGAAAGATGAGAAAAAAAATTCTCAGTGACATCTTAGTTGGTATATGAAACACGATGATTATGAAAGCACAACCCATAATCAAGTCCAGGCCATGGAAGCCTGTGACTTTCACTGAGTGTTGACTTCCCTTTCAGCTGAGGTTGTAAAAAGTGCTTTGTAAAATCCTGAGGTTTGAAACACTTGCAACCTCCTGAGGAGACTGCAATCAGAAGGCTTTCTAGAATATCCTGACGCTGTGGTGAGCTCAAGCAAAACATTCTGCAGAGGTCGGAAGACAGACATGTTTGGATGTGGGGATGACTTCTACTGCACTTAGGGAGAAAGGGCATGTACAAGTGGAGAAGCAAAACCTCAGTGACGGAATCTTTAAAGACTCCACACATGGAGAAGGAAATGGCAACCCACTCCAGTATTCTTGCCTGGAAAAATCCATGGACAGAGGAGTCTGGCGGGCTGAAGTCCACGGGATTCCATGACTGATCGTGTGTTCACGAGGGTGGAGGGAGACGGGTTGGTAGCAAGAAACTGGTAGAACTAATAAATAAAACAAAAACAGCAAAAAAAAAAAAAAACTAAAGACTCGATAAAAATGACAATGACTGGTAGGAATAAACCTTCAGAAGTGCCTTCTCAGACCTCCCGTCTGAAGCACAAGCGTAATAAAGACATTGAGTTTTCATGGTCTCAGACAAAATTAGACTGGCTTATGACAATGGGCAGAGAGGCTCCTCTAAGACATCGGGGCTGGGCTTTACTGGAGGATGCACATCGATTGAGTGCATGGCTATGTGTTATGGAAATATGTCTTACTGGCAGGGCGAAGGCATTTTCTTGAAGAACACAGCAAATAACACTACAAATTCAAGGAACTTGGCTACAATGACAATAGCTGATTTCATGTTGGCTACTGCTTGGCAGAGCTGGGTTCGCCTCTCCCATTAAGTACCTCAGTGGCCAGCTGTGAATGTAACCATTAGTTTCTCACTTAGAAACTGAACCTAATACTTGCCATGTGCACTAGTGCAAGAACAGTGCAATACCCAACAGGTAAAGGAATATGACAAGTGCCCACCAAGTCAAACAAAAGAGGAGGAGATAGGGAATCTATCTGAAAAACAATTTAGAATAATGATAATAAAAATGATCCAAATCTTGAAAACAAAATGGAGTTACAGATAAATAGCCTGGAGACAAAGATTGAAAAGATGCAGGAAATGCTTAACAAAGACCTAGAAGAAATAAAAGAGAGTCAATTAAAAATGAATAATGCAATGAATGAGATCAAAAACACTTTGGAGCGAACCAAGAGTAGAATAACGGAGACAGAAGATAGGATAAGTGAGGTAGACAATAGAATAGTGGAAATAAATGAAGCAGAGAGGAAAAAAGAAAAAATGATCAAAAGAAATGAGGACAACCTCAGGGACCTCTGGGACAATGTGAAACGCCCCAACATTCGAATCATAGGAGTCCCAGAAGAAGAAGACAAAAAGAAAGGCCATGAGAAAATACTCGAGGAGATAATAGCTGAAAACTTCCCTAAAATGGGGAAGGAAATAGCCACCCAAGTCCAAGAAACCCAGAGAGTGCCAAACAGGATAAACCCAAGGCGAAACACTCCAAGACACATATTAATCAAATTAACAAAGATCAAACACAAAGAACAAATACTAAAAGCAGCAAGGGAGAAACAACAAATAACACACAAAGGAATTCCCATAAGGATAACAGCTGATCTACCAATAGAAACCTCCAGGCCAGAAGGGAATGGTAGGACATAATGAAAGTAATGAAAGAAAATAATCTACAACCTAGATTACTGTACCCAGCAAGGATCTCATTCAGATATGAAGGAGAAATCAAAAGCTTTACAGACAAGCAAAAGCTGAGAGAATTCAGCACCACCAAACCAGCTCTTCAACAAATGCTAAAGGACCTTCCCTAGACAGGAAATGCAGAAATGTTGTATAAACATGAACCCAAAACAACAAAGTAAATGGCAATGGGACCACACCTATCAATAATTACCTTAAATGTAAATGGGTGAATGCCCCAACCAAAAGACAAAGATTGGCTGAATGGATACAAAAACAAGACCCTTATATATGCTGTCTACAAGAGACCCACCTCAAAACCAGAGACACATACAGACTAAAAGTGAAGGGCTGGAAAAAAATATTTCACGCAAATGGAGACCAAAAGAAAGCAGGAGTCACAACACTCATATCAGATAAAATAGACTTTCAAATAAAGGATGTGAAAAGAGACAAAGAAGGACACTACATAATGATCAAAGGATCAATCCAAGAAGAAGATATAACAATTATAAATATATATGCACCCAACATAGGAGCACCACAGTATGTACGGCAAACGCTAATGAGTATGAAAGAGGAAATGAATAGTAACACAATAATAGTGGGAGACTTTAATACCCCACTCACAACTATGGATAGATCAACTAAACAGAAAATCAAAAAGGAAACACAAACCTTAAATGATACAATGGACCAGCTAGACCTAATTGATATCTATAGGACATTTCACCCCAAAACAATCAATTTCACCTTTTTCTCAAGTCCACACGGAACATTCTCCAGAATAGATCACATCCTGGGCCATAAATCTGGTCTTGGAAAATTCAGAAAAATTGAAATCATCCCAGTCATCTTTTCTGACCACAGTGCAGTAAGATTAGATCTCAATTACAGGAAAAAAATTGTTAAAAATTCAAACATATGGAGGCTAAATAACACGCTTCTGAATAACCAAAAAATCATAGAAGAAATCAAAAAAGAAATCAAAATATGTATAGAAATGAATGAACATGAAAACACAACAACCCAAAACCTATGGGACACTGTAAAAGCAGTGCTAAGGGGAAGGTTCATAGCATTACAGGCTTACATCAAGAAACAAGAAAAAAGCCAAATAAATAACCTAACTCTACACCTAAAGCAATTAGAGAAGGAAGAAATGAAAAACCCCAGGGTTAGCAGAAGAAAAGAAATCTTAAAAATTAGGGCAGAAATAAATGCAAAAGAAACTAAAGAGACCATAGCAAAAATCAACAAAGCTAAAAGCTGGTTTTTTGAAAAAATAAACAAAATTGACAAACCATTAGCAAGACTCATTAAGAAACAAAGAGAGAAGAACCAAATTAACAAAATAAGAAATGAAAAGGGTGAGATCACAACAGACAACACTGAAATACAAAGGATCATAAGAGACTACTACCAGCAGCTCTATGCCAAGAAAATTGACAACTTGGATGAAATGGACAAATTTTAGAAAAGTATAACTTTCCAAAACTGAACCAGGAAGAAATAGAAGATCTTAACAGACCCATCACAAGCAAGGAAATCGAAACTGTAATCAAAAATCTTCCAGGAAACAAAAGCCCAGTACCAGATGGCTTCACAGCTGAATTCTACCAAAAATTTAGAGAAGAGCTAACACCTATCTTACTCAAACTCTTCCAGAAAATTGCAGAAGAAGGTAAACTTCCAAACTCATTCTATGAGGCCACCATCACCCTAATTCCAAAACCACACAAAGATGCCACAAAAAAAAGAAAACTACAGGCCAATATCACTGATGAACATAGATGCAAAAATCCTTAGCAAAATTCTAGCAAATAGAATCCAACAACATCTTAAAAAAATCATACACCATGACCAAGTGGGCTTTATCCCAGGAATGCAAGGATTCTTCAATATCTGCAAATCAATCAATGTAATACACCACATTAACAAATTGAAAGATAAAAACCATATGATTATCTCAATAGATGCAGAGAAAGCCTTTGACAAAATTCAACACTCATTTATGATTAAAACTCTCCAGAAAGCAGGAATAGAGGGAACATACCTCAACATAATAAAAGCTATATATGACAAACCCACAGCAAGCATCACCCTCAATGGTGAAAAATTGAAAGCATTTCCCCTGAAATCAGGAACAAGACAAGTGTGCCCACTCTCACCACTATTATTCAACATAGTCTTGGAAGTTTTGGCCACAGCAATCAGAGCAGAAAAAGAAGTAAAAGGAATCCAGATAGGAAAAGAAGAAGTGAAACTCTCGTTGTTTGCAGTTGACATGATCCTCTACATAGAAAACCCTAAATACTCTTCCAGAAAATTACTAGAGCTAACCAATGAATATAGTAAAGTTGCAGGATATAAAATTAACACACAGAAATCCCTTGCATTCCTATATACTAACAATGAAAAAACAGAAAGAGAAATTAAGGAAACAATACCATTCTCCATTGCAACAAAAAGAATAAAATACTTAGGAGTATATCTACCTAAAGAAACAAAAGACCTGTACATAGAAAACTATAAAACACTGATGAAAGAAATCAAAGAGGACACAAACAGATGGAGAAACATACCGTGTTCATGGATTGGAAGAATCAATATTGTCAAAATGGCTATTCTACCCAAAGCAATCTATAGATTCAATGCAATCCCTATCAAACTACCAACGGTATTTTTCACAGAACTAGAACAAATAATTTCACAATTTGTATGGAAATACAGAAAACCACGAATAGCCAAAGTAATCTTGAGAAAGAAGAATGGAACTGGAGGAATCAACCTGTCTGACTTCAGTCTCTACTACAAAGCCACAATCATCAAGACAGTATGGTACTGGCACAAAGACAGAAATATAGATCAATGGAACAGAATAGAAAGCCTAGAGATAAATCCACGAACCTATGAACACCTTATCTTTGACAAAGGAGGCAAGGATATACAATGGAAAAAAGACAACTGCTTTAACAAGTGGTGCTGGGAAAACTGGTCAACCACCTGTAAAAAAAATGAAACTAGAACACTTTCTAACACCACACACAAAAATAAACTCAAAATGGATTAAAGATCTAAATGTAAGACCAGAAACTATAAAACTCCTAGAGGAGAACTTAGGCAAAACACTCTCCGACATGAATCACAGCAGGGTCCTCTATGACCCACCTCCCAGAATATTGGAAATAAAAGCAAAAATAAACAAATGGGACCTAATGAAACTTAAAAGCTTCTGCACTACAAAGGAAACTATAAGTAAGGTGAAAAGACAGCCCTCAGATTGGGAGAAAATAATAGCAAATGAAGAAACAGACAAAGGATTAATCTCAAAAATATACAAGAAACTCCTGAAGCTCAATTCCAGAAAAATAAATGACCCAATCAAAAAATGGGCCAAAGAACTAAACAGACATTTCTCCAAAGAAGACATACAGATGGCTAACAAACACATGAAAAGATGCTCAACATCACTCATTATTAGAGAAATGCAAATCAAAACCACAATGAGGTACCATTACACGCCAGTCAGGATGGCTGCTATCCAAAAGTCTACAAGCAATAAATGCTGGAGTGGGTGTGGAGAAAAGGGAACCCTCTTACACTGTTGGTGGGAATGGAAACTAGTACAGCCACTATGGAAAACAGTGTGGAGATTTCTTAAAAAACTGGAAATAGAACTGCCATTTGACCCAGCAATACCACTTCTGGGCATACACACCACGGAAACCAGATCTGAAAGAGACACGTGCACCCCATTGTTCATCGCAGCACTGTTTATAATAGCCAGGACATGGAAGCAGCCTAGATGCCCATCAGCAGATGAATGGATAAGGAAGCTGTGGTACATATACACCATGGAATATTACTCAGCCATTAAAAAGAATTCATTTGAATCAGTTCTAATGAGATGGATGAAACTGGAGCCCATTATTCAGAGTGAAGTAAGCCAGAAAAATAAAGAACATTACAGCATACTAACACATATATATGGAATTTAGAAAGATGGTAATGATAACCCTATATGCAAAACAGAAAAAGAGACACAGAAGTACAGAACAGACTTTTGGACTCTGTGGGAGAAGGTGAGGGTGGGATGTTTCAAAAGAACAGCATGTATTTTATCTATGGTGAAAGAGATCACTAGCCCAGGTGAGATGCATGAGACGAGTGCTCGGGCCTGGTGCACTGGGAGGACCCAGAGGAGTCGGGTGGAGAGGGAGGTGGGAGGGGGGATCGGGATGGGGAATACGTGTAACTCTATGGCTGATTCGTGTCAATGTATGACAAAACCCACTGAAATGTTGTGAAGTAATTGGCCTCCAACTAATAAAATAAAATTAAAAAAAAAAAAAACTGAGCTATCCTAAAAATTAAAAAAAAAGCTACCTCTTCTATGCAACATCTGTGTGTCTTCTGTCTGTCTTCTTCCTCGCTGACGCCACTCATCCCTTGGGTATTCCTGGTCCTGCTGGGGCTGGACCTCGGCAATTTTGCTCAATGCTTTGGATCCTAGTGGAAAAACATGCTGTTAATCCTACTTTTGGGAGGATTAAAACCATCGTAAAAACTGGAATTTGTTTAAATATTTTTGGTTTAAATATATCTTGTGTATATAATTACCCAGATTACTGTTGGGTATTAGATTGCTATGTTACAATATGTATGGCATACATGAGTTCCACTGTTATTGATATGATATGTGGTGGAGAGGTATTTGGTGGTGCAAGTGATTTAAATGATGTGTTCACAGTGTTTATATTCCTGTTATGTGGTTAATGGGTCTTGGATTCACGTTTGAAATATGACTCCCTTGTCTTTTGTGATGCATGAGAAGTGCTGAAATTGAAGATGATGCAGGTTAAGTCTAGGGTTGAGGGTGTGAGTAGGGTGGGGGGGAGGGTGTGGGTTAGGTTAAGGGTGTGGATTAGGGTGTGGGTTACATTGTGGCTTAGGGGTTAGAAGTTAGGGGTGTGGGTGAGGGTGAGGGCTGAGGGGTGAAGGTGTCAGGTTAGGGTTGGGATGATGCGTTAGGGTTAGTGTGTCAGGTTAGGGTTAGGGGGTCGGGTTGGTGTTAGGTTCTGGGATAGGGTTACGGTGTTGGTTAGGGTTAGGGTGTCGTGTTGGGGTTAGGGTTAGGGCAAGGGCGAGGGCAATTTCGCCTGGGACCTTATGGAGGGGCCTCACAGTCAAAGGTAAAGGCAAAGTCACATCCACACTTCTGTTCCATCCCCTTTGCTCTATAGTAGAGCTCTAGTAAGCCTAGGCCTGGTAGGAAAACTCTTGGCTCCTGTGGGGACACATCCTGTGTGTGAATCTGCATACCAGACCTAGGGGCCACAGGGCGCCTGTTTTCTTCTGGGAGAGGGGACCCTGAAGCGGTGTTGCCTGGCAACAGCTTGAAAATCCATTAAATTGCACTTTACGTACCTCTGACAAAGCTAGATTTGCTCCACCTTTTCGCCATTTGGAAGCAAACCTTCCATACCCTCTCCCCAAGTAGGCAATGGGCCTACTTTGAGTAGAAAGTCCCCTTGAGGAGCTGAGCCCAGGAAGGCACCCAGTCATGTCAAACACACTCCAGCTGCTTACTTCCTCATGGGCAGTATCACTATCAGCTAGGAATGTCTTTGCAAGGATTGAAAAGGGAAGGGGAGATACATGGCCCTGCCTCTGAAATTTCAGTCCTCTGAGCAGAACTGGAATTCAATTGTATCAGCGAAACTGTGCCTTCCAAAGAGGCTTGCAAACACACCCCGAGTGGCTGCCTCTTCTTCCCTGAAGAAGGCTCCCTTTCCCTGCATCCTGCGGACTCCCTGTCCCAGCCTCCTGGAAAAGCGCTTCTTGGAGTTCCTTCTTGGAGTTCCTTTCTTAGTTGCAGTTATCCCTCAACTTGGGGCCATAGGGAGTAGCCCCACACTCACAGGGGAAGGCAGACCCACCTCCACACATCTCTTCCATCCCCTTTGCTCTGTAGGACAATTCTAGTGAGCCTAGGTCTGTCAGAAAATTCTTGGCTTTGACGGGAACACACCCTGTGTGTGAACCTGCATACCCGACCTAGGGGCCACAGGGCGCCTGTTTTGCTCGAGTGGGCCTTGAAGCAGTACAGCCTAGTGAGAGCTTGAAAATCCATCCAATTGCTCCTTTCTTACCTCTGACACCTAGCTTTGTTCCACCCTTTGGCAGTGTGGAGGGAAGAGGGCCCAACCCCGTCCTCAAGCGGACATGGGGCCTACTTTGAGAGGAAAGGCCCCCTTGAGGAGCTGAGCCCATCAAGGCACCCAGTCATGTCAAATATACTCCCACTGCTTGCTTCTTCATGGGTAGTACCACTATCAGCTTGGAATGTCTTTGCAAGGATCACAAAGGGAAGGGGAGATACACGACCCTGCCTCTGGAACTTCGGTCCTCTGAGCAGACCTGAGTGCTCTAGGGAGCCTAGGACTGTCAGGAAAATTCTTGGCTCCTACGGGGACACACCCCATATGTGAACCTGCATACCGGACCTCGGGGCCACAGTGTGCCTGCTTCTCTCGGTGTGCCTAAAGCGGTGCAGCCTAGCAACAGCTATTGAGCCTAGGTCTGTCTGGAACATTTTGGATCCTATGGGGAAAACACCCTGTGCACACCCCTAGATACCGGGCCTAGAGGCCAAAATTCTCACATGTCTCCTGGGGAACCCTAACACAGTGTGACCTAGCAACTGCTTGAAAATCCATCCCATTGCTGTTTTCCTCCTTCTGATACAGCTAGCATTGCTCCTTGCTTTGGGATATCTCAAGCAAGGGGCGAGTCCATAACTGCTCTCCTGGGGCCCAATGGATGTGCAAGGTGCCCTCAACCAGGTGACCCCAGCATGCCACCTGGCCCCCTCAGACACACTCCCGCAGCCTTCTTCCTCATGGGAAGCACCTCTCTGACCCAGGAATGTGTTTGCAAGGCTCGGAATGTGCAGGGAGACACATGGCCCTGACTCTGGAATTGAGGTCCTTGGGGCAGGCCTGCAGGTCTGACATCTGAGAAGCAAAACACTTGCTGCAAATAGAGGCCTGAAAACACACTCTGTGTATGACTTTCCTTCCTCCAAGGAAGATAGCTTTCCCAGTCTCCTGCATGCTGAGTGTCACACAGCTGGAATGTGCTTGCGTGGAGGTCATGATTCAGTGGCAATGGCCCCTGAGGCCCTGTGCCCAGGTAGGGCGCCCACACTCACAGGCAAATCAAAGCAACTTCCAAATGAGTCAGCTCTTCACATCTAGTGGCCAAAGTATTGGAGTTTCAGGTTCAATATTAGTCTTTCCAATGTATATTCAGACCTGATTTCCTTTAGGATGGAGTGGTTGGGTCCTCTTATAGTCTAAGCAAACTTCAAGCATCTTCTTCAGCACCACAGTGCAAAAGCATCAAATCTTTGACTGTCAACTTTCTTTATAGTCCATCTTTCACATCCATACATGACATGGAAAAATCTTAGCCTTGACTAGACGGATCTTTGTTGGCAAAGCAATGTCTCAGCTTTTTAATATGCTGTCTAGTTTGGTTATCACTTTCCTTCCAAGTCGTAAGCATCTTTTAATTTCATGGCTGCAGTCACCATCTGCAATGATTTCCGAGCCCCGAAAAATAAAATCTGCCACTGTTTCCACTGTTTTCTCATCTATTTGCCAAGAAGTGATGAGACTGGATGCAATGATCTTAGTTGTCTGAACACTGAGCTTTAAGCTAACTATTTCACTCTCCTCTTTCTCTTTCATCAAGAGGCTCTTTAGTTCTTCACTTTCTGCCATCAGGGTGGTGTCATCTGCATATCTGAGGTTATTGATATTTCTCCCAGCAATCTTGATTCCAGTTTGTGCTTCATCCAGTGCAGCATTTCTCACGATGCCCTATATATAAGCAGATATAAGTTAAATAAGCAGGGTGCCAATATACAGCCTTGACATATTCCTTTTCCTATTTAGAACCAGTCTGTTGGTCCAGGTCCAGTTCTGTTTCTTCCTGACCTGCATATAGGTCTTTCAAGAGGCAGGTCAGGTGATCTGGTATTCTTATCTCTTTCAGAATTTTCCCCAGTTTATTGTGATACACACAGTCAAAGGCTTTGGCATAGTCAACAAAGCAGAAATAAGTGTTTTTCTGGAACTCTCTTGCTTTTTCAATTATCCAGTGGATTTTGGCAATTTGATCTCTGGTTCCTCTGCCTTTTCTAAATCCATCTTGAACATTTGGAATTTCACGGTTGACATATTGCTGAAGCCTGGCTTGGAGAATTTTGAGTGTTACTTTACTAGCATTTGAGATGAGTCCAGTTGTGTGACAGTTTGAGCATTCTTTGTCATTGCCTTTCTTTGAGACTGGAATGAAAACTGAGCTAACAACCTAGATGTTTTCAATCGCATATGCTAAAAGAACTGCCTTTGCAGTTTCCAAGGGAAAAAAGTTTCATTTTAACCAATTTTCTCTGAAGTTCAAGGAATATCATGGACATCCTCCATCAAAAAGTCATCTTTCTTTTATGTAATCACAGTTTCATGCCTAAATTATAGACCAACTCATGCTCAAATTGACTCTGATATCAGGGGCAGATCAGCTAGCTGATAAAAAGCTTGGATTGTCCCTCTGGAGGAAAGTGAGACCTTGGTCCCAAGAGAAGAATCTGAGGGCTTAAGGGAATTTGCAGGAGTGGGGAAATCTTGGTCCATCCTACATGTACCGTACTTAAATAATGCTTATTTATTTTACGGAAGTAAAAAAAAAAAAAAAAAAAAAAAAAAAAAAAAAAAAAAAACACAGATGATAAAAACAAATATAAATCACTGAAAGGTAAATAAATTCATCATCTGTGATTGAAAGCTGCATTCTAAGAAAGCTGTGTTCTCTTAACCTAGAGAGTAGACTAAATTCCAGTCTGGTACCAGCTTACCAGATAACAAACAAAAAGCATTGTTTATGGGTAAGCTCAGGAAAGTCTTTTCCATGTATCTTGAGGTAGCAGTATTTTTGCAAAGGCATCAGTGTGAAACCATGGAAGGCATGTTTAAAACCTGATTAGATAAAAATTGACAAAATAAACATTGACAAAATTGAAAAAATAAAAATTGACAAAAAAAGTGGCAAAATAGTCACTGCTGTGACTTGAAACACTTTAATATGATAACTAGAATTATAACTGACAGCATTTTACCAGGACATATCAGATTTTCATGGATGTCACATAGTTTCTAGGATACCTACATTAGTAACTGAAGGAGTCTTTGGGCTTAGAAAAGAAAACAACAGTCTCAAAGGCCCTTGCTTGTATCATTTAACATTGGAGAAAACAAAATCGAACTTTAGGTCCCACCCTGAGGCTCCAGGCCAGTTATATCTATCTATTTTCCCATGCAGCGTAGTGCCTGCTGGAAGTCCAAGGGATTTATCCTGCCTGGTAATTTCACCAGCTGGGACTCCAAAACCCTTAGTCTGGCCGGCTGACCCAGCCCTGCTTCCAGCACTTTGCAGGCCAGCAGGCCCTTGACCACCTGCTGGGACAGGAAAGGGAAGGGTCCACGAATTGCATCCTAGAAACTTAGTAGGGTGCATGTATTTAAAAACCTGGTGGCCACCCAGGCAGGAGAGAAGGGAGGAGGGCACCTTGCTGCCCTTTCATGGGGGAATCTGTGGCTGTCCTGCTGAGAGGGGGCCTTTCCATGGGGACCCTGTGCAATAAGTTTGGTGTTTTGGAACTGAATAATTAGAACGTGTAAAAATTTTAATTTATGTGGTGCTTTAATTAAAAAAAAAACCAAAAAAAACAAGCAGCTCCAAGTTTTCTGCAAATTGAGGCCTCAAACTTGAAGGCCTATTTTCCTTCCACTGTGGCATTCTATGAAGAAATGTGCGTTTTTTAAAGAAAAGGGTCAGAAAAGTGAGGGAAACAGAAAAGCCAGAGGTGCCCCAGGAGTTTGGTGAAGGTCTTAGGAGGTCACTTGTAAATGCTGCTGGCCATCGGGAGGCAGTCTCTTGTGACCAATGGGCACAGAGCTCTGCAGGCTTGTCCTTTGCATGGATGTTCTTGTTTGTGGAAATCCAGCTCAAAGCCATCTCCTGATGTGTAAGAATTTCCCAGACTAGACCCCTAGGCAAATCCCACAGGGCCAGGGACTCCTTTCTTCATTGTATTTGTCTGTTTGACTGAAAACCAGAAATGGCATATTTTTCTTTCAATCTGGTCTATCATCCAGGCCTTGGAGTAATATTTCCCCTCCCCCTCAATAGACTTGGGTTCCGGTGATGAATTATAGTCAGTTGTCCATGATTTCGCAGATGAGGAAACTGAGAGTCGGAGAGGGCGGAGGACTGTCCAAGGGAGAATGGGATATCCTTCCAGGAACACTGGCTCCTGGGTTTTTAATGAGCTTCCTACCCAGCATGGTCATTAAGTGGCAAGGGTTGACATTGAGAATAAACTATTGGTGGAAATGAAAAAGGCTTTTTGAAAGAATGTGCCTACCAGCTGTGCATCTTATGGAGTATTTTCATTGTACTTCCCAGCCCTTGGAAAGTGCTGGGCACAGGGCAGATGCTTCATCATTTTTATTGAATAAGTTCAATGTCACACAATTGTATCTGTAGTGTCAGCAACACTATGAGATATATTAGAACAGTGATGGTCCCAGTTGGTACCCACAAGGATATTTTTAAAAAATGAAACAAATCTCTCTGATCATCACCAAGGCTATCAGAGGTCTACTGCAGACTCCACACAAGGGAGGGTCTACCTCTTGGGACATCCCCACTTCAGCATCTCCCTAAACCAGCAATCTAGGACAGCTGAGTACACTTGAAGTTCCTTCCTTGACCTTGGGAGTTTTTTTGGAAGACAATTTTTTGACAGACAGGGGTGGGGCAAGGTTTTGGGATGTTTCAAGTGCAGTCCATTTATTGTGCACTCTATTTCTGTTTCTGTTCCCTGGAGGCTCAGTTGGTAAAGAGTCTGCCTGCAATGAGGGAGACCCGGGTTTAATCCCTGGGTCAGGGAAATCCCCTGGAGAAGGAAATGACAGCCCACTCCAGTATTCTTGCCTGAAGAATTCAATGGACTGAGGAGCCTGGTGGGCTACCAAGGGCTGGACATGGCTGAGTGATCAAACTCTTATTTCTATTATTATTTCACCAGCTCCACCTCAGATCATCAGGCATTAGATCCTAGAGGTTGGGGGCCCCTGCTTTAGTTCCCTCTTTCATCTTCTACACAGCTCCAGCATGCTTCCTCCTCCTCTTCCACCTGCAGAACTACCTGCTGGGCTTCTCTGAGTGTGATTAAGAGTTTCCTTCCCTCACTGTCTTTCCTCTGAGTCCCTTTTCCTAAATGGGTTTCCATGATCTCCTTTAGGCACTTTTTCCCCAGGTGGTGCTAGTGGTAAAGAACCTACCTGCCAATGCAGGAATCCTATCCCTGGGTTGGGAAGATCCCCTGGAGGAGGGCACCCAGCCCACTCCAGTATTCTTGCCTGGAAAATTCCCATGGACAGAGGAGCCTGGTGGGCTCTGACAGTCAGACGTGATTGAAGCGACTTAGCACAGCATACCATAGGACCTTTGAACTGCAGACTCATGTGATTGTTTGGATTCTTTGGAGTCCCTTGTTATTCCACGTGTATGTTAGGGTCAGCTTGTATATTGCTTCCTAAAGGCCTGGAGAGGGTAATAGGCAGGAATGCCAGGGGTCTCCAGACAGAGGGAATAGGCTGCAAGTGTCAGACGTTTTTTCATCTCTCAAGCAGCTGGAGGAACGAAACGAGTGCTACATTTTTTCCCCTTCTCAATACAAATTTAAGAGGTTTCTCTTAAAATTTTGTGTTGCTATGACGACTCCTGGCTCCACCTGAACTTAACTTTTCTCAAACCTTCAGCTAAGCAATGCATTTTGTCTTAAGGAAAGGTTTGTCTTAAGCTATGTTAATATACTACGTATTTCTGCTAGACTCTGTCTTCAGGTCGGTTCCCCCTAAAGGCTCAGAACCGACTTGACAAACCAATATGTTTTACTCATACCTGTTCTCCTAATCTATGTTAATGAAATGATATATTTGCTTGGAAATCTGCCTTTCTTCAAAATTCATGTCAATCATTCTATGGCCCGGGATGACTCACCTGCTGCCAATATTATCTCAATGCATGTTGTGGGTGAGGGGCCTGGTGTCATTCTCTGAGACATTGCCTTTCTTTCATTAGCAGACTGCTAGTGGCTGTATAACATCTGCCTAAAGACTAGCAGGGGGTACTCTTACTGCCCCCGTCTGATGTCTATGTCAGCAGCTTTCTCTATCTCTTTTATACTTTAATAAAACTTTATGACACAAAAGCTCTGAGCGATCAAGCTTTGTCAACTGGCCCTGGATTGAATTCTTCTCCTCTGGAGGCCAAAAATCCTGGCGCCTTTTGTGGTTCAGCAATGACCTTTCAGTCTTTTGTAATTCATATTGAATCTTCATTTCAGATTGAAGATGCATTCCATGGTATTGCCATCTTAAGTCTTTCCATCGCTATGGAATATCTGTGCATGTATTCAGGATATTTTTCAGCAATCGTGTATAATTTCCAATGTGCCAGTCTTGTCATCCTCATTACACCCATGGCAAAATATTTTATTAATGTTGACACTATCAAAAGGAAATTGTTTTTTTTAATTCCTTTTCAGATTATTATTTGCTAGTGTATACAGATAAAACTGTGTAATCATTCATTTTTATCAGCTTGGACAGCTTGATAGTTGTCTTTACTTTCTTTACTTCCTCATACTTTAAGATTATCCTAGCTTATATATTTACTGTCTCGCCCCTAGTCTCAATCGTTTATTCAAAGAATTTCTGTCCTTTTTTTTAAACACTGAATTATTTTTGACAATGCTGGGTCTTTGCAGCTAGATGCCTAGTTGTAGTGAGCAGAGGCTACCCTCTAGTTGACTTGCCATGGCTTCTCATTGCAGCGCTTTCTCTGGTTGCAGAACTTGGGCTCTGGAGCATGCAAGTACTTCAATAGTTGTACGGGGGCTTAGTTGCCCCTGGGCATGTGGAATCCTCTAGGACCAGGGGTTGAACCAGTGTTCCCTGCATTGGTAGGCAGATCCTTTACCACTGGGCCACCAGGGACATTTCCTGTTCTTTTTCATTATAGAGTGATATTTAAAACATACATGTAGGAGCTAAATATGCTCAGCTGACAATATTTGGAAATATATACATGTATTCCAGCTTATATATTCAGTTGAAGGTAATTTGTGATGATGTCTCCATGAATCTTGTAGCCTTTCCTTTTGTTTATCCATAACTTACCATTCCAATGGTAAGATACCTGGCTTCCACCACTTGTCATGTATGGAATTCAGTGCTTGTCCCATGTGGTTACTGAAACAACTGTCAGACTGTCTTCCAAAGGGGGCTGTGCATGCATCCCACCAGTATCTTGAGTATGTTTCTGTAGGAGAGTTTACTATCAGTATACCCTCCGTGGCCAGGTGTCTATTTCAATCTTTACCAGTTATGAATGGGCTTGTTTGCTCTAGTGTTCTTGGACAATTTGAGGACTCTTGTCTAGTTATGAGGGACACAGGAATCTCCTTGAGGCTTGGCAGGGCAATCAGCACACTTCTCGAGGTGAGGAGGGAGACCCAGGGTCCCTTTCCAGTTGCCATAGGGATATTGGGATTCCTACCAATTTTCAAGAGGAGTCAGGCATCATCACCTTTTGAATCATTGAATTCTGCATGCCTCTCGAGGTGTCAACGGGATGTGAGGCCTCCTGTCGATAAGAGGCGGGGACCTAGGACTTTCTCTATGCTCTCCATAGGGGATTCACACATCCCTTCATCCTGTGAGATGAAAGATGAGCCTGCATTCAAGCCACTGTAGGGAAATCGGACCTTCTTTCGAGTCAGGGCGTCTCAGGGTCAATTCCACTTGAGGCAGCAAACTCAGGGTCCCTCCCACATACTTACTGCTGAGAGACACCTCCTCTGGTTGTGCTTGTGGAATGGTGGCATACCTCTTGAGTGGAAGCCAGGGAATCAGCTCTCATTTCAAGATGATTTGGGGTACATGGAGCTTTCCTCGAGTTGCTGTGCTGAACTTGGTGTTCTTCTAGACTTGGGACAGTGTTCTCGGGGAATCTCTGCAGTTGCCTAAAGGAAGCCAACCCACTTGTCGTGTTTGATGCGGAACACGAGATGGCTCTGAAGCCAATGCAGTGGAATAGGGACTCATCTCGAGTTGATTTGGGATACACGAAGCTATTTCCCATTGCTGCAGTGACATCAGGGTCCCTCTGGACTTGAGACAGTGTTCTTGGGGACTCTCTGGAATTCCATCAAGCAAGTAATGGCTCCTTACGTATTTGATGGGGAACACGGAATTGCTCTGCATGCAATGCAGGGGAATCAAGCCTCATCTCGCGGCGAGAAGGCAGTCTCATGGTTTCTCTCGAGTTGCGGCGCGAACCTGGGGTATATTCTCCAGGTACGGCGGGGATGGCCCTTCAAAACTCATGTTTGTTCAGCGACGTCAGGACTCCTGTCTAGTTACGAGGGACACCTCAGGAATCTCTTCGAGGCTTGGCAGGGCAATAGGGACGCTTCTCAATGTGAGGCGGGAGACCCAGGGTTCCTTTCCAGTTGCCACAGTGAGACTGGGATTCCTATCAATTTTCAAGAGGAGTCAGGCGTCATCACCTTTTGAAACATTGAATTCCGCCTACCTCCATGTCAAAGGGATGTGAGACCTCCTGGCGTGGTGAGGCCAGGACTTAAGGCTTTCTCTAGGGTCTCCGTATTGGATTCAGACATCCCTTCATCTTGTGCAATGAAAGACGAACCTGCATTCAAGCCACTGCAGGGAAATCCGGCCTTCTTTCTTGTCAGGGCATTCGGACTCCATTCCACTTGAAGCAGCAAACTCAGGGTCCCTCCCCCATATCTATTGATGAGAGAAGCCTCCTCTTGGGGTGCTTGTGGAAAGTTGGCATACCTCTTAAGTTGAATCCTGGGAATCTGCTCTCATCTCGAGATGATTTGGGGTACATAGAGCTTTCCTCAAGTTGCTGTGCTGAACCTGGTGTTCCTCTAGACATGGGACGGTGTTTTCGGGGAGTCTCTGGAGTTGCCTAAAGAAAGTGAAGCAACTTGTCTTGCTTGATGGGGAAAGCGGAATTTCTCTGGAGCTAATGTGGCAGAATCGGGCCTCATCTCCAGTTGATTTGGTGTACACGGAATTATTTCGCGTTGCTGCAGTGACCTCAGGGTCCCTCTAGGCTTGTGAGTGTGTTCTTGGGGACTCTCTGGAGTTCCATCAAGCAAGTCAAGGCTCCTACGCATTTCATGGGGAAAACGGAATTGCTTTGCACGCAATGCAGAGGAATCTGGCCTCATATAGTGGCGAGGGGATGTCTCATGCTTTTTCACGAGCTGCGCTGGGAACCTGGAGTATATTCTCGAGTTACAGCGGGGATGGCCCTTCAAAAGTCGTGTTTGTTCAGCGACGTCAGGACTCCTGTCTAGTTATGAGGGACACCTCAGGAATCTCTTCGAGGGTTGACACATCAATAGGGACGCTGCTAGAGGTGAGGCGGGAGACCCAGGGTCCCTTTCCAGTTGCCACAGGGATACTGGGATTCCTATCACTTTTCAAGAGGAGTCAGGCATCGTCACCTCTTGAAGCAATGAACTCTTGGTGCCTCTCTAGGTGTCAAAGGCATGTGAGGCCTCCTGTCGAGAGGAGGAGGGGAACTAGGGCTTTCTCTAGGGTCTCCACAAGGGATTCAGACATCCCATTGTCTGGTGAGATGAAAGACAAGCCTCCATTCAAGCCACTGCAGGGAAATCAGGCCTTCTTTTGAGTCAGGGCATCTCGGTGTCCATTCCATTTGACGCAGCAAACTCAGGGTCCAACTCACATACCTATTGCTGAGAGAAGCCTCCTCTAGAGGTGCTTGTGGAAAGTTGGCATACCACTTGAGTCAAAGCCAGGGAATCAGCTCTAATCTCGAGACGATTTGGGGTACATGGGGCTTTCTTCGAGGTGCTGTGTTGCAACTGGTGTTCCTCTAGACTTGGGACGGTGTTCTCGGGGAATCTCTGGAGTTGCCTAAAGGAAGTAAAGCCACTACTCCTGTTTGATGGGGAACACGGGATGGCTCTGGAGCAAATGCAGGGGAATTGGGCCTCGGCTCGAGTTGATTTGCAGTATGGAGCTATTTCGCATTGCTGCGGTGACACAAGGGTCCCTCTAGACTTGTGACAGTGTTCTTGGGGACTCTCTGGAATGCCATCAAGCAAGTCAAGATTCCTTACATGTTTGATGGGGAACACGGAATTGCTCTGCAATGCAGAGCAATCAGGCCTCATCTTGCGGCCAGGGGGAAGTCTCATGGTTTATCTCAAGTTGCGGTGGGAACGTGGGGCATATTCTCGAGTTAAGGTGGGGATAGACTTTCAAAACTCCTGTTTGTTAAGCGACATCAGGACTCTTGTCTAGTTATGAGAGACACCTCAGGAATCTCTTTGAGGCTTGGCAGGGCAATAGGGACGCTTCTTGAAGTGAGGCGGGAGACCCTGGGTCCAATTCCAGTTGCCACAGTGATATTGGGATCCCTATCACATTTCAAGAGGAGTCAGGCATCGTCACCTTCTAAGCATTGAACTCCGCGTGCCTCTCGAGATGTCAAAGGGATGTGAGGCCTCCTGTCGAGATGAGGCGGGGACATAGGGTTTCCTCTAGGTCCTCCACGGGGGATTCAGACATCCCTTCATCTTGTGAGATGAAAGACGAGCCTACATTAAAGCCACTGCAGGGAAATCTGGCCTTCTTTTGAGTCAGGTCATCTTGGTGTTCATTCCACTTCAGGAAGCAAACTCAGGGTCCAACTCACATACATATTTCTGAGAGAAGCCTCCTCTTGAGGTGCTTGCAGAAAGTTGGCATACCTCTTGAGTCGAAGCAGGGAAATCAGCTCTAAATCTCAAGACGATTTGGGGTACATGGGGCTTTCCTCGAGTTGCTGTGTTGCACCTGGTGTTCCTCTACACTTGGGACAGTGTTCTCGGGGAATCTCTGGAGTTGCTTAATGAAGTCATGCCACTTGTGTTTGATGGGGAACGCAGAATGACTCTGGAGCCAATGCAGGGGAATGGGGCAGCATCTCGAGTTGATTTGGGGTAGACGGATCTATTTCCCGTTTCTGCACTAACCTCACGGTCACTCTAGACTTGTTACAGTGTTCTTGGGTACTCTCTGGTGTCCCATCAAGCAAGTCAAGGCTCCTTACATGTTTGATGGGGAACACAGAATTGCTCTGCATGCAATGCAGAGGAACCGGGGCTCATCTCGTGGCCAGGGAGAAGTATCATGGTTTTTCTCGAGTTGCGGTGGGATCCTGGGGTATAATCTCGAGTTACGGTGGGGATGGCCCTTCAAAACTCGGATTTGTTCAGCTATGTCAGGACTCCTGTCTAGTTAAGAGGGACACCTCGGGAATCTCTTCGAGGCTTGGCAGGCAATAGGGACGCTTTTGGAGATGAGGCGGGAGACCCAAAATCCCTTTCCACTTGTGACATGGATATTGGGATTCCTATCACTTTTCAAGAGGAGTCAGGCATCGTCACCTCTTGAAGCAATGAACTCTTGGTGCCTCTCTAGGTATCAAAGTCATGTGAGGCCTCCTGTCGAGATGAGATGGGGAACTAGGGCTTTCTCTAGGGTCTCCACAGGGGATTCAGACATCCTTTCATCTGGTGAGATGAAAGACGAGCCTGCATTAAAGCCACTGCAGAGAAATCGGGCCTTCTTTTGAGTCAGGGCATCTCGGGGCCCATTCCACTTCAGGCAGCAAACTCAGGGTCCAACTTACATACCTATTGCTGAGAGAAGCCTCCTCTAGAGGTGCTTGTGGAAAGTTGGCATACCTCTTGAGTTGAAGCCAGGAAATCAACTCTAATCTTGAGACGATTTGGGGTACATGGCGCTTTCCTCGAGTTGCTGTGTTACGCTTGGTGTTCCTCTAGACTTATGACAGTGTTCTCGGGGATTCCCTGGAGTTGCCTAAAGGAAGTCAAGCGCCTTGTCGTGTTTGATGGGGAAAGTTGGATGGCTCTGGAGCCAATGAAGGGGAATCGGGCCTCATCTCGAGTTGAAATGAGTGAATCACGTGTGAATCACGTGTGCATCAAGTGTGAATTACGTGTCCATCATGTGTGTGTCACGTGTGTGTCACGTGTGCATCACGTGTGAATCACGTGTGTGTGACATGTCCATCACGTGTGAGTCACGTGTTCATCAGGTGTGTGTCACGTGTCCATGACGGGTGAATTACGTGTTCATCACATGTGTGTCACTTGTGTGTCACGTGTGCATCACGTGTGTGCACGTGGGAATCACGTGTGCGTCACGGGTGCGTCATGTGTGCATCACGTGTCCATCACGTGTGCGTCACTGGTGCATCACGTGTCCATCACGTGTGCGTTACGTGTGCGTCACGAGTTCATCATGTGTGCGACATGTGTTCGTCACGTGTTCATCACGTGTGCATCACGTGTGCATCAAGTTTGCGTCATGTGTGAATCATGTGTTCATCACGTGTGTGTCACGTGTTGATCACGTGTCCATCATGTGTGCATCACATGTGCATCACGTGTGCATCTCGTGTGCATCACGTGTTCGTCACGTGTGCGTCACGTGTGTGTCATGTGTGCATCACGTATTCATCACACATGGGTTATGTGTGCATCACGTGTTCATCACGTGTGAGTCACATGTGTATCACGCGTGAATCACGTGTGCATCACGTGTGCACCACGTGTTCATGACGTGTTCATCACATGTGCCTCACGTGTTATTCACTTGTTCACAACGTCTGTGTGACGTGTGCATCATGTTTTCATCACGTGTGCATCACGTGTTCATCATGTGTGAGGCACGTGTTCATCACATGTGAGTCACGTGTTCTTCACGTGTGAATCATATGTCCATCACATGTGCATCACTTGTGCAACACGTGTTCGTCACGTGTGCGCCACGTGTGCGTCACCTGTGAATCACTTGTTCATCACGTATTCATCACGTGTGTGTTATGTGTGCATCACGTGTTCATCACATGTGTATCACGTGTGAATCACGTGTGCATCACCTGTTCATTACATGTGCATCACGTGTGAATCACGTGTTCATCACGTGTGCCTCACTTGTGCACCACATGTTCATCACATGAGCATCACGTGTGCATCACGTGTTCATCACGTGGGCATCATGTGTGCACCTCATGTGCACCTTGTGTGCATCACGTGTGAATCAGGAAAAGAACTGAATGGGATAGACTAGAGATCTCTTCAAGAAAATTAGAGATACCAAGGGAACACTTCATGCAAAACTGGGTTTGATAAAAGATAGAAATGCTATGGACCTAGCAGAAGCATAAGCTATTAAGAAGATGTGGCAAGAATACACAGAAGTACTGTAGAAAATATCTTCATGACCCAGATAATCACAACGGTGTGATCACTCACCTAGAGCGAGACATCCTGGAGTGTGAAGTCAAGTGGCAATTAGAAAGCATCGTAAGAACAAAGCTAGTGGAGTTGATGGAATTCCAGTTGAAGTATTTCAAATACTGAAAGATGATGCTGTGAAAGTGCTGCACTCATAATGCCTGCAAATTTGGAAATCTCAGCAGTGGCCACAGGACTGGAAAAGGTCAGTTTTCATTCCAAATAGAAAGAAAGGTAATCCCAAAGAATGCTCAAAATACCACACAATTATGCTCATCTCACACGCTAGTAAAGTAATGCTCAAAATTCTCCAAGCCAGGCTTCAGCAATACGTGAACTGTGAACTTCCAGATGTTCAAGCTGGCTTTAGAAAAGGCAGAGGAACCAGAGATCAAACTGCCAACATCTGCTGGATCATTGAAAAAGCAAGAGAGTCCCAGAAAAAAAAATCTATTTCTGATTTATTGACTACACCAAAGCCTTTGACTGTGTGGATCACAATTAACTGTGGAAAATTCTGAAAGAGATGGGACTACCAGACCACCTGACCTGCCTCTTGAGAAACCTGTATGCAGGTCAGAAAGCAACAGTTAGAACTGGACATGGAACAACAGACTGGTTCCAAATAGGAAAAGGAGTACGTCAAGACTGTACGTTGTCACCCTGCTTATTTAACTTATATGCCGAGTACATCATGAGAAATGCTGGGCTGGAAGAAGCACAAGCTGGAATTAAGATTGCCAAGAGAAATATCAATAATCTCAGACATGCAGATGACACCACCCTTATGGCAGAAAGTGAAGAAGAACTAAAAAGCCTCTTGATGAAAGTGAAAGAGGAGAGTGAAAAAGTTGGCTTACAGCTCAACATTCAGAAAACTAAGATCATGGCAACAGGTCCCATCACTCCATGGGAAATCGATGGGGAAACAGTGGAAGCAGTGTAAGATTTTATCTTTTTGGGCTCCAAAAGCACTGCAGATGGTGATTGCAGCCATGAAATTAAAAGAAAATTACTCCTTGGAAGGAAAGTTATGACCAACCTAGATAGCATAATAAAAAGCAGAGACACTACTTTGCCAACAAAGGTCCCTCTGTTCAAGGCTATGGTTTTTCCAGTGGTCATGTACAGATGTGAGAATTGGACTGTGAAGAAAGTTGAGCACCGAAGAGTTTATGCTTTTGAACTGTGGTGTTGGAGAGGACTCTTGAGAGTTCCTTGAACTGCAAGGGCATCCAACTAGTACATCCTAAAGGAGATCAGTCCAGGGTGTTCATTGGAACGACTGATTCTGAAGCTGAAACTCCCATAATTTGGCCACCTGGTGCGAAGAGCTGACTCATTGGAAAATACCCTGATGCTGGAAGGGATTGGGGACAGGAGGAAAAGGGGATGACAGAGGATGAGATGGCTGCATGGCATCACCGACTCGATGTACATGAGTTCGAGAAATCTCTGGGAGTTGGTGACTGACAGGGAGGCTTGGCGTGCTGTGATTCATGGGGTCCCAAAGAGTCAGACATGACTGAGCGACTGAACGGAACTGAACTGATATGAATAACTAATTAAAAGCAAAGAAAAGTTGCTCAGTCATGTCCAACTCTTTGTGGCCCCATGGACTGTAGCCTACCAGGCTCCTCTGTCCATGGGGTTTTCCAGGCAAATGTACTGGAGTGGGTGGCCATTTCCTTCTCCAGGAGATCTTCCTGACCCAGGGATCTAACCTGGGTCTCCAGCATTGCAGACAGATGCTTTACCATTTGAGCCATATAATTCCATTGCTAACACGTGCAAGGGGCTACTCTTTCTGCCCTCTTCTGATGCCTATGTCAGAAGATTTCTCTATCTCCTTTATACTTTAATACAACTTTATTACACAAAAGCTCTAAGCAATCAAGCCTCGTCTCTGGACCTGAATTGAATTCATCTCCTCTGGAGGCCAAGAATTCCAGTGTCTTTGCGTGGTTCAGCAATACCTTTCAAGATCATCCTGGAGATTCTGGCCATGTACCTCAGGAACATGGTCAGATAGGAGGTCACCCTTGAGACTGTGGGCTTTTGACCCAGGTGCAGGGTGTTGGAGTGGCGGGAATCCTGGATAATTTGCACATGTGACCCCAGGTAAAGGGTCTGGGAGGTAAGGTCACCTTGGAGACTGTGAATATGCTACCCAAGGTGCAGGGTGTGGGAAATAATGTCACCCTGGAGAATGTAGACTTCTAGCACAAGGGATGAGTTCTTGACATTGGGGTCTCATGGGAGACTGGATGATTCCGCTCAGACAGTGTGTGGGGATGGGATTCACCCTGGAGACTGTAGATATGTGATCTCAGGTACAGGATTTCCGAGGGGGTCACCCTGGAGCCTGTGAATATGTGATTCCAGGTGCAGAGTCTGCAAGGGAGTCACCATGGAACCTGTGTTTGTGTGACTCCAGGTGAGGTCTACAAAGTTTTGACAAACAGGAGACTGTGGACATGTGACCCCTATTACAGGGTCTTGGAGGGGGGAACCTTTGTGGCCAGGGTCATGGGATGCAAGGTTATATGTCTGGGAGGTGGGGATACCCTGAGAGTATGGAAGTGTGACCCCAGGTACAGGTTCTGGGAGTTGGTGCCATCCTGAAAATGGTGGACATTTCACCCGAGGTATGGTTTCTGGGAGGTGGGGTCACCCTGAAGACTCTGGACATGTGACCCCAAATGCAGGGTCTGGGAGGTAGACTCACCATGGAAAAAGTGGACTTGTGACCCCAGATACAGGATCTTGAGGGTGGGGTCACCTGGAGGCTGTGGACTTGTGACACCAAGTACAGGTTATACAGGGGGCCACCTTCGAGACTGTGGACATGTGATCACAGGTGTATGGTATGGGAAGTTTGGTAACCTAGGAGATTGTGGATATATGACAGTAGGTACAGGGTCTCAGGTATGTCCCCATGGAAAGTGTGGACATGTGACCCCAGGTGCAGGTTTGGGTGGGGTCACCCTGGAGACTGTGGTCGTGTGACCCAAAGTTCAGGGTAGGAAAAGGGTTTCACCCTGTAGACTGTGGATCTATGACCACAGGTACAGGATCTGGTGGTAGTCACTGTGGCGATGATGGACGTGTGAAACCTAGTACAAGTTCACGGAGGGGGTCACCCTCCAAGACTGTGTACATGTGACCCTCGTTTCAGGGTCTGGGTTGAGGTCACTCTGGAAACTATTTGCCCTGTGACTTAGATGCAGGGTTAGGGGACGCGTTTACTTTGAAGATTGTGGTCATGTGACCTCAAATGCACCATTTGGGAGGCAAATCATCTTGGAGACTGGATACGTGACCGTAGATCCAGGGTCTGAATGGGATTCCCCAAGGTGAGATTGTGAATATGTGACTCCAGGTGCAGGGCCTGCGAGGGAGTCACCTTGGAACCTGTGTTTGTGTGACTCCAGGTGGAGGGTCTGGGAAGTGACGACACTCTGGAGACTGTGAACATGTGACCCCATTACAGGGTCTTGGAGGGGGTAACCCTGGCATCCAAGATCATGGGACACCATGTGAAATGTCTTGGCGTGTGGTAACCGAGACTATGGAAGTGGGACCCCAGGTACAGGTTCTGGGAATTGGGGCCAACCTGAGTGACTGTGGATGTTTCACCCTAGGTACAGTTTCTGGGAGGTGGGGTCACCCTGGAGACTCTCGACAAGTGACCCCAAGTGCAGAGTCTGGGAGGGGTCTCACCCTGGAAACAGTGGACTTGTGACCCGAGGTACAGGGTCTTAACGGTAGAGTCATCCTGGAGTCTGTCGACTTGTGACACCAGGTACAGGTTTAGGAGGGGGATCACCCTGGATACTGTGGATGTGTGATCACAGGTGCATGGTATTGGAAGTGGGGAAGTCCAGGAGACTGTATATATGACACTAGGTACAGGGTCTGGGGGATGACACCATGGAGAATATGGACTTGTGATCCCAGGTGCAGGTTCACAAGGTTCAGGGTACAAAATGGGTCTCATCAGGCAGACTGTTGAACTGTGACCACAAGTTCAGGATCTGCTGGTGGTCACTGTGGCAATGGTGATCGTGTGAAATCTGGAACAAGTTCAGGGAAGAGGTCACCCGTGAGACAGTGGACATCACTCTGGAGACTGTGGATGTGTGAGTAAGGTGCAGGGTTAGGGGATGGGGTCACTTTGAAGATTGTGGACATATGACCCCAGATGCACTGATTGGGGAGGCAAGTCATCCTGGATAGTGGGCATTCGACCCTAGATGCAAGGTCTGACCTGGGTCCCCCAAGACACTAGGATATCTGAACCCAGGTACAGGGTCTAGGATGGGGGTGATCCAGGAAACTCTGTATATGTGACCTCAGGTACAGTGTCTGGGAGGTACGGGGTCACTCTGGGGACTGCAGGCATTTAATGGCAGGGAAATGGTCTGGAAGGGGTGTCACCCTGCATGATGTGGATATGTGAGCCCAGGTGCAGTGGGCAAAGTGGGGTTCACGCTGGAAACTGTTGACATGTGACTCCAGGTGCAGGGTATGGGAGGGCGAACATCCTGGAGATTGTGGATGTGTGTAAATAAGCACAGGGTCTGGCAGGGGAGGGTTACCCTGGAATCTGTGGCCAAGTCACCAAAGGTATAGGGCATGAGAGGTCGGGTCACACTGGATACTGAGAACATGTGACCCAAGTTACAGAGACCAGGAAGGGGGTCACCACGGAGCCTGTGAATCTGTTAGTACATGTGCAGAGTCTGGGAAATGACATCACACAAAAGTCTAGGGACATGGGATGCCAGGTGAACGGTCTGGGAGGGAGTCACCCTGGAGTCAGTTGACATGTGACCCTGGGTACAGGCACTTGTGGGTGGGGAAAGCCTCGAGACTGTGGACATGTGATCCCAGTTACTAGCCCTTGAATGTGGGTAAATCCAGGAGACTCTGGACATGTGACCCCAGGTATAGGGTGGGGAAGTTGGAGTCACCCTGGCGACTGTGCCAATGTAAACACGTGTACAGAGTCTGGGGAGGCCTGTATTCCTGGCCAACATGTACATGTAACCCCAGGTAGAGGGTTAGAGATACGGGGTCACCCTGGAGACTGGGGCAATGTGACCAGAATTACAATATTCTGTGAGGTGTAGTCACCCTGGAGACTGCGGAGGTGTGAGACCTGGTGCATGATCTGGGAGGGGTTGCCACCCAGGAGACCATGGATGTGTGACCCTAGCTAGGTTCACGGGCTTGGAATTGGTGTCACCCTAGAACCAGTGGGTGTTTGAACCGAGTACAATTGTTTGACAGGTGGTGTTACCCTGGGCGCTGCGGACATATGAACCCAGGTGCAAGTTCTGGCAAGTGGGGTCACCCTGAGACTATCTACGTGTGACCCTAGGTACAGGGTTTGGGAGTTGGTGAATGTGCCCATGTGACACCATGTACAGTGTCTAGGAGGGTGTTCACCCTAGAGACTGTGGGTATGTGTCCCAAGGTACAGTGTCTGGAGTGTGAGGCCATGCTAGAATCTGTGGACATGTGACACTGGGTGCTGGGGTCAATAGTCCAGCATCTGGAAGACTGTGGTTATGTGAGCCCTGGTACAGTGATTTGGATGAGTCACCTGTGAGACTGTGGATATGTGGCTCCAAGTGCAGGGTCTATGAGGGAGTCATCCTGGAACCTCTGTTTGTGTGCCTGCAGGTGAAGGTTCTGGGAAGTGATGACATACAGGAGACTGTGGACATGTAAACCACATTACAGGGTCTTGGAGGGTGTAACCCTGTGGACCAGGGGCATGGAACAGCCTCAATGTCTATGGAAGAGTGACTCCAGGTACCGTTTCAGGGAGTTGGGACCATCCTGAAAACAGTAGACGTTTATCCCCAGGTAAAGTTTCTGGGAGGTGAGATCACACTGGAGACAGGAGTGTGACCCCAGGTATGGGATCTTGAGGGTGGGGCCATCCTGGTGGCTGTGGACTTGTGACACAAGGTACAGGAATGGGATCGGGGTCACCTTGCAGACTGAGCATGTGATCCCAGGTGCATGATATGGGAAGTGGGGTAACCCGGGAAACTGTGGATATATGACACTACGTATAGGGTCTGCGCAGATATACGACACTAGGTACTGGAGTGGGCAACCCACTCCAGTACTCTTGCTTGGAAAATCCCATGGATGGAGGAGCCTGGTAGGCTGCAGTCTATGGGGTCCCTAAGAGTCAGACATGACTGAGTGACTTCATTTTCCCTTTTCACTCTCATGCTTTGGAGAAGGAAATGGCAACCCACTCCAGTGTTCTTGCCTGGAGAATCTCAGGGATGGGGGAGCCTGGTGGGCTGCCATCTATGGGGTCGCAGAGTTGGACACGACTGGCATGACTTAGCAGCAGCAGCAACAGCAGCAGCAGCAGTACAGGGCCTGGGGGATGTCACCATGGAGAGTATGGACATGTGACCCCAGGTGCAGGTTTGGCAGGGATGACCCTGGAGACTGGCTAGGTGAACCAAGGTTTAAGGTACAAAATGGTCTCACCCTGCAGACTGCGGACCCTGACCACAGGTACAGGATCTGGTGGTGGTCACTGTGGAGATGGTGCATGTGTGAAACCTGATAGAAGTTCAAGGAGGGGGTCAATATGGAGAAGGTGGAGGTGTGACCCTATGTGCAGGGTCTGGAGTGAGGTCATTCTGGAAACTGTGGCTGTGTGACTAAGGTTCAGGGTTAGGGACTGGGGTCACTTTGCAGAATGTGGACATGTGACTCCACATGCACCGTTTGGGTCATCCTGGAAACTGTGGACAAGTCACCAAAGTACAAGGTATGAGAGGTGGTGTCACACTGGAGACTGAGGACATGGGATCCAAATTACAGGGTCTGGGAAGGGGATCACCATGGAGACTGTGGATCTGTGACCACAGGTATAGGGTCTGGGAAGTGATATCACACAGGAGACTGTGGACATAGGATGCCAGGTGAAGGGTCTGGGAGGGAGTCACCCTGGAGTCTGTGGACGTATGACCCCAGGTAAAGGCTCTTGAGGATGGGGAAAGCCTGGTGACTGTGACCTGTGTGACCCCAGGTACAGGGTTGGGAATATAGCATCACCCTGGAGACTGTGCAAATGCGACCCCAGGTACAGGGTCTGGGGAGAGGTGTCATCCTGGACACTGTTGATATGTAACCTCAAGTACAGTGTCTGAGATATAGGGTCACCCTGGAGACTGAGGCCATGTGGCCAGAGGTACAATAGTCAGTGAGGTGGGTTCACCTTGGAGACTGTGGATGTGTAACCCCAGCTGCAGTGTCTGGGAGGGGTGTCAACCTGGAGACTGAGGACATGTGAGACCAGGTGCATGATCTGGGAGGGGTTGCGACCCAGAAGACTATGGATCTGTGTCCCCAATATCAGACTTTGGTGTGGATGTTACCATGGAGACTGTGGATGTTTGACACCAGGTGAAGGGACAGGGAAGGGCATCACCCTCGAGACCCTGGAGGTAGGAGCCCAGGTTCAGAGTCTGGGAAGGGAGTTCTTCAGGAGTCTGTGGAAATGTTATGTCAGAAAAAGGGCCTGCAGTGGTTACCCTGGTGACTATGTACATGTGACACATAATACAAATACTGAGATTGGGGGTCATCCTGCAGACTGGAGAAATGTAACCACAGGTGCAGATTCTGAGGACAGGGTCACCTTGGAGACTGTTGACATGTGACATCAGGTGCTTCATCTTGGAGGTAAATCATTCTGGAGATTCTGGACATGTGACCCCAGGAACAGGGTCTGAGAGGGGGTCACCCTTGAGATTGTGGGCTTTTGACCCAGGTACAGCATGTTGGAAGGGTGGTAACCCTGGAGAATGTGCACATTTGACACCATGCACAGGCTCTGGGAGGTGAGTTCACCCTGCTGACTATGGCTATGTGACCCAAGGTGTGACTCTGGAGACTGTGGATATGTGATCCAAGGTGTGAGTCTGGAGACTATGGATATTTCTCACCCAAATCAGGTCTGGGGATGGGGATCACACTGGAGGCTGTAGATATGTGACCCCAGGTGCAGGGTCTGCAAGAGGTACACCCTGGAGCCTGTGGATATGTGACCCTGGGTGCAGGATCTGGGTGCTTGGGTCACCCTGGAGACTGTGGTCATGTGAGCCCCAGTGTGGGGTTTTGAATGAGTCACCCTGGAGACTGTGGATAAGTGACTCCAGGTGCAGGGTCTGCAAAGGAGTAACCTGGAAACTGTGATTGTGACTCTAGGTGAAGGGTCTGGGAAGTGACGACACACAGCAGACTGTGGACATGTGATCCCCATTACAGGGTCATGGAGAGGGTAACCTTGGCTAACAGGGACATGGGAAACCAGGTTCAATGTGTGGGAGGTGGGGTAACCCTTAGAATTTGGAAGTGTGACCCCAGCTACAGGTTCTGGGAATTGGGTCCATCCTTAAAACTGTGGATGCTTCACACCAGTAGCTTCGGGGAGGTGGGGTCACCCTGAAGACTCTGGACATGTGACCACAAGTTCAAGTTCTTGGAGGTGGACTCGACATGGAAATAGTGGACTTGTGACCCCAGGTACAGGATCTTGAGGGTAGGGTCATCCTGGAGACTGTGGATTCGTGACACCAGGTATAGATTTTGGAGGGTTCACACTGGAGACTCTGGATGTATGTTTCCTCTGCAGGAGAGCTCCAGTGAACCTAGGTCTGTCTGAAAAATTCTTGGATCATGTGGGGAAACACCCTGTGCGTTAATCTGGACACCCAGGTTCAAATTTGCATATTTTTCTCGGGTGGCCCTAAAGTGGTGTAACCTATCCACATCTTGAAAATCCGTCCAATTGCCATTTTCTTACTTTTGACAGAGCTAACTTTGTTCCACCCCTGGGGTTTCTGAAGCACATGGGCGGCTCGCAACTCCTATCTTTGGGCCTATTTACACTGGAGTGTCACCTTACAGAGGTGACCACAGTAAGGGACCCAGCACTCTGAGACATATTCCCACAGTCTGCTTCCTCAAGGGCAGTACCAGTATCACCTAGATATGTGTTTGAAAGGTGGGAAAATGCACCAAGACACAGGGCACAGGCTCTCGAATTTAGGTCCTCTGAGCAGAACTAGAGGGTTCATGTCTTAGGAGCTAAAGAGTTCCTGCAAGGGACAGGTTTGAAAACACACTCTCTTTGGGTGCCTTTCCTTCCTTGAAGAAATATAGGTTTGCCAGTATCCTGCGAACTGAGAGTCACACAGTGCTTGAAAAGTGCTCACTTAGACATGAGTTTTCAATGGTAATTTCCACTTGGGGCTGTAGTCAAACAGAGGGGTTCCACACTCACTGGGAAAGACAAGGCAATATCTAAATGTCTGTTCCATCCCGTTTTCTCTGTAGGAGAACTCTAGTGAACGTAAGTCTGTCTGGAAAATTCTTGGATCCTTTGGGGACACACCCTGTTTGTGAACCAGGATACCAGAATGAGGGGGCACAATTTGTGTTTCTCTCTGTGGACCTTAAAGCAATGTAGCCTAGCAACAGCTTGAAAATCCATCCACTTGCTCTTTTCTTGATTCTGAGAGAGCTAGATTTGCTCCTTCCTTTTTGATTTCTGAAGCAAGTGGGTGAATTTCAACTCCCAGCTGTGGGCCTTTTTACAGTGGAATGCCACCTCCCTGAAGTGAGTATAGTGAGGAACCTAGCCCTCTTGGACACACTCTCGCAGACTGCTTCCTCATGTGCAGTACTGGTATAACCTAGGAATGGCTTTGCAAGGCTTGGAAAGTGCAGGGAGAAACATGGCCTTGACTCTGGAATTTAGTTCCTCTGAGCACTACTGGAGGCCTCCCATCTGGGAAGCTAAACAGTTCCTGCAAGATAGAGGGTTGAGAATACACTCTCTTTTGATGCCTTTCTTTCCTTGAGGGAAGATATCTTTCCCTGCATTCTGTGAACTGAGAGTCACACACTGCTTGCAAAGTGCTTGCTTGGAGGTCATCTTTCAGGGGCACTTTCTCCTTGAGTCTGTGACAATAGGGAGGGGCAAACCAACTTCCAATGTCTGTTCCATCCCATTTTCCCAGCAGGAGAGGTCTAGTGAGCCTAGTTCTGTGGAAAATTCTTGGATCCTGCTGGGACACACCCTGTGTTTGAACCTGGATACCTGACCTACAGGGCACAATTCACATTTTTCTCTCAGGGGGCCCTAAAGTGGTTCGGCCTAGCAACAGCTTGAAAATCCGTCCAATTGCTCTTTTCTTACCTCTGACAGAGCTAGCTTTGCTCTACCTTTTGGGGTTTCTGAAGCAAGCGGGTGGCTCACACCTTGGAGCTTTGAGCCTGTCACTGGAATGTCACCTCACACAGTTGACCACAGTAAGGCACTCAGCCCTTTCAGACACACTCCTGCTGCCAGCTTTCTCATGGTCAGTACCGTTATGATCTAGGAATGTGTTTGTCAGACTCGGAAATTACAGGGAGACACACGGCCCTGACTCAGGAATATAGGTCCTCTCAGCAGACCTGCTGGTCTCATGTTTTAGAAGCTCAAAATTTCCTGCAAGATAGAGGTTTGAAAACACACTCTCTGTGGACGTCTTTCCTTCCTCAAAGGAAGATAGCTTTCTTCACATTCTGCGACCTGAGAGTCACACTCTGCTTGAAAAGTGCTTGCTTGCGAGTCTATTTTCAGTGGCAATATCTCCTTGAGGCTGTGACCATAAGTAGCGGCCCCACACTCACAGGGAAAGGCAAAGCAACATCCAAATGGCTGTTCCAACCAGTTTTCTCTGTAGAAGAACTCTGGGGAGCAAAGGTCTGTCTGGAAATTTCTTGAATCACGAGGGAACACATCCCGTGTGTGAACCTGAATAAAGGGCCTAGGGTGCACAATTTGTATTTATCTCTCTGGAGCCATAAAGAGGTGTGGCTAGCAATTGCTTGAAAATCCACCCAATTACTTTTTTCTTACTTCTGACAGTGCAAACTTTAGTCCACCATTCAAGATTTCTGAAGCAAGTTGATGGCTCACAACTCCTGGTCACGTGCCGATTTGCCATGGAAAGTTACCTCATCTAGGTAAGCACAGTATGGTACTCAGCACCCTCAGACACACACCTGAAGCCTGTTTTCTCATGAGCAGACCTGGCGTTACTCAGAAATGTGTTTACAAAGCTCAGAAAATGCTCAAAAACACACTGCCCTTGCTCTGAAATTTAGGTCCTCTGTACCAACCTAGAGGTCTCATATCTTAGTATCTAGACAGTTCCTCATATAGAGAGCCTGTTTCCTCATGGGCAGTCCTGGTATGACCAAGAAATGTATTTACAAAGCTCAAAAAGTGCAGGAAAACACATTGCCCTGACTTTGGAATTGAGGTCCTCTGGGCAAATATGGAGAATTCACATCTTTGAAGCTAGACAGTTCCTAATAGACAGATTCTTGAAAACACACTGTCTATAAATACATTTCCTTCCTCAATGGAACGTAGGTTTCCAGTATTCCATGTCCATAGAGTCACATACTGCTTGAAAACACTTGTTGGAAGTCCTTTTTCATTAGCAATTGCTCCTGATAGTGTGACCATAGGGAAGGCCACCAAACTCACAGGAAAAGGAAAAGCAACAACCAAAGGTCAGTTCCATCATGTTTTCTCTGTAGTGGAGATTCAGTGTGCCTAGGTCTGTCTGGGAAATTCTTGGATCCTGAGTGGACACATCCTAGGTGTGAACATGGACAGTGGACCTTGGTGGCAAAATTCACCTTTCTCTCTCAGTTGGCCAAAAACAGTAGAGCATAACAACTACCTGGAAATGCATTTAGCTGCTGGTTTCTTACTTCTGGCAGTGATCACTTGGTACACCCTTTGGGATTTCTGAAGCAAGTAAGCAGCTAGCAACTCGTAGCCGCTCGCCCAATTACAGTGGAATGCTACATCATCTTGGTAAGTGCAGCATGGCACCCAGCAATCTCAGAAATCTTCCTGCAGCCTGTTTTTTCTTAAGGGCACTTCTGGTATGACCTAGGAATGTGTTTACAATGCTCAGAAAGAGTTCAGTTCCGTTCAGACGCTCAGCTGTATTCGACTCTTTGGGACCCCATGAATCGAAGCACACCAGGCCTCCCTGTCCATCACCAACTCCCGGAGCTTACACAAACTCATGACCATCGAGTTGGTGATGACATCCAGCCATCTCATCCTCTGTCATCCTCTTCTCCTCCTGCCCCCAAGCCCTCCCAGCATCAGGGTCTTTTCCAATGAGTCAACTCTTCACATCAGGTGGCCAAAGTACTGGAGTTTCAGTTTCAGCATCAGTCTTTCCAATGAACACCCAGGACTGATCTCCTTTAGGATGGACTGGTTGGATGTCCTTGCAGTCCAAGGGACTCTCAAGAGTCTTCTCCAACACCACAGTTCAAAAGCATCAATTCTTCAGTGCTCAGCTTTCTTCACAGTCCAACTCGTACATCCATACATGACCACTGGATAAACCATAGCCTTGACCAGATGGAGCTTTGTTGGCAAAGAAATGTCTCCACTTTTTAATATGCTATCTAGGTTGGTCTTAACCCTTCCAAGAAGTAAGCATCTTCTAATTTCATGGCTGCAATCACCATCTGCAGTGATTTTGGAGCCCCCAAAATAAAGTATGACACTGTTTCTACTGTTTCCCAATCTCTTTCTCATGAAGTGATGGGACCAGATGCCATGATCTTAGTTTTCTGAATATTGAGCTGTAAGCCAACTTTTTCACTCTCCTCTTTCACTTTCATCAAGAGGTTTTTTAGTTCCTCTTCACTTTCTGCCATAAGGGTGGTATCATATGCATATCTGAGGTTACTGATGTTTTTCCTGGCAGTCTTGATTCCAGCTTGTGCTTCTTCCAACCCAGTGTTTCTCATGATGTACTCGGCATATAAGTTAAATAAGCAGGGAGACAATATACAGCCTTGACATACTCCTTTTCCTATTTGGAACCAATCTGTTGTTCCATGTCCAGTTCTAACTGTTGCTTCCTGACTTGCACATAGGTTTCTCAAGAGACAGGTCAGGTGGTCTGGTAGTCCCATCTCTTTCAGAATTTTCCACAGTTTATTGTGATACACACAATCAAAGGCTTTGGCATAGTCAATATAGCAGAAATATATGTTTTCTGGGACTCTCTTGCTTTTTCAATGATCCAGCAGATGTTGGCAGTTTGATCTCTGGTTCCTCTGCCTTTTCTAAAACCAGCTTGAACATCTGGAAGTTCACGGCTCATGTATTGCTGAAGCCTGGCTTGGAGAATTTTGAGCATTACTTTACTAGCGTGTGAGATGAGTGCAATTGTGCAGTAGTTTGAGCATTCTTTGTTATTGCCTTTCTTTGGAATTGGAATGAAAACTGATCTTTTCCAGTCATGTGGCCACTGCTGAGTTTTCCAAATTTGCTGACCTATTGAGTACAGCACTTTCACAGCATCATCTTTTAGGATTTGAAATAGCTTAACTGGAATTCCATCACCTCCACTAGTTTTGTTTGTAGTGATGCTTTCTAAGGCCCACTTGACCTCACATTCCAGGATGTCTGGCTCTAGGTGACTGATCACGCCATCATAATTATCTGGGTCATGGAGATCTTTTTTTGTACAGTTGTTCTGTGTATTCTTGCCACCTCTTCTTAACAGCTTCTGCTTCTGTTAGATGCATAGCATTTCTGTCCTTTATTGAAACCAATCTTCGCATGGAATGTTCCTTTGGTATCTCTAATTTTCTTGAAGAGATCTCTAGTCTTTCCCATTCTGTTGTTATTCTCCATTTCTTTGCATTGATCAGAGTAAGGCTTTCTTATCTCTCCTTGCTATTCTTTGGAACTCGGCATTCAAATGGTGCAGGCTGTGACGGACCATGCAGAAGCATGGCCATGAGGAGCTATCTCTCGCCCAAGGTCAGAGGTAGTCGCTGAGGGGAGCCACCCCATGTCCGAGACCAGGGGCAGCGGCCGAGAGGAGCTACCTCATGCCTGAGGTCAGGGGAGGTGGCTGAGATGAGCTACCCCATGCCCAAGGTCAGGGGCTGTGGCCAAGAGGAGCAATCCCACGTCCACAGAGCAGCAGCTGCACGGGTGCAGGAGGACCGAGAGGAGCTACTCCACATTCAAGGTCAGGAGGGGCGGCCTGAGGAGATACCCATTGTCCAAGGTAAGGAGGAGTGGCTGTGCTTTGCTGGAGCAGCTGTAAAGAGATACCCCACGTCCAAGGTAAGAGAAACTCAAATAAGATGGTAGGTGTTGTGAGAGGGCATCAAAGGGCAGACACTGAAATCATAATCACAGAAAACTAGCCAATCGGATCACATGGACCATAACCTTGTCTAACTCAATGAAACTAAGCCATGACGTGTGGAGCCACCCAAGACAGACGGGTCATGGTGGACAGGTCTGACAGAATGTAGTCCACTGGAGAAGGGAATGGCAAACCACTTCAGTGTTCTTGCCTTGAGGACCCCATGAACAGTATGAAAAGGCAAAATGATAGGATACTGAAAGAGGAACTCCCCAGGTCGGTAGGTGTCCAATATCCTACTGGAGCTCAGTGGAGAAATAACTCCAGAAAGAATGAAGGGATGGAGCCAAAGCAAAAACAGTACCCAGTTGTGGATGTGACTGGTGATAGAAGCAAGGTCCAATGCTGTAAAGAGCAATATCCCATAGGAACCTGGAATGTTAGGTCCTTGAATCAAGGCAAATTGGAAGTGGTCAAACAGGATGTGGCAAGAGTGAATGTCGACATTCTAGGAATCAGCAAATTATAATGGACAGGAATGGGTGAATTTAACTCAGATGACCATTATATCTACTACTGTGGGCAGAAACCGCTTAAAAGAAATGGAGTAGCCATCATGGTCAACAATCGAGTCCAAAATATGGTACTTGGATGCAATCTCAGAAAGTGTAGGGAAATACAATGCTCTGACTCTGGAATTTGGGTCCTCAGGGCAAACCTGGAAGTCTCACATCTTTGAGTCTATACAGTTTGTGATACACAGAGGCCTGATAAAACACTCTCTGTTGATGCCTTACCTTCCTGGATGGAACATAATTTTCCCAGCTTTTTGTGTGCTCAGAGTCACAAACTGCTTGAAAAGGCTTGCTAGAAGTAATTTTTCAGTAGCAACTTCCCCTGATGTTGTGACCTTAGGGAAGACCGCCACACCCACAGGAAAAGGCAAAGGATCATCCAGACGTCTGCTCAATCACGTTTTCTTGATAGGAGCAATCCATTCAACCTAACTGTCTAGAATGCTCATGGATACTGTTCCTACACACCCTATGTTTGAACCTGGATACTGGACCTTGGCAGCAAAATTTCCATTGTTTTCTCAGTTGGCCCTAAAACGGTTAAACCTAGTTACTGCCTGAAAATGCATCTAATTGCTGTTTTCTTACTTCTGACAGTGATAGTGTTGGTGCACCCTTTGGGATTTATGAATCAAGCAGGAGGCTCTCCACTCCAAGCCACTGGCCCCTTTCCAGGGAGATGTCATCTCATCTAGGTTAGCACAATATGTCACCCAGCACTCTGAGACACACTCTTGCAGCATGAATTTTATGGTCAGATCTGGTTTGACCTAGGAATGTGTTTACAAATCTCAGAAAGTGGTGGGAAACACACTGCCCTGACTCTGGTATTTAGGTCCTCTGGGAAACTTGGAGGACTCACATGTTTGAATCTAGACAGTTCATGACAGGTAGAGGCCTGATAACATATTCTCTCGAGATGCCTTTCCTTCCTCAAAGGAATATAGCTTTCTCAACATTCTGTGTGCTGAGTGTCACACACTCCTTGAAAACGCTTGTTGGAGGTCATTTTTCATTAGCAATTTCCCCTGGAGGTGTGACTGTAGGGAAGGCGCCACACTCACAGGTAAGTTCAAAAGCACTTCCAAACATCTGTTCAATCACGTTTTCTTGGTGGGGCCATTCATCAATGTAAGTCTATTTAGAAAATCCGTGGACACTGCGGGGAAACACCTATGTTTGAATCTGGATACCAGACATTGGTGTTAAAATATGTATTTTTCTCTCACTTGGCCCTAAAAGAGTGCCGCCGAGCAACTGCTTGAAATTCCATCTGAATGTTGTTTTCTTCCTTCTGACAATGCTAGCTTTGGTTCACCCTTTGGGATTTTTGAAGCATGTGAATGACTAGCTGCAGGCCCATTTCCAGTGGAATGACACCTCATCTATGTGACCACAGTATTTCACCCAGCACAGTCTGATACACTCCCTCAGCATCCTTCCTTAGGAGCAGACCTGGTATGCCCTAGGAATGCATTTAGAAGTCTCAGAAAGTGCAGCAAGACACACTGTCCTGACTCTGGAACTTAGGTCCTTTAATCAGGCCTGAGCTCTCACATCTTAGAAGCTGAACAGTTCCTGCTATAAAAAACACACTCTCTGTTGATGCCTTTCCTTCATTGAAGGAACATAACTTTCCCAATGTACTGTGTGCTGAGAGTCACACACTGCTTGAAAACATTTGCTTGGAGTTCATTTTTCAGTGGCAATTTCCCCTGAGACTGTGACAGTAGGGAAGCGCCCACAATCACAAGACAAGCAAGCATCCAAATACCTGTTCCATCACGTTTTCTCTGTTAGAGAGGTCCAGTGAACCCAGGTCTATCTGGAAAAGTTTGGATCCTGTGGGGTCACATCCTGAGTGTGAACCTGAATACAGGACAAAATTCACCTTTTTCTCTCAGTTGGCACTAAAATGGTTTGGCATAGACACTGCTTAAATATCCATCCAGTACTTGTTTTCTTATTTCTGACAGTGACAGATATGGTTCACCCATGTAATTTCTGAAGCAAGCAGTCTGCTTGCTACTTCTATCTGGTGGTCCCTTTCCTGTGAAATGTCACATAATATAGGTAGCACCACATGGCACCCAGCTCTCTCAGACACACTCTGACAGCCTGTTTCCTCCTTGGCAGTCCTGGTATGACCTAGGAATGTATTTACAAGGCTCAGAGATTGTATGGAAACATATCCCCTGACTCGGGATGTTAGGTCATCTGGGCAAGACTGGAGGTCTCACGTCTTACAATCTAGACAGTTCCTAATAGATAGAGGCCTGGAAACACACTCTCTGGTGACGCCTTTCCTTACTCAAAGGGCCATTGCTTTCCCAACATTTTAGGGCCAACCTAGAGGAAAATGCGAAATTTGCCACCAAGGTCCATTACCCAGGTTCACACGCAGGATGTGTCCCCACAGCACTGAAGAATTTTCAAGACAGACCTAGGCTAACCCTAACCCTAACCCTAACCCTAGGATCTCTCCTACAGAGAAACATGATGGAACAGACGTTTGGATGATGTTTTGCCTTTTCCTGTGAGTGTGGTGGACTTCCCTATGGTCAAACCATCAAGGGAAATTGCTACTGAAAAACAACTTCCAGGCAAGCATTTTCAAGCAGTATGTGACTCTCAGCACACAGAATGCTGGGAAAGCTACGTTCATTTGAGGAAGGAAAGGCATCAATAGAGAGTGTGTTTTCAGGCCTCTATCTATCAGGATCTGTCTATATTCTAAGATGTGAGATCTCCAGGCTTGTCCAGAGGACCCATCTTCCAGAGTCTGGGCAGTGTTTCCCTGCAAATTTTGAGCCTTGTAAGCACATTCCAAGATCACTCAGGAATGTCCATGATGAAACAGGCGATGGAAGAGTGTCCGTGTGTGCTGTGTGTCATTCTGCCCTTACCAAATGAACTGACATTCCACTGGAAATGGGCCAGGGACTAGGAGTTATGAACCGCCTGTTGCTTCAGAAATCCAGAAAGCTGGAACAAAGCTATCATTGTCAGAAGTAAGAAAACAGATATTAAATGAACTTTCAAGCAGTTGTTAGGCCACAACGTTTTAAGCCCAATGGAGAGGATAATGCAAATTTTGCCACCAAGATCTGCTATCAAGATTCACATTCATGATGTGTCCCTGCAGTATCCAAGAATTTTCCAGATAGGACTAGGCTCACTATATCTCACCTACAGAGCAAACGTGATGGAACAGACATTTGAATGTGGTTCCCTTTTACTGTGTTTGTGGGGCTTTCCCTCCAGTCACATCTTCAGGGGAAATTCTTAGTGATAAATGACCTCCAAGCAAGTGTGTGACACTCAGGAAGCAGAATGTTGGGAAAACAATGTTCCTTCAAGGAAAGACAGGCATCAGCAGAGAATGAATTTTCAGTCCTTTATCTATCAAGAATTGTCTAGATTTCTAAGATGTGAGACCTCCAGTCTTACCCTGAGGACCTAACTTGCAGAGTCAGGGCAGTGTGTTTCCCTGCACTAACCCAGGCTTTTAACCACCTTCCTACATCATCCCAGAACTGCCCATGAGGAAACAGGCTGCAGGAATGTGTTCAGACTGCAGGGTGCCATGCTGTTGTTACCCAGGTGAGGTGACATTCCATTGCAAATAGGCCATCAGCAGCACTTGCGAGCTGCCTTCTTGCTTCTGAAATCCCAAAGGTGGGTCAAAAGTGAGCACTGTTAGAAATTAAAAAAAAAAAGCAATTGTATGGATTTTCTAGCAGTTGCAAATTTGACCGTCAAGTTCCGGTATCCACTGTCAGACTCAGGAGGTGTCTCTGCTGTATCTACCCATATTTCACAAAGACCTAGGCTCACTGGCTGCTCTGATAGAGAAAATGTGATGGAACAGATGTTTGGATCTTGGATTGCCTTACCCTGTGAGTGTAGAGGACATCCTTACTGTCACAACATCACAAGAAATTGCTACTGAAAAATGACCTGCAAGCAAACGGTTTCAAGCAATGTGTGACTCTCAGTTCACAGAATACTGGGAAAGTACTGTTTCTTCGAGGAAGGAAGGGTATCAACAGAGAGTGTGTTTTCAGGCCTCTATCTATGAAGAACTGTCTTGATTCTAACAAGAGCCCTCCAGCCTTCCCAGAGAACGGAACTTCCAGAGTCAGGGCAGTGTCTTCCTTGCCCTTTTAATGCTTTGTAAACATATTCCTAGGTCACACTGGGACTGTCCATGAGGACACAGACTGTGGGCGTGTGTCTGAGTATACAGAGGGGCCATTATGTGCTTACTTAGATAAGGTGACATTCCACTGGAAATAGGCCCATGACTAGGAGTGGTGATCTCCTTGCTTGCTTCAGAAATCCCAAAGGGTGAACCAAAGTTATTGCTCTTCAGAGTAAGAAAACAGCAATTAGATGGATTTTCAAGCAGGTGCCAGGCCACACAGTTTTAGGACAAACCGAAAGAGAAATGTGAATTGTGCCACCAGTTCCAGTATCCAGGTTCACACTTAGGATGTGGTCCTGCAGTATACACGATTTTCCAGACAGACCTAGGCTCTCTGGATCACTCCTAGAGACAAAATGTGATGCAACAGAAGTTTGGATGTTGGTTTGCCTTTTCCAGTGAGTGTGGGGGCCTTCCCTAAGGTTACACTGTCAGAGGAAGTTTCTACTGAAAAATGACCTCCAAAGAGCGTTCTCAAGCAGTGTGTGATCCCCAGCACAGAGAATGCAGGGAAAAGTATGTTTCTTCAAGGAAGAAAAGGCATCAACAGAGAGTGTGTTATTAGGCCTATATCTATTAGGAACTGTCTAGAATCTAACATTGACCTCCAGGCATGTCCAGGGGACCTAACTACCAGAGTCAAGGCACTATTTTTCCTACACCTTCCAAGCCTCCCAAAGACATCCTAGCTCATATAGGGATGGCCCATGAGGAAACAGACTGTAGGAGAGTGTCTGAGATTGTATGGTACCAATACTGTGCTTACCTAGATGAGATGACATTCCTCTGGGAATGGGCCAGAGGGTAGGAGTGGTGAGTCGCCTGCTTGATTCAGAAATCCCAAAGGATGGACCAAAGCTATCATTGTCAGAAGGAAGAAAACAGCAATTGGATGGATTTCCAAGCAGTTGCAAGGCCGTAGCATTTTCCCAAATCAAGAGAAAAAATATTATTTTTGCCCCAAAAATCCGGTATCCATGTCCAGACTCAGGATGTCTCCATGCAGTATCCACAAAGTTTCCAGACAGAACTAGTCTCAGTGGATCGATCCTACTGAGAAAATGTGATGGAACAGACGTTTGAATGCTAATTTGTCTTTCTCTAAAAATGGAGAGTGCGGCATCCCCATGGTCACACCATCAGGGGAAAGTGCTACTGAAAAATGACCTCCATGCCAGCATATTCAAGCCGTGTGTGTTTCTCTGCACACAAAATGTTTGGAAAGTTATGTTCCTTCAAGAAAAGAAATGCATCAACAGAGAGTGCTTTCAGCCCTCTATCTATCAGGAGCTGTCTACATTCTAAGTCGTGAGACCTTCAGTCTTTCCTAGGGATCCTAACACCCAGAGTCAGGGCAGTGTGTTTCCATGAACTTTTCAAGCCTTGTAAACACTTTCCAAGTATATACTGGGACTGCTCCTGAAGAAACAGGCTGCACGAGTGTATCCGAGTGTGTTGGGCAGCATATTGTGCTTACCTGCATGAGGTGCCAGTACAATGGAAATCAGTTAGTGGCTGGAGTGGTGAGCAACCTGCTTGCTTCAGAAATTCCAAAGGGTGGACAAATCTATCACTGTCAAAAGTAAGAAAACAGCAATTGGATGGATTTTCAAGGATTTGCTACACTGCACCATTTTAGAACCAATGTGGTCCCAAAATGAGTGTGGGAGATGAAAATGAGAATTTTGCCACCAAGTTCATATATACAAGTTCACACTCATGATGTGTCCCCACAATACCCACGAATTCTCCAGACAGACCTAGGCTCACTTGATCGCACCTAAAGACAAAATGTTATGGAGTACACGTTTGGATGTTGGTTTGCCTTTCCCAGTGAGTGTGGGAGCCTTCCCTACCATTGCACCTTCAGGGGAATTTTCTACTGACCAATGGCCTACAAGCAAGTGTTTTCAAGCACCGTGTGTCTCTCAGCACACAGAATGTTGGGAAAGCTATGTTCCTTCGAGGACGGAAAGGCATCCATACGGAGTGTATTTTTAGGCCTCTATCTATCAGGAACTGTCTAGAACTCAAGGCATGAGACTTCAAGACTTTCCCAGGGTCCTAACTTCCAGAGTTAGGGTACTGTGTTTCCCTGCACCTTCCAAGGCTTTAAACACATTCCTTATTCAAACTGGGCCTGCCCATGAGGAAACAGGATGCAGGAGTATGTCTGAGAGGGCTGGGTGCCATACAGTGCTTAACTAGATGAGATGACATTACACTGGAAATGGGCCAGCAGATAGGAGTAGTGAGCCGCCTGCTTGCTTTAGAAACCTCAAAGGTTTGACCAATGTTATCACTGTCATTATTAGGAAGAGACCAATTGGATGAATCTTCAGGCAGATGCTGAGGCCGCACTCTTTTAGATCCAACCGACAAAATTTGCTAATTTTGCCAACAGATTCAAGGATGCAGATTCACACTCAGTATGTGTCCCTGTAGTATCCAAGAATTTTCCAGACAGGCAGAGGATCATTGGATCTCTCCTAAAGAGAAAACTTTATAGAATAGACATTTGGTTGGTTGTTTTCTTTTTCCTGTGAGTTTGGGGGTCTTCCCTACAGTAACACAGTCATGGGAAATTGTTACTGAAAAATCACCTTCAAGCAAGGATTTTCAACCAGTGTGTTACTCTCATCACACAGAAATCTGGGATAACTATGTTACTTAAATGCATGAAAGACATAAAAGTGGGTGTTTTTCAGGCATCTATCTGTCAGGAACTATCTAAAGTTTAAGATGTGGGAACTCCAGTTTTGCACACAGGGCCTAATTTCCAAAGTCATAGCCAGTATATTTCATTGCACTTTCAGAGCCTTATGAACACATTCCTGGCTCCTATTGGGTCTGATTCAGAGGAAACTGACTGTGAAATTATCTAAGATTGCTGAGAGCCATACTGTTGTTACCTAGATTATTTGACATTTTAATGGAAATGATCCAGCTCGATGGGGTTGCAAGCCACCTGCTTGTGTCAGAAACCTGAAAGATTTGACCAAACCTATTGATGTCAGAAGTAGGAAAATATCAATTGGATGGATTTTCAGGCAGCTGCCAGCGCACATCCTGTTAGTGCCAAAAGAGAGACAATGCTAATTTTGCCAAGAAGGTCAAATATTCAGGTTCACAGTCAGTATGTTTCCCTTGCAGTATCCAAGAAATTTCCAGAGAGACCTGGGCCATTGGATCCTTCTGACAGAGAAAAATTGATGGAAGAGACATTTTGATGTTTGCTTGCTTTTCCCTGTGAGTGTGGGAGCCTTCCCTAGTGTAACACACGTGAGGGGAAATTTTTACTTAAAAATGACTTCCAGGCAAGGGTTTCCACTTAGCGGGTTACTCTCAGCAAACAGAATGCTGGGACACCTGTGTTCACTCGTGGAATGAGCGGCAATGAATAGGGTGCTTTTCAGGCATCTCTCTATCCATGACTGCTGTCTGGATTCTAAGATGTGAGAAGACCACGCTTCCACAGATGCCCTCAATTCCAGAGACACAGCCAGTAAGTTTCCCTGAACTTTCCATGGTTCATGAGCACAGTACTCTATCTTACTGGGACACACCATGAGGAGAGAGTCTGGAGGAGTGTGTCTGACACAGCTGAGTGCCATACTGTTTCTAAGTAGTTTAATTGGCATTCCAATGGAAATGATCTTGCCACAAGGAGTTGCACGCTGCCTGCTTGCTTCAGCAATTCCAGTGTTTTGACCAAAGCTATTGCTGTCGTTAGTGGGAAAAGAGCAAGTGTACTGATTTTCAAGGAGTTGCTAAACCCCAGCCTACTGTGGCCAACACAGAGAAAATTCTAATTTGCCAACAAGGTCCAGAATCCAGGTTCACACTGAGCATGTGTCCAAGCACTGTCCAAGAATTTTCCAGACAGACTTAGGATCACTGGATCCCTCCTACAGGGGACTTCATGGAACAGATGTTTTGACATTTGTTTACTTTTCTCTGTCAGTGTGGGGGCATTTCCCATGGTAACACAGGGGAGGGGAAATTGTTACTTCAAAATGACTTCCAGGCAAGAATTTCCAAGCAGTCTGTCACTCTCAGCAAACATAATGCTGTGACATCTGTGTTTCTTTGAGGAATGAAAGGCAAAAAATAAAAAGGAGTGTATTTCAGACATCTATCAGAAACTGTCTAGATTCTAAAATGTTAAAACTCCAGATTTGCACAGAGCACCTAATTTTCAGAGTCACAGCCAGTATGTTTGCTCACATTTCTGATACTAGCGAACCCATTCCTAGGTCATCCTGGGACTGTCTATGAAGAAACAGGCTGTAGGAGTGTGTCTGAGAGTGCTGAATGCCATGGAGTCTGGTTACCTAATGAGTTTACCTGCCATTGGAAATGATCCAGTGGCAAGGAATTGAAAGTCCCATGTTTGCTGCAGAAATCCAAGAGGTCTGACCAAAGATATTGCTGTCACAAGTAAGAAAACAGCAATTGGATGGATCTTCAGGCAGTTGCTACTCTGCACCATTTTAGGACCACCTGAAAGAAAATGCTGATTTAGCCAACAAGGTCCAGGATCCAGCTTCACACTCAGTATGTGTCCATGCACTACCCAAGCATTTTCCAGACAGACCTAGGATCACTGGATCTCTCCTACAGAGAAAACCTGATGGAACAAACGTTTGGATGCTAGTTTGCTTTTTCCCTGTGAGTGTGGGACCGTCCTGACTGTAACACAGTCAGGGGAAGTTCTTACTGAAAAATGAAGTCCAAGCAAGCATTTTAGAGCAGTGAGTTACTCTCAGCACACAGAATGCTAGGAACTCCACGTTCCTTTGATGAAAGAAAAACATAAAAGTAGAGTGTTTTTCATGCATCTGTCTATCAGGAACTGTCTAGATTGTAAGATGTCAGAACTCCAGGTTTGCACAGAGACCCTAATTTCCAGTCATAGCCAGTGTATTTTCCTGCACTTTCTGAGCCTTTTGAACACATTCCTAGCTCATATTGGGTCTGTCCCTCAAGAAAAAGGCTTAGGAAATTATATCTAAATGTGTTGAGTGTCATAATGTTGTTACCTTGATTAGTCGACAATCTATTGGAAATGATCCTGCCACAAGGTGTTGCAAGCTGCCTGTTTGCATAGAAATAGAAATAATTTGACCAAACTCATTTATGTTGTAAATAGGAAATTGTCAATTGGATGGATTCTCAGGTAGCTGTCAGCCCACACCCTTTTAATGCCAACAGAGAGAAAAGGTGAGTTTTGCCAACAAGGTTCAATATCCAGTTTCACACTCAGTATGTGTCCCTGCAGTGTCCAAGACTTTTCCAAACAGATCTAGGATCACTAGATCTCTCCTGCAGAGAAAACTTGATGGAACTTTTACTCTGAAGCAGGGTCAGTCTTGTTGAGGTGACTCCTTCCCCAAGGCCACAACTGGGAGTCCTCACACCAAGGCCATAGAAGTGGGCCCCAGAACCAAGGTCACCTGTGAATCGGACGGGCCCCCTTTGCAACTGTTGCCAAAACACCTGATCATTGCTAATGAGCTTCCTGACTCCCTACCAGGCAAGGATGCCCACTCCAGTAAACACCCTATGGTACCCCACCCAATCACCTAATATCAACCTTCCAGTAGGAATTTTCTTTGCCTTGAAACTGTAAAAATTGGCTCTTAACCCAGGAAATCAGTCAACTTTCCCTAGTCTGTCAGGTGGTTGGCCCCCTGAGCCCACAGTGCCCACTTTATCTCTGCTCTTTGTTCTTAATACAAACTCACTCCCTTCTGAAATGCTCTATGTCTGAACATTCTTTTCCAACTCGTACTCAGACGGCCTCAACAAGCCTCCCATCACCAGAGCCACTTTCCTAGATCACACTCACCACTTGCTTGTCCACTCCCAACTCAGAGCAGAAAGGCCCCCTCAGCCTGGTCCTTCCCTCTCACTTCCCGTGCCTGGTCGCCAGGGGCTCACACCGTCCCTGGGCAGGCTGTCTTCTGTGTCCTGCAGAGGCCTCTGTGGTGTCAGGTGAAGAAACAAGAGGCACCCATGAAACCTCCCACCCCAGCACAGCAACCAGTACCCACCTACTGAACTCTTCACTCTGGATGGGCCTGGGGGTGTTTCAGGGAACGTCCCCCAACATGTCCTTGTTCTCATCTAATTCCAGCACTGCCCACGTGAGAGTCACTAAGCTAATCTGTGATAACTGCACAGAGAGAATACTTGTTCACTCGCCCCTCCCAGGATACATGGTTCTTATGGGCAGGTGCCTCCCAGGATATGGGGCTCACCTGGGCAGGTATCCTGCAGGGCTCAGCACCCAGGAGCTGTTCACAGAGCCCTCACTGCAAAGAGCCCCCAGCTCCTCTGTTGGACAGATCTGACCTTGAGACCCTCAGAGGAGGACCTGAGGTAACATGCAGCAGCTTCAGGATAGTTTTGTGACCTTGGGCTTCACTGGTTGCAGCCTCCTTCCAGCAGGTTTTCCAGAGGGTCCCATAGCACCTGGGCACTGAGTCTGTCTCCACCCACCACCCATCCTCTCCCTGACCCCTGGGTCCCTCTCATTAGAAGAAGGCCTTCCTGAAATCCTCTCCCACTTATAGGTCAGATAAGAAGATGAGAAAACAAGTCAGAGCAGCAGCCCCATATCCATCCTGACCCAAAGGACCCACACCTGTTCCTGGAACCCTGGCCAGGACAACGAGGCCCATTTTCTGAAACCACAAGCCCAGGTGGGCAGATTGGCTGACCTGACTGGCCTGCCCTTTGGATGTGTGCCTGGGTTGAGGTCTATATAAACCCCCTCAAGTGCCTGCAGCTGTACCTGATGCTGTCTTTCTGCTTAGATCTTGCAGGGTTGGCTTGATAAGAGAGAGTGAGGGCCCATAGTGTTTCGGGGGATTGGGTCTGTGTTGGGCTCTGCTGGACCTTCTGCAGGAGGTGCTAAGCTGTCACTTCCTAAGGATGGGCTGTGTCACCTGTTCCTGCTGTTGGAAATCTTCTCAGGCAGAAATGAGGAAGCAAGAAAACAGGCAATGGGAGCAGCACAGGAGGAGTAACTCAGGTAGGAAAGTGCAAAGCTTCCAGATCACCCAGGCCAGGACCATTCTGCCTGACCTACAGGAGCCACGTCAGTAAGCATGCTGTCGCTGGAGTGGCTCCACTTTTCTCCAGCCTGTGAGGTCTTTGCACATATTCAAGTGTTTTATCTATGAAGGGTGGATGAGGTTCAGGAATGGCTAGCCTGGGGGTCAGCCAGCATTTACTTAGAGATGACTCCGTGTAGTCTCCCAGCTTCCCACTGAGGTCCCTCCTTGGGAGGGGAGGGGGTGGGCTATGTGCAAGGGCTGCTGGCTGGCTACACATGAGTAAGTCCCCATCCCTGACCATCTTCAGAATTGCTCATCCCTGAAGCAAGTGCCCTAATTGGACTTTCACCTGTGCAACTCGTGGCTTCTTAATTAGCAATGTGGCCATTGATATTAAATGTCCTCCATCAAGACTGAGATGTTACACCACATGTACTGGTGTAAGAACCCGGGGAGGCGTGTGCACCCAGTACCCCTAGGCACAGGCTTCAGACTTGACCCCTCAACATTCTGGAGCCCAGCCACATGCTTTAGCATTTCTGAGGGTCCAGAGCTGATTTTAAGGGTTCTGTAATCCACCCTTCATCTGCTTTAATGAGACCCACATTTCTAGGATCCTACAGAGCAGGGTCTGTGTGGCTGCTCTGTGGCTTCTCTAACATGATCACATGCTGGGTGGTTTAAAACAACAGGAGTTCATCCTCTCTCAGTCCTGGAGACCAGACACCGGAAATCAAGGTGCACAGGGCTGAGGTCCCTCCAGAGGCTCCAGGACAGGATCATTCCTGCCTTTTCCAACTTCAGGGGCTCCAGGGGTCCCTGGGCTTGTGGCCCCCTCCCTCCCATCTCTGCCTCTGCCTTTAAGAGGCTTCCCCTTTTTGTCCTCTTTCGTCTCTTTGAAGGAGTCTGTCAGTTGGATTGAAGGTCACCCTAACCCTAGATGACCTTACCTGGCTATCCTTAACTACATCTACAAAGACTCTTTTCCCAGATACGGCCCTGTTCTGGGGGGACACATCTTTGGTGGCCACCATTTACCCCATTCTCTCTCTGTCAAATAACCCTCATTTTAGGAGATCACCACATGCCCATAAAGACGGGCACAGAGAGTGGCCACACACATGGAGAGAATGAGGCCCTTGGAGTCACCTGGAACGGATGAAGACCTGGCTTCATCAGGTGAGGGGAATCACAGGGAGGAGAGGAGGATGGTCTTGTTTAGGCTTCAAAAAGACCACGTTGGGGTGGGATGTGAGATGCACAATGGGGGCGGGGAGCTTCATCAGGGCCTGAGGGGGAGGTTAGGCTTGGGCCAGGGCCATGGGTATAGAGGGGACTTAGTGTGGGGGTTGGTCATACACCCAGAAGGAAGAGCTCACAGTCACTGGGGCACAAGGACCTGGGAACCTGGGAGGGCTTCATCTTTCTGAACCTGAAGAGGAAACGTTAAAATTTTACATCACCTCCTGCTCCTTCTGCCTCTGTAACTCAGCTTGCTCCTTGCAAAGTCTGGATCATGTAGGTCACGCAATCTCAGAAAGTGGGGACTTAGAATACTCGGAGCTGGAGCTTATCTCCCTTGTCCTTGCCCTGGCCCCTGCAAACCTTCTTGATCATGCCTATTCATGATAATGAAGAGCCCGCCCCCCTGACACTCTCCTCACCCCAGGGGGAACTCCCCACTCTGCTGGAGCACCTGGCTGTTGGTGGCCACTGACAGCACTCTGGTCTCCTCAGGACCCAGCTTCAGGATACTCTGAGGTTCAGGTCAGGCAGATGGAATCTGGTCTTCTCAGAACCCACTGGGGCTTCAGTTTGGGGGCATTGTGGGGTTTAGTTCAGGTTGATGGAATCTGGTCTCCTCAGGACCTGCTGGGTGTTCAGCTTTGGGACATTGTGGGGTTCAGTTCAGGCTGACAGGAGATGGGTCACCACAAGACCCATGTGGTTTCAGCTTTGGGGCATTGTGGGGTTCAATTCAGGCTGATAGAATTTGATCTCCTCAGGACCTTATGGGGGTTCAGCTTTGTGACATTGTGGGGTTCAGTTCAGGCTGACAGGAGATGGGTCACCACAGGATCCATTGTATTTTGGCTTTGGGGCATTATGGGGTTTAGTTTTGGCTGATGGAATCTAGTTTCCTCAGGACCCATGATCTCCTCAGGACCCATGATCTCCTCAGAACCCATTGGTGCTTCAGCTTTGGGACATTGTGGGGTTCAGTTGAGTCTGACGGGAGTCTGGTTTCCTCAAGATTCCTGCAACGATGTGCTGCTGAAAGAAAAAGTGAGGAAAATTGGGAAGAAGCTTCTGTGTGTGGCTGTTGCTGAAAGTCTGTCTTAAGAGGACCCAAGACTGTTAGGGCTTGATGTGGAAAGTTGTGGGATTTTAGTCAGTTTTTGTCTGTAGTATAAGATGGTGTCCTATATTGTTCCTTGGTGTGTGGTTTCCATTTTTCCCAGCACGGTTTATTGAGGGGGGTGTGGGGGGACTGTCCTTTCCCGCGTATATATTTTTAGTTCCTTTCTTGTAAATTAATTACCATGCACCTGTAGGTTTACTTCTGAGCTCTCTTGACTATTTCTGTGCCAATTCCACACGTCTTCTGGTGACTTTAGGTACATACTCTAGATTGAAGTCAGGGATAGACATGCCACCAGCCTGTTCTGCTTTCTCAGGATCCCTTTGGCTCTTCTGGTTCCTTTGTGGCTCCACACAGATGTAAAGATTGCTTTTGTTTCTGTGAAAAATGTCATTGAAATGTTGGCAGTGATTGCATGAATGTGTACGTTGCTTTGTTTAGAATGGATATTTTAATGGTATTTTCACCCATAAGCATGGGATATCTTTTTACTTGTATCCATTTAGTTTCTTTGATCATTGTCTTGTAGTTTTTAGCTTTCAGGTCTTTCAAGTCCTTGGTTAGATTTCTAGTTATGTGGGGGAGGGGATGCAATTGTAAAAGGAATTATTTTCTTAATTTCTCTTTCTGATAGTTCATTATTAGTGTAGAGAATCACAAATGATCTTGCAGTTCTGCTGACTTTCTTTTTTCTTTTTTTTGGCCCCACAGCTCGACATGTTGGATCTTAGTTCTCTGACCGAGGATCAAACCTGTACCCCCTGCAGTGGAAGTGCAGTCTTAACTACTGGACTGCCAGGCAAGTCTGTGAATTCGCTTTTTAGTTCTGACAGTTGCTTTGGTGTAGTGTTATGTGGAAAACTAGAATTAAGACATCTAATAGTTTCAGTTCCATCTGGTCATCCACAGCACCCAGGGCATGGTGTCTACTAATATACTCTTCCTATGGTGCCTTTTAATACCATGTGGACTAGTACAAGGCAATTAGCATCAAACTACTTTAGCTGAATTTAGTTAGGTTAACTCTTGGCCTCTATTGCAATGTTCGATGTCATCTCTGATTTTCTGGCATGTGACTTACATGGCTGTATTGAAAAGTAACTTACTTTCTAGTAAAATTTCAAACGTGTCTACTTTAAATAGTGGTACAAAGTTTTCTACATTCACACCAAATACCGCAATGTGTTTTACCCAAAACATGGTCACTTTCCCAGGAACCAGCCCACAACCCCAAAATGGGGGATAATTATGGTTTCCACATTACAATCCTATCCATAGGACCAGTTCAACTTTCATCAGCTGCCCAAGCTTTGTGCAACTGTCTTTCTTCATTCTAATGCAGTTTTCTTTTTCTGGAGCCATCACTGGGGCTTTCCCTCATGTTAAAAACCTTCATGGATTTAAAGTGACAAGATGACTATGATCTGGGTGGCTTTTCAGTGTGGTTTCTTTCACTGAGAATGTTTTTAGTGCTTTTCCATGTTGTGCCATGTGTCATTTTTTTCACTGTGCTTACAAACATATAACAACATTTATTATTTGAGTCATTTTAAGTATGAACTTCTATAGCATTAACTGCACTCTCATTGTAAAAATTTCCCCACCATTCATCTCCAGAATCTTTCCCTTTTCCTGAAGTGACACTGTAACCATTAAATACTCATAACCCCCAATCCCTGGCCATCTTACTCTATTTGGAATTTGTCTTATATGGATATCTCATACTAGTGGAATCATAGAACATTTTTCCTTTTGTGTCAGGCTTGTTTCACTTCACCTAATGACTTGAAGTTTCATCTACATTATAGCATGTATGAGTTATCTTGTTTTTAAAGGTTGAATCAGATCCCACTGTGTATATACTACATCGTGCTTATCCAGTCATCTGTTGAACACTTGTGCTGCTGCCACCTTTTGGTTACTATGAATAATGCTGCTATGAATATGGGGTTTGAATATCTGTTTCAGTATTTGGTTTTAAATATCTTGAGTGTATAACCTGGACCGGAATTGATGGATTCTATGTTAACTCTGTGTTTAAGTTTTTGTAAAGCCCCCTACTATTTTCTGAAGCTGTGGCATTATTTTACTATATTCCTTTATATGGCAGAGTAATGCATCTCATGGATGGAACTGCCCTATTTGCTCTTCCATTCACTTGTTGGTGGACATTTTCATTGTTTTTAACTTGGATTATCAAGAACACTGCTGCTGTAAATATTGGTGTACAAGTATATATTTGAGCACCTCTTTTAAATTCTTTGGATGTATATCTAGGAGTGGAGTTACCAAAACATATGATATTTCAGTTCAGTCACTCACTCATGTCCGACTCTTTGTGACCCCGTGGACTGCAGCACACCAGGCTCCCCTATCCATCACCAACTCCCAGAGCTTGCTCAAACTCATGTCTATCGAGTTGGTGATGCCATCAACCATCTCATCCTCTGTTATCCCCTTCTGCTCCTGCCTTCAATCTTTCCCAGCATCAGGGTCTTTTCCAATGAGTCAGTTCTTCACATTAGGTGGCCAAAGTATTGCAGTTTCAGCTTCAGCATCAGTCCTTCCAATGAATAGTCAGGGTTGATTTCCCTTAGGATTGACTTGTTGGATCTCCTTGCAGTCCAAGTGATGCTCAAGAGTCTTCTCCAACACCACAGTTCCAAAGCATCACTTCTTCGGTGCTCAGTTTTCTTTGTAGTCCAGCTGTAACGTCTATACATGACTATTGGAACAACCATAGCTTTGAGTACATGGACCTTTGTTGGTAATGTCTCTGCTTTTTAATATGCTGTCTAGGTTGGCCATAACTTTTATTCCGAGGAGCAGGTGTCTTTTAATTTCATGGCTGCAGTCACCATCTTCAGTGATTTTTGAGCCCCCCCCCACCCCAATAAATTCTGTCACCATTTCCATTGTTTTCCTATCTATTTGCCATGAAGTGATGGGGCCAGATGCCATGATCTTAGTTTTCTGAATACTGATTTTTAAGCCAACTTTTTCACTCTCCTCTTTCACTTTCATCAAGAGACTCTTTAGTTCTTCTTTGCTTTCTGCCATAAGAGTGGTGTCCTCTGTGTATCTGAAATTATTGATATTTCTCCTGGCAATTTTGATTCCAGCTTGTGCCTCATCCAGATCCGAGATTTCACATGATATACTCTGCATATAAGTTAAATAAGCAGGGTGCTGTACTCCTTTCCTGATTTGGAACCAGTCCATTGTTCCATGTCTAGTTCTAATTGTTGCTTCTTCACCTGCATACAGATTTCTCAGGAGGCAGGTAAGGCAGTCTGGTATTCCCATACCTTTCAGAATTTTCCACAGTTTGTGGTGATCTGCAGAGTCAAAGGCTTTGGCATTGTTAACAAAGCAGAAGTAAATATTTTTCTGGATGTTTTTCTCTCTTGCTCTTTCAGTGATGCAACGGGTGTTGGCAATTTGATCTCTGGTCCCTCTGTCTTTTCTAAATCCAGCTTGAACATCTAGAAATTCATGGTTCACTTACTGTTGAAGCCTGGCTTGGAGAAATTTGATCATTACTTTGTTAACATGTGAGATGAGTGCAACTGTGTGGCAGTTGGAACATTCTTTGGCTTTGCCTTTCTTTGGGATTGGAATGAAAACTGACCTTTTCCAGTCCTGTGGCCACTACTGAGTGATATAATTACATTTTTATGTTTTCGAGAAAATGCTTGTTTTGGAGACATTGATTGCACCATTTTACCTCTCCACAAGTAAAGTTTTGAGTTTCAATTTCGTACATTTTCGCCAACATTTGTTATTTGTCTTTATTGTTGATTTTCCTCACGTCCATCCTGAGTGCCTTATTAAGGAGGAAGTCATAATGCAGGACCCACATTTGAGGAGAGGAGAGTTAGCTTCATATACTTGATGGACAGCTGAGTCTGTATCAATTATTTAGAATCTTTCTGTGTGAGATTTTTATTCAACATTACTCATAAAACCTAATTTTTACTTTTTACCAGTTTGGACACCTGAAAATTATTTTAAACTTTTGGGAGCTTCCCTGGTGGCTCAGCCTGTAAAAGCATATGCTTGCAATGCAGGATACCTGGGTTCAATCCCTGGGTGGGGAAGATCCCCTGGAGAAGGAAATGGCAACCCACTCCAGTACTCTTGCCTGGAAAATTTCATGAATGGAGGCGCCTCATAGCTTACAGTCCATGGGGTTGCAAAGAGTCAGACACGACTGAGCAACTTCACTTTCACTTTCTTTTGGCTATAATCCAGCCAATTAGACTGCTTAGTTCATTCTAGCTTTGGCTATTGAGAGCTTTTTCCATACTCTCCTGCTTTTATTTTACATAATTCAGCTTTTATGGGGCTTTTTGGTCCTTCTTTCTCACATTTTAAGATTATGCTGCTTTACATATTTATTGTCTCAGTCCTAGTATCAGACACATATTTAAAGAGTCCTTGTCCCTTTTTGTTAGAGCATATTAATAAAAACTTGTATGTGGGAACTTAATAATCTCAGCAGACAATGCATGGAAATACACATGCATGTATCCAGACTATGCATACAGACGGTTATGAAGATTTTCACATGGAGTTATATGTTTCTGCATTAGGCTAAAGATAGTTTATAATGATGTCTCCAACCTGATCTCTTATGACACAGGTATTATAACCTTCTCCTTTTGTCTGCCTGTAACTTCCCACTCCAATGGTAAGAAACCTGGCTTCCACTACTCATCACTTACCAAATTCAGGGCTTGCTCCTTCAATAACTGATATGGTAGTTTCAGTCCTGTTAGCTACAAACCCCCGTGGAAAGAACTTACAGAGCCCATTGTTTATGTATGGTACATTTGCCTTTGGCCTGCAGATTCCATTCATTTACACAGTGAACTTAGGTCAGATAATTTTGTCCTAAGAGTGAGAGTGGCCTTTTAAAATTTTTCTTCTTCCTTTTAAATCTTTTGGCTGTGCCGCGTCATGTGGGGTTTTAGGTCCCTGACCAGGAATTGAACCCATATTTCCTGCACTGGCAACGTGGAGTCTTAACCACTGGGCCCCTAGGGAAGTCTGAAGCTTTTCATTTATTTCTCAATCTGTTATATTCTTTGTTAAATTCTGCATTCCAGTCTTTAGCACTCCATACCATAAATAAATAAATGTGAATAGGTAATAAATTACTTGTGTTCTGAAAACAGAAATCTATGTGCTTAGACAAATGCATAGTGGCAGGTATTCCTCACTAAAGTACCATGTGAAATATTTCAACCATATATTCCATAAACTCTTTATCATGTCTGTTTTACCTTTGCTAGAATGTCTTATACGATCATACAGTGTGTAGCACTTGAGGCTGGATTCCCTCACTCAGTAATGTAAGTGTTAGATTCATGCTTTCCTTTATTTTTATTTTAAATTGGTCTGTGGTTCATTCCTCTATATCTCTGAATGCTATTTTATTGCATTAGATGGGAGGAAAGATAATTTTCCCCCTAGCCTCAATGTTCTTCACTGAGATGTTCATAATGAAAGGAAGATGGATTGGAGAAAAACAATCAGAAGTTTAATATATGACATGCATACCTCCTATATAGTTGAAAGATACCTGGGAAAACTGTCACTTTCTGAAATGGTCCAAGACTTTACCTTAAATGCTATCATCAGCTAAGAATGAAAGAAGGAGGTCAAGGAATGGAAGAAGCTATTTAAGGGAGATTATTAGGTGAAGCACAGTAAACAAAGACATGGTGGTATGCAGATTAACTTCCAGGTCCATTCCATAGACCTTCTTGATATTTAGTCAAGTCATTTAGTGATATCAAGTCAGTCTTGATACTTAGTCCATTCTTGATATTTAGCCATCCTCTATTTCCTGGTCCAGACAGGGACACGTCCTTAAAGATGGAGATATCCTTAACAAATGTAAATCTACTTCATAAAATGGAATTTCGACTTGGTTTTCAAAGATCCTCCTGGGGCGGCTGTTTGTTTTTTTCTTTTGTTTTGTTTTGTTTTTTTTAATTAATCAGTCCAAAATAACCCTTTTGTCAAATGTGCATATTTTGGGTGTGCTTTTTGTGCTCCCCTTGAAATGTGCATTCAGGGGAGGAGTGTCACCCTGGAGACTGTTGATATGTGACCCCATGGACAGGGACTGGGTTGGTCACCCTGAAGAATGTGGATATGTGACCCCAGGGGAATGGTCAGAAGGAATTCACCCTGGAGACTGTGGAATTGTGAGCCCAGTTGCAAGGCTTGGGAAGGGGTCACCGTGGAGACTGTGGATGTGTGACTCCAGATACAGTGTCTGGGAGGGATCACCCAGGGGACTGTAGATATGTGATCCTAGATATAGGGTTTGGGAGAATGTCACCCTGCAGACTGTGGACATGTGACCCCAGGTGCATGGTCCAGTGTGTTGTGATCACCCTGGAGATTGTGGAAGCGTGACCACAGGTACTGGGTCTGGGAAGTGGCGTCATCCTGGAGATGTGCACATGTGATTACAGACACAGGATATTTCAGGTGGAGTCACCTTGGAAACTGGAGGAGTGACCCCAGGTGCAGGGTCTGGGGTGAGGTTCAGTGACGTCAGGACTCTTGTCTTGTTGGGAGAGACACATCAGGATTCTCCTCGAGATGTTGCAATGCAATACGGACGCCTCTCAAGGTGAGGGGGGAGACCAAGTTTGCCTTTGCAGTTGCCAGAGCAATACTGTGACTCCTGTCAGTTTTCAAGAGGAGACAGGTTTCATCTCCTTTTGAAGCATTGAACTCCACGTGCCTCTCGTGTTGTCAAAGGGATGTGAGGCCTCCTGTCAAAATGAGGCGGGGAACTAGGGCATTCTCTAGGGTCTCCACAGGGGATTCAGACGTCCCTTCCTCTTATGAGATGAAAGACGAACCTGCATTCAAGTCACTGCAGGGAAATCCGGCCTTATTTCAAACCAGGGCATCTTGGTGTCCATTCCACGTGAGGCAGCAAACTCAGGGTCCCTCTCACATATCTATAGCTGAGAGAAGCCTCCTCTTTAGGTGTTGTTTAAACCTGGCATTCCTCTTGAGTCAAAGCCAGGAAATCAGGTCTCATCTCGAGATGATTTGAGGTACACGGAGCTGTTTTCTAGTTGCTGTGCTGAACAGGGTGTTCCTCTATACTTAGGACAGTATTTTCGGGGAATCTCTGGAGTTGCCTAAAGGAAGTCAAGCCACATGTCGTGTTTGATGGGGAACGCCAGATGGCTCTGGAGCCAATGAAGGGGAATCTGGCCTCATCTTGAGTTGATTTGGAGTACACGGAGTGCTTTCATGTTGCTGCGATGACCTCAGGGTCCCTCTAGACTTGTATCAGTGTTCTTGGGGACTCTCTAGAGTTCCATCAAGGACGTCAAGGCTCCTTTCATGTTTGATGGGGAACACGGACTTGCTCTGCACTCAATGCAGGGGAATCTGATCTCATCTCTCATCGAGTGGGAAGTCTCATGGTTTTTCTCGAGTTGCGGAGGGAACCTGGGGTATATTCTCGAGTGACGACAGGGATGGACTCTTAAAACTCCTGTTTGTTCAATGATGTCAGGACGCCTGTCTAGTTGTGAGGGTCACCTCGGGATTCTCCTCGAAACTTGGTTGGACAATAGGGATGCCTCTCGAGATGAGTAGGGAAACCCACTGTCACTTTCAAGTTGTTACAGGAATACTGGGATTCCTGTCAATTTTCAAGAGGAGTCAGTCATCGTCTACTTTTGAAGCATTGAACTCCGTGTTCCTCTCGAGTTGTCAAAGGGATGTGAGACCTCCTGTGGAAATGAGGTGGGGAACTAGGGCTTTCTCTAGGGTCTCCACAGGGGATTCAGACAACCCTTCATCTTTTGAGATGAAAGACAAGCCTGCATTCATGTCACTGCAGGGAAATCCGGCCTTATGTCGAGTCACGGCATCTCGGTGTCCATTCCACTTGAGGCAGCAAACTCAGCGTCCCTCTCACGTACCTATAGCTGAGAGAAGCTTCCCCGTGAGGGGGTTCTGGAAAGTTGGCATTCCTCTTGATTCGAAGCCAGGGAATCAACTCTCATCTCGAGATGATTTGAGGTACACGGAGCTGTTTTCTAATTGCTGTGCTGAACGTGGTGTTCCTCTATACTTAGGACAGTGTTTTCAGGGAATCTCTGGAGTTGCCTAAAGGAAGTCAAGCCACTTGTCGTGTTTTATGGGGAACGCCGGATGGCTCTGGAGCCAATGTAGTGTAATCTGGCCTCATCTCACGTTGATTTGCAGTACACTGAGCACTTTCGTGTTGCTGCGGTGACCTCAGGGTCACTCTAGACTTGTATCAGTGTTCTTGGGGACTCTCTGGAGTTCCATCAAGGAAGTCAAGGCTCCTTTCATGTTTGATGGTGCACATGGAATTGCTCTGCACGCAATGCAGGGGAATTTGATCTCATCTCTCTTCGAGTGGAAAGTCTCATGGACTTTCTCGCGTTGCGGAAGGAACCTGGGTTATATTCTCGAGTGACAAAGGGGATAGCCCCTCATAACGCGTGTTTGTTCAGCGACATCAGGCCTCCAGTCTCCTTGCGAGGGACAACTCGAGATTCACTTCGAAACTTGGCAAGTCAATAAGGAGGACACCTCTCGAGGTGAGGCGGGAGACCCAGTGTCCTTTCAAGTTGCCACAGGGATACTGGGATTCCTATCAATTTTCAAGAGGACTCAGTCATCGTCCACTTTTGAAGCATTGAATTCCGCTTTCCATTCGTGTTGTCAAAGGGATGTGAGGCCACATGTCAAGATGAGGTGGGGAAATAGGGCTTTCTATAGGGTCTTCAAGGGGATTCAGGAATCCCTTCATCTGATGAGATGAAAGACGAGCCTGCACTCAAGTCACTGCAGGGAATTCCGGCCTTATTTCGAGTCAGGGCATCTCGGTGTCCATTTCACTTGAGGCAGCAAACTGAGGGTCCCTCTCACATACCTAGAGCTAAGAAAAGCCTCCGCTTGAGCTGCTGTGGAAAGTGGGCATTCCTCTTGATTCGAAGCCAGGAAATCAGCTCTCATCTCAAAATGATTTGGGGTACACGGAGCTTTTCTCGAGTTGCTGTGCTGAACTTGGTGTTCTTCTATACTTGGGACGGTGTTCTCAGGGAATCTCTGGAGTTGCCTAAAAGAAGTCAAGCCACTTGTCCTGCTTGATGAGGAATGCTGGATTGCTCTAGAGCCAATGCAGGGAAATCAGGCCTCACCTCAAGTTGATTTGAGGTAAACGGGGATATTTCGTGTTGCTGCGTTGACCTCAGGGTCCCACTAGACATGTGACAGAGTTATTGGGGACTATGTGGAGTTTCATCTAGGAAGTCAAGGCTCCTTTCGTGTTTGATGGGGAACACCGACTTGCTTTGCATGCAATGCAGGGGAATCAGGCCTCGTCTCACGGCGAGGGGGAATTCTCATGGTTTTCTCGAGTTGTGGCGGGAAACTGGGTTATATTCTCGAGTTACAGCTGGGATGGCCCTTCAAAACTTGTGTTGGTTCAGTGATATCAGGACTCCTGTCTAGTTGTGAGGGACACATCGAGATTCTCCTCGAAGCTTGGCAGGGCAATAGGGACGCCTCTCAATGTGAGAGGGGCAACCCAAGGTCCTTTCCAGTTGCCACAGGAATTTTGGGATTCCTATCAATTTTCAAGAGGAGGGAGCGATACTCCCCTTTTGAAGCATTTAAATCCACGTGCCTCTCGAGTTTCAAAAGGATGTGAGGCCTCCTGTTGAGATGAGCCGGGGAACTAGGGCTGTCTCTAGGGTCTCCACAGGGGATTCAGACATCCCTTCATCTTGTTTGATGAAAGACGAGCCTGCATTCAAGTCACTCCAGGGAATTCTGGCCTTATTATGAGTCAGGGCATCTCGGTGTTCATTCCACTTGAGGCAGCAAACTCAGGGTCCCTCTCACATACATATACCTGACAGAAGCCTCCTCGTCAGGTGCTTGTGTAAAGTTGACATCCCTCTTGAGTCAAAGCCAGGGAATCAGCTCTCATCTCGAGATGATTTGGGGTACACAGAGCTTTTCTCGAGTTTCTGTGCTGAACTTGGTGTTCCTCTAGTCTTGAGATGGTAGTCTCGGGTAATCTCTGGAGTAGCCTAACGGAAATCAAGCCACTTTGTGTGTCTGATGGGGAACGAGTGATGTCTCTGGAGACAATGCAGGGGAATCGGGTCTCATCTCGAGTTGATTTGAAGTACACGGTGCACTTTCATGTTGCTGCAGGGGACCTCAGGGTCTCTCTAGACTTTGACAGTGTTCCTGGGGACTCTCTGGAGTTCCATCAAGGAAGTCAAGGCTCCTTTCGTGTTTGATGGGGAACACGGACTTGCTCTGAATGCAGTCCAGGGGAATCGGGCCTCATCTTGAGTTGATTTGGAGTACACGGAGCCCTTTCATGTTGCTGCGGGGACCTCAGGGTCCCTGTAGACTTCTGACAGTATTCTTGGGGTCTCTCTGGAGGTCCTTCAAAGAAGTCAAGTCTCCTTTCCTTTTGATTGGGAACACGGACTTAACCTGCATACATTGCATGGGAACTGGGCCTCATCTCGCGGTGAGGAGAAAGTCTCATTGTTTTTCTGGAGTTGTGGAGGGAACCTGGTTATGTTCTAGAGTTACGGCGGGGATGGCCCTTCAAAACTCATGTTTGTTCAGCGATGTGTGAACTCCTGTCTAGTTGCGAGGGACACCTTGAGATTCTCCTCAAGGCTTGGCAGGACAATAGTGACGCCTCTCGAGGTGACGGGGGAGACCCAGTGTCCTTTCAAGTTGCAACAGACATACTGGGATTCCTGTCAATTTTCAAGAGGACTCAGTCATCGTCTCCTTATGAAGCATTGAATTCCGCATTCGACTCGTGTTGTCAAAGGGATGTAAGGTCACCTGTCGAGATGAGGTGGGGAAATAGGGCTTTGTCTAGGGTCTCCACAGGGGATTCAGACATCACTTCATCTTTTGAGATGAAAGACAAGCCTGCATTCAAGTCACTGCAGGGAAATCCAGCCTTATGTCGAGTCAGGGAATCTCGGTGTCCATTCCACTTGTGGCAGCAAATTCAGGGTCCCTCTCACATACCTATAGTTGAGAAAAGCATCCGCTTGAGCTGCTTGTGGAAAGTTGGCATTCCTCTTGAGTCGAAGCCAGGGAATCAGCTCTCATCTCGAAATGTTTTGGAGTACACGGAGCTTTTCTCGAGTTGCTGTGCTGAACTTGGTGTTCCTCTAGACTGGTGGCGGTATTCTCATAGAGTCTCTGGAGTTGCCTAAAAGAAGTCAAGCGACTTGTGCTCTTTGATGAGGAATGCAGGATTGTTCTGGAGCCAATGCAGGGAAATCAGGCTTCATCTCGAGTTGATTTGTGGTACACGGGGCTCTGTCGTGTTGCTGCATTGATCTCAGGGTCCCTCTAGACTTCTGACAGAGTTCTTGGGGACTATGGAGAGTTTCATCTAGGAAGTCAAGGCTCCTTTCGTGTTTGATGGGGAACACGGACTTGCTCTGCATGCAATGCAGGGGAATCGGGCCTCATCTCATGGTGAGGGGAAAGTCTCATTGTTTTTCTGGAGCTGTGGTGTGGAACCTGGGTTATATTCTCGAGTTACGGCAGAGTTGGCCCTTCAAAACTCGTGTTTGTTCAGCGATGTCAGGACTCCTGTCTAGTTCCGAGGGACACCTTGGGATTCTTCTCGAAGCTTGGCAGGACAATTGGGATGCCTCTCGAAGTGAGGCGGGACACCAGGTTTCCCTTTGCAGTTGCCAGAGCCATACTGTGACTCCTGTCAGTTTTCAAGAGGAGTCAGGCTTCGTCTCCTTTTGAAGCATTGAACTCCGCTTGCCTCTCATGTTGTCAAAGGGATGTGAGGCCTCCTGTCGAGATGAGGCTGGGAACTAGCGTATTCTCTAGGGTCTCCACAGGGGATTCAAACATCCCTTCATCTGTGAGATGAAAGACAATCCTGCATTCAAATCACTGCAGGGACATCCGGCCTTATTTCAAGTCAGGGCATCTCGGTGTCCATTCCACTTGAGGCAGCAAACTCAGGGTCCCACTCACGTACCTATAGCTGAGAGAAGCCTCCTCTTTAGGTGTTGTTTAAAGCTGGCATTCCTCTTGAGTCAAAGCCAAGGAATCAAGTCTCATCTCGAGATGATTTGAGGTACACGGAGCTGTTTTCTAGTTGCTGTGCTGAACGTGGTGTTCCTCTATACTCAGGACGTTGTTCTCGGGGAATCTCTGGAGTTGCTTAAAGGAAGTCAAGTCACTTGTCATGTTTGATGGGGAACGCCGGATGGCTCTGGAGCCAATGAAGGGGAATCTGGACTCATCTCGAGTTGATTTGGGGTACACCGAACTATTTCTTGTTGCTGCGGTGACCTCAGGGTTCCTCTAGACATTTATCAGTGTTCTTGGGGACTCTCTGGAGTTCCATCAAGGAAGTCAAGGCTCCTTTCATGTTTGATGGGGAACACGGAATTGCTCTTCACTCAGTGCAGGGGAATCTGATCTCATCTCTCATCGAGCGGGAAGTCTCATGGATTTTCTCGAGTTGTGGAGGGAACCTGGGTTATATTCTCAAGTGACGATGGGGATGGCCCGTCAAAACTCGTGTTTTTTCAGCTACGTCAGGACTCCTGTCTAGTTGCGATGGACAACTCGGGATTGTCCTCGAGTCTTGGCAGGGCAATAGGGATGCCTCTCGAGGTGAGGCGGGAGACCCAGTGTCCTTTCAAGTTGCCACACGGATACTGGGACTTCTGTCAATTTTCAAGAGGACTCAATCATTGTCTACTTTTGAAGCACTGAACTCCGTGTTCTACTCGTGTTGTCAAAGGGATGTGAGGCCTCCTGTCGAGATGAGGCGGGGAACTAGGGCTTTCTCTAGGGTCTTCATAGGGGATTCAGATATCCCTTCATCTTTTGAGATGAAGGATGAGCCGGCATTCAAGTCACTGCAGGGAATTCCGGCCTTATTTCGAGTCAGGGCATCTCGGTGTCCATTCCACTTGAAGCAGCAAACTCAGGGTGCCTCTCACATATCAAGAGCTGAGAAAAGCCTCCACTTGAGCTGCTTGTGGAAAGTTGGCATTGCTCTTGTTTCAAAGCCAGGGAATCTGCTCTCATCTCGAAATGATTTAGGCTACACGGAGCTTTTCTCGAGTTGCTGTGCTGAACTTGGTGTTGCTCTAGACTTGGGATGGTGTTCTCGGGGAATCTTGGAGTTGCCCAAAAGAAGTCAAGCCACTTGTGCTCTTTGATGAGGAATGCAGGATTGCTCTGGAGCCAGTGCAGGGGAATCGGGCCTCATCTCGAGTTGATTTGTGGTACACGGTGCTCTTTCCTATTGTTGCACTGACCTCAGGGTCCCTCTAGACTTCTGACACAGTTCTTGGGGACTATGTGGAGTTTCATCTAGGAAGTCAAGGCTCCTTTCGTTTTTGATGGGGAACATGGACTTGCTCTGCATGCAATGCAGGGGAATCGGGCCTCATCTCATGGCAAGGGGGAATTCTCACGGTTTTCTTGAGCTGTGGCGGGAACCTGAGTTATGTTCTCAAGTTATGGTTGGGATGGCCCTTCAAACTCGTGTTGATTCAGTGACATTAGGACTCCTGTCTAGCTGCAAGGGACAACTCGGGATTCTATTCGAGGCTTGGTAGGGCAATAAGGATGCCTCTCGAGGTGAGGGGGGAGACCCAGGGTCCATTCCAGTTGCCACAGTAATTTGGGGATTCCTATCAATTTTCAAGAGGAGGCAGCCATGCTCTCCTTTTGAAGCATTTAAATCCATGTGCCTCTGGAGGTTTCTAAAGACTGTGAGTCCTCCTGTCGAGATGAGCCGGGGAACTAGGGTTTTCTCTAGGGTCTCCACAGGGGATTCAGACATCACTTCATCATGTGTGATGAAAGACGAGCCTGCATTAAAGTCACTGCAGGGAAATCCAACCTTATTTCGAGTCATGGCATCTGGGTAACCATTCCACTTGATGCAGCAAACTCAGGGTCCCTCTCACATACCTAGAGCTGAAAGAAGCCTCCTCTTGAGGGGCTTGTGGAAAGTTGGCATTCCTCTTGAGTCGAAGCCAGGGAATCAGCTCTCATCTCGAGATGATTTGGGGTACACGGAACTTTTCTCGAGTTGCTGTGCTGAACTTGGTATTCCTCTTGTCTTGAGACGGTATTCTCAGGTAATCTCTGGAGTTGCCTAAAGGAAGTCAAGCCACTTGTTGTGTTTGATGGGGAATGAGTGATGGCTCTGGAGCTAATGCAGGGGAATCGGGCCTCATCTCGAGTTGATTTGAAGCACACAGTGCACTTTCATGTTGCTGTGGGGTTCTCAGGGTCCCTCTAGACTTTTCAAAGTGTTCCTGGGGACTCTCTGGATTTCCATCAAGGAAGTCAAGGCTCCTTTCGTGTTTTATGGGGAACACAGACTTGCTTTGCATGCAGTGCATGGGAAGCGGGCCTCATCTCGAGTTGATTTCAAGTACACAGTGCATTTTCATGTTGCTGCGGGGACCTCAGGGACCCTCGAAACTTGTGACAGTGTTCCTGGGGACTCTCTGGATTTCCATCAGGGAAGTCAAAGCTCCTTTCGTGTTTGATGGGGAACACAGACTTGCTCTGAACACAGTGCAGGGGAATCGGGCCTCATCTCGAGTTGTTTTGGAGTACACAGAGCCTTTACATGTTGCTCTGTGTTCCTCTCGAGTTGTCAAAGGGATGTGAGGCCTCCTTTTAAGATGAGGCTGGGAACTAGGGTATTCTCTAGGGTCTCCACAGGGGATTCAGACATCCCTTCATCTTGTGAGATGAGAGATGAGCCTGCATTCAAGCCACTGCAGGGACACCTGGCCTTATTTTGAGTCAGGGCTTCTCAGTGTCCATGTCACTTGAGGCAGCAAACTCAGGGTCCCTCTCACATACCTATAGCTGAGAGAAGCCTCCTCTTTAGGTGTTGTTTAAAGCTGGCATTCCTCTTGAGTCAAAGCCAGGGAATCAGCGCTCATCTCGAGATGATTTGAGGTACACAGAGATGTTTTCTAGTTGCTGTGCTGAACGTGGTGTTCCTCTATACTTAGGACGGTGTTCTCGGGTAAACTCTGGAGTTGCCTAAAGGAAGACAAGCCACTTGTCGTGTTTGATGGGGAATGCTGGATGGCTCTGGAGACCATGCAGGGGAATCAGGCCTCACCTCGTGTTGATTTGAAGTACACGGAGCGCTTTTGTGTTGCTGTGGGGAACTCAGTGTCCCTCTATACCAGTGACAGTGTTCCTGGGGACTCTTTGGAGTTCCATCAAGGAAGTCAAGGCTCCTTTCGTGTTCATGGGGAACAGGGAATTGCTCTGCCTGCAGTGCAGGGGATTCAGGCCTCATCTCACGGCCAGGTGAAAGCCTCATGGTTTTTCTCGAGTTGCGGCAAGAACCTGGGTTATGTTTTCTAGTTACGACGAGGATGGACCTTCAAAACTTGTGTTGGATCAGCAACGTCAAGATTCCTCTCTAGTTGCGAGGGACACCTCGGAATTCTCCTCGAGGCTTGCATGGGCAATAGGGATGCCTCTCGAAGTGAGGCGAGAGACCCAGGGTTCCTGTCCAGTTGCCACAGGGATATCGTGATTCCTATCAATTTTGAAAAGGAGTCAGGCTTCGTCTCCTTTTGAAGCATTGAACTTCGAATGCCTCTCGAGTTTTCAAAGGGAAGTCAGGCCTCATGTCGAGATAAGGCAGGGAACTAGTGCTTTCTCTAGGGTCTCCACAAGGGATTCAGACATCCCTTCTTTATGTGAGATGAAAGATGAGCCTGCATTCAAGTCAATGCAGGGAAATCCGGCCTTATTTTGAATCAGGGCATCTCGATGTCCATTCCACTTGAAGCAGCAAAATCAGGTTCCCTTTCACATACATATAGCTGAGAGAAGCCTCCTCTTGAGTTGCTTGTGGAACGTTGGCATTCCTCTTGAGTCCAATCCAGGGAATCAGCTCTCATCTTGAGATGATTTGTGGTACACGGAGCTTTTGTCGAGTTGCTGTGCTGAACTTGGTGTTCCTCTAGATATGGGACGGTGCTCTCGGTTAATCTCTGGGGTTGCTAAAAGAAGTCAAGCTACTTGATCTGTTTGATGGGGAATGCACGATGGCTCTGGAGCCAATGGAGGGGAATCCGGCCTCATGTCAAGTTGATTTGTAGTACACGAAGCTCTTATGTGTTGCTGTGGTGGCCTCAGCACCTCTAGACTTGTGAGGTGCTGAAGTCCCCAGTCTTCTTGGGGACTATGTGGAATTTCATCTAGGAAGTCAAGGCTCCATTAGTGTTTGATGGGGAACTCAGATGTGGTCTGCATGCAATGCAGGGGAATCACACCTCATCTCGAGTCGATTTGGGGTACACGATGCTCTTTTGTGTTGCTGCGGGGACCTCAGGGTCCCGCTAGACTTGTGATAGTGTTCTTGGGGACTTTCTGGAGGTCCATCAAGGAAGTCAAGGCTCCTTTTGTGTTTAATGAGGAACACAGACTTGCTCTGCACGCAGCATTGCAATCGGGCTTCATCTCGCAGCGATGGGGAAGTCTCATGGTTTTTCTTGAGTTTCAGCGGGAATCTGGGGTATGTTCTCGTATTACGGCGGGGATGGCCTTTCAAAACTCATGTTGGTTCAGCGACTTCAGGACTCATGTCTAATTGCCAGGGATACCTCGGGATTCTCCTTGAGGCTTGGCAGGGCAATAGGGACGCCTCTCGAGGTGAGACAGGAGACCCAGACTTCCTTCGCATTTGCCAGAGGGATATTGGGATCCCTATCAATTTTCAAGGTGAGTCAGGCGTCGTCTCCTTTTGACGCCTTGAACTCTGCACTCCTCTCGAGTTGTCAAAGGGATGTGTGGCCTCCTGTCGAGATGAGTCGGGGAACAAGGGCTTTCTTTAGGTTCTCCATGGGGGATTCAGATATCCCTTCATCTTGTGAGATGAAAGACGAGCCTGCATTCACGTCACTGCAGGGAAATCCGGCCTTTTTTCGAGTCTGGGAATCTCATTGTACATTCCACTTGAGGCAGCAAGCTCAGGGTCCCACTATGATACTTATAGCTGAGAGAAGCCTCCTCTTGAGGTGCTTGTGGAAAGTTGGAATTCCCTTTGAGTCGAGTTCAGCGAATCAGCTCTCATCTCGAGATGATTTGGGGTACATGGAGCTTTTCTCGAGTTGCTCTGCAGAACTTGGTGTTCCTCTGGACTTGGAATGATGTTCTCATGGAATCTCTGGAGTTGCGTAAAGGAGGTCAAGCCACATGTTCTATTTGATGGGGAACGTGTGATGGCTCTGGACCCAATTCAGGTGAATTGGGCCTCATCTCGAGTTGATTTGGGGTACACGAGCTCTTTCATGTTGCTGCGGAGTCCGCAGGGTCCCTCTAGCTTTGTAACAGTGTTCTTGGGGACTCTCTGGAGTTCCATCAAGGAAGTCAAAACTCTTTTCAAGTATGATGGGGAACACACACATGCTCTGCATGCAATGCAGGGGAATCAGACCTCATCTCACGGCGAGGGGGATGTCTCATGGTTTTTCTCGAGTTGCGGTGGGAACCTGGGGTATGTTCTTGAGTTGCAGTGGGGATGGACCTTCAAAACTTGTGTTGGGTCAGCGACGTCAGGACACCTGTCTAGTTGCGAGGGACACCTCGGGATTCTCCTCGGGGCTTGGGAGGGCAATAGGGAAGTCTCTCCAGGTAAAGTGGAGACCCAGGGTCCCTTTCCAGTTGCCACAGAGATATTGAGATTCCTATCAATTTTCAAGAGGAGGCAGGCATCATCTACTTTTGAGGCATTGAACTCCACGTGCCTCTCAAAGTTTCAAAGGGATGTGAGACCTCCTGTCGAGATGAGGCAGGGAACTTGGGCTTTCTCTAGGGTATCCACAGGGGATTTAGACATCCCTTCTTCTTGTGAGATGATAGACGAGACTGCATTCAAGTCACTGCAGGGAAATCCGGCCTTATTTCGAGTAAGGGCATTTCGGTGTCCATTCCACACGAGGCAGCAAACTCAGGATCCCTCTCACATACCTATAGCTCAGAGTAGCCTCCTCTTGAGGTGCTTGTGGAAAGTTTCCATTCCTCCTGTGTCATAACTCTCATCTCGAAATGTTTTGGGGTACACGGAGCTTTTGTCGAGTTGCTGTGCTGAACTTGGTGTTCCTCTAGATATGGGACGGTGCTCTCGGTGAATCTCTGGGGTTGCCTAAAGGAAGTCAGGCTATTTGCCCTGTTTAATGGGGAATGAGGGATGTCTCTGGAGTCAATGCAGGGGAATCGGGTCTCATCTAGAGTTGATTTGAGTTAAACGAGTTCTTTCGTGCTGCTGCTGTCACTTCAGGGTCCCTGCAGAACTGTGACAGTGTTCTTGGGGACTATGTGGAGTTTCATCTAGGAAGTCAAGGCTCTTTTCGTGTTTGATGGGGAACATGGACTTGCTCTGCATGCAGTGCAGGGGAATCAGGCCTCATCTCGAGTTGATTTGGAGTACATGGAGCGCTTTCATGTTGTTTCGGGGACCTCAGGGTCCCTCTAGACTTGTGAAAGTGTTCCTGGGGACTCTCTGGAGTGCCATCAAGGAAGTCAAGGCTCCTTTCCTGTTTGATGGGGAACACGGACTTGCTCTGCATGCAGTGCAGGGGAATCGGGCCTCATCTCGTGGCGAGGGGAAAGTGTCATTGTTTTTCTCGAGTTGCGGTGGGAACCTGGATTATGTTCTCGTGTTATGACGAGGATGGCCCTTCAAAACTCGGGTTGGATCAGTGATGTCAGGACTCCTGTCTAGTTGCGAGGGACACCTCGGGATTCTCCTCGGGGCTTGGGAGGGCAATAGGGACGCCTCTCAAGGTGAGAGGGGAAACCCAGGTTCCATTTGCAGTGGCCACAGGAATTTTGGGATTCCTATCATTTTTCAAGAAGAGTCAGCCATCGTCTCCTTTTGAAGCATTTAACTCCGTGTGCCTCTCGAGTTTTCACAGGGATGTGAGGTCTCATGTTGGGATGAGGCCAGGAACTAGGGCTTTCTCTAGGGTCACCACAGGGGATTCAGACATCCCTTCATCTCGTGAGATGAAAGACGAGCCTGCATTCAAGTCACTGCAGGGAAATCCAGCCTTATTTCGAGTCAGGACATCTCGGTGTCCATTTCACTTGAGGCCACAAACTCAGGGCCCATCTCACATACATATAACTGAGAGAAGCCTCCTCTTGAGGTACTTGTGGACAGTTGGCATTCCTCTTGAGTTGAATCCAGGGAAGCAGCTCTCAACTCGAGATGATTTGGGGGTACAGGGAGCTTTTCTCGAGTTGCAGTGCTGAACTTTGTGTTCCTTTAGATATTGGACGGTACTCTTGGTGAATCTCTGGAGTTGCCTAAAGGAAGTCAAGCCACTTGTCATGTTTGATGGGGAATGCGAGATGGCTCTGGAGCCAATGCAGGGCAATCGCGCCTCATCTCGAGTTGATTTCATTTACACGAATTCTTTTGTTTTGCTGCGGTGACCTCAGGGTCCCTCTCGACCTCTGGCAGTGTTCTTGGGGACTATGTGGAGTTTCATCTAGGAAGTGAAGCCTCCTTTCATGTTTGATGGGGAACACGGATTTGCTCTGCACTCAGTGCAGGGGAATCGGGCCTCACCTCGCGGCCAGGGGGAAGTCTCATGGTTTATGTTGAGTTGCGGCTGGGACCTAGGGTATGTTCTTGGGTTACGGCGAGGATGGCCCTTCAAAACCCTTGTTGGTTGAGCGGCGACAGGACTCCTGTCTAGTTTTGAAGGACACCTCGGGATTCTCCTCGAGGCTTGGCAGGGCAATAGGGATGCCTCTCGAGGTGAGGTGTTGACCCAGCTTCCCTTTGCAGTTGCCACAGGGATATTGCTATTCCTATCAATTTTCAAGAGGTATTAGGCATCGTCTCCTTTTGAAGCATTGAACTCCGTGTTCCTCTCGAGTTGTCAAAGGGATGTAAGGCCTCCTGTCGAGATGAGGTGGGGAACTAGGGCTTTCTTTAGGGTCTCCACAGGGGATTCAGACATCTCTTCATCTTGTGAGATGAAAGACGAGCCTGCATTCAAGTCACTGCAGGGAAATCCAGCCTTATTTCGAGTCAGGGCATCTCGGTGTCCATTCCACTTGAGGCAGCAAACTCAGGGTCCCTCTCACATACCTAGAGCTGAGAAAAGCCTCCGCTTGAGCTGCTTGTGGAAAGTTGGCATTCCTCTTGAGTCGAAGCCAGGGAATCAGCTCTCATCTCGAATGTTTTGGGGTACACAGAGCTTTTCTCGAGTTGCTGTGCTGAACTTGGTGTTCCTCTAGACTTGGGACGGTGCTCTCGGGGAATCTCTGGAGTTGCCTAAGGGAAGTCAAGCCACTTGTCTAGTTTGATGAGGAAAGCGGGATTGCTCTGGAGCCAGTGCAGGGGAATCGGGTCTCATCTCGAGTTGATCTGGGTACTCGGAGCACTTTCGTGTTGCTGCGGGGACCTCAGTGTCCCTCTACACTTGCGACAGTGTTCTTGGGGACTCTCTGGAGTTCCATCACGGAAGTCAAGGCTCATATCCTGTTTTATGGGGAACACGGAATTGCTTTACATGCGATGCAGTGGAATTGGGCCTCATCTCACGGCGAGGGTGAATTCTCCTGGGTTTTCTTGAGTTGTGGTGGGGACCTGGGGTATCTTCTCGAGTTACGGCGGGAATGACCCTTCGAAACTCATGTTGTTCAGTGACATCAGGACTCCTGCCTAGATGTTAGGGACACCTCGGTATTCTCATCGAGGCTTGATAGGGCAATAGGGACCCCTCTCAAGGTGAGGCTAGAGACCCAGGGTTCCTGTCCAGTTGCCACAGGGATATTGGGATTCCTATCAATTTTCAAGAGGAGTCAGGAATCGTCTCCTTTTGAGGCATTGACCTCCGCATGACTCTCGAGTTTTGAAAGGAGTGTGAGGCCTCCTGTTGAGATGATACGTGGAACTAGGGCTTTCTCTAGGGTCTCCACAGGGGATTCAGACATCCCTTCATCTCGTGAGATGAAAGACGAGCTTGCATTCAGGTCACTGCAGGGAAATCCGGCCTTATCTCGAGTCACGGCATCTCGGTGTCCATTCCACTTGAGGCAGCAAACTCAGGGTCCCTCTCACATACCTATAGCTGAGAGAAGCCTCCTCTTGAGGTGCTTGTGGAAAGTTGGCATTCCTCTTGAGTCAAAGCCAGAGAATCAGCTCTCATCTCGAGATGATTTGCTGTACACGGAGCTTCTCTCTAGTTGCTGTGCTGAACTCGTGTTCCTCTAGACTTGGGATGGTGTTCTCGCGGAATCTCTGGAGTTGCCTAAAGGAAGGCAAGCCACTTGCTGTGTTTGCAGGGGAACGCCTGCTAGCTCTGGAGCCATTGCAGGGGAATCAGGCCTCATCTCGAGTTGATTTGTGGTACATGGAGCTCTTTTGTGTGATTGTGGTGACCTCAGGTCCCTCTAGACTTGTGACAGTGTTCTTGGGGCCTCTCTGGAGTTCCATCAAGGAAGTCAAGGCTCCTTTCTTGTTTGATGGGGAACACGGAATTGGTCTTCACGCAATGCTGGGGAATTGGGGTTCATCTCGTAGCGAGGGGGAAGCCTCATGGTTTTTCTCGAGTTGCAGCGGGCACCTGAGGTATATTCTCCAGTTGATTTTTGGCTGCACCAGACCACTGAGGAAGTTACCTTTTGACTATCCTTGATGACTGTTGTTAAATCCATCAAATTCTTTACATTTAATAGTGGAAACAAATGTGGTTAATGTAAGTTTGAAGTCAAGAATGCCAAATTAATTTGCCTCTCTATCCCTGTGTTCCCCTTCACAGCTAAAATTTTCACCAGAGCACTGGAGAATTCTTTGCTAAATATATATTCCACAAAATGTTATTCTTATGAAATTTTAAAATCTTTAATCAATAACTTTGGTAAATGGTGGACTAAATTAAAAAAAATAAAATATTCGCCTATGCAGCATTTCCTATGTTTATTTAATCATGCAAGTCTTCTTTCTCTTCTCTTTCTCTCTCTCTTTTTTTTTTTTTTTTTTTTTTTGCAGGTCTTCTATCTTCAAATGAGCATCTTGGGGTTTAGTGTTCCCCCAAACACCCTATAAAGAGCTACCCTAAGCCAACTTTTCAAGCACAGTTATAAGGTTCTTTTTGGTAGATTCATGTAGCATTTATTAATTAGAGTGGATGAAGACTAACGGTGCCTTCTTAACCTTGCCACCATGTTATAAGGAAAGCAAGTCTGGCACATAACTATGAAACATTTACTAAACAGAAATTCATTATTAATAAAACATGCATGCATGCTAAGTTGCTTCAGTTGTGTCCGACTCTTTGCGACTCTACGGACTGTAGCCCACCAGGTTCATCTGTTTATAGGATTCTCCAGGCAAGAATACTGGAGTGGGTTGCCACACCCTCCTCGATCTTCCTGACCCAGAAATCCAATCAGCACCTCTTACATCACCTGCATTGGCAGGTGGGTTCTTTACCACTAGTGCCACCTGGCAAGCCCACAATAATAAAACATAAGGTAAATCTCAATAAAATTCAGATCTCTGCTCTTTTAAATGCACTGATCACAGCCTGCATGAAAGATTCACTCAAGGCAGAACAATACAGGCAGATTTAGGTTCAACTTTTGGACTCAACATCTTTTAGAGATCAAGCCTCAAGTACCATCCCTAAGGTTACTGGCTACACAGTTTGCTAGATTTTATTTCCTGCTCAAAGAATAGAAGGGGTTGTCTTAAAATATTTCTGCCACATCAAAAGGCTTGAATAACACTTGTTTCACCAATGACAGTAAAATGAATTAGCACAATTTTATGTCACCTTTTCTATACTGAATATTCTTAAAATCATTTCAGACATTGTTATACACACATTGGGACATGTTTTATAACATCAGTTACCCTAATTTGCATCTTAGAGCAATGTGGTTGTGGTGTGAAATTATGAAAGGGGAGAAGGGAAAGAGCTACCTCATCGAACCATGTTGCCAAATGTGTTCTGTGAACCAACTGCATTAGAATCACCTGTAGTTCTTTCAAAATGAAGATTACTCCAAGTAATTACATGCACACCCTATCTGAGAGTCACTGGCACCGAGAATCAGCCTAAATCTTCTGGAAATGGCTTCAAAATTTTGTACCTCCTGTACTTTTGCAGCCATTTTGTGCCAAAACAAAGGGAATATGATGACAGTAAAGATCGATAAAAATTTTAAAGGGTTACCTACTGGTAGCTAAACTTACATGATTCAAGAAGGTCCCACAGTTTTCCTTTTCTGGATGTCACCACCAGGAATAAGAGCCAAAAGATTTAATAACTGATGTGGCAATGGGTACCAACCAACCAGAATTGATGCCTTCCAGCCTGCAGGATCAGTGAACTGGCACTTTGTTGTTCCTGTATGTTATCAGCCCACAAATAACCATCGACCTCCCTGGCTGGCATACAGACAACTGCCTATAAGTAGTGGTGGGGTGATTTTTTTTCCCTTTTTCTTTATAACTTTTATGTTGTGTTTTCTTTACTGGATTTGCTGTGTACTAACAATCGGTTGGTTGGATAGAGACAGTAGTGTCTTTGAGCCAACTCCTATTGACTTTGTAAAGTCAGTTGTTTGTATCTTTTCCAAACTCTACATTCAGTGATATCACACTGTTGCTTGAACTGGATCACTGTGGAAGTGTTTCTATCAAAGTGAATACTACCAATATGCTTCCCTCTCATAGCTGGTTGTTATACATTTTGCAGCACACCACTGGAGAGAGAGATTATTTTTTTTTCACACCACTACTGTAATACATATAAATGTACTAGATATAACATTTATCATTTTAAACATTTTGAGTGTCCAGTTAAGTGGCATTAAGTGTGTTCACACTGTTGTACAACACCATCACCTCCATCTCCAGAATTATTTCATCCTTCCAAACTGAAACCTTGTACCCACTAGACCACAACTCCACAGCCCTGGATAACCACTGCTCTACTTTCTGTCTATGAATTTGTCTATTCCAGGCAGCTCAAAGAAGTGGAATCACACAGTAACTGTCTTCTCATGTCTGACTTCTCTCACGTAGTGTAATGATTTCAAGGAACACCCATGTTCTAGCATGTTTCAGAATTTCATTCCTTTTCAAGGCTGAATAATATTCCATTTTATGTATATACCATATTTTGCATATCTGTTCACATGTTGATAAATATTTAGACTATTTCTATGTAATTTTACTGAGGCGTAATTCACATATAACAAAATTATACATTTTAGGGCACACTGTTTGATGCACTTTGAAAGATGTATATATCCATGCAAACACAACAAAGATACAAAATAGTTCCACCACTCCCACCACGCTAGAAAGCTTCCCCCTCACCTCCTTTTAAAGACTTGGTTATTTGCCTGCACCGGGCCTTAGTCGCATTGTGGGGCTCCTCCTCACCTAGTATCCGCAGCGCGTGGCCTTAGCTGTGCTGCAGCACGCAGAACCTTGGTTCCCGGAACCCGTGTCCCATGCACTGCAAGGATAATTCTTAACCACTGGACTCTTGGGAAAATCCTTCATCCTTTACCTCTGTCAACATGCCCCAAACTCCCTGTCTCAGGCAACTGCCATTGTGATTTCTATTAATACAGATTTATTCTGCTCGATGGAGAATTTTCAGTAAATAAAATTAGACAGTATCATACTTGATTCGGGCTCAGCTTTTTCACGCAGCATAATGTTTGCAAGACTCATCTGTACTGCTGTGTGTCTCAGTGATTCTTTCCTTTTTGTTGCTGGGCAGCATTCCACTGGCAAGGACTGTGAAGAATCTGAGATTTTATCCTGTTTGCAAGCTAAAAAGTTAGGCTGCCTCGGATTCATGCTTGTACCAGATCAAATATGATTTTTTTGCATGTAAGTTATGCCTCAATAAACTTATACAGGTAAAAACAACCTAAATGTCCACACATAGTAAATCTTGAGTCATAGCTGAGGAACCCTAAGCTTAGAAAACCTCAATCTTTAATAAGAGACTTCAAGAAAATCTGCCCAACCTTTGTTCCTGGAAGGAGACATTATCTTCATCATACTGGACTCCAAAAAATTTGCCTTCTGCTCCAGATGGAGAAATTATATTTTCCAAGGGTATCTACTGTGCAAGTGTTTTTTTTTTTTTTTTAAAGAAGATTGTCTGGAGCAAAACTGTCAGCACCTCTATTCATAAGACATGTGGAAACACAAGGGACCCATGGGAATCATGTCCCAGTGTCTGGTGTGTGAATGAAGTGAAGTGAAACTTACTCAGTCATATCTGACCCTTTGTCACCTCATGTGTATACAGCCTGTGGAATTCTTCAGGCCAGAATGCTGGAGTGAGTAGCCTTCCCCTTCTCGAGGGAATCTTCCCAACCCAGGGATCAGATGGAACCCAGGTCTCCCACTTTGCAGGTGGATACATTTGTTTGTGAAAATAATGTTTGTCAAACATTTGTGTGAGAATACATTTGTTTATTCACTCTCCTGTTGATAAATATTTGTTTATTCATCTCCTATTGATGAATGTGATTCACTCTCCTATTGATGAACATGGAGATTGTTTGCACTTTGGGCTATTATGAATAAAGTTGATATGAACATTCTTAGACACATGTTTTGGATCTCTATGTTTTAATTTCTCTAGGGTAAATACCTAGGACTGTAATTGCTAGGCCATATGATAAGTCTATGTTTAACATTATTAAAGCATTGCCTGGTTTCAAAAATAGTCATAATTTTTTTACTTCTGCCATTAGTGTATGAGAGTTCCAGGCGCTCCCCCTCTTTGCCAGTAAATATCAACATTTTATCGAGTCTACTTTATTATTATTATTTTCTCTCTGTCTTTCTCTATATATCTCATCCCCACTCTTTCAGAGAAAGTTGCAGATATGACACCACTTTACCCCTAATGTTTTGAAGTGTGTTTCTTTAAAAAACTTTTATATGACCACAGTACTATTATTAAAGTCAGGAAATTAATATTGATACAATACTGTTATCTAACTTAGAGATTTTATTCAGAATTCACCAACTTTGCCCATAAGGGCCTATTTTGCAAAAGAAAATCTGATATTATGTGTCATTTAATTATAATAGCCTTTTGATTCTTAACAGAGTGATTTGTATTAGTTTTTACATTAGAAGCAAATGGCCCTGTGATCTTAATCTCTTTTTAGGCATTATGATCTCCATTTTTATCTTTATTTTTATTTATTTATTTAATCTTTATTTTTAATAAGTTAACTAATTAATTACATAAAGCAATACATTCACATGGCTCAAAATTTTAAAAGCATGAAGTATTCAAAGGGAAAAATCTTTTTTCTACTCTACTCTCAGGTTCCCAATTTGGAGACTCCCCAAATAGAAATTTGTAATCGACCCCTAATTGACTATGTATACTTTTTTTTTTACACAAATCTGCTGACTATTGTTTGCCAAACACTTGAGATGGAGGAATTCATTTTCTTTTAAAGCAATGAGGTAATCTGGCAATGATGAGAAAAAGGATTGCTGTAAAGCTACTTCCTCTTTCAAATTAAATTGATCTTAGTCAGATTAAGAAGCTACTTACTACTACCTGTCTCCTTACTTCTCTATCTCCCCCCGCAGGGGACTGTGTCACCAGGACCTAATGCTGAAGCTTGTCACAGGTGAGGGACTTTGTGCAGAGGAAAGAAATAAAAAACTTGATCCACCCAGATGGCTCAAGAAATCCAGATCATCTCTGCCTTTCTCCTCTTGTTCTTATGTTACTTGGGAGAAAGATTCTAGAGGACAGAACTACACAAGGACCGTGTCTAATTTCTGGAGGAAGACCTTCTTTAAGACTCTGGGCTAGGACCCTCTCGGGTCAGTGACAGTGATTCAGGCAAGATTTGCCTTATATTCTGAGAATGGTAACGTGGAAATGGTAAAATAGTCAAGTGTCACAGGCACTGGCAGTGAAGACCCAGGTGTGCAGATGAGTCTTGTCACTTGCCCCTGGGTATGGCTGTTATATTTTCCAAATACAACATATAACCTGAAAGAAACTTTCCCAAATAAGTGAATTTATTTATATTAAAATTTCCAGTAGGATAACCATAATATATAGCTATTTGCAGGTTGTTTATTCATTATTGGAAATCTTCTTACTCTCTTATGACCTACTTGCATTAAAAAAAAAAAATGGCTCTACTAGTTTTTTCTTTTTTTTCTTTTTTTAAAGATTATAGTGTAGAAAATTTCACACACAAAAAATAGAACACAAATCTCCATATTCTCTTATCCTCCAGCTCCAAGTTTTCAGCTCAAGGACAAGCTTTTTCTATTTCTGCTCGACCCACCTCACCCCCCAACCCTTCATACAGATGGTTGAAGCAAATCCTAAACCAAAGCAAAGCAAATCATCTTATACCATCATTTCATCCATAAATGTTTCAGCATGTTTTCTTAAAAGGCAGTGAGTCTTTTAAAAAATTAATTTAAATTCCTTTATCATTATCCACGATTCCTTAATATTATCAAAGATCTAGTGTTCATATTTCCTTGATTGCCATAATATATAATTGAGCTTCTTTGTTTAAATCAGGGTTCTTGGCTGATGTATCACTTAAGATTCTCTGATCATTATCTTCCTACTCAGTCTCTCTTTTGAGGAGGGTATTTATATTGAAATATAGTTGATTTACTCCCCTGGTGGTTCAGCAGTAAAGAATCTGCCTACAATGCAGGAGACACGGGAGGCTTGGGTTCAATCCCTGGGTCGGGAAGATCCCCTGGAGGAGGGCAGGGCAACCCACTCCAGTATTCTTGCCTGGAGAGTCCCATGGAAAGAAGAGCTGGTGTTCTGTAGTCCATAGGGTGGCAAAGAGTCAGACGCGATGGAAGAGACTGAGTATGCATGAGCACATAGCCGATTTATAATGTTACATTTGTTTCAGTTATACAATACAGTGAATCAGTATTTTTACAGATTATACTCCATTTTATTATGAAATAATGACTATTTTTTCTGTGCTGTACAATACATCCTTGGGGTTTATTTACTTCATACATAGTAGTTTTTTAATTTCAATTTTTTTAATTCTGAAAGTATGATAACACATTTACAGGAGACTTGGAAAATACACTGTATATTACAATTATTTTTTAAGGAGATAAATTAAGATTTTTAGTTGGAGTTTTAGTATCAAACTCTCAAAAATTAATAGAATGAATATGTAGAGAAATAGAATGATATACTAGACCTGAAAAACACTATGAACCAATTCAATATAATTAAGATTTATACAATTTTTACACAACAGTAGGACACAAATTCTATTCAAGTTCCCATAGACTGTAAATTGGGAGACTCTGGAACTTATCCAAGGACATAAAACAACGTGCAAAAATTTCATGGTCTTAAAGGTATTGAAATCACACAGGGTCTGTTCTCTTATCACAGTGGAATTACGTTAGAAACCAACATAAAAAGATATTTGAAAATAACCCACATCTTTTCAAGTGCAATGTGACATTTACTAAGAGAGTTACTCAGTCTCTCTCTATTTTCTTGATAAAGGATATAAATCGGAAAATATTTCTTAAAGTTAACCTTTACTGTAGGTAAGCTGCAGTTGCAGGTATGGTGCAAATTCAAACTGAAATAGTATTTAAAAGCATCCATTGGCAGAGTTCTCTAATTGACCACGGCAGATTTGAACTATAATAACTGAATAAGGTAAATCTATTACTTTGCAGACAAAGTATAAATATGTATGTTACACCAGATTACATTAAAATGTCTGTTAGTTTATTTTTCATTACCATTCCTGCTGTCAGTTCCACTTTCTCATTCACCTTAGTTATAGCTTAGTACTTAAAGTATTGAGTGGTCAAAGTTCAAACTTTAGGAGGAATGAAATGGCATTTCTTGGTCTTAAATTCTAATTATGCACCACAGGCTGAATTGTAGCTCTTTTCTCTCAAAATGTGTAGGTTTTCTGTTGATAAATTGGCATCTGTATTAGGGTGCAACCTTAGGGTAACTGACTGCTTACTTTTTAAGTTTTGTTAAACGCATATAGTGTGTTTGTATTTGCTGCATAATTGAGAAGTTTCATTTTTGCCCAAGTATTTTTTATTGTAAAGCTTTTTAGGAATTTGAAATCTTTCATCTTTGGAAAGAAATCTCAAGTTAATATTAAATCTTATTTTCAGTGGTTGAGTACTCAGATCCTGACTGAGGTGGTTTATTTGTAATACACTCTTTGTATCCTTAGGATCCTTAATTTAAAGTATACTGTATTTAATATTTTTAAAACACACAGTGTTTTAAAATACAATGTAATGTTAACTTTTTAATTAACTTCAGTTTTTGGAGTCCTGTATTATTAACTTTAGGTCAGTAGTATAATTTTATACACTATAGAGATTTTGTTGTGTCCTAGCTTTGTATTTTAATGCTTGCTGCGTTCAGTGTAAATGTTTCCTTATTGTTTTGTTTTTACCATGAAGATCAGAATTTGTGAGAAAGAGTTAGATGCAAAGGTTAATTGAGCACCTATAAATTTGGCTGTTTAATTAAAATTCAGTTCCTCAGTAAACAGTAGTCACATTTTAGATGCTTAGTAGCTTCAGGTGGCAGTGGCTACTGTATTGGACAGCACAAATACAAGAACAAAATGGCTCTGTCACTGCAGAAAGGTCTTTTGAATAGTGCTGCTTTGCAGTGAGTTAGGTTCTGTCTAGACTCTGGGAATACAGAGATAAACATGACTGACAAGGCAAACACTTAGCTCCTGGTGGGGTTGAGAGATGGCAAACAAATAGCTGATGTCCATCATGTCATCATTAGGAAGAAAGATGAAAGTGGGTAAGAGAGAAGATGTAATGAAACAGTGTGCGGGGAGGTACCTGTTAACTAGGTGGTCAGGAAATGCCTTCTTAATATTTGCATGTCAGTGAATGAAGAGAAGGAGCAAGTCTTGTGAAGACCTGTAGGAAGACCCTTCTAGGCACAGGGAACAGCAAGTGCAAAACCCTGAAGTGAGAACAGATTGGACATACTTGAGGAATGGCAGCAAGGAATGTGCAAGTGAGGTCCTGGGAGAATGGTGGGTGATGAGGGGGGACATGACGGACAGTAGCCACATCATGTGGTACCTTGTGGTCTGTGGTAAAGACTTAGAATTTTAACCTGAGTGTGGTGAAAAGACATTGGAGGGTTTTGAGCAGAGGAGTGGCATGATCTAAATTATGTTTATTTAACTTTAATATGCCAGATTTACAAATAAAACAGTTAAAAACCCCCATGCCCTCCTTCTCCAACTCTAGCAAAATGGGCCCAACTGAGATCATTGATCCCATGGATGACCTGTCCTTCCTTTATATATATTATCTCCTTTATCCTTCCCTGTAATATTGTGAAGTAGGATTTGTGTTTTAAAAGATCACCCTGGCTGCCGTGTAGAGAGTTAAGTTTAGGGGGGCAAGAGGAAAAGCATGAGGGCCTTTGGGAGCCTGAGACAGCAGTCTTAAGTGAGAGGTGATGGTGGCTTGGAGTCGAACGGCAGGTGGTGGTTGAAGTGATGAGAAGCAGCCAGATTCTGGTGAAACCAGCAGGAATGCTGGTGTATGTAGTTAAGGAAAGAGGAGCAGGGGTGATGCCTGTACTGTGGTCCAGATGATGATGTGACTGCCCATAGGAGAGTTCAGTTTATTCATGTTAAGTTTAAGATACCTAGTAGAAGTCCAGAGGTTGTCAAGGACACATTTTTAGGTTAAGAAAAAGAGGAAAACCCAGTGAAGGTAACTAAGGAGATATGCTGCAATAGCTAGCTGTTGATTTATGGTCTGAGTTTGGCCTCCAGGTTTGCTAGAGCTGGAGCTAGCTATTGTAGTGTCTCATGTCCCATATCCCAAGCAACCCCTCAGCCACTGGCAGACTGGAATGATTGGTCCTCTGGATAGTAGGGAATCAGTGTTTCAGGTAGGAGAACATGATACATTGAAGAATACTGCTGAAGAATTTAGACAAACACATTGATTTGTGAAGGTATTAAATGTCTTTAATGAGCAATAGAATTTCTAGAGAATATAGTTACTCTTAAATGGAACACTAAGTAGAAGATTTTCTTGTATACTTTATAAATATTGCATTAGTAGTTCAAAATCAGAATTTTATTAAATTTTACTTTCTCCCTTTTTTTCTCATTTTAAGTAGATGAAATGCATGTAAAAATGAAAGCACCAAAAAGAACTGTGGGTGAAAGTTGGATGGCCTAACAGTTTATTCAGATTTTAAGATTTATTTACATATTATATCATTAGCAAAAGGTGTGTTATAAGGGTAAATTTGTAAGTGAATATTGACAAGTTGTTAAGTTTCTGCTTAAAGTCTTATTTGCTATTTTAAGTTATTGTTTCTTACAGATTTTCTAATCTGTGCTTATTTTACTAGGAGTCATGGCTTTGAAAGAATTACCTTACTGATTTCAAACACCATTTTAGGAGTAATTTTCCATATGCCTTAAAAGAAATAACCAAGCAAAAAAAGGAAAGGGACAAATAAAAGATATTGCCATTCTCATCCACTGTTTAACCTGACATTTTCAGAAAACAGTCTCACACTGAACTTTGTACACTGCAAGTAGTTGTTATCTAGACTGTGAAGTAAAGATAAAAGCTGTAGTATCTGATCTTAAACAAGTCACTTTAAGCCCTGGACTTCCAATTTTACTTAGTTTTTATTTTTATTTTTAATCTGTGAAGTGAATGTTTTGTGCTAAATGAGTGTCAGTTATCAAATTGTATAGATAAGAATTTAATAAAAATTTGCTTAGAGTGGATAGTTTGTTTGTGAGAGGCACTGTGTAATTACTGAATCTTTGAGAGCATAACATCACTAGTTTCTGCTCTCATTTATATACACAAGGAAGCGTAATGTAACTGTTATCAGTATCCTGATGGAAGAGGGATAATTGAAGAAAAGCAGTTTTCTTTTTTAAAATAAGTGCAAAGAACAAATTATGGATGAAGTTTCACTGGAAAAGTGTAAGCCTGGAAGTTATTTGAAATGTTTACCTGAAGTAAGAGCAGATAAACGTAAAAACAAATTACCAAATAAAACTTGACAAGCAGATACAGATACTCAAGGTGCAATTCCCCAAATGAGCAAACGCTTGAACAGATTTTAAAGTCTTTGTCAGAAGGTTCTTAAACTTATCAAAAGGAAGAAACTACTTGGAGAATCAGTGAGGCTCTTTGGGCAGAGTTCAGAGGATATGCTCAGAAGTGATAAGTATGTTGTAGGCAGAGAAACTTCATTCACTGAAGTTTTTTGGTCTCTCACTGTAAGTAAAGTATTATGACAGATAATTAGATGCCCTAAGGTATATTCTTTGATCTCTTAAGTGATTCATAAATTGCAAAAATCAATACAAAATCTTAAAATTGATAAAAATGTGTGTCAGACTCTAGTCATGAGATGGAAATCATACCAGTGATTTTCACAGAGAATTTAATACAACCGGTTGTTAACTAGGCATTTCCACTTAATAGTGGAAAGACAAAAGGGAACAGCAAGGTCTTGTCGGAAGCCACCACTGCCTCCTGACCGGAGAGCAAAGAGAAGAGGGCAAGTGGCTGGAAAGAAAGGCTGCAGCCCAAACTCAGGCCTCGAGGAAGGGGTTTGCACTCAGCTGGGACTAATGTCTTTGGGATCAGGAGAGGGGCCCAGTGGGGTAAGGGTACAGGGCTCAGCGAAGAGGGTTCTGCTGGCTGGCGCTGGTGTTCTAGGGGCACGGTGATACTGGTTCTGTGTCAGGAAGATACAGACTGGAACCAACTCTGGCTGCTAGAATGAACTGCTGCTGGCCTGAAGAGTGGTTGGGTTGCACTGGTGGCAAAAGGAAGCAAAAGATAGGACTAGGAAGCAAACAGAAAGTGCCGCATTTTCCTCCTCCAGCTTTCTGGTCTCAAGTACCCCTTGACTTTCAGGTGGCTCAGTGGTGGAGAGCCCTCCTGCCAGTGCAGGGACAGATTTCAATCCCTGGGTTGGTAAGATCTGCTGGAGAAGGAAATGACTACCCATTCCAGTATTCTTGCCTAGAATATCCCATGGAAAGAGGAGCCTGGCGGGCTGTAGTCCACGGGGTTGCTGAAGAGTCTGACACAGCTTAGTGACTAAACAAAAACAAGCACTTTATTGGCAGAGCCTAACAAGAAGCAAACTGTAAAGGAGAAAATGTGACTCACCCCCAGGATCACAAAGTAAGAGCGTGGAAGGGTAGTTTTAAGGCTGAGAAACAAAAGCTCAATAACTTGCAGGAAGAAAAATGAATCTACATCTTTCACACAAGGCATATTTAAGTGTCATTAGAACTTTATAGTCAAGAAATGCTATAGGAATTAATAGGAGAAGACAGATCCTTGTTAGGATAAACAGACAAGGCAGTGTTGGAGAGTAGTGTTTTAATGTGAATGTGATTTTAGCAGGCAGAAGTGAAGTGAGGGATGATTGCAGTAATGGAAGGAGATATTATAGGGTATGAGAAAGCTATAAAATTGCATAATGGAGGACATGGGACAGACCTGGATCAAATTGGTTTCTACTGATGACTAACTTTAATGCTGAAAGTCATTTTTTGTCTCTGACTCTCATTTCTCTTTCATCCTTGATCCTTTAGGCATTGAAGACTATTATTGGTTGGATCAAAACCATGTTTTAGGACCATTAATTTAGAGTTTCTGGAGTTGGAGGTGACAGAGAATCAAATATGGAGATACTTTCTTGAGCAAGTAAGTTGTTACTTGCTCCAGATACAGTTTTCTTATTAACACAGAAGTTTTTAATCAGGTCCATGGATAAGGTTGAGAATATCCTTCAATGTGTGAATATAATTACATGTGATTTTTATGTTGTCAAGGAAGAGGTTTCAGGTGTAATTTTCATCAAAATGAGATTAAATAAAAGGATGTTTGGAATTTGGTAGACCATTAAATGTAAGTAAACTACTCAAAGCATATGGGTGTACTGTCATTATTCACTTTATTGGGCACTTAGTATGTTGAAGGCACTTAGGAAAAAGAATGTAGGGTAATAAAAGTATATCAGTATAGTAGGGAGCTGGTCCTGCTCTTTCATGGGGGGCATAGGTCCTAGGGAGGGCTGCCTGCCTAGGTAGTGATTTGTGCTAAGATATAGAAGGTGAAAAAGGAGTTAACGATGAAGACACTGAGGTGGTGAAATTGTGGCATTTTTAACAAAAGTGGATTGACAGTATTACCATAAATTTCCCTAGTGATTTGTTTTGAGGGTCCGCAGGCTGCTCTTGAACTTCCATAAGGAAGCGTGTTGAATATTTCTCAGATAGCCTTTGGAGGCTATCTACTAAATTCACAGATTCAAGTTAGAGGAGCCAATGTGGCCTAAGCTGGTGGTCTTCAATTTTGACCTGATGTCTAGATTTTTTTTAATCTTGGGTTGAACTGTGGAGTTACAAAAGATATTATTTTCATTGTGGTAAGATGTCCATAGCATAAAAATTAGCATTTTAACCATTTTTAAAGTGTACTGATTGGTGGCATTAAGTACATTTCACATTTTTCATGTTACCAGTCTGAAACTCGGTACACATTAAATAACAGCTTCCTATGCTCTTCTCCCTCCAGGTACTGGGAACCGCTATTGCATTTTTCCCCTTTATTAATTTGACTGTTCTGGTACCATGTATCTGTAGAAACTGAAAACACTGTTTTATGTCTGGCTTAACTTCACTTAGCATGATATCTTTAAGGTTTATTCATGTTGTGGCACTGCTAGCATTTCATTCCTTTTTTTTTTTTTTTAATGGAGTTCATTTTTTAGAGCAATTTTAGATTCGTATTAAAATTGAACAGAAAGTACGGAGTCCTCATACACTACACCTACCCCCATGGATGCACAGCCTCCCTCACGTCAGCGTCCCACACCAGAGTTGTGTATCTGTTGTAAAATACAAACCTCAGTGATACATCATTTACACTGGAGTCCTTGGTTTATGTGAGGGGTCACTCTTCTTGTTGTACAGTCTGAGTTTTGTGTAAAGACATAGTGTCATACGTGGTATTTTCACTGATCCAGAAGCAAGTTGCCCTCCAAATACACATTCTGCATCTATGGATTCAGAAAGCCACAATCCATACACATGATACACCATCTGCAGTTGGTTGAATATGTGGAGGCAGAACGGTATGGAGGGTTAACAGTATTCTTCACCACTATGCATTCACAGTTTAAAAGAACATGCCAGTTTCACTTAAAATTGTTCTTAATTAAGTAAAAAATTACTAATCTTATTAAGTCACAATCCTTGAAAACACGTAATTTTAATATTCTGTGTGGTGAAATGGAAAGTGTGCCTGAAGTATTTTGGCTGCATGCCAAAGAATGATGGTTGTCTCGAGGAAATGCACTTGTCATTCTGTTTGTATTTTCTGCAATGGACATGATTTTAATTTAAATGACTAACTATGCTTATTCAGACTTGGGTATTTGTAGATATTTTCTCAGAAATGAAAAAAATAAGCCTATCAGTTTCAGGAAAATAGTGTCTGTGCTAGAGATAAAATTTGAACTTTCAAGCAAAAATTAATATTTTTGGAGAACTTGTATCCACCATCTGAGTTTTATCTGTATATTCTATTTTTTTGCTCTTCATTTTTTTCATCTCTCTTCATTAGGCTTATTTAGAAGCTGCTAGAGGATTTACACACACACACACAAATACATACATATATATATATATATATATATATATATATATGTATAATATAAAATGAAGGAGAATATATGTATTCTCCTTTATTTCCAAGGACTGTTTTAACAGAGCACAGTGCTTGAGCTTGGCAGTTTTCTTGTTTGAGCGTACTGACCGTACTGACTGCAACGCTTCGCTCTGTTGGTTCCCACTGCTGTTAGGAAGTCAGCTATGAGTCTGAACTGTTGCTACTTTATAAAAGTTACTTCCCTCCCCACCCCCCCCCACCTCCCCCATAAGACTTTGCTCCTTGTCTTTTATTTTCTGCTGTTTGACAATGATGTATCCAGGTGTGGTTTTCTTTTTTATTGATTTTCCTTGGAATTCAGTGAGCTTCTTAAATCTGAGATCTTGAGTGAAGTGTCTAAACACATCTGAAAAATTCTCATCTTTAAAATATTAATGCCATTTTTCTCCTTCCCTTTAAAGACTAATTGATTGTATATAAGACCCACTTACTGAGTTTTTTGTTTCTCTTTGTCTCATTCAAACATACATTTGTTGAATTTGTTTTATTTTTATTTTTCAGTTCTAGAGTTTCTGTCCAGTTATTCCAGCACTGTTTGCAGAAAAAGACTCTTGTTTCTCTTTTGGATTGCTTCGGCTCCTTTGTCTGAAATCATCAGTTGACTGTACTTGTAGGCCTGCCTTGGGGCTCTTCCACTGACCTATGTTTGTCTGTTCGTTCACCAGTTCTGTGCTGTCTTGATTACTGTAGTACAGTAAGCCTTGAAATCGAGTGGTGTGAGTCCTCCAACATTGTTCCGCTTTGGTCTTGTGTTGGGTAGTCTAGTGTTTGCCTTTGTGTGTAAACTTCAGAAATCATTTTGTTGATAACTATAAAGTAACTGGCTGGGGTTTTGATTGGAATTGTGTTGAATCTATAGATCTAGTTGGGAAAAATTGTTGCGTTAACTACTGAGATGATGTATAACTGGGATTGTTTTATGTAAGAGCTCTTTTTACTTCCAGTTCACCGTTACTCTGGCAGGGAGCCCTTACAGGTTCAGCTTGAAGTAGGGATAATATACCAGAGTCCCCATGTTTGTCTGGCTCTGGAGTTTGACTTTTCCCTGTGAGGCCTCTGAAAGGTTAGTTCCGTTTTCCAGGCTTTTCGTTGGAATTGGGTATTTGGTTCCACAGCCCTTGGAACCTGAGTACTGTGATCTTGCTTTATTTTGGGGACCCAGCAGTTGTTCATTACCTTGTTACCTCTTGAATGATTTTGAGTTGTTAAAAACTATTTCATCCAGCTTTTAAAGTTATTTTCAGGACGGGAATCAGTTCTAATTTCCTCCTCTATCATTGCTGAAAATGAGTTTCCCCAGTTTCCTGTCTCCCTCATAGAATTGGTGGTCAGTGTATTTAGACTTTAAAATTTTGTGTAAATTCTTGGAGGAGCGGGATGAATTCTCCCAACTTTTGAATGTCTGTTGACACCTTCCAGACAGTAATAGGTAAGTAGATCTTCAAAAGCTCTACCTGTGGTGAATAAATGATGCAGTTGAGTTTTTGTGTGGTCTGGTTAGTATAAAATGTGCCTTGGTTTTGGGCACTGAACAGTTGGGCAAAGAACCTACCAGTAGTTTTGGGTTTGTAGTATAGATTGCTACTCATCTGTCCCAGTTTTCATTCATTCTCTCTCCGTGATAGAATTCCCAGTTTTTTGCTGGGCTGTGCTGTGCTTCCTCACTCACTCAGCCAGGTCCCGACTCTCTGCGACACCATGACTGTAGGCCACCAGGCTCCTCTGTCTATGGGGATTCTCCAGGCAAGAATACTGGAGTGAGTTGCCATGCCCTTCTCCAGGGGATCTTCCCAACCCAGGGATGGAACCCAGGGCTCTCACAATGCGGCCATATTCTTTACCAACTGAGGCACCAGGGAAACCCAAGAATACTGAAGTGGGTGGCCTACCCATTCTCCAGAGGATCTTTCCAACCCAGGAATCGAACTGGGGTCTCCAGCATTGCAGGCGGATTCTTTACCAGCTCAGCTAAAAGCTCACATACATGTATGCATTTAAGCAGACTTCAAATCCAGCTAATTTTTATTCTTGCTATACATCCCCCTTTCTCCTAGTCTGTACCAGCATTGTTTCTTGAGCTTGTCACGTCTTGCCTGTATTGCTCAAGTAGACATACAACTACTTCTTTGTTTAGAGTCTTGTAACTGATATTTTCTTTTTCATCAGCAGAAATGAAAGAACTTTTCAACTATGTTACTCCTGTGCTTGCAGAATTGATTTTAGTGTCCTTAGTTTTCAACTCTTTGTGATCTGGTCCCATTTGTCATTCCTAACCCTACATTTGATACCCTAATAACACCAAATATTAAAAATTTCCCTCCCCTTGTATTTGTGGTTCCTTACGACTGTGTCCTTTCTCATGCCTAATCCAGGGTTAACTTTCTTTTAAAATAAATTAGTTTCAGGTATTTTTTTAGTTTAATCAGCTTTACATGTTTCTGAACATGAGAATAAATAGGCTCTGCTGTTGAATGCAGTGTAGCCTGAAATCTACACTGTGTTTATATAGTGTTTATATATCTAGTGGTTTTTATCCTAAGTTGCAAATTTTGTTTTTCTTAAGATAATCTGTTAGAAAAAGTGATTGTAATATGTGAGTCATAAAATTAAATTGTTTCAGAATTGGGCTTATCTAGACCAGTCTCCTGTTTCACATATAAGGAAATTGTGGCCAGGAGAAATTAGTGATTCTGTCAAGTCAAAATTAGTTAGAAGCAGAATCAAGGTCTGTCGTGAGTTTCATCCTAATATAAATATCTGCTTAACGAAAATCTTCAAGTGTGTTGAAGTTTTCAAGTGTTCTTATCCCTGTAGTACATCTAGGATTACCACACCATGTTTCAAGGGCCTGTAGTTCTTGTGTGAATAGCAACTTGGGTAATGAACTGAGCAGTATGCATTCTTAATTTATGCCTTAACAACTCTGATTCTGTAATGAATGGTTTGCTTACAGTCGCTTTAATATACTTACCTTCTTGACAGTTCATTCTGGGAGGAATAGTTAAGTGTTTAAGTGAAACAGGCATGGTAGATACAACACTTAACAGTTATGTGTGTCTTTGTTTTTAGCATCAAGCATTGCACGATTCTCTCGAATAATGTAGATCACCTTTTACTGAATTTAACACTGTCTGATATCATGGTCTCCCTGGCAAATGCCTCAACTTTGCAGAAGGATTCCAGTTGGATAGAAAGGATAAGGAAATTTGTAACAGAAACCCTTGAAGATGGGTCTAGGCTAAACAGTAAGCAGCTGAACAGATTGCTTGGTGTCTCCTGGAGGTTAATGCAGATGCAGTCAGACAGAGGTGGGTGTCAATGCTCTGTCCTTACTTAAGAGAGGGGCTCTTACGCATACTGTTAATGTTGAGCATCTAATTTTGAGTTCATACCTGTCAAACATTTCATAGTCATTTACGTTCGAGCCATAAAAGGTAGCCAGCATAATCATGAAGGAATGTCTGCTTGAACCCTGATGGCTAAGAACACCCCCTTTTCGGTGGGTAGGTCCACTCTGAAGCTGATGGGTAGGTTTTCTACTAGATTACATAGTTGGAGTGAAAGAAGGTAAGTTTTATTAATAGGAAATGACATTGAGCCTAAGGATAAAGAAATACTTTTCTGATCTAGTTTGACTAGAAATTGGTGGATCCTTATCTCTTTACCTTTCTTGTAACTTGAAGTTATGTTGCATTAAGTCAGTTTTTAGTGTGACTTACTAATTCTTTTCATTCAAGCAGAACTTTGCTGTTTGGTTCCTGGCTTATCCACCTTTCTAGTATTGTGGTATTTGTTGTCCTTTCCTAGGTTTGTTGTCTCTTAGGAAAATTTGTACTGTAATCTCCGATTGGTTTGACTTTTTTATTAGGCCATTGATGTAGGATTTTGATGGTAGTCATCAGTTTGTGGCTAAAATCTGCTTCCTCATAGGAACAAGGTGCTTCTGTGCTTTTTAGAAGAATTATGGTGCTGGTGAAGAAACATTTTGACTCACATGCAGCTGTTTTCTCTTGTTTCTTAGAGGCTACAGAGTCTCTCATAAAGGCAGTTTATACATTGTATCAGCAGAGAGGCCTTCTCCTTCCAGTTCCGACTTTGTTACTGAAGTTTTTCAGTAAAAGCTATCAAAAAGAAGAACTGAGATCTTACAGAATCCGGTACAGTTCCTTTGTTATTTTGCTTTTCTTTTTCTTACCAGGTTACTTTGTAATCTGTATGAATAAGATGATAGGGTGATTAAATCTTTGGAGAAAATCTTCTTTTTATCCTTTTTGGTTTTATTATTTTTTTTTAAATAAAAAGGCATACATAATAGTTTCAGTAACCTTTATACACATAACTGAGAAGGTAAAAGTCTCTTTGAGCATATATTTCCACTTGTCTGCTTAACAGCTAAAGGACAATTATTGGAACCACCTGTAGCAGCCTCAGAATTTTGTTTTGCTTCCCATAAAAATTATGGAGGTTTAACCTCCGGCCCTTAGTGACATATTGGGACACATGGTATAAGAATGAGGGCAGTAGAAGAGGAGAGGTGTACAATAGGTGAAAGAGATTAAAAGGTGCAAACTGAGTTATAAAGTAAATAAGTCATGGGGATATAATATACAGCATAAAGAATATGACCAGTAACTTTTATTAGGACAGGTGGTTACTAGACGTATGGTGACCATTTGCAATGTGTACAGATGTCAGACTATTATGTGATACATACCTGAAACTAACATAATACTGGGTGTCAAAAATGTTTCAATAAATTTTTAAATGGCGGTATCTTAAAGAGCAAAAGTGTCCAGCTTGGTTTGGTGCTGTCTGGTGATGCAGACAACACGAAGAGTAGAACTCAGGAATCAGTCTTAGATGTGGTGAGTTTGAGGTTTACTTGGGATAGTCTGGAAGAGATGTTTGGGTGAAAGATAACGGGATTTGTGGTACCTCAGCATACATAGGTAGTTGTTAGAACATATTCAAGTCTTTACTGTGAGTCAGGTGATTTTCTTAATTTTTCAGTAATTCTCATACTTTTATGTAGGTACTGTTGGTTTCTGCCTTATAGAAGGAAGCTTAGGTTAAATAAGTTGGTGAGTGTCATGCTGTTAAAGGGCAGCCAGACTGAGACTTAAGTTCAAGTCTGGTAGACTCCAAAGGTTGTGTGTAAATCACTGAACTCTTGGGGGACAGCAAAAGTGATTGCCGTGTCCAAGATGAGACATTAGAGAGTGAGCAAGTATGTGCAAGAATGGAAATAACCCAAGTTTGAAGCCACTTAATGTGGGGGCACCCTATACTGAATGCATAAATGACTTAATATAGTAAAACGGTCATTACAAATTAGTGTAAATAGTTCACAAGCTAAGTAGAGCCTGTGTCCTTTAAGATAAAATTACAATGTACATAGTGCCCCAAACTACATAAACTTTTAAAATACAGTGGGTAAAACCTTAGAGAATACTATAGATGAATATAGTATGCCAGTCATCTTATAGGCTCTCAAATGTTTAAATAAATGTGGTGTATTTCCCTTTTCTTTGATGGCCTTAGATACCGTAGTAAAGTGTTATCACGTTGGTTGGCTGGTTTACCACTGCAGCTTGCACATCTCGGCTCCCGAAATCCTGAGCTTTCAACACAGTTTGTTGACATTATCCATACTGCTGCAGCCCGAGCAAATAAAGAGCTACTCAAAAGTTTACAAGTTACTGCTCTCCGAATCTATGGTAAGAGTGTTGTTTACCTGTGTATGTAATAATCGGTCTACCCCGACTTAAGAACAATGTTTCAAAGGGGAGATCTTTAGGTTTCACTTTTCCTTCAAATTATACATTAATTGTACCATGGTAAAATGAATAAAATATCAAACAGTAAATTCATTTTCAATAGTATTACTTAATACAATAGTTTAAGAAAACTAAAGGTTGTAGATGTTTCTTCAGATCTTAAATTATCTTTTAAGCCACGAAATTCACAAATTCAAAACTGATCAGGTATTTTTATAGAATTCTTTTGAAACTTTGATGGCAAATTTTACTTATTTAATCGTTATTGAGATCTTGTACGGCTTTCATATATTAACGTTTCACTCACCCCTGAAACCTTTTCATTCTTTTAGCAAAAATATCAATAAAAATATACATATATGCATATGTATAATTAGTATTTATTATTAGGACACAGTTTATATACCATAAAATTGGCCATTTTACACTGTGCAATTCATTAATTTTTATCATATTCCCAAGATTGTGCGATAGTCACTATTATCTTATTCCAGAATATTTTTATCACCTCAAAAAGAAACTCTACCATTAGTAGTCCATCCCTATTTCCTCATTTCTTCCTACCTCAGCTCCTGACAACCACTGCTCACCATTTCTGTCTCTCTGTATTTGCCTGTTTTCATCATTTCTCACAGATGACATTGTGTGATGTGGATCTTCTCAGTATGGCTTCCGTCACTTGGCATACTGTTCTTAGGATTTACGAGCATATACGAGTACTGTATTTCTTTTTAATGCTGAGTAACATTCCACTGTTGAATATACACCACTTTATATTTACCCATTTATTAAATGACAAACGTTGGTTTGTGTCTACCTTTTGTGTGTGGTATTTAAAAATCTGTATTTTTCAGTATTGCTTATATATAGGAGTGTGTGTGTATACTCAGATAAGTCTTTGGTTTTAAATTCAGTTCAGTTTAGTTGCTCAGTCGTGTCCAACTCTTTGCAACCCCATGAACTGCAGCATGCCAGACCTCCCTGTCCATCACCAACTCCTGGAGCCCAACTAAACCCATGTCCATGAAGTCGGTGATGCCATCCAAGCATCTCATCCTCTGTTGTCCCCTTCTGCTCCTGCCTTCAATCTTTCCCAGCATCGGGATCTTTTCCAACGAGTCAACTCTTTGCATCAGGTGGCCAAAGTATTGGAGTTTCAGCTTCAGCATCAGTCCTTCCAATGAACACCCAGGACTGATCTCCTTTAGGGTGGACAGGTTGGATCTCCTTGCAGTCCAAGGGACTCTTAAGAGTCTTCTCCAACACCACAGTTCAAAAGCATCAATTGTTCTGCGTTCAGCTTTCTTCACAGTCTAACTCTCACATCCATACATGACCACTGGAAAAACCATAGCCTTGACTAGACAGACCTTTGTTGACAAAGTAATGTCTCTGCTTTTTAATATGCTATCTGAGTTGGTCCTAACTTTCCTTCCAAGGAGTAAGCATCTTTTAATTTCATGGCTGCAGTCACCATCTGCAGTGACTTTGGAGCCCAGAAAAATAAAGTCAGCCACTGTTTCCACTGTTTCCCCATCTATTAGCCATGAAGTGATGGGGCCGGATTAGGTTGATATTATAATTGTCCCTGTTTGGCAAAAGTGCTTGTTTTTTTTTTTTTTTTTTTTTTTTTTTTTTTTTTTTTTTTTACTGTTTTGCTTTGTTTCTAATACCTTTAACTCCATCAGTTATTATTTCAAATAACACATTTGAATATTATGAAATCGAGTGTTAAATGTTATCTTTAAATAATGATTGTATTTAGTCTTACTCTAGGCAGTACCTTAAGCCATACATATATATTTTTTTTTCATGTAGTTGATATGTTAGAATTCAACATAGCACAGTGAAAATGGTCAGTCTGCTTTATTAATTCTTGTTTGTATATCTTTTAAAATTTAACTTGTCTTCCTGCCTCACTAGATCCACAAGAAGGCACAGTGGTGGTTCTGTCAGCAGAGTCTCAGCAGCTTTTGGTCCAGCTTGTGTATTTTCTACCCAGTCTGCCTGCTGACTTGCTTTCTCGGTTAAGCTGCTGCTGTATTATGGGAAGACTCAGTGCAAATTTGGCTGCCATGCTTATCGGGATACTGCACATGAGGTAGCATGCTAAAGTGAGCTGTATTTCAAGTGTATAATCTTCTCCCTCACCCTTCCCCTGTCACTGGCAGTTTATGAACCGACTTTTTAAAATGCCGCCCCTCCCTTCATTTGCTCTTAAAACAGCAGTTAAAACTGTTGATGATACTGGGTAAGAGGAAGGTCACTGGGGCAAGACTGTTCCAGGTGGTTTGCTTAGCGGTTTGCATTGTCATGGTTGCAGTCACTAAGTCCATGGGCTGTAGTCCACCAGGCGCCTCTGCCCATGGGATTTTCCAGGCAAGGATACTGGAGTGGGTTGCTGTTTCTTTTTCCAGGGGATCCTCCTGACCCAGGGATTGAATCTTGTTCTGCTACACCACAGGTGGATTCTTTACCGCTGAACCATCAGGTAGAAACATACAGTGATTTGTGTAGGTGCATTGAAACAAGGGTTAAGATTATCAGAAGTGTGTAGCCATAGTAAGGATTCAGTGACGGATGAGAGTGCTGTGTTTTAAAACTTCTGGTGTTATGAAATTGTAATACAGGTCTTTCTTTTTGGAAGGGAGCTCAGTTCAATGTAGGTGGTGAAATAAAAGCTTGCGGACTCAGACAGAGAATCATTAAAATATCTGTGGGTGGGTGGGTGGGTGTGTGTGTGTGTGGCAAAATATACATAACCTAAAACTTCCCATTTTAACCAGTTTTAGGTATACAGTGAGAATTGTTTGGGGCATTAAGTACATTCACACTGTTGTGCGACTGCTACCACTATTCATCTCCAGCACTGTCATCGTTGCAGACTGAAACTCTGTACTGATTATTTCCCCTTCTCCCAGCCCTTGTTTACCACTATTTTGTCTTCATGATTTTGATATATTCATCTGTTAATGGATACTCGGTTGTTCTGCCTTTTGGCTGTTACAAATAATGCAGCTATAAACATTGGTGTGCATACACCTGTTTGAATCCTTTTAATTCTTTTGGCTGTATACCCAGAAGTAGAATTGCTGAATCATATGTTAATTTTCTGTTTAATTTTTCAAGGAGCTACTTTCCAGAATGTGACTGTGGTGTTTTACTCTCAAAGGTCTTAAAACTAATAATGTTTCATGTTGCTAGTGTTCAAAGTATCCTTTAAAATGTAATGTTTGTATCAGGCATAGTACTTTCATATTCAGCCATTTGTTACTGATTGTGGCTCAAGGCCAGGGTCTGATACAGTTTTAGGCAGGAGTTGAATCTGGGCTGTAGCTGAAAAATTTAAAAACTAGCTTCTTTGTGGCTTCTTGTGCAGACCCTCTGCCCCAATTAAACAGGAGTGGCTCGCTTTATTAGTAGACTTTCTTTAGCTTTGTTTGCCAGTCTCTTCGTACCAGGATAAGACGTATGTTTGAATGTTGTCGTCCAAATTGTGCTTCGTAACTGATAATTACTTTTTCCTTTTAGCAAAAGAGAGCTGTTTGCAATATGTTGTCTATATATGAAACCCCTCTTTGTCTAGTTCAGTACTAAATGCCAGGTCTTTAAGAAATACAATTTAACTTAAGTGGTTTTATGACTGTTAACTTCCAGTAGAGGGCACTCATTTCCCATGACAGAACTAGTGGAGGATCTGTTTTGGCATTCATTTAAAAGTGACTTTTGAACACCTCTTAAAATTAATTCTCTTTAGAACTTGTATTTAGTATCTTTTTTGGCATTAATTACGATTGACTTGTGCTCAATAACTTTGGTCAAGGATTTTTTCACAAGTCTTTTTTTACATTTTTTTGTGGGTTTGTGGTGAGTACTGAGAAAATATTAATTTACAAGTAATGGTAATAGAAGTTTATAATCATCAAAAGCAAGTTGTCATGTAGTTAAAAGTGTACCAAGTTAAACTTTGCCTTTTAGCATTTGCACAGAGTCTTAGTAGACTTCTCTTTCTGTAGATGTATTGTCCCTATTCAAACTAATCTCTTTAAAAATTAAAACAAGATGGGGCCTTTTCAACTTTCCCAGGCCAGTGGTATTATCATTGCATCACTTTTCCTAGATTTAGAATTGAAGAATAATGTTCGGTTATTCTTAAGGAATGATGTTCTTCTAAGGAATACCGTTCCTTAGACATCACCTGGGTTATTTCACGTCTTTGGTTTTCCCCTCCGTCCTTGATGGTGACGGTAAACCAGCTAGCTTTCTCACTGTCTCCCACCTGCACCGTTCACCTGAGGCATCCCACTCCTCAGCTCCGTCTGTGCCAAGGACTGTTGGCAGGCTCCTTTTCCTGAAATATTCCTTCAATAATTTCTGATTCTCATCTGCTATATTAATTGGGCTCTGCGGTCTAGTTCACTCTGGGTGTTAGCGTTCTGACACTGTTGTCTCCAGCAGGGGAAGTTCATCGGAGAGCAGGTCACCACCAGACCATCTCCGTTTGTTCAGTGTGTGAAAAACCCATCACCTTAGAGTTGTTGGTGTTTAGTTTGTCTTAAAAACTGTACTTAGAATTGCTGTTCCTGCCTTTTTCACTATTCACTTAGAGGTTTTTTGAGTTTTTCCTCTCCATCTACCTGTGGTGTTCTGCTGACCGTTACTCTTCTTGCCCTCTCTGCCCCTAGTTCATTTACAGCTGGTTTGGGGAACATGAGACATGCATGTGGAAACGTAGTCTATGCTGTTAGATAAAAATACCAGAGAAGGGAGAAATTACTGAGAAATTCAGCCTGGTTTTGAAGCAGGGTGAATATGTGAGCTGGCCTGCCAGGAGCAGGTCTGGTTTGCTTCTGTTGTCCAAGCATAATTGATATAGCATCCCTTCTAGTCTCAGAACTGTTCTGGTGTGGCCAGTATGTGTGGTCATTGTAGTTTTAAGGACAGAGTGATACATTGCTTGTCTTTTGTCCAAACTAGATTTTTAAATGGATTTGCTACTCCTTTTAGCCACTGGACAGCACAGTGTTCACTGGGTATAAGAGGATATTAGCTTCTTTTCTAATCACCCATTTTGTACTCATTTCCATTGAGCATCTCTGACTTTTTATAACCTCTTAGCTTGTGATATTCTCTCCCATAGCCCTTTAAGCAAAGAGAAGTCCTTTAAGTAGAAGTGATTCAGAAAAATGTTGCCATTATTTTTAACTCCCCAACTTTTAAGAATGTTAATAAATACAGTTGTTTCAGTGGTTAAAAAAAAAAAAAAGTGCTTCTCATTGAATTAGAAACTCCTTATTTTGTCTTGACATTTATTCAGATTTCTATTATAAAAGTTTGTCCCCAAAAAAAAATTTGTCACAAAAAGCTATCCAAAAAGATAGCTTTTTGGATCTGATTATTCTCAGCTTTTTGTTTTTTTGCTGTATTCATGGCTGACATTTGCTGTATTCCTTCTTAGTCTTACCTTGAGGAGAGTTTTTAAAGGTATCACTGGAAACTGATCTCATAGCAGGAACCAGATAATCTTCATTTAATGAGAAGCTGCTTTATGTTTAGCTATTCCCTTAAGTCCACTACCAATACTTTAGCTGCAGTATTGTTACGTAGACTAGTTATAAAGCCTCGCAAAGTATAGGAGTGCATAGTTATTGCAGAGTGGCTTTAAATTGAAGTATTCTTTACCTAGTTAAGATGCTTTGGTTTAGGTAGGAAGCAGGAGCTTGTTTAAACTTAGCTCATTCATATAAACAAGGTAAGACTTTTTTTTTTTTTTTTTAATGAAGATGAGGTAGTAAATACATAGCAGCTGAACCTACTACTGAAAAGCAGAACTTCACCTTGGCTCCTTGAAACTGAGTTTTGAGTGGTGTGGAAAAATTTTCCAGTTGTACCATATAAGTGGGCTGGTTATGCTTTTCAAGGAAACTTTACATAAACATATGTTAGAAATTATATTTTCCATATTACGATACTTGAACCCCCTTACATGTAAAGATGATACATGCTACGGATTTTTGACTGAGCTCTTAAATTATACTTGTATTCCATAAAGAATAGTCATATATTCTGTGCTTTATTCCTGAGTCTTCAATTTGGTCACTTCTAGTACTAGGTCTCCATTGTTTATTGTAGATCATCATTTTCTGGATGGAAGTCTTCAGTGAAAGAATGGAATGGAAGTGATCAGTTAAACATCAGTAATGAGGACTATTTCAGCTTCTTATTTTCAACACTTACAGGTAACTGCCCTGATCCACCAAGTTAAGGAAAGGAAAAGAACCTAGTATGAAAATTCTCCTGAGATTTACTGTCTTACCTGTTTGGGTCTAAGTTTTGGACCTCACTGCATAGCTTAATAAGATGGGGAACAGAATATCCATTTTAAGCATGTTTAACATGTTCGGTGTGTTAGGAAAAACATCACATTTTAATTAGCCATATTTTGCTTTCCATTGATGTCAGAGAAAAATTAGTAAAATGAGTCTTGATGTGTTAGATTAGTAAGTATTATTACTGTTGTTTTAAATGATCATACTGTCTTTGGTAGTTTTGTTTTGTAACTGGATGATAAAGATGACAGTGTTTGAAATTTTCTGAAGACTTAAAATTAAGAGACTTATTGAAATATGTTGTCAGAATCCAAAAATAGCTTGAAAAGTTCTGATAAGGAGCTGAATGTAGCAAGATAAATATTATATAAAAGAAACAAGTAACAAGTAGACTTGTACATGTTTGTTTGATAGTTTTGGATGTATGCGTTTGAGATGGATGTGAGGGCTTTATGTTTTAATTAGTAGTACCTGTCAAAGGGTTTAGTGGTTTTAGGAAACTCATTAGGAATCAGCCAGGAGTGTGATATGGCTTCCCAACTAGATGATGGCTCTTTAGGGCATGTTCATGGAAGTACAGTGATCTGAAAACATCAAAGCAGGTAGCTAGGGTCAGACCACATTGTGCTCGTATTCTGATCATTCTAAGAGCTGTCTTTCAGGAGGGACTTGGGCAAGTTGTTTGTATAGGTCAGACTAGGTGTAATAGAGGTGGTAAGAGAATCAGAAATCTTATTATATGGAATAGGTAGAAGGAAGTACACAGTAATTGTTGAAGAAATAGACTTAGGGGGGATGGAATAGTTTTAAGACACTTGAAAGGCTATTATGTAAGAATACAGAGTTTGGTATATGTATGAAGGAGCATATTGTTTTTCTTGTTCATTTGCTTTTTTAAACCTGACATTAATTAGAATGATTATGTCTTTCACACTTATTTAAGTATAAAGGTGGCAAAGCCCTCAGTTTAAGGGATATAATATTGTTTCTTGATGTATTACACATTTGATTCAGGTCAAATCTTTGTGTACATAATTATACGAATTTTACTACATCGCTGGCATTTCATTTTTTAAAATAATACATAAAGTACAGAAATTCAGAGAAAATAGCTTGTTAGCTTGAAGAATTTAACTTGAAGATACATGTCTATTTTTTAAAAATTACTTAAGAATGTTACTTGCTTTGTGATTTATTTTAAATTGGATTTCTTTATACTCAAATTAGGGTTTTCAAAAGAGGAACTGACTTGGCTTCAGAGCCTTTGAGGAGTGCCCCATGTCATCCAGACGCAGCTTTCTCCCGTGCTACTTTACCTCACTGACTTGGATCAGTTTTCACACCATTGGGACATAACAGAGGTAATGGTCCATTTGGAAAGGCATGGAAGATTGTTAGAATTCAGTTCATCCACCGCCAATAGTTACTGTGTGCTAGCGTTGCCTTGTGTAAGATGTTTCTAGAGGTTGAGAGCAGTATAAAGCACAGTCCCTGTTCTGAAAGTGCGTGTGACCCTTGGATAGGCGATGTGGATTCCTGAAAGAAGAGTTTTCATAAAGTTATGCCACTAGAATAGAATAAATTAGCAGTTTAAATGATAGAGACACATTTATTTTCTTTTTGCCTAGTATAGGGTAAAAGGAAAAAGAGGAAAGTCTTCATGGAAAAGGAAGAATTTTACGTAGATACTGAAGGATTAATAAGAGTTAAGTAGGATTTTGTATCCTTGAAGGTGGGTTTTTCTAAACAGAAATAATTATTTGGAAGCTCCTTTGGTTTTAAAGAATTAGTATGTAGTTTATCAAAGTTACATTTTAAACCCCAAATTTCCCTTAAATTTTAAAGTTCAACTTAACAAATCTTTTTAGATACATATAGTAAGTTTAGGGAATCATTTTAAAAGGAGACTTAAACTATATTGCATCCCTTTTACATACATATTTAAAACTTTAAAAAACTGTTTAAATAACTTAATATATTCACTATTTGGTAAGTAGTTCAGTTTTCAGACAAACCTTCACAAATGTTATGGTAAATCTTAAAACATTTAATAAACTTACAAGCATGGTACATATTAATATCTTAAGTTTCAGTACTATTTATAGTGAAATTCAAATTAAAATTACAAGTCTAGGTTAGCTGTTAATTCTGTTTAAAATTGAAATTATAGGGCTGATATTTTACGCTAATAGTCAGAATTGTTTTACGTTACAAATATATAAATATGTAAAGCATCATAAATACTGGTACTAAGGATTTGAGTCTGTAAGATATTTATATATTAGTTAATTTCTTTTATTTATTTCTTCAGTTTCTTTCCTTGCATTGAAAGGTACTTGCCCAGTAGAATTGTAGTTGTGTCATTCCAAATAATGTTGGTTGGAACCTTTCTTGCACATTCCGAGGTTGTGTTCTGTGCTAGCATTTTTTTTTTTTAATGATTCATAAGGTTTTGGTTGGGGCACTGAAGTCCTTGGGAACTTCTTTCCTTGTAACTCGTAATTGCTCGGCCATAGCCTTTCCAAACAAAAGATAACCTTTGTAAGTGTTCTCAACAGGGTCGTCTCTAGAACCTGAATCTGTTTTATTGCTGTACCAATTGATTTTATTCAGCTGATCTATTGACGAATTCTTTCATTCTTTTCCAGAATACTCTTTACATTCTTCCTGTATCTTAGGGCTACACCTTTTGTAGACATTTAACACATTTCTCTCATGGTTTTGTTTGACTGTGATCACAATACTTGGGTCATGCCAGGGACACTGTCTTCTCTGTATCACCTAGTGCCTAACTATGTTCATATATTGGCTTTCAAAAAATAGTGGATTAGAAACAATGAAAACTAAGGAGTTGGGTAACCAACCTGCATATTTAATATCTGGCATTTTATCTTAATCCATAGTACATGCAGAGAGTGAAGCCTTGCACACTGCTGGATTTGAAGGGTTGAGTTTAGTGTCAGTAAGTGTTCTGTAAGCTTGTTTCTGATGTTTTTAAACTACCTCATGCATGGATTGGGGAAAGCGTGGTATGGGGATTGATCAGTGGGCCCCAGATTCCAGACAGAGACTTGTTAAGTGTCTAGTTTGATAACTTGAACAACTCCAATAATCTCTCTCTGACAATTTTAATTTTTCTGAATCACGTCATCTGTGTAAAGACACAGATGTCGTGAAAATGTGATTGGTTATATTTCTGAGTGTACATTGGCAAGAACATGCATTAAACTTCAAGGATGCTGTCTTTGAAATGTTAAGACATAAATTAGGAAAAATCTGAAAGTTTCTTTCTTAGCTTTTGAAGTTAAATGAAGATTCCAGTTCTATTTTCGATAAAATTTGCCTTTAAGTTGGCCTTATCACATGAAATTATTTGAAATATATGTAGTTTTTGACAGCCTTAGTGTAAAAATTGATTTTTTATTATTATTTCATTTGAAAAAGTTACTAGTCAATGGCGTGAGTTTGCTTAGTTTGTTCTATCTGCTTAGTCTGAAGTGTTGTTTTTTTTTTTTTTTTTTAAATCGGACCTTTTTTTTTCTGAGTAGATTTTCTTCACAAAGTATAATTTATTTACTTACCTACTTAACACATTTAAGAATTTACTTATGTATATACGGCAGTATGAGGTCTTCACCATGTACAGGCTTTCTCCAGTTGCAGCAAGTGGGGATTACTATCTGGGGCTGCTCTTCAGCTGTGGGACGCGGGCCCCTCTCTGCGGCGGCTCCTCTTGTTGCAGAGCATGGGCTCGAGGGCTTCGTTAGTTCTGGCACACAGGCTTAGCTGCCCTGTGGAACCTCCCCAGACCAGGGATTGAACCTGTATCCCCTACTGGGTGGCATATTCTGGACCACTGGACCACTAGGAAAGTCCCACAGGACAGTGTAGAAGAACAGAAGGATAACAGTAAAAGTGTCCGTCCAGTCTCTGTCTGCCAGCCATCCATGTCCCTTCCTTAGTTTCTAAATGTATTCTTTTGGATAACTTCTGTGTCTTCACAAATGATTATATATATATTCTTTTGGCTTCTCCTTTTATAGACACAACATACTCTGATTTGGACCTTGCAGTTTTCATTTAGTATCTTCATGATCATTTCTTCCAAACACTGAAGGAAGAATTGTATGATCTTGCCATTAATGATGGAAATAGTAGTTAAAAGGGAAAAGGAATCTTTGGACAGAGATATCATTCCCAAATGGAAGTGTCTTTTCCAGAGCCAGTGCAAGGTTTTAAGGTTAATTTTAATTGTCATTTATAAAATTTTGAATGGTTTGAAAAGACTACTTTTTAACTAAATTCTGAAGAATAATAATAAAACATTACTCTAGTTTAAGAAATAGAACATTTTTCTTTGTTTTTGAAACCTCTGATTTTATTAACAGTTTTATGTGTGACATTTCTGTATAAAATTAGGTAGAAAATACTTCAGTGTAGAAATTAAGTGTACAAAATCTTGTTAAAATTTTTTATATTTTTAAAAAACTCTCAATTTCCACACTGTAGCAAACTGCCATGCCTGTTCTGGAGTTGTGCACTTATGAAGTCAGGATTCTGATGTACGCAAATTTCAGTTAACACTAGTTGCAAAAGTGAAGACTCCCTGTATATATGTATGTTTGTGTGTCTCTGTTTGTATTTTTGTTTACTTTTGTTTTGAAACAATCTCAGACTTGGAGAAAAATTACAATTGCAGTACAAAGAACTTCTCTTTTCTTAAACTGTTTGACAAAATGCCCATTGTCGATACTTTAGCATACAAGTAGACCGTGTTTTATTGTACCTGCAAATTCAGTTTTTGGAAACTGAAGTTCTGCGGCAGCCCTGCACTGAGGGTGTCCGTCATCTTTCCAGTAGCATTTGCACACTCTGGGTCTCTGTGTCAGTTTGGTGATTCTCGCAGTATTTCACACTTTTTCATTGTTATTTCTTAGAGTGAGCTGTGATCGGTGACCTTTGATAATACTGTTGTCATTGTTTCGGAGTTTGTAATTAATTGTAACCATGAACCGTGCCCACAGGAGATAGTGCAGTGATCTTAGTAAAATATGTGTGTTCTGACTGCCCCACCAGCCAGCCATTCCCTATCTCTCTCCTTCTCCTCAGGTCTCCCTATTCCCTGAGACTCAGCAGTATTGAAATTAGGGCAGTTAATAACCCTGCAGTGGCCTCTGAGTGTATGTGTGTTTGTCACTCAGTTGTATCCAACTCTTTGTGACCCCTGGATTGTAGCTCGCCAGGCTTCTCTGTCCATGGAGTTCTGCAGGTAAGAATACTGGAGTGGGTTGCCATTTCCCTCTCTGGGGGATCCTCCTGACCAAGGGATCAAACCCCAGCCTACTGCATTGGGTCAGATTCTTTACCATCTGAGGCACCAGGTGTTCAAGTGAAAGGCAGAGTTGCGTATCTCTTACTTGAAACCAAAAGCTAGAAATGATTATGAGCTTAGGGAGGAAAGTGTGTTGACAGCCAAGATAGGCTGACAACTAGAACTCTGTGCTGGTTAGTCAAGTTGTGAGTGCAAAAGAAAAGTTCTTGAAAGTAAAAGGGCTATTTCGTGAACACAGGAATAATAAGAAAGTGAAACAACCTTATTGATGATGCGGAAAAAGTTTGAATGACCCTTAAGCCAAAGCCAAATCTTGAGCAAACCCTGATGATGATTTAGTCATTAAGTCGCATCTGACTCTCTGCAACCCCATGGACAGTGGCCTGCCAGGCTCCTATGTCTGTGGGATTCTCCGGACAAGAGTACTGGGAGTGGTTGGCATTTCCTTCTCCAGTGGATCTGCATGACACAGGGATTGAAACCGGGTCTCCCGCATTGAGGGCGGATTTACCGACTGAGCTACAAGGGAAGCCTTAAAACTCTCGTAAGTCTCTTCAGTTCTCTGAAGGCTGAGAGAGGTGAGGAAGCTGCAGAAGATTTTGAAGGTAGCAGAGACTGATTCATGAGGCTTGAGGGAAGAAGCCATACCCCCAACCTTTGCTATTAATGCAAATCCAGCACGGGCTGGTTAGGTTGAGTTGAGAAGCAGTGTGGTTTGCAAGTGAACATGCCTCGTTTAGGGAGAGATCAATAGCCATACAGGGAGATATGATTAGAAAGAAGAAGAACATCATATGATGCATTTTACTTATCTGAGGCAGGATTGATGGGGTTCTGCTTGAACAAGAGCCTGAGATCTTCAACAGGTTCACAGGAATAGCTGTCCTCTGGCTTTGGAGTCTCAGTTTCTGTCTCCCCCTCCTGTAGGCCATAGGGTTTTATTCTAGAATTGTGGACCCAGGCAGATAGACCCTTCACTTTTACAGCAGTTGAAGTCACTAGAACAACCTGATATGGCCCTGTCCATTTATCGGACAGCTGGTTTGGACTCCCTTTTTCTTGCCAGGTCTTTACTGATACTTGATCCCCTGGCTTTACCTGGGGATTTTTCAAGTCTTCCTGTGGTTTAGGGAGGACCTGTTCTCCATACCGTTGGAGTTCTTGTTGAAACCTTCCCAGGTCAATTATATGTTTTAAGAGTGTATTGGCATCCTCGTCAAAAAACAAATCAGAAGTTAAGAATGGACCTCCATACATCATTTCATAAGGAATTAACAATAGTGGCCGTTTGGGGGATATCCGTACCCTCATGAGGGCTATGGGTAGTCTATGTGTCCACTTACTATGTGTTTCTTGACATAGCTTAGCCAGAGCCCTTTTAAGAGTCTGGTTGGCTCTCTCTACATTTCCTGAAGCTTGAGGCCTCCAGGATGAGCGGAGCCGGTATTGTATGCCTAAGCATGCGGCTAGGTTCTGGGATATCGTGGCTGTAAATGAGGGCGCATTGTCACTCTGAAGTGACCGAGGCAGCACACACCTAGGCACTATCTCCTTCAGCAGAGCTTTACAGACTTCTGTAGCTCTCTCTGTATCAGTAGGGAATGCTTCGATCCATCCTGTGAATGTGTCAATAAAGACTAGCAAATAAGAAAACCCTTGGGTCTTTGGCATGGCTGTAAATTCTACTTGCCAGATCCAGAGGGAAAGTGGGGGATCTGGCAGTAAGGTTGCTGGATTTAAAGTCTGGCAGACCCTCAACTTTATTTCTGGAGTGTCAAGGAGGAGGGCTTGGTATTGGGTGATCCTTCCTCCTGTCATCCACCTGTCCCCTTTCGTTTCCAAGACTGCTTGCACACGGTGAGGCGTATACACTGTAATGGGCTGACCCAGGGTCAGCTTAGATGCCTCCTTAAACATAAGAGCGGTGGCTGCTACTGCCCGGAGGCAAGTGGGCCACCCTCTGGCCACCTCATCTAGTTATTTTGAGAGATAAGCCACAGGTTGTTATACGGGCCCAATCATCTGCTCTAACACCCCAAGAGCAGTTCCTGTCCTTCCAGAAACATAGAGTCTAAAAGGCTTCTCCAGGTTGGGGAGGCCTAAAGCTGGGGCTGTAGTGATGGACTCTTTTAGGGCATTAAAGGCCACCTTGCAGGTCTCATGCCAGTCGAGTGGCTCTTCCTCTTTCCCCCTTAAATTTTCATATAGGGGTCTGGCCAGATTGCCATAATTAGGAATCCAGATCCTGCAAAACCCGGTCCTTCCTAAAAATCCCCTAAGCTGTTGTTTTGTTTGGGGGTACGGGGCATTTAAGATGAGGGATCTCCCCTCGGGGTCAGGCATTCTTTTTCTCTCCGTAATTATAAATCCAAGGTATTTTACTTGGGTTAAGCTAATCTGAGCCTACTTGGGGGATACTCGATAACCCTTTTCATACAGGAAAGTTAGCGTTTTAAATAGTGTCCATTTGAGAGCTGGTAAAATCTGGCCTAGCTATGAGCAAGTCATCTACATACTGTATTAGACTACTGTTTGTTAAAGTTAATTCCCTTAATTCTCTCCCCGAGGAAGTCCCGAAGATATGACGGCTGTTCCTAAACCCTTGGGGTAGTCGAGTCCAGTCGAGAGTTGTATGGTCTCTCTTGTTTCCAAGTCCCGCCACTCAAAAGCAAAGAGTTTTTGGGATTCAGGATGGAGAGGAATGCAAAAGAAAGCACCTTGAAGGTCCAAGACTGAGAAGTACTTGGCATTTCCTGGGACTTGGGATAGGAGGGTATATGGGTTTGGGACTATGGGGTGGATGGGAACCACAGCTTCATTAACAGCTCTTAGATCCTGGACGAATCGATAAGATCCATCTGGTTTTTGAACGGGCAAGATTGGGGTGTTGCAGGGGGACTCACAGCTGATTCGAGTTCCAGTATCTCGGTATTTGTTAACTAATGGTTTAAGACCCTCAAGAGCTACTGGTTTTAAGGGATATTGTCTTTTCCAGGGCTAGGGAGCACTTGATCTCAGAGAAATCTTTACTGGTGGAACATTTATGGCTAAACCAGGGCTGGAGACATCCCACACCTGGGGATTGACATCATCTAGACAAGGGACAGACTCCTCCTTTTCTACCTCTCACTGTAAATATTCAGACATAGGCAAAGAAAATTATCGACTTCTACCTTTGTGTCCCCAAGTCACTCTGGTTTGGAGGCGAAAGTATTATTCTCAAAATGGAAAATTTGGAAGCTGCAAACATGAAAAATTTAAAGAGTCACGCAGAGGCTAGTCACTCTAAGCTAACCCCTAGACATTTATTGACTGATTTCTAGCTTCTCTTCTTTAACCTTTTTTATCTACAGTAATCCTGTGTGTTCCTTTTAGTTAGGGATTCATTTTTAGACTATCCTGACTCTTCCACTACGTTCCAGTTTTGGGTCTGATACACTTAGAGATGTGCCAAGTGCTTCCTGAATACTATAGAACATAGTTTATATTTAAAATACTTCCATGCTTATGTAGCGAGTCAATGATTTTAAGTTTATTTGTTACACATTTCAATGTAAAAGTCAATGTGTGAACTAACATATTCACGACTTTTAAAAGTTGTCTTTTTTTTGGTGTGTGTTTGAACTCCTCACCCGACCAAAGGTCATAGAGAGGTCTATTGTTTTTCTAAAATGGTTATAGTGTTGTTTATTTTCTGGTAATTGAATTAGGGTGTGAGTTGCAAAGCCTGTGTTTCTGTTCATTTCATTCCATCTGTTCGGGTTTCTTTCTCTCTCCTGAGTCAGACAGTAATTTCCCATTGGTTGTCCAGTTACCAAGGTTGGTGTCCATGCATCCGTGCTGGTCTCTCCATACATTTCCGGGAGTCCTGTGAAACACTAAGCTTAATTTATTTGGAAATGACCTAGCTGTTCAATACACTGTCATCACTCAGTTGAGCAGAGGGAGAGAAATTCAAGTGACAAAACTCCAGAGAAGCTAGTGTCAGAGCGCCCCAGCGTGGCATGCGTGCAGGGGGTTGGGGGGAGGGGGGCGGGGCGCGGAGCGCGGAGATCTCAGGTGTCCTCCCACCATGGGCCTCTCCAGGCCCGCCGCTGTTCAGTGGCCTCCCCCCGCCCCCATCGCTTTGGCTGCTCAGGGCCAGGTGGTCTCTGCAGCTGCCTGGCATCCTGCCCGAGGCCCCCCCTGCCCACATGCTGTCTTCCAGTCTCTCTCTGAACCCTCGACTCTTTCTGCCTCTGTCTCACCTGGCGTGGGTGCGTGCGAGTGCCTGTCCGTGTGCCTGGCTGTCGCTCGTCCGCTCTCTCAGGAAGGTCCTGTGCTGGGCCCGTGGCGTGGGGGCAGGGCGGGCCTCGGTTTGGGGACAGGGCGGGGCTGAGGCACTCCAGGGGGTTTGCACAGCCGGCAGGATGGGCGCCTGTGGCCCCGCCTGGGCTGCCCCTAAGCCCGCAGGAGGTTCCGGGGACCGCGGCCCCGGGCCGACGCCCCGCTCGTCCGGAGCCTCGTGACCCTGATCAGCGAACGGGATGGTGGGGGGCGGGTGGTGGGGGGGCACCGAGACGTCCTCCCCGCTCAAGCCACCCCCCTCCCCAAACCCCGCCAGAGCTCCCGCAGCCTCGCCAGGCCGCTCGGGTTCCGGGAAGCGCCCCGGGCCGGGCCAGGCGCGTGCTGGCCGGGGGTGGCGTCGGCTGGTCTCCCAGCTGCAGGGCCTGTCCCGGTTTTTCCCATCAGTTTCAACAGTGACGGTCATCCCACATTGTGAGTCGTCTAGATTTCTCACTGACACCCCTGTTTGGGAGTGGCTTTTTAGAGAGATAGGGAAGGTCACGTGGGGGATGTTAGTCATGAGAGAAAATAAGGGCTCAGGTGGGATTGCAGATGTCATCCAGGGGGTAAATAGAGACAGTTGTTGCTGGTACCAAGACATGAAGTTTTTTTTCCCCCTTTCCCCAAAAGGCCATATTACGACCACATGGGGGCGCTGAGTAACAGCCCATAGCTCGGCTGGAAGGGTGGGCCTTTGATAGTGATACCCTGGGATGGGTTGGACATACCCCCAACCTTTGTCATTAATGCATATGCAGCCCGGGCTGCTTAGGTTGAGTTGAGAAGCAGTGTGGTTTGCAAGTGAACATGCCTCGTTTAGGGAGAGGTCAATAGCCATTACAGGGAGATATGATTAGAAAGAGGAAGAACATCATATGATGCATTTTACTTACCTGAGGCAGGATTGATGGGGTTCTGCTTGAACAAGAGCCTGAGATCTTCAAGAGGTTCACAGGAATAGCTGTCCTCTGGCTTTGGGGTCTCAGTTTCTGTCTCCCCCTCCTGTAGGCCATAGGGTTTTATTCTAGAATTGTGGACCCAGGCAGATAGACCCTTCACTTTTACAGCAGTTGAAGTCACTAGAACAACCTGATATGGCCCTGTCCATTTCTCGGACAGCTGGTTTGGACTCCCTTTTTCTTGCCAGGTCTTTACTGATACTTGATCCCCTGGCTTTACCTGGGGATTTTTCAAGTCTTCCTGTGGTTTGTTTTCCATACCGTTGGAGTTCTTGCGGAAACCTTCCCAGGTCAATTATATGCTTTAAGAGTGTATTGGCATCCTCGTCAAGAAACAAATCAGAAGTTAAGAATGGTCGTCCATACATCATTTCATAAGGACTTAACAATAGTGGCCGTTTGGGGGATGTCCGTAGCCTCATGAGGGCTATGGGCAGCATATGTGTCCACTTATTATGTGTTTCTGACATAGCTTAGCCAGAGCCCTTTTAAGAGTCTGGTTGGCTCTCTCTACCTTTCCTGAAGCTTGAGGCCTCCAGGATGAGCGGAGCTGGTATTTTATGCCTAAGCATGCGGCTAGGTTCTGGGGTATCGTGGCTGCAAGTGAGGGCCCGTTGTCACTCTGAAGTGACCGAGGCAGCCCAAACCTAGGCACTATCTCCTTCAGCAGAGATTACAGACTTCTGTAGCTCACTCTGTCTCAGTAGGGAACGCTTCGATCCATCCTGTGAATGTGTCAATAAAGACTAGCAAGTAAGAAAACCCTTGGGTCTTGGGCATGGCTGTAAATTCTACTTGCCAGTCCACTCCTGGGTAGGATCCCCGATGTTGGACAGGTGTAATTAGAGGAGGTCTGGTTTTTGGGTTATTTTTTAGACAGGTGTCACAATTTTGTGTGACTTGTTTAACAACCTTAGCTAACTGTGGAAGGGAGAGAATAGGCTTAAGCAAGATTTCTAGATTATCTTTTCCAAAATGGGCGCTCTTATGTAAGGAGTTAGTAATGTTTTAAACCTGAGAATCAGGGAGTATTATTTGGGCCTGATCAGGCTGAAACCACCCATGTGACCCAATCTCCCAGCCCCGCTCAGCATATCGGGAATGTCCCCCTGGGTTAAAATCTGGAGTCAGGGTTTCCTTGGGGAAAAGGGGGCAGATAGCAGTGGCAGAGGTAGCTTCCCCGGCAGCTCATCCTGCCTCTTGATCAGCTTTCCTATTTCCCTGAGCCTCTTTTTCTTGCCGCTTTTGGTGACTCATGCAGTGGATGACAGCTAATTTTGCAGGAAGTTTGACTGCCTCCAGGAGCCTGAGAATGAGCTCTTTGTGTTTAATAGCAAAGCTTCGGGCACTGAGCATCCCTCTTTCTTTCCAAATTGCTGCACGGGCATGCAGAATGAGGAAAGCATACTTAGAGTCCATACACACATTAATCCTCTTTCCTTCTCCTAACTCCAAAGCTCTTGTCAGGGCAAAAAGTTCAGCTTTCTGCGCTGAGGTGTCTGGGGGAAGAGACCCACTTTCCTTAGTTTCTTCCAGGCTCACTACAGCATATCCTGCTTTCCTCTCTCCCTTTTCTACAAAACTGCTGCCATCTGTGTGCCAGTTTTCCTCTGGGTCAGATAAAGGTGTCTCTGATAGGTCCCGGCGAGAAGAGTATAACTCTCTGTGATTTGTATGCATTGGTGATCCAGAGGGGAGGTAGGGGGATCTGGCAGTAAGGTTGCTGGATTTAAAGTCTGGCAGACCCTCAACTTTATTTCTGGAGTGTCAAGGAGGAGGGCTTGGTATTGGGTGATCCTTCCCCCTGTCATCCACCTGTCCCCTTTCGTTTCCAAGACTGCTTGCACCCGGTGAGGCGTATACACTGTGGTGGGCTGACCCAGGGTCAGGTTAGATGCCTCCTTAACCATAAGAGCAGTGGCTGCTACTGCCCGGAGGCAAGTGGGCCACCCTCTGGCCACCTGATCTAGTTATTTTGAGAGATAAGCCACAGGTTGTAACACGGGCCCCATCATCTGCTCTAACACAAGAGCAGTTCCTGTCCTTCCAGAAACATAGAGTCTAAAAGGCTTCTCGAGGTTGGGGAGGCCTAAAGCTGGGGCTGTAGTGATGGACTCTTTTAGGGCATTAAAGGCCACCTTGCAGGTCTCATGCCAGTCGAGTGGCTCTTCCTCTTTCCCCCTTAAATTTTCATATAGGGGTCTGGCCAGATTGCCATAATTAGGAATCCAGATCCTGCAAAACCCGGTCCTTCCTAAAAATCCCCTAAGCTGTTGTTTTGTTTGGGGGTACGGGGTATTTAAGATGAGGGATCTCCCCTCGGGGTCAGGCATTCTTTTTCTCTCCGTAATTATAAATCCAAGGTATTTTACTTGGGTTAAGCTAATCTGTGCCTACTTGGGGGATACTCGATAACCCTTTTCATACAGGAAAGTTAGCGTTTTAAATAGTGTCCATTTGAGAGCTGGTAAAATCTGGCCTAGCTATGAGCAAGTCATCCACATACTGTATTAGACTACTGTTTGTTAAAGTTAATTCCCTTAGTTCTCTCCCTGAGGAAGTCCCGAAGATATGAGGGCTGTCCCTAAACCGTTGGTGTAGTCGAGTCCAGTCGAGAGTTGTATGGTCTCTCTTGTTTCCAAGTCCCGCCACTCAAAAGCAAAGAGTTTTTGGGATTCAGGATGGAGAGGAATGCAAAAGAAAGCACCTTGAAGGTCCAAGACTGAGAAGTACTTGGCATTTCCTGGGACTTGGGATAGGAGTGTATATGGTTTTGGGACTATGGGGTGGATGGGAACCACAGCTTCATTAACAGCTCTTAGATCCTGGACGAATCGGTAAGATCCATCTGGTTTTTGAACGGGCAAGATTGGGGTGTTGCAGGGGGACTCACAGCTGATTCGAGTTCCAGTATTTCGGTATTTGTTAACTAATGGTTTAAGACCCTCAAGAGCTACTGGTTTTAAGGGATATTGTCTTTTCCAGGGCTAGGGAGCATTTGGTCTCAGAGAAATCTTTACTGGTGGAACATTTATGGCTAAACCAGGGCTGGAGACATCCCACACCTGGGTGATTGACATCATCTAGACAAGGGACAGACTCCTCCTTTTCTACCTCTGACTGTAAATATTCAGACATAGGCAAAGAAAATTATCGACTTCTACCTTTGTGTCCCCAAGTCACTCTGGTTTGGAGGCGAAAGTATTATTCTCAAAATGGAAAATTTGGAAGCTGCAAACATGAAAAATTTAAAGAGTCACGCAGAGGCTAGTCACTATTAGCTAACCCCTAAGACATTTATTGACTGATTTCTAGCTTCTCTTCTTTAACCTTTTTTATCTACAGTAATCCTGTGTGTTCCTTTTAGTTAGGGATTCATTTTTAGACTATCCTGACTCTTCCACTACGTTCCAGTTTTGGGTCTGATACACTTACAGTTGTGCCATTTGCTTCCTGAATACTATAGAATATATTTTATGTTTAAAATACTTCCATGCTTATGTAGTGAGTCAATGATTTTAAGTTTATTTGTTACACATTTCAATGTAAAAATCAATGTGTGAACTAATATATTCACGACTTGGAAAAGTTGGCTTTTTTTTTGCTGTTTGTTTGAACTCCTCACCCGACCAAAGGTCATGGAGAGGTCTATAGTTTTTCTAAAATGGTTATAGTGTTGTTTATTTTCTGTTAAGTGAATTAGGGTGTGAGTTGCAAAGCTTGTGTTTCTGTTCATTTCATTCCATCTGTTCGGGTTTCTTTCTCTCTCCTGAGTCAGACAGTAATTTCCCATTGGTTGTCCAGTTACCAAGGTTGGTGTCCATGCATCCGTGCTGGTCTCTCCATACATGTCCGGGTGTCCTGTGAAACACTAAGCTTAATTTATTTGGAAATGACCTAGCTGTTCAATACACTGTCATCACTCAGTTGAACAGAGGGAGAGAAATTCAAGTGACAAAACTCCAGAGAAGCTAGTGTCAGAGCGCCCCTGCATGGCATGCGTGCAGGGGGTTGGGCGGAGGGGGCGGTGCGCAGAGCACGGAGGTCTCAGGTGTCCTCCCACCATGGGCCTCTCCAGGCCCGCCGCTGCTCAGTGGCCTCCCCCCGCCCCCATCGCTTTGGCTGCTCAGGGCCGGGTGGTCTCTGCAGCTGCCTGGCATCCTGCCCGAGGCCAGCCCTGCCCACACGCTGTCTTCCAGTCTCTCTCTGAACCCTCGACTCTTTCTGCCTCTGTCTCACCTGGCGTGGGTGCGAGCGAGTGCCTGTCCGTGTGCCTGGCTGTCGCTCGTCCCCTCTCTCAGGAAGGTCCTGTGCTGGGCCCGTGGCGTGGGTGCAGGGCGGGCCTCGGTTTGGGGACAGGGCGGGGCTGAGGCACTCCAGGGGGTTTGCACAGCCGGCAGGATGGGTGCATGTGGCCCCGGCTGGGCTGCCCCTAAGCCTGCAGGAGGCTCCGGGGACCGCGGCCCCGGGCCGACGCCCCGCTCGTATGGAGCCTCGTGACCATGATCAGCGAACGGGACGGTGGGGGGCGGGTGGTGGGGGGGCACCGAGACGTCCTCCCCGCTCAAGCCACCCCCCTCCCCAACCCCCGCCAGAGCTCCCGCAGCCTCGCCAGGCCGCTTGGGTTCCGGGAAGCGCCCCGGGCCGGGCCAGGCGCGTGCTGGCCGGGGGTGGCGTCGGCTGGTCTCCCAGCTGCAGGGCCTGTCCCGGTTTTTCCCATCAGTTTCAACAGTGACGGTCATCCCACATTGTGAGTCGTCTAGATTTCTCACTGACACCCCTGTTAGGGAGTGTCGTTTTAGAGAGATAGGGAAGGTCACTTGGGGGATGTTAGTCATGAGAGAAAATAAGGGCTCAGGTGGGATTGCAGATGTCATCCAGGGGGTAAATAGAGACAGTTGTTGCTGGTACCAAGACATGAAGTTTTTTTTCCCCCTTTCCCCAAAAGGCCATATTACGACCACATGGGGGCGCTGAGTAACAGCCCATAGCTCGGCTGGAAGGGTGGGCCTTTGATAGTGATACCCTGGGATGGGTTGGACATACCCCCAACCTTTGTCATTAATGCATATGCAGCCCGGGCTGCTTAGGTTGAGTTGAGAAGCAGTGTGGTTTGCAAGTGAACATGTCTCGTTTAGGGAGAGATCAATAGCCATACAGGGAGATATGATTAGAAAGAGGAAGAACATCATATGATGCATTTTACTTACCTGAGGCAGGATTGATGGGGTTCTGCTTGAACAAGAGCCTGAGATCTTCAAGAGGTTCACAGGAATAGCTGTCCTCTGGCTTTGGGGTCTCAGTTTCTGTCTCCCCCTCCTGTAGGCCATAGGGTTTTATTCTAGAATTGTGGACCCAGGCAGATAGACCCTTCACTTTTACAGCAGTTGAAGTCACTAGAACAACCTGATATGGCCCTGTCCATTTCTCGGACAGCTGGTTTGGACTCCCTTTTTCTTGCCAGGTCTTTACTGATACTTGATCCCCTGGCTTTACCTGGGCATTTTTCAAGTCTTCCTGTGGATTGTTGTCCATACCGTTGGAGTTCTTGCGGAAACCTTCCCAGGTCAATTATATGCTTTAAGAGTGTATTGGCATCCTCGTCAAGAAATAAATCAGAAGTTAAGAATGGTCGTCCATACATCATTTCATAAGGACTTAACAATAGTGGCCGTTTGGGGGATGTCCGTAGCCTAATGAGGGCTATGGGAAGCATATGTGTCCACTTATTATGTGTTTCTGACATAGCTTAGCCAGAGCCCTTTTAAGAGTCTGGTTGGCTCTCTCTACCTTTCCTGAAGCTTGAGGCCTCCAGGATGAGCGGAACCGGTATTTTATGCCTAAGCATGCGGCTAGGTTCTGGGGTATCGTGGCTGTAAGTGAGGGCCCGTTGTCACTCTGAAGTGACCGAGGCAGCCCAAACCTAGGCACTATCTCCTTCAGCAGAGCTTTACACACTTCTGTAGCTCTCTCAGTCTCAGTAGGGAACGCTTCGATCCATCCTGGGAATGTGTCAATAAAGACTAGCAAGTAAGAAAACCCTTGGGTCTTGGGCATGGCTGTAAATTCTACTTGCCAGTCCGCTCCTGGGTATGATCCCCGATATTGGACAGGTGTAATTAGAGGAGGTCTGGTTTTCGGGTTATTTTTTAGACAGGTGTCACAATATTGTGTGACCTGTTTAACAACCTTAGCTAACTGGGGATGGGAGAGAATAGGCTTAAGCAAGATTTCTAGATTATCTTTTCCAAAATGGGCGCTCTTATGTAAGGAGTTAGTAATGTTTTAAACCTGAGAATCAGGGAGTATTATTTGGGCCTGATCAGGCTGAAACCACCCATGTGTCCCAATCTCCCAGCCCCTCTCAGCATATCGGGAATGTCCCCCTGGGGTAAAATCTGGAGTCAGGGTTTCCATGGGGAAAAGGGGCAGATAGCAGTGGCAGAGGTAGCTTCCCCGACAGCTCATCCTGCCTCTTGATCAGCTTTCCTATTTCCCTGAGCCTCTTTTTCTTGCCGCTTTTGGTGACTCATGCAGTGGATGACAGCTAATTTTGCAGGAAGTTTGACTGCCTCCAGGAGCCTGAGAATGAGCTCTTTGTGTTTAATAGCAAAGCTTCGGGCACTGAGCATCCCTCTTTCTTTCCAAATTGCTGCACGGGCATGCAGAATGAGGAAAGCATACTTAGAGTCCATACACACATTAATCCTCTTTCCTTCTCCTAACTCCAAAGCTCTTGTCAGGGCAAAAAGTTCAGCTTTCTGCGCTGAGGTGTCTGGGGGAAGAGACCCACTTTCCTTAGTTTCTTCCAGGCTCACTACAGCATATCCTGCTTTCCTCTCTCCCTTTTCTACAAAACTGCTACCATCTGTGTGCCAGTTTTCCTCTGGGTCAGATAAAGGTGTCTCTGATAGGTCCCGGCGAGAAGAGTATAACTCGTCTGTGATTTGTATGCATTGGTGATCCAGAGGGGAGGAAGGGGGATCTGGCAGTAAGGTTGCTGGATTTAAAGTCTGGCAGACCCTCAACTTTATTTCTGGAGTGTCAAGGAGGAGGGCTTGGTATTGGGTGATCCTTCCCCCTGTCATCCACCTGTCCCCTTTCGTTTCCAAGACTGCTTGCACCCGGTGAGGCGTATACACTGTGGTGGGCTGCCCCAGGGTCAGGTTAGATGCCTCCTTAACCATAAGAGCAGTGGCTGCTACTGCCCGGAGGCAAGTGGGCCACCCTCTGGCCACCTGATCTAGTTATTTTGAGAGATAAGCCACAGGTTGTAACACGGGCCCCATCATCTGCTCTAACACAAGAGCAGTTCCTGTCCTTCCAGAAACATAGAGTCTAAAAGGCTTCTCGAGGTTGGGGAGGCCTAAAGCTGGGGCTGTAGTGATGGACTCTTTTAGGGCATTAAAGGCCACCTTGCAGGTCTCATGCCAGTCGAGTGGCTCTTCCTCTTTCCCCCTTAAATTTTCATATAGGGGTCTGGCCAGATTGCCATAATTAGGAATCCAGATCCTGCAAAACCCGGTCCTTCCTAAAAATCCCCTAAGCTGTTGTTTTGTTTGGGGGTACGGGGTATTTAAGATGAGGGATCTCCCCTCGGGGTCAGGCATTCTTTTTCTCTCCGTAATTATAAATCCAAGGTATTTTACTTGGGTTAAGCTAATCTGAGCCTACTTGGGGGATACTCGATAACACTTTTCATACAGGAAAGTTAGCGTTTTAAATAGTGTCCATTTGAGAGCTGGTAAAATCTGGCCTAGCTATGAGCAAGTCATCCACATACTGTATTAGACTACTGTTTGTTAAAGTTAATTCCCTTAGTTCTCTCCCCGAGGAAGTCCCGAAGATATGAGGGCTGTCCCTAAACCCTTGGTGTAGTCGAGTCCAGTCGAGAGTTGTATGGTCTCTCTTGTTTCCAAGTCCCGCCACTCAAAAGCAAAGAGTTTTTGGGATTCAGGATGGAGAGGAATGCAAAAGAAAGCACCTTGAAGGTCCAAGACTGAGAAGTACTTGGCATTTCCTGGGACTTGGGATAGGAGTGTATATGGTTTTGGGATTATGGGGTGGATGGGAACCACAGCTTCATTAACAGCTCTTAGATCCTGGACGAATCGGTAAGATCCATCTGGTTTTTCAACGGGCAAGATAGGGGTGTTGCAGGGGGACTCACAGCTGATTCGAGTTCCAGTATCTCGGTATTTGTTAACTAATGGTTTAAGACCCTCAAGAGCTACTGGTTTTAAGGGATATTGTCTTTTCCAGGGCTAGGGAGCATTTGGTCTCAGAGAAATCTTTACTGGTGGAACATTTATGGCTAAACCAGGGCTGGAGACATCCCACACCTGGGGATTGACATCATCTAGACAAGGGACAGACTCCTCCTTTTCTACCTCTGACTGTAAATATTCAGACATAGGCAAAGAAAATTATCGACTTCTACCTTTGTGTCCCCAAGTCACTCTGGTTTGGAGGCGAAAGTATTATTCTTAAAATGGAAAATATGGAAGCTGCAAACATGAAAAATTTAAAGAGTCACGCAGAGGCTAGTCAATCTAAGCTAACCCCTAAGACATTTATTGACTGATTTCTAGCTTCTCTTCTTTAACCTTTTTTATCTACAGTAATCCTGTGTGTTCCTTTTAGTTAGGGATTCATTTTTAGACTATCCTGACTCTTCCACTACGTTCCAGTTTTGGGTCTGATACACTTAGAGATGTGCCAAGTGCTTCCTGAATACTATAGAACATATTTTATATTTAAAATACTTCCAAGCTTATGTAGTGAGTCAATGATTTTAAGTTTATTTGTTACACATTTCAATGTAAAAGTCAATGTGTGAACTAACATATTCACGACTTGGAAAATTTGGCTTTTTTTTGCTATGTGTTTGAACTACTCACCCGACCAAAGGTCATGGAGAGGTCTATTGTTTTTCTAAAATGGTTATAATGTTGTTTATTTTCTGGTAATTGAATTAGGGTGTGAGTTGCAAAGCCTGTGTTTCTGTTCATTTCATTCCATCTGTTCGGGTTGCTTTCTCTCTCCTGAGTCAGACAGTAATTTCCCATTGGTTGTCCAGTTACCAAGGTTGGTGTCCATGCATCCGTGCTGGTCTCTCCATACATGTCCGGGTGTCCTGTGAAACACTAAGCTTAATTTATTTGGAAATGACCTAGCTGTTCAATACACTGTCATCACTCAGTTGAGCAGAGGGAGAGAAATTCAAGTGACAAAACTCCAGAGAAGCTAGTGTCAGAGCGCCCCGGCGTGGCATGCGTGCAGGGGGTTGGGGGGAGGGGGGCGGGGCGCGGAGCGCGGAAATCTCAGGTGTCCTCCCACCCTGGGCCTCTCCAGGCCCGCCGCTGCTCAGTGGCCTCCCCCCGTCCCCATCGCTTTGGCTGCTCAGGGCCGGGTGGTCTCTGCAGCTGCCCGGCATCCTGCCCGAGGCCCCCCCTGCCCACACGCTGTCTTCCAGTCTCTCTCTGAACCCTCGACTCTTTCTGCCTCTGTCTCACCTGGCTTGGGTGCGTGCGAGTGCCTGTCCGTGTGCCTGGCTGTCGCTCGTCCGCTCTCTCAGGAAGGTCCTGTGCTGGGCCCGTGGCGTGGGGGCAGGGCGGGCCTCGGTTTGGGGACAGGGCGGGGCTGAGGCAGTCCAGGGGGATTGCACAGCCGGCAGGATGGGCGCCTGGGGCCCCGGCTGGGCTTCCCCTAAGCCCGCAGGAGTCTCCGGGGACCGCGGCCCCGGGCCGACCCTCGCTCGTCCGGAGCCACGTGACCCTGAGCACCGAACGGGATGGTGGGGGGCGGGGGGTGATGGGGCACCGAGAGGTCCTCCCCTCTCAAGCCACCCCAGTCCCCAACCCCGCCAGAGCTCCCGCAGCCTCGCCAGGCCCCTCGGGGTCCGGGAAGCGCTCCGGGCCGGGCCAGGCGCGTGCGGGCCGGAGGTGGCGTCGGCTGGTCTCCCAGCTGCAGGGCCTGTCCCAGTTTTTCCCATCAGTTTCAACAGTGACGGTCACCCCACATTGTGAGTCGTCTAGATTTCTCACTGACACCCCTGTTAGGGAGTGGCTTTTTAGAGAGATAGGGAAGGTCTCTTGGGGGATGTTAGTCATGAGAGAAAATAAGGGCTCAGGTGGGATTGCAGAGGTCACCCAGGGGGTAAATAGAGACAGTTGTTGCTGGTATCAAGTCATGAAGTTTTTTTTTCCCCTTTCCACAAAAGGCCATACTACGACCACATGGGGGCGCTGAGTAACAGCCCATAGCTCGGCTGGAAGGGTGGGCCTTTGATAGTGATACCCTGGGATGGGTTGGACATACCCCCAACCTTTGTCATTAATGCAGATGCAGCCCGGGCTGCTTAGGTTGAGTTGAGAAGCAGTGTGGTTTGCAAGTGAACATGCCTCGTTTAGGGAGAGATCAATAGCCATACAGGGAGATATGATTAGAAAGAGGAAGAACATCATATGATGCATTTTACTTATCTGAGGCAGGATTGATGGGGTTCTGCTTGAACAAGAGCTTGAGATCTTCAACAGTTTCACAGGAATAGCTGTCCTCTGACTTTCGAGTCTCAGTTTCTCTCTCCCCCTCCTGTAGGCCATAGGGTTTTATTCTAGAATTGTAGACCCAGGCAGATAGACCCTTCACTTTTACAGCAGTTGAAGTCACTAGAACAACCTGATATGGCCCTGTCCATTTCTCGGACAGCTGGTTTGGACTCCCTTTTTCTTGCCAGGTCTTTACTGATACTTGATCCCCTGGCTTTACCTGGGGATTTTTCAAGTCTTCCTGTGGTTTGTTCTCCATACCATTGGAGTTCTTGCGGAAACCTTCCCAGGTCAATTATATGTTTTAAGAGTGTATTGGCATCCTCGTCAAGAAACAAATCAGAAGTTAAGAAGGGTCGTCCATACATCATTTCATAAGGACTTAACAATAGTGGCCGTTTGGGGGATGTCCGTAGCCTCATGAGGGCTATGGGCAGCATATGTGTCCACTTATTATGTGTTTCTGACTTAGCTTAGCCAGAGCACTTTTAAGAGTCTGGTTGGCTCTCTCTACCTTTCCTGAAGCTTGAGGCCTCCAGGATGAGCGGAGCCGGTATTTTATGCCTAAGCATGCGGCTAGGTTCTGGGGTATCGTGGCTGTAAGTGAGGGCCCGTTGTCACTCTGAAGTGACCAAGGCAGCCCAAACCTAGGCACTATCTCCTTCAGCAGAGCTTTACAGACTTCTGTAGCTCTCTCAGTCTCAGTAGGGAACGCTTCGATCCATCCTGTGAATGTGTCAATAAAGACTAATAAGTAAGAAAACCCTTGGGTCTTGGGCATGGCTGTAAATTCTACTTGCCAGTCCAATCCTGGGTATGATCCCCGATGATGGACAGGTGTAATTAGAGGAGGTCTGGTTTTTGGGTTATTTTTTAGACAGGTGTCACAATTTTGTGTGACCTGTTTAATAACCTTAGCTAACTGGGGATGGGAGAGATTAGGCTTAATCAAGATTTCTAGATTATCTTTTCCAAAATGGTCGCTCTTATGTAAGGAGTTAGTAATGTTTTAAAACTGAGAATCAGGGAGTATTATTTGGGCCTGATCAGGCTGACACCTCCCATGTGACCAAATCTCCCAGCCCCGCTCAGCATATTGGGAATGTCCCCCTGATGTAAAATCTGGAGTCAGGGTTTCCTTGGGGAAAAGGGGGCAGATAGCAGTGGCAGAGGTAGATTCCCCGGCAGCTCCTCCTGCCTCTTGATCAGCTTTCCTATTTCCCAGAGCCTCTTTTTCTTGCCCCTTTTCGTGACTCTTGCAGTGGATGACAGCTAATTTTGCAGGAAGTTTGACTGCCTCCAGGAGCCTGAGAATGAGCTCTTTGTGTTTAATAGCAGAGCTTCGGGCACTGAGCATCCCTCTTTCTTTCCAAATTGCTGCACGGGCATGCAGAATGAGGAAAGCATACTTAGAGTCCATACACACATTAATCCTCTTTACTTCTCCTAACTTCAAAGCTCTTGTCAGGGCAAAAATTTCAGCTTTCTGGGCTGAGGTGTCTGGGGGAAGAGACCCACTTTCCTTAGTTTCTTCCAGGCTCGCTACAGCATATCCTGCTTTCCTCTCTCCCTTTTCTACAAAACTGCTGACATCTGTGTGCCAGTTTTCCTCTGGGTCAGATAAAGGTGTCTCTGATAGGTCCCGGCGAGAAGAGTATAACTCGTCTGTGATTTGTATGCATTGGTGATCCAGAGGGGAGGTAGGGGGATCTGGCAGTAAGGTTGCTGGATTTAAAGTCTGGCAGACCATCAACTTTATTTCTGGAGTGTCAAGGAGGAGGGCTTGGTATTGGGTGATCCTTCCCCCTGTCATCCACCTGTCCCCTTTCGTTTCCAAGACTGCTTGCACCCGGTGTGGCGTATACACTGTGGTGGGCTGACCCAGGGTCAGCTTAGATGCCTCCTTAACCATAAGAGCAGGGGCTACTACTGCCCGGAGGCAAGGGGCCCACACTCTGGCCACCTCATCTAGTTATTTTGAGAGATAAGCCACAGGTTGTAATACGGGCCCCATCATCTGCTCTAACACCCAAGAGCAATTCCTGTCCTTCCAGAAACATAGAGTCTAAAAGGCTTCTCCAGGTTGGGGAGGCCTAAAGCTGGGGCTATAGTGATGGACTCTTTTAGGGCATTAAATGCCACCTTGCAGGTCTCATGCCAGTCGAGTGGCTCTTCCTCTTTCCCCCTTAAATTTTCATATAGGGGTCTGGCCAGATTGCCATAATTAGAAACCCAGATCCTGCAAAACCCGGTCCTTCCTAAAAATCCCCTAAGCTGTTGTTTTGTTTGGGGGTATGGGGTATTTAATATGAGGGATCTCCCATCGGGGTCAGGCATTCTTTTTCTCGCCGTAATTATAAATCCAAGGTATTTTACTTGGGTTAAGCTAATCTGAGCCTACTTGGGGGATACTCGATAACCCTTTTCATACAGGAAAGTTAGCGTTTGAAATAGTGTCCATTTGAGAGCTGGTAAAATCTGGCCTAGCTATGAGCAAGTCATCCACATACTGTATTAGACTACTGTTTGTTAAAGTTAATTCCCTTAGTTCTCTCCCAGAGGAAGTCCCGAAGATATGAGGGCTGTCCCTAAACCCTTGGGGTAGTCGAGTCCAGTCGAGAGTTGTATGGTCTCACTTGTTTCCAAGTCCCGCCACTCAAAAGCAAAGAGTTTCTGGGATTCAGGATGGAGAGGAATGCAAAAGAAAGCACCTTGAAGGTCCAAGACTGAGAAGTACTTGGCATTTCCTGGGACTTGGGATAGGAGGGTATATGGGTTTGGGACTATGGGGTGGATGGGAACCACAGCTTCATTAACAGCTCTTAGATCCTGGACGAATCGGTAAGATCCATCTGGTTTTTGAACGGGCAAGATAGGGGTGTTGCAGGGGGACTCACAGCTGATTCGAGTTCCAGTATCTCAGTATTTGTTAACTAATGGTTTAAGACCCTCAAGAGCTACTGGTTTTAAGGGATATTGTCTTTTCCAGGGCTAGGGAGCATTTGGTCTCAGAGAAATCTTTACTGGTGGAACATTTATGGCTAAACCAGGGCTGGAGACATCCCACACCTGGGGATTGACATCATCTAGACAAGGGACAGACTCCTCCTTTTCTACCTCTGACTGTAAATATTCAGACATAGGCAAAGAAAATTATCGACTTCTACCTTTGTGTCCCCAAGTCACTCTGGTTTGGAGGCGAAAGTATTATTCTCAAAATGGAAAATTTGGAAGCTGCAAACATGAAAAATTTAGAGTCACGCAGAGGCTAGTCACTCTAAGCTAACCCCTAAGACATTTATTGACTGATTTCTAGCTTCTCTTCTTTAACCTCTTTTATCTACAGTAATCCTGTGTTTTCCTTTTAGTTAGGGATTCATTTTTAGACTATCCTGACTCTTCCACTACGTTCCAGTTTTGGGTCTGATACACTTAGAAATGTGCCAAGTGCTTCCTGAATACTATAGAACATATTTTATATTTAAAATACTTCCATGCTTATGTAGTGAGTCAATGATTTTAAGTTTATTTGTTACACATTTCAATGTAAAAGTCAATGTGTGAACTAACATACTCACGACTTGGAAAAGTTGGCTTTTTTTTGCTGTGTGTTTGAACTCCTCACCCGACCAAAGGTCATGGAGAGGTCTATTGTTTTTCTAAAATGGTTATAGTGTTGTTTATTTTCTGGAAATTGAATTAGGGTGTGAGTTGCAAAGCCTGTGTTTCTGTTCACTTCATTCCATCTGTTCGGGTTTCTTTCTCTCTCCTGAGTCAGACAGTAATTTCCCATTGGTTGTCCAGTTACCAAGGTTGGTGTCCATGCATCCGTGCTGGTCTCTCCATACATGTCCGGGTGTCCTGTGAAACACTAAGCTTAATTTATTTGGAAATGACCAAGCTGTTCAATACACTGTCATCACTCAGTTGAGCAGAGGGAGAGAAATTCAAGTGACAAAACTCCAGAGAAGCTAGTGTCAGAGCGCCCCGGCGTGGCATGCGTGCAGGGGGTTGGGGGAAGGGGGGCGGGGCGCGGAGCGCAGAGATCTCAGGTGTCCTCCCACCCTGGGCCTCTCCAGGCCCGCCGCTGTTCAGTGGCCTCCCCCCGCCCCCATCGCTTTGGCTGCTCAGGGCCGGGTGGTCTCTGCAGCTGCCCGGCATCCTGCCCGAGGCCCCCCCTGCCCACACGCTGTCTTCCAGTCTCTCTCTGAACCCTCGACTCTTTCTGCCTCTGTCTCAACTGGCGTTGGTGCGTGCGAGGGCCTGTCCATGTGCCTGGCTGTCGTTCGTCCGCTCTCTCAGGAAGGTCCTGTGCTGGGCCCGTGGCGTGGGGACAGGGCGGGGCTGAGGTACTCCAGGGGGTTTGCACAGCCGGCAGGATGGGCGCCTGGGGCCCCACCTGGGCTGCCCCTAAGCCCGCAGGAGGCTGCGGGGACCGCGGCCCCGGGCCGACGCCTTGCTCGTCCGGAGCCACGTGACCCTGAGCAGCGAAAGGGATGGTGGGGGGCGGGGGTGGGGAGGCACCGAGACATCCTCCCCGCTCAAGCCACCGCCCTCCCCAACCCCCGCCAGAGTTCCGTCAGCCTCGCCAGGCCGCTCGGGGTCTGGGAAGCGCCCCGGGCCGGGCCAGGCGCGTGCTGGCCGGGGGTGGCGTCGGCTGGTCTCCCAGCTGCAGGGCCTGTCCCGGTTTTTCCCATCAGTTTCAACAGTGATGGTCACCCCACATTGTGAGTCGTCTAGATTTCTCACTGACACCCCTGTTAGGGAGTGGCTTTTTAGAGAGATAGGGAAGGTCACTTGGGGGATGTTAGTCATGAGAGAAAATAAGGGCTCAGGTGGGATTGCAGATGTCATCAAGGGGATAAATAGAGACAGTTGTTGCTGGTACCAAGACATGAAGTTTTTTTTCCCCCTTTCCCCAAAATGCCATATTACGACCACATGGGGGCGCTGAGTAACAGCCCATAGCTCGGCTGGAAGGGTGGGCCTTTGATAGTGATACCCTGGGATGGGTTGGACATACCCCCAACCTTTGTCATTAATGCAGATGCAGCCCGGGCTGCTTAGGTTGAGTTGAGAAGCAGTGTGGTTTGCAAGTGAACATGCCTCGTTTAGGGAGAGATCAATAGCCATACAGGGAGGTATGATTAGAAAGAGGAAGAACATCATATGATGCATTTTACTTATCTGAGGCAGGATTGATGGGGTTCTGCTTGAACAAGAGCCTGAGATCTTCAACAGGTTCACAGGAATAGCTGTCCTCTGGCTTTGGAGTCTCAGTTTCTGTCTCCCCCTCCTGTAGGCCATAGGGTTTTATTCTAGAATTGTGGACCCAGGCAGATAGACCCTTAACTTTTACAGCAGTTGAAGTCACTAGAACAACCTGATATGGCCCTGTCCATTTCTCGGACAGCTGGTTTGGACTCCCTTTTTCTTGCCAGGTCTTTACTGATACTTGATCCCCTGGCTTTACCTGGGGATTTTTCAAGTCTTCCTGTGGTTTGTTCTCCATACCTTTGGAGTTCTTGCGGAAACCTTCCCAGGTCAATTATATGTTTTAAGAGTGTATTGGCATCCTCGTCAAGAAACAAATCAGAAGTTAAGAAGGGTCGTTCATACATCATTTCATAAGGACTTAACAATAGTGGCCGTTTGGGGGATATCCGTAGCCTCATGAGGGCTATGGGCAGCATATGTGTCCACTTATTATGTGTTTCTGACTTAGCTTAGCCAGAGCCCTTTTAAGAGTCTGGTTGGCTCTCTCTACCTTTCCTGAAGCTTGAGGCCTCCAGGATGAGCGGAGCCGGTATTTTATGCCTAAGCATGCGGCTAGGTTCTGGGGTATCGTGGCTGTAAGTGAGGGCCCGTTGTCACTCTGAAGTGACCGAGGCAGCCCAAACCTAGGCACTATCTCCTTCAGCAGAGCTTTATAGACTTGTGTAGCTCTCTCAGTCTCAGTAGGGAACGCTTCGATCCATCCTGTGAATGTGTCAATAAAGACTAGTAAGTAAGAAAACCCTTGGGTCTTGGGCATGGCTGTAAATTCTACTTTCCAGTCCAATCATGGGTATGATCCCCGATGATGGACAGGTGTAATTAGAGGAGTTCTGGTTTTTGGGTTATTTTTTAGACAGGTGTCACAATTTTGTGTGACCTGTTTAACAACCTTAGCTAACTGGGGATGGGAGAGATTAGGCTTAATCAAGATTTCTAGATTATCTTTTCCAAAATGGGCGCTCTTATGTAAGGAGTTAGTAATGTTTTAAAACTGAGAATCAGGGAGTATTATTTGGGCCTGATCAGGCTGACACCTCCCATGTGACCAAATCTCCCAGCCCCGCTCAGCATATTGGGAATGTCCCCCTGATGTAAAATCTGGAGTCAGGGTTTCCTTGGGGAAAAGGGGGCAGATAGCAGTGGCAGAGGTAGCTTCCCCGGCAGCTCGTCCTGCCTCTTGATCAGCTTTCCTATTTCCCTGAGCCTCTTTTTCTTGCCCCTTTTGGTGACTCTTGCAGTGGATGACAGCTAATTTTGCAGGAAGTTTGACTGCCTCCAGGAGCCTGAGAATGAGCTCTTTGTGTTTAATAGCAGAGCTTCGGGCACTGAGCATCCCTCTTTCTTTCCAAATTGCTGCACGGGCATGCAGAATGAGGAAAGCATACTTAGAGTCCATACACACATTAATCCTCTTTCCTTCTCCTAACTCCAAAGCTCTTGTCAGGGCAAAAAGTTCAGCTTTCTGCGCTGAGGTGTCTGGGGGAAGAGACCCACTTTCCTTAGTTTCTTCCAGGTTCGCTACAGCATATCCTGCTTTCCTCTCTCCCTTTTCTACAAAACTGCTGACATCTGTGTGCCAGTTTTCCTCTGAGTCAGATAAAGGTGTCTCTGATAGGTCCCGGCGAGAAGAGTATAACTCATCTGTGATTTGTATGCATTGGTGATCCAGAGGGGAGGTAGGGGGATCTGGCAGTAAGGTTGCTGGATTTAAAGTCTGGCAGACCATCAACTTTATTTCTGGAGTGTCAAGGAGGAGGGCTTGGTATTGGGTGATCCTTCCCCCTGTCATCCACCTGTCCCCTTTCGTTTCCAAGACTGCTTGCACCCGGTGTGGCGTATACACTGTGGTGGGCTGACCCAGGGTCAGCTTAGATGCCTCCTTAACCATAAGAGCAGTGGCTACTACTGCCCGGAGGCAAGGGTCCCACACTCTGGCCACCTCATCTAGTTATTTTGAGAGATAAGCCACAGGTTGTAATACGGGCCCCATCATCTGCTCTAACAACCCAAGAGCAGTTCCTGTCCTTCCAGAAACATAGAGTCTAAAAGGCTTCTCCAGGTTGGGGAGGCCTAAAGCTGGGGCTGTAGTGATGGACTCTTTTAGGGCATTAAATGCCACCTTGCAGGTCTCATGCCAGTCGAGTGGCTCTTCCTCTTTCCCCCTTAAATTTTCATATAGGGGTCTGGCCAGATTGCCATAATTAGAAACCCAGATCCTGCAAAACCCGGTCCTTCCTAAAAATCCCCTAAGCTGTTGTTGTGTTTGGGGGTATGGGATATTTAATATGAGGGATCTCCCATCGGGGTCAGGCATTCTTTTTCTCGCCGTAATTATAAATCCAAGGTATTTTACTTGGGTTAAGCTAATCTGAGCCTACTTGGGGGATACTCGATAACCCTTTTCATACAGGAAAGTTAGCGTTTGAAATAGTGTCCATTTGAGAGCTGGTAAAATCTGGCCTAGCTATGAGCAAGTCATCCACATACTGTATTAGACTACTGTTTGTTAAAGTTAATTCCCTTAGTTCTCTCCCAGAGGAAGTCCCGAAGATATGAGGGCTGTCCCTAAACCCTTGGGGTAGTCGAGTCCAGTCGAGAGTTGTATGGTCTCACTTGTTTCCAAGTCCCGCCACTCAAAAGCAAAGAGTTTCCGGGATTCAGGATGGAGAGGAATGCAAAAGAAAGCACCTTGAAGGTCCAAGACTGAGAAGTACTTGGCATTTCCTGGGACTTGGGATAGGAGGGTATATGGGTTTGGGACTATGGGGTGGATGGGAACCACAGCTTCATTAACAGCTCTTAGATCCTGGACGAATCGGTAAGATCCATCTGGTTTTTGAACGGGCAAGATAGGGGTGTTGCAGGGGGACTCACAGCTGATTCGAGTTCCAGTATCTCGGTATTTGTTAACTAATGGTTTAAGACCCTCAAGAGCTACTGGTTTTAAGGGATATTGTCTTTTCCAGGGCTAGGGAGCATTTGGTCTCAGAGAAATCTTTACTGGTGGAACATTTATGGCTAAACCAGGGCTGGAGACATCCCACAACTGGGGATTGACATCATCTAGACAAGGGACAGACTCCTCCTTTTCTACCTCTGACTGTAAATATTCAGACATAGGCAAAGAAAATTATCAACTTCTACCTTTGTGTCCCCAAGTCACTCTGGTTTGGAGGCGAAAGTATTATTCTCAAAATGGAAAATTTGGAAGCTGCAAACATGAAAAATTTAGAGTCACGCAGAGGCTAGTCACTCTAAGCTAACCCCTAAGACATTTATTGACTGATTTCTAGCTTCTCTTCTTTAACCTCTTTTATCTACAGTAATCCTGTGTGTTCCTTTTAGTTAGGGATTCATTTTTAGACTATCCTGACTCTTCCACTACGTTCCAGTTTTGGGTCTGATACACTTAGAGATGTGCCAAGTGCTTCCTGAATACTATAGAACATATTTTATATTTAAAATACTTCCAAGGTTATGTAGTGAGTCAATGATTTAAGTTTATTTGTTACACATTTCAATGTAAAAGTCAATGTGTGAACTAACATACTCACGACTTGGAAAAGTTGGCTTTTTTTTGCTGTGTGTTTGAACTCCTCACCCGACCAAAGGTCATGGAGAGGTCTATTGTTTTTCTAAAATGGTTATAGTGTTGTTTATTTTCTGGTCATTGAATTAGGGTGTGAGTTGCAAAGCCTGTGTTTCTGTTCATTTCATTCCATCTGTTCGGGTTTCTTTCTCTCTCCTGAGTCAGACAGTAATTTCCCATTGGTTGTCCAGTTACCAAGGTTGGTGTCCATGCATCCGTGCTGGTCTCTCCATACATGTCCGGGTGTCCTGTGAAACACTAAGCTTAATTTATTTGGAAATGACCTAGCTGTTCAATACACTGTCATCACTCAGTTGAGCAGAGGGAGAGAAATTCAAGTGACAAAACTCCAGAGAAGCTAGTGTCAGAGCGCCCCGGCGTGGCATGCGTGCAGGGGGTTGGGGGGAGGGGGGCGGGGCGCGGAGCGCAGAGATCTCAGGTGTCCTCCCACCCTGGGCCTCTCCAGGCCCGCCGCTGTTCAGTGGCCTCCCCCCGCCCCCATCGCTTTGGCTGCTCAGGGCCGGGTGGTCTCTGCAGCTGCCCGGCATCCTGCCCGAGGCCCCCCCTGCCCACACGCTGTCTTCCAGTCTCTCTCTGAACCCTCGACTCTTTCTGCCTCTGTCTCAACTGGCGTTGGTGCGTGCGAGTGCCTGTCCGTGTGCCTGGCTGTCGTTCGTCCGCTCTCTCAGGAAGGTCCTGTGCTGGGCCCGTGGCGTGGGGACAGGGCGGGGCTGAGGCACTCCAGGAGGTTTGCACAGCCGGCAGGATGGGCGCCTGGGGCCCCACCTGGGCTGCCCCTAAGCCCGCAGGAGGCTCCGGGGACCGCGGCCCCGGGCCGACGCCCTGCTCGTCCGGAGCCACGTGACCATGAGCAGCGAAAGGGATGGTGTGGGGCGGGGTGTGGGGAGGCACCGAGACGTCCTCCCCCCTCAAGCCACCGCCCTCCCCAACCCCCGCCAGAGTTCCGTCAGCCTCGCCAGGCCGCTCGGGGTCTGGGAAGCGCCCCGGGCCGGGCCAGGCGCGTGCTGGCCGGGGGTGGTGTCGGCTGGTCTCCCAGCTGCAGGGCCTGTCCCGGTTTTTCCCATCAGTTTCAACAGTGATGGTCACCCCACATTGTGAGTCGTCTAGATTTCTCACTGACACCCCTGTTAGGGAGTGGCTTTTTAGAGAGATAGGGAAGGTCACTTGGGGGATGTTAGTCATGAGAGAAAATAAGGGCTCAGGTGGGATTGCAGATGTCATCAAGAGGGTAAATAGAGACAGTTGTTGCTCGTACCAAGACATGAAGTTTTTTTTCCCCCTTTCCCCAAAAGGCCATATTACGACCACATGGGGGCGCTGAGTAACAGCCCATAGTTCGGCTGGAAGGGTGGGCCTTTGATAGTGATACCCTGGGATGGGTTGGACATACCCCCAACCTTTGTCATTAATGCAGATGCAGCCCGGGCTGCTTAGGTTGAGTTGAGAAGCAGTGTGGTTTGCAAGTGAACATGCCTCGTTTAGGGAGAGATCAACAGCCATACAGGGAGGTATGATTAGAAAGAGGAAGAACATCATATGATGCATTTTACCTATCTGAGGCAGGATTGATGGGGTTCTGCTTGAACAAGAGCCTGAGATCTTCAACAGGTTCACAGGAATAGCTGTCCTCTGGCTTTGGAGTCTCAGTTTCTGTCTCCCCCTCCTGTAGGCCATAGGGTTTTATTCTAGAATTGTGGACCCAGGCAGATAGACCCTTAACTTTTACAGCAGTTGAAGTCACTAGAACAACCTGATATGGCCCTGTCCATTTCTCGGACAGCTGGTTTGGACTCCCTTTTTCTTGCCAGGTCTTTACAGATACTTGATCCCCTGGCTTTACCTGGGGATTTTTCAAGTCTTCCTGTGGTTTGTTCTCCATACCGTTGGAGTTCTTGCTGAAACCTTCCTAGGTCAATTATATGTTTTAAGAGTGTATTGGCATCCTCGTCAAGAAACAAATCAGAAGTTCAGAATGGTCGTCCATACATTATTTCATAAGGATTTAACAATAGTGGCCGTTTGGGGGATGTCCTTAGCCTCATGAGGGCTATGGGCAGCATATGTGTCCACTTATTATGTGTTTCTGACATAGCTTAGCCAGAGCCCTTTTAAGAGTCTGGTTGGCTCTCTCTACCTTTCCTGAAGCTTGAGGCCTCCAGGATGAGAGGCGTCGGTATTTTATGCCTAAGCATGCGGCTAGGTTCTGGGGTATCGTGGCTGTAAGTGAGGGCCCGTTGTCACTCTGAAGTGACCGAGGCAGCCCAAACCTAGGCACTATCTCCTTCAGCAGAGCTTTATAGACTTGTGTAGCTCTCTCAGTCTCAGTAGGGAACGCTTCGATCCATCCTGTGAATGTGTCAATAAAGACTAGCAAGTAAGAAAACCCTTGGGTCTTGGGCATGGCTGTAAATTCTACATGCCAGTCCGCTCCTGGGTATGATCCCCGATGTTGGACAGGTGTAATTTGAGGAGGTCTGGTTTTTGGGTTATTTTTTAGACAGGTGTCACAATTTTGTGTGACTTGTTTAACAACCTTAGCTAACTGGGGATGGGAGAGAATAGGCTTAAGCAAGATTTCTAGATTATCTTTTCCAAAATGGGCGCTCTTATGTAAGGAGTTAGTAATGTTTTAAACCTGAGAATCAGGGAGTATTATTTGGGCCTGATCAGGCTGAAACCACCCATGTGACCCAATCTCCCAACCCCGCTCAGCATATCGGGAATGTCCCCCTGAGGTAAAATCTGGAGTCAGGGTTTCCTTGGGGAAAAGGGGGCAGATAGCAGTGGCAGAGGTAGCTTCCCCGGCAGCTCGTCCTGCCTCTTGATCAGCTTTCCTATTTCCCTGAGCCTCTTTTTCTTGCCCCTTTTGTTGACTCTTGCAGTGGATGACAGCTAATTTTGCAGGAAGTTTGACTGCCTCCAGGAGCCTGAGAATGAGTTCTTTGTGTTTAATAGCAGAGCTTCGGGCACTGAGCATCCCTCTTTCTTTCCAAATTGCTGCACGGGCATGCAGAATGAGGAAAGCATACTTAGAGTCCATACACACATTAATCATCTTTCCGTCTCCTAACTCCAAAGCTCTTGTCAGGGCAAAAAGTTCAGCTTTCTGGGCTGAGGTGTCTGGGGGAAGAGACCCACTTTCCTTAGTTTCTTCCAGGCTCACTACAGCATATCCTGCTTTCCTCTCTCTCTTTTCTACAAAACTGCTGCCATCTGTGTGCCAGTTTTCCTCTGGGTCAGATAAAGGTGTCTCTGATAGGTCCCGGCGAGAAGAGTATAACTCGTCTGTGATTTGTATGCATTGGTGATCCAGAGGGGAGGTAGGGGGATCTGGCAGTAAGGTTGCTGGATTTAAAGTCTGGCAGACCCTCAACTTTATTTCTGGAGTGTCAAGGAGGAGGGCTTGGTATTGGGTGATCCTTCCACCTGTCTTCCACCTGTCCCCTTTCGTTTCCAAGAGTGCTTGCACCTGGTGAGGCGTATACACTTTGGTGGGCTGATCCAGGGTCAGCTTAGATGCCTCCTTAACCATAAGAGCAGTGGCTGCTACTGCCCGGATGCAAGTGGGCCACCCTCTGGCCACCTCATCTAGTTATTTTGAGAGATAAGCCACAGGATGGAATAGGGGCCCCATCATCTGCTCTAACACCCCAAGAACAATTCCTGTCCTTCCAGAAACATAGAGTCTAAAAGGCTTCTCCAGGTTGGGGATTCCTAAAGCTGGGGCTGTAGTGATGGACTCTTTAGGGCATTAAGGGCCACCTTGCAGGTCTCATGCCAGTCGAGTGGCTCTTCCTCTTTCCCCCTTAAATTTTCATATACGGGTCTGGCCAGATTGCCATAATTAGGAATCCAGATCCTGCAAAACCCGGTCCTTCCTAAAAATCCCCTAAGCTGTTGTTTTGTTTGTGGGTACGGGGTATTTAAGATGAGGGATCTCCCCTCGGGGTCAGGCATTCTTTTTCTCTCCGTAATTATAAATCCAAGGTATTTTACTTGGGTTAAGCTAATCTGAGCCTACTTGGGGGATACTCGATAACCCTTTTCATACAGGAAAGTTAGCGTTTTAAATAGTGTCCATTTGAAAGCTGGTAAAATCTGGCCTATCTATGAGCAAGTCATCCACATACTGTATTAGACTACTGTTTGTTAAAGTTAATTCCCTTAGTTCTCTCCCCAAGGAAGTCCCGAAGATATGAGGAGTGTCCCTAAACCCTTGGGGTAGTTGAGTCCAGTCGAGAGTTGTATGGTCTCTCTTGTTTCCAAGTCCCGCCACTCAAAAGCAAAGAGTTTTTGGGATTCAGGATGGAGAGGAATGCAAAAGAAAGCACCTTGAAGGTCCAAGACTGAGAAGTACTTGGCATTTCCTGGGACTTGGGATAGGAGGGTATATGGGTTTGGGACTATGGGGTGGATGGGAACCACAGCTTCATTAACAGATCTTAGATCCTGGACGAATCGGTAAGATCCATCTGGTTTTTGAACGGGAAGATTGGGGTGTTGCAGGGGGACTCACAGCTGATTCGAGTTCCAGTATCTCGGTATTTGTTAACTAATGGTTTAAGACCCTCAAGAGCTACTGGTTTTAAGGGATATTGTCTTTTCCAGGGCTAGGGAGCATTTGGTCTCAGAGAAATCTTTACTGGTGGAATATTTATGGCTAAACCAGGGCTGGAGACATCACACACCTGGGGATTGACATCATCTAGACAAGGGACAGACTCCTCCTTTTCTACCTCTGACTGTAAATATTCAGACATAGGCAAAGAAAATTATCGACTTCTACCTTTGTGTCCCCAAGTCACTCTGGTTTGAAGGCGAAAGTATTATTCTCAAAATGGAAAATTTGGAAGCTGCAAACATGAAAAATTTAAAGAGTCACGCAGAGGCTAGTCACTCTAAGCTAACCCCTAAGACATTTATTGACTGATTTCTAGTTTCTCTTCTTTAACCTTTTTTATCTACAGTAATCCTGTGTGTTCCTTTTAGTTAGGGATTCATTTTTAGACTATCCTGACTCTTCCACTACGTTCCAGTTTTGGGTCTGATACACTTAGAGATATGCCAAGTGCTTCCTGAATACTATAGAACATATTTTATGTTTAAAATACTTCCATGCTTATGTAGTGTGTCAATGATTTTAAGTTTATTTGTTACACATTTCAATGTAAAAGTCAATGTGTGAACTAACATATTCACGACTTGGAAAAGTTGGCTTTTTTTTGCTGTATGTTTGAACTCCTCACCCGAACAAAGGTCATGGAGAGTTCTATTGTTTTTCTAAAATGGTTAGAGTGTTGTTTATTTTCTGGTAATTTAATTAGGGTGTGAGTTGCAAAGCCTGGGTTTCTGTTCATTTCATTCCATCTGTTCGGGTTTCTTTCTCTCTCCTGAGTCAGACAGTAATTTCCCATTGGTTGTCCAGTTACCAAGGTTGGTGTTCATGCATCCGTGCTGGTCTCTCCATACATGTCCGCGTGTCCTGTGAAACACTAAGCTTAATTTATTTGGAAATGACCTAGCTGTTCAATACACTGTCATCACTCAGTTGAGCAGAGGGAGAGAAATTCAAGTGACAAAACTCCAGAGAAGCTAGTGTCAGAGCGCCCCGGCGTGGCATGCGTGCAGGGGGTTGGGGGGCGGTGGGCGGGGTGTGGAGCGTGGAGTTCTCAGGTGTCCTCCCACCCTGGGCCACTCCAGGCCCGCCGCTGCTCAGTGGCCTACCCCCGCCCCCATCGCTTTGGCTGCTCAGGGCCGGGTGGTCTCTGCAGCTGCCCGGCATCCTGCCCGAGGCCCCCCCTGCCCACACGCTGTCTTCCAGTCTCTCTCTGAACCCTCGACTCTTTCTGCCTCTGTCTCACCTGGCGTGGGTGCGTGCAAGTGCCTGTCCGTGTGCCTGGCTGTCGCTCGTCCGCTCTCTCAGGAAGGTCCTGTGCTGGGCCCGTGGCGTGGGGGCAGGGCGGGCCTCGGTTTGGGGACAGGGTGGGGCTGAGGCACTCCAGGGGGTTTGCACAGCCGGCAGGATGGGCGCCTGTGGCCCCGGCTGGGCTGCCCCTAAGCCCGCAGGAGGCTCTGGGGACCGCGGCCCCGGGCCGACGCCCCGCTCGTCCAGAGCCACGTGACCCTGAGCAGCGAACGGGATGGTGGGGGGCGGGGGGTGGGGGGGCACGGAGACGTCCTCCCCGCTCAAGCCACCCCCCTCCCCAACCCCCGCCAGAGCTCCCGCAGCCTCGCCAGGCCGCTCGGGGTCCGGGAAGCGCCCCGGGCTGGACCAGGCGCGTGCTGGCCGGGGGTGGCGTCGGCTGGTCTCCCAGCTGCAGGGCCTGTCCCGGTTTTTCCCATCAGTTTCAACAGTGACGGTCACCCCACATTGTGAGTCGTCTAGATTTCTCACTGACACCCCTGTTAGGGAGTGGCTTTTTAGAGAGATAAGGAAGGTCACTTGGGGGATGTTAGTCATGAGAGAAAATAAGGGCTCAGGTGGGATTGCATATGTCATCCAGGGGGTAAATAGAGACAGTTGTTGCTGGTACCAATACATGAAGTTTTTTTTCCCCCTTTCCCCAAAAGGCCATATTACGACCACATGGGGGCGCTGAGTAACAGCCCATAGCTCGGCTGGAATGGTGGGCCTTTGATAGTGATACACTGGGATGGGTTGGACATACCCCCAACCTTTGTCATTAATGCAGATGCAGCCCGGGCTGCTTAGGTTGAGTTGAGAAGCAGTGTGGTTTGCAAGTGAACATGCCTCGTTTAGGGAGAGATCAATAGCCATACAGGGAGATATGATTAGAAAGAGGAAGAACATCATATGATGCATTTTACTTATCTGAGGCAGGATTGATGGGGTTCTGCTTGAACAAGAGCCTGAGATCTTCAACAGGTTCACAGGAATAGCTGTCCTCTGGCTTTGGAGTCTCAGTTTCTGTCTCCCCCTCCTGTAGGCCATAGGGTTTTATTCTAGAATTGTGGACCCAGGCAGATAGACCCTTCACTTTTACAGCAGTTGAAGTCACTAGAACAACATGATATGGCCCTGTCCATTTCTCGGACAGCTGGTTTGGACTCCCTTTTTCTTGCCAGGTCTTTACTGATACTTGATCCCCTGGCTTTACCTGGGGATTTTTCAAGTCTTCCTGTGGTTTGTTCTCCATACCGTTGGAGTTCTTGCTGAAACCTTCCCAGGTCAATTATATGTTTTAAGAGTGTATTGGCATCCTCGTCAAAAAACAAATCAGAAGTTAAGAATGGTCGTCCATACATCATTTCATAAGGACTTAACAATAGTGGCCGTTTGGGGGATGTCCGTAGCCTCATGAGGGCTATGGGCAGCATATGTGTCCACTTATTATGTGTTTCTGACATCGCTTAGCCAGAGCCCTTTTAAGAGTCTGGTTGGCTCTCTCTACCTTTCCTGAAGCTTGAGGCCTCCAGGATGAGCGGAGCCGGTATTTTAATCCTAAGCATGCGGCTAGGTTCTGGGGTATCGTGGCTGTAAGTGAGGGCCCGTTGTCACTCTGAAGTGACCGAGGCAGCACAAACCTAGGCACCATCTCCTTCAGCAGAGCTTTACAGACTTCTGTAGCTCTCTCAGTCTCAGTAGGGAACGCTTCGTTCCATCCTGTGAATGTGTCAATAAAGACTAGCAAGTAAGAAAACCCTTGGGTCTTGGGCATGGCTCTAAATTCTACTTGCCAGTCCACTCCTGGGTATGATCCCCGATGATGGACAGGTGTAATTAGAGGAGGTCTGGTTTTTGGGTTATTTTTTAGACAGGTGTCACAATTTTGTGTGACCTGTTTAACAACCTTAGCTAACTGGGGATGGGAGAGAATAGGCTTAAGCAAGATTTCTAGATTATCTTTTCCAAAATGGGCGCTCTTATGTAAGGAGTTAGTAATGTTTTAAACCTGAGAATCAGGGAGTATAATTTGGGCCTGATCAGGCTGAAACCACCCATGTGACCCAATCTCCCAGCCACGTTCAGCATATCGGGAATGTCCCCCTGGGGTAAAATCTGGAGTCAGGGTTTCCTTGGGGAAAAGGGGGCAGATAGCAGTGGCAGAGGTAGCTTCCCCGGCAGCTCATCCTGCCTCTTGATCAGCTTTCCTATTTCCATGAGCCTCTTTTTCTTGCCCCTTTTGGTGACTCTTGCAGTGGATGACAGCTAATTTTGCAGGAAGTTTGACTGCCTCCAGGAGCCTGAGAATGAGCTCTTTGTGTTTAATAGCAGAGCTTCGGGCACTGAGCATCCCTCTTTCTTTCCAAATTGCTGCACGGGCATGCAGAATGAGGAAAGCATACTTAGAGTCCATACACACATTAATCCTCTTTCCTTCTCCTAACTCCAAAACTCTTGTCAGGGCAAAAAGTTCAGCTTTCTGGGCTGAGGTGTCTGGGGGAAGAGACCCACTTTCCTTAGTTTCTTCCAGGCTCACTACAGCATATCCTGCTATCCTCTCTCCCTTTTCTACAAACTGCTGCCATCTGTGTGCCAGTTTTCCTCTGGGTCAGATAAAGGTGTCTCTGATAGGCCCCGGCGAGAAGAGTATAATTCGTCTGTGATTTGTATGCATTGGTGATCCAGAGGGGAGGTAGGGGGATCTGGCAGTAAGGTTGCTGGATTTAAAGTCTGGCAGACCCTCAACTTTATTTCTGGAGTGTCAAGGAGGAGGGCTTGGTATTGGGTGATCCTTCCCCTTGTCATCCACCTGTCCCCTTTCGTTTCCAAGACTGCTTGCACCCGGTGAGGTGTATAAACTGTGGTGGGCTGAACCAGGGTCAGCTTAGATGCCTCCTTAACCATAAGTGTGGTGGCAGCTACTGCCCGGAGGCAAGTGGGCCACCCACTGTACACCTCATCTAGTTATTTTGAGAGATAAGCCACAGGTTACAATACGGGCCCCATCATCTGCTCTAACACCCCAAGAGCAGTTCCTGTCCTTCCAGAAACATAGAGTCTAAAAGGATTCTCCAGGTTGGGGAGGCCTAAAGCTGGGGCTGTAGTGATGGACTCTTTTAGGGCATTAAATGCCACCTTGCAGGTCTCATGACAGTCGAGTGGCTCTTCCTCTTTCCCCCTTAAATTTTCTTATAGGGGTCTGGCCAGATTGCCATAATTAGGAATCCAGATCCTGCAAAACCCGGTCCTTCCTAAAAATCCCCTAAGCTGTTGTTTTGTTTGGGGGTACGGGGTATTTAAGATGAGGGATCTCCCCTCGGGGTCAGGCATTCTTTTTCTCTCCGTAATTATAAATCCAAGGTATTTTACTTGGGTTAATCTAATCTGAGCCTACTTGGGGGATACTCGATAACCCTTTTCATACAGGAAAGTTAGCGTTTTAAATAGTGTCCATTTGAGAGCTGGTAAAATCTGGCCTAGCTATGAGCAAGTCATCCACATACTGTATTAGACTACTGTTTGTTAAAGTTAATTCCCTTAGTTCTCTCCCCAAGGTAGTGCCGAAGATATGAGGGCTGTCCCTAAACCCTTGGGTAGTCGAGTCCAGTCGAGAGTTGTATGGTCTCTCTTGTTTCCAAGTCCCGCCACTCAAAAGCAAAGAGATTTTGGGATTCAGGATGGAGAGGAATGCAAAAGAAAGCACCTTGAAGGTCCAAGACTGAGAAGTACTTGGCATTTCCTGGGACTTGGGATAGGAGGGTATATGGGTATGGGACTATGGGGTGGATGGGAACCACAGCTTCATTAACAGCTCTTAGATCCTGGACGAATCAGTATGATCCATCTGGTTTTTGAACGGGCAAGATTGGGATGTTGCAGGGGGACTCATAGCTGATTCGAGTTCCAGTATCTCGGTATTTGTTAACTAATGGTTTAAGACCCTCAAGAGCTACTGGTTTTAAGGGATATTGTCTTTTTCGGGGCTAGGGAGCATTTGGTCTCAGAGAAATCTTAACTGGTGGAACATTTATGGCTAAACCAGGGCTGGAGACATCCCACACCTGGGGATTGACATCATCTAGACAAGGGACAGACTCCTCCTTTTCTACCTCTGACTGTAAATATTCAGACATAGGCAAAGAAAATTATCGACTTCTACCTTTGTGTCCCCAAGTCACTCTTGTTTGGAGGCGAAAGTATTATTCTCAAAATGGAAAATTTGGAAGCTGCAAACATGAAAAATTTAAAGAGTCACGCAGAGGCTAGTCACTCTAAGCTAACCCCTAAGACATTTATTGACTGATCTCTAGCTTCTCTTCTTTAAACTTTTTTATCTACAGTAATCCTGTGTGTTCCTTTTAGTTAGGGATTCATTTTTAGACTATCCTGACTCTTCCACTACGTTCCAGTTTTGGGTCTGATACACTTAGAGATGTGCCAAGTGCTTCCTGAATACTATAGAACATATTTTATATTTAAAATACTTCCATGCTTATGTAGTGAGTCAATTATTTTAAGTTTATTTGTTACACATTTCAATGTAAAAGTCAATGTGTGAACTAACATATTCACAACTTGGAAAAGTTGGCTTTTTTTGCTGTGTCTTTGAACTCCTCACCTGACCAAAGGTCATGGAGAGTTCTATTGTTTTTCTAAAATGGTTATAGTGTTGTTTATTTTCTGGTAATTGAATTAGGGTGTAAGTTGCAAAGCCTGTGTTTCTGTTCATTTCATTCCATCTGCTCGGGTTTCTTTCTCTCTCCTGAGTCAGACAGTAATTTCCCATTGGTTGTCCAGTTACCAAGGTTGGTGTCCATGCATCCGTGCTGGTCTCTCCATACATGTCCGGGTGTCCTGTGAAACACTAAGCTTAATTTATTTGGAAATGACCTAGCTGTTCAATACACTGTCATCACTCAGTTGAGCAGAGGGAGAGAAATTCAAGTTACAAAATTCCAGAGACGCTAGTGTCAGAGCGGCCCGGCGTGGCATGCATGCAGGGTGTTGGGGGGAGGGGGGCGGGGCGCGGAGCGCGGAGATCTCAGGTGTCCTCCCACCCTGGGCCTCTCCAGGCCCGCCGCTGCTCAGTGGCCTCCCCCCGCCCCCATCGCTTTGGCTGCTCAGGGCCGGGTGGTTTCTGCAGCTGCCCGGCATCCTGCCCGAGGCCCCCCCTGCCCACACGCTGTCTTCCAGTCTCTCTCTGAACCCTCAACTCTTTCTGCCTCTGTCTCACCTGGCGTGGGTGCGTGCGAGTGCCTGTCCTTGTGCCTGGCTGTCGCTCGTCCGCTCTCTCAGGAAGGTCCTGTGCTGGGCCAGTGGCGTGGGGGCAGGGTGGGCCTCGGTTTGGGGACAGGGCGGGGCTGAGGCACTCCAGGGCGTTTGCACAGCCGGCAGGATGGGCGCCTGGGGCCCCGACTGGGCTGCCCCTAAGCCCCAGGAAGCTCCGGGGACCACGGCCCCGGGCCGACGCCCCACTCGTCCGGAGCCAAGTGACCCTGAGCAGCGAACGGGATGGTGGGGGGCGGGGGGTGGTTGGGCAACGAGACGTCCTCCACGCTCAAGCCACCCCCCTCCCCAACCCCCGCCAGAGCTCCCGCAGCCTCGCCAGGCCGCTCGGGGTCCGGGAAGCGCCTCGTCTCCCAGCTGCAGAGCCTGTCCCGGTTTTTCCCATCAGTTTCAACAGTGACGGTCACCCCACATTGTGAGTCGTCTAGATTTCTCACTGACACCCCTGTTAGGGAGTGGCTTTTTAGAGAGATAGGGAAGGTCACTTGGCGGATGTTAGTCATTAGAGTAAATAAGTGCTCAGGTGGGATTGCAGATGTCATCCAGGGGGTAAATAGAGACAGTTGTTGCTGGTACCAATACATGAAGTTTTTTTTCCCCCTTTCCCCAAAAGGCCATATTACGACCACATGGGGGCGCTGAGTAACAGCCCATAGCTCGGCTCGAAGGGTGGGCTTTTGATAGTGATACCCTGGGATGGGTTGGACATACCCCCAAACTTTGTCACTAATGCAGAAGCAGCCAGGGCTGCTTAGGTTCAGTTGAGAAGCAGTGTGGTTTGCAAGTGAACATGCCTCGTTTAGGGAGAGATCAATAGCCATACAGGGAGATATGATTAGAAAGAGGAGGAACATCATATGATGCATTTTACTTATCTGAGGCAGGATTGATGGGGTTCTGCTTGAACAAGAGCCTGAGATCTTCAACAGGTTCACAGGAATAGCTGTCCTCTGGCTTTGGAGTCTCAGTTTCTGTCTCCCCCTCCTGTAGGCCATAGGGTTTTATTCTAGAATTGTGGACCCAGGCAGATAGACCCTTCACTTTTACAGCAGTTGAAGTCACTAGAACAACCTGATATGGCCCTGTCCATTTCTCGGACAGCTGGTTTGGACTCCCTTTTTCTTGCCAGGTCTTTACTGATACTTGATCCCCTGGCTTTACCTGGGGATTTTTCAAGTCTTCCTGTGGTTTGTTCTCCATACCGTTGGAGTTCTTGCTGAAACCTTCCCAGGTCAATTATATGTTTTAAGAGTGTATTGGCATCCTCGTCAAGAAACAAATCAGAAGTTAAGAATGGTCGTCCATACATCATTTCCTAAGGACTTAACAATAGTGGCCGTTTGGGGGATGTCCGTATCCTCATGAGAGCTATGGGCAGCATATGTGTCCACTTATTATGTGTTTCTGACATCGCTTAGCCAGAGCCCTTTTAAGAGTCTGGTTGGCTCTCTCCACCTTTCCTGAAGCTTGAGGCCTCCAGGATGAGCGGAGCTGGTATTTTATGCCTAAGCATGCGGCTAGGATCTGGGGTATCGTGGCTGTAAGTGAGGGCCCGTTGTCACTCTGAAGTGACCGAGGCAGCCCAAACCTAGGCACCATCTCCTTCAGCAGAGCTTTACAGACTTCTGTAGCTCTCTCAGTCTCAGTAGGGAACGCTTCGATCCATCCTGTGAATGTGTCAATAAAGACTAGCAAGTAAGAAAACCCTTGGGTCTTGGGCATGGCTGTAAATTCTAAATGCGGAGCGGCATTGCCAGTCCGCTCCTGGGTATGATCCCTGATGTTGGACAGGTGTAATTAGAGGAGGTCTGGTTTTTGGGTTATTTTTTTAGACAGGTGTCACAATTATGTGTGACTTGTTTAAAAACCTTTGCTAACTGGGGATGGGAGAGAATAGGCTTAAGCAAGATTTCTAGATTATCTTTTCCAAAATGGGCGCTCTTATGTAAGGAGTTAGTAATGTTTTAAACCTGAGAATCAGGGAGTATTATTTGGGCCTGATCAGGCTGAAACCACCCATGTGACCCAATCTCCCAGCCCCGCTCAGCATATGGGGAATGTCCCCCTGAGGTAAAATCTGGAGTCAGGGTTTCCTTGGGGAAAAGGGGGAAGATAGCAGTGGCAGAGGTAGCTTCCCCGGCAGCTCATCCTGCCTCTTGATCAGCTTTCCTATTTCCATGAGCCTCTTTTTCTTGCCCCTTTTGGTGACTCTTGCAGTGGATGACAGCTAATTTTGCAGGAAGTTTGACTGCCTCCAGGAGCCTGAGAATGAGCTCTTTGTGTTTAATAGCAGAGCTTCGGGCACTGAGCATCCCTCTTTCTTTCCAAATTGATGCACGGGCATGCAGATGGAGGAAAGCATACTTAGAGTCCATACACACATTAATCATCTTTCCTTCTCCTAACTCCAAAGCTCTTGTCAGGGCAAAAAGTTCAGCTTTCTGGGCTGAGGTGTCTGGGGGAAGAGACCCACTTTCCTTAGTTTCTTCCAGGCTCGCTACAGCATATCCTGCTTTCCTCTCTGCCTTTTCTACAAAACTGCTGCCATCTGTGTGCCAGTTTTCCTCTGGGTCAGATAAAGGTGTCTGTGATAGGTCTCGGCGAGAAGAGTATAACTCGTCTGTGATTTGTATGCATTGGTGATCCAGAGGGGAGGTAGGGGGATCTGGCAGTCAGGTTGCTGGATTTAAAGTCTGGCAGACCCTCAACTTTATTTCTGGAGTGTCAAGGAGGAGGGCTTTGTATTGGGTGATACTTCCCCTTGTCATCCACCTGTCCCCTTTCGTTTCCAAGACTGCTTGCCCCCGGTGAGGTGTATACACTGTGGTTGGCTGACCCAGGGCCAGCTTAGATGCCTCCTTTACCATAAGAGCGGTGGCTGCTACTGCCCGGAGGCAAGTGGGCCACCCTCTGGCCACCTCATCTAGTTATTTTGAGAGATAAGACAAAGGTTGTAATACGGGCCACATTATCTGCCCTAACACGCCAAGAACAGTTCCTGTCCTTCCAGAAACATAGAGTCTAAAAGGCTTCTCCATGTTGGGGAGGCCTAAAGCTGGGGCTGTAGTGATGGACTCTTTTAGGGCATTAAAGGCCACCTTGCAGGTCTCATGCCAGTCGAGTGGCTCTTCCTCTTTCCCCCTTAAATTTTCTTATAGGGGTCTGGCCAGATTGCCATAATTAGGAATCCAGATCCTGCAAAACCCGGTCCTTCCTAAAAATCCCCTAAGCTGTTGTTTTGTTTGGGGGTACGGGGTATTTAAGATGAGGGATCTCCCCTCGGGGTCAGGCATTCTTTTTCTCTCCGTAATTATAAATCCAAGGTATTTTACTTGGGTTAAGCTAATCTGAGCCTACTTGGGGATACTCGATAACCCTTTTCATACAGGAAAGTTAGCGTTTTAAATAGTGTCCATTTGAGAGCTGGTAAAATCTGGCCTAGATATGAGCAAGTCATCCACATACTGTATTAGACTACTGTTTGTTAAAGTTAATTCCCTTAGTTCTCTCGCCGAGGAAGTCCCGAAGATATGAGGGCTGTCCCTAAACCCTTGGGGTAGTCGAGTCCAGTCGAGAGTTGTATGGTCTCTCTTGTTTCCAAGTCCCGCCACTCAAAAGCAAAGAGATTTTGGGATTCAGGATGGAGAGGCATGCAAAAGAAAGCACCTTTAAGGTCCAAGACTGAGAAGTACTTGGCATTTCCTGGGACTTGGGATAGGAGGGTATATGGGTTTGGGACTATGGGGTGGATGGGAACCACAGCTTCATTAACAGCTCTTAGATCCTGGACGAATCGGTAAGATCCATCTGGTTTTTGAACGGGCATGATTGGGGTGTTGCAGGGGGACTCACAGCTGATTCGAGTTCCAGTATCTCGGTATTTGTTAACTAATGGTTTCAGACCCTCAAGAGCTACTGGTTTTAAGGGATATTGTCTTTTCCAGGGCTAGGGAGCATTTGGTCTCAGAGAAATCTTTACTGGTGGAACATTTATGGCTAAACCAGGGCTGGAGACATCCCACACCTGGGGATTGACATCATCTAGACATGGGACAGACTCCTCCTTTTCTACCTCTGACTGTAAATATCCAGACATAGGCAAATAAAATTATCGACTTCTACCTTTGTGTCCCCAAGTCACTCTGGTTTGGAGGCGAAAGTATTATTCTCAAAATGGAAAATTTGGAAGCTGCAAACATGAAAAATTTAGAGTCACGCAGAGGCTAGTCACTCTAAGCTAACCCCTAAGCCATTTATTGACTGATTTCTAGCTTCTCGTCTTTAACCTTTTTTATCTACAGTAATCCTGTGTTTTCCTTTTAGCAAGGGATTCATTTTTAGACTATCCTGACTCTTCCACTACGTTCCAGTTTTGGGTCTGATACACTTAGAGATGTGCCAAGTGCTTCCTGAATACTATAGAACATATTTTATGTTTAAAATACTTCCATGCTTATGTAGTGAGTCAATGATTTTAAGTTTATTTGTTACACATTTGAATGTAAAAGTCAATGTGTGAACTAACATATTCACGACTTGGAAAAGTTGGCTTTTTTTTGCTGTGTGTTTTAACTCCTCACCCGACCAAAGGTCATGGAGAGGTCTATTGTTTTTCTAAAATGGTTATAGTGTTGTTTGTTTTCTGGTAATTGAATTAGGGTGTGAGTTGCAAAGCCTGTGTTTCTGTTCATTTCATTCCATCTGTTCGGGATTCTTTCTCTCTCCTGAGTCAGACAGTAATTTCCCATTGGTTGTCCAGTTACCAAGGTTGGTGTCCATGCATCCGTGCTGGTCTCTCCATACATGTCCGGGTGTCCTGTGAAACACTAAGCTTAATTTATTTGGAAATGACCTAGCTGTTCAATACACTGTCATCACTCAGTTGAGCAGAGGGAGAGAAATTCAAGTGACAAAACTCCAGACAAGCTAGTGTCAGAGCGCCCCGGCGTGGCATGCGTGCAGGGGGTTGGGGGGAGGTGTGTGGGGCGCGGAGCGCAGAGATCTCAGTTGTCCTCCCACCCTGGGCCTCTCCAGGCCCGCCGCTGCTCAGTGGCCTCCTCCTGCCCCAATCGCTTTGGCTGCTCAGGGCCGGGTGGTCTCTGCAGCTGCCCGGCATCCAGCCCGAGGCCCCCCCTGCCCACACGCTGTCTTCCAGTCTCTCTCTGAACCCTCGACTCTTTCTGCCTCTGTCTCACCTGGCGTAGGTGCGTGCGAGTACCTTTCCGTGTGCCTGGCTGTCGTTCGTCCGCTCTCTCAGGAAGGTCCTGTGCTGGGCCCGTGGCGTGGGGACAGGGCGGGCCTCGGTTTGGGGACAGGCCGGTGTTGAGGCACTCCAGGGGGTTTGCACAGCCGGCAGGATGGGCGCCTGGGGCCCCGGCTGGGCTGCCCCTAAGCCCGCAGGAGGCTCCGGGGACCGCGGCCCCGGGCCGACGCCCCGCTCGTCCGGAGCCACGTGACCCTGAGCAGCGAACGGGATGGTGGGGGGCTGGGGGTGAGGGGCAACCGAGACGTCCTCCCCGCTCAAGCCACCCCCCTCCCCAACCCCCGCCAGAGCTCCCGCAGCCTCGCCAGGCCGCTCGGTTTCCGGGAAGCGCCCCGGGCCGGGCCAGGCGCGGGCTGGCCGGGGGTGGCGTCGGCTGGTCTCCCAGCTGCAGGGCCTGTCCCGGTTTTTCCCATCAGTTTCAACAGTGACGGTAACCCCACATTGTGAGTCGTCTAGATTTCTCACTGACACCCCTGTTAGGGAGTGACTTTTTAGAGAGTTAGGGAATGTCACTTGGGGGATGTTAGTCATGTGAGAAAATAAGGGCTCAGGTGGGATTGCAGATGTCATCAAGGGGGTAAATAGAGACAGTTGTTGCTGGTACCAAGACATGAAGTTATTTTTCCCCCTTTCCCCAAAAGGCCATATTACGACCACATGGGGGCGCTGAGTAACACCCCATAGCTCGGCTGGAAGGGTGGGCCTTTGATAGTGATACCCTGGGATGGGTTGGACATACCCCCAACCTTTGTCATTAATGCAGATGCAGCCCGGGCTGCTTAGGTTGAGTTGAGAAGCAGTGTGGTTTGCAAGTGAACATGCCTCGTTTAGGGAGAGATCAATAGCCATACAGGGAGGTATGATTAGAAAGAGGAAGAACATCATATGATGCATTTTACTTATCTGAGGCAGGATTGATGGGGTTCTGCTTGAACAAGAGCCTGAGATCTTCAACAGGTTCACAGGAATAGCTGTCCTCTGGCTTTGGAGTCTCAGTTTCTGTCTCCCCCTCCTGTAGGCCATAGGGTTTTATTCTAGAATTGTGGACCCAGGCAGATAGACCCTTCACTTTTACAGCAGTTCAAGTCACTAGAGCAACCTGATATTGCCCTGTCCATTTCTCGGACAGCTGGTTTGGACACCCTTTTTCTTGCCAGGTCTTTACTGATACTTGATCCCCTGGCTTTACCTGGGGATTTTTCAAGTCTTCCTGTGGTTTGTTCTCCATACCGTTGGAGTTCTTGCTGAAACCTTCCCAGGGCAATTATATGTTTTAAGAGTGTATTGGCATCCTCGTCAAGAAACAAATCAGAAGTTCAGAATGGTCGTCCATACATCATTTCATAAGGACTTAACAATAGTGGCCGTTTGGGCGATGTCCGTATCCTCATGAGTGCTATGGGCAGTATATGTGTCCACTTATTATGTGTTTCTGACATAGCTTAGCCAGAGCCCTTTTAAGAGTCTGGTTGGCTCTCTCTACCTTTCCTGAAGCTTGAGGCCTCCAGGATGAGCAGAGCTGGTATTTTATGCCTAAGTATTTGGCTAGGTTCTGGGGTATCGTGGCTGTAAGTGAGGGCCCGTTGTCACTCTGAAGTGACCGAGGCAGCCCAAACCTAGGCACTATCTCCTTCAGCAGAGCTTTACAGACTTCTGTAGCTCTCTCTGTCTCAGTAGGGAATGCTTCGATCCATCCTGTGAATGTGTCAATAAAGACTAGCAAGTAAGAAAACCCTTGGGTCTTGGGCATGGCTGTCAATTCTACTTGCCAGTCCGCTCCTGGGTATGATACCCGATGTTGGACAGGTGTAATTAGAGGAGGTCTGGTTTTTGGGTTATTTATTAGACAGGTGTCACAATTTTGTGTGACCTGTTTAACAACCTTAGCTAACTGGGGATGGGAGAGAGTAGGCTTAAGCAAGATTTCTAGATTATCTTTTCCAAAATGGGCGCTCTTATGTAAGGAGTTAGTAATGTTTTAAACCTGAGAGTCAGGGAGTATTATTTGGGCCTGAACAGGCTTTAACCACCCATGTGACCCAATCTCCCAGCCCCGGTCAGCATATCGGGAATGTCCCCCTGGGGTAAAATCTGGAGTCAGGGTTTCCTTGGGGAAAAGGGGGCAGATTGCAGTGGCAGAGGTGGCTTCCCCGGCAGCTCGGCCTGCCTCTTGATCAGCTTTCCTATTTCCCTGAGCCTCTTTTTCTTGCCCCTTTTGGTGACTCTTGCAGTGGATGACAGCTAATTTTGCAAGAAGTTTGACTGCCTCCAGGAGCCTGAGAATGCGCTCTTTGTGTTTAATAGCAGAGCTTCGGGCACTGAGCATCCCTCTTTGTTTCCAAATTGCTGCACGGGCATGCAGAATGAGGAAAGCATACTTAGAGTCCATACACACATTAATCCTCTTTCCTTCTCCTAACTCCAAAGCTCTTGTCAGGGCAAAAAGTTCAGCTTTCTGGGCTGAGGTGTCTGGGGGAAGAGACCCACTTTCCTTAATTTCTTCCAGGCTCACTACAGCATATCCTGCTTTCCTCTCTCCCTTTTCTACAAAACTGCTGCCATCTGTGTGCCAGTTTTCCTCTGGGTCAGATAAAGGTGTCTCCGATACCTCCCGGCGAGAAGAGTATAACTCGTCTGTGATTTGTATGCATTGGTGATCCAGAGGGGAGTTAGGGGGATCTGGCAGTAAGGTTGCTGGATTTAAAGTCTGGCAGACCCTCAACTTTATTTCTGGAGTGTCAAGGAGGAGGGCTTGGTATTGGGTGATCCTTCCCCCTGTCATCCACCTGTCCCCTTTCCTTTCCAAGACTGCTTGCACCCGGTGAGGCGTATACACTGTGTTGGGCTGACCCAGGGTCAGCTTAGATGCCTCCTTAACCATAAGAGCGGTGGCTGCTACTGCCCGGAGGCAAGTGGGCCACCCTCTGGCCACCTCATCTAGTTATTTTGAGAGATAAGCCACAGGTTGTAATACGGGCCCCATCATCTACCCTAACACCCCAAGAGCAGTTCCTGTCCTTCCAGTAACATAGAGTCTAAAAGGCTTCTCCAGGTTGGGGAGGCCTAAAGCTGGGGCTGTAGTGATGGACTCTTTTAGGGCATTAAAGGCCACCTTGCAGGTCTCATGCCAGTCGAGTGGCTCTTCCTCTTTCCCCCTTAAATTTTCATATAGGGGTCTGGCCAGATTGCCATAATTAGGAATCCAGATCCTGCAAAACCCGGTCCTTCCTAAAAATCCCCTAAGCTGTTGTTTTGTTTGGGGGTACGGGGTATTTAAGAAGAGGGATCTCCCCTCGGAGTCAGGCATTCTTTTTCTCTCCGTAATTATAAATCCAAGGTATTTTACTTGGGTTAAGCTAATCTGAGCCTACTTGGGGGATACTCGATAACCCTTTTCATACAGGAAAGTTAGCATTTTAAATAGTGTCCATTTGAGAGCTGGTTAAATCTGGCCTAGCTATGAGCAAGTCATCCACATACTGTATTAGACTACTGTTTGTTAAAGTTTATTCCCTTAGTTCTCTCCCCGAGGAAGTCCCGAAGATAAGAGGGCTGTCCCTAAACCCTTGGGGTAGTCGAGTCCAGTCGAGAGTTGTATGGTCTCTCTTGTTTCCAAGTCCCGCCACTCAAAAGCAAAGAGTTTTTGGGATTCAGGATGGAGAGGCATGCAAAAGAAAGCATCTTGAAGGTCCAAGACTGAGAAGTACTTGGCATTGCCTGGGACTTGGGATAGGAGGGTATATGGGTTTGGGACTATGGGGTGGATGGGAACCACAGCTTCATTAACAGCTCTTATATCCTGGACGAATCGGTAAGATCCATCTGGATTTGAACGGGCAATATTGGGGTGTTGCTGGGGGACTCAGAGCTGATTCGAGTTCCAGTATCTCGGTATTTGTTAACTAATAGTTTAAGACCCTCAAGAGCTACTGCTTTTAAGGGATATTGTCTTTTCCAGGGCTAGGGAGCATTTGGTCTCAGAGAAATCTTTACTGGTGGAACATTTATGGCTAAACCAGGGCTGGAGACATCCCACACCTGGGGATTGACCTCATCTAGACAAGGGACAGACTCCTCCTTTTCTACCTCTGACTGTAAATATTCAGACATAGGCAAAGAAAATTATCGACTTCTACCTTTGTGTCCCCAAGTCACTCTGGTTTGGAGGCGAAAGTATTATTCTCAAAATGGAAAATTTGGAAGCTGCAAACATGAAAAATTTAAAGAGTCACGCAGAGGCTAGTCACTCTAAGCTAACCCCTAAGACATTTATTGACTGATTTCTAGCTTCTCTTCTTTAACCTTTTTTATCTACAGTAATCCTGTGTGTTCCTTTTAGTTAGGGATTCATTTTTAGACTATCCTGACTCTTCCACTACGTTCCAGTTTTGGGTCTGATACACTTAGAGATGTGCCAAGTGCTTCCTGAATACTATAGAACATATTTTATATTTAAAATTCTTCCATGCTTATGTAGTGAGTCAATGATTTTAAGTTTCTTTGTTACACATTTCAATGTAAAAGTCAATGTGTGAACTAACATATTCACGACTTGGAAATGTTGGCTTTTTTTTGCTGTGTGTTTGAACTCCTCACCCGCCCAAAGGTCATGGAGAGGACTATTGTTTTTCTAAAATGGTTATAGTGTTGTTTATTTTCTGATAATTGAATTAGGGTGTGAGTTGCAAAGCTTGTGTTTCTGTTCATTTCATTCCATCTGTTCGGGTTTCTTTCTCTCTCCAGAGTCAGACAGTAATTTCCCATTGGTTGTCCAGTTACCAAGGTTGGTGTGCATGCATCCGTGCTGGTCTCTCCATACATGTCCGGGTGTCCTGTGAAACACTAAGCTTAATTTATTTGGAAATGACCTAGCTGTTCAATACACTGTCATCACTCAGATGAGCAGAGGGAGAGAAATTCAAGTGACAAAACTCCAGAGAAGCTAGTGTAGAGCGCCCCGGCGTGGCATGCGTGCAGGGGGTTGGGGGGAGGGGGGCGGGGCGCGGAGCGCGGAAATCTCAGGTGTCCTCCCACCCTGGGCCTCTCCAGGCCCGCCGCTGCTCAGTGGCCTCCCCCCGCCCCCATCGCTTTGGCTGCTCAGGGCCGGGTGGTCTCTGCAGCTGCCCGGCATCCTGCCCGAGGCCCCCCCTGCCCACTCGCTGTCTTCCAGTCTCTCTCTGAACCCTCGACTCTTTCTGCCTCTGTCTCACCTGGCGTGGGTGCGTGCGAGTGCCTGTCCATGTGCCTGGATGTCGCTCGTCCGCTCTCTCAGGAAGGTCCTGTGCTGGGCCCGTGGCGTGGGGGCAGGGCGGGCCTCGCTTTGGGGACAGGGAAGGGCTGAGGCACTCCAGGGGGTTTGCACAGCCGGCAGGATGCTCGCCTGGGGCCCAGGCTGGGCTGCCCATAAGCCCGCAGGAGGCTCTGGGGACCGCGGCCCCGGGTCGACGCCCCGCTCGTCCGGAGCCACGTGACCCTGAGCAGCGAACGGGATGGTGGGGAGCGGGGTTGGGGGGGCGCCGAGACGTCCTCCCCGCTCAAGCCACCCCCCTCCCCAACCCCCGCCAGAGCTCCCGCAGCCTCGCCAGGCCACTCGGTGTCCAGGAAGCGCCCCTGGCCGGGCCAGGCACGTGCTGGCCTGGGGTGGCGTCGGCTGGTCTCCCAGGTGCAGGGCCTGTCCCGGTTTTTCCCATCAGTTTCAACAGTGACGGTCACCCCACATTGTGAGTCGTCTAGATTTCTCACTGACACCCCTGTTAGGGAGTGGCTTTTTAGAGAGTTAGGGAAGGTCACTTGGGGGATGTTAGTCATGAGAGAAAATAAGGGCTCAGGTGGGATGGCAGATGTCATCCAGGGGGTAAATAGAGACAGTTGTTGCTGGTACCAAGGCATGAAGTTTTTTTTCCCCCTTTCCCCAAAAGGCCATTTTACGACCACATGGGGGCGCTGAGTAACAGCCCATAGCTCGGCTGGAAAGGTGGGCCTTTGATAGTGATCCCCTGGGATGGGTTGGACATACCCCCAACTTTTGTCATTAATGCAGATGCAGCCCAGGCTGCTTAGGTTGAGTTGAGAAGCAGTGTGGTTTGCAAGTGAACATGCCTCGTTTAGGGAGAGATCAATAGCCATACAGGGAGATATGATTAGAAAGAGGAAGAACATCATATGATGCATTTTACTTATCTGAGGCAGGATTGATGGGGTTCTGCTTGAACAAGAGCCTGAGATCTTCAACAGGTTCACAGGAATAGCTGTCCTCTGGCTTTGGAGTCTCAGTTTCTGTCTCCCCCTCCTGTAGGCCATAGGGTTTTATTCTAGAATTGTGGACCCAGGCAGATAGACCCTTCACTTTTACAGCAGTTGAAGTCACTAGAACAACCTGATATGGCCCTGTCCATTCCTCGGACAGCTGGTTTGGACTCCCTTTTTCTTGCCAGGTCTTTACTGTTACTTGATCCCCTGGCTTTACATGGGGATTTTTCAAGTCTTCCTGTGGTTTGTTCTCCATACCGTTGGAGTTCTTGCTGAAAACTTCCCAGGTCAATTATATGTTTTAAGAGTGTATTGGCATCCTCGGCAAGAAACAAATCAGAAGTTAAGAATGGTCGTCCATATATCATTTTATAAGGACTTAACAATAGTGGCCGTTTGGGGGATGTCCGTATCCTCATGAGGGCTATGGGCAGCATATGTGTCCACTTATTATGTGTTTCTGACATAGCTTAGCCAGAGCCCTTTTAAGAGTCTGCTTGGCTCTCTCTACCTTTCCTGAAGCTTGAGGCCTCCAAGATGAGCGGAGCTGGTATTTTATGCCTAAGCATGCGGCTAGGTTCTGGGGTATCGTGGCTGTAAGTGAGGGCCCGTTGTCACTCTGAAGTGACCGAGGCAGCCCAAACCTAGGCACTATCTCCTTCAGCAGAGCTTTAAAGACTTCTGTAGCTCTCTCAGTCTCTGTAGGGGACGCTTCGATCCATCCTGTGAATGTGTCAATAAAGACTAGCAAGTAAGAAAACCCTTGGGTCTTGGGCATGGCTGTAAATTCTACTTGCCAGTCCACTCCTGGGTATGATCCCCGATGATGGACAGGTGTAATTAGAGGAGGTCTGGTTTTTGGGTTATTGTTTAGACAGGTGTCACAATTTTGTGTGACCTGTTTAACAACCTTAGCTAACTGGGGATGGGTGAGAATAGGCTTAAGCATGATTTCTAGATTATCTTTTCCAAAATGGGCGCTCTTATGTAAGGAGTTAGTAATGGTTTAAACCTGAGAATCAGGGAGTATTATTTGGGCCTGATCAGGCTGAAACCACCCATGTGACCCAATCTCCCAGCCCGCTCAGCATATCGGAAATGTCCCCCTGGGGTAAAATCTGGAGTCAGGGTTTCCTTGGGGAAAAGGGGGCAGATAGCAGTGGCACAGGTAGCTTCCCCGGCAGCTCGTCCTGCCTCTTGATCAGCTTTCCTATTTCCCTGAGCCTCTTTTTCTTGCCCCTTTTGGTGACTCTTGCAGTGGATGACAGCTAATTTTGCAGGAAGTTTGACTGCCTCCAGGATACTGAGAATGAGCTCTTTGTGTTTAATAGCAGAGCTTCGGGCACTGAGCATCCCTCTTTCTTTCCAAATTGCTGTACGGGCATGCAGAATGAGGAAAGCATACTTAGAGTCCATACACACATTAATCCTCTTTCCTTCTCCTAACTCCAAAGCTCTTGTCAGGGCAAAAATTTCAGCTTTCTGGGCTGACGTGCCTGGGGGAAGAGATCCACATTCCTTAGTTTCTTCCAGGCTCACTAGAGAATATCCTGCTTTCCTCTCTCCCTTTTCTACAAAACTGCTGCCATCTGTGTGCCAGTTTTCCTCTGGGTCAGATAAAGGTGTCTCTGATAGGTCCCGGCGAGAAGAGTATAACTCGTCTGTGATTTGTATGCATTGGTGATCCAGAGGGGAGGTAGGGGGATCTGGCAGTAAGGTTGCTGGATTTAAAGTCTGGCAGACACTCAACTTTATTTCTGGAGTGTCAAAGAGGAGGGCTTGGTATTGGGTGATCCTTCCCCTTGTCATCCACCTGTCCCCTTTCGTTTCCAAGAGTGCTTGCACCCGGTGAGGCGTATACACTGTGGTGGGCTGACCCAGGGTCAGCTTAGATGCCTCCTTAACCATAAGAGCGGTGGCTGCTACTGACCGGAGGCAAGTGGGCCACCCTCTGGCCACCTCATCTAGTTATTTTGAGAGATAAGCCACAGGTTGTAATACGGGCCCCATCATCTGCTCTAACACCCCAAGAGCAGTTCCTGTCCTTCCAGAAACATAGAGTCTAAAAGGCTTCTCCAGGTTGGGGAGGCCTAAAGCTGGGGCTGTAGTGATGGACTCTTTTAGGGCATTAAAGGCCACCTTGCAGGTCTCATGCCAGTCGATTGGCTCTTCCTCTTTCCCCCTTAAATTTTCATATAGTGGTCTGGCCAGATTGCCATAATTAGGAATCCAGATCCTGCAAAACCCGGTCCTTCCTAAAAACCCCCTAAGCTGCTGTTTTGTTTGGGGGTACGGGGTATTTAAGATGAGGGATCTCCCCTCGGGGTCAGGCATTCTTTTCCTCTCCGTAATTATAAATCCAAGGTATTTTACTTGGGTTAAGCTAATCTGAGCCTTCTTGGGGGATACTCGATAACCCTTTTCATACAGGAAAGTTAGCGTTTTAAATAGTGTCCATTTGAGAGCTTGTAAAATCTGGCCTAGCTATGAGCAAGTCATCCACATACTGTATTAGACTACTGTTTGTTAAAGTTAATTCCCTTAGTTCTCTCCCCGAGGAAGTCCCGAAGATATGAGGGCTGTCGCTAAACCCTTGGGGTAGTCGAGTCCAGTTGAGAGTTGTATGGTCTCTCCTGTTTCCAAGTCCCGCCACTCAAAAGCAAAGAGTTTTTGGGATTCAGGATGGAGAGGAATGCAAAAGAAAGCACCTTGAAGGTCCAAGACTGAGAAGTACTTGGCATTTCCTGGGACATGGGATAGGAGGGTATATGGGTTTGGGACTATGGGGTGGATGGGAACCACAGCTTCATTAACAGCTCTTAGATCCTGGACGAATTGGTAAGATACATCTGGGTTTTGAATGGGCAAGATTGGGGTGTTGCAGGGGGACTCACAGCTGATTCGAGTTCCAGTATCTCGGTATTTGTTAACTAATGGTTTAAGACCCTCAAGAGCTACTGGTTTTTAGGGATATTGTCTTTTCCAGGGCTAGGGAGCATTTGGTCTCAGAGAAATCTTTACTGGTGGAACATTTATGGCTAAACCAGGGCTGGAGACATCCCACACCTGGGGATTGACATCATCTAGACAAGGGACAGACTCCTCCTTTTCTACCTCTGACTGTAAATATTCAGACATAGGCAAAGAAAATTATCGACTTCTACCTTTGTGTCCCCAAGTCACTCTGGTTTGGAGGCGAAAGTATTATTCTCAAAATGGAAAATTTGGAAGCTGCAAACATGAAAAATTTAAAGAGTCACGCAGAGGCTAGTCACTCTAAGCTAACCCCTAAGACATTTATTGACTGATTTCTAGCTTCTCTTCTTTAACCTTTTTTATCTACAGTAATCCTGTGTGTTCCTTTTAGTTAGGGATTCATTTTTAGACTATCCTGACTCTTCCACTACGTTCCAGTTTTGGGTCTGATACACTTATAGATGTGCCAAGTGCTTCCTGAATACTATAGAACATATTTTATATTTAAAATATTTCCATGCTTATGTAGTGAGTCACTGATTTTAAGTTTATTTGTTACACATTTCAATGTAAAACTCAATGTGTGAACTAACATATTCACGACTTGGAAAAGTTGGCTTTTTTTTGCTGTGTGTTTGAACTCCTCACCCGACCAAAGGTCATGGAGAGGTCTATTGATTTTCTAAAATGGTTATAGTGTTGTTTATTTTCTGGTAAATGAATTGGGGTGTGAGTTGCAAAGCCTGTGTTTCTGTTCATTTCATTCCATCTGTTCGGGTTACTTTCTCTCTCCTGAGTCAGACAGTAATTTCCCATTGGTTGTCCAGTTACCAAGGTTGGTGTCCATGCATGCATGCTGGTCTCTCCATACATGTCCGTGTGTCCTGTGAAACACTAAGCTTAATTTATTTGGAAATGACCTAGCTGTTCAACACACTGTCATCACTCAGTTGAGCAGAGGGAGAGAAATTCAAGTGACAAAACTCCAGAGAAGCTAGTGTCAGAGCGCCCCGGTGTGGCATGCGTGCAGGGGGTTGGGGGGAGGGGGGCGGGGCGCGGAGCGCGGAGATCTCAGGTGTCCTCCCACCCTGGGCCTCTCCAGGCCCGCCGCTGCTCAGTGGCCTCCCCCCGCCCCCATCGCTTTGGCTGCTCAGGGCCGGATGGTCTCTGCAGCTGCCCGGCATCCTGCCCGAGGCCCCCCCTGCCCACACGCTGTCTTCCAGTCTCTCTCTGAACCCTCGACTCTTTCTGCCTCTGTCTCACCTGGCGTGGGTGCGTGCGAGTGCCTGTCCTTGTGCCTGGCTGTCGCTCGTCCTCTCTCTCAGGAAGGTCCTGTGCTGGGCCCATGGCGTGGGGGCAGGGCGGGCCTCGGTTTGGGGACAGGGCGGGGCTGAGGTACTCTAGGGGGTTTGCACAGCCGGCAGGATTGGCGCCTGGGGCCCCGGCTGGGCTGCCCCTAAGCCCGCAGGAGGCTCCGGGGATCGCGGCCCCAGGCCGACTCCCCGCTCGTGCAGAGCTACGTGACCCTGAGCAGCGAACGGGATGGTGGGGGGCGGGGGGTGGGGGGGCACTGAGACGTCCTCCCCGCTCAAGCCACCCCCCTCCCCAACCCCCGCCAGAGCTCCCGCAGCCTCGCCAGGCCGCTCGGGGTCCGGGAAGCGCCCCTGGCCAGGCCAGGCGCGTGCTGGCCGGGCGTGGCGTCGGCTGGTCTCCCAGCTGCAGGGCCTGTCCCGGTTTTCCCATCAGTTTCAACAGTGACGGTCACCCCATATTGTGAGTCGTCTAGATTTCTCAGTGACACCCCTGTTAGGGAGTGGCTTTTTAGAGAGATAGGGAAGGTCACTTGGGGGATGTTAGTCATGAGAGAAAATAAGGGCTCAGGTGGGATTGCAGATGTCATCCAGGGAGTAAATAGAAACAGTTGTTGCTGGTACCAAGGCATGAAGTTTTTTTTCCCCCTTTCCCCAAAAGGCCATATTACGACCACATGGGGGCGCTGCGTAACAGCCCATAGCTCGGCCTGAAGGGTGGGAGTTTGATAGTGATACCCTGGAATGGGTTGGACATACCCCCACCCTTTGTCATTAATGCAGATGCAGCCCAGGCTGCTTAGGTTGAGGTGAGAAGCAGTGTGGTTTGCAAGTGAACATGCCTCGTTTAGGGAGTGATCAATAGCCATACAGGGAAATATGATTAGAAAGAGGAAGAACATCATATGATGCATTTTACTTATCTGAGGCAGGATTGATGGGGTTCTGCTTGAACAAGAGCCTGAGATCTTCAACAGGTTCACAGGAATAGCTGTCCTCTGGCTTTGGAGTCTCAGTTTCTGTCTCCCCCTCCTGTAGGCCATAGGGTTTTATTCTAGAATTGTGGACCCAGGCAGATAGACCCTTCACTTTTACAGCAGTTGAAGTCACTAGAACAACCTGATATGGCCCTGTCCATTTCTCGGACAGCTGGTTTGGACTCCCTTTTTCTTGCCAGGTCTTTACTGATACTTGATCCCCTGGCTTTGCCTGGGGATTTTTCAAGTCTTCCTGTGGTTTGTTCTCCATACCGTTGGAGTTCTTGCTGAAAACTTTCCAGTTCAATTATATGTATTAAGAGTGTATTGGCATCTTCGTCAAGAAACAAATCAGAAGTTAAGAATGGTCGTCCATACATCATTTCATAAGGACTTAACAATAGTGGCCGTTTGGGGGATGTCTGTAGCCTCATGAGGGCTTTGGGCAGCATATGTGTCCACTTATTATGTGTTTCTGACATAGCATAGCCAGAGCGCTTTTAAGAGTCTGGTTGGCTCTCTCTACCTTTCCTGAAGCTTGAGGCCTCCAGGATGAGCGGAGCCGGTATTTTATGCCTAAGCATGCGGCTAGGTTCTGGGGTATCGTGGCTGTAAATGAGGGCCCGTTGTCACTCTGAAGTGACCGAGGCAGCCCAAACCTAGGCACTATCTCCTTCAGCAGAGCTTTACAGACTTCTGTAGCTCTCTCTGTCTCAGTAGGGAACGCTTCGATCCATCCTGTGAATGTGTCAGTAAAGACTAGCAAGTAAGAAAACCCTTGGGTCTTGGGCATGGCTGTAAATTCTACTTGCCAGTCCACTCCTGGGTATGATCCCCGATGTTGGACAGGTGTAATTAGAGGAGGTCTGGTTTTTGGGTTATTTTTTAGACAGGTGTCACAATTTTGTGTGACCTGTTTAACAACCTTAGCTAACTGGGGATGGGAGAGCATAGGCTTAAGCAAGATTTCTAGATTATCTTTTCCAAAATGGGCGCTCTTATGTAAGGAGTTAATAATGTTTTAAACCTGAGAATCAGGGAGTATTATTTGGGCCTGATCAGGCTGAAACCACCCATGTGACCCAATCTCCCAGCCCCGCTCAGCATATCGGGAATGTCCCCCTGGGGTAAAATCTGGAGTCAGGGTTTCCTTGGGGAAAAGGGGGCAGATAGCAGTGGCAGAGGTAGCTTCTCTGGCAGCTCGTCCTGCCTCTTGATCAGCTTTACTATTTCCCTGAGCCTCTTTTTCTTGCCCCTTTTGGTGACTCTTGCAGTGGATGACAGCTAATTTTGCAAGAAGTTTGACTGCCTCCAGGAGCCTGAGAATGAGCTCTTTGTGTTTAATAGCAGAGCTTCAGGCACTGAGCATCCCTCTTTCTTTCCAAATTGCTGCACGGGCATGCAGAATGAGGAAAGCATACTTAGAGTCCATACACACATTAATCCTCTTTCCTTCTCCTAACACCAAAGCTCTTGTCAGGGCAAAAATTCAGCTTTCTGGGCTGAGGTGTCTGGGGAAGAGACCCACTTTCCTTAGTTTCTTCCAGGTTCACTACAGCATATCCTGCTTTCCTCTCTCCCTTTTCTACAAAACTGCTGCCATCTGTGTGCCAGTTTTCCTCTGGGTCAGATAAAGGTGTCTCTGATAGGTCCTGGCGAGACGAGTATAACTCGTCTGTGATTTGTATGCATTGGTGATCCAGAGGGGAGGTAGGGGGATCTGACTGTAAGGTTGCTGGATTTAAAGTCTGGCAGACCCTCAACTTTATTTCTGGAGTGTCAAGGAGGAGGGCTTGGTGTTGGGTGATCCTTCCCCCTGTCATCCACCTGTCCCATTTCGTTTCCAAGACTGCTTGCACCCGGTGAGGCGTATATACTGTGGTGGGCTGACCCAGGGTCAGCTTAGATGCCTCCTTAACCATAAGAGCGGTGGCTGCTACTGCCCGGAGGCAAGTGGGCCACCCTCTGGCCACCTCATCTAGTTATTTTGAGAGATAAGCCACAGGTTGTAATACGGTCCCCATCATCTGCTCTAACACCCCAAGAGCAGTTCCTGTCCTTTCAGAAATATAGAGTCTAAAAGGCTTCTCCAGGTTTGGGAGGCCTAAAGCTGGGGCTCTAGTGATGGACTCTTTTAGGGCATTAAAGGCCACCTTGCAGGTCTCATGCTAGTCGAATGACTCTTCCTCTTTCCCCCTTAAATTTTCATATAGGGGTCTGGCCAGATTGCAATAATTAGGAATCCAGATCCTGCAAAATCCGGTCCTTCCTAAAAATCCCCTAAGCTGTTGTTTTGTTTGGGGGTACGGGGTATTTAAGATGAGGGATCTCCCCTCGGGTTCAGGCATTCTTTTCCTCTCCGTAATTATAAATCCAAGGTATTTTACTTGGGTTAAGCTAATATGAGCCTACTTGGGGGATACTCGATAACCCTTTTCATACAGGAAAGTTAGCGTTTTAAATAGTGTCCATTTGAGAGGTGGTAAAATCTGGCCTAGCTATGAGCAAGTCATCCACATACTGTATTAGACTACTGTTTGTTAAAGTTAATTCCCTTAGTTCTCTCCCCGAGGAAGTCCCGAAGATATGAGGGCTGTCCCTAAACCCTTGGGGTAGTCGAGTCCAGTCGAGAGTTGTATGGTCTCTCTTGTTTCCAAGTCCCGCCACTCAAAAGCAAAGAGTTTTTGGGATTCAGGATGGAGAGGAATGCAAAAGAAAGCACCTTGAAGGTCCAAGACTGAGAAGTACTTGGCATTTCCTGGGACTTGGGATAGGAGGGTATATGGGTTTGGGACTATGGGGTGGATGGGAACCACCGCTTCATTAACAGCTCTTAGATCCTGGACGAATCGGTAAGATCCATCTGGTTTTTGAATGGGCAAGATTGGGGTGTTGCAGGGGGACTCACAGCTGATTCGAGTTCCAGTATCTCGGTATTTGTTAACTAATGGTCTAAGACCCTCAAGAGCTTCTGGTTTTAAGGGATATTGTCTTTTCCAGGGCTAGGGAGCATTTGGTCTCAGAGAAATCTTTACTGGTGGAACATTTATGGCTAAACCAGGGCTGGAGACATCCCACACCTGGGGATTGACCTCATCTAGACAAGGGACAGACTCCTCCTTTTCTACCTCTGACTGTAAATATTCAGACATAGGCAAAGAAAATTATTGACTTCTACCTTTGTGTCCCCAAGTCACTCTGGTTTGGAGGCGAAAGTATGATTCTCACCATGGAAAATTTGGAAGCTGCAAACATGAAAAATTTAAAGAGTCACGCAGAGGCTAGTCACTCTAAGCTAACCCCTAAGACATTTATTGACTGATTTCTAGATTCTATTCTTTAACCTTTTTTATCTACAGTAATCCTGTGTGTTCCTTTTAGTTAGGGATTCATTTTTAGACTATCCTGACTCTTCCACTACGTTCCAGTTTTGGGTCTGATACACTTACAGATGTGCCAAGTGCTTCCTGAACACTATAGAACATATTTTATGTTTAAAATACTTCCATGCTTATGTAGTGAGTGAATGATTTTAAGTTTATTTGTTACACATTTCAATGCAAATGTCAATGTGTGAACTAACATATTCACGACTTGGAAAATTTGGCTTTTTTTTGTTGTGTGTTTGAACTCCTCACCCGACCAAAGGTCATGGAGAGGTCTATTGTTTTTCTAAAATGGTTATAGTGTTTTTTTTTGTTTTTTTTTTGTTTTTTTTTTCTTTTTTTGTAATTGAGTTACGGTGTGAGTTGCAAAGTTTCTGTTTCTGTTCATTTTTTCCATCTATTTGGGTTTCTTTCTCTCTCCTGAGTCAGACAGTAATTTCCCATTGGTTTTCTAATTACCAAGTTTGGTGTCCATGCATCCGTGCTGGTCTCTCCATACATGTCCGGGTGTCCCGTGAAACACTAAGCTTAATTTATTTGGAAATGACCTAGCTGTTCAATAAACTGTCATCACTCAGTTGAGCAGAGGGAGAGAAATTCCAGTGACAAAACTCCAGAGAAGCTAGTGTCAGAGCGCCCCGGCGTGGCATGCGTGCAGGGGGTTGGGGGGAGTGTTTCGGGGTGCGGAGCACGGAGATCTCAGGTGTCCTCCCACCCTGGGCCTCTCCAGGCCCGCCTCTGCTCGGTTGCCTAACCCCGCCCCCATCGCTTTGGCTGCTCAGGGCCGGGTGGTCTCTGCAGCTGCAGAGCATCCTGCCCGAGGCCCCCCCTGCCCACACGCTGTCTTCCAGTCTCTCTCTGAACCCTCGAATCTTTCTGCCTCTGTCTCACCTGGCGTGGGTGCGTGCGAGTCCCTGTCCGTGTGCCTGGTTGTCGCTCCTCTGCTCTCCCAGGAAGGTCCTGTGCTTGGCCCGTGGCGTGGCGGCAGGGCGGGCCTCGGTAGGGCGAAAAGGAGGGGCTGAGGCGCTCCAGGGGGTTTGCGCAGCCGGCAGGATGGGCGCCTGGGGCCCCGGCTGGGCTGCCCCTAAGCCCGCAAGAGGCTCCGGGGACCGCGGCCCCGGGCCAAAGCCACCCACATCCGGAGCCTCGTGACCCTGAACGGCGACCAGCTGGTGGGGGGCGGAGGGTGGGGGGCGGTGCGTCGCGCCGCAGGCCGGGGGCGGGGCCGAAGAGGCCCAGGGAGGGAGGGCACCGAGACGTCCTCCCCGCTCAAGCCACCCCCCTCCCCAACCCCCGCCAGAGCTCACGCAGCCTCGCCAGGCCGCTCGGGGTCCGGGCAGCGCACCGGGCCGCGCCAGGCGCGTGCTTGCCGGGGGTGGCGTCGGCTGGTCTCCCAGCTGCAGGGCCTGTCCCAGTTTTCCCCATCAGTTTCAACAGTGACGGTCACCCCACATTGTGAGTCGTCTAGATTTCTCACTGACACCCCTGTTAGGGAGTGGCTTTTTAGACAGATAGGGAAGGTCACTTGGGGAATGTTAGTCATGAGAGAAAATAAGGGCTCAGGTGGGATTGCAGATGACATCCAGGGGATAAATAGAGACAGTTGTTGCTGGTACCAAGACATGAAGTTTTTTTTTTTTTTTCCCCCTTTTCACAAAAGGCCATATTACGACCACATGGGGGCGCTGAGTAACAGCCCATAGTTCGGCTGGAAGGGTGGGCCTTTGATATTGATACCCTGGGATGGGTTGGACATACCCCCAACATTTGTCATTAATGCAGATGCAGCCCGGGCTGGTTAGGTTGAGTTGAGAAGCAGTGTGGTTTGCAAGTGAACATGCGTCGTTTAGGGAGAGATCAATAGCCATACAGGGAGATATGATTAGAAAGAGGAAGAACATCATATGATGCATTTTACTTGTCTGAGGCAGGATTAATGGGGTTCTGCTTGAACAAGAGCCTGAGATCTTTAACGGGTTCACAGGAATAGCTGTCCTCTGGCTTTGGAGTCTCAGTTTCTGTCTCCCCTTCCTGTAGGCCATAGGGTTTTATTCTAGAATTGTGGACCCAGGCAGATAGACCCTTCACTTTTACAGCAGTTGAAGTCACTAGAACAACCTGATATGGCCCTGTCCATTTCTCGGACAGCTGGTTTGGACTCCATTTTTCTTGCCAGGTCTTTACTGATACTTGATCCCCTGGCTTTACCTGGGGATTTTTCAAGTCTTCCTGTGGTTTGTTCTCCATACCGTTGGAGTTCTTGCTGAAACCTTCCCAGGTCAATTACTTGTTTTAAGAATGTATTGGCATCCTCGTCAAAAAACAAATCAGAAGTTAAGAATGGACGTCCATACATCATTTCATAAGGACTTAACAATAGTGGCCGTTTGGGGGATGTCCGTAGCCTCATGAGGGCTATGGGCAGCATATGTGTCCACTTATTATGTCTTTCTTGACATAGCTTAGCCAGAGCCCTTTTAAGAGTCTGGTTGGCTCTCTCTACCTTTCCTGAAGCTTGAGGCCTCCAGGATGAGCGGAGCTGGTATTTTATGCCTAAGCATGCGGCTAGGTTCTGGGGTATCGTGGCTGTAAGTGAGGGCCCGTTGTCACTCTGAAGTGACCGAGGCAGCCCAAACCTAGGCACTATCTCCTTCAGCAGAGCTTTACAGACTTCTGTAGCTCTCTCAGTCTCAGTAGGGAACGCTTCGATCCATCCTGTGAATGTGTCAATAAAGACTAGCAAGTAAGAAAACCCTTGGGTCTTGGGCATGGCTGTAAATTCTACTTGCCAGTCCACTCCTGGGTATGATCCCCGATGTTGGACAGGTGTAATTAGAGGAGGTCTGGTTTTTGGGTTATTTTTTAGACAGGTGTCACAATTTTGTGTGACCTGTTTAACAACCTTAGCTAACTGGGGATGGGAGAGCATAGGCTTAAGCAAGATTTCTAGATTATCTTTTCCAAAATGGGCGCTCTTATGTAAGGAGTTAGTACTGTTTTAAACCTGAGTATCAGGTAGTATTATTTGGGCCTGTCAGGCTGAAACCACTCATGTGACCCAATCTCCCAGCCCCGCTCAGCATATCGGGAATGTCTCCCTGGGGTAAAATCTGGAGTCAGGGTTTCCTTGGGGAAAAGGGGGCAGATAGCAGTGGCACAGGTAGCTTCCCTGGCAGCTCGTCCTGCCACTTGATCAGCTTTCCTATTTCCCTGAGCCTCTTTTTCTTGCCCCTTTTGGTGACTCTTGCAGTGGATGACAGCTAATTTTGCAAGAAGTTTGACTGCCTCCAGGAGCCTGAGAATGAGCTCTTTGTGTTTAATAGCAGAGCTTCGGGCACTGAGCATCCCTCTTTCTTTCCAAATTGCTGCACGGGCATGCAGAATGAGGAAAGCATACTTAGAGTCCATACACACATTAATCCTCTTTCCTTCTCCTAACTCCAAAGCTCTTGTCAGGGCAAAAATTCAGCTTTCTGGGCTGAGGTGTCTGGGGGAAGAGACCCACTTTCCTTAGTTTCTTCCAGGCTCACTACAGCATATCCTGCTTTCCTCTCTCCCTTTTCTACAAAACTGCTGCCATCTGTGTGGCAGTTTTCCTCTGGGTCAGATAAACGTGTCTCTGATAGGTCCTGGCGAGACGAGTATAACTCGTCTGTGATTTGTATGCATTGGTGATCCAGAGGGGAGGTAGGGGGATCTGACTGTAAGGTTGCTGGATTTAAAGTCTGGCAGACCCTCAACTTTATTTCTGGAGTGTCAAGGAGGAGGGCTTGGTGTTGGGTGATCCTTCTCCCTGTCATCCACTTGTCCCATTTCGTTTCCAAGACTGCTTGCACCCGGTGAGGCGTATACACTGTGGTGGGCTGACCCAGGGTCAGCTTAGATGCCTCCTTAACCATAAGAGCGGTGGCTGCTACTGCCCGGAGGCAAGTGGGCCACCCTCTGGCCACCTCATCTAGTTATTTTGAGAGATAAGCCACAGGTTGTTATACGGTCCCCATCATCTGCCATAACACCCCAAGAGCAGTTCCTGTCCTTCCAGAAACATAGAGTCTAAAAGGCTTCTCCAGGTTGGGGAGGCCTAAAGCTGGGGCTGTAGTGATGGACTCTTTTAGGGCATTAAAGGCCACCTTGCAGGTCTCATGCCAGTCGATTGGCTCTTCCTCTTTCCCCCTTAAATTTTCATATAGTGGTCTGGCCAGATTGCCATAATTAGGAATCCAGATCCTGCAAAACCCGGTCCTTCCTAAAAATCCCCTAAGCTGCTGTTTTGTTTGGGGGTACGGGGTATTTAAGATGAGGGATCTCCCCTCGGGGTCAGGCATTCTTTTCCTCTCCGTAATTATAAATCCAAGGTATTTTACTTGGGTTAAGCTAATCTGAGCCTACTTGGGGGATACTCGATAACCCTTTTCATACAGGAAAGTTAGCGTTTTAAATAGTGTCCATTTGAGAGCTTGTAAAATCTGGCCTAGCTATGAGCAAGTCATCCACATACTGTATTAGACTACTGTTTGTTAAAGTTAATTCCCTTAGTTCTCTCCCCGAGGAAGTCCCGAAGATATGAGGGCTGTCGCTAAACCCTTGGGGTAGTCGAGTCCAGTTGAGAGTTGTATGGTCTCTCCTGTTTCCAAGTCCCGCCACTCAAAAGCAAAGAGTTTTTGGGATTCAGGATGGAGAGGAATGCAAAAGAAAGCACCTTGAAGGTCCAAGACTGAGAAGTACTTGGCATTTCCTGGGACATGGGATAGGAGGGTATATGGGTTTGGGACTATGGGGTGGATGGGAACCACAGCTTCATTAACAGCTCTTAGATCCTGGACGAATTGGTAAGATACATCTGGGTTTTGAATGGGCAAGATTGGGGTGTTGCAGGGGGACTCACAGCTGATTCGAGTTCCAGTATCTCGGTATTTGTTAACTAATGGTTTAAGACCCTCAAGAGCTACTGGTTTTAAGGGATATTGTCTTTTCCAGGGCTAGGGAGCATTTGGTCTCAGAGAAATCTTTACTGGTGGAACATTTATGGCTAAACCAGGGCTGGAGACATCCCACACCTGGGGATTGACATCATCTAGACAAGGGACAGACTCCTCCTTTTCTACCTCTGACTGTAAATATTCAGACATAGTCAAAGAAAATTATCGACTTCTACCTTTGTGTCCCCAAGTCACTCTGGTTTGGAGGCGAAAGTATTATTCTCAAAATGGAAAATTTGGAAGCTGCAAACATGAAAAATTTAAAGAGTCACGCAGAGGCTAGTCACTCTAAGCTAACCCCTAAGACATTTATTGACTGATTTCTAGCTTCTATTCTTTAACCTTTTTTATCTACAGTAATCCTGTGTGTTCCTTTTAGTTAGGGATTCATTTTTAGACTATCCTGACTCTTCCACTACGTTCCAGTTTTGGGTCTGATACACTTACAGATGTGCCAAGTGCTTCCTGAACACTATAGAACATATTTTATGTTTAAAATACTTCCATGCTTATGTAGTGAGTGAATGATTTTAAGTTTATTTGTTACACATTTCAATGCAAATGTCAATGTGTGAACTAACATATTCACGACTTGGAAAATTTGGCTTTTTTTTGTTTTGTGTTTGAACTCCTCACCCGACCAAAGGTCATGGAGAGGTCTATTGTTTTTCTAAAATGGTTATAGTGTTTTTTTTTGTTTTTTTTTTTTGTTTTTTTTTTCTTTTTTTGTAATTGAGTTACGGTGTGAGTTGCAAAGTTTCTGTTTCTGTTCATTTTTTCCATCTATTTGGGTTTCTTTCTCTCTCCTGAGTCAGACAGTAATTTCCCATTGGTTTTCTAATTACCAAGGTTGGTGTCCATGCATCCGTGCTGGTCTCTCCATACATGTCCGGGTGTCCCGTGAAACACTAAGCTTAATTTATTTGGAAATGACCTAGCTGTTCAATAAACTGTCATCACTCAGTTGAGCAGAGGGAGAGAAATTCCAGTGACAAAACTCCAGAGAAGCTAGTGTCAGAGCGCCCCGGCGTGGCATGCGTGCAGGGGGTTGGGGGGAGTGTTTCGGGGTGCGGAGCACGGAGATCTCAGGTGTCCTCCCACCCTGGGCCTCTCCAGGCCCGCCTCTGCTCGGTTGCCTAACCCCGCCCCCATCGCTTTGGCTGCTCAGGGCCGTGTGGTCTCTGCAGCTGCAGAGCATCCTGCCCGAGGCCCCCCCTGCCCACACGCTGTCTTCCAGTCTCTCTCTGAACCCTCGAATCTTTCTGCCTCTGTCTCACCTGGCGTGGGTGAGTGCGAGTCCCTGTCCGTGTGCCTGGTTGTCGCTCCTCTGCTCTCCCAGGAAGGTCCTGTGCTTGGCCCGTGGCGTGGCGGCAGGGCGGGCCTCGGTAGGGCGAAAAGGAGGGGCTGAGGCGCTCCAGGGGGTTTGCGCAGCCGGCAGGATGGGCGCCTGGGGCCCCGGCTGGGCTGCCCCTAAGCCCGCAAGAGGCTCCGGGGAACGCGGCCCCGGGCCAAAGCCACCCACATCCGGAGCCTCGTGACCCTGAACGGCGACCAGCTGGTGGGGGGCGGAGGGTGGGGGGCGGTGCGTCGCGCCGCAGGCCGGGGGCGGGGCCGAAGAGGCCCAGGGAGGGAGGGCACCGAGACGTCCTCCCCGCTCAAGCCACCCCCCTCCCCAACCCCCGCCAGAGCTCACGCAGCCTCGCCAGGCCGCTCGGGGTCCGGGCATCGCACCGGGCCGCGCCAGGCGCGTGCTTGCCGGGGGTGGCGTCGGCTGGTCTCCCAGCTGCAGGGCCTGTCCCAGTTTTCCCCATCAGTTTCAACAGTGACGGTCACCCCACATTGTGAGTCGTCTAGATTTCTCACTGACACCCCTGTTAGGGAGTGGCTTTTTAGACAGATAGGGAAGGTCACTTGGGGAATGTTAGTCATGAGAGAAAATAAGGGCTCAGGTGGGATTGCAGATGACATCCAGGGGATAAATAGAGACAGTTGTTGCTGGTACCAAGACATGAAGTTTTTTTTTTTTTCCCCCTTTTCACAAAAGGCCATATTACGACCACATGGGGGCGCTGAGTAACAGCCCATAGTTCGGCTGGAAGGGTGGGCCTTTGATATTGATACCCTGGGATGGGTTGGACATACCCCCAACATTTGTCATTAATGCAGATGCAGCCCGGGCTGGTTAGGTTGAGTTGAGAAGCAGTGTGGTTTGCAAGTGAACATGCGTCGTTTAGGGAGAGATCAATAGCCATACAGGGAGATATGATTAGAAAGAGGAAGAACATCATATGATGCATTTTACTTGTCTGAGGCAGGATTAATGGGGTTCTGCTTGAACAAGAGCCTGAGATCTTTAACGGGTTCACAGGAATAGCTGTCCTCTGGCTTTGGAGTCTCAGTTTCTGTCTCCCCTTCCTGTAGGCCATAGGGTTTTATTCTAGAATTGTGGACCCAGGCAGATAGACCCTTCACTTTTACAGCAGTTGAAGTCACTAGAACAACCTGATATGGCCCTGTCCATTTCTCGGACAGCTGGTTTGAACTCCATTTTTCTTGCCAGGTCTTTACTGATACTTGATCCCCTGGCTTTACCTGGGGATTTTTCAAGTCTTCCTGTGGTTTGTTCTCCATACCGTTGGAGTTCTTGCTGAAACCTTCCCAGGTCAATTACTTGTTTTAAGAGTGTATTGGCATCCTCGTCAAAAAACAAATCAGAAGTTAAGAATGGACGTCCATACATCATTTCATAAGGACTTAACAATAGTGGCCGTTTGGGGGATGTCCGTAGCCTCATGAGGGCTATGGGCAGCATATGTGTCCACTTATTATGTCTTTCTTGACATAGCTTAGCCAGAGCCCTTTTAAGAGTCTGGTTGGCTCTCTCTACCTTTCCTGAAGCTTGAGGCCTCCAGGATGAGCGGAGCTGGTATTTTATGCCTAAGCATGCGGCTAGGTTCTGGGGTATCGTGGCTGTAAGTGAGGGCCCGTTGTCACTCTGAAGTGACCGAGGCAGCCCAAACCTAGGCACTATCTCCTTCAGCAGAGCTTTACAGACTTCTGTAGCTCTCTCAGTCTCAGTAGGGAACGCTTCGATCCATCCTGTGAATGTGTCAATAAAGACTAGCAAGTAAGAAAACCCTTGGGTCTTGGGCATGGCTGTAAATTCTACTTGCCAGTCCACTCCTGGGTATGATCCCCGATGTTGAACAGGTGTAATTAGAGGAGGTCTGGTTTTTGGGTTATTTTTTAGACAGGTGTCACAATTTTGTGTGACCTGTTTAACAACCTTAGCTAACTGGGGATGGGAGAGCATAGGCTTAAGCAAGATTTCTAGATTATCTTTTCCAAAATGGGCGCTCTTATGTAAGGAGTTAGTAATGTTTTAAACCTGAGAATCAGGTAGTATTATTTGGGCCTGTCAGGCTGAAACCACTCATGTGACCCAATCTCCCAGCCCCGCTCAGCATATCGGGAATGTCCCCCTGGGGTAAAATCTGGAGTCAGGGTTTCCTTGGGGAAAAGGGGGCAGATAGCAGTGGCACAGGTAGCTTCCCTGGCAGCTCGTCCTGCCACTTGATCAGCTTTCCTATTTCCCTGAGCCTCTTTTTCTTGCCCCTTTTGGTGACTCTTGCAGTGGATGACAGCTAATTTTGCAAGAAGTTTGACTGCCTCCAGGAGCCTGAGAATGAGCTCTTTGTGTTTAATAGCAGAGCTTCGGGCACTGAGCATCCCTCTTTCTTTCCAAATTGCTGCACGGGCATGCAGAATGAGGAAAGCATACTTAGAGTCCATACACACATTAATCCACTTTCCTTCTCCTAACTCCAAAGCTCTTGTCAGGGCAAAAATTCAGCTTTCTGGGCTGAGGTGTCTGGGGGAAGAGACCCACTTTCCTTAGTTTCTTCCAGGCTCACTACAGCATATCCTGCTTTCCTCTCTCCCTTTTCTACAAAACTGCTGCCATCTGTGTGGCAGTTTTCCTCTGGGTCAGATAAACGTGTCTCTGATAGGTCCTGGCGAGACGAGTATAACTCGTCTGTGATTTGTATGCATTGGTGATCCAGAGGGGAGGTAGGGGGATCTGACTGTAAGGTTGCTGGATTTAAAGTCTGGCAGACCCTCAACTTTATTTCTGGAGTGTCAAGGAGGAGGGCTTGGTGTTGGGTGATCCTTCTCCCTGTCATCCACTTGTCCCATTTCGTTTCCAAGACTGCTTGCACCCGGTGAGGCGTATACACTGTGGTGGGCTGACCCAGGGTCAGCTTAGATGCCTCCTTAACCATAAGAGCGGTGGCTGCTACTGCCCGGAGGCAAGTGGGCCACCCTCTGGCCACCTCATCTAGTTATTTTGAGAGATAAGCCACAGGTTGTTATACGGTCCCCATCATCTGCCATAACACCCCAAGAGCAGTTCCTGTCCTTCCAGAAACATAGAGTCTAAAAGGCTTCTCCAGGTTGGGGAGGCCTAAAGCTGGGGCTGTAGTGATGGACTCTTTTAGGGCATTAAAGGCCACCTTGCAGGTCTCATGCCAGTCGATTGGCTCTTCCTCTTTCCCCCTTAAATTTTCATATAGTGGTCTGGCCAGATTGCCATAATTAGGAATCCAGATCCTGCAAAACCCGGTCCTTCCTAAAAATCCCCTAAGCTGCTGTTTTGTTTGGGGGTACGGGGTATTTAAGATGAGGGATCTCCCCTCGGGGTCAGGCATTCTTTTCCTCTCCGTAATTATAAATCCAAGGTATTTTACTTGGGTTAAGCTAATCTGAGCCTACTTGGGGGATACTCGATAACCCTTTTCATACAGGAAAGTTAGCGTTTTAAATAGTGTCCATTTGAGAGCTTGTAAAATCTGGCCTAGCTATGAGCAAGTCATCCACATACTGTATTAGACTACTGTTTGTTAAAGTTAATTCCCTTAGTTCTCTCCCCGAGGAAGTCCCGAAGATATGAGGGCTGTCGCTAAACCCTTGGGGTAGTCGAGTCCAGTTGAGAGTTGTATGGTCTCTCCTGTTTCCAAGTCCCGCCACTCAAAAGCAAAGAGTTTTTGGGATTCAGGATGGAGAGGAATGCAAAAGAAAGCACCTTGAAGGTCCAAGACTGAGAAGTACTTGGCATTTCCTGGGACATGGGATAGGAGGGTATATGGGTTTGGGACTATGGGGTGGTTGGGAACCACAGCTTCATTAACAGCTCTTAGATCCTGGACGAATTGGTAAGATACATCTGGGTTTTGAATGGGCAAGATTGGGGTGTTGCAGGGGGACTCACAGCTGATTCGAGTTCCAGTATCTCGGTATTTGTTAACTAATGGTTTAAGACCCTCAAGAGCAACTGGTTTTAAGGGATATTGTCTTTTCCAGGGCTAGGGAGCATTTGGTCTCAGAGAAATCTTTACTGGTGGAACATTTATGGCTAAACCAGGGCTGGAGACATCCCACACCTGGGGATTGACATCATCTAGACAAGGGACAGACTCCTCCTTTTCTACCTCTGACTGTAAATATTCAGACATAGTCAAAGAAAATTATCGACTTCTACCTTTGTGTCCCCAAGTCACTCTGGTTTGGAGGCGAAAGTATTATTCTCAAAATGGAAAATTTGGAAGCTGCAAACATGAAAAATTTAAAGAGTCACGCAGAGGCTAGTCACTCTAAGCTAACCCCTAAGACATTTATTGACTGATTTCTAGCTTCTCTTCTTTAACCTTTTTTATCTACAGTAATCCTGTGTGTTCCTTTTAGTTAGGGATTCATTTTTAGACTATCCTGACTCTTCCACTACGTTCCAGTTTTGGGTCTGATACACTTAGAGATGTGCCAAGTGCTTCCTGAATACTATAGAACATATTTTATATTTAAAATATTTCCATGCTTATGTAGTGAGTCACTGATTTTAAGTTTATTTGTTACACATTTCAATGTAAAACTCAATGTGTGAACTAACATATTCACGACTTGGAAAAGTTGGCTTTTTTTTGCTGTGTGTTTGAACTCCTCACCCGACCAAAGGTCATGGAGAGGTCTATTGATTTTCTAAAATGGTTATAGTGTTGTTTATTTTCTGGTAAATGAATTGGGGTGTGAGTTGCAAAGCCTGTGTTTCTGTTCATTTCATTCCATCTGTTCAGGTTACTTTCTCTCTCCTGAGTCAGACAGTAATTTCCCATTGGTTGTCCAGTTACCAAGGTTGGTGTCCATGCATGCATGCTGGTCTCTCCATACATGTCCGTGTGTCCTGTGAAACACTAAGCTTAATTTATTTGGAAATGACCTAGCTGTTCAACACACTGTCATCACTCAGTTGAGCAGAGGGAGAGAAATTCAAGTGACAAAACTCCAGAGAAGCTAGTGTCAGAGCGCCCCGGTGTGGCATGCGTGCAGGGGGTTGGGGGGAGGGGGGCGGGGCGCGGAGCGCGGAGATCTCAGGTGTCCTCCCACCCTGGGCCTCTCCAGGCCCGCCGCTGCTCAGTGGCCTCCCCCCGCCCCCATCGCTTTGGCTGCTCAGGGCCGGATGGTCTCTGCAGCTGCCCGGCATCCTGCCCGAGGCCCCCCCTGCCCACACGCTGTCTTCCAGTCTCTCTCTGAACCCTCGACTCTTTCTGCCTCTGTCTCACCTGGCGTGGGTGCGTGCGAGTGCCTGTCCCTGTCCCTGGCTGTCGCTCGCCTGCTCTCTCAGGAAGGTCCTGTGCTGGGCCCGCGGCGTGGGGGCAGGGCGGTCCTCGGTAGGGCGAAAAGACGGGGCTGAGGCGCTCCAGGGGGTTTGCGCAGCCGGCACGACGGGCGCCTGGGGCCCCGGCTGGGCTGCCCCTAAGCCCCAGGATGCTCCGGGGACCGCGGACCCATGCCGAAGCCCCGATCGTCCGGAGCCACCTGACCTTGAGCAGCGAACGGGATGGTGGGTGACAGGGGGTGAGGGGGCACCGAGATGTCCTCGCTGCTCTGCCCACCCCCCTCCCCCCACCCCAGGTTCCGCAGGCACGCCAGGCCCCGGCCGGCCGTGCCAGACGGGTGCTGGCCTGGGCTCGCAGTGTGCGGAGCAGGGGCGTCCTCCGCTGGCCGCCGAGCTGCAGGCTCTGGCCGGCCGGAGTCCAGTCGCGGGTCGTGCAGCTCAAGTGCAGCGCGCGCCCGCTGGAGAACTGCAGCCCCAGGCCCGACCGGCAGGTCAGACCGCAAGGGAGGCGCAACGCGGGGCTCCTGGAGCGCCTGGCAGCCGCCTCGGTCTAAGGCCATACCACCCTGAACATGCCCTCGCTCTTGTGATCTGGGAAACTGAGCAGGGTCGGGCCTGGTCAGTACTTGGATGGGAGTCCACCTAGTAGTTAGGCGATTTTTTTTGATTTTTCTGAATTCCTACTTCAGAAAGTTAGAATTGGATGACTTCACAAAGTAAAACGAATCATATTTTCATACATAATCTTAAGAATCCAGCAGCTGGTCATTCTTTTTCCTGTCCTAACACAGCTAACTGGAAATCAGTTGTAGTAAGTTCTACTGACTTAAGACCCTCATCCCTAAGGGAAGATATGTAGGAATACCCATAATATATCTAAATAAACATGAAAGATACAATGATGAGAAAGAAAAAAAATTTCTCAGTGACATCTTAGTTGGTACCGGAAACACGATGATTATGAAAGCACAGCCCATAATCAAGTCCAGGCCATGGAAGCCTGTGACTGTCACTGAGTGTTGACTTCCCTTTCAGCTGAGGTCGTAAAAAGTGCTTTGTAAAATCCTGAGGTTTGAAGCACTTGTAACCTCCCGAAGAGACTGCAATCAGAAGGGTTTGTAGAATATCGTGATGCTGTGGTGAGCTCAAGCAATATATACTCCAGAGGACGGAAAACAGACATGTTGGGAAGTGGGGATGACTTCTACTGCACTTAGGGAGGAAGGGCATGTACATGTGGAGAAGCAACACCTCAGTGATGGAATTTTTAAAGACTCCATACATGGAGAAGGAAATGGTAACCCACTCCAGTATTCTTGCCTGGAAAAATCCATGGGCAGAGGAGTCTGGCGGGCTGAAGTCCACGGGATTCCATGCCTGACCGTGTGTGCACGAGGGTGGAGGGAGACGGGTTGGTAGCAAGAAACTTGTAGAAGTAAAAAATAAGAAAAAATATAAAATAAAGACTCAATAAATATGACAACGACTGGTAGGAATAAACCTTCAGAAGTGCCTTCTCAGACCTCCCGTCAGAAGCACAAGCGTAATAAAGACACTGAGTTTTCACGGTCTCACACAAAATTAGACTGGCTTATGACAATGGGCAGAGAGGCTCCTCTAGGACATCGGGGCTGGGATTTACTGGAGGATGCACATCGATTGAGTGCATGGCTGTGTGTTATGGAAATATGTCTTACTGGCAGTGCGAAGGCATCTTCTTGAAGAACACAGCAAATAACACCACAAATTCACGGAACATGGCTACAATGACAATCGCTGATTTCGTGATGGCTACTGCTTGGCAGAGCTGGGATTGCCTCTGCCATTAAGTACTTCAGTGGCCAGCTGTGATAATAGCCATTACTTTCTCACTTAGAAACTTGCAATGTGCACTAGAGCAAGAACAGTGAAAGCTCCCCAGAGAAGCAAGTCAGGCAGACATGCTTCTGTTTTCTCACAGAAGCTGCTTATGACCGGCCCTGCTCACAGACAGATTGCTAATTACAAATCGATAGACAGTTATGCAGATATTCTTTAGCAACTGAGCCACCAGGGAAGTCCTACTAGCTCAGTTGCTAAAGAATCTGCCTGCAACGCAGGAGACCCCGCTTTGAGTCCTGGGTCGGGAAGATCCCCTGGGGAAGGGATAGGCTACCCACTCCTAGTATTCTGGCCTAGAGAATTCCATGGACTGTGTAGTCCTTGGGGCCGCAAAGAGTCAGGCACGAACTGAGCCACTTTCACCTGCACATGCGGATATCACTTAAAAAAAAAAAATGTGGTAACAGATCTAGAACCTCTGTCAAGCTCATGAGCGAATAGTATAAATGTACAGAATCAGCTTTGTCCTGCATAGTTACTACCATCCTGTATTTGCTTTGAGAGGAGTTGAACTACTCTTGGTACAGAGGAATGATTCTTTATGAACTGAGCCACAAGGGAAGCTCACTAATACTGGAGTGGGTAGCCTATCCCTTCTCCAGCGGATCTTCCTGACCCAGGATTTGAACCATGGTCTCCTGCCTGAGTAACACATATTGGGTAAAAATCGGTGAGGGAGCAGAACTAGGGACATTGATTGGTAAAATCAGTTTTCCTTGTCTAGATGGCTAGCGGAGGCGAAAGAAATGTTGGTGTGGATTTAAAAAATTCTTCTGATACTATACAAAAAATGTACTAGTTCTCTGCAGAAGTCTTTAATGAAGCACAAATATTTTCATTAGATTGCTTTGGTCATATCCGTCTTATCCACATTTATTTTTTAAAATCACATAGAGTGGCTTCAATCACTTGAAGAAACGACAAAAGGTTTCTTTGGTCTCCATTCTATACTGGATCGAGAGAAGGCAGTTGATCAGCATGATGCAGGAGCTCAAGATGTTTTTGGCAAAAACTTGACTAGTCTGTTTAATGATATGGAAGAATGAATGAAGGATGGCAGCACAAAACAGAAGGCCATGCTAGAAGTACACAAGACCTTGTTTGGTAAGTCCAAACATGACTTTTTCTTTCAATTGAAGGATAGATGATTTACAGAATTTTGTTGCCAAACATCAACGTGAATGAGCCACAGGTGTACATATGTCTCCTCCCTCCTGAACCTCTCTCCCATCTCCTCCTCCCCGTTCCACACCTCTAGCTTGTTGCAGAGCCCCTGTTTGAGTCCCCTGAGTCATACAGCAAATTGCATTGGTATCTCTTTTAACGTATGGTACTATGTTTCCATGTTCTTCTGCATTCATCTCACCCTCTCCTTCCTCCCCCCCTGCCCGTGTCCATAAGTCTGTTCTCTACATCTGTGACTCCTTGGCTGCCCTGCAAATAATTTCATCAGTACCACCATTAGTTCAAGCATTTCTTCCCCCCCCCCCAAGCATTTCTTATTTCTTATTCCACTCTTACTGTCTTTAATGTGAGACTGATCTCGAAACTGATATGAAAGTATTATTCCCAGCATGGAAAATTTGGAAGATGCAAACATGAAATATTTAAAAAGTAACGCAGAGGCTAGTCACTCTAGGCTAACCCCTAAAACATGTATTGACTGATTTCTAGTTTCTCTTCTTTAACCTTTTTGATCTATGTAATCCTGTGTATTCCTTTTAGTTAGGGATTCATTTTTAGACTATCCTGACTCTTCCATTAAGTTCCAGTTTGGGGTCTGATACACTTAAGATGTGCCAAGTGCTTCCTGAATACTATAGAACATATTTTATGTTTAAAATACTTCCATGCGTATGTAGTGAGTCAATGATTTTAAGTTTATTTGTTACACATTTCATTGTAAAATCAATGTGTGAACTAAGATATTCTCGATTTGGAAAAGGTGGCTTTATTTGTTGTGTGTAAGAATTCCTCACCAGACCAAAGGTCATGGAGAGGTCTATTGTTTTTCTAAAATGGTTATAGTGTTGTTGTTTTTTCGGTAATTGAATTGGGGTGTGAGTTGCAAAGTTTGTGTTTCTGTTCATTTTTTCCATCTGTTCGGCTTTCTTTCTCTCTCCTGAGTCAGAGAGTAATTTCTCATTGGTGGTCCAGTTACCAAGGTTGGTGTCCATGCATCTGTGCTGGTCTCTGCATTCATGTCAGGGTGTCCTGTGAAACACTAAGCTTAATTTATTTGGAAATGACCTAGCTGTGCAAAATACTGTCATCACTCAGTTGAGCACAAGGATACAAATTCAGGTGATCAAACTCCGGAGAAACTTTTGTCGGAGTGGGGCGTGCGTTCATGGGGTTGGGGTGGGAGGGGCGCGGACCGCGGATATCTCAGGTGCCCTCCCAACCTGGGCCTCTCCAGGCCTGCCTCTGCTCGGCAGCCTCTCCCCGACCCCATCGCGTTTGCTGCTCAAGGCCGGGTGGTTTCTGCAGCTGCCCGGCATCCTGCCCGAGGCCCCCACTGCCCACACGCTGTCTTCCGGTGTCTCTCTGAACCCTCGTCTCTTTCTGCCTCTGTCTCACATGACGTGGGTGCGTGCGACTGCCTGTCCGTGTGCCTCCTGTCGCTCGTCCGCTCTCTCAGGAAGGTCCTGTGCTGGGCCCGTGGCGTGGGGACAGGGCGGGCCTCGGTTTGGGGACAGGGTGGGGCTGAGGCACTCCAGGGGGTTTGCACAGCCGGCAGGATGGGCGCCTGGGGCCCCGGCTGGGCTGCCCCTAAGCCCGCAGGAGGCTCCGGGGACCGCGGCCCCGGGCCGACGCCCCGCTCGTCCGGAGCCACGTGACCCTGAGCAGCGAACGGGATGGTGGGTGGCGGGGGGTGGGCGGGCACCGAGATGTCCTCCCCGCTCAAGTCACCCCCCTCCCCAACGCCCGCCAGAGCTCCCGCAGCCTCGCCAGGCGGCTCGGGGTCCGGGAAGCGCCCCGGGCCGGGCCAGGCGCGTGCTGGCCGGGGGTGGCGTCGGCTGGTCTCCCAGCTGCAGGGCCTGTCCCGGTTTTTCCCATCAATTTCAACAGTGACGGTCACCCAACATTGTGAGTCGTCTAGATTTCTCACTGACACCCCTGTTAGGGAGTGGCTTTTTAGAGAGATAGGGAAGGTCACTTGGGGGATGTTAGTCATGAGAGAAAATAAGGGCTCAGGTGGGATTGCAGATGTCATCCAGGGGGTAAATAGAGACAGTTGTTGCTGGTACCAAGACATGAAGTTTTTTTTCGCCCTTTTCCCAAAAGGCCATATTACGACCCCATGGGGGCGCTGAGTAACAGCCCATAGCTCGGCTGGAAGGGTGGGCCTTTGATAGTGATACCCTGGGATGGGTTGGACATACACCCAACCTTTGTCATTAATGCAGATGCAGCCCGGGCTGCTTAGGTTCAGTTGAGAAGCAGTGTGGTTTGCAAGTGAACATGCCTCGTTTAGGGAGAGATCAATAGCCATACAGGGAGATATGATTAGAAAGAGGAAGAACATCATATGATGCATTTTACTTATCTGAGGCAGGATTGATGGGTTTCTGCTTGAACAAGAGCCTGAGATCTTCAACAGGTTCACAGGAATAGCTGTCCTCTGGCATTGGAGTCTCAGTTTCTGTCTCCCCCTCCTGTAGGCCATAGGGTTTTATTCTAGAATTGTGGACCCAGGCAGATAGACCCTTCAATTTTACAGCAGTTGAAGTCACTAGAACAACCTGATATGGCCCTGTCCATTTCTCGGACAGCTGGTTTGGACTCTCTTTTTCTTGCCAGGTCTTTACTGATACTTGATCCCCTGACTTTACCTGGGGATTTTTCAAGTCTTCCTGTGGTTTGTTCTCCATACCGTTGGAGTTCTTGCGGAAACCTTCCCAGGTCAATTATATGTTTTAAGAGTGTATTTGCATCCTCGTCAAGAAACAAATAAGAAGTTAAGAATGGTCGTCCATACATCATTTCATAAGGACTTAAAAATAGTGGCCGTTTGGGGGATGTCCGTAGCCTCATGAGGGTTATGGGCAGCATATGTTTCCACTTTTTATGTCTTTCTTGGGATAGCTTAGCCAGAGCCCTTTTAAGAGTCTTGTTGGCTCTCTATACCTTTCCTGAAGCTTGAGGCCTCCAGGATGAGCGGAGCTGGTATTTTATGCCTAAGAATGCGGCTAGGTTCTGGGGTATCGTGGCTGTAAGTGAGGGCCCGTTGTCACTCTGAAGTGACCGAGGCAGCCGAAACCTAGGTACTATCTCCTTCAGCAGAGCTTTACAGACTTCTGTAGCTCTCTCTGTCTCAGTAGGGAACGCGTTGATCCATCCTGTGAATGTGTCAATAAAGACTAGCAAGTAAGAAAACACTTGGGTCTTGGGCATGGCTGTAAATTCTACTTGCCAGTCCGCTCCTGGTTATGATCCCTGATGTTGGACAGGTGTAATTAGAGGAGGTCTGGTTTTTGGGTTATTTTTTAGACAGGTGTCACAATTTTGTGTGACCTGTTTAACAACCTTAGCTAACTGGGGATGGGAGAGAATAGGCTTAAGCAAGATTTCTAGATTATCTTTTCCAAAATGGGCGCTCTTATGTAAGGAGTTAGTAATGTTTTAAACCTGAGAATCAGGGAGTATTATTTGGGCCTGATCAGGCTGAAACCACCCATGTGAAACAATCTCCCAGCCCCGCTCAGCATATCGGGAATGTCCCCCTGGGGTAAAATCTGGAGTCAGGGTTTCCTTGGGGAAAAGGGGGCAGATAGCAGTGGCAGAGGTAGCTTCCCCGGCAGCTCGTCCTGCCTCTTGATCAGCTTTCATATTTCCCTGAGCCTCTTTTTCTTGCCCCTATTGGTGACTCTTGCAGTGGATGACACCTAATTTTGCAGGAAGTTTGACTGCCTCCAGGAGCCTGAGAATGAGCTCTTTTTGTTTAATAGCAGAGCTTCGGGCACTGAGCATCCCTCTTTCTTTCCAAATTGCTGCACGGGCATGCAGAATGAGGAAAGCATACTTAGAGTCCATACACACATTAATCCTCTTTCCTTCTCCTAACTCCAAAGCTCTTGTCAGGGCAAAAATTTCAGCTTTCTGGGCTGAGATGTCTGGGGGAAGAGACCCACTTTCCTTAGTTTCTTCCAGGCTCGCTACAGCATATCTTGCTTTCCTCTCTCCCTTTTCTACAAAACTGCGGCCATCTGTGTGCCAGTTTTCCTCTGGGTCAGATAAAGGTGTCTCTGATAGGTCCCGGCGAGAAGAGTATAACTCGTCTGTGATTTGTATGCATTGGTGATCCAGAGGGGAGGTAGGGGGATCTGGCAGTAAGGTTGCTGGATTTAAAGTCTGGCAGACCCTCAACTTTATTTCTGGAGTGTCAAGGAGGAGGGCTTGGTATTGGGTGTTCCTTCCCGCTGTCATCCACCTGTCCCATTACGTTTCCAAGACTGCTTGCACCCAGTGAGGCGTATAAACTGTGGTGGGCTGACCCAGGGTCAGCTTAGATGCCTCCTTAACCATAAGAGCAGTGGCTGCAACTGCCCGGAGGCAAGTGGGCCACCCTCTGGCCACGTCGTCTAGTTATTTTGAGAGATAAGCCACAGGTTGTAATACGGGCCCCATCATCTGCTCTAAAACCCCAAGAGCAGTTCCTGTCCTTCCAGAAACACAGAGTCAAAAAGGCTTCTCCAGGTTGGGGAGGCCTAAATCTGGGGCTGTAGTGATGGACTCTTTTAGGACATTAAAGGCCACCTTGCAGGTCTCATGCCAGTCGAGTGGCTCTTCGTCTTTCCCCCTTAAATTTTCATATAAGGGTCTGGCCAGATTGCCATAATTAGGAATCCAGATCCTGCAAAACCCGGTCCTTCCTAAAAATCCCCTAAGCTATTGTTTTGTTTGGGGGTACGGGGTATTTAAGATGAGGGATCTCCCCTCGGGGTCAGGCATTCTTTTTCTCTCCGTAGTTATAAATCCAAGGTATTTTACTTGGGTTAAGCTAATCTGAGCCTTCTTGGGGGATACTCGATAACCCTTTTCATACAGGAAAGTTAGCGTTTTAAATAGTGTCCATTTGAGAGCTGGTAAAATCTGGCCTAGCTATGAGCAAGTCATCCACATACTGTATTAGACTACTGTTTGTTAAAGTTAATTCCCTTAGTTCTCTCCCCGAGGAAGTCCCGAAGATATGAGGGCTGTCCCTAAACCCTTGGGGTAGTCGAGTCCAGTCGAGAGTTGTATGGTCTCTCTTGTTTCCAAGTCCCGCCACTCAAAAGCAAAGAGTTTTTGGGATTCAGGATGGAGAGGAATGCAAAAGAAAGCACCTTGAAGGTCCAAGACTGAGAAGTACTTGGCATTTCCTGGGACTTGGGATAGGAGGGTATATGGGTTTGGGACTATGGGGTGGATGGGAACCACAGCTTCATTAACAGCTCTTAGATCCTGGACGAATCGGTAAGATCCATCTGGTTTTTGAACGGGCAAGATTGGGGTGTTGCAGGGGTCTCACAGCTGATTCGAGTTCCAGTATTTCGGTATTTGTTAACTAATGGTCTAAGACCCTCAAGATCTTCTGGTTTTAAGGGATATTGTCTTTTCCAGGGCTAGGGAGCAATTGGTCTCAGAGAAATCTTTACTGGTGGAATATTTATGGCTAAACCAGGGCTGGAGACATCCCACACCTGGGGATTGACCTCATCTAGACAAGGGACAGACTCCTCCTTTTCTACCTCTGACTGTAAATATTCAGACATAGGCAAAGAAAATTATCGACGTCTACCTTTGTGTCCCCAAGTCACTCTGGTTTGGAGGCGAAACTATTATTCTCAAAATGGAAAATTTGGAAGCTGCAAACATGAAAAATTTAAAGAATCACGCAGAGGCTAGTCACTCTAAGCTAACCCCTAAGACATTTATTGACTGATTTCTAGCTTCTCTTCTTTAACCTTTTTTATCTACAGTAATCCTGTGTGTTCCTTTTTGTTAGGGATTCATTTTTAGACTATCCTGACTCTTCCACTATGTTCCAGTTTTGGGTCTGATACACTTAGAGATGTGCCAAGTGCTTCCTGAATACTATAGAACATATTTTATATTTATAATACTTCGATGATTATGTAGTGAGTCAATGATTTTAAGTTTATTTGTTACACATTTCAATGTAAAAGCCAATGTGTGAACTAACATAATCACGACTTGGAAAAGTTGGCTTTTTTTTGCTGTGTGTTTGAACTCGTCACCCGACCAAAGGTCATGGAGAGGTCTATTGTTTTTCTAAAATGGTTATAGTGTTGTTTATTTTCTGGTAATTGAATTAGGGTGTGAGTTGCAAAGCTTGTGTTTCTGTTCATTTCATTCCATCTGTTCGGGTTTCTTTCTCTCTCCTGAGTCAGACAGTAATTTCCCATTGGTTGTCCAGTTACCAAGGTTGGTGTCCATGCATCCGTGCTGGTCTCTCCATACATGCCCGGGTGTCCTGTGAAACACTAAGCTTAATTTATTTGGAAATGACCTAGCTGTTCAATACACTGTCATCACTCAGTTGAGCAGAGGGAGAGAAATTCAAGTGACAAAACTCCAGAGAAGCTAGTGTCAGAGCGCCCCAGAGTGGCATGCGTGCAGGGGGTTGGGGGGAGGCGGCGGGGCGCGGAGCGCGGAGATCTCAGGTGTCCTCCCACCCTGGGCCTCTCCAGGCCCGCCGCTGCTCAGTGGCCTCCCCCCGCCCCCATCGCTTTGGCTGCTCAGGGCCGGGTGATCTCTGCAGCTGCCCGGCATCCTGCCCAAGGACAGCCCTGCCCACACGCTGTCTTCCAGTCTCTCTCTGAACTCTCGACTCTTTCTGCCTCTGTCTCACCTGGCGTGGGTGCGTGCGAGTGCCTGTCCGTGTGCCTGGCTGTCGCTCGTCCGCTCTTTCAGGAAGGTCCTGTGCTGGGCCCGTGGCGTGGGGGCAGGGCGGGCCTCGGTTTGGGGACAGGGCGGGGCTGAGGCGCTCCAGGGGGTTTGCACAGCCGGTAGGATGGGCGCCTGGGGCCCCGGCTGGGCTGCCCCTAAGCCCGCAGGAGGCTCCGGGGACTGCGGCCCCGGGCCGACGCCCCGCTCGTCCGGAGCCACGTGACCCTGAGCAGCGAACGGGATGGTGGGGAGCGGGGGGTGGGCGGGCACCGAGACGTCCTCCCCGTTCAAGCCACCCCCCTCCCCAACCCCCGCCAGAGCTCCCGCAGCCTCGCCAGGCCGCTGGGGGTCCGGGAAGCGCTCCGGGCCGGGCCAGGCGCGTGCTGGCCGGGGGTGGCGTAGGCTGGTCTCCCAGCTGCAGGGCCTGTCCCGGTTTTTCCCATCAGTTTCAACAGTGACGGTCACCCCACATTGTGAGTCGTCTAGATTTCTCACTGACACCCCTGTTAGGGAGTGGCTTTTTAGAGAGATAGGGAAGGTCACTTGGGGGATGTTAGTCATGAGAGAAAATAAGGGCTCAGGTGGGATTGCAGATGTCATCCAGGGGGTAAATAGAGACAGTTGTTGCTGGTACCAAGACATGAAGTTTTTTTTCCCCCTTTTCCCAAAAGGCCATATTACGACCACATGGGGGCTCTGAGTAACAGCCCATAGCTCGGCTGGAAGGGTGGGCCTTTGATAGTGATACCCTGGGATGGGTTGGACATACCCCCAACCTTTGTCATTAATGCAGATGCAGCCCGGGCTGCTCAGGTTGAGTTGAGAAGCAGTGTGGTTTGCAAGTGAACATGCCTCGTTTAGGGAGAGATCAATAGCCATACAGGGAGATATGATTAGAAAGAGGAAGAACATCATATGATGCATTTTACTTATCTGAGGCAGGATTGATGGGGTTCTGCTTGAACAAGAGCCTGAGATCTTCAACAGGTTCACAGGAATAGCTGTCCTCTGGCTTTGGAGTCTCAGTTTCTGTCTCCCCCTCCTGTAGGCCATAGGGTTTTATTCTAGAATTGTGGACCCAGGCATATAGACTCTTCACTTTTACAGCAGTTGAAATCATTAGAACAACCTGATATGGCCCTGTCCATTTCTCGGACAGCTGGTTTGGACTCCCTTTTTCTTGCCAGGTCTTTACTGATACTTGATCCCCTGGCTTTACCTGGGGATTTTTCAAGTCTTCCTGTGGTTTGTTCTCCATACCGTTGGAGTTCTTGCTGAAACCTTCCCAGGTCAATTATATGTTTTAAGAGTGTATTGGCATCCTCGTCAAGAAACAAATCAGAAGTTCAGAATGGTCGTCCATACATCATTTCATAAGGACTTAACAATAGTGGCCGTTTGGGGGATGTCCGTAGCCTCATGAGGGCTATGGGCAGCATATGTGTCCACTTATTATGTGTTTCTGACATAGCTTAGCCAGAGCCCTTTTAAGAGTCTGGTTGGCTCTCTCTACCTTTCCTGAAGCTTGAGGCCTCCAGGATGAGCGGAGCTGGTATTTTATGCCTAAGCATGCGGCTAGGTTCTGGGATATCGTGGCTGTAAGTGAGGGCCCGTTGTCACTCTGAAGTGACCGAGGCAGCCCAAACCTAGGCACTATCTCCTTCAGCAGAGCTTTACAGACTTCTGTAGCTCTCTCAGTTTCAGTACGGAACGCTTCGATCCATCCTGTGAATGTGTCAATAAAGACTAGCAAGAAAGAAAACCCTTGGGTCTTGAGCATGGCTGTAAAATCTAAATGTGGAGCGGCATTGCCAGTCTGCTCCTGGGTATGATCCCCGATGTTGGACAGGTGTAATTAGAGGAGATCTGGTTTTTGGGTTATTTTTTAGACAGGTGTCACAATTTTGTGTGACTTGTTTAACAACCTTAGCTAACTGGGGATGGGAGAGAATAGGCTTAAGCAAGATTTCTAGATTATCTTTTCCAAAATGGGCGCTCTTATGTAAGGAGTTAGTAATGTTTTAAACCTGAGAATCAGGGAGTATTATTTGGGCCTGATCAGGCTGAAACCACCCATGTGAAACAATCTCCCAGCCCCGCTCAGCATATCGGGAATGTCCCCCTGGGGTAAAATCTGGAGTCAGGGTTTCCTTGGGGAAAAGGGGGCAGATAGCAGTGGCAGAGGTAGCTTCCCCGGCAGCTCGTCCTGCCTCTTGATCAGCTTTCATATTTCCCTGAGCCTCTTTTTCTTGTCCCTATTGGTGACTCTTGCAGTGGATGACACCTAATTTTGCAGGAAGTTTGACTGCCTCCAGGAGCCTGAGAATGAGCTCTTTTTGTTTAATAGCAGAGCTTCGGGCACTGAGCATCCCTCTTTCTTTCCAAATTGCTGCACGGGCATGCAGAATGAGGAAAGCATACTTAGAGTCCATACACACATTAATCCTCTTTCCTTCTCCTAACTCCAAAGCTCTTGTCAGGGCAAAAATTTCAGCTTTCTGGGCTGAGATGTCTGGGGGAAGAGACCCACTTTCCTTAGTTTCTTCCAGGCTCGCTACAGCATATCTTGCTTTCCTCTCTCCCTTTTCTACAAAACTGCGGCCATCTGTGTGCCAGTTTTCCTCTGGGTCAGATAAAGGTGTCTCTGATAGGTCCCGGCGAGAAGAGTATAACTCGTCTGTGATTTGTATGCATTGGTGATCCAGAGGGGAGGTAGGGGGATCTGGCAGTAAGGTTGCTGGATTTAAAGTCTGGCAGACCCTCAACTTTATTTCTGGAGTGTCAAGGAGGAGGGCTTGGTATTGGGTGTTCCTTCCCGCTGTCATCCACCTGTCCCATTACGTTTCCAAGACTGCTTGCACCCAGTGAGGCGTATAAACTGTGGTGGGCTGACCCAGGGTCAGCTTAGATGCCTCCTTAACCATAAGAGCAGTGGCTGCAACTGCCCGGAGGCAAGTGGGCCACCCTCTGGCCACGTCGTCTAGTTATTTTGAGAGATAAGCCACAGGTTGTAATACGGGCCCCATCATCTGCTCTAAAACCCCAAGAGCAGTTCCTGTCCTTCCAGAAACACAGAGTCAAAAAGGCTTCTCCAGGTTGGGGAGGCCTAAATCTGGGGCTGTAGTGATGGACTCTTTTAGGACATTAAAGGCCACCTTGCAGGTCTCATGCCAGTCGAGTGGCTCTTCGTCTTTCCCCCTTAAATTTTCATATAAGGGTCTGGCCAGATTGCCATAATTAGGAATCCAGATCCTGCAAAACCCGGTCCTTCCTAAAAATCCCCTAAGCTATTGTTTTGTTTGGGGGTACGGGGTATTTAAGATGAGGGATCTCCCCTCGGGGTCAGGCATTCTTTTTCTCTCCGTAGTTATAAATCCAAGGTATTTTACTTGGGTTAAGCTAATCTGAGCCTTCTTGGGGGATACTCGATAACCCTTTTCATACAGGAAAGTTAGCGTTTTAAATAGTGTCCATTTGAGAGCTGGTAAAATCTGGCCTAGCTATGAGCAAGTCATCCACATACTGTATTAGACTACTGTTTGTTAAAGTTAATTCCCTTAGTTCTCTCCCCGAGGAAGTCCCGAAGATATGAGGGCTGTCCCTAAACCCTTGGGGTAGTCGAGTCCAGTCGAGAGTTGTGTGGTCTCTCTTGTTTCCAAGTCCCGCCACTCAAAAGCAAAGAGTTTTTGGGATTCAGGATGGAGAGGAATGCAAAAGAAAGCACCTTGAAGGTCCAAGACTGAGAAGTACTTGGCATTTCCTGGGACTTGGGATAGGAGGGTATATGGGTTTGGGACTATGGGGTGGATGGGAACCACAGCTTCATTAACAGCTCTTAGATCCTGGACGAATCGGTAAGATCCATCTGGTTTTTGAACGGGCAAGATTGAGGTGTTGCAGGGGTCTCACAGCTGATTCGAGTTCCAGTATTTCGGTATTTGTTAACTAATGGTCTAAGACCCTCAAGATCTTCTGGTTTTAAGGGATATTGTCTTTTCCAGGGCTAGGGAGCAATTGGTCTCAGAGAAATCTTTACTGGTGGAATATTTATGGCTAAACCAGGGCTGGAGACATCCCACACCTGGGGATTGACCTCATCTAGACAAGGGACAGACTCCTCCTTTTCTACCTCTGACTGTAAATATTCAGACATAGGCAAAGAAAATTATCGACGTCTACCTTTGTGTCCCCAAGTCACTCTGGTTTGGAGGCGAAACTATTATTCTCAAAATGGAAAATTTGGAAGCTGCAAACATGAAAAATTTAAAGAATCACGCAGAGGCTAGTCACTCTAAGCTAACCCCTAAGACATTTATTGACTGATTTCTAGCTTCTCTTCTTTAACCTTTTTTATCTACAGTAATCCTGTGTGTTCCTTTTTGTTAGGGATTCATTTTTAGACTATCCTGACTCTTCCACTATGTTCCAGTTTTGGGTCTGATACACTTAGAGATGTGCCAAGTGCTTCCTGAATACTATAGAACATATTTTATATTTATAATACTTCGATGATTATGTAGTGAGTCAATGATTTTAAGTTTATTTGTTACACATTTCAATGTAAAAGCCAATGTGTGAACTAACATAATCACGACTTGGAAAAGTTGGCTTTTTTTTGCTGTGTGTTTGAACTCGTCACCCGACCAAAGGTCATGGAGAGGTCTATTGTTTTTCTAAAATGGTTATAGTGTTGTTTATTTTCTGGTAATTGAATTAGGGTGTGAGTTGCAAAGCTTGTGTTTCTGTTCATTTCATTCCATCTGTTCGGGTTTCTTTCTCTCTCCTGAGTCAGACAGTAATTTCCCATTGGTTGTCCAGTTACCAAGGTTGGTGTCCATGCATCCGTGCTGGTCTCTCCATACATGCCCGGGTGTCCTGTGAAACACTAAGCTTAATTTATTTGGAAATGACCTAGCTGTTCAATACACTGTCATCACTCAGTTGAGCAGAGGGAGAGAAATTCAAGTGACAAAACTCCAGAGAAGCTAGTGTCAGAGCGCCCCAGAGTGGCATGCGTGCAGGGGGTTGGGGGGAGGCGGCGGGGCGCGGAGCGCGGAGATCTCAGGTGTCCTCCCACCCTGGGCCTCTCCAGGCCCGCCGCTGCTCAGTGGCCTCCCCCCGCCCCCATCGCTTTGGCTGCTCAGGGCCGGGTGATCTCTGCAGCTACCCGGCATCCTGCCCAAGGACAGCCCTGCCCACACGCTGTCTTCCAGTCTCTCTCTGAACTCTCGACTCTTTCTGCCTCTGTCTCACCTGGCGTGGGTGCGTGCGAGTGCCTGTCCGTGTGCCTGGCTGTCGCTCGTCCGCTCTTTCAGGAAGGTCCTGTGCTGGGCCCGTGGCGTGGGGGCAGGGCGGGCCTCGGTTTGGGGACAGGGCGGGGCTGAGGCGCTCCAGGGGGTTTGCACAGCCGGTAGGATGGGCGCCTGGGGCCCCGGCTGGGCTGCCCCTAAGCCCGCAGGAGGCTCCGGGGACTGCGGGCCCGGGCCGACGCCCCGCTCGTCCGGAGCCACGTGACCCTGAGCAGCGAACGGGATGGTGGGGAGCGGGGGGTGGGCGGGCACCGAGACGTCCTCCCCGTTCAAGCCACCCCCCTCCCCAACCCCCGCCAGAGCTCCCGCAGCCTCGCCAGGCCGCTGGGGGTCCGGGAAGCGCTCCGGGCCGGGCCAGGCGCGTGCTGGCCGGGGGTGGCGTAGGCTGGTCTCCCAGCTGCAGGGCCTGTCCCGGTTTTTCCCATCAGTTTCAACAGTGACGGTCACCCCACATTGTGAGTCGTCTAGATTTCTCACTGACACCCCTGTTAGGGAGTGGCTTTTTAGAGAGATAGGGAAGGTCACTTGGGGGATGTTAGTCATGAGAGAAAATAAGGGCTCAGGTGGGATTGCAGATGTCATCCAGGGGGTAAATAGAGACAGTTGTTGCTGGTACCAAGACATGAAGTTTTTTTTCGCCCTTTTCCCAAAAGGCCATATTACGACCACATGGGGGCTCTGAGTAACAGCCCATAGCTCGGCTGGAAGGGTGGGCCTTTGATAGTGATACCCTGGGATGGGTTGGACATACCCCCAACCTTTGTCATTAATGCAGATGCAGCCCGGGCTGCTCAGGTTGAGTTGAGAAGCAGTGTGGTTTGCAAGTGAACATGCCTCGTTTAGGGAGAGATCAATAGCCATACAGGGAGATATGATTAGAAAGAGGAAGAACATCATATGATGCATTTTACTTATCTGAGGCAGGATTGATGGGGTTCTGCTTGAACAAGAGCCTGAGATCTTCAACAGGTTCACAGGAATAGCTGTCCTCTGGCTTTGGAGTCTCAGTTTCTGTCTCCCCCTCCTGTAGGCCATAGGGTTTTATTCTAGAATTGTGGACCCAGGCATATAGACTCTTCACTTTTACAGCAGTTGAAATCATTAGAACAACCTGATATGGCCCTGTCCATTTCTCGGACAGCTGGTTTGGACTCCCTTTTTCTTGCCAGGTCTTTACTGATACTTGATCCCCTGGCTTTACCTGGGGATTTTTCAAGTCTTCCTGTGGTTTGTTCTCCATACCGTTGGAGTTCTTGCTGAAACCTTCCCAGGTCAATTATATGTTTTAAGAGTGTATTGGCATCCTCGTCAAGAAACAAATCAGAAGTTCAGAATGGTCGTCCATACAGCATTTCATAAGGACTTATCAATAGTGGCCGTTTGGGGGATGTCCGTAGCCTCATGAGGGCTATGGGCAGCATATGTGTCCACTTATTATGTGTTTCTGACGTAGCTTAGCCAGAGCCTTTTTAAGAGTCTGGTTGGCTCTCTCTACCTTTCCTGAAGCTTGAGGCCTCCAGGATGAGCGGAGCTGGTATTTTATGCCTAAGCATGCGGCTAGGTTCTGGGGTATCTTGGCTGTAAGTGAGGGCCCGTTGTCACTCTGAAGTGACCGAGGCAGCCCAAACCTAGGCACTATCTCCTTCAGCAGAGCTTTACAGACTTCTGTAGCTCTCTCAGTCTCAGTAGGGAACGCATCGATCCGTCCTGTGAATGTGTCAATAAAGACTAGCAAGTAAGAAAACCCTTGGGTCTTGGGCATGGCTGTAAATACTACTTTCCAGTCCGCTCCTGGGTATGATCCCCGATGTTGGACAGGTGTAATTAGAGGAGGTCTGGTTTTTGGGTTATTTTTTAGACAGGTGTCACAATTTTGTGTGACTTGTTTAACAACCTTAGCTAACTGGGGATGGGAGAGAATAGGCTTAAGCAAGATTTCTAGATTATCTTTTCCAAAATGGGCGCTCTTATGTAAGGAGTTAGGAATGTTTTAAACCTGAGAATCAGGGAGTATTATTTGGGCCTGATCAGGCTGAAACCACCCATGTGACCCAATCTCCCAGCCCCGCTCAGCATATCGGGAATGTCCCCCTGGGGTAAAATCTGGAGTCAGGGTTTCCTTGGGGAAAAGGGGGCAGATAGCAGTGGCAGAGGTAGCTTCCCCGGCAGTTCGTCCTGCCTCTTGATCAGCTTTCCCATTTCCCTGAGCCTCTTTTTCTTGCCCCTTTTGGTGACTCTTGCAGTGGATGACAGCTAATTTTGCAGGAAGTTTGACTGCCTCCAGGAGCCTGAGAATGAGCTCTTTGTGTTTAATAGCAGAGCTTCGGGCACTGAGCATCCCTCTTTCTTTCCAAATTGCTGCATGGGCATGCAGAATGAGGAAAGCATACTTAGAGTCCATACACACATTAATCCTCTTTCCTTCTCCTAACTCCAAAGCTCTTGTCAGGGCAAAAAGTTCAGCTTTCTGTGCTGAGGTGTCTGGGGGAAGAGACCCACTTTCCTTAGTTTCTTCCAGGCTCGCTACAGCATATCCTGCTTTCCTTTCTCCCTTTTCTACAAAACTGCTGCCATCTGTGTGCCAGTTTTCCTCTGGGTCAGATAAAGGTGTCTCTGATAGGTCCCGGCGAGAAGAGTATAACTCGTCTGTGATTTGTATGCATTGGTGATCCAGAGGGGAGGTAGGGGGATCTGGCAGTAAGGTTGCTGGATTTAAAGTCTGGCAGACCCTCAACTTTATTTCTGGAGTGTCAAGGAGGAGGGCTTGGTATTGGGTGTTCCTTCCCGCTGTCATCCACCTGTCCCCTTTCGTTTCCAAGACTGCTTGCACCCTGTGTGGCGTATACACTGTGGTGGGCTGACCCAGGGTCAGCTTAGATGCCTCCTTAACCATAAGAGCGGTGACTGCTGCTGTCCGGAGGCAAGTGGGCCACCCTCTGGCCAACTGATCTAGTTATTTTGAGAGATAAGCCACAGGTTGTAATACAGGCCCATCATCTGCTCTAACACCCCAAGAGCAGTTCCTGTCCTTCCAGAAACATAGAGTCTAAAAGGCTTCTCCAGGTTGGGGAGGCCTAAAGCTGGGGCTGTAGTGATGGGCTTGTTTAGGGCATTAAAGTCCACCTTGCAGGTCTCATGCCAGTCGAGTGGCTCTTCCTCTTTCCCCCTTAAATTTTCATATAGGGGTCTGGCCAGATTGCCATAATTAGGAACCCAGATCCTGCAAAACCCGGTCCTTCCTAAAAATCCCCTAAGCTGTTGTTTTGTTTGGGGGTACGGGGTATTTAAGATGAGGGATCTCCCCTCGGGGTCAGGCATTGATTTTCTCTCCGTAATTATAAATCCAAGGTTTTTTACTTGGGTTAAGCTAATCTGAGCCTACTTGGGGGATACTCGATAACCCTTTTCATACAGGAAAGTTAGCGTTTTAAATAGTGTCCATTTGAGAGCTGGTAAAATCTGGCCTAGCTATGAGCAAGTCATCCACCTACTGTATTAGACTACTGTTTGTTAAAGTTAATTCCCTTAGTTCTCTCCCCGAGGAAGTCCCGAAGATATGAGGGCTGTCCCTAAACCCTTGGGGTAGTCGAGTCCAGTCGAGAGTTGTATGGTCTCTCTTGTTTCCAAGTCCCGCCACTCAAAAGCAAAGAGTTTTTGGGATTCAGGATGGAGAGGAATGCAAAAGAAAGCACCTTGAAGGTCCAAGACTGAGAAGTACTTGGCATTTCCTGGGACTTGGGATAGGAGGGTATATGGGTTTGGGACTATGGGGTGGATGGGAACCACAGCTTCATTAACAGCTCTTAGATCCTGGACGAATCGGTAAGATCCATCTGGTTTTTGAACGGGCAAGATTGGGGTGTTGCAGGGGGACTCACAGCTGATTCGAGTTCCAGTATCTCGGTATTTGTTAACTAATGGTTTAAGACCCTCAAGAGCTACTGGTTTTAAGGGATATTGTCTTTTCCAGGGCTAGGGAGCATTTGGTCTCAGAGAAATCTTTACTGGTGGAACATTTATGGCTAAACCAGGGCTGGAGACATCCCACACCTGGAGATTGACATCATCTAGACAAGGGACAGACTCCTCCTTTTCTACCTCTGACTGTAAATATTCAGACATAGGCAAAGAAAATTATCGACTTCTACCTTTGTGTCCCCAAGTCACTCTGGTTTGGAGGCGAAAGTATTATTCTCAAAATGGAAAATTTGGAAGCTGCAAACATGAAAAATTTAAAGAGTCACGAAGAGGCTAGTCACTCTAAGCTAACCCCTAAGACATTTATTGACTGATTTCTAGCTTCTCTTCTTTAACCTTTTTTATCTACAGTAATCCTGTGTGTTCCTTTTAGTTAGGGATTCATTTTTAGACTATCCTCACTCTTCCACTACGTTCCAGTTTTGGGTCGGATACACTTAGAGATGTGCCAAGTGCTTCCTGAATACTATAGAATATATTTTATATTTAAAATATTTCCATGCTTATGTAGTGAGTCAATGACTTTAAGTTTATTTGTTACACATTTCAATGTAAAAATCAGTGTGTGAACTAACATATTCACGACTTGGAAAAGTTGGCTTTTTTTTGCTGTGTGTTTGAACTCCTCACCCGACCAAAGGTCATGGAGAGGTCTATTGTTTTTTTAAATGGTTATAGTGTTGTTTATTTTCTGGTAATTGAATTAGGGTGTGAGTTGCAAAGCCTGTGTTTCTGTTCATTTCATTCCATCTGTTCGGGTTTCTTTCTCTCTCCTGAGTCAGACAGTAATTTCCCATTGGTTGTCCAGTTACCAAGGTTGGTGTCCATGCATCCGTGCTGGTCTCTCCAGACGTGCCCGGGTGTCCTGTGAAACACTAAGCTTAATTTATTTGGAAATGACCTAGCTGTTCAATACACTGTCATCACTCCGTTGAGCAGAGGGAGAGAAATTCAAGTGACAAAACTCCAGAGAAGCTAGTGTCAGAGCGCCCCGGCGTGGCATGCGAGCAGGGGGTTGGGGGGAGGGGGTCGGGGCGCGGAGCACGGAGATCTCAGGTGTCCTCCCACCCTGGGCCTCTCCAGGCCCGCCGCTGCTGAGTGGCCTCCCCCCGCCCCCATCGCTTTGGCTGCTCAGGGCCGGGTGGTCTCTGCAGCTGCCCGGCATCCTGCCCGAAGCCCCCCCTGCCCACACGCTGTCTTCCAGTCTCTCTCTGAACCCTCGACTCTTTCTGCCTCTGTCTCACCTGGCGTGGGTGCGTGCGAGTGCCTGTCCGTGTGCCTGGCTGTCGCTCGTCCGCTCTCTCAGGAAGGTCCTGTGCTGGGCCCGTGGCGTGGGGGCAGGGCGGGCCTCAGTTTGGGGACCGGGCGGGGCTGAGACACTCCAGGGGGATTGGAAAACCGGCAGGATGGACACCTGGGGCGCCGGCTGGGCTGCCCCTAAGCCCACAGGAAGCTCCGGGGACCGCGGCCCCGGGCCGACGCACCGCTCGTCCGGAGCCACGTGACCCTGAGCAGCGAACGGGATGCTGGGGGCGGGGGGTGGGGGGGCACCGAGACGTCCTCCCCGCTCAAGCCACCCCCCTCCCCAACCCCCGCCAGAGCTCCCACAGCCTCGCCAGGTCGCTCGGGGTCCGGGAAGCGCCCCGGGCCGGGCCAGGCGCGTGCTGGCCGGGGGTGGCGTCGGCTGGTCTCCCAGCTGCAGGGCCTGTCCCGGTTTTTCCCATCAGTTTCAACAGTGACGGTCACCCCACATTGTGAGTCGTCTAGATTTCTCACTGACACCCCTGTTAGGGAGTGGCTTTTTAGAGAGATAGGGAAGGTCACTTGGGGGATGTTAGTCATGAGAGAAAATAAGGACTCAGGTGGGATTGCAGATGTCATCCAGGGGGTAAATAGAGACAGTTGTTGCTGGTACCAAGACATGAAGTTTTTTTTCCCCCTTTCCCCAAAAGGCCATATTACGACCACATGGGGGCGCTGATTAATAGCCCATAGCTCGGCTGGAAGGGTGGGCCTTTGATAGTGATACCCTGGGATGGGTTGGACATACCCCCAACCTTTGTCATTAATGCAGATGCAGCCCGGGCTGCTTAGGTTCAGTTGAGAAGCAGTGTGGTTTGCAAGTGAACATGCCTCGTTTAGGGAGAGATCAATAGCCATACAGGGAGATATGATTAGAAAGAAGAAGAACATCATATGATGCATTTTACTTATCTGAGGCAGGATTGATGGGGTTCTGCTTGAACAAGAGACTGAGATCTTCAACAGGTTCACAGGAATAGCTGTCTTCTTGCTTTGGAGTCTCAGTTTCTGTCTCCCCCTCCTGTAGGCCATAGGGTTTTATTCTAGAATTGTGGACCCAGGCATATAGACTCTTCACTTTTACAGCAGTTGAAGTCACTAGAACAACCTGATATGGCCCTGTCCATTTCTCGGACAGCTGGTTTGGACTCCTTTTTTCTTGCCAGGTCTTTACTGATACTTGATCCCCTGGCTTTACCTGGGGATTTTTCAAGTCTTCCTGTGGTTTGTTCTCCATACCGTTGGAGTTCTTGCTGAAACCTTCCCAGGTCAATTATATGTTTTAAGAGTGTATTGGCATCCTCGTCAAGAAACAAATCAGAAGTTAAGAATGGTCGTCCATACAGCATTTCATAAGGACTTAACAATAGTGGCCGTTTGGGGGATGTCCGTAGCCTCATGAGGGCTATTGGCAGCATATGTGTTCACTTATTATGTGTTTCTGACATAGCTTAGCCAGGGCCCTTTTAAGAGTCTGGTTGGCTCTCTCTACCTTTCCTGAAGCTTGAGGCCTCCAGGATGAGCGGAGCTGGTATTTTATGCCTAAGCCTGCAGCTAGGTTCTGGGGTATCGTGGCTGTAAGTGAGGGCCCGTTGTCACTCTGAAGTGACCGAAGCAGCCCAAACCTAGGCACTATCTCCTTCAGCAGAGCTTTACAGACTTCTGTAGCTCTCTCTGTCTCAGTAGGGAACGATTCGATCCATCCTGTGAATGTGTCAATAAAGACTAGCAAGTAAGAAAACCCTTGGGTCTTGGGCATGGCTGTAAATTCTAAATGTGGAGCGGCATTGCCAGTCTGCTCCTGGGTATGATCCCCGATGTTGGACAGGTGTAATTAGAGGAGATCTGGTTTTTGGGTTATTTTTTAGACAGGTGTCACAATTTTGTGTGACTTGTTTAACAACCTTAGCTAACTGGGGATGGGAGAGAATAGGCTTAAGCATGATTTCTAGATTATCTTTTCCAAAATGGGCGCTCTTATGTAAGGAGTTAGTAATGTTTTAAACCTGAGAATCAGGGAGTATTATTTGGGCCTGATCAGGCTGAAACCACCCATGTGACCCAATCTCCCAGCCCCGCTCATCATATCGGGAATGTCCCCCTGGGGTAAAATCTGGAGTCAGGGTTTCCTTGGGGAAAAGGGGGCAGATAGCAGTGGCAGAGGTAGCTTCCCCGGCAGCTCGTCCTGCCTCTTGATCAGCTTTCATATTTCCCTGAGCCTCTTTTTCTTGCCCCTTTTGGTGACTCTTGCAGTGGATGACACCTAATTTTGCAGGAAGTTTGACTGCCTCCAGGAGCCTGAGAATGAGCTCTTTTTGTTTAATAGCAGAGCTTCGGGCACTGAGCATCCCTCTTTCTTTCCAAATTGCTGCACGGGCATGCAGAAAGAGGAAAGCATACTTAGAGTCCATACACACATTAATCCTCTTTCCTTCTCCTAACTCCAAAGCTCTTGTCAGGGCAAAAATTTCAGCTTTCTGGGCTGAGATGTCTGGGGGAAGAGACCCACTTTCCTTAGTTTCTTCCAGGCTCGCTACAGCATATCTTGCTTTCCTCTCTCCCTTTTCTACAAAACTGCTGCCATCTGTGTGCCAGTTTTCCTCTGGGTCAGATAAAGGTGTCTCTGATAGGTCCCGGCGAGAAGAGTATAACTCGTCTGTGATTTGTATGCATTGGTGATCCAGAGGGGAGGTAGGGGGATCTGGCAGTAATGTTGCTGGATTTAAAGTCTGGCAGACCCTCAACTTTATTTCTGGAGTGTCAAGGAGGAGGGCTTGGTATTGGGTGTTCCTTCCCGCTGTCATCCACCTGTCCCCTTTCGTTTCCAAGACTGCTTGCACCCAGTGAGGCGTATAAACTGTGGTGGGCTGACCCAGGGTCAGCTTAGATGCCTCCTTAACCATAAGAGCAGTGGCTGCAACTGCCCGGAGGCAAGTGGGCCACCCTCTGGCCACCTCGTCTAGTTATTTTGAGAGATAAGCCACAGGTTGTAATACGGGCCCCATCATCTGCTCTAAAACCCCAAGAGCAGTTCCTGTCCTTCCAGAAACACAGAGTCAAAAAGGCTTCTCAAGGTTGGGGAGGCCTAAAGCTGGGGCTGTAGTGATGGACTCTTTTAGGACATTAAAGGCCACCTTGCAGGTCTCATGCCAGTCGAGTGGCTCTTCGTCTTTCCCCCTTAAATTTTCATATAAGGGTCTGGCCAGATTGCCATAATTAGGAATCCAGATCCTGCAAAACCCGGTCCTTCCTAAAAATCCCCTAAGCTATTGTTTTGTTTGGGGGTACGGGGTATTTAAGATGAGGGATCTCCCCTCGGGGTCAGGCATTCTTTTTCTCTCCGTAATTATAAATCCAAGGTATTTTACTTGGGTTAAGCTAATCTGAGCCTACTTGTGGGATACTCGATAACCCTTTTCATACAGGAAAGTTAGCGTTTTAAATAGTGTCCTTTTGAGAGCTGGTAAAATCTGACCTAGCTATGAACAAGTCATCCACATACTGTATTAGACTACTGTTTGTTAAAGTTAATTCCCTTAGTTCTCTCCCCGAGGAAGTCCCGAAGATATGAGGGCTGTCCCTAAACCCTTGGGGTAGTCGAGTCCAGTTGAGAGTTGTATGGTCTCTCTTGTTTCCAAGTCCCGCCACTCAAAAGCAAAGAGTTTTTGGGATTCAGGATGGAGAGGAATGCAAAAGAAAGCACCTTGAAGATCCAAGACTGAGAAGTACTTGGCATTTCCTGGGACTTGGGATAGGAGTGTATATGGGTTTGGGACTATGGGGTGGATGGGAACCACAGATTCATTAACAGCTCTTAGATCCTGGACGAATCGGTAAGATCCATCTGGTTTTTGAACGGGCAAGATTGGGGTGTTGCAGGGGGACTCACAGCTGATTCGAGTTCCAGTATCTCGGTATTTGTTAACTAATGGTCTAAGACCCTCAAGAGCTACTGGTTTTAAGGGATATTGTCTTTTCCAGGGCTAGGGAGCATTTGGTCTCAGAGAAATCTTTACTGGTGGAACATTTATGGCTAAACCAGGGCTGGAGACATCCCACACCTGGGGATTGACATCATCTAGACAAGGGACAGACTCCTCCTTTTCTACCTCTGACTGTAAATATTCAGACATAGGCAAAGAAAATTATCGACTTCTACCTTTGTGTCCCCAAGTCACTCTGGTTTGGAGGCGAAAGTATTATCCTCACCATGGAAAATTTGGAAGCTGTTAACATGAAAAATTTAAAGAGTCACGCAGATGCTAGTCACTCTAAGCTAAACCCTAAGACATTTATTGACTGATTTCTAGCTTCTCTTCTTTCACCTTTTTTATCTACAGTAATCCTGTGTTTTCCTTTTAGTTAGGGATTCATTTTTAGACTATCCTGACTCTTCCACTACGTTCCGGTTTTGGGCCTGATTCACTTACAGATGTGCCAAGTGCTTCCTGAATACTATAGAATATATTTTATGTTTAAAATACTTCCATGCTTATGTAGTGAGTCAATGATTTTAAGTTTATTTGTTACACATTTCAAAGTAAAAGTCAATGTGTGAACTAACATATTCACGACTTGGAAAAGTTGGCTTTTTTTTGCTGTGTGTTTGAACTCCACACCCGCCCAAAGGTCATGGAGAGGTCTATTGTTTTTCTAAAATGGTTATAGTGTTGTTTATTTTCTGGTCATTGAATTAGGGGGTGAGGTGCAAAGCTTGTGTTTCTGTTCATTTCATTCCATCTGTTCGGGTTTCTTTCTCTCTCCTGAGTCAGACAGTAATTTCCCATTGGTTGTCCAGTTACCAAGGTTAGTGTCCATGCATCCGTGCTGGTCTCTTCATACATGTCCGGGTGTCCTGTGAAACACTAAGCTTAAATTATTTGGAAATGACCTAGCTGTTCAATACACTGTCATCACTCAGTTGAGCAGAGGGAGAGAAATTCAAGTGACAAAACTCCAGAGAAGCTAGTGTCAGAGCGCCCCGGCGTGGCATGCGTGCAGGGGGTTGGGGGGAGGGGGGCAGGGCGCGGAGCGCGGAGATCTCAGGAGTCCTCCCACCCTGGGCCTCTCCAGGCTCTCCGCTGCTCTGTGGCCTCCCCCCGCCCCCATCGCTTTGGCTGCTCAGGGCTGGGTGGGCTCTGCAGCTGCCCGGCATCCTGCCCGAGGCCCCCCCTGAACACACGCTGTCTTCCAGTCTCTCTCTGAACCCTCGACTCTTTCTGCCTCTGTCTCACCTGGCGTGGGTGCGTGCGAGTGCCTGTCCGTGTGCCTGGCTGTCGCTCGTCCGCTCTCTCAGGAAGGTCCTGTGCTGGGCCCGTGGCGTGGGGGCAGGGCGGGCCTCGGTTTGGGGACAGGGCGGGGCTGAGGCACTCCAGGGGGTTTGCACAGCCTGCAGGATGGGCGCCTGGGGCCCCGGCTGGGCTGCCCCTAAGCCCGCAGGAGGCTCCGGGGACCTTGGCCCCGGGCCGACGCCCCGCTCTTCCAGAGCCAAGTGACCCTGAGCAGCGAACGGGATGGTGGGCGGCGGGGGGTGGGGGGCCACCGAGACGTCCTCCCCGCTCAAGCCACCCCCCTCCCCAACCCCCGCCAGAGATCCCGCAGCCTCGCCAGGCCGCTCGGGGTCCGGGAAGCTCCCCGGGCTGGGCCAAGCGCGTGCTGGCCGGGGGTGGCGTCGGCTGGTCTCCCAGCTGCAGGGCCTGTCCCGGTTTTTCCCATCAGTTTCAACAGTGACGGTCACCCCACATTGTGAGTCGTCTAGATTTCTCACTGACACCCCTGTTAGGGAGTGGCTTTTTAGAGAGATAGGGAAGGTCACTTGGGGGATGTTAGTCATGAGAGAAAATAAGGGCTCAGGTGGGATTGCAGATGTCATCCAGGGGGTAAATAGAGACAGTTGTTGCTGGTACCAAGACATGAAGTTTTTTTTCGCCCTTTTCCCAAAAGGCCATAATACGACCACATGAGGGCTCTGAGTAACAGCCCATAGCTCGGCTGGAAGGGTGGGCCTTTGATAGTGATACCCTGGGATGGGTTGGACATACCCCCAACCTTTGTCATTAATGCAGATGCAGCCCGGGCTGCTTAGGTTGAGTTGAGAAGCAGTGTGGTTTGCAAGTGAACATGCCTCGTTTAGGGAGAGATCAATAGCCATACAGGGAGATATGATTAGATAGAGGAAGAACATCATATGATGCATTTTACTTATCTGAGGCAGGATTGATGGGGTTCTGCTTGAACAAGAGCCTGAGATCTCAAACAGGTTCACAGGAATTGCTGTCCTCTGGCTTTGGAGTCTCAGTTTCTGTCTCCCCCTCCTGTAGGCCATAGGGTTTTATTCGAGAATTGTGGACCCATGCAGATAGACACTTCACTTTTACAGCAGTTGAAGTCACTAGAACAACCTGATATGGCCCTGTCCATTTCTCGGACAGCTGGTTTGGACTCCCTTTTTCTTGCCAGGTCTTTACTGATACTTGATCCCCTGGCTTTACCTGGGGATTTTTCAAGTCTTCCTGTGGTTTGTTCTCCATACCGTTGGAGTTCTTGCTGAAACCTTCCCAGGTCAATTATATGTTTTAAGAGTGTATTGGCATCCTCGTCAAGAAACAAATCAGAAGTTCAGAATGGTCGTCCATACATCATTTCATAAGGACTTAACAATAGTGGCCGTTTGGGGGATGTCCGTAGCCTCATGAGGGCTATGGGCAGCATATGTGTCCACTTATTATGTGTTTCTGACATAGCTTAGCCAGAGCCCTTTTAAGAGTCTGGTTGGCTCTCTCTACCTTTCCTGAAGCTTGAGGCCTCCAGGATGAGCGGAGCTGGTATTTTATGCCTAAGCATGCGGCTAGGTTCTGGGATATCGTGGCTGTAAGTGAGGGCCCGTTGTCACTCTGAAGTGACCGAGGCAGCCCAAACCTAGGCACTATCTCCTTCAGCAGAGCTTTACAGACTTCTGTAGCTCTCTCAGTTTCAGTACGGAACGCTTCGATCCATCCTGTGAATGTGTCAATAAAGACTAGCAAGAAAGAAAACCCTTGGGTCTTGAGCATGGCTGTTAATTCTAAATGTGGAGCGGCATTGCCAGTCTGCTCCTGGGTATGATCCCCGATGTTGGACAGGTGTAATTAGAGGAGATCTGGTTTTTGGGTTATTTTTTAGACAGGTGTCACAATTTTGTGTGACTTGTTTAACAACCTTAGCTAACTGGGGATGGGAGAGAATAGGCTTAAGCATGATTTCTAGATTATCTTTTCCAAAATGGGCGCTCTTATGTAAGGAGTTAGTAATGTTTTAAACCTGAGAATCAGGGAGTATTATTTGGGCCTGATCAGGCTGAAACCACCCATGTGACCCAATCTCCCAGCCCCGCTCATCATATCGGGAATGTCCCCCTGGGGTAAAATCTGGAGTCAGGGTTTCCTTGGGGAAAAGGGGGCAGATAGCAGTGGCAGAGGTAGCTTCCCCGGCAGCTCGTCCTGCCTCTTGATCAGCTTTCATATTTCCCTGAGCCTCTTTTTCTTGCCCCTTTTGGTGACTCTTGCAGTGGATGACACCTAATTTTGCAGGAAGTTTGACTGCCTCCAGGAGCCTGAGAATGAGCTCTTTTTGTTTAATAGCAGAGCTTCGGGCACTGAGCATCCCTCTTTCTTTCCAAATTGCTGCACGGGCATGCAGAAAGAGGAAAGCATACTTAGAGTCCATACACACATTAATCCTCTTTCCTTCTCCTAACTCCAAAGCTCTTGTCAGGGCAAAAATTTCAGCTTTCTGGGCTGAGATGTCTGGGGGAAGAGACCCACTTTCCTTAGTTTCTTCCAGGCTCGCTACAGCATATCTTGCTTTCCTCTCTCCCTTTTCTACAAAACTGCTGCCATCTGTGTGCCAGTTTTCCTCTGGGTCAGATAAAGGTGTCTCTGATAGGTCCCGGCGAGAAGAGTATAACTCGTCTGTGATTTGTATGCATTGGTGATCCAGAGGGGAGGTAGGGGGATCTGGCAGTAAGGTTGCTGGATTTAAAGTCTGGCAGACCCTCAACTTTATTTCTGGAGTGTCAAGGAGGAGGGCTTGGTATTGGGTGTTCCTTCCCGCTGTCATCCACCTGTCCCCTTTCGTTTCCAAGACTGCTTGCACCCAGTGAGGCGTATAAACTGTGGTGGGCTGACCCAGGGTCAGCTTAGATGCCTCCTTAACCATAAGAGCAGTGGCTGCAACTGCCCGGAGGCAAGTGGGCCACCCTCTGGCCACCTCGTCTAGTTATTTTGAGAGATAAGCCACAGGTTGTAATACGGGCCCCATCATCTGCTCTAAAACCCCAAGAGCAGTTCCTGTCCTTCCAGAAACACAGAGTCAAAAAGGCTTCTCAAGGTTGGGGAGGCCTAAAGCTGGGGCTGTAGTGATGGACTCTTTTAGGACATTAAAGGCCACCTTGCAGGTCTCATGCCAGTCGAGTGGCTCTTCGTCTTTCCCCCTTAAATTTTCATATAGGGGTCTGGCCAGATTGCCATAATTAGGAATCCAGATCCTGCAAAACCCGGTCCTTCCTAAAAATCCCCTAAGCTATTGTTTTGTTTGGGGGTACGGGGTATTTAAGATGAGGGATCTCCCCTCGGGGTCAGGCATTCTTTTTCTCTCCGTAGTTATAAATCCAAGGTATTTTACTTGGGTTAAGCTAATCTGAGCCTTCTTGGGGGATACTCGATAACCCTTTTCATACAGGAAAGTTAGCGTTTTAAATAGTGTCCATTTGAGAGCTGGTAAAATCTGGCCTAGCTATGAGCAAGTCATCCACATACTGTATTAGACTACTGTTTGTTAAAGTTAATTCCCTTAGTTCTCTCCCCGAGGAAGTCCCGAAGATATGAGGGCTGTCCCTAAACCCTTGGGGTAGTCGAGTCCAGTCGAGAGTTGTATGGTCTCTCTTGTTTCCAAGTCCCGCCACTCAAAAGCAAAGAGTTTTTGGGATTCAGGATGGAGAGGCATGCAAAGAAAGCACCTTGAAGTTCCAAGACTGAGAAGTACTTGTCATTTCCTGGGACTTGGAATAGAAGCATATATGGGTTTGGGACTATGAGGTGGATGGGAACCACAGCTTCATTAACAGCTCTTAGATCCTGGACGAATCGGTAAGATCCATCTGGTTTTTGAATGGGCAAGATTGGGGTGTTGCAGGGGTTCTCACAGCTGATTCGAGTTCCAGTATCTCGGTATTTGTTAACTAATGGTTTAAGACCCTCAAGAGCTACTGGTTTTAAGGGATATTGTCTTTTCCAAGGCTAGGGAGCATTTGGTCTCAGAGAAATCTTTACTGGTGGAACATTTATGGCTAATCCAGGGCTGGAGACATCCCACACCTGGGGATTGACATCATCTAGACAAGGAACAAACTCCTCCTTTTCTACCTCTGACTGTAAATATTCAGACATAGGCAAAGAAAATTATCGACTTCTACCTTTGTGTCCCCAAGTCACTCTGGTTTGGAGGCGAAAGTATTATTCTCAAAATGGAAAATTTGGAAGCTGCAAACATGAAAAATTTAAAGAGTCACGCAGAGGCTAGTCAATCTAAGCTAACCCCTAAGACATTTATTGACTGATTTCTAGCTTCTCTTCTTTAGCCTTTTTATCTACAGTAATCCTGTGTGTTCCTTTTAGTTAGGGATTCATTTTTAGACTATCCTGACTCTTCCACTACGTTCCAGTTTTGGGTCTGATACACTTAGAGATGTGCCAAGTTCTTCCTGAATACTATAGAACATAATTTATGTTTAAAATACTTCCATGCTTATGTAGTGAGTCAATGATTTTAAGTTTATTTGTTACACATTTCAATGTAAAAATCAATGTGTGAACTAACATATTCACGACTTGGAAAAGTTGGCTTTTTTTGCTGTGTGTTTGAACTCCTCACCCGACCAAAGGTCATGGAGAGGTCTATTGGTTTTCTAAAATGGTTATAGTGTTGTTTATTTTCTGGTAATTGAATTAGGGTGTGAGTTGCAAAGCTTGTGTTTCTGTTCATTTCATTCCATCTGTTCGGGTTTCTTTCTCTCTCCTGAGTCAGACAGTAATTTCCCATTGGTTGTCCAGTTACCAAGGTTGGTGTCTATGCATCCATGCTTGTCTCTCCATACATGTCCGGGTGTCCTGTGAAACACTAAGCTTAATTTATTTGGAAATGACCTAGCTGTTCAATACACTGTCATCACTCAGTTGAGCAGAGGGAGAGAAATTCAAGTGACAAAACTCCAGAGAAGCTAGTGTCAGAGCGCCCCGGCGTGGCATGCGTGCAGGGGGTTGGGGGGAAGGGGGCGGGGCGCGGAGCGAGGAGATCTCAGGTGTCCTCCCACCCTGGGCCTCTCCAGGCCCGCCGCTGCTGAGTGGCCTCCCCCCGCCCCCATCGCTTTGGCTGCTCAGGGCCGGGTGGTCTCTGCACCTGCCCGGCAACCTGCCCGAGACCCACCCTGCCCAAACGCTGTCTTCCAGTCTCTCTCTGAACCCTCGACTCTTTCTGCCTCTGTCTCACCTGGCGTGGGTTCGTGCGAGTGCCTGTCCGTGTGCCTGGCTGTCACTCGTCCGCTCTCTCAGGAAGGTCCTGTGCTGGGCCCGTGGCGTGGGGGCAGGGCGGGCCTCGGTTTGGGGACAGGGCGGGGCTCAGGCACTCCAGGGGGTTTGCACAGCCGGCAGGATGGGCGCCTGGGGCCCGGGCTGGGCTGCCCCTAAGCCCGCAGGAGGCTCTGGGGACTGCGGCCCCGGGCCGACGCCCCGCTCGTCTGGAGCCACGTGACCCTGAGCAGCGAACGGGATGGTGGGGGGCGGGGGGTGGGGAGGAACCGAGACGTCCTCCCCGCTCAAGCCACCCCCTTCCCCAACCCCCGGCAGAGCTCCCGCAGCGTCGCCAGGCCGCTTGGGGTCCGGGAAGCACCCCGGGCCTGGCCAGGCGCGTGCTGGCCGGGGGTGGCGTCGGCTGGTCTCCCAGCTGCAGGGCCTGTCCCGGTTTTTCCCATCAGTTTCAACAGTGACGGTCACCCCACATTGTGAGTCGTCTAGATTTCTCACTGACACCCCTGTTAGGGAGTGGCTTTTTAGAGAGATAGGGAAGGTCACTTGGGGGATGTTAGTCATGAGAGAAAATAAGGGCTCAGGTGGGATTGCAGATGTCATCCAGGGGGTAAATAGAGACAGTTGTTGCTGGTACCAAGACATGAAGTTTTTTTTCCCCCTTTCCCCAAAAGGGCATATTACGACCACATGGGGGCGCTGAGTAACAGCCCATAGCTCGGCTGGAAGGGTGGGCCTTTGATAGTGATACCCTGGGATGGGTTGGACATACCCCCAACCTTTGACATTAATGCAGATGCAGCCCGGGCTGCTTAGGTTCAGTTGAGAAGCAGTGTGGTTTGCAAGTGAACATGCCTCGTTTAGGGAGAGATCAATAGCCATAGAGGGAGATATGATTAGAAAGAGGAAGAACATCATATGATGCATTTTACTTATCTGAGGCAGGATTGATGGGGTTCTGCTTGAACAAGAGCCTGAGATCTTCAAGAGGTTCACAGGAATAGCTGTCCTCTGGCTTTGGAGTCTCAGTTTCGGTCTCCCACTCCTGTAGGCCATAGGGTTTTATTCTAGAATTGTGGACCCAGGCAGATAGACCCTTCACTTTTACAGCAGTTGAAGTCACTAGAACAACCTGATATGGCCCTGTCCATTTCTCAGACAGCTGGTTTGGACTCCCTTTTTCTTGCCAGGTCTTTACTGATACTTGATCCCCTGGCTTTACCTGGGGATTTTTCAAGTCTTCCTGTGGTTTGTTCTCCACACCATTGGAGTTCTTGCTGAAACTTTCCAGGTCAATTATATGTTTTAAGAGTGTATTGGCATCCTCGTCAAGAAACAAATCAGAAGTTAAGAATGGTCGTCCATACATCATTTCATAAGGACCTAACAATAGTGGGCTTTTGGGGGATGTCCGTAGCCTCATGAGAGCTGTGGGCAGCATATGTGTCCACTTATTATGTGTTTCTGACATAGCTTACCCAGAGCCCTTTTAAGAGTCTGGTTGGCTCTCTCTACCTTTCCTGAAGCTTGAGGCCTCCAGGATTTGCAGAGCTGGTATTTTATGCCTAAGCATGAGGCTAGGTTCTAGGGTATCGTGGCTGTAAGTGAGGGCCCGTTGTCACTCTGAAGTGACCGAGGCAGCCCAAACCTCGGCACTATCTCCTTCAGCAGAGCTTTACAGACTTTTGTAGCTCTCTCAGTCTCAGTAGGGAACGCTTCGATCCATCCTGTGAATGTGTCAATAAAGACTAGCAAGTAAGAAAAGCCTTGGGTTTTGGGCATGTCTGTAAATTTAAATGCGGAGCGGCATTGCCAGTCCGCTCCTGGGTTTGATCCCCGATGTTGGACAGGTGTAATTAGAGGAGGTCTGGTTTTCGGGTTATTTTTTAGACAGGTGTCACAATTTTGTGTGACTTGTTTAACAACCTTAGCTAACTGGGGATGGGAGAGAATAGGCTTAAGCAAGATTTCTAGATTATCTTTTCCAAAATGGGCGCTCTTATGTAAGGAGTTAGTAATGTTTTACACCTGAGAATCAGGGAGTATTATTTGGGCCTGATCAGGCTGAAACCACCCATGTGACCCAATCTCCCAACCCCGCTCAGCATATGGGGAATGTCCCCCTGGGGTAAAATCTGGAGTCAGGGTTTCCTTGGGGAAAAGGGGGCAGATAGCAGTGGCAGAGGTAGCTTCCGCGGCAGCTCGTCCTGCCTCTTGATCAGCTTTCATATTTCCCTGAGCCTCTTTTTCTTGCCCCTTTTGGTGACTCTTGCAGTGGATGACAGCTAATTTTTCAGGAAGTTTGACTGCCTCCAGGAGCCTGAGAATGAGCTCTTTGTGTTTAATAGCAGAGCTTCGGACACTGAGCATCCCTCCTTCTTTCCAAATTGCTGCACGGGCATGCAGAATGAGGAAAGCATACTTAGAGTCCATACACACATTAATCTTCTTTCCTTCTCCTAACTCCAAAGCTCTTGTCAGGGCAAAAAGTTCAGCTTTCTGGGCTGAGGTGTCTGGGGGAAGAGACCCACTTTCCTTAGTTTGTTCCAGGCTCGCTACAGCATATCCTGCTTTCCTCTCTCCCTTTTCTACAAAACTGCTGCCATCTGTGTGCCAGTTTTCCTCTGGGTCAGATAAAGGTGTCTCTGATAGGTCCCGGCGAGAAGAGTAAAACTCGTCTGTGATTTGTATGCATTGGTGATCCAGAGGGACGGTAGGGGTTCTGGCAGTAAGGTTGCTGGATTTAAAGTCTGGCAGAGACTCAACATTATTTCTGGAGTGTCAAGGAGGAGGGCTTGGTATTGGGTGTTCCATCCCCTTGTCATCCACCTGTCCCCTTTCGTTTCCAAGACTGCTTGCACCCGGTGAGGCGTATACACTGTGGTGGGCTGACCCAGGGTCAGCTTAGATGCCTCCTTAACCATAAGAGCGGTGGCTGCTACTGCCCGGAGGCAAGTGGGCCACCCTCTGGCCACCTCATCTAGTTATTTTGAGAGATAAGCCACAGGTTGTAATACGGGCCCCATCATCTGCTCTAACACCCCAAGAGCAGTTCCTGTCCTTCCAGAAATATAGAGTCTAAAAGGCTTCTCCAGGTTGGGGAGGCCTAAAGCTGGGGCTGTAGTGATGGACTCTTTTAGGGCATTAAATGCCACCTTGCAGGTCTCATGACAGTCGAGTGGCTCTTCCTCTTTACCCTTTAAATTTTCATATAGGGGTCTGGTCAGATTGCCATAATTAGGAACCCAGATCCTGCAAAACCCGGTCCTTCCTAAAAATCCCCTAAGCTGTTGTTTTGTTTGGGGGTACGGGGTATTTAAGATGAGGGATCTCCCCTCGGGGTCAGGCATTCTTTTTCTCTCCGTAATTATAAATCCAAGGTATTTTACTTGGGTTACGCTAATCTGAGACTACTTGGGGGATACTCGATAACACTTTTCATACAGGAAAGTTAGTGTTTTAAATAGTGTCCATTTGAGAGCTGGTAAAATCTGGCCTAGCTATGAGCCAGTCATCCACATACTGTATTAGACTACTGTTTGTTAAAGTTAATTCCCTTAGTTCTCTCCCCGAGGAAGTCCCGAAGATATGAGGGCTGTCCCTAAACCCTTGGGGTAGTCGAATCCAGTCGAGAGTTGTATGGTCTCTCTTGTTTCCAAGTCCCGCCACTCAAAAGCAAAGAGTTTTTGGGATTCAGGATGGAGAGGCATGCAAAGAAAGCATCTTGAAGGTCCAAGACTGAGAAGTACTTGGCATTTCCTGGGACTTGGAATAGGAGGGTATATTGGTTTGGGACTATGGGCTGAATGGGAACCACAGCTTCATTAACAGCTCTTAGATCCTGGACGAATCGGTAAGATCCATCTGGTTTTTGAACGGGCAAGATTGGGGTGTTGCAGGGGGACTCACAGCTGATTCGAGTTCCAGTATCTCGGTGTTTGTTAACTAATGGTTTAAGACCCTCAAGAGCAACTGGTTTTAAGGGATATTGTCTTTTCCAGGGCTAGGGAGCATTTGGTCTCAGAGAAATCTTTACTGGTGGAACATTTATGGCTAAACCAGGGCTGGAGACATCCCACACCTGGGGATTGACATCATCTAGACAAGGGACAGACTCCTCCTTTTCTACCTCTGACTGTAAATATTCAGACATAGGCAAAGAAAATTATCGACTTCTACATTTGTGTCCCCAAGTCTCTCTGGTTTGGAGGCGAAAGTATTATCCTCACCATGGAAAATTTGGAAGCTGTTAACATGAAAAATTTAAAGAGTCACGCAGAGGCTAGTCACTCTAAGCGAACCCCTAAGACATTTATTGACTGATTTCTAGCTTCTCTTCTTTAACCTTTTTTATCTACAGTAATCCTGTGTGTTCCTTTTAGTTAGGGATTCATTTTTAGACTATCCTCACTCTTCCACTACGTTCCAGTTTTGGGTCTGATACACTTAGAGATGTACCAAGTGCTTCCTGAATACTATAGAACATATTTTATATTTAAAATACTTCCATGCTTATGTAGTGAGTCAATGATTTTAAGTTTATTTGTTACACATTTCAATGTAAAAGTCAATGTGTGAACTAACATATTCACGACTTGGAAAAGTTGGCATATTTTTGCTGTGTGTTTGATCTCCTCACCCGCCCAAAGGTCATGGAGAGGTCTATTGTTTTTCTAAAATGGTTATAGTGTTGTTTATTTTCTGGTAATTGAATTAGGGTGTGAGTTGCAAAGCTTGTGTTTCTGTTCATTTCATTCCATCTGTTCGGGTTTCTTTCTCTCTCCTGAGTCAGACAGTAATTTCCCATTGGTTGTCCAGTTCCCAAGGTTGGTGTCCATGCATCCGTGCTGATCTCTCCATACATGTCCGGGTGTCCTGTGAAAAACTAAGCTTAATTTATTTGGAAATGACCTAGCTGTTCAATACACTGTCATCACTCAGTTGAGCAGAGGGAGAGAAATTCAAGTGACAAAACTCCAGAGAAGCTGGTGTCAGAGCGTTCCGGCGTGGCATGCGTGCAGGGGTTTGGGGGAGGGGTGCGGGGAGCGGAGCGCGGAGAGCTCAGGTGTCCTCCCACCCTGGGCCTCTCCAGGGTCGCCGCTGCTCAGTGACCTCCCCCCGCCCCCATCGCTTTGGCTGCTCAGGGCCGGGTGGTCTCTGCAGCTGCCCGGCATCCTGCCCGAGGCCCCCCCTGCCCACACGCTGTCTTCCAGTCTCTCTCTGAACCCTCGACTCTTTCTGCCTCTGTCTCACCTGGCGAGGGTGCGTGCGAGTGCCTGTCCGTGTGCCTGGCTGTCGCTCGTCCGCTCTCTCAGGAAGGTCCTGTGCTGGGCCCGTGGCGTGGGGGCAGGGCGGGCCTCGGTTTGGTGACAGGGCGGGGCTGAGACACTCCAGCGGGTTTGCACAGCCGGCAGGATAGGAGCCTGGGGCCCCGGCTGGGCTTCCCCTAAGCTCCAGGAGGCTCCGGGGACTGCAGACCCGGGCCGAAGCCCCGCTCGTCTGGAGCCACCTGACCCTGAGCAGCGAACGGGATGGTGGGTGACAGGGGGTGAGGGGGCACCGAGATGTCCTCGCTGCTCTACCCACCCCCCCTCCCCCAACCCCAGGTTCCGCAGTCACGCCAGGCCCCGGCCGGCCGGGCCAGACTGGTGCTGGCCTGGGCTCGCGGTGTGCGGAACGGGGGCGCCCTCCACTGGCCGCCGAGCTGCAGGCTCTGGCCGGCCGGAGTCCAGTCGCGGGTCGTGCGGCTCAAGTGCAGCGCGAGCCCGCTCGAGAACTGCAGCCCCAGGCCCGACCGGCAGGTCAGACCGCAAGGAAGGCGCAACGCGGGGCTCCTGCAGCGCCTGGCAGCCGCCTCGGTCTAAGGCCATACCAACCTGAACGTGCCCTCTCTCCTCTGATCTGGGAAACTGAGCAGGGTCGGGCCTGGTCAGTACTTGGATGGGAGACCGCCTAGTAGTTAGGCGATTTTTTTTCATTTTTCTGAATGCCTACTTCAGAAAGTTAGAATCGGATGACTTCACACAGTAAAACGAATCATATTTTCATACATAATCTTAAGAATCCAGCAGCTGGTCATTCTTTTTCCTGTCCTAAAACAGCTAACTGGAAATCAGTTGTAGTAAGTTCTACTGACTTCAGACCCTCATCCCTAAGGGAAGATATATAGGAAAACCCATAATATATCTAAATAAACATGAAAGATACAATGATGAGAAAGAAAAAAATTTCTCAGTGACATCTTAGTTGGTATCGGAAACACGATGATTATGAAAGCACAGCCCATAATCGAGTCCAGGCCATGGATGCCTGTGACTGTCACTGAGTGTTGACTTCCCTTTCAGCTGAGGTCGTAAAAAGTGCTTTGTAAAATTCTGAGGTTTGAAGCACTTGTAACCTCCCGAAGAGACTGCAATCAGAAGGGTTTCTAGAATATCCTGACGCTGTGGTGAGCTCAAGCAATACATACTCCAGAGGACGGAAGACAGACATGTTGGGAAGTGGGGATGACTTCTACTGCACTTAGGGAGGAAGGGCATGTACAAGTGGAGAAGCAACACCTCAGTGATGGAATCTATAAAGACTCCACACATGGAGAAGGAAATGGCAACCTACTCCAGTATTCTTGCCTGGAAAACTCCATGGGCAGAGGAGTCTGGCGGGCTGAAGTCCACGGGATTCCATGACTGACCGTGTGTGCACGAGGTTGGAGGGAGACGGGCTTGTAGCAAGAAACTGGTAGAAGTAAAAAATAAGAAAAAAATATAAAATAAAGACTCGATAAATATGACAACGACTGGTAGGAATAAACCTTCAGAAGTGCCTTCTCAGACCTCCCGTCAGAAGCACAAGCGTAATAAAGACACTGAGTTTTCACGGTCTCACACAAAATTAGACTGGCTTATGACAATGGGCAGAGAGGCTCCTCTAAGACATCGGGGCTGGGCTTTACTGGAGGATGCACATCGATTGAGTGCATGGCTGTGTGTTATGGAAATATGTCTTACTGGCAGGGCGAAGGCATCTTCTTGAAGAACACAGCAAATAACACCACAAATTCACGGAACTTGGCTACAATGACAATAGCTGATTTCGTGATGTCTACTGCTTGGCAGAGCTGGGATTGCCTCTGCCATTAAGTAGCTCAGTGGCCAGCTGTGATAGTAGCCATTACTTTCTCACTTAGAAACTTGCCATGTGCACTAGCGCAAGAACAGTGAAAGCTCCCCAGAGAAGCAAGTCAGGCAGACATGCTTCTGTTTTCTCACAGAGGCTGCTTATGACCGGCCCTGCTCACAGACAGATTGCTAATTCCAAACCGATAGACAGTTATGCAGATATTCTTTAGCAACTGAGCCACCAGGGACGCCCTACTAGCTCAGTTGCTAAAGAATCTGCCTGCAATGCAGGAGACCCCGCTTTGAGTCCTGGGTCGGGAAGATCCACTGGAGAAAGGATAGGCTACCCACTCCAGTATTCTGGCCTAGAGAATTCCATGGACTGTATAGTCCTTGGGGCTGCAAAGAGTCAGGCAAGAACTGAGCCACTTTCAGCTGCACATGCAGATATCACTTAAAAAAAAAATGTGGTAACAGATCTAGAACCTCTGTCAAGCTCATGAGTGAGTACTATAAATATACAGAATCAGCTTTGTCCTGCATAGTTACTACCATCCTGTATTTGCTTTGAGAGGAGTTGAGCTACTCTTGGTACAGAGGAATGATTCTTTACCAACTGAGCCACAAGGGAAGCCCACTAGTACTGGAGTGGGTAGCCTATCCCTTCTCCAGCAGATCTTCCTGACCCAGGAATTGAACCAGGGTCTCCTGCCTGAGTAACACATATTGGGTAAAAAACGGTGATGGGGCAGAACTAGGGACATTGATTGGTAAAATCAGTTTTCCTTGTCTAGATGGCTAGCGGACGCGAAAGAAATGTTGGGGTGGATTTAAAAAATTCTTCTGATACGAAACAAAAAATTTACTAGTTCTCTGCAGATCTTTAATGAAGCACAGATATTGTCATTAGATTGCTTTGGTCATATCCGTCTTATCCACATTTATTTTTTAAAATCACATAGAGTGGCTTCAATCACTTGAAGAAACGACAAAAGGTTTCTTTGGTCTCCATTCTATACTGGATCGAGAGAAGGCAGTTGATCAGTATGATGCAGGAGCTCAAGATGTTTTTGGCAAAAACTTGACTAGTCTGTTTAATGATATGGAAGAATGAATTAAGGATGGCAGCACGAAACAGAAGGCCATGCTAGAAGTACACAAGACCTTGTTTGGTAAGTCCAAACATGAGTTTTTCTTTCAATTGAAGGATAGTTGCTTTACAGAATTTTGTTGTCAAACATCAACGTGAATGAGCCACAGGTGTACATATGTCTCCTCCCTCCTGAACCTCTCTGCCATCTCCTCCTCTCCGTTCCACCCCTCTAGCTTGTTGCAGAGCCCCTGTTTGAGTCCCCTGAGTCATACAGCAATTTGCATTGGCATCTCTTTTAACGTATGGTACTATGTTTCCATGTTCCTCTGCATTCATCTCACCCTCTCCTTCCTCCCCCCTGCCCGTGTCCATAAGTCTGTTCTCTACATCTGTGACTCCTTGGCTGCCCTGCAAATAATTTCATCAGTACCACCTTTAGTTCAAGCATTTCTTCCCCCCCCCCCAAGCATTTCTTATTTCTTATTCCGCTCTTACTGTCTTTAGTGTGAGACTGATCTCGAAACTGATATGAAAGTATTATTCTCAGCATGGAAAATTTGGAAGATGCAAACATGAAAAATTTAAAAAGTAACGCAGAGGCTAGTCACTCTAGGCTAACCCCTAAAACATTTATTGACTGATTTCTAGTTTCTCTTCTTTAACCTTTTTGATCTCCGTAATCCTGTGTATTCCTTTTAGTTAGGGATTCATTTTTAGACTATCCTGACTCTTCCATTAAGTTCCAGTTTGGGGTCTGATACACTTACAGATGTGCCAAGTGCTTCCTGAATACTATAGAACATATTTTATGTTTAAAATACTTCCATGCGTATGTAGTGAGTCAATGATTTAAGTTTATTTGTTACACATTTCAATGTAAAAGTCAATGTGTGAACTAAAATATTCTCGATTTGGAAAAGGTGGCTTTTTTTTGTGTGTGTAAGAACTCCTCACTGGACCAAAGGGCATGGAGAGGTCTATTGTTTTCTAAAATGGTTATAGTGTTGTTGTTTTTTTCGGTAATTGAATTGGGTGTGAGTTGCAAAGTTTGTGTTTCTGTTCATTTTTTCCATCTGTTCGGGTTTCTTTCTCTCTCCTGAGTCAGACAGTAATTTCCCATTGGTTGTCCAATTACCAAGGTTGGTGTCCATGCATCCGTGCTGGTCTCTCCATACATGACCGGGTGTCCTGTGAAACACTAAGCTTAATTTTTTTGGAAATGACCTAGCTGTTCAATACACTGTTATCACTCAGTTGAGCAGAGGGAGAGAAATTCAAGTGACAAAACTCCAGAGAAGCTAGTGTCAGAGCGCCCCGGCGTGGCAGGCGTGCAGGGGGTTGGGGGGAGGGGGGCGGGGAGCGGAGCGCGGAGATCTCAGGTGTCCTCCCACCATGGGCCTCTTCAGGCACGCCGCTGCTCAGTGGCCTACCCCCGCCCCCATCGCTTTGGCTGCTCAGGGCCGGGTGGTCTCTGCAGCTGCCCGGCATCCTGCCCGAGGCCCCCCCTGCCCACACGCTGTCTTCCAGTCTCTCTCTGAACCCTTGACTCTTTCTGCCTCTGTCTCACCTGGCTTGGATGCGTGCGAGTGCCTGTCCATGTGCCTGGCGGTCCCTCCTCCGCTCCCTCAGGAAGGTCCTGTGCTGGGCCCGTGGCGTGGGGGCAGGGCGGGCCTCGGTTTGGGGACAGGGCGGGGCTGAGGCACTCCAGGGGGTTTGCACAGCCGGCAGGATTGGCGCCTGGGGCCCTGGCTGGGCTGCCCCTAAGCCTGCAGGAGGCTCCAGGGACCGCGGCCCCGGGCCGACGCCCCGCTCGTCCGGAGCCACGTGACCCTGAGCAGCGAACTGGATGGTGGGGGGCGGGGGGTGGGGGGGCACCGAGACGTCCTCCCCGCTCAAGCCACCCCCTCCTCAACCCCCGCCAGAGCTCCCGCAGCCTCGCCAGGCCGCTCGGGGTCCGGGAAGCGCCCCGGGCTGGACCAGGCGCGTGCTGGCCGGGGGTGGCGTTGGCTGGTCTCCCAGCTGCAGGGCCTGTCCCAGTTTTTCCCATCAGTTTCAACAGCGACGGTCACCCCACATTGTGAGTCGTCTAGATTTCTCACTGACACCCCTGTTAGGGAGTGGCTTTTTAGAGAGATAGGGAAGGTCACTTGGGGGATGTTAGTCATGAGAGAAAATAAGGGCTCAGGTGGGTTTGCAGATGTCATCCAGGGGGTAAATATAGACAGTTGTTGCTGGTACCAAGACATGAAGTTTTTTTTCCCCCTTTCCCCAAAAGGCCATATTACGACCACATGGGGGCGCTGAGTAACAGCCCATAGCTCGGCTGGAAGGGTGGGCCTTTGATATTGATACCCTGGGATGGGTTGGACATACCCCCAACCTTTGTCATTAATGCAGATGCAGCCCGGGCTGCTTAGGTTCAGTTGAGAAGCAGTGTGGTTTGCAAGTGAACATGCCTCGTTTAGGGAGAGATCAATAGCCATAGAGGGAGATATGATTAGAAAGAGGAAGAACATCATATGATGCATTTTACTTATCTGAGGCAGGATTGATGGGTTTCTGCTTGAACAAGAGCCTGAGATCTTCAACAGGTTCACAGGAATAGCTGTCCTCTGGCTTTGGAGTCTCAGTTTCAGTCTCCCCCTCCTGTAGGCCATAGGGTTTTATTCTAGAATTGTGGAACCAGGCAGATAGACCCTTCACTTTTACAGCAGTTGAAGTCACTAGAACAACCTGATATGGCCCTGTCCATTTCTCGGACAGCTGGTTTGGACTCCCTTTTTCTTGCCAGGCCTTTACTGATACTTGATCCCCTGGCTTTACCTGGGGATGTTTCAAGTCTTCCTGTGGTTTGTTATCCATACCATTGGAGTTCTTGCTGAAAACTTCCCAGGTCAATTATATGTTTTAAGAGTGTATTGGCATCCTCGTCAAGAAACAAATCAGAAGTTAAGAATGGTCGTCCATACATCATTTCATAAGGACTTAACAATAGTGGCCGTTTGGGGGATGTCCGTAGCCTCATGAGGGCTATGGGCAGCATATGTGTCCACTTATTATGTGTTTCTGACATAGCTTAGCCAGAGCCCTTTTAAGAGTCTGGTTGGCTCTCTCTACCTTTCCTGAAGCTTGAGGCCTCCAGGATGAGCGGAGCTGGTATTTTATGCCTAAGCATGCGGCTAGGTTCTGGGGCATCGTGGCTGTAAGTGAGGGCCCGTTGTCACTCTGAAGTGACCGAGGCAGCCCAAACCTAGGCACTATCTCCTTCAGCAGAGCTTTACAGATTTCTGTAGCTCTCTCTTTCTCAGTAGGGAACGCTTCGATCCATCCTGTGAATGTGTCAATAAAGACTAGCAAGTAAGAAAACCCTTGGGTCTTGGGCATGGCTGTAAATTCTACTTGCCAATCCGCTCCTGGGTATGATCCCCGATGTTGGAGAGGTGTAATTAGAGGAGGTCTGGTTTTTGGGTTATTTTTTAGACAGGTGTCACAATTTTGTGTGACCTGTTTAACAACCTTAGCTAACTGGGGATGGGAGCGAATAGGCTTAAGCATGATTTCTAGATTATCTTTTCCAAAATGGGCGCTCTTATGTAAGGAGTTAGTAATGTTTTACACCTGAGAATCAGGGAGTATTATTTGGGCCTGATCAGGCTGAAACCACCCATGTGACCCAATCTCCCAGCCCCGCTCAGCATATCGGGAATGTCCCCCTGGGGTAAAATCTGGAATCAGGGTTTCTTTGGGGAAAAGGGGGCAGATAGCAGTGGCAGAGGTAGCTTCCCCGGCAGCTCGTCCTGCCTCTTGATCAGCTTTCCTATTTCCATGAGCCTCTTTTTCTTGCCCCTTTTGGTGACTCTTGCAGTGGATGACAGCTATTTTTGCAGGAAGTTTGACTGCCTCCAGGAGCCTGAGAATGAGCTCTTTGTGTTTAATAGCAGAGCTTCGGGCACTGAGCATCCCTCTTTCTTTCCAAATTGCTGCACGGGCATGCAGAATGAGGAAAGCATACTTAGAGTCCATACACACATTAATCATCTTTCCTTCTCCTAACTCCAAAGCTCTTGTCAGGGCAAAAAGTTCAGATTTCTGGGCTGAGGTGTCTGGGGGAAGAGACCACTTTCCTTAGTTTCTTCCAGGCTCACTACAGCATATCCTGCTTTCCTCTCTCCCTTTTCTACAAAACTGCTGCCATCTGTGTGCCAGTTTACCTCTGGGTCAGATAAAGGTGTCTCTGATAGGTCCCGGCGAGAAGAGTATAACTCGTCTGTGATTTGTATGCATTGGTGATCCAGAGGGGAGGTAGGGGGATCTGGCAGTAAGGTTGCTGGATTTAAAGTCTGGCAGACCCTCAACTTTATTTCTGGAGTGTCAAGGAGGAGGGCTTGGTATTGGGTGATCCTTCACCCTGTCATCCACCTGTCCCCTTTCGTTTCCAAGAATGCTTGCACCCGGTGTGGCGTATACACTGTGGTGGGCTGACCCAGGGTCAGCTGAGATGCCTCCTTAAACATAAGAGCGGTGGCTGCTACTGCCCGGAGGCAAGTGGGCCACCCTCTGGCCACCTCATCTAGTTATTTTGAGAGATAAGCCACAGGTTGTAATACGGGCCCCATCATCTGCTCTAACACCCCAAGAGCAGTTCCTGTCCTTCCAGAAACATAGAGTCTAAAAGGCTTCTCCAGGTTGGGGAGGCCTAAAGCTGGGGCTGTAGTGATGGACTCTTTTAGGGCATTAAAGGCCACCTTGCAGGTCTCATGCCAGTCGAGTGGCTCTTCCTCTTTCCCCCTTAAATTTTCATATAGGGGTCTGGCCAGATTGCCATAATTAGGAATCCAGATCCTGCAATACCCGGTCCTTCCTAAAAATCCCCTAAGCTGTTGTTTTGTTTGGGGGTACGGGGTAAAGATGAGGGATCTCCCCTCGGGGTCAGGCATTCTTTTTCTCTCCGTAATTATAAATCCAAGGTATTTTACTTGGGTTAAGCTAATCTGAGCCTACTTGGGGGATACTCGATAACCCTTTTCATACAGGAAAGTTAGCGTTTTAAATAGTGTCCATTTGAGAGCTGGTAAAATCTGGCCTAGCTATGAGCAAGTCATCCACATACTGTATTAGACTACTGTTTGTTAAAGTTAATTCCCTTAGTTCTCTCCCCGAGGAAGTCCCGAAGATATGAGGGTTGTCCCTAAACCCATGGGGTAGTCGAGTCCAGTGGAGAGCTGTATGGTCTCTCTTGTTTCCAAGTCCTGCCACTCAAAAGCAGAGAGTTTTTGGGATTCAGGATGGAGAGGAATGCAAAAGAAAGCATGTTGATGGTCCAAGACTGAGAATTACTTGGCATTTCCTGGGACTTGGGATAGGAGGGTATATGGGTTTGGGACTATGGGGTGGATGGGAACCACAGCTTCATTAACAGCTCTTAGATCCTGGACGAATCGGTAAGATCCATCTGGTTTTTGAACGGGCAAGATTGGGGTGTTGCAGGGGGACTAACAGCTGATTCGGCTTCCAGTATTTCGGTATTTGTTAACTAATGGTTTAAGACCCTCAAGAGCTACTGGTTTTAAGGGATATTGTCTTTTCTAGGGCTAGGGAGCATTTGGTCTCAGAGAAATCTTTACTGGTAGAACACTTATGGCTAAACCAGGGCTGGAGACATCCCACACCTGGGGATTGACCTCATCTAGACAAGGGACAGACTCCTCCTTTTCTACCTCTGACTGTAAATATTCAGACATAGGCAAAGAAAATTATCGACTTCTACCTTTGTGTCCCCAAGTCACTCTGGTTTGGAGGCGAAAGTATTATTCACACCATGGAAAATTTGGAAGCTGCAAACATGAAAAATTTAAAGAGTCACGCAGAGGCTAGTCACTCTAAGCTAACCCCTAAGACATTTATTGACTGATTTCTAGCTTCTCTTCTTTAACTTTTTTTATCTACAGTAATCCTGTGTGTTCCTTTTAGTTAGGGATTCATTTTTAGACAATCCTGACTCTTCCACTACGTTCCAGTTTTGGGTCTGATACACTTAGAGATGTGCCAAGTGCTTCCTGAATACTATAGAACATATTTTATGTTTAAAATACTTCCATGCTTATGTAGTGAGTCAATGATTTTAAGTTTATTTGTTACAAATTTCAATGTAAAAGTCAATGTGTGAACTAACATATTCATGACTTGGAAAAGTTTCGTTTTTTTTTTGGTGTGTGTTTGAACTCCTCACCCGACCAAAGGTCATGGAGAGGTCTATTGTTTTTCTAAAATGGTTATAGTTTTGTTTATTTTCTGGTAATTGAATTAGGGTGTGAGTTGCAAAGCTTATGTTTCTGTTCATTTCATTCCATCTGTTTGGGTTTCTTTCTCTCTCCTGAGTCAGACAGTAATTTCCCATTGGTTGTCCAGTTACCAAGGTTGGTGTCCATGCATCCCTGCTGGTCTCTCCATACATGCCCGGGTGTCCTGTGAAACACTAAGCTTAATTTATTTGGAAATGATCTAGCTGTTCAATACACTGTCATCACTCAGTTGAGCAGAGGGAGAGAAATTCAAGTGACAAAACTCCAGAGAAGCTAGTGTCAGAGCGCCCAGGCGTGGCATGCGTGCAGGGGGTTGGGGGGAGGGGGGCGGGGCGCAGAGCGCGGAGATCTCAGGTGTCCTCCCACCCTGGGCCTCTCCAGGTCCGCCGCTGCTCAGTGGCCTCCCCCCGCCCCCATCGCTTTGGCTGCTCAGGGCCGGGTGGTCTCTGCAGCTGCCCGGCATCCTGCCCGAGGCCCCCCCCTGCCCACACGCTGTCTTCCAGTCTCTCTCTGAACCCTCGACTCTTTCTGACTCTGTCTCACCTGGCGTGGGTGCGTGCGAGTGCCTGTCTGTGTCCTTGGCTGTCGCTCGTCCGCTCTCTCAGGAAGGTCCTGTGCTGGGCCCGTGGCGTGGGGGCAGGGCAGGCCTCGGTTTGGGGACAGGGCGGGGCTGAGGCACTCCAGGGGGTTTGCACAGCCGGCAGGATTGGCGCCTGGGGCCCCGGCTGGGCAGCCCCTAAGCCCCAGGAGGCTCCGGGGACTGCAGACCCGGGCCAAAGCCCCGCTCGTCCGGAGCCACCTGACCCTGAGCAGCGAATGGGATGGTTGGTGACAGGGGGTGAGGGGGCACCGAGATGTCCTCGCTGCTCTACCCACCCCGCCTCCACCCACCCCAGGTTCCGCAGGCACGCCAGGCCCTGGCCGGCCGGGCCAGACTGGTGCTGGCCTGGGCTCGCGGTGTGCGGAGCGGGGGCGCCCTCCGCTGGCCGCCGAGCTGCAGGCTCTGGCCGGCCGGAGTCCAATCGCGGGTCGTGCGGCTCAAGTGCAGCGCGAGCCCGCTCGAGAACTGCAGTCCCAGGCCAGACTGGCAGGTCAGACCGCAAGGGAAGCGCAACGCGGGGCTCCTGCAGCGCCTGGCAGCCGCCTAGGTCTAAGGCCATACCACCATGAATGTGCCCTCTCTCCTCTGATCTGGGAAACTGAGCAGGGTCGGGCCTGGTCAGTACTTGGATGGGAGACCGCCTAGTAGTTAGGCGATTTTTTTTGATTTTTCTGAATGCCTACTTCAGAAAGTTAGAATCGGATGACTTCACACAGTAAAACGAATCATATTTTCATACATAATCTTAAGAATCCAGCAGCTGGTCATTCTTTTACCTGTCCTAACACAGCTAACTGGAAATCAGTTGTAGTAAGTTCTACTGACTTAAGACCCTCATCCCTAAGGGAAGATACATAGGAAAATCCATAATATATCTAAATAAACATGAAAGATACAATGATGAGAAAGAAAAAAATTTCTCAGTGACATCTTAGTTGGTATCGGAAACACGATGATTATGAAAGCACAGCCCATAATCGAGTCTAGGCCATGGAAGCCTGTGACTGTCACTGAGTGTTGACTTCCCTTTCAGCTGAGGTCGTAAAAAGTGCTTTGTAAAATTCTGAGGTTTGAAGCACTTGTAACCTCCCGAAGAGACTGCACTCAGAAGGGTTTCTAGAATATCATGACGCTGTGGTGAGCTCAAGCAATATATACTCCAGAGGACGGAAGACAGACATGTTGGGAAGTGGGGATGACTTCTACTGCACTTAGGGAGGAAGGGCATGTACAAGTGGAGAAGCAACACCTCAGTGATGGAATCTATAAAGACTCCATACATGGAGAAGGAAATGGCAACCCACTCCAGTATTCTTGCCTGGAAAAATCCATGGGCAGAGGAGTCTGGCGGGCTGAAGTCCACGGGATTCCATGACTGACCGTGTGTGCACGAGGGTGGAGGGAGACGGGTTGGTAGCAAGAAACTTGTAGAAGTAAAAAATAAGAAAAAATATAAAATAAAGACTCGATAAATATGACAACGACTGGTAGGATTAAACCTTCAGAAGTGCCTTCTCAGACCTCCCTTCAGAAGCACAAGCGTAATAAAGACACTGAGTTTTCACGGTCTCACACAAAATTAGACTGGCTTATGACAATGGGCAGAGAGGCTCCTCTAAGACATCGGGGCTGGGCTTAACTGGAGGATGCACATCGATTGAGTGCATGGCTGTGTGTTATGGAAATATGTCTTACTGGCAGGGCGAAGGCATCTTCTTGAAGAACACAGCAAATAACACCACAAATTCACGGAACTTGGCTACAATGACAATAGCTGATTTCGTGGTGGCTACTGCTTGGCAGAGCTGGGATTGCCTCTGCCATTAAGTACCTCAGTGGCCAGCTGTGATAATAGACATTACTTTCTCACTTAGAAACTTGCCATGTGCACTAGCGCAAGAACAGTGAATGCTCCCCAGAGAAGCAAGTCAGGCAGACATGCTTCTCTTTTCTCACAGAAGCTGCTTATGACCGGCCCTGCTCACAGACAGATTGCTAATTCCAAATCGATAGAAAGTTATGCAGATATTCTTTAGCAACTGAGCCACCAGGGAAGCCCTACTAGCTCAGTTGCTAAAGAATCTGCCTGCAACGCAGGAGACCCCACTTTGAGTCCTGGGTCGGGAAGATCCCCTGGAGAAGGGATAGGCTACCCACTCCAGTATTCTGGCCTAGAGAATTCCATGGACTGTGTAGTCCTTGGGACCGCAAAGAGTCAGGCACGAACTGAGCCACTTTCACCTGCACATGCGGATATCACTTAAAAAAAAAGATGTGGTAACAGATCTAGAACCTCTGTCAAGCTCATGAGCGAGTAGTATAAATGTACAGAATCATCTTTGTCCTGCATAGTGACTACCGTCCTGTATTTGCTTTGAGTGGAGTTGAGCTACTATTGGTACAGAGGAATGATTCTTTACCAACTGAGCCACAAGGGAAGCCCACTAATCCTGGAGTGGGTAGCCTATCCCTTCTCCAGCGGATCTTCCTGACCCAGGAATTGAACCAGGGTCTCCTTCCTGAGTAACACATATTGCGTAAAAATCGGTGAGGGAGCAGAACTAGGGACATTGATTGGTAAAATCAGTTTTCCTTGTCTAGATGGCAAGCGGAGGTGAAAGAAATGTTGGTGTGGATTTAAAAAATTCTTCTGATACTATACAAAAAATTTACTAGTTCTCTGCAGAAGGCTTTAATGAAGCACAGATATTGTCATTAGATTGCTTTGCTCATATCCGTCTTATCCACATTTATTTTATAAAATCACATAGAGTGGCTTCAATCACTTGAAGAAACGACAAAAGGTTTCTTTGGTCTCCATTCTATACTGGATCGAGAGAAGGCAGTTGATCAGCATGATGCAGGAGCTCAAGATGTTTTTGGCAAAAACTTGACTAGTCTGTTTAATGATATGGAAGAATGAATTAAGGATGGCAGCACGAAACAGAAGGCCATGCTAGAAGTACACAAGACCTTGTTTGGTAAGTCCAAACATGACTTTTTCTTTCAATTGAAGGATAGTTGCTTTACAGAATTTTGTTGCCAAACATCAACGTGAATGAGCCACAGGTTTACATAGGTCTCCCCTCTCCTGAACCTCTCTCCCGTCTCCTCCTCCCCATTCCACCCCTCTAGCTTGTTGCAGAGCCCCTGTTTGAGTCCCATGAGTCATACAGCAAATTGCATTGGCATCTCTTTTAACGTATGGTACTATGTTTCCATGTTCCTCTGCATTCATCTCACCCTCTCCTTCCTCCCCCATGCCCGTGTCCATAAGTCTTTTCTCTACATCTGTGACTCCTTGGCTGCCCTGCAAATAATTTCACCAGTACCACCTTTAGTTCAAGCATTTCTTCCCCCCCCCCCCAAGCATTTCTTATTTCTTATTCCACTCTTACTGTCTTTAGTGTGAGACTGATCTCGAAACTGATATGAAAGTATTACTCTCAGCATGGAAAATTTGGAAGATGCAAACATGAAAAATATAAAAAGTAACGCAGAGGCTAGTCACTCTAGGCTAAACCCTAAAACATTTATTGACTGATTTCTAGTTTCTCTTCTTTAACCTTTTTGATCTACGTAATCCTGTGTATTCCTTTTAGTTAGGGATTCATTTTTAGACTATCCTGACTCTTCCATTAAGTTCCAGTTTGGGGTCTGATACACTTACAGATGTGCCAAGTGCTTCCTGAATAATATAGAACATATTTTATGTTTAAAATACTTCCATGCGTATATAGTGAGTCAATGATTTTAAGTTTATTTGTTACACATTTCAATGTAAAATCAATGTGTGAACTAACATATTCTCGATTTGGAAAAGGTGGCTTTTTTTGTTGTGTGTAAGAATTCCTCACCGGACCAAAGGTCATGGAGAGGTCTATTGTTTTTCTAAAATGGTTATAGTGTTGTTGTTTATTTCGGTAATTGAATTGGGGTGTGAGTTACAAAGTTTGTGCTTCTGTTCATTTTTTCCTTCTGTTCGGGTTTCTTTCTCTCTCCTGAGTCAGACAGTAATTTCCCATTGGTTGACCAGTTAGCAAGGTTAGTGTCCATGCATCCGTGCTGGTCTCTGCATTCATGTCCCGGTGTCCTGTGAAACACTAAGCTTAATTTATTTGGAAATGTCCTAGCTGTGCAATATACTGTCATCACTCAGTTGAGCACAAGGATAGAAATTCAGGTGATCAAACTCCGGAGAAGCTTTTGTCGGAGAGGGGCGTGCGTTCAGGGGGTTGGGGTGGGAGGGGCGCGGACCGCGGATATCTCAGGTGCCCTCCCAACCTGGGCCTCTGCAGGCTTGCCTCTGCTCGGCAGCCTCCCCCCGCCCCCATCTCCTTTGCTGCTCAGGGCCGGGTGGTCTCTGCAGCTGCCCGGCATCCTTCCCGAAGCCCCCCCTGCCCACACGCTGTCTTCCGGTTTCTCTCTGAACCCTCATCTCTTTCTGCCTCTGTCTCACCTGACATGGGTGCGTGCGAGTGCCTGTCCGTGTGCCTGGCTGTCGCTCGTCTGCTCTCTCAGGAAGGTCCTGTGCTGGGCCCGTGGCGTGGGGGCAGGGCGGGCCTCGGTTTGGGGACAGGGCGGGGCTGAGGCACTCCAGGGGGTTTGCACAGCCGGCAGGATGGGCGCCTGGGGCCCCGGCTGGGCTGCCCCTAAGCCCGCAGGAGTCTCCGGGGACCGCGGCCCCGGGCCGACGCCCCGCTCGACCGGAGCCACGTGACCCTGAGCAGCGAACGGGATGGTGGGGGGCGGGGGGTGGGGGGGCACCGAGACTTCTTCCCCGCTCAAGCCACCCCCGTCCCCAACCCCCGCCAGAGCTCCCGCAGCCTCGCCAGGCCGCTTGGGGTCCGGGAAGCGCCCCGGGCCGGGCCAGGCGCGTGCTGGCCGGGGGTGGCGTAGGCTGGTCTCCCAGCTACAGGGCCTGTCCCGGTTTTTCCCTTCAGTTTCAACAGTGACGGTCACCCCACATTGTGAGTCGTCTAGATTTCTCACTGACACCCCTGTTAGGGAGTGGCTTTTTAGAGAGATAGGGAAGGTCACTTGGGGGATGTTAGTCATGAGAGAAAATAAGGGCTCAGGTGGTTTTGCAAATGTCATCCAGGGGGTAAATAGAGACAGTTGTTGCTGGTACCAAGACATGAAGTTTTTTTTCCCCCTTTCCCCAAAAGGCCACATTACGACCACATGGGGGCGCTGAGTAACAGCCCATAGCTCGGCTGGAATGGTGGGCCTTTGATATTGATACCCTGGGAGGGGTTGGACATACCCCCAACCTTTGTCATTAATGCAGATGCAGCCTGGGCTGCTTAGGTTCAGTTGAGAAGCAGTGTGGTTTGCAAGTGAACATGCCTCGTTTAGGGAGAGATCAATAGCCATACAGGGAGATATGATTAGAAAGAGGAAGAACATCATATGATGCATTTTACTTATCTGAGGCAGGATTGATGGGGTTCTGCTTGAACAAGAGACTGAGATCTTCAACAGGTTCACAGGAATAGCTGTCCTCTGGCTTTGGAGTCTCAGTTTCTGTCTCCCCCTCCTGTAGGCCATAGGGTTTTATTCTAGAATTGTGGACCCAGGCAGATAGACCCTTCACTTTTACAGCAGTTGAAGTCACTAGAACAACCTGATATGGCCCTGTCCATTTCTCGGACAGCTGGTTTGGACTCCCTTTTTCTTGCCAGGTCTTTACTGATACTTGATCCCCTGGCTTTACCTGGGGATTTTTCAAGTCTTCCTGTGGTTTGTTCTCCATACCGTTGGAGTTCTTGCGGAAACCTTCCCAGGTCAATTATATGTTTTAAGGGTGTATTAGCATCCTCGTCAAAAAACAAATCAGAAGTTAAGAATGGTCGTCCATACATCATTTCATAAGGACTTAACAATAGTGGCCGTTTGGGGGATGTCCGTATCCTCATGAGGGCTATGGGCAGCATATGTGTCCACTTATTATGTCTTTCTTGACATAGCTTAGCCAGAGCCCTTTTAAGAGTCTGGTTGGCTCTCTCTACCTTTCCTGAAGCTTGAGGCCTCCAGGATGAGCGGAGCCGGTATTTTATGCCTAAGCATGCGGCTAGGTTCTGGGGTATCGTGGCTGTAAGTGAGGGCCCGTTGTCACTCTGAAGTGACCGAGGCAGCCCAAACCTAGGCACTATCTCCTTCAGCAGAGCTTTACAGACTTCTGTAGCTCTCTCTGTCTCAGTAGGGAACGCTTCGATCCATCCTGTGAATGTGTCAATAAAGACTAGCAAGTAAGAAAACCCTTGGGTCTTGGGCATGGCTGTAAATTCTAAATGCGGAGCGGCATTGCCAGTCCGCTCCTGGGTATGATCCCCGATGTTGGACAGGTGTAATTAGAGGAGGTCTGGTTTTTGGGTTATTTTTTAGACAGGTGTCACAATTTTGTGTGACCTGTTTATCAACCTTAGCTAACTGGGGATGGGAGAGAATAGGCTTAAGCAAGATTTCTAGATTATCTTTTCCAAAATGGGCGCTCTTATGTAAGGAGTTAGGAATGTTTTAAACCTGAGAATCAGGGAGTATTATTTGGGCCTGATCAGGCTGAAACCACCCATGTGACCCAATTTCCCAGCCCCGCTCAGCATATCGGGAATGTCCCCCTGGGGTAAAATCTGGAGTCAGGGTTTCCTTGGGGAAAAGGGGGCAGAAAGCAGTGGCAGAGGTAGCTTCCCCGGCAGCTCGTCCTGCCTCTTGATCAGCTTTCCTATGTCCCTGAGCCTCTTTTTCTTGCCCCTTTTGGTGACTCTTGCAGTGGATGAGAGCAAATTTTGCAGGAAGTTTGACTGCCTCCAGGAGCCTGAGAATGAGTTCTTTGTGTTTAATTGCAGAGCTTCGGGCACTGAGAGTCCCTCTTTCTTTCCAAATTGCTGCACGGGCATGGAGAATGAGGAAAGCATACTTAGAGTCCATACACACATTAATCCTCTTACCTTCTCCTAACTCCAAAGCTCTTGTCAGGGCAAAATGTTCAGCTTTCTGGGCTGAGGTGTCTCGGGGAAGAGACCCACTTTCCTTAGTTTCTTCTAGGATTGCTACAGCATATCCTGCTTTCCTCTCTCCCTTTTCTACAAAACTGATTCCATCTGTGTGCCAGTTTTCCTCTGGGTCAGATAAAGGTGTCTCTGATAGGTCCCGGCGAGAAGAGTATAACTCGTCTGTGATTTGTATGCATTGGTGATCCAGAGGGGAGGTAGGGGGATCTGGCAGTAAGGTTGCTGGATTTAAAGTCTGGCAGACCCTCAACTTTATTTCTGGAGTGTCAAGGAGGAGGGCTTGGTATTGGGTGATGCTTCCCCCTGTCATCCACCTGTCCCCTTTTGTTTCCAAGACTGCTTGCACCTGGTGAGGCGTATACACTGTGGTGGGTTGACCCAGGGTCAGCTTAGATGCCTCCTTAACCATAAGAGCGGTGGCTGCTACTGCCCGGAGGCAAGTGGGCCACCCTCTGGCCACCTCATCTAGTTATTTTGAGAGATAAGCCACAGGTTGTAATACGGGCCCCATCATCTGCTCTAACACCCCAAGAGCAGTTCCTGTCCTTCCAGAAACATAAAGTCTAAAAGGCTTCTCCAGGTGGCGGTGGCCTAAAGCTGGGGCTGTAGTGATGGATTCTTTTAGGGCATTAAAGGCCACCTTGCAGGTCTCATGCCAGTCAAGTGGCTCTTCCTCTTTCCCCCTTAAATTTTCATATAGGGGTCTGGCCAGATTGCCATAATTAGGAACCCAGATCCTGGAAAACCCGGTCCTTCCTAAAAATACCCTAAGCTGTTGTTTTGTTTGGGGGTACGGGGTATTTAAGATGAGGGATCTCCCCTCGGGTTCAGGCATTCTTTTCCTCTCCGTAATTATAAATCCAAGGTATTTAACTTGGGTTAAGCTAATCTGAGCCTACTTGGGGGATACTCGATAACCCTTTTCATACAGGAAAGTTAGCATTTTAAATAGTGTCCATTTGAGAACTGTTAAAATCTGGCCTAGCTATGAGCAAGTCATCCACATACTGTATTAGACTACTGTTTGTTAAAGTTAATTCCCTTAGTTCTCTCCCCGAGGAAGTCCCGAAGATATGAGGGCTGTCCCTAAACCCTTGGGGTAGTCGAATCCAGTCGAGAGTTGTATGGTCTCTCTTGTTTCCAAGTCCCGCCACTCAAAAGCAAAGAGTTTTTGGGATTCAGGATGGAGAGGAATGCAAAAGAAAGCACCTTGAAGGTCCAAGACTGAGAAGTACTTGGCATTTCCTGGGACTTGGGATAGGAGTGTATATGGGTTTGGGACTATGGGGTGGATGGGAACCACAGCTTCATTAACAGCTCTTAGATCCTGGACGAATCGGTAAGATCCATCTGTTTTTTGAACGGGCAAGATTGGGGTGTTGCAGGGAGACTCACAGCTGATTTGAGTTCCAGTATCTCGGTATTTGTTAACTAATGGTCTAAGACCCTCAAGAGCTTCTGGTTTTAAGGGATATTGTCTTTTCCAGGGCTAGGGAGCATTTGGTCTCAGAGAAATCTTAACTGGTGGAACATTTATGGCTAAACCAGGGCTGGAGACATCCCACACCTGGGGATTGACATCATCTAGACAAGGGACAGACTCCTCCTTTTCTACCTCTGACTGTAAATATTCAGACATAGGCAAAGAAAATTATAGACTTCTACCTTTGTGTCCCCAAGTCACTCTGGTTTGGAGGCGAAAGTATTATTCTCACCATGGAAAATTTGGAAGCTGCACACATGAAAAATTTAAAGAGTCACGCAGAGGCTAGTCATTCTAAGCTAACCCCTAAGACATTTATTGACTGATTTCTAGCTTCTCATCTTTAACCTTTTTTATCTACAGTAATCCTGTGTGTTCCTTTTAGTTAGGGATTCATTTTTAGACTATCCTGACTCTTCCAACGTTCCAGTTTTTGGTCTGATGCACTTACAGATGTGCTAATTGCTTCCTGAATACTATAGAATATATTTTATGTTTAAAATACTTCCATGCTTATGTAGTGAGTCAATGATTTTAAGTTTATTTGTTACACATTTCAATTTAAAATTCAATGTGTGAACTAACATATTCACGACTTGGTAAAGTTGCCTTTTTTTTGCTGTGTGTTGGAACTCCTCACCCGATCAAAGGTCATGGAGAGGTCTATAGTTTTTCTAAAATTGTTATAGTGTTGTTTATTTTCTGGTAATTGAATTAGGGTGTGAGTTGCAAAGCTTGTTTTTCTGTTCATTTCATTCCATCTGTTTGGGTTTCTTTCTCTCTCCTGAGTCAGACAGTAATTTCCCATTGGTTGTCCAGTTACCAAGGTTGGTGTCCATGCATCCGTGCTGGTCTCTCCATACATGTCCGGGTGTCCTGTGAAACACTAAGCTTAATTTTTTGGAAATGACCTAGCTGTTCAATACACTGTCATCACTCAGTTGTGCAGAGGGAGAGAAATTCAAGTGACAAAACTCAAGAGAAGCTAGTGTCTGAGCGCCCCGGCGTGGCATGCGTGCAGGGGGTTGGGGGAGGGGGCGGTGCGCGGAGCGCGGAGATCTCAGTTGTCCTCCCACCATGGGCCTCTCCAGGTCCGCCGCTGCTCAGTGGCCTCCCCCCGCCCCCATCGCTTTGGCTGCTCAGGGCCGGGTGGTCTCTGCAGCTGCCCGGCATCCTGCCCGAGGCCCCCCCTGCCCACACGCTGTCTTCCAGTCTCTCTCTGAACCCTCGACTCTTTCTGCCTCTGTCTCACCTGGCGTGGGTGCGTGCGAGTGCCTGTCCGTGTGCCTGGCTGTCGCTCGTCTGCTCTCCCAGGAAGGTCCTGTGCTGGGCCCGCAGCGTGGGGGCAGGGCGGGCCTCGGTAAGGCGAAAAGACGGGGCTGAGGCGCTCCAGGGGGTTTGCGCAGCCGGCACGACGGGCGCCTGGGGCCCCGGCTGGGCTGCCCCTAAGCCCCAGGAGGCTCCGGGGACCGCGGACCCGGGGCGAAGCCCTGCTCGTCCGGAGCCACCTGACCCTGAGCAGCGAACGGGATGGTGGGTGACAGGGGGTGAGGGGGCACCGAGATGTCCTTGCTGCTCTGCCCACCCCCTCTCCCCCCACCCCAGGTTCCGCAGGCACGCCAGGCCCCGGCCGGCCGTGTCAGACGGGTGCTGGCCTGGGCTCGCTGTGTGCGGAACGGGGGCGCCCTCAGCTGGCCGCCGAGCTGCAGTCTCTGGCCGGCCGGAGTCCAGTCGCGAGTCGTGCGGCTCAAGTGCAGCGCGCGCCCGCTGGAGAACTGCAGCCCCAGGCCGGACCGGCAGGTCAGACCGCAAGGGAGGCGCAACGCGGGGATCCTGGGACGCCTGGCAGCCGCCTCGGTCTAAGGCCATACCACCCTGAACGTGCCCTCGCTCCTGTGATCTGGGAAACTGAGCAGGGTCGGGCCTGGTCAGTACTTGGATGGGAGACCGCCTAGTAGTTAGGCGATTTTTTTTGATTTTTCTGAATTCCTACTTCAGAAAGTTAGAATCGGATGACTTCACACAGTAAAACGAATCATATTTTCATACATAATCTTAAGAATCCAGCAGCTGGTCATTCTTTTTCCTGTCCTAACACAGCTACCTGGAAATCAGTTGTAGTAAGTTCTACTGACTTAAGACCCTCATCCCTAAGGGAAGATATATAGGAAAACCCATAAAATATCTAAATAAACATGAAAGATTCAATGATGAGAAAGAAAAAAATTTCTCAGTGACATCTTAGTTGGTATCGGAAACACGATGATTATGAAAGCACAGCCCATAATCAAGTCCAGGCCATGGAAGCCTGTGACTGTCACTGAGTGTTGACTTCTCTTTCAGCTGAGGTCTAAAAAGTGCTTTGGAAAATTCTGAGGTTTGAAGCACTTGTAACCTCCCGAAGAGACTGCAATCAGAAGGGTTTCTAGAATATCCTGACGCTGTGGTGAGCTCAAGCAATATATACTCCAGAGGACGGAAGACAGACATGTTCGGTAGTGGGGATGACTTCTACTGCACTTAGGAAGGAAGGGCATGTACAATTAGAGAAGCAACACCTCAGTGATGGACTCTTTAAAGACTCCATACATGGAGAAGGAAATGGCAACCAACTCCAGTATTCTTGCCTGGAAAAATCCATGGTCAGAGGAGTCTGGCGGGCTGAAGTTCACGGGATTCCATGACTGACCGTGTGTGCACGAGGGTGGAGGGAGACGGGTTGGTAGCAAGAAACTGGTAGAAGTAAAAAATAAGAAAAAATATAAAATAAAGACTCGATAAATATGACAACGACTGGTAGGAATAAACCTTCAGAAGTGCCTTCTCAAACCTCCCGTCAGAAGCACAAGCGTAATAAAGACACTGAGTTTTCACGGTCTCACACAAAATTAGACTGGCTTATGACAATGGGCAGAGAGGCTCCTCTAAGACATCGTGGCTATGCTTTACTGGAGGATGCACATCGATTGAGTGCATGGCTATGTGTTATGGAAATATGTCTTACTGGCAGGGCGAAGGCATCTTCTTGAAGAACACAACAAATAACACCACAAATTCACGGAACTTGGCGACAATGACAATTGCTGATTTCGTGATGGCTATTGCTTGGCAGAGCTGGGATTGCCTCTGCCATTAAGTACCTCAGTGGCCAGCTGTGATAATAGCCATTACTTTCTCACTTAGAAACTTGCCATGTGCACTAGCGCAAGAACAGTGAATGCTCCCTAGAGAAGCAAGTCAGGCAGACATGCTTCTGTTTTCTCACAGAAGCTGCTTATGACCGGCCCTGCTCATAGACAGATTGCTAATTCCAAACCGATAGACAGTTATGCAGATATTCTTTAGCAACTGAGCCACCAGGGAAGCCCTACTAGCTCAGTTGCTAAAGAATCTGCCTGCAACGCAGGAGACCCCGCTTTGAGTCCTGGGTCGGGAAGATCCCCTGGAGAAGGGATAGGCTACCCACTCCAGTATTCTGGCCTAGAGAATTCCATGGACTGTGTAGTCCTTGGGGCCCCAAAGAGTCAGGCACGAACTGAGCCACTTTCACCTGCACATGTGGATATCACTTAAAAAGAAAAAAATGTGGTAACAGATCTAGAACCTCTGTCAAGCTCATGAGCGAGTAGTATAAATGTACAGAATCATCTTTGTCCTGCATAATGACTACCGTCCTGTATTTGCTTTGAGAGGAGTTGAGCTACTCTTGGTACAGAGGAATGATTCTTTACCAACTGAGCCACAAGGGAAGCCCACTAATCCTGGGGTGGGTAGCCTATCCCTTCTCCAGTGGATCTTCCTGACCCAGGAATTGAACCAGGGTCTCCTGCCTGAGTAACACATATTGCGTAAAAATCGGTGAGGGAGCAGAACTAGGGACATTGATTGGTAAAATCAGTTTTCCTTGTCTAGATGGCTAGCGGAGGCGAAAGAAATGTTGGTGTGGATTTAAAAAATTCTTCTGATACTATACAAAAAATTTAATAATTCTCTGCAGAAGTCTTTAATGAAGCATAGATATTGTCATTAGATTGCTTTGGTCATATCCGTCTTATCCACGTTTATTTTTTAAAATCACATAGAGTGGCTTCAATCACTTGAAGAAACGACAAAAGGTTTCTTTGGTCTCCATTCTATACTGGATCGAGAGAAGGCAGTTGATCAGCATGATGCAGGAGCTCAAGATGTTTTTGGCAAAAACTTGACTAGTCTGTTTAATGATATGGAAGAATGAATTAAGGATGGCAGCACGAAACAGAAGGCCATGCTAGAAGTACACAAGACCTTGTTTGGTAAGTCCAAACATGACTTTTTCTTTCAATTGAAGGATAGTTGCTTTACAGAATTTTGTTGCCAAACATCAACGTGAATGAGCCACAGGTTTACATAGGTCTCCTCCCTCCTGAACCTCTCTCCCATCTCCTCCTAACCATTCCACCCCTCTAGCTTGTTGCAGAGCCCCTGTTTGAGTCCCCTGATTCATACAGCAAATTGCATTGGCATCTCTTTTAACGTATGGTACTATGTTTCCATGTTCCTCTGCATTCATCTCACCCTCTCCTTCCTCACCCCTGCCCGTGTCCATAAGTCTGTTCTCTACATCTGTGACTCCTTGGCTGCCCTGCAAATAATTTCATCACTACCACCTTTAGTGCAAGCATTTCTTCCCCCCCCCCAAGCATTTCTTATTTCTTATTCCACTCTTACTGTCTTTAGTGTGAGACTGATCTCGAAACTGATATGAAAGTATTATTCTCAGCATGGAAAATTGGGAAGATGCAAACATGAAAAATTTAAAAAGTAACGCAGAGGCTAGTCACTCTAGGATAAACCCTAAAACATTTATTGACTGATTTCTAGTTTCTCTTCTTTAACCTTTTTGATCTACGTAATCCTGTGTATTCCTTTTAGTTAGGGATTCATTTTTAGACTATCCTGACTCTTCCATTAAGTTCCAGTTTGGGGTCTGATACACTTACAGATGTGCCAAGTGCTTCCTGAATACTATAGAACATATTTTATGTTTAAAATACTTCCATGCGTATGTAGTGAGTCAATGATTTTAAGTTTATTTGTTACACATTTCAATGTAAAATCAATGTGTGAACTAACATATTCTCGATTTGGAAAAGGTGGCTTTTTTTGTTGTGTGTAAGAATTCCTCATCGGACGAAAGGTCATGGAGAGGTCTATTGTTTTTCAAAAATGGTTATAGTGTTGTTGTTTTTTTCGGTAATTGAATTGGGGTGTGAGTTGCAAAGTTTGTGTTTCTGTTCAATTTTTCCATCTGTTCGGGTTACTTTCTCTCTCCTGAGTCAGACAGTAATTTCCCATTGGTTGTCCAGTTACCAAGGTTGGTGTCCATGCATCCGTGCTGGTCTCAGCATTCATGTCTGGGTGTCCTGTGAAACACTAAGCTTAATTTATTTGGAAATGACCTAGCTGTGCAATATACTGTCATCACTCAGTTGAGCACAAGGATAGAAATTCAGGTGATCAAACTCCGGAGAAGCTTTCGTCGGAGAGGGGCGTGCGTTCAGGGGGTTGGGGTGGGAGGGGCGCGGACCGCGGATATCTCAGGTGCCCTCCCAACCAGGGCCTCTGCAGGCCTGCCTCTGCTCGGCAGCCTCCCCCCGCCCCCATCGCTTTTGCTGCTCAGGGCCGGGTGGTCTCTGAAGCTGCCCGGCATCCTGCCCGAAGCCCCCCCTGCCCACACGCTGTCTTCCGGTGTCTCTCTGAACCCTCATCTCTTTCTGCCTCTGTCTCACCTGACGTGGGTGCGTGCGAGTGCCTGTCCGTGTGCCTGGCTGTCGCTCGTCCGCTGTCTCAGGAAGGTCCTGTGCTGGGCCTGTGGCGTCGGGGCAGGGCCGGCCTCGGTTTGGGGACAGTGTGGGGCTGAGGCACTCCAGGGGGTTTGCACAGCTGGTAGGATGGGCGCCTGGGGCCCCGGCTGGGCTGCCCCTAAGCCCGCAGGAGGCTCCGGGGACCGAGGCCCCGGGCCGATGCCCCGCTCGTCCGGAGCCACGTGACCCTGAGCAGCGAACGGGATGGTGGGGGGCGGGGGGTGGGGGGGCACCGAGACTTCCTCCCCGCTCAAGCCACCCCACTCCCCAACCCCCGCCAGAGCTCCCGCAGCCTCGCCAGGCCGCTCGGGGTCCGGGAAGCGACCCGGGCCGGGCCAGGCGGGTGCTGGCCGTGGGTGGTGTCAGCTGGTCTCCCAGCTGCAGGGCCTGTCCCGGTTTTTCCCATCAGTTTCAACAGTGACGGTCACCCCACATTGTGAGTCGTCTAGATTTCTCACTGACACCCCTGTTAGGGAGTGGCTTTTTAGAGAGATAGGGAAGGTCACTTGGGGGATGTTAGTCATGAGAGAAAATAAGGGCTCAGGTGGGATTGCAGATGTCATCCAGGGGGTAAACTGAGACAGTTGTTGCTGGTACCAAGACATGAAGTTTTTTTTCCCCCTTTTCCCAAAAGGCCATATTACGACCCCATGGGGGCGCTGAGTAACAGCCCATAGCTCGGCTGGAAGGGTGGGCCTTTGATAGTGATACCCTGGGATGGGTTGGACATACCCCCACCCTTTGTCATTAATGCAGATGCAGCCCGGGCTGCTTAGGTTGAGTTGAGAAGCAGTGTGGTTTGCAAGTGAACATGCCTCGTTTAGGGAGAGATCAATAGCCATACAGGGAGATATGATTAGAAAGAGGAAGAACATCATATGATGCATTTTACTTATCTGAGGCAGGATTGATGGGGTTCTGCTTGAACAAGAGCCTGAGATCTTCAACAGGTTCACAGGAATAGCTGTCCTCTAGCTTTGGAGTCTCAGTTTCTGTCTCCCCCTCCTGTAGGCCATAGGGTTTTATTCTAGAATTGTGGACCCAGGCAGATATACCCTTCACTTTTACAGCAGTTGAAGTCACTAGAACAACCTGATATGGCCCTGTCCATTTCTCGGACAGCTGGTTTGGACTCCCTTTTTCTTGCCAGGTCTTTACTGATACTTGATCCCCTGGCTTTACCTGGGGATTTTTCAAGTCTTCCTGTGGTTTGTTCTCCATACGGTTGGAGTTCTTGCTGAAACCTTCCCAGGTCAATTATATGTTTTAAGAGTGTATTGGCATCCTCGTCAAGAAACAAATCAGAAGTTAAGAATGGTCGTCCATATATCATTTCATAAGGACTTAACAATAGTGGCCGTTTGGGGGATGTCCGTAGCCTCATGAGGGCTATGGGCAGCATATGTGTCCACTTATTTTGTGTTTCTGACATAGCTTAGCCAGAGCCCTTTTAAGAGTCTGGTTGGCTCTCTCCACCTTTCCTGAAGCTTGAGGCCTCCAGGATGAGCGGAGCCGGTATTTTAATCCTAAGCATGCGGCTAGGTTCTGGGGTATCGTGGCTGTAAGTGAGGGCCCGTTGTCACTCTGAAGTGACCGAGGCAGCCCAAACCTAGACACCATCTCCTTCAGCAGAGCTTTACAGACATCTGTAGCTCTCTCAGTCTCAGTAGGGAACGCTTCGATCCATCCTGTGAATGTGTCAATAAAGACTAGCAAGTAAGAAAACCCTTGGGTCTTGGGCATGGCTGTAAATTCTAAATGCGGAGCGGCATTGCCAGTCCGCTCCTGGGTATGATCCCCGATGTAGGACAGGTGTAATTAGAGGAGGTCTGGTTTTTGGGTTATTTTTTTAGACAGGTGTCACAATTATGTGTGACTTGTTTAACAACCTTAGCTAACTGGGGATGGGAGAGAATAGGCTTAAGCAAGATTTCTAGATTATCTTTTCCAAAATGGGCGCTCTTATGTAAGGAGTTAGTAATGTTTTAAACCTGAGAATCAGGGAGTATTATTTGGGCCTGATCAGGCTGAAACCACCCATGTGACCCAATCTCCCAACCCCGCTCAGCATATCGGGAATGTCCCCCTGAGGTAAAATCTGGAGTCAGGGTTTCCTTGGGGAAAAGGGGGCAGATAGCAGTGGCAGAGGTAGCTTCCCCGGCAGCTCGTCCTGCCTCTTGATCAGCTTTCCTATTTCCCTGAGCCTCTTTTTCTTGCCCCTTTTGTTGACTCTTGCAGTGGATGACAGCTAATTTTGCAGGAAGTTTGACTGCCTCCAGGAGCCTGAGAATGAGTTCTTTGTGTTTAATAGCAGAGCTTCGGGCACTGAGCATCCCTCTTTCTTTCCAAATTGCTGCACGGGCATGCAGAATGAGGAAAGCATACTTAGAGTCCATACACACATTAATCATCTTTCCGTCTCCTAACTCCAAAGCTCTTGTCAGGGCAAAAAGTTCAGCTTTCTGGGCTGAGGTGTCTGGGGGAAGAGACCCACTTTCCTTAGTTTCTTCCAGGCTCACTACAGCATATCCTGCTTTCCTCTCTCCCTTTTCTACAAAACTGCTGCCATCTGTGTGCCAGTTTTCCTCTGGGTCAGATAAAGGTGTCTCTGATAGGTCCCGGCGAGAAGAGTATAACTCGTCTGTGATTTGTATGCATTGGTGATCCAGAGGGGAGGTAGGGGGATCTGGCAGTAAGGTTGCTGGATTTAAAGTCTGGCAGACCCTCAACTTTATTTCTGGAGTGTCAAGGAGGAGGGCTTGGTATTGGGTGATCCTTCCACCTGTCTTCCACCTGTCCCCTTTCGTTTCCAAGAGTGCTTGCACCTGGTGAGGCGTATACACTTTGGTGGGCTGATCCAGGGTCAGCTTAGATGCCTCCTTAACCATAAGAGCAGTGGCTGCTACTGCCCGGATGCAAGTGGGCCACCCTCTGGCCACCTCATCTAGTTATTTTGAGAGATAAGCCACAGGATGGAATAGGGGCCCCATCATCTGCTCTAACACCCCAAGAACAATTCCTGTCCTTCCAGAAACATAGAGTCTAAAAGGCTTCTCCAGGTTGGGGATTCCTAAAGCTGGGGCTGTAGTGATGGACTCTTTAGGGCATTAAGGGCCACCTTGCAGGTCTCATGCCAGTCGAGTGGCTCTTCCTCTTTCCCCCTTAAATTTTCATATAGGGGTCTGGCCAGATTGCCATAATTAGGAATCCAGATCCTGCAAAACCCGGTCCTTCCTAAAAATCCCCTAAGCTGTTGTTTTGTTTGTGGGTACGGGGTATTTAAGATGAGGGATCTCCCCTCGGGGTCAGGCATTCTTTTTCTCTCCGTAATTATAAATCCAAGGTATTTTACTTGGGTTAAGCTAATCTGAGCCTACTTGGGGGATACTCGATAACCCTTTTCATACAGGAAAGTTAGCGTTTTAAATAGTGTCCATTTGAAAGCTGGTAAAATCTGGCCTATCTATGAGCAAGTCATCCACATACTGTATTAGACTACTGTTTGTTAAAGTTAATTCCCTTAGTTCTCTCCCCAAGGAAGTCCCGAAGATATGAGGAGTGTCCCTAAACCCTTGGGGTAGTTGAGTCCAGTCGAGAGTTGTATGGTCTCTCTTGTTTCCAAGTCCCGCCACTCAAAAGCAAAGAGTTTTTGGGATTCAGGATGGAGAGGAATGCAAAAGAAAGCACCTTGAAGGTCCAAGACTGAGAAGTACTTGGCATTTCCTGGGACTTGGGATAGGAGGGTATATGGGTTTGGGACTATGGGGTGGATGGGAACCACAGCTTCATTAACAGATCTTAGATCCTGGACGAATCGGTAAGATCCATCTGGTTTTTGAACGGGAAGATTGGGGTGTTGCAGGGGGACTCACAGCTGATTCGAGTTCCAGTATCTCGGTATTTGTTAACTAATGGTTTCAGACCCTCAAGAGCTACTGGTTTTAAGGGATATTGTCTTTTCCAGGGCTAGGGAGCATTTGGTCTCAGAGAAATCTTTACTGGTGGAATATTTATGGCTAAACCAGGGCTGGAGACATCACACACCTGGGGATTGACATCATCTAGACAAGGGACAGACTCCTCCTTTTCTACCTCTGACTGTAAATATTCAGACATAGGCAAAGAAAATTATCGACTTCTACCTTTGTGTCCCCAAGTCACTCTGGTTTGAAGGCGAAAGTATTATTCTCAAAATGGAAAATTTGGAAGCTGCAAACATGAAAAATTTAAAGAGTCACGCAGAGGCTAGTCACTCTAAGCTAACCCCTAAGACATTTATTGACTGATTTCTAGTTTCTCTTCTTTAACCTTTTTTATCTACAGTAATCCTGTGTGTTCCTTTTAGTTAGGGATTCATTTTTAGACTATCCTGACTCTTCCACTACGTTCCAGTTTTGGGTCTGATACACTTAGAGATATGCCAAGTGCTTCCTGAATACTATAGAACATATTTTATGTTTAAAATACTTCCATGCTTATGTAGTGTGTCAATGATTTTAAGTTTATTTGTTACACATTTCAATGTAAAAGTCAATGTGTGAACTAACATATTCACGACTTGGAAAAGTTGGCTTTTTTTTGCTGTATGTTTGAACTCCTCACCCGAACAAAGGTCATGGAGAGTTCTATTGTTTTTCTAAAATGGTTAGAGTGTTGTTTATTTTCTGGTAATTTAATTAGGGTGTGAGTTGCAAAGCCTGGGTTTCTGTTCATTTCATTCCATCTGTTCGGGTTTCTTTCTCTCTCCTGAGTCAGACAGTAATTTCCCATTGGTTGTCCAGTTACCAAGGTTGGTGTTCATGCATCCGTGCTGGTCTCTCCATACATGTCCGCGTGTCCTGTGAAACACTAAGCTTAATTTATTTGGAAATGACCTAGCTGTTCAATACACTGTCATCACTCAGTTGAGCAGAGGGAGAGAAATTCAAGTGACAAAACTCCAGAGAAGCTAGTGTCAGAGCGCCCCGGCGTGGCATGCGTGCAGGGGGTTGGGGGGCGGTGGGCGGGGTGTGGAGCGTGGAGTTCTCAGGTGTCCTCCCACCCTGGGCCACTCCAGGCCCGCCGCTGCTCAGTGGCCTACCCCCGCCCCCATCGCTTTGGCTGCTCAGGGCCGGGTGGTCTCTGCAGCTGCCCGGCATCCTGCCCGAGGCCCCCCCTGCCCACACGCTGTCTTCCAGTCTCTCTCTGAACCCTCGACTCTTTCTGCCTCTGTCTCACCTGGCGTGGGTGCGTGCAAGTGCCTGTCCGTGTGCCTGGCTGTCGCTCGTCCGCTCTCTCAGGAAGGTCCTGTGCTGGGCCCGTGGCGTGGGGGCAGGGCGGGCCTCGGTTTGGGGACAGGGTGGGGCTGAGGCACTCCAGGGGGTTTGCACAGCCGGCAGGATGGGCGCCTGTGGCCCCGGCTGGGCTGCCCCTAAGCCCGCAGGAGGCTCTGGGGACCGCGGCCCCGGGCCGACGCCCCGCTCGTCCAGAGCCACGTGACCCTGAGCAGCGAACGGGATGGTGGGGGGCGGGGGGTGGGGGGGCACGGAGACGTCCTCCCCGCTCAAGCCACCCCCCTCCCCAACCCCCGCCAGAGCTCCCGCAGCCTCGCCAGGCCGCTCGGGGTCCGGGAAGCGCCCCGGGCTGGACCAGGCGCGTGCTGGCCGGGGGTGGCGTCGGCTGGTCTCCCAGCTGCAGGGCCTGTCCCGGTTTTTCCCATCAGTTTCAACAGTGACGGTCACCCCACATTGTGAGTCGTCTAGATTTCTCACTGACACCCCTGTTAGGGAGTGGCTTTTTAGAGAGATAAGGAAGGTCACTTGGGGGATGTTAGTCATGAGAGAAAATAAGGGCTCAGGTGGGATTGCATATGTCATCCAGGGGGTAAATAGAGACAGTTGTTGCTGGTACCAATACATGAAGTTTTTTTTCCCCCTTTCCCCAAAAGGCCATATTACGACCACATGGGGGCGCTGAGTAACAGCCCATAGCTCGGCTGGAATGGTGGGCCTTTGATAGTGATACACTGGGATGGGTTGGACATACCCCCAACCTTTGTCATTAATGCAGATGCAGCCCGGGCTGCTTAGGTTGAGTTGAGAAGCAGTGTGGTTTGCAAGTGAACATGCCTCGTTTAGGGAGAGATCAATAGCCATACAGGGAGATATGATTAGAAAGAGGAAGAACATCATATGATGCATTTTACTTATCTGAGGCAGGATTGATGGGGTTCTGCTTGAACAAGAGCCTGAGATCTTCAACAGGTTCACAGGAATAGCTGTCCTCTGGCTTTGGAGTCTCAGTTTCTGTCTCCCCCTCCTGTAGGCCATAGGGTTTTATTCTAGAATTGTGGACCCAGGCAGATAGACCCTTCACTTTTACAGCAGTTGAAGTCACTAGAACAACATGATATGGCCCTGTCCATTTCTCGGACAGCTGGTTTGGACTCCCTTTTTCTTGCCAGGTCTTTACTGATACTTGATCCCCTGGCTTTACCTGGGGATTTTTCAAGTCTTCCTGTGGTTTGTTCTCCATACCGTTGGAGTTCTTGCTGAAACCTTCCCAGGTCAATTATATGTTTTAAGAGTGTATTGGCATCCTCGTCAAAAAACAAATCAGAAGTTAAGAATGGTCGTCCATACATCATTTCATAAGGACTTAACAATAGTGGCCGTTTGGGGGATGTCCGTAGCCTCATGAGGGCTATGGGCAGCATATGTGTCCACTTATTATGTGTTTCTGACATCGCTTAGCCAGAGCCCTTTTAAGAGTCTGGTTGGCTCTCTCTACCTTTCCTGAAGCTTGAGGCCTCCAGGATGAGCGGAGCCGGTATTTTAATCCTAAGCATGCGGCTAGGTTCTGGGGTATCGTGGCTGTAAGTGAGGGCCCGTTGTCACTCTGAAGTGACCGAGGCAGCACAAACCTAGGCACCATCTCCTTCAGCAGAGCTTTACAGACTTCTGTAGCTCTCTCAGTCTCAGTAGGGAACGCTTCGTTCCATCCTGTGAATGTGTCAATAAAGACTAGCAAGTAAGAAAACCCTTGGGTCTTGGGCATGGCTCTAAATTCTACTTGCCAGTCCACTCCTGGGTATGATCCCCGATGATGGACAGGTGTAATTAGAGGAGGTCTGGTTTTTGGGTTATTTTTTAGACAGGTGTCACAATTTTGTGTGACCTGTTTAACAACCTTAGCTAACTGGGGATGGGAGAGAATAGGCTTAAGCAAGATTTCTAGATTATCTTTTCCAAAATGGGCGCTCTTATGTAAGGAGTTAGTAATGTTTTAAACCTGAGAATCAGGGAGTATAATTTGGGCCTGATCAGGCTGAAACCACCCATGTGACCCAATCTCCCAGCCACGTTCAGCATATCGGGAATGTCCCCCTGGGGTAAAATCTGGAGTCAGGGTTTCCTTGGGGAAAAGGGGGCAGATAGCAGTGGCAGAGGTAGCTTCCCCGGCAGCTCATCCTGCCTCTTGATCAGCTTTCCTATTTCCATGAGCCTCTTTTTCTTGCCCCTTTTGGTGACTCTTGCAGTGGATGACAGCTAATTTTGCAGGAAGTTTGACTGCCTCCAGGAGCCTGAGAATGAGCTCTTTGTGTTTAATAGCAGAGCTTCGGGCACTGAGCATCCCTCTTTCTTTCCAAATTGCTGCACGGGCATGCAGAATGAGGAAAGCATACTTAGAGTCCATACACACATTAATCCTCTTTCCTTCTCCTAACTCCAAAACTCTTGTCAGGGCAAAAAGTTCAGCTTTCTGGGCTGAGGTGTCTGGGGGAAGAGACCCACTTTCCTTAGTTTCTTCCAGGCTCACTACAGCATATCCTGCTATCCTCTCTCCCTTTTCTACAAACTGCTGCCATCTGTGTGCCAGTTTTCCTCTGGGTCAGATAAAGGTGTCTCTGATAGGCCCCGGCGAGAAGAGTATAATTCGTCTGTGATTTGTATGCATTGGTGATCCAGAGGGGAGGTAGGGGGATCTGGCAGTAAGGTTGCTGGATTTAAAGTCTGGCAGACCCTCAACTTTATTTCTGGAGTGTCAAGGAGGAGGGCTTGGTATTGGGTGATCCTTCCCCTTGTCATCCACCTGTCCCCTTTCGTTTCCAAGACTGCTTGCACCCGGTGAGGTGTATAAACTGTGGTGGGCTGAACCAGGGTCAGCTTAGATGCCTCCTTAACCATAAGTGTGGTGGCAGCTACTGCCCGGAGGCAAGTGGGCCACCCACTGTACACCTCATCTAGTTATTTTGAGAGATAAGCCACAGGTTACAATACGGGCCCCATCATCTGCTCTAACACCCCAAGAGCAGTTCCTGTCCTTCCAGAAACATAGAGTCTAAAAGGATTCTCCAGGTTGGGGAGGCCTAAAGCTGGGGCTGTAGTGATGGACTCTTTTAGGGCATTAAATGCCACCTTGCAGGTCTCATGACAGTCGAGTGGCTCTTCCTCTTTCCCCCTTAAATTTTCTTATAGGGGTCTGGCCAGATTGCCATAATTAGGAATCCAGATCCTGCAAAACCCGGTCCTTCCTAAAAATCCCCTAAGCTGTTGTTTTGTTTGGGGGTACGGGGTATTTAAGATGAGGGATCTCCCCTCGGGGTCAGGCATTCTTTTTCTCTCCGTAATTATAAATCCAAGGTATTTTACTTGGGTTAATCTAATCTGAGCCTACTTGGGGGATACTCGATAACCCTTTTCATACAGGAAAGTTAGCGTTTTAAATAGTGTCCATTTGAGAGCTGGTAAAATCTGGCCTAGCTATGAGCAAGTCATCCACATACTGTATTAGACTACTGTTTGTTAAAGTTAATTCCCTTAGTTCTCTCCCCAAGGTAGTGCCGAAGATATGAGGGCTGTCCCTAAACCCTTGGGTAGTCGAGTCCAGTCGAGAGTTGTATGGTCTCTCTTGTTTCCAAGTCCCGCCACTCAAAAGCAAAGAGATTTTGGGATTCAGGATGGAGAGGAATGCAAAAGAAAGCACCTTGAAGGTCCAAGACTGAGAAGTACTTGGCATTTCCTGGGACTTGGGATAGGAGGGTATATGGGTATGGGACTATGGGGTGGATGGGAACCACAGCTTCATTAACAGCTCTTAGATCCTGGACGAATCAGTATGATCCATCTGGTTTTTGAACGGGCAAGATTGGGATGTTGCAGGGGGACTCATAGCTGATTCGAGTTCCAGTATCTCGGTATTTGTTAACTAATGGTTTAAGACCCTCAAGAGCTACTGGTTTTAAGGGATATTGTCTTTTTCGGGGCTAGGGAGCATTTGGTCTCAGAGAAATCTTAACTGGTGGAACATTTATGGCTAAACCAGGGCTGGAGACATCCCACACCTGGGGATTGACATCATCTAGACAAGGGACAGACTCCTCCTTTTCTACCTCTGACTGTAAATATTCAGACATAGGCAAAGAAAATTATCGACTTCTACCTTTGTGTCCCCAAGTCACTCTTGTTTGGAGGCGAAAGTATTATTCTCAAAATGGAAAATTTGGAAGCTGCAAACATGAAAAATTTAAAGAGTCACGCAGAGGCTAGTCACTCTAAGCTAACCCCTAAGACATTTATTGACTGATCTCTAGCTTCTCTTCTTTAAACTTTTTTATCTACAGTAATCCTGTGTGTTCCTTTTAGTTAGGGATTCATTTTTAGACTATCCTGACTCTTCCACTACGTTCCAGTTTTGGGTCTGATACACTTAGAGATGTGCCAAGTGCTTCCTGAATACTATAGAACATATTTTATATTTAAAATACTTCCATGCTTATGTAGTGAGTCAATTATTTTAAGTTTATTTGTTACACATTTCAATGTAAAAGTCAATGTGTGAACTAACATATTCACAACTTGGAAAAGTTGGCTTTTTTTGCTGTGTCTTTGAACTCCTCACCTGACCAAAGGTCATGGAGAGTTCTATTGTTTTTCTAAAATGGTTATAGTGTTGTTTATTTTCTGGTAATTGAATTAGGGTGTAAGTTGCAAAGCCTGTGTTTCTGTTCATTTCATTCCATCTGCTCGGGTTTCTTTCTCTCTCCTGAGTCAGACAGTAATTTCCCATTGGTTGTCCAGTTACCAAGGTTGGTGTCCATGCATCCGTGCTGGTCTCTCCATACATGTCCGGGTGTCCTGTGAAACACTAAGCTTAATTTATTTGGAAATGACCTAGCTGTTCAATACACTGTCATCACTCAGTTGAGCAGAGGGAGAGAAATTCAAGTTACAAAATTCCAGAGACGCTAGTGTCAGAGCGGCCCGGCGTGGCATGCATGCAGGGTGTTGGGGGGAGGGGGGCGGGGCGCGGAGCGCGGAGATCTCAGGTGTCCTCCCACCCTGGGCCTCTCCAGGCCCGCCGCTGCTCAGTGGCCTCCCCCCGCCCCCATCGCTTTGGCTGCTCAGGGCCGGGTGGTTTCTGCAGCTGCCCGGCATCCTGCCCGAGGCCCCCCCTGCCCACACGCTGTCTTCCAGTCTCTCTCTGAACCCTCAACTCTTTCTGCCTCTGTCTCACCTGGCGTGGGTGCGTGCGAGTGCCTGTCCTTGTGCCTGGCTGTCGCTCGTCCGCTCTCTCAGGAAGGTCCTGTGCTGGGCCAGTGGCGTGGGGGCAGGGTGGGCCTCGGTTTGGGGACAGGGCGGGGCTGAGGCACTCCAGGGCGTTTGCACAGCCGGCAGGATGGGCGCCTGGGGCCCCGACTGGGCTGCCCCTAAGCCCCAGGAAGCTCCGGGGACCACGGCCCCGGGCCGACGCCCCACTCGTCCGGAGCCAAGTGACCCTGAGCAGCGAACGGGATGGTGGGGGGCGGGGGGTGGTTGGGCAACGAGACGTCCTCCACGCTCAAGCCACCCCCCTCCCCAACCCCCGCCAGAGCTCCCGCAGCCTCGCCAGGCCGCTCGGGGTCCGGGAAGCGCCTCGTCTCCCAGCTGCAGAGCCTGTCCCGGTTTTTCCCATCAGTTTCAACAGTGACGGTCACCCCACATTGTGAGTCGTCTAGATTTCTCACTGACACCCCTGTTAGGGAGTGGCTTTTTAGAGAGATAGGGAAGGTCACTTGGCGGATGTTAGTCATTAGAGTAAATAAGTGCTCAGGTGGGATTGCAGATGTCATCCAGGGGGTAAATAGAGACAGTTGTTGCTGGTACCAATACATGAAGTTTTTTTTCCCCCTTTCCCCAAAAGGCCATATTACGACCACATGGGGGCGCTGAGTAACAGCCCATAGCTCGGCTCGAAGGGTGGGCTTTTGATAGTGATACCCTGGGATGGGTTGGACATACCCCCAAACTTTGTCACTAATGCAGAAGCAGCCAGGGCTGCTTAGGTTCAGTTGAGAAGCAGTGTGGTTTGCAAGTGAACATGCCTCGTTTAGGGAGAGATCAATAGCCATACAGGGAGATATGATTAGAAAGAGGAGGAACATCATATGATGCATTTTACTTATCTGAGGCAGGATTGATGGGGTTCTGCTTGAACAAGAGCCTGAGATCTTCAACAGGTTCACAGGAATAGCTGTCCTCTGGCTTTGGAGTCTCAGTTTCTGTCTCCCCCTCCTGTAGGCCATAGGGTTTTATTCTAGAATTGTGGACCCAGGCAGATAGACCCTTCACTTTTACAGCAGTTGAAGTCACTAGAACAACCTGATATGGCCCTGTCCATTTCTCGGACAGCTGGTTTGGACTCCCTTTTTCTTGCCAGGTCTTTACTGATACTTGATCCCCTGGCTTTACCTGGGGATTTTTCAAGTCTTCCTGTGGTTTGTTCTCCATACCGTTGGAGTTCTTGCTGAAACCTTCCCAGGTCAATTATATGTTTTAAGAGTGTATTGGCATCCTCGTCAAAAAACAAATCAGAAGTTAAGAATGGTCGTCCATACATCATTTCCTAAGGACTTAACAATAGTGGCCGTTTGGGGGATGTCCGTATCCTCATGAGAGCTATGGGCAGCATATGTGTCCACTTATTATGTGTTTCTGACATCGCTTAGCCAGAGCCCTTTTAAGAGTCTGGTTGGCTCTCTCCACCTTTCCTGAAGCTTGAGGCCTCCAGGATGAGCGGAGCTGGTATTTTATGCCTAAGCATGCGGCTAGGATCTGGGGTATCGTGGCTGTAAGTGAGGGCCCGTTGTCACTCTGAAGTGACCGAGGCAGCCCAAACCTAGGCACCATCTCCTTCAGCAGAGCTTTACAGACTTCTGTAGCTCTCTCAGTCTCAGTAGGGAACGCTTCGATCCATCCTGTGAATGTGTCAATAAAGACTAGCAAGTAAGAAAACCCTTGGGTCTTGGGCATGGCTGTAAATTCTAAATGCGGAGCGGCATTGCCAGTCCGCTCCTGGGTATGATCCCTGATGTTGGACAGGTGTAATTAGAGGAGGTCTGGTTTTTGGGTTATTTTTTTAGACAGGTGTCACAATTATGTGTGACTTGTTTAAAAACCTTTGCTAACTGGGGATGGGAGAGAATAGGCTTAAGCAAGATTTCTAGATTATCTTTTCCAAAATGGGCGCTCTTATGTAAGGAGTTAGTAATGTTTTAAACCTGAGAATCAGGGAGTATTATTTGGGCCTGATCAGGCTGAAACCACCCATGTGACCCAATCTCCCAGCCCCGCTCAGCATATGGGGAATGTCCCCCTGAGGTAAAATCTGGAGTCAGGGTTTCCTTGGGGAAAAGGGGGAAGATAGCAGTGGCAGAGGTAGCTTCCCCGGCAGCTCATCCTGCCTCTTGATCAGCTTTCCTATTTCCATGAGCCTCTTTTTCTTGCCCCTTTTGGTGACTCTTGCAGTGGATGACAGCTAATTTTGCAGGAAGTTTGACTGCCTCCAGGAGCCTGAGAATGAGCTCTTTGTGTTTAATAGCAGAGCTTCGGGCACTGAGCATCCCTCTTTCTTTCCAAATTGATGCACGGGCATGCAGATGGAGGAAAGCATACTTAGAGTCCATACACACATTAATCATCTTTCCTTCTCCTAACTCCAAAGCTCTTGTCAGGGCAAAAAGTTCAGCTTTCTGGGCTGAGGTGTCTGGGGGAAGAGACCCACTTTCCTTAGTTTCTTCCAGGCTCGCTACAGCATATCCTGCTTTCCTCTCTGCCTTTTCTACAAAACTGCTGCCATCTGTGTGCCAGTTTTCCTCTGGGTCAGATAAAGGTGTCTGTGATAGGTCTCGGCGAGAAGAGTATAACTCGTCTGTGATTTGTATGCATTGGTGATCCAGAGGGGAGGTAGGGGGATCTGGCAGTCAGGTTGCTGGATTTAAAGTCTGGCAGACCCTCAACTTTATTTCTGGAGTGTCAAGGAGGAGGGCTTTGTATTGGGTGATACTTCCCCTTGTCATCCACCTGTCCCCTTTCGTTTCCAAGACTGCTTGCCCCCGGTGAGGTGTATACACTGTGGTTGGCTGACCCAGGGCCAGCTTAGATGCCTCCTTTACCATAAGAGCGGTGGCTGCTACTGCCCGGAGGCAAGTGGGCCACCCTCTGGCCACCTCATCTAGTTATTTTGAGAGATAAGACAAAGGTTGTAATACGGGCCACATTATCTGCCCTAACACGCCAAGAACAGTTCCTGTCCTTCCAGAAACATAGAGTCTAAAAGGCTTCTCCATGTTGGGGAGGCCTAAAGCTGGGGCTGTAGTGATGGACTCTTTTAGGGCATTAAAGGCCACCTTGCAGGTCTCATGCCAGTCGAGTGGCTCTTCCTCTTTCCCCCTTAAATTTTCTTATAGGGGTCTGGCCAGATTGCCATAATTAGGAATCCAGATCCTGCAAAACCCGGTCCTTCCTAAAAATCCCCTAAGCTGTTGTTTTGTTTGGGGGTACGGGGTATTTAAGATGAGGGATCTCCCCTCGGGGTCAGGCATTCTTTTTCTCTCCGTAATTATAAATCCAAGGTATTTTACTTGGGTTAAGCTAATCTGAGCCTACTTGGGGATACTCGATAACCCTTTTCATACAGGAAAGTTAGCGTTTTAAATAGTGTCCATTTGAGAGCTGGTAAAATCTGGCCTAGCTATGAGCAAGTCATCCACATACTGTATTAGACTACTGTTTGTTAAAGTTAATTCCCTTAGTTCTCTCGCCGAGGAAGTCCCGAAGATATGAGGGCTGTCCCTAAACCCTTGGGGTAGTCGAGTCCAGTCGAGAGTTGTATGGTCTCTCTTGTTTCCAAGTCCCGCCACTCAAAAGCAAAGAGATTTTGGGATTCAGGATGGAGAGGCATGCAAAAGAAAGCACCTTTAAGGTCCAAGACTGAGAAGTACTTGGCATTTCCTGGGACTTGGGATAGGAGGGTATATGGGTTTGGGACTATGGGGTGGATGGGAACCACAGCTTCATTAACAGCTCTTAGATCCTGGACGAATCGGTAAGATCCATCTGGTTTTTGAACGGGCATGATTGGGGTGTTGCAGGGGGACTCACAGCTGATTCGAGTTCCAGTATCTCGGTATTTGTTAACTAATGGTTTCAGACCCTCAAGAGCTACTGGTTTTAAGGGATATTGTCTTTTCCAGGGCTAGGGAGCATTTGGTCTCAGAGAAATCTTTACTGGTGGAACATTTATGGCTAAACCAGGGCTGGAGACATCCCACACCTGGGGATTGACATCATCTAGACATGGGACAGACTCCTCCTTTTCTACCTCTGACTGTAAATATCCAGACATAGGCAAATAAAATTATCGACTTCTACCTTTGTGTCCCCAAGTCACTCTGGTTTGGAGGCGAAAGTATTATTCTCAAAATGGAAAATTTGGAAGCTGCAAACATGAAAAATTTAGAGTCACGCAGAGGCTAGTCACTCTAAGCTAACCCCTAAGCCATTTATTGACTGATTTCTAGCTTCTCGTCTTTAACCTTTTTTATCTACAGTAATCCTGTGTTTTCCTTTTAGCTAGGGATTCATTTTTAGACTATCCTGACTCTTCCACTACGTTCCAGTTTTGGGTCTGATACACTTAGAGATGTGCCAAGTGCTTCCTGAATACTATAGAACATATTTTATGTTTAAAATACTTCCATGCTTATGTAGTGAGTCAATGATTTTAAGTTTATTTGTTACACATTTGAATGTAAAAGTCAATGTGTGAACTAACATATTCACGACTTGGAAAAGTTGGCTTTTTTTTGCTGTGTGTTTTAACTCCTCACCCGACCAAAGGTCATGGAGAGGTCTATTGTTTTTCTAAAATGGTTATAGTGTTGTTTGTTTTCTGGTAATTGAATTAGGGTGTGAGTTGCAAAGCCTGTGTTTCTGTTCATTTCATTCCATCTGTTCGGGATTCTTTCTCTCTCCTGAGTCAGACAGTAATTTCCCATTGGTTGTCCAGTTACCAAGGTTGGTGTCCATGCATCCGTGCTGGTCTCTCCATACATGTCCGGGTGTCCTGTGAAACACTAAGCTTAATTTATTTGGAAATGACCTAGCTGTTCAATACACTGTCATCACTCAGTTGAGCAGAGGGAGAGAAATTCAAGTGACAAAACTCCAGACAAGCTAGTGTCAGAGCGCCCCGGCGTGGCATGCGTGCAGGGGGTGGGGGGAGGGGGGCGGGGCGCGGAGATCTCAGGTGTCCTCCCACCCTGGGCCTCTCCAGGCCCGCCGGTGCTCAGTGGCCTCCCCCCGCCCCCATCGCTTTGGCTGCTCAGGGCCGGGTGGTCTCTGCAGCTGCCCGGCATCCTGCCCGAGGCCCCCCCTGCCCACACGCTGTCTTCCAGTCTCTCTCTGAACCCACGACTCTTTCTGCCTCTGTCTCACCTGGCGTGGGTGCGTGCGAGTGCCTGTCCGTGTGCCTGGCTGTCGCTCGTCCGCTCTCTCAGGAAGGTCCTGTGCTGGGCCCGTGGCGTGGGGGCAGGGCGGGCCTCGGTTTGGGGACAGGGCGGGGCTGAGGCACTCCAGGGGGTTTGCACAGCCGGCAGGATGGGCGCCTGGGGCCCCTGCTGGGCTGCCCCTAAGCCCGCAGGAGGCTCCGGGGACCGCGGCCCCGGGCCGACGCACCGCTCGTCCGGAGCCACGTGACCCTGAGCAGCGAACGGGATGGTTGGGGGCGGGAGGGGTGGGGGGGCACCGAGACGTCCTCCCTGCTCAAGCCACCCCCCTCTCCAACCCCCGCCAGAGCTCCCGCAGCCTCGCCAGGCCGCTCGGGGTCCGGGAAGCGCCCCGGGCCGGGCCAGGGGCGTGCTGGCCGGGGGTGGCGTCGGCTGGTCTCCCAGCTGCAGGGCCTGTCCCGGTTTTTCCCATCAGTTTCAACAGTGACGGTCACCCCGCATTGTGAGTCGTCTAGATTTCTCACTGACACCCCTGTTAGGGAGTGGCTTTTTAGAGAGATAGGGAAGGTCATTGGGGGATGTTAGTCATGAGAGAAAATAAGGGCTCAGGTGGGATTGCAGATGTCATCCAGGGGGTAAATAGAGACAGTTGTTGCTGGTACCAAGACATGAAGTTTTTTTTCCCCCTTTCCCCAAAAGGCCATATTACGACCACATGGGGGTGCTGAGTAACAACCCATAGCTCGGCTGGAAGGGTGCGCCTTTGATAGTGATACCCTGGGATGGGTTGGACATACCCCCAACCTTTGTCATTAATGCAGATGCAGCCCAGGCTGCTTAGGTTGAGTTGAGAAGCAGTGTGGTTTGCAAGTGAACATGCCTCGTTTAGGGAGAGATCAATAGCCATACAGGGAGATATGATTAGAAAGAGGAAGAACATCATATGATGCATTTTACTTATCTGAGGCAGGATTGATGGGGTTCTGCTTGAACAAGAGCCTGAGATCTTCAACAGGTTCACAGGAATAGCTGTCCTCTGGCTTTGGAGTCTCAGTTTCTGTCTCCCCCTCCTGTAGGCCATAGGGTTTTATTCTAGAATTGTGGACCCAGGCAGATAGACCCTTCACTTTTACAGCAGTTGAAGTCACTAGAACAACATGATATGGCCCTGTCCATTTCTCGGACAGCTGGTTTGGACTCCCTTTTTCTTGCCAGGTCTTTACTGATACTTGATCCCCTGGCTTTACCTGGGGATTTTTCAAGTCTTCCTGTGGCTTGTTCTCCATACCGTTGGAGTTCTTGCTGAAACCTTCCCAGGTCAATTATATGTTTTAAGAGTGTATTGGCATCCTCGTCAAGAAACAAATCAGAAGTTAAGAATGGTCGTCCATACATCATTTCATAAGGACTTAACAATAGTGGCCGTTTGGGGGATGTCCGTAGCCTCATGAGGGCTATGGGCAGCATATGTGTCCACTTATTATGTCTTTCTGACATAGCTTAGCCAGAGCCCTTTTAAGAGTCTGGTTGGCTCTCTCCACCTTTCCTGAAGCTTGAGGCCTCCAGGATGAGCGGAGCTGGTATTTTATGCCTAAGCATGCGGCTAGGATGTGGGGTATCGTGGCTGTAAGTGAGGGACCGTTGTCACTCTGAAGTGACCGAGGCAGCCCAAACCTAGGCACCATCTCCTTCAGCAGAGCTTTACAGACTTCTGTAGCTCTCTCAGTCTCAGTAGGGAACGCTTCGATCCATCCTGTGAATGTGTCAATAAAGACTAGCAAGTAAGAAAACCCTTGGGTCTTGGGCATGGCTGTAAATTCTAAATGCGGAGCGACATTGCCAGTCCGCTCCTGGGTATGATCCCCGATGTTGGACAGGTGTAATTAGAGGAAGTCTGGTTTTTGGGTTATTTTTTTAGACAGGTGTCACAATTATGTGTGACTTGTTTAACAACCTTAGCTAACTGGGGATGGGAGAGAATCGGCTTAAGCAAGATTTCTAGATTATCTTTTCCAAAATGGGCGCTCTTATGTAAGGAGTTAGTAATGTTTTAAACCTGAGAATTAGGGAGTATTATTTGGGCCTGATCAGGCTGAAACCACCCATGTGACCCAATCTCCCAGCCCCGCTCAGCATATGGGGAATGTCCCCCTGAGGTAAAATCTGGAGTCAGGGTTTCCTTGGGGGAAAGGGGGAAGATAGCAGTGGCAGAGGTAGCTTCCCCGGCAGCTCATCCTGCCTCTTGATCAGCTTTCCTATTTCCATGAGCCTCTTTTTCTTGCCCCTTTTGGTGACTCTTGCAGTGAATGACAGCTAATTTTGCAGGAAGTTTGACTGCCTCCAGGAGCCTGAGAATGAGCTCTTTGTGTTTAATAGCAGAGCTTCGGGCACTGAGCATCCCTCTTTCTTTCCAAATTGCTGCACGGGCATGCAGAAGGAGGAAAGCATACTTAGAGTCCATACACACATTAATCATCTTTCCTTCTCCTAACTCCAAAGCTCTTGTCAGGGCAAAAAGTTCAGCTTTCTGGGCTGAGGTGTCTGGGGGAAGAGACCCACTTTCCTTAGTTTCTTCCAGGCTCGCTACAGAATATAATGCTTTCCTCTCTGCCTTTTCTACAAAACTGCTGCCATCTGTGTGCCAGTTTTCCTCTGGGTCAGATAAAGGTGTCTCTGATAGGTCCCGGCGAGAAGAGTATAACTCGTCTGTGATTTGTATGCATTGGTGATCCAGAGGGGAGGTAGGGGGATCTGGCAGTAAGGTTGCTGGATTTAAAGTCTGGCAGACCCTCAACTTTATTTCTGGAGTGTCAAGGAGGAGGGCTTGGTATTGGGTGATACTTCCCCTTGTCATCCACCTGTCCCCTTTCGTTTCCAAGACTGCTTGCCCCCGGTGAGGTGTATACACTGTGGTTGGCTGACCCAGGGTCAGCTGAGATGCCTCCTTAACCATAAGAGCGGTGGCTGCTACTGCCCGGAGGCAAGTGGGCCACCCTCTGGCCACCTCATCTAGTTATTTTGAGAGATAAGACAAAGGTTGTAATACGGGCCCCATCATCTGCCCTAACACCCCAAGAACAGTTCCTGTCCTTCCAGAAACATAGAGTCTAAAAGGCTTCTCCAGGTTGGGGAGGCCTAAAGCTGGGGCTGTAGTGATGGACTCTTTTAGGGCATTAAAGGCCACCTTGCAAGTCTCATGCCAGTCGAGTGGCTCTTCCCCTTTCCCCCTTAAATTTTCATATAGGGGTCTGGCCAGATTGCTATAATTAGGAATCCAGATCCTGCAAAACCCGGTCCTTCCTAAAAATCCCCTAAGCTGTTGTTTTGTTTGGGGGTACGGGGTATTTAAGATGAGGGATCTCCCCTCGGGGTCAGGCATGCTTTTTCTCTCCGTAATTATAAATCCAAGGTATTTTACTTGGGTTAAGCTAATCTGAGCCTACTTGGGGGATACTCGATAACCCTTTTCATACAGGAAAGTTAGCGTTTTAAATAGTGTCCATTTGAGAGCTGGTAAAATCTGGCCTAGCTATGAGCAAGTCATCCATATACTGTATTAGACTACTGTTTGTTAAAGTTAATTCCCTTAGTTCTCTCGCCGAGGAAGTCCCGAAGATATGAGGGCTGTCCCTAAACCCTTGGGGTAGTCGAGTCCAGTCGAGAGTTGTATGGTCTCTCTTGTTTCCAAGTCCCGCCACTCAAAAGCAAAGAGATTTTGGGATTCAGGATGGAGAGGAATGCAAAAGAAAGCACCTTGAAGGTCCAAGACTGAGAAGTACTTGGCATTTCCTGGGACTTGGAATAGGAGGGTATATTGGTTTGGGACTATGGGCTGAATGGGAACCACAGCTTCATTAACAGCTCTTAGATCCTGGACGAATCGGTAAGATCCATCTGGTTTTTGAACGGGCAAGATTGGGGTGTTGCAGGGGGACTCACAGCTGATTCGAGTTCCAGTATCTCGGTATTTGTTAACTAATGGTTTAAGACCCTCAAGAGCTACTGGTTTTAAGGGATATTGTCTTTTCCAGGGCTAGGGAGCATTTGGTCTCAGAGAAATCTTTACTGGTGGAACATTTATGGCTAAACCAGGGCTGGAGACATCCCACACCTGGGGATTGACATCATCTAGAGAAGGGACAGACTCCTCCTTTTCTACCTCTGACTGTAAATATTCAGACATAGGCAAAGAAAATTATCGACTTCTACCTTTGTGTCCCCAAGTCACTCTGGTTTGGAGGCGAAAGTATTATTCTCACCATGGAAAATTTGGAAGCTGTAAACATGAAAAATTTAAAGAGTCACGCAGAGGCTAGTCACTCTAAGCTAACCCCTAAGACATTTATTGACTGATTTCTAGCTTCTCTTCTTTAACCTTTTTTATCTACAGTAATCCTGTGTGTTCCTTTTAGTTAGGGATTCAATTTTAGACTATCCTGACTCTTCCACCACGTTCCAGTTTTGGGTCTGATACACTTACAGATGTGCCAAGTGCTTCCTGAATACTATAGAACATATTTTATGTTTAAAATACTTCCATGCTTATGTAGTGAGTCAATGATTTTAAGTTTATTTGTTACACATTTCAATGTAAATGTCAATGTGTGAACTAACATATTCACGACTTGGAAAAGTTGGCTTTTTTTTTGGTGTGTGTTTGAACTCCTCACCCGACCAAAGGTCATGGAGAGGTTTATGGTTTTTCTAAAATGGTTATAGTGTTGTTTATTTTCTGGTAATTGAATTAGGGTGTGAGTTGCAAAGCTTGTGTTTCTGTTCGTTTCATTCCATCTGTTCGGGTTTCTTTCTCTCTCCTGAGTCAGACAGTAATTTCCCATTGGTTGTCCAGTTACCAAGGTTGGTGTCCATGCATCCGTGCTGGTCTCTCCAGACGTGCCCGGGTGTCCTGTGAAACACTAAGCTTAATTTATTTGGAAATGACCTAGCTGTTCAATACACTTTCTTCACTCAGTTGAGCAGAGGGAGAGAAATTCAAGTGACAAAACTCCAGAGAACCTAGTGTCAGAGCGCCCTGGCGTGGCATGCGTGCAGGGGGTTGGGGGGAGGGGGACGGGGAGCTGAGCGCGGAGATCTCAGGTGTCCTCCCACCCTGGGCCTCTCCATGCCCGCCGCTGCTCTGTGGCCTCCCCCCGCCCCCATCGCTTTGGCTGCTCAGGGCCGGGTGGTCTCTACAGCTGCCCGGCATCCTGCCCGAGGTCCACCCTGCCCACACGCTGTCTTCCAGTCTCTCTCTGAACCCTCGACTCTTTCTGCCTCTGTCTCACCTGGCGTGGGTGCGTGCGAGTGCCTGTCCGTGTGCCTGGCTGTCGCTCGTCCGCTCTCTCAGGAAGGTCCTGTGCTGGGCCCGTGGCGTGGGGGCAGGGTGGGCCTCGGTTTGGGGACAGGGCGGGGCTGAGGCACTCCAGGGTGTTTGCACAGCCGGTAGGATGGGAGCGTGGGGCCCCGGCTGGGCTGCCCCTAAGTTCCAGGAGGCTCCGGGGACTGCAGACCCGGGCCGAAGCCCCGCTCGTCCGGAGCCACCTGACCCTGAGCAGCGAACGGGATGGTGGGTGACAGGGGGTGAGTGGGCACCGAGATGTCCTCGCTGCTCTACCCACCCCCCCTCCCCCCACCCCAGGTTCCGCAGGCACTCCATGCCCCGGCCGGCCGGGCCAGACTGGTGCTGGCCTGGGCTCGCGGTGTGCGGAGCGGGGGCGCCCTCCGCTGGCCGCCGAGCTGCAGTCTCTGGCCGGCCGGAGTCCAATCGCGGGTCGTACGGCTCAAGTGCAGCGCGAGGCCGCTCGAGAACTGCAACCCCAGGCCGAACGGCAGGTCAGACCGCAAGGGAGGCGCAACGCGGGGCTCCTGCAGCATCTGGCAGCCTCCTCGGTCTAAGGCCATACCACCCTGAACGTTCCCTCGCTCCTCTGATCTGGGAAACTGAGCAGGGTCGGGCCTGGTCAGTACTTGGATGGGAGACCGCCTAGTAGTTAGGCGATTTTTTTTGATTTTTCTGAATGCCTACTTCAGAAAGTTAGAATCGGATGACTTCACACAGTAAAACGAATCATATTTTCATACATAATCTTAAGAATCCTGCATCTGGTCATTCTTTTTCCTGTCCTAACACAGCGAACTGGAAATCAGTTGTAGTAAGTTCTACTGACTTCAGACCCTCATCCCTAAGGGAAGATATATAGGAAAACCCATTATATATCTAATTAAACATGAAAGATACAATGATGAGAAAGAAAAAAATTTCTCAGTGACATCTTAGTTGGTATCGGAAACACGATGATTATGAAAGCACAGCCCATAATCAAGTCCAGGCCATGGAAGCCTGTGACTTTCACTGAGTGTTGACTTCCCTTTCAGCTGAGGTCGCAAAAAGTGCTTTGTAAAATTCTGAGGTTTGAAGCACTTGTAACCTCCCAAAGAGACTGCAATCAGAAGGGTTTCTAGAATATCCTGATGCTGTGGTGAGCACAAGCAATATATACTCCAGAGGACGGAAGACAGACATGTTGGGAAGTGGGGATGACTTCTACTGCACTTAGGGAGGAAGGGCATGTACAAGTGGAGAAGCAACACCTCAGTGATGGAATCTTTAAAGACTCCACACATGGAGAAGGAAATGGCAACCCACTCCAGTATTCTTGCCTGGAAAACTCCATGGGCAGAGGAGTCTGGCGGGCTGAAGTCCACGGGATTCCATGACTGACCGTGTGTGCACGAGGGTGGAGGGAGACGGGCTGGTAGCAAGAAACTGGTAGAAGTAAAAAATAAGAAAAAAATATAAAATAAAGACTCGATAAATATGACAACGACTGGTAGGAATAAACCTTCAGAAGTGCCTTCTCAGACCTCCCGTCAGAAGCACAAGCGTAATAAAGACACTGAGTTTTCACGGACTCACACAAAATTAGATTGGTTTATGACAATGGGCAGAGAGGGTCCTCTAAGATATCGGAGCTGGGCTTTACTGGAGGATGCACATCGATTGAGTGCATGGCTGTGTGTTATGGAAATATGTCTTACTGGCAGGGCGAAGGCATCTTCTTGAAGAACACAGCAAATAACACCACAAATTCATGGAACGTGGCTACAATGACAATAGCTGATTTCGTGATGTCTACTGCTTGGCAGAGCTGGGATTGCCTCTGCCATTAAATACCTCAGTGGCCAGCTGTGATAGTAGCCATTACTTTCTCACTTAGAAACTTGCCATGTGCACTAGCGCAAGAACAGTGAAAGCTCCCCAGAGAAGCAAGTCAGGCAGACATGCTTCTGTTTTCTCACAGAAGCTGCTTATGACCGGCCCTGCTCACAGACAGATTGCTAATTCCAAATCGATAGAAAGTTATGCAGATATTCTTTAGCAACTGAGCCACCAGTGAAGCCCTACTAGCTCAGTTGCTAAAGAATCTGCCTGCAACGCAGGAGACCCCGCTTTGAGTCCTGGGTCGGGAAGATCCGCTGGAGAAAGGATAGGCTACCCACTCCAGTATTCTGGCCTAGAGAATTCCATGGACTGTATAGTCCTTGGGGCTGCAAAGAGTCAGGCAAGAACTGAGCCACTTTCACCTGCACATGCAGATATCACTTAAAAAAAAATGTGGTAACAGATCTAGGACCTCTGTCAAGCTCATGAGTGAGTACTATAAATATACAGAATCAGCTTTGTCCTGCATAGTTACTACCATCCTGTATTTGCTTTGAGAGGAGTTGAGCTACTCTTGGTACAGAGGAATGAGTCTTTACCAACTGAGCCACAAGGGAAGCCCACTAATACTGGAGTGGGTAGCCTATCTCTTCTCCAGCAGATCTTCCTGACCCAGGAATTGAACCAGGGTCTCCTGCCTGAGTAACACATATTGGGTAAAAAATGGTGAGGGGGCAGAACTAGGGACATTGATTGGTAAAATCAGTTTTCCTTGTCTAGATGGCTAGCGGACACGAAAGAAATATTGGTGTGGATTTAAAAAATTCTTCTGATACGAAACAAAAAATTTACTAGTTCTCTGCAGATCTTTAATGAAGCACAGATATTGTCATTAGATTGCTTTGGTCATATCCGTCTTATCCACATTTATTTTTTAAAATCACATAGAGTGGCTTCAATCACTTGAAGAAACGACAAAAGGTTTCTTTGGTCTCCATTCTATACTGGATCGAGAGAAGGCAGTTGATCAGCATGATGCAGGAGCTCAAGATGTTTTTGGGACAAACTTGACTAGCCTGTTTAATGATATGGAGGAATGAATTAAGGATGGCAGCACGAAACAGAAGGCCATGCTTAAAGTACACAAGACCTTGTTTGGTAAGTCCAAACATGACTTTTTCTTTCAATTGAAGGATAGTTGCTTTACAGAATTTTGTTGCCAAACATCAACGTGAATGAGCCACAGGTGTACATATGTCTCCTCCCTCCTGAACCTCTCTCCCGTCTCCTCCTCCCCGTTCTACCCCTCTAGCTTGTTGCAGAGCCCCTGTTTGAGTCCCCTGAGTCATACAGCAAATTCCATTGGCATCACTTTTAACGTATGGTACTATGTTTCCATGTTCCTCTGCATTCATCTCACCCTCTCCTTCCTCCCCCCTGCCAGTGTCCATAAGTCTGTTCTCTACATCTGTGACTCCTTGGCTGCCCTGCAAATAATTTCATCAGTACCACCTTTAGTTCAAGCATTTCTTCCCCCCCCCCAAGCATTTCTTATTTCTTATTCCACTCTTACTCTCTTTAGTGTGAGACTGATCTCGAAACTGATATGAAAGTATTATTCACAGCACGGAAAATTTGGAAGATGCAAACATGAAAAATTTAAAAAGTAACGCAGAGGCTAGTCACTCTAGGCTAACCCTTAAAACATTTATTGACTGATTTCTAGTTTCTCTTCTTTAACCTTTTTGATCTACGTAATCCTGTGTATTCCTTTTAGTTAGGGATTCATTTTTAGACTATCCTGACTCTTCCATTAAGTTCCAGTTTGGGGTCTGATACACTTACAGATGTGCCAAGTGCTTCCTGAATACTATAGAACATATTTTATGTTTAAAATACTTCCATGCGTATGTAGTGAGTCAATGATTTTAAGTTTATTTGTTACACATTTCAATGTAAATTCAATGTGTGAACTAACATATTCTCTATTTGGAAAAGGTGGCTCTTTTTGTTGTGTGTAAGAATTCCTCACCGGTCCAAAGGTCATGGAGAGCTCTATTGTTTTTCTAAAATGGTTATAGTGTTGTTGTTTTTTTCGGTAATTGAATTGGGGTGTGAGTTGCAAAGTTTGTGTTTCTGTTCAATTTTTCCATCTGTTCGGGTTTCTTTCTCTCTCCTGAGTCAGACAGTAATTTCCCATTGGTTGTCCAGTTACCAAGGTTGGTGTCCATGCATCCGTGCTGGTCTCTGCATTCATGTCCGGGTGTACTGTGAAACAATAAGCTTAATTTATTTGGAAATGACCTAGCTGTGCAATATACTGTCATCACTCAGTTGAGCACAAGGATAGAAATTCAGGTGATCAAACTCCGGAGAAGCTTTCGTCGGAGAGGGGCGTGCGTTCAGGGGGTTGGGGTGGGAGGGGCGCGGACCGCGGATATCTCAGGTGCCCTCCCAACCTGGGCCTCTGAAGGCCTGCCTCTGCTCGGCAGCCTCCCCCCGCCCCCATTGCATTTGCTGCTCAGGGCCGGGTGGTCTCTGCAGCTGCCCGGCATCCTGCCCGAAGCCCCCCCTGCCCACACGCTGTCTTCCGGTGTCTCTCTGAACCCTCGTCTCTTTCTGCCTCTGTCTCACCTGGCGTGGGTGCGTGCGAGTGCCTGTCCGTGTGCCTGGCTGTCGCTCGTCCGCTCTCTCAGGAAGGTCCTGTGCTGGGCCTGTGGCGTGGGGGAAGGGCGGGCCTCGGTTTGGGGACAGGGCGGGGCTGAGGCGCTCCAGGGGGTTTGCACAGCCGGCAGGATGGGCGCCTGGGGACCCGGCTGGGATGCCCCTAAGCCCGCAGGAGGCTCCGGGGACCGCGGCCCCAGGCCGACGCCCCGCTCGTCCGGAGCCACGTGACCCTGAGCAGCGAACGGGATGGTAGGGAGCGGGGGGTGGGGGGGCACCGAGACGTCCTCCCCGCTCAAGCAACCCCCCTCCCCAACCCCCGCCAGAGCTCCCACAGGCTCGCCAGGCCGCTCGGGGTCCGGGAAGAGCCCCGGGCACGGCCAGGCGCGTGCTGGCCTGGGGTGGCGTAGGCTGGTCTCCCAGCTGCAGGGCCTGTCCCGGTTTTTCCCATCAGTTTCAACAGTGACGGTCACCCCGCATTGTGAGTCATCTAGATTTCTCACTGACACCCCTGTTAGGGAGTGGCTTTTAGAGAGATAGGGAAGGTCACTTGGGGTATGTTAGGCATGAGAGAAAATAAGGGCTCAGGTGGGATTGCAGATGTCATCCAGGGGGTAAATAGAGACAGTTGTTGCTGGTACCAAGACATGAAGTTTTTTTTCCCCCTTTCCCCAATAGGCCATATTACGACCACATGGGGGCGCTAAGTAACAGCCCATAGCTCGGCTGGAAGGGTGGGCCTTTGATAGTGATACCCTGGGATGGGTTGGACATACCCCCAACCTTTGTCATTAATGAAGATGCAGCCCGGGCTGCTTAGGTTGAGTTGAGAAGCAGTGTGGTTTGCAAGTGAACATGCCTCGTTTAGGGAGAGATCAATAGCCATACAGGGAGATATGATTAGAAAGAGGAAGAACATCATATGATGCATTTTACTTATCTGAGGCAGGATTAATGGGGTTCTGCTTGAACAAGAGCCTGAGATCTTCAACAGGTTCACAGGAATAGCTGTCCTCTGGCTTTGGAGTCTCAGTTTCTGTCTCCCCCTCCTGTATGCCATAGGGTTTTATTCTAGAATTGTGGACCCAGGCAGGGAGACCCTTCACTTTTACAGCAGTTGAAGTCACTAGAACAACCTGATATGGCCCTGTCCATTTCTCGGACAGCTGGTTTGGACTCCCTTTTTCTTGCCAGGTTTTTACTGATACTTGATGCCCTGGGTTTACCTGGGGATTTTTCAAGTCTTCCTGTGGTTTGTTCTCCATACCGTTGGAGTTCTTGCTGAAACCTTCCCAGGTCAATTATATGTTTTAAGAGTGTATTGGCATCCTCGTCAAGAAACTAATCAGAAGTTAAGAATGGACGTCCATACATCATTTCATATGGACTTAACAATAGTGGCCATTTGGGGGATGTCCGTAGCCTCATGAGGGCTATGGGCAGCATATGTGTCCACTTATTATGTCTTTCTGACATAGCTTAGCCAGAGCCCTTTTAAGAGTCTGGTTGGCTCTCTCTATTTTTCCTGAAGCTTGAGGCCTCCAGGATGAGCGGAGCTGGTATTTTATGCCTAAGCATGCGGCTAGGTTCTGGGGTATCGTGGCTGTAAGTGAGGTCCCGTTGTCACTCTGAAGTGACCGAGGCAGCCCAAACCTAGGCACTATCTCCTTCAGCAGAGCTTTACAGACTTCTGTAGCTCTCTCAGTCTCAGTAGGGAACGCTTCGATCCATCCTGTGAATGTGTCAATAAAGACTCGCAAGTAAGAAAACTCTTGGGTCTTGGGCATGGCTGTAAATTCTAAATGCGGAGCGGCATTGCCAGTCTGCTCCTGGATATGATCCCCGATGTTGGACAGGTGTAATTAGAGGAAGTCTGGTTTTTGGGTTATTTTTTAGACAGGTGTCACAATTTTGTGTGACTTGTTTAACAACCTAAGTTAACTGTGGATGGGAGAGAATAGGCTTAAGCAAGATTTCTAGATTATCTTTTCCAAAATGGGCGCTCTTATGTAAGGAGTTAGTAATGTTTTAAACCTGAGATCAGGGAGTATTATTTGGGCCTGATCAGGCTGAAACCACCCATGTGATCCAATCTCCCAACCCCGCTCAGCATATCGGGAATGTCACCCTGGGGTAAAATCTGGAGTCAGGGTTTCCTTGGGGAAAAGGGGGCAGATAGCAGTGGCAGAGGTAGCTTCCCCGGCAGCTCGTCCTGCCTCTTGATCAGCTTTCCTATTTCCCTGAGCCTCTTTTTCTTGACCGTTTTGGTGACTCTTGCAGTGGATGACAGCTAATTTTGCAGGAAGTTTGACTGCTTCCAGGAACCTGAGAATGAGCTCTTTGTGTTTAATAGCAGAGCTTCGGGCACTGAGCATCCCTCTTTCTTTCCAAATTGCTGCACGGGCATGCAGAATGAGGAAAGCATACTTAGAGTCCATACACATATTAATCCTCTTTCCTTCTCCTAACTCCAAAGCTCTTGTCAGGGCAAAATGTTCAGCTTTCTGGGCTGAGGTGTCTGGGGGAAGAGATCCACTTTCCTTAGTTTCTTCCAGATTCACTACAGCATATCCTGCTTTCCTCTCTCCCTTTTCTACAAAACTGCTGCCATCTGTGTGCCAGTTTTCCTCTGGGTCAGATAAAGGTGTCTCTGATAGGTCCCGGCGAGAAGAGTATAACTCGTCTGTGATTTGTATGCATTGGTGATCCAGAGGGAAGGTATGGGGATCTGGCAGTAAGGTTGCTGGATTTAAAGTCTGGCAGACCCTCAACTTTATTTCTGGAGTGTCAAGGAGGAGGGCTTGGTATTGGATGATCCTTCCCCCTGTCATCCACCTGTCCGCTTTCGTTTCCAAGACTGCTTGCACCCGGTGAGGCGTATACACTGTGGTGGGCTGACCCAGGGTCAGCTTAGATGCCTCCTTAACCATAAGAGGGGTGGCTGCTACTGCCCGGAGGCAAGTGGGCCACCGTCTGGCCACCTCATCTAGTTATTTTGAGAGATAAGCCACAGGTTGTAATACGGGCCCCATCATCTGCTCTAACACCCCAAGAGCAGTTCCTGTCCTTCCAGAAACATAGAGTCTAAAAGGCTTCTCCAGGTTGTGGAGGCCTAAAGCTGGGGCTGTAGTGATGGACTCTTTTAGGGCATTGAAGGCCACCTTGCAGGTCTCATGCCAGTCGAGTGGCTCTTCCTCTTTCCCCCTTAAATTATCATATAGGGGTCTGGCCAGATTGCCATAATTAGGAATCCAGATCCTGAAAAAACCTGTCCTTCCTAAAAATCCCCTAAGCTGTTGTTTTGTTTGGGGGTACGGGGTATTTAAGATGAGGGATCTCCCCTCGGGGTCAGGCATTCTTTTTCTCTCCGTAATTATAAATCCAAGGTATTTTACTTGGGTTAAGCTAATCTGAGCCTACTTGTGGGATACTCGATAACCCTTTTCATACAGGAAAGTTAGCGTTTGAAATAGTGTCCATTTGAGAGCTGGTAAAATCTGGCCTAGCTATGAGCCAGTCATCCACATACTGTATTAGACTACTGTTTGTTAAAGTTAATTCCCTTAGTTCTCTCCCCAAGGAAGTCCCGAAGATATGAGGGCTGTCCCTAAACCCTTGGGGTAGTCGAGTCCAGTCGAGAGTTGTATGGTCTCTCTTTTTTCCAAGTCCCGCCACTCAAAAGCAAAGACTTTTTGGGATTCAGGATGGAGAGGAATGCAAAAGAAAGCACCTTGAAGGTCCAAGACTGAGAAGTACTTGGCATTTCCTGGGACTTGGGATAGGAGGGTATATGGGTTTGGGACTATGGGGTGGATGGGAACCACAGGTTCATTAACAGCTCTTAGATCCTGGACGAATCGGTAAGATCCATCTGGTTTTTGAACGGGCAAGATTGGGGTATTGCAGGGGGACTCACAGCTGATTCGAGTTCCAGTATCTCAGTATTTGTTAACTAATAGTCTAAGACCCTCAAGAGCTACTGGTTTTAAGGGATATTGACTTTTCCAGGGCTAGGCAGCATTTGGTCTCAGAGAAATCTTTACTGGTGGAACATTTATGGCTAAACCATAAATGGAGAAATCCAGGAGACATCCCACACCTGGGGATTTCTACCTCTGACTGTAAATATTCAGACATAGGCAAAGAAAATTATCGACTTCTACCTTTGTGTCCCCAAGTCACTCTGATTTGGAGGCGAAAGTATTATTCTCACCATGGAAAATTTGGAAGCTGCAAACATGAAAAATTTAAAGAGTCACGCAGAGGCTAGTCACTCTAAGCTAACCCCTAAGACATTTATTGACTGATTTCTAGCTTCTCTTCTTTAACCTTTTTTATCTACAGTAATCCTGTGTGTTCCTTTTAGTTAGGGATTCATTTTTAGACTATCCTGACTCTTCCACTACGTTACAGTTTTGTGTCTGATACACTTACAGATGTGCAAATTGCTTCCTGAATACTATAGAATATATTTTATGTTTAAAATACTTCCATGCTTATGTAGTGAGTCAATGATTTTAAGTTTATTTGTTACACATTTCAATGTAAAAGCCAATGTGTGAACTAACATATTCACGACTTGGAAAAGTTGGCTTTTTTTTGCTGTGTTTGAACTCCTCACCCGACCAAAGGTCATGGAGAGGTCTATAGTTTTTCTAAAATGGTTATAGTGTTGTTTATTTTCTGGTAATTGAATTAGGGTGTGAGTTGAAAAGCTTGTTTTTCTGTTCATTTCATTCCATCTGTTCGGGTTTCTTTCTCTCTCCTGAGTCAGACAGTAATTTCCCATTGGTTGTCCAGTTACCAAGGTTGGTGTCCATGCATCTGTGCTGTTCTCTCCATACATGTCCGGGTGTCCTGTGAAACACTAAGCTTAATTTATTTGGAAATGACCTAGCTGTTCAATACACTGTCATCACTCAGTTGAGCAGAGGGAGAGAAATTCAAGTGACAAAACTCCAGAGAAGCTAGTGTCAGAGCGCCCCGGCGTGGCATGCGTGCAGGGGGTTGGGGGGAGGGGGCGGTGCGCAGAGCGCGGAGGTCTCAGGTGTCCTCCCACCATGGGCCTCTCCAGGTCCACCGCTGCTCAGTGGCCTCCCCTCGCCCCCATCACTTTGGCTGCTCAGGGCCGGGTGGTCTCTGCAGCTGCCCGGCATCCTGCCCGAGGCCCCCCCTGGTCACACGCTGTCTTCCAGTCTCTCTCTGAACCCTCGACTCTTTCTGCCTCTGTCTCACCTGGCGTGGGTGCGTGCGAGTGCCTGTCCGTGTCCCTGGCTGTCGCTCGTCTGCTCTCCCAGGAAGGTCCTGTGCTGGGCCCGCGGCATGGGGGCAGGGCGGGCCTCGGTAGGGCGAAAAGACGGGGCTGAGGCCTTCCAGGGGGTTTGCGCAGCCGGCAGAACGGGCGCCTGGGGCCCCGGCTGGGCTGCCCCTAAGCCCCAGGAGGCTCCGGGGTCCGCGGACCCGGGCCGAAGCCCTGCTCGTCCGGAGCCACCTGACCCTGAGCAGCGAACGGGATGGTGGGTGACAGGGTGTGAGGGGGCACCGAGATGTCCTCCCTGCTCTGCCCAACCCCCCTCCTCCCACCCCAGGTACCGCAGGCACGCCAGTCCCCGGCCGGCCGTGCCAGAGGGGTGCTGGCCTGGGCTCGCGGTGTGCGGAGCGGGGGCGCCCTCCGCTGGCCCCCGAGCTGTAGGCTCTGGCCGGCCAGAGTCCAGTCGCGGGTCGTGCGGCTCAAGTGCAGTGCGCGCCCGCTGGAGAACTGCAGCCCCAGGCCCGACCGGCAGGTCAGACCGCAAGGGAGGAGCAACGCGGGGCTCCTGGGGCGCCTGGCAGCCGCCTCGGTCTAAGGCCATACCACCCTGAACGTGCCCTCTCTCCTGTGATCTGGGAAACTGAGCAGGGTCGGGCCTGGTCAGTACTTGGATGGGAAACCGCCTAGTAGTTAGGCGATTTTTTTTGATTTTTCTGAATTCCTACTTCAGAAAGTTAGAATCGGATGACTTCACACAGTAAAACGAATCATATTTTCATACATAATCTTAAGAATCCAGCAGCTGGTCATTCTTTTTCCTGTCCTAACACAGCCACCTGGAAATCAGTTGTAGTAAGTTCTACTGACTTAAGACCCTCATCCCTAACGGAAGGTATATAGGAAAACCCATAGTATATCTAAATAAACATGAAAGATAGAACGATGAGAAAAAAAAAAAATTCTCAGTGACATCTTAGTTGGTATATGAAACACGATGATTATGAAAGCACAACCCATAATCAAGTCCAGGCCATGGAAGCCTGTGACTTTCACTGAGTGTTGACTTCCCTTTCAGCTGAGGTTGTAAAAAGTGCTTTGTAAAATACCTGAGGTTTGAAGCACTTGTAACCTCCTGAAGAGACTGCAATCAGAAGGCTTTCTAGAATATCCTGACGCTGTGGTGAGCTCAAGAAATACATTCTGCAGAGGTCGGAAGACAGACATGTTGGGAAATGGGGATGACTTCTACTGCACGTAGGGAGAAAAGGCATGTACAAGTGGAGAAGCAACACCTCAGTGACGGAATCTTTAAAGACTCCATACATGGAGAAGGAAATGGCAACACACTCCAGTATTCTTGCCTGGAAAAATCCATGGACAGAGGAGTCTGGCGGGCTGAAGTCCACGGGATTCCATGACTGATCGTGTGTGCACGAGGGTGGAGGGAGACGGGTTGGTAGCAAGAAACTGGTAGAAGTAAAAAATAAGAAAAAATATAAAATAAAGTCTCGATAAATATGACAACGACTTGTAGGAATAAACCTTCAGAAGTGCCTTCTCAGACCTCCCGTCAGAAGCACAAGCGTAATAAAGACACTGAGTTTTCACGGTCTCACACAAAATTAGACTGGCTTATGACAATGGGCAGAGAGGCTCCTCTAAGACATCGGGGCTGGGCTTTACTGGAGGATGCACATCGATTGAGTGCATGGCTATGTGTTATGGAGATATGTCTTACTGGCAGGGCGAAGGCATCTTCTTGAAGAACACAGCAAATAACACTACAAATTCAAGGAACTTGGCTACAATGACAATAGCTGATTTCATGTTGGCTACTGCTTGGCAGAGCTGGGTTCGCCTCTCCCATTAAGTACCTCAGTGGCCAGCTGTGAATGTAGCCATTATTTTCTCACTTAGAAATCGAGCCTAATACTTGCCATGTGCACTAGCGCAAGAACAGTGAAAGTTCCCCAGAGAAGCAAGTCAGACAGACATGCTTCTGTTTTCTCACAGAAGCTGCTTATGACCGGCCCTGCTCACAGACAGATTGCTAATGCCAAATCGATAGACAGTTATGCAGATATTCTTTAGCAACTGAGCCACCAGGGAAGCCCTACTAGCTCAGTTGGTAAAGAATCTGCCTGCAACGCAGAAAAACCTGCTTTCAGTCCTTGGTCGGGAAGATCCCCTGGAGAAGTGATAGGCTACCCACTCCAGTATTCTGGCCTAGAGAATTCCATGGACTCTATAGTCCTTGGGGCAGCAAAGAGTCAGGCACGAACTGAGCCACTTTCACCTGCACATGCGGATATTACTTAGAAAAAGAAATGTGGTAACAGATCTAGTACCTCTGTCAAGCTCATGAGTGATTACTATAAATATACAGAATCAGCTTTGTACTGCATAGTTATTACCATCCTGTATTTGCTTTGAGAGGAGTTGAGCTAGTCTTGTGAAAGAGGAATGATTCTTTACCAACTGAGCCACAAGGAAAGCCCACTAATACTGGAGTGGGTAGCCTATCCCTTGTCCAGCGGATCTTCCTGACCCAGGAACTGAACCAGGGTCTCCTGTCTGAGTAACACATATTGGGTAAAAATCGGTGAGGGAGCATAACGATGGACATTGATTGGTAAACTCAGTTTTCCTTGTCCAGATGGCTAGCGGAGGAGAAATAAACGTTGGCATGCATTTAAAAAATTCTTCTGATTCTATACATAAAATTTACTAGTTCTCTGCAGAAGTCTTTAATGAAGCACAGATATTCCCATTAGATTGCTTTGGTCATACCGTCTTATCCACATTTATTTTTAAAAGTCACCTAGTGTGGCCTCAAATACTTGAAGACACGACAAAAGGTTTCTTTGGTCTCCATTCTAAACTGGATCGTGAGAAGGCAGTGGATCAGCATAATGCAGGAGCTCAAGATATTTCTGGAGAAACTTGACTAGTCTGTTTAATGATATGGAAGAATGAGTTAAGGGTGGCAGCACGAAACAGAAGGCCATGCTAGAAGTACACAAGACCTTGTTTGGTAAGTCCAAACATGAATTTTTCTTTCAATTGAAGGATAGTTGCTTTACAGAATTTTGTTGCCAAACATCAGCATGAATGAGCCACAGGTATATATATTTCTCCTCCCTCCTGAAACTCTCTCCCATTTCCCTCCCCATTCCACACCTAGCTTGTTGCAGAGCCCCTGTTTGAGTCCCCTGAGTCATACAGCAAATTTCATTGGCATCTGTTTTTACGTATGGTAATATATTTTCATGTTACTCTGCATTCATCTCACCCTCTCCTTCCTCCCCCTTACCAATGTCCATAAGTCTGTTCTCTACATCTGTGACTCCTTGGCTGCCCTGCAAATAATTTCATCAGTACCACCTTTAGTTCAAGCATTTTTTTTTCCCCCAAGCATTTCTTATTTCTTATTCCAGTCTTACTGTCTTTAGTGTGAGACTGATTTCGAAACTGACATGAAAGTATTATTCTCAGCATGGAAAATTTGGAAGATGCAAACATGAAAAATTTAAAAAGTGACGCAGAGGCTAGTCACTCTGAGCTAACCCCTAAAACATTTAATGACTGATTTCTAGTTTCTCTTCTTTAACCTTTTTTATCTAAAATAATCCTGTGTATTCCTTTTAGGTAGGGATTCATTTTAGACTATCCTGACTCTTCAACTAAGTTCCAGTTTTGGGTCTCATACAGTGAGACATGTGCCAAATGCTTCCTGAATACTATAGAATATATTTTATGTTTAAAATACTTCCATGCCTATGTAGTGAGTCAATGATTTTAAGTTTATTTGTTACACATTTCAATGTAAAAGTCAATGTGTGAACTAACATATTCACGATTTGGAAAAGGTGGCTTTTTTTGTCGTGTGCTAGAACTCCTCACCCGACCAAAGGTCATGGAGAGGTCTATTGATTTTCTAAAATGGTTATAGTGTTGTTGGGTTTTTGTTTTTTTTTTGTTTGTTTTTGTAATTGAATTAGGGTGTGAGTTGCAAAGTTTGTGTTTCTGCTCAATTCTTTCCATCTGTTCGGGTTTCTTTCTCTCTCCTGAGTCAGACAGTAATTTCCCATTGGTTGTCCAGTTACCAAGGTTCGTGTCCATGCATCCGTGCTGGTCTCTGCATTCATGTCCGGCTGTCCTGTGAAACACTAAGCTTAATTTATTTGGAAATGACCTAGCTGTTCAATACACTGTCATCACTCAGTTGAGCACAAGGATAGAAATTCAGGTGACCAAACTCCGGAGAAGCTAGTTTCAGAGCGCCCCGGAGTGGCGTGCGAGCAGGGGGTTGGGAGGAAGGGGGTGGGGCGCGGAGCGAGGAGATCTCAGGTGCCCTTGCACCCTGGGCCTCTCCAGGCCCGCCCCTACTCAGCGGCTTCCCCCTGTCCCCATCGCATTCGCTGCTCAGGGCTGGGTGGCCTCTGCAGCTGACCGGCATCCTGCCCGAGTCCCCCCCTGCCCACATGCTGTCTTCGAGTCTCTCTCTGAACCCTCGTCTCTTTCTGCCTCTGTCTCACCTGGCGTGGGTGCGTGCGAGTGCCTGTCCGTGTGCCTGGCTTTCGCTCCTCTGCTCTCTCAGGAAAGACTTGTGCTGGGCCCGCAGAGTGGGGGCAGGGCAGGTATTGGTAGGGCGAAAAGGCGGGGCTGATGTGCTCCAGGGGGTTTGCGCAGCGGGCAGGATGTGCACCTGGGGCCCCGGCTGGGCTGCCTCTAAGCCTGCAGGAGGCTCCGGGGACCGCGGACCCGGGCCGAAGACCCGCTCGTCCGGAGCCAGGTCACCCTGAGCAGCGAACGTGATGGTGGGGGGCAGGAAGTGAGGGGGCACCGAGACCTCCTCGCTGCTCTACCCACCCCCCCTCCCCCCACCCCAGGTCTCGCAGGCATGCCAGGCCCCGGCCGGGCCAGACGGGTGCTGGCCGGTGCTGGCGGTGTGCGGGGCCGTGGCGCCCTCCGCTGGCCCCCGAGCTGCCGGCCCTGGTTGGTCGGAGTCCAGTCGCGGGTAGTGCGGCTCAAGTGCAGCGTGCGCCAGCTCGAGAGCTGTGGCCCCAGGCCAGAAGGGCAGGTCAGAACGCAAGGGAGGCTCAAAGCGGAGTTCTTCGGGCGCCTGACAGCCGCCTCGGTCTAAGGCCATAGCACCCTGAACGTGCCCTATCTCCTCTGATCTGGGAAATTGAGTAGGGCCGGGCCTGGTCAGTACTTGCATGAGAGACCGCCTAGTAGTTAGGCGGTTTTGTGATTTTTCTGAATGCCTATTTCAGAAAGTTAGAATCGGATGACTGAACACAGGAAAACGAATAATGTTTTCGTAATTAATCTTAAGAATCCAGCAGCTGGTCATTCTTTTTCCTGTCCTAACACAGCTAACTAGAAGCCAGTTGCAGTAAGTTCTACTGACTTAAGACCCTCATCCCTCACGGAAGGTATATAGGAAAACCCATAGTATATCTAAATAAACATGAAAGATAGAACGATGAGAAAAAAAAAAAATTCTCAGTGACATCTTAGTTGGTATATGAAACACGATGATTATGAAAGCACAACCCATAATCAAGTCCAGGCCATGGAAGCCTGTGACTTTCACTGAGTGTTGACTTCCCTTTCAGCTGAGGTTGTAAAAAGTGCTTTGTAAAATACCTGAGGTTTGAAGCACTTGTAACCTCCTGAAGAGACTGCAATCAGAAGGCTTTCTAGAATATCCTGACGCTGTGGTGAGCTCAAGAAATACATTCTGCAGAGGTCGGAAGACAGACATGTTGGGAAGTGGGGATGACTTCTACTGCACGTAGGGAGAAAGGGCATGTACAAGTGGAGAAGCAACACCTCAGTGACGGAATCTTTAAAGACTCCATACATGCAGAAGGAAATGGCAACCCACTCCAATATTCTTGCCTGGAAATATCCATGGACAGAGGAGTCTGGCGGGCTGAAGTCCACGGGATTCCATGACTGATCGTGTGTGCACGAGGGTGGAGGGAGACGGGTTGGTAGCAAGAAATTGGTAGAAGTAAAAAATAAGAAAAAATATAAAATAAAGACTCGATAAATATGACAACGACTTGTAGGAATAAACCTTCAGAAGTGCCTTCTCAGACCTCCCGTCAGAAGCACAAGCATAATAAAGACACTGAGTTTTCACGGTCTCACACAAAATTAGACTGGCTTATGACAATGGGCAGAGAGGCTCCTCTAAGACATCGGGGCTGGGCTTTACTGGAGGATGCACATCGATTGAGTGCATGGCTCTGTGTTATGGAAATATGTCTTACTGGCAGGGCGAAGGCATCTTCTTGAAGAACACAGCAAATAACACTACAAATTCAAGGAACTTGGCTACAATGACAATAGCTGATTTCATGTTGGCTACTGCTTGGCAGAGCTGGGTTCGCCTCTCCCATTAAGTACCTCAGTGGCCAGCTGTGAATGTAACCATTAGTTTCTCACTGAGAAACCGAACCTAATACTTGCCATGTGCACTAGTGCAAGAACAGTGAAAGCTCCGCGGAGAAGCAAGTCAGACAGACATGCTTCTGTTTTCTCACAGAAGCTGCTTATGACCGGCCCTGCTCACAGACAGATTGCTAATGCCAAATCGATAGACAGTTATGCAGATATTCTTTAGCAACTGAGCCACCAGGGAAGCCCTACTAGCTCAGTTGGTAAAGAATCTGCCTGCAACTCAGGAGACCCCGCTTTCAGTCCTGGGTCAGAAAGATACACTGGAGAAGGGATAGGCTACCCACTCCAGTATTCTGGCCTAGAGAGTTCCACGGACTCTATAGTCCATGGGGCCGCAAAGAGCCAGGCACGAACTGAGCCACTTTCACCTGCACATGCGGATGTTACTTAGAAAAAGAAATGTGGTAACAGATCTAGTACCTCTGTCAAGCTCATGAGTGAGTACTATAAATATACAGAATCAGCTTTGTCCTGCATAGTTATTACCGTCCTGTATTTGCTTTGAGAGGAGTTGAGCTAGTCTTGTGAAAGAGGAATGATTCTTTACCAACTGAGCCACAAGGAAATCCCACTACTACTGGAGTGGGTAGCCTATCCCTTCTCCAGCGGATCTTCCTGACCCAGGAACTGAACCAGGGTCTCCTGCCTGAGTAACACATATTGGGTAAAAATCGGTGAGGGAGCATAACGATGGACATTGATTGGTAAACTCAGTTTTCCTTGTCCAGATGGCTAGCGGAGGAGAAATAAACGTTGGCATGCATTTAAAAAATTCTTCTGATACTATATATAAAATTTACTAGTTCTCTGCAGAAGTCTTTAATGAAGCACAGATATTGTCACTAGATTGCTTTGGTCATATCCGTCTTATCCACATTTATTTTTAAAATTCGCATAGTGTGGCCTCAAATACTTGAAGACACGACAAAAGGTTTCTTTGGTCTCCATTCTAAACTGGATCGTGAGAAGGCAGTGGATCAGCATAATGCAGGAGCTCAAGATATTTTTGGAAAAACTTGACTAGTCTGTTTAATGATATGGAAGAATGAGTTAAGGGTGGCAGCACGAAACAGAAGGCCATGCTAGAAGTACACAAGACCTTGTTTGGTAAGTCCAAACATGACTTTTTCTTTCAATTGAAGGATAGTTGCTTTACAGAATTTTGTTGCCAAACATCAGCATGAATGAGCCACAGGTATACATATGTCTCCTCCCTCCTGAACCTCTCTCCCATTTCCCTCCCCAATCCACCCCTAGCTTGTTGCAGAGCCCCTGTTTGAGTCCCCTGAGTCATACAGCAAATATCATTGGCATCTGTTTTTACGTATGGTAATATATTTTCATGTTATTCTGCATTCATCTCACCCTCTGCTTCCTCCCCCTTGCCCATGTCCATAAGCCTGTTCTCTACATCTGTGACTCCTTGGCTGCCCTGCAAATAATTTCATCAATACCACCTTTAGTTCAAGCATTTTTTTTCCCCCAAGCATTTCTTATTTCTTATACCAGTCTTTCTGTCTTTAATGTGAGACTGATTTCGAAACTGATATGAAAGTATTATTCTCAGCATGGAAAATTTGGAAGATGCAAACATGAAAAATTTAAAAAGTGACGCAGAGGCTAGTCAGTCTAAGCTAACCCCTAAAACATTTAATGACTGATTTCTAGTTTCTCTTCTTTAACCTTTTTTATCTACAATAATCCTGTGTATTCCTTTTAGGTAGGGATTCATTTTAGACTATCCTGACTCTTCAACTAAGTTCCAGTTTTGGGTCTCATACAGTGAGACATGTGCCAAATGCTTCCTGAATACTATAGAATATATTTTATGTTTAAAATACTTCCATGCTTATGTAGTGAGTCAATGATTTTAAGTTTATTTGTTACACATTTCAATGTAAAAGTCAATGTGTGAACTAACATATTCACGATTTGGAAAAGGTGGCTTTTTTTGTCGTGTGCTAGAACTCCTCACCCGACCAAAGGTCATGGAGAGGTCTATTGTTTTTCTAAAATGGTTATAGTGTTGTTGGGTTTTTGTTTTTTTTTTTTTTGTTTGTTTTTGTAATTGAATTAGGGTGTGAGTTGCAAAGTTTGTGTTTCTGCTCAATTCGTTCCATCTGTTGGGGTTTCTTTCTCTCTCCTGAGTCAGACAGTAATTTCCCATTGGTTGTCCAGTTACCAAGGTTGGTGTCCATGCATCCGTGCTGGTCTCTGCATTCATGTCCGGCTGTCCTGTGAAACACTAAGTTTAATTTATTTGGAAATGACCTAGCTGTTCAATACACTGTCATCACTCAGTTGAGCACAAGGATAGAAATTCAGGTGAACAAACTCCAGAGAAGCTAGTGTCAGAGTGCCCTGGAGTGGCGTGCGAGCAGGGGGTTGGGAGGATGGGGGCGGGAAGCGGAGCGAGGAGATCTCAGGTGCCCTCGCACCCTGGGCCTCTCCAGGCCCGCCCCTACTCAGCGGCTTCCCGCTGCCCCCATCTCATTCGCTGCTCAGGGCCGGGTGGCCTCTGCAGCTGCCCGGCATGCTGCCCGAGTCCCCCCCTGCCCACAAGCTGTCTTCGAGTCTCACTCTGAACCCTCGTCTCTTTCTGCCTCTGTCTCACCTGGCGTGGGTGCGTGCGAGTGCCTGTCCGTGTGCCTGGCTTTCGCTCCTCTGCTCTCTCAGGAAAGACTTGTGCTGGGTCCGCAGATTGGTGGCAGGGCGGGTATTGGTAGGGCGAATAGGCGGGGCTGATGTGCTCCAGGGGGTTTGCGCAGCGGGCAGGATGTGCGCCTGGGGCCCCGGCTGGGCTGCCTCTAAGCCCGCAGGAGGCTCCGGGGACCGCGGACCCGGGCCGAAGACCCGCCCGTCCGGAGCCACGTAACCCTGAGCAGAGAACGGGATGGTGGGGGGCAGGGGGTGAGGGGGCACCAAGACGTCCTCGCTGCTCTACCCACCCCCCCTCCCCCCACCCCAGGTCCCGGAGGCACGCCAGGCCCCGGCCGGGCCAGACGGGTGCTGGCCGGGGCTGGCGGTGTGCGGGGCCGTGGCGCCCTCTGCTGGCCCCCGAGCTGCTGGCCTGGTTTGTCGGAGTCCAGTCGCGGGTAGTGCGGCTTAAGTGCAGCGCACGCCAGCTGGAGAGCTGTGGCCCCAGGCCAGAAGGGCAGGTCAGAACGCAAGGGAGGCGCCACGCGGAGCTCTTGGGGCGCCTGACAGCCGCCTAGGTCTAAGGCCATAGCACCCTGAACGTGCCCTATCTCCTCTGATCTGGGAAATTGAGTAGGGCCGGGCCTGGTCAGTACTTGCATGAGAGACCGCCTAGTAGTTAGGCGGTTTTGTGATTTTTCTGAATGCCTACTTCAGAAAGTTAGAATCGGATGACTGCACACAGGAAAACGAATAATGTTTTCGTAATTAATCTTAAGAAACCAGCAGCTGGTCATTCTTTTTCCTGTCCTAACACCTAACTGGAAATCAGTAGCAGTAAGTTCTACTGACATAAGACCCTCATCACTAGCGGAAGGTATATAGGAAAACCCATAGTATATCTAAATAAACATGAAAGATAGAATGATGAGAAAAAAAAAAAATTCTCAGTGACATCTTAGTTGGTATATGAAACACGATGATTATGAAAGCACAACCCATAATCAAGTCCAGGCCATGGAAGCCTGTGACTTTCACTGAATGTTGACTTCCCTTACAGCTGAGGTTGTAAAAAGTGCTTTGTAAAATACCTGAGGTTTGAAGCACTTGTAACCTCCTGAAGAGACTGCAATCAGAAGGCTTTCTAGAATATCCTGAAGCTGTGGTGAGCTCAAGAAATACATTCTGCAGAGGTCGGAAGACAGACATGTTGGGAAGTGGGGATGACTTCTACTGCACGTAGGGAGAAAGGGCATGTACAAGTGGAGAAGCAACACCTCAGTGACGGAATTTTTAAAGACTCCATACATGAAGAAGGAAATGGCAACCCACTCCAGTATTCTTGCCTGGAAAAATCCATGGACAGAGGAGCCTGGCGGGCTGAAGTCCACGGGATTCCATGACTGATCGTGTGTGCACGAGGGTGGAGGGAGACGGGTTGGTAGCAAGAAACTGGTAGAAGTAAAAAATAAGAAAAAATATAAAATAAAGACTCGATAAATATGACAACGACTTGTAGGAATAAACCTTCAGAAGTGCCTTCTCAGACCTCCCGTCAGAAGCACAAGCATATTAAAGACACTGAGTTTTCACGGTCTCACACAAAATTAGACTGGCTTATGACAATGGGCAGAGAGGCTCCTCTAAGACATCGGGGCTGGGCTTTACTGGAGGATGCACATCGATTGAGTGCATGGCTCTGTGTTATGGAAATATGTCTTACTGGCAGGGCGAAGGCATCTTCTTGAAGAACACAGCAAATAACACTACAAATTCAAGGAACTTGGCTACAATGACAATAGCTGATTTCATGTTGGCTACTGCTTGGCAGAGCTGGGTTCGCCTCTCCCATTAAGTACCTCAGTGGCCAGCTGTGAATGTAACCATTAGTTTCTCACTGAGAAACCGAACCTAATACTTGCCATGTGCACTAGTGCAAGAACAGTGAAAGCTCCGCGGAGAAGCAAGTCAGACAGACATGCTTCTGTTTTCTCACAGAAGCTGCTTATGACCGGCCCTGCTCACAGACAGATTGCTAATGCCAAATCGATAGACAGTTATGCAGATATTCTTTAGCAACTGAGCCACCAGGGAAGCCCTACTAGCTCACCTGGTAAAGAATCTGCCTGCAACGCAGGAGACCCCGCTTTCAGTCCTGGCTCGGGAAGATACCCTGGAGAAGGGATAGGCTACCCACTCCAGTATTCTGGCCTAGAGAATTCCACGGACTCTATAGTCCATGGGGCCGCAAAGAGTCAGGCACGAACTGAGCCACTTTCACCTGCACATGCGGATATTACTTAGAAAAAGAAATGTGGTAACAGATCTAGTACCTCTGTCAAGCTCATGAATAAGTACTATAAATATACAGAATCAGCTTTGCCCTGCATAGTTATTACCGTCCTGGATTTGCTTTGAGAGGAGTTGAGCTACTCTTGTGAAAGAGGAATGATTCTTTACCAACTGAGCCACAAGGAAAGCCCACTACTACTGGAGTGGGTAGCCTATCCCTTCTCCAGCGGATCTTCCTGACCCAGGAACTGAACCAGGGTCTCCTGCCTGAGTAACACATATTGGGTAAAAATCGGTGAGGGAGCATAACGATGGACATTGATTGGTAAACTCAGTTTTCCTTGTCCAGATGGCTAGCGGAGGAGAAATAAACGTTGGGATGCATTTAAAAAATTCTTCTGATACTATATATAAAATTTACTAGTTCTCTGCAGAAGTCTTTAATGAAGCACAGATATTGTCACTAGATTGCTTTGGTCATATCCGTCTTATCCACATTTATTTTTAAAAGTCGCATAGTGTGGCCTCAAATACTTGAAGACACGACAAAAGGTTTCTTTGGTCTCCATTCTAAACTGGATCATGAGAAGGCAGTGGATCAGCATAATGCAGGAGCTCAAGATATTTTTGGCAAAAACTTGACTAGTCTGTTTAATGATATGGAAGAATGAGTTAAGGGTGGCAGCACGAAACAGAAGGCCATGCTAGAAGTACACAAGACCTTGTTTGGTAAGACCAAACATGACTTTTTCTTTCAATTGAAGGATAGTTGCTTTACAGAATTTTGTTGCCAAACATCAGCATGAATGAGCCACAGGTATACATATGTCTCCTCCCTCCTGAACCTTTCTCCCATTTCCCTCCCCATTCCACCCCTAGCTTGTTGCAGAGCCCCTCTTTGAGTCCCCTGAGTCATACAGCAAATTTCTTTGGCATCTGTTTTTACGTATGGTAATATATTTTAGTGTTACTCGGCATTCATCTCACCCTCTCCTTCCTCCCCCTTGCCAATGTCCATAAGTCTGTTCTCTACATCTGTGACTCCTTGGCTGCCCTACAAATAATTTCATCAGTACCACCTTTAGTTCAAGCATTTTTTCTTTCCCCCAAGCATTTCTTATTTCTTATTCCAGTCTTTCTGTCTTTAGTGTGAGACTGATTTCGAAACTGATATGAATGTATTATTCTCAGCATGGAAAATTTGGAAGATGCAAACATGAAAAATTTAAAATGTCACGCAGAGGCTAGTCAATCTAAGCTAACCCCTAAAACATTTATTGACTGGTTTCTAGTTTCTCTTCTTTAACCTTTTTTATCTACAATAATCCTGTGTATTCCTTTTAGTTAGGGATTCATTTTTAGACTATCCTGACTCTTCAACTAAGTTCCAGTTTTGGGTCTCATACAGTGAGACATGTGCCAAATGCTTCCTGAATACTATAGAACATATTTTATGTTTAAAATACTTCCATGCTTATGTAGTGAGTCAATGATTTTAAGTTGATTTGTTACACATTTCAATGTAAAAGTCAATGTGTGAACTAACATATTCACTATTTGGAAAAGGTGGCTTTTTTTGTCGTGTGCTAGAACTCGTCACCCGACCAAAGGTCATGGAGAAGTCTATTGTTTTTCTGAAATGGTTATAGTGTTGGGTTTTTTTTTTTTTTTTTTGTAATTGAATTAGTGTGTGAGTTGCAAAGTTTGTGTTTCTGTTCATTTCATTCCATCTGTTCGGGTTTCTTTCTCTCTCCTGAGTCAGACAGTAATTTCCCATTGGTTGTCCAGTTACCAAGGTTGGTGTCCATGCATCCGTGCTGGTCTCTGCATTCATGTCCGGGTGTCCTGTGAAACACTAAGCTTAAATTATTTGGAAATGACCTAGCTGTTCAATACACTGTCATCACTCAGTTGAGCACAAGGATAGAAATTCAGGTGACCAAACTCCGGAGAAGCTAGTGTCAGAGCGCCCGGGCGTGGTGTGCGTGCAGGGGGTTGGGAGGATGGGGGCGGGAAGCGGAGCGAGGAGATCTCAGGTGCCCTCGCACCCTGGGCCATTCCAGGCCCGCCCCTACTCAGCAGCTTCCCTCTGCCCCCATCGCATTCGCTGCTCAGGGCCGGGTGGCCTCTTCAGCTGCCCGGCATCCTGCCCGAGTCCCCCCCTGCCCACAAACTGTCTTCGAGTCTCTCTCTGAAACCTCATCCCTTGGGTATTCCTGGTCCTGCTGGGGCTGGACCTCGGCAATTTTGCTCAATGCTTTGGATCCTAGTGGAAAAACATTATGTTAATCCTACTTTTGCGAGGATTAAAACCATCGTAAAAACTGGAATTTGTTTAAATATTTTTAGTTTAAATATATCTTGTGTATATAATTACCCAGATTACTGTTGGGTATTAGATTGCTATGTTACAATATGTATGGCATACATGAGTTCCACTGTTATTGATATGATATGTGGTGGAGAGGTATTTGGTGGTGCAAGTGATTTAAATGATGTGTTCACAGTGTTTATATTCCTGTTATGTGGTTAATGGGTCTTGGATTCACGTTTGAAATATGACTCCCTTGTCTTTTGTGATGCATGAGAAGTGCTGAAATTGAAGATGATGCAGGTTAAGTCTAGGGTTGAGGGTGTGAGTAGGGTGGGGGGGAGGGTGTGGGTTAGGTTAAGGGTGTGGATTAGGGTGTGGGTTACATTGTGGCTTAGGGGTTAGAAGTTAGGGGTGTGGGTGAGGGTGAGGGCTGAGGGGTGAAGGTGTCAGGTTAGGGTTGGGATGATGCGTTAGGGTTAGTGTGTCAGGTTAGGGTTAGGGGGTCGGGTTGGTGTTAGGTTCTGGGATAGGGTTACGGTGTTGGTTAGGGTTAGGGTGTCGTGTTGGGGTTAGGGTTAGGGCAAGGGCGAGGGCAATTTCGCCTGGGACCTTATGGAGGGGCCTCACAGTCAAAGGTAAAGGCAAAGTCACATCCACACTTCTGTTCCATCCCCTTTGCTCTATAGTAGAGCTCTAGTAAGCCTAGGCCTGGTAGGAAAACTCTTGGCTCCTGTGGGGACACATCCTGTGTGTGAATCTGCATACCAGACCTAGGGGCCACAGGGCGCCTGTTTTCTTCTGGGAGAGGGGACCCTGAAGCGGTGTTGCCTGGCAACAGCTTGAAAATCCATTAAATTGCACTTTACGTACCTCTGACAAAGCTAGATTTGCTCCACCTTTTCGCCATTTGGAAGCAAATCTTCCATACCCTCTCCCCAAGTAGGCAATGGGCCTACTTTGAGTAGAAAGTCCCCTTGAGGAGCTGAGCCCAGGAAGGCACCCAGTCATGTCAAACACACTCCAGCTGCTTACTTCCTCATGGGCAGTATCACTATCAGCTAGGAATGTCTTTGCAAGGATTGAAAAGGGAAGGGGAGATACATGGCCCTGCCTCTGAAATTTCAGTCCTCTGAGCAGAACTGGAATTCAATTGTATCAGCGAAACTGTGCCTTCCAAAGAGGCTTGCAAACACACCCCGAGTGGCTGCCTCTTCTTCCCTGAAGAAGGCTCCCTTTCCCTGCATCCTGCGGACTCCCTGTCCCAGCCTCCTGGAAAAGCGCTTCTTGGAGTTCCTTCTTGGAGTTCCTTTCTTAGTTGCAGTTATCCCTCAACTTGGGGCCATAGGGAGTAGCCCCACACTCACAGGGGAAGGCAGACCCACCTCCACACATCTCTTCCATCCCCTTTGCTCTGTAGGACAATTCTAGTGAGCCTAGGTCTGTCAGAAAATTCTTGGCTTTGACGGGAACACACCCTGTGTGTGAACCTGCATACCCGACCTAGGGGCCACAGGGCGCCTGTTTTGCTCGAGTGGGCCTTGAAGCAGTACAGCCTAGTGAGAGCTTGAAAATCCATCCAATTGCTCCTTTCTTACCTCTGACTCCTAGCTTTGTTCCACCCTTTGGCAGTGTGGAGGGAAGAGGGCCCAACCCCGTCCTCAAGCGGACATGGGGCCTACTTTGAGAGGAAAGGCCCCCTTGAGGAGCTGAGCCCATCAAGGCACCCAGTCATGTCAAATATACTCCCACTGCTTGCTTCTTCATGGGTAGTACCACTATCAGCTTGGAATGTCTTTGCAAGGATCACAAAGGGAAGGGGAGATACACGACCCTGCCTCTGGAACTTCGGTCCTCTGAGCAGACCTGAGTGCTCTAGGGAGCCTAGGACTGTCAGGAAAATTCTTGGCTCCTACGGGGACACACCCCATATGTGAACCTGCATACCGGACCTCGGGGCCACAGTGTGCCTGCTTCTCTCGGTGTGCCTAAAGCGGTGCAGCCTAGCAACAGCTATTGAGCCTAGGTCTGTCTGGAACATTTTGGATCCTGTGGGGAAAACACCCTGTGCACACCCCTAGATACCGGGCCTAGGGGCCAAAATTCTCACATGTCTCCTGGGGAACCCTAACACAGTGTGACCTAGCAACTGCTTGAAAATCCATCCCATTGCTGTTTTCCTCCTTCTGATACAGCTAGCATTGCTCCTTGCTTTGGGATATCTCAAGCAAGGGGCGAGTCCATAACTACTCTCCTGGGGCCCAATGGATGTGCAAGGTGCCCTCAACCAGGTGACCCCAGCATGGCACCTGGCCCCCTCAGACACACTCCCGCAGCCTTCTTCCTCATGGGAAGCACCTCTCTGACCCAGGAATGTGTTTGCAAGGCTCGAAATGTGCAGGGAGACACATGGCCCTGACTCTGGAATTGAGGTCCTTGGGGCAGGCCTGCAGGTCTGACATCTGAGAAGCAAAACACTTGCTGCAAATAGAGGCCTGAAAACACACTCTGTGTATGACTTTCCTTCCTCCAAGGAAGATAGCTTTCCCAGTCTCCTGCATGCTGAGTGTCACACAGCTGGAATGTGCTTGCGTGGAGGTCATGATTCAGTGGCAATGGCCCCTGAGGCCCTGTGCCCAGGTAGGGCGCCCACACTCACAGGCAAATCAAAGCAACTTCCAAATGAGTCAGCTCTTCACATCTAGTGGCCAAAGTATTGGAGTTTCAGGTTCAATATTAGTCTTTCCAATGTATATTCAGACCTGATTTCCTTTAGGATGGAGTGGTTGGGTCCTCTTATAGTCTAAGCAAACTTCAAGCATCTTCTTCAGCACCACAGTGCAAAAGCATCAAATCTTTGGCTGTCAACTTTCTTTATAGTCCATCTTTCACATCCATACATGACATGGAAAAACCTTAGCCTTGACTAGACGGATCTTTGTTGGCAAAGCAATGTCTCAGCTTTTTAATATGCTGTCTAGTTTGGTTATCACTTTCCTTCCAAGTCGTAAGCATCTTTTAATTTCATGGCTGCAGTCACCATCTGCAATGATTTCCGAGCCCCGAAAAATAAAATCTGCCACTGTTTCCACTGTTTTCTCATCTATTTGCCAAGAAGTGATGAGACTGGATGCAATGATCTTAGTTGCCTGAACGCTGAGCATTAAGCTAACTATTTCACTCTCCTCTTTCTCTTTCATCAAGAGGCTCTTTAGTTCTTCACTTTCTGCCATCAGGGTGGTGTCATCTGCATATCTGAGGTTATTGATATTTCTCCCAGCAATCTTGATTCCAGTTTGTGCTTCATCCAGTGCAGCATTTCTCACGATGCCCTATATATAAGCAGATATAAGTTAAATAAGCAGGGTGCCAATATACAGCCTTGACATATTCCTTTTCCTATTTAGAACCAGTCTGTTGGTCCAGGTCCAGTTCTGTTTCTTCCTGACCTGCATATAGGTCTTTCAAGAGGCAGGTCAGGTGATCTGGTATTCTTATCTCTTTCAGAATTTTCCCCAGTTTATTGTGATACACACAGTCAAAGGCTTTGGCATAGTCAACAAAGCAGAAATAAGTGTTTTTCTGGAACTCTCTTGCTTTTTCAATTATCCAGTGGATTTTGGCAATTTGATCTCTGGTTCCTCTGCCTTTTCTAAATCCATCTTGAACATTTGGAATTTCACGGTTGACATATTGCTGAAGCCTGGCTTGGAGAATTTTGAGTGTTACTTTACTAGCATGTGAGATGAGTCCAGTTGTGTGACAGTTTGAACATTCTTTGTCATTGCCTTTCTTTGAGACTGGAATGAAAACTGAACTAACAACCTAGATGTTTTCAATCGCATATGCTAAAAGAACTGCCTTTGCAGTTTCCAAGGGAAAAAAGTTTCATTTTAACCAATTTTCTCTGAAGTTCAAGGAATATCATGGACATCCTCCATCAAAAAGTCATCTTTCTTTTATGTAATCACAGTTTCATGCCTAAATTATAGACCAACTCATGCTCAAATTGACTCTGATATCAGGGGCAGATCAGCTAGCTGATAAAAAGCTTGGATTGTCCCTCTGGAGGAAAGTGAGACCTTGGTCCCAAGAGAAGAATCTGAGGGCTTAAGGGAATTTGCAGGAGTGGGGAAATCTTGGTCCATTCTACATGTACCGTACTTAAATAATGCTTATTTATTTTACGGAAGTAAAAAAAAAAAACAAAAACACAGATGATAAAAACAAATATAAATCACTGAAAGGTAAATAAATTCATCATCTGTGATTGAAAGCTGCATTCTAAGAAAGCTGTGTTCTCTTAACCTAGAGAGTAGACTAAATTCCAGTCTGATACCAGCTTACCAGATAACAAACAAAAAGCGTTATTTATGGGTAAGCTCAGGAAAGTCTTTTCCATGTATCTTGAGGTAGCAGTATTTTTGCAAAGGCATCAGTGTGAAACCATGGAAGGCATGTTTAAAACCTGATTAGATAAAAATTGACAAAATAAAAATTGACAAAATTGACAAAATAAAAATTGACAAAAAAAGTGACAAAATAGTCACTGCTGTGACTTGAAACACTTTAATATGATAACTAGAATTATAACTGACAGCATTTTACCAGGACATATCAGATTTTCATGGATGTCACATAGTTTCTAGGATACCTACATTAGTAACTGAAGGAGTCTTTGGGCTTAGAAAAGAAAACAACAGTCTCAAAGGCCCTTGCTTGTATCATTTAACATTGGAGAAAACAAAATCGAACTTTAGGTCCCACCCTGAGGCTCCAGGCCAGTTATATCTATCTATTTTCCCATGCAGTGTAGTGTCTGCTGGAAGTCCAAGGGATTTATCCTGCCTGGTAATTTCACCAGCTGGGACTCCACAACACTTAGTCTGGCCGGCTGACCCAGCCCTGCTTCCAGCACTTTGCAGGCCAGCAGGCCCTTGACCACCTGCTGGGACAGGAAAGGGAAGGGTCCACGAATTGCATCCTAGAAACTTAGTAGGGTGCATGTATTTAAAAACCTGGTGGCCACCCAGGCAGGAGAGAAGGGAGGAGGGCACCTTGCTGCCCTTTCATGGGGGAATCTGTGGCTGTCCTGCTGAGAGGGGGCCTTTCCATGGGGACCCTGTGCAATAAGTTTGGTGTTTTGGAACTGAATAATTAGAACGTGTAAAATTTTTAATTTATGTGGTGCTTTAATTAAAAAAAAAAAAAAAAAAAAAACAAGCAGCTCCAAGTTTTCTGCAAATTGAGGCCTCAAACTTGAAGGCCTATTTTCCTTCCACTGTGGCATTCTATGAAGAAATGTGCGTTTTTTAAAGAAAAGGGTCAGAAAAGTGAGGGAAACAGAAAAGCCAGAGGTGCCCCAGGAGTTTGGTGAAGGTCTTAGGAGGTCACTTGTAAATGCTGCTGGCCATCGGGAGGCAGTCTCTTGTGACCAATGGGCACAGAGCTCTGCAGGCTTGTCCTTTGCATGGATGTTCTTGTTTGTGGAAATCCAGCTCAGAGCCATCTCCTGATGTGTAAGAATTTCCCAGACTAGACCCCTAGGCAAATCCCACAGGGCCAGGGACTCCTTTCTTCATTGTATTTGTCTGTTTGACTGAAAACCAGAAATGGCATATTTTTCTTTCAATCTGGTCTATCATCCAGGCCTTGGAGTAATATTTCCCCTCCCCCTCAATAGGCTTGGGTTCCGGTGATGAATTATAGTCAGTTGTCCATGATTTCGCAGATGAGGAAACTGAGAGTCAGAGAGGGCGGAGGACTATCCAAGGGAGAATGGGATATCCTTCCAGGAACACTGGCTCCTGGGTTTTTAATGAGCTTCCTACCCAGCATGGTCATTAAGTGGCAAGGGTTGACATTGAGAATAAACTATTGGTGGAAATGAAAAAGGCTTTTTGAAAGAATGTGCCTACCAGCTGTGCATCTTATGGAGTATTTTCATTGTACTTCCCAGCCCTTGGAAAGTGCTGGGCACAGGGCAGATGCTTCATCATTTTTATTGAATAAGTTCAATGTCACACAATTGTATCTGTAGTGTCAGCAACACTATGAGGTATATTAGAACAGTGATGGTCCCAGTTGGTACCCACAAGGATATTTTTAAAAAATGAAACAAATCTCTCTGATCATCACCAAGGCTATCAGAGGTCTATTGCAGACTCCACACAAGGGAGGGTCTACCTCTTGGGACATCCCCACTTCAGCATCTCCCTAAACCAGCAATCTAGGACAGCTGAGTACACTTGAAGTTCCTTCCTTGACCTTGGGAGTTTTTTTGGAAGACAATTTTTTGACAGACAGGGGTGGGGCAAGGTTTTGGGATGTTTCAAGTGCAGTCCATTTATTGTGCACTCTGTTTCTGTTTCTGTTCCCTGGAGGCTCAGTTGGTAAAGAGTCTGCCTGCAATGAGGGAGACCCGGGTTTAATCCCTGGGTCAGGGAAATCCCCTGGAGAAGGAAATGACAGCCCACTCCAGTATTCTTGCCTGAAGAATTCAATGGACTGAGGAGCCTGGTGGGCTACCAAGGGCTGGACATGGCTGAGTGATCAAACTCTTATTTCTATTATTATTTCACCAGCTCCACCTCAGATCATCAGGCATTAGATCCTAGAGGTTGGGGGCCCCTGCTTTAGTTCCCTCTTTCATCTTCTACACAGCTCCAGCATGCTTCCTCCTCCTCTTCCACCTGCAGAACTACCTGCTGGGCTTCTCTGAGTGTGATTAAGAGTTTCCTTCCCTCACTGTCTTTCCTCTGAGTCCCTTTTCCTAAATGGGTTTCCATGATCTCCTTTAGGCACTTTTTCCCCAGGTGGTGCTAGTGGTAAAGAACCTACCTGCCAATGCAAGAATCCTATCCCTGGGTTGGGAAGATCCCCTGGAGGAGGGCACCCAACCCACTCCAGTATTCTTGCCTGGAAAATTCCCATGGACAGAGGAGCCTGGTGGGCTCTGACAGTCAGACGTGATTGAAGCGACTTAGCACAGCATACCATAGGACCTTTGAACTGCAGACTCATGTGATTGTTTGGATTCTTTGGAGTCCCTTGTTATTCCACGTGTATGTTAGGGTCAGCTTGTATATTGCTTCCTAAAGGCCTGGAGAGGGTAATAGGCAGGAAGGCCAGGGGTCTCCAGACAAAGGGAATAGGCTGCAAGTGTCAGACGTTTTTTCATCTCTCAAGCAGCTGGAGGAACGAAACGAGTGCTACATTTTTTCCCCTTCTCAATACAAATTTAAGAGGTTTCTCTTAAAATTTTGTGTTGCTATGACGACTCCTGGCTCCACCTGAACTTAACTTTTCTCAAACCTTCAGCTAAGCAATGCATTTTGTCTTAAGGAAAGGTTTGTCTTAAGCTATGTTAATATACTACGTATTTCTGCTAGACTCTGTCTTCAGGTCGGTTCCCCCTAAAGGCTCAGAACCGACTTGACAAACCAATATGTTTTACTCATACCTGTTCTCCTAATCTATGTTAATGAAATGATATATTTGCTTGGAAATCTGCCTTTCTTCAAAATTCATGTCAATCATTCTATGGCCCGGGATGACTCACCTGCTGCCAATATTATCTCAATGCATGTTGTGGGTGAGGGGCCTGGTGTCATTCTCTGAGACATTGCCTTTCTTTCATTAGCAGACTGCTAGTGGCTGTATAACATCTGCCTAAAGACTAGCAGGGGGTACTCTTACTGCCCCCGTCTGATGTCTATGTCAGCAGCTTTCTCTATCTCTTTTATACTTTAATAAAACTTTATGACACAAAAGCTCTGAGCGATCAAGCTTTGTCAACTGGCCCTGGATTGAATTCTTCTCCTCTGGAGGCCAAAAATCCTGGCGCCTTTTGTGGTTCAGCAATGACCTTTCAGTCTTTTGTAATTCATATTGAATCTTCATTTCAGATTGAAGATGCATTCCATGGTATTGCCATCTTAAGTCTTTCCATCGCTATGGAATATCTGTGCATGTATTCAGGATATTTTTCAGCAATCGTGTATAATTTCCAATGTGCCAGTCTTGTCATCCTCATTACACCCATGGCAAAATATTTTATTAATGTTGACACTATCAAAAGGAAATTGTTTTTTTTAATTCCTTTTCAGATTATTATTTGCTAGTGTATACAGATAAAACTGTGTAATCATTCATTTTTATCAGCTTGGACAGCTTGATAGTCGTCTTTACTTTCTTTACTTCCTCATACTTTAAGATTATCCTAGCTTATATATTTACTGTCTCGCCCCTAGTCTCAATCGTTTATTCAAAGAATTTCTGTCCTTTTTTTTAAACACTGAATTATTTTTGACAATGCTGGGTCTTTGTAGCTAGATGCCTAGTTGTAGTGAGCAGAGGCTACCCTCTAGTTGACTTGCCATGGCTTCTCATTGCAGCGCTTTCTCTGGTTGCAGAACTTGGGCTCTGGAGCACGCAAATACTTCAATAGTTGTACGGGGGCTTAGTTGCCCCTGGGCATGTGGAATCCTCTAGGACCAGGGGTTGAACCAGTGTTCCCTGCATTGGTAGGCAGATCCTTTACCACTGGGCCACCAGGGACATTTCCTGTTCTTTTTCATTATAGAGTGATATTTAAAACATACATGTAGGAGCTAAATATGCTCAGCTGACAATATTTGGAAATATATACATGTATTCCAGCTTATATATTCAGTTGAAGGTAATTTGTGATGATGTCTCCATGAATCTTGTAACCTTTCCTTTTGTTTATCCATAACTTAGCATTCCAATGGTAAGATACCTGGCTTCCACCACTTGTCATGTATGGAATTCAGTGCTTGTCCCATGTGGTTACTGAAACAACTGTCAGACTGTCTTCCAAAGGGGGCTGTGCATGCATCCCACCAGTATCTTGAGTATGTTTCTGTAGGAGAGTTTACTATCAGTATACGCTCCGTGGCCAGGTGTCTATTTCAATCTTTACCAGTTATGAATGGGCTTGTTTGCTCTAGTGTTCTTGGACAATTTGAGGACTCCTGTCTAGTTATGAGGGACACAGGAATCTCCTTGAGGCTTGGCAGGGCAATCAGCACACTTCTCGAGGTGAGGAGGGAGACCCAGGGTCCCTTTCCAGTTGCCATAGGGATATTGGGATTCCTACCAATTTTCAAGAGGAGTCAGGCATCATCACCTTTTGAATCATTGAATTCTGCATGCCTCTCGAGGTGTCAACGGGATGTGAGGCCTCCTGTCGATAAGAGGCGGGGACCTAGGACTTTCTCTATGCTCTCCATAGGGGATTCACACATCCCTTCATCCTGTGAGATGAAAGATGAGCCTGCATTCAAGCCACTGTAGGGAAATCGGACCTTCTTTCGAGTCAGGGCGTCTCAGGGGCAATTCCACTTGAGGCAGCAAACTCAGGGTCCCTCCCACATACTTACTGCTGAGAGACACCTCCTCTGGTTGTGCTTGTGGAATGGTGGCATACCTCTTGAGTGGAAGCCAGGGAATCAGCTCTCATTTCAAGATGATTTGGGGTACATGGAGCTTTCCTCGAGTTGCTGTGCTGAACTTGGTGTTCTTCTAGACTTGGGACAGTGTTCTCAGGGAATCTCTGCAGTTGCCTAAAGGAAGCCAACCCACTTGTCGTGTTTGATGCAGAACACGGGATGGCTCTGAAGCCAATGCAGTGGAATAGGGACTCATCTCGAGTTGATTTGGGATACACGAAGCTATTTCCCATTGCTGCAGTGACATCAGGGTCCCTCTGGACTTGAGACAGTGTTCTTGGGGACTCTCTGGAATTCCATCAAGCAAGTAATGGCTCCTTACGTATTTGATGGGGAACACGGAATTGCTCTGCATGCAATGCAGGGGAATCAAGCCTCATCTCGCGGCGAGAAGGCAGTCTCATGGTTTCTCTCGAGTTGCGGCGCGAACCTGGGGTATATTCTCCAGGTACGGCGGGGATGGCCCTTCAAAACTCATGTTTGTTCAGCGACGTCAGGACTCCTGTCTAGTTACGAGGGACACCTCAGGAATCTCTTCGAGGCTTGGCAGGGCAATAGGGACGCTTCTCAATGTGAGGCGGGAGACCCAGGGTTCCTTTCCAGTTGCCACAGTGAGACTGGGATTCCTATCAATTTTCAAGAGGAGTCAGGCGTCATCACCTTTTGAAACATTGAATTCCGCCTACCTCCATGTCAAAGGGATGTGAGACCTCCTGGCGTGATGAGGCCAGGACTTAAGGCTTTCTCTAGGCTCTCCGTATTGGATTCAGACATCCCTTCATCTTGTGCAATGAAAGACGAACCTGCATTCAAGCCACTGCAGGGAAATCCGGCCTTCTTTCTTGTCAGGGCATTCGGACTCCATTCCACTTGAGGCAGCAAACTCAGGGTCCCTCCCCCATATCTATTGATGAGAGAAGCCTCCTCTTGGGGTGCTTGTGGAAAGTTGGCATACCTCTTAAGTTGAATCCTGGGAATCTGCTCTCATCTCGAGATGATTTGGGGTACATAGAGCTTTCCTCAAGTTGCTGTGCTGAACCTGGTGTTCCTCTAGACATGGGACGGTGTTTTCGGGGAGTCTCTGGAGTTGCCTAAAGAAAGTGAAGCAACTTGTCTTGCTTGATGGGGAAAGTGGAATTTCTCTGGAGCTAATGTGGCAGAATCGGGCCTCATCTCCAGTTGATTTGGTGTACACGGAATTATTTCGCGTTGCTGCAGTGACCTCAGGGTCCCTCTAGGCTTGTGAGTGTGTTCTTGGGGACTCTCTGGAGTTCCATCAAGCAAGTCAAGGCTCCTACGCATTTCATGGGGAAAACGGAATTGCTTTGCACGCAATGCAGAGGAATCTGGCCTCATATTGTGGCGAGGGGATGTCTCATGCTTTTTCGCGAGTTGCGCTGGGAACCTGGAGTATATTCTCGAGTTACAGCGGGGATGGCCCTTCAAAAGTCGTGTTTGTTCAGCGACGTCAGGACTCCTGTCTAGTTATGAGGGACACCTCAGGAATCTCTTCGAGGGTTGACACATCAATAGGGACGCTGCTAGAGGTGAGGCGGGAGACCCAGGGTCCCTTTCCAGTTGCCACAGGGATACTGGGATTCCTATCACTTTTCAAGAGGAGTCAGGCATCGTCACCTCTTGAAGCAATGAACTCTTGGTGCCTCTCTAGGTGTCAAAGGCATGTGAGGCCTCCTGTCGAGAGGAGGAGGGGAACTAGGGCTTTCTCTAGGGTCTCCACAAGGGATTCAGACATCCCATTGTCTGGTGAGATGAAAGACAAGCCTCCATTCAAGCCACTGCAGGGAAATCAGGCCTTCTTTTGAGTCAGGGTATCTCGGTGTCCATTCCATTTGACGCAGCAAACTCAGGGTCCAACTCACATACCTATTGCTGAGAGAAGCCTCCTCTAGAGGTGCTTGTGGAAAGTTGGCATACCACTTGAGTCAAAGCCAGGGAATCAGCTCTAATCTCGAGACAATTTGGGGTACATGGGGCTTTCTTCGAGGTGCTGTGTTACGCTTGGTGTTCCTCTAGACTTATGACAGTGTTCTCGGGGATTCCCTGTAGTTGCCTAAAGGAAGTCAAGCGCCTTGTCGTGTTTGATGGGGAAAGTGGGATGACTCTGGAGCCAATGAAGGGGAATCGGGCCTCATCTCGAGTTGAAATGAGTGAATCACGTGTGAATCACGTGTGCATCAAGTGTGAATCACGTGTCCATCATGTGTGTGTCACGTGTGTCACGTGTGCATCACGTGTGTGTGACATGTCCATCACGTGTGAGTCACGTGTTCATCAGGTGTGTGTCACGTGTCCATGACGGGTGAATCACGTGTTCATCACATGTGTGTCACTTGTGTGTCACGTGTGCATCACGTGTGTGCACGTGGGAATCACGTGTGCGTCACGGGTGCGTCATGTGTGCATCACGTGTCCATCACGTGTGCGTCACTGGTGCATCACGTGTCCATCATGTGTGCGTTACGTGTGCGTCACGAGTTCATCATGTGTGCGACATGTGTTCGTCATGTGTTCATCACGTGTGCATCATGTGTACATCACGTGTGAGTTACGTGTGCGTCTCGTGTGCATCACATGTTCGTCATGTGTGCGTCACGTGTTCGTCACGTGTGTGTCACGTCTGCATCACGTATTCATCACATATGTGTTACGTGTGCATCACATTTGCATCACATGTGCGACACGCGTGCGTCACGTGTTCGTCACGTGCGCATCACGTGTGCATCAAGTTTGCGTCATGTGTGAATCATGTGTTCATCACGTGTGTGTCACGTGTTGATCACGTGTCCATCATGTGTGCATCACATGTGCGTCACGTGTGCATCTCGTGTGCATCACGTGTTCGTCACGTGTGCGTCACGTGTGTGTCACGTGTGCATCACGTATTCATCACATATGGGTTATGTGTGCATCACGTGTTCATCACGTGTGAGTCACATGTGTATCACGCGTGAATCACGTGTGCATCACGTGTGCATCACGTGTTCATGACGTGTACATCACATGTGCCTCACGTGTTGTTCACTTGTTCACAACGTCTGTGTGACGTGTGCATCATGTTTTCATCACGTGTGCATCACGTGTTCATCATGTGTGAGGCACGTGTTCATCACAGGTGAGTCATGTGTTATTCACGTGTGAATCATATGTCCATCACATGTGCATCACTTGTGCAACACGTGTTCGTCACGTGTGCGCCACGTGTGCGTCACCTGTGAATCACTTGTTCATCACGTATTCATCACGTGTGTGTTATGTGTGCATCACGTGTTCATCACATGTGTATCACGTGTGAATCACGTGTGCATCACCTGTTCATTACATGTGCATCACGTGTGAATCACGTGTTCATCACGTGTGCCTCACTTGTGCACCACATGTTCATCACATGAGCATCACGTGTGCATCACGTGTTCATCACGTGGGCATCACGTGTGTACCTCATGTGCACCTTGTGTGCATCACGTGTGAATCAGGAAAAGAACTGAATGGGATAGACTAGAGATCTCTTCAAGAAAATTAGAGATACCAAGGGAACACTTCATGCAAAACTGGGTTTGATAAAAGATAGAAATGCTATGGACCTAGCAGAAGCATAAGCTATTAAGAAGATGTGGCAAGAATACACAGAAGTACTGTAGAAAATATCTTCATGACCCAGATAATCACAACGGTGTGATCACTCACCTAGAGCGAGACATCCTGGAGTGTGAAGTCAAGTGGCAATTAGAAAGCATTGTAAGAACAAAGCTAGTGGAGTTGATGGAATTCCAGTTGAAGTATTTCAAATACTGAAAGATGATGCTGTGAAAGTGCTGCACTCATAATGCCTGAAAATTTGGAAATCTCAGCAGTGGCCACAGGACTGGAAAAGGTCAGTTTTCATTCCAAATAGAAAGAAAGGTAATCCCAAAGAATGCTCAAAATACCACACAATTATGCTCATCTCACACGCTAGTAAAGTAATGCTCAAAATTCTCCAAGCCAGGCTTCAGCAATATGTGAACTGTGAACTTCCAGATGTTCAAGCTGGCTTTAGAAAAGGCAGAGGAACCAGAGATCAAACTGCCAACATCTGCTGGATCATTGAAAAAGCAAGAGAGTCCCAGAAAAAAAAATCTATTTCTGATTTATTGACTACACCAAAGCCTTTGACTGTGTGGATCACAATTAACTGTGGAAAATTCTGAAAGAGATGGGACTACCAGACCACCTGACCTGCCTCTTGAGAAACCTGTATGCAGGTCAGGAAGCAACAGTTAGAACTGGACATGGAACAACAGACTGGTTCCAAATAGGAAAAGGAGTACATCAAGACTGTACGTTGTCACCCTGCTTATTTAACTTATATGCCGAGTACATCATGAGAAATGCTGGGCTGGAAGAAGCACAAGCTGGAATTAAGATTGCCAAGAGAAATATCAATAATCTCAGACATGCAGATGACACCACCCTTATGGCAGAAAGTGAAGAAGAACTAAAAAGCCTCTTGATGAAAGTGAAAGAGGAGAGTGAAAAAGTTGGCTTACAGCTCAACATTCAGAAAACTAAGATCATGGCAACAGGTCCCATCACTCCATGGGAAATCGATGGGGAAACAGTGGAAGCAGTGTAAGATTTTATCTTTTTGGGCTCCAAAAGCACTGCAGATGGTGATTGCAGCCATGAAATTAAAAGAAAATTACTCCTTGGAAGGAAAGTTATGACCAACCTAGATAGCATAATAAAAAGCAGAGACACTACTTTGCCAACAAAGGTCCCTCTGTTCAAGGCTATGGTTTTTCCAGTGGTCATGTACAGATGTGAGAATTGGACTGTGAAGAAAGTTGAGCACCGAAGAGTTTATGCTTTTGAACTGTGGTGTTGGAGAGGACTCTTGAGAGTTCCTTGAACTGCAAGGGCATCCAACTAGTACATCCTAAAGGAGATCAGTCCAGGGTGTTCATTGGAACGACTGATTCTGAAGCTGAAACTCCCATAATTTGGCCACCTGGTGCGAAGAGCTGACTCATTGGAAAATACCCTGATGCTGTAAGGGATTGGGGACAGGAGGAAAAGGGGATGACAGAGGATGAGATGGCTGCATGGCATCACCGACTCGATGTACATGAGTTCGAGAAATCTCCGGGAGTTGGTGACTGACAGGGAGGCTTGGCGTGCTGTGATTCATGGGGTCCCAAAGAGTCAGACATGACTGAGCGACTGAACGGAACTGAACTGATATGAATAACTAATTAAAAGTAAAGTAAAGTTGCTCAGTCATGTCCAACTCTTTGTGGCCCCATGGACTGTAGCCTACCAGGCTCCTCTGTCCATGGGGTTTTCCAGGCAAATGTACTGGAGTGGGTGGCCATTTCCTTCTCCAGGAGATCTTCCTGACCCAGGGATCTAACCTGGGTCTCCAGCATTGCAGACAGATGCTTTACCATTTGAGCCATATAATTCCATTGCTAACACGTGCAAGGGGCTACTCTTTCTGCCCTCTTCTGATGCCTATGTCAGAAGATTTCTCTATCTCCTTTATACTTTAATACAACTTTATTACACAAAAGCTCTAAGCAATCAAGCCTCGTCTCTGGACCTGAATTGAATTCATCTCCTCTGGAGGCCAAGAATTCCAGTGTCTTTGCGTGGTTCAGCAATACCTTTCAAGATCATCCTGGAGATTCTGGCCATGTACCTCAGGAACATGGTCAGATAGGAGGTCACCCTTGAGACTGTGGGCTTTTGACCCAGGTGCAGGGTGTTGGAGTGGCGGGAATCCTGGATAATTTGCACATGTGACCCCAGGTAAAGGGTCTGGGAGGTAAGGTCACCTTGGAGACTGTGAATATGCTACCCAAGGTGCAGGGTGTGGGAAATAATGTCACCCTGGAGAATGTAGACTTCTAGCACAAGGGATGAGTTCTTGACATTGGGGTCTCATGGGAGACTGGATGATTCCGCTCAGACAGTGTGTGGGGATGGGATTCACCCTGGAGACTGTAGATATGTGATCTCAGGTACAGGATTTCCGAGGGGGTCACCCTGGAGCCTGTGAATATGTGATTCCAGGTGCAGAGTCTGCAAGGGAGTCACCATGGAACCTGTGTTTGTGTGACTCCAGGTGAGGTCTACAAAGTTTTGACAAACAGGAGACTGTGGACATGTGACCCCTATTACAGGGTCTTGGAGGGGGGAACCTTTGTGGCCAGGGTCATGGGATGCAAGGTTATATGTCTGGGAGGTGGGGATACCCTGAGAGTATGGAAGTGTGACCCCAGGTACAGGTTCTGGGAGTTGGTGCCATCCTGAAAATGGTGGACATTTCATCCGAGGTATGGTTTCTGGGAGGTGGGGTCACCCTGAAGACTCTGGACATGTGACCCCAAATGCAGGGTCTGGGAGGTAGACTCACCATGGAAAAAGTGGACTTGTGACCCCAGATACAGGATCTTGAGGGTGGGGTCACCTGGAGGCTGTGGACTTGTGACACCAAGTACAGGTTATACAGGGGGCCACCTTCGAGACTGTGGACATGTGATCACAGGTGTATGGTATGGGAAGTTTGGTAACCTAGGAGATTGTGGATATATGACAGTAGGTACAGGGTCTCAGGTATGTCCCCATGGAAAGTGTGGACATGTGACCCCAGGTGCAGGTTTGGGTGGGGTCACCCTGGAGACTGTGGTCGTGTGACCCAAAGTTCAGGGTAGGAAAAGGGTTTCACCCTGTAGACTGTGGATCTATGACCACAGGTACAGGATCTGGTGGTAGTCACTGTGGCGGTGATGGACGTATGAAACCTAGTACAAGTTCACGGAGGGGGTCACCCTCCAAGACTGTGTACATGTGACCCTCGTTTCAGGGTCTGGGTTGAGGTCCCTCTGGAAACTATTTGCCGTGTGACTTAGATGCAGGGTTAGGGGACGCGTTTACTTTGAAGATTGTGGTCATGTGACCTCAAATGCACCATTTGGGAGGCAAATCATCTTGGAGACTGGATACGTGACCGTAGATCCAGGGTCTGAATGGGATTCCCCAAGGTGAGATTGTGAATATGTGACTCCAGGTGCAGGGCCTGCGAGGGAGTCACCTTGGAACCTGTGTTTGTGTGACTCCAGGTGGAGGGTCTGGGAAGTGACGACACTCTGGAGACTGTGAACATGTGACCCCATTACAGGGTCTTGGAGGGGGTAACCCTGGCATCCAAGATCATGGGACACCATGTTAAATGTCTTGGCGTGTGGTAACCGAGACTATGGAAGTGGGACCCCAGGTACAGGTTCTGGGAATTGGGGCCAACCTGAGTGACTGTGGATGTTTCACCCTAGGTACAGTTTCTGGGAGGTGGGGTCACCCTGGAGACTCTCGACAAGTGACCCCAAGTGCAGAGTCTGGGAGGGGTCTCACCCTGGAAACAGTGGACTTGTGACCCGAGGTACAGGGTCTTAACGGTAGAGTCATCCTGGAGTCTGTCGACTTGTGACACCAGGTACAGGTTTAGGAGGGGGATCACCCTGGATACTGTGGATGTGTGATCACAGGTGCATGGTATTGGAAGTGGGGAAGTCCAGGAGACTGTATATATGACACTAGGTACAGGGTCTGGGGGATGACACCATGGAGAATATGGACTTGTGATCCCAGGTGCAGGTTCACAAGGTTCAGGGTACAAAATGGGTCTCATCAGGCAGACTGTTGAACTGTGACCACAAGTTCAGGATCTGCTGGTGGTCACTGTGGCAATGGTGATCGTGTGAAATCTGGAACAAGTTCAGGGAAGAGGTCACCCGTGAGACAGTGGACATCACTCTGGAGACTGTGGATGTGTGAGTAAGGTGCAGGGTTAGGGGATGGGGTCACTTTGAAGATTGTGGACATATGACCCCAGATGCACTGATTGGGGAGGCAAGTCATCCTGGATAGTGGGCATTCGACCCTAGATGCAAGGTCTGACCTGGGTCCCCCAAGACACTAGGATATCTGAACCCAGGTACAGGGTCTAGGATGGGGGTGATCCAGGAAACTCTGTATATGTGACCTCAGGTACAGTGTCTGGGAGGTACGGGGTCACTCTGGGGACTGCAGGCATTTAATGGCAGGGAAATGGTCTGGAAGGGGTGTCACCCTGCATGATGTGGATATGTGAGCCCAGGTGCAGTGGGCAAAGTGGGGTTCACGCTGGAAACTGTTGACATGTGACTCCAGGTGCAGGGTATGGGAGGGCGAACATCCTGGAGATTGTGGATGTGTGTAAATAAGCACAGGGCCTGGCAGGGGAGGGTTACCCTGGAATCTCTGGCCAAGTCACCAAAGGTATAGGGCATGAGAGGTCGGGTCACACCGGATACTGAGAACATGTGACCCAAGTTACAGAGACCAGGAAGGGGGTCACCACAGAGCCTGTGAATCTGTTAGTACATGTGCAGAATCTGGGAAATGACATCACACAAAAGTCTAGGGACATGGGATGCCAGGTGAACGGTCTGGGAGGGAGTCACCCTGGAGTCAGTTGACGTGTGACCCTGGGTACAGGCACTTGTGGGTGGGGAAAGCCTCGAGACTGTGGACATGTGATCCCAGTTACTAGCCCTTGAATGTGGGTAAATCCAGGAGACTCTGGACATGTGACCCCAGGTATAGGGTGGGGAAGTTGGAGTCACCCTGGCGACTGTGCCAATGTAATCACGTGTACAGAGTCTGGGGAGGCGTGTATTCCTGGCCAACATGTACATGTAACCCCAGGTAGAGGGTTAGAGATACGGGGTCACCCTGGAGACTGGGGCAATGTGACCAGAATTACAATATTCTGTGAGGTGTAGTCACCCTGGAGACTGTGGAGGTTTGAGACCTGGTGCATGATCTGGGAGGGGTTGCCACCCAGGAGACCATGGATGTGTGACCCTAGCTAGGTTCACGGGCTTGGAATTGGTGTCACCCTAGAACCAGTGGGTGTTTGAACCGAGTACAATTGTTTGACAGGTGGTGTTACCCTGGGCGCTGCGGACATATGAACCCAAGTGCAAGTTCTGGCAAGTGGGGTCACCCTGAGACTATCTACGTGTGACCCTAGGTACAGGGTTTGGGAGTTGGTGAATGTGCCCATGTGACACCATGTACAGTGTCTAGGAGGGTGTTCACCCTAGAGACTGTGGGTATGTGTCCCAAGGTACAGTGTCTGGAGTGTGAGGCCATGCTAGAATCTGTAGACATGTGACACTGGGTGCTGGGGTCAATAGTCCAGCATCTGGAAGACTGTGGTTATGTGAGCCCTGGTACAGTGATTTGGATGAGTCACCTGTGAGACTGTGGATATGTGGCTCCAAGTGCAGGGTCTATGAGGGAGTCATCCTGGAACCTCTGTTTGTGTGCCTGCAGGTGAAGGTTCTGGGAAGTGATGACATACAGGAGACTGTGGACATGTAAACCACATTACAGGGTCTTGGAGGGTGTAACCCTGTGGACCAGGGGCATGGAACAGCCTCAATGTCTATGGAAGAGTGACTCCAGGTACCGTTTCAGGGAGTTGGGACCATCCTGAAAACAGTAGACGTTTATCCCCAGGTAAAGTTTCTGGGAGGTGAGATCACACTGGAGACAGGAGTGTGACCCCAGGTATGGGATCTTGAGGGTGGGGTCATCCTGGTGGCTGTGGACTTGTGACACAAGGTACAGGAATGGGATCGGGGTCACCTTGCAGACTGAGCATGTGATCCCAGGTGCATGATATGGGAAGTGGGGTAACCCGGGAAACTGGATATATGACACTACGTATAGGGTCTGCGCAGATATATGACACTAGGTACTGGAGTGGGCAACCCACTCCAGTACTCTTGCTTGGAAAATCCCATGGATGGAGGAGCCTGGTAGGCTGCAGTCTATGGGGTCCCTAAGAGTCAGACATGACTGAGTGACTTCATTTTCCCTTTTCACTCTCATGCTTTGGAGAAGGAAATGGCAACCCACTCCAGTGTTCTTGCCTGGAGAATCTCAGGGATGGGGGAGCCTGGTGGGCTGCCATCTATGGGGTCGCAGAGTTGGACACGACTGGCATGACTTAGCAGCATCAGCAACAGCAGCAGGAGTACAGGGCCTGGGGGATGTCACCATGGAGAGTATGGACATGTGACCCCAGGTGCAGGTTTGGCAGGGATGACCCTGGAGACTGGCTAGGTGAACCAAGGTTTAAGGTACAAAATGGTCTCACCCTGCAGACTGCGGACCCTGACCACAGGTACAGGATCTGGTGGTGGTCACTGTGGAGATGGTGCATGTGTGAAACCTGATAGAAGTTCAAGGAGGGGGTCAACATGGAGAAGGTGGAGGTGTGACCCTATGTGCAGGGTCTGGAGTGAGGTCATTCTGGAAACTGTGGCTGTGTGACTAAGGTTCAGGGTTAGGGACTGGGGTCACTTTGCAGAATGTGGACATGTGACTCCACATGCACCGTTTGAGTCATCCTGGAAACTGTGGACAAGTCACCAAAGTACAAGGTATGAGAGGTGGTGTCACACTGGAGACTGAGGACATGGGATCCAAATTACAGGGTCTGGGAAGGGGATCACCATGGAGACTGTGGATCTGTGACCACAGGTATAGGGTCTGGGAAGTGATATCACACAGGAGACTGTGGACATAGGATGCCAGGTGAAGGGTCTGGGAGGGAGTCACCCTGGAGTCTGTGGACGTATGACCCCAGGTAAAGGCTCTTGAGGGTGGAGAAAGCCTGGTGACTGCGACCTGTGACCCTAGGTACAGGGTTGGGAATATAGCATCGCCCTGGAGACTGTGCAAATGCGACCCCAGGTACAGGGTCTGGGGAGAGGTGTCATCCTGGACACCATTGATATGTAACCTCAAGTACAGTGTCTGAGATATAGGGTCACCCTGGAGACTGAGGCCATGTGGCCAGAGGTACAATAGTCAGTGAGGTGGGTTCACCTTGGAGACTGTGGATGTGTAACCCCAGCTGCAGTGTCTGGGAGGGGTGTCAACCTGGAGACTGAGGACATGTGAGACCAGGTGCATGATCTGGGAGGGGTTGCGACCCAGAAGATTATGGATCTGTGTCCCCAATATCAGACTTTGGTGTGGATGTTACCATGGAGACTGTGGATGTTTGACACCAGGTGAAGGGACAGGGAAGGGCATCACCCTCGAGACCCTGGAGGTAGGATCCCAGGTTCAGAGTCTGGGAAGGGAGTTCTTCAGGAGTCTGTGGAAATGTTATGTCAGAAAAAGGGCCTGCAGTGGTTACCCTGGTGACTATGTACATGTGACACATAATACAAATACTGAGATTGGGGGTCATCCTGCAGACTGGAGAAATGTAACCACAGGTGCAGATTCTGAGGACGGGGTCACCTTGGAGACTGTTGACATGTGACATCAGGTGCTTCATCTTGGAGGTAGATCATTCTGGAGATTCTGGACATGTGACCCCAGGAACAGGGTCTGAGAGGGGGTCACCCTTGAGATTGTGGGCTTTTGACCCAGGTACAGCATGTTGGAAGGGTGGTAACCCTGGAGAATGTGCACATTTGACACCATGTACAGGCTCTGGGAGGTGAGTTCACCCTGCTGACTATGGCTATGTGACCCAAGGTGTGACTCTGGAGACTGTGGATATGTGATCCAAGGTGTGAGTCTGGAGACTATGGATATTTCTCACCCAAATCAGGTCTGGGGATGGGGATCACACTGGAGGCTGTAGATATGTGACCCCAGGTGCAGGGTCTGCAAGAGGTACACCCTGGAGCCTGTGGATATGTGACCCTGGGTGCAGGATCTGGGTGCTTGGGTCACCCTGGAGACTGTGGTCATGTGAGCCCCAGTGTGGGGTTTTGAATGAGTCACCCTGGAGACTGTGGATAAGTGACTCCAGGTGCAGGGTCTGCAAAGGAGTAACCTGGAAACTGTGATTGTGACTCTAGGTGAAGGGTCTGGGAAGTGACGACACACAGCAGACTGTGGACATGTGATCCCCATTACAGGGTCATGGAGAGGGTAACCTTGGCTAACAGGGACATGGGAAACCAGGTTCAATGTGTGGGAGGTGGGGTAACCCTTAGAATTTGGAAGTGTGACCCCAGCTACAGGTTCTGGGAATTGGGTCCATCCTTAAAACTGTGGATGCTTCACACCAGTAGCTTCGGGGAGGTGGGGTCACCCTGAAGACTCTGGACATGTGACCACAAGTTCAAGTTCTTGGAGGTGGACTCGACATGGAAATAGTGGACTTGTGACCCCAGGTACAGGATCTTGAGGGTAGGGTCATCCTGGAGACTGTGGATTCGTGACACCAGGTATAGATTTTGGAGGGTTCACACTGGAGACTCTGGATGTATGTTTCCTCTGCAGGAGAGCTCCAGTGAACCTAGGTCTGTCTGAAAAATTCTTGGATCATGTGGGGAAACACCCTGTGCGTTAATCTGGACACCCAGGTTCAAATTTGCATATTTTTCTCGGGTGGCCCTAAAGTGGTGTAACCTATCCACATCTTGAAAATCCGTCCAATTGCCATTTTCTTACTTTTGACAGAGCTAACTTTGTTCCACCCCTGGGGTTTCTGAAGCACATGGGCGGCTCGCAACTCCTATCTTTGGGCCTATTTACACTGGAGTGTCACCTTACAGAGGTGACCACAGTAAGGGACCCAGCACTCTGAGACATATTCCCACAGTCTGCTTCCTCAAGGGCAGTACCAGTATCACCTAGATATGTGTTTGAAAGGTGGGAAAATGCACCAAGACACAGGGCACAGGCTCTCGAATTTAGGTCCTCTGAGCAGAACTAGAGGGTTCATGTCTTAGGAGCTAAAGAGTTCCTGCAAGGGACAGGTTTGAAAACACACTCTCTGTGGATGCCTCTCCTTCCTTGAAGAAATATAGGTTTGCCAGTATCCTGCGAACTGAGAGTCACACAGTGCTTGAAAAGTGCTCGCTTAGACATGAGTTTTCAATGGTAATTTCCACTTGGGGCTGTAGTCAAACAGAGGGGTTCCACACTCACTGGGAAAGACAAGGCAATATCTAAATGTCTGTTCCATCCCGTTTTCTCTGTAGGAGAACTCTAGTGAGCGTAAGTCTGTCTGGAAAATTCTTGGATCCTTTGGGGACACACCCTGTTTGTGAACCAGGATACCAGAATGAGGGGGCACAATTTGTGTTTCTCTCTGTGGACCTTAAAGCAATGTAGCCTAGCAACAGCTTGAAAATCCATCCACTTGCTCTTTTCTTGATTCTGAGAGAGCTAGATTTGCTCCTTCCTTTTTGATTTCTGAAGCAAGTGGGTGAATTTCAACTCCCAGCTGTGGGCCTTTTTACAGTGGAATGCCACCTCGCTGAAGTGAGTATAGTGAGGAACCTAGCCCCCTTGGACACACTCTCACAGACTGCTTCCTCATGTGCAGTACTGGTATAACCTAGGAACGGCTTTGCAAGGCTTGGAAAGTGCAGGGAGAAACATGGCCTTGACTCTGGAATTTAGTTCCTCTGAGCACTACTGGAGGCCTCCCATCTGGGAAGCTAAACAGTTCCTGCAAGATAGAGGGTTGAGAATACACTCTCTTTTGATGCCTTTCTTTCCTTGAGGGAAGATATCTTTCCCTGCATTCTGTGAACTGAGAGTCACACACTGCTTGAAAAGTGCTTGCTTGGAGGTCATCTTTCAGGGGCACTTTCTCCTTGAGTCTGTGACAATAGGGAGGGGCAAACCAACTTCCAATGTCTGTTCCATCCCATTTTCCCAGCAGGAGAGGTCTAGTGAGCCTAGTTCTGTGGAAAATTCTTGGATCCTGCTGGGACACACCCTGTGTTTGAACCTGGATACCTGACCTACAGGGCACAATTCACATTTTTCTCTCAGGGGGCCCTAAAGTGGTTCGGCCTAGCAACAGCTTGAAAATCCGTCCAATTGCTCTTTTCTTACCTCTGACAGAGCTAGCTTTGCTCTACCTTTTGGGGTTTCTGAAGCAAGCGGGTGGCTCACACCTTGGAGCTTTGAGCCTGTCACTGGAATGTCACCTCACACAGTTGACCACAGTAAGGCACTCAGCCCTTTCAGACACACTCCTGCTGCCAGCTTTCTCATGGTCAGTACCGTTATGATCTAGGAATGTGTTTGTCAGACTCGGAAATTACAGGGAGACACACGGCCCTGACTCAGGAATATAGGTCCTCTCAGCAGACCTGCTGGTCTCATGTTTTAGAAGCTCAAAATTTCCTGCAAGATAGAGGTTTGAAAACACACTCTCTGTGGACGTCTTTCCTTCCTCAAAGGAAGATAGCTTTCTTCACATTCTGCGACCTGAGAGTCACACTCTGCTTGAAAAGTGCTTGCTTGCGAGTCTATTTTCAGTGGCAATATCTCCTTGAGGCTGTGACCATAAGTAGCGGCCCCACACTCACAGGGAAAGGCAAAGCAACATCCAAATGGCTGTTCCAACCAGTTTTCTCTGTAGAAGAACTCTGGGGAGCAAAGGTCTGTCTGGAAATTTCTTGAATCACGAGGGAACACATCCCGTGTGTGAACCTGAATAAAGGGCCTAGGGTGCACAATTTGTATTTATCTCTCTGGAGCCATAAAGAGGTGTGGCTAGCAATTGCTTGAAAATCCACCCAATTACTTTTTTCTTACTTCTGACAGTGCAAACTTTAGTCCACCATTCAAGATTTCTGAAGCAAGTTGATGGCTCACAACTCCTGGTCACGTGCCGATTTGCCATGGAAAGTTACCTCATCTAGGTAAGCACAGTATGGTACTCAGCACCCTCAGACACACACCTGAAGCCTGTTTTCTCATGAGCAGACCTGGCGTTACTCAGAAATGTGTTTACAAAGCTCAGAAAATGCTCAAAAACACACTGCCCTTGCTCTGAAATTTAGGTCCTCTGTACCAACCTAGAGGTCTCATATCTTAATATCTAGACAGTTCCTCATATAGAGAGCCTGTTTCCTCATGGGCATTCCTGGTATGACCAAGAAATGTATTTACAAAGCTCAAAAAGTGCAGGAAAACACATTGCCCTGACTTTGGAATTGAGGTCCTCTGGGCAAATATGGAGAATTCACATCTTTGAAGCTAGACAGTTCCTAATAGAGAGATTCTTGAAAACACACTGTCTATAAATACATTTCCTTCCTCAATGGAACGTAGGTTTCCAGTATTCCATGTCCATAGAGTCACATACTGCTTGAAAACACTTGTTGGAAGTCCTTTTTCATTAGCAATTGCTCCTGATAGTGTGACCATAGGGAAGGCCACCAAACTCACAGGAAACGGAAAAGCAACAACCAAAGGTCAGTTCCATCATGTTTTCTCTGTAGTGGAGATTCAGTGTGCCTAGGTCTGTCTGGGAAATTCTTGGATCCTGAGTGGACACATCCTAGGTGTGAACATGGACAGTGGACCTTGGTGGCAAAATTCACCTTTCTCTCTCAGTTGGCCAAAAACAGTAGAGCATAACAACTACCTGGAAATGCATTTAGCTGCTGGTTTCTTACTTCTGGCAGTGATCACTTGGTACACCCTTTGGGATTTCTGAAGCAAGTAAGCAGTTAGCAACTCGTAGCCGCTCGCCCAATTACAGTGGAATGCTACATCATCTTGGTAAGTGCAGCATGGCACCCAGCAATCTCAGAAATCTTCCTGCAGCCTGTTTTTTCTTAAGGGCACTTCTGGTATGACCTAGGAATGTGTTTACAATGCTCAGAAAGAGTTCAGTTCCGTTCAGACGCTCAGCTGTATTCGACTCTTTGGGACCCCATGAATCGAAGCACACCAGGCCTCCCTGTCCATCACCAACTCCCGGAGCTTACACAAACTCATGACCATCGAGTTGGTGATGACATCCAGCCATCTCATCCTCTGTCATCCTCTTCTCCTCCTGCCCCCAAGCCCTCCCAGCATCAGGGTCTTTTCCAATGAGTCAACTCTTCACATCAGGTGGCCAAAGTACTGGAGTTTCAGTTTCAGCATCAGTCTTTCCAAAGAACACCCAGGACTGATCTCCTTTAGGATGGACTGGTTGGATGTCCTTGCAGTCCAAGGGACTCTCAAGAGTCTTCTCCAACACCACAGTTCAAAAGCATCAATTCTTCAGTGCTCAGCTTTCTTCACAGTCCAACTCGTACATCCATACATGACCACTGGATAAACCATAGCCTTGACCAGATGGAGCTTTGTTGGCAAAGAAATGTCTCCACTTTTTAATATGCTATCTAGGTTGGTCTTAACCCTTCCAAGAAGTAAGCATCTTCTAATTTCATGGCTGCAATCACCATCAGCAGTGATTTTGGAGCCCCCAAAAATAAAGTATGACACTGTTTCTACTGTTTCCCAATCTCTTTCTCATGAAGTGATGGGACCAGATGCCATGATCTTAGTTTTCTGAATATTGAGCTGTAAGCCAACTTTTTCACTCTCCTCTTTCACTTTCATCAAGAGGTTTTTTAGTTCCTCTTCACTTTCTGCCATAAGGGTGGTATCATATGCATATCTGAGGTTACTGATGTTTTTCCTGGCAGTCTTGATTCCAGCTTGTGCTTCTTCCAACCCAGTGTTTCTCATGATGTACTCGGCATATAAGTTAAATAAGCAGGGAGACAATATACAGCCTTGACATACTCCTTTTCCTATTTGGAACCAATCTGTTGTTCCATGTCCAGTTCTAACTGTTGCTTCCTGACTTGCACATAGGTTTCTCAAGAGACAGGTCAGGTGGTCTGGTAGTCCCATCTCTTTCAGAATTTTCCACAGTTTATTGTGATACACACAATCAAAGGCTTTGGCGTAGTCAATATAGCAGAAATATATGTTTTCTGGGACTCTCTTGCTTTTTCAATGATCCAGCAGATGTTGGCAGTTTGATCTCTGGTTCCTCTGCCTTTTCTAAAACCAGCTTGAACATCTGGAAGTTCACGGCTCATGTATTGCTGAAGCCTGGCTTGGAGAATTTTGAGCATTACTTTACCAGCGTGTGAGATGAGTGCAATTGTGCAGTAGTTTGAGCATTCTTTGTTATTGCCTTTCTTTGGAATTGGAATGAAAACTGATCTTTTCCAGTCATGTGGCCACTGCTGAGTTTTCCAAATTTGCTGACCTATTGAGTACAGCACTTTCACAGCATCATCTTTTAGGATTTGAAATAGCTTAACTGGAATTCCATCACCTCCACTAGTTTTGTTTGTAGTGATGCTTTCTAAGGCCCACTTGACCTCACATTCCAGGATGTCTGGCTCTAGGTGACTGATCACGCCATCATAATTATCTGGGTCATGAAGATCTTTTTTTGTACAGTTGTTCTGTGTATTCTTGCCACCTCTTCTTAACAGCTTCTGCTTCTGTTAGATGTATAGCATTTCTGTCCTTTATTGAACCCAATCTTCACATGGAATGTTCCTTTGGTATCTCTAATTTTCTTGAAGAGATCTCTAGTCTTTCCCATTCTGTTGTTATTCTCCATTTCTTTGCATTGATCAGAGTAAGGCTTTCTTATCTCTCCTTGCTATTCTTTGGAACTCGGCATTCAAATGGTGCAGGCTGTGACGGACCATGCAGAAGCATGGCCATGAGGAGCTATCTCTCGCCCAAGGTCAGAGGTAGTGGCTGAGGGGAGCCACCCCATGTCCGAGACCAGGGGCAGCGGCCGAGAGGAGCTACCTCATGCCTGAGGTCAGGGGAGGTGGCTGAGATGAGCTACCCCATGCCCAAGGTAAGGGGCTGTGGCCAAGAGAAGCAATCTCACGTCCACAGAGCAGCAGCTGCACGGGTGCAGGAGGACCGAGAGGAGCTACTCCACATTCAAGGTCAGGAGGGGCGGCCTGAGGAGATACCCATTGTCCAAGGTAAGGAGGAGTGGCTGTGCTTTGCTGGAGCAGCTGTAAAGAGATACCCCACGTCCAAGGTAAGAGAAACTCAAATAAGATGGTAGGTGTTGTGAGAGGGCATCAAAGGGCAGACACTGAAATCATAATCACAGAAAACTAGCCAATCTGATCACATGGACCATAACCTTGTCTAACTCAATGAAACTAAGCCATGACGTGTGGAGCCACCCAAGACGGACGGGTCATGGTGGACAGGTCTGACAGAATGTAGTCCACTGGAGAAGGGAATGGCAAACCACTTCAGTATTCTTGCCTTGAGGACCCCATGAACAGTATGAAAAGGCAAAATGATAGGATACTGAAAGAGGAACTCCCCAGGTCGGTAGGTGTCCAATATCCTACTGGAGTTCAGTGGAGAAATAACTCCAGAAAGAATGAAGGGATGGAGCCAAAGCAAAAACAGTACCCAGTTGTGGATGTGACTGGTGATAGAAGCAAGGTCCAATGCTGTAAAGAGCAATATCGCATAGGAACCTGGAATGTTAGGTCCTTGAATCAAGGCAAATTGGAAGTGGTCAAACAGGATGTGGCAAGAGTGAATGTCGACATTCTAGGAATCAGCAAATTATAATGGACAGGAATGGGTGAATTTAACTCAGATGACCATTATATCTACTACTGTGGGCAGGAACCGCTTAAAAGAAATGGAGTAGCCATCATGGTCAACAATCGAGTCCAAAATATGGTACTTGGATGCAATCTCAGAAAGTGTAGGGAAATACAATGCTCTGACTCTGGAATTTGGGTCCTCAGGGCAAACCTGGAAGTCTCACATCTTTGAGTCTATACAGTTTGTGATACACAGAGGCCCGATAAAACACTCTCTGTTGATGCCTTACCTTCCTGGATGGAACATAATTTTCCCAGCTTTTTGTGTGCTCAGAGTCACAAACTGCTTGAAAAGGCTTGTTAGAAGTAATTTTTCAGTAGCAACTTCCCCTGATGTTGTGACCTTAGGGAAGACCGCCACACCCACAGGAAAAGGCAAAGGATCATCCAGACGTCTGCTCAATCACGTTTTCTTGATAGGAGCAATCCATTCAACCTAACTGTCTAGAATGCTCATGGATACTGTTCCTACACACCCTATGTTTGAACCTGGATACTGGACCTTGGCAGCAAAATTTCCATTGTTTTCTCAGTTGGCCCTAAAACGGTTAAACCTAGTTACTGCCTGAAAATGCATCTAATTGCTGTTTTCTTACTTCTGACAGTGATAGTGTTGGTGCACCCTTTGGGATTTATGAATCAAGCAGGAGGCTCTCCACTCCAAGCCACTGGCCCCTTTCCAGGGAGATGTCATCTCATCTAGGATTAGCACAATATGTCACCCAGCATGCTGAGACACACTCTTGCAGCATGAATTTTATGGTCAGATCTGGTTTGACCTAGGAATGTGTTTACAAATCTCAGAAAGTGGTGGGAAACACACTGCCCTGACTCTGGTATTTAGGTCCTCTGGGAAACTTGGAGGACTCACATGTTTGAATTTAGACAGTTCATGACAGGTAGAGGCCTGATAACATATTCTCTCGAGATGCCTTTCCTTCCTCAAAGGAATATAGCTTTCTCAACATTCTGTGTGCTGAGTGTCACACACTCCTTGAAAACGCTTGTTGGAGGTCATTTTTCATTAGCAATTTCCCCTGGAGGTGTGACTGTAGGGAAGGCGCCACACTCACAGGTAAGTTCAAAAGCACTTCCAAACATCTGTTCAATCACGTTTTCTTGGTGGGGCCATTCATCAGTGTAAGTCTATTTAGAAAATCCGTGGACACTGCGGGGAAACACCTATGTTTGAATCTGGATACCAGACGTTGGTGTTAAAATATGCATTTTTCTCTCACTTGGCCCTAAAAGAGTGCCGCCGAGCAACTGCTTGAAATTCCATCTGAATGTTGTTTTCTTCCTTCTGACAATGCTAGCTTTGGTTCACCCTTTGGGATTTTTGAAGCATGTGAATGACTTGCAACTCCTAGCTGCAGGCCCATTTCCAGTGGAATGACACCTCATCTATGTGACCACAGTATTTCACCCAGCACAGTCTGATACACTCCCTCAGCATCCTTCCTTAGGAGCAGACCTGGTATGCCCTAGGAATGCATTTAGAAGTCTCAGAAAGTGCAGCAAGACACACTGTCCTGACTCTGGAACTTAGGTCCTTTAATCAGGCCTGAGCTCTCACATCTTAGAAGCTGAACAGTTCCTGCTATAAAAAACACACTCTCTGTTGATGCCTTTCCTTCATTGAAGGAACATAACTTTCCCAATGTACTGTGTGCTGAGAGTCACACACTGCTTGAAAACATTTGCTTGGAGTTCATTTTTCAGTGGCAATTTCCCCTGAGACTGTGACAGTAGGGAAGCGCCCACAATCACAAGACAAGCAAGCATCCAAATACCTGTTCCATCACGTTTTCTCTGTTAGAGAGGTCCAGTGAACCCAGGTCTATCTGGAAAAGTTTGGATCCTGTGGGGTCACATCCTGAGTGTGAACCTGAATACAGGACAAAATTCACCTTTTTCTCTCAGTTGGCACTAAAATGGTTTGGCATAGCCACTGCTTAAATATCCATCCAGTACTTGTTTTCTTATTTCTGACAGTGACAGATATGGTTCACCCATGTAATTTCTGAAGCAAGCAGTCTGCTTGCCACTTCTATCTGGTGGTCCCTTTCCTGTGAAATGTCACATAATATAGGTAGCACCACATGGCACCCAGCTCTCTCAGACACACTCTGACAGCCTGTTTCCTCCTTGGCAGTCCTGGTATGACCTAGGAATGTATTTACAAGGCTCAGAGATTGTATGGAAACATATCCCCTGACTCGGGATGTTAGGTCATCTGGGCAAGACTGGAGGTCTCACGTCTTACAATCTAGACAGTTCCTAATAGATAGAGGCCTGGAAACACACTCTCTGGTGACGCCTTTCCTTACTCAAAGGGCCATTGCTTTCCCAACATTTTAGGGCCAACCTAGAGGAAAATGCGAAATTTGCCACCAAGGTCCATTACCCAGGTTCACACGCAGGATGTGTCCCCACAGCACTGAAGAATTTTCAAGACAGACCTAGGCTAACCCTAACCCTAACCCTAACCCTAGGATCTCTCCTACAGAGAAACATGATGGAACAGACGTTTGGATGATGTTTTGCCTTTTCCTGTGAGTGTGGTGGACTTCCCTATGGTCAAACCATCAAGGGAAATTGCTACTGAAAAACAACTTCCAGGCAAGCATTTTCAAGCAGTATGTGACTCTCAGCACACAGAATGCTGGGAAAGCTACGTTCATTTGAGGAAGGAAAGGCATCAATAGAGAGTGTGTTTTCAGGCCTCTATCTATCAGGATCTGTCTATATTCTAAGATGTGAGATCTCCAGGCTTGTCCAGAGGACCCATCTTCCAGAGTCTGGGCAGTGTTTCCCTGCAAATTTTGAGCCTTGTAAGCACATTCCAAGATCACTCAGGAATGTCCATGATGAAACAGGCGATGGAAGAGTGTCCGTGTGTGCTGTGTGTCATTCTGCCCTTACCAAATGAACTGACATTCCACTGGAAATGGGCCAGGGACTAGGAGTTATGAACCGCCTGTTGCTTCAGAAATCCAGAAAGCTGGAACAAAGCTATCATTGTCAGAAGTAAGAAAACAGATATTAAATGAACTTTCAAGCAGTTGTTAGGCCACAACGTTTTAAGCCCAATGGAGAGGATAATGCAAATTTTGCCACCAAGATCTGCTATCAAGATTCACATTCATGATGTGTCCCTGCAGTATCCAAGAATTTTCCAGATAGGACTAGGCTCACTATATCTCACCTACAGAGCAAACGTGATGGAACAGACATTTGAATGTGGTTCCCTTTTACTGTGTTTGTGGGGCTTTCCCTCCAGTCACATCTTCAGGGGAAATTCTTAGTGATAAATGACCTCCAAGCAAGTGTGTGACACTCAGCAAGCAGAATGTTGGGAAAACAATGTTCCTTCAAGGAAAGACAGGCATCAGCAGAGAATGAATTTTCAGTCCTTTATCTATCAAGAATTGTCTAGATTTCTAAGATGTGAGACCTCCAGTCTTACCCTGAGGACCTAACTTGCAGAGTCAGGGCAGTGTGTTTCCCTGCACTAACCCAGGCTTTTAACCACCTTCCTACATCATCCCAGAACTGCCCATGAGGAAACAGGCTGCAGGAATGTGTTCAGACTGCAGGGTGCCATGCTGTTGTTACCCAGGTGAGGTGACATTCCATTGCAAATAGGCCATCAGCAGCACTTGCGAGCTGCCTTCTTGCTTCTGAAATCCCAAAGGTGGGTCAAAAGTGACCACTGTTAGAAATTAAAAAAAAAAAAAAAAAGCAATTGTATGGATTTTCTAGCAGTTGCAAATTTGACCATCAAGTTCCGGTATCCACTGTCAGACTCAGGAGGTGTCTCTGCTGTATCTACCCATATTTCACAAAGACCTAGGCTCACTGGCTGCTCTGATAGAGAAAATGTGATGGAACAGATGTTTGGATCTTGGATTGCCTTACCCTGTGAGTGTAGAGGACATCCTTACTGTCACAACATCACAAGAAATTGCTACTGAAAAATGACCTGCAAGCAAACGGTTTCAAGCAATGTGTGACTCTCAGTTCACAGAATACTGGGAAAGTACTGTTTCTTCGAGGAAGGAAGGGTATCAACAGAGAGTGTGTTTTCAGGGCTCTATCTATGAAGAACTGTCTTGATTCTAACAAGAGCCCTCCAGCCTTCCCAGAGAACGGAACTTCCAGAGTCAGGGCAGTGTCTTCCTTGCCCTTTTAATGCTTTGTAAACATATTCCTAGGTCACACTGGGACTGTCCATGAGGACACAGACTGTGGGCGTGTGTCTGAGTATACAGAGGGGCCATTATGTGCTTACTTAGATAAGGTGACATTCCACTGGAAATAGGCCCATGACTAGGAGTGGTGATCTCCTTGCTTGCTTCAGAAATCCCAAAGGGTGAACCAAAGTTATTGCTCTTCAAAGTAAGAAAACAGCAATTAGATGGATTTTCAAGCAGGTGCCAGGCCACACAGTTTTAGGACAAACCGAAAGAGAAATGTGAATTGTGCCACCAGTTCCAGTATCCAGGTTCACACTTAGGATGTGGTCCTGCAGTATACATGATTTTCCAGACAGACCTAGGCTCTCTGGATCACTCCTAGAGACAAAATGTGATGCAACAGAAGTTTGGATGTTGGTTTGCCTTTTCCAGTGAGTGTGGGGGCCTTCCCTAAGGTTACACTGTCAGAGGAAGTTTCTACTGAAAAATGACCTCCAAAGAGCGTTCTCAAGCAGTGTGTGATCCCCAGCACAGAGAATGCAGGGAAAAGTATGTTTCTTCAAGGAAGAAAAGGCATCAACAGAGAGTGTGTTATTAGGCCTATATCTATTAGTAACTGTCTAGAATCTAACATTGACCTCCAGGCTTGTCCAGGGGACCTAACTACCAGAGTCAAGGCACTATTTTTCCTACACCTTCCAAGCCTCCCAAAGACATCCTAGCTCATATAGGGATGGCCCATGAGGAAACAGACTGTAGGAGAGTGTCTGAGATTGTATGGTACCAATACTGTGCTTACCTAGATGAGATGACATTCCTCTGGGAATGGGCCAGAGGGTAGGAGTGGTGAGTCGCCTGCTTGATTCAGAAATCCCAAAGGATGGACCAAAGCTATCATTGTCAGAAGGAAGAAAACAGCAATTGGATGGATTTCCAAGCAGTTGCAAGGCCGTAGCATTTTCCCAAATCAAGAGAAAAAATATTATTTTTGCCCCAAAAATCCGGTATCCATGTCCAGACTCAGGATGTCTCCATGCAGTATCCACAAAGTTTCCAGACAGAACTAGTCTCAGTGGATCGATCCTACTGAGAAAATGTGATGGAACAGACGTTTGAATGCTAATTTGTCTTTCTCTAAAAATGGAGAGTGCGGCATCCCCATGGTCACACCATCAGGGGAAAGTGCTACTGAAAAATGACCTCCATGCCAGCATATTCAAGCCGTGTGTGTCTCTCTGCACACAAAATGTTTGGAAAGTTATGTTCCTTCAAGAAAAGAAATGCATCAACAGAGAGTGCTTTCAGCCCTCTATCTATCAGGAGCTGTCTACATTCTAAGTCGTGAGACCTTCAGTCTTTCCTAGGGATCCTAACACCTAGAGTCAGGGCAGTGTGTTTCCATAAACTTTTCAAGCCTTGTAAACACTTTCCAAGTATATACTGGGACTGCTCCTGAAGAAACAGGCTGCACGAGTGTATCCGAGTGTGTTGGGCAGCATACTGTGCTTACCTGCATGAGGTGCCAGTACAATGGAAATCAGTTAGTGGCTGGAGTGGTGAGCAACCTGCTTGCTTCAGAAATTCCAAAGGGTGGACAAATCTATCACTGTCAAAAGTAAGAAAACAGCAATTGGATGGATTTTCAAGGATTTGCTACACTGCACCATTTTAGAACCAATGTGGTCCCAAAATGAGTGTGGGAGATGAAAATGAGAATTTTGCCACCAAGTTCATATATACAAGTTCACACTCATGATGTGTCCCCACAATACCCACGAATTCTCCAGACAGACCTAGGCTCACTTGATTGCCCCTAAAGACAAAATGTTATGGAGTACACATTTGGATGTTGGTTTGCCTTTCCCAGTGAGTGTGGGAGCCTTCCCTACCATTGCACCTTCAGGGGAATTTTCTACTGACCAATGGCCTACAAGCAAGTGTTTTCAAGCACCGTGTGTCTCTCAGCACACAGAATGTTGGGAAAGCTATGTTCCTTCGAGGACGGAAAGGCATCCATACGGAGTGTATTTTTAGGCCTCTATCTATCAGGAACTGTCTAGAAATCAAGGCATGAGACTTCAAGGCTTTCCCAGGGTCCTAACTTCCAGAGTTAGGGTACTGTGTTTCCCTGCACCTTCCAAGGCTTTAAACACATTCCTTATTCAAACTGGGCCTGCCCATGAGGAAACAGGATGCAGGAGTATGTCTGAGAGGGCTGGGTGCCATACAGTGCTTAACTAGATGAGGTGACATTACACTGGAAATGGGCCAGCAGATAGGAGTAGTGAGCCGCCTGCTTGCTTTAGAAACCTCAAAGGTTTGACCAATGTTATCACTGTCATTATTAGGAAGAGACCAATTGGATGAATCTTCAGGCAGTTGCTGAGGCCGCACTCTTTTAGATCCAACCGACAAAATTTGCTAATTTTGCCAACAGATTCAAGGATGCAGATTCACACTCAGTATGTGTCCCTGTAGTATCCAAGAATTTTCCAGACAGGCAGAGGATCGTTGGATCTCTCCTAAAGAGAAAACTTTATAGAATAGACATTTGGTTGGTTGTTTTCTTTTTCCTGTGAGTTTGGGGGTCTTCCCTACAGTAACACAGTCATGGGAAATTGTTACTGAAAAATCACCTTCAAGCAAGGATTTTCAACCAGTGTGTTACTCTCATCACACAGAAATCTGGGATAACTATGTTACTTAAATGCATGAAAGACATAAAAGTGGGTGTTTTTCAGGCATCTATCTGTCAGGAACTATCTAAAGTCTAAGATGTGAGAACTCCAAGTTTGCACACAGGGCCTAATTTCCAAAGTCATAGCCAGTATATTTCATTGCACTTTCAGAGCCTTATGAACACATTCCTGGCTCCTATTGGGTCTGATTCAGAGGAAACTGGCTGTGAAATTATCTAAGATTGCTGAGAGCCATACTGTTGTTACCTAGATTATTTGACATTTTAATGGAAATGATCCAGCTCGATGGGGTTGCAAGCCACCTGCTTGTGTCAGAAACCTGAAAGATTTGACCAAACCTATTGATGTCAGAAGTAGGAAAATATCAATTGGAAGGATTTTCAGGCAGCTGCCAGCGCATATCCTGTTAGTGCCAAAAGAGAGACAATGCTAATTTTGCCAAGAAGGTCAAATATTCAGGTTCACAGTCAGTATGTTTCCCTTGCAGTATCCAAGAAATTTCCAGAGAGACCTGGGGCCATTGGATCCTTCTGACAGAGAAAAATTGATGGAAGAGACATTTTGATGTTTGCTTGCTTTTCCCTGTGAGTGTGGGAGCCTTCCCTAGTGTAACACACGTGAGGGGAAATTTTTACTTAAAAATGACTTTCAGGCAAGGGTTTCCACTTAGAGTGTTACTCTTAGCAAACAGAATGCTGGGACACCTGTGTTCACTCGTGGAATGAGCGGCAATGAATAGGGTGCTTTTCAGGCATCTCTCTATCCATGACTGCTGTCTGGATTCTAAGATGTGAGAAGACCACGCTTCCACAGATGCCCTCAATTCCAGAGACACAGCCAGTAAGTTTCCCTGAACTTTCCATGGTTCATGAGCACAGTACTCTATCTTACTGGGACACACCATGAGGAGAGAGTCTGGAGGAGTGTGTCTGACAAAGCTGAGTGCCATACTGTTTCTAAGTAGTTTAATTGGCATTCCAATGGAAATGATCTTGCCACAAGGAGTTGCACGCTGCCTGCTTGCTTCAGCAATTCCAGTGTTTTGACCAAAGCTATTGCTGTCGTTAGTGGGAAAAGAGCAAGTGTACTGATTTTCAAGGAGTTGCTAAACCCCAGCCTACTGTGGCCAACACAGAGAAAATTCTAATTTGCCAACAAGGTCCAGAATCCAGGTTCACACTGAGCATGTGTCCAAGCACTATCCAAGAATTTTCCAGACAGACTTAGGATCACTGGATCCCTCCTACAGGGGACTTCACGGAACAGATGTTTTGACATTTGTTTACTTTTCTCTGTCAGTGTGGGGGCATTTCCCATGGTAACACAGGGGAGGGGAAATTGTTACTTCAAAATGACTTCCAGGCAAGAATTTCCAAGCAGTCTGTCACTCTCAGCAAACATAATGCTGTGACATCTGTGTTTCTTTGAGGAATGAAAGGCAAAAAATAAAAAGGAGTGTATTTCAGACATCTATCAGAAACTGTCTAGATTCTAAAATGTTAAAACACCAGATTTGCACAGAGCACCTAATTTTCAGAGTCACAGCCAGTATGTTTGCTCACATTTCTGATACTAGCGAACCCATTCCTAGGTCATCCTGGGACTGTCTATGAAGAAACAGGCTGTAGGAGTGTGTCTGAGAGTGCTGAATGCCATCGAGTCTGGTTACCTAATGAGTTTACCTGCCATTGGAAATGATCCAGTGGCAAGGAATTGAAAGTCCCATGTTTGCTGCAGAAATCCAAGAGGTCTGACCAAAGATATTGCTGTCACAAGTAAGAAAACAGCAATTGGATGGATCTTCAGGCAGTTGCTACTCTGCACCATTTTAGGACCACCTGAAAGAAAATGCTGATTTAGCCAACAAGGTCCAGGATCCAGCTTCACACTCAGTATGTGTCCATGCACTACCCAAGCATTTTCCAGACAGACCTAGGATCACTGGATCTCTCCTACAGAGAAAACCTGATGGAACAAACGTTTGGATGCTAGTTTGCTTTTTCCCTGTGAGTGTGGGACCGTCCTGACAGTAACACAGTCAGGGGAAGTTCTTACTGAAAAATGAAGTCCAAGCAAGCATTTTAGAGCAGTGAGTTACTCTCAGCACACAGAATGCTAGGAACTCCATGTTCCTTTGATGAAAGAAAAACATAAAAGTAGAGTGTTTTTCATGCATCTGTCTATCAGGAACTGTCTAGATTGTAAGATGTCAGAACTCCAGGTTTGCACAGAGACCCTAATTTCCAGTCATAGCCAGTGTATTTTCCTGCACTTTCTGAGCCTTTTGAACACATTCCTAGCTCATATTGGGTCTGTCCCTCAAGAAAAAGGCTTAGGAAATTATATCTAAATGTGTTGAGTGTCATAATGTTGTTACCTTGATTAGTTGACAATCTATTGGAAATGATCCTGCCACAAGGTGTTGCAAGCTGCCTGTTTGCATAGAAATAGAAATAATTTGACCAAACTCATTTATGTTGTAAATAGGAAATTGTCAATTGGATGGATTCTCAGGTAGCTGTCAGCCCACACCCTTTTAATGCCAACAGAGAGAAAAGGTGAGTTTTGCCAACAAGGTTCAATATCCAGTTTCACACTCAGTATGTGTCCCTGCAGTGTCCAAGACTTTTCCAAACAGATCTAGGATCACTAGATCTCTCCTGCAGAGAAAACTTGATGGAACCTTTACTCTGAAGCAGGGTCAGTCTTGTTGAGGTGACTCCTTCCCCAAGGCCACAACTGGGAGTCCTCACACCAAGGCCATAGAAGTGGGCCCCAGAACCAAGGTCACCTGTGAATCGGACTGGGCCCCCTTTGCAACTGTTGCCAAAAGCACCTGATCATCGCTAATGAGCTTCCTGACTCCCTACCAGGCAAGGATGCCCACTCCAGTAAACACCCTATGGTACCCCACCCAATCACCTAATATCAACCTTCCAGTAGGAATTTTCTTTGCCTTGAAACTGTAAAAATTGGCTCTTAACCCAGGAAATCAGTCAACTTTCCCTAGTCTGTCAGGTGGTTGGCCCCCTGAGCCCACAGTGCCCACTTTATCTCTGCTCTTTGTTCTCAATACAAACTCACTCCCTTCTGAAATGCTCTATGTCTGAACATTCTTTTCCAACTCGTACTCAGACGGCCTCAACAAGCCTCCCATCACCAGAGCCACTTTCCTAGATCACACTCACCACTTGCTTGTCCACTCCCAACTCAGAGCAGAAAGGGCCCCTCAGCCTGGTCCTTCCCTCTCACTTCCCGTGCCTGGTCGCCAGGGGCTCACACCGTCCCTGGGCAGGCTGTCTTCTGTGTCCTGCAGAGGCCTCTGTGGTGTCAGGTGAAGAAACAAGAGGCACCCATGAAACCTCCCACCCCAGCACAGCAACCAGTACCCACCTACTGAACTCTTCACTCTGGATGGGCCTGGGGGTGTTTCAGGGAACGTCCCCCAACATGTCCTTGTTCTCATCTAATTCCAGCACTGCCCACGTGAGAGTCACTAAGCTAATCTGTGATAACTGCACAGAGAGAATACTTGTTCACTCGCCCCTCCCAGGATACATGGTTCTTATGGGCAGGTGCCTCCCAGGATATGGGGCTCACCTGGGCAGGTATCCTGCAGGGCTCAGCACCCAGGAGCTGTTCACAGAGCCCTCACTGCAAAGAGCCCCCAGCTCCTCTGTTGGACAGATCTGACCTTGAGACCCTCAGAGGAGGACCTGAGGTAACATACAGCAGCTTCAGGATAGTTTTGTGACCTTGGGCTTCACTGGTTGCAGCCTCCTTCCAGCAGGTTTTCCAGAGGGTCCCATAGCACCTGGGCACTGAGTCTGTCTCCACCCACCACCCATCCTCTCCCTGACCCCTGGGTCCCTCTCATTAGAAGAAGGCCTTCCTGAAATCCTCTCCCACTTATAGGTCAGATAAGAAGATGAGAAAACAAGTCAGAGCAGCAGCCCCATATCCATCCTGACCCAAAGGACCCACACCTGTTCCTGGAACCCTGGCCAGGACAACGAGGCCCATTTTCTGAAACCACAAGCCCAGGTGGGCAGATTGGCTGACCTGACTGGCCTGCCCTTTGGATGTGTGCCTGGGTTGAGGTCTATATAAACCCCCTCAAGTGCCTGCAGCTGTACCTGATGCTGTCTTTCTGCTTAGATCTTGCAGGGTTGGCTTGATAAGAGAGAGTGAGGGCCCATAGTGTTTCGGGGGATTGGGTCTGTGTTGGGCTCTGCTGGACCTTCTGCAGGAGGTGCTAAGCTGTCACTTCCTAAGGATGGGCTGTGTCACCTGTTCCTGCTGTTGGAAATCTTCTCAGGCAGAAATGAGGAAGCAAGAAAACAGGCAATGGGAGCAGCACAGGAGGAGTAACTCAGGTAGGAAAGTGCAAAGCTTCCAGATCACCCAGGCCAGGACCATTCTGCCTGACCTACAGGAGCCATGTCAGTAAGCATGCTGTCGCTGGAGTGGCTCCACTTTTCTCCAGCCTGTGAGGTCTTTGCACATATTCAAGTGTTTTATCTATGAAGGGTGGATGAGGTTCAGGAATGGCTAGCCTGGGGGTCAGCCAGCATTTACTTAGAGATGACTCTGTGTAGTCTCCCAGCTTCCCACTGAGGTCCCTCCTTGGGAGGGGAGGGGGTGGGGTATGTGCAAGGGCTGCTGGCTGGCTACACATGAGTAAGTCCCCATCCCTGACCATCTTCAGAATTGCTCATCCCTGAAGCAAGTGCCCTAATTGGGCTTTCACCTGTGCAACTGGTGGCTTCTTAATTAGCAATGTGGCCATTGATATTAAATGTCCTCCATCAAGACTGAGATGTTACACCACATGTACTGGTGTAAGAACCCGGGGAGGCGTGTGCACCCAGTACCCCTAGGCACAGGCTTCAGACTTGACCCCTCAACATTCTGGAGCCCAGCCACATGCTTTAGCATTTCTGAGGGTCCAGAGCTGATTTTAAGGGTTCTGTAATCCACCCTTCATCTGCTTTAATGAGACCCACATTTCTAGGATCCTACAGAGCAGGGTCTGTGTGGCTGCTCTGTGGCTTCTCTAACATGATCACATGCTGGGTGGTTTAAAACAACAGGAGTTCATCCTCTCTCAGTCCTGGAGACCAGACACCGGAAATCAAGGTGGCACAGGGCTGAGGTCCCTCCAGAGGCTCCAGGACAGGATCATTCCTGCCTTTTCCAACTTCAGGGGCTCCAGGGGTCCCTGGGCTTGTGGCCCCCTCCCTCCCATCTCTGCCTCTGCCTTTAAGAGGCTTCCCCTTTGTGTCCTCTTTCGTCTCTTTGAAGGAGTCTGTCAGTTGGATTGAAGGTCACCCTAACCCTAGATGACCTTACCTTGCTATCCTTAACTACATCTACAAAGACTCTTTTCCCAGATACGGCCCTGTTCTGGGGGGACACATCTTTGGTGGCCACCATTTACCCCATTCTCTCTCTGTCAAATAACCCTCATTTTAGGAGATCACCACATGCCCATAAAGACGGGCACAGAGAGCGGCCACACACATGGAGAGAATGAGGCCCTTGGAGTCACCTGGAACGGATGAAGACCTGGCTTCATCAGGTGAGGGGAATCACAGGGAGGAGAGGAGGATGGTCTTGTTTAGGCTTCAAAAAGACCACGTTGGGGTGGGATGTGAGATGCACAATGGGGGCGGGGAGCTTCATCAGGGCCTGAGGGGGAGGTTAGGCTTGGGCCAGGGCCATGGGTATAGAGGGGACTTAGTGTGGGGGTTGGTCATACACCCAGAAGGAAGAGCTCACAGTCACTGGGGCACAAGGACCTGGGAACCTGGGAGGGCTTCATCTTTCTGAACCTGAAGAGGAAACGTTAAAATTTTACATCACCTCCTGCTTCTTCTGCCTCTGTAACTCAGCTTGCTCCTTGCAAAGTCTGGATCATGTAGGTCACGCAATCTCAGAAAGTGGGGACTTAGAATACTCGGAGCTGGAGCTTATCTCCCTTGTCCTTGCCCTGGCCCCTGCAAACCTTCTTGATCATGCCTATTCATGATAATGAAGAGCCCGCCCCCCTGACACTCTCCTCACCCCAGGGGGAACTCCCCACTCTGCTGGAGCACCTGGCTGTTGGTGGCCACTGACAGCACTCTGGTCTCCTCAGGACCCAGCTTCAGGATACTCTGAGGTTCAGGTCAGGCAGATGGAATCTGGTCTTCTCAGAACCCACTGGGGCTTCAGTTTGGGGGCATTGTGGGGTTTAGTTCAGGTTGATGGAATCTGGTCTCCTCAGGACCTGCTGGGTGTTCAGCTTTGGGACATTGTGGGGTTCAGTTCAGGCTGACAGGAGATGGGTCACCACAAGACCCATGTGGTTTCAGCTTTGGGGCATTGTGGGGTTCAATTCAGGCTGATAGAATTTGATCTCCTCAGGACCTTATGGGGGTTCAGCTTTGTGACATTGTGGGGTTCAGTTCAGGCTGACAGGAGATGGGTCACCACAGGATCCATTGTATTTTGGCTTTGGGGCATTATGGGGTTTAGTTTTGGCTGATGGAATCTAGTTTCCTCAGGACCCATGATCTCCTCAGAACCCATTGGTGCTTCAGCTTTGGGACATTGTGGGGTTCAGTTGAGTCTGACGGGAGTCTGGTTTCCTCAAGATTCCTGCAACGATGTGCTGCTGAAAGAAAAAGTGAGGAAAATTGGGAAGAAGCTTCTGTGTGTGGCTGTTGCTGAAAGTCTGTCTTAAGAGGACCCAAGACTGTTAGGGCTTGATGTGGAAAGTTGTGGGATTTTAGTCAGTTTTTGTCTGTAGTATAAGATGGTGTCCTATATTGTTCCTTGGTGTGTGGTTTCCATTTTTCCCAGCACGGTTTATTGAGGGGGGTGGGGGGGACTGTCCTTTCCCGCGTATATATTTTTAGTTCCTTTCTTGTAAATTAATTACCATGCACCTGTAGGTTTACTTCTGAGCTCTCTTGACTATTTCTGTGCCAATTCCACACGTCTTCTGGTGACTTTAGGTACATACTCTAGATTGAAGTCAGGGATAGACATGCCACCAGCCTGTTCTGCTTTCTCAGGATCCCTTTGGCTCTTCTGGTTCCTTTGTGGCTCCACACAGATGTAAAGATTGCTTTTGTTTCTGTGAAAAATGTCATTGAAATGTTGGCAGTGATTGCATGAATGTGTACGTTGCTTTGTTTAGAATGGATATTTTAATGGTATTTTCACCCATAAGCATGGGATATCTTTTTACTTGTATCCATTTAGTTTCTTTGATCATTGTCTTGTAGTTTTTAGCTTTCAGGTCTTTCAAGTCCTTGGTTAGATTTCTAGTTATGTGGGGGAGGGGATGCAATTGTAAAAGGAATTATTTTCTTAATTTCTCTTTCTGATAGTTCATTATTAGTGTAGAGAATCACAAATGATCTTGCAGTTCTGCTGACTTTCTTTTTTCTTTTTTTTGGCCCCACAGCTCGACATGTTGGATCTTAGTTCTCTGACCGAGGATCAAACCTGTACCCCCTGCAGTGGAAGTGCAGTCTTAACTACTGGACTGCCAGGCAAGTCTGTGAATTCGCTTTTTAGTTCTGACAGTTGCTTTGGTGTAGTGTTATGTGGAAAACTAGAATTAAGACATCTAATAGTTTCAGTTCCATCTGGTCATCCACAGCACCCAGGGCATGGTGTCTACTAATATACTCTTCCTATGGTGCCTTTTAATACCATGTGGACTAGTACAAGGCAATTAGCATCAAACTACTTTAGCTGAATTTAGTTAGGTTAACTCTTGGCCTCTATTGCAATGTTCGATGTCATCTCTGATTTTCTGGCATGTGACTTACATGGCTGTATTGAAAAGTAACTTACTTTCTAGTAAAATTTCAAACGTGTCTACTTTAAATAGTGGTACAAAGTTTTCTACATTCACACCAAATACCGCAATGTGTTTTACCCAAAACATGGTCACTTTCCCAGGAACCAGCCCACAACCCCAAAATGGGGGATAATTATGGTTTCCACATTACAATCCTATCCATAGGACCAGTTCAACTTTCATCAGCTGCCCAAGCTTTGTGCAACTGTCTTTCTTCATTCTAATGCAGTTTTCTTTTTCTGGAGCCATCACTGGGGCTTTCCCTCATGTTAAAAACCTTCATGGATTTAAAGTGACAAGATGACTATGATCTGGGTGGCTTTTCAGTGTGGTTTCTTTCACTGAGAATGTTTTTAGTGCTTTTCCATGTTGTGCCATGTGTCATTTTTTTCACTGTGCTTACAAACATATAACAACATTTATTATTTGAGTCATTTTAAGTATGAACTTCTATAGCATTAACTGCACTCTCATTGTAAAAATTTCCCCACCATTCATCTCCAGAATCTTTCCCTTTTCCTGAAGTGACACTGTAACCATTAAATACTCATAACCCCCAATCCCTGGCCATCTTACTCTACTTGGAATTTGTCTTATATGGATATCTCATACTAGTGGAATCATAGAACATTTTTCCTTTTGTGTCAGGCTTGTTTCACTTCACCTAATGACTTGAAGTTTCATCTACATTATAGCATGTATGAGTTATCTTGTTTTTAAAGGTTGAATCAGATCCCACTGTGTATATACTACATCGTGCTTATCCAGTCATCTGTTGAACACTTGTGCTGCTGCCACCTTTTGGTTACTATGAATAATGCTGCTATGAATATGGGGTTTGAATATCTGTTTCAGTATTTGGTTTTAAATATCTTGAGTGTATAACCTGGACCGGAATTGATGTATTCTATGTTAACTCTGTGTTTAAGTTTTTGTAAAGCCCCCTACTATTTTCTGAAGCTGTGGCATTATTTTACTATATTTCTTTATATGGCAGAGTAATGCATCTCATGGATGGAACTGCCCTATTTGCTCTTCCATTCACTTGTTGGTGGACATTTTCATTGTTTTTAACTTGGATTATCAAGAACACTGCTGCTGTAAATATTGGTGTACAAGTATATATTTGAGCACCTCTTTTAAATTCTTTGGATGTATATCTAGGAGTGGAGTTACCAAAACATATGATATTTCAGTTCAGTCACTCACTCATGTCCGACTCTTTGTGACCCCGTGGACTGCAGCCCACCAGGCTCCCCTATACATCACCAACTCCCAGAGCTTGCTCAAACTCATGTCTATCGAGTTGGTGATGCCATCAACCATCTCATCCTCTGTTATCCCCTTCTGCTCCTGCCTTCAATCTTTCCCAGCATCAGGGTCTTTTCCAATGAGTCAGTTCTTCACATTAGGTGGCCAAAGTATTGCAGTTTCAGCTTCAGCATCAGTCCTTCCAATGAATAGTCAGGGTTGATTTCCCTTAGGATTGACTTGTTGGATCTCCTTGCAGTCCAAGTGATGCTCAAGAGTCTTCTCCAACACCACAGTTCCAAAGCATCACTTCTTCGGTGCTCAGTTTTCTTTGTAGTCCAGCTGTAACGTCTATACATGACTATTGGAACAACCATAGCTTTGAGTACATGGACCTTTGTTGGTAATGTCTCTGCTTTTTAATATGCTGTCTAGGTTGGCCATAACTTTTATTCCAAGGAGCAGGTGTCTTTTAATTTCATGGCTGCAGTCACCATCTTCAGTGATTTTTGAGCCCCCCCCCCCACCCCAATAAATTCTGTCACCATTTCCATTGTTTTCCTATCTATTTGCCATGAAGTGATGGGGCCAGATGCCATGATCTTAGTTTTCTGAATACTGATTTTTAAGCCAACTTTTTCACTCTCCTCTTTCACTTTCATCAAGAGACTCTTTAGTTCTTCTTTGCTTTCTGCCATAAGAGTGGTGTCCTCTGTGTATCTGAAATTATTGATATTTCTCCTGGCAATTTTGATTCCAGCTTGTGCCTCATCCAGATCCGAGATTTCACATGATATACTCTGCATATAAGTTAAATAAGCAGGGTGCTGTACTCCTTTCCTGATTTGGAACCAGTCCATTGTTCCATGTCTAGTTCTAATTGTTGCTTCTTCACCTGCATACAGATTTCTCAGGAGGCAGGTAAGGCAGTCTGGTATTCCCATACCTTTCAGAATTTTCCACAGTTTGTGGTGATCTGCAGAGTCAAAGGCTTTGGCATTGTTAACAAAGCAGAAGTAAATATTTTTCTGGATGTTTTTCTCTCTTGCTCTTTCAGTGATGCAACGGGTGTTGGCAATTTGATCTCTGGTCCCTCTGTCTTTTCTAAATCCAGCTTGAACATCTAGAAATTCATGGTTCACTTACTGTTGAAGCCTGGCTTGGAGAAATTTGATCATTACTTTGTTAACATGTGAGATGAGTGCAACTGTGTGGCAGTTGGAACATTCTTTGGCTTTGCCTTTCTTTGGGATTGGAATGAAAACTGACCTTTTCCAGTCCTGTGGCCACTACTGAGTGATATAATTACATTTTTATGTTTTCGAGAAAATGCTTGTTTTGGAGACATTGATTGCACCATTTTACCTCTCCACAAGTAAAGTTTTGAGTTTCAATTTCGTACATTTTCGCCAACATTTGTTATTTGTCTTTATTGTTGATTTTCCTCACGTCCATCCTGAGTGCCTTATTAAGGAGGAAGTCATAATGCAGGACCCACATTTGAGGAGAGGAGAGTTAGCTTCATATACTTGATGGACAGCTGAGTCTGTATCAATTATTTAGAATCTTTCTGTGTGAGATTTTTATTCAACATTACTCATAAAACCTAATTTTTACTTTCTACCAGTTTGGACACCTGAAAATTATTTTAAACTTTTGGGAGCTTCCCTGGTGGCTCAGCCTGTAAAAGCATATGCTTGCAATGCAGGATACCTGGGTTCAATCCCTGGGTGGGGAAGATCCCCTGGAGAAGGAAATGGCAACCCACTCCAGTACTCTTGCCTGGAAAATTTCATGAATGGAGGCGCCTCATAGCTTACAGTCCATGGGGTTGCAAAGAGTCAGACACGACTGAGCAACTTCACTTTCACTTTCTTTTGGCTATAATCCAGCCAATTAGACTGCTTAGTTCATTCTAGCTTTGGCTATTGAGAGCTTTTTCCATACTCTCCTGCTTTTATTTTACATAATTCAGCTTTTATGGGGCTTTTTGGTCCTTCTTTCTCACATTTTAAGATTATGCTGCTTTACATATTTATTGTCTCAGTCCTAGTATCAGACACATATTTAAAGAGTCCTTGTCCCTTTTTGTTAGAGCATATTAATAAAAACTTGTATGTGGGAACTTAATAATCTCAGCAGACAATGCATGGAAATACACATGCATGTATCCAGACTATGCATACAGACAGTTATGAAGATTTTCACATGGAGTTATATGTTTCTGCATTAGGCTAAAGATAGTTTATAATGATGTCTCCAACCTGATCTCTTATGACACAGGTATTATAACCTTCTCCTTTTGTCTGCCTGTAACTTCCCACTCCAATGGTAAGAAACCTGGCTTCCACTACTCATCACTTACCAAATTCAGGGCTTGCTCCTTCAATAACTGATATGGTAGTTTCAGTCCTGTTAGCTACAAACCCCCGTGGAAAGAACTTACAGAGCCCATTGTTTATGTATGGTACATTTGCCTTTGGCCTGCAGATTCCATTCATTTACACAGTGAACTTAGGTCAGATAATTTTGTCCTAAGAGTGAGAGTGGCCTTTTAAAATTTTTCTTCTTCCTTTTAAATCTTTTGGCTGTGCCGCGTCATGTGGGGTTTTAGGTCCCTGACCAGGAATTGAACCCATATTTCCTGCACTGGCAACGTGGAGTCTTAACCACTGGGCCCCTAGGGAAGTCTGAAGCTTTTCATTTATTTCTCAATCTGTTATATTCTTTGTTAAATTCTGCATTCCAGTCTTTAGCACTCCATACCATAAATAAATAAATGTGAATAGGTAATAAATTTCTTGTGTTCTGAAAACAGAAATCTATGTGCTTAGACAAATGCATAGTGGCAGGTATTCCTCACTAAAGTACCATGTGAAATATTTCAACCATATATTCCATAAACTCTTTATCATGTCTGTTTTACCTTTGCTAGAATGTCTTATACGATCATACAGTGTGTAGCACTTGAGGCTGGATTCCCTCACTCAGTAATGTAAGTGTTAGATTCATGCTTTCCTTTATTTTTATTTTAAATTGGTCTGTGGTTCATTCCTCTATATCTCTGAATGCTATTTTATTGCATTAGATGAGAGGAAAGATAATTTTCCCCCTAGCCTCAATGTTCTTCACTGAGATGTTCATAATGAAAGGAAGATGGATTGGAGAAAAACAATCAGAAGTTTAATATATGACATGCATACCTCCTATATAGTTGAAAGATACCTGGGAAAACTGTCACTTTCTGAAATGGTCCAAGACTTTACCTAAATGCTATCATCAGCTAAGAATGAAAGAAGGAGGTTAAGGAATGGAAGAAGCTATTTAAGGGAGATTATTAGGTGAAGCACAGTAAACAAAGACATGGTGGTATGCAGATTAACTTCCAGGTCCATTCCATAGACCTTCTTGATATTTAGTCAAGTCATTTAGTGATATCAAGTCAGTCTTGATACTTAGTCCATTCTTGATATTTAGCCATCCTCTATTTCCTGGTCCAGACAGGGACACGTCCTTAAAGATGGAGATATCCTTAACAAATGTAAATCTACTTCATAAAATGGAATTTCGACTTGGTTTTCAAAGATCCTCCTGGGGCGGCTGTTTGTTTTTTTCTTTTCTTTTGTTTTGTTTTTTTTAAATTAATCAGTACAAAATAACCCTTTTGTCAAATGTGCATATTTTGGGTGTGCTTTTTGTGCTCCCCTTGAAATGTGCATTCAGGGGAGGAGTGTCACCCTGGAGACTGTTGATATGTGACCCCATGGACAGGGACTGGGTTGGTCACCCTGAAGAATGTGGATATGTGACCCCAGGGGAATGGTCAGAAGGAATTCACCCTGGAGACTGTGGAATTGTGAGCCCAGTTGCAAGGCTTGGGAAGGGGTCACCGTGGAGACTGTGGATGTGTGACTCCAGATACAGTGTCTGGGAGGGATCACCCAGGGGACTGTAGATATGTGATCCTAGATATAGGGTTTGGGAGAATGTCACCCTGCAGACTGTGGACATGTGACCCCAGGTGCATGGTCCAGTGTGTTGTGATCACCCTGGAGATTGTGGAAGCGTGACCACAGGTACTGGGTCTGGGAAGTGGCGTCATCCTGGAGATGTGCACATGTGATTACAGACACAGGATATTTCAGGTGGAGTCACCTTGGAAACTGGAGGAGTGACCCCAGGTGCAGGGTCTGGGGTGAGGTTCAGTGACGTCAGGACTCTTGTCTTGTTGGGAGAGACACATCAGGATTCTCCTCGAGATGTTGCAATGCAATACGGACGCCTCTCAAGGTGAGGGGGGAGACCAAGTTTGCCTTTGCAGTTGCCAGAGCAATACTGTGACTCCTGTCAGTTTTCAAGAGGAGACAGGTTTCATCTCCTTTTGAAGCATTGAACTCCACGTGCCTCTCGTGTTGTCAAAGGGATGTGAGGCCTCCTGTCAAAATGAGGCGGGGAACTAGGGCATTCTCTAGGGTCTCCACAGGGGATTCAGACGTCCCTTCCTCTTATGAGATGAAAGACGAACCTGCATTCAAGTCACTGCAGGGAAATCCGGCCTTATTTCAAACCAGGGCATCTTGGTGTCCATTCCACGTGAGGCAGCAAACTCAGGGTCCCTCTCACATATCTATAGCTGAGAGAAGCCTCCTCTTTAGGTGTTGTTTAAACCTGGCATTCCTCTTGAGTCAAAGCCAGGAAATCAGGTCTCATCTCGAGATGATTTGAGGTACACGGAGCTGTTTTCTAGTTGCTGTGCTGAACAGGGTGTTCCTCTATACTTAGGACAGTGTTTTCGGGGAATCTCTGGAGTTGCCTAAAGGAAGTCAAGCCACATGTCGTGTTTGATGGGGAACGCCAGATGGCTCTGGAGCCAATGAAGGGGAATCTGGCCTCATCTTGAGTTGATTTGGAGTACACGGAGTGCTTTCATGTTGCTGCGGGGACCTCAGGGTCCCTCTAGACTTGTATCAGTGTTCTTGGGGACTCTCTAGAGTTCCATCAAGGACGTCAAGGCTCCTTTCATGTTTGATGGGGAACACGGACTTGCTCTGCACTCAATGCAGGGGAATCTGATCTCATCTCTCATCGAGTGGGAAGTCTCATGGTTTTTCTCGAGTTGCGGAGGGAACCTGGGGTATATTCTCGAGTGACGACAGGGATGGACTCTTAAAACTCCTGTTTGTTCAATGATGTCAGGACGCCTGTCTAGTTGTGAGGGTCACCTCGGGATTCTCCTCGAAACTTGGTTGGACAATAGGGAGGCCTCTCGAGATGAGTAGGGAAACCCACTGTCACTTTCAAGTTGTTACAGGAATACTGGGATTCCTGTCAATTTTCAAGAGGAGTCAGTCATCGTCTACTTTTGAAGCATTGAACTCCGTGTTCCTCTCGAGTTGTCAAAGGGATGTGAGACCTCCTGTGGAAATGAGGTGGGGAACTAGGGCTTTCTCTAGGGTCTCCACAGGGGATTCAGACATCCCTTCATCTTTTGAGATGAAAGACAAGCCTGCATTCATGTCACTGCAGGGAAATCCGGCCTTATGTCGAGTCACGGCATCTCGGTGTCCATTCCACTTGAGGCAGCAAACTCAGGGTCCCTCTCACGTACCTATAGCTGAGAGAAGCTTCCCCGTGAGGGGGTTCTGGAAAGTTGGCATTCCTCTTGATTCGAAGCCAGGGAATCAACTCTCATCTTGAGATGATTTGAGGTACACGGAGCTGTTTTCTAATTGCGGTGCTGAACGTGGTGTTCCTCTATACTTAGGACAGTGTTTTCAGGGAATCTCTGGAGTTGCCTAAAGGAAGTCAAGCCACTTGTCGTGTTTGATGGGGAACGCCAGATGGCTCTGGAGCCAATGTAGTGTAATCTGGCCTCATCTCACGTTGATTTGCAGTACACTGAGCACTTTCGTGTTGCTGCGGTGACCTCAGGGTCACTCTAGACTTGTATCAGTGTTCTTGGGGACTCTCTGGAGTTCCATCAAGGAAGTCAAGGTTCCTTTCATGTTTGATGGTGCACATGGAATTGCTCTGCACGCAATGCAGGGGAATTTGATCTCATCTCTCTTCGAGTGGAAAGTCTCATGGACTTTCTCGCGTTGCGGAAGGAACCTGGGTTATATTCTCGAGTGATGAAGGGGATGGCCCCTCATAATGCGTGTTTGTTCAGCGACATCAGGACTCCAGTCTCGTTGCGAGGGACAACTCGAGATTCACTTCGAGACTTGGCAAGTCAATAAGGAGGACACCTCTCGAGGTGAGGCGGGAGACCCAGTGTCCTTTCAAGTTGCCACAGGGATACTGGGATTCCTGTCAATTTTCAAGAGGACTCAGTCATTGTCTACTTTTGAAGCATTGAATTCCGCTTTCCATTCGTGTTGTCAAAGGGATGTGAGGCCACATGTCAAGATGAGGTGGGGAAATAGGGCTTTCTATAGGATCTTCAAGGAGATTCAGGAATCCCTTCATCTGATGAGATGAAAGACGAGCCTGCACTCAAGTCACTGCAGGGAATTCCGGCCTTATTTCGAGTCAGGGCATCTCGGTGTCCATTTCACTTGAGGCAGCAAACTGAGGGTCCCTCTCACATACCTAGAGCTGAGAAAAGCCTCCGCTTGAGCTGCTGTGGAAAGTGGGCATTCCTCTTGATTCGAAGCCAGGAAATCAGCTCTCATCTCGAAATGATTTGGGGTACACGGAGCTTTTCTCGAGTTGCTGTGCTGAACTTGGTGTTCTTCTATACTTGGGACGGTGTTCTCAGGGAATCTCTGGAGTTGCCTAAAAGAAGTCAAGCCACTTGTCCTGCTTGATGAGGAATGCTGGATTGCTCTAGAGCCAATGCAGGGAAATCAGGCCTCACCTCAAGTTGATTTGAGGTAAACGGGGATATTTCGTGTTGCTGCGTTGACCTCGGGGTCCCACTAGACATGTGACAGAGTTATTGGGGACTATGTGGAGTTTCATCTAGGAAGTCAAGGCTCCTTTCGTGTTTGATGGGGAACACCGACTTGCTTTGCATGCAATGCAGGGGAATCAGGCCTCGTCTCACGGCGAGGGGGAATTCTCATGGTTTTCTCGAGTTGTGGCGGGAAACTGGGTTATATTCTCGAGTTACAGCTGGGATGGCCCTTCAAAACTTGTGTTGGTTCAGTGATATCAGGACTCCTGTCTAGTTGTGAGGGACACATCGAGATTCTCCTCGAAGCTTGGCAGGGCAATAGGGACGCCTCTCAATGTGAGAGGGGCAACCCAAGGTCCTTTCCAGTTGCCACAGGAATTTTGGGATTCCTATCAATTTTCAAGAGGAGGGAGCGATACTCCCCTTTTGAAGCATTTAAATCCACGTGCCTCTCGAGTTTCAAAAGGATGTGAGGCCTCCTGTTGAGATGAGCCGGGGAACTAGGGCTGTCTCTAGGGTCTCCACAGGGGATTCAGACATCCCTTCATCTTGTTTGATGAAAGACGAGCCTGCATTCAAGTCACTCCAGGGAATTCCGGCCTTATTATGAGTCAGGGCATCTCGGTGTTCATTCCACTTGAGGCAGCAAACTCAGGGTCCCTCTCACATACATATACCTGACAGAAGCCTCCTCGTCAGGTGCTTGTGTAAAGTTGACATCCCTCTTGAGTCAAAGCCAGGGAATCAGCTCTCATCTCGAGATGATTTGGGGTACACAGAGCTTTTCTCGAGTTTCTGTGCTGAACTTGGTGTTCCTCTAGTCTTGAGATGGTAGTCTCGGGTAATCTCTGGAGTAGCCTAACGGAAATCAAGCCACTTTGTGTGTCTGATGGGGAACGAGTGATGTCTCTGGAGACAATGCAGGGGAATCGGGTCTCATCTCGAGTTGATTTGAAGTACACGGTGCACTTTCATGTTGCTGCAGGGGACCTCAGGGTCTCTCTAGACTTGTGACAGTGTTCCTGGGGACTCTCTGGAGTTCCATCAAGGAAGTCAAGGCTCCTTTCGTGTTTGATGGGGAACACGGACTTGCTCTGAATGCAGTCCAGGGGAATCGGGCCTCATCTTGAGTTGATTTGGAGTACACGGAGCCCTTTCATGTTGCTGCGGGGACCTCAGGGTCCCTGTAGACTTCTGACAGTGTTCTTGGGGTCTCTCTGGAGGTCCTTCAAAGAAGTCAAGTCTCCTTTCCTTTTGATTGGGAACACGGACTTAACCTGCATACATTGCATGGGAACTGGGCCTCATCTCGCGGTGAGGAGAAAGTCTCATTGTTTTTCTGGAGTTGTGGAGGGAACCTGGTTATGTTCTAGAGTTACGGCGGGGATGGCCCTTCAAAACTCATGTTTGTTCAGCGATGTGTGAACTCCTGTCTAGTTGCGAGGGACACCTTGAGATTCTCCTCAAGGCTTGGCAGGACAATAGTGACGCCTCTCGAGGTGACGGGGGAGACCCAGTGTCCTTTCAAGTTGCAAGAGACATACTGGGATTCCTGTCAATTTTCAAGAGGACTCAGTCATCGTCTCCTTATGAAGCATTGAATTCCACATTCGACTCGTGTTGTCAAAGGGATGTAAGGTCACCTGTCGAGATGAGGTGGGGAAATAGGGCTTTGTCTAGGGTCTCCACAGGGGATTCAGACATCACTTCATCTTTTGAGATGAAAGACAAGCCTGCATTCAAGTCACTGCAGGGAAATCCAGCCTTATGTCGAGTCAGGGAATCTCGGTGTCCATTCCACTTGTGGCAGCAAATTCAGGGTCCCTCTCACATACCTATAGTTGAGAAAAGCATCCGCTTGAGCTGCTTGTGGAAAGTTGGCATTCCTCTTGATTCAAAGCCAGGGAATCAGCTCTCATCTCGAAATGTTTTGGGGGACACGGAGCTTTTCTCGAGTTGCTGTGCTGAACTTGGTGTTCCTCTAGACTGGTGGCAGTATTCTCATAGAGTCTCTGGAGTTGCCTAAAAGAAGTCAAGCGACTTGTGCTCTTTGATGAGGAATGCAGGATTGTTCTGGAGCCAATGCAGGGAAATCAGGCTTCATCTCGAGTTGATTTGTGGTACACGGGGCTCTATCGTGTTGCTGCATTGATCTCAGGGTCCCTCTAGACTTCTGACAGAGTTCTTGGGGACTATGGAGAGTTTCATCTAGGAAGTCAAGGCTCCTTTCGTGTTTGATGGGGAACACGGACTTGCTCTGCATGCAATGCAGGGGAATCGGGCCTCATCTCACGGTGAGGGGAAAGTCTCATTGTTTTTCTGGAGCTGTGGTGTGGAACCTGGGTTATATTCTCGAGTTACGGCAGAGTTGGCCCTTCAAAACTCGTGTTTGTTCAGCGACGTCAGGACTCCTGTCTTGTTCCGAGGGACACCTTGGGATTCTTCTCGAGGCTTGGCAGGACAATTGGGATGCCTCTCGAAGTGAGGCGGGACACCAGGTTTCCCTTTGCAGTTGCCAGAGCCATACTGTGACTCCTGTCAGTTTTCAAGAGGAGTCAGGCTTCGTCTCCTTTTGAAGCATTGAACTCCGCTTGCCTCTCATGTTGTCAAAGGGATGTGAGGCCTCCTGTCGAGATGAGGCTGGGAACTAGCGTATTCTCTAGGGTCTCCACAGGGGATTCAAACATCCCTTCATCTGTGAGATGAAAGACAATCCTGCATTCAAATCACTGCAGGGACATCCGGCCTTATTTCAAGTCAGGGCATCTCGGTGTCCATTCCACTTGAGGCAGCAAACTCAGGGTCCCACTCACGTACCTATAGCTGAGAGAAGCCTCCTCTTTAGGTGTTGTTTAAAGCTGGCATTCCTCTTGAGTCAAAGCCAGGGAATCAAGTCTCATCTCGAGATGATTTGAGGTACACGGAGCTGTTTTCTAGTTGCTGTGCTGAACGTGGTGTTCCTCTATACTCAGGACGTTGTTCTCGGGGAATCTCTGGAGTTGCTTAAAGGAAGTCAAGTCACTTGTCATGTTTGATGGGGAACGCCGGATGGCTCTGGAGCCAATGAAGGGGAATCTGGACTCATCTCGAGTTGATTTGGGGTACACCGAACTATTTCATGTTGCTGCGGTGACCTCAGGGTTCCTCTAGACATTTATCAGTGTTCTTGGGGACTCTCTGGAGTTCCATCAAGGAAGTCAAGGCTCCTTTCATGTTTAATGGGGAACACGGAATTGCTCTTCACTCAGTGTAGGGGAATCTGATCTCATCTCTCATCGAGCGGGAAGTCTCATGGATTTTCTCGAGTTGTGGAGGGAACCTGGGTTATATTCTCAAGTGACGATGGGGATGGCCCGTCAAAACTCGTGTTTTTTCAGCTACGTCAGGACTCCTGTCTAGTTGCGATGGACAACTCGGGATTGTCCTCGAGTCTTGGCAGGGCAATAGGGATGCCTCTCGAGGTGAGGCGGGAGACCCAGTGTCCTTTCAAGTTGCCACACGGATACTGGGACTTCTGTCAATTTTCAAGAGGACTCAATCATTGTCTACTTTTGAAGCACTGAACTCCGTGTTCTACTCGTGTTGTCAAAGGGATGTGAGGCCTCCTGTCGAGATGAGGCGGGGAACTAGGGCTTTCTCTAGGGTCTTCATAGGGGATTCAGATATCCCTTCATCTTTTGAGATGAAGGATGAGCCGGCATTCAAGTCACTGCAGGGAATTCCGGCCTTATTTCAAGTCAGGGCATCTCGGTGTCCATTCCACTTGAAGCAGCAGACTCAGGGTGCCTCTCACATACCAAGAGCTGAGAAAAGCCTCCACTTGAGCTGCTTGTGGAAAGTTGGCATTGCTCTTGTTTCAAAGCCAGGGAATCTGCTCTCATCTCGAAATGATTTGGGCTACACGGAGCTTTTCTCGAGTTGCTGTGCTGAACTTGGTGTTGCTCTAGACTTGGGATGGTGTTCTCGGGGAATCTTGGAGTTGCCCAAAAGAAGTCAAGCCACTTGTGCTCTTTGATGAGGAATGCAGGATTGCTCTGGAGCCAGTGCAGGGGAATCGGGCCTCATCTCGAGTTGATTTGTGCTACACGGTGCTCTTTCCTATTGTTGCACTGACCTCAGGGTCCCTCTAGACTTCTGACACAGTTCTTGGGGACTATGTGGAGTTTCATCTAGGAAGTCAAGGCTCCTTTCGTTTTTGATGGGAAACATGGACTTGCTCTGCATGCAATGCAGGGGAATCGGGCCTCATCTCATGGCAAGGGGGAATTCTCACGGTTTTCTTGAGCTGTGGCGGGAACCTGAGTTATGTTCTCAAGTTATGGTTGGGATGGCCCTTCAAACTCGTGTTGATTCAGTGACATTAGGACTCCTGTCTAGCTGCAAGGGACAACTCGGGATTCTATTCGAGGCTTGGTAGGGCAATAAGGATGCCTCTCGAGGTGAGGGGGGAGACCCAGGGTCCATTCCAGTTGCCACAGTAATTTGGGGATTCCTATCAATTTTCAAGAGGAGGCAGCCATGCTCTCCTTTTGAAGCATTTAAATCCATGTGCCTCTGGAGGTTTCTAAAGACTGTGAGTCCTCCTGTCGAGATGAGCCGGGGAACTAGGGTTTTCTCTAGGGTCTCCACAGGGGATTCAGACATCACTTCATCATGTGTGATGAAAGACGAGCCTGCATTAAAGTCACTGCAGGGAAATCCAACCTTATTTCGAGTCATGGCATCTGGGTAACCATTCCACTTGATGCAGCAAACTCAGGGTCCCTCTCACATACCTAGAGCTGAAAGAAGCCTCCTCTTGAGGGGCTTGTGGAAAGTTGGCATTCCTCTTGAGTCGAAGCCAGGGAATCAGCTCTCATCTCGAGGTGATTTGGGGTACACGGAACTTTTCTCGAGTTGCTGTGCTGAACTTGGTATTCCTCTTGTCTTGAGACGGTATTCTCAGGTAATCTCTGGAGTTGCCTAAAGGAAGTCAAGCCACTTGTTGTGTTTGATGGGGAATGAGTGATGGCTCTGGAGCTAATGCAGGGGAATCGGGCCTCATCTCGAGTTGATTTGAAGCACACAGTGCACTTTCATGTTGCTGTGGGGTTCTCAGGGTCCCTCTAGACTTTTCAAAGTGTTCCTGGGGACTCTCTGGATTTCCATCAAGGAAGTCAAGGCTCCTTTCGTGTTTTATGGGGAACACAGACTTGCTTTGCATGCAGTGCATGGGAAGCGGGCCTCATCTCGAGTTGATTTCAAGTACACAGTGCATTTTCATGTTGCTGCGGGGACCTCAGGGACCCTCGAAACTTGTGACAGTGTTCCTGGGGACTCTCTGGATTTCCATCAGGGAAGTCAAAGCTCCTTTTGTGTTTGATGGGGAACACAGACTTGCTCTGAACGCAGTGCAGGGGAATCGGGCCTCATCTCGAGTTGTTTTGGAGTACACAGAGCCTTTACATGTTGCTCTGTGTTCCTCTCGAGTTGTCAAAGGGATGTGAGGCCTCCTTTTAAGATGAGGCTGGGAACTAGGGTATTCTCTAGGGTCTCCACAGGGGATTCAGACATCCCTTCATCTTGTGAGATGAGAGATGAGCCTGCATTCAAGCCACTGCAGGGACACCTGGCCTTATTTTGAGTCAGGGCTTCTCAGTGTCCATGTCACTTGAGGCAGCAAACTCAGGGTCCCTCTCACATACCTATAGCTGAGAGAAGCCTCCTCTTTAGGTGTTGTTTAAAGCTGGCATTCCTCTTGAGTCAAAGCCAGGGAATCAGCGCTCATCTCGAGATGATTTGAGGTACACAGAGATGTTTTCTAGTTGCTGTGCTGAACGTGGTGTTCCTCTATACTTAGGACGGTGTTCTCGGGTAAACTCTGGAGTTGCCTAAAGGAAGACAAGCCACTTGTCGTGTTTGATGGGGAATGCTGGATGGCTCTGGAGACCATGCAGGGGAATCAGGCCTCACCTCGTGTTGATTTGAAGTACACGGAGCGCTTTCGTGTTGCTGTGGGGAACTCAGTGTCCCTCTATACCAGTGACAGTGTTCCTGGGGATTCTTTGGAGTTCCATCAAGGAAGTCAAGGCTCCTTTCCTGTTCATGGGGAAGAGGGAATTGCTCTGCCTGCAGTGCAGGGGATTCAGGCCTCATCTCACGGCCAGGTGAAAGCCTCATGGTTTTTCTCGAGTTGCAGCAAGAACCTGGGTTATGTTTTCTAGTTACGATGAGGATGGACCTTCAAAACTTGTGTTGGATCAGCAACGTCAAGATTCCTCTCTAGTTGCGAGGGACACCTCGGAATTCTCCTCGAGGCTTGCATGGGCAATAGGGATGCCTCTCGAAGTGAGGCGAGAGACCCAGGGTTCCTGTCCAGTTGCCACAGAGATATCGTGATTCCTATCAATTTTGAAAAGGAGTCAGGCTTCGTCTCCTTTTGAAGCATTGAACTTCGAATGCCTCTCGAGTTTTCAAAGGGAAGTCAGGCCTCATGTCGAGATAAGGCAGGGAACTAGTGCTTTCTCTAGGGTCTCCACAAGGGATTCAGACATCCCTTCTTTATGTGAGATGAAAGATGAGCCTGCATTCAAGTCAATGCAGGGAAATCCGGCCTTATTTTGAATCAGGGTATCTCGATGTCCATTCCACTTGAAGCAGCAAAATCAGGTTCCCTTTCACATACATATAGCTGAGAGAAGCCTCCTCTTGAGTTGCTTGTGGAACGTTGGCATTCCTCTTGAGTCCAATCCAGGGAATCAGCTCTCATCTTGAGATGATTTGTGGTACACGGAGCTTTTGTAGAGTTGCTGTGCTGAACTTGGTGTTCCTCTAGATATGGGACGGTGCTCTCAGTTAATCTCTGGGGTTGCTAAAGGAAGTCAAGCTACTTGATCTGTTTGATGGGGAATGCACGATGGCTCTGGAGCCAATGGAGGGGAATCCGGCCTCATGTCAAGTTGATTTGTAGTACACGAAGCTCTTATGTGTTGCTGTGGTGGCCTCAGCACCTCTAGACTTGTGAGGTGCTGAAGTCCCCAGTCTTCTTGGGGACTATGTGGAATTTCATCTAGGAAGTCAAGGCTCCTTTAGTGTTTGATGGGGAACTCAGATGTGGTCTGCATGCAATGCAGGGGAATCACACCTCATCTCGAGTCGATTTGGGGTACACGATGCTCTTTTGTGTTGCTGCGGGGACCTCAGGGTCCCGCTAGACTTGTGATAGTGTTCTTGGGGACTTTCTGGAGGTCCATCAAGGAAGTCAAGGCTCCTTTTGTGTTTAATGAGGAACACAGACTTGCTCTGCACGCAGCATTGCAATCGGGCTTCATCTCGCAGCGATGGGGAAGTCTCATGGTTTTTCTTGAGTTTCAGCGGGAATCTGGGGTATGTTCTCGTATTACGGCGGGGATGGCCTTTCAAAACTCATGTTGGTTCAGCGACTTCAGGACTCATGTCTAATTGCCAGGGATACCTCGGGATTCTCCTTGAGGCTTGGCAGGGCAATAGGGACGCCTCTCGAGGTGAGACAGGAGACCCAGACTTCCTTCGCAGTTGCCAGAGGGATATTGGGATCCCTATCAATTTTCAAGGTGAGTCAGGCGTCGTCTCCTTTTGACGCCTTGAACTCTGCACTCCTCTCGAGTTGTCAAAGGGATGTGTGGCCTCCTGTCGAGATGAGTCGGGGAACAAGGGCTTTCTTTAGGGTCTCCACGGGGGATTCAGATATCCCTTCATCTTGTGAGATGAAAGACGAGCCTGCATTCACGTCACTGCAGGGAAATCCGGCCTTTTTTCGAGTCTGGGAATCTCATTGTACATTCCACTTGAGGCAGCAAGCTCAGGGTCCCACTATGATACTTATAGCTGAGAGAAGCCTCCTCTTGAGGTGCTTGTGGAAAGTTGGAATTCCCTTTGAGTCGAGTTCAGCGAATCGGCTCTCATCTCGAGATGATTTGGGGTACATGGAGCTTTTCTCGAGTTGCTCTGCAGAACTTGGTGTTCCTCTGGACTTGGAATGATGTTCTCGTGGAATCTCTGGAGTTGCATAAAGGAGGTCAAGCCACATGTTCTATTTGATGGGGAACGTGTGATGGCTCTGGACCCAATTCAGGTGAATTGTGCCTCATCTCGAGTTGATTTGGGGTACACGAGCTCTTTCATGTTGCTGCGGAGTCCGCAGGGTCCCTCTAGCTTTGTAACAGTGTTCTTGGGGACTCTTTGGAGTTCCATCAAGGAAGTCAAAACTCTTTTCAAGTATGATGGGGAACACACACATGCTCTGCATGCAATGCAGGGGAATCAGACCTCATCTCACGGCGAGGGGGATGTCTCATGGTTTTTCTCGAGTTGCGGTGGGAACCTGGGGTATGTTCTTGAGTTGCGGTGGGGATGGACCTTCAAAACTTGTGTTGGGTCAGCGACGTCAGGACACCTGTCTAGTTGCGAGGGACACCTCGGGATTCTCCTCGGGGCTTGGGAGGGCAATAGGGAAGTCTCTCGAGGTAAAGTGGAGACCCAGGGTCCCTTTCCAGTTGCCACAGAGATATTGAGATTCCTATCAATTTTCAAGAGGAGGCAGGCATCATCTACTTTTGAGGCATTGAACTCCACGTGCCTCTCAAAGTTTCAAAGGGATGTGAGGCCTCCTGTCGAGATGAGGCAGGGAACTTGGGCTTTCTCTAGGGTATCCACAGGGGATTTAGACATCCCTTCTTCTTGTGAGATGATAGACGAGACTGCATTCAAGTCACTGCAGGGAAATCCGGCCTTATTTCGAGTAAGGGCATTTCGGTGTCCATTCCACACGAGGCAGCAAACTCAGGATCCCTCTCACATACCTATAGCTCAGAGTAGCCTCCTCTTGAGGTGCTTGTGGAAAGTTTCCATTCCTCCTGTGTCATAACTCTCATCTCGAAATGTTTTGGGGTACACGGAGCTTTTGTCGAGTTGTTGTGCTGAACTTGGTGTTCCTCTAGATATGGGACGGTGCTCTCGGTGAATCTCTGGGGTTGCCTAAAGGAAGTCAGGCTATTTGCCCTGTTTAATGGGGAATGAGGGATGTCTCTGGAGTCAATGCAGGGGAATCGGGTCTCATCTAGAGTTGATTTGAGTTAAACGAGTTCTTTCGTGCTGCTGCTGTCACTTCAGGGTCCCTGCAGAACTGTGACAGTGTTCTTGGGGACTATGTGGAGTTTCATCTAGGAAGTCAAGGCTCTTTTCGTGTTTGATGGGGAACATGGACTTGCTCTGCATGTAGTGCAGGGGAATCAGGCCTCATCTCGAGTTGATTTGGAGTACATGGAGCGCTTTCATGTTGTTTCGGGGACCTCAGGGTCCCTCTAGACTTGTGAAAGTGTTCCTGGGGACTCTCTGGAGTGCCATCAAGGAAGTCAAGGCTCCTTTCCTGTTTGATGGGGAACACGGACTTGCTCTGCATGCAGTGCAGGGGAATCGGGCCTCATCTCGTGGCGAGGGGAAAGTGTCATTGTTTTTCTCGAGTTGCGGTGGGAACCTGGATTATGTTCTCGTGTTATGACGAGGATGGCCCTTCAAAACTCGGGTTGGATCAGTGATGTCAGGACTCCTGTCTAGTTGCGAGGGACACCTCGGGATTCTCCTCGGGGCTTGGGAGGGCAATAGGGACGCCTCTCAAGGTGAGAGGGGAAACCCAGGTTCCATTTGCAGTGGCCACAGGAATTTTGGGATTCCTATCATTTTTCAAGAAGAGTCAGCCATCGTCTCCTTTTGAAGCATTTAACTCCGTGTGCCTCTCGAGTTTTCACAGGGATGTGAGGTCTCATGTTGGGATGAGGCCAGGAACTAGGGCTTTCTCTAGGGTCACCACAGGGGATTCAGACATCCCTTCATCTCGTGAGATGAAAGACGAGCCTGCATTCAAGTCACTGCAGGGAAATCCAGCCTTATTTCGAGTCAGGACATCTCGGTGTCCATTTCACTTGAGGCCACAAACTCAGGGCCCATCTCACATACATATAACTGAGAGAAGCCTCCTCTTGAGGTACTTGTGGACAGTTGGCATTCCTCTTGAGTTGAATCCAGGGAAGCAGCTCTCAACTCGAGATGATTTGGGGGTACAGGGAGCTTTTCTCGAGTTGCAGTGCTGAACTTTGTGTTCCTTTAGATATTGGACGGTACTCTTGGTGAATCTCTGGAGTTGCCTAAAGGAAGTCAAGCCACTTGTCATGTTTGATGGGGAATGCGAGATGGCTCTGGAGCCAATGCAGGGCAATCGCGCCTCATCTCGAGTTGATTTCATTTACACGAATTCTTTTGTTTTGCTGCGGTGACCTCAGGGTCCCTCTCGACCTCTGGCAGTGTTCTTGGGGACTATGTGGAGTTTCATCTAGGAAGTGAAGCCTCCTTTCATGTTTGATGGGGAACACGGATTTGCTCTGCACTCAGTGCAGGGGAATCGGGCCTCACCTCGCGGCCAGGGGGAAGTCTCATGGTTTATGTTGAGTTGCGGCTGGGACCTAGGGTATGTTCTTGGGTTACGGCGAGGATGGCCCTTCAAAACCCATGTTGGTTGAGCGGTGACAGGACTCCTGTCTAGTTTTGAAGGACACCTCGGGATTCTCCTCGAGGCTTGGCAGGGCAATAGGGATGCCTCTCGAGGTGAGGTGTTGACCCAGCTTCCCTTTGCAGTTGCCACAGGGATATTGCTATTCCTATCAATTTTCAAGAGGTGTTAGGCATCGTCTCCTTTTGAAGCATTGAACTCCGTGTTCCTCTCGAGTTGTCAACGGGATGTAAGGCCTCCTGTCGAGATGACGTGGGGAACTAGGGCTTTCTTTAGGGTCTCCACAGGGGATTCAGACATCTCTTCATCTTGTGAGATGAAAGACGAGCCTGCATTCAAGTCACTGCAGGGAAATCCAGCCTTATTTCGAGTCAGGGCATCTCGGTGTCCATTCCACTTGAGGCAGCAAACTCAGGGTCCCTCTCACATACCTATAGCTGAGAGAAGCCTCCTCTTGAGGTGCTTATGGAAAGTTGGCATTCCTCTTGAGTCGAAGCCAGGGAATCAGCTCTCATCTCGAGATGATTTGCGGTACACGGAGCTTCTCTCTAGTTGCTGTGCTGAACTCGTGTTCCTCTAGACTTGGGATGGTGTTCTCGCGGAATCTCTGGAGTTGCCTAAAGGAAGGCAAGCCACTTGCTGTGTTTGCAGGGGAACGCCTGCTAGCTCTGGAGCCATTGCAGGGGAATCAGGCCTCATCTCGAGTTGATTTGTGGTACATGGAGCTCTTTTGTGTGATTGTGGTGACCTCAGGTCCCTCTAGACCTGTGACAGTGTTCTTGGGGCCTCTCTGGAGTTCCATCAAGGAAGTCAAGGCTCCTTTCTTGTTTGATGGGGAACACGGAATTGGTCTTCACGCAATGCTGGGGAATTGGGGTTCATCTCGTAGCGAGGGGGAAGCCTCATGGTTTTTCTCGAGTTGCAGCGGGCACCTGAGGTATATTCTCCAGTTGATTTTTGGCTGCACCAGACCACTGAGGAAGTTACCTTTTGACTATCCTTGATGACTGTTGTTAAATCCATCAAATTCTTTACATTTAATAGTGGAAACAAATGTGGTTAATGTAAGTTTGATGTCAAGAATGCCAAATTAATTTGCCTCTCTATCCCTGTGTTCCCCTTCACAGCTAAAATTTTCACCAGAGCACTGGAGAATTCTTTGCTAAATATATATTCCACAAAATGTTATTCTTATGAAATTTTAAAATCTTTAATCAATAACTTTGGTAAATGGTGGACTAAATTAAAAAAAAAATAAAATATTCGCCTATGCAGCATTTCCTATGTTTATTTTATCATGCAAGTCTTCTTTCTCTTCTCTTTCTCTCTCTCTCTCTTTTTTTTTTTTTTGCAGGTCTTCTATCTTCAAATGAGCATCTTGGGGTTTAGTGTTCCCCCAAACACCCTATAAAGAGCTACCCTAAGCCAACTTTTCAAGCACAGTTATAAGGTTCTTTTTGGTAGATTCATGTAGCATTTATTAATTAGAGTGGATGAAGACTAACGATGCCTTCTTAACCTTGCCACCATGTTATAAGGAAAGCAAGTCTGGCACATAACTATGAAACATTTACTAAACAGAAATTCATTATTAATAAAACATGCATGCATGCTAAGTTGCTTCAGTTGTGTCCGACTCTTAGCGACTACGGACTGTAGCCCACCAGGTTCATCTGTTTATAGGATTCTCCAGGCAAGAATACTGGAGTGGGTTGCCACACCCTCCTCGATCTTCCTGACCCAGAAATCCAATCAGCACCTCTTACATCACCTGCATTGGCAGGTGGGTTCTTTACCACTAGTGCCACCTGGCAAGCCCACAATAATAAAACATAAGGTAAATCTCAATAAAATTCAGATCTCTGCTCTTTTAAATGCACTGATCACAGCCTGCATGAAAGATTCACTCAAGGCAGAACAATACAGGCAGATTTAGGTTCAACTTTTGGACTCAACATCTTTTAGAGATCAAGCCTCAAGTACCATCCCTAAGGTTACTGGCTACACAGTTTGCTAGATTTTATTTCCTGCTCAAAGAATAGAAGGGGTTGTCTTAAAATATTTCTGCCACATCAAAAGGCTTGAATAACACTTGTTTCACCAATGACAGTAAAATGAATTAGCACAATTTTATGTCACCTTTTCTATACTGAATATTCTTAAAATCATTTCAGACATTGTTATACACACATTGGGACATGTTTTATAACATCAGTTACCCTAATTTGCATCTTAGAGCAATGTGGTTGTGGTGTGAAATTATGAAAGGGGAGAAGGGAAAGAGCTACCTCATCGAACCATGTTGCCAAATGTGTTCTGTGAACCAACTGCATTAGAATCACCTGTAGTTCTTTCAAAATGAAGATTACTCCAAGTAATTACATGCACACCCTATCTGAGAGTCACTGGCACCGAGAATCAGCCTAAATCTTCTGGAAATGGCTTCAAAATTTTGTATCTCCTGTACTTTTGCAGCCATTTTGTGCCAAAACAAAGGGAATATGATGATAGTAAAGATCGATAAAAATTTTAAAGCTAAACTTACATGATTCAAGAAGGTCCCACAGTTTTCCTTTTCTGGATGTCACCACCAGGAATAAGAGCCACAAGATTTAATAACTGATGTGGCAATGGGTACCAACCAACCAGAATTGATGCCTTCCAGCCTGCAGGATCAGTGAACTGGCACTTTGTTGTTCCTGTATGTTATCAGCCCACAAATAACCATCGACCTCCCTGGCTGGCATACAGACAACTGCCTATAAGTAGTGGTGGGGTGATTTTTTTCCCTTTTTCTTTATAACTTTTATGTTGTGTTTTCTTTACTGGATTTGCTGTGTACTAACAATCGGTTGGTTGGATAGAGACAGTAGTGTCTTTGAGCCAACTCCTATTGACTTTGTAAAGCCAGTTGTTTGTATCTTTTCCAAACTCTACATTCAGTGATATCACACTGTTGCTTGAACTGGATCACTGTGGGAGTGTTTCTATCAAAGTGAATACTACCAATATGCTTCCCTCTCATAGCTGGTTGTTATACATTTTGCAGCACACCACTGGAGAGAGAGATTATTTTTTTTCACACCACTACTGTAATACATATAAATGTACTAGATATAACATTTATCATTTTAAACATTTTGAGTGTCCAGTTAAGTGGCATTAAGTGTGTTCACACTGTTGTACAACACCATCACCTCCATCTCCAGAATTATTTCATCCTTCCAAACTGAAACCTTGTACCCACTAGACCACAACTCCACAGCCCTGGATAACCACTGCTCTACTTTCTGTCTATGAATTTGTCTATTCCAGGCAGCTCAAAGAAGTGGAATCACACAGTAACTGTCTTCTCATGTCTGACTTCTCTCACGTAGTGTAATGATTTCAAGGAACACCCATGTTCTAGCATGTTTCAGAATTTCATTCCTTTTCAAGGCTGAATAATATTCCATGTTATGTATATACCATATTTTGCATATCTGTTCACATGTTGATAAATATTTAGACTATTTCTATGTAATTTTACTGAGGCGTAATTCACATATAACAAAATTATACATTTTAGGGCACACTGTTTGATGCACTTTGAAAGATGTATATATCCATGCAAACACAACAAAGATACAAAATAGTTCCACCACTCCCACCACGCTAGAAAGCTTCCCCCTCACCTCCTTTTAAAGACTTGGTTATTTGCCTGCACCGGGCCTTAGTCGCATTGTGGGGCTCCTCCTCACCTAGTATCCGCAGCGCGTGGCCTTAGCTGTGCTGCAGCACGCAGAACCTTGGTTCCCGGAACCCGTGTCCCATGCACTGCAAGGATAATTCTTAACCACTGGACTCTTGGGAAAATCCTTCATCCTTTACCTCTGTCAACATGCCCCAAACTCCCTGTCTCAGGCAACTGCCATTGTGATTTCTATTAATACAGATTTATTCTGCTCGATGGAGAATTTTCAGTAAATAAAATTAGACAGTATCATACTTGATTCGGGCTCAGCTTTTTCACGCAGCATAATGTTTGCAAGACTCATCTGTACTGCTGTGTGTCTCAGTGATTCTTTCCTTTTTGTTGCTGGGCAGCATTCCACTGGCAAGGACTGTGAAGAATCTGAGATTTTATCCTGTTTGCAAGCTAAAAAGTTAGGCTGCCTCGGATTCATGCTTGTACCAGATCAAATATGATTTTTTTGCATGTAAGTTATGCCTCAATAAACTTATACAGGTAAAAACAACCTAAATGTCCACACATAGTAAATCTTGAGTCATAGCTGAGGAACCCTAAGCTTAGAAAACCTCGATCTTTAATAAGAGACTTCAAGAAAATCTGCCCAACCTTTGTTCCTGGAAGGAGACATTATCTTCATCATACTGGACTCCAAAAAATTTGCCTTCTGCTCCAGATGGAGAAATTATATTTTCCAAGGGTATCTTCTGTGCAAGTGTTTTTTTTTTTTTTTTTTTTTTTTTTTTTTTTTTTTTTTTTAAGAAGATTGTCTGGAGCAAAACTGTCAGCACCTCTATTCATAAGACATGTGGAAACACAAGGGACCCATGGGAATCATGTCCCAGTGTCTGGTGTGTGAATGAAGTGAAGTGAAACTTACTCAGTCATATCTGACCCTTTGTCACCTCATGTGTATACAGCCTGTGGAATTCTTCAGGCCAGAATGCTGGAGTGAGTAGCCTTCCCCTTCTCGAGGGAATCTTCCCAACCCAGGGATCAGATGGAACCCAGGTCTCCCACTTTGCAGGTGGATACATTTGTTTGTGAAAATAATGTTTGTCAAACATTTGTGTGAGGATACATTTGTTTATTCACTCTCCTGTTGATAAATATTTGTTTATTCATCTCCTATTGACGAATGTGATTCACTCTCCTATTGATGAACATGGAGATTGTTTGCACTTTGGGCTATTATGAATAAAGTTGATATGAACATTCTTAGACACATGTTTTGGATCTCTATGTTTTAATTTCTCTAGGGTAAATACCTAGGACTGTAATTGCTAGGCCATATGATAAGTCTATGTTTAACATTATTAAAGCATTGCCTGGTTTCAAAAATAGTCATAATTTTTTTACTTCTGCCATTAGTGTATGAGAGTTCCAGGCGCTCCCCCTCTTTGCCAGTAAATATCAACATTTTATTGAGTCTACTTTATTATTATTATTTTCTCTCTGTCTTTCTCTATATATCTCATCCCCACTCTTTCAGAGAAAGTTGCAGATATGACACCACTTTACCCCTAATATTTTGAAGTGTGTTTCTTAAAAAAACTTTTATATGACCACAGTACTATTATTAAAGTCAGGAAATTAATATTGATACAATACTGTTATCTAACTTAGAGATTTTATTCAGAATTCACCAACTTTGCCCATAAGGGCCTATTTTGCAAAAGAAAATCTGATATTATGTGTCATTTAATTATAATAGCCTTTTGATTCTTAACAGAGTGATTTGTATTAGTTTTTACATTAGAAGCAAATGGCCCTGTGATCTTAATCTCTTTTTAGGCATTATGATCTCCATTTTTATCTTTATTTTTATTTATTTATTTAATCTTTATTTTTAATAAGTTAACTAATTAATTACATAAAGCAATACATTCACATGGCTCAAAATTTTAAAAGCATGAAGTATTCAAAGGGAAAAATCTTTTTTCTACTCTACTCTCAGGTTCCCAATTTGGAGACTCCCCAAATAGAAATTTGTAATCGACCCCTAATTGACTATGTATACTTTTTTTTTTACACAAATCTGCTGACTATTGTTTGCCAAACACTTGAGATGGAGGAATTCATTTTCTTTTAAAGCAATGAGGTAATCTGGCAATGATGAGAAAAAGGATTGCTGTAAAGCTACTTCCTCTTTCAAATTAAATTGATCTTAGTCAGATTAAGAAGCTACTTACTACTACCTGTCTCCTTACTTCTCTATCTCCCCCCGCAGGGGACTGTGTCACCAGGACCTAATGCTGAAGCTTGTCACAGGTGAGGGACTTTGTGCAGAGGAAAGAAATAAAAAACTTGATCCACCCAGATGGCTCAAGAAATCCAGATCATCTCTGCCTTTCTCCTCTTGTTCTTATGTTACTTGGGAGAAAGATTCTAGAGGACAGAACTACACAAGGACCGTGTCTAATTTCTGGAGGAAGACCTTCTTTAAGACTCTGGGCTAGGACCCTCTCGGGTCAGTGACAGTGATTCAGGCAAGATTTGCCTTATATTCTGAGAATGGTAACGTGGAAATGGTAAAATAGTCAAGTGTCACAGGCACTGGCAGTGAAGACCCAGGTGTGCAGATGAGTCTTGTCACTTGCCCCTGGGTATGGCTGTTATATTTTCCAAATACAACATATAACCTGAAAGAAACTTTCCCAAATAAGTGAATTTATTTATATTAAAATTTCCAGTAGGATAACCATAATATATAGCTATTTGCAGGTTGTTAATTCATTATTGGAAATCTTCTTACTCTCTTATGACCTACTTGCATTTAAAAAAAAAATGGCTCTACTAGTTTTTTCTTTTTTTCTTTTTTTAAAGATTATAGTGTAGAAAATTTCACACACAAAAAATAGAACACAAATCTCCATATTCTCTTATCCTCCAGCTCCAAGTTTTCAGCTCAAGGACAAGCTTTTTCTATTTCTGCTCGACCCACCTCACCCCCCAACCCTTCATACAGATGGTTGAAGCAAATCCTAAACCAAAGCAAAGCAAATCATCTTATACCATCATTTCATCCATAAATGTTTCAGCATGTTTTCTTAAAAGGCAGTGAGTCTTTTAAAAAAATAATTTAAATTCCTTTATCATTATCCACGATTCCTTAATATTATCAAAGATCTAGTGTTCATATTTCCTTGATTGCCATAATATATAATTGAGCTTCTTTGTTTAAATCAGGGTTCTTGGCTGATGTATCACTTAAGATTCTCTGATCTTTATCTTCCTACTCAGTCTCTCTTTTGAGGAGGGTATTTATATTGAAATATAGTTGATTTACTCCCCTGGTGGTTCAGCAGTAAAGAATCCGCCTACAATGCAGGAGACACGGGAGGCTTGGGTTCAATCCCTGGGTCGGGAAGATCCCCTGGAGGAGGGCAGGGCAACCCACTCCAGTATTCTTGCCTGGAGAGTCCCATGGAAAGAAGAGCTGGTGTTCTGTAGTCCATAGGGTGGCAAAGAGTCAGACGCGATGGAAGAGACTGAGTATGCATGAGCACATAGCCGATTTATAATGTTACATTTGTTTCAGTTATACAATACAGTGAATCAGTATTTTTACAGATTATACTCCATTTTATTATGAAATAATGACTATTTTTTCTGTGCTGTACAATACATCCTTGGGGTTTATTTACTTCATACATAGTAGTTTTTTAATTTCAATTTTTTAAATTCTGAAAGTATGATAACACATTTACAGGAGACTTGGAAAATACACTGTATATTACAATTATTTTTTAAGGAGATAAATTAAGATTTTTAGTTGGAGTTTTAGTATCAAACTCTCAAAAATTAATAGAATGAATATGTAGAGAAATAGAATGATATACTAGACCTGAAAAACACTATGAACCAATTCAATATAATTAAGATTTATACAATTTTTACACAACAGTAGGACACAAATTCTATTCAAGTTCCCATAGACTGTAAATTGGGAGACTCTGGAACTTATCCAAGGACATAAAACAACGTGCAAAAATTTCATGGTCTTAAAGGTATTGAAATCACACAGGGTCTGTTCTCTTATCACAGTGGAATTACGTTAGAAACCAACATAAAAAGATATTTGAAAATAACCCACATCTTTTCAAGTGCAATGTGACATTTACCAAGAGAGTTACTCAGTCTCTCTCTATTTTCTTGATAAAGGATATAAATCGGAAAATATTTCTTAAAGTTAACCTTTACTGTAGGTAAGCTGCAGTTGCAGGTATGGTGCAAATTCAAACTGAAATAGTATTTAAAAGCATCCATTGGCAGAGTTCTCTAATTGACCACGGCAGATTTGAACTATAATAACTGAATAAGGTAAATCTATTACTTTGCAGACAAAGTATAAATATGTATGTTACACCAGATTACATTAAAATGTCTGTTAGTTTATTTTTCATTACCATTCCTGCTGTCAGTTCCACTTTCTCATTCACCTTAGTTATAGCTTAGTACTTAAAGTATTGAGTGGTCAAAGTTCAAACTTTAGGAGGAATGAAATGGCATTTCTTGGTCTTAAATTCTAATTATGCACCACAGGCTGAATTGTAGCTCTTTTCTCTCAAAATGTGTAGGTTTTCTGTTGATAAATTGGCATCTGTATTAGGGTGCAACCTTAGGGTAACTGACTGCTTACTTTTTAAGTTTTGTTAAACGCATATAGTGTGTTTGTATTTGCTGCATAATTGAGAAGTTTCATTTTTGCCCAAGTATTTTTTATTGTAAAGCTTTTTAGGAATTTGAAATCTTTCATCTTTGGAAAGAAATCTCAAGTTAATATTAAATCTTATTTTCAGTGGTTGAGTACTCAGATCCTGACTGAGGTGGTTTATTTGTAATACACTCTTTGTATCCTTAGGATCCTTAATTTAAAGTATACTGTATTTAATATTTTTAAAACACACAGTGTTTTAAAATACAATGTAATGTTAACTTTTTAATTAACTTCAGTTTTTGGAGTCCTGTATTATTAACTTTAGGTCAGTAGTATAATTTTATACACTATAGAGATTTTGTTGTGTCCTAGCTTTGTATTTTAATGCTTGCTGCGTTCAGTGTAAATGTTTCCTTATTGTTTTGTTTTTACCATGAAGATCAGAATTTGTGAGAAAGAGTTAGATGCAAAGGTTAATTGAGCACCTATAAATTTGGCTGTTTAATTAAAATTCAGTTCCTCAGTAAACAGTAGTCACATTTTAGATGCTTAGTAGCTTCAGGTGGCAGTGGCTACTGTATTGGACAGCACAAATACAAGAACAAAATGGCTCTGTCACTGCAGAAAGGTCTTTTGAATAGTGCTGCTTTGCAGTGAGTTAGGTTCTGTCTAGACTCTGGGAATACAGAGATAAACATGACTGACAAGGCAAACACTTAGCTCCTGGTGGGGTTGAGAGATGGCAAACAAATAGCTGATGTCCATCATGTCATCATTAGGAAGAAAGATGAAAGTGGGTAAGAGAGAAGATGTAATGAAACAGTGTGCGGGGAGGTACCTGTTAACTAGGTGGTCAGGAAATGCCTTCTTAATATTTGCATGTCAGTGAATGAAGAGAAGGAGCAAGTCTTGTGAAGACCTGTAGGAAGACCCTTCTAGGCACAGGGAACAGCAAGTGCAAAACCCTGAAGTGAGAACAGATTGGACATACTTGAGGAATGGCAGCAAGGCATGTGCAAGTGAGGTCCTGGGAGAATGGTGGGTGATGAGGGGGGACATGACGGACAGTAGCCACATCATGTGGTACCTTGTGGTCTGTGGTAAAGACTTAGAATTTTAACCTGAGTGTGGTGAAAAGACATTGGAGGGTTTTGAGCAGAGGAGTGGCATGATCTAAATTATGTTTATTTAACTTTAATATGCCAGATTTACAAATAAAACAGTTAAAAACCCCCATGCCCTCCTTCTCCAACTCTAGCAAAATGGGCCCAACTGAGATCATTGATCCCATGGATGACCTGTCCTTCCTTTATATATATTATCTCCTTTATCCTTCCCTGTAATATTGTGAAGTAGGATTTGTGTTTTAAAAGATCACCCTGGCTGCCGTGTAGAGAGTTAAGTTTAGGGGGGCAAGAGGAAAAGCATGAGGGCCTTTGGGAGCCTGAGACAGCAGTCTTAAGTGAGAGGTGATGGTGGCTTGGAGTCGAACGGCAGGTGGTGGTTGAAGTGATGAGAAGCAGCCAGATTCTGGTGAAACCAGCAGGAATGCTGGTGTATGTAGTTAAGGAAAGAGGAGCAGGGGTGATGCCTGTACTGTGGTCCAGATGATGATGTGACTGCCCATAGGAGAGTTCAGTTTATTCATGTTAAGTTTAAGATACCTAGTAGAAGTCAAGAGGTTGTCAAGGACACATTTTTAGGTTAAGAAAAAGAGGAAAACCCAGTGAAGGTAACTAAGGAGATATGCTGCAATAGCTAGCTGTTGATTTATGGTCTGAGTTTGGCCTCCAGGTTTGCTAGAGCTGGAGCTAGCTATTGTAGTGTCTCATGTCCCATATCCCAAGCAACCCCTCAGCCACTGGCAGACTGGAATGATTGGTCCTCTGGATAGTAGGGAATCAGTGTTTCAGGTAGGAGAACATGATACATTGAAGAATACTGCTGAAGAATTTAGACAAACACATTGATTTGTGAAGGTATTAAATGTCTTTAATGAGCAATAGAATTTCTAGAGAATATAGTTACTCTTAAATGGAACACTAAGTAGAAGATTTTCTTGTATACTTTATAAATATTGCATTAGTAGTTCAAAATCAGAATTTTATTAAATTTTACTTTCTCCCTTTTTTTCTCATTTTAAGTAGATGAAATGCATGTAAAAATGAAAGCACCAAAAAGAACTGTGGGTGAAAGTTGGATGGCCTAACAGTTTATTCAGATTTTAAGATTTATTTACATATTATATCATTAGCAAAAGGTGTGTTATAAGGGTAAATTTGTAAGTGAATATTGACAAGTTGTTAAGTTTCTGCTTAAAGTCTTATTTGCTATTTTAAGTTATTGTTTCTTACAGATTTTCTAATCTGTGCTTATTTTACTAGGAGTCATGGCTTTGAAAGAATTACCTTACTGATTTCAAACACCATTTTAGGAGTAATTTTCCATATGCCTTAAAAGAAATAACCAAGCAAAAAAAGGAAAGGGACAAATAAAAGATATTGCCATTCTCATCCACTGTTTAACCTGACATTTTCAGAAAACAGTCTCACACTGAACTTTGTACACTGCAAGTAGTTGTTATCTAGACTGTGAAGTAAAGATAAAAGCTGTAGTATCTGATCTTAAACAAGTCACTTTAAGCCCTGGACTTCCAATTTTACTTAGTTTTTATTTTTATTTTTAATCTGTGAAGTGAATGTTTTGTGCTAAATGAGTGTCAGTTATCAAATTGTATAGATAAGAATTTAATAAAAATTTGCTTAGAGTGGATAGTTTGTTTGTGAGAGGCACTGTGTAATTACTGAATCTTTGAGAGCATAACATCACTAGTTTCTGCTCTCATTTATATACACAAGGAAGCGTAATGTAACTGTTATCAGTATCCTGATGGAAGAGGGATAATTGAAGAAAAGCAGTTCTCTTTTTTAAAATAAGTGAAAAGAACAAATTATGGATGAAGTTTCACTGGAAAAGTGTAAGCCTGGAAGTTCTTTGAAATGTTTACCTGAAGTAAGAGCAGATAAACGTAAAAACAAATTACCAAATAAAACTTGACAAGCAGATACAGATACTCAAGGTGCAATTCCCCAAATGAGTAAATGCTTGAACAGATTTTAAAGTCTTTGTCAGAAGGTTCTTAAACTTATCAAAAGGAAGAAACTACTTGGAGAATCAGTGAGGCTCTTTGGGCAGAGTTCAGAGGATATGCTCAGAAGTGATAAGTATGTTGTAGGCAGATAAACTTCATTCACTGAAGTTTTTTGGTCTCTCACTGTAAGTAAAGTATTATGACAGATAATTAGATGCCCTAAGGTATATTCTTTGATCTCTTAAGTGATTCATAAATTGCAAAAATCAATACAAAATCTTAAAATTGATAAAAATGTGTGTCAGACTCTAGTCATGAGATGGAAATCATACCAGTGATTTTCACAGAGAATTTAATACAACCGGTTGTTAACTAGGCATTTCCACTTAATAGTGGAAAGACAAAAGGGAACAGCAAGGTCTTGTCGGAAGCCACCACTGCCTCCTGACCGGAGAGCAAAGAGAAGAGGGCAAGTGGCTGGAAAGAAAGGCTGCAGCCCAAACTCAGGCCTCGAGGAAGGGGTTTGCACTCAGCTGGGACTAATGTCTTTGGGATCAGGAGAGGGGCCCAGTGGGGTAAGGGTACAGGGCTCAGCGAAGAGGGTTCTGCTGGCTGGCGCTGGTGTTCTAGGGGCACGGTGATACTGGTTCTGTGTCAGGAAGATACAGACTGGAACCAACTCTGGCTGCTAGAATGAACTGCTGCTGGCCTGAAGAGTGGTTGGGTTGCACTGGTGGCAAAAGGAAGCAAAAAATAGGACTAGGAAGCAAACAAAAAGTGCCGCATTTTCCTCCTCCAGCTTTCTGGTCTCAAGTACCCCTTGACTTCCAGGTGGCTCAGTGGTGGAGAGCCCTCCTGCCAGTGCAGGGACAGATTTCAATCCCTGGGTTGGTAAGATCTGCTGGAGAAGGAAATGACTACCCATTCCAGTATTCTTGCCTAGAATATCCCATGGAAAGAGGAGCCTGGCGGGCTGTAGTCCACGGGGTTGCTGAAGAGTCTGACACAGCTTAGTGACTAAACAAAAACAAGCACTTTATTGGCAGAGCCTAACAAGAAGCAAACTGTAAAGGAGAAAATGTGACTCACCCCCAGGATCACAAAGTAAGGGCGTGGAAGGGTAGTTTTAAGGCTGAGAAACAAAAGCTCAATAACTTGCAGGAAGAAAAATGAATCTACATCTTTCACACAAGGCATATTTAAGTGTCTTTAGAACTTTATAGTCAAGAAATGCTATAGGAATTAATAGGAGAAGACAGATCCTTGTTAGGATAAACAGACAAGGCAGTGTTGGAGAGTAGTGTTTTAATGTGAATGTGATTTTAGCAGGCAGAAGTGAAGTGAGGGATGATTGCAGTAATGGAAGGAGATATTATAGGGTATGAGAAAGCTATAAAATTGCATAATGGAGGACATGGGACAGACCTGGATCAAATTGGTTTCTACTGATGACTAACTTTAATGCTGAAAGTCATTTTTTGTCTCTGACTCTCATTTCTCTTTCATCCTTGATCCTTTAGGCATTGAAGACTATTATTGGTTGGATCAAAACCATGTTTTAGGACCATTAATTTAGAGTTTCTGGAGTTGGAGGTGACAGAGAATCAAATATGGAGATACTTTCTTGAGCAAGTGAGTTGTTACTTGCTCCAGATAGTTTTCTTATTAACACAGAAGTTTTTAATCAGGTCCAGGGATAAGGTTGAGAATATCCTTCAATGCGTGAATATAATTACATGAGATTTTTATGTTGTCAAGGAAGAGGTTTCAGGTGTAATTTTCATCAAAATGAGATTAAATAAAAGGATGTTTGGAATTTGGTAGACCATTAAATGTAAGTAAACTACTCAAGAGCATATGGGTGTACTGTCATTATTCACTTTATTGGGCACTTAATATGTTGAAGGCACTTAGGAAAAAGAATGTAGGGTAATAAAAGTATATCAGTATAGTAGGGAGCTGGTCCTGCTCTTTCATGGGGGGCATAGGTCCTAGGGAGGGCTGCCTGCCTAGATCGTGATTTGTGCTAAGATATAGAAGGTGAAAAAGGAGTTAACGATGAAGACACTGAGGTGGTGAAATTGTGGCATTTTTAACAAAAGTGGATTGACAGTATTACCATAAATTTCCCTAGTGATTTGTTTTGAGGGTCCGCAGGCTGCTCTTGAACTTCCATAAGGAAGCGTGTTGAATATTTCTCAGATAGCCTTTGGAGGCTATCTATTAAATTCACAGATTCAAGTTAGAGGAGCCAATGTGGCCTAAGCTGGTGGTCTTCAATTTTGACCTGATGTCTAGATTATTTTTAATCTTGGGTTGAACTGTGGAGTTACAAAAGATATTATTTTCATTGTGGTAAGATGTCCATAGCATAAAAATTAGCATTTTAACCATTTTTAAAGTGTACTGATTGGTGGCATTAAGTACATTTCACATTGTTCATGTTACCAGTCTGAAACTCGGTACACATTAAATAACAGCTTCCTATGCTCTTCTCCCTCCAGGTACTGGGAACCACTATTGCATTTTTCCCCTTTATTAATTTGACTGTTCTGGTACCATGTATCAGTAGAAACTGAAAACACTGTTTTATGTCTGGCTTAACTTCACTTAGCATGATATCTTTAAGGTTTATTCATGTTGTGGCACTACTAGCATTTCATTCCTTTTTTTTTTTTTAAATGGAGTTCATTTTTTAGAGCAATTTTAGATTCGTATTAAAATTGAACAGAAAGTACGGAGTCCTCATACACTACTCCTACCCCCATGGATGCACAGCCTCCCTCACGTCAGCGTCCCACACCAGAGTTGTGTATCTGTTGTAAAATACAAACCTCAGTGATACATCATTTACACTGGAGTCCTTGGTTTATGTGAGGGGTCACTCTTCTTGTTGTACAGTCTGAGTTTTGTGTAAAGACATAGTGTCATACGTGGTATTTTCACTGATCCAGAAGCAAGTTGCCCTCCAAATACACATTCTGCATCTATGGATTCAGAAAGCCACAATCCATACACATGATACACCATCTGCAGTTGGTTGAATATGTGGAGGCAGAACGGTATGGAGGGTTAACAGTATTCTTCACCACTATGCATTCACAGTTTAAAAGAACATGCCAGTTTCACTTAAAATTGTTCTTAATTAAGTAAAAAATTACTAATCTTATTAAGTCACAATCCTTGAAAACACGTAATTTTAATATTCTGTGTGGTGAAATGGAAAGTGTGCCTGAAGTATTTTGGCTGCATGCCAAAGAATGATGGTTGTCTCGAGGAAATGCACTTGTCATTCTGTTTGTATTTTCTGCAATGGACATGATTTTAATTTAAATGACTAACTATGCTTATTCAGACTTGGGTATTTGTAGATATTTTCTCAGAAATGAAAAAAATAAGCCTATCAGTTTCAGGAAAATAGTGTCTGTGCTAGAGATAAAATTTGAACTTTCAAGCAAAAATTAATATTTTTGGAGAACTTGTATCCACCATCTGAGTTTTATCTGTATATTCTATTTTTTTGCTCTTCATTTTTTTCATCTCTCTTCATTAGACTTATTTAGAAGCTGCTAGAGGATTTACACACACACACACAAATACATATATATATATATATATATATATATATATATATATATATATATATATAATATAAAATGAAGGAGAATATATGTATTCTCCTTTATTTCCAAGGACTGTTTTAACAGAGCACAGTGCTTGAGCTTGGCAGTTTTCTTGTTTGAGCGTACTGACCGTACTGACTGCAACGCTTCGCTCTGTTGGTTCCCACTGCTGTTAGGAAGTCCGCTATGAGTCTGAACTGTTGCTACTTTATAAAAGTTACTTTCCTCCCCACCCCCCCCACCTCCCCCATAAGACTTTGCTCCTTGTCTTTTATTTTCTGCTGTTTGACAATGATGTATCCAGGTGTGGTTTTCTTTTTTATTGATTTTCCTTGGAATTCAGTGAGCTTCTTAAATCTGAGATCTTGAGTGAAGTGTCTAAACACATCTGAAAAATTCTCATCTTTAAAATATTAATGCCATTTTTCTCCTTCCCTTTAAAGACTAATTGATTGTATATAAGACCCACTTACTGAATTTTTTGTTTCTCTTTGTCTCATTCAAACATACATTTGTTGAATTTGTTTTATTTTTATTTTTCAGTTCTAGAGTTTCTGTCCAGTTATTCCAGCACTGTTTGCAGAAAAAGACACTTGTTTCTCTTTTGGATTGCTTCGGCTCCTTTGTCTGAAATCATCAGTTGACTGTACTTGTAGGCCTGTCTTGGGGCTCTTCCACTGACCTATGTTTGTCTGTTCGTTCACCAGTTCTGTGCTGTCTTGATTACTGTAGTACAGTAAGCCTTGAAATCGAGTGGTGTGAGTCCTCCAACATTGTTCCGCTTTGGTCTTGTGTTGGGTAGTCTAGTGTTTGCCTTTGTGTGTAAACTTCAGAAATCATTTTGTTGATAACTATAAAGTAACTGGCTGGAGTTTTGATTGGAATTGTGTTGAATCTATAGATCTAGTTGGGAAAAATTGTTGCGTTAACTACTGAGATGATGTATAACTGGGATTGTTTTATGTAAGAGCTCTTTTTACTTCCAGTTCACCGTTACTCTGGCAGGGAGCCCTTACAGGTTCAGCTTGAAGTAGGGATAATATACCAGAGTCCCCATGTTTGTCTGGCTCTGGAGTTTGACTTTTCCCTGTAAGGCCTCTGAAAGGTTAGTTCCGTTTTCCAGGCTTTTCGTTGGAATTGGGTATTTGGTTCCACAGCCCTTGGAACCTGAGTACTGTGATCTTGCTTTATTTTGGGGACTCAGCAATTGTTCATCACCTTGTTACCTCTTGAATGCTTTTGAGTTGTTAAAAACTATTTCATCCAGCTTTTAAAGTTATTTTCAGGACGGGAATCAGTTCTAATGTCCTCCTCTATCATTGCTGAAAATGAGTTTCCCCAGTTTCCTGTCTCCCTCATAGAATTGGTGGTCAGTGTATTTAGACTTTAAAATTTTGTGTAAATTCTTGGAGGAGCGGGATGAATTCTCCCAACTTTTGAATGTCTGTTGACACCTTCCAGACAGTAATAGGTAAGTAGATCTTCAAAAGCTCTACCTGTGGTGAATAAATGATGCAGTTGAGTTTTTGTGTGGTCTGGTTAGTATAAAATGTGCCTTGGTTTTGGGCACTGAACAGTTGGGCAAAGAACCTACCAGTAGTTTTGGGTTTGTAGTATAGATTGCTACTCATCTGTCCCAGTTTTCATTCATTCTCTCTCCGTGATAGAATTCCCAGTTTTTTGCTGGGCTGTGCTGTGCTTCCTCACTCACTCAGCCAGGTCCCGACTCTCTGCGACACCATGACTGTAGGCCACCAGGCTCCTCTGTCTATGGGGATTCTCCAGGCAAGAATACTGGAGTGAGTTGCCATGCCCTTCTCCAGGGGATCTTCCCAACCCAGGGATGGAACCCAGGGCTCTCACAATGCGGCCATATTCTTTACCAACTGAGGCACCAGGGAAACCCAAGAATACTGAAGTGGGTGGCCTACCCCTTCTCCAGAGGATCTTTCCAACCCAGGAATCAAACTGGGGTCTCCAGCATTGCAGGCGGATTCTTTACCAGCTCAGCTAAAAGCTCACATACATGTATGCATTTAAGCAGACTTCAAATCCAGCTAATTTTTATTCTTGCTATACATCCCCCTTTCTCCTAGTCTGTACCAGCATTGTTTCTTGAGCTTGTCACGTCTTGCCTGTATTGCTCAAGTAGACATACAACTACTTCTTTGTTTAGAGTCTTGTAACTGATATTTTCTTTTTCATCAGCAGAAATGAAAGAACTTTTCAACTATGTTACTCCTGTGCTTGCAGAATTGATTTTAGTGTCCTTAGTTTTCAACTCTTTGTGATCTGGTCCCATTTGTCATTCCTAACCCTACATTTGATACCCTAATAACACCAAATATTAAAAATTTCCCTCCCCTTGTATTTGTGGTTCCTTACGACTGTGTCCTTTCTCATGCCTAATCCAGGGTTAACTTTCTTTTAAAATAAATTAGTTTCAGGTATTTTTTTAGTTTAATCAACTTTACATGTTTCTGAACATGAGAATAAATAGGCTCTGCTGTTGAATGCAGTGTAGCCTGAAATCTACACTGTGTTTATATAGTGTTTATATATCTAGTGGTTTTTATCCTAAGTTGCAAATTTTGTTTTTCTTAAGATAATCTGTTAGAAAAAGTGATTGTAATATGTGAGTCATAAAATTAAATTGTTTCAGAATTGGGCTTATCTAGACCAGTCTCCTGTTTCACATATAAGGAAATTGTGGCCAGGAGAAATTAGTGATTCTGTCAAGTCAAAATTAGTTAGAAGCAGAATCAAGGTCTGTCGTGAGTTTCATCCTAATATAAATATCTGCTTAACGAAAATCTTCAAGTGTGTTGAAGTTTTCAAGTGTTCTTATCCCTGTAGTACATCTAGGATTACCACACCATGTTTCAAGGGCCTGTAGTTCTTGTGTGAATAGCAACTTGGGTAATGAACTGAGCAGTATGCATTCTTAATTTATGCCTTAACAACTCTGATTCTGTAATGAATGGTTTGCTTACAGTCGCTTTAATATACTTACCTTCTTGACAGTTCATTCTGGGAGGAATAGTTAAGTGTTTAAGTGAAACAGGCATGGTAGATACAAGACTTAACAGTTATGTGTGTCTTTGTTTTTAGCATCAAGCATTGCACGATTCTCTCGAATAATGTAGATCACCTTTTACTGAATTTAACACTGTCTGATATCATGGTCTCCCTGGCAAATGCCTCAACTTTGCAGAAGGATTCCAGTTGGATAGAAAGGATAAGGAAATTTGTAACAGAAACCCTTGAAGATGGGTCTAGGCTAAACAGTAAGCAGCTGAACAGATTGCTTGGTGTCTCCTGGAGGTTAATGCAGATGCAGTCAGACAGAGGTGGGTGTCAATGCTCTGTCCTTACTTAAGAGAGGGGCTCTTACGCATACTGTTAATGTTGAGCATCTAATTTTGAGTTCATACCTGTCAAACATTTCATAGTCATTTACGTTCGAGCCATAAAAGGTAGCCAGCATAATCATGAAGGAATGTCTGCTTGAACCCTGATGGCTGAGAACACCCCCTTTTCGGTGGGTAGGTCCACTCGGAAGCTGATGGGTAGGTTTTCTACTAGATTACATAGTTGGAGTGAAAGAAGGTAAGTTTTATTAATAGGAAATGACATTGAGCCTAAGGATAAAGAAATACTTTTCTGATCTAGTTTGACTAGAAATTGGTGGATCCTTATCTCTTTACCTTTCTTGTAACTTGAAGTTATGTTGCATTAAGTCAGTTTTTAGTGTGACTTACTAATTCTTTTCATTCAAGCAGAACTTTGCTGTTTGGTTCCTGGCTTATCCACCTTTCTAGTATTGTGGTATTTGTTGTCCTTTCCTAGGTTTGTTGTCTCTTAGGAAAATTTGTACTGTAATCTCCGATTGGTTTGACTCTTTTATTAGGCCATTGATGTAGGATTTTGATGGTAGTCATCAGTTTGTGGCTAAAATCTGCTTCCTCATAGGAACAAGGTGCTTCTGTGCTTTTTAGAAGAATTATGGTGCTGGTGAAGAAACATTTTGACTCACATGCAGCTGTTTTCTCTTGTTTCTTAGAGGCTACAGAGTCTCTCATAAAGGCAGTTTATACATTGTATCAGCAGAGAGGCCTTCTCCTTCCAGTTCCGACTTTGTTACTGAAGTTTTTCAGTAAAAGCTATCAAAAAGAAGAACTGAGATCTTACAGAATCCGGTACAGTTCCTTTGTTATTTTGCTTTTCTTTTTCTTACCAGGTTACTTTGTAATCTGTATGAATAAGATGATAGGGTGATTAAATCTTTGGAGAAAATCTTCTTTTTATCCTTTTTGGTTTTATTATTTTTTTTTAAATAAAAAGGCATACATAATAGTTTCAGTAACCTTTATACACATAACTGAGAAGGTAAAAGTCTCTTTGAGCATATATTTCCACTTGTCTGCTTAACAGCTAAAGGACAATTATTGGAACCACCTGTAGCAGCCTCAGAATTTTGTTTTGCTTCCCATAAAAATTATGGAGGTTTAACCTCTGGCCCTTAGTGACATATTGGGACACATGGTATAAGAATGAGGGCAGTAGAAGAGGAGAGGTGTACAATAGGTGAAAGAGATTAAAAGGTGCAAACTGAGTTATAAAGTAAATAAGTCATGGGGATATAATATACAGCATAAAGAATATGACCAGTAGCTTTTATTAGGACAGGTGGTTACTAGACGTATGGTGACCATTTGCAATGTGTACAGATGTCAGACTATTATGTGATACATACCTGAAACTAACATAATACTGGGTGTCAAAAATGTTTCAATAAATTTTTAAATGGCGGTATCTTAAAGAGCAAAAGTGTCCAGCTTGGTTTGGTGCTGTCTGGTGATGCAGACAACACGAAGAGTAGAACTCAGGAATCAGTCTTAGATGTGGTGAGTTTGAGGTTTACTTGGGATAGTCTGGAAGAGATGTTTGGGTGAAAGATAACGGGATTTGTGGTACCTCAGCATACATAGGTAGTTGTTAGAACATATTCAAGTCTTTACTGTGAGTCAGGTGCTTTTCTTAATTTTTCAGTAATTCTCATACTTTTATGTAGGTACTGTTGGTTTCTGCCTTATAGAAGGAAGCTTAGGTTAAATAAGTTGGTGAGTGTCATGCTGTTAAAGGGCAGCCAGACTGAGACTTAAGTTCAAGTCTGGTAGACTCCAAAGGTTGTGTGTAAATCACTGAACTCTTGGGGGACAGCAAAAGTGATTGCCGTGTCCAAGATGAGACATTAGAGAGTGAGCAAGTATGTGCAAGAATGGAAAGAACCCAAGTTTGAAGCCACTTAATGTGGGGGCACCCTATACTGAATGCATAAATGACTTAATATAGTAAAACGGTCATTACAAATTAGTGTAAATAGTTCACAAGCTAAGTAGAGCCTGTGTCCTTTAAGATAAAATTACAATGTACATAGTGCCCCAAACTACATAAACTTTTAAAATACAGTGGGTAAAACCTTAGAGAATACTATAGATGAATATAGTATGCCAGTCATCTTATAGGCTCTCAAATGTTTAAATAAATGTGGTGTATTTCCCTTTTCTTTGATGGCCTTAGATACCGTAGTAAAGTGTTATCACGTTGGTTGGCTGGTTTACCACTGCAGCTTGCACATCTCGGCTCCCGAAATCCTGAGCTTTCAACACAGTTTGTTGACATTATCCATACTGCTGCAGCCCGAGCAAATAAAGAGCTACTCAAAAGTTTACAAGTTACTGCTCTCCGAATCTATGGTAAGAGTGTTGTTTACCTGTGTATGTAATAATCGGTCTACCCCGACTTAAGAACAATGTTTCAAAGGGGAGATCTTTAGGTTTTACTTTTCCTTCAAATTATACATTAATTGTACCATGGTAAAATGAATAAAATATCAAACAGTAAATTCATTTTCAATAGTATTACTTAATACAATAGTTTAAGAAAACTAAAGGTTGTAGATGTTTCTTCAGATCTTAAATTATCTTTTAAGCCACGAAATTCACAAATTCAAAACTGATCAGGTATTTTTATAGAATTCTTTTGAAACTTTGATGGCAAATTTTACTTATTTAATCGTTATTGAGATCTTGTACGGCTTTCATATATTAACGTTTCACTCACCCCTGAAACCTTTTCATTCTTTTAGCAAAAATATCAATAAAAATATACATATATGCATATGTATAATTAGTATTTATTATTAGGACACAGTTTATATACCATAAAATTGGCCATTTTACACTGTGCAATTCATTAATTTTTATCATATTCCCAAGATTGTGCGATAGTCACTATTATCTTATTCCAGAATATTTTTATCACCTCAAAAAGAAACTCTACCATTAGTAGTCCATCCCTATTTCCTCATTTCTTCCTACCTCAGCTCCTGACAACCACTGCTCACCATTTCTGTCTCTCTGTATTTGCCTGTTTTCATCATTTCTCACAGATGACATTGTGTGATGTGGATCTTCTCAGTATGGCTTCCGTCACTTGGCATACTGTTCTTAGGATTTACGAGCATATACGAGTACTGTATTTCTTTTTAATGCTGAGTAACATTCCACTGTTGAATATACACCACTTTATATTTACCCATTTATTAAATGACAAACGTTGGTTTGTGTCTACCTTTTGTGTGTGGTATTTAAAAATCTGTATTTTTCAGTATTGCTTATATATAGGAGTGTGTGTGTATACTCAGATAAGTCTTTGGTTTTAAATTCAGTTCAGTTTAATTGCTCAGTCGTGTCCAACTCTTTGCAACCACATGAACTGCAGCATGCCAGACCTCCCTGTCCATCACCAACTCCTGGAACCCAACTAAACCCATGTCCATGAAGTCGGTGATGCCATCCAAGCATCTCATCCTCTGTTGTCCCCTTCTGCTCCTGCCTTCAATCTTTCCCAGCATCGGGATCTTTTCCAACGAGTCAACTCTTTGCATCAGGTGGCCAAAGTATTGGAGTTTCAGCTTCAGCATCAGTCCTTCCAATGAACACCCAGGACTGATCTCCTTTAGGGTGGACAGGTTGGATCTCCTTGCAGTCCAAGGGACTCTTAAGAGTCTTCTCCAACACCACAGTTCAAAAGCATCAATTGTTCTGCGTTCAGCTTTCTTCACAGTCTAACTCTCACATCCATACATGACCACTGGAAAAACCATAGCCTTGACTAGACAGACCTTTGTTGACAAAGTAATGTCTCTGTTTTTAATATGCTATCTGAGTTGGTCCTAACTTTCCTTCCAAGGAGTAAGCATCTTTTAATTTCATGGCTGCAGTCACCATCTGCAGTGACTTTGGAGCCCAGAAAAATAAAGTCAGCCACTGTTTCCACTGTTTCCCCATCTATTAGCCATGAAGTGATGGGGCCGGATTAGGTTGATATTATAATTGTCCCTGTTTGGCAAAAGTGCATGTTTTGTTTTGTTTTTTTTTTTGTTTTTTTTTTTTTTTTTTTACTGTTTTGCTTTGTTTCTAATACCTTTAACTCCATCAGTTATTATTTCAAATAACACATTTGAATATTATGAAATCGAGTGTTAAATGTTATCTTTAAATAATGATTGTATTTAGTCTTACTCTAGGCAGTACCTTAAGCCATACATATATATTTTTTTTTCATGTAGTTGATATGTTAGAATTCAACATAGCACAGTGAAAATGGTCAGTCTGCTTTATTAATTCTTGTTTGTATATCTTTTAAAATTTAACTTGTCTTCCTGCCTCACTAGATCCACAAGAAGGCACAGTGGTGGTTCTGTCAGCAGAGTCTCAGCAGCTTTTGGTCCAGCTTGTGTATTTTCTACCCAGTCTGCCTGCTGACTTGCTTTCTCGGTTAAGCTACTGCTGTATTATGGGAAGACTCAGTGCAAATTTGGCTGCCATGCTTATCGGGATACTGCACATGAGGTAGCATGCTAAAGTGAGCTGTATTTCAAGTGTATAATCTTCTCCCTCACCCTTCCCCTGTCACTGGCAGTTTATGAACTGACTTTTTAAAATGCCGCCCCTCCCTTCATTTGCTCTTAAAACAGCAGTTAAAACTGTTGATGATACTGGGTAAGAGGAAGGTCACTGGGGCAAGACTGTTCCAGGTGGTTTGCTTAGCGGTTTGCATTGTCATGGTTGCAGTCACTAAGTCCATGGGCTGTAGTCCACCAGGCGCCTCTGCCCATGGGATTTTCCAGGCAAGGATGCTGGAGTGGGTTGCTGTTTCTTTTTCCAGGGGATCCTCCTGACCCAGGGATTGAACTCTTGTTCTGCTACACCACAGGTGGATTCTTTACCGCTGAACCATCAGGTAGAAACATACAGTGATTTGTGTAGGTGCATTGAAACAAGGGTTAAGATTATCAGAAGTGTGTAGCCATAGTAAGGATTCAGTGACGGATGAGAGTGCTGTGTTTTAAAACTTCTGGTGTTATGAAATTGTAATACAGGTCTTTCTTTTTGGAAGGGAGCTCAGTTCAATGTAGGTGGTGAAATAAAAGCTTGCGGACTCAGACAGGGAATCATTAAAATATCTGTGGGTGGGTGGGTGGGTGTGTGTGTGTGTGGCAAAATATACATAACCTAAAACTTCCCATTTTAACCAGTTTTAGGTATACAGTGAGAATTGTTTGGGGCATTAAGTACATTCACACTGTTGTGCGACTGCTACCACTATTCATCTCCAGCACTGTCATCGTTGCAGACTGAAACTCTGTACTGATTATTTCCCCTTCTCCCAGCCCTTGTTTACCACTATTTTGTCTTCATGATTTTGATATATTCATCTGTTAATGGATACTCGGTTGTTCTGCCTTTTGGCTGTTACAAATAATGCAGCTATAAACATTGGTGTGCAGACACCTGTTTGAATCCTTTTAATTCTTTTGGCTGTATACCCAGAAGTAGAATTGCTGAATCATATGTTAATTTTCTGTTTAATTTTTCAAGGAGCTACTTTCCAGAATGTGACTGTGGTGTTTTACTCTCAAAGGTCTTAAAACTAATAATGTTTCATGTTGCTAGTGTTCAAAGTATCCTTTAAAATGTAATGTTTGTATCAGGCATAGTACTTTCATATTCAGCCATTTGTTACTGATTGTGGCTCAAGGCCAGGGTCTGATACAGTTTTAGGCAGGAGTTGAATCTGGGCTGTAGCTGAAAAATTTAAAAACTAGCTTCTTTGTGGCTTCTTGTGCAGACCCTCTACCCCAATTAAACAGGAGTGGCTCGCTTTATTAGTAGACTTTCTTTAGCTTTGTTTGCCAGTCTCTTCGTACCAGGATAAGACGTATGTTTGAATGTTGTCGCCCAAATTGTGCTTCATAACTGATAATTACTTTTTCCTTTTAGCAAAAGAGAGCTGTTTGCAATATGTTGTCTATATATGAAACCCCTCTTTGTCTAGTTCAGTACTAAATGCCAGGTCTTTAAGAAATACAATTTAACTTAAGTGGTTTTATGACTGTTAACTTCCAGTAGAGGGCACTCATTTCCCATGATAGAACTTGTGGAGGATCTGTTTTGGCATTCATTTAAAAGTGACTTTTGAACACCTCTTAAAATTAATTCTCTTTAGAACTTGTATTTAGTATCTTTTTTGGCATTAATTACGATTGACTTGTGCTCAATAACTTTGGTCAAGGATTTTTTCACAAGTCTTTTTTTACATTTTTTTGTGGGTTTGTGGTGAGTACTGAGAAAATATTAATTTACAAGTAATGGTAATAGAAGTTTATAATCATCAAAAGCAAGTTGTCATGTAGTTAAAAGTGTACCAAGTTAAACTTTGCCTTTTAGCATTTGCACAGAGTCTTAGTAGACTTCTCTTTCTGTAGATGTATTGTCCCTATTCAAACTAATCTCTTTAAAAATTAAAACAAGATGGGGCCTTTTCAACTTTCCCAGGCCAGTGGTATTATCATTGCATCACTTTTCCTAGATTTAGAATTGAAGAATAATGTTCGGTTATTCTTAAGGAATGATGTTCTTCTAAGGCATACCGTTCCTTAGACATCACCTGGGTTATTTCACGTCTTTGGTTTTCCCCTCCGTCCTTGATGGTGACGGTAAACCAGCTAGCTTTCTCACTGTCTCCCACCTGCACCGTTCACCTGAGGCATCCCACTCCTCAGCTCCGTCTGTGCCAAGGGCTGTTGGCAGGCTCCTTTTCCTGAAATATTCCTTCAATAATTTCTGATTCTCATCTGCTATATTAATTGGGCTCTGCGGTCTAGTTCACTCTGGGTGTTAGCGTTCTGACACTGTTGTCTCCAGCAGGGGAAGTTCATCGGAGAGCAGGTCACCACCAGACCATCTCCGTTTGTTCAGTGTGTGAAAAACCCATCAACTTAGAGTTGTTGGTGTTTAGTTTGTCTTAAAAACTGTACTTAGAATTGCTGTTCCTGCCTTTTTCACTATTCACTTAGAGGTTTTTTGAGTTTTTCCTCTCCATCTACCTGTGGTGTTCTGCTGACCGTTACTCTTCTTGCCCTCTCTGCCCCTAGTTCATTTACAGCTGGTTTGGGGAACATGAGACATGCATGTGGAAATGTAGTCTATGCTGTTAGATAAAAATACCAGAGAAGGGAGAAATTACTGAGAAATTCAGCCTGGTTTTGAAGCAGGGTGAATATGTGAGCTGGCCTGCCAGGAGCAGGTCTGGTTTGCTTCTGTTGTCCAAGCATAATTGATATAGCATCCCTTCTAGTCTCAGAACTGTTCTGGTGTGGCCAGTATGTGTGGTCATTGTAGTTTTAAGGACAGAGTGATACATTGCTTGTCTTTTGTCCAAACTAGATTTTTAAATGGATTTGCTACTCTTTTTAGCCACTGGACAGCACAGTGTTCACTGGGTATAAGAGGATATTAGCTTCTTTTCTAATCACCCATTTTGTACTCATTTCTATTGAGCATCTCTGACTTTTTATAACCTCTTAGCTTGTGATATTCTCTCCCATAGCCCTTTAAGCAAAGAGAAGTCCTTTAAGTAGAAGTGATTCAGAAAAATGTTGCCATTATTTTTAACTCCCCAACTTTTAAGAATGTTAATAAATACAGTTGTTTCAGTGGTTAAAAAAAAAAAGTGCTTCTCATTGAATTAGAAACTCCTTATTTTGTCTTGACATTTATTCAGATTTCTATTATAAAAGTTTGTCCCAAAAAAAAAATTTGTCACAAAAAGCTATCCAAAAAGATAGCTTTTTGGATCTGATTATTCTCAGCTTTTTGTTTTTTTGCTGTATTCATGGCTGACATTTGCTGTATTCCTTCTTAGTCTTACTTTGAGGAGAGTTTTTAAAGGTATCACTGGAAACTGATCTCATAGCAGGAACCAGATAATCTTCATTTAATGAGAAGCTGCTTTATGTTTAGCTATTCCCTTAAGTCCACTACCAATACTTTAGCTGCAGTATTGTGACGTAGACTAGTTATAAAGCCTCGCAAAGTATAGGAGTGCATAGTTATTGCAGAGTGGCTTTAAATTGAAGTATTCTTTACCTAGTTAAGATGCTTTGGTTTAGGTAGGAAGCAGGAGCTTGTTTAAACTTAGCTCATTCATATAAACAAGGTAAGACTTTTTTTTTTTTTTTTTAATGAAGATGAGGTAGTAAATACATAGCAGCTGAACCTACTACTGAAAAGCAGAACTTCACCTTGGCTCCTTGAAACTGAGTTTTGAGTGGTGTGGAAAAATTTTCCAGTTGTACCATATAAGTGGGCTGGTTATGCTTTTCAAGGAAACTTTACATAAACATATGTTAGAAATTATATTTTCCATATTACGATACTTGAACCCCCTTACATGTAAAGATGATACATGCTACGGATTTTTGACTGAGCTCTTAAATTATACTTGTATTCCATAAAGAATAGTCATATATTCTGTGCTTTATTCCTGAGTCTTCAATTTGGTCACTTCTAGTACTAGGTCTCCATTGTTTATTGTAGATCATCATTTTCTGGATGGAAGTCTTCAGTGAAAGAATGGAATGGAATTGATCAGTTGAACATCAGTAATGAGGACTATTTCAGCTTCTTATTTTCAACACTTACAGGTAACTGCCCTGATCCACCAAGTTAAGGAAAGGAAAAGAACCTAGTATGAAAATTCTCCTGAGATTTACTGTCTTACCTGTTTGGGTCTAAGTTTTGGACCTCACTGCATAGCTTAATAAGATGGGGAACAGAATATCCATTTTAAGCATGTTTAACATGTTCGGTGTGTTAGGAAAAACATCACATTTTAATTAGCCATATTTTGCTTTCCATTGATGTCAGAGAAAAATTAGTAAAATGAGTCTTGATGTGTTAGATTAGTAAGTATTATTACTGTTGTTTTAAATGATCATACTGTCTTTGGTAGTTTTGTTTTGTAACTGGATGATAAAGATGACAGTGTTTGAAATTTTCTGAAGACTTAAAATTAAGAGACTTACTGAAATATGTTGTCAGAATCCAAAAATAGCTTGAAAAGTTCTGATAAGGAGCTGAATGTAGCAAGATAAATATTATATAAAAGAAACAAGTAACAAGTAGACTTGTACATGTTTGTTTGATAGTTTTGGATGTATGCGTTTGAGATGGATGTGAGGGCTTTATGTTTTAATTAGTAGTACCTGTCAAAGGGTTTAGTGGTTTTAGGAAACTCATTAGGAATCAGCCAGGAGTGTGATATGGCTTCCAAACTAGATGATGGCTCTTTAGGGCATGTTCATGGAAGTACAGTGACCTGAAAACATCAAAGCAGGTAGCTAGGGTCAGACCACATTGTGCTCGTATTCTGATCATTCTAAGAGCTGTCTTTCAGGAGGGACTTGGGCAAGTTGTTTGTATAGGTCAGACTAGGTGTAATAGAGGTGGTAAGAGAATCAGAAATCTTATTATATGGAATAGGTAGAAGGAAGTACACAGTAATTGTTGAAGAAATAGACTTAGGGGGGATGGAGTAGTTTTAAGACACTTCAAAGGCTATTATGTAAGAATACAGAGTTTGGTATATGTATGAAGGAGCATATTGTTTTTCTTGTTCATTTGCTTTTTTAAACCTGACATTAATTAGAATGATTATGTCTTTCACACTTATTTAAGTATAAAGGTGGCAAAGCCCTCAGTTTAAGGGATATAATATTGTTTCTTGATGTATTACACATTTGATTCAGGTCAAATCTTTGTGTACATAATTATATGAATTTTACTACATCGCTGGCATTTCATTTTTTAAAATAATACATAAAGTACAGAAATTCAGAGAAAATAGCTTGTTAGCTTGAAGAATTTAACTTGAAGATACATGTCTATTTTTTAAAAATTACTTAAGAATGTTACTTGCTTTGTGATTTATTTTAAATTGGATTTCTTTATACTCAAATTAGGGTTTTCAAAAGAGGAACTGACTTGGCTTCAGAGCCTTTGAGGAGTGCCCCATGTCATCCAGACGCAGCTTTCTCCCGTGCTACTTTACCTCACTGACTTGGATCAGTTTTCACACCATTGGGACATAACAGAGGTAATGGTCCATTTGGAAAGGCATGGAAGATTGTTAGAATTCAGTTCATCCACCGCCAATAGTTACTGTGTGCTAGCGTTGCCTTGTGTAAGATGTTTCTAGAGGTTGAGAGCAGTATAAAGCACAGTCCCTGTTCTGAAAGTGCGTGTGACCCTTGGATAGGCGATGTGGATTCCTGAAAGAAGAGTTTTCATAAAGTTATGCCACTAGAATAGAATAAATTAGCAGTTTGAATGATAGAGACACATTTATTTTCTTTTTGCCTAGTATAGGGTAAAAGGAAAAAGAGGAAAGACTTCATGGAAAAGGAAGAATTTTACGTAGATACTGAAGGATTAATAAGAGTTAAGTAGGATTTTGTATCCTTGAAGGTGGGTTTTTCTAAACAGAAATAATTATTTGAAAGCTCCTTTGGTTTTAAAGAATTAGTATGTAGTTTATCAAAGTTACATTTTAAACCCCAAATTTCCCTTAAATTTTAAAGTTCAACTTAACAAATCTTTTTAGATACATATAGTAAGTTTAGGGAATCATTTTAAAAGGAGACTTAAACTATATTGCATCCCTTTTACATACATATTTAAAACTTTAAAAAACTGTTTAAATAACTTAATATATTCACTATTTGGTAAGTAGTTCAGTTTTCAGACAAACCTCCACAAATGTTATGGTAAATCTTAAAACATTTAATAAACTTACAGGCATGGTACATATTAATATCTTAAGTTTCAGTACTATTTATAGTGAAATTCAAATTAAAATTACAAGTCTAGGTTAGCTGTTAATTCTGTTTTAAATTGAAATTATAGGGCTGATATTTTACGCTAATAGTCAGAATTGTTTTACGTTACAAATATATAAATATGTAAAGCATCATAAATACTGGTACTAAGGATTTGAGTCTGTAAGATATTTATATATTAGTTAATTTCTTTTATTTATTTCTTCAGTTTCTTTCCTTGCATTGAAAGGTACTTGCCCAGTAGAATTGTAGTTGTGTCATTCCAAATAATGTTGGTTGGAACCTTTCTTGCACATTCCGAGGTTGTGTTCTGTGCTAGCATTTTTTTTTTTTTTTAATGATTCATAAGGTTTTGGTTGGGGCACTGAAGTCCTTGGGAACTTCTTTCCTTGTAACTCGTAATTGCTCGGCCATAGCCTTTCCAAACAAAAGATAACCTTTGTAAGTGTTCTCAACAGGGTCGTCTCTAGAACCTGAATCTGTTTTATTGCTGTACCAATTGATTTTATTCAGCTGATCTATTGACGACTTCTTTCATTCTTTTCCAGAATACTCTTTACATTCTTCCTGTATCTTAGGGCTACACCTTTTGTAGACATTTAACACATTTCTCTCATGGTTTTGTTTGACTGTGATCACAATACTTGGGTCATGCCAGGGACACTTTCTTCTCTGTATCACCTAGTGCCTAACTATGTTCATATATTGGCTTTCAAAAAATAGTGGATTAGAAACAATGAAAACTAAGGAGTTGGGTAACCAACCTGCATATTTAATATCTGGCATTTTATCTTAATCCATAGTACATGCAGAGAGTGAAGCCTTGCACACTGCTGGATTTGAAGGGTTGGGTTTAGTGTCAGTAAGTGTTCTGTAAGCTTGTTTCTGATGTTTTTAAACTACCTCATGCATGGATTGGGGAAAGCGTGGTATGGGGATTGATCAGTGGGCCCCAGATTCCAGACAGAGACTTGTTAAGTGTCTAGTTTGATAACTTGAACAACTCCAATAATCTCTCTCTGACAATTTTAATTTTTCTGAATCACGTCATCTGTGTAAAGACACAGATGTCGTGAAAATGTGATTGGTTATATTTCTGAGTGTACATTGGCAAGAACATGTATTAAACTTCAAGGATGCTGTCTTTGAAATGTTAAGACATAAATTAGGAAAAATCTGAAAGTTTCTTTCTTAGCTTTTGAAGTTAAATGAAGATTCCAGTTCTATTTTCGATAAAATTTGCCTTTAAGTTGGCCTTATCACATGAAATTATTTGAAATATATGTAGTTTTTGACAGCCTTAGTGTAAAAATTGATTTTTTATTATTATTTCATTTGAAAAAGTTACTAGTCAATGGCGTGAGTTTGCTTAGTTTGTTCTATCTGCTTAGTCTGAAGTGTTTTGTTTTTTTTTTTTAAATCGGACCTTTTTTTTTCTGAGTAGATTTTCTTCACAAAGTATAATTTATTTACTTACCTACTTAACACATTTAAGAATTTACTTATGTATATACGGCAGTATGAGGTCTTCACCATGTACAGGCTTTCTCCAGTTGCAGCAAGTGGGGATTACTATCTGGGGCTGCTCTTCAGCTGTGGGACGCGGGCCCCTCTCTGCGGCGGCTCCTCTTGTTGCAGAGCATGGGCTCGAGGGCTTCGTTAGTTCTGGCACACAGGCTTAGCTGCCCTGTGGAACCTCCCCAGACCAGGGATTGAACCTGTATCCCCTACTGAGTGGCATATTCTGGACCACTGGACCACTAGGAAAGTCCCACAGGACAGTGTAGAAGAACAGAAGCATAACAGTAAAAGTGTCCGTCCAGTCTCTGTCTGCCAGCCATCCATGTCCCTTCCTTAGTTTCTAAATGTATTCTTTTGGATAACTTCTGTGTCTTCACAAATGATTATATATATATTCTTTTGGCTTCTCCTTTTATAGACACAACATACTCTGATTTGGACCTTGCAGTTTTCATTTAGTATCTTCATGATCATTTCTTCCAAACACTGAAGGAAGAATTGTATGATCTTGCCATTAATGATGGAAATAGTAGTTAAAAGGGAAAAGGAATCTTTGGACAGAGATATCATTCCCAAATGGAAGTGTCTTTTCCAGAGCCAGTGCAAGGTTTTAAGGTTAATTTTAATTGTCATTTATAAAATTTTGAATGGTTTGAAAAGACTACTTTTTAACTAAATTCTGAAGAATAATAATAAAACATTACTCTAGTTTAAGAAATAGAACATTTTTCTTTGTTTTTGAAACCTCTGATTTTATTAACAGTTTTATGTGTGTGACATTTCTGTATAAAATTAGGTAGAAAATACTTCAGTGTAGAAATTAAGTGTACAAAATCTTGTTAAAATTTTTTATATTTTTAAAAAACTCTCAATTTCCACACTGTAGCAAACTGCCATGCCTGTTCTGGAGTTGTGCACTTATGAAGTCAGGATTCTGATGTACGCAAATTTCAGTTAACACTAGTTGCAAAAGTGAAGACTCCCTGTATATATGTATGTTTGTGTGTCTCTGTTTGTATTTTTGTTTAGTTTTGTTTTGAAACAATCTCAGACTTGGAGAAAAATTACAATTGCAGTACAAAGAACTTCTCTTTTCTTAAACTGTTTGACAAAATGCCCATTGTCGATACTTTAGCATACAAGTAGACCGTGTTTTATTGTACCTGCAAATTCAGTTTTTGGAAACTGAAGTTCTGCGGCAGCCCTGCACTGAGGGTGTCCGTCATCTTTGCAGTAGCATTTGCACACTCTGGGTCTCTGTGTCAGTTTGGTGATTCTCGCAGTATTTCACACTTTTTCATTGTTATTTCTTAGAGTGAGCTGTGATCGGTGACTTTTGATAATACTGTTGTCATTGTTTCGGAGTTTGTAATTAATTGTAACCATGAACCGTGCCCACAGGAGATAGTGCAGTGATCTTAGTAAAATATGTGTGTTCTGACTGCCCCACCAGCCAGCCATTCCCTATCTCTCTCCTTCTCCTCAGGTCTCCCTATTCCCTGAGACTCAGCAGTATTGAAATTAGGGCAGTTAATAACCCTGCAGTGGCCTCTGAGTGTATGTGTGTTTGTCACTCAGTTCTATCCAACTCTTTGTGACCCCTGGATTGTAGCTCGCCAGGCTTCTCTGTCCATGGAGTTCTGCAGGTAAGAATACTGGAGTGGGTTGCCATTTCCCTCTCTGGGGGATCCTCCTGACCAAGGGATCAAACCCCAGCCTACTGCATTGGGTCAGATTCTTTACCATCTGAGGCACCAGGTGTTCAAGTGAAAGGAAGAGTTGCGTATCTCTTACTTGAAACCAAAAGCTAGAAATGATTATGAGCTTAGTGAGGAAAGTGTGTTGACAGCCAAGATAGGCTGACAACTAGAACTCTGTGCTGGTTAGTCAAGTTGTGAGTGCAAAAGAAAAGTTCTTGAAAGTAAAAGGGCTATTTCGTGAACACAGGAATAATAAGAAAGTGAAACAACCTTATTGATGATGCGGAAAAAGTTTGAATGACCCTTAAGCCAAAGCCAAATCTTGAGCAAACCCTGATGATGATTTAGTCATTAAGTCGCATCTGACTCTCTGCAACTCCATGGACAGTGGCCTGCCAGGCTCCTATGTCTGTGGGATTATCCAGACAAGAGTACTGGGAGTGGTTGGCATTTCCTTCTCCAGCGGATCTTCATGACACAGGGATTGAACCCGGGTCTCCCGCATTGAGGGCAGATTTACCGACTGTGCTACAAGGGAAGCCTTAAAACTCTCGTAAGTCTCTTAAGTTCTCTGAAGGCTGAGAGAGGTGAGGAAGGTGCAGAAGAGTTTGAAGGTAGCAGAGACTGATTCCTGAGGCTTGAGGGAAGAAGCCATACCCCCAACCTATTCTATTAATGCAAATCCAGCACGGGCTGGTTAGGTTGAGTTGAGAAGCAGTGTGGTTTGCAAGTGAACATGCCTCGTTTAGGGAGAGATCAATAGCCATACAGGGAGATATGATTAGAAAGAAGAAGAACATCATATGATGCATTTTACTTATCTGAGGCAGGATTGATGGGGTTCTGCTTGAACAAGAGCCTGAGATCTTCAACAGGTTCACAGGAATAGCTGTCCTCTGGCTTTGGAGTCTCAGTTTCTGTCTCCCCCTCCTGTAGGCCATAGGGTTTTATTCTAGAATTGTGGACCCAGGCAGATAGACCCTTCACTTTTACAGCAGTTGAAGTCACTAGAACAACCTGATATGGCCCTGTCCATTTCTCGGACAGCTGGTTTGGACTCCCTTTTTCTTGCCAGGTCTTTACTGATACTTGATCCCCTGGCTTTACCTGGGGATTTTTCAAGTCTTCCTGTGGTTTGTTCTCCATACCGTTGGAGTTCTTGTTGAATCCTTCCCAGGTCAATTATATGTTTTAAGAGTGTATTGGCATCCTCGTCAAAAAACAAATCAGAAGTTAAGAATGGACCTCCATATATCATTTCATAAGGAATTAACAATAGTGGCCGTTTGGGGGATGTCCGTACCCTCATGAGGGCTATGGGTAGCCTATGTGTCCACTTATTATGTGTTTCTTGACATAGCTTAGCCAGAGCCCTTTTAAGAGTCTGGTTGTCTCTCTCTACATTTCCTGGATCTTGAGGCCTCCAGGATGAGCGGAGCCGGTACTTTATGCCTAAGCATGCGGCTAGGTTCTGGGATATCGTGGCTGTAAATGAGGGCGCATTGTCACTCTGAAGTGACCGAGGCAGCACACACCTAGGCACAATCTCCTTCAGCTGAGCTTTACAGACTTCTGTAGCTCTCTCTGTCTCAGTAGGGAACGCTTCGATCCATCCTGTGAATGTGTCAATAAAGACTAGCAAGTAAGAAAACTCTTGGATCTTTGGCATGGCTGTAAATTCTACTTTCCAGTCCGCTCCTGGGTATGATCCCCGATGTTGGACAGGTGTAATTAGAGGAGGTCTGGTTTTTGGGTTATTTTTTAGACAGGTGTCACAATTTTGTGTGACCTGTTTAACAACCTTAGCTCACTGGGGATGGTAGAGAATAGACTTAAGCAAGATTTCCAGATTATCTCTTCCAAAATGGGTGCTCTTATGTAAGGTGTCAGTAATTTTTTAAACCTGAGAATCAGGGAGTATTATTTGGGCCTGATCAGGCTGAAACCACCCATGTGACCCAATCTCCCAGCTCCACTCAGCATATCGGGAATGTCCCCCTGGGGTAAAATCTGGAGTCAGGGTTTCCTTGGGGAAAAGGGGGCAGATAGCAGTGGCAGAGGTAGCTTCCCCGGCAGCTCGTCCTGCCTCTTGATCAGCTTTCCTATTTCCTTGAGCTTCTTTTTCTTGCCCCTTTTGGTGACTCTTGCAGTGGATGACAGCTAATTTTGCAGGAAGTTTGACTGCCTCCAGGAGCCTGAGAATGAGCTCTTTGTGTTCAATAGGAGACCTTCGGGCACTGAGCATCTCTCTTTCTTTCCAAATTGCTGCATGGGCATGCAGAATGAGGAAAGCATACTTAGAGTCCATATACACATTAATCTTCTTTCCTTCTCCTAACTCCAAAGCTCTTGTCAGGGAAAAAGTTCAGCTTTCTGGGCTGAGGTGTCTGGGGGAAGAGACCCACTTTCCTTAGTTTCTTCCAGGCTCGCTACACCATATCCAGCTCTCCTCTCTCCCTTTTCAACAAAACTGCTGCCATATGTGTACCAGTTTTGCTCTGGGTCAGATAAAGGTGTCTCTGATAGGTCCCGGTGAGAAGAGTATAACTCGTCTGTGATTTGTATGCATTGGTGATCCAGAGGGAAAGTGGGGGATCTGGCAGTAAGGTTGCTGGATTGAAAGTCTGGTAGACCCGCAACTTTATTTCTGGAGTGTCAAGGAGGAGGGCTTGGTATTGGGTGATCCTTCCCCCTGTCATCCACCTGTCCCCTTTCGTTTCCAAGACTGCTTGCACGCGGTGAGGCATATACACTGTGGTGGGCTGACCCAGGGTCAGCTAAGATGCCTCCTTAACCATAAGAGCGGTGGCTGCTACTGCCCAGAGGCAAGTGGGCCACCCTCTGGCCACCTCATCTAGTTATTTCGAGAGATAAGCCACAGGTTGTAATACGGGCCCCATCATCTGCCCTAACACCCCAAGAGCAGTTCCTGTCCTTCCAGAAACATAGAGTCTAAAAGTCTTCTCCAGGTTGGGGAGGCCTAAAGCTGGGGCTCTAGTGATGGACTCTTTTAGGGCATTAAAAGCCACCTTGCAGGTCTCATGCCAGTCGAGTGGCTCTTCCTCTTTCCCCCTTAAATTTTCATATAGGGGTCTGGCCAGATTGCCATAATTAGGAATCCAGATGTTGAAAAACCCGGTCCTTCCTAAAAATCCCCTAAGCTGTTGTTTTGTTTGGGGGTACGGGGTATTTAAGATGAGGGATCTCCCCTCGGGGTCAGGCATTCTTTTTCTCTCTGTAATTATAAATCCAAGGTATTTTACTTGGGTTAAGCTAATCTGAGCCTACTTGGGGGATACTCGATAACCCTTTTCATATAGGAAAGTTAACGTTTTAAATAGTGTCCATTTGAGAGCTGGTAAAATCTGGCCTAGCTATGAGCAAGTCATCCACATACTCTATTAGACTACTGTTTGTTAAAGTTAATTCCCTTAGTTCTCTCCCCGAGGAAGTCCCGAAGATATGAGGGCTGTCCCTAAACCCTTGGGGTAGTCGAGTCCAGTCGAGAGTTGTATGGTCTCTCTTGATTCCAAGTCCCGCCACTCAAAAGCAAAGAGTTTTTGGGATTCAGGATGGAGAGGAATGCAAAAGAAAGCACCTTGAAGGTCCAAGACTGAGAAGTACTTGGCATTTCCTGGGACTTGGGATAGGAGGGTATATGGGTTTGGGACTATGGGGTGGATGGGAACCACAGCTTCATTAACAGCTCTTAGATCCTGGACGAATCGGTAAGATCCATCTGGTTTTTGAACGGGCAAGATTGGGGTGTTGCAAAGGGACTCACAGCTGACTCGAGTTCCAGTTTCTCGGTATTTGTTAACTAATGGTCTAGGACCCTCAAGAGCTTCTGGTTTTAAGGGATATTGTCTTTTCCAGGGCTAGGGAGCATTTGGTCTCAGAGAAATCTTTACTGGTGGAACATTTATGGCTAAACCAGGGCTGGAGACATCCCACACCTGGGGATTGACATCATCTAGACAAGGGACAGACTCCTCCTTTTCTACCTCTGACTGTAAATATTCAGACATAGGCAAAGAAAATTATCGATTTCTACCTTTGTGTCCCCAAGTCACTCTGGTTTGGAGGCGAAAGTATTATTCTCACCATGGAAAATTTGGAAGATGCAAACATGAAAAATTTAAAGAGTCACGCAGAGGCTAGTCACTCTAATTAACACCAAAGACATTTATTGACTGATTTCTAGCTTCTCTTCTTTAACCTTTTTTATCTACAGTAATCCTGTGTGTTCCTTTTAGTTAGGGATTCATTTTTAGACTATCCTGACTCTTCAACTACGTTCCAGTTTTGGGTCTGATACACTTACAGATGTGCCAAGTGCTTCCTGAACACTATAGAACATATTTTATGTTTAAAATACTTCCATGCTTATGTAGTGAGTCAATGATTTTAAGTTTATTTGTTACACATTTCAATGTAAAAGTCAATGTGTGAACTAACATATTCACGACTTGGAAAAGTTGACTTTTTTTTGCTGTGTGTTTGAACTCCTCACCCGACCAAAGGTCATGGAGAGGTCTATTGTTTTTCTAAAATGGTTATAGTGTTGTTTATTTTCTGGTAATTGAATTAGGGTGTGAGTTGCAAAGCTTGTGTTTCTGTTCATTTCATTCCATCTGTTCGGGTTTCTTTCTCTCTCCTGAGTCAGACAGTAATTTCCCATTGGTTGTCCAGTTACCAAGGTTGGTGTCCATGCATCCGTGCTGGTCTCTCCATACATGTCCGGGTGTCCTGTGAAACACTAAGCTTAATTTATTTGGAAATGACCTAGCTGTTCAATACACTGTCATCACTCAGTTGAGCAGAGGGAGAGAAATTCAAGTGACAAAACTCCAGAGAAGCTAGTGTCAGAGCGCCCCGGCGTGGCATGCGTGCAGGGGGTTGGGGGGAGGGGGCGGTGCGCGGAGCGCGGAGGTCTCAGGTGTCCTCCCACCCTGGGCCTCTCCAGGTCAGCCGCTGCTCAGTGGCCTCCCCCCGCCCCCATCGCATTGGCTGCTCAGGGCCGGGTGGTCCCTGCAGCTGCCCGGCATCCTGCCCGAGGCCCCCCCTGCCCACACTCTGTCTTCCAGTCTCTCTCTGAACCCTCGACACTTTCTGCCTCTGGCTCTCCTGGCGTGGGTGCGTGCGAGTGCCTGTCCGTGTCCCTGGCTGTCGCTCGCCTGTTCTCCCAGTAAGGTCCTATGCTGGGCCCGCGGCGTGGGGGCAGGGCGGGCCTCGGTAGGGCGAAAAGACGGGGCTGAGGCGCTCCAGGGTGTTTGCGCAGCCGGCAGGACGGGCGCCTTGGGCCCCGGCTGGGCTGCCCCTAAGCCCTAGGAGGCTCCGGGGACCGCGGACCCGGGCCGAAGCCCCGCTCGTCCGGAGCCAACTGACCCTGAGCAGCGAACGTGATGGTGGGTGACAGGGGGTGAGGGGGCACCGAGATGTCCTCGCTGCTCTGCCCACCCCCCCTCCCCCCACCCCAGGTTCCGCAGGCACGCCAGGCCCCGGCCGGCCGTGCCAGACGGGTGCTGGCCTGGGCTCGCGGTGTGCGGAGCGGGGGCGCCCTCCGCTGCCCGCCGAGCTGCAGGCTCTGGCCGGCCGGAGTCCAGTCGCGGGTCGTGCGGCTCAAGTGCAGCGCGCGCCCGCTGGAGAACTGCAGCCCCATGCCCGACCGGCAGGTCAGATCGCAAGGGAGGCGCAACGCGGGGCTCCTGGGGCCCTGGCAGCCGCCTCGGTCTAAGGCCATACCACCCTGAACGTGCCCTCTCTCCTCTGATCTGGGAAACTGAGCAGGTCTGTCCTGGTCAGTACTTGGATGGGAGACCGCCTAGTAGTTAGGCGATTTTTTTTTATTTTTCTGAATGCCTACTTCAGAAAGTTAGAATCGGATGACTTCACACAGTAAAACGAATCATATTTTCATACATAATCTTAAGAATCCAGCAGCTGGCCATTCTTTTTCCTGTCCTAACACAGCTAACTGGAAATCAGTTGTAGTAAGTTCTACTGACTTCAGAACCTCATCCCGAAGGGAAGATATATAGGAAAACCCATAATATATCTAAATAAACATGAAAGATACAATGATGAGAAAGAAAAAAATTTCTCAGTGACATCTTAGTTGGTATCAGAAACACGATGATTATGAAAGCACAGCCCATAATCAAGTCCAGGCCATGGAAGCCTGTGACTGTAACTGAGTGTTGACTTCCCTTTCAGCTGAGGTCGTAAAAAGTGCTTTGTAAATTTCTGAGGTTTGAAGCACTTGTAACTTCCCAAAGAGACTGCAATCAGAAGGGTTTCTAGAATATCGTGACACTGTGGTGAGCTCAAGCAATATATACTCCAGAGGACGGAAGACAGACATGTTGGGAAGTGGGGATGACTTCTACTGCACTTAGGGAGGAAGGGCATGTACAAGTGGAGAAGCAACACCTCAGTGATGGAATCTTTAAAGACTCCATACATGGAGAAGGAAATGGCAATCCACTCCAGTATTCTTGCCTGGAAATATCCATGGGCAGAGGAGTCTGGCGGGCTGAAGTCCATGGGATTCCATGACTGACCGTGTGTGCACGAGGGTGGAGGTAGACGGGTTCGTAGCAAGAAACTGGTAGAAGTAAAAAATAAGAAAAAATATCAAATAAAGACTCGATAAATATGACAACGACTGGTAGGAATAAACCTTCAGAAGTGCCTTCTCAGACCTCCCGTCAGAAGCACAAGCGTAATAAAGACACTGAGTTTTCACGGTCTCACACAAAATTAGACTGGCTTATGACAATGGGCAGAGAGGCTCCTCTAAGACATCGTGGCTGGGCTTTACTCGAGGATGCACATCGACTAAGTTCATGGCTGTGTGTTATGGAAATATGTCTTACTGGCAGGGCGAAGGCATCTTCTTGAAGAACACAGCAAATAACACCACAAATTCAAGGAACTTGGCTACAATGACAATAGCTGATTTCGTGGTGGCTACTGCTTGGCAGAGCTGGGATTGCCTCTGCCATTAAATACCTCAGTGGCCAGCTGTGATAATAGCCATTACTTTCTCACTTAGAAACTTGCCATGTGCACTAGCGCAAGAACAGTGAAAGCTCCCCAGAGAAGCAAGTCAGGCAGACATGCTTCTGTTTTCTCACAGAAGCTGCTTATGACCGGCCCTGGTCACAGACAGATTGCTAATGCCAAATCGATAGACAGTTATGCAGATATTCTTTAGCAACTGAGCCACCAGTGAAGCCCTACTAGCTCAGTTGCTAAAGAATCTGCCTGCAACGCAGGAGACCCCGCTTTGAGTCCTGGGTCGGGAAGATCCACTGGAGAAGGGATAGGCTACCACTCCAGTATTCTGGCCTAGAGAATTCCATGGACTGTATAGTCCTTGGGGCTGCAAAGAGTCAGGCACGAACTGAGCCACTTTCACCTGCACATGCAGCTATCACTTAAAAAAAAAAATGTGGTAACAGATCTAGGACCTCTGTCAAGCTCATGAGTGAGTACTATAAATATACAGAATCAGCTTTGTCCTGCATAGTTACTACCATCCTGTATTTGCTTTGAGAGGAGTTGAGCTACTCTTGGTACAGAGGTATGATTCTTTACCAACTGAGCCACAAGGGAAGCCCACTAATACTGGAGTGGGTAGCCTATCCCTTCTCCAGCAGATCTTCCTGACCCAGGAATTGAACCAGGGTCTCCTGCCTGAGTAACACATATTGGGTAAAAAACGGTGAGTGGGCAGAACTAGGGACATTGATTGGTAAAATCAGTTTTCCTTGTCTAGATGGCTAGCGGACACGAAAGAAATGTTGGTGTGGATTTAAAAAATTCTTCTGATACGAAACAAAAAATTTACTAGTTCTCTGCAGATCTTTAATGAAGCACAGATATTGTCATTAGATTGCTTTGGTCATATCCGTCTTATCCACATTTATTTTTTAAAATCACATAGAGTGGCTTCAATCACTTGAAGAAACGACAAAAGGTTTCTTTGGTCTCCATTCTATACTGGATCGAGAGAAGGCAGTTGATCAGCATGATGCAGGAGCTCAAGATGTTTTTGGAAAAAACTTGACTAGTCTGTTTAATGATATGGAAGAATGAATTAAGGATGGCAGCACGAAACAGAAGGCCATGCTAGAAGTACACAAGACCTTGTTTGGTAAGTCCAAACATGACTTTTTCTTTCAATTGAAGGATAGTTGCTTTACAGAATTTTGTTGCCAAACATCAACGTGAATGAGCCACAGGTTTACATATGTCTCCTCCCTCCTGAACCTCTCTCCCGTCTCCTCCTCCCCATTCCACCCCTCTAGCTTGTTGCAGAGCCCCTGTTTGAGTCCCCTGAGTCATACAGCAAATTGCATTGGCATCTCTTTTAACGTATGGTACTATGTATCCATGTTACTCTGCATTCATCTCACCCTCTCCTTCCTCCCCCCTGCCCGTGTCCATAAGTCTGTTCTCTACATCTGTGACTCCTTGGCTGCCCTGCCAATAATTTCATCAGAACAACCTTTAGTTCAAGCATTTCTCCCCCCCCCCCCAAGCATTTCTTATTTCTTATTCCACTCTTACTGTCTTTAGTGTGAGACTGATCTCGAAACAGATATGAAAGTATTATTCTCAGCATGGAAAATTTGGAAGATGCAAACATGAAAAATTTAAAAAGTAATGCAGAGGCTAGTCACACTAGCCTAAACCCTAAAACATTTATTGACTGATTTCTAGTTTCTCTTCTTTAACCTTTTTGATCTACGTAATCCTGTGTATTCCTTAAAGTTAGGGATTCATTTTTAGACTATCCTGACTCTTCCATTAAGTTCCAGTTTGGGGTCTGATACACTTACAGATGTGCCAAGTGCTTCCTGAATACTATAGAACATATTTTATGTTTAAAATACTTCCATGCGTATGTAGTGAGTCAATGATTTTAAGTTTATTTGTTGCACATTTCAATGTAAAATCAATGTGTGAACTAACATATTCTCGATTTGGAAAAGGTGGCTTTTTTTGTTGTGTGTAAGAATTCCTCACCGGACCAAAGGTCATGGAGAGGTCTATTGTTTTTCTAAAATGGTAATAGTGTTGTTGTTTTTTTCGGTAATTGAATTGGGGTGTGAGTTGCAAAGTTTGTGTTTCTGTTCATTGTTTCCATCTGTTCGGGTTTCTTTCTCTCTCCTGAGTCAGACAGTAATTTCCCATTGGTTGTCCAGTTACCAAGGTTGGTGTCCATGCATCCGTGCTGGTCTCTGAATTCATGTCCGGGTGTCCTGTGAAACACTAAGCTTAATTTATTTGGAAATGACCTAGCTGTGCAATATACTGTCATCACTCAGTTGAGCACAAGGATAGAAATTCAGGTGATCAAACTCAGGAGAAGTTTTCGTCGGAGAGGGGCGTGCGTTCAGGGGGTTGGGTTGGGAGGGGCGCGGACCGCGGATATCTCAGGTGCCCTCCCAACCTGGGCCTCTGCAGGCCTGCCTCTGCTCGGCAGCCTCCCCCCGCCCCCATCGCGTTTGCTGCTCAGGGACGGGTGGTCTCTGAAGCTGCCCGGCATCCTGCCCGAAGCCCCCCCTGCCCACACGCTGTATTCCGGTGTCTCTCTGAACCCTCATCTCTTTCTGCCTCTGTCTCACCTGGCGTGGGTGCGTGCGAGTGCCTGTCCGTGTGCCTGGCTGTCGCTCGTCCGCTCTCTCAGAAAGGTCCTGTGCTGGGCCTGTGGCGTGGGGGCAGGGCCGGCCTCGGTTTGGGGACAGGGCGGGGCTGAGGCACTCCAGGGGGTTTTCACAGCCGGCAGGATGGGCGCCTGGGGCCCCGGCTGGGCTGCCCCTAAGCCCGCAGGAGGCTCCGGGGACCGCGGCCCCGGGCCGACGCCCCGCTCGTCCGGAGCCACGTGACCCTGAGCAGCGAACGGGATGGTGGGTGGCGGGGGGTGGGGTGGCAAAGAGTCGTCCTCCCCGCTCAAGCCACCCCCCTCCCCAACCCCTGCCAGAGCTCCCGCAGCGTCGCCAGGCCGCTCGGGGTCCGGGAAGCGCCCCGGGCCGGGTCAGGCCGGTGCTGGCCGGGGGTGGCGTCGGCTGGTCTCCCAGCTGCAGGGCCTGTCCCGGTTTTTCCCATCAGTTTCAACAGTGACGGTCACCCCACATTGTGAGTCGTCTAGATTTCTCACTGACACCCCTGTTAGGGAGTGGCTTTTTAGAGAGATAGGGAAGGTCACTTGGGGGATGTTAGTCATGAAAGAAAATAAGGGCTCAGGTGGGATTGCAGATGTCATCCAGGGGGTAAATAGAGACAGTTGTTGCTGGTACCAAGACATGAAGTTTTTTTTCCCCTTTTCCCAAAAGGCCATATTACGAACACATGGGGGCGCTGAGTAACAGCCCATAGCTCGGCTGGAAGGGTGGGCCTTTGATATTGATACCCTGGGATGGGTTGGACGTACCCCCAACCTTTGTCATTAATGCAGATGCAGCCCGGGCTGCTTAGGTTCAGTTGAGAAGCAGTGTGGTTTGCAAGTGAACATGCCTCGTTTAGGGAGAGATCAATAGCCATACAGGGAGATATGATTAGAAAGAGGAAGAACATCATATGATGCATTTTACTTATCTGAGGCAGGATTGATGGGGTTCTGCTTGAACAAGAGCCTGAGATCTTCAACAGGATCACAGGAATAGCTGTCCTCTGGCTTTGGAGTCTCAGTTTCTGTCTCCCCCTCCTGTAGGCCATAGGGTTTTATTCTATAATTGTGGACCCAGGCAGATAGACCCTTCACTTTTACAGCAGTTGAAGTCACTAGAACAACCTGATATGGCCCTGTCCATTTCTCGGACAGCTGGTTTGGACTCCCTTTTTCTTGCCAGGTCTTTACTGATACTTGATCCCTTGGCTTTACCTGGGGATTTTTCAAGTCTTCCTGTGGTTTGTTCTCCATACCGTTGGAGTTCTTGCTGAAACCTTCCCAGGTCAATTATATGTTTTAAGAGTGTATTGGCATCCTCGTCAAGAAACAAATCAGAAGTTAAGAATGGTCGTCCATACATCATTTCATAAGGACTTAACAATAGTGGCCGTTTGTGGGATGTCCGTAGCCTCATGAGGGCTATGGGCAGCATATGTGTCCACTTATTATGTGTTTCTGACATAGCTTAGCCAGAGCCCTTTTAAGAGTCTGGTTGGCTCTCTCTTCCTTTCCTGAAGCTTGAGGCCTCCAGGATGAGCGGAGCTGGTATTTTATGCCTAAGCATGCGGCTAGGTTCTGGGGTATCGTGGCTGTAAGTGAGGGCCCGTTGTCACTCTGAAGTGACCGAGGCAGCCCAAACCTAGGCACTATCTCCTTCAGCAGAGCTTTACAGACTTCTGTAGCTCTCTCAGTCTCAGTAGGGAACGCTTCAATCCATCCTGTGAATGTGTCAATAAAGACTAGCAAGTAAGAAAACCCTTGGGTCTTGGGCATGGCTGTAAATTCTACTTGCCTGTCCGCTCCTGGGTATGATCCCCGATGTTGGACAGGTGTAATTAGAGGAGGTCTGGTTTTTGGGTTATTTTTTAGACAGGTGTCACAATTTTCTGTGACTTGTTTAACAACCTTAGCTAACTGGGGATGGGAGAGAATAGGCTTAAGCAAGTTTTCTAGAATATCTTTTCCAAAATGGGCGCTCTTATGTAAGGAGTTAGTAATGTTTTAAACCTGAGAATCAGGGCCTGATTTATTTGGGCCTGATCAGGCTGAAACCACCCATGTGACCCAATCTCCCAGCCCCGCTCAGCATATCGGGAATGTCCCCCTGGGGTAAAATCTGGAGTCAGGGTTTCTTTGGGGAAAAGGGGGCAGATAGCAGTGGCAGAGGTAGCTTCCCCGGCAGCTCGTCCTGCCTCTTGATCAGCTTTCCTATTTCCCTGAGCCTTTTTTTCTTGCCCCCTTTGGTGACTCTTGCAGTGGATGACAGCTAATTTTGCAGGAAGTTTGACTGCCTCCAGGAGCCTGAGAATGAGCTCTTTGTGTTTAATAGCAGAGCTTCGGGCACTGAGCATCCCTCTTTCTTTCCAAATTGCTGCACGGGCATGCAGAATGAGGAAAGCATACTTAGAGTCCATACACACATTAATCCTCTTTCCTTCTCCTAACTCCAAAGCTCTTGTCAGGGCAAAAAGTTCAGCTTTCTGGGCTGAGGTGTCTGGGGGAAGAGACCCACTTTCCTTAGTTTCTTCCAGGCTCGCTACAGCATATCCTGCTTTCCTCTCTCCCTTTTCTACAAAACTGCTGCCATCTGTGTGCCAGTTTTCCTCTGGGTCAGATAAAGGTGTCTCTGATAGGTCCCGGCGAGAAGAGTAAAACTCGTCTGTGATTTGCATGCATTGGTGATCCAGAGGGGAGGTAGGGGGATCTGGCAGTAAGGTTACTGGATGTAAATCTGACAGACCCTCAACTTTATTTCTGGAGTGTCAAGGAGGAGGGCTTGGTATTGGGTGATCCTTCCCCTTGTCATCCACCTGTCCCCTTTCGTTTCCAAGACTGCTTACACCCGGTGAGGCGTATACACTGTGGTGGGCTGACCCAGGGTCAGCTTAGATGCCTCCTTAACCATAAGAGCGGTGGCTGCTACTGCCCGGGGGCAAGTGGGCCACCCTCTGGCCACCTCATCTAGTTATTTTGAGAGATAAGTCACAGGTTGTAATACGGGCCCCATCATCTGCTCTAACACCCCAAGAGCAGTTCCTGTCCTTCCAGAAACATAGAGTCTAAAAGGCTTCTCCAGGTTGGGGAGGCCTAAAGCTGGGGCTGTAGTGATGGACTCTTTTAGGGCATTAAAGGCCACCTTGCAGGTCTCATGCCAGTCGAGTGGCTCTTCCTCTTTCCCCCTTAAATTTTCATATAGGGGTCTGGCCAGATTGCCATAATTAGGAATCCAGATCCTGCAAAACCCGGTCCTTCCTAAAAATCCCCTAAGCTGTTGTTTTGTTTGGGGGTACGGGGCATTTAAGATGAGGGATCTCCCCTCGGGGTCAGGCATTCTTTTTCTCTCCATAATTATAAATCCAAGGAATTTTACTTGGGTTAAGCTAATCTGAGCCTACTTGGGGGATACTCGATAACAATTTTCATACAGGAAAGTTAGCGTTTTAAATAGTGTCCATTTGAGAGCTGGTAAAATCTGGCCTAGCTATGAGCAAGTCATCCACATACTGTATTAGACTACTGTTTGTTAAAGTTAATTCCCTTAGTGCTCTCCCCGAGGAAGTCCCGAAGGTATGAGGGCTGTCCCTAAACCCTTGGGGTAGTCGAGTCCAGTCGAGAGTTGTATGGTCTCTCTTGTTTCCAAGTCCCGCCACTCAAAAGCAAAGACTTTTTGGGATTCAGGATGGAGAGGAATGCAAAAGAAAGCACCTTGAATGTCCAAGACTGAGAAGTACTTGGCATTTCCTGGGACTTGGGATAGGAGGGTATATGGGTTTGGGACTATGGGGTGGATGGGAACCACAGCTTCATTAACAGCTCTTAGATCCTGGACGAATCGGTAAGATCCATCTGGTTTTTGAACGGGCAAGATTGGGGTGTTGCAGGGGGACTCACAGCTGATTCGAATTCCAGTATCTCGGTATTTGTTAACTAATGGTCTAAGACCCTCAAGAGCTTCTGGTTTTAAGGGATATTGTCTTTTCCAGGGCTAGGGAGCATTTGGTCTCAGAGAAATCTTTACTGGTGGAACATTTATGGCTAAACCAGGGCTGGAGACATCCCACACCTGGGGATTGACCTCATCTAGACAAGGGACAGACTCCTCCTTTTCTACCTCTGACTGTAAATATTCAGACATAGGCAAAGAAAATTATCGACTTCTACCTTTGTGTCCCCAAGTCACTCTGGTTTGGAGGCGAAAGTATTATTCTCACCATGGAAAATTTGAAAGCTGCAAACATGAAAAATTCAAAGAGTCACGCAGAGGCTAGTCACTCTAAGCTAACCCCTAAGACATTTATTGACTGATTTCTAGCTTCTCTTTAACCTTTTTTTATCAACAGTAATCCTGTGTGTTCCTTTTAGTTAGGGATTCATTTTTAGACTATCCTGACTCTTCCACTACGTTCCAGTTTTGGGTCTGATACACTTACAGATGTGCAAATTGCTTCCTGAATACTATAGAATATATTTTATGTTTAAAATACTTCCATGCTTATGTAGTGAGTCAATGATTTTAAGTTTATTTGTTACACATTTCAATGTAAAAGTCAATGTGTGAACTAACATATTCACGACTTGGAAAAATTGGCTTTTTTATGCTGTGTGTTTGAACTCCTCACCCGACCAAAGGTCATGGAGTGGTCTATAGTTTTTCTAAAATGGTTATAGTGTTGTTTCTTTTCTGGTAATTGAATTAGGGTGTGAGTTGCAAAGCTTGTTTTTCTGTTCATTTCATTCCATCTGTTCGAGTTTCTTTCTCTCTCCTGAGTCAGACAGTAATTTCCCATTGGTTGTCCAGTTACCAAGGTTGGTGTCCATGCATCCGTGCTGGTCTCTCCATACATGTCCGGGTGTCCTGTGAAACACTAAGCTTAATTTATTTGGAAATGACCTAGCTGTTCAATACACTGTCATCACTCAGTTGAGCAGAGGGAGAGAAATTCAAGTGACAAAACTCCAGAGAAGCTAGTGTCAGAGCGCCCCGGCGTGGCATGCGTGCAGGGGGTTGGGGGGAGGGGGCGGTGCGCGGGGCGCGGAGGTCTCAGGTGTCCTCCCACCATGGGCCTCTCCAGGTCCGCCGCTGCTCAGTGGCCTCCCCCCGCCCCCATCGGTTTGGCTGCTCAGGGCCGGGTGGTCCCTGCAGCTGCCCGGCATCCTGCCCGAGGCCCCCCCTGCCCACACTCTGTCTTCCAGTCTCTCTCTGAACCCTCGACTCTTTCTGCCTCTGTCTCACCTGGCGTGGGTGCGTGCGAGTGCCTGTCCGTGTGCCTGGCTGTCGCTCGTCTGCTCTCCCAGGAAGGTCCTGTGCTGGGCCCGCGGCGTGGGGGCAGGGCGGGCCTCGGTAGGGCGAAAAGACGGGGCTGAGGCCTTCCAGGGGGTTTGCGCAGCCGGAAGGACGGGCGCCTGGGGCCCCGGCTGGGCTGCCCCTAAGCCCCAGGAGGCTCCGGGGACCGCGGACCCGGGCCGAAGCCCCGCTCGTCCGGAGCCACCTGACCCTGAGCAGCGAACGGGATGGTGGGTGACAGGGGGTGAGGGGGCACCGAGATGTCCTCGCTGCTCTGCCCCCCCCCCTCCCCCCACCCCAGGTTCCGCAGGCACGCCAGGCCCCGGCCGGCCGTGCCAGACGGGTGCTGGCCTGGGCTCGCGGTGTGCGGAGCGGGGGCGCCCTCCGCTGGCCGCCGAGCTGCAGGCTCTGGCCGGCCAGAGTCCAGTCGCGGGTCGTGCGGCTCAAGTGCAGCGCGCTCCCGCTGGAGAACTGCAGCCCCAGGCCCGACCGGCAGGTCAGACCGCAAGGGAGGCGCAACGTGGGGCTCCTGGGGCGCCTGGCAGCCGCCTCGGTCTAAGGCCATACCACCCTGAACGTGCCCTCTCTCCTGTGATCTGGGAAACTGAGCAGGGTCGGGCCTGGTCAGAACTTGCCTGGGAGACCGCCTAGTAGTTAGGCGGTTTTGTGATTTTTCTGAATGCCTACTTCAGAAAGTTAGAATTGGATGACTGCACACAGGAAAACGAATAATGTTTTCGGTCATAATCTTAAGAATCCAGCCGCTGGTCATTCTTTTTCCTGTCCTAACACAGCTAACTGGAAGTCAGTTGCAGTAACGTCTACTGACTTAAGACCCTCATCCCTAACGGAAAGTATATAGGAAAACCCATAGTATATCTAAATAAACATGAAAGATAGAACGATGAGAAAAAAAAAATTCTCAGTGACATCTTAGTTGGTATATGAAACACGATGATTATGAAAGCACAACCCATATTCTAGTCCAGGCCATGGAAGCCTGTGACTTTCACTGAGTGTTGAGTTCCCTTTCAGCTGAGGTTGTAAAAAGTGCTTTGTAAAATCCTGAGGTTTGAAGCACTTGTAACCTCCTGAAGAGACTGCAATCAGAAGACTTTCTAGAATATCCTGACGCTGTGGTGAGCTCAAGCAATACATTCTGCAGAGGTCGGAATACAGACATGTTGGGAAGTGGGGATGACTTCTACTGCACTTAGGGAGAAAGGGCATGTACAAGTGGAGAAGAAACACCTCAGTGACGGAATCTTTAAAGACTCCATACATGGAGAAGGAAATGGCAACCCACTCCAGTATTCTTGGCTGGAAAAATCCATGGACAGAGGAGTCTGGCGGGCTGAAGTCCACGGGATTCCATGACTGATCGTGTGTGCACGAGGGTGGAGGGAGACGGGTTGGTAGCAAGAAACTGGTAGAAGTAAAAAATAGGAAAAAATATAAAATAAAGACTCGATAAATATGACAACGACTGGTAGGAATAAACCTTCAGAAGTGCCTTCTCAGACCTCCCGTCAGAAGCACAAGCGTAATAAAGACACTGAGTATTCACGGTTTCACACAAAATTAGACTGGCTTATGACAATGGGCAGAGAGGCGCCTCTAAGACATCGGGGCTGGGCTTTACTGGAGGATGCACATCGATAGAGTGCATGGCTATGTGTTATGGAAATATGTCTTACTGGCAGGGCGAAGGCATCTTCTTGAAGAACACAGCAAATAACACTACAAATTCAAGGAACTTGGCTACAATGACAATAGCTGATTTCATGTTGGCTACTGCTTGGCAGAGCTGGGTTCGCCTCTCCCATTATGTACCTCAGTGGCCAGCTGTGAATGTAGCCATTAGTTTCTCACTTAGAAACCGAACCTAATACTTGCCATGTGCACTAGTGCAAGAACAGTGAAAGCTCCGCAGAGAAGCAAGTCAGACAGACATGCATCTGTTTTCTCACAGAAGCTGCTTATGACCGGCCCTGCTCACAGACAGATTGCTAATGCCAAATCGATAGACAGTTATGCAGATATTCTTTAGCAACTGAGCGACCAGGGAAGCCCTACTAGCTCCGTTGGTAAAGAATCTGCCTGCAACGTAGGAGACCCCGCTTTCAGTCCTGGGTCGGGAAGATCCCCAGGAGAAGGGATAGGCTACCCACTCCTGTATTCTGGCCTAGAGAATACCACGGACTCTATAGTCCAAGGGGCCGCAAAGAGTCAGGCACGAACTGAGCCACTTTCACCTGCACATTCGGATATTACTTAGAAAAAGAAATGTGGTAACAGATCTAGCACCACTGTCAAGCTCATGAGTGAGTACTATAAATATACAGAATCAGCTTTGTCCTGCATAGTTATTACCATCCTGTATTTGCTTTGAGAGGAGTTGAGCTACTCTTGTGAAAGAGGAATGATTCTTTACCAACTGAGCCACAAGGAAAGCCCACTACTACTGGAGTGTGTAGCCTATCCCTTGTCCAGCGGATCTTCCTGGCCCAGGAACTGAACCAGGGTCTCCTGCCTGAGTAACACATATTGGGTAAAAATCGGTGAGGGAGCATAACTATGGACATTGATTGGTAAACTCAGTATTCCTTGTCCAGATGGCTAGCGGAGGACAAATAAACTTTGGCATGCATTTAAAAAATTCTTCTGATACTATATATAAAATTTACTAGTTCTCTGCAGAAGTCTTGAATGAAGCACAGATATTGTCATTAGATTGCTTTGGTCATATCCGTCTTATCCACATTTATTTTTAAAAGTCACATAGTGTGGCCTCAAATACTTGAAGACACGACAAAAGGTTTCTTTGGTCTCCATTCTAAACTGGATCGTGAGAAGGCAGTGGATCAGCATAATGCAGGAGCTCAAGAAATTTTTGGCAAAAACTTGACTAGTCTGTTTAATGATATGGAAGAATGAGTTAAGGGTGGCAGCACGAAACAGAAGGCCATGCTAGAAGTACACAAGACCTTGTTTGGTAAGTCCAAACATGACTTTTTCTTTCAATTGAAGGAAAGTTGCTTTACAGAATTTTGTTGCCAAACATCAGCATGAATGAGCCACAGGTATACATATGTCTCCTCCCTCCTGAACCTCTCTCCCATTTCCCTCCCCATTCCACCCCTAGCTTGTTGCAGAGACCCTGAGTCATACAGCAAATTTCATTGGCATCTGTTTTTACGTAAGGTAATATATTTTCATGTTACTCTGCATTCATCTGACCCTCTCCTTCCTCCCCCTTGCCCATGTCCATAAGTCTGTTCTCTACATCTGTGACTCCTTGGCTGCCCTGCAAATAATTTCATCAGTACCACCTTTAGTTCAAGAATTTTTTTCCCCCCAAGCATTACTTATTTCTTATTCCAGTCTTACTGTCTTTAGTGTGAGACTGATTTCGAAACTGATATGAAAGTATTATTCTCAGCATGGAAAATTTGGAAGATGCAACATGGATAATTTAAAAAGTCACGCAGAGGCTAGCCACTATGAGCTAACCCCTAAAACATTTATTGACTGATTTCTAGTTTCTCTTCTTTAACCTTTTTTATCTACAATAATCCTGTGTATTCCTTTTAGTTAGGGATTCATTTTTAGACTATCCTGACTCTTCAACTAACTTCCAGTTTTAGGTCTCATACAGTGAGACATATGCCAAATGCTTCCTGAATACTATAGAACATATTTTATGTTTAAAATACTTCCAGGCTTATGTAGTGAGTCAATGATTTTAAGTTAATTTGTTACACATTTCAATGTAAAAGTCAATGTGTGAACTAACATATTCAAGATTTGGAAAAGGTGGCTTTTTTTGTCGTGTGCTAGAACTCCTCACCCGACCAAAGGTCATGGAGAAGTCTATTATTTTTCTAAAATGGTTATAGTGTTGCTGGTTTTTTTTTTTTTTTTTTTTTTTGTAATTGAATTAGGGTTTGAGTTGCAAAGATTGTGTTTCTGTTCATTTCATTCCATCTGTTCGGGGTTCTTTCTCTCTCCTGAGTCAGACAGTAATATCCCATTGGTTGTCCAGTTACCAAGGTTGGTGTCCATGCATCCGTGCTGGTCTCTGCATTCATGTCCGGGTGTCCTGTGAAACACTAAGCTTAATTTATTTGGAAATGACCTAGCTGTTCAATACACTGTCATCACTCATTTGAGCACAAGGATAGAAATTCAGGTGACCAAACTCCGGAGAAGCTAGTGTCAGAGCGCCCCGGCCTGGTGTGCGTGCAGGGGGTTGGGAGGACGGTGGCAGGGCGCGGAGCAAGGAGATCTCAGGTGCCCTCGCACCCTGGGCCTCTCCAGGCCCGCCCCTACTCAGCGGCTTCCCCCTGCCCCCATCGCATTCGCTTCTCAGGGCCGGGTGGCCTCTGCAGCTGCCCGGCATCCTGCCCGAGTCCCCCCCTGCCCACAAGCTGTCTTCGAGTCTCTCTCTGAGCCCTCGTCTCTTTCTGCCTCTGTCTCACCTGGCGTGGGTGCGTGCGAGTGCCTGTCCGTGTGCCTGGCTGTCGCTCGTCCGCTCTCTCAGGTAGGTCCTGTGCTGGGCCCGTGGCGTGGGGGCAGGGCGGGCCTCGGTTTGGGGACAGGGCGTGGCTGAGGCCCTGCAGGGGGTTTGCACAGCCGGCAGGATGGGCGCCTGGGGCCCCGGCTGGGCTGCCCCTAAGCCCGCAGGAGGCTCCGGGGACCGTGGCCCCGGGCCTACGCCCCGCTCGTCCGGAGCCACGTGACCCTGAGCAGCGAACGGGATGGTGGGGGGCGGGGGGTGGGGGGACAACGAGACGTCCTCCCCGCTCAAGCCAACCCCTTCCCCAACCCCCGCCAGAAATCCCGCAGCCTCGCCAGGCTGCTCGGTGTCCGGGACGCGCCCCGGGCCGGGCCAGGCGCGTGCTGGCCGGGGGTGGCGTCGGCTGGTCTCCCAGCTGCAGGGCCTGTCCCGGTTTTTCCCATCAGTTTCAACAGTGACGGTCACCCCACATTGTGAGTCGTCTAGATTTCTCACTGACACCCCTGTTAGGGAGTGGCTTTTTAGAGAGATAGGGAAGGTCACTTGGGGGATGTTAGTCATGAGAGAAAATAAGGGCTCAGGTGGGATTGCAGATGTCATCCAGGGGGTAAATAGAGACAGTTGTTGCTGGTACCAAGACATGAAGTTTTTTTTCCCCCTTTTCCCAAAAGGCCATATTACGACCACATGGGGGCGCTGAGTAACAGCCCATAGCTCGGCTTGAAGGGTGGGCCTTTGATATTGATCCCCTGTGAAGGGTTGGACATACCCCCAACCTTTGTCATTAATGCAGATGCAGCCCGGGCTGCTTAGGTTCAGTTGAGAAGCAGTGTGGTTTGCAAGTGAACATGCCTCGTTTAGGGAGAGATCAATAGCCATACAGGGAGATATGATTAGAAAGAGGAAGAACATCATATGATGCATTTTACTAATCTGAGGCAGGATTGATGGGGTTCTGCTTGAACAAGAGCCTGAGATCTTCAACAGCTTCACAGGAATAGCTGTCCTCTGGCTTTGGAGTCTCAGTTTCTGTCTCCCCCTCCTGTAGGCCATAGGGTTTTATTGTAGAATTGTGGACCCAGGCAGATAGACCCTTCACTTTTACAGCAGTTGAAGTCACTAGAACAACCTGATAAGGCCCTGTCCATTTCTCGGACAGCTGGTTTGGACTCCCTTTTTCTTGCCAGGTCTTTACTGATACTTGATCCACTGGCTTTACCTGGGGATTTTTCAAGTCTTCCTGTGGTTTGTTCTCCATACCGTTGGAGTTCTTGCTGAAACCTTCCCAGGTCAATTATATGTTTTAAGAGTGTATTGGCATCCTCGTCAAGAAACAAATCAGAAGTTAAGAATTGTTGTCCATACATCATTTCATAAGGACTTAACAATAGTGGCCGTTTGGGGGATGTCCGTAGCCTCATGAGGGCTATGGGCAGCCTATGTGTCCACTTATTATGTGTTTCTGACATAGCTTAGCCAGAGCCCTTTTAAGAGTCTGGTTGGCTCTCTCTACATTTCCTGAAGCTTGAGGCCTCCAGGATGAGCGGAGCCGGTATTTTATGCCTAAGCATGCGGCTAGGTTCTGGGGTATCTTGGCTGTAAGTGAGGGCCCGTTGTCACTCTGAAGTGACCGAGGCAGCCCAAACCTAGGCACTATCTCCTTCAGCAGAGCTTTACAGACTTCTGTAGCTCTCTCAGTCTCAGTAGGGAACGCTTCGATCCATCCTGTGAATGTGTCAATAAAGACTAGCAAGTAAGAAAACCCTTGGGTCTTGGGCATGGCTGTAAATTCTAAATGTGGAGCGGCATTGCCAGTCCGCTCCTGGGTATGATCCACGATGTTGGACAGGTGTAATTAGAGGAGGTCTGGTTTTTGGGTTATTTTTTAGACAGGTGTCACAATTTTGTGTGACCTGTTTAACAACCTTAGCTAACTGCGGATGGGAGAGAATAGGCTTAAGCAAGATTTATAGATTATATTTTCCAAAATGGGCGCTGTTATGTAAGGAGTTAGTAATGTTTTAAACCTGAGAATCAGGGAGTATTATTTGGGCCTGATCAGGCTGCAACCACCCATGTGACCCAATCTCCCAGCCCCGCTCAGCATATCGGGAATGTCCCCCTGGGGTAAAATCTGGAGTCAGGGTTTCCTTAGGGAAAAGGGGGCAGATAGCAGTGGCAGAGGTAGCTTCCCCGGCAGCTAGTCCTGCCTCTTGATCAGCTTTCCTATTTCCCTGAGCCTCTTTTTCTTGCCCCTTTTGGTGACACTTGCAGGGGATGACAGCTAATTTTGCAGGAAGTTTGACTGCCTCCAGGAGCCTGAGAATGAGCTCTTTGTGTTTAATAGCAGAGCTTCGGGCACTGAGCATCCCTCTTTCTTTCCAAATTGCTGCACGGGCATGCAGAATGAGGAAAGTATACTTAGAGTCCATACACACATTAATCCTCTTTCCTTCTCCTAACTCCAAAGCTCTTGTCAGGGCAAAAAGTTCAGCTTTCTGGGCTGAGGTGTCTGGGGGAAGAGACGCACTTTCCTTAGTTTCTTCCAGGCTCGCTACAGCATATCCTGCTTTCCTCTCTCCCTTTTCTACAAAACTGCGGCCATCTGTGTGCCAGTTTTCCTCTGGGTCAGATAAAGGTGTCTCTGATAGGTCCCGGCGAGAAGAGTATAACTCGTCTGTGATTTGTATGCATTGGTGATCCAGAGGGGAGGTAGGGGGATCTGGCAGTAAGGTTGCTGGATTTAAAGTCTGGCAGACCCTCAACTTTATTTCTGGAGTGTCAAGGAGGAGGGCTTGGTATTGGGTGATCCTTCCCCCTGTCATCCACCTGTCCCCTTTCGTTTCCAAGACTGCTTGCACCCGGTGAGGCGTATACACTGTGGTGGGCTGACCCAGGATCAGCTTAGATGCCTCCTTAACCATAAGAGCGGTGGCTGCTACTGCCCGGAGGCAAGTGGGCCAACATCTGGCCACCTCATCTAGTTATTTTGAGAGATAAGCCACAGGATGTAATACGGGCCCCATCATCTGCTCTAACACTCCAAGAGCAGTTCCTGTCCTTCCAGAAAAATAGAGTCTAAAAGGCTTCTCCAGGTTGGGGAGGCCTAAAGCTGGGGCTGTAGTGATGGACTCTTTTAGGGCATTAAAGGACACCTTGCAGGTCTCATGCCAGTCGAGTGGCTCTTCCTATTTCCCCCTTAAATTTTCATATACGGGTCTGGCCAGATTGCCATAATTAGGAACCCAGTTCCTGCAAAACCCGGTCCTCCCAAAAAATCCCCTAAGCTGTTATTTTGTTTGGGGTTACGGGGTATTTAAGATGAGGGATCTCCCCTCGGGGTCAGGCATTCTTTTTCTCTCCGTAATTATAAATCCAAGGTATTTTACTTGGATTAAGCCTATCTGAGCCTACTTGGGGGATACTCGATAACCCTTTTCATACAGGAAAGTTAGCGTTTTAAATAGTGTCCATTTGAGAGCTGGTAAAATCTGGCCTAGCTATGAGCAAGTCATCCACATACTGTATTAGACTACTGTTTGTTAAAGTTAATTCCCTTAGTTCTCTCCCAGAGGAAGTCCCGAAGATATGAGGGCTGTCCCTAAACCCTTGGGGTAGTCGAGTCCAGTCGAGAGTTGTATGGTCTCTCTGGTTTCCAAGTCCCGCCACTCAAAATCAAAGAGTTTTTGGGATTCAGGAAGGAGAGGAATGCAAAAGAAAGCACCTTGAAGGTCCAAGACTGAGAAGTACTTGGCATTTCCTGGGACTTGGGATAGGAGGGTATATGGGTTTGGGACTATGGGGTGGATGGGAACCACAGCTTCATTAACAGCTCTTAGATCCTGGACGAATCGGTAAGATCCATCTGGTTTTTTGAACGGGCAAGATTGGGGTGTTGCAGGGGGACTCACAGCTGATTCGAGTTCCAGTATCTCGGTGTTTGTTAACTAATGGTTTAAGACCCTCAAGAGCTACTGGTTTTAAGGGATATTGTCTTTTCCAGGGCTAGGGAGCATTTGGTCTCAGAGAAATCTTTACTGGTGGAACATTTATGACTCAACCAGGGCTGGAGACATCCCACACCTGGGGATTGACATCATCTAGACAAGGGACAGACTCCTCCTTTTCTACCTCTGACTGTAAATATTCAGACATAGGCAAAGAAAATTATCGACTTCTACCTTTGTGTCCCCAAGTCACTCTGGTTTGGAGGCGAAAGTATTATTCTCAAAATGGAAAATTTGGAAGCTGCAAACATGAAAAATTTAGAGTCACGCAGAGGCTAGTCACTCTAAGCTAACCCCTAAGACATTTATTGACTGATTTCTAGCTTCTCTTCTTTAACCTTTTTTATCTACGGTAATCCTGTGTGTTCCTTTTAGTTAGGGATTCATTTTTAGACTATCCTGACTCTTCCACTACGTTCCAGTTTTGGGTCTGATACACTTACAGATGTGCCAAGTGCTTCCTGAATACTATAGAACATATTTTATGTTTAAAATACTTCCATGCTTATGTAGTGAGTCAATGATTTTAAGTTTATTTGTTACACATTTCAATGTAAAAGTCAATGTGTGAACTAACATATTCACGACTTGGAAAAGTTGGCTTGTTTTTGGTGTGTGTTTGAACTCCTCACCCGACCAAAGGTCATGGAGAGGTCTATTGTTTTTCTAAAATGGTTATAGTGTTGTTTATTTTCTGGTAATTGAATTAGGGTTTGAGTTGCGAAGCTTGTGTTTCTGTTCATTTCATTCCATCTGTTCGGGTTTCTTTCTCTCTCCTGAGTCAGACAGTAATTTCCCATTTGTTGTCCAGTTACCAAGGTTGGTGTCCATGCATCCGTGCTGGTCTCTCCATACATGTCTGGGTGTCCTGTGAAACACTAAGCTTAATTTTTTGGAAATGACCTAGCTGTTCAACACACTGTCATCACTCAGTTGAGCAGAGGGATAGAAATTCAAGTGACAAAACTCCAGAGAAGCTAGTGTCAGAGCGCCCCTGCGTGGCTTGCATTCAGGGGGTTGGGGGGAGGGGGGCGGGGCGCAGAGCGCGGAGATCTCAGGTGTCCTCCCACCCTGGGCCTCTCCAGGCCCGCCGCTGCTGAGTGGCCTCCCCGCGCCCTCATCGCTTTGGCTGCTCAGGGCCGGGTGGTCTCTTCAGCTGCCCGGCATCCTGCCCGAGGTCCCCCCTGCCTACACGCTGTCCTCCAGTCTCTCTCTGAACCCTCGACACTTTCTGCCTCTGTCTCACCTGGCGTGGGTGCGTGCGAGTGCCTGTCCGTGTGCCTGGCTGTCGCTCGTCCGCTCTCTCAGGAAGGTCCTGTGCTGGGCCCGTGGCGTGGGGGCAGGGCGGGCCTCGGTTTGGGGACAGGGCGGGGCTGAGGCACTCCAGGGGGTTTGCACAGCCGGCAGGATGGGAGCCTGGGACCCCGGTGGGTGCCCCTAATCTCCAGGAGGCTCCGGGGACTGCAGACCCGGGCCAAAGCCCCGCTCTTCCGGAGCCACCTGACCCTGAGCAGCGATCGGGATGGTGGGTGACAGGGGGTGAGGGGGCACCGAGATGTCCTCGCTGGTCTACCCACCCCCCCTCCCCCCACCCCAGGTTCCGCAGGCACGCCAGGCCCCGGCCGGCCGGCCAGACTGGTGCTGGCCTGGGCTCGCGGTGTGCGGAGCGGGGACGCCCTCCGCTGGCCGCCGAGCTGCAGGCTCTGGCCGGCCGGAGTCCAGTCGCGGGTCGTGCGGCTCAAGTGCAGCGCCAGCCCGCTCGAGAACTGCAGCCCCAGGCCCGAACGGCAGGTCAGACCGCAAGGGAGGCGCAACGCGGGGCTCCTGCAGTGCCTGGCAGCCGCCTCGGTCTAAGGCCATACCACCCTGAACGTGCCCTCTCTCCTCTGATTTGGGAAACTGAGCAGGGTCGGGCCTGGTCAGTACTTGGATGGGAGACCGTCTAGAAGTTAGGCGATTTTTTTTGATTTTTCTGAATGCCTACTTCAGAAAGTTAGAATCGGATGACTTCACACAGTAAAACGAATCATATTTTCATACATAATCTTAAGAATCCAGCAGCTGGTCATTCTTTTTCCTGTCCTAACACAGCTAACTGGAAATCAGTTGTAGTAAGTTCTACTGACTTCAGACCCTCATCCCTAAGGGAAGATATATAGGAAAACCCATAATATATCTAAATAAACATGAAAGATACAATGATGAGAAAGAAAAAAATTTCTCAGTGACATCTTAGTTGGTATCGGAAACACGATGATTATGAAAGCACAGCCCATAATCAAGTCCAGGCCATGGAAGCCTGTGACTGTCACTGAGTGTTGACTTCCCTTTCAGCTGAGGTCGTAAAAAGTGCTTTGTAAAATTCTGAGGTTTGAAGCACTTGTAACCTCCCGAAGAGACTGCAATCAGAAGGGTTTCTAGAATATCCTGACGCTGTGGTGAGCTCAAGCAATACATACTCCAGAGGACGGAAGACAGACATGTTGGGGAGTGGGGATGACTTCTACTGCACTTAGGGAGGAAGGGCATGTTCAAGTGGAGAAGCAACACCTCAGTGATTCAATCTTTAAAGACTCCACACATGGAGAAGGAAATGGCAACCCACTCCAGTATTCTTGCCTGGAAATCTCCATGGGCAGAGGAGTCTGGCGGGCTGAAGTCCACGGGATTCCATGACTGACCGTGTGTGCACGAGGGTGGAGGGAGACGGGCTGGTAGCAAGAAACTGGTAGAAGTAAAAAATAAGAAAAAAATATAAAGTAAAGACTCGATAAATATTACAACGACTGGTAGGAATAAACCTTCAGAAGTGCCTTCTCAGACCTCCCGTCAGAAGCACAAGCGTAATAAAGACACTGAGTTTTCATGGTCTCACACAAAATTAGACTGGTTTATGACAATGGGCAGAGAGGCTCCTCTAAGACATCGGGGCTGGGCTTTACTGGAGGATGCACATCGATTGAGTGCATGGCTGTGTGTTATGGAAATATGTCTTACTGGCAGGGCGAAGGCATCTTCTTGAAGAACACAGCAAATAACACCACAAATTCACGGAACTTGGCTACAATGACAATAGCTGATTTCGTGATGTCTACTGCTTGGCAGAGCTGGGATTGCCTCTGCCATTAAGTACCTCAGTGGCCAGCTGTGATAGTAGCCATTACTTTCTCACTTAGAAACTTGCCATGTGCACTAGCGCAAAACAGTGAAAGCTCCCCAGAGAAGCAAGTCAGGCAGACATGCTTCTGTTTTCTCACAGAAGCTGCTTATGACCGGCCCTGCTCACAGACAGATTGCTAATTCCAAATCGATAGAAAGTTATGCAGATATTCTTTAGCAACTGAGCCACCAGTGAAGCCCTACTAGCTCAGTTGCTAAAGAATCTGCCTGCAACGCAGGAGACCCCGCTTTGAGTCCTGGGTCGGGAAGATCCGCTGGAGAAAGGATAGGCTACCCACTCCAGTATTCTGGCCTAGAGAATTCCATGGACTGTATAGTCCTTGGGGCTGCAAAGAGTCAGGCACGAACTGAGCCACTTTCACCTGCACATGCAGATATCACTTAAAAAAAAAAATGTGGTAACAGATCTAGGACCTCTGTCAAGCTCATGAGTGAGTACTATAAATATACAGAATCAGCTTTGTCCTGCATAGTTACTACCATCCTGTAATTGCTTTGAGAGGAGTTGAGCTACTCTTGGTACAGAGGAATGATTCTTTACCAACTGAGCCACAAGGGAAGCCCACTAATCCTGGAGTGGGTAGCCTATCCCTTCTCCAGCAGATCTTCCTGACCCAGGAATTGAACCAGGGTCTCCTGCCTGAGTAACACATATTGGGTAAAAAACGGTGAGGGGGCAGATCTAGGGACATTGATTGGTAAAATCAGTTTTCCTTGTCTAGATGGCTAGCGGACGCGAAAGAAATGTTGGTGTGGATTTAAAAAATTCTTCTGATATGAAACAAAAAATTTACTAGTTCTCTGCAGATCTTTAATGAAGCACAGATATTGTCATTAGATTGCTTTAGTCATATCTGTCTTATCCACATTTATTTTTTAAAATCACATAGAGTGGCTTCAATCACTTGAAGAAACGACAAAAGGTTTCTTTGGTCTCCATTCTATACTGGATCGAGAGAAGGCAGTTGATCAGCATGATGCAGGAGCTCAAGATGTTTTTGGGAAAAACTTGACTAGTCTGTTTAATGATATGGAAGAATGAATTAAGGATGGCAGCACGAAACAGAAGGCCATGCTAGAAGTACACAAGACCTTGTTTGGTAAGTCCAAACATGACTTTTTCTTTCAATTGAAGGATAGTTGCTTTACAGAATTTTGTGCCAAACATCAACGTGAATGAGCCACAGGTTTACATATGTCTCCTCCCTCCTGAACCTCTCTCCCATCTCCTCCTCTCCGTTCCACCCCTCTAGCTTGTTGCAGAGCCCCTGTTTGAGTCCCCTGAGTCATACAGCAAATTGCATTGGCATCTCTTTTAACGTATGGTACTATGTTTCCATGTTCCTCTGCATTCATCTCACCCTCTTTTTCTCACACCTGCCAGTGTCCATAAGTCTGTTCTCTACATCTGTGACTCCTTGGCTGCCCTGCAAATAATTTCATCAGTACCACCTTTAGTTCAATCATTTCTTCCCCCCCCCCCCCACAAGTATTTCTTATTTCTTATTCCACTTTTACTGTCTTTAGTGTGAGACTGATCTCGAAACTGATATGAAAGTATTATTCTCAGCATGGAAAATTTGGAAGATGCAAACATGAAAAATTTAAAAAGTAACGCAGAGGCTAGTCACTCTAGGCTAACCCCTAAAACATTTATTGACTGATTTCTAGTTTCTCTTCTTTAACCTTTTTGATCTACGTAATCCTGTGTATTCCTTCTAGTTAGGGATTCATTTTTTGACTATCCTGATTCTTCCATTAAGTTCCAGTTTAGGGTCTGATACACTTACAGATGTGCCAAGTGCTTCCTGAATACTATAGAACATATTTTATGTTTAAAATACTTCCATGCGTATGTAGTGAGTCAATGATTTTAAGTTTATTTGTTACACATTTCAATGTAAAAGTCAATGTGTGAACTAACATATTCTCGATTTGGAAAAGGTGGCTTTTTTTGTTGTGTGTAAGAACTCCTCACTGGACCAAAGGTCATGGAGAGGTCTATTGTTTTCTAAAATGGTTATAGTGTTGTTGTTTTTTTCGGTAATTGAATTGGGGTGTGAGTTGCAAAGTTTGTGTTTCTGTTCATGTTTTCCATCTGTTCCGGTTTCTTTCTCTCTCCGGAGTCAGACAATAATTTCCCATTGGTTGTCCAGTTACCAAGGTTGGTGTGCATGCATCCGTGCTGGTCTCTGCATTCATGTCCGGGTGTCCTGTGAAACACTAAGCTTAATTTATTTGGAAATGACCTAGCTGTGCAATATACTGTCATCACTCAGTTGAGCACAAGGATAGAAATTCACGTCATCAAACTCCGGAGAAGCATTCGTCGGAGAGGGGCGTGCGTTCAGGGGGTTGGTGTGGGAGGGGCGCGGACCGCGGATATCTCAGGTGCCCTCCCAACCTGGGCGTCTGCAGGCCTGCCTCTGCTCGCCAGCCTCCCCCCGCCCCCATCGCGTTTGCTGCTCAGGACCGGGTGGTCTCTGAAGCTGCCCAGCATCCTGCCCGAAGCCCCCCCTGCCCACATGCTGTCTTCCGGTGTCTCTCTGAACCCTCATCTCTTTCTGCCTCTGTCTCACCTGGCGTGGGTGCGTGCGAGTGCCTGTCCGTGTGCCTGGCTGTCGCTCGTCCGCTCTCTCAGGAAGGTCCTGTGCTGGGCCCGTGGCGTGGGGGCAGGGCCGGCCTCGGTTTGGGGACAGGGCGGGGCTGAGGCACTCCAGGGGGTTTGCACAGCCGGCAGGATGGGCGCCTGGGGCCCCGGCTGGGCTGCCCCTAAGCCCGCAGGAGGCTCCGGGGACCGCGGTCCCGGGCCGACGCCCCGCTCGTCTGGAGCCACGTGGCCCTGAGCAGCGAACGGGATGGTGGGGGGCGGGGGGTGGGGGGGCACCGAGACGTCCTCCCCGCTCAAGCCAACCCCCTCCCCAACACCCGCCAGAGTCCCGAAGCCTCGCCAGGCCGCTCGGTGTCCGGGAAGCGCCCCGGGCCGGGCCAGGCGGGTGCTGGCCAGGGGTGGCGTCGGCTGGTCTCCCAGCTGCAGGGCCTGTCCCGGTTTTTCCCATCAGTTTCAACAGTGACGGTCACCCCACATTGTGAGTCGTCTAGATTTCTCACTGACACCCCTGTTAGGGAGTGGCTTTTTAGAGAAATAGGGAAGGTCACTTGGGGGATGTTAGTCATGAGAGAAAACAAGGGCTCAGGTGGGATTGCAGATGTCATCCAGGGGGTAAATAGAGACAGTTGTTGCTGGTACCAAGACATGAAGTTTTTTTTCCCTCTTTTCCCAAAAGGCCATATTACGACCACATGGGGGCGCTGAGTAACAGCCCATAGCTGGGCTGGAAGGGTGGGCCTTTGATATTGATACCCTGGGATGGGTTGGACATACCCCCAACCTTTGTCATTAATGCAGATGCAGCCCGGGCTGCTTAGGTTGAGTTGAGAAGCAGTGTGGTTTGCAAGTGAACATGCCTCGTTTAGGGAGAGATCAATAGCCATACAGGGAGATATGTTTAGAAAGAGGAAGAACATCATATGATGCATTTTACTTATCTGAGGCAGGATTGATGGGGTAATGCTTGAACAAGAGCCTGAGATCTTCAACAGGTTCACAGGAATAGCTGTCCTCTGGCTTTGGAGTCTAAGTTTCTGTCTCCCCCTCCTGTAGGCCATAGGGTTTTATTCTAGAATTGTGGACCCAGGCAGATAGACCCTTCACTTTTACAGCAGTTGAAGTCACTAGAACAACCTGATATGGCCCTGTCCATTTCTCGGACAGCTGGTTTGGACTCCCTTTTTCTTGCCAGGTCTTTACTGATACTTGATCCCCTGGCTTTATCTGGGGATTTTTCAAGTCTTCCTGTGGTTTGTTCTCCATACCGTTGGAGTTCTTGCTGAAACCTTCCCAGGTCAATTATATGTTTTAAGAGTGTATTGGCATCCTCGTGAAGAAACAAATCAGAAGTTAAGAATGGTCGTCCATACATCATTTCATAAGGACTTAACAATAGTGGCTGTTTGGGGGATGTCCGTATCCTCATGAGGGCTATGGGCAGCATATGTGTCCACTTATTATGTGTTTCTGACATAGCTTAGCCAGAGCCCTTTTAAGAGTCTGGTTGGCTCTCTCTACCTTTTTTGAAGCTTGAGGCCTCCAGGATGAGCGGAGCTGGTATTTTATGCCTAAGCATGCGGCTAGGTTCTGGTGTATCTTGGCTGTAATTGAGGGCCCGTTGTCACTCTGAAGTGACCGAGGCAGCCCAAACCTAGGCACTATCTCCTTCAGCAGAGCTTTACAGACTTCTGTAACTCTCTCAGTCTCAGTAGGGAATGCTTCGGTCCATCCAGTGTATGTGTCAATAAAGACTAGCAAGTAAGAAAACCCTTGGGTCTTGGGCATGGCTGTAAATTCTAAATGTGGAGCGGCATTGCCAGTCCGCTCCTGGGTATGATCCCCCATGTTGGCCAGGTGTAATTAGAGGAGATCTGGTTGTTGGGTTATTTTTTAGACAGGTGTCACAATTTTTTGTGACTTGTTTAACAACCTTAGCTAACTGGGGATGGGAAAGAATAGGCTTAAGCAAGATTTCTAGATTATATTTTCAAAAATGGGCGCTCTTATGTAAGGAGTTAGTAATGTTTTAAACCTGAGAATCAGGGAGTATTATTTGGGCCTGATCAGGCTGAAACCACCCATGTGACCCAATCTCCCAGCCCCACTCAGCCTATCGGGAATGTCCCCCTGGGGTAAAATCTGGAGTCAGGGTTTCCTTGGGGAAAAGGGGGCAGATAGCAGTGGCAGAGGTAGCTTCCCCGGCAGCTCGTCCTGCCTCTTGATCAGCTTTCCTATTTCCCTGAGCCTCTTTTTCTTGCCCCTTTTGGTGACTCTTGCAGTGGATGACAGTTAATTTTGCAGGAAGTTTGACTGCCTCCAGGAGCCTGAGAATGACCTCTTTGTGTTTAATAGCAGAGCGTCGGGCACTGAGCATCCCTCTTTCTTTCCAAATTGCTGCACGGGCATGCAGAATGAGGAAAGCATACTTAGAGTCCATACACACATTAATCCTCTTTCCTTCTCCTAACTCCAAAGCTCTTGTCAGGGCAAAAAGTTCAGCTTTCTGGGCTGAGGTGTCTGGGGGAAGAGACCCACTTTCCTTAGTTTCTTCCAGGCTCGCTACAGCATATCCTGCTTTCCTCTCTCCCTTTTCTACAAAACTGCGGCCATCTGTGTGCCAGTTTTCCTCTGGGTCAGATAAAGGTGTCTCTGATAGGTCCCGGCGAGAAGAGTATAACTCGTCTGTGATTTGTATGCATTGGTGATCCAGAGGGGAGGTAGGGGGATCTGGCAGTAAGGTTGCTGGATTTAAAGTCTGGCAGACCCTCAACTTTATTTCTGGAGTGTCAAGGAGGAGGGCTTGGTATTGGGTGATCCTTCCCCCTGTCATCCACCTGTCCCCTTTCGTTTCCAAGACTGCTTGCACCCGGTGAGGCGTATACACTGTGGTGGGCTGACCCAGGGTCAGCTTAGATGCCTCCTTAACCATCAGAGCAGTGGCTGCTACTGCCCGGAGGCAAGTGGGCCACCCTCTGGCCACCTCATCTAGTTATTTTGAGAGATAAGACACAGGTTGTAATACGGGCCCCATCATCTCCTCTAACACCCCAAGAGCAGTTCCTGTCCTTCCAGAAACATAGAGTCTAAAAGGCTTCTCCAGGTTGGGGAGGCCTAAAGCTGGGGCTGTAGTGATGGACTCTTTTAGGACATTAAAGGCCACCTTGCAGGTCTCATGCCAGTCGAGTGGCTCTTCCTATTTCCCCCTTAAATTTTCATATAGGGGTCTGGCCAGATTGCCATAATTAGGAATCCAGATCCTGCAAAACCCGGTCCTTCCTAAAAATCCCCTAAGCTGTTGTTTTGTTTGGGGGTACGGGGTATTTAAGATGAGGGATCTCCCCTCGGGGTCAGGCATTCTTTTTCTCTCCATAATTATAAATCCAAGGTATTTTACTTGGGTTAAGCTAATCTGAGCCTACTTGGGGGATACTCGATAACCATTTTCATACAGGAAATTTAGCGTTTTAAATAGTGTCCATTTGAGAGCTGGTAAAATCTGGCCTAGCTATGAGCAAGTCATCCACATACTGTATTAGACTACTGTTTGTTAAAGTTAATTCCCTTAGTGCTCTCCCCGAGGAAGTCCCGAAGATATGAGGGCTGTCCCTAAACCCTTGGGGTAGTCGAGTCCAGTCGAGAGTTGTATGGTCTCTCTTGTTTCCAAGTCCCGCCACTCAAAAGCAAAGAGATTTTGGGATTCAGCATGGAGAGGAATGCAAAAGAAAGCACCTTGAAGGTCCAAGACTGAGAAGTACTTGGCATTTCCTGGGACTTGGGATAGGAGGGTATATGGGTTTGGGACTATGGGGTGGATGGGAACCACAGCCTCATTAACAGCTCCTAGATCCTGGACGAATGGGTAAGATCCATCTGGTTTTTGAACGGGCAAGATTGGGGTGTTGCAGGGGGACTCACAGCTGATTCGAGTTCCAGTATCTCGGTATTTGTTAACTAATGGTTTAAGACCCTCAAGAGCTACAGGTTTTAAGGGATATTGTCTTTTCCAGGGCTAGGGAGCATTTGGTCTCAGAGAAATCTTTACTGGTGGAACATTTATGGCTAAACCAGGGCTGGAGACATCCCACACCTGGGGATTGACATCATCTAGACAAGGGACAGACTCCTCCTTTTCTACCTCTGACTGTAAATATTCAGACATAGGCAAAGAAAATTATCGACTTCTACCTTTGTGTCCCCAAGTCACTCTGGTTTGGAGGCGAAAGTATTATTCTCAAAATGGAAAATTTGGAAGCTGCAAACATGAAAAATTTTAAGAGTCACGCAGAGGCTAGTCACTCTAAGCTAACCCCTAAGACATTTATTGACTGATTTCTAGCTTCTCTTCTTTAACCTTTTTTATCTACAGTAATCCTGTGTGTTCCTTTTAGTTAGGGATTCATTTTTAGACTATCCTGACTCTTCCACTACGTTCCAGTTTTGGGTCTGATACACTTAGAGATGTGCCAAGTGCTTCCTGAATACTATAGAACATATTTTATATTTAAAATACTTCCATGCTTATGTAGTGAGTCAATGATTTTAAGTTTATTTGTTACACATTTCAATGTAAAAGTCAATGTGTGAACTAACATATTCACGACTTGGAAAAGTTGGCTTTTTTTGCTGTGTGTTTGAACTCCTCACCCGACCAAAGGTCAAGGAGAGGTCTATTGTTTTTCTAAAATGGTTATAGTGTTGTTTCTTTTCTGGTAATTGAATTAGGGTGTGAGTTGCAAAGCCTGTGTTTCTGTTCATTTCATTCCATCTGTTCGGGTTTCTTTCTCTCTCCTGAGTCAGACAGTAATTTCCCATTTGCTGTCCAGTTACCAAAGTTGGTGTCCATGCATGCGTGCTGGTCTCTCCATACATGTCCGGGTGTCCTGTGAAACACTAAGCTTAATTTATTTGGAAATGACCTAGCTGTTCAATACACTGTCATCACTCATTTGAGCAGAGGGAGAGAAATTCAAGTGACAAAACTCCAGAGAAGCTAGTGTCAGAGCGCCCTGGCGTGGCATGCGTGCAGGGGGTTGGGGGGAGGGGGGCGGAGCGCGGAGCGAGGAGATCTCAGGTGTCCTCCCACCCTGGGCCTCTCCGGGCCCGCCGCTGCTCAGTGGCCTACCCCCGCCCCCATTGCTTTGGCTGCTCAGGGCCGGGTGTTCTCTGCAGCTGCCCGGCATCTTTCCCGAGGCCCCCCCTGCCCACACGCTGTCTTCCAGTCTCTCTCTGAACCCTCGACTCTTTCTGCCTCTGTCTCACCTGGCGTGGGTGCGTGCGAGTGCCTGTCCGTGTGCCTGGCTGTCGCTCGTCCGCTCTCTCAGGAAGGTCCAGTGATGGGCCTGTGGCGTGGGGGCAGGGCCGGCCTCCATTTGGGGACAGGGCGGGGCTGAGGCACTCCAGGGGGTTTGCACAGCCGGCAGGATGGGCGCCTGGGGCCCCGGCTGGGCTGCCCCTAAGCCCACAGGAGGCTCCGGGGACCGCGGCCCCGGGCCGACGCCCCGCTCGTCCGGAGCCACGTGACCTTGAGCAGCGAACGGGATGATGGGGGGCGGGGGGTGGGGGGGCACCGAGACGTCCTCCCCGCTCAAGCCACCCCCCTCCCCAAACCCCGCCAGAGCTCCCGCAGCCTCACCAGGCCGCTCGGGGTGCGGGAAGCGCCCCGGGCCCGGCCAGGCGCGTGCTGGCCGGGGGTGGCGTAGGCTGGTCTCCCAGCTGCAGGGCCTGTCCCGGTTGTTCCCATCAGTTTCAACAGTGACGGTCACCCCACATTGTGAGTCGTCTAGATTTCTCACTGACACCCCTGTTAGGGAGTGGCTTTTTAGAGAGATAGGGAAGGTCACTTGGGGGATGTTAGTCATGATAGAAAATAAGGGCTCAGGTGGGATTGCAGATGTCATCCAGGGAGTAAATAGAGACAGTTGTTGCTGGTACCAAGACATGAAGTTTTTCTTCCCCCTTTCCCCAAAAGGCCATATTACGACCACATGGGGGCACTGAGTAACAGCCCATAGCTCGGCTGGAAGAGTGGGCTTTTGATAGTGATACCCTGGGATGGGTTGGACATACCCCCAACCTTTGTCATTAATGCAGATGCAGCCCGGGCTGCTTAGGTTGAGTTGAGAAGCAGTGTGGTTTGCAAGTGAACATGCCTCGTTTAGGGAGAGATCAATAGCCATACAGGGAGATATGATTAGAAAGAGGAAGAACATCATATGATGCATTTTACTTATCTGAGGCAGGATTGATGGGGTTCTGCTTGAACAAGAGCCTGAGATCTTCAACAGGTTCACAGGAATAGCTGTCCTCTGGCTTTGGAGTCTCAGTTTCTGTCTCCCCCTCCTGTACGCCATAGGGTTTTATTCTAGAATTGTGGACCCAGGCAGATAGACCCTTCACTTTTACAGCAGTTGAAGTCACTAGAACAACCTGATATGGCCTTGTCCATTTCTCGGACAGCTGGTTTGGACTCCCTTTTTCTTGCCAGGTATTTACTGATACTTGATCCCCTGGCTTTACCTGGGGATTTTTCAAGTCTTCCTGTGGTTTGTTCTCCATACCGTTGGAGTTCTTGCTGAAACCTTCCCAGGTCAATTATATGTTTTAAGAGTGTATTGGCATCCTCGTCAAGAAACAAATCAGAAGTTAAGAATGGTCGTCCATACATCATTTCATAAGGACTTAACAATAGTGGCCGTTTGGGGGATGTCCGTAGCCTCATGAGGGCTATGGGCAGCATATGTGTCCACTTATTATGTGTTTCTGACATAGCTTAGCCAGAGCCCATTTAAGAGTCTGGTTGGCTCTCTCTACCTTTCCTGAAGCTTGAGGCCTCCAGGATGAGCGGAGCTGGTATTTTATGCCTAAGCATGCGGCTAGGTTCTGGGGTATCGTGGCTGTAAGTGAGGGCCCGTTGTCACTCTGAAGTGACCGAGGCACCCCAAACCTAGGCACTATCTCCTTCAGCAGAGCTTTACAGACTTCTGTAGCTCTCTCAGTCTCAGTACGGAATGCTTCGATCCATCCTGTGAATGTGTCAATAAAGACTAGCAAGTAAGAAAACCCTTGGGTCTTGGGCATGGCTGTAAATTCTAAATGCGGAGCGGCATTGCCAGTCCGCACCTGGGTATGATCCCCGATGTTGGACAGGTGTAATTAGAGGAGGTCTGGTTTTTTGGTTATTTTTTAGAAAGGTGTCACAATTTTGTGTGACTTGTTTAACAACCTTAGCTAACCCGGATGGGAGAGAATAGGCTTAAGCAAGATTTCTAGATTATCTTTTCCAAAATGGGCGCTCTTATGTAAGGAGTTAGTAATGTTTTAAACCTGAGAATCAGGGAGTATTATTTGGGCCTGATCAGGCTGAAGCCACCCATGTGACCCAATCTCCCAACCCCGCTCAGCATATCGGGAATGTCCCCCTGGGGTAAAATCTGGAGTCAGGGTTTCCTTGGGGAAAAGGGGGCAGATAGCAGTGGCAGAGGTAGCTTCCCCGGCAGCTCGTCCTGCCTCTTGATCAGCTTTCCTATTTCCCTGAGCCTCTTTTTCTTGCCCCTTTTGGTGACTCTTGCAGTGGATGACAGCTAATTTTGCAGGAAGTTTGACTGCCTCCAGGAGCCTGAGAATGAGCTCTTTGTGTTTAATAGCAGAGCTTCGGGCACTGAGCATCCCTCTTTCTTTCCAAATTGCTGCACGGGCATGCAGAATGAGGAAAGCATACTTAGAGTCCATACACACATTAATCCTCTTTCCTTCTCCTAACTCCAAACTCTTGTCAGGGCAAAAAGTTCAGCTTTCTGGGCTGAGGTGTCTGGGGGAAGAGACCCACTTTCCTTAGTTTCTTCCAGGCTCGCTACAGCATATCCTGCTTTCCTCTCTCCCTTTTCTACAAAACTGCTGCCATCTGTGTGCCAGTTTTCCTCTGGGTCAGATAAAGGTGTCTCTGATAGGTCCCGGCGAGAAGAGTATAACTCGTCTGTGATTTGTATGCATTGGTGATCCAGAGGGGAGGTAGGGGATCTGGCAGTAAGGTTGCTGGATTTAAAGTCTGGCAGACCCTCAACTTTATTTCTGGAGTGTCAAGGAGGAGGGCTTGGTATTGGGTGATCCTTCCCCCTGTCATCCACCTGTCCCCTTTCGTTTCCAAGACTGCTTGCACCCGGTGAGGCGTATACACTGTGGTGGGCTGACCCAGGGTCAGCTTAGATGCCTCCTTAACCATCAGAGCAGTGGCTGCTACTGCCCGGAGGCAAGTGGGCCACCCTCTGGCCACCTCATCTAGTTATTTTGAGAGATAAGACACAGGTTGTAATACGGGCCCCATCTTCTCCTCTAACACCCCAAGAGCAGTTCCTGTCCTTCCAGAAACATAGAGTCTAAAAGGCTTCTGCAGTTTGGGGAGGACTAAAGCTGGGGCTGTAGTGATGGACTCTTTTAGGGCATTAAAGGCCACCTTGCAGGTCTCATGCCAGTCGAGTGGCTCTTCCTCTTTCCCCCTTAAATTTTCATATAGGGGTCTGGCCAGATTGCCATAATTAGACATCCAGATCCTGCAAAACCCGGTCCTTCCTAAAAATCCCCTAAGCTGTTGTTTTTTTTGGGCCTACGGGGTATTTAAGTTGAGGGATCTCCCCTCGGGGTCAGGCATTCTTTTTCTCTCCGTAATTATAAATCCAAGGTATTTTACTTGGGTTAAGCTAATCTGAGCCTACTTGGGGGATACTCGATAACCATTTTCATACAGGAAAGTTAGCGTTTTAAATAGTGTCCATTTGAGAGCTGGTAAGATCTGGCCTAGCTATGAGCAAGTCATCCACATACTGTATTAGACTACTGTTTGTTAAAGTTAATTCCCTTAGTTCTCTCCCCGAGGAAGTCCCGAAGATATGAGGGCTGTCCCTAAACCCTTGGGGTAGTCGAGTCCAGTCGAGAGTTGTATGGTCTCTCTTGTTTCCAAGTCCCGCCACTCAAAAGCAAAGAGTTTTGGGGATTCAGGATGGAGAGGAATGCAAAAGAAAGCACCTTGAAGGTCCAAGACTGAGAAGTACTTGGCATTTCCTGGGACTTGGGATAGGAGGGTATATGGGTTTGGGACTATGGGGTGGATGGGAACCACAGCTTCATTAACAGCTCTTAGATCCTGGACGAATCGGTAAGATCCATCTGGCTTCTGAACGGGCAAGATTGGGGTGTTGCAGGGGGACTCAGAGCTGATTCGAGTTCCAGTATCTCGGTATTTTTTAACTAATGGTTTAAGACCCTCAAGAGCTACTGGTTTTAAGGGATATTGTCTTTTCCAGGGCTAGGGAGCATTTGGTTTCAGAGAAATCTTTACTGGTGGAACATTTATGGCTAAACCAGGGCTGGAGACATCCCACACCTGGGGATTGACCTCATCTAGACAAGGGACAGACTCCTCCTTTTCTACTTCTGACTGTAAATATTCAGACATAGGCAAAGAAAATTATCGACTTCTACCTTTGTGTCCCCAAGTCACTCTGGTTTGGAGGCGAAAGTATTATTCTCACCATGGAAAATTTGGAAGCTGCAAACATGAAAAATTTAAAGAGTCACGCAGCGGCTAGTCACTCTAATCTAACCCCTAAGACATTTATTGACTGATTTCTAGCTTCTCTTCTTTAAACTTTTTTATCTACAGTAATCCTGTGTGTTCCTTTTAGTTAGGGATTCATTTTTAAACTATCCTGACTCTTCCACTACGTTCCAGTTTTGGGTCTGATACACTTAGAGATGTGCCAAGTGCTTCCTGAATACTATAGAACATATTTGCTGTTTAAAATACTTCCATGCTTATGTAGTGAGTCAATGATTTTAAGTTTTTTTGTTACACATTTCAATGTAAAAGTCAATGTGTGAACTAACATATTCACGACTTGGAAAAGTTGGCTTTTTTTTGTTGTGTGTTTGAACTCCTCACCCGACCAAAGGTCATGGAGAGGTCTATTGTTTTTCTAAAATGGTTATAGTGTTGTTTATTTTCTGGTAATTGAATTAGGGTGTGAGTTGCAAAACCTGTGTTTCTGTTCATTTCATTCCATCTGTTCGGGTTTCTTTCTCTCTCCTGAGTCAGACAGTAATTTCACATTGGTTGTCCAGTTACCAAGGTTGGTGTCCATGCATCCGTGCTGGTCTCTCCATACATGTCCGGGTGTCCTGTGAAACACTAAGCTTAATTTATTTGGAAATGACCTAGCTGTTCAATACACTGTCATCACTCAGTTGAGCAGAGGGAGAGAAATTCAAGTGACAAAACTCCAGAGAAGGTAGTGTCAAAGCGCCCCGGCGTGGCATGCATGCAGGGGATTAGGGGGAGGGGGTGGTGCGCGGAGTGCGGAGATCTCAGGTGTCCTCACACCCTGGGCCTCTCCAGGTCCGCCGCTGCTCAGTGGCCTCCCCCCGCCCCCATAGCTTTGGCTGCTCAGGGCCGGGTGGTCTCTGCAGCTGCCCGGCATCCTGCCCGAGGCTCCCCCTGCTCACACGCTGTCTTCCAGTCTCTCTCTGAACCCTCGACTCTTTCTGCCTCTGTCTCACCTGGCGTGGGTGCGTGCGAGTGCATGTGCGTGTCGTGGGCTGTCACTCGTCTGCTCTCCCAGGTAGGTCCTGTCCTGGGCCCGTGGCGTTGGGGCAGGGCGGGCCTCGGTAGGGCGTAAAGGCGGGGCTGAGGCGCTCCAGGGGGTTTGCACAGCCGGCAGGACGGCCGCCTGGGGCCCCGGCTGGGCTGCCTCTAAGCCCGCAGGAGGCTCCAGGGACCGCGGTCCCGGGCCGAAGCCCCACCCGTCCGGAGCCACGTGACCCTGAGCAGCGAAAGGGATGGTGGGGGGCAGGGGGTGAGGGGGCACCGAGACGTCCTCGCTGCTCTACCCACCCCCCCTCCCCCCACCCCAGGTCCCGCAGGCATGCCAGGCCCCGGCCGGGCTAGACAGGTGCTGGCCGGGGTTGGCAGTGTGCAGGGCCGTGGCGCCCTCCGCTGGCCCCCGAGCTGCCGGCCCTGGTTGGTCGGAGTCCAGTCGCGGGTCGTGCGGCTCAAGTGCAGCATGCGCCAGGTCGAGAGCTGTGGCCCCAGGCCCGAAGGGCCTGTCAGAATGCATGGGAGGCGCCGCGCGGAGCTCTTGGGGGGCCTGACAGCCGCCTCGGTCTAAGGCCATAGCACCCTGAATGTGCCCTATGTCCTCTGATCTGGGAAAATGAGTAGGGCCGGGCCTGGTCAGTACTTGCATGGGAGACCGCCTAGTAGTTACGCGGTTTTGAGATTTTTCTGAATGCCTAATTCAGAAAGTTAGAATTGGATGACTGCACACAGGAAAACGAATAATGTTTTCGTACATAAACTTAAGAATCCAGCAGCTGGTCTTTCTTTTTCCTGTCCTAACACAGCTAACTGGAAGTCAGTTGCAGTAAGTTCTACTGACTTAAGACCCTCATCCCTAACGGAAGGTATATAGGAAAACCCAGAGTATATCTAAATAAACATGAAAAATAGAACGATGAGAAAAAAAAAAATTCTCAGTGACATCTTAGTTGGTATATGAAACAAGATGATTATGAAAGCACAACCCTTAATCAAGTCCAGGCCATGGAAGCCTGTGACTTTCACTGAGTGTTGACTTCCCTTTCAGCTGAGGTTGTAAAAAGTGCTTTGTAAAATCCTGAGGTTTGAAGCACTTGTAACCTCCTGAAGAGACTGCAATCAGAAGGCTTTCTAGAATATCCTGACGCTGTGGTGAGCTCATGCAATACATTCTGCAGAGGTCGGAAGACAGACATGTTGGGAAGTGGGGATGACTTCTACTGCACTTAGGGAGAAAGGGCATGTACAAGTGGAGAAGCAACACCACAGTGATGGAATCTTTAAAGACTCCATACATGGAGAAGGAAATGGCAACCCACTCCAGTATTCTTGGCTGGAATAATCCATGGACAGAGGAGTCTGGCGGGCTGAAGTCCACGGGATTCCATGACTGATCGTGTGTGCACGAGGGTGGAGGGAGACGGGTTGGTAGCAAGAAACTGGTAGAACTAATAAATAAAACAACAACAACAACAACAAAAACTAAAGACTCGATAAAAATGACAATGACTGGTAGGAATAAACCTTCAGAAGTGCCTTCTCAGACCTCCCGTCTGAAGCACAAGCGTAATAAAGACATTGAGTTTTCATGGTCTCAGACAAAATTAGACTGGCTTACAACAATGGGCAGAGAGGCTCCTCTAAGACATCGGGGCTGGGCTTTACTGGAGGATGCATATCGATTGAGTGCATGGCTGTGTGTTATGGAAATATGTCTTACTGGCAGGGCGAAGGCATCTTCTTGAAGAACACAGCAAATAACACTACAAATTCAAGGAACTTGGCTACAATGACAATAGCTGATTTCATGTTGGCTACTGCTTGCCAGAGCTCGGTTCGCCTCTCCCATTAAGTACCTCAGTGGCCAGCTGTGAATGTAACCATTAGTTTCTCACTTAGAAACCGAACCTAATACTTGCCATGTGCACTAGTGCAAGAACAGTGCAATACCCAACAGGTAAAGGAATATGACAAGTGCCCACCAAGTCAAACAAAAGAGGAGGAGATAGGGAATCTATCTGAAAAACAATTTAGAATAATGATAATAAAAATGATCCAAATCTTGAAAACAAAATGGAGTTACAGATAAATAGCCTGGAGACAAAGATTGAAAAGATGCAGGAAATGCTTAACAAAGACATAGAAGAAATAAAAGAGAGTCAATTAAAAATGAATAATGCAATGAATGAGATCAAAAACACTTTGGACCGAACCAAGAGTAGAATAACGGAGACAGAAGATAGGATAACTGAGGTAGACAATAGAATAGTGGAAATAAATGAAGCAGAGAGGAAAAAAGAAAAAAATGATCAAAAGAAATGAGGACAACCTCAGGGACCTCTGGGACAATGTGAAACGCCCCAACTTTCGAATCATAAGAGTCCCAGAAGAAGAAGACAAAAAGAAAGGCCATGAGAAAATACTCGAGGAGATAATAGCTGAAAACTTCCCTAAAATGGGGAAGGAAATAGCCACCCAAGTCCAAGAAACCCAGAGAGTGCCAAACAGGATAAACCCAAGGCGAAACACTCCAAGACACATATTAATCAAATTAACAAAGATCAAACACAAAGAACAAATACTAAAAGCAGCAAGGGAGAAACAACAAATAACACACAAAGGAATTCCCATAAGGATAACAGCTGATCTACCAATAGAAACCTTCCAGGCCAGAAGGGAATGGCAGGACATAATGAAAGTAATGAAAGAAAATAATCTACAACCTAGATTACTGTACCCAGCAAGGATCTCATTCAGATATGAAGGAGAAATCAAAAGCTTTACAGACAAGCAAAAGCTGAGAGAATTCAGCACCACCAAACCAGCTCTTCAACAAATGCTAAAGGACCTTCTCTAGACAGGAAATGCAGAAATGTTGTATAAACATGAACCCAAAACAACAAAGTAAATGGCAACGGGACCACACCTATCAATAATTACCTTAAATGTAAATGGGTTGAATGCCCCAACCAAAAGACAAAGATTGGCTGAATGGATACAAAAACAAGACCCTTATATATGCTGTCTACAAGAGACCCACCTCAAAACCAGAGACACATACAGACTAAAAGTGAAGGGCTGGAAAAAAGTATTTCACGCAAATGGAGACCAAAAGAAAGCAGGAGTCACAATACTCATATCAGATAAAATAGACTTTCAAATAAAGGATGTGAAAAGAGACAAAGAAGGACACTACATAATGATCAAAGGATCAATCCAAGAAGAAGATATAACAATTATAAATATATATGCACCCAACATAGGAGCACCGCAATATGTACGCCAAACGCTAATGAGTATGAAAGAGGAAATGAATAGTAACACAATAATAGTGGGAGACTTTAATACCCCACTCACAACTATGGATAGATCAACTAAACAGAAAATCAAAAAGGAAACACAAACCTTAAATGATACAATGGACCAGCTAGACCTAATTGATATCTATAGGACATTTCACCCCCAAACAATCAATTTCACCTTTTTCTCAAGTCCACACGGAACATTCTCCAGAATAGATCACATCCTGGGCCATAAATCTGGTCTTGGAAAATTCAGAAAAATTGAAATCATCCCAGTCATCTTTTCTGACCACAGTGCAGTAAGATTAGATCTCAATTACAGGAAAAAAATTGTTAAAAATTCAAACATATGGAGGCTAAATAACACGCTTCTGAATAACCAAAAAATCATAGAAGAAATCAAAAAAGAAATCAAAATATGTATAGAAATGAATGAAAATGAAAACACAACAACCCAAAACCTATGGGACACTGTAAAAGCAGTGCTAAGGGGAAGGTTCATAGCATTACAGGCTTACATCAAGAAACAAGAAAAAAGCCAAATAAATAACCTAACTCTACACCTAAAGCAATTAGAGAAGGAAGAAATGAAAAACCCCAGGGTTAGCAGAAGAAAAGAAATCTTAAAAATTATGGCAGAAATAAATGCAAAAGAAACTAAAGAGACCACAGCAAAAATCAACAAAGCTAAAAGCTGTTTTTTTGAAAAAATAAACAAAATTGACAAACCATTAGCAAGACTCATTAAGAAACAAAGAGAGAAGAACCAAATTAACAAAATAAGAAATGAAAAGGGTGAGATCACAACAGACAACACTGAAATACAAAGGATCATAAGAGACTACTACCAGCAGCTCTATGCCAATAAAATTGACAACTTGGATGAAATGGACAAATTTTAGAAAAGTATAACTTTCCAAAACTGAACCAGGAAGAAATAGAAGATCTTAACAGACCCATCACAAGCAAGGAAATCGAAACTGTAATCAAAAATCTTCCAGGAAACAAAAGCCCAGTACCAGATGGCTTCACAGCTGAATTCTACCAAAAATTTAGAGAAGAGCTAACACCTATCTTACTCAAACTCTTCCAGAAAATTGCAGAAGAAGGTAAACTTCCAAACTCATTCTATGAGGCCACCATCACCCTAATTCCAAAACCACACAAAGATGCCACAAAAAAAGAAATCTACAGACCAATATCACTGATGAACATCGATGCAAAAATCCTTAGCAAAATTCTAGCAAATAGAATCGAACAACATCTTAAAAAAATCATACACCATGACCAAGTGGGCTTTATCCCAGGAATGCAAGGATTCTTCAATATCTGCAAATCAATCAATGTAATACACCACATTAACAAATTGAAAGATAAAAACCATATGATTATCTCAATAGATGCAGAGAAAGCCTTTGACAAAATTCAACACTCATTTATGATTAAAACTCTCCAGAAAGCAGGAATAGAGGGAACATACCTCAACATAATAAAAGCTATATATGACAAACCCACAGCAAGCATCACCCTCAATGGTGAAAAATTGAAAGCATTTCCCCTGAAATCAGGAACAAGACAAGGGTGCCCACTCTCACCACTATTATTCAACATGGTCTTGGAAGTTTTGGCCACAGCAATCAGAGCAGAAAAAGAAGTAAAAGGAATCCAGATAGGAAAAGAAGAAGTGAAACTCTCGTTGTTTGCAGTTGACATGATCCTCTACATAGAAAACCCTAAATACTCTTCCAGAAAATTACTAGAGCTAACCAATGAATATAGTAAAGTTGCAGGATATAAAATTAACACACAGAAATCCCTTGCATTCCTATATACTAACAATGAAAAAACAGAAAGAGAAATTAAGGAAACAATACCATTCTCCATTGCAACAAAAAGAATAAAATACTTAGGAGTATATCTACCTAAAGAAACAAAAGACCTGTACATAGAAAACTATAAAGCACTGATGAAAGAAATAAGAGAGGACACAAACAGATGGAGAAACATACCGTGTTCATGGATTGGAAGAATCAATATTGTCAAAATGGCTATTCTACCCAAAGCAATCTATAGATTCAATGCAATCCCTATCAAACTACCAACGGTATTTTTCACAGAACTAGAACAAATAATTTCACAATTTGTATGGAAATACAGAAAACCACGAATAGCCAAAGTAATCTTGAGAAAGAAGAATGGAACTGGAGGAATCAACCTGTCTGACTTCAGTCTCTACTACAAAGCCACAGTCATCAAGACAGTATGGTACTGGCACAAAGACAGAAATATAGATCAATGGAACAGAATAGAAAGCCTAGAGATAAATCCACGAACCTATGAACACCTTATCTTTGACAAAGGAGGCAAGGATATACAACGGAAAAAAGACAACTGCTTTAACAAGTGGTGCTGGGAAAACTGGTCAACCACCTGTAAAAGAATGAAACTAGAACACTTTCTAACACCACACACAAAAATAAACTCAAAATGGATTAAAGATCTAAATGTAAGACCAGAAACTATAAAACTAGAGGAGAACTTAGGCAAAACACTCTCCGACATGAATCACAGCAGGGTCCTCTATGACCCACCTCCCAGAATATTGGAAATAAAAGCAAAAATAAACAAATGGGACCTAATGAAACTTAAAAGCTTCTGCACTACAAAGGAAACTATAAGTAAGGTGAAAAGACAGCCCTCAGATTGGGAGAAAATAATAGCAAATGAAGAAACAGACAAAGGATTAATCTCAAAAATATACAAGAAACTCCTGAAGCTCAATTCCAGAAAAATAAATGACCCAAGGATGGGCCAAAGAACTGAACAGACATTTCTCCAAAGAAGACATACAGATGGCTAACAAACACATGAAAAGATGCTCAACATCACTCATTATTAGAGAAATGCAAATCAAAACCACAATGAGGTACCATTACACGCCAGTCAGGATGGCTGCTATCCAAAAGTCTACAAGCAATAAATGCTGGAGTGGGTGTGGAGAAAAGGGAACCCTCTTCCACTGTTGGTGGGAATGCAAACTAGTACAGCCACTATGGAAAACAGTGTGGAGATTTCTTAAAAAACTGGAAATAGAACTGCCATTTGACCCAGCAATACCACTTCTGGGCATACACACCACGGAAACCAGATCTGAAAGAGACACGTGCACCCCATTGTTCATCGCAGCACTGTTTATAATAGCCAGGACATGGAAGCAGCCTAGATGCCCATCAGCAGATGAATGGATAAGGAAGCTGTGGTACATATACACCATGGAATATTACTCAGCCATTAAAAAGAATTCATTTGAATCAGTTCTAATGAGATGGATGAAACTGGAGCCCGTTATTCAGAGTGAAGTAAGCCAGAAAAATAAAGAACATTACAGCATACTAACACATATATATGGAATTTAGAAAGATGGTAATGATAACCCTATATGCAAAACAGAAAAAGAGACACAGAAGTACAGAACAGACTTTTGGACTCTGTGGGAGAAGGTGAGGGTGGGATGTTTCAAAAGAACAGCATGTATTTTATCTATGGTGAAAGAGATCAGTAGCCCAGGTGAGATGCATGAGACGAGTGCTCGGGCCTGGTGCACTGGGAGGACCCAGAGGAGTCGGGTGGAGAGGGAGGTGGGAGGGTGGATCGGGATGGGGAATACGTGTAACTCTATGGCTGATTCGTGTCAATGTATGACAAAACCCACTGAAATGTTGTGAAGTAATTGGCCTCCAACTAATAAAATAAAATTAAAAAAAAAAAAAAAACTGAGCTATCCTAAAAATTAAAAAAAAAAGCTACCTCTTCTATGCAACATCTGTGTGTCTTCTGTCTGTCTTCTTCCTCGCTGACTCCACTCATCCCTTGGGTATTCCTGGTCCTGCTGGGGCTGGACCTCGGCAATTTTGCTCAATGCTTTGGATCCTAGTGGAAAAACATGCTGTTAATCCTACTTTTGCGAGGATTAAAACCATCGTAAAAACTGGAATTTGCTTAAATATTTTTGGTTTAAATATATCTTGTGTATATAATTACCCAGATTACTGTTGGGTATTAGATTGCTATGTTACAATATGTATGGCATACATGAGTTCCACTGTTATTGATATGATATGTGGTGGAGAGGTATTTGGTGGTGCAAGTGATTTAAATGATGTGTTCACAGTGTTTATATTCCTGTTATGTGGTTAATGGGTCTTGGATTCACGTTTGAAATATGACTCCCTTGTCTTTTGTGATGCATGAGAAGTGCTGAAATTGAAGATGATGCAGGTTAAGTCTAGGGTTGAGGGTGTGAGTAGGGTGGGGGGGAGGGTGTGGGTTAGGTTAAGGGTATGGATTAGGGTGTGGGTTACATTGTGGCTTAGGGGTTAGAAGTTAGGGGTGTGGGTGAGGGTGAGGGCTGAGGGGTGAAGGTGTCAGGTTAGGGTTGGGATGATGCGTTAGGGTTAGTGTGTCAGGTTAGGGTTAGGGGGTCGGGTTGGTGTTAGGTTCTGGGATAGGGTTACGGTGTTGGTTAGGGTTAGGGTGTCGTGTTGGGGTTAGGGTTAGGGCAAGGGGGAGGGCAATTTCGCCTGGGACCTTATGGAGGGGCCTCACAGTCAAAGGTAAAGGCAAAGTCACATCCACACTTCTGTTCCATCCCCTTTGCTCTATAGTAGAGCTCTAGTAAGCCTAGGCCTGGTAGGAAAACTCTTGGCTCCTGTGGGGACACATCCTGTGTGTGAATCTGCATACCAGACCTAGGGGCCACAGGGCGCCTGTTTTCTTCTGGGAGAGGGGACCCTGAAGCGGTGTTGCCTGGCAACAGCTTGAAAATCCATTAAATTGCACTTTACGTACCTCTGACAAAGCTAGATTTGCTCCACCTTTTCGCCATTTGGAAGCAAACCTTCCATACCCTCTCCCCAAGTAGGCAATGGGCCTACTTTGAGTAGAAAGTCCCCTTGAGGAGCTGAGCCCAGGAAGGCACCCAGTCATGTCAAACACACTCCAGCTGCTTACTTCCTCATGGGCAGTATCACTATCAGCTAGGAATGTCTTTGCAAGGATTGAAAAGGGAAGGGGAGATACATGGCCCTGCCTCTGAAATTTCAGTCCTCTGAGCAGAACTGGAATTCAATTGTATCAGCGAAACTGTGCCTTCCAAAGAGGCTTGCAAACACACCCCGAGTGGCTGCCTCTTCTTCCCTGAAGAAGGCTCCCTTTCCCTGCATCCTGCGGACTCCCTGTCCCAGCCTCCTGGAAAAGCGCTTCTTGGAGTTCCTTCTTGGAGTTCCTTTCTTAGTTGCAGTTATCCCTCAACTTGGGGCCATAGGGAGTAGCCCCACACTCACAGGGGAAGGCAGACCCACCTCCACACATCTCTTCCATCCCCTTTGCTCTGTAGGACAATTCTAGTGAGCCTAGGTCTGTCAGAAAATTCTTGGCTTTGACGGGAACACACCCTGTGTGTGAACCTGCATACCCGACCTAGGGGCCACAGGGCGCCTGTTTTGCTCGAGTGGGCCTTGAAGCAGTACAGCCTAGTGAGAGCTTGAAAATCCATCCAATTGCTCCTTTCTTACCTCTGACACCTAGCTTTGTTCCACCCTTTGGCAGTGTGGAGGGAAGAGGGCCCAACCCCGTCCTCAAGCGGACATGGGGCCTACTTTGAGAGGAAAGGCCCCCTTGAGGAGCTGAGCCCATCAAGGCACCCAGTCATGTCAAATATACTCCCACTGCTTGCTTCTTCATGGGTAGTACCACTATCAGCTTGGAATGTCTTTGCAAGGATCACAAAGGGAAGGGGAGATACACGACCCTGCCTCTGGAACTTCGGTCCTCTGAGCAGACCTGAGTGCTCTAGGGAGCCTAGGACTGTCAGGAAAATTCTTGGCTCCTACGGGGACACACCCCATATGTGAACCTGCATACCGGACCTCGGGGCCACAGTGTGCCTGCTTCTCTCGGTGTGCCTAAAGCGGTGCAGCCTAGCAACAGCTATTGAGCCTAGGTCTGTCTGGAACATTTTGGATCCTGTGGGGAAAACACCCTGTGCACACCCCTAGATACCGGGCCTAGAGGCCAAAATTCTCACATGTCTCCTGGGGAACCCTAACACAGTGTGACCTAGCAACTGCTTGAAAATCCATCCCATTGCTGTTTTCCTCCTTCTGATACAGCTAGCATTGCTCCTTGCTTTGGGATATCTCAAGCAAGGGGCGAGTCCATAACTGCTCTCCTGGGGCCCAATGGATGTGCAAGGTGCCCTCAACCAGGTGACCCCAGCATGCCACCTGGCCCCCTCAGACACACTCCCGCAGCCTTCTTCCTCATGGGAAGCACCTCTCTGACCCAGGAATGTGTTTGCAAGGCTCGGAATGTGCAGGGAGACACATGGCCCTGACTCTGGAATTGAGGTCCTTGGGGCAGGCCTGCAGGTCTGACATCTGAGAAGCAAAACACTTGCTGCAAATAGAGGCCTGAAAACACACTCTGTGTATGACTTTCCTTCCTCCAAGGAAGATAGCTTTCCCAGTCTCCTGCATGCTGAGTGTCACACAGCTGGAATGTGCTTGCGTGGAGGTCATGATTCAGTGGCAATGGCCCCTGAGGCCCTGTGCCCAGGTAGGGCACCCACACTCACAGGCAAATCAAAGCAACTTCCAAATGAGTCAGCTCTTCACATCTAGTGGCCAAAGTATTGGAGTTTCAGGTTCAATATTAGTCTTTCCAATGTATATTCAGACCTGATTTCCTTTAGGATGGAGTGGTTGGGTCCTCTTATAGTCTAAGCAAACTTCAAGCATCTTCTTCAGCACCACAGTGCAAAAGCATCAAATCTTTGGCTGTCAACTTTCTTTATAGTCCATCTTTCACATCCATACATGATATGGAAAAACCTTAGCCTTGACTAGACGGATCTTTGTTGGCAAAGCAATGTCTCAGCTTTTTAATATGCTGTCTAGTTTGGTTATCACTTTCCTTCCAAGTCGTAAGCATCTTTTAATTTCATGGCTGCAGTCACCGTCTGCAATGATTTCCGAGCCCCGAAAAATAAAATCTGCCACTGTTTCCACTGTTTTCTCATCTATTTGCCAAGAAGTGATGAGACTGGATGCAATGATCTTAGTTGCCTGAACGCTGAGCATTAAGCTAACTATTTCACTCTCCTCTTTCTCTTTCATCAAGAGGCTCTTTAGTTCTTCACTTTCTGCCATCAGGGTGGTGTCATCTGCATATCTGAGGTTATTAATATTTCTCCCAGCAATCTTGATTCCAGTTTGTGCTTCATCCAGTGCAGCATTTCTCACGATGCCCTATATATAAGCAGATATAAGTTAAATAAGCAGGGTGCCAATATACAGCCTTGACATATTCCTTTTCCTATTTAGAACCAGTCTGTTGGTCCAGGTCCAGTTCTGTTTCTTCCTGACCTGCATATAGGTCTTTCAAGAGGCAGGTCAGGTGATCTGGTATTCTTATCTCTTTCAGAATTTTCCCCAGTTTATTGTGATACACACAGTCAAAGGCTTTGGCATAGTCAACAAAGCAGAAATAAGTGTTTTTCTGGAACTCTCTTGTTTTTTCCATTACCCAGTGGATTTTGGCAATTTGATCTCTGGTTCCTCTGCCTTTTCTAAATCCATCTTGAACATTTGGAATTTCACGGTTGACATATTGCTGAAGCCTGGCTTGGAGAATTTTGAGTGTTACTTTACTAGCATGTGAGATGAGTCCAGTTGTGTGACAGTTTGAACATTCTTTGTCATTGCCTTTCTTTGAGACTGGAATGAAAACTGAGCTAACAACCTAGATGTTTTCAATCGCATATGCTAAAAGAACTGCCTTTGCAGTTTCCAAGGGAAAAAAGTTTCATTTTAACCAATTTTCTCTGAAGTTCAAGGAATATCATGGACATCCTCCATCAAAAAGTCATCTTTCTTTTATGTAATCACAGTTTCATGCCTAAATTATAGACCAACTCATGCTCAAATTGACTCTGATATCAGGGGCAGATCAGCTAGCTGATAAAAAGCTTGGATTGTCCCTCTGGAGGAAAGTGAGACCTTGGTCCCAAGAGAAGAATCTGAGGGCTTAAGGGAATTTGCAGGAGTGGGGAAATCTTGGTCCATCCTACATGTACCGTACTTAAATAATGCTTATTTATTTTACGGAAGTAAAAAAAAAAAAAAAAAAAAAAAAAAAAAAAACAGATGATAAAAACAAATATAAATCACTGAAAGGTAAATAAATTCATCATCTGTGATTGAAAGCTGCATTCTAAGAAAGCTGTGTTCTCTTAACCTAGAGAGTAGACTAAATTCCAGTCTGGTACCAGCTTACCAGATAACAAACAAAAAGCGTTGTTTATGGGTAAGCTCAGGAAAGTCTTTTCCATGTATCTTGAGGTAGCAGTATTTTTGCAAAGGCATCAGTGTGAAACCATGGAAGGCATGTTTAAAACCTGATTAGATAAAAATTGACAAAATAAAAATTGACAAAATTGACAAAATAAAAATTGACAAAAAAAGTGACAAAATAGTCACTGCTGTGACTTGAAACACTTTAATATGATAACTAGAATTATAACTGACAGCATTTTACCAGGACATATCAGATTTTCATGGATGTCACGTAGTTTCTAGGATACCTACATTAGTAACTGAAGGAGTCTTTGGGCTTAGAAAAGAAAACAACAGTCTCAAAGGCCCTTGCTTGTATCATTTAACATTGGAGAAAACAAAATCGAACTTTAGGTCCCACCCTGAGGCTCCAGGCCGGTTATATCTATCTATTTTCCCATGCAGCGTAGTGCCTGCTGGAAGTCCAAGGGATTTATCCTGCCTGGTAATTTCACCAGCTGGGACTCCACAACCCTTAGTCTGGCCGGCTGACCCAGCCCTGCTTCCAGCACTTTGCAGGCCAGCAGGCCCTTGACCACCTGCTGGGACAGGAAAGGGAAGGGTCCACGAATTGCATCCTAGAAACTTAGTAGGGTGCATGTATTTAAAAACCTGGTGGCCACCCAGGCAGGAGAGAAGGGAGGAGGGCACCTTGCTGCCCTTTCATGGGGGAATCTGTGGCTGTCCTGCTGAGAGGGGGCCTTTCCATGTGGACCCTGTGCAATAAGTTTGGTGTTTTGGAACTGAATAATTAGAACGTGTAAAATTTTTAATTTATGTGGTGCTTTAATTAAAAAAAAAAAACAAAAAAACAAGCAGCTCCATGTTTTCTGCAAATTGAGGCCTCAAACTTGAAGGCCTATTTTCCTCCCACTGTGGCATTCTATGAAGAAATGTGCGTTTTTTTAAAGAAAAGGGTCAGAAAAGTGAGGGAAACAGAAAAGCCAGAGGTGCCCCAGGAGTTTGGTGAAGGTCTTAGGAGGTCACTTGTAAATGCTGCTGGCCATCGGGAGGCAGTCTCTTGTGACCAATGGGCACAGAGCTCTGCAGGCTTGTCCTTTGCATGGATGTTCTTGTTTGTGGAAATCCAGCTCAGAGCCATCTCCTGATGTGTAAGAATTTCCCAGACTAGACCCCTAGGCAAATCCCACAGGGCCAGGGACTCCTTTCTTCATTGTATTTGTCTGTTTGACTGAAAACCAGAAATGGCATATTTTTCTTTCAATCTGGTCTATCATCCAGGCCTTGGAGTAATATTTCCCCTCCCCCTCAATAGGCTTGGGTTCCGGTGATGAATTATAGTCAGTTGTCCATGATTTTGCAGATGAGGAAACTGAGAGTCGGAGAGGGTGGAGGACTGTCCAAGGGAGAATGGGATATCCTTCCAGGAACACTGGCTCCTGGGTTTTTAATGAGCTTCCTACCCAGCATGGTCATTAAGTGGCAAGGGCTGACATTGAGAATAAACTATTGGTGGAAATGAAAAAGGCTTTTTGAAAGAATGTGCCTACCAGCTGTGCATCTTATGGAGTATTTTCATTGTACTTCCCAGCCCTTGGAAAGTGCTGGGCACAGGGCAGATGCTTCATCATTTTTATTGAATAAGTTCAATGTCACACAATTGTATCTGTAGTGTCAGCAACACTATGAGGTATATTAGAACAGTGATGGTCCCAGTTGGTACCCACAAGGATATTTTTAAAAAATGAAACAAATCTCTCTGATCATCACCAAGGCTATCAGAGGTCTACTGCAGACTCCACACAAGGGAGGGTCTACCTCTTGGGACATCCCCACTTCAGCATCTCCCTAAACCAGCAATCTAGGACAGCTGAGTACACTTGAAGTTCCTTCCTTGACCTTGGGAGATTTTTTGGAAGACAATTTTTTGACAGACAGGGGTGGGGCAAGGTTTTGGGATGTTTCAAGTGCAGTCCATTTATTGTGCACTCTATTTCTGTTTCTGTTCCCTGGAGGCTCAGTTGGTAAAGAGTCTGCCTGCAATGAGGGAGACCCGGGTTTAATCCCTGGGTCAGGGAAATCCCCTGGAGAAGGAAATGACAGCCCACTCCAGTATTCTTGCCTGAAGAATTCAATGGACTGAGGAGCCTGGTGGGCTACCAAGGGCTGGACATGGCTGAGTGATCAAACTCTTATTTCTATTATTATTTCACCAGCTCCACCTCAGATCATCAGGCATTAGATCCTAGAGGTTGGGGGCCCCTGCTTTAGTTCCCTCTTTCATCTTCTACACAGCTCCAGCATGCTTCCTCCTCCTCTTCCACCTGCAGAACTACCTGCTGGGCTTCTCTGAGTGTGATTAAGAGTTTCCTTCCCTCACTGTCTTTCCTCTGAGTCCCTTTTCCTAAATGGGTTTCCATGATCTCCTTTAGGCACTTTTTCCCCAGGTGGTGCTAGTGGTAAAGAACCTACCTGCCAATGCAGGAATCCTATCCCTGGGTTGGGAAGATCCCCTGGAGGAGGGCACCCAGCCCACTCCAGTATTCTTGCCTGGAAAATTCCCATGGACAGAGGAGCCTGGTGGGCTCTGACAGTCAGACGTGATTGAAGCGACTTAGCACAGCATACCATAGGACCTTTGAACTGCAGACTCATGTGATTGTTTGGATTCTTTGGAGTCCCTTGTTATTCCACGTGTATGTTAGGGTCAGCTTGTATATTGCTTCCTAAAGGCCTGGAGAGGGTAATAGACAGGAAGGCCAGGGGTCTCCAGACAGAGGGAATAGGCTGCAAGTGTCAGACGTTTTTTCATCTCTCAAGCAGCTGGAGGAACGAAACGAGTGCTACATTTTTTCCCCTTCTCAATACAAATTTAAGAGGTTTCTCTTAAAATTTTGTGTTGCTATGACGACTCCTGGCTCCACCTGAACTTAACTTTTCTCAAACCTTCAGCTAAGCAATGCATTTTGTCTTAAGGAAAGGTTTGTCTTAAGCTATGTTAATATACTACATATTTCTGCTAGACTCTGTCTTCAGGTCGGTTCCCCCTAAAGGCTCAGAACCGACTTGACAAACCAATATGTTTTACTCATACCTGTTCTCCTAATCTATGTTAATGAAATGATATATTTGCTTGGAAATCTGCCTTTCTTCAAAATTCATGTCAATCATTCTATGGCCCGGGATGACTCACCTGCTGCCAATATTATCTCAATGCATGTTGTGGGTGAGGGGCCTGGTGTCATTCTCTGAGACATTGCCTTTCTTTCATTAGCAGACTGCTAGTGGCTGTATAACATCTGCCTAAAGACTAGCAGGGGGTACTCTTACTGCCCCCGTCTGATGTCTATGTCAGCAGCTTTCTCTATCTCTTTTATACTTTAATAAAACTTTATGACACAAAAGCTCTGAGCGATCAAGCTTTGTCAACTGGCCCTGGATTGAATTCTTCTCCTCTGGAGGCCAAAAATCCTGGCGCCTTTTGTGGTTCAGCAATGACCTTTCAGTCTTTTGTAATTCATATTGAATCTTCATTTCAGATTGAAGATGCATTCCATGGTATTGCCATCTTAAGTCTTTCCATCGCTATGGAATATCTGTGCATGTATTCAGGATATTTTTCAGCAATCGTGTATAATTTCCAATGTGCCAGTCTTGTCATCCTCATTACACCCATGGCAAAATATTTTATTAATGTTGACACTATCAAAAGGAAATTGTTTTTTTAAATTCCTTTTCAGATTATTATTTGCTAGTGTATACAGATAAAACTGTGTAATCATTCATTTTTATCAGCTTGGACAGCTTGATAGTTGTCTTTACTTTCTTTACTTCGTCATACTTTAAGATTATCCTAGCTTATATATTTACTGTCTCGCCCCTAGTCTCAATCGTTTATTCAAAGAATTTCTGTCCTTTTTTTTAAACACTGAATTATTTTTGACAATGCTGGGTCTTTGTAGTTAGATGCCTAGTTGTAGTGAGCAGAGGCTACCCTCTAGTTGACTTGCCATGGCTTCTCATTGCAGCGCTTTCTCTGGTTGCAGAACTTGGGCTCTGGAGCATGCAAGTACTTCAATAGTTGTACGGGGGCTTAGTTGCCCCTGGGCATGTGGAATCCTCTAGGACCAGGGGTTGAACCAGTGTTCCCTGCATTGGTAGGCAGATCCTTTACCACTGGGCCACCAGGGACATTTCCTGTTCTTTTTCATTATAGAGTGATATTTAAAACATACATGTAGGAGCTAAATATGCTCAGCTGACAATATTTGGAAATATATACATGTATTCCAGCTTATATATTCAGTTGAGGGTAATTTGTGATGATGTCTCCATGAATCTTGTAACCTTTCCTTTTGTTTATCCATAACTTACCATTCCAATGGTAAGATACCTGGCTTCCACCACTTGTCATGTATGGAATTCAGTGCTTGTCCCATGTGGTTACTGAAACAACTGTCAGACTGTCTTCCAAAGGGGGCTGTGCATGCATCCCACCAGTATCTTGAGTATGTTTCTGTAGGAGAGTTTACTATCAGTATACCCTCCGTGGCCAGGTGTCTATTTCAATCTTTACCAGTTATGAATGGGCTTGTTTGCTCTAGTGTTCTTGGACAATTTGAGGACTCCTGTCTAGTTATGAGGGACACAGGAATCTCCTTGAGGCTTGGCAGGGCAATCAGCACACTTCTCGAGGTGAGGAGGGAGACCCAGGGTCCCTTTCCAGTTGCCATAGGGATATTGGGATTCCTACCAATTTTCAAGAGGAGTCAGGCATCATCACCTTTTGAATCATTGAATTCTGCATGCCTCTCGAGGTGTCAACGGGATGTGAGGCCTCCTGTCGATAAGAGGCGGGGACCTAGGACTTTCTCTATGCTCTCCATAGGGGATTCACACATCCCTTCATCCTGTGAGATGAAAGATGAGCCTGCATTCAAGCCACTGTAGGGAAATCGGACCTTCTTTCGAGTCAGGGCGTCTCAGGGGCAATTCCACTTGAGGCAGCAAACTCAGGGTCCCTCCCACATACTTACTGCTGAGAGACACCTCCTCTGGTTGTGCTTGTGGAATGGTGGCATACCTCTTGAGTGGAAGCCAGGGAATCAGCTCTCATTTCAAGATGATTTGGGGTACATGGAGCTTTCCTCGAGTTGCTGTGCTGAACTTGGTGTTCTTCTAGACTTGGGACAGTGTTCTCGGGGAATCTCTGCAGTTGCCTAAAGGAAGCCAACCCACTTGTCGTGTTTGATGCGGAACACGGGATGGCTCTGAAGCCAATGCAGTGGAATAGGGACTCATCTCGAGTTGATTTGGGATACACGAAGCTATTTCCCATTGCTGCAGTGACATCAGGGTCCCTCTGGACTTGAGACAGTGTTCTTGGGGACTCTCTGGAATTCCATCAAGCAAGTAATGGCTCCTTACGTATTTGATGGGGAACACGGAATTGCTCTGCATGCAATGCAGGGGAATCAAGCCTCATCTCGCGGCGAGAAGGCAGTCTCATGGTTTCTCTCGAGTTGCGGCGCGAACCTGGGGTATATTCTCCAGGTACGGCGGAGATGGCCCTTCAAAACTCATGTTTGTTCAGCGACGTCAGGACTCCTGTCTAGTTACGAGGGACACCTCAGGAATCTCTTTGAGGCTTGGCAGGGCAATAGGGACACTTCTCAATGTGAGGCGGGAGACCCAGGGTTCCTTTCCAGTTGCCACAGTGAGACTGGGATTCCTATCAATTTTCAAGAGGAGTCAGGCGTCATCACCTTTTGAAACATTGAATTCCGCCTACCTCCATGTCAAAGGGATGTGAGACCTCCTGGCGTGATGAGGCCAGGACTTAAGGCTTTCTCTAGGCTCTCCGTATTGGATTCAGACATCCCTTCATCTTGTGCAATGAAAGACGAACCTGCATTCAAGCCACTGCAGGGAAATCCGGCCTTCTTTCTTGTCAGGGCATTCGGACTCCATTCCACTTGAGGCAGCAAACTCAGGGTCCCTCCCCCATATCTATTGATGAGAGAAGCCTCCTCTTGGGGTGCTTGTGGAAAGTTGGCATACCTCTTAAGTTGAATCCTGGGAATCTGCTCTCATCTCGAGATGATTTGGGGTACATAGAGCTTTCCTCAAGTTGCTGTGCTGAACCTGGTGTTCCTCTAGACATGGGACGGTGTTTTCGGGGAGTCTCTGGAGTTGCCTAAAGAAAGTGAAGCAACTTGTCTTGCTTGATGGGGAAAGCGGAATTTCTCTGGAGCTAATGTGGCAGAATCGGGCCTCATCTCCAGTTGATTTGGTGTACACGGAATTATTTCGCGTTGCTGCAGTGACCTCAGGGTCCCTCTAGGCTTGTGAGTGTGTTCTTGGGGACTCTCTGGAGTTCCATCAAGCAAGTCAAGGCTCCTACGCATTTCATGGGGAAAACGGAATTGCTTTGCACGCAATGCAGAGGAATCTGGCCTCATATAGTGGCAAGGGGATGTCTCATGCTTTTTCGCGAGTTGCGCTGGGAACCTGGAGTATATTCTCGAGTTACAGCGGGGATGGCCCTTCAAAAGTCGTGTTTGTTCAGCGACGTCAGGACTCCTGTCTAGTTATGAGGGACACCTCAGGAATCTCTTCGAGGGTTGACACATCAATAGGGACGCTGCTAGAGGTGAGGCGGGAGACCCAGGGTCCCTTTCCAGTTGCCACAGGGATACTGGGATTCCTATCACTTTTCAAGAGGAGTCAGGCATCGTCACCTCTTGAAGCAATGAACTCTTGGTGCCTCTCTAGGTGTCAAAGGCATGTGAGGCCTCCTGTCGAGAGGAGGAGGGGAACTAGGGCTCTCTCTAGGGTCTCCACAAGGGATTCAGACATCCCATTGTCTGGTGAGATGAAAGACAAGCCTCCATTCAAGCCACTGCAGGGAAATCAGGCCTTCTTTTGAGTCAGGGCATCTCGGTGTCCATTCCATTTGACGCAGCAAACTCAGGGTCCAACTCACATACCTATTGCTGAGAGAAGCCTCCTCTAGAGGTGCTTGTGGAAAGTTGGCATACCACTTGAGTCAAAGCCAGGGAATCAGCTCTAATCTCGAGACGATTTGGGGTACATGGGGCTTTCTTCGAGGTGCTGTGTTGCAACTGGTGTTCCTCCAGACTTGGGACGGTGTTCTCGGGGAATCTCTGGAGTTGCCTAAAGGAAGTAAAGCCACTACTCCTGTTTGATGGGGAACACGGGATGGCTCTGGAGCAAATGCAGGGGAATTGGGCCTCGGCTCGAGTTGATTTGCAGTATGGAGCTATTTCGCATTGCTGCGGTGACACAAGGGTCCCTCTAGACTTGTGACAGTGTTCTTGGGGACTCTCTGGAATGACATCAAGCAAGTCAAGATTCCTTACTTGTTTGATGGGGAACACGGAATTGCTCTGCAATGCAGAGCAATCAGGCCTCATCTTGCGGCCAGGGGGAAGTCTCATGGTTTATCTCAAGTTGCGGTGGGAACGTGGGGCATATTCTCGAGTTAAGCTGGGGATAGACTTTCAAAACTCCTGTTTGTTAAGCGACATCAGGACTCTTGTCTAGTTATGAGAGACACCTCAGGAATCTCTTTGAGGCTTGGCAGGGCAATAGGGACGCTTCTTGAAGTGAGGCGGGAGACCCTGGGTCCAATTCCAGTTGCCACAGTGATATTGGGATCCCTATCACATTTCAAGAGGAGTCAGGCATCGTTACCTTCTAAGCATTGAACTCCGCGTGCCTCTCGAGATGTCAAAGGGATGTGAGGCCTCCTGTCGAGATGAGGCGGGGACATAGGGTTTCCTCTAGGTCCTCCACAGGGGATTCAGACATCCCTTCATCTTGTGAGATGAAAGACGAGCCTACATTAAAGCCACTGCAGGGAAATCTGGCCTTCTTTTGAGTCAGGTCATCTTGGTGTTCATTCCACTTCAGGAAGCAAACTCAGGGTCCAACTCACATACATATTGCTGAGAGAAGCCTCCTCTTGAGGTGCTTGCAGAAAGTTGGCATACCTCTTGAGTCGAAGCAGGGAAATCAGCTCTAAATCTCAAGACGATTTGGGGTACATGGGGCTTTCCTCGAGTTGCTGTGTTGCACCTGGTGTTCCTCTACACTTGGGACAGTGTTCTCGGGGAATCTCTGGAGTTGCTTAATGAAGTCATGCCACTTGTGTTTGATGGGGAACGCAGAATGACTCTGGAGCCAATGCAGGGGAATGGGGCAGCATCTCGAGTTGATTTGGGGTAGACGGATCTATTTCCTGTTTCTGCACTAACCTCACGGTCACTCTAGACTTGTTACAGTGTTCTTGGGTACTCTCTGGTGTCCCATCAAGCAAGTCAAGGCTCCTTACATGTTTGATGGGGAACACAGAATTGCTCTGCATGCAATGCAGAGGAACCGGGGCTCATCTCGTGGCCAGGGAGAAGTATCATGGTTTTTCTCGAGTTGCGGTGGGATCCTGGGGTATATTCTCGAGTTACGGTGGGGATGGCCCTTCAAAACTCGGATTTGTTCAGCTATGTCAGGACTCCTGTCTAGTTAAGAGGGACACCTCGGGAATCTCTTCGAGGCTTGGCAGGCAATAGGGACGCTTTTGGAGATGAGGCGGGAGACCCAAAATCCCTTTCCACTTGTGACATGGATATTGGGATTCCTATCACTTTTCAAGAGGAGTCAGGCATCGTCACCTCTTGAAGCAATGAACTCTTGGTGCCTCTCTAGGTATCAAAGTCATGTGAGGCCTCCTGTCGAGATGAGATGGGGAACTAGGGCTTTCTCTAGGGTCTCCACAGGGGATTCAGACATCCTTTCATCTGGTGAGATGAAAGACGAGCCTGCATTAAAGCCACTGCAGAGAAATCGGGCCTTCTTTTGAGTCAGGGCATCTCGGGGCCCATTCCACTTCAGGCAGCAAACTCAGGGTCCAACTTACATACCTATTGCTGAGAGAAGCCTCCTCTAGAGGTGCTTGTGGAAAGTTGGCCTACCTCTTGAGTTGAAGCCAGGAAATCAACTCTAATCTCGAGACGATTTGGGGTACATGGCGCTTTCCTCGAGTTGCTGTGTTACGCTTGGTGTTCCTCTAGACTTATGACAGTGTTCTCGGGGATTCCCTGGAGTTGCCTAAAGGAAGTCAAGCGCCTTGTCGAGTTTGATGGGGAAAGTGGGATGGCTCTGGAGCCAATGAAGGGGAATCGGGCCTCATCTCGAGTTGAAATGAGTGAATCATGTGTGAATCACGTGTGCATCAAGTGTGAATCACGTGTCCATCATGTGTGTGTCACGTGTGCATCACGTGTGCATCACGTGTGTGTGACATGTCCATCACGTGTGAGTCACGTGTTCATCAGGTGTGTGTCACGTGTCCATGACGGGTGAATCACGTGTTCATCACATGTGTGTCACTTGTGTGTCACGTGTGCATCACGTGTGTGCACGTGGGAATCACGTGTGCGTCACGGGTGCGTCATGTGTGCATCACGTGTCCATCAGGTGTGCGTCACTGGTGCATCACGTGTTCATCACGTGTGCGTTACGTGTGCGTCACGAGTTCATCATGTGTGCGACATGTGTTCATCACGTGTGCATCACGTGTGCATCAAGTGTGCGTCACGTGTGAATCACGTGTTTGTCACGTGTGTGTCACGTGTTCATCACGTGTCCATCATGTGTACATCACGTGTGAGTTACATGTGCATCTCGTGTGCATCACATGTTCGTCATGTGTGTGTCACGTGTTCGTCACGTGTGTGTCACGTCTGCATCACATATTCATCACATATGTGTTACGTGTGCATCACATGTGCATCACATGTGCGACACGTGTGCGTCACGTGTTCGTCACGTGCGCATCACGTGTGCATCAAGTTTGCGTCATGTGTGAATCATGTGTTCATCACGTGTGTGTCACGTGTTGATCACGTGTCCATCATGTGTGCATCACATGTGCGTCACGTGTGCATCTCGTGTGCATCACGTGTTCGTCACGTGTGCGTCACGTGTGTGTCATGTGTGCATCACGTATTCATCACATATGGGTTATGTGTGCATCACGTGTTCATGACTTGTTCATCACATGTGCCTCACGTGTTGTTCACTTGTTCACAACGTCTGTGTGACGTGTGCATCATGTTTTCATCACGTGTGCATCATGTGTTCATCATGTGTGAGGCACGTGTTCATCACTTGTGAGTCACGTGTTCTTCACGTGTGAATCATATGTCCATCACATGTGCATCACTTGTGCAACACGTGTTCGTCACGTGTGCGCCACGTGTGCGTCACCTGTGAATCACTTGTTCATCACGTATTCATCACGTGTGTGTTATGTGTGCATCACGTGTTCATCACATGTGTATCACGTGTGAATCACGTGTGCATCACCTGTTCATTACATGTGCATCACGTGTGAATCACGTGTTCATCACGTGTGCCTCACTTGTGCACCACATGTTCATCACATGAGCATCACGTGTTCATCACGTGGGCATCACGTGTGCACCTCATGTGCACCTTGTGTGCATCACGTGTGAATCAGGAAAAGAACTGAATGGGATAGACTAGAGATCTCTTCAAGAAAATTAGAGATACCAAGGGAACACTTCATGCAAAACTGGGTTTGATAAAAGATAGAAATGCTATGGACCTAGCAGAAGCATAAGCTATTAAGAAGATGTGGCAAGAATACACAGAAGTACTGTAGAAAATATCTTCATGACCCAGATAATCACAACGGTGTGATCACTCACCTAGAGCGAGACATCCTGGAGTGTGAAGTCAAGTGGCAATTAGAAAGCATCGTAAGAACAAAGCTAGTGGAGTTGATGGAATTCCAGTTGAAGTATTTCAAATACTGAAAGATGATGCTGTGAAAGTGCTGCACTCATAATGCCTGAAAATTTGGAAATCTCAGCAGTGGCCACAGGACTGGAAAAGGTCAGTTTTCATTCCAAATAGAAAGAAAGGTAATCCCAAAGAATGCTCAAAATACCACACAATTATGCTCATCTCACACGCTAGTAAAGTAATGCTCAAAATTCTCCAAGCCAGGCTTCAGCAATACGTGAACTGTGAACTTCCAGATGTTCAAGCTGGCTTTAGAAAAGGCAGAGGAACCAGAGATCAAACTGCCAACATCTGCTGGATCATTGAAAAAGCAAGAGAGTCCCAGAAAAAAAAATCTATTTCTGATTTATTGACTACACCAAAGCCTTTGACTGTGTGGATCACAATTAACTGTGGAAAATTCTGAAAGAGATGGGACTACCAGACCACCTGACCTGCCTCTTGAGAAACCTGTATGCAGGTCAGGAAGCAACAGTTAGAACTGGACATGGAACAACAGACTGGTTCCAAATAGGAAAAGGAGTACGTCAAGACTGTACGTTGTCACCCTGCTTATTTAACTTATATGCCGAGTACATCATGAGAAATGCTGGGCTGGAAGAAGCACAAGCTGGAATTAAGATTGCCAAGAGAAATATCAATAATCTCAGACATGCAGATGACACCACCCTTATGGCAGAAAGTGAAGAAGAACTAAAAAGCCTCTTGATGAAAGTGAAAGAGGAGAGTGAAAAAGTTGGCTTACAGCTCAACATTCAGAAAACTAAGATCATGGCAACAGGTCCCATCACTCCATGGGAAATCGATGGGGAAACAGTGGAAGCAGTGTAAGATTTTATCTTTTTGGGCTCCAAAACCACTGCAGATGGTGATTGCAGCCATGAAATTAAAAGAAAATTACTCCTTGGAAGGAAAGTTATGACCAACCTAGATAGCATAATAAAAAGCAGAGACACTACTTTGCCAACAAAGGTCCCTCTGTTCAAGGCTATGGTTTTTCCAGTGGTCATGTACAGATGTGAGAATTGGACTGTGAAGAAAGTTGAGCACCGAAGAGTTTATGCTTTTGAACTGTGGTGTTGGAGAGGACTCTTGAGAGTTCCTTGAACTGCAAGGGCATCCAACTAGTACATCCTAAAGGAGATCAGTCCAGGGTGTTCATTGGAACGACTGATTCTGAAGCTGAAACTCCCATAATTTGGCCACCTGGTGCGAAGAGCTGACTCAATGGAAAATACCCTGATGCTGTAAGGGATTGGGGACAGGAGGAAAAGGGGATGACAGAGGATGAGATGGCTGCATGGCATCACCGACTCGATGTACATGAGTTCGAGAAATCTCCGGGAGTTGGTGACTGACAGGGAGGCTTGGCGTGCTGTGATTCATGGGGTCCCAAAGAGTCAGACATGACTGAGCGACTGAACGGAACTGAACTGATATGAATAACTAATTAAAAGTAAAGTAAAGTTGCTCAGTCATGTCCAACTCTTTGTGGCCCCATGGACTGTAGCCTACCAGGCTCCTCTGTCCATGGGGTTTTCCAGGCAAATGTACTGGAGTGGGTGGCCATTTCCTTCTCCAGGAGATCTTCCTGACCCAGGGATCTAACCTGGGTCTCCAGCATTGCAGACAGATGCTTTACCATTTGAGCCATATAATTCCATTGCTAACACGTGCAAGGGGCTACTCTTTCTGCCCTCTTCTGATGCCTATGTCAGAAGATTTCTCTATCTCCTTTATACTTTAATACAACTTTATTACACAAAAGCTCTAAGCAATCAAGCCTCGTCTCTGGACCTGAATTGAATTCATCTCCTCTGGAGGCCAAGAATTCCAGTGTCTTTGCGTGGTTCAGCAATACCTTTCAAGATCATCCTGGAGATTCTGGCCATGTACCTCAGGAACATGGTCAGATAGGAGGTCACCCTTGAGACTGTGGGCTTTTGACCCAGGTGCAGGGTGTTGGAGTGGCGGGAATCCTGGATAATTTGCACATGTGACCCCAGGTAAAGGGTCTGGGAGGTAAGGTCACCTTGGAGACTGTGAATATGCTACCCAAGGTGCAGGGTGTGGGAAATAATGTCAGCCTGGAGAATGTAGACTTCTAGCACAAGGGATGAGTTCTTGACATTGGGGTCTCATGGGAGACTGGATGATTCCGCTCAGACAGTGTGTGGGGATGGGATTCACCCTGGAGACTGTAGATATGTGATCTCAGGTACAGGATTTCCGAGGGGGTCACCCTGGAGCCTGTGAATATGTGATTCCAGGTGCAGAGTCTGCAAGGGAGTCACCATGGAACCTGTGTTTGTGTGACTCCAGGTGAGGTCTACAAAGTTTTGACAAACAGGAGACTGTGGACATGTGACCCCTATTACAGGGTCTTGGAGGGGGGAACCTTTGTGGCCAGGGTCATGGGATGCAAGGTTATATGTCTGGGAGGTGGGGATACCCTGAGAGTATGGAAGTGTGACCCCAGGTACAGGTTCTGGGAGTTGGTGCCATCCTGAAAATGGTGGACATTTCACCCGAGGTATGGTTTCTGGGAGGTGGGGTCACCCTGAAGACTCTGGACATGTGACCCCAAATGCAGGGTCTGGGAGGTAGACTCACCATGGAAAAAGTGGACTTGTGACCCCAGATACAGGATCTTGAGGGTGGGGTCACCTGGAGGCTGTGGACTTGTGACACCAAGTACAGGTTATACAGGGGGCCACCTTCGAGACTGTGGACATGTGATCACAGGTGTATGGTATGGGAAGTTTGGTAACCTAGGAGATTGTGGATATATGACAGTAGGTACAGGGTCTCAGGTATGTCCCCATGGAAAGTGTGGACATGTGACCCCAGGTGCAGGTTTGGGTGGGGTCACCCTGGAGACTGTGGTCGTGTGACCCAAAGTTCAGGGTAGGAAAAGGGTTTCACCCTGTAGACTGTGGATCTATGACCACAGGTACAGGATCTGGTGGTAGTCACTGTGGCGATGATGGACGTATGAAACCTAGTACAAGTTCACGGAGGGGGTCACCCTCCAAGACTGTGTACATGTGACCCTCGTTTCAGGGTCTGGGTTGAGGTCACTCTGGAAACTATTTGCCGTGTGACTTAGATGCAGGGTTAGGGGACGCGTTTACTTTGAAGATTGTGGTCATGTGACCTCAAATGCACCATTTGGGAGGCAAATCATCTTGGAGACTGGATACGTGACCGTAGATCCAGGGTCTGAATGGGATTCCCCAAGGTGAGATTGTGAATATGTGACTCCAGGTGCAGGGCCTGCGAGGGAGTCACCTTGGAACCTGTGTTTGTGTGACTCCAGGTGGAGGGTCTGGGAAGTGACGACACTCTGGAGACTGTGAACATGTGACCCCATTACAGGGTCTTGGAGGGGGTAACCCTGGCATCCAAGATCATGGGACACCATGTTAAATGTCTTGGCGTGTGGTAACCGAGACTATGGAAGTGGGACCCCAGGTACAGGTTCTGGGAATTGGGGCCAACCTGAGTGACTGTGGATGTTTCACCCTAGGTACAGTTTCTGGGAGGTGGGGTCACCCTGGAGACTCTCGACAAGTGACCCCAAGCGCAGAGTCTGGGAGGGGTCTCACCCTGGAAACAGTGGACTTGTGACCCTAGGTACAGGGTCTTAACGGTAGAGTCATCCTGGAGTCTGTCGACTTGTGACACCAGGTACAGGTTTAGGAGGGGGATCACCCTGGATACTGTGGATGTGTGATCACAGGTGCATGGTATTGGAAGTGGGGAAGTCCAGGAGACTGTATATATGACACTAGGTACAGGGTCTGGGGGATGACACCATGGAGAATATGGACTTGTGATCCCAGGTGCAGGTTCACAAGGTTCAGGGTACAAAATGGGTCTCATCAGGCAGACTGTTGAACTGTGACCACAAGTTCAGGATCTGCTGGTGGTCACTGTGGCAATGGTGATCGTGTGAAATCTGGAACAAGTTCAGGGAAGAGGTCACCCGTGAGACAGTGGACATCACTCTGGAGACTGTGGATGTGTGAGTAAGGTGCAGGGTTAGGGGATGGGGTCACTTTGAAGATTGTGGACATATGACCCCAGATGCACTGATTGGGGAGGCAAGTCATCCTGGATAGTGGGCATTCGACCCTAGATGCAAGGTCTGACCTGGGTCCCCCAAGACACTAGGATATCTGAACCCAGGTACAGGGTCTAGGATGGGGGTGATCCAGGAAACTCTGTATATGTGACCTCAGGTACAGTGTCTGGGAGGTACGGGGTCACTCTGGGGACTGCAGGCATTTAATGGCAGGGAAATGGTCTGGAAGGGGTGTCACCCTGCATGATGTGGATATGTGAGCCCAGGTGCAGTGGGCAAAGTGGGGTTCACGCTGGAAACTGTTGACATGTGACTCCAGGTGCAGGGTATGGGAGGGCGAACATCCTGGAGATTGTGGATGTGTGTAAATAAGCACAGGGTCTGGCAGGGGAGGGTTACCCTGGAATCTGTGGCCAAGTCACCAAAGGTATAGGGCATGAGAGGTCGGGTCACACCGGATACTGAGAACATGTGACCCAAGTTACAGAGACCAGGAAGGGGGTCACCACGGAGCCTGTGAATCTGTTAGTACATGTGCAGAGTCTGGGAAATGACATCACACAAAAGTCTAGGGACATGGGATGCCAGGTGAACGGTCTGGGAGGGAGTCACCCTGGAGTCAGTTGACGTGTGACCCTGGGTACAGGCACTTGTGGGTGGGGAAAGCCTCGAGACTGTGGACATGTGATCCCAGTTACTAGCCCTTGAATGTGGGTAAATCCAGGAGACTCTGGACATGTGACCCCAGGTATAGGGTGGGGAAGTTGGAGTCACCCTGGCGACTGTGCCAATGTAATCAGGTGTACAGAGTCTGGGGAGGCATGTATTCCTGGCCAACATGTACATGTAACCCCAGGTAGAGGGTTAGAGATACGGGGTCACCCTGGAGACTGGGGCAATGTGACCAGAATTACAATATTCTGTGAGGTGTAGTCACCCTGGAGACTGCGGAGGTGTGAGACCTGGTGCATGATCTGGGAGGGGTTGCCACCCAGGAGACCATGGATGTGTGACCCTAGCTAGGTTCATGGGCTTGGAATTGGTGTCACCCTAGAACCAGTGGGTGTTTGAACCGAGTACAATTGTTTGACAGGTGGTGTTACCCTGGGCGCTGCGGACATATGAACCCAGGTGCAAGTTCTGGCAAGTGGGGTCACCCTGAGACTATCTACGTGTGACCCTAGGTACAGGGTTTGGGAGTTGGTGAATGTGCCCATGTGACACCATGTACAGTGTCTAGGAGGGTGTTCACCCTAGAGACTGTGGGTATGTGTCCCAACGTACAGTGTCTGGAGTGTGAGGCCATGCTAGAATCTGTGGACATGTGACACTGGGTGCTGGGGTCAATAGTCCAGCATCTGGAAGACTGTGGTTATGTGAGCCCTGGTACAGTGATTTGGATGAGTCACCTGTGAGACTGTGGATATGTGGCTCCAAGTGCAGGGTCTATGAGGGAGTCATCCTGGAACCTCTGTTTGTGTGCCTGCAGGTGAAGGTTCTGGGAAGTGATGACATACAGGAGACTGTGGACATGTAAACCACATTACAGGGTCTTGGAGGGTGTAACCCTGTGGACCAGGGGCATGGAACAGCCTCAATGTCTATGGAAGAGTGACTCCAGGTACCGTTTCAGGGAGTTGGGACCATCCTGAAAACAGTAGACGTTTATCCCCAGGTAAAGTTTCTGGGAGGTGAGATCACACTGGAGACAGGAGTGTGACCCCAGGTATGGGATCTTGAGGGTGGGGCCATCCTGGTGGCTGTGGACTTGTGACACAAGGTACAGGAATGGGATCGGGGTCACCTTGCAGACTGAGCATGTGATCCCAGGTGCATGATATGGGAAGTGGGGTAACCCGGGAAACTGTGGATATATGACACTACGTATAGGGTCTGCGCAGATATATGACACTAGGTACTGGAGTGGGCAACCCACTCCAGTACTCTTGCTTGGAAAATCCCATGGATGGAGGAGCCTGGTAGGTTGCAGTCTATGGGGTCCCTAAGAGTCAGACATGACTGAGTGACTTCATTTTCCCTTTTCACTCTCATGCTTTGGAGAAGGAAATGGCAACCCACTCTAGTGTTCTTGCCTGGAGAATCTCAGGGATGGGGAAGCCTGGTGGGCTGCCATCTATGGGGTCGCAGAGTTGGACACGACTGGCATGACTTAGCAGCAGCAGCAACAGCAGCAGCAGTACAGGGCCTGGGGGATGTCACCATGGAGAGTATGGACATGTGACCCCAGGTGCAGGTTTGGCAGGGATGACCCTGGAGACTGGCTAGGTGAACCAAGGTTTAAGGTACAAAATGGTCTCACCCTGCAGACTGCGGACCCTGACCACAGGTACAGGATCTGGTGGTGGTCACTGTGGAGCTGGTGCATGTGTGAAACCTGATAGAAGTTCAAGGAGGGGGTCAATATGGAGAAGGTGGAGGTGTGACCCTATGTGCAGGGTCTGGAGTGAGGTCATTCTGGAAACTGTGGCTGTGTGACTAAGGTTCAGGGTTAGGGACTGGGGTCACTTTGCAGAATGTGGACATGTGACTCCACATGCACCGTTTGGGTCATCCTGGAAACTGTGGACAAGTCACCAAAGTACAAGGTATGAGAGTTGGTGTCACACTGGAGACTGAGGACATGGGATCCAAATTACAGGGTCTGGGAAGGGGATCACCATGGAGACTGTGGATCTGTGACCACAGGTATAGGGTCTGGGAAGTGATATCACACAGGAGACTGTGGACATAGGATGCCAGGTGAAGGGTCTGGGAGGGAGTCACCCTGGAGTCTGTGGACGTATGACCCCAGGTAACGGCTCTTGAGGGTGGGGAAAGCCTGGTGACTGCGACCTGTGACCCCAGGTACAGGGTTGGGAATATAGCATCGCCCTGGAGACTGTGCAAATGCGACCCCAGGTACAGGGTCTGGGGAGAGGTGTCATCCTGGACACCGTTGATATGTAACCTCAAGTACAGTGTCTGAGATATAGGGTCACCCTGGAGACTGAGGCCATGTGGCCAGAGGTACAATAGTCAGTGAGGTGGGTTCACCTTGGAGACTGTGGATGTGTAACCCCAGCTGCAGTGTCTGGGAGGGGTGTCAACCTGGAGACTGAGGACATGTGAGACCAGGTGCATGATCTGGGAGGGGTTGCGACCCAGAAGACTATGGATCTGTGTCCCCAATATCAGACTTTGGTGTGGATGTTACCATGGAGACTGTGGATGTTTGACACCAGGTGAAGGGACAGGGAAGGGCATCACCCTCGAGACCCTGGAGGTAGGAGCCCAGGTTCAGAGTCTGGGAAGGGAGTTCTTCAGGAGTCTGTGGAAATGTTATGTCAGAAAAAGGGCCTGCAGTGGTTACCCTGGTGACTATGTACATGTGACACATAATACAAATACTGAGATTGGGGGTCATCCTGCAGACTGGAGAAATGTAACCACAGGTGCAGATTCTGAGGACGGGGTCACCTTGGAGACTGTTGACATGTGACATCAGGTGCTTCATCTTGGAGGTAGATCATTCTGGAGATTCTGGACATGTGACCCCAGGAACAGGGTCTGAGAGGGGGTCACCCTTGAGATTGTGGGCTTTTGACCCAGGTACAGCATGTTGGAAGGGTGGTAACCCTGGAGAATGTGCACATTTGACACCATGTACAGGCTCTGGGAGGTGAGTTCACCCTGCTGACTATGGCTATGTGACCCAAGGTGTGACTCTGGAGACTGTGGATATGTGATCCAAGGTGTGAGTCTGGAGACTATGGATATTTCTCACCCAAATCAGGTCTGGGGATGGGGATCACACTGGAGGCTGTAGATATGTGACCCCAGGTGCAGGGTCTGCAAGAGGTACACCCTGGAGCCTGTGGATATGTGACCCTGGGTGCAGGATCTGGGTGCTTGGGTCACCCTGGAGACTGTGGTCATGTGAGCCCCAGTGTGGGGTTTTGAATGAGTCACCCTGGAGACTGTGGATAAGTGACTCCAGGTGCAGGGTCTGCAAAGGAGTAACCTGGAAACTGTGATTGTGACTCTAGGTGAAGGGTCTGGGAAGTGACGACACACAGCAGACTGTGGACATGTGATCCCCATTACAGGGTCATGGAGAGGGTAACCTTGGCTAACAGGGACATGGGAAACCAGGTTCAATGTGTGGGAGGTGGGGTAACCCTTAGAATTTGGAAGTGTGACCCCAGCTACAGGTTCTGGGAATTGGGTCCATCCTTAAAACTGTGGATGCTTCACACCAGTAGCTTCGGGGAGGTGGGGTCACCCTGAAGACTCTGGACATGTGACCACAAGTTCAAGTTCTTGGAGGTGGACTCGACATGGAAATAGTGGACTTGTGACCCCAGGTACAGGATCTTGAGGGTAGGGTCATCCTGGAGACTGTGGATTCGTGACACCAGGTATAGATTTTGGAGGGTTCACACTGGAGACTCTGGATGTATGTTTCCTCTGCAGGAGAGCTCCAGTGAACCTAGGTCTGTCTGAAAAATTCTTGGATCATGTGGGGAAACACCCTGTGCGTTAATCTGGACACCCAGGTTCAAATTTGCATATTTTTCTCGGGTGGCCCTAAAGTGGTGTAACCTATCCACATCTTGAAAATCCGTCCAATTGCCATTTTCTTACTTTTGACAGAGCTAACTTTGTTCCACCCCTGGGGTTTCTGAAGCACATGGGCGGCTCGCAACTCCTATCTTTGGGCCTATTTACACTGGAGTGTCACCTTACAGAGGTGACCACAGTAAGGGACCCAGCACTCTGAGACATATTCCCACAGTCTGCTTCCTCAAGGGCAGTACCAGTATCACCTAGATATGTGTTTGAAAGGTGGGAAAATGCACCAAGACACAGGGCACAGGCTCTCGAATTTAGGTCCTCTGAGCAGAACTAGAGGGTTCATGTCTTAGGAGCTAAAGAGTTCCTGCAAGGGACAGGTTTGAAAACACACTCTCTGTGGATGCCTCTCCTTCCTTGAAGAAATATAGGTTTGCCAGTATCCTGCGAACTGAGAGTCACACAGTGCTTGAAAAGTGCTCGCTTAGACATGAGTTTTCAATGGTAATTTCCACTTGGGGCTGTAGTCAAACAGAGGGGTTCCACACTCACTGGGAAAGACAAGGCAATATCTAAATGTCTGTTCCATCCCGTTTTCTCTGTAGGAGAACTCTAGTGAGCGTAAGTCTGTCTGGAAAATTCTTGGATCCTTTGGGGACACACCCTGTTTGTGAACCAGGATACCAGAATGAGGGGGCACAATTTGTGTTTCTCTCTGTGGACCTTAAAGCAATGTAGCCTAGCAACAGCTTGAAAATCCATCCACTTGCTCTTTTCTTGATTCTGAGAGAGCTAGATTTGCTCCTTCCTTTTTGATTTCTGAAGCAAGTGGGTGAATTTCAACTCCCAGCTGTGGGCCTTTTTACAGTGGAATGCCACCTCGCTGAAGTGAGTATAGTGAGGAACCTAGCCCCCTTGGACACACTCTCACAGACTGCTTCCTCATGTGCAGTACTGGTATAACCTAGGAATGGCTTTGCAAGGCTTGGAAAGTGCAGGGAGAAACATGGCCTTGACTCTGGAATTTAGTTCCTCTGAGCACTACTGGAGGCCTCCCATCTGGGAAGCTAAACAGTTCCTGCAAGATAGAGGGTTGAGAATACACTCTCTTTTGATGCCTTTCTTTCCTTGAGGGAAGATATCTTTCCCTGCATTCTGTGAACTGAGAGTCACACACTGCTTGAAAAGTGCTTGCTTGGAGGTCATCTTTCAGGGGCACTTTCTCCTTGAGTCTGTGACAATAGGGAGGGGCAAACCAACTTCCAATGTCTGTTCCATCCCATTTTCCCAGCAGGAGAGGTCTAGTGAGCCTAGTTCTGTGGAAAATTCTTGGATCCTGCTGGGACACACCCTGTGTTTGAACCTGGATACCTGACCTACAGGGCACAATTCACATTTTTCTCTCAGGGGGCCCTAAAGTGGTTCGGCCTAGCAACAGCTTGAAAATCCGTCCAATTGCTCTTTTCTTACCTCTGACAGAGCTAGCTTTGCTCTACCTTTTGGGGTTTCTGAAGCAAGCGGGTGGCTCACACCTTGGAGCTTTGAGCCTGTCACTGGAATGTCACCTCACACAGTTGACCACAGTAAGGCACTCAGCCCTTTCAGACACACTCCTGCTGCCAGCTTTCTCATGGTCAGTACCATTATGATCTAGGAATGTGTTTGTCAGACTCGGAAATTACAGGGAGACACACGGCCCTGACTCAGGAATATAGGTCCTCTCAGCAGACCTGCTGGTCTCATGTTTTAGAAGCTCAAAATTTCCTGCAAGATAGAGGTTTGAAAACACACTCTCTGTGGACGTCTTTCCTTCCTCAAAGGAAGATAGCTTTCTTCACATTCTGCGACCTGAGAGTCACACTCTGCTTGAAAAGTGCTTGCTTGCGAGTCTATTTTCAGTGGCAATATCTCCTTGAGGCTGTGACCATAAGTAGCGGCCCCACACTCACAGGGAAAGGCAAAGCAACATCCAAATGGCTGTTCCAACCAGTTTTCTCTGTAGAAGAACTCTGGGGAGCAAAGGTCTGTCTGGAAATTTCTTGAATCACGAGGGAACACATCCCGTGTGTGAACCTGAATAAAGGGCCTAGGGTGCACAATTTGTATTTATCTCTCTGGAGCCATAAAGAGGTGTGGCTAGCAATTGCTTGAAAATCCACCCAATTACTTTTTTCTTACTTCTGACAGTGCAAACTTTAGTCCACCATTCAAGATTTCTGAAGCAAGTTGATGGCTCACAACGCCTGGTCACGTGCCGATTTGCCATGGAAAGTTACCTCATCTAGGTAAGCACAGTATGGTACTCAGCACCCTCAGACACACACCTGAAGCCTGTTTTCTCATGAGCAGACCTGGCGTTACTCAGAAATGTGTTTACAAAGCTCAGAAAATGCTCAAAAACACACTGCCCTTGCTCTGAAATTTAGGTCCTCTGTACCAACCTAGAGGTCTCATATCTTAGTATCTAGACAGTTCCTCATATAGAGAGCCTGTTTCCTCATGGGCAGTCCTGGTATGACCAAGAAATGTATTTACAAAGCTCAAAAAGTGCAGGAAAACACATTGCCCTGACTTTGGAATTGAGGTCCTCTGGGCAAATATGGAGAATTCACATCTTTGAAGCTAGACAGTTCCTAATAGACAGATTCTTGAAAACACACATTTCCTTCCTCAATGGAACGTAGGTTTCCAGTATTCCATGTCCATAGAGTCACATACTGCTTGAAAACACTTGTTGGAAGTCCTTTTTCATTAGCAATTGCTCCTGATAGTGTGACCATAGGGAAGGCCACCAAACTCACAGGAAAAGGAAAAGCAACAACCAAAGGTCAGTTCCATCATGTTTTCTCTGTAGTGGAGATTCAGTGTGCCTAGGTCTGTCTGGGAAATTCTTGGATCCTGAGTGGACACATCCTAGGTGTGAACATGGACAGTGGACCTTGGTGGCAAAATTCACCTTTCTCTCTCAGTTGGCCAAAAACAGTAGAGCATAACAACTACCTGGAAATGCATTTAGCTGCTGGTTTCTTACTTCTGGCAGTGATCACTTGGTACACCCTTTGGGATTTCTGAAGCAAGTAAGCAGCTAGCAACTCGTAGCCGCTCGCCCAATTACAGTGGAATGCTACATCATCTTGGTAAGTGCAGCATGGCACCCAGCAATCTCAGAAATCTTCCTGCAGCCTGTTTTTTCTTAAGGGCACTTCTGGTATGACCTAGGAATGTGTTTACAATGCTCAGAAAGAGTTCAGTTCCGTTCAGACGCTAGCTGTATTCGACTCTTTGGGACCCCATGAATCGAAGCACACCAGGCCTCCCTGTCCATCACCAACTCCCGGAGCTTACACAAACTCATGACCATCGAGTTGGTGATGACATCCAGCCATCTCATCCTCTGTCATCCTCTTCTCCTCCTGCCCCCAAGCCCTCCCAGCATCAGGGTCTTTTCCAATGAGTCAACTCGTCACATCAGGTGCTCAAAGTACTGGAGTTTCAGTTTCAGCATCAGTCTTTCCAATGAACACCCAGGACTGATCTCTTTAGGATGGACTGGTTGGATGTCCTTGCAGTCCAAGGGACTCTCAAGAGTCTTCTCCAACACCACAGTTCAAAAGCATCAATTCTTCAGTGCTCAGCTTTCTTCACAGTCCAACTCGTACATCTATACATGACCACTGGATAAACCATAGCCTTGACCAGATGGAGCTTTGTTGGCAAAGAAATGTCTCCACTTTTTAATATGCTATCTAGGTTGGTCTTAACCCTTCCAAGAAGTAAGCATCTTCTAATTTCATGGCTGCAATCACCATCTGCAGTGATTTTGGAGCCCCCCAAAATAAAGTATGACACTGTTTCTACTGTTTCCCAATCTCTTTCTCATGAAGTGATGGGACCAGATGCCATGATCTTAGTTTTCTGAATATTGAGCTGTAAGCCAACTTTTTCACTCTCCTCTTTCACTTTCATCAAGAGGTTTTTTAGTTCCTCTTCACTTTCTGCCATAAGGGTGGTATCATATGCATATCTGAGGTTACTGATGTTTTTCCTGGAAGTCTTGATTCCAGCTTGTGCTTCTTCCAACCCAGTGTTTCTCATGATGTACTCGGCATATAAGTTAAATAAGCAGGGAGACAATATACAGCCTTGACATACTCCTTTTCCTATTTGGAACCAATCTGTTGTTCCATGTCCAGTTCTAACTGTTGCTTCCTGACTTGCACATAGGTTTCTCAAGAGACAGGTCAGGTGGTCTGGTAGTCCCATCTCTTTCAGAATTTTCCACAGTTTATTGTGATACACACAATCAAAGGCTTTGGCGTAGTCAATATAGCAGAAATATATGTTTTCTGGGACTCTCTTGCTTTTTCAATGATCCAGCAGATGTTGGCAGTTTGATCTCTGGTTCCTCTGCCTTTTCTAAAACCAGCTTGAACATCTGGAAGTTCACGGCTCATGTATTGCTGAAGCCTGGCTTGGAGAATTTTGAGCATTACTTTACTAGCGTGTGAGATGAGTGCAATTGTGCAGTAGTTTGAGCATTCTTTGTTATTGCCTTTCTTTGGAATTGGAATGAAAACTGATCTTTTCCAGTCATGTGGCCACTGCTGAGTTTTCCAAATTTGCTGACCTATTGAGTACAGCACTTTCACAGCATCATCTTTTAGGATTTGAAATAGCTTAACTGGAATTCCATCACCTCCACTAGTTTTGTTTGTAGTGATGCTTTCTAAGGCCCACTTGACCTCACATTCCAGGATGTCTGGCTCTAGGTGACTGATCACGCCATCATAATTATCTGGGTCATGAAGATCTTTTTTTGTACAGTTGTTCTGTGTATTCTTGCCACCTCTTCTTAACAGCTTCTGCTTCTGTTAGATGCATAGCATTTCTGTCCTTTATTGAACCCAATCTTCGCATGGAATGTTCCTTTGGTATCTCTAATTTTCTTGAAGAGATCTCTAGTCTTTCCCATTCTGTTGTTATTCTCCATTTCTTTGCATTGATCAGAGTAAGGCTTTCTTATCTCTCCTTGCTATTCTTTGGAACTCGGCATTCAAATGGTGCAGGCTGTGACGGACCATGCAGAAGCATGGCCATGAGGAGCTATCTCTCGCCCAAGGTCAGAGGTAGTGGCTGAGGGGAGCCACCCCATGTCCGAGACCAGGGGCAGCGGCCGAGAGGAGCTACCTCATGCCTGAGGTCAGGGGAGGTGGCTGAGATGAGCTACCCCATGCCCAAGGTCAGGGGCTGTGGCCAAGAGGAGCAATCCCACGTCCACAGAGCAGCAGCTGCACGGGTGCAGGAGGACCGAGAGGAGCTACTCCACATTCAAGGTCAGGAGGGGCGGCCTGAGGAGATACCCATTGTCCAAGGTAAGGAGGAGTGGCTGTGCTTTGCTGGAGCAGCTGTAAAGAGATACCCCACGTCCAAGGTAAGAGAAACTCAAATAAGATGGTAGGTGTTGTGAGAGGGCATCAAAGGGCAGACACTGAAATCATAATCACAGAAAACTAGCCAATCTGATCACATGGACCATAACCTTGTCTAACTCAATGAAACTAAGCCATGACGTGTGGAGCCACCCAAGACGGACGGGTCATGGTGGACAGGTCTGACAGAATGTAGTCCACTGGAGAAGGGAATGGCAAACCACTTCAGTATTCTTGCCTTGAGGACCCCATGAACAGTATGAAAAGGCAAAATGATAGGATACTGAAAGAGGAACTCCCCAGGTCGGTAGGTGTCCAATATCCTACTGGAGTTCAGTGGAGAAATAACTCCAGAAAGAATGAAGGGATGGAGCCAAAGCAAAAACAATACCCAGTTGTGGATGTGACTGGTGATAGAAGCAAGGTCCAATGCTGTAAAGAGCAATATCGCATAGGAACCTGGAATGTTAGGTCCTTGAATCAAGGCAAATTGGAAGTGGTCAAACAGGATGTGGCAAGAGTGAATGTCGACATTCTAGGAATCAGCAAATTATAATGGACAGGAATGGGTGAATTTAACTCAGATGACCATTATATCTACTACTGTGGGCAGGAACCGCTTAAAAGAAATGGAGTAGCCATCATGGTCAACAATCGAGTCCAAAATATGGTACTTGGATGCAATCTCAGAAAGTGTAGGGAAATACAATGCTCTGACTCTGGAATTTGGGTCCTCAGGGCAAACCTGGAAGTCTCACATCTTTGAGTCTATACAGTTTGTGATACACAGAGGCCTGATAAAACACTCTCTGTTGATGCCTTACCTTCCTGGATGGAACATAATTTTCCCAGCTTTTTGTGTGCTCAGAGTCACAAACTGCTTGAAAAGGCTTGTTAGAAGTAATTTTTCAGTAGCAACTTCCCCTGATGTTGTGACCTTAGGGAAGACCGCCACACCCACAGGAAAAGGCAAAGGATCATCCAGACGTCTGCTCAATCACGTTTTCTTGATAGGAGCAATCCATTCAACCTAACTGTCTAGAATGCTCATGGATACTGTTCCTACACACCCTATGTTTGAACCTGGATACTGGACCTTGGCAGCAAAATTTCCATTGTTTTCTCAGTTGGCCCTAAAACGGTTAAACCTAGTTACTGCCTGAAAATGCATCTAATTGCTGTTTTCTTACTTCTGACAGTGATAGTGTTGGTGCACCCTTTGGGATTTATGAATCCAGCAGGAGGCTCTCCACTCCAAGCCACTGGCCCCTTTCCAGGGAGATGTCATCTCATCTAGGTTAGCACAATATGTCACCCAGCACTCTGAGACACACTTTTGCAGCATGAATTTTATGGTCAGATCTGGTTTGACCTAGGAATGTGTTTACAAATCTCAGAAAGTGGTGGGAAACACACTGCCCTGACTCTGGTATTTAGGTCCTCTGGGAAACTTGGAGGACTCACATGTTTGAATCTAGACAGTTCATGACAGGTAGAGGCCTGATAACATATTCTCTCGAGATGCCTTTCCTTCCTCAAAGGAATATAGCTTTCTCAACATTCTGTGTGCTGAGTGTCACACACTCCTTGAAAACGCTTGTTGGAGGTCATTTTTCATTAGCAATTTCCCCTGGAGGTGTGACTGTAGGGAAGGCGCCACACTCACAGGTAAGTTCAAAAGCACGTCCAAACATCTGTTCAATCACGTTTTCTTGGTGGGGCCATTCATCAATGTAAGTCTATTTAGAAAATCCGTGGACACTGCGGGGAAACACCTATGTTTGAATCTGGATACCAGACGTTGGTGTTAAAATATGCATTTTTCTCTCACTTGGCCCTAAAAGAGTGCCGCCGAGCAACTGCTTGAAATTCCATCTGAATGTTGTTTTCTTCCTTCTGACAATGCTAGCTTTGGTTCACCCTTTGGGATTTTTGAAGCATGTGAATGACTTGCAACTCCTAGCTGCAGGCCCATTTCCAGTGGAATGACACCTCATCTATGTGACCACAGTACTTCACCCAGCACAGTCTGATACACTCCCTCAGCATCCTTCCTTAGGAGCAGACCTGGTATGCCCTAGGAATGCATTTAGAAGTCTCAGAAAGTGCAGCAAGACACACTGTCCTGACTCTGGAACTTAGGTCCTTTAATCAGGCCTGAGCTCTCACATCTTAGAAGCTGAACAGTTCCTGCTATAAAAAACACACTCTCTGTTGATGCCTTTCCTTCATTGAAGGAACATAACTTTCCCAATGTACTGTGTGCTGAGAGTCGCACACTGCTTGAAAACATTTGCTTGGAGTTCATTTTTCAGTGGCAATTTCCCCTGAGACTGTGACAGTAGGGAAGCGCCCACAATCACAAGACAAGCAAGCATCCAAATACCTGTTCCATCACGTTTTCTCTGTTAGAGAGGTCCAGTGAACCCAGGTCTATCTGGAAAATTTTGGATCCTGTGGGGTCACATCCTGAGTGTGAACCTGAATACAGGACAAAATTCACCTTTTTCTCTCAGTTGGCACTAAAATGGTTTGGCATAGCCACTGCTTAAATATCCATCCAGTACTTGTTTTCTTATTTCTGACAGTGACAGATATGGTTCACCCATGTAATTTCTGAAGCAAGCAGTCTGCTTGCCACTTCTATCTGGTGGTCCCTTTCCTGTGAAATGTCACATAATATAGGTAGCACCACATGGCACCCAGCTCTCTCAGACACACTCTGACAGCCTGTTTCCTCCTTGGCAGTCCTGGTATGACCTAGGAATGTATTTACAAGGCTCAGAGATTGTATGGAAACATATCCCCTGACTCGGGATGTTAGGTCATCTGGGCAAGACTGGAGGTCTCACGTCTTACAATCTAGACAGTTCCTAATAGATAGAGGCCTGGAAACACACTCTCTGGTGACGCCTTTCCTTACTCAAAGGGCCATTGCTTTCCCAACATTTTAGGGCCAACCTAGAGGAAAATGCGAAATTTGCCACCAAGGTCCATTACCCAGGTTCACACGCAGGATGTGTCCCCACAGCACTGAAGAATTTTCAAGACAAACCTAGGCTAACCTTAACCCTAACCCTAACCCTAGGATCTCTCCTACAGAGAAACATGATGGAACAGACGTTTGGATGATGTTTTGCCTTTTCCTGTGAGTGTAGTGGACTTCCCTATGGTCAAACCATCAAGGGAAATTGCTACTGAAAAACAACTTCCAGGCAAGCATTTTCAAGCAGTATGTGACTCTCAGCACACAGAATGCTGGGAAAGCTACGTTCATTTGAGGAAGGAAAGGCATCAATAGAGAGTGTGTTTTCAGGCCTCTATCTAGCAGGATCTGTCTATATTCTAAGATGTGAGATCTCCAGGCTTGTCCAGAGGACCCATCTTCCAGAGTCTGAGCAGTGTTTCCCTGCAAATTTTGAGCCTTGTAAGCACATTCCAAGATCACTCAGGAATGTCCATGATGAAACAGGCGATGGAAGAGTGTCCGTGTGTGCTGTGTGTCATTCTGCCCTTACCAAATGAACTGACATTCCACTGGAAATGGGCCAGGGACTAGGAGTTATGAACCGCCTGTTGCTTCAGAAATCCAGAAAGCTGGAACAAAGCTATCATTGTCAGAAGTAAGAAAACAGATATTAAATGAACTTTCAAGCAGTTGTTAGGCCACAACGTTTTAAGCCCAATGGAGAGGATAATGCAAATTTTGCCACCAAGATCTGCTATCAAGATTCACATTCATGATGTGTCCCTGCAGTATCCAAGAATTTTCCAGATAGTACTAGGCTCACTATATCTCACCTACAGAGCAAACGTGATGGAACAGACATTTGAATGTGGTTCCCTTTTACTGTGTTTGTGGGGCTTTCCCTCCAGTCACATCTTCAGGGGAAATTCTTAGTGATAAATGACCTCCAAGCAAGTGTGTGACACTCAGGAAGCAGAATGTTGGGAAAACAATGTTCCTTCAAGGAAAGACAGGCATCAGCAGAGAATGAATTTTCAGTCCTTTATCTATCAAGAATTGTCTAGATTTCTAAGATGTGAGACCTCCAGTCTTACCCTGAGGACCTAACTTGCAGAGTCAGGGCAGTGTGTTTCTCTGCACTAACCCAGGCTTTTAACCACCTTCCTACATCATCCCAGAACTGCCCATGAGGAAACAGGCTGCAGGAATGTGTTCAGACTGCAGGGTGCCATGCTGTTGTTACCCAGGTGAGGTGACATTCCATTGCAAATAGGCCATCAGCAGCACTTGCGAGCTGCCTTCTTGCTTCTGAAATCCCAAAGGTGGGTCAAAAGTGACCACTGTTAGAAATTAAAAAAAAAAAAAAAGCAATTGTATGGATTTTCTAGCAGTTGCAAATTTGACCATCAAGTTCCGGTATCCACTGTCAGACTCAGGAGGTGTCTCTGCTGTATCTACCCATATTTCACAAAGACCTAGGCTCACTGGCTGCTCTGATAGAGAAAATGTGATGGAACAGATGTTTGGATCTTGGATTGCCTTACCCTGTGAGTGTAGAGGACATCCTTACTGTCACAACATCACAAGAAATTGCTACTGAAAAATGACCTGCAAGCAAACGGTTTCAAGCAATGTGTGACTCTCAGTTCACAGAATACTGGGAAAGTACTGTTTCTTCGAGGAAGGAAGGGTATCAACAGAGAGTGTGTTTTCAGGGCTCTATCTATGAAGAACTGTCTTGATTCTAACAAGAGCCCTCCAGCCTTCCCAGAGAACGGAACTTCCAGAGTCAGGGCAGTGTCTTCCTTGCCCTTTTAATGCTTTGTAAACATATTCCTAGGTCACACTGGGACTGTCCATGAGGACACAGACTGTGGGCGTGTGTCTGAGTATACAGAGGGGCCATTATGTGCTTACTTAGATAAGGTGACATTCCACTGGAAATAGGCCCATGACTAGGAGTGGTGATCTCCTTGCTTGCTTCAGAAATCCCAAAGGGTGAACCAAAGTTATTGCTCTTCAAAGTAAGAAAACAGCAATTAGATGGATTTTCAAGCAGGTGCCAGGCCACACAGTTTTAGGACAAACCGAAAGAGAAATGTGAATTGTGCCACCAGTTCCAGTATCCAGGTTCACACTTAGGATGTGGTCCTGCAGTATACACGATTTTCCAGACAGACCTAGGCTCTCTGGATCACTCCTAGAGACAAAATATGATGCAACAGAAGTTTGGATGTTGGTTTGCCTTTTCCAGTGAGTGTGGGGGCCTTCCCTAAGGTTACACTGTCAGAGGAAGTTTCTACTGAAAAATGACCTCCAAAGAGCGTTCTCAAGCAGTGTGTGATCCCCAGCACAGAGAATGCAGGGAAAAGTATGTTTCTTCAAGGAAGAAAAGGCATCAACAGAGAGTGTGTTATTAGGCCTATATCTATTAGTAACTGTCTAGAATCTAACATTGACCTCCAGGCTTGTCCAGGGGACCTAACTACCAGAGTCAAGGCACTATTTTTCCTACACCTTCCAAGCCTCCCAAAGACATCCTAGCTCATATAGGGATGGCCCATGAGGAAACAGACTGTAGGAGAGTGTCTGAGATTGTATGGTACCAATACTGTGCTTACCTAGATGAGATGACATTCCTCTGGGAATGGGCCAGAGGGTAGGAGTGGTGAGTCGCCTGCTTGATTCAGAAATCCCAAAGGATGGACCAAAGCTATCATTGTCAGAAGGAAGAAAACAGCAATTGGATGGATTTCCAAGCAGTTGCAAGGCCGTAGCATTTTCCCAAATCAAGAGAAAAAATATTATTTTTGCCCCAAAAATCCGGTATCCATGTCCAGACTCAGGATGTCTCCATGCAGTATCCACAAAGTTTCCAGACAGAACTAGTCTCAGTGGATCGATCCTACTGAGAAAATGTGATGGAACAAACGTTTGAATGCTAATTTGTCTTTCTCTAAAAATGGAGAGTGCGGCATCCCCATGGTCACACCATCAGGGGAAAGTGCTACTGAAAAATGACCTCCATGCCAGCATATTCAAGCCGTGTGTGTCTCTCTGCACACAAAATGTTTGGAAAGTTATGTTCCTTCAAGAAAAGAAATGCATCAACAGAGAGTGCTTTCAGCCCTCTATCTATCAGGAGCTGTCTACATTCTAAGTCGTGAGACTTTCAGTCTTTCCTAGGGATCCTAACACCTAGAGTCAGGGCAGTGTGTTTCCATGAACTTTTCAAGCCTTGTAAACACTTTCCAAGTATATACTGGGACTGCTCCTGAAGAAACAGGCTGCACGAGTGTATCCGAGTGTGTTGGGCAGCATACTGTGCTTACCTGCATGAGGTGCCAGTACAATGGAAATCAGTTAGTGGCTGGAGTGGTGAGCAACCTGCTTGCTTCAGAAATTCCAAAGGGTGGACAAATCTATCACTGTCAAAAGTAAGAAAACAGCAATTGGATGGATTTTCAAGGATTTGCTACACTGCACCATTTTAGAACCAATGTGGTCCCAAAATGAGTGTGGGAGATGAAAATGAGAATTTTGCCACCAAGTTCATATATACAAGTTCACACTCATGATGTGTCCCCACAATACCCACGAATTCTCCAGACAGACCTAGGCTCACTTGATTGCCCCTAAAGACAAAATGTTATGGAGTACACATTTGGATGTTGGTTTGCCTTTCCCAGTGAGTGTGGGAGCCTTCCCTACCATTGCACCTTCAGGGGAATTTTCTACTGACCAATGGCCTACAAGCAAGTGTTTTCAAGCACCGTGTGTCTCTCAGCACACAGAATGTTGGGAAAGCTATGTTCCTTCGAGGACGGAAAGGCATCCATACGGAGTGTATTTTTAGGCCTCTATCTATCAGGAACTGTCTAGAAATCAAGGCATGAGACTTCAAGGCTTTCCCAGGGTCCTAACTTCCAGAGTTAGGGTACTGTGTTTCCCTGCACCTTCCAAGGCTTTAAACACATTCCTTATTCAAACTGGGCCTGCCCATGAGGAAACAGGATGCAGGAGTATGTCTGAGAGGGCTGGGTGCCATACAGTGCTTAACTAGATGAGGTGACATTACACTGGAAATGGGCCAGCAGATAGGAGTAGTGAGCCGCCTGCTTGCTTTAGAAACCTCAAAGGTTTGACCAATGTTATCACTGTCATTATTAGGAAGAGACCAATTGGATGAATCTTCAGGCAGTTGCTGAGGCCGCACTCTTTTAGATCCAACCGACAAAATTTGCTAATTTTGCCAACAGATTCAAGGATGCAGATTCACACTCAGTATGTGTCCCTGTAGTATCCAAGAATTTTCCAGACAGGCAGAGGATCGTTGGATCTCTCCTAAAGAGAAAACTTTATAGAATAGACATTTGGTTGGTTGTTTTCTTTTTCCTGTGAGTTTGGGGGTCTTCCCTACAGTAACACAGTCATGGGAAATTGTTACTGAAAAATCACCTTCAAGCAAGGATTTTCAACCAGTGTGTTACTCTCATCACACAGAAATCTGGGATAACTATGTTACTTAAATGCATGAAAGACATAAAAGTGGGTGTTTTTCAGGCATCTATCTGTCAGGAACTATCTAAAGTCTAAGATGTGAGAACTCCAGGTTTGCACACAGGGCCTAATTTCCAAAGTCATAGCCAGTATATTTCATTGCACTTTCAGAGCCTTATGAACACATTCCTGGCTCCTATTGGGTCTGATTCAGAGGAAACTGGCTGTGAAATTATCTAAGATTGCTGAGAGCCATACTGTTGTTACCTAGATTATTTGACATTTTAATGGAAATGATCCAGCTCGATGGGGTTGCAAGCCACCTGCTTGTGTCAGAAACCTGAAAGATTTGACCAAACCTATTGATGTCAGAAGTAGGAAAATATCAATTGGATGGATTTTCAGGCAGCTGCCAGCGCACATCCTGTTAGTGCCAAAAGAGAGACAATGCTAATTTTGCCAAGAAGGTCAAATATTCAGGTTCACAGTCAGTATGTTTCCCTTGCAGTATCCAAGAAATTTCCAGAGAGACCTGGGGCCATTGGATCCTTCTGACAGAGAAAAATTGATGGAAGAGACATTTTGATGTTTGCTTGCTTTTCCCTGTGAGTGTGGGAGCCTTCCCTAGTGTAACACACGTGAGGGGAAATTTTTACTTAAAAATGACTTCCAGGCAAGGGTTTCCACTTAGCGGGTTACTCTCAGCAAACAGAATGCTGGGACACCTGTGTTCACTCGTGGAATGAGCGGCAATGAATAGGGTGCTTTTCAGGCATCTCTCTATCCATGACTGCTGTCTGGATTCTAAGATGTGAGAAGACCACGCTTCCACAGATGCCCTCAATTCCAGAGACACAGCCAGTAAGTTTCCCTGAACTTTCCATGGTTCATGAGCACAGTACTCTATCTTACTGGGACACACCATGAGGAGAGAGTCTGGAGGAGTGTGTCTGACACAGCTGAGTGCCATACTGTTTCTAAGTAGTTTAATTGGCATTCCAATGGAAATGATCTTGCCACAAGGAGTTGCACGCTGCCTGCTTGCTTCAGCAATTCCAGTGTTTTGACCAAAGCTATTGCTGTCGTTAGTGGGAAAAGAGCAAGTGTACTGATTTTCAAGGAGTTGCTAAACCCCAGCCTACTGTGGCCAACACAGAGAAAATTCTAATTTGCCAACAAGGTCCAGAATCCAGGTTCACACTGAGCATGTGTCCAAGCACTATCCAAGAATTTTCCAGACAGACTTAGGATCACTGGATCCCTCCTACAGGGGACTTCACGGAACAGATGTTTTGACATTTGTTTACTTTTCTCTGTCAGTGTGGGGGCATTTCCCATGGTAACACAGGGGAGGGGAAATTGTTACTTCAAAATGACTTCCAGGCAAGAATTTCCAAGCAGTCTGTCACTCTCAGCAAACATAATGCTGTGAAATCTGTGTTTCTTTGAGGAATGAAAGGCAAAAAATAAAAAGGAGTGTATTTCAGACATCTATCAGAAACTGTCTAGATTCTAAAATGTTAAAACTCCAGATTTGCACAGAGCACCTAATTTTCAGAGTCACAGCCAGTATGTTTGCTCACATTTCTGATACTAGCGAACCCATTCCTAGGTCATCCTGGGACTGTCTATGAAGAAACAGGCTGTAGGAGTGTGTCTGAGAGTGCTGAATGCCATCGAGTCTGGTTACCTAATGAGTTTACCTGCCATTGGAAATGATCCAGTGGCAAGGAATTGAAAGTCCCATGTTTGCTGCAGAAATCCAAGAGGTCTGACCAAAGATATTGCTGTCACAAGTAAGAAAACAGCAATTGGATGGATCTTCAGGCAGTTGCTACTCTGCACCATTTTAGGACCACCTGAAAGAAAATGCTGATTTAGCCAACAAGGTCCAGGATCCAGCTTCACACTCAGTATGTGTCCATGCACTACCCAAGCATTTTCCAGACAGACCTAGGATCACTGGATCTCTCCTACAGAGAAAACCTGATGGAACAAACGTTTGGATGCTAGTTTGCTTTTTCCCTGTGAGTGTGGGACCGTCCTGACTGTAACACAGTCAGGGGAAGTTCTTACTGAAAAATGAAGTCCAAGCAAGCATTTTAGAGCAGTGAGTTACTCTCAGCACACAGAATGCTAGGAACTCCATGTTCCTTTGATGAAAGAAAAACATAAAAGTAGAGTGTTTTTCATGCATCTGTCTATCAGGAACTGTCTAGATTGTAAGATGTCAGAACTCCAGGTTTGCACAGAGACCCTAATTTCCAGTCATAGCCAGTGTATTTTCCTGCACTTTCTGAGCCTTTTGAACACATTCCTAGCTCATATTGGGTCTGTCCCTCAAGAAAAAGGCTTAGGAAATTATATCTAAATGTGTTGAGTGTCATAATGTTGTTACCTTGATTAGTTGACAATCTATTGGAAATGATCCTGCCACAAGGTGTTGCAAGCTGCCTGTTTGCATAGAAATAGAAATAATTTGACCAAACTCATTTATGTTGTAAATAGGAAATTGTCAATTGGATGGATTCTCAGGTAGCTGTCAGCCCACACCCTTTTAATGCCAACAGAGAGAAAAGGTGAGTTTTGCCAACAAGGTTCAATATCCAGTTTCACACTCAGTATGTGTCCCTGCAGTGTCCAAGACTTTTCCAAACAGATCTAGGATCACTAGATCTCTCCTGCAGAGAAAACTTGATGGAACCTTTACTCTGAAGCAGGGTCAGTCTTGTTGAGGTGACTCCTTCCCCAAGGCCACAACTGGGAGTCCTCACACCAAGGCCATAGAAGTGGGCCCCAGAACCAAGGTCACCTGTGAATCGGACTGGGCCCCCTTTGCAACTGTTGCCAAAAGCACCTGATCATCGCTAATGAGCTTCCTGACTCCCTACCAGGCAAGGATGCCCACTCCAGTAAACACCCTATGGTACCCCACCCAATCACCTAATATCAACCTTCCAGTAGGAATTTTCTTTGCCTTGAAACTGTAAAAATTGGCTCTTAACCCAGGAAATCAGTCAACTTTCCCTAGTCTGTCAGGTGGTTGGCCCCCTGAGCCCACAGTGCCCACTTTATCTCTGCTCTTTGTTCTCAATACAAACTCACTCCCTTCTGAAATGCTCTATGTCTGAACATTCTTTTCCAACTCGTACTCAGACGGCCTCAACAAGCCTCCCATCACCAGAGCCACTTTCCTAGATCACACTCACCACTTGCTTGTCCACTCCCAACTCAGAGCAGAAAGGGCCCCTCAGCCTGGTCCTTCCCTCTCACTTCCCGTGCCTGGTCGCCAGGGGCTCACACCGTCCCTGGGCAGGCTGTCTTCTGTGTCCTGCAGAGGACTCTGTGGTGTCAGGTGAAGAAACAAGAGGCACCCATGAAACCTCCCACCCCAGCACAGCAACCAGTACCCACCTACTGAACTCTTCACTCTGGATGGGCCTGGGGGTGTTTCAGGGAACGTCCCCCAACATGTCCTTGTTCTCATCTAATTCCAGCACTGCCCACGTGAGAGTCACTAAGCTAATCTGTGATAACTGCACAGAGAGAATACTTGTTCACTCGCCCCTCCCAGGATACATGGTTCTTATGGGCAGGTGCCTCCCAGGATATGGGGCTCACCTGGGCAGGTATCCTGCAGGGCTCAGCACCCAGGAGCTGTTCACAGAGCCCTCACTGCAAAGAGCCCCCAGCTCCTCTGTTGGACAGATCTGACCTTGAGACCCTCAGAGGAGGACCTGAGGTAACATACAGCAGCTTCAGGATAGTTTTGTGACCTTGGGCTTCACTGGTTGCAGCCTCCTTCCAGCAGGTTTTCCAGAGGGTCCCATAGCACCTGGGCACTGAGTCTGTCTCCACCCACCACCCATCCTCTCCCTGACCCCTGGGTCCCTCTCATTAGAAGAAGGCCTTCCTGAAATCCTCTCCCACTTATAGATCAGATAAGAAGATGAGAAAACAAGTCAGAGCAGCAGCCCCATATCCATCCTGACCCAAAGGACCCACACCTGTTCCTGGAACCCTGGCCAGGACAACGAGGCCCATTTTCTGAAACCACAAGCCCAGGTGGGCAGATTGGCTGACCTGACTGGCCTGCCCTTTGGATGTGTGCCTGGGTTGAGGTCTATATAAACCCCCTCAAGTGCCTGCAGCTGTACCTGATGCTGTCTTTCTGCTTAGATCTTGCAGGGTTGGCTTGATAAGAGAGAGTGAGGGCCCATAGTGTTTCGGGGGATTGGGTCTGTGTTGGGCTCTGCTGGACCTTCTGCAGGAGGTGCTAAGCTGTCACTTCCTAAGGATGGGCTGTGTCACCTGTTCCTGCTGTTGGAAATCTTCTCAGGCAGAAATGAGGAAGCAAGAAAACAGGCAATGGGAGCAGCACAGGAGGAGTAACTCAGGTAGGAAAGTGCAAAGCTTCCAGATCACCCAGGCCAGGACCATTCTGCCTGACCTACAGGAGCCACGTCAGTAAGCATGCTGTCGCTGGAGTGGCTCCACTTTTCTCCAGCCTGTGAGGTCTTTGCACATATTCAAGTGTTTTATCTATGAAGGGTGGATGAGGTTCAGGAATGGCTAGCCTGGGGGTCAGCCAGCATTTACTTAGAGATGACTCCGTGTAGTCTCCCAGCTTCCCACTGAGGTCCCTCCTTGGGAGGGGAGGGGGTGGGGTATGTGCAAGGGCTGCTGGCTGGCTACACATGAGTAAGTCCCCATCCCTGACCATCTTCAGAATTGCTCATCCCTGAAGCAAGTGCCCTAATTGGGCTTTCACCTGTGCAACTGGTGGCTTCTTAATTAGCAATGTGGCCATTGATATTAAATGTCCTCCATCAAGACTGAGATGTTACACCACATGTACTGGTGTAAGAACCCGGGGAGGCGTGTGCACCCAGTACCCCTAGGCACAGGCTTCAGACTTGACCCCTCAACATTCTGGAGCCCAGCCACATGCTTTAGCATTTCTGAGGGTCCAGAGCTGATTTTAAGGGTTCTGTAATCCACCCTTCATCTGCTTTAATGAGACCCACATTTCTAGGATCCTACAGAGCAGGGTCTGTGTGGCTGCTCTGTGGCTTCTCTAACATGATCACATGCTGGGTGGTTTAAAACAACAGGAGTTCATCCTCTCTCAGTCCTGGAGACCAGACACCGGAAATCAAGGTGGCACAGGGCTGAGGTCCCTCCAGAGGCTCCAGGACAGGATCATTCCTGCCTTTTCCAACTTCAGGGGCTCCAGGGGTCCCTGGGCTTGTGGCCCCCTCCCTCCCATCTCTGCCTCTGCTTTAAGAGGCTTCCCCTTTGTGTCCTCTTTCGTCTCTTTGAAGGAGTCTGTCAGTTGGATTGAAGGTCACCCTAACCCTAGATGACCTTACCTGGCTATCCTTAACTACATCTACAAAGACTCTTTTCCCAGATACGGCCCTGTTCTGGGGGGACACATCTTTGGTGGCCACCATTTACCCCATTCTCTCTCTGTCAAATAACCCTCATTTTAGGAGATCACCACATGCCCATAAAGACGGGCACAGAGAGCGGCCACACACATGGAGAGAATGAGGCCCTTGGAGCCACCTGGAACGGATGAAGACCTGGCTTCATCAGGTGAGGGGAATCACAGGGAGGAGAGGAGGATGGTCTTGTTTAGGCTTCAAAAAGACCACGTTGGGGTGGGATGTGAGATGCACAATGGGGGCGGGGAGCTTCATCAGGGCCTGAGGGGGAGGTTAGGCTTGGGCCAGGGCCATGGGTATAGAGGGGACTTAGTGTGGGGGTTGGTCATACACCCAGAAGGAAGAGCTCACAGTCACTGGGGCACAAGGACCTGGGAACCTGGGAGGGCTTCATCTTTCTGAACCTGAAGAGGAAACGTTAAAATTTTACATCACCTCCTGCTCCTTCTGCCTCTGTAACTCAGCTTGCTCCTTGCAAAGTCTGGATCATGTAGGTCACGCAATCTCAGAAAGTGGGGACTTAGAATACTCGGAGCTGGAGCTTATCTCCCTTGTCCTTGCCCTGGCCCCTGCAAACCTTCTTGATCATGCCTATTCATGATAATGAAGAGCCCGCCCCCCTGACACTCTCCTCACCCCAGAGGGAACTCCCCACTCTGCTGGAGCACCTGGCTGTTGGTGGCCACTGACAGCACTCTGGTCTCCTCAGGACCCAGCTTCAGGATACTCTGAGGTTCAGGTCAGGCAGATGGAATCTGGTCTTCTCAGAACCCACTGGGGCTTCAGTTTGGGGGCATTGTGGGGTTTAGTTCAGGTTGATGGAATCTGGTCTCCTCAGGACCTGCTGGGTGTTCAGCTTTGGGACATTGTGGGGTTCAGTTCAGGCTGACAGGAGATGGGTCACCACAAGACCCATGTGGTTTCAGCTTTGGGGCATTGTGGGGTTCAATTCAGGCTGATAGAATTTGATCTCCTCAGGACCTTATGGGGGTTCAGCTTTGTGACATTGTGGGGTTCAGTTCAGGCTGACAGGAGATGGGTCACCACAGGATCCATTGTATTTTGGCTTTGGGGCATTATGGGGTTTAGTTTTGGCTGATGGAATCTAGTTTCCTCAGGACCCATGATCTCCTCAGAACCCATTGGTGCTTCAGCTTTGGGACATTGTGGGGTTCAGTTGAGTCTGACGGGAGTCTGGTTTCCTCAAGATTCCTGCAACGATGTGCTGCTGAAAGAAAAAGTGAGGAAAATTGGGAAGAAGCTTCTGTGTGTGGCTGTTGCTGAAAGTCTGTCTTAAGAGGACCCAAGACTGTTAGGGCTTGATGTGGAAAGTTGTGGGATTTTAGTCAGTTTTTGTCTGTAGTATAAGATGGTGTCCTATATTGTTCCTTGGTGTGTGGTTTCCATTTTTCCCAGCACGGTTTATTGAGGGGGGTGGGGGGGACTGTCCTTTCCCGCGTATATATTTTTAGTTCCTTTCTTGTAAATTAATTACCATGCACCTGTAGGTTTACTTCTGAGCTCTCTTGACTATTTCTGTGCCAATTCCACACGTCTTCTGGTGACTTTAGGTACATACTCTAGATTGAAGTCAGGGATAGACATGCCACCAGCCTGTTCTGCTTTCTCAGGATCCCTTTGGCTCTTCTGGTTCCTTTGTGGCTCCACACAGATGTAAAGATTGCTTTTGTTTCTGTGAAAAATGTCATTGAAATGTTGGCAGTGATTGCATGAATGTGTACGTTGTTTTGTTTAGAATGGATATTTTAATGGTATTTTCACCCATAAGCATGGGATATCTTTTTACTTGTATCCATTTAGTTTCTTTGATCATTGTCTTGTAGTTTTTAGCTTTCAGGTCTTTCAAGTCCTTGGTTAGATTTCTAGTTATGTGGGGGAGGGGATGCAATTGTAAAAGGAATTATTTTCTTAATTTCTCTTTCTGATAGTTCATTATTAGTGTAGAGAATCACAAATGATCTTGCAGTTCTGCTGACTTTCTTTTTTCTTTTTTTTGGCCCCACAGCTCGACATGTTGGATCTTAGTTCTCTGACCGAGGATCAAACCTGTACCCCCTGCAGTGGAAGTGCAGTCTTAACTACTGGACTGCCAGGCAAGTCTGTGAATTCGCTTTTTAGTTCTGACAGTTGCTTTGGTGTAGTGTTATGTGGAAAACTAGAATTAAGACATCTAATAGTTTCAGTTCCATCTGGTCATCCACAGCACCCAGGGCATGGTGTCTACTAATATACTCTTCCTATGGTGCCTTTTAATACCATGTGGACTAGTACAAGGCAATTAGCATCAAACTACTTTAGCTGAATTTAGTTAGGTTAACTCTTGGCCTCTATTGCAATGTTCGATGTCATCTCTGATTTTCTGGCATGTGACTTACATGGCTGTATTGAAAAGTAACTTACTTTCTAGTAAAATTTCAAACGTGTCTACTTTAAATAGTGGTACAAAGTTTTCTACATTCACACCAAATACCGCAATGTGTTTTACCCAAAACATGGTCACTTTCCCAGGGAACCAGCCCACAACCCCAAAATGGGGGATAATTATGGTTTCCACATTACAATCCTATCCATAGGACCAGTTCAACTTTCATCAGCTGCCCAAGCTTTGTGCAACTGTCTTTCTTCATTCTAATGCAGTTTTCTTTTTCTGGAGCCATCACTGGGGCTTTCCCTCATGTTAAAATCCTTCATGGATTTAAAGTGACAAGATGACTATGATCTAGGTGGCTTTTCAGTGTGGTTTCTTTCACTGAGAATATTTTTAGTGCTTTTCCATGTTGTGCCATGTGTCATTTTTTTCACTGTGCTTACAAACATATAACAACACTTATTATTTGAGTCATTTTAAGTATGAACTTCTATAGCATTAACTGCACTGTCATTGTAAAAATTTCCCCACCATTCATCTCCAGAATCGTTCCGTTTTCCTGAAGTGACACTGTAACCATTAAATACTCATAACCCCCAATCCCTGGCGATCTTACTCTACTTGGAATTTGTCTTATATGGATATCTCATACTAGTGGAATCATAGAACATTTTTCCTTTTGTGTCAGGCTTGTTTCACTTCACCTAATGACTTGAAGTTTCATCTACATTATAGCATGTATGAGTTATCTTGTTTTTAAAGGTTGAATCAGATCCCACTGTGTATATACTACATCGTGCTTATCCAGTCATCTGTTGAACACTTGTGCTGCTGCCACCTTTTGGTTACTATGAATAATGCTGCTATGAATATGGGGTTTGAATATCTGTTTCAGTATTTGGTTTTAAATATCTTGAGTGTATAACCTGGACCGGAATTGATGGATTCTATGTTAACTCTGTGTTTAAGTTTTTGTAAAGCCCCCTACTATTTTCTGAAGCTGTGGCATTATTTTACTATATTCCTTTATATGGCAGAGTAATGCATCTCATGGATGGAACTGCCCTATTTGCTCTTCCATTCACTTGTTGGTGGACATTTTCATTGTTTTTAACTTGGATTATCAAGAACACTGCTGCTGTAAATATTGGTGTACAAGTATATATTTGAGCACCTCTTTTAAATTCTTTGGATGTATATCTAGGTGTGGAGTTACCAAAACACATGATATTTCAGTTCAGTCACTCACTCATGTCCGGCTCTTTGTGACCCCGTGGACTGCAGCACACCAGGCTCCCCTATCCATCACCAACTCCCAGAGCTTGCTCAAACTCATGTCTATCGAGTTGGTGATGCCATCAACCATCTCATCCTCTGTTATCCCCTTCTGCTCCTGCCTTCAATCTTTCCCAGCATCAGGGTCTTTTCCAATGAGTCAGTTCTTCACATTAGGTGGCCAAAGTATTGCAGTTTCAGCTTCAGCATCAGTCCTTCCAATGAATAGTCAGGGTTGATTTCCCTTAGGATTGACATGTTGGATCTCCTTGCAGTCCAAGTGATGCTCAAGAGTCTTCTCCAACACCACAGTTCCAAAGCATCACTTCTTCGGTGCTCATTTTTCTTTGTAGTCCAGCTGTAACGTCTATACATGACTATTGGAACAACCATAGCTTTGAGTACATGGACCTTTGTTGGTAATGTCTCTGCTTTTTAATATGCTGTCTAGGTTGGTCATAACTTTTATTCCAAGGAGCAGGTGTCTTTTAATTTCATGGCTGCAGTCACCATCTTCAGTGATTTTTGAGCCCCCCCCCCCCACAATAAATTCTGTCACCATTTCCATTGTTTTCCTATCTATTTGCCATGAAGTGATGGGGCCAGATGCCATGATCTTAGTTTTCTGAATACTGATTTTTAAGCCAACTTTTTCACTCTCCTCTTTCACTTTCATCAAGAGACTCTTTAGTTCTTCTTTGCTTTCTGCCATAAGAGTGGTGTCCTCTGTGTATCTGAAATTATTGATATTTCTCCTGGCAATTTTGATTCCAGCTTGTGCCTCATCCAGACCCGGGATTTCACATGATATACTCTGCATATAAGTTAAATAAGCAGGGTGCTGTACTCCTTTCCTGATTTGGAACCAGTCCATTGTTCCATGTCTAGTTCTAATTGTTGCTTCTTCACCTGCATACAGATTTCTCAGGAGGCAGGTAAGGCAGTCTGGTATTCCCATACCTTTCAGAATTTTCCACAGTTTGTGGTGATCTGCAGAGTCAAAGGCTTTGGCATTGTTAACAAAGCAGAAGTAAATATTTTTCTGGATGTTTTTCTCTCTTGCTCTTTCAGTGATGCAACGGGTGTTGGCAATTTGATCTCTGGTCCCTCTGTCTTTTCTAAATCCAGCTTGAACATCTAGAAATTCATGGTTCACTTACTGTTGAAGCCTGGCTTGGAGAAATTTGATCATTACTTTGTTAACATGTGAGATGAGTGCAACTGTGTGGCAGTTGGAACATTCTTCGGCTTTGCCTTTCTTTGGGATTGGAATGAAAACTGACCTTTTCCAGTCCTGTGGCCACTACTGAGTGATATAATTACATTTTTATGTTTTCGAGAAAATGCTTGTTTTGGAGACATTGATTGCACCATTTTACCTCTCCACAAGTAAAGTTTTGAGTTTCAATTTCGTACATTTTCGCCAACATTTGTTATTTGTCTTTATTGTTGATTTTCCTCACGTCCATCCTGAGTGCCTTATTAAGGAGGAAGTCATAATGCAGGACCCACATTTGAGGAGAGGAGAGTTAGCTTCATATACTTGATGGACAGCTGAGTCTGTATCAATTATTTAGAATCTTTCTGTGTGAGATTTTTATTCAACATTACTCATAAAACCTAATTTTTACTTTTTACCAGTTTGGACACCTGAAAATTATTTTAAACTTTTGGGAGCTTCCCTGGTGGCTCAGCCTGTAAAAGCATATGCTTGCAATGCAGGATACCTGGGTTCAATCCCTGGGTGGGGAAGATCCCCTGGAGAAGGAAATGGCAACCCACTCCAGTACTCTTGCCTGGAAAATTTCATGAATGGAGGCACCTCATAGCTTACAGTCCATGGGGTTGCAAAGAGTCAGACACGACTGAGCAACTTCACTTTCACTTTCTTTTGGCTATAATCCAGCCAATTAGACTGCTTAGTTCATTCTAGCTTTGGCTATTGAGAGCTTTTTCCATACTCTCCTGCTTTTATTTTACATAATTCAGCTTTTATGGGGCTTTTTGGTCCTTCTTTCTCACATTTTAAGATTATGCTGCTTTACATATTTATTTTCTCAGTCCTAGTATCAGACACATATTTAAAGAGTCCTTGTCCCTTTTTGTTAGAGCATATTAATAAAAACTTGTATGTGGGAACTTAATAATCTCAGCAGACAATGCATGGAAATACACATGCATGTATCCAGACTATGCATACAGACGGTTATGAAGATTTTCACATGGAGTTATATGTTTCTGCATTAGGCTAAAGATAGTTTATAATGATGTCTCCAACCTGATCTCTTATGACACAGGTATTATAACCTTCTCCTTTTGTCTGCCTGTAACTTCCCACTCCAATGGTAAGAAACCTGGCTTCCACTACTCATCACTTACCAAATTCAGGGCTTGCTACTTCAATAACTGATATGGTAGTTTCAGTCCTGTTAGCTACAAACCCCCGTGGAAAGAACTTACAGAGCCCATTGTTTATGTATGGTACATTTGCCTTTGGCCTGCAGATTCCATTCATTTACACAGTGAACTTAGGTCAGATAATTTTGTCCTAAGAGTGAGAGTGGCCTTTTAAAATTTTTCTTCTTCCTTTTAAATCTTTTGGCTGTGCCGCGTCATGTGGGGTTTTAGGTCCCTGACCAGGAATTGAACCCATATTTCCTGCACTGGCAACGTGGAGTCTTAACGACTGGGCCCCTAGGGAAGTCTGAAGCTTTTCATTTATTTCTCAAATCTGTTATATTCTTTGTTAAATTCTGCATTCCAGTCTTTAGCACTCCATACCATAAATAAATAAATGTGAATAGGTAATAAATTACTTGTGTTCTGAAAACAGAAATCTATGTGTTTAGACAAATGCATAGTGGCAGGTATTCCTCACTAAAGTACCATGTGAAATATTTCAACCATATATTCCATAAACTCTTTATCATGTCTGTTTTACCTTTGCTAGAATGTCTTATACGATCATACAGTGTGTAGCACTTGAGGCTGGATTCCCTCACTCAGTAATGTAAGTGTTAGATTCATGCTTTCCTTTATTTTTATTTTAAATTGGTCTGTGGTTCATTCCTCTATATCTCTGAATGCTATTTTATTGCATTAGATGAGAGGAAAGATAATTTTCCCCCTAGCCTCAATGTTCTTCACTGAGATGTTCATAATGAAAGGAAGATGGATTGGAGAAAAACAATCAGAAGTTTAATATATGACATGCATACCTCCTATATAGTTGAAAGATACCTGGGAAAACTCTCACTTTCTGAAATGGTCCAAGACTTTACCTTAAATGCTATCATCAGCTAAGAATGAAAGAAGGAGGTTAAGGAATGGAAGAAGCTATTTAAGGGAGATTATTAGGTGAAGCACAGTAAACAAAGACATGGTGGTATGCAGATTAACTTCCAGGTCCATTCCATAGACCTTCTTGATATTTAGTCAAGTCATTTAGTGATATCAAGTCAGTCTTGATACTTAGTCCATTCTTGATATTTAGCCATCCTCTATTTCCTGGTCCAGACAGGGACACGTCCTTAAAGATGGAGATATCCTTAACAAATGTAAATCTACTTCATAAAATGGAATTTCGACTTGGTTTTCAAAGATCCTCCTGGGGCGGCTGTTTGTTTTTTTTCTTTTGTTTTGTTTTGTTTTTTTTAATTAATCAGTCCAAAATAACCCTTTTGTCAAATGTGCATATTTTGGGTGTGCTTTTTGTGCTCCCCTTGAAATGTGCATTCAGGGGAGGAGTGTCACCCTGGAGACTGTTGATATGTGACCCCATGGACAGGGACTGGGTTGGTCACCCTGAAGAATGTGGATATGTGATCCCAGGGGAATGGTCAGAAGGAATTCACCCTGGAGACTGTGGAATTGTGAGCCCAGTTGCAAGGCTTGGGAAGGGGTCACCGTGGAGACTGTGGATGTGTGACTCCAGATACAGTGTCTGGGAGGGATCACCCAGGGGACTGTAGATATGTGATCCTAGATATAGGGTTTGGGAGAATGTCACCCTGCAGACTGTGGACATGTGACCCCAGGTGCATGGTCCAGTGTGTTGTGATCACCCTGGAGATTGTGGAAGCGTGACCACAGGTACTGGGTCTGGGAAGTGGCGTCATCCTGGAGATGTGCACATGTGATTACAGACACAGGATATTTCAGGTGGAGTCACCTTGGAAACTGGAGGAGTGACCCCAGGTGCAGGGTCTGGGGTGAGGTTCAGTGACGTCAGGACTCTTGTCTTGTTGGGAGAGACACATCAGGATTCTCCTCGAGATGTTGCAATGCAATACGGACGCCTCTCAAGGTGAGGGGGGAGACCAAGTTTGCCTTTGCAGTTGCCAGAGCAATACTGTGACTCCTGTCAGTTTTCAAGAGGATACAGGTTTCATCTCCTTTTGAAGCATTGAACTCCACGTGCCTCTCGTGTTGTCAAAGGGATATGAGGCCTCCTGTCAAAATGAGGCGGGGAACTAGGGCATTCTCTAGGGTCTCCACAGGGGATTCAGACGTCCCTTCCTCTTATGAGATGAAAGACGAACCTGCATTCAAGTCACTGCAGGGAAATCCGGCCTTATTTCAAACCAGGGCATCTTGGTGTCCATTCCACGTGAGGCAGCAAACTCAGGGTCCCTCTCACATATCTATAGCTGAGAGAAGCCTCCTCTTTAGGTGTTGTTTAAACCTGGCATTCCTCTTGAGTCAAAGCCAGGAAATCAGGTCTCATCTCGAGATGATTTGAGGTACACGGAGCTGTTTTCTAGTTGCTGTGCTGAACAGGGTGTTCCTCTATACTTAGGACAGTGTTTTCGGGGAATCTCTGGAGTTGCCTAAAGGAAGTCAAGCCACATGTCGTGTTTGATGGGGAACGCCAGATGGCTCTGGAGCCAATGAAGGGGAATCTGGCCTCATCTTGAGTTGATTTGGAGTACACGGAGTGCTTTCATGTTGCTGCGGGGACCTCAGGGTCCCTCTAGACTTGTATCAGTGTTCTTGGGGACTCTCTAGAGTTCCATCAAGGACGTCAAGGCTCCTTTCATGTTTGATGGGGAACACGGACTTGCTCTGCACTCAATGCAGGGGAATCTGATCTCATCTCTCATCGAGTGGGAAGTCTCATGGTTTTTCTCGAGTTGCGGAGGGAACCTGGGGTATATTCTCGAGTGACGACAGGGATGGACTCTTAAAACTCCTGTTTGTTCAATGATGTCAGGACGCCTGTCTAGTTGTGACGGTCACCTCGGGATTCTCCTCGAAACTTGGTTGGACAATAGGGATGCCTCTCGAGATGAGTAGGGAAACCCACTGTCACTTTCAAGTTGTTACAGGAATACTGGGATTCCTGTCAATTTTCAAGAGGAATCAGTCATCGTCTACTTTTGAAGCATTGAACTCCGTGTTCCTCTCGAGTTGTCAAAGGGATGTGAGACCTCCTGTGGAAATGAGGTGGGGAACTAGGGCTTTCTCTAGGGTCTCCACAGGGGATTCAGACATCCCTTCATCTTTTGAGATGAAAGACAAGCCTGCATTCATGTCACTGCAGGGAAATCCGGCCTTATGTCGAGTCACGGCATCTCGGTGTCCATTCCACTTGAGGCAGCAAACTCAGGGTCCCTCTCACGTACCTATAGCTGAGAGAAGCTTCCCCGTGAGGGGGTTCTGGAAAGTTGGCATTCCTCTTGATTCGAAGCCAGGGAATCAACTCTCATCTCGAGATGATTTGAGGTACACGGAGCTGTTTTCTAATTGCTGTGCTGAACGTGGTGTTCCTCTATACTTAGGACAGTGTTTTCAGGGAATCTCTGGAGTTGCCTAAAGGAAGTCAAGCCACTTGTCGTGTTTGATGGGGAACGCCGGATGGCTCTGGAGCCAATGTAGTGTAATCTGGCCTCATCTCACGTTGATTTGCAGTACACTGAGCACTTTCGTGTTGCTGTGGTGACCTCAGGGTCACTCTAGACTTGTATCAGTGTTCTTGGGGACTCTCTGGAGTTCCATCAAGGAAGTCAAGGCTCCTTTCATGTTTGATGGTGCACATGGAATTGCTCTGCACGCAATGCAGGGGAATTTGATCTCATCTCTCTTCGAGTGGAAAGTCTCATGGACTTTCTCGCGTTGCAGAAGGAACCTGGGTTATATTCTCGAGTGACGAAGGGGATGGCCCCTCATAACGCATGTTTGTTCAGCGACATCAGGCCTCCAGTCTCGTTGCGAGGGACAACTCGAGATTCACTTCGAGACTTGGCAAGTCAATAAGGAGGACACCTCTCGAGGTGAGGCGGGAGACCCAGTGTCCTTTCAAGTTGCCACAGGGATACTGGGATTCCTGTCAATTTTCAAGAGGATTCAGTCATCGTCTACTTTTGAAGCATTGAATTCCGCTTTCCATTCGTGTTGTCAAAGGGATGTGAGGCCACATGTCAAGATGAGGTGGGGAAATAGGGCTTTCTATAGGGTCTTCAAGGGGATTCAGGAATCCCTTCATCTGATGAGATGAAAGACGAGCCTGCACTCAAGTCACTGCAGGGAATTCCGGCCTTATTTCGAGTCAGGGCATCTCGGTGTCCATTTCACTTGAGGCAGCAAACTGAGGGTCCCTCTCACATACCTAGAGCTGAGAAAAGCCTCCGCTTGAGCTGCTGTGGAAAGTGGGCATTCCTCTTGATTCGAAGCCAGGAAATCAGCTCTCATCTCGAAATGATTTGGGGTACACGGAGCTTTTCTCGAGTTGCTGTGCTGAACTTGGTGTTCTTCTATACTTGGGACGGTGTTCTCTGGGAATCTCTGGAGTTGCCTAAAAGAAGTCAAGCCACTTGTCCTGCTTGATGAGGAATGCTGGATTGCTCTAGAGCCAATGCAGGGAAATCAGGCCTCACCTCAAGTTGATTTGAGGTAAACGGGGATATTTCGTGTTGCTGCGTTGACCTCAGGGTCCCACTAGACATGTGACAGAGTTATTGGGGACTATGTGGAGTTTCATCTAGGAAGTCAAGGCTCCTTTCGTGTTTGATGGGGAACACCGACTTGCTTTGCATGCAATGCAGGGGAATCAGGCCTCGTCTCACGGCAAGGGGGAATTCTCATGGTTTTCTCGAGTTGTGGCGGGAAACTGGGTTATATTCTCGAGTTACAGCTGGGATGGCCCTTCAAAACTTGTGTTGGTTCAGTGATATCAGGACTCCTGTCTAGTTGTGAGGGACACATCGAGATTCTCCTCGAAGCTTGGCAGGGCAATAGGGACGCCTCTCAATGTGAGAGGGGCAACCCAAGGTCCTTTCCAGTTGCCACAGGAATTTTGGGATTCCTATCAATTTTCAAGAGGAGGGAGCGATACTCCCCTTTTGAAGCATTTAAATCCACGTGCCTCTCGAGTTTCAAAAGGATGTGAGGCCTCCTGTTGAGATGAGCCGGGGAACTAGGGCTGTCTCTAGGGTCTCCACAGGGGATTCAGACATCCCTTCATCTTGTTTGATGAAAGACGAGCCTGCATTCAAGTCACTCCAGGGAATTCCGGCCTTATTATGAGTCAGGGCATCTCGGTGTTCATTCCACTTGAGGCAGCAAACTCAGGGTCCCTCTCACATACATATACCTGACAGAAGCCTCCTCGTCAGGTGCTTGTGTAAAGTTGACATCCCTCTTGAGTCAAAGCCAGGGAATCAGCTCTCATCTCGAGATGATTTGGGGTACACAGAGCTTTTCTCGAGTTTCTGTGCTGAACTTGGTGTTCCTCTAGTCTTGAGATGGTAGTCTCGGGTAATCTCTGGAGTAGCCTAACGGAAATCAAGCCACTTTGTGTGTCTGATGGGGAACGAGTGATGTCTCTGGAGACAATGCAGGGGAATCGGGTCTCATCTCGAGTTGATTTGAAGTACACGGTGCACTTTCATGTTGCTGCAGGGGACCTCAGGGTCTCTCTAGACTTGTGACAGTGTTCCTGGGGACTCTCTGGAGTTCCATCAAGGAAGTCAAGGCTCCTTTCGTGTTTGATGGGGAACACGGACTTGCTCTGAATGCAGTCCAGGGGAATCGGGCCTCATCTTGAGTTGATTTGGAGTACACGGAGCCCTTTCATGTTGCTGCGGGGACCTCAGGGTCCCTGTAGACTTCTGACAGTGTTCTTGGGGTCTCTCTGGAGGTCCTTCAAAGAAGTCAAGTCTCCTTTCCTTTTGATTGGGAACACGGACTTAACCTGCATACATTGCATGGGAACTGGGCCTCATCTCGCGGTGAGGAGAAAGTCTCATTGTTTTTCTGGAGTTGTGGAGGGAACCTGGTTATGTTCTAGAGTTACGGCGGGGATGGCCCTTCAAAACTCATGTTTGTTCAGCCATGTGTGAACTCCTGTCTAGTTGCGAGGGACACCTTGAGATTCTCCTCAAGGCTTGGCAGGACAATAGTGACGCCTCTCGAGGTGACGGGGGAGACCCAGTGTCCTTTCAAGTTGCAACAGACATACTGGGATTCCTGTCAATTTTCAAGAGGACTCAGTCATCGTCTCCTTATGAAGCATTGAATTCCGCATTCGACTCGTGTTGTCAAAGGGATGTAAGGTCACCTGTCGAGATGAGGTGGGGAAATAGGGCTTTGTCTAGGGTCTCCACAGGGGATTCAGACATCACTTCATCTTTTGAGATGAAAGACAAGCCTGCATTCAAGTCACTGCAGGGAAATCCAGCCTTATTTCGAGTCAGGGCATCTCGGTGTCATTCCACTTGAGGCAGCAAACTGAGGGTCCCTCTCACATACCTAGAGCTGAGAAAAGCCTCCGCTTGAGCTGCTTGTGGAAAGTTGGCATTCCTCTTGAGTCGAAGCCAGGGAATCAGCTCTCATCTCGACTGTTTTGGGGTACACGGAGCTTTTCTCGAGTTGCTGTGCTGAACTTGGTGTTCCTCTAGACTTGGGACGGTGCTCTCGGGGAATCTCTGGAGTTGCCTAAGGGAAGTCAAGCCACTTGTCTAGTTTGATGAGGAAAGCGGGATTGCTCTGGAGCCAGTGCAGGGGAATCGGGTCTCATCTCGAGTTGATCTGGGTACTCGGAGCACTTTCGTGTTGCTGCGGGGACCTCAGTGTCCCTCTACACTTGCGACAGTGTTCTTGGGGACTCTCTGGAGTTCCATCACGGAAGTCAAGGTTCATATCCTGTTTTATGGGGAACACGGAATTGCTTTACATGCGATGCAGTGGAATTGGGCCTCATCTCACGGCGAGGGTGAATTCTCCTGGGTTTTCTTGAGTTGTGGTGGGGACCTGGGGTATCTTCTCGAGTTACGGCGGGAATGACCCTTCAAAACTCATGTTGTTCAGTGACATCAGGACTCCTGCCTAGATGTTAGGGACACCTCGGTATTCTCATCGAGGCTTGATAGGGCAATAGGGACCCCTCTCAAGGTGAGGCGAGAGACCCAGGGTTCCTGTCCAGTTGCCACAGGGATATTGGGATTCCTATCAATTTTCAAGAGGAGTCAGGAATCGTCTCCTTTTGAGGCATTGACCTCCGCGTGACTCTCGAGTTTTGAAAGGAGTGTGAGGCCTCCTGTTGAGATGATACGTGGAACTAGGGCTTTCTCTAGGGTCTCCACAGGGGATTCAGACATCCCTTCATCTCGTGAGATGAAAGACGAGCTTGCATTCAGGTCACTGCAGGGAAATCCGGCCTTATCTCGAGTCACGGCATCTCGGTGTCCATTCCACTTGAGGCAGCAAACTCAGGGTCCCTCTCACATACCTATAGCTGAGAGAAGCCTCCTCTTGAGGTGATTGTGGAAAGTTGGCATTCCTCTTGAGTCAAAGCCAGAGAATCAGCTCTCATCTCGAGATGATTTGCTGTACACGGAGCTTCTCTCTAGTTGCTGTGCTGAACTCGTGTTCCTCTAGACTTGGGATGGTGTTCTCGCGGAATCTCTGGAGTTGCCTAAAGGAAGGCAAGCCACTTGCTGTGTTTGCAGGGGAACGCCTGCTAGCTCTGGAGCCATTGCAGGGGAATCAGGCCTCATCTCGAGTTGATTTGTGGTACATGGAGCTCTTTTGTGTGACTGCGGTGACCTCAGGTCCCTCTAGACTTGCGACAGTGTTCTTGGGGCCTCTCTGGAGTTCCATCAAGGAAGTCAAGGCTCCTTTCTTGTTTGATGGGGAACACGGAATTGGTCTTCACGCAATGCTGGGGAATTGGGGTTCATCTCGTAGCGAGGGGGAAGCCTCATGGTTTTTCTCGAGTTGCAGCGGGCACCTGAGGTATATTCTCCAGTTGATTTTTGGCTGCACCAGACCACTGAGGAAGTTACCTTTTGACTATCCTTGATGACTGTTGTTAAATCCATCAAATTCTTTACATTTAATAGTGGAAACAAATGTGGTTAATGTAAGTTTGAAGTCAAGAATGCCAAATTAATTTGCCTCTCTATCCCTGTGTTCCCCTTCACAGCTAAAATTTTCACCAGAGCACTGGAGAATTCTTTGCTAAATATATATTCCACAAAATGTTATTCTTATGAAATTTTAAAATCTTTAATCAATAACTTTGGTAAATGGTGGACTAAATTAAAAAAAATAAAATATTCGCCTATGCAGCATTTCCTATGTTTATTTTATCATGCAAGTCTTCTTTCTCTTCTCTTTCTCTCTCTCTCTCTTTTTTTTTTTTTTGCAGGTCTTCTATCTTCAAATGAGCATCTTGGGGTTTAGTGTTCCCCCAAACACCCTATAAAGAGCTACCCTAAGCCAACTTTTCAAGCACAGTTATAAGGTTCTTTTTGGTAGATTCATGTAGCATTTATTAATTAGAGTGGATGAAGACTAACGATGCCTTCTTAACCTTGCCACCATGTTATAAGGAAAGCAAGTCTGGCACATAACTATGAAACATTTACTAAACAGAAATTCATTATTAATAAAACATGCATGCATGCTAAGTTGCTTCAGTTGTGTCCGACTCTTAGCGACTACGGACTGTAGCCCACCAGGTTCATCTCTTTATAGGATTCTCCAGGCAAGAATACTGGAGTGGGTTGCCACACCCTCCTCGATCTTCCTGACCCAGAAATCCAATCAGCACCTCTTACATCACCTGCATTGGCAGGTGGGTTCTTTACCACTAGTGCCACCTGGCAAGCCCACAATAATAAAACATAAGGTAAATCTCAATAAAATTCAGATCTCTGCTCTTTTAAATGCACTGATCACAGCCTGCATGAAAGATTCACTCAAGGCAGAACAATACAGGCAGATTTAGGTTCAACTTTTGGACTCAACATCTTTTAGAGATCAAGCCTCAAGTACCATCCCTAAGGTTACTGGTTACACAGTTTGCTAGATTTTATTTCCTGCTCAAAGAATAGAAGGGGTTGTCTTAAAATATTTCTGCCACATCAAAAGGCTTGAATAACACTTGTTTCACCAATGACAGTAAAATGAATTAGCACAATTTTATGTCACCTTTTCTATACTGAATATTCTTAAAATCATTTCAGACATTGTTATACACACATTGGGACATGTTTTATAACATCAGTTACCCTAATTTGCATCTTAGAGCAATGTGGTTGTGGTGTGAAATTATGAAAGGGGAGAAGGGAAAGAGCTACCTCATCGAACCATGTTGCCAAATGTGTTCTGTGAACCAACTGCATTAGAATCACCTGTAGTTCTTTCAAAATGAAGATTACTCCAAGTAATTACATGCACACCCTATCTGAGAGTCACTGGCACCGAGAATCAGCCTAAATCTTCTGGAAATGGCTTCAAAATTTTGTATCTCCTGTACTTTTGCAGCCATTTTGTGCCAAAACAAAGGGAATATGATGACAGTAAAGATCGATAAAAATTTTAAAGGGTTACCTACTGGTAGCTAAACTTACATGATTCAAGAAGGTCCCACAGTTTTCCTTTTCTGGATGTCACCACCAGGAATAAGAGCCACAAGATTTAATAACTGATGTGGCAATGGGTACCAACCAACCAGAATTGATGCCTTCCAGCCTGCAGGATCAGTGAACTGGCACTTTGTTGTTCCTGTATGTTATCAGCCCACAAATAACCATCGACCTCCCTGGCTGGCATACAGACAACTGCCTATAAGTAGTGGTGGGGTGATTTTTTTCCCTTTTTCTTTATAACTTTTATGTTGTGTTTTCTTTACTGGATTTGCTGTGTACTAACAATCGGTTGGTTGGATAGAGACAGTAGTGTCTTTGAGCCAACTCCTATTGACTTTGTAAAGTCAGTTGTTTGTATCTTTTCCAAACTCTACATTCAGTGATATCACACTGTTGCTTGAACTGGATCACTGTGGGAGTGTTTCTATCAAAGTGAATACTACCAATATGCTTCCCTCTCATAGCTGGTTGTTATACATTTTGCAGCACACCACTGGAGAGAGAGATTTTTTTTTTTCACACCACTACTGTAATACATATAAATGTACTAGATATAACATTTATCATTTTAAACATTTTGAGTGTCCAGTTAAGTGGCATTAAGTGTGTTCACACTGTTGTACAACACCATCACCTCCATCTCCAGAATTATTTCATCCTTCCAAACTGAAACCTTGTACCCACTAGACCACAACTCCACAGCCCTGGATAACCACTGCTCTACTTTCTGTCTATGAATTTGTCTATTCCAGGCAGCTCAAAGAAGTGGAATCACACAGTAACTGTCTTCTCATGTCTGACTTCTCTCACGTAGTGTAATGATTTCAAGGAACACCCATGTTCTAGCATGTTTCAGAATTTCATTCCTTTTCAAGGCTGAATAATATTCCATGTTATGTATATACCATATTTTGCATATCTGTTCACATGTTGATAAATATTTAGACTATTTCTATGTAATTTTACTGAGGCGTAATTCACATATAACAAAATTATACATTTTAGGGCACACTGTTTGATGCACTTTGAAAGATGTATATATCCATGCAAACACAACAAAGATACAAAATAGTTCCACCACTCCCACCACGCTAGAAAGCTTCCCCCTCACCTCCTTTTAAAGACTTGGTTATTTGCCTGCACCGGGCCTTAGTCGCATTGTGGGGCTCCTCCTCACCTAGTATCCGCAGCGCGTGGCCTTAGCTGTGCTGCAGCACGCAGAACCTTGGTTCCCGGAACCCGTGTCCCATGCACTGCAAGGATAATTCTTAACCACTGGACTCTTGGGAAAATCCTTCATCCTTTACCTCTGTCAACATGCCCCAAACTCCCTGTCTCAGGCAACTGCCATTGTGATTTCTATTAATACAGATTTATTCTGCTCGATGGAGAATTTTCAGTAAATAAAATTAGACAGTATCATACTTGATTCGGGCTCAGCTTTTTCACGCAGCATAATGTTTGCAAGACTCATCTGTACTGCTGTGTGTCTCAGTGATTCTTTCCTTTTTGTTGCTGGGCAGCATTCCACTGGCAAGGACTGTGAAGAATCTGAGATTTTATCCTGTTTGCAAGCTAAAAAGTTAGGCTGCCTCGGATTCATGCTTGTACCAGATCAAATATGATTTTTTTGCATGTAAGTTATGCCTCAATAAACTTATACAGGTAAAAACAACCTAAATGTCCACACATAGTAAATCTTGAGTCATAGCTGAGGAACCCTAAGCTTAGAAAACCTCAATCTTTAATAAGAGACTTCAAGAAAATCTGCCCAACCTTTGTTCCTGGAAGGAGACATTATCTTCATCATACTGGACTCCAAAAAATTTGCCTTCTGCTCCAGATGGAGAAATTATATTTTCCAAGGGTATCTTCTGTGCAAGTGTTTTTTTTTTTTTTTTTTAAAGAAGATTGTCTGGAGCAAAACTGTCAGCACCTCTATTCATAAGACATGTGGAAACACAAGGGACCCATGGGAATCATGTCTCAGTGTCTGGTGTGTGAATGAAGTGAAGTGAAACTTACTCAGTCATATCTGACCCTTTGTCACCTCATGTGTATACAGCCTGTGGAATTCTTCAGGCCAGAATGCTGGAGTGAGTAGCCTTCCCCTTCTCGAGGGAATCTTCCCAACCCAGGGATCAGATGGAACCCAGGTCTCCCACTTTGCAGGTGGATACATTTGTTTGTGAAAATAATGTTTGTCAAACATTTGTGTGAGGATACATTTGTTTATTCACTCTCCTGTTGATAAATATTTGTTTATTCATCTCCTATTGATGAATGTGATTCACTCTCCTATTGATGAACATGGAGATTGTTTGCACTTTGGGCTATTATGAATAAAGTTGATATGAACATTCTTAGACACATGTTTTGGATCTCTATGTTTTAATTTCTCTAGGGTAAATACCTAGGACTGTAATTGCTAGGCCATATGATAAGTCTATGTTTAACATTATTAAAGCATTGCCTGGTTTCAAAAATAGTCATAATTTTTTTACTTCTGCCATTAGTGTATGAGAGTTCCAGGCGCTCCCCCTCTTTGCCAGTAAATATCAACATTTTATCGAGTCTACTTTATTATTATTATTTTCTCTCTGTCTTTCTCTATATATCTCATCCCCACTCTTTCAGAGAAAGTTGCAGATATGACACCACTTTACCCCTAATGTTTTGAAGTGTGTTTCTTAAAAAAACTTTTATATGACCACAGTACTATTATTAAAGTCAGGAAATTAATATTGATACAATACTGTTATCTAACTTAGAGATTTTATTCAGAATTCACCAACTTTGCCCATAAGGGCCTATTTTGCAAAAGAAAATCTGATATTATGTGTCATTTAATTATAATAGCCTTTTGATTCTTAACAGAGTGATTTGTATTAGTTTTTACATTAGAAGCAAATGGCCCTGTGATCTTAATCTCTTTTTAGGCATTATGATCTCCATTTTTATCTTTATTTTTATTTATTTATTTAATCTTTATTTTTAATAAGTTAACTAATTAATTACATAAAGCAATACATTCACATGGCTCAAAATTTTAAAAGCATGAAGTATTCAAAGGGAAAAATCTTTTTTCTACTCTACTCTCAGGTTCCCAATTTGGAGACTCCCCAAATAGAAATTTGTAATCGACCCCTAATTGACTATGTATACTTTTTTTTTTTACACAAATCTGCTGACTATTGTTTGCCAAACACTTGAGATGGAGGAATTCATTTTCTTTTAAAGCAATGAGGTAATCTGGCAATGATGAGAAAAAGGATTGCTGTAAAGCTACTTCCTCTTTCAAATTAAATTGATCTTAGTCAGATTAAGAAGCTACTTACTACTACCTGTCTCCTTACTTCTCTATCTCCCCCCGCAGGGGACTGTGTCACCAGGACCTAATGCTGAAGCTTGTCACAGGTGAGGGACTTTGTGCAGAGGAAAGAAATAAAAAACTTGATCCACCCAGATGGCTCAAGAAATCCAGATCATCTCTGCCTTTCTCCTCTTGTTCTTATGTTACTTGGGAGAAAGATTCTAGAGGACAGAACTACACAAGGACCGTGTCTAATTTCTGGAGGAAGACCTTCTTTAAGACTCTGGGCTAGGACCCTCTCGGGTCAGTGACAGTGATTCAGGCAAGATTTGCCTTATATTCTGAGAATGGTAACGTGGAAATGGTAAAATAGTCAAGTGTCACAGGCACTGGCAGTGAAGACCCAGGTGTGCAGATGAGTCTTGTCACTTGCCCCTGGGTATGGCTGTTATATTTTCCAAATACAACATATAACCTGAAAGAAACTTTCCCAAATAAGTGAATTTATTTATATTAAAATTTCCAGTAGGATAACCATAATATATAGCTATTTGCAGGTTGTTAATTCATTATTGGAAATCTTCTTACTCTCTTATGACCTACTTGCATTTAAAAAAAAAATGGCTCTACTAGTTTTTTCTTTTTTTCTTTTTTTAAAGATTATAGTGTAGAAAATTTCACACACAAAAAATAGAACACAAATCTCCATATTCTCTTATCCTCCAGCTCCAAGTTTTCAGCTCAAGGACAAGCTTTTTCTATTTCTGCTCGACCCACCTCACCCCCCAACCCTTCATACAGATGGTTGAAGCAAATCCTAAACCAAAGCAAAGCAAATCATCTTATACCATCATTTCATCCATAAATGTTTCAGCATGTTTTCTTAAAAGGCAGTGAGTCTTTTAAAAAAATAATTTAAATTCCTTTATCATTATCCACGATTCCTTAATATTATCAAAGATCTAGTGTTCATATTTCCTTGATTGCCATAATATATAATTGAGCTTCTTTGTTTAAATCAGGGTTCTTGGCTGATGTATCACTTAAGATTCTCTGATCTTTATCTTCCTACTCAGTCTCTCTTTTGAGGAGGGTATTTATATTGAAATATAGTTGATTTACTCCCCTGGTGGTTCAGCAGTAAAGAATCCGCCTACAATGCAGGAGACACGGGAGGCTTGGGTTCAATCCCTGGGTCGGGAAGATCCCCTGGAGGAGGGCAGGGCAACCCACTCCAGTATTCTTGCCTGGAGAGTCCCATGGAAAGAAGAGCTGGTGTTCTGTAGTCCATAGGGTGGCAAAGAGTCAGACGCAATGGAAGAGACTGAGTATGCATGAGCACATAGCCGATTTATAATGTTACATTTGTTTCAGTTATACAATACAGTGAATCAGTATTTTTACAGATTATACTCCATTTTATTATGAAATAATGACTATTTTTTCTGTGCTGTACAATACATCCTTGGGGTTTATTTACTTCATACATAGTAGTTTTTTAATTTCAATTTTTTAAATTCTGAAAGTATGATAACACATTTACAGGAGACTTGGAAAATACACTGTATATTACAATTATTTTTTAAGGAGATAAATTAAGATTTTTAGTTGGAGTTTTAGTATCAAACTCTCAAAAATTAATAGAATGAATATGTAGAGAAATAGAATGATATACTAGACCTGAAAAACACTATGAACCAATTCAATATAATTAAGATTTATACAATTTTTACACAACAGTAGGACACAAATTCTATTCAAGTTCCCATAGACTGTAAATTGGGAGACTCTGGAACTTATCCAAGGACATAAAACAACGTGCAAAAATTTCATGGTCTTAAAGGTATTGAAATCACACAGGGTCTGTTCTCTTATCACAGTGGAATTACGTTAGAAACCAACATAAAAAGATATTTGAAAATAACCCACATCTTTTCAAGTGCAATGTGACATTTACCAAGAGAGTTACTCAGTCTCTCTCTATTTTCTTGATAAAGGATATAAATCGGAAAATATTTCTTAAAGTTAACCTTTACTGTAGGTAAGCTGCAGTTGCAGGTATGGTGCAAATTCAAACTGAAATAGTATTTAAAAGCATCCATTGGCAGAGTTCTCTAATTTACCATGGCAGATTTGAACTATAATAACTGAATAAGGTAAATCTATTACTTTGCAGACAAAGTATAAATATGTATGTTACACCAGATTACATTAAAATGTCTGTTAGTTTATTTTTCATTACCATTCCTGCTGTCAGTTCCACTTTCTCATTCACCTTAGTTATAGCTTAGTACTTAAAGTATTGAGTGGTCAAAGTTCAAACTTTAGGAGGAATGAAATGGCATTTCTTGGTCTTAAATTCTAATTATGCACCACAGGCTGAATTGTAGCTCTTTTCTCTCAAAATGTGTAGGTTTTCTGTTGATAAATTGGCATCTGTATTAGGGTGCAACCTTAGGGTAACTGACTGCTTACTTTTTAAGTTTTGTTAAACGCATATAGTGTGTTTGTATTTGCTGCATAATTGAGAAGTTTCATTTTTGCCCAAGTATTTTTTATTTTAAAGCTTTTTAGGAATTTGAAATCTTTCATCTTTGGAAAGAAATCTCAAGTTAATATTAAAACTTATTTTCAGTGGTTGAGTACTCAGATCCTGATTGAGGTGGTTTATTTGTAATACACTCTTTGTATCCTTAGGATCCTTAATTTAAAGTATACTGTATTTAATATTTTTAAAACACACAGTGTTTTAAAATACAATGTAATGTTAACTTTTTAATTAACTTCAGTTTTTGGAGTCCTGTATTATTAACTTTAGGTCAGTAGTATAATTTTATACACTATAGAGATTTTGTTGTGTCCTAGCTTTGTATTTTAATGCTTGCTGCGTTCAGTGTAAATGTTTCCTTATTGTTTTGTTTTTACCATGAAGATCAGAATTTGTGAGAAAGAGTTAGATGCAAAGGTTAATTGAGCACCTATAAATTTGGCTGTTTAATTAAAATTCAGTTCACATTTTAGATGCTTAGTAGCTTCAGGTGGCAGTGGCTACTGTATTGGACAGCACAAATACAAGAACAAAATGGCTCTGTCACTGCAGAAAGGTCTTTTGAATAGTGCTGCTTTGCAGTGAGTTAGGTTCTGTCTAGACTCTGGGAATACAGAGATAAACATGACTGACAAGGCAAACACTTAGCTCCTGGTGGGGTTGAGAGATGGCAAACAAATAGCTGATGTCCATCATGTCATCATTAGGAAGAAAGATGAAAGTGGGTAAGAGAGAAGATGTAATGAAACAGTGTGCGGGGAGGTACCTGTTAACTAGGTGGTCAGGAAATGCCTTCTTAATATTTGCATGTCAGTGAATGAAGAGAAGGAGCAAGTCTTGTGAAGACCTGTAGGAAGACCCTTCTAGGCACAGGGAACAGCAAGTGCAAAACCCTGAAGTGAGAACAGATTGGACATACTTGAGGAATGGCAGCAAGGCATGTGCAAGTGAGGTCCTGGGAGAATGGTGGGTGATGAGGGGGGACATGACGGACAGTAGCCACATCATGTGGTACCTTGTGGTCTGTGGTAAAGACTTAGAATTTTAACCTGAGTGTGGTGAAAAGACATTGGAGGGTTTTGAGCAGAGGAGTGGCATGATCTAAATTATGTTTATTTAACTTTAATATGCCAGATTTACAAATAAAACAGTTAAAAACCCCCATGCCCTCATTCTCCAACTCTAGCAAAATGGGCCCAACTGAGATCATTGATCCCATGGATGACCTGTCCTTCCTTTATATATATTATCTCCTTTATCCTTCCCTGTAATATTGTGAAGTAGGATTTGTGTTTTAAAAGATCACCCTGGCTGCCGTGTAGAGAGTTAAGTTTAGGGGGGCAAGAGGAAAAGCATGAGGGCCTTTGGGAGCCTGAGACAGCAGTCTTAAGTGAGAGGTGATGGTGGCTTGGAGTCGAACGGCAGGTGGTGGTTGAAGTGATGAGAAGCAGCCAGATTCTGGTGAAACCAGCAGGAATGCTGGTGTATGTAGTTAAGGAAAGAGGAGCAGGGGTGATGCCTGTACTGTGGTCCAGATGATGATGTGACTGCCCATAGGAGAGTTCAGTTTATTCATGTTAAGTTTAAGATACCTAGTAGAAGTCCAGAGGTTGTCAAGGACACATTTTTAGGTTAAGAAAAAGAGGAAAACCCAGTGAAGGTAACTAAGGAGATATGCTGCAATAGCTAGCTGTTGATTTATGGTCTGAGTTTGGCCTCCAGGTTTGCTAGAGCTGGAGCTAGCTATTGTAGTGTCTCATGTCCCATATCCCAAGCAACCCCTCAGCCACTGGCAGACTGGAATGATTGGTCCTCTGGATAGTAGGGAATCAGTGTTTCAGGTAGGAGAACATGATACATTGAAGAATACTGCTGAAGAATTTAGACAAACACATTGATTTGTGAAGGTATTAAATGTCTTTAATGAGCAATAGAATTTCTAGAGAATATAGTTACTCTTAAATGGAACACTAAGTAGAAGATTTTCTTGTATACTTTATAAATATTGCATTAGTAGTTCAAAATCAGAATTTTATTAAATTTTACTTTCTCCCTTTTTTTCTCATTTTAAGTAGATGAAATGCGTGTAAAAATGAAAGCACCAAAAAGAACTGTGGGTGAAAGTTGGATGGCCTAACAGTTTATTCAGATTTTAAGATTTATTTACAAATTATATCATTAGCAAAAGGTGTGTTATAAGGGTAAATTTGTAAGTGAATATTGACAAGTTGTTAAGTTTCTGCTTAAAGTCTTATTTGCTATTTTAAGTTATTGTTTCTTACAGATTTTCTAATCTGTGCTTATTTTACTAGGAGTCATGGCTTTGAAAGAATTACCTTACTGATTTCAAACACCATTTTAGGAGTAATTTTCCATATGCCTTAAAAGAAATAACCAAGCAAAAAAAGGAAAGGGACAAATAAAAGATATTGCCATTCTCATCCACTGTTTAACCTGACATTTTCAGAAAACAGTCTCACACTGAACTTTGTACACTGCAAGTAGTTGTTATCTAGACTGTGAAGTAAAGATAAAAGCTGTAGTATCTGATCTTAAACAAGTCACTTTAAGCCCTGGACTTCCAATTTTACTTAGATTTTATTTTTATTTTTAATCTGTGAAGTGAATGTTTTGTGCTAAATGAGTGTCAGTTATCAAATTGTATAGATAAGAATTTAATAAAAATTTGCTTAGAGTGGATAGTTTGTTTGTGAGAGGCACTGTGTAATTACTGAATCTTTGAGAGCATAACATCACTAGTTTCTGCTCTCATTTATATACACAAGGAAGCGTAATGTAACTGTTATCAGTATCCTGATGGAAGAGGGATAATTGAAGAAAAGCAGTTCTCTTTTTTAAAATAAGTGAAAAGAACAAATTATGGATGAAGTTTCACTGGAAAAGTGTAAGCCTGGAAGTTATTTGAAATGTTTACCTGAAGTAAGAGCAGATAAACATAAAAACAAATTACCAAATAAAACTTGACAAGCAGATACAGATACTCAAGGTGCAATTCCCCAAATGAGCAAACACTTGAACAGATTTTAAAGTCTTTGTCAGAAGGTTCTTAAACTTATCAAAAGGAAGAAACTACTTGGAGAATCAGTGAGGCTCTTTGGGCAGAGTTCAGAGGATATGCTCAGAAGTGATAAGTATGTTGTAGGCAGAGAAACTTCATTCACTGAAGTTTTTTGGTCTCTCACTGTAAGTAAAGTATTATGACAGATAATTAGATGCCCTAAGGTATATTCTTTGATCTCTTAAGTGATTCATAAATTGCAAAAATCAATACAAAATCTTAAAATTGATAAAAATGTGTGTCAGACTCTAGTCATGAGATGGAAATCACACCAGTGATTTTCACAGAGAATTTAATACAACCGGTTGTTAACTAGGCATTTCCACTTAATAGTGGAAAGACAAAAGGGAACAGCAAGGTCTTGTCGGAAGCCACCACTGCCTCCTGACCGGAGAGCAAAGAGAAGAGGGCAAGTGGCTGGAAAGAAAGGCTGCAGCCCAAACTCAGGCCTCGAGGAAGGGGTTTGCACTCAGCTGGGACTAATGTCTTTGGGATCAGGAGAGGGGCCCAGTGGGGTAAGGGTACAGGGCTCAGCGAAGAGGGTTCTGCTGGCTGGCGCTGGTGTTCTAGGGGCACGGTGATACTGGTTCTGTGTCAGGAAGATACAGACTGGAACCAACTCTGGCTGCTAGAATGAACTGCTGCTGGCCTGAAGAGTGGTTGGGTTGCACTGGTGGCAACAGGAAGCAAAAAATAGGACTAGGAAGCAAACAGAACGTGCCGCATTTTCCTCCTCCAGCTTTCTGGTCTCAAGTACCCCTTGACTTCCAGGTGGCTCAGTGGTGGAGAGCCCTCCTGCCAGTGCAGGGACAGATTTCAATCCCTGGGTTGGTAAGATCTGCTGGAGAAGGAAATGACTACCCATTCCAGTATTCTTGCCTAGAATATCCCATGGAAAGAGGAGCCTGGCGGGCTGTAGTCCACGGGGTTGCTGAAGAGTCTGACACAGCTTAGTGACTAAACAAAAACAAGCACTTTATTGGCAGAGCCTAACAAGAAGCAAACTGTAAAGGAGAAAATGTGACTCACCCCCAGGATCACAAAGTAAGAGCGTGGAAGGGTAGTTTTAAGGCTGAGAAACAAAAGCTCAATAACTTGCAGGAAGAAAAATGAATCTACATCTTTCACACAAGGCATATTTAAGTGTCATTAGAACTTTATAGTCAAGAAATGCTATAGGAATTAATAGGAGAAGACAGATCCTTGTTAGGATAAACAGACAAGGCAGTGTTGGAGAGTAGTGTTTTAATGTGAATGTGATTTTAGCAGGCAGAAGTGAAGTGAGGGATGATTGCAGTAATGGAAGGAGATATTATAGGGTATGAGAAAGCTATAAAATTGCATAATGGAAGACATGGGACAGACCTGGATTAAATTGGTTTCTACTGATGACTAACTTTAATGCTGAAAGTCATTTTTTGTCTCTGACTCTCATTTCTCTTTCATCCTTGATCCTTTAGGCATTGAAGACTATTATTGGTTGGATCAAAACCATGTTTTAGGACCATTAATTTAGAGTTTCTGGAGTTGGAGGTGACAGAGAATCAAATATGGAAATACTTTCTTGAGCAAGTAAGTTGTTACTTGCTCCAGATACAGTTTTCTTATTAACACAGAAGTTTTTAATCAGGTCCAGGGATAAGGTTGAGAATATCCTTCAATGCGTGAATATAATTACATGTGATTTTTATGTTGTCAAGGAAGAGGTTTCAGGTGTAATTTTCATCAAAATGAGATTAAATAAAAGGATGTTTGGAATTTGGTAGACCATTAAATGTAAGTAAACTACTCAAGAGCATATGGGTGTACTGTCATTATTCACTTTATTGGGCACTTAATATGTTGAAGGCACTTAGGAAAAAGAATGTAGGGTAATAAAAGTATATCAGTATAGTAGGGAGCTGGTCCTGCTCTTTCATGGGGGGCATAGGTCCTAGGGAGGGCTGCCTGCCTAGGTAGTGATTTGTGCTAAGATATAGAAGGTGAAAAAGGAGTTAACGATGAAGACACTGAGGTGGTGAAATTGTGGCATTTTTAACAAAAGTGGATTGACAGTATTACCATAAATTTCCCTAGTGATTTGTTTTGAGGGTCCGCAGGCTGCTCTTGAACTTCCATAAGGAAGCGTGTTGAATATTTCTCAGATAGCCTTTGGAGGCTATCTATTAAATTCACAGATTCAAGTTAGAGGAGCCAATGTGGCCTAAGCTGGTGGTCTTCAATTTTGACCTGATGTCTAGATTATTTTTAATCTTGGGTTGAACTGTGGAGTTACACAAGATATTATTTTCATTGTGGTAAGATGTCCATAGCATAAAAATTAGCATTTTAACTATTTTTAAAGTGTACTGATTGGTGGCATTAAGTACATTTCACATTGTTCATGTTACCAGTCTGAAACTCGGTACACATTAAATAACAGCTTCCTATGCTCTTCTCCCTCCAGGTACTGGGAACCGCTATTGCATTTTTCCCCTTTATTAATTTGACTGTTCTGGTACCATGTATCAGTAGAAACTGAAAACACTGTTTTATGTCTGGCTTAACTTCACTTAGCATGATATCTTTAAGGTTTATTCATGTTGTGGCACTACTAGCATTTCATTCCTTTTTTTTTTTTTTTAAATGGAGTTCATTTTTTAGAGCAATTTTAGATTCGTATTAAAATTGAACAGAAAGTACGGAGTCCTCATACACTACTCCTACCCCCATGGATGCACAGCCTCCCTCACGTCAGCGTCCCACACCAGAGTTGTGTATCTGTTGTAAAATACAAACCTCAGTGATACATCATTTACACTGGAGTCCTTGGTTTATGTGAGGGGTCACTCTTCTTGTTGTACAGTCTGAGTTTTGTGTAAAGACATAGTGTCATACGTGGTATTTTCACTGATCCAGAAGCAAGTTGCCCTCCAAATACACATTCTGCATCTATGGATTCAGAAAGCCACAATCCATACACATGATACACCATCTGCAGTTGGTTGAATATGTGGAGGCAGAACGGTATGGAGGGTTAACAGTATTCTTCACCACTATGCATTCACAGTTTAAAAGAACATGCCAGTTTCACTTAAAATTGTTCTTAATTAAGTAAAAAATTACTAATCTTATTAAGTCACAATCCTTGAAAACACGTAATTTTAATATTCTGTGTGGTGAAATGGAAAGTGTGCCTGAAGTATTTTGGCTGCATGCCAAAGAATGATGGTTGTCTCGAGGAAATGCACTTGTCATTCTGTTTGTATTTTCTGCAATGGACATGATTTTAATTTAAATGACTAACTATGCTTATTCAGACTTGGGTATTTGTAGATATTTTCTCAGAAATGAAAAAAATAAGCCTATCAGTTTCAGGAAAATAGTGTCTGTGCTAGAGATAAAATTTGAACTTTCAAGCAAAAATTAATATTTTTGGAGAACTTGTATCCACCATCTGAGTTTTATCTGTATATTCTATTTTTTTGCTCTTCATTTTTTTCATCTCTCTTCATTAGGCTTATTTAGAAGCTGCTAGAGGATTTACACACACACACACAAATACATACATACATATATATATATATATATATATATATATATATATATAATATAAAATGAAGGAGAATATATGTATTCTCCTTTATTTCCGAGGACTGTTTTAACAGAGCACAGTGCTTGAGCTTGGCAGTTTTCTTGTTTGAGCGTACTGACCGTACTGACTGCAACGCTTCGCTCTGTTGGTTCCCACTGCTGTTAGGAAGTCAGCTATGAGTCTGAACTGTTGCTACTTTATAAAAGTTACTTCCCTCCCCACCCCCCCCCCACCTCCCCCATAAGACTTTGCTCCTTGTCTTTTATTTTCTGCTGTTTGACAATGATGTATCCAGGTGTGGTTTTCTTTTTTATTGATTTTCCTTGGAATTCAGTGAGCTTCTTAAATCTGAGATCTTGAGTGAAGTGTCTAAACACATCTGAAAAATTCTCACCTTTAAAATATTAATGCCATTTTTCTCCTTCCCTTTAAAGACTAATTGATTGTATATAAGACCCACTTACTGAATTTTTTGTTTCTCTTTGTCTCATTCAAACATACATTTGTTGAATTTGTTTTATTTTTATTTTTCATTTCTAGAGTTTCTGTCCAGTTATTCCAGCACTGTTTGCAGAAAAAGACTCTTGTTTCTCTTTTGGATTGCTTCAGCTCCTTTGTCTGAAATCATCAGTTGACTGTACTTGTAGGCCTGTCTTGGGGCTCTTCCACTGACCTATGTTTGTCTGTTCGTTCACCAGTTCTGTGCTGTCTTGATTACTGTAGTACAGTAAGCCTTGAAATCGAGTGGTGTGAGTCCTCCAACATTGTTCCGCTTTGGACTTGTGTTGGGTAGTCTAGTGTTTGCCTTTGTGTGTAAACTTCAGAAATCATTTTGTTGATAACTATAAAGTAACTGGCTGGGGTTTTGATTGGAATTGTGTTGAATCTATAGATCTAGTTGGGAAAAATTGTTGCGTTAACTACTGAGATGATGTATAACTGGGATTGTTTTATGTAAGAGCTCTTTTTACTTCCAGTTCACCGTTACTCTGGCAGGGAGCCCTTACAGGTTCAGCTTGAAGTAGGGATAATATACCAGAGTCCCCATGTTTGTCTGGCTCTGGAGTTTGACTTTTCCCTGTGAGGCCTCTGAAAGGTTAGTTCCGTTTTCCAGGCTTTTCGTTGGAATTGGGTATTTGGTTCCACAGCCCTTGGAACCTGAGTACTGTGATCTTGCTTTATTTTGGGGACCCAGCAATTGTTCATCACCTTGTTACCTCTTGAATGCTTTTGAGTTGTTAAAAACTATTTCATCCAGCTTTTAAAGTTATTTTCAGGACGGGAATCAGTTCTAATTTCCTCCTCTATCATTGCTGAAAATGAGTTTCCCCAGTTTCCTGTCTCCCTCATAGAATTGGTGGTCAGTGTATTTAGACTTTAAAATTTTGTGTAAATTCTTGGAGGAGCGGGATGAATTCTCCCAACTTTTGAATGTCTGTTGACACCTTCCAGACAGTAATAGGTAAGTAGATCTTCAAAAGCTCTACCTGTGGTGAATAAATGATGCAGTTGAGTTTTTGTGTGGTCTGGTTAGTATAAAATGTGCCTTGGTTTTGGGCACTGAACAGTTGGGCAAAGAACCTACCAGTAGTTTTGGGTTTGTAGTATAGATTGCTACTCATCTGTCCCAGTTTTCATTCATTCTCTCTCCGTGATAGAATTCCCAGTTTTTTGCTGGGCTGTGCTGTGCTTACTCACTCACTCAGCCAGGTCCCGACTCTCTGCGACACCATGACTGTAGGCCACCAGGCTCCTCTGTCTATAGGGATTCTCCAGGCAAGAATACTGGAGTGAGTTGCCATGCCCTTCTCCAGGGGATCTTCCCAACCCAGGGATGGAACCCAGGGCTCTCACAATGCGGCCATATTCTTTACCAACTGAGGCACCAGGGAAACCCAAGAATACTGAAGTGGGTGGCCTACCCCTTCTCCAGAGGATCTTTCCAACCCAGGAATCGAACTGGGGTCTCCAGCATTGCAGGCGGATTCTTTACCAGCTCAGCTAAAAGCTCACATACATGTATGCATTTAAGCAGACTTCAAATCCAGCTAATTTTTATTCCTGCTATACATCCCCCTTTCTCCTAGTCTGTACCAGCATTGTTTCTTGAGCTTGTCACGTCTTGCCTGTATTGCTCAAGTAGACATACAACTACTTCTTTGTTTAGAGTCTTGTAACTGATATTTTCTTTTTCATCAGCAGAAATGAAAGAACTTTTCAACTATGTTACTCCTGTGCTTGCAGAATTGATTTTAGTGTCCTTAGTTTTCAACTCTTTGTGATCTGGTCCCATTTGTCATTCCTAACCCTACATTTGATACCCTAATAACACCAAATATTAAAAATTTCCCTCCCCTTGTATTTGTGGTTCCTTACGACTGTGTCCTTTCTCATGCCTAATCCAGGGTTAACTTTCTTTTAAAATAAATTAGTTTCAGGTATTTTTTTAGTTTAATCAACTTTACATGTTTCTGAACATGAGAATAAATAGGCTCTGCTGTTGAATGCAGTGTAGCCTGAAATCTACACTGTGTTTATATAGTGTTTATTTATCTAGTGGTTTTTATCCTAAGTTGCAAATTTTGTTTTTCTTAAGATAATCTGTTAGAAAAAGTGATTGTAATATGTGAGTCATAAAATTAAATTGTTTCAGAATTGGGCTTATCTAGACCAGTCTCCTGTTTCACATATAAGGAAATTGTGGCCAGGAGAAATTAGTGATTCTGTCAAGTCAAAATTAGTTAGAAGCAGAATCAAGGTCTGTCGTGAGTTTCATCCTAATATAAATATCTGCTTAACGAAAATCTTCAAGTGTGTTGAAGTTTTCAAGTGTTCTTATCCCTGTAGTACATCTAGGATTACCACACCATGTTTCAAGGGCCTGTAGTTCTTGTGTGAATAGCAACTTGGGTAATGAACTGAGCAGTATGCATTCTTAATTTATGCCTTAACAACTCTGATTCTGTAATGAATGGCTTGCTTACAGTCGCTTTAATATACTTACCTTCTTGACAGTTCATTCTGGGAGGAATAGTTAAGTGTTTAAGTGAAACAGGCATGGTAGATACAAGACTTAACAGTTATGTGTGTCTTTGTTTTTAGCATCAAGCATTGCACGATTCTCTCGAATAATGTAGATCACCTTTTACTGAATTTAACACTGTCTGATATCATGGTCTCCCTGGCAAATGCCTCAACTTTGCAGAAGGATTCCAGTTGGATAGAAAGGATAAGGAAATTTGTAACAGAAACCCTTGAAGATGGGTCTAGGCTAAACATTAAGCAGCTGAACAGATTGCTTGGTGTCTCCTGGAGGTTAATGCAGATGCAGTCAGACAGAGGTGGGTGTCAATGCTCTGTCCTTACTTAAGAGAGGGGCTCTTACGCATACTGTTAATGTTGAGCATCTAATTTTGAGTTCATACCTGTCAAACATTTCATAGTCATTTACGTTCGAGCCATAAAAGGTAGCCAGCATAATCATGAAGGAATGTCTGCTTGAACCCTGATGGCTGAGAACACCCCCTTTTCGGTGGGTAGGTCCACTCTGAAGCTGATGGGTAGGTTTTCTACTAGATTACATAGTTGGAGTGAAAGAAGGTAAGTTTTATTAATAGGAAATGACATTGAGCCTAAGGATAAAGAAATACTTTTCTGATCTAGTTTGACTAGAAATTGGTGGATCCTTATCTCTTTACCTTTCTTGTAACTTGAAGTTATGTTGCATTAAGTCAGTTTTTAGTGTGACTTACTAATTCTTTTCATTCAAGCAGAACTTTGCTGTTTGGTTCCTGGCTTATCCACCTTTCTAGTATTGTGGTATTTGTTGTCCTTTCCTAGGTTTGTTGTCTCTTAGGAAAATTTGTACTGTAATCTCCGATTGGTTTGACTTTTTTATTAGGCCATTGATGTAGGATTTTGATGGTAGTCATCAGTTTGTGGCTAAAATCTGCTTCCTCATAGGAACAAGGTGCTTCTGTGCTTTTTAGAAGAATTATGGTGCTGGTGAAGAAACATTTTGACTCACATGCAGCTGTTTTCTCTTGTTTCTTAGAGGCTACAGAGTCTCTCATAAAGGCAGTTGTTTATACATTGTATCAGCAGAGAGGCCTTCTCCTTCCAGTTCCGACTTTGTTACTGAAGTTTTTCAGTAAAAGCTATCAAAAAGAAGAACTGAGATCTTACAGAATCTGGTACAGTTCCTTTGTTATTTTGCTTTTCTTTTTCTTACCAGGTTACTTTGTAATCTGTATGAATAAGATGATAGGGTGATTAAATCTTTGGAGAAAATCTTCTTTTTATCCTTTTTGGTTTTATTATTTTTTTTTTTAAATAAAAAGGCATACATAATAGTTTCAGTAACCTTTATACACATAACTGAGAAGGTAAAAGTCTCTTTGAGCATATATTTCCACTTGTCTGCTTAACAGCTAAAGGACAATTATTGGAACCACCTGTAGCAGCCTCAGAATTTTGTTTTGCTTCCCATAAAAATTATGGAGGTTTAACCTCCGGCCCTTAGTGACATATTGGGACACATGGTATAAGAATGAGGGCAGTAGAAGAGGAGAGGTGTACAATAGGTGAAAGAGATTAAAAGGTGCAAACTGAGTTATAAAGTAAATAAGTCATGGGGATATAATATACAGCATAAAGAATATGACCAGTAACTTTTATTAGGACAGGTGGTTACTAGACGTATGGTGACCATTTGCAATGTGTACAGATGTCAGAGTATTATGTGATACATACCTGAAACTAACATAATACTGGGTGTCAAAAATGTTTCAATAAATTTTTAAATGGCGGTATCTTAAAGAGCAAAAGTGTCCAGCTTGGTTTGGTGCTGTCTGGTGATGCAGACAACACGAAGAGTAGAACTCAGGAATCAGTCTTAGATGTGGTGAGTTTGAGGTTTACTTGGGATAGTCTGGAAGAGATGTTTGGGTGAAAGATAACGGGATTTGTGGTACCTCAGCATACATAGGTAGTTGTTAGAACATATTCAAGTCTTTACTGTGAGTCAGGTGCTTTTCTTAATTTTTCAGTAATTCTCATACTTTTATGTAGGTACTGTTGGTTTCTGCCTTATAGAAGGAAGCTTAGGTTAAATAAGTTGCTGAGTGTCATGCTGTTAAAGGGCAGCCAGACTGAGACTTAAGTTCAAGTCTGGTAGACTCCAAAGGTTGTGTGTAAATCACTGAACTCTTGGGGGACAGCAAAAGTGATTGCCGTGTCCAAGATGAGACATTAGAGAGTGAGCAAGTATGTGCAAGAATGGAAAGAACCCAAGTTTGAAGCCACTTAATGTGGGGGCACCCTATACTGAATGCATAAATGACTTAATATAGTAAAACGGTCATTACAAATTAGTGTAAATAGTTCACAAGCTAAGTAGAGCCTGTGTCCTTTAAGATAAAATTACAATGTACATAGTGCCCCAAACTACATAAACTTTTAAAATACAGTGGGTAAAACCTTAGAGAATACTATAGATGAATATAGTATGCCAGTCATCTTATAGGCTCTCAAATGTTTAAATAAATGTGGTGTATTTCCCTTTTCTTTGATGGCCTTAGATACCGTAGTAAAGTGTTATCACGTTGGTTGGCTGGTTTACCACTGCAGCTTGCACATCTCGGCTCCCGAAATCCTGAGCTTTCAACACAGTTTGTTGACATTATCCATACTGCTGCAGCCCGAGCAAATAAAGAGCTACTCAAAAGTTTACAAGTTACTGCTCTCCGAATCTATGGTAAGAGTGTTGTTTACCTGTGTATGTAATAATCGGTCTACCCCGACTTAAGAACAATGTTTCAAAGGGGAGATCTTTAGGTTTTACTTTTCCTTCAAATTATACATTAATTGTACCATGGTAAAATGAATAAAATATCAAACAGTAAATTCATTTTCAATAGTATTACTTAATACAATAGTTTAAGAAAACTAAAGGTTGTAGATGTTTCTTCAGATCTTAAATTATCTTTTAAGCCACGAAATTCACAAATTCAAAACTGATCAGGTATTTTTATAGAATTCTTTTGAAACTTTGATGGCAAATTTTACTTATTTAATCGTTATTGAGATCTTGTACGGCTTTCATATATTAACGTTTCACTCACCCCTGAAACCTTTTCATTCTTTTAGCAAAAATATCAATAAAAATATACATATATGAAAAAATATATATATACATATATGCATATGTATAATTAGTATTTATAATTAGGACACAGTTTATATACCATAAATTTGGCCATTTTACACTGTGCAATTCATTAATTTTTATCATATTCCCAAGATTGTGCGATAGTCACTATTATCTTATTCCAGAATATTTTTATCTCCTCAAAAAGAAACTCTACCATTAGTAGTCCATCCCTATTTCCTCATTTCTTCCTACCTCAGCTCCTGACAACCACTGCTCACCATTTCTGTCTCTCTGTATTTGCCTGGTTTGATCATTTCTCACAGATGACATTGTGTGATGTGGATCTTCTCAGTATGGCTTCCGTCACTTGGCACACTGTTCTTAGGATTTACGAGCATATACGAGTACTGTATTTCTTTTTAATGCTGAGTAACATTCCACTGTTGAATATACACCACTTTATATTTACCCATTTATTAAATGACAAACGTTGGTTTGTGTCTACCTTTTGTGTGTGGTATTTAAAAATCTGTATTTTTCAGTATTGCTTATATATAGGAGTGTGTGTGTATACTCAGATAAGTCTTTGGTTTTAAATTCAGTTCAGTTTAGTTGCTCAGTCATGTCCAACTCTTTGCAACCACATGAACTGCAGAATGCCAGACCTCCCTGTCCATCACCAACTCCTGGAGCCCAACTAAACACATGTCCATGAAGTCGGTGATGCCATCCAAGCATCTCATCCTCTGTTGTCCCCTTCTGCTCCTGCCTTCAATCTTTCCCAGCATCGGGATCTTTTCCAACGAGTCAACTCTTTGCATCAGGTGGCCAAAGTATTGGAGTTTCAGCTTCAGCATCAGTCCTTCCAATGAACACCCAGGACTGATCTCCTTTAGGGTGGACAGGTTGGATCTCCTTGCAGTCCAAGGGACTCTTAAGAGTCTTCTCCAACACCACAGTTCAAAAGCATCAATTGTTCTGCGTTCAGCTTTCTTCACAGTCTAACTCTCACATCCATACATGACGACTGGAAAAACCATAGCCTTGACTAGACAGACCTTTGTTGACAAAGTAATGTCTCTGCTTTTTAATATGCTATCTGAGTTGGTCCTAACTTTCCTTCCAAGGAGTAAGCATCTTTTAATTTCATGGCTGCAGTCACCATCTGCAGTGACTTTGGAGCCCAGAAAAATAAAGTCAGCCACTGTTTCCACTGTTTCCCCATCTATTAGCCATGAAGTGATGGGGCCGGATTAGGTTGATATTATAATTGTCCCTGTTTGGCAAAAGTGCTTGTTTTTTTTTTTTTTTTTCTTTTTTTTTTACTGTTTTGCTTTGTTTCTAATACCTTTAACTCCATCAGTTATTATTTCAAATAACACATTTGAATATTATGAAATCGAGTGTTAAATGTTATCTTTAAATAATGATTGTATTTAGTCTTACTCTAGGCAGTACCTTAAGCCATACATATATATTTTTTTTCATGTAGTTGATATGTTAGAATTCAACATAGCACAGTGAAAATGGTCAGTCTGCTTTATTAATTCTTGTTTGTATATCTTTTAAAATTTAACTTGTCTTCCTGCCTCACTAGATCCACAAGAAGGCACAGTGGTGGTTCTGTCAGCAGAGTCTCAGCAGCTTTTGGTCCAGCTTGTGTATTTTCTACCCAGTCTGCCTGCTGACTTGCTTTCTCGGTTAAGCTGCTGCTGTATTATGGGAAGACTCAGTGCAAATTTGGCTGCCATGCTTATCGGGATACTGCACATGAGGTAGCATGCTAAAGTGAGCTGTATTTCAAGTGTATAATCTTCTCCCTCACCCTTCCCCTGTCACTGGCAGTTTATGAACTGACTTTTTAAAATGCCGCCCCTCCCTTCATTTGCTCTTAAAACAGCAGTTAAAACTGTTGATGATACTGGGTAAGAGGAAGGTCACTGGGGCAAGACTGTTCCAGGTGGTTTGCTTAGCGGTTTGCATTGTCATGGTTGCAGTCACTAAGTCCATGGGCTGTAGTCCACCAGGCGCCTCTGCCCATGGGATTTTCCAGGCAAGGATGCTGGAGTGGGTTGCTGTTTCTTTTTCCAGGGGATCCTCCTGACCCAGCGATTGAGCTCTTGTTCTGCTACACCACAGGTGGATTCTTTACCGCTGAACCATCAGGTAGAAACATACAGTGATTTGTGTAGGTGCATTGAAACAAGGGTTAAGATTATCAGAAGTGTGTAGCCATAGTAAGGATTCAGTGACGGATGAGAGTGCTGTGTTTTAAAACTTCTGGTGTTATGAAATTGTAATACAGGTCTTTCTTTTTGGAAGGGAGCTCAGTTCAATGTAGGTGGTGAAATAAAAGCTTGCGGACTCAGACAGGGAATCATTAAAATATCTGTGGGTGGGTGGGTGGGTGGGTGTGTGTGTGTGTGGCAAAATATGCATAACCTAAAACTTCCCATTTTAACCAGTTTTAGGTATACAGTGAGAATTGTGTGGGGCATTAAGTACATTCACACTGTTGTGCGACTGCTACCACTATTCATCTCCAGCACTGTCATCGTTGCAGACTGAAACTCTGTACTGATTATTTCCCCTTCTCCCAGCCCTTGTTTACCACTATTTTGTCTTCATGATTTTGATATATTCATCTGTTAATGGATACTCGGTTGTTCTGCCTTTTGGCTGTTACAAATAATGCAGCTATAAACATTGGTGTGCAGACACCTGTTTGAATCCTTTTAATTCTTTTGGCTGTATACCCAGAAGTAGAATTGCTGAATCATATGTTAATTTTCTGTTTAATTTTTCAAGGAGCTACTTTCCAGAATGTGACTGTGGTGTTTTACTCTCAAAGGTCTTAAAACTAATAATGTTTCATGTTGCTAGTGTTCAAAGTATCCTTTAAAATGTAATGTTTGTATCAGGCATAGTACTTTCATATTCAGCCATTTGTTACTGATTGTGGCTCAAGGCCAGGGTCTGATACAGTTTTAGGCAGGAGTTGAATCTGGGCTGTAGCTGAAAAATTTAAAAACTAGCTTCTTTGTGGCTTCTTGTGCAGACCCTCTGCCCCAATTAAACAGGAGTGGCTCGCTTTATTAGTAGACTTTCTTTAGCTTTGTTTGCCAGTCTCTTTGTTCCAGGATAAGACGTATGTTTGAATGTTGTCGCCCAAATTGTGCTTCATAACTGATAATTACTTTTTCCTTTTAGCAAAAGAGAGCTGTTTGCAATATGTTGTCTATATATGAAACCCCTCTTTGTCTAGTTCAGTACTAAATGCCAGGTCTTTAAGAAATACAATTTAACTTAAGTGGTTTTATGACTGTTAACTTCCAGTAGAGGGAACTCATTTCCCATGATAGAACTTGTGGAGGATCTGTTTTGGCATTCATTTAAAAGTGACTTTTGAACACCTCTTAAAATTAATTCTCTTTAGAACTTGTATTTAGTATCTTTTTTGGCATTAATTACGATTGACTTGTGCTCAATAACTTTGGTCAAGGATTTTTTCACAAGTCTTTTTTTACATTTTTTTGTGGGTTTGTGGTGAGTACTGAGAAAATATTAATTTACAAGTAATGGTAATAGAAGTTTATAATCATCAAAAGCAAGTTGTCATGTAGTTAAAAGTGTACCAAGTTAAACTTTGCCTTTTAGCATTTGCACAGAGTCTTAGTAGACTTCTCTTTCTGTAGATGTATTGTCCCTATTCAAACTAATCTCTTTAAAAATTAAAACAAGATGGGGCCTTTTCAACTTTCCCAGGCCAGTGGTATTATCATTGCATCACTTTTCCTAGATTTAGAATTGAAGAATAATGTTCGGTTATTCTTAAGGAATGATGTTCTTCTAAGGCATACCGTTCCTTAGACATCACCTGGGTTATTTCACGTCTTTGGTTTTCCCCTCCGTCCTTGATGGTGACGGTAAACCAGCTAGCTTTCTCACTGTCTCCCACCTGCACCGTTCACCTGAGGCATCCCACTCCTCAGCTCCGTCTGTGCCAAGGACTGTTGGCAGGCTCCTTTTCCTGAAATATTCCTTCAATAATTTCTGATTCTCATCTGCTATATTAATTGGGCTCTGCTGTCTAGTTCACTCTGGGTGTTAGCGTTCTGACACTGTTGTCTCCATCAGGGGAAGTTCATCGGAGAGCAGGTCACCACCAGACCATCTCCGTTTGTTCAGTGTGTGAAAAACCCATCACCTTAGAGTTGTTGGTGTTTAGTTTGTCTTAAAAACTGTACTTAGAATTGCTGTTCCTGCCTTTTTCACTATTCACTTAGAGGTTTTTTGAGTTTTTCCTCTCCATCTACCTGTGGTGTTCTGCTGACTGTTACTCTTCTTGCCCTCTCTGCCCCTAGTTCATTTACAGCTGGTTTGGGGAACATGAGACATGCATGTGGAAACGTAGTCTATGCTGTTAGATAAAAATACCAGAGAAGGGAGAAATTACTGAGAAATTCAGCCTGGTTTTGAAGCAGGGTGAATATGTGAGCTGGCCTGCCAGGAGCAGGTCTGGTTTGCTTCTGTTGTCCAAGCATAATTGATATAGCATCCCTTCTAGTCTCAGAACTGTTCTGGTGTGGCCAGTATGTGTGGTCATTGTAGTTTTAAGGACAGAGTGATACATTGCTTGTCTTTTGTCCAAACTAGATTTTTAAATGGATTTGCTACTCTTTTTAGCCACTGGACAGCACAGTGTTCACTGGGTATAAGAGGATATTAGCTTCTTTTCTAATCACCCATTTTGTACTCATTTCCATTGAGCATCTCTGACTTTTTATAACCTCTTAGCTTGTGATATTCTCTCCCATAGCCCTTTAAGCAAAGAGAAGTCCTTTAAGTAGAAGTGATTCAGAAAAATGTTGCCATTATTTTTAACTCCCCAACTTTTAAGAATGTTAATAAATACAGTTGTTTCAGTGGTTAAAAAAAAAAAAAAAAGTGCTTCTCATTGAATTAGAAACTCCTTATTTTGTCTTGACATTTATTCAGATTTCTATTATAAAAGTTTGTCCCAAAAAAAAAATTTGTCACAAAAAGCTATCCAAAAAGATAGCTTTTTGGATCTGATTATTCTCAGCTTTTTGTTTTTTTGCTGTATTCATGGCTGACATTTGCTGTATTCCTTCTTAGTCTTACCTTGAGGAGAGTTTTTAAAGGTATCACTGGAAACTGATCTCATAGCAGGAACCAGATAATCTTCATTTAATGAGAAGCTGCTTTATGTTTAGCTATTCCCTTAAGTCCACTACCAATACTTTAGCTGCAGTATTGTGACGTAGACTAGTTATAAAGCCTCGCAAAGTATAGGAGTACATAGTTATTGCAGAGTGGCTTTAAATTGAAGTATTCTTTACCTAGTTAAGATGCTTTGGTTTAGGTAGGAAGCAGGAGCTTGTTTAAACTTAGCTCATTCATATAAACAAGGTAAGACTTTTTTTTTTTTTTTTTAATGAAGATGAGGTAGTAAATACATAGCAGCTGAACCTACTACTGAAAAGCAGAACTTCACCTTGGCTCCTTGAAACTGAGTTTTGAGTGGTGTGGAAAAATTTTCCAGTTGTACCATATAAGTGGGCTGGTTATGCTTTTCAAGGAAACTTTACATAAACATATGTTAGAAATTATATTTTCCATATTACGATACTTGAACCCCCTTACATGTAAAGATGATACATGCTACGGATTTTTGACTGAGCTCTTAAATTATACTTGTATTCCATAAAGAATAGTCATATATTCTGTGCTTTATTCCTGAGTCTTCAATTTGGTCACTTCTAGTACTAGGTCTCCATTGTTTATTGTAGATCATCATTTTCTGGATGGAAGTCTTCAGTGAAAGAATGGAATGGAAGTGATCAGTTAAACATCAGTAATGAGGACTATTTCAGCTTCTTATTTTCAACACTTACAGGTAACTGCCCTGATCCACCAAGTTAAGGAAAGGAAAAGAACCTAGTATGAAAATTCTCCTGAGATTTACTGTCTTACCTGTTTGGGTCTAAGTTTTGGACCTCACTGCATAGCTTAATAAGATGGGGAACAGAATATCCATTTTAAGCATGTTTAACATGTTCGGTGTGTTAGGGAAAACATCACATTTTAATTAGCCATATTTTGCTTTCCATTGATGTCAGAGAAAAATTAGTAAAATGAGTCTTGATGTGTTAGATTAGTAAGTATTATTACTGTTGTTTTAAATGATCATACTGTCTTTGGTAGTTTTGTTTTGTAACTGGATGATAAAGATGACAGTGTTTGAAATTTTCTGAAGACTTAAAATTAAGAGACTTATTGAAATATGTTGTCAGAATCCAAAAATAGCTTGAAAAGTTCTGATAAGGAGCTGAATGTAGCAAGATAAATATTATATAAAAGAAACAAGTAACAAGTAGACTTGTACATGTTTGTTTGATAGTTTTGGATGTATGCGTTTGAGATGGATGTGAGGGCTTTATGTTTTAATTAGTAGTACCTGTCAAAGGGTTTAGTGGTTTTAGGAAACTCATTAGGAATCAGCCAGGAGTGTGATATGGCTTCCCAACTAGATGATGGCTCTTTAGGGCATGTTCATGGAAGTACAGTGATCTGAAAACATCAAAGCAGGTAGCTAGGGTCAGACCACATTGTGCTCGTATTCTGATCATTCTAAGAGCTGTCTTTCAGGAGGGACTTGGGCAAGTTGTTTGTATAGGTCAGACTAGGTGTAATAGAGGTGGTAAGAGAATCAGAAATCTTATTATATGGAATAGGTAGAAGGAAGTACACAGTAATTGTTGAAGAAATAGACTTAGGGGGGATGGAGTAGTTTTAAGACACTTGAAAGGCTATTATGTAAGAATACAGAGTTTGGTATATGTATGAAGGAGCATATTGTTTTTCTTGTTCATTTGCTTTTTTAAACCTGACATTAATTAGAATGATTATGTCTTTCACACTTATTTAAGTATAAAGGTGGTAAAGCCCTCAGTTTAAGGGATATAATATTGTTTCTTGATGTATTACACATTTGATTCAGGTCAAATCTTTGTGTACATAATTATATGAATTTTACTACATCGCTGGCATTTCATTTTTTAAAATAATACATAAAGTACAGAAATTCAGAGAAAATAGCTTGTTAGCTTGAAGAATTTAACTTGAAGATACATGTCTATTTTTTAAAAATTACTTAAGAATGTTACTTGCTTTGTGATTTATTTTAAATTGGATTTCTTTATACTCAAATTAGGGTTTTCAAAAGAGGAACTGACTTGGCTTCAGAGCCTTTGAGGAGTGCCCCATGTCATCCAGACGCAGCTTTCTCCCGTGCTACTTTACCTCACTGACTTGGATCAGTTTTCACACCATTGGGACATAACAGAGGTAATGGTCCATTTGGAAAGGCATGGAAGATTGTTAGAATTCAGTTCATCCACCGCCAATAGTTACTGTGTGCTAGCGTTGCCTTGTGTAAGATGTTTCTAGAGGTTGAGAGCAGTATAAAGCACAGTCCCTGTTCTGAAAGTGCGTGTGACCCTTGGATAGGCGATGTGGATTCCTGAAAGAAGAGTTTTCATAAAGTTATGCCACTAGAATAGAATAAATTAGCAGTTTGAATGATAGAGACACATTTATTTTCTTTTTGCCTAGTATAGGGTAAAAGGAAAAAGAGGAAAGACTTCATGGAAAAGGAAGAATTTTACGTAGATACTGAAGGATTAATAAGAGTTAAGTAGGATTTTGTATCCTTGAAGGTGGGTTTTTCTAAACAGAAATAATTATTTGGAAGCTCCTTTGGTTTTAAAGAATTAGTATGTAGTTTATCAAAGTTACATTTTAAACCCCAAATTTCCCTTAAATTTTAAAGTTCAACTTAACAAATCTTTTTAGATACATATAGTAAGTTTAGGGAATCATTTTAAAAGGAGACTTAAACTATATTGCATCCCTTTTACATACATATTTAAAACTTTAAAAAACTGTTTAAATAACTTAATATATTCACTATTTGGTAAGTAGTTCAGTTTTCAGACAAACCTTCACAAATGTTATGGTAAATCTTAAAACATTTAATAAACTTACAAGCATGGTACATATTAATATCTTAAGTTTCAGTACTATTTATAGTGAAATTCAAATTAAAATTACAAGTCTAGGTTAGCTGTTAATTCTGTTTTAAATTGAAATTATAGGGCTGATATTTTACGCTAATAGTCAGAATTGTTTTACGTTACAAATATATAAATATGTAAAGCATCATAAATACTGGTACTAAGGATTTGAGTCTGTAAGATATTTATATATTAGTTAATTTCTTTTATTTATTTCTTCAGTTTCTTTCCTTGCATTGAAAGGTACTTGCCCAGTAGAATTGTAGTTGTGTCATTCCAAATAATGTTGGTTGGAACCTTTCTTGCACATTCCGAGGTTGTGTTCTGTGCTAGTATTTTTTTTTTTTTTTAATGATTCATAAGGTTTTGGTTGGGGCACTGAAGTCCTTGGGAACTTCTTTCCTTGTAACTCGTAATTGCTCGGCCATAGCCTTTCCAAACAAAAGATAACCTTTGTAAGTGTTCTCAACAGGGTCGTCTCTAGAACCTGAATCTGTTTTATTGCTGTACCAATTGATTTTATTCAGCTGATCTATTGACGACTTCTTTCATTCTTTTCCAGAATACTCTTTACATTCTTCCTGTATCTTAGGGCTACACCTTTTGTAGACATTTAACACATTTCTCTCATGGTTTTGTTTGACTGTGATCACAATACTTGGGTCATGCCAGGGACACTTTCTTCTCTGTATCACCTAGTGCCTAACTATGTTCATATATTGGCTTTCAAAAAATAGTGGATTAGAAACAATGAAAACTAAGGAGTTGGGTAACCAACCTGCATATTTAATATCTGGCATTTTATCTTAATCCATAGTACATGCAGAGAGTGAAGCCTTGCACACTGCTGGATTTGAAGGGTTGGGTTTAGTGTCAGTAAGTGTTCTGTAAGCTTGTTTCTGATGTTTTTAAACTACCTCATGCATGGATTGGGGAAAGCGTGGTATGGGGATTGATCAGTGGGCCCCAGATTCCAGACAGAGACTTGTTAAGTGTCTAGTTTGATAACTTGAACAACTCCAATAATCTCTCTCTGACAATTTTAATTTTTCTGAATCACGTCATCTGTGTAAAGACACAGATGTCGTGAAAATGTGATTGGTTATATTTCTGAGTGTACATTGGCAAGAACATGTATTAAACTTCAAGGATGCTGTCTTTGAAATGTTAAGACATAAATTAGGAAAAATCTGAAAGTTTTTTCTTAGCTTTTGAAGTTAAATGAAGATTCCAGTTCTATTTTTGATAAAATTTGCCTTTAAGTTGGCCTTATCACATGAAATTATTTGAAATATATGTAGTTTTTGACAGCCTTAGTGTAAAAATTGATTTTTTATTATTATTTCATTTGAAAAAGTTACTAGTCAATGGCGTGAGTTTGCTTAGTTTGTTCTATCTGCTTAGTCTGAAGTGTTTTTTTTTTTTTTTTTTTTTTAAATCGGACCTTTTTTTTTCTGAGTAGATTTTCTTCACAAAGTATAATTTATTTACTTACCTACTTAACACATTTAAGAATTTACTTATGTATATACGGCAGTATGAGGTCTTCACCATGTACAGGCTTTCTCCAGTTGCAGCAAGTGGGGATTACTATCTGGGGCTGCTCTTCAGCTGTGGGACGCGGGCCCCTCTCTGCGGCGGCTCCTCTTGTTGCAGAGCATGGGCTCGAGGGCTTCGTTAGTTCTGGCACACAGGCTTAGCTGCCCTGTGGAACCTCCCCAGACCAGGGATTGAACCTGTATCCCCTACTGGGTGGCATATTCTGGACCACTGGACCACTAGGAAAGTCCCACAGGACAGTGTAGAAGAACAGAAGGATAACAGTAAAAGTGTCCGTCCAGTCTCTGTCTGCCAGCCATCCACGTCCCTTCCTTAGTTTCTAAATGTATTCTTTTGGATAACTTCTGTGTCTTCACAAATGATTATATATATATTCTTTTGGCTTCTCCTTTTATAGACACAACATACTCTGATTTGGACCTTGCAGTTTTCATTTAGTATCTTCGTGATCATTTCTTCCAAACACTGAAGGAAGAATTGTATGATCTTGCCATTAATGATGGAAATAGTAGTTAAAAGGGAAAAGGAATCTTTGGACAGAGATATCATTCCCAAATGGAAGTGTCTTTTCCAGAGCCAGTGCAAGGTTTTAAGGTTAATTTTAATTGTCATTTATAAAATTTTGAATGGTTTGAAAAGACTACTTTTTAACTAAATTCTGAAGAATAATAATAAAACATTACTCTAGTTTAAGAAATAGAACATTTTTCTTTGTTTTTGAAACCTCTGATTTTATTAACAGTTTTATGTGTGTGACATTTCTGTATAAAATTAGGTAGAAAATACTTCAGTGTAGAAATTAAGTGTACAAAATCTTGTTAAAATTTTTTATATTTTTAAAAAACTCTCAATTTCCACACTGTAGCAAACTGCCATGCCTGTTCTGGAGTTGTGCACTTATGAAGTCAGGATTCTGATGTACGCAAATTTCAGTTAACACTAGTTGCAAAAGTGAAGACTCCCTGTATATATGTATGTTTGTGTGTCTCTGTTTGTATTTTTGTTTACTTTTGTTTTGAAACAATCTCAGACTTGGAGAAAAATTACAATTGCAGTACAAAGAACTTCTCTTTTCTTAAACTGTTTGACAAAATGCCCATTGTCGATACTTTAGCATACAAGTAGACCGTGTTTTATTGTACCTGCAAATTCAGTTTTTGGAAACTGAAGTTCTGCGGCAGCCCTGCACTGAGGGTGTCCGTCATCTTTGCAGTAGCATTTGCACACTCTGGGTCTCTGTGTCAGTTTGGTGATTCTCGCAGTATTTCACACTTTTTCATTGTTATTTCTTAGAGTGAGCTGTGATCGGTGACTTTTGATAATACTGTTGTCATTGTTTCGGAGTTTGTAATTAATTGTAACCATGAACCGTGCCCACAGGAGATAGTGCAGTGATCTTAGTAAAATATGTGTGTTCTGACTGCCCCACCAGCCAGCCATTCCCTATCTCTCTCCTTCTCCTCAGGTCTCCCTATTCCCTGAGACTCAGCAGTATTGAAATTAGGGCAGCTAATAACCCTGCAGTGGCCTCTGAGTGTATGTGTGTTTGTCACTCAGTTGTATCCAACTCTTTGTGACCCCTGGATTGTAGCTCGCCAGGCTTCTCTGTCCATGGAGTTCTGCAGGTAAGAATACTGGAGTGGGTTGCCATTTCCCTCTCTGGGGGATCCTCCTGACCAAGGGATCAAACCCCAGCCTACTGCATTGGGTCAGATTCTTTACCATCTGAGGCACCAGGTGTTCAAGTGAAAGGAAGAGTTGCGTATCTCTTACTTGAAACCAAAAGCTAGAAATGATTATGAGCTTAGTGAGGAAAGTGTGTTGACAGCCAAGATAGGCTGACAACTAGAACTCTGTGCTGGTTAGTCAAGTTGTGAGTGCAAAAGAAAAGTTCTTGAAAGTAAAAGGGCTATTTCGTGAACACAGGAATAATAAGAAAGTGAAACAACCTTATTGATGATGCGGAAAAAGTTTGAATGACCCTTAAGCCAAAGCCAAATCTTGAGCAAACCCTGATGATGATTTAGTCATTAAGTCGCATCTGACTCTCTGCAACCCCAGGGACAGTGGCCTGCCAGGCTCCTATGTCTGTGGGATTCTCCGGACAAGAGTACTGGGAGTGGTTGGCATTTCCTTCTCCAGTGGATCTTCATGACACAGGGATTGAACCCGGGTCTCCCGCATTGAGGGCAGATTTACCGACTGAGCCACAAGGGAAGCCTTAAAACTCTCGTAAGTCTCTTCAGTTCTCTGAAGGCTGAGAGAGGTGAGGAAGCTGCAGAAGAGTTTGAAGGTAGCAGAGACTGATTCATGAGGCTTGAGGGAAGAAGCCATACCCCCAACCTTTGATATTAATGCAAATCCAGCACGGGCTGGTTAGGTTGAGTTGAGAAGCAGTGGTTTGCAAGTGAACATGCCTCGGTTAGGGAGAGATCAATAGCCATACAGGGAGATATGATTAGAAAGAGGAAGAACATCATATGATGCATTTTACTTATCTGAGGCAGGATTGATGGGGTTCTGCTTGAACAAGAGCCTGAGATCTTCAACAGGTTCACAGGAATAGCTGTCCTCTGGCTTTGGAGTCTCAGTTTCTGTCTCCCCCTCCTGTAGGCCATAGGGTTTTATTCTAGAATTGTGGACCCAGACAGATAGACACTTCACTTTTACAGCAGTTGAAGTCACTAGAACAACCTGATATGGCCCTGACAATTTCTCAGACAGCTGGTTTGGACTCCCTTTTTCTTGCCAGGTCTTTACTGATACTTGATCCCCTGGCTTTACCTGGGGATTTTTCAAGTCTTCCTGTGGTTTAGGGAGGACCTGTTCTCCATACCGTTGGAGTTCTTGTTGAAACCTTCGCATGTCAATTATATGTTTTAAGAGTGTATTGGCATCTTCGTCAAAAAACAAATCAGAAGTTAAGAATGGACCTCCATACATCATTTCATAAGGAATTTACAATAGTGGCCGTTTGGGGGATGTCCGTACCTTCATGAGGGCTATGGGTAGCCTATGTGTCCACTTATTATGTGTTTCTTGACATAGCTTAGCCAGAGCCCTTTTAAGAGTCTGGTTGGCTCTCTCTACATTTCCTGAAGCTTGAGGCCTCCAGGATGAGCGGAGCCGGTATTTTATGCCTAAGCATGCGGCTAGGTTCTGGGATATCGTGGCTGTAAATGAGGGCGCATTGTCACTCTGAAGTGACCGAGGCAGCACACACCTAGGCACTATCACCTTCAGCAGAGCTTCACAGACATCTGTAGCTCTCTCAGTCTCAGTAGGGAATGCTTCGAACCATCCTGTGAATGTGTCAATAAAGACTAGCAAGTAAGAAAACCCTTGGGTCTTGGGCATGGCTGTAAATTCTACTTGCCAGTCCGCTCCTGGGTATGATCCCCAATGTTGGACAGGTGTAATTAGAGGAGGTCTGGTTTTTGGGTTATTTTTTAGACAGGTGTCACAATTTTGTGTGACCTGTTTAACAACCTTAGCTAACTGGGGATTGTAGAGAATAGACTGAAGCAAGATTTCTAGATTATCTCTTCCAAAATGGGTGCTCTTATGTAAGGAGTTGGTAATGTTTTAAACCTGAGAATCAGGGAGTATTATTTGGGCCTGATCAGGCTGAAACCACCCATGTGACCCAATCTCCCAGCTCTGCTCAGCATATCGGGAATGTCCCCCTGGGGTAAATTCTGGAGTCAGGGTTTCCTTGGGGAAAAGGGGGCAGATAGCAGTGGCAGAGGTAGCTTCCCCGGCAGCTCGTCCTGCCTCTTGATCAGCTTTCCTATTTCCTTGAGCTTCTTTTTCTTGCCCCTTTTGGTGACTCTTGCAGTGGATGACAGCTAATTTTGCAGGAAGTTTGACTGCCTCCAGGAGCCTGAGAATGAGCTCTTTGTGTTCAATAGGAGACCTTCGGGCACTGAGCATCCCTCTTTCTTTCCAAATTGCTGCATGGGCATGCAGAATGAGGAAAGCATACTTAGAGTCCAAATACACATTAATCTTATTTCCTTCGCCTAACTCCAAAGCTCTTGTCAGGGAAAAAGTTCAGCTTTCTGGGCTGAGGTGTCTGGGGGAAGAGACCCACTTTCCTTAGTTTCTTCCAGGCTCGCTACAGCATATCCTGCTTTCCTCTCTCCCTTTTCTACAAAACTGCTGCCATCTGTGTGCCAGTTTTCCTCTGGGTCAGATAAAGGTGTCTCTGATAGGTCCCGGCGAGAAGAGTATAACTCGTCTGTGATTTGTATGCATTGGTGATCCAGAGGGGAGGTAGGGGGATCTGGCAGTAAGGTTGCTGGATTTAAAGTCTGGCAGACCCTCAACTTTATTTCTGGAGTGTCAAGGAGGAGGGCTTGGTATTGGGTGATCCTTCCCCCTGTCATCAACCTGTCCCCTTTCGTTTCCAAGAGTGCTTGCACCCGGTGAGGCGTATAAACTGTGTTGGGCTGACCCAGGGTCAGCTTAGATGCCTCCTTAACCATAAGAGCGGTGGCTGCTACTGCCTGGAGGCAAGAGGGCCACCCTCTGGCCACCTCATCTAGTTATTTTGAGAGATAAGCCACAGGTTGTAATACGGGCCCCATCATCTGCCCTAACACCCCAAGAGCAGTTCCTGTCCTTCCAGAAACATAGAGTCTAAAAGGCTACTCCAGGTTGGGGAGGCCTAAAGCTGGGGCTGTAGTGATGGACTCTTTTAGGGCATTAAAGGCCACCTTGCAGGTCTCATGCCAGTCGAGTGGCTCTTCCTCTTTCCCCCTTAAATTTTCATATAGGGGTCTGGCCAGATTGCCATATTTAGGAATCCAGATCCTGCAAAACCCGGTCCTTCCTAAAAATCCCCTAAGCTGTTGTTTTGTTTGGGGGTACGGGGTATTTAAGATGAGGAATCTCCCCCCGGGGTCAGGCATTTTTTTTCTCTCCGTAATTATAAATCCAAGGTATTTTACTTGGGTTAAGCTAATCTGAGCCTACTTGGGGGATACTCGATAACCCTTTTCATACAGGAAAGCTAGCGTTTTAAATAGTGTCCATTTGAGAGCTGGTAAAATCTGGCCTAGCTATGAGCAAGTCATCCACATACTGTATTAGACTACTGTTTGTTAAAGTTAATTCCCTTAGTTCTCTCCCCAAGGAAGTCCCGAAGATATGAGGGCTGTCCCTAAACCCTTGGGGTAGTCGAGTCCAGTCGAGAGTTGTATGGTCTCTCTTGTTTCCAAGTCCCGCCACTCAGAAGCAAAGAGTTTTTGGGATTCAGGATGGAGAGGAATGCAAAAGAAAGCACCTTGAAGGTCCAAGACTGAGAAGTACTTGGCATTTCCTGGGACTTGGGATAGGAGGGTATATGGGTTTGGGACTATGGGGTGGATGGGAACCACAGCTTCATTAACAGCTCTTAGATCCTGGACGAATCGGTAAGATCCATCTGGTTTTTGAACGGGCAAGATTGGGGTGTTGCAGGGGGACTCACAGCTGATTCGAGTTCCAGTATCTCGGTATTTGTTAACTAATGGTTTAAGACCCTCAAGAGCTACTGGTTTTAAGGGATATTGTCTTTTCCAGGGCTAGGGAGCATTTGGTCTCAGAGAAATCTTTACTGGTGGAACATTTATGGCTAAACCAGGGCTGGAGACATCCCACACCTGGGGATTGACCTCATCTAGACAAGGGACAGACTCCTCCTTTTCTACCTCTGACTGTAAATATTCAGACATAGGCAAAGAAAATTATCGACTTCTACCTTTGTGTCCCCAAGTCACTCTGGTTTGGAGGCGAAAGTATTATTCTCAAAATGGAAAACTTGGAAGCTGCAAACATGAAAAATTTAAAGAGTCACGCAGAGGCTAGTCACTCTAAGCTAACCCCTAAGACATTTATTGACTGATTTCTAGCTTCTCTTCTTTAACCTTTTTTATCTAAAGTAATCCTGTGTGTTCCTTTTAGTTAGGGATTCATTTTTAGACTATCCTGACTCTTCCACTACGTTCCAGTTTTGGGTCTGATACACTTAGAGATGTGCCAAGTGCTTCCTGAATACTATAGAACATATTTTATATTTAAAATACTTCCATGCTTATGTAGTGAGTCAATGATTTTAAGTTTATTTGTTACACATCAATGTAAAAATCAATGTGTGAACTAACATATTCACGACTTGGTAAAGTTGGCTTTTTTTTGCTGTGTTTGAACTCCTCACCCGACCAAAGGTCATGGAGAGGTCTATTGTTTTTCTAAAATGGCTATAGTGTTGTTTATTTTCTGGTAATTGAATTAGGGTGTGAGTTGCAAAGCCTGTGTTTCTGTTCATTTCATTCCTTCTGTTCGGGTTTCTTTCTCTCTCCTGAGTCAGACAGTAATTTCCCATTGGTTGTCCAGTTACCAAGGTTGGTGTCCAGGCATCCGTGCTGGTCTCTCCATACATGTCCGGGTGTCCTGTGATACACTAAGCTTAATTTATTTGGAAATGACCTAGCTGTTCAATACACTGTCATCACTCAGTTGAGCAGAGGGAGAGAAATTCAAGTGACAAAACACCAGAGAAGCTAGGTCAGAGCGCCCCGGCGTGGCATGCGTGCAGGGGGTTGGGGGGAGGGGGGCGGGGAGCGGAGCTCGGAGATCTCAGGTGTCCTCCCACCCTGGGCCTCTCCAGGCCCGCCGCTGCTCAGTGGCCTCCCCCCGCCCCCATCGCTTTGGCTGCTCAGGGCCGGGTGGTCTCTGCAGCTGACCGGCATCCTGCCCGAGGCCCCCCCTGCCCACACGCTGTCTTCCAGTCTCTCCCTGAACCCTCGACTCTTTCTGCCTCTGTCTCACCTGGCGTGGGTGCGTGCGAGTGCCTGTCCGTGTGCCTGGCTGTCGCTCGTCCGCTCTCTCAGGGAGGTCCTGTGCTGGGCCCGTGGCTTGGGGCAGGGCAGGCCTCGGTTTGGGGACAGGGCGGGGCTGAGGCACTCCAGGGGGTTTGCACAGCCGGCAGGATGGGCGCCTGGGGACCCGGTTGGGCTGCTCCTAAGCCCGCAGGAGGCTCCGGGGACCGCGGGCCCGGGCCGACGCACCGCTCGTCCGGAGCCACGTGACCCTGAGAAGCGAATGGGATGTTGGGGGGCGGGGGTTGGGGGGGCACCGAGACGTCCTCCCCGCTCAAGCCACCCCCCTCCCCAACCCCCGCCAGAGCTCCCGCAACCTCACCAGGCCGCTCGGGGTCCGGGAAGCGCCCCGGGCCAGGCCAGGCGCGTGCTGGCCCTGGGTGGCGTCGACTGGTCTCCCAGCTGCAGGGCCTGTCCCGGGTTTTCCCATCAGTTTCAACAGTGATGGTCACCCCACATTGTGAGTCGTCTAGATTTCTCACTGACACCCCTGTTAGGGAGTGCCTTTTTAGAGAGATAGGGAAGGTCACTTGGGGGATGTTAGTCATGAGAGAAAATATGGGCTCAGGTGGGATTGCAGATGTCATCCAGGTGGTAAATAGAGACAGTTGTTGCTGGTACCAAGACATGAAGTTTTTTTTCCCCCTTTCCACCAAAGGCCATATTACGACCACATGGGGGCGCTGAGTAACAGCCCATAGCTCGGCTGGAAGGGTGGGCCTTTGATATTGATACCCTGGGATGGGTTGGACATACCCCCAACCTTTGTCATTAATGCAGATGCAGCCCGGGCTGCTTAGGTTGAGTTGAGAAGCAGTGTGGTTTGCAAGTGAACATGCCTCGTTTAGGGAGAGATCAATAGCCATACAGGGAGATATGATTAGAAAGAGGAAGAACATCATATGATGCATTTTACTTATCTGAGGCAGGATTGATGGGGTTCTGCTAGAACAAGAGCCTGAGATCTTCAACAGGTTCACAGGAATAGCTGTCCTCTGGCTTTGGAGTCTCAGTTTCTGTCTCCCCCTCCTGTAGGCCATAGGGTTTTATTCTAGAATTGTGGACCCAGGCAGATAGACACTTCAATTTTACAGCAGTTGAAGTCACTAGAACAACCTGATATGGCCCTGTCCATTTCTCGGACAGCTGCTTTGCACTCCCTTTTTCTTGCCAGTTCTTTACTGATACTTGATCCCCTGGCTTTACCTGGGGATTTTTCAAGTCTTCCTGTGGTTTGTTATCCATACCGTTGGAGTTCTTTCTGAAACCTTCCCAGGTCAATTGAATGTTTTAAGACTGTATTGGCATCCTCGTCAAGAAACAAATCAGAAGTTAAGAATGGTCGTCCATACATCATTTCATAAGTACTTAACAATAGTGGCCATTTGGGGGATGTCCGTAGCCTCATGAGGGCTATGGGCAGCATATGTGTCCACTTATTATGTGTTTCTTACATAGCTTAGCCAGAGCACTTTTAAGAGTCTGGTTGGCTCTCTCTACCTTTCCTGAAGCTTTAGGCCTCCAGGATGAGCAGAGGTGGTATTTTATGCCTAAGCATGTGGCTAGGTTCTGGGGTATCGTGGCTGTAAGTGAGGGCCCGTTGTCACTCTGAAGTGACCGAGGCAGCCCAAAGCTAGGCACTATCTCCTTCAGCAGAGCTTTACAGACTTCTGTAGCTATCTCAGTCTCAGTACGGAATGCTTCGATCCATCCTGTGAATGTGTCAATAAAGACTAGCAAGTAAGAAAACCCTTGGGTCTTGGGCATGGCTGTAAATTCAACTTGCCAGTCCGCTCCTGGGTATGATCCCCGATGTTGGACAGGTGTAATTAGAGGAGGTCTGGTTTTTGGGTTATTTTTTAGACAGGTGTCACAATTTTGTGTGACCTGTTTAACAACCTTAGCTAACTGGGGATGGGAGAGAATAGGCTTAAGCAAGATTTCTAGATTATCATTTCCTAAATGGGCGCTCTTATGTAAGGAGTTGGTAATGTTTTAAACCTGAGAATCAGGGAGTATTAGTTGGGACTGATCAGGCTGAAACCAACCATGTGACCCAATCTCCCAGCCCCGCTCAGCATATCGGGAATGTCCCCCTGGGGTAAAATCTGGAGTCAGGGTTTACTTGGGGAAAAGGGGGCAGATAGCAGTGGCAGAGGTAGCTTCCCCGGCAGCTCGTCCTGCCTCTTGATCAGCTTTCCTATTTCCCTGAGCCTCTTTTTCTTGCCCCTTTTGGTGACTCTTGCAGTGGATGACAGCTAATTTTGCAGGAAGTTTGACTGCCTCCAGGAGCCTGAGAATGAGCTCTTTGTGTTTACTAGCAGAGCTTCAGGCACTGAGCATCCCTCTTTCTTTCCAAATTGCTGCACGGGCATGCAGAATGAGGAAAGCATACTTAGAGTCCATACACACATTAATCCTCTTTCCTTCTCCTAACTCCAAAGCTCTTGTCAGGGCAAAAAGTTCAGCTTTCTGGGCTGAGGTGTCTGGGGGAAGAGACGCACTTTCCTTAGTTTCTTCCAGGCTCGCTACAGCATATCCTGCTTTCCTCTCTCCCTTTTCTACAAAACTGCTGCCATCTGTGTGCCAGTTTGCCTCTGGGTCAGATAAAGGTGTCTCTGATAGATCCCGGCGAGAAGAGTATAACTCATCTGTGATTTGTATGCATTGGTGATCCAGAGGGGAGGTAGGGGATCTGGCAGTAAGGTTGCTGGATTTAAAGTCTGGCAGACCCTCAACTTTATTTCTGGAGTGTCAAGGAGGAGGGCTTGGTATTGGGTGATCGTTCCCCCTGTCATCCACCTGTCCCCTTTCGTTTCCAAGACTGCTTGCACCCGGTGTGGCGTATACACTGTGGTGGGCTTACCCAGCGTCAGCTTAGATGCCTCCTTAACCATAAGAGCGGTGGCTGCTACTGCCCGGAGGCAAGTGGGCCACCCTCTGGCCACCTCATCTAGTTATTTTGAAAGATAAGCCACAGGTTGTAATACGGGCCCCATCATCTGCTCTAACACCCCAAGAGCAGTTCCTGTCCTTCCAGAAACTTAGAGTCTTAAAGTCTTCTCCAGGTTGGGGAGGCCTAAAGCTGGGACTGTAGTGATGGACTCTTTTAGGGCATTAAATGCCACCTTGCAGGTCTCATGCCAGTCGAGTGGCTCTTCCACTTTCCCCCTTAAATTTTCATATGGGGGTCTGGCCAGATTGCCATAATTAGGAATCCAGATCCTGCAAAACCCGGTCCTTCCTAAAAATCCCCTAAGCTGTTGTTTTGTTTGGGGGTACGGGGTATTTAAGATGAGGGATCTCCCCTCGGGGTCAGGCATTCTTTTTCTCTCCGTAATTATAAATACAAGGTATTTTACTTGGGTTAAGCTAATCTGAGCCTACTTGGGGGATACTCGATAACCCTTTTCATACAGGAATGCTAGCGTTTTAAATAGTGTCCATTTGAGAGCTGGTAAAATCTGGCCTATCTATGAGCAAGTCATCCACATACTGTATTAGACTACTGTTTGTTAAAGTTAATTCCCTTAGTTCTCTCCCCGAGGAAGTCCCGAAGATATGAGGGCTGTCCCTAAACCCTTGGGGTAGTCGAGTCCAGTCGAGAGTTTTATGGTCTCTCTTGTTTCCAAGTCCCGCCACTCAAAAGCAAAGAGTTTTTGGGATTCAGGATGGAGAGGAATGCAAAAGAAAGCATCTTGAAGGTCCAAGACTGATAAGTACTTGGCATTACCTGGGACTTGGGATAGGAGGGTATATGGGTTTGGGACTATGGGGTGGATGGGAACCACAGCTTCATTAACAGCTCTTAGATCCTGGACGAATCGGTAAGATCCCTCTGGTTTTTGAACGGGCAAGATTGGGGTGTTGCAGGGGGACTCACAGCTGATTCGAGTTCCAGTATCTCGGTATTTGTTAACTAATGGTCTAAGACCCTCAAGAGCTACTGGTTTTAAGGGATATTGTCTTTTCCAGGGCTAGGGAGCATTTGGTCTCAGAGAAATCTTTACTTTGGAACATTTATGGCTAAACCAGGGCTGGAGACATCCCACACCTGGGGATTGACCTCATCTAGACAAGGGACAGACTCTTCCTTTTCTACCTCTGACTGTAAATATTCAGACATAGGCAAAGAAAATTATCGACTTCTACCTTTGTGTCCCCAAGTCACACTGGTTTGGAGGCGAAAGTATTATCCTCACCATGGAAAATTTGGAAGCTGTTAACATGAAAAATTTTAAGAATCACGCAGAGGCTAGTCACTCTAAGCTAACCCCTAAGACATTTATTGACTGATTTCTAGCTTCTCTTCTTTAACCTTTTTTATCTACAGTAATCCTGTGTGTTCCTTTTAGTTAGGGATTCATTTTTAGACTATCCTGACTCTTCCACTACGTTCCAGTTTGGGGTCTGATTCACTTACAGATGTGCCAAGTGCTTCCTGAATACTATAGAACACATTTTATGTTTAAAATACTTCCATGCTTATGTAGTGAGTCAATGATTTTCAGTTTATTTGTTACACATTTCAATGTAAAAGTCAATGTGTGAACTAACATATTCACGACTTGGAAAAGTTGGCTTTTTTTTGCTGTGTGTTTGATCTCCTCACCCGCCCAAAGGTCATGGAGAGGTCTATTGTTTTTCTAAAATGGTTATAGTGTTGTTTATTTTCTGGTAATTGAATTAGGTTTTGAGTTGCAAAGCTTGTGTTTCTGTTCATTTCATTCCATGTGTTCGGGTTTCTTTCTCTCTCCTGAGTCAGACAGTAATTTCCCCTTTGGTTGTCCAGTTACCAAGATTGGTGTCCATGCATCCGTGCTGGTCTCTCCATACATGTCCGGGTGTCATGTGATACACTAAGCTTAATTTATTTGGAAATGACCTAGCTGTTCAATACACTGTCATCACTCATTTGAGCAGAGGGAGAGAAATTCAAGTGACAAAACTCCAGAGAAGCTAGTGTCAGAGCGCCCTGGCGTGGCATGCGTGCAGGGGGTTGGGGTGAGGGGGGCGGTGCGCGGAGCGTGGAGGTCTCAGGTGTCCTCCCACCCTGGGCCTCTCCAGGCCCGCCGCTGCTCAGTGGCCTCCCCCCGCCCCCATCGCGTTTGCTGCTCAGGGCCGGGTGGTCTCTGCAGCTGCCCGGCATCCTGCCCGAGGCCCCCCCTGCCCACACGCTGTCTTCCAGTCTCTCTCTGAACCCTCGACTCTTTCTGCCTCTGTCTCACCTGGCTTGGGTGCGTGCGAGTGCCTTTCCGTGTGCCTTGCTGTCGCTCGTCCGCTCTCTCAGGAAGGTCCTGTGCTGGGCCCGTGGCGTGGGGGCAGGGGAGGCCTCGGTTTGGGGACAGGGCGGGGCTGAGGCACTCCAGGGGGTTTGCACAGCCGGAAGGATGGGCGCCTGGGGCCCCGGCTGGGCTGACCCTAAGCCCGCAGGAGGCTCCGGGGACCGCGGCCCCGTGCCGACGCACCGCTCTTCCGGAACCACGTGACCCTGAGCAGCGAACGGGATGGTGGGGGGCGGGGGGTGGGGGGCCACCGAGACGTCCTCCCCGCTCAAGCCACCCCCCTCCCCAACCCCCGCCAGAGCTCCCGCATCCTCGCCAGGCAGCTCGGGGTCCCGGAAGCGCCACGGGCCGGGCCAGGCGCGTGCTGGCCGGGGGTGGCGTCAACTGGTCTCCCAGCTGCAGGGCCTGTCCCGGTTTTTCCCATCAGTTTCAACATTGACGGTCACCCCACATTGTGAGTCATCTAGATTTCTCACTGACACCCCTGTTAGGGAGTGGCTTTTTAGAGAGAAAGGGAAGGTCACTTGGGGGATGTTAGTCATGAGAGAAAATAAGGGCTCAGGTGGGATTGCAGATGTCATCCAGGGGGTAAATAGAGACAGTTGTTGCTGGTACCAAGACATGAAGTTTTTTTTCCCCCTTTCCCCAAAAGGCCATATTACGACCACATGGGGGCACTGAGTAACGGCCCATAGCTCGGCTGGAAGGGTGGGCCTTTGATAGTGATACCCTGGGATGGGTTGGACATACCCCCAAACTTTGTCATTAATGCAGATGCAGCCCGGGCTGCTTAGGTTGAGTTGCGAAGCAGTGTGGTTTGCAAGTGAACATGCCTCGTTTAGGGAGAGATCAATAGCCATACAGGGAGATATGATTAGAAAGAGGAAGAACATCATATGATGCATTTTACTTATCTGAGGCAGGATTGATGGGGTTCTGCTTGAACAAGAGCCTGAGATCTTCAACAGGTTCACAGGAATAGCTGTCCTCTGGCTTTGGAGTCTCAGTTTCTGTCTCCCACTCCTGTAGGCCATAGGGTTTTATTCTAGAATTGTGGACCCAGGCAGATAGACCCTTCACTTTTACAGCAGTTGAAGTCACTAGAACAACCTGATATGGCCCTGTCCATTTCTCGGACAGCTGGTTTGGACTCCCTTTTTCTTGCCAGGTCTTTACTGATACTTGATCCCCTGGCTTTACCTGGGGATTTTTCAGGTCTTCCTGTGGTTTGTTCTCCATACCGTTGGAGTTCTTGCTGAAACCTTCCCAGGTGAATTATATGTTTTAAGAGTGTATTGGCATCCTCGTCAAGAAACAAATCAGAAGTTAAGAATGGTCGTCCATACATCATTTCATAAGGACTTAACAATAGTGGCCGTTTGGGGGATGTCCGTAGCCTCATGAGGGCTATGGGCAGCATATGTGTCCACTTAATATGTGTTTCTTACATAGCTTAGCCAGAGCCCTTTTAAGAGTCTGGTTGGCTCTCTCTACCTTTCCTGAAGCTTGAGGCCTCCAGGATGAGCGGAGCTGGTATTTTATGCCTAAGCATGCGGCTAGGTTCTGGGGTATCGTGGCTGTAAGTGAGGGCCCGTTGTCACTCTGAAGTGACCGAGGCAGCCCAAACCTAGGCACTATCTCCTTCAGCAGAGCTTTACAGACTTCTGTAGCTCTCTCAGTCTCAGTAGGGAACGATTCGATCCATCCTGTGAATGTGTCAATAAAGACTAGCAAGAAAGAAAACCCTTGGGTCTTGGGCATGGCTGTAAATTCTAAATGCGGAGCGGCATTGCCAGTCCGCTCCTGGGTATGATCCCCGATGTTGGACAGGTGTAATTAGAGGAGGTCTGGTTTTTGGGTTATTTTTTTAGACAGGTGTCACAATTTTGTGTGACTTGTTTAACAACCTTAGCTAACTGGGGATGGGAGAGAATAGGCTTAAGCAAGATTTCTAGATTATCTTTTCCAAAATGGGCGCTCTTATGTAAGGAGTTAGTAATGTTTTAAACCTGAGAATCAGGGAGTATTATTTGGGCCTGATCAGGCTGAAACCACGCATGTGACCCAATCTCCAACCCCGCTCAGCATATCGGGAATGTCCCCCTGGGGTAAAATCTGGAGTCAGGGTTTCCTTGGGGAAAAGGGGGCAGATAGCAGTGGCAGAGGTAGCTTCCCCGGCAGCTCGTCCTGCCTCTTGATCAGCTTTCCTATTTCCCTGAGCCTCTTTTTCTTGCCCCTTTTGGTGACTCTTGCAGTGGATGACAGCTAATTTTGCAGGAAGTTTGACTGCCTCCAGGAGCCTGAGAATGAGCTCTTTGTGTTTAATAGCAGAGCTTCGGGCACTGAGCATCCCTCTTTCTTTCCAAATTGCTGCACGGGCATGCAGAATGAGGAAAGCATACTTAGAGTCCATACACACATTAATCCTCTTTCCTTCTCCTAACTCCAAAGCTCTTGTCAGGGCAAAAAATTCAGCTTTCTGGGCTGAGGTGTCTGGGGGAAGAGACCCACTTTCCTTAGTTTCTTCCAGGCTCACTACAGCATATCCTGCTTTCCTCTCTCCCTTTTCTACAAAACTGCTGCCATCTCTGTGCCAGTTTTCCACTGGGTCAGATAAAGGTGTCTCTGATAGGTCCCGGCGAGAAGAGTATAACTCGTCTGTGATTTGTATGCATTGGTGATCCAGAGGGGAGGTAGGGGGATCTGGCAGTAAGGTTGCTGGATTTAAAGTCTGGCAGACCCTCAACTTTATTTCTGGAGTGTCAAGGAGGAGGGCTTGGTATTGGGTGATCCTTCCCCCTGTCATCCACCTGTCCCCTTTCGTTTCCAAGTGTGCTTGCACCCGGTGAGGCATATACACTGTGGTGGGCTGACCCAGGGTCAGCTTAGATGCCTCCTTAACCATCAGAGCAGTGGCTGCTACTGCCCGGAGGCAAGTGGGCCACCCTCTGGCCACCTCATCTAGTTATTTTGAGAGATAAGCCACAGGTTGTAATACGGGTCCCATCATCTGCTCTAACACCCCAAGAGCAGTTCCTGTCCTTCCAGAAATATAGAGTCTAAAAGGCTTCTCCAGGTTGGGGAGGCCTAAAGCTGGGGCTGTAGTGATGGACTCTTTTAGGGCATTAAAGGCCACCTTGCAGGTCTCATGCCAGTCGAGTGGCTCTTCCACTTTCCCCCTTAAATTTTCATATAGGGGTCTGGCCAGATTGCCATAATTAGGAACCCAGATCCTGCAAAACCCGGTCCTTCCTAAAAATCCCCTAAGCTGTTGTTTTGTTTGGGGGTACGGGGTATTTAAGATGAGGGATCTCCCCTCGGGGTCAGGCATTCTTTTTCTCTCGTAATTATAAATCCAAGGTATTTTAATTGGGTTAAGCTAATCTGAGCCTACTTGGGGGATACTCGATAACCCTTTTCATACAGGAAAGTTAGCGTTTTAAATAGTGTCCATTTGAGAGCTGGTAAAATCTGGCCTAGCTATGAGCAAGTCATCCACATACTGTATTAGACTACTGTTTGTTAAAGTTAATTCCCTTAGTTCTCTCCCCGAGGAAGTCCCGAAGATATGAGGGCTGTCCCTAAACCCTTGGGGTAGTCGAGTCCAGTCGAGAGTTGTATGGTCTCTCTTGTTTCCAAGTCCCGCCACTCAAAAGCAAAGAGTTTTTGGGATTCAGGATGGAGAGGAATGCAAAAGAAAGCACCTTGAAGGTCCAAGACTGAGAAGTACTTGGCATTTCCTGGGACTTGGGATAGGAGGGTATATGGGTTTGGGACTATGGGGTGGATGGGAACCACAGCTTCATTAACAGCTCTTAGATCCTGGACGAATCGGTAAGATTCATCTGGTTTTTTAACGGGCAAGATTGGGGTGTTGCAGGGGTCTCACAGCTGATTCGAGTTCCAGTATCTCGGTATTTGTTAACTAATGGTCTAAGACCCTCAAGAGCTTCTGGTTTTAAGGGATATTGTCTTTTCCAGGGCTAGGGAGCATTTGGTCTCAGAGAAATCTTTACTGGTGGAACATTTATGGCTAAACCAGGGCTGGAGACATCCCACACCTGGGGATTGACCTCATCTAGACAAGGGACAGACTCCTCCTTTTCTACCTCTGACTGTAAATATTCAGACATAGGCAAAGAAAATTATCGACTTCTACCTTTGTGTCCCCAAGTCACTCTGATTTGGAGGCAAAAGTATTATTCTCAAAATGGAAAATTTGGAAGCTGCAAACATGAAAAATTTAAAGAGTCACGCAGAGGCTAGTCACTCTAAGCTAACCCCTAAGACATTTTTGACTGCTTTCTAGCTTCTCTTCTTTAACCTTTTTTATCTACAGTAATCCTGTGTGTTCCTTTTAGTTAGGGATTCATTTTTAGACTATCCTGACTCTTCCACTACGTTCCAGTTTTGGGTCTGATACACTTAGAGATGTGCCAAGTGCTTCCTGAATACTATAGAACATATTTTATATTTAAAATACTTCCATGCTTATGTAGTGAGTCAATGATTTTAAGTTTACTAGTTACACATTTCAATGTAAAAGTCAATGTGTGAACTAACATATTCACGACTTGGAACAGTTGGCTTTTTTTTGCTGTGTGTTTGAACTCCTCACCCGACCAAAGGTCATAGAGAGGTCTATTGTTTTTCTAAAATGGTTATAGTGTTGTTTATTTTCTGGTAATTGAATTAGGGTGTGAGTTGCAAAGCCTGTGTTTCTGTTCATTTCATTCCATTTGTTCGGGTTTCTTTCTCTCTCCTGAGTTAGACAGTAATTTCCCATTGGTTGTCCAGATACCAAGGTTGGTGTCCATGCATCCGTGCTGGTCTCTCCATACATGTCCGGGTGTCCTGTGAAACACTAAGCTTAATTTATTTGGAAATGACCTAGCTGTTCAATACACTGTCATCACTCAGTTGAGCAGAGGGAGAGAAATTCAAGTGACAAAACTCCAGAGAAGCTAGTGTCAGAGCGCCCCGGCGTGTCATGCGTGCAGGGGTTGGGGGAAGGGGGGCGGGGCCCGGAGCGCGGAGATCTCAGGTGTCCTCCCACCCTGGGCCTCTCCAGGCCCGCCGCTGCTCAGTGGCCTCCCCCCGCCCCAATCGATTTGGCTGCTCAGGTCCGGGTGGTCTCTGCAGCTGCCCGGCATCCTGCCCGAGGCCCCCCCTGCCCACACGCTGTCTTCCAGTCTCTCTCTGAACCCTCGACTCTTTCTGCCTCTGTCTCACCTGGCGTGGGTGCGTGCGAGTGCCTGTCCGTGTGCCTGGCTGTCGCTCGTCCGCTCTCTAAGGAATGTCCTGTGCTGGGCCCGTGGCGTGGGGGCAGGGCGGGCCTCGGTTTGGGGACAGGGCGGGGCTGAGACACTCCAGGGGGTTTGCAGAGCCGGCAGGTTGGGCGCCTGGGGCCCCGGCTGGGCTGCCCCTAAGCCCGCAGGAGGCTCCGGGGACCGCGGCCCCGGCCCGACGCCCCGCTCGTCCGGAGCCACGTGACCCTGAGCAGCGAACGGGATGGTGGGGGGCGGGGGGTGGGGGGGCACCGAGAGTCCTCCCCGCTCAAGCCACCCCCCTCCCCAAACCCCGCCAGAGCTCCCGCAGCCTCGCCAGGCCCCTCGGGGTCCGGGAAGCGCCCCGGGCCGGGCCAGGCGCGTGCTGGCCGTGGGTGGCGTCGGCTGGTCTTCCAGCTGCAGGGCCTGTCCCGGTTTTTCCCATCAGTTTCAACAGTGACGGTCACCCCACATTGTGAGTCGTCTAGATTTCTCACTGACACCCCTGTTAGGGAGTGGCTTTTTAGAGAGTTAGGGAAGGTCTCTTGGGGGATGTTAGTCATGAGAGAAAATAAGGGCTCAGGTGGGATTGCAGATGTCATCCAGGGGGTAAATAGAGACAGTTGTTGCTGGTACCAAGACATGAAGTTTTTTTTCCCCCTTTCCCCAAAAGGCCATATTACGACCACATGGGGGCGCTGAGTAACAGCCCATAGCTCGGCTGGAAGGGTGGGCCTTTGATAGTGATACCCTGGGATGGGTTGGACATACCCCCAACCTTTGTCATTAATGCAGATGCAGCCCGGGCTGGTTAGGTTGAGTTGAGAAGCAGTGTGGTGTGCAAGTGAACATGCCTCGTTTAGGGAGAGATCAATAGCCATACAGGGAAATATGATTAGAAAGAGGAAGAACATCATATGATGCATTTTACTTATCTGAGGCAGGATTGATGGGGTTCTGCTTGAACAAGAGCCTGAGATCTTCAACAGGTTCACAGGAATAGCTGTCCTCTGGCTTTGGAGTCTCAGTTTCTGTCTCCCACTCCTGTAGGCCATAGGGTTTTATTCTAGAATTGTGGACCCAGGCAGATAGACCCTTCAATTTTACAGCAGTTGAAGTCACTAGAACAACCTGATAAGGCCCTGTCCATTTCTCGGACAGCTGCTTTGCACTCCCTTTTTCTTGCCAGGTCTTTACTGATACTTGATCCCCTGGCTTTACCTGGGGATTTTTCAAGTCTTCCTGTGGTTTGTTCTCCATACCGTTGGAGTCCTTGCTGAAACCTTCCCAGGTGAATTATATGTTTTAAGAGTGTATTGGCATCCTCGTCAAGAAACAAATCAGAAGTTAAGAATGGTCGTCCATACATCATTTCATAAGGACTTAACAATAGTGGCCGTTTGGGGGATGTCCGTATCCTCATGAGGGCTATGGGCAGCATATGTGTCCACTTATTATGTGTTTCTGACATAGCTTAGCCAGAGCCCTTTTAAGAGTCTGGTTGGCTCTCTCTACCTTTCCTGAAGCTTGAGGCCTCCAGGATGAGCGGAGCTGGTATTATATGCCTAAGCATGCGGCTAGGTTCTGGGGTATCGTGGCTGTAAGTGAGGGCCCGTTGTCACTCTGAAGGGACCGAGGCAGCCCAAACCTAGGCACTATCTCCTTCAGCAGAGCTTTACAGACTTCTGTAGCTCTCTCAGTCTCAGTAGGGAACGCTTCGATCCATCCTGTGAATGTGTCAATAAAGACTAGCAAGTAAGAAAACCCTTGGGTCTTAGACAAGGCTGTAAATTCTACTTGCCAGTCCACTTCTGGGTATGATCCCCGATGTTGGACAGGTGTAATTAGAGGAGGTCTCGTTTTTGGGTTATTTTTTAGACAGGTGTCACAATTTTGTGTGACTTGTTTAACAACCTTAGCTAACTGGGGATGGGAGAGAATAGGCTTAAGCAAGATTTCTAGATTATCTTTTCCAAAATGGGCGCTCTTATGTAAGGAGTTAGTAATGTTTTAAACCTGAGAATCAGGGAGTATTATTTGGGCCTGATCAGGCTGAAACCACCCATGTGACCCAATCTCCCAGCCCCGCTCAGCATATCAGGAATGTCCCCCTGGGGTAAAATCTGGAGTCAGGGTTTCCTTGGGGAGAAGGGGGCAGATAGCAGTGGCAGAGGTAGCTTCCCCGGCAGCTCGTCCTGCCTCTTGATCAGCTTTCCTATTTCCCTGAGCCTCTTTTTCTTGCCCCTTTTGGTGACTCTTGCAGTGGATGACAGCTAATTTTGCAGGAAGTTTGACTGCCTCCAGGAGCCTGAGAATGAGCTCTTTGTGTTTAATAGCAGAGCTTCGGGCACTGAGCATCCCTCTTTCTTTCCAAATTGCTGCACGGGCATGCAGAATGAGGAAAGCATACTTAGAGTCCATACACACATTAATCCTCTTTCCTTCTCCTAACTCCAAAGCTCTTGTCAGGGCAAAAAGTTCAGCTTTCTGAGCTGAGGTGTCTGGGGGAAGAGACCCACTTTCCTTAGTTTCTTCCAGGCTCACTACAGCATATCCTGCTTTCCTCTCTCCCTTTTCTACAAAACTGCTGCCATCTGTGTGCCAGTTTTCCTCTGGGTCAGATAAAGGTGTCTCTGATAGGTCCCGGCGAGAAGAGTATAAGTCGTCTGTGATTTGTATGCATTGGTGATCCAGAGGGGAGGTAGGGGGATATGGCAGTAAGGTTGCTGGATTTAAAGTCTGGCAGAATCACAACCTTATTTCTGGAGTGTCAAGGAGGAGGGCTTGGTATTGGGTGATCCTTCCCCCTGTCATCCACCTGTCCCCTTTCGTTTCCAAGACTGCTTGCACCCGGTGAGGCGTATACACTGTGGTGGGCTGACCCAGGGTCAGCTTAGATGCCTCCTTAACCATAAGAGCGGTGGCTGCTACTGCCCGGAGGCAAGTGGGCCACCCTCTGGCCACCTCATCTAGTTATTTTGAGAGATAAGCCACAGGCTCTAATACGGGCCCCATCATCTGCTCTAACACCCCAAGAGCAGTTCCTGTCCTTCCAGAAACATAGAGTCTAAAAGGCTTCTCCAGGTTGGGGAGGCCTAAAGCTGGGGCTGTAGTGATGGACTCTTTTAGGGCATTAAAGGCCACCTTGCAGGTCTCATGCCAGTCGAGTGGCTCTTCCACTTTCCCCCTTAAATTTTCATATAGGGGTCTGGCCAGATTGCCATAATTAGGAATCCAGATCCTGCAAAACCCGGTCCTTCCTAAAAATCCCCTAAGCTGTTGTTTTGTTTGGGGGTACGGGGTATTTAAGATGAGGGATCTCCCCTCGGGGTCAGGCATTCTTTTTCTCTCCGTAATTATAAATCCAAGGTATTTTACTTGGGTTAAGCTAATCTGAGCCTACTTGGGGGATACTCGATAACCCTTTTCATACAGGAAAGTTAGCGTTTTAAATAGTGTCCATTTGAGAGCTGGTAAAATCTGGCCTAGCTATGAGCAAGTCATCCACATACTGTATTAGACTACTGTTTGTTAAAGTTAATTCCCTTAGATCTTTCCCCGAGGAAGTCCCGAAGATATGAGGGCTGTCCCTAAACCCTTGGGGTAGTCGAGTCCAGTCGAGAGTTGTATGGTCTCTCTTGTTTCCAAGTCCCGCCACTCAAAAGCAAAGAGTTTTTGGGATTCAGGATGGAGAGGAATGCAAAAGAAAGCACCTTGAAGGTCCAAGACTGAGAAGTACTTGGCATTTCCTGGGACTTGGGATAGGAGGGTATATGGGTTTGGGACTATGGGGTGGATGGCAACCACAGCTTCATTAACAGCTCTTAGATCCTGGACGAATCGGTAAGATCCATCTGGTTTTTGAACGGGCAAGATTGGGGTGTTGCAGAGGGACTCACAGCTGATTCGAGTTCCAGTATCTCGGTATTTGTTAACTAATGGTTAAAGACCCTCAAGAGCTACTGGTTTTAAGGGATATTGTCTTTTCCAGGGCTAGGGAGCATTTGGTCTCAGAGAAATCTTTACTGGTGGAACATTTATGGCTAAACCAGGGCTGGAGACATCCCACACCTGGGGATTGACATCATCTAGACAAGGGACAGACTCCTCCTTTTCTACCTCTGACTGTAAATATTCAGACATAGGCAAAGAAAATTATCGACTTCTACCTTTGTGTCCCCAAGTCACTCTGGTTTGGAGGCGAAAGTATTATTCTCACCATGAAAAATTTGGAAGCTGCAAACATGAAAAATTTAAAGAGTCACGCAGAGGCTAGTCACTCTAAGCTAACCCCTAAGACATTTATTGACTGATTTCTAGCTTCTCTTCTTTAACCTTTTTTATCTACAGTAATCCTGTGTGTTCTTTTTGGTTAGGGATTCATTTTTAGACTACCCTGACTCTTCCATACGTTCCAGTTTTGGGCCTGATACACTTAGAGATGTGCCAAGTGCTTCCTGAATACTATAGAACATATTTTATATTTAAAATACTTCCATGCTTATGTAGTGAGTCAATGATTTTAAGTTTATTAGTTACACATTTCAATGTAAAAGTCAATGTGTGAACTAACATATTCACGACTTGGAAATGTTGGCTTTTTTTTTGCTGTGTGTTTGAACTCCTCACCCGACCAAAGGTCATGGAGAGGTCTATTGTTTTTCTAAAATGGATATAGTGTTGTTTATTTTCTGGTAATTGAATTAGGGTGTGAGTTGCAAAGCTTGTGTTTCTGTTCATTTCATTCCATCTGTTCGGGTTTCTTTCTCTCTCCTGAGTCAGACAGTAATTTCCCATTGGTTGTCCAGTTACCAAGGTTGGTGTCCATGCATCCGTGCTGGTCTCTCCATACATGCCCGGGTGTCCTGTGAAACACTAAGCTTAATTTATTTGGAAATGACCTAGCTGTTCAATACACTGTCATCACTCAGTTGAGCAGAGGGAGAGAAATTCAAGTGACAAAACTCCGGAGAAGCTAGTGTCAGAGCGCCCCGGCGTGGCATGCGTGCAGGGTGTTGAGGGGAGGGGGGCGGGGAGCAGAGCGCGGAGATCTCAGGTGTCCTCCCACCCTGGGCGTCTCCAGGCCCGCCGCTGCTCAGTGGCCTCCCCCCGCCCCCATCGCTTTGGCTGCTCAGGGCCGGGTGGTCTCTGCAGCTGCCCGGCATCCTGCCCGAGTCCACCCCTGCCCACACGCTGTCTTCCAGTCTCTCTCTGAACCCTCAACTCTTTCTGCCTCTGTCTCACCTGGCGTGGGTGCGTGCGAGTGCCTGTCCGTGTGCCTGGCTGTCGCCTGTCCACTCTCTCAGGAAGGTCCTGTGCTGGGCCCGTGGCGTGGGGGCAGGGCGGGCCTCGGTTTGGGGACAGGGCGGGGCTGAGGCACTCCAGGGGGTTTGCACAGCCGGCAGGATGGGAGCTTGGGGCCCCCGTGGGCTGCCCCTAAGCTCCAGGAGTCTGCTGGGACTGCAGACCCGGGCCGAAGCCCCGCTCGTCCGGAGCCACCTGACCCTGAGCAGCGATCGGGATGGTGGGTGACAGGGGGTGAGGGGGTACCGAGTTGTCCTCGCTGCTCTACCCACCCCAGGTTCCGAATGCACGCCATGCCCCGGCCGGCCTGGCCAGACTGGTGCTGGCCTGGGCTCGCGGTGTGCGGAGCGGGGGCGCCCTCCGCTGGTCGCCGAGCTGCAGGCTCTGGCCGGCCAGAGTCCAGTCGCGGGTCGTGCGGCTCAAGTGCAGCGCGAGCCCGCTCGAGAACTGCAGCCCCAGGCCCGACCGGCAGGTCAGACCGCAAGGAAGGCGCAACGCGGGGCTCCTGCAGCGCCTGGCAGCCGCCTCGGTCTAAGGCCATACCACCCTGAACGTGCCCTCTCTCCTCTGATCTGGGAAACTGAGCAGGGTCGGGCCTGGTCAGAACTTGGATGGGAGACCCCCTAGTAGGCGATTTTTTTTGATTTTTCTGAATGCCTACTTCAGAAAGTTAGAATCGGATGACTTCACACAGTAAAACGAATCATATTTTCATACATAATCTTAAGAATCCAGCAGCTGGTCATTCTTTTTCCTGTCCTAACACAGCTAACTGGAAATCAGTTGTAGTAAGTTCTACTGACTTCAGACCCTCATCCCTAAGGGAAGATATATAGGAAAACCCATAATATATCTAAATAAACATGAAAGATACAATGATGAGAAAGAAAAAAATTTCTCAGTGACATCTTAGTTGGTATCCGAAACACGATGATTATGAAAGCACAGCCCATAATCAAGTCCAGGCCATGGAAGCCTGTGACTTTCACTGAGTGTTGACTTCCCTTTCAGCTGAGGTCGTAAAAAGTGCTTTGTAAAATTCTGAGGTTTGAAGCACTTGTAACCTCCCGAAGAGACTGCAATCAGAAGGGTTTCTAGAATATACTGACGCTGTGGTGAGCTCAAGCAATACATACTCCAGAGGACGGAAGACAGACATGTTGGGAAGTGGGGATGATTTCTACTGCACTTAGGGAGGAAGGGCATGTACAAGTGGAGAAGCAACACCTCAGTGATGGAATCTTTAAAGACTCCACACATGGAGAAGGAAATGGCAACCCACTCCAGTATTCTTGCCTGGAAAACTCCATGGGCAGAGGAGTCTGGTGGGCTGAAGTCCACGGGATTCCATGACTGACCGTGTGTGCACGAGGGTGGAGGGAGACGGGCTGGTAGCAAGAAACTGGTAGAAGTAAAAAATAAGAAAAAAATATAAAATAAAGACTCGATAAATATGACAACGACTGGTAGGTATAAACATTCAGAAGTGCCTTTTCAGACCTCCCGTCAGAAGCACAAGCGTAATAAAGACACTGAGTTTTCACGGTCTCACACAAAATTAGACTGGTTTATGACAATGGGCAGAGAGGCTCCTCTAAGACATCGGGGCTGGGCTTTACTGGAGGATGCACATCGATTGAGTGCATGGCTGTGTGTTATGGAAATATGTCTTACTGGCAGGGCGAAGGCATCTTCTTGAAGAACACAGCAAATAACACCACAAATTCACGGAACTTGGCTACAATGACAATAGCTGATTTCGTGATGTCTACTGCTTGGCAGAGCTGGGATTGCCTCTGCCATTAAGTACCTCAGTGGCCAGCTGTGATAGTAGCCATTACTTTCTCACTTAGAAACTTGCCATGTGCACTAGCGCAAGAACAGTGAAAGCTCCCCAGAGAAGCAAGTCAGGCAGACATGCTTCTGTTTTCTCACAGAAGCTGCTTATGACCGGCCCTGCTCACAGACAGATTGCTAATTCCAAATCGATAGAAAGTTATGCAGATATTCTTTAGCAACTGAGCCACCAGGGAAGCCCTACTAGCTCAGTTGCTAAAGAATCTGCCTGCAACGCAGGAGACCCCGCTTTGAGTCCTGGGTCGGGAAGATCCGCTGGAGAAAGGATAGGCTACCCACTCCAGTATTCTGGCCTAGAGAATTCCATGGACTGTATAGTACTTGGGGCTGCAAAGAGTCAGGCACGAACTGAGCCACTTTCACCTGACATGCATACATCACTTAAAAAAAAAATGTGGTAACAGATCTAGGACCTCTGTCAAGCTCATGAGTGAGTACTATAAATATACAGAATCAGCTTTGTCCTGCATAGTTACTACCATCCTGTATTTGCTTTGAGAGGAGTTGAGCTACTCTTGGTACAGAGGAATGATTCTTTACGAACTGAGCCACAAGGGAAGCCCAATAATACTGGAGTGGGTAGCCTATCCCTTCTCCAGCAGATCTTCCTGACCCAGGAATTGAACCAGGGTCTCCTGTCTGAGTAACACATATTGGGTAAAAAACGGTGAGGGGGCAGAACTAGGGACATTGATTGGTAAAATCAGTTTTCCTTGTCAAGATGGCTAGCGGACGCGAAATAAATGTTGGTGTGGATTTAAAAAATTCTTCTAATACGAAACAAAAAATTTACTAGTTCTCTGCAGATCTTTAATGAAGCACAGATATTGTCATTAGATTGCTTTGGTCATATCCGTCTTATCCACATTTATTTTTTAAAATCACATAGAGTGGCTTCAATCACTTGAAGAAATGACAAAAGGTTTCTTTGGTCTCCATTCTATACTGGATCGAGAGAAGGCAGTTGATCAGCATGATGCAGGAGCTCAAGATGTTTTTGGGAAAAACTTGACTAGTCTGTTTAATGATATGGAAGAATGAATTAAGGATGGCAGCACGAAACAGAAGGCCATGCTAGAAGTACACAAGACCTTGTTTGGTAAGTCCAAACATGACTTTTTCTTTCAATTGAAAGATAGTTGCTTTACAGAATTTTGTTGCCAAACATCAACGTGAATGAGCCACAGGTGTACATATGTCTCCTCCCTCCTGAACCTCTCTCCCGTCTCCTCCTCCCCGTTCCACCCCTCTAGCTTGTTGCAGAGCCCCTGTTTGAGTCCCCTGAGTCATACAGCAAATTGCATTGGCATCTCTTTTAACGTATGGTACTATGTTTCCATGTTCCTCTGCATTCATCTCACCCTCTCCTTCCTCCCCCCTGCCCGTGTCCATAAGTCTGTTCTCTACATCTGTGACTCCTTGGCTGCCCTGCAAATAATTTCATCAGTACCACCTTTAGTTCAAGCATTTCTTCCCCCCACCCCAAGCATTTCTTATTTCTTATTCCACTCTTACTGTCTTTAGTGTGAGACTGATCTCGAAACTGATATGAAAGTATTATTCTCAGCATGGAAAATTTGGAAGATGCAAACATGAAAATTTCAAAAAGTAACGCAGGGGCTAGTCACTCTAGGCTAACCCCTAAAACATTTATTGACTGATTTCTAGTTTCTCTTCTTTAACCTTTTTGATCTACGTAATCCTGTGTATTCCTTTTAGTTAGGGATTCATTTTTAGACTATCCTGACTCTTCCATTAAGTTCCAGTTTGGGGTCTGATACACTTACAGATGTGCCAAGTGCTTCCTGAATACTATAGAACATATTTTATGTTTAAAATACATCCATGCGTATGTAGTGAGTCAATGATTTTAAGTTTATTTGTTACACATTTCAATGTAAAATCAATGTGTACTAACATATTCTCGATTTGGAAAAGGTGGCTTTTTTTGTTGTGTGTAAGAATTCCTCACCGGACCAAAGGTCATGGAGAGGTCTATTGTTTTTCTAAAATGGTTATAGTGTTGTTGTTTTTTTCGGTAATTGAATTGGGGTGTGAGTTGCAAAGTTTGTGTTTCTGTTCAATTTTTCCATCTGTTCGGGTTTCTTTCTCTCTCCTGAGTCAGACAGTAATTTCCCATTGGTTGTCCAGTTACCAAGGTTGGTGTCCATGCATCCGTGCTGGTCTCTGCATTCATGTCCGGGTGTCCTGTGAAACACTAAGCTTAATTTATTTGGAAATGACCTAGCTGTGCAATATACTGTCATCACTCATTGGAGCACAAGGATAGAAATTCAGGAGATCAAACTCCGGAGAAGCTTTCGTCGGAGAGGGTCGTGCGTTCAGGGGGTTGGGGTGGGAGGGGCGCGGACCGAGGATATCTCAAGTGCCCTCCCAACCTGGGCCTCTGCAGGCCTGCCTCTGCTCGGCAGCCTCCCCCCGCCCCCATCGCGTTTGCTGCTCAGGGCCGGGTGGTCTCTGCAGCTGCCCGGCATCCTGCCCGAAGCCCCACCTGCCCACACGCTGTCTTCCGGTGTCTCTCTGAACCCTCATCTCTTTCTGCCTCTGTCTCACCTGACGTGGGTGCGTGCGAGTGCCTGTCCGTGTGCCTGGCTGTCGTTCGTCCGCTCTCAGGAAGGTACAGTGATGGGCCTGTGGCGTGGGGGCAGGGCCGGCCTCGATTTGGGGACAGGGCGGGGCTGAGGCATTACAGGGGGTTTGCACAGCCGGCAGGATGGGCGCCTGGGGCCCGGGCTGGGCTGCCCCTAAGCCCGCAGGAGGCTCCGGGGACCGCGGCCCCGGGCCGACGCCCCGCTCGTCCGGAGCCGCGTGACCCTGAGCAGCGAACGGGATGGTGGGGGGCGGGGGGTGGGGGGGCACCGAAGTCCTCCCCGCTCAAGCCACCCCCATCCCCAAACCCCGCCAGAGCTCCCGCAGCCTCGCCAGGCCCCTCGGGGTCCGGGAAGCGCCCCGGGCCGGGCCAGGCAAGGTGCGTGCTGGCCGGGGGTGGCGTCGGCTGGTCTCCCAGCTGCAGGGCCTGTCCCGGTTTTTCCCATCAGTTTCAACAGTGACGGTCACCCCACATTGTGAGTCGTCTAGATTTCTCACTGACACCCCTGTTAGGGAATGGCTTTTTAGAGAGATAGGGAAGGTCACTTGGGGGATGTTAGTCATGAGAGAAAATAAGGGCTCAGATGGGATTGCAGATGTCAACCAGGGGGTAAATAGAGACAGTTGTTGCTGGTACCAAGACATGAAGTTTTTTTTCCCCCTTTCCCCAAAAGGCCATATTACGACCACATGGGGGCGCTGAGTAACAGCCCATAGCTCGGCTTGAAGGGTGGGCCTTTGATAGTGATACCCTGGGATGGGTTGGACATACCCCCAACCTTTGTCATTAATGCAGATGCAGCCCGGGCTGCTTAGGTTGAGTTGAGAAGCAGTGTGGTTTGCAAGTGAACATGCCTCGTTTAGGGAGAGATCAATAGCCATACAGGTAAATATGATTAGAAAGAGGAAGAACATCATATGATGCATTTTACTTATCTGAGGCAGGATTGATGGGGTTCTGCTTGAACAAGAGCCTGAGATCTTCAACAGGTTCACAGGAATAGCTGTCCTCTGGCTTTGGAGTCTCAGTTTCTGTCTCCCCCTCCTGTAGGCCATAGGGTTTTATTCTAGAATTGTGGACCCAGGCAGATAGACCCTTCACTTTTACAGCAGTTGAAGTCACTAGAACAACCTGATAAGGCCCTGTCCATTTCTCGGACAGCTGGTTTGGACTCCCTTTTTCTTGCCAGGTCTTTACTGATACTTGATCCCCTGGCTTTACCTGGGGATTTTTCAAGTCTTCCTGTGGTTTGTTCTCCATACCGTTGGAGTCCTTGCTGAAACCTTCCCAGGTCAATTATATGTTTTAAGAGTGTATTGGCATCCTCGTCAAGAAACAAATCAGAAGTTAAGAATGGTCGTCCATACATCATTTCATAAGGACTTAACAATAGTGGCCGTTTGGGGGATGTCCGTAGCCTCATGAGGGCTATGGGCAGCATATGTGTCCACTTATTATGTGTTTCTGACATAGCTTAGCCAGAGCCCATTTAAGAGTCTGGTTGGCTCTCTCTACCTTTCCTGAAGCTTGAGGCCTCCAGGATGAGCGGAGCTGGTATTATATGCCTAAGCATGCGGCTAGGTTCTGGGGTATCGTGGCTGTAAGTGAGGGCCCGTTGTCACTCTGAAGGGACCGAGGCAGCCCAAACCTAGGCACTATCTCCTTCAGCAGAGCTTTACAGACTTCTGTAGCTCTCTCAGTCTCAGTAGGGAACGCTTCGATCCATCCTGTGAATGTGTCAATAAAGACTAGCAAGTAAGAAAACCCTTGGGTCTTGGGCATGGCTGTAAATTCTAAATGCGGAGCGGCATTGCCAGTCCGCTCCTGGGTATGATCCCCGATGTTGGACAGGTGTAATTAGAGGAGGTCTGGATTTTGGGTTATTTTTTAGACAGGTGTCACAATTTTGTGTGACTTGTTTAACAACCTTAGCTAACTGGGGTTGGGAGAGAATAGGCTTAAGCAAGAATTCTAGATTATCTTTTCCAAAATGGGCGCTCTTATGTAAGGAGTTGGTAATGTTTTAAACCTGAGAATCAGGGAGTATTATTTGGGCCTGATCAGGCTGAAACCACCCATGTGACCCAATCTCCCAGCCCCGCTCAGCATATCGGGAATGTCCCCCTGGGGTAAAATCTGGATTCAGGGTTTCCTTGGGGAAAAGGGGGCAGATAGCAGTGGCAGAGGTAGCTTCCCCGGCAGCTCGTCCTGCCTCTTGATCAGCTTTCCTATTTCCCTGAGCCTCTTTTTCTTGCCCCTTTTGGTGACTCTTGCAGTGGATGACAGCTAATTTTGCAGGAAGTTTGACTGCGTCCAGGAGCCTGAGAATGAGCTCTTTGTGTTTAATAGCAGAGCTTCGGGCACTGAGCATCCCTCTTTCTTTCCAAATTGCTGCACGGGCATGCAGAATGAGGAAAGCATACTTAGAGTCCATACACACATTAATCCTCTTTCCTTCTCCCTACTCCAAAGCTCTTGTCAGGGCAAAAATTTCAGCTTTCTGGGCTGAGGTGTCTGGGGGAAGAGACCCACTGTCCTTAGTTTCTTCCAGGCTCCCTACAGCATATCCTGCTTTCCTCTCTCCCTTTTCTACAAAACTGCTGCCATCTGTGTGCCAGTTTTCCTCTGGGTCAGATAAAGGTGTCTCTGATAGGTCCCGGTGAGAAGAGTATAACTCGTCTGTGATTTGTATGCATTGGTGATCCAGAGGGGAGGTAGGGGGATCTGGCAGTAAGGTTGCTGGATTTAAAGTCTGGCAGACCCTCAACTATATTTCTGGAATGTCAAGGAGGAGGGCTTGGTATTGGGTGATCCTTCCCCCTGTCATCCACCTGTCCCCTTTCGTTTCCAAGACTGCTTGCACCCGGTGTGGCTTATACACTGTGGTGGGCTGACCCAGGGTCAGCTTAGATGCCTCTTTAACCATAAGAGCGGTGGCTGCTACTGCCCGGAGGCAAGTGGGCCACCCTCTGGCCACCTCATCTAGTTATTTTGAGAGATAAGCCACAGGTTGTAATACGGGCCCCATCATCTGCTCTAACACCCCAAGAGCAGTTCCTGTCCTTCCAGAAACATAGAGTCTAAAAGGCTTCTCCAGGTTGGGGAGGCCTAAAGCTGGGGCTGTAGTGATGGCCTCTTTTAGGGCATTAAAGGCCACCTTGCAGGTCTGATGCCAGACGAGTGACTCTTCCTCTTTCCCCCTTAAATTTTCATATAGGGGTCTGGCCAGATTGCCATAATTAGGAATCCAGATCCTGCAAAACCCGGTCCTTCCTAAAAATCCCTTAAGCTGTTGTTTTGTTTGGGGGTACGGGGTATTTAAGATGAGGGATCTCCCCTCGGGGTCAGGCATTCTTTTCCTCTCCGTAATTATAAATCCAAGGTATTTTACTTGGGTTAAGCTAATCTGAGCCTACTTGAGCGATACTCGATAACCCTTTTCATACTGGAAAGTTAGCGTATTAAATAGTGTCCATTTGAGATCTGGTAAAATCTGGCCTAGCTATGAGCAAGTCATCCACATACTGTATTAGACTACTATTTGTTAAAGTTAATTCCCTTAGTTCTCTCCCCGAGGAAGTCCCGAAGATATGAGGGCTGTCCCTAAACCCTTGGGGTAGTCGAGTCCAGTTGAGAGTTGTATGGTCTCTCTTGTTTCCAAGTCCCGCCACTTAAAAGCAAAGAGTTTTTGGGATTCAGGATGCAGAGGAATGCAAAAGAAAGCACTTTGAAGGTCCAAGACTGAGAAGTACTTGGCATTTCCTGGGACTTGGGATAGGAGGGTATATGGGTTTGGGACTATGGGGTGGATGGGAACCACAGCTTCATTAACAGCTCTTAGATCCTGGACGAATCGGTAAGATCCATCTGGTTTTTGAACGGGCAAGATTGGGGTGTTGCAGGGGGACTCACAGCTGATTCGAGTTCCAGTATCTCGGTATTTGTTAACTAATGGTCTAAGACCCTCAAGAGCTACTGGTTTTAAGGGATATTGTCTTTTCCAGGGCTAGGGAGCATTTGGTCTCAGAGAAATCTTTACTGGTGGAACATTTATGGCTAAACCAGGGCTGGAGACATCCCACACCTGGGGATTGACATCATCTAGACAAGGGACAGACTCCTCCTTTTCTACCTCTGACTGTAAATATTCAGACATAGGCAAAGAAAATTATCGACTTCTACCTTTGTGTCCCCAAGTCACTCTGGTTTGGAGGCGAAAGTATTATTTTCACCATGGAAAATTTGGAAGTTGCAAACATGAAAAATTTAAAGAGTCACGCAGAGGCTAGTCACTCTAAGCTAAGCCCTAAGACATTTATTGACTGATTTCTAGCTTCTCTTCTTTAACCTTTTTTATCTACAGTAATCCTGTGTGTTCCTTTTAGTTAGGGATTCATTTTTAGACTATCCTGACTCTTCCACTACGTTCCAGTTTTGGGTCTGATACACTTACAGATGTGCAAATTGCTTCCTGAATACTATAGAATATATTTTATGTTTAAAATACTTCCATGCGTATGTAGTGAGTCAATGATTTTAAGTTTATTTGTTACACATTTCAATGTAAAAGTCAATGTGTGAACTAACATATTCACGACTTGGAAAAGTTGGCTTTTTTTTGCTGTGTGTTTGAACTCCTCACCCGACCAAAGGTCATGGAGAGGTCTATAGTTTTTCTAAAATGGTTATATTGTTGTTTATTTTCTGGTAATTGAATTTGGGTGTGAGTTGCAAAGCTTGTTTTTCTGTTCATTTCATTCCATCTGTTCGGGTTTCTTTCTCTCTCCTGAGTCAGACAGTAATTTCCCATTGGTTGTCCAGTTACCAAGGTTGGTGTCCATGCATCCGTGCTGGTCTCCCCATACATGTCCGGGTGTCCTGTGAAACACTAAGCTTAATTTATTTGGAAATGACCTAGCTGTTCAATACACTGTCATCACTCAGTTGAGCAGAGGGAGAGAAATTCAAGCGACAAAACTCCAGAGAAGCTAGTGTCAGAGCGCCCCGGCGTGGCATGCGTGCAGGGGGTTGGGTGGAGGGGGCGGTGCGCGGAGCGCGGAGGTCTCAGGTGTCCTCCCACCATGGGCCTCTCCAGGTCCGCCGCTGCTCAGTGTCCTCCCCCCGCCCCCATCGCTTTGGCTGCTCAGGGCCGGGTGGTCTCTGCAGCTGCCCGGCATCCTGCCCGAGGCCCTCCCTGCCCACACGCTGTCTTCCAGTCTCTCTCTGAACCCTCGACTCTTTCTGCCTCTGTCTCACCTGGCGTGGGTGCGTGCGAGTGCCTGTCCGTGTCCCTGGCTGTCGCTCGTCTGCTCTCCCAGGAAGGTCCTGTGCTGGGCCCGCGGCGTGGGGGCAGGGCGGGTCTCGGTAGGGCGGAAAGACGGGGCTGAGGCGCTCCAGGGGGTTTGCGCAGCCGGCAGGACGGGCGCCTGGGCCCCCGGCTTGGCTGCCCCTAAGCCCCAGGAGGCTCCGGGGACCGCGGACCCGGGCCGAAGCCCCGCTCGTCCGAAGCCACCTGACCCTGAGCAGCGAACGGGATGGTGGGTGACAGGGGGTGAGGGGGCACCGAGATGTCCTCGCTGCTCTGCCCACCCCCCCTCCCCCCACCCCAGGTTCCGCAGGCACGCCAGGCCCCGGCCGGCCGTGCCAGACGGGTGCTGGCCTGGGCTCGCGGTGTGCGGAGCGGGGGTGCCCTCCGCTGGCCGCCGAGCTGCAGGCTCTGGCCGGCCGGAGTCCAGTCGCGGGTCGTGCGGCTCAAGTGCAGCGCGCGCCCGCTGGAAACTGCAGCCCCAGGCCCGACCGGCAGGTCAGACCGCAAGTGAGGCGCAACGCGGAGCTCTTGGGTCGCCTGGCAGCCGCCTGGGTCTAAGGCCATACCACCCTGAACGTGCCCTCTCTCCTGTGATCTGGGAAACTGAGCAGGGTCGGGCCTGGTCAGTACTTGGATGGGAGACCGCCTAGTAGTTAGGCGATTTTTTTTGATTTTTCTGAATTCCTACTTCAGAAAGTTAGAATCGGATGACTTCACACAGTAAAACGAATCATATTTTCATACATAATCGTAAGAATCCAGCAGCTGGTCATTCTTTTTCCTGTCCTAACACAGCTACCTGGAAATCAGTTGTAGTAAGTTCTACTGACTTAAGACCCTCATCCCTAAGGGAAGATATATAGGAAAACCCATAATATATCTAAATAAACATGAAAGATACAATGATGAGAAAGAAAAAAATTTCTCAGTGACATCTTAGTTGGTATCCGAAACACGATGATTATGAAAGCACACCCCATAATCAAGTCCAGGCCATGGAAGCCTGTGATTGTCACTGAGTGTTGACTTCCCTTTCAGCTGAGGTCTAAAAAGTGCTTTGTAAAATTCTGAGGTTTGAAGCACTTGTAACCTCCCGAAGAGACTGCAATCAGAAGGGTTTCTAGAATATCCTGACGCTGTGGTGAGCTCAAGCAATACATACTCCAGAGGACGGAAGACAGACATGTTGGGAAGTGGGGATGACTTCTACTGCACTTAGGGAGGAAGGGCATGTACAAGTGGAGAATCAACACCTCAGTGATGGAATCTTTAAAGACTCCACACATGGAGAAGGAAATGGCAACCCACTCCAGTATTCTTGCCTGGAAAACTCCATGGGCAGAGGAGTCTGGCGGGCTGAAGTCCGCGGGATTCAATGACTGACCGTGTGTGCACGAGGGTGGAGGGAGACGGGCTGGTAGCAAGAAACTGGTAGAAGTAAAAAATAAGAAAAAAATATAAAATAAAGACTCGATAAATATGACAACGACTGGTAGGAATAAACCTTCAGAAGTGCCTTCTCAGACCTCCCGTCAGAAGCACAAGCGTAATAAAGACACTGAATTTTCACGGTCTCACACAAAATTAGACTGGTTTATGACAATGGGCAGAGAGGTTCCTCTAAGACATCGGGTCTGGGCTTTACTGGAGGATGCACATCGATTGAGTGCATGGCTGTGTGTTATGGAAATATGTCTTACTGGCAGGGCGAAGGCATCTTCTTGAAGAACACAGCAAATAACACCACAAATTCACGGAACTTGGCTACAATGACAATAGCTGATTTTGTGATGTCTACTGCTTGGCAGAGCTGGGATTGCCTCTGCCATTAAGTACCTCAGTGGCCAGCTGTGATAGTAGCCATTACTTTCTCACTTAGAAACTTGCCATGTGCACTAGCGCAAGAACAGTGAAAGCTCCCCAGAGAAGCAAGTCAGGCAAACATGCTTCTGTTTTCTCACAGAAGCTGCTTATGACCGGCCCTGCTCACAGACAGATTGCTAATTCCAAATCGATAGAAAGTTATGCAGATATTCTTTAGCAACTGAGCCACCAGTGAAGCCCTACTAGCTCAGTTGCTAAAGAATCTGCCTGCAACGCAGGAGACCCCGCTTTGAGTCCTTGGTCGGGAAGATCCGCTGGAGAAATGATAGGCTACCCACTCCAGTATTCTGGCCTAGAGAATTCCATGGATTGTATAGTCCTTGGGGCTGCAAAGAGTCAGGCACGACCTGAGCCACTTTCACCTGCACGTGCAGATATCACTTAAAAAAAAAAATTTGGTAACAGATCTAGGACCTCTGTCAAGCTCATGAGTGAGTACTATAAATATACAGAATCAGCTTTGTCCTGCATAGTTACTACCATCCTGTATTTGCTTTGAGAGGAGTTGAGCTACTCTTGGTACAGAGGAATGATTCTTTACCAACTGAGCCACAAGGGAAGCCCACTTATACTGGAGTGGGTAGCCTATCCCTTCTCCAGCAGATCTTCCTGACCCAGGAATTGAACCAGGGTCTCCTGCCTGAGTAACACATATTGGGTAAAAAACGGTGAGGGGGCAGAACTCGGGACATTGATTGGTAAAAGCAGTTTTCCTTGTCTAGATGGCTAGCGGACGCGAAAGAAATGTTGGTGTGGATTTAAAAAATTCTTCTGATACGAAACAAAAAATTTACTAGTTCTCTGCAGATCTTTAATGAAGCACCGATATTGTCATTAGATTGCTTTGGTCATATCCGTCTTATCCACATTTATTTTTTAAAATCACATAGAGTGGCTTCAATCACTTGAAGAAACGACAAAAGTTTTCTTTGGTCTCCATTCTATACTGGATCGAGAGAAGGCAGTTGATCAGCATGATGCAGGAGCTCAAGATGTTTTTGGCAAAAACTTGACTAGTCTGTTTAATGATATGGAAGAATGAATTAAGGATGGCAGCACGAAACAGAAGGCCATGCTAGAAGTACACAAGACCTTGTTTGGTAAGTCCAAACATGACTTTTTCTTTCAATTGAAGGATAGTTGCTTTACAGAATTTTGTTGCCAAACATCAACGTGAATGAGCCACAGGTGTACATATGTCTCCTCCCTCCTGAACCTCTCTCCCATCTCCTCCTCTCCGTTCCACCCCTCTAGCTTGTTGCGGAGCCCCTGTTTGAGTCCCCTGAGTCATACAGCAAATTGCATTGGCATCTCTTTTAACGTATGGTACTATGTTTCCATGTTCCTCTGCATTCATCTCACCCTCTTCTTCCTCACACCTGCCCGTGTCCATAAGTCTGTTCTCTATATCTGTGAATCCTTGGCTGCCCTGCAAATAATTTCATCAGTACCACCTTTAATTCAAGCATTTCTTCTCCCCCCCCCCCAAGCATTTCTTATTTCTTATTCCACTCTTACTGTCTTTAGTGTGAGACTGATCTCGAAACTGATATGAAAGTATTATTCTCAGCATGGAAAATTTGGAAGATGCAAACATGAAAAATTTAAAAAGTAACGCAGAGGCTAGTCACTCTAGGCTAACCCCTAAAACATTTATTGACTGATTTCTAGTTTCTCTTCTTTAACCTTTTTGATCTACGTAATCCTGTGTATTCCTTTTAGTTAGGGATTCATTTTTAGACTATCCTGACTCTTCCGTTAAGTTCCAGTTTGGGGTCTGATACACTTACAGATGTGCCAAGTGCTTCCTGAATACTATAGAACATATTTTATATTTAAAATACTTCCATGCGTATGTAGTGAGTCAATGATTTTAAGTTTATTTGTTACACATTTCAATGTAAAAGTCAATGTGTGAACTAACATATTCACGACGTGATAAAGTTGGCTTTTTTTTGCTGTGTGTTTGAACTCCTCACTGGACCAAAGGTCATGGAGAGGTCTATAGTTTTTCTAAAAAGGTTATAGTGTTGTTTATTTCTGGTAATTGAATTAGGGTGTGAGTTGCAAAGCTTGTTTTTCTGTTCATTTCATTCCATCTGTTCGGGTTTCTTTCTCTCTCCTGAGTCAGACAGTAATTTCCCATTGGTTGTCCAGTTACCAAGGTTGGTGTCCATGCATCCGAGCTGGTCTCTCCATACATGTCCGGGTGTCCTGTGAAACACTAAGCTTAATTTATTTGGAAATGACCTAGCTGTTCAATACACTGTCATCAATCAGTTGAGCAGAGGGAGAGAAATTCAAGTGACAAAACTCCAGAGAAGCTAGTGTCAGAGCGCCCCGGCGTGGCATGCGTGCAGGGGGTTGGGGGGAGGGGGTGGTGCGCGGAGCGCGGAGGTCTCAGGTGTCGTCCCACCATGGGCCTCTCCAGGCACGCCGCTGCTCAGTGGCCTCACCCCGCCCCAATCGCTTTGGCTGCTCAGGGCCGGGTGGTCTCCGCAGCTGCCCGGCATCCTGCCCGAGGCCCCCCCTGCCCACACGCTGTCTTCCAGTCTCTCTCTGAACCCTCGACTCTTTCTGCCTCTGTCTCACCTGGCGTGGGTGCGCGCGAGTGCCTGTCCGTGTCCCTGGCTGTCGCTCGTCTGTTCTCCCAGGAAGGTCCTGTGCTGGGCCCGCAGCGTGGGGGCAGGGCGGGCCTCGGTAGGGAGAAAAGACGGGGCTGAGGCGCTCCAGGGGGTTTGCGCAGCCGGCAGGACGGGCACCTGGGGCCCCGGCTTGGCTGCCCCTAAGCCCCAGGAGGCTCCGGGGACCGCGGACCCGGGCCGAAGCCCCGCTCGTCCGGAGCCACCTGACCCTGAGCAGCGAACCGGATGGTGGGTGACAGGGGGTGAGGGGGCACCGAGATGTCCTCGCTGCTCTGCCCACCCCCCCTCTCCCCACCCCAGGTTCCGCAGGCACGCCAGGCCCCGGCCGGCCGTGCCAGACGGGTGCTGGCCTGGGCTCGCGGTGTGCGGAGCGGGGGTGCCCTCCGCTGGCCGCCGAGCTGCAGGCTCTGGCCGGCCGGAGTCCAGTCGCGGGTCGTGCGGCTCAAGTGCAGCGCGCCCGCTGGAGAACTGCAGTCCCAGGCCCGACCGGCAGGTCAGACCGCAAGGGAGGTGCAACGCGGGTCTCCTGGGGCGCCTGGCAGCCGCCTGGGTCTAAGGCCATACCACCCTGAACGTGCCCTCTCTCCTGTGATCTGGGAAACTGAGCAGGGTCGGGCCTGGTCAATACTTGGATGGGAGATCGCCTAGTAGTTAGGCGATTTTTTTTGATTTTTCTGAATTCCTACTTCAGAAAGTTAGAATCGGATGACTTCACACAGTAAAACGAATCATATTTTCATACATAATCTTAAGAATCCAGCAGCTGGTCATTCTTTTTCCTGTCCTAACACAGCTACCTGGAAATCAGTTGTAGTAAGTTCTACTGACTTAAGACCCTCATCCCTAAGGGAAGATATATAGGAAAACCCATAATATATCTAAATAAACATGAAAGATACAATGATGAGAAAGAAAAAAATTTCTCAGTGACATCTTAGTTGGTATCCGAAACACGATGATTATGAAAGCACACCCCATAATCAAGTCCAGGCCATGGAAGCCTGTGACTGTCACTGAGTGTTGACTTCCCTTTCAGCTGAGGTCTAAAAAGTGCTTTGTAAAATTCTGAGGTTTGAAGCACTTGTAACCGCCCGAAGAGACTGCAATCAGAAGGGTTTCTAGAATATCCTGACGCTGTGGTGAGCTCAAGCAATACATACTCCAGAGGACGGAAGACAGACATGTTGGGAAGTGGGGATGACTTCTACTGCACTTAGGGAGGAAGGGCATGTACAAGTGGAGAAGCAACACCTCAGTGATGGAATCTTTAAAGACTCCACACATGGAGAAGGAAATGGAAACCCACTCCAGTATTCTTGCCTGGAAAAATCCATGGGCAGAGGAGTCTGGCGGGCTGAAGTCCACGGGATTCCATGACTGACCGTGTGTGCACGAGGGTGGAGGGAGACGGGCTGGTAGCAAGAAACTGGTAGAAGTAAAAAATAAGAAAAAAATATAAAATAAAGACTCGATAAATATGACAACGGCTGGGAGGAATAAACCTTCAGAAGTGCCTTCTCAGACCTCCCGTCAGAAGCACAAGCGTAATAAAGACACTGAGTTTTCACGGTCTCACACAAAATTAGACTGGTTTATGACAATGGGCAGAGAGGCTCCTCTAAGACATCGGGGCTGGGCTTTACTGGAGGATGCACATCGATTGAGTGCATGGCTGTGTGTTATGGAAATATATCTTACTTGCAGGGCGAAGGCATCTTCTTGAAGAACACAGCAAATAACACCACAAATTCACGGAACTTGGCTACAATGACAATAGCTGATTTCGTGATGTCTACTGCTTGGCAGAGCTGGGATTGCCTCTGCCATTAAGTACCTCAGTGGCCAGCTGTGATAGTAGCCATTACTTTCTCACTTAGAAACTTGCCATGTGCACTAGCGCAAGAACAGTGAAAGCTCCCCAGAGAAGCAAGTCAGGCAGACATGCTTCTGTTTTCTCACAGAAGCTGCTTATGACCGGCCCTGCTCACAGACAGATTGCTAATTCCAAATCGATAGAAAGTTATGCAGATATTCTTTAGCAACTGAGCCAGCAGTGAAGCCCTACTAGCTCAGTTGCTAAAGAATCTGCCTTCAACGCAGGAGACCCCGCTTTGAGTCCTGGGTCGGGAAGATCCGCTGGAGAAAGGATAGGCTACCCACTCCAGTATTCTGGCCTAGAGAATTCCATGGACTGTATAGTCCTTGGGGCTGCAAAGAGTCAGGCACGAACTGAGCCACTTTCACCTGCACATGCAGATATCACTTAAAAAAAAAATGTGGTAACAGATCTAGGACCTCTGTCAAGCTCATGAGTGAGTACTATAAATATACAGAATCAGCTTTGTCCTGCATAGTTACTACCATCCTGTATTTGCTTTGAGAGGAGTTGAGCTACTCTTGGTACAGAGGAATGATTCTTTACCAACTGAGCCACAAGGGAAGCCCACTAATACTGGAGTGGGTAGCCTATCCCTTCTCCAGCAGATCTTCCTGACCCAGGAATTGAACCAGGGTCTCCTGCCTGAGTAACACATATTGGGTAAAAAACGGTGAGGGGGCAGAACTCGGGACATTGATTGGTAAAAGCAGTTTTCCTTGTCTAGATGGCTAGCGGACGCGAAAGAAATGTTGGTGTGGATTTAAAAAATTCTTCTGATACGAAACAAAAAATTTACTAGTTCTCTGCAGATCTTTAATGAAGCACAGATATTGTCATTAGATTGCTTTGGTCATATCCGTCTTATCCACATTTATTTTTTAAAATCACATAGAGTGGCTTCAATCACTTGAAGAAACGACAAAAGTTTTCTTTGGTCTCCATTCTATACTGGATCGAGAGAAGGCAGTTGATCAGCATGATGCAGGAGCTCAAGATGTTTTTGGCAAAAACTTGACTAGTCTGTTTAATGATATGGAAGAATGAATTAAGGATGGCAGCACGAAACAGAAGGCCATGCTAGAAGTACACAAGACCTTGTTTGGTAAGTCCAAACATGACTTTCTCTTTCAATTGAAGGATAGTTGCTTTACAGAATTTTGTTGCCAAACATCAACGTGAATGAGCCACAGGTGTACATATGTCTCCTCCCTCCTGAACCTCTCTCCCATCTCCTCCTCTCCGTTCCACCCCTCTAGCTTGTTGCGGAGCCCCTGTTTGAGTCCCCTGAGTCATACAGCAAATTGCATTGGCATCTCTTTTAACGTATGGTACTATGTTTCCATGTTCCTCTGCATTCATCTCACCCTCTTCTTCCTCACACCTGCCCGTGTCCATAAGTCTGTTCTCTACATCTGTGACTCCTTGGCTGCCCTGCAAATAATTTCATCAGTACCACCTTTAATTCAAGCATTTCTTCTCCCCCCCCCCAAGCATTTCTTATTTCTTATTCCACTCTTACTGTCTTTAGTGTGAGACTGATCTCGAAACTGATATGAAAGTATTATTCTCAGCATGGAAAATTTGGAAGATGCAAACATGAAAAATTTAAAAAGTAACGCAGCGGCTAGTCACTCTAGGCTAACCCCTAAAACATTTATTGACTGATTTCTAGTTTCTCTTCTTTAACCTTTTTGATCTACGTAATCCTGTGTATTCCTTTTAGTTAGGGATTCATTTTTAGACTATCCTGACTCTTCCGTTAAGTTCCAGTTTGGGGTCTGATACACTTACAGATGTGCCAAGTGCTTCCTGAATACTATAGAACATATTTTATATTTAAAATACTTCCATGCGTATGTAGTGAGTCAATGATTTTAAGTTTATTTGTTACACATTTCAATGTAAAAGTCAATGTGTGAACTAACATATTCTCAATTTGGAAAAGGTGGCTTTTTTCGTTGTGTGTAAGAACTCCTCACTGGACCAAAGGTCATGGAGAGGTCTATTGTTTTCTAAAATGGTTATAGTGTTGTTGTTTTTTTCGGTAATTGAATTGGGTGTGAGTTGCAAAGTTTGTGTTTCTGTTCATTTTTTCCATCTGTTCGGGTTTCTTTCTCTCTCCTGAGTCAGACAGTAATTTCCCATTGGTTGTCCAGTTACCAAGGTTGGTGTCCATGCATCCGTGCTGGTCTCTCCATACATGTCCGGGTGTCCTGTGAAACACTAAGCTTAATTTATTTGGAAATGACCTAGCTGTTCAATACACTGTTATCACTCAGTTGAGCAGAGGGAGAGAAATTCAAGTGACAAATCTCCAGAGAAGCTAGTGTCAGAGCGCCCCGGCGTGGCATGCGTGCAGGGGTTGGGGGGAGGGGGGCGGGGAGCGGAGCGCGGAGATCTCAGGTGTCCTCCCACCCTGGGCCTCTCCAGGCACGCCGCTGCTCAGTGGCCTCCCCCCACCCCCATCGCTTTGGCTGCTCAGGGCCGGGTGGTCTCTGCGGCTGCCCGGCATCCTGCCCGAGGCCCCCCCTGCCCACACGCTGTCTTCCAGTCTCTCTCTGAACCCTCGACTCTTTCCGCCTCTGTCTCACCTGGCTTGGGTGCGTGCGAGGGCCTGTCCGTGTGCCTGGCTGTCGCTCGTCCGCTCTCTCATGAAGGTCCTGTGCTGGGCCCGTGGCGTGGGGGCAGTGCCGGCCTCGGTTTGGGGACAGGGAGGGGCTGAGGCACTCCTGGGTGTTTGCACATCCGGCAGGATGGGCGCCTGGGGCCCCGGCTGGGCTGCCCCTAAGCCCACAGGAGGCTCCGGGGACCGCGGCCCCGGGTCGATGCCCCGCTCGTCCGGAGCCACGTGACCCTGAGCTGCGAACGGGATGGTGGGGGGCGGTGGGTGGGGGGCCACCGAGACGTCCTCCCCGCTCAAGCCACCCCCCTCCCCAACCCCCGCCAGAGATCCCGCAGCCTCGCCAGGCCGCTCGGGGTCCGGGAAGCGCCCCGGGCCGGGCCAGACGCGTGCTGGCCAGGGGTGGCGTCGGCTGGTCTCCCAGCTGCAGGGCCTGCCCTGGTTTTTCCCATAAGTTTCAACAGTGCCGGTCACCCCACATTGTGAGTCGTCTAGATTTCTCACTGACACCCCTGTTAGGGAGTGGCTTTTTAGAGATATAGGGAAGGTCACTTGGGGGATGTTAGTCATGAGAGAAAATAAGGGCTCAGGTGGGATTGCAGATGTCATCCAGGGGGTAAATAGAGACAGTTGTTGCTGGTACCAAGACATGAAGTTTTTTTTCCCCCTTTTCCCAAAAGGCCATATTACGACCACATGGGGGCGCTGAGTAACAGCCCATAGCTCGGCTGGAAGGGTGGGCCTTTGATATTGATACCCTGGGATGGGTTGGACATACCCCCAACCTTTGTCATTAATGCAGATGCAGCCCGGGCTGCTTAGGTTGAGTTGAGAAGCAGTGTGGTTTGCAAGTGAACATGCCTCGTTTAGGGAGAGATCAATAGCCATACAGGGAGATATGATTAGAAAGAGGAAGAACATCATATGTTGCATTTTACTTATCTGAGGCAGGATTGATGGGGTTCTGCTTGAATAAGAGCCTGAGATCTTCAACAGGTTCACAGGAATAGCTGTCCTCTGGCTTTGGAGTCTCAGTTTCTGTCTCCCCCTCCTGTAGGCCATAGGGTTTTATTCTAGAATTGCGGACCCAGGCAGATACACCCTTCACTTTTACAGCAGTTGAAGTCACTAGAACAACCTGATATGGCCCTGTCCATTTCTCGGACAGCTGGTTTGGACTCCCTTTTTCTTGCCAGGTCTTTACTGATACTTGATCCCCTGGCTTTACCTGGGGATTTTTCAAGTCTTCCTGTGGTTTGTTCTCCATACCGTTGGAGTTCTTGCTGAAACCTTCCCAGGTCAATTATATGTTTTAAGAGTGTATTGGCATCCGCGTCAAAAAACAAATCAGAAGTTCAGAATGGACGTCCATACATCATTTCATAAGGACTTAACAATAGTGGCCGTTTGTGGGATATCCGTAGCCTCATGAGGCTATGGGCAGCATATGTGTCCACTTATTATGTCTTTCTTGACATAGCTTAGCCAGAGCCCTTTTAAGAGTCTGGTTGGCTCTCTCTACCTTTCCTGAAGCTTGAGGTCTCCAGGATGAGTGGAGCCGGTATTTTATGCCTAAGCATGCGGCTAGGTTCTGGGGTATCGTGGCTGTAAGTGAGGGCCCGTTGTCACTCTGAAGGGACCGAGGCAGCCCAAACCTAGGCACTATCTCCTTCAGCAGAGCTTTACAGACTTCTGTAGCTCTCTCAGTCTCAGTAGGGAACGCTTCGATCCATCCTGTGAATGTGTCAATAAAGACTAGCAAGTAAGAAAACCCTTGGGTCTTGGGCATGGCTGTAAATTCTAAATGCGGAGCGGCATTGCCAGTCCGCTCCTGGGTATGATCCCCGATGTTGGACAGGTGTAATTAGAGGAGGTCTGGTTTTTGGGATATTTTTTAGACAGGTGTCACAATTTTGTGTGACTTGTTTAACAACTGTAGCTAACTGCGGATGGGAGAGAATAGGCTTAAGCAAGATTTCTACATTATCTTTTCCAAAATGGGCGCTCTTATGTAAGGAGTTAGTAATGTTTTAAACCTGAGAATCAGAGAGTATTATTTGGGCCTGATCATGCTGAAACCACCCATGTGACCCAATCTCCCAGCCCCGCTCAGCATATCGGGAATGCCCCATGGGGTAAAATCTGGAGTCAGGGTTTCCTTGGGGAAAAGGGGGCAGATAGCAGTGGCAGAGGTAGCTTCCCCGGCAGCTCGTCCTGCCTCTTGATCAGCTTTCCTATTTCCCTGAGCCTCTTTTTCTTGCCCCTTTTGGTGACTCTTGCAGTGGATGAGAGCTAATTTTGCAGGAAGTTTGACTGCCTCCAGGAGCCTGAGAATGAGCTCTTTGTGTTTAATAGCAGAGCTTCGGGCACTGAGCATCCCTCTTTCTTTCCAAATTGCTGCACGGGCATGCAGAATGAGGAAAGCATACTTAGAGTCCATACACACATTAATCCCTTTCCTTCTCCTAACTCCAAAGCTCTTGTCAGGGCAAAAAGTTCAGCTTTCTGGGCAGAGGTGTCTGGGGGAAGAGACCCACTTTCCTTAGTTTCTTCCAGGCTCGCTACAGCATATCCTGCTTTCCTCTCTCCCTTTTCTACAAAACTGCTGCCATCTGTGTGCCAGTTTTCCTCTGGGTCAGATAAAGGTGTCTCTGATAGGTCCCGGCGAGAAGAGTATAACTCGTCTGTGATTTGTATGCATTGGTGATCCAGAGGGGAGGTAGGGGGATCTGGCAGTAAGGTTGCTGAATTTAAAGTCTAGCAGACCCTCAACTTTATTTCTGGAGTGTCAAGGAGGAGGGCTTGGTATTGGTTGATCCTTTCCCCTGTCATCCACCTGTCCCCTTTCGTTTCCAAGACTGCTTGCACCCGGTGAGGCGTATACACTGTGGTGGGCTGACCCAGGTTCAGCTTTGATGCCTCCTTAACGATAAGAGCCGTGGCTGCTACTGCCCGGAGGCAAGTGGGCCACCCTCTGGCCACCTCATCTAGTTATTTTGAGAGATAAGCCACAGGTTGTAATACGGGCCCCATCATCTGCCCTAACACCCCAAGGGCAGTTCCTGTCCATTCAGAAACATAGAGTCTAAAAGGATTCTCCCGGTTTGGGAGGCCTAAAGCTGGGGCTGTAGTGATGGACTCTTTTAGGGCATTAAAGGCCACCTTGCAGGTCTCATGCCAGTCGAGTGGCTCTTCTTCTTTCCCCCTTAAATTTTCATATAGGGGTCTGGCCAGATTGCCATAATTAGGAATCCAGATCCTGCAAAACCCGGTCCTTCCTAAAAATCCCCTAAGCTGTTGTTTTGTTTGGGGGTACGGGGTATTTAAGATGAGAGATCTCCCCTCGGGGTCAGGCATTCTTTTTCTCTCCGTAATTATAAATCCAAGGTATTTTACTTGGGTTAAGCTAATCTGAGCCTACTTGGGGGATACTCGATAACCATTTTCATACAGGAAAGTTAGCGTTTTAAATAGTGTCCATTTGAGAGCTGGTAAAATCTGGCCTAGCTAAGAGCAAGTCATCCACATACTGTATTAGACTACTGTTTGCTAAAGTTAATTCCCTTAGTTCTCTCCCCGAGGAAGTCCCGAAGATATGAGGGCTGTCCCTAAACCCTTGGGTTAGTTGAGTCCAGTTGAGAGTTGTATGGTCTCTCTTGTTTCCAAGTCCCGCCACTCAAAAGCAAAGAGTTTTTGGGATTCAGGATGGAGAGGAATGCAAAAGAAAGCACCTTGAAGGTCCAAGACTGAGAAGTACTTGGCGTTTCCTGGGACTTGGGATAGGAGGGTATATGGGTTTGGGACTATGGGGTGGATGGGAACCACAGCTTCATTAACAGCTCTTAGATCCTGGATGAATCGGTAAGATCCATCTGGTTTTTGAACGGGCAAGATTGGGGTGTTGCAGGGGGACTCACAGCTGATTCGAGTTCCAGTATCTCGGTATTTGTTAACTAATGGTCTAAGACCCAAGAGCTTCTGGTTTTAAGGGATATTGTCTTTTCCATTGCTAGGGAGCATTTGGTCTCAGAGAAATCTTTACTGGTGGAACATTTATGGCTAAACCAGGGCTGGAGACATCCCACCCCTGGGGATTGACCTCATCTAGACAAGGGACAGACTCCTCCTTTTCTACCTCTGACTGTAAATATTCAGACATAGGCAAAGAAAATTATCGACTTCTACCTTTGTTTCCCAAAGTCACTCTGGTTTGGAGGCGAAAGTATTATTCTCACCATGGAAAATTTGGAAACTGCAAACATGAAAAATTTAAAGAGTCACGCAGCGGCTAGTCACTCTAAGCTAACCCCTAAGACATTTATTGACTGATTTCTAGCTTCTCTTCTTTAACCTTTTTTATCTACAGTAATCCTGTGTGTTCCTTTTAGTTAGGGATTCTTTTTAACTATTCTGACTCTTCCACTACGTTCCAGTTTTGGGTCTGATACACTTACAGATGTGCCAAGTGCTTCCTGAATACTATAGAACATATTTTATGTTTAAAATACTTCCATGCTTATGTAGTGAGTGAATGATTTTAAGTTTATTTGTTACACATTTCAATGTAAAAGTCAATGTGTGAACTAACATATTCACGACTTGGAAAAATTGGCTTTTTTTGGTTGTGTGTTTGAAATCCTCACCCGACCAAAGGTCATGGAGAGGCCTATTGTTTTTCTAAAATGGTTATAGTGTTGTTTATTTTCTGGTAATTGAATTAGGGTGTGAGTTGCAAAGCCTGTGTTACTGTTCATTTCATTCCATCTGTTCGGGTTTCTTTCTCTCTCCTGAGTCAGACAGTAATTTCCCATTGGTTTTCCAGTTACCAAGGTTGGTGTCCATGCATCCGTGCTGGTCTCTCCATACATGTCCGGGTGTCCTGTGAAACACTAAGCTTAATTTATTTGGAAATGACCTAGCTGTTCAATACACTGTCATCACTCAGTTGAGCAGAGGGAGAGAAATTCAAGTGACAAAACTCCAGAGAATGTAGTGTCAGAGCGCCCCGGCGTGGCATGCGTGCAGGGGATTGGGGGGAGGGGGCGGTGCGCGGAGTGCGGAGGTCTCAGGTGTCCTCCCACCCTGGGCCTCTCCAGGTCCGCCGCTGCTCAGTGGCCTCCCCCCGCCCCCATCGCTTTGGCTGCTCAGGGCCGGGTGGTCTCTGCAGCTGCCCGGCATCCTGCCCGAGGCCCTCCCTGCCCACACGCTGTCTTCCAGTCTCTCTCTGAATCCTCGACTCTTTCTGCCTCTGTCTCACCTGGCGTGGGTGCGTGCGAGTGCCTGTCCGTGTCCCTGGCTGTCGCTCGTCTGCTCTCCCAGGTAGATCCTGTGCTGGGCCTGTGGCGTGGGGGCAGGGCGGGCCTCGGTAGGGCGAAAAGGCGGGGCTGAGGCGCTCCAGGGGATTTGCACAGCCGGCCGGACGGGCGCCTGGGGCCCCGGCTGGGCTGCCCCTAAGTCCCAGGAGGCTCCGGGGACCGCGGACCCGAGCCGAAGCCCCGCTCGTCCGGAGCCACCTGACCCTGAGCAGCGAACGGGATGGTGGGGGGCAGGGGGTGAGGGGGCTCCGAGACGTCCTCGCTACTCTACCCACCCCCTCTCCCCCCACCCCAGGTCCCGCAGGCATGCCAGGCCCCGGCCGGGCCAGACGGGTCCTGGCCGGGGCTGGCGGTATGCAGGGCCGTGGCGCCCTCCGCTGGGCCCCGAGCTGCCAGCCCTGGTTGGTCGGAGTCCAGTCGCGGGTCGTGCAGCTCAAGTGCAGCACGCGCCAGGTCGAGAGCTGTGGCCCCAGGCCCGAAGGGCATGTCAGAATGCATGGGAGGCGCCGCGCGGAGCTCTTGGGGGGCCTGACAGCCGCCTCGGTCTAAGGCCATAGCACCCTGAACGTGCCCTATGTCCTCTGATCTGGGAAATTGAGTAGGACCGGGCCTGGTCAGTACTTGCATGGGAGACCGCCTTGTAGTTAGGCGGTTTTGTGATTTTTCTGAATGCCTACTGCAGAAAGTTAGAATTGGATGACTGCACACAGGAAAACGAATAATATTTTTGTACATAACCTTAAGAATCCAGCAGCTGGTCATTCTTTTTCCTGTCCTAACACAGCTAACTGGAAGTCAGTTGCAGTAAGTTCTACTGACTTAAGACCCTCATCCCTAACGGAAGGTATATAGGAAAACCCATAGTATATCTAATTAAACATGAAAGATAGAACGATGAGAAAAAAAAAATTCTCAGTGACATCTTAGTTGGTACATGAAACACGATGATTATGAAAGCACAACCCATAATCAAGTCCAGGCCATGGAAGCCTGTGACTTTCACTGAGTGTTGACTTCCCTTTCAGCTGAGGTTGTAAAAAGTGCTTTGTAAAATCCTGAGGTTTGAAGCACTTGTAACCTCCTGAAGAGACTGCAATCAGAAGGCTTTCTAGAATATCCTGACGCTGTGGTGAGCTCATGCAATACATTCTGCAGAGGTCGGAAGACAGACATGTTGGGAAGTGGGGATGACTTCTACTGCACTTAGGGAGAAAGGGCATGTACAAGTGGAGAAGCAACACCACAGAGACGGAATATTTAAAGACTCCATACATGGAGAAGGAAATGGCAACCCACTCCAGTATACTTGGCTGGAAAAATCCATGGACAGAGGAGTCTGGCGGGCTGAAGTCCACGGGATTCCATGACTGATCGTGTGTGCACGAGGGTGGAGGGAGACGGGTTGGTAGCAAGAAACTGGTAGAAGTAAAAAATAAGAAAACATATAAAATAAAGACTCGATAAATATGACAACGACTGGTAGGAATAAACCTTCAGAAGTGCCTTCTCAGACCTCCCGTCAGAAGCACAAGCGTAATAAAGACACTGAGTTTTCACAGTCTCACACAAAATTAGACTGGCTTATGACAATGGGCAGAGAGGCGCCTCTAAGACATCGGGGCTGGGCTTTACTGGAGGATGCACATCGATTGAGTGCATGCCTATGTGTTATGGAAATATGTCTTACTGGAAGGGTGAAGGCATCTTCTTGAAGAACACAGCAAATAACACTAAAAATTCAAGGAACTTGGCTACAATGACAATAGCTGATTTCATGTTGGCTACTGCTTGGCAGAGCTGGGTTCGCCTCTCCCATTAAGTACCTCAGTGGGCAGCTGTGAATGTAGCCATTAGTTTCTCACTTAGAAACCGAACCTAATACTTGACATGTGCACTAGCGCAAGAACAGTGAAAGCTCCGCGGAGAAGCAAGTCAGACAGACATGCTTCTGTTTTCTCACAGAAGCTGCTTATGTCCGGCCCTGCTCACAGACAGATTGCTAATGCCAAATCGATAGACAGTTATGCAGATATTCTTTAGCAACTGAGCGACCAGGGAAGCCCTACTAGCTCAGTTGGTAAAGAATCTGCCTGCAACGCAGGAGACCCCGCTTTCAGTCCTGGGTTGGGAAGATCCCCTTGAGAAGGGATAGGCTACCCACTCCAGTATTCTGGCCTAGAGAATTCCACGGACTCTATAGTCCATGGGGCCACAAAGAGTCAGGCACGAACTGAGCCACTTTCACCTGCACATGCGGATATTACTTAGAAAATGAAATGTGGTAACAGATCTAGCACCTCTGTCAAGCTCATGAGTGAGTACTATAAATATACAGAATCAGCTTTGTCCTGCATAGTTATTTCCATCCTGTATTTGCTTTGAGAGGAGTTGAGCTAGTCTTGGTACAGAGGAATGATTCTTTACCAACTGAGCCACAAGGAAAGCCCACTACTACTAGAGTGGGTAGCCTATCCCTTCTCCAGCGGTTCTTCCTTACCCAGGAACTGAACCAGGGTCTCCTGCCTGAGTAACACATATTGGGTAAAAATCGGTGAGGGAGCATAACTATGGACATTGATTGGTAAACTCAGTTTTCCTTGTCCAGATGGCTAGCGGAGGAGAAATAAACGTTGGCATGCATTCAAAAAATTCTTCTGATACTATATATAAAATTTACTAGTTCTCTGCAGAAGTCTTTAATGAAACACAGATATTGTCATTAGATTGCTTTGGTCATATCCGCCTTATCCACATTTATTTTTAACAGTCACATAGTGTGGCCTCAAATACTTGAAGACACGACAAAAGGTTTCTTTGGTCTCCATTCTAAACTGGATCATGAGAAGGCAGTGGATCAGCATAATGCAGGAGCTCAAGATATTTTTGGCAAAAACTTGACTAGTCTGTTTAATGATATGGAAGAATGAGTTAAGGGTGGCAGCACGAAACAGAAGGCCATGCTAGAAGTACACAAGACCTTGTTTGGTAAGTCCAAACATGACTTTTTCTTTCAATTGAAGGAAAGTTGCTTTACAGAATTTTGTTGCCAAACATCAGCATGAATAAGCCACAGGTATACATATGTCTCCTCCCTCCTGAACCTCTATCCCATTTCCCTCCCCATTCCAGCCCTAGTTTGTTGCAGAGCCCCTGTTTGAGTCCTCTGGGTCATACACAAAATTTCATTGGCATCTGTCTTTACCTATGGTAATATATTTTCATGTTACTCTGCATTCATCTCACGCTCTCCTTCCTCCCCCCTGCCCATGTCCATAAGTCTGTTCTCTACATCTGTGTCTCCTTGGCTGCCCTGCAAATAATTTCATCAGTACCACCTTTAGTTCAAGCATTTTTTTTTCCCCCAAGCATTTCTTATTTCATATTCCAGTCTTACTGTCTTTAGTGTGAGACTGATTTTGAAACTGATATGAAAGTACTATTCTCACCATCGAAAATTTGGAAGATGCAAACATGAAAAATTTAAAAAGTCACGCAGAGGCTAGTCACTCTAAGCTAACCCCTAAAACATTTATTGACTGATTTCTAGTTTCTCTTCTTTAACCTTTTTTATCTACAATAATCCTGTATATTCCTTTTAGTTAGGGATTCATTTTTAGACTATCCTGACTCTTCAACTAAGTTCCAGTTTTGGGTCTCACACAGTGAGACATGTGTCAAATGCTTCCTGAATACTATAGAACATATTTTATTTTTATAATACTTCTATGCTTATGTAGTGACTCAATGATTTTAAATTTATTTGTTACACATTTCAATGTAAAAGTCAATGTGTGAACTAACATATTCACGATTTGGAAAAGGTGGCTTATTTTGTCCTGTGCTAAAACTCCTCACCCGACCAAAGGTCATGGAGAGGTCTATTGTTTTTCTAAAATGGTTATAGTGTTGTTGTGTTTTTTTTTGTAATTGAATTAGGGTGTGAGTTGCAAAGTTTGTGTTTCTGTTCATTTCATTCCATCTGTTCGGGGTTCTTTCTCTCTCTTGAGTCAGACAGTAATTTCCCATTGGTTGTCCAGTTACCAAGGTTGGTGTCCATGCATCCGTGCTGGTCTCTGCATTCATGTCCGGGTGTCCTGTGAAACACTAAGCTTAATTTATTTGGAAATGACCTAGCTGTTCAATACACTGTCATCACTCATTTGAGCACAAGGATAGAAATTCAGGTGACCAAACTCCGGAGAATCTAGTGTCAGAGCGCCCAGGCGTGGCGTGCGTGCAGGGGGTTTGGAGCAGGGGGGCGTGGCGCGGAGCGAGGAGATCTCAGGTGCCCTCGCACCCTGGGCCTCTCCAGGCCCGCCCCTACTCAGCGGCTTCCCCCTGCCCCCATCGCATTCGCTGCTCAGGGCCGGGTGGCCTCTGCAGCTGCCCGGCATGCTGCCCGAGTCCCCCGCTGCCCACAAGCTGTCTTCGAGTCTCTCGAGTCTCTCTCTTAACCCTCGTCTCTTTCTTCCTCTGTCTCACCTGGCGTTGGTGCGTGCGAATGCCTGTCCGTGTGCCTGGCTTTCGCTCCTCTGCTCTCTCAGGAAAGACTTGTGCTGGGCCGGCAGAGTGGGGGCAGGGCGGGTCTCGGTTGGGCGAAAAGGCGGGGCTGAGGCGCTTCAGGGGGTTGGGGCAGCGGGTAGGATGTGTGCCTGGGGCCCCGGCTGGGCTGCCTCTAAGCCCGCAGGAGGGTCCAGGGCCCGCGGCCCCGGGCCGAAGACCCGCTCGTCCGGAGCCATGTCACCCTGAGCAGCGAACGGGATGGTGGGGGGCAGGGGGTGAGGGGGCACCGAGACGTCCTCGCTGCTTTACCCAACCCCCTCCCCCCACCCCAGGTCCCGCAGGCACGCCAGGCCCTGGCCGGGCCAGACGGGTGCTGGCCTGGGCTGGTGGTGTGCGGGTCCGTGGCGCCCTCCGCTGGCACCCGAGCTGCCGGCTCTGGTTGGTCGGAGTGCAGTCGCGGGTCGTGCGGCTCAAGTGCAGCCCGCGCCAGCTCGAGAGCTGTGGCCCCAGGCACGAAGGGCCGGTCAGAACGCAAGGGAGGCTCAAAGCGGACCTCTTGGGGCGCCTGACAGCCGCCTCGGTCTAAGGCCTTAGCACCCTGAACGTGCCCTATCTCCTCTGATCTGGGAAATTGAGTAGGGCCGGGCCTGGTCAGTACTTGCATGGGAGTCCGCCTAGTAGTTAGGCGGTTTTTTGATTTTTCTGAATGCCTACTGCAGAAAGTTAGAATTGGATGACTGCACACAGGAAAACGAAAAAAGTTTTCGTACATAATCTTAAGAATCCAGCAGCTGGTCATTCTTTTTCCTGTCCTAACACAGCTAACTGGAAGTCAGCTGCAGTAAGTTCTACTGACTTAAGACCCTCATCCCTAACGGAAGGTATATAGGAAAACCCATAGTATATCTAAATAAACATGAAAGATAGAACGATGAGAAAAAAAATTCTCAGTGACATCTTAGTTGGTATATGAAACACGATGATTATGAAAGCACAACCCATAATCAAGTCCAGGCCATGGAAGCCTGTGACTTTCACTGAGTGTTGGCTTCCCTTTCAGCTGAGGTTGTAAAAAGTGCTTTGTAAAATCCTGAGGTTTGAAGCACTTGTAACCTCCTGAAGAGACTGCAATCAGAAGGCTTTCTAGAATATCCTGACGCTGCGGTGAGCTCAAGCAATACATTCTGCAGAGGTCGGAAGACAGACATGTTGGGAAGTGGGGATGACTTCTACTGCACTTATGGAGAAAGGGCATGTACAAGTGGAGAAGCAACACCTCAGTGACGGAATCTTTAAAGACTCCATACATGGAGAAGGAAATGGCAACCCACTCCAATATACTTGCCTGGAAAAATCCATGGACAGAGGAGTCTGGCAGGCTGAAGTCCACGGGATTCCATGACTGATCGTGTGTGCACGAGGGTGGAGGGAGACGGGTTGGTAGCAAGAAACTGGTAGAAGTAAAAAATAAGAAAAATATAAAATAAAGAGTCGATAAATGTGACAATGACTGGTAGGAATAAACCTTCAGAAGTGCCTTCTCAGACCTCCCATCAGAAGCACAAGCGTAATAAAGACACTGAGTTTTCGCGGTCTCACACAAAATTAGACTGGCTTATGACAATGGGCAGAGAGGCTCCTCTAAGACATCGGGGCTGGGCTTTACTGGAGGATGCACATCGATTGAGTGCATGGCTGTGTGTTATGGAAATATGTCTTACTGGCTGGGCGAAGGCGTCTTCTTGAAGAACACAGCAAATAACACTACAAATTCAAGGAACTTGGCTACAATGAAATTAGCTGATTTCATCTCGGCTACTGCTTGGCAGAGCTGGGTTCGCCTCTCCCATTAAGTACCTCAGTGGCCAGATGTGAATGTAGCCATTAGTTTCTCACTTAGAAACCGAACCTAATACTTGACATGTGCACTAGCGCAAGAACATTGAAAGTTCCGCTGAGAAGCAAGTCAGACAGACATGCTTCTGTTTTCTCACAGAAGCTGCTTATGACCGGCCCTGCTCACAGACAGATTGCTAATGCCAAATCGATAGACAGTTATCCAGATATTCTTTAGCAATTGAGCCACCAGGGAAACCGTACTAGCTCAGTTGCTAAAGAATCTGCCTGCAACGCAGGAGACCCTGCTTTCAGTCCTGGGTCGGGAAGATCCCCTGGAGAAGGGATAGGCTACCCACTCCAGTATTCTGGCCTAGAGAATTCCACGGACTCTATAGTCCTTCGGGCCGCAAAGAGTCAGGCACGAACTGAGCCACTTTCACCTGCACATGCGGATATTACTTAGAAAAAGAAATGTGGTAACAGATCTAGTACCTCTGTCAAGCTCATGAATGAATACTATAAATATACAGAATCAGCTTTGTCCTGCATAGTTATTACCATCCTGTATTTCCTTTGAGAGGAGTTGAGCTAGTCTTGTGAAAGAGGAATGATTCTTTACCAACTGAGCCACAAGGAAAGCCCACTACTACTGGAGTGGGTAGCCTATCCCTTCTCCAGCGGATCTTCCTGACCCAGGAACTGAACCACGGTCTCCTGCCTGAGTAACACATATTGGGTAAAAATCGGTGAGGGAGCATAACGATGGACATTGATTGGTAAACTCAGTTTTCCTTGTCCAGATGGCTAGCGAAGGAGAAATAATCGTTGGCATGCATTTAAAAAATTCTTCTGATACTATATATAAAATTCACTAGTTCTCTGCAGAAGTCTTTAATGAAGCACAGATATTGTCACTAGATTGCTTTGGTCATATCCGTCTTATCCACATTTATTTTTAAAAGTCACATAGTGTGGCCTCAAATACTTGAAGACACGACAAAAGGTTTCTTTGGTCTCCATTCTAAACTGGATCGTGAGAAGGCAGTGGATCAGCATAATGCAGGAGCTCAAGATATTTTTGGCAAAAACTTGACTAGTCTGTTTAATGATATGGAAGAATGAGTTAAGGGTGGCAGCACGAAACAGAAGGCCATGCTAGAAGTACACAAGACCTTGTTTGGTAAGTCCAAACATGACTTTTTCTTTCAATTGAAAGATAGTTGCTTTACAGAATTTTGTTGCCAAACATCAGCATGAATGAGCCACAGGTATACATATGTCTCCTCCCTCCTGAACCTCTCTCCCATTTCCCTCCCCATTCCACCCCTAGCTTGTTGCAGAGCCTCGGTTTTAGTCCCCTGAGTCATACAGCAAATTTCATTGGCATCTGTTTTTATGTATGGTAATATATTTTCATGTTCCTCTGCATTCATCTCACCCTCTCCTTCCTCCCCCCTGCCCATGTCCATATGTCTGTTCTCTATATCTGTGACTCCTTGGCTGCCCTGAAAATAATTTCATCAGTACCACCTTTAGTTCAAGCATTTTTTTTTTCCATCAAACATTTCTTATTTCTTATTCCAGTCTTACTCTCTTTAGTGTGAGACTAATTTCCAAGCTGATATCAAAGTATTATTCTCACCATGGAAAATTTGGAAGATGCAAACATGAAAAATTTAAAAAGTCACGCAGAGGCTAGTCACTATAAGCTAACCCCTCAAACATTTATTGACTGATTTCTAGTTTCTATTCTTTTACCTTTTTTATCTACATTAATCCTGTGTATTCCTTTTAGTTAGGGATTCATTTTTAGACTATCCTGACTCTTCAACTAAATTCCAGTTTTGGGTCTCATACAGTGAGACATGTGCCAAATGCTTCGTGAATACTATAGAACATATTTTATATTTAAAATACTTCCATGCTTATGTAATGAGTCAATGATTTTAAGTTTATTTGTTACACATTTCAATGTAAAAGTCAATGTGTGAACTAACATATTCACGATTTGGAAAAGGTGGCTTTTTTGTCGTGTGCTAAAACTCCTCACCTGACCAAAGGTCATGGAGAGGTCTATTGTTTTTCTAAAATGGTTATATTGATTTTTTTTTTTTTTTTGTAATTGTATTAGGGTGTGAGTTGCAAAGTTTGTGTTTCTGTTCATTTCATTCCATCTGTTTGGGTTTATTTCTCTCTCCTGAGTCAGACAGTAATTTCCCATTGATTGTCCAGTTACCAAGGTTGGTGTCCATGCATCCGTGCTGGTCTCTCCATACATGTCCGGGTGTCCTGTGAAACACTAAGCTTAATTTATTTGGAAATGACCTAGCTGTTCAATACACTGTCATCACTCATTTGAGCACAAGGATAGAAATTCAGGTGACCAAACTCCGGAGAAGCTAGTGTCAGAGCGCCCAGGCGTGGTGTGCATGCAGGGGGTAGGGAGGACGGGGACAGGGAGTGGAGCGAGGAGATCTCAGGTGCCCTCGCACCTTGGGCCTCTCCAGGCCCGCCCCTACTCAGCGGATTCCCCCTGCCCCCATCGCATTCGCTGCTCAGGGCCGAGTGGCCTCTGCAGCTGCCCGGCATGCTGCCCGAGTCCCCCCCTGCCCACAAGCTGTCTTCGAGTCTCTCTCTGAGCCCTCGTCTCTTTCTGCCTCTGTCTCACCTGGCGTGGGTGCGTGCGAGTGCCTGTCCGTGTGCCTGGCTATCGCTCCTCTGCTCTCTCAGGAAAGACTTGTGCTGGGCTGGCAGAGTGGGTGCAGGGCGGGTCTCGGTAGGGCGAAAAGGCGGGGCTGAGGCGCTCCAGGGTGTTTGTGCAGCGGGCAGGTTGTGCGCCTGGGGCCCCGGCTGGGCTGCCTCTAAGCCCGCAGGAGGCTCCGGGGACCGCGGCCCCGGGCCGAAGCCCCGCTCGTCCGGAGCCACGTCACCCTGAGCAGCGAATGGGATGGTGGGGGGCAGGGGGTGAGGGGGCACCGAGACGTCCTCGCTGCTCTACCCACCCCCCCTCCCCCCACACCAGGTGCCGCAGGTATGCCAGGACCCGGCCGGGCCAGACGGGTGCTGGCCGGGGCTGGCGGTGTGCGGGGCCGTGGCGCCCTCCGCTGGCCCCTGAGCTGCCGGCCCTGGTTGGTCGGAGTCCAGTCGCGGGTCGTGCGGCTCAAGTGCGGCGCGCGCCAGCTCGAGAGCTGTGGCCCCAGGCCCGAAGGGCAGGTCAGAACGCAAGGGAGGCACAACGCGGAGCTCTTGGGGCGCCTGACAGCCGCCTCGGTCTAAGGCCATAGCACCCTGAACGTGCCCTATCTCCTCTGATCTGGGAAATAGAGTAGGGCCGGGCCTGGTCAGTACTTGCATGGGAGACCGCTTTGTAGTAGGCGGTTTTGTGATTTTTCTGAATGCCTACTTCAGAAAGTTAGAATCGGATGACTGCACACAGGAAAACGAATAATGTTTTCACACATAACCTTAAAATCCAGCAGCTGGTCATTCTTTTTCCTGTCCTAACACAGCTAACTGGAAGTCAGGTGCAGTATGTTCTACTGACTTAAGAACCTCATCCCTAATGGAGGATATATAGGAAAACCCATAATATATCTAAATAAACATGAAAGATAGAACGATGAGAAAAAAAAAATTCTCAGTGACATCTTAGTTGATATATGAAACACGATGATTATGAAAGCACAACCCATAATCAAGTCCAGGCCATGGAAGCCTGTGACTTTCACTGAGTGTTGACTTCCCTTTCAGCTGAGGTTGTAAAAAGTGCTTTGTAAAATCCTGAGGTTTAACACTTGTAACCTCCTGAAGAGACTGCAATCAGAAGGCTTTCTAGAATATCCTGACGCTGTGGTGAACTCAAGCAATACATTCTGCAGAGGTCGGAAGACAGACATGTTGGGAAGTGGGGATGACTTCTACTGCACTTAGGGAGAAAGGGCATGTACAAGTGGAGAAGCAACACCTCAGTGACGGAATCTTTAAAGACTCCATACATGGAGAAGGAAATGGCAACCCACTCCAGTATTCTTGCCTGGAAAAATCCATGGACAGAGGAGTCTGGCGGGCTGAAGTCCACGGGATTCCATGACTGATCGTGTGTGCACGAGGGTGGAGGGAGACGGGTTGGTAGCAAGAAACTGGTAGAAGTAAAAAATAAGAAAAAATATAAAATAAAGACTCGATAAATATGACAACGACTGGCAGGAATAAACCTTCAGAAGTGCCTTCTCAGACCTCCCATCCGAAGCACAAGCGTAAAAAAGACACTGAGTTTTCACGGTCTCACACAAAATTAGACTGGCTTATGACAATGGGCAGAGAGGCTCCTCTAAGACATCGGGGCTGGGCTTTACTGGAGGATGCACATCGATTGAGTGCATTGGATATGTGTTATGGAAATATGTCTTACTGGCAGGGTGAATGCATCTTCTTGAAGAACACAGCAAATAACACTACAAATTTAAGGAACTTGGCTACAATGACAATAGCTGATTTCATGTTGGCTACTGCTTGGCAGAGCTGGGTTCGCTTCTCCCATTAAGTACCTCAGTGGCCAGCTGTGAATGTAGCCATTAGTTTCTCACTTAGAAACCGAACCTAATACTTGCCATGTGCACTAGCGCAAGAACAGTGAAAGCTCCACGGAGAAGCAAGTCAGACAGACATGCTTCTGTTTTCTCACAGAAGCTGCTTATGACCGGCCCTGCTCACAGACAGATTGCTAATGCCATGTGGATAGACAGTTATGCAGATATTCTTTAGCAACTCAGCGACCAGGAAAGCCCTACTAGCTCAGTTGGTAAAGAATCTGCCTGCAACGCAGGAGACCCCGCTTTCAGTCCTGGGTCGGGAAGATCCCCTGGAGAAGGGATAGGCTACCCACTCCAGTATTCTGGCCTAGAGAATTCCACGGACTCTATAGTTCATGGGGCCGCAAAGAGTCAGGCACGAACTGAGCCACTTTCACCTGCAAATGCGGAGATTACTTAGAAAAAGAAATGTGGTAACAGATCTAGTACCTCTGTCAAGCTCATGAGTGAGTACTATAAATATCCAGAATCAGCTTTGTCCTGCATAGTTATTACCATCCTGTATTTGCTTTGAGAGGAGTTGAGCTAGTCTTGGTACAGAGGAATGATTCTTTACCAACTGAGCCACAAGGGAAGCCCACTAATACTGGAGTGGGTAGCCTATCCCTTCTCCAGCGGATCTTCCTGACCCAGGAACTGAACCAGGGTCTCCTGCCTGAGTAACACATATTGGGTAAAAATCGGTGAGGGAGCATAACTATGGACATTGATTGGTAAACTCAGTTTTCCTTGTCCACATGGCTAGCGGAGGAGAAATAAACGTTGGCATGCATTTAAAAAATTCTTCTGATACTATATATAAAATTTACTAGTTCTCTGCAGAAGTCTTTCCTGGAGCACAGATATTGTCATTAGATTGCTTTAGTCATATCCGTCTTATCCACATTTATTTTTAAAAGTCACATAGTGTGGCCTCAAATACTTGAAGACACGACAAAAGGTTTCTTTGGTCTCCATTCTAAACTGGATCGTGAGAAGGCAGTGGATCAGCATAATGCAGGAGCTCAAGATATTTTTGGCAAAAACTTGACTAGTCTGTTTAATGATATAGAAGAATGAGTTAAGGGGGGCAGCACGAAACAGAAGGCCATGCTAGAAGTACACAAGACCTTGTTTGGTAAGTCCAAACATGACTTTTTCTTTCAATTGAAGGATAGTTGCTTTACAGAATTTTGTTGCCAAACATCAGCATGAATGAGCCACAGGTATACATATGTCTCCTCCCTCCTGAACCTCTCTCCCATTTCCCTCCCCACTCCACCCCTAGCTTGTTGCAGAGCCCCTGTTTGAGTCCCCTGAGTCATACAGCAAATTTCATTGGCATCTGTTTTTACGTATGGTAATATATTTTCATGTTACTCTGCATTCATCTGACCCTCTCCTTCCCCCCCCCTGCCCATGTCCATAAGTCTGTTCTCTATATCTGTGACTCCTTGGCTGCCCTGAAAATAATTTCATCAGTACCACCTTTAGTTCAAGCATTTTTTTTACCCCCCAAGCATTTCTTATTTCAGTCTTACTGTCTTTAGTGTGAGACTGATTTTGAAACTGATATGAAAGTATTATTCTCAGCATGGAAAATTTGGAAGATGCAAACATGAAAAATTTAAAAAGTCACACAGAGGCTAGTCACTCTAACCTAACCTATAAAACATTTATTGACTGATTTCTAGTTTCTCTTCTTTAACCTATTTTATCTACAATAATCCTGTGTATTCCTTTTAGTTAGGGATTCATTTTTAGACTATCCTGACTCTTCAACTAAGTTCCAGTTTTAGGTCTCATACAGTGAGACATGTGCCAAATGCTTCTTGAATACTATAGAACATATTTTATATTTAAAATACTTCCAGGCTTATGTAGTGAGTCAATGATTTTAAGTTTATTTGTTACACATTTCAATGTAAAAGTCAATGTGTGAACTAACATATTCACGATTTGGAAAAGGTGGCTTATTTGGTCGTGTGCTAGAACTCCTCACCTGACCAAAGGTCATGGAGAAGTCTATTGTTTTTCTAAAATGGTTATAGTGTTGTTTTCTTTCTTTTTTTTCTTTTTGTAATTGAATTAGGGTGTGAGTTGCAAAGTTTGTGTTTCGGTTCATTTCATTCCATCTGTTTGGGTTTCTTTCTCTCTCCTGAGTCAGACAGTAATTTCCCATTGGTTGTCCAGTTACCAAGGTTGGTGTCCATGCATCCGTGCTGGTCTCTGCATTCATGTCCGGGTGTCCTGTGAAACACTAAGCTTAATTTATTTGGAAATGACCTAGCTGTTCAATACACTGTCATCACTCAGTTGAGCACAAGGATAGAAATTCAGGTGACCACACTCCGGAGAAGCTAGTGTCAGAGCGCCCGGGCGTGGCGTGCGTGCAGGGGGTTGGGAGAACGGGGGCGGGGTGCGGAGCGAGGAGATCTCAGGTGCCCACGCACCCTGGGCCTCTCCAGGCCCGCCCCTACTCAGCGGCTTCCCCCTGCCCCCATCGCATTCGCTGCTCAGGGCCGGGTGGCCTCTGCAGCTGCCCGGCATCCTGCCCGAGTCCCCCCCTGCCCACCAACTGTATTCGAGTCTCTCTCTGAAACCTCGTCTCTTTCTGCCTCTGTCTCACCTGGCGTGGGTGCGTGCGAGTGCCTGTCCCTGTGCCTGGCTTTCGCTCCTCTGCTCTCTCAGGAAAGACTTTTGCTGGGCCGGCAGTGTGGGGGCAGGGCGGGTCACGGTAGGGCGAAAAGGCGGGGCTGAGGCGCTCCAGGGGTTTTGCGCAGTGGGCAGGATGTGTGCCTGGGGCCCTGGCTGGGCTGCCTCTAAGCCCGCAGGAGGCTCCGGGGACCGCGGCCCCGGGCGGAAGCCCCACTCGTCCGGAGCCACGTCACCCTGAGCAGCGAACGGGATGGTGGGGGGCAGGGAGTGAGGGGACACTGAGACGTCTTCGCTGCTCTACCCACCCCACCTCCCCCCACACCAGGTGCCGCAGGTATGCCAGGACCCGGCCGGGCCAGACGGGTGCTGGCCGGGGCTGGCGGTGTGCGGGGCCGTGGCGCCCTCCACTGGCCCCTGAGCTGCCGGCCCTGGTTGGTCGGAGTCCAGTCGCGGGTCGTGCGGCTCAAGTGCGGCGCGCGCCAGCTCGAGAGCTGTGGCCCCAGGCCCGAAGGGCAGGTCAGAACGCAAGGGAGGCGCAACGCGGAGCTCTTGGGGCACCTGACAGCCGCCTCGGTCTAAGGCCATAGCACACTGAACGTGCTCTATCTCCTCTGATCTGGGAAATTGAGTAGGGCCGGGCCTGGTCAGTACTTGCATGGGAGTGCGCCTAGTAGTTAGGCGGTTTTGTGATTTTTCTGAATGCCTACTTCACAAAGTTAGTATTGGATGACTGCACACAGGAAAATGAATAATGTTTTCGTACATAATCTTAAGAATCCAGCAGCTGGTCATTCTTTTTCCTGTCCTAACACAGCTAACTGGAAGTCACTTGCTGTAAGTTCTACTGATTTAAGACCCTCATCCCTAACGGAAGGTATATAGGAAAACCCATAATATATCTAAATAAGCATGAAAGATAGAAAGATGAGGAAAAAAAAATTCTCAGTGACATCTTAGTTGGTATATGAAACACGATGATTATGAAAGCACAACCCATAATCAAGTCCAGGCCATGGAAGCCTGTGACTTTCACTGAGTGTTGACTTCCCTTTCAGCTGAGGTTGTAAAAAGTGCTTTGTAAAATCCTGAGGTTTGAAACACTTGTAACCTCCTGAGGAGAGTGCAATCAGAAGGCTTTCTAGAATATCCTGACGCTGTGGTCAGCTCAAGCAAAACATTCTGCAGAGGTCGGAAGACAGACATGTTTGGATGTGGGGATGACTTCTACTGCACTTAGGGAGAAAGGGCATGTACAAGTGGAGAAGCAACACCTCAGTGACGGAATCTTTAAAGACTCCATACATGGAGAAGGAAATGGCAACCCACTCCAGTATTCTTGCCTGGAAAAATCCATGGACAGAGGAGTCTGGCGGGCTGAAGTCCACGGGATTCCATGACTGATCGTGTGTGCACGAGGGTGGAGGGAGACGGGTTGGTAGCAAGAAACTGGTAGAACTAATAAATAAAACAACCACAAAAAAAAAAAAAACTAAAGATTCGATAAAAATGACAATGACTGATAGGAATAAACCTTCAGAAGTGACTTCTCAGACCTCCCGTCTGAAGCACAAGCGTAATAAAGACATTGAGTTTTCAAGGTCTCAGACAAAATTAGACTGGCTTATGACAATGGGCAGAGAGGCTCCTCTAAGACATCGGGGCTGGGCTTTACTGGAGGATGCACATCGATTGAGTGCATGGCTATGTGTTATGGAAATATGTCTACTGGCAGGGCGAAGGCATCTTCTTGAAGAACACAGCAAATAACACTCCAAATTCAAGGAACTTGGCTACAATGACAATAGCTGATTTCATGTTGGCTACTGCTTGGCAGAGCTGGGTTCGCCTCTCCCATTAAGTACCTCAGTGGCCAGCTGTGAATGTAACCATTAGTTTCTCACTTAGAAACCGAACCTAATACTTGCCATGTGCACTAGTGCAAGAACAGTGCAATACCCAACAGGTAAAGGAATATGACAAGTGCCCACCAAGTCAAACAAAAGAGGAGGAGATAGGGAATCTATCTGAAAAACAATTTAGAATAATGATAATAAAAATGATCCAAATCTTGAAAACAAATGGAGTTACAGATAAATAGCCTGGAGACAAAGATTGAAAAGATGCAGGAAATGCTTAACAAAGACCTAGAAGAAATAAAAGAGAGTCAATTAAAAATGAATAATGCAATGAATGAGATCAAAAACACTTTGGAGCGAACCAAGAGTAGAATAACGGAGACAGAAGATAGGATAAGTGAGGTAGACAATAGAATAGTGGAAATAAATGAAGCAGAGAGGAAAAAAGAAAAAATGATCAAAAGAAATGAGGACAACCTCAGGGACCTCTGGGACAATGTGAAACGCCCCAACATTCGAATCATAGGAGTCCCAGAAGAAGAAGACAAAAAGAAAGGCCATGAGAAAATACTCGAGGAGATAATAGCTGAAAACTTCCCTAAAATGGGGAAGGAAATAGCCACCCAAGTCCAAGAAACCCAGAGAGTGCCAAACAGGATAAACCCAAGGCGAAACACTCCAAGACACATATTAATCAAATTAACAAAGATCAAACACAAAGAACAAATACTAAAAGCAGCAAGGGAGAAACAACAAATAACACACAAAGGAATTCCCATAAGGATAACAGCTGATCTACCAATAGAAACCTTCCACGCCAGAAGGGAATGGCAGGACATAATGAAAGTAATGAAAGAAAATAATCTACAACCTAGATTACTGTACCCAGCAAGGATCTCATTCAGATATGAAGGAGAAATCAAAAGCTTTACAGACAAGCAAAAGCTGAGAGAATTCAGCACCACCAAACCAGCTCTTCAACAAATGCTAAAGGACCTTCTCTAGACAGGAAATGCAGAAATGTTGTATAAACATGAACCCAAAACAACAAAGTAAATGGCAACGGGACCACACCTATCAATAATTACCTTAAATGTAAATGGGTTGAATGCCCCAACCAAAAGACAAAGATTGGCTGAATGGATACAAAAACAAGACCCTTATATATGCTGTCTACAAGAGACCCACCTCAAAACCAGAGACACATACAGACTAAAAGTGAAGGGCTGGAAAAAAGTATTTCACGCAAATGGAGACCAAAAGAAAGCAGGAGTCACAATACTCATATCAGATAAAATAGACTTTCAAATAAAGGATGTGAAAAGAGACAAAGAAGGACACTACATAATGATCAAAGGATCAATCCAAGAAGAAGATATAACAATTATAAATATATATGCACCCAACATAGGAGCACCGCAATATGTACGCCAAACGCTAATGAGTATGAAAGAGGAAATGAATAGTAACACAATAATAGTGGGAGACTTTAATACCCCACTCACAACTATGGATAGATCAACTAAACAGAAAATCAAAAAGGAAACACAAACCTTAAATGATACAATGGACCAGCTAGACCTAATTGATATCTATAGGACATTTCACCCCAAAACAATCAATTTCACCTTTTTCTCAAGTCCACACGGAACATTCTCCAGAATAGATCACATCCTGGGCCATAAATCTGGTCTTGGAAAATTCAGAAAAATTGAAATCATCCCAGTCATCTTTTCTGACCACAGTGCAGTAAGATTAGATCTCAATTACAGGAAAAAAATTGTTAAAAATTCAAACATATGGAGGCTAAATAACACGCTTCTGAATAACCAAAAAATCATAGAAGAAATCAAAAAAGAAATCAAAATATGTATAGAAATGAATGAAAATGAAAACACAACAACCCAAAACCTATGGGACACTGTAAAAGCAGTGCTAAGGGGAAGGTTCATAGCATTACAGGCTTACATCAAGAAACAAGAAAAAAGCCAAATAAATAACCTAACTCTACACCTAAAGCAATTAGAGAAGGAAGAAATGAAAAACCCCAGGGTTAGCAGAAGAAAAGAAATCTTAAAAATTATGGCAGAAATAAATGCAAAAGAAACTAAAGAGACCACAGCAAAAATCAACAAAGCTAAAAGCTGTTTTTTTGAAAAAATAAACAAAATTGACAAACCATTAGCAAGACTCATTAAGAAACAAAGAGAGAAGAACCAAATTAACAAAATAAGAAATGAAAAGGGTGAGATCACAACAGACAACACTGAAATACAAAGGATCATAAGAGACTACTACCAGCAGCTCTATGCCAATAAAATTGACAACTTGGATGAAATGGACAAATTTTAGAAAAGTATAACTTTCCAAAACTGAACCAGGAAGAAATAGAAGATCTTAACAGACCCATCACAAGCAAGGAAATCGAAACTGTAATAAAAAATCTTCCAGGAAACAAAAGCCCAGTACCAGATGGCTTCACAGCTGAATTCTACCAAAAATTTAGAGAAGAGCTAACACCTATCTTACTCAAACTCTTCCAAAAAATTGCAGAAGAAGGTAAACTTCCAAACTCATTCTATGAGGCCACCATCACCCTAATTCCAAAACCACACAAAGATGCCACAAAAAAAGAAAACTACAGACCAATATCACTGATGAACATCGATGCAAAAATCCTTAGCAAAATTCTAGCAAATAGAATCCAACAACATCTTAAAAAAATCATACACCATGACCAAGTGGGCTTTATCCCAGGAATGCAAGGATTCTTCAATATCTGCAAATCAATCAATGTAATACACCACATTAACAAATTGAAAGATAAAAACCATATGATTATCTCAATAGATGCAGAGAAAGCCTTTGACAAAATTCAACACTCATTTATGATTAAAACTCTCCAGAAAGCAGGAATAGAGGGAACATACCTCAACATAATAAAAGCTATATATGACAAACCCACAGCAAGCATCACCCTCAATGGTGAAAAATTGAAAGCATTTCCCCTGAAATCAGGAACAAGACAAGGGTGCCCACTCTCACCACTATTATTCAACATGGTCTTGGAAGTTTTGGCCACAGCAATCAGAGCAGAAAAAGAAGTAAAAGGAATCCAGATAGGAAAAGAAGAAGTGAAACTCTCGTTGTTTGCAGTTGACATGATCCTCTACATAGAAAACCCTAAATACTCTTCCAGAAAATTACTAGAGCTAACCAATGAATATAGTAAAGTTGCAGGATATAAAATTAACACACAGAAATCCCTTGCATTCCTATATACTAACAATGAAAAAACAGAAAGAGAAATTAAGGAAACAATACCATTCTCCATTGCAACAAAAAGAATAAAATACTTAGGAGTATATCTACCTAAAGAAACAAAAGACCTGTACATAGAAAACTATAAAACACTGATGAAAGAAATAAGAGAGGACACAAACAGATGGAGAAACATACCGTGTTCATGGATTGGAAGAATCAATATTGTCAAAATGGCTATTCTACCCAAAGCAATCTATAGATTCAATGCAATCCCTATCAAACTACCAACGGTATTTTTCACAGAACTAGAACAAATAATTTCACAATTTGTATGGAAATACAGAAAACCACGAATAGCCAAAGTAATCTTGAGAAAGAAGAATGGAACTGGAGGAATCAACCTGTCTGACTTCAGTCTCTACTACAAAGCCACAGTCATCAAGACAGTATGGTACTGGCACAAAGACAGAAATATAGATCAATGGAACAGAATAGAAAGCCTAGAGATAAATCCACGAACCTATGAACACCTTATCTTTGACAAAGGAGGCAAGGATATACAATGGAAAAAAGACAACTGCTTTAACAAGTGGTGCTGGGAAAACTGGTCAACCACCTGTAAAAGAATGAAACTAGAACACTTTCTAACACCACACACAAAAATAAACTCAAAATGGATTAAAGATCTAAATGTAAGACCAGAAACTATAAAACTCCTAGAGGAGAACTTAGGCAAAACACTCTCCGACATGAATCACAGCAGGGTCCTCTATGACCCACCTCCCAGAATATTGGAAATAAAAGCAAAAATAAACAAATGGGACCTAATGAAACTTAAAAGCTTCTGCACTACAAAGGAAACTATAAGTAAGGTGAAAAGACAGCCCTCAGATTGGGAGAAAATAATAGCAAATGAAGAAACAGACAAAGGATTAATCTCAAAAATATACAAGAAACTCCTGAAGCTCAATTCCAGAAAAATAAATGACCCAATCAAAAAATGGGCCAAAGAACTAAACAGACATTTCTCCAAAGAAGACATACAGATGGCTAACAAACACATGAAAAGATGCTCAACATCACTCATTATTAGAGAAATGCAAATCAAAACCACAATGAGGTACCATTACACGCCAGTCAGGATGGCTGCTATCCAAAAGTCTACAAGCAATAAATGCTGGAGTGGGTGTGGAGAAAAGGGAACCCTCTTACACTGTTGGTGGGAATGCAAACTAGTACAGCCACTATGGAAAACAGTGTGGAGATTTCTTAAAAAACTGGAAATAGAACTGCCATTTGACCCAGCAATACCACTTCTGGGCATACACACCACGGAAACCAGATCTGAAAGAGACACGTGCACCCCATTGTTCATCGCAGCACTGTTTATAATAGCCAGGACATGGAAGCAGCCTAGATGCCCATCAGCAGATGAATGGATAAGGAAGCTGTGGTACATATACACCATGGAATATTACTCAGCCATTAAAAAGAATTCATTTGAATCAGTTCTAATGAGATGGATGAAACTGGAGCCCGTTATTCAGAGTGAAGTAAGCCAGAAAAATAAAGAACATTACAGCATACTAACACATATATATGGAATTTAGAAAGATGGTAATGATAACCCTATATGCAAAACAGAAAAAGAGACACAGAAGTACAGAACAGACTTTTGGACTCTGTGGGAGAAGGTGAGGGTGGGATGTTTCAAAAGAACAGCATGTATTTTATCTATGGTGAAAGAGATCAGTAGCCCAGGTGAGATGCATGAGACGAGTGCTCGGGCCTGGTGCACTGGGAGGACCCAGAGGAGTCGGGTGGAGAGGGAGGTGGGAGGGGGGATCGGGATGGGGAATACGTGTAACTCTATGGCTGACTCGTGTCAATGTATGACAAAACCCACTGAAATGTTGTGAAGTAATTGGCCTCCAACTAATAAAATAAAATTAAAAAAAAAAAAACTGAGCTATCCTAAAAATTAAAAAAAAAGCTACCTCTTCTATGCAACATCTGTGTGTCTTCTGTCTGTCTTCTTCCTCGCTGACGCCACTCATCCCTTGGGTATTCCTGGTCCTGCTGGGGCTGGACCTCGGCAATTTTGCTCAATGCTTTGGATCCTAGTGGAAAAACATGCTGTTAATCCTACTTTTGCGAGGATTAAAACCATCGTAAAAACTGGAATCTGTTTAAATATATCTTGTGTATATAATTACCCATATTACTGTTGGGTATTAGATTGCTATGTTACAATATGTATGGCATACATGAGTTCCACTGTTATTGATATGATATGTGGTGGAGAGGTATTTGGTGGTGCAAGTGATTTAAATGATGTGTTCACAGTGTTTATATTCCTGTTATGTGGTTAATGGGTCTTGGATTCACGTTTGAAATATGACTCCCTTGTCTTTTGTGATGCATGAGAAGTGCTGAAATTGAAGATGATGCAGGTTAAGTCTAGGGTTGAGGGTGTGAGTAGGGTGGGGGGGAGGGTGTGGGTTAGGTTAAGGGTGTGGATTAGGGTGTGGGTTACATTGTGGCTTAGGGGTTAGAAGTTAGGGGTGTGGGTGAGGGTGAGGGCTGAGGGGTGAAGGTGTCAGGTTAGGGTTGGGATGATGCGTTAGGGTTAGTGTGTCAGGTTAGGGTTAGGGGGTCGGGTTGGTGTTAGGTTCTGGGATAGGGTTACGGTGTTGGTTAGGGTTAGGGTGTCGTGTTGGGGTTAGGGTTAGGGCAAGGGCGAGGGCAATTTCGCCTGGGACCTTATGGAGGGGCCTCACAGTCAAAGGTAAAGGCAAAGTCACATCCACACTTCTGTTCCATCCCCTTTGCTCTATAGTAGAGCTCTAGTAAGCCTAGGCCTGGTAGGAAAATTCTTGGCTCCTGTGGGGACACATCCTGTGTGTGAATCTGCATACCAGACCTAGGGGCCACAGGGCGCCTGTTTTCTTCTGGGAGAGGGGACCCTGAAGCGGTGTTGCCTGGCAACAGCTTGAAAATCCATTAAATTGCACTTTACGTACCTCTGACAAAGCTAGATTTGCTCCACCTTTTCGCCATTTGGAAGCAAACCTTCCATACCCTCTCCCCAAGTAGGCAATGGGCCTACTTTGAGTAGAAAGTCCCCTTGAGGAGCTGAGCCCAGGAAGGCACCCAGTCATGTCAAACACACTCCAGCTGCTTACTTCCTCATGGGCAGTATCACTATCAGCTAGGAATGTCTTTGCAAGGATTGAAAAGGGAAGGGGAGATACATGGCCCTGCCTCTGAAATTTCAGTCCTCTGAGCAGAACTGGAATTCAATTGTATCAGCGAAACTGTGCCTTCCAAAGAGGCTTGCAAACACACCCCGAGTGGCTGCCTCTTCTTCCCTGAAGAAGGCTCCCTTTCCCTGCATCCTGCGGACTCCCTGTCCCAGCCTCCTGGCAAAGCGCTTCTTGGAGTTCCTTCTTGGAGTTCCTTTCTTAGTTGCAGTTATCCCTCAACTTGGGGCCATAGGGAGTAGCCCCACACTCACAGGGGAAGGCAGACCCACCTCCACACATGTCTTCCATCCCCTTTGCTCTGTAGGACAATTCTAGTGAGCCTAGGTCTGTCAGAAAATTCTTGGCTTTGACGGGAACACACCCTGTGTGTGAACCTGCATACCCGACCTAGGGGCCACAGGGCGCCTGTTTTGCTCGAGTGGGCCTTGAAGCAGTACAGCCTAGTGAGAGCTTGAAAATCCATCCAATTGCTCCTTTCTTACCTCTGACACCTAGCTTTGTTCCACCCTTTGGCAGTGTGGAGGGAAGAGGGCCCAACCCCGTCCTCAAGCGGACATGGGGCCTACTTTGAGAGGAAAGGCCCCCTTGAGGAGCTGAGCCCATCAAGGCACCCAGTCATGTCAAATATACTCCCACTGCTTGCTTCTTCATGGGTAGTACCACTATCAGCTTGGAATGTCTTTGCAAGGATCACAAAGGGAAGGGGAGATACACGACCCTGCCTCTGGAACTTCGGTCCTCTGAGCAGACCTGAGTGCTCTAGGGAGCCTAGGACTGTCAGGAAAATTCTTGGCTCCTACGGGGACACACCCCATATGTGAACCTGCATACCGGACCTCGGGGCCACAGTGTGCCTGCTTCTCTCGGTGTGCCTAAAGCGGTGCAGCCTAGCAACAGCTATTGAGCCTAGGTCTGTCTGGAACATTTTGGATCCTGTGGGGAAAACACCCTGTGCACACCCCTAGATACCGGGCCTAGGGGCCAAAATTCTCACATGTCTCCTGGGGAACCCTAACACAGTGTGACCTAGCAACTGCTTGAAAATCCATCCCATTGCTGTTTTCCTCCTTCTGATACAGCTAGCATTGCTCCTTGCTTTGGGATATCTCAAGCAAGGGGCGAGTCCATAACTGCTCTCCTGGGGCCCAATGGATGTGCAAGGTGCCCTCAACCAGGTGACCCCAGCATGCCACCTGGCCCCCTCAGACACACTCCCGCAGCCTTCTTCCTCATGGGAAGCACCTCTCTGACCCAGGAATGTGTTTGCAAGGCTCGGAATGTGCAGGGAGACACATGGCCCTGACTCTGGAATTGAGGTCCTTGGGGCAGGCCTGCAGGTCTGACATCTGAGAAGCAAAACACTTGCTGCAAATAGAGGCCTGAAAACACACTCTGTGTATGACTTTCCTTCCTCCAAGGAAGATAGCTTTCCCAGTCTCCTGCATGCTGAGTGTCACACAGCTGGAATGTGCTTGCGTGGAGGTCATGATTCAGTGGCAATGGCCCCTGAGGCCCTGTGCCCAGGTAGGGCGCCCACACTCACAGGTAAATCAAAGCAACTTCCAAATGAGTCAGCTCTTCACATCTAGTGGCCAAAGTATTGGAGTTTCAGGTTCAATATTAGTCTTTCCAATGTATATTCAGACCTGATTTCCTTTAGGATGGAGTGGTTGGGTCCTCTTATAGTCTAAGCAAACTTCAAGCATCTTCTTCAGCACCACAGTGCAAAAGCATCAAATCTTTGGCTGTCAACTTTCTTTATAGTCCATCTTTCACATCCATACATGACATGGAAAAACCTTAGCCTTGACTAGACGGATCTTTGTTGGCAAAGCAATGTCTCAGCTTTTTAATATGCTGTCTAGTTTGGTTATCACTTTCCTTCCAAGTCGTAAGCATCTTTTAATTTCATGGCTGCAGTCACCATCTGCAATGATTTCCGAGCCCCGAAAAATAAAATCTGCCACTGTTTCCACTGTTTTCTCATCTATTTGCCAAGAAGTGATGAGACTGGATGCAATGATCTTAGTTGTCTGAACGCTGAGCATTAAGCTAACTATTTCACTCTCCTCTTTCTCTTTCATCAAGAGGCTCTTTAGTTCTTCACTTTCTGCCATCAGGGTGGTGTCATCTGCATATCTGAGGTTATTGATATTTCTCCCAGCAATCTTGATTCCAGTTTGTGCTTCATCCAGTGCAGCATTTCTCACGATGCCCTATATATAAGCAGATATAAGTTAAATAAGCAGGGTGCCAATATACAGCCTTGACATATTCCTTTTCCTATTTAGAACCAGTCTGTTGGTCCAGGTCCAGTTCTGTTTCTTCCTGACCTGCATATAGGTCTTTCAAGAGGCAGGTCAGGTGATCTGGTATTCTTATCTCTTTCAGAATTTTCCCCAGTTTATTGTGATACACACAGTCAAAGGCTTTGGCATAGTCAACAAAGCAGAAATAAGTGTTTTTCTGGAACTCTCTTGCTTTTTCAATTATCCAGTGAATTTTGGCAATTTGATCTCTGGTTCCTCTGCCTTTTCTAAATCCATCTTGAACATTTGGAATTTCATGGTTGACATATTGCTGAAGCCTGGCTTGGAGAATTTTGAGTGTTAATTTACTAGCATGTGAGATGAGTCCAGTTGTGTGACAGTTTGAACATTCTTTGTCATTGCCTTTCTTTGAGACTGGAATGAAAACTGAGCTAACAACCTAGATGTTTTCAATCGCATATGCTAAAAGAACTGCCTTTGCAGTTTCCAAGGGAAAAAAGTTTCATTTTAACCAATTTTCTCTGAAGTTCAAGGAATATCATGGACATCCTCCATCAAAAAGTCATCTTTCTTTTATGTAATCACAGTTTCATGCCTAAATTATAGACCAACTCATGCTCAAATTGACTCTGATATCAGGGGCAGATCAGCTAGCTGATAAAAAGCTTGGATTGTCCCTCTGGAGGAAAGTGAGACCTTGGTCCCAAGAGAAGAATCTGAGGGCTTAAGGGAATTTGCAGGAGTGGGGAAATCTTGGTCCATCCTACATGTACCGTACTTAAATAATGCTTATTTATTTTACGGAAGTAAAAAAAAAAAAAAAAAAAAAAGATGATAAAAACAAATATAAATCACTGAAAGGTAAATAAATTCATCATCTGTGATTGAAAGCTGCATTCTAAGAAAGCTGTGTTCTCTTAACCTAGAGAGTAGACTGAATTCCAGTCTGGTACCAGCTTACCAGATAACAAACAAAAAGCGTTGTTTATGGGTAAGCTCAGGAAAGTCTTTTCCATGTATCTTGAGGTAGCAGTATTTTTGCAAAGGCATCAGTGTGAAACCATGGAAGGCATGTTTAAAACCTGATTAGAAAAAAATTGACAAAATAAAAATTGACAAAATTGACAAAATAAAAATTGACAAAAAAAGTGACAAAATAGTCACTGCTGTGACTTGAAACACTTTAATATGATAAATAGAATTATAACTGACAGCATTTTACCAGGACATATCAGATTTTCATGGATGTCACATAGTTTCTAGGATACCTACATTAGTAACTGAAGTAGTCTTTGGGCTTAGAAAAGAAAACAACAGTCTCAAAGGCCCTTGCTTGTATCATTTAACATTGGAGAAAACAAAATCGAACTTTAGGTCCCACCCTGAGGTTCCAGGCCGGTTATATCTATCTATTTTCCCATGCAGCGTAGTGCCTGCTGGAAGTCCAAGGGATTTATCCTGCCTGGTAATTTCACCAGCTGGGACTCCACAACCCTTAGTCTGGCCGGCTGACCCAGCCCTGCTTCCAGCACTTTGCAGGCCAGCAGGCCCTTGACCACCTGCTGGGACAGGAAAGGGAAGGGTCCACGAATTGCATCCTAGAAACTTAGTAGGGTGCATGTATTTAAAAACCTGGTGTGTACTTCTGTGTCTCTTTTTCTGTTTTGCATATAGGGTTATCGCCACCATCTATCTAAATTCCGTATATATGCGTTAGTATACTGTAATGTTCTTTATCTTTCTGGCTTACTTCACTCTGTATAATGGGCTCCAGTTTCATCCATCTCATTAGAACTGATTCAAATGAATTTTTTTAACGGCTGAGTAATATTCCATGGTGACCCTGAGGAGTCGGGTGGGGAGAGATGTGGGAGGGGGGATCAGGATGGGGAATACGTGTAGCTATATGGCTGGTTCGTGTCAATGTATGACAAGGCCCACTGAAATGTTGTGAAGTGATTGGCCTCCAACTAATAAAATAATATTAAAAAATAAATAAATAAATAAATAAATAAATAAAAAACTAAAAAAAAAAAAAACCTGGTGGCCACCCAGGCAGGAGAGAAGGGAGGAGGGCACCTTGCTGCCCTTTCATGGGGGAATCTGTGGCTGTCCTGCTGAGAGGGGGCCTTTCCATGGGGACCTTGTGCAATAAGTTTGGTGTTTTGGAACTGAATAATTAGAACGTGTAAAATTTTTAATTTATGTGGTGCTTTAATTAAAAAAAAAAAAAAACAAAAAAAAACAAGCAGCTCCAAGTTTTCTGCAAATTGAGGCCTCAAACTTGAAGGCCTATTTTCCTTCCACTGTGGCATTCTAAGAAGAAATGTGCGTTTTTTAAAGAAAAGGGTCAGAAAAGTGAGGGAAACAGAAAAGCCAGAGGTGCCCCAGGAGTTTGGTGAAGGTCTTAGGAGGTCACTTGTAAATGCTGCTGGCCATCGGGAGGCAGTCTCTTGTGACCAATGGGCACAGAGCTCTGCAGGCTTGTCCTTTGCATGGATGTTCTTGTTTGTGGAAATCCAGCTCAGAGCCATCTCCTGATGTGTAAGAATTTCCCAGACTAGACCCCTAGGCAAATCCCACAGGGCCAGGGACTCCTTTCTTCATTGTATTTGTCTGTTTGACTGAAAACCAGAAATGGCATATTTTTCTTTCAATCTGGTCTATCATCCAGGCCTTGGAGTAATATTTCCCCTCCCCCTCAATAGGCTTGGGTTCCGGTGATGAATTATAGTCAGTTGTCCATGATTTCGCAGATGAGGAAACTGAGAGTCGGAGAGGGCGGAGGACTGTCCAAGGGAGAATGGGATATCCTTCCAGGAACACTGGCTCCTGGGTTTTTAATGAGCTTCCTACCCAGCATGGTCATTAAGTGGCAAGGGTTGACATTGAGAATAAACTATTGGTGGAAATGAACAAGGCTTTTTGAAAGAATGTGCCTACCAGCTGTGCATCTTATGGAGTATTTTCATTGTACTTCCCAGCCCTTGGAAAGTGCTGGGCACAGGGCAGATGCTTCATCATTTTTATTGAATAAGTTCAATGTCACACAATTGTATCTGTAGTGTCAGCAACACTATGAGGTATATTAGAACAGTGATGGTCCCAGTTGGTACCCACAAGGATATTTTTAAAAAATGAAACAAATCTCTCTGATCATCACCAAGGCTATCAGAGGTCTATTGCAGACTCCACACAAGGGAGGGTCTACCTCTTGGGACATCCCCACTTCAGCATCTCCCTAAACCAGCAATCTAGGACAGCTGAGTACACTTGAAGTTCCTTCCTTGACCTTGGGAGTTTTTTTGGAAGACAATTTTTTGACAGACAGGGGTGGGGCAAGGTTTTGGGATGTTTCAAGTGCAGTCCATTTATTGTGCACTCTATTTCTGTTTCTGTTCCCTGGAGGCTCAGTTGGTAAAGAGTCTGCCTGCAATGAGGGAGACCCGGGTTTAATCCCTGGGTCAGGGAAATCCCCTGGAGAAGGAAATGACAGCCCACTCCAGTATTCTTGCATGAAGAATTCAATGGACTGAGGAGCCTGGTGGGCTACCAAGGGCTGGACATGGCTGAGTGATCAAACTCTTATTTCTATTATTATTTCACCAGCTCCACCTCAGATCATCAGGCATTAGATCCTAGAGGTTGGGGCCCCTGCTTTAGTTCCCTCTTTCATCTTCTACACAGCTCCAGCATGCTTCCTCCTCCTCTTCCACCTGCAGAACTACCTGCTGGGCTTCTCTGAGTGTGATTAAGAGTTTCCTTCCCTCACTGTCTTTCCTCTGAGTCCCTTTTCCTAAATGGGTTTCCATGATCTCCTTTAGGCACTTTTTCCCCAGGTGGTGCTAGTGGTAAAGAACCTACCTGCCAATGCAGGAATCCTATCCCTGGGTTGGGAAGATCCCCTGGAGGAGGGCACCCAGCCCACTCCAGTATTCTTGCCTGGAAAATTCCCATGGACAGAGGAGCCTGGTGGGCTCTGACAGTCAGACGTGATTGAAGCGACTTAGCACAGCATACCATAGGACCTTTGAACTGCAGACTCATGTGATTGTTTGGATTCTTTGGAGTCCCTTGTTATTCCACGTGTATGTTAGGGTCAGCTTGTATATTGCTTCCTAAAGGCCTGGAGAGGGTAATAGGCAGGAATGCCAGGGGTCTCCAGACAGAGGGAATAGGCTGCAAGTGTCAGACGTTTTTTCATCTCTCAAGCAGCTGGAGGAACGAAACGAGTGCTACATTTTTTCCCCTTCTCAATACAAATTTAAGAGGTTTCTCTTAAAATTTTGTGTTGCTATGACGACTCCTGGCTCCACCTGAACTTAACTTTTCTCAAACCTTCAGCTAAGCAATGCATTTTGTCTTAAGGAAAGGTTTGTCTTAAGCTATGTTAATATACTACGTATTTCTGCTAGACTCTGTCTTCAGGTCGGTTCCCCCTAAAGGCTCAGAACCGACTTGACAAACCAATATGTTTTACTCATACCTGTTCTCCTAATCTATGTTAATGAAATGATATATTTGCTTGGAAATCTGCCTTTCTTCAAAATTCATGTCAATCATTCTATGGCCCGGGATGACTCACCTGCTGCCAATATTATCTCAATGCATGTTGTGGGTGAGGGGCCTGGTGTCATTCTCTGAGACATTGCCTTTCTTTCATTAGCAGACTGCTAGTGGCTGTATAACATCTGCCTAAAGACTAGCAGGGGGTACTCTTACTGCCCCCGTCTGATGTCTATGTCAGCAGCTTTCTCTATCTCTTTTATACTTTAATAAAACTTTATGACACAAAAGCTCTGAGCGATCAAGCTTTGTCAACTGGCCCTGGATTGAATTCTTCTCCTCTGGAGGCCAAAAATCCTGGCGCCTTTTGTGGTTCAGCAATGACCTTTCAGTCTTTTGTAATTCATATTGAATCTTCATTTCAGATTGAAGATGCATTCCATGGTATTGCCATCTTAAGTCTTTCCATCGCTATGGAATATCTGTGCATGTATTCAGGATATTTTTCAGCAATCGTGTATAATTTCCAATGTGCCAGTCTTGTCATCCTCATTACACCCATGGCAAAATATTTTATTAATGTTGACACTATCAAAAGGAAATTGTTTTTTTAAATTCCTTTTCAGATTATTATTTGCTAGTGTATACAGATAAAACTGTGTAATCATTCATTTTTATCAGCTTGGACAGCTTGATAGTTGTCTTTACTTTCTTTACTTCCTCATACTTTAAGATTATCCTAGCTTATATATTTACTGTCTCGCCCCTAGTCTCAATCGTTTATTCAAAGAATTTCTGTCCTTTTTTTTAAACACTGAATTATTTTTGACAATGCTGGGTCTTTGTAGCTAGATGCCTAGTTGTAGTGAGCAGAGGCTACCCTCTAGTTGACTTGCCATGGCTTCTCATTGCAGCGCTTTCTCTGGTTGCAGAACTTGGGCTCTGGAGCATGCAAGTACTTCAATAGTTGTACGGGGGCTTAGTTGCCCCTGGGCATGTGGAATCCTCTAGGACCAGGGGTTGAACCAGTGTTCCCTGCATTGGTAGGCAGATCCTTTACCACTGGGCCACCAGGGACATTTCCTGTTCTTTTTCATTATAGAGTGATATTTAAAACATACATGTAGGAGCTAAATATGCTCAGCTGACAATATTTGGAAATATATACATGTATTCCAGCTTATATATTCAGTTGAAGGTAATTTGTGATGATGTCTCCATGAATCTTGTAACCTTTCCTTTTGTTTATCCATAACTTACCATTCCAATGGTAAGATACCTGGCTTCCACCACTTGTCATGTATGAAATTCAGTGCTTGTCCCATGTGGTTACTGAAACAACTGTCAGACTGTCTTCCAAAGGGGGCTGTGCATGCATCCCACCAGTATCTTGAGTATGTTTCTGTAGGAGAGTTTACTATCAGTATACGCTCCGTGGCCAGGTGTCTATTTCAATCTTTACCAGTTATGAATGGGCTTGTTTGCTCTAGTGTTCTTGGACAATTTGAGGATTCCTGTCTAGTTATGAGGGACACAGGAATCTCCTTGAGGCTGGCAGGGCAATCAGCACACTTCTCGAGGTGAGGAGGGAGACCCAGGGTCCCTTTCCAGTTGCCATAGGGATATTGGGATTCCTACCAATTTTCAAGAGGAGTCAGGCATCATCACCTTTTGAATCATTGAATTCTGCATGCCTCTCGAGGTGTCAACGGGATGTGAGGCCTCCTGTCGATAAGAGGCGGGGACCTAGGACTTTCTCTATGCTCTCCATAGGGGATTCACACATCCCTTCATCCTGTGAGATGAAAGATGAGCCTGCATTCAAGCCACTGTAGGGAAATCGGACCTTCTTTCGAGTCAGGGCGTCTCAGGGTCAATTCCACTTGAGGCAGCAAACTCAGGGTCCCTCCCACATACTTACTGCTGAGAGACACCTCCTCTGGTTGTGCTTGTGGAATGGTGGCATACCTCTTGAGTGGAAGCCAGGGAATCAGCTCTCATTTCAAGATGATTTGGGGTACATGGAGCTTTCCTCGAGTTGCTGTGCTGAACTTGGTGTTCTTCTAGACTTGGGACAGTGTTCTCGGGGAATCTCTGCAGTTGCCTAAAGGAAGCCAACCCACTTGTCGTGTTTGATGCGGAACACGGGATGGCTCTGAAGCCAATGCAGTGGAATAGGGACTCATCTCGAGTTGATTTGGGATACACGAAGCTATTTCCCATTGCTGCAGTGACATCAGGGTCCCTCTGGACTTGAGACAGTGTTCTTGGGGACTCTCTGGAATTCCATCAAGCAAGTAATGGCTCCTTACGTATTTGATGGGGAACACGGAATTGCTCTGCATGCAATGCAGGGGAATCAAGCCTCATCTCGCGGCGAGAAGGCAGTCTCATGGTTTCTCTCGAGTTGCGGCGCGAACCTGGGGTATATTCTCCAGGTACGGCGGGGATGGCCCTTCAAAACTCATGTTTGTTCAGCGACGTCAGGACTCCTGTCTAGTTACGAGGGACACCTCAGGAATCTCTTCGAGGCTTGGCAGGGCAATAGGGACGCTTCTCAATGTGAGGCGGGAGACCCAGGGTTCCTTTCCAGTTGCCACAGTGAGACTGGGATTCCTATCAATTTTCAAGAGGAGTCAGGCGTCATCACCTTTTGAAACATTGAATTCCGCCTACCTCCATGTCAAAGGGATGTGAGACCTCCTGGCGTGATGAGGCCAGGACTTAAGGCTTTCTCTAGGCTCTCCGTATTGGATTCAGACATCCCTTCATCTTGTGCAATGAAAGACGAACCTGCATTCAAGCCACTGCAGGGAAATCCGGCCTTCTTTCTTGTCAGGGCATTCGGACTCCATTCCACTTGAGGCAGCAAACTCAGGGTCCCTCCCCCATATCTATTGATGAGAGAAGCCTCCTCTTGGGGTGCTTGTGGAAAGTTGGCATACCTCTTAAGTTGAATCCTGGGAATCTGCTCTCATCTCGAGATGATTTGGGGTACATAGAGCTTTCCTCAAGTTGCTGTGCTGAACCTGGTGTTCCTCTAGACATGGGACGGTGTTTTCGGGGAGTCTCTGGAGTTGCCTAAAGAAAGTGAAGCAACTTGTCTTGCTTGATGGGGAAAGCGGAATTTCTCTGGAGCTAATGTGGCAGAATCGGGCCTCATCTCCAGTTGATTTGGTGTACACGGAATTATTTCGCGTTGCTGCGGTGACCTCAGGGTCCCTCTAGGCTTGTGAGTGTGTTCTTGGGGACTCTCTGGAGTTCCATCAAGCAAGTCAAGGCTCCTACGCATTTCATGGGGAAAACGGAATTGCTTTGCATGCAATGCAGAGGAATCTGGCCTCATATAGTGGCGAGGGGATGTCTCATGCTTTTTCGCGAGTTGCGCTGGGAACCTGGAGTATATTCTCGAGTTACAGCGGGGATGGCCCTTCAAAAGTCGTGTTTGTTCAGCGACGTCAGGACTCCTGTCTAGTTATGAGGGACACCTCAGGAATCTCTTCGAGGGTTGACACATCAATAGGGACGCTGCTAGAGGTGAGGCGGGAGACCCAGGGTCCCTTTCCAGTTGCCACAGGGATACTGGGATTCCTATCACTTTTCAAGAGGAGTCAGGCATCGTCACCTCTTGAAGCAATGAACTCTTGGTGCCTCTCTAGGTGTCAAAGGCATGTGAGGCCTCCTGTCGAGAGGAGGAGGGGAACTAGGGCTCTCTCTAGGGTCTCCACAAGGGATTCAGACATCCCATTGTCTGGTGAGATGAAAGACAAGCCTCCATTCAAGCCACTGCAGGGAAATCAGGCCTTCTTTTGAGTCAGGGCATCTCGGTGTCCATTCCATTTGACGCAGCAAACTCAGGGTCCAACTCACATACCTATTGCTGAGAGAAGCCTCCTCTAGAGGTGCTTGTGGAAAGTTGGCATACCACTTGAGTCAAAGCCAGGGAATCAGCTCTAATCTCGAGACGATTTGGGGTACATGGGGCTTTCTTCGAGGTGCTGTGTTGCAACTGGTGTTCCTCCAGACTTGGGACGGTGTTCTCGGGGAATCTCTGGAGTTGCCTAAAGGAAGTAAAGCCACTACTCCTGTTTGATGGGGAACACGGGATGGCTCTGGAGCAAATGCAGGGGAATTGGGCCTCGGCTCGAGTTGATTTGCAGTATGGAGCTATTTCGCATTGCTGCGGTGACACAAGGGTCCCTCTAGACTTGTGACAGTGTTCTTGGGGACTCTCTGGAATGCCATCAAGCAAGTCAAGATTCCTTACGTGTTTGATGGGGAACACGGAATTGCTCTGCAATGCAGAGCAATCAGGCCTCATCTTGCGGCCAGGGGGAAGTCTCATGGTTTATCTCAAGTTGCGGTGGGAACGTGGGGCATATTCTCGAGTTAAGGTGGGGATAGACTTTCAAAACTCCTGTTTGTTAAGCGACATCAGGACTCTTGTCTAGTTATGAGAGACACCTCAGGAATCTCTTTGAGGCTTGGCAGGGCAATAGGGACGCTTCTTGAAGTGAGGCGGGAGACCCTGGGTCCAATTCCAGTTGCCACAGTGATATTGGGATCCCTATCACATTTCTAGAGGAGTCAGGCATCGTCACCTTCTAAGCATTGAACTCCGCGTGCCTCTCGAGATGTCAAAGGGATGTGAGGCCTCCTGTTGAGATGAGGCGGGGACATAGGGTTTCCTCTAGGTCCTCCACAGGGGATTCAGACATCCCTTCATCTTGTGAGATGAAAGACGAGCCTACATTAAAGCCACTGCAGGGAAATCTGGCCTTCTTTTGAGTCAGGTCATCTTGGTGTTCATTCCACTTCAGGAAGCAAACTCAGGGTCCAACTCACATACATATTGCTGAGAGAAGCCTCCTCTTGAGGTGCTTGCAGAAAGTTGGCATACATCTTGAGTCGAAGCAGGGAAATCAGCTCTAAATCTCAAGACGATTTGGGGTACATGGGGCTTTCCTCGAGTTGCTGTGTTGCACCTGGTGTTCCTCTACACTTGGGACAGTGTTCTCGGGGAATCTCTGGAGTTGCTTAATGAAGTCATGCCACTTGTGTTTGATGGGGAACGCAGAATGACTCTGGAGCCAATGCAGGGGAATGGGGCAGCATCTCGAGTTGATTTGGGGTAGACGGATCTATTTCCTGTTTCTGCACTAACCTCACGGTCACTCTAGACTTGTTACAGTGTTCTTGGGTACTCTCTGGTGTCCCATCAAGCAAGTCAAGGCTCCTTACATGTTTGATGGGGAACACAGAATTGCTCTGCATGCAATGCAGAGGAACCGGGGCTCATCTCGTGGCCAGGGAGAAGTATCATGGTTTTTCTCGAGTTGCGGTGGGATCCTGGGGTATATTCTCGAGTTACGGTGGGGATGGCCCTTCAAAACTCGGATTTGTTCAGCTATGTCAGGACTCCTGTCTAGTTAAGAGGGACACCTCGGGAATCTCTTCGAGGCTTGGCAGGCAATAGGGACGCTTTTGGAGATGAGGCGGGAGACCCAAAATCCCTTTCCACTTGTGACATGGATATTGGGATTCCTATCACTTTTCAAGAGGAGTCAGGCATCGTCACCTCTTGAAGCAATGAACTCTTGGTGCCTCTCTAGGTATCAAAGTCATGTGAGGCCTCCTGTCGAGATGAGATGGGGAACTAGGGCTTTCTCTAGGGTCTCCACAGGGGATTCAGACATCCTTTCATCTGGTGAGATGAAAGACGAGCCTGCATTAAAGCCACTGCAGAGAAATCGGGCCTTCTTTTGAGTCAGGGCATCTCGGGGCCCATTCCACTTCAGGCAGCAAACTCAGGGTCCAACTTACATACCTATTGCTGAGAGAAGCCTCCTCTAGAGGTGCTTGTGGAAAGTTGGAATACCTCTTGAGTTGAAGCCAGGAAATCAACTCTAATCCTGAGACGATTTGGGGTACATGGCGCTTTCCTCGAGTTGCTGTGTTACGCTTGGTGTTCCTCTAGACTTATGACAGTGTTCTCGGGGATTCCCTGGAGTTGCCTAAAGGAAGTCAAGCGCCTTGTCGTGTTTGATGGGGAAAGTGGGATGGCTCTGGAGCCAATGAAGGGGAATCGGGCCTCATCTCGAGTTGAAATGAGTGAATCACGTGTGAATCACGTGTGCATCAAGTGTGAATCACGTGTCCATCATGTGTGTGTCACGTGTGCATCACGTGTGCATCACGTGTGTGTGACATGTCCATCACGTGTGAGTCACGTGTTCATCAGGTGTGTGTCACGTGTCCATGACGGGTGAATCACGTGTTCATCACATGTGTGTCACTTGTGTGTCACGTGTGCATCACGTGTGTGCACGTGGGAATCACGTGTGCGTCACGTGTGTGCACGTGGGAATCACGTGTCCATCACGTGTGCGTCACTGGTGCATCACGTGTCCATCACTTGTGCGTTATGTGTGCGTCACGAGTTCATCATGTGTGCGACATGTGTTCGTCACGTGTTCATCACGTGTGCATCACGTGTGCATTAAGTTTGCGTCACGTGTGAATCACGTGTTCGTCACGTGTGTGTCACGTGTTCATCACGTGTCCATCATGTGTACATCACGTGTGAGTTACATGTGCGTCTCGTGTGCATCACATGTTCGTCATGTGTGCGTCACGTGTTCGTCACGTGTGTGTCACGTCTGCATCACGTATTCATCACATATGTGTTACGTGTGCATCACATGTGCATCACATGTGCGACACGCGTGCGTCACGTGTTCGTCACGTGCGCATCACGTGTGCATCAAGTTTGCGTCATGTGTGAATCATGTGTTCATCACGTGTGTCTCACGTGTTGATCACGTGTCCATCATGTGTGCATCACATGTGCGTCACGTGTGCATCTCGTGTGCATCACGTGTTCGTCACGTGTGCGTCACGTGTGTGTCATGTGTGCATCACGTATTCATCACATATGGGTTATGTGTGCATCACGTGTTCATCAGTGTGAGTCACATGTGTATCACGCGTGAATCACGTGTGCATCACGTGTGCATCACGTGTGCATCACGTGTTCATCACATGTGCCTCACGTGTTGTTCACTTGTTCACAACGTCTGTGTGACGTGTGCATCATGTTTTCATCACGTGTGCATCACGTGTTCATCATGTGTGAGGCATGTGTTCATCACATGTGAGTCACGTGTTCTTCACGTGTGAATCATATGTCCATCACATGTGCATCACTTGTGCAACACGTGTTCGTCACGTGTGTGCCACGTGTGCGTCACCTTTGAATCACTTGTTCATCACGTATTCATCACGTGTGTGTTATGTGTGCATCACGTGTTCATCACATGTGTATCACGTGTGAATCACGTGTGCATCACCTGTTCATTACATGTGCATCACGTGTGAATCACGTGTTCATCACGTGTGCCTCACTTGTGCACCACATGTTCATCACATGAGCATCACGTGTGCATCACGTGTTCGTCACGTGGGCATCACGTGTGCACCTCATGTGCACCTTGTGTGCATCACGTGTGAATCAGGAAAAGAACTGAATGGGATAGACTAGAGATCTCTTCAAGAAAATTAGAGATACCAAGGGAACACTTCATGCAAAACTGGGTTTGATAAAAGATAGAAATGCTATGGACCTAGCAGAAGCATAAGCTATTAAGAAGATGTGGCAAGAATACACAGAAGTACTGTAGAAAATATCTTCATGACCCAGATAATCACAATGGTGTGATCACTCACCTAGAGCGAGACATCCTGGAGTGTGAAGTCAAGTGGCAATTAGAAAGCATCGTAAGAACAAAGCTAGTGGAGTTGATGGAATTCCAGTTGAAGTATTTCAAATACTGAAAGATGATGCTGTGAAAGTGCTGCACTCATAATGCCTGCAAATTTGGAAATCTCAGCAGTGGCCACAGGACTGGAAAAGGTCAGTTTTCATTCCAAATAGAAAGAAAGGTAATCCCAAAGAATGCTCAAAATACCACACAATTATGCTCATCTCACACGCTAGTAAAGTAATGCTCAAAATTCTCCAAGCCAGGCTTCAGCAATACGTGAACTGTGAACTTCCAGATGTTCAAGCTGGCTTTAGAAAAGGCAGAGGAACCAGAGATCAAACTGCCAACATCTGCTGGATCATTGAAAAAGCAAGAGAGTCCCAGAAAAAAAATCTATTTCTGATTTATTGACTACACCAAAGCCTTTGACTGTGTGGATCACAATTAACTGTGGAAAATTCTGAAAGAGATGGGACTACCAGACCACCTGACCTGCCTCTTGAGAAACCTGTATGCAGGTCAGGAAGCAACAGTTAGAACTGGACATGGAACAACAGACTGGTTCCAAATAGGAAAAGGAGTACGTCAAGACTGTACGTTGTCACCCTGCTTATTTAACTTATATGCCGAGTACATCATGAGAAATGCTGGGCTGGAAGAAGCACAAGCTGGAATTAAGATTGCCAAGAGAAATATCAATAATCTCAGACATGCAGATGACACCACCCTTATGGCAGAAAGTGAAGAAGAACTAAAAAGCCTCTTGATGAAAGTGAAAGAGGAGAGTGAAAAAGTTGGCTTACAGCTCAACATTCAGAAAACTAAGATCATGGCAACAGGTCCCATCACTCCATGGGAAATCGATGGGGAAACAGTGGAAGCAGTGTAAGATTTTATCTTTTTGGGCTCCAAAACCACTGCAGATGGTGATTGCAGCCATGAAATTAAAAGAAAATTACTCCTTGGAAGGAAAGTTATGACCAACCTAGATAGCATAATAAAAAGCAGAGACACTACTTTGCCAACAAAGGTCCCTCTGTTCAAGGCTATGGTTTTTCCAGTGGTCATGTACAGATGTGAGAATTGGACTGTGAAGAAAGTTGAGCACCGAAGAGTTTATGCTTTTGAACTGTGGTGTTGGAGAGGACTCTTGAGAGTTCCTTGAACTGCAAGGGCATCCAACTAGTACATCCTAAAGGAGATCAGTCCAGGGTGTTCATTGGAACGACTGATTCTGAAGCTGAAACTCCCATAATTTGGCCACCTGGTGCGAAGAGCTGACTCATTGGAAAATACCCTGATGCTGTAAGGGATTGGGGACAGGAGGAAAAGGGGATGACAGAGGATGAGATGGCTGCATGGCATCACCGACTCGATGTACATGAGTTCGAGAAATCTCCGGGAGTTGGTGACTGACAGGGAGGCTTGGCGTGCTGTGATTCATGGGGTCCCAAAGAGTCAGACATGACTGAGCGACTGAACGGAACTGAACTGATATGAATAACTAATTAAAAGTAAAGTAAAGTTGCTCAGTCATGTCCAACTCTTTGTGGCCCCATGGACTGTAGCCTACCAGGCTCCTCTGTCCATGGGGTTTTCCAGGCAAATGTACTGGAGTGGGTGGCCATTTCCTTCTCCAGGAGATCTTCCTGACCCAGGGATCTAACCTGGGTCTCCAGCATTGCAGACAGATGCTTTACCATTTGAGCCATATAATTCCATTGCTAACACGTGCAAGGGGCTACTCTTTCTGCCCTCTTCTGATGCCTATGTCAGAAGATTTCTCTATTTCCTTTATACTTTAATACAACTTTATTACACAAAAGCTCTAAGCAATCAAGCCTCGTCTCTGGACCTGAATTGAATTCATCTCCTCTGGAGGCCAAGAATTCCAGTGTCTTTGCGTGGTTCAGCAATACCTTTCAAGATCATCCTGGAGATTCTGGCCATGTACCTCAGGAACATGGTCAGATAGGAGGTCACCCTTGAGACTGTGGGCTTTTGACCCAGGTGCAGGGTGTTGGAGTGGCGGGAATCCTGGATAATTTGCACATGTGACCCCAGGTAAAGGGTCTGGGAGGTAAGGTCACCTTGGAGACTGTGAATATGCTACCCAAGGTGCAGGGTGTGGGAAATAATGTCAGCCTGGAGAATGTAGACTTCTAGCACAAGGGATGAGTTCTTGACATTGGGGTCTCATGGGAGACTGGATGATTCCGCTCAGACAGTGTGTGGGGATGGGATTCACCCTGGAGACTGTAGATATGTGATCTCAGGTACAGGATTTCCGAGGGGGTCACCCTGGAGCCTGTGAATATGTGATTCCAGGTGCAGAGTCTGCAAGGGAGTCACCATGGAACCTGTGTTTGTGTGACTCCAGGTGAGGTCTACAAAGTTTTGACAAACAGGAGACTGTGGACATGTGACCCATATTACAGGGTCTTGGAGGGGGGAACCTTTGTGGCCAGGGTCATGGGATGCAAGGTTATATGTCTGGGAGGTGGGGATACCCTGAGAGTATGGAAGTGTGACCCCAGGTACAGGTTCTGGGAGTTGGTGCCATCCTGAAAATGGTGGACATTTCACCCGAGGTATGGTTTCTGGGAGGTGGGGTCACCCTGAAGACTCTGGACATGTGACCCCAAATGCAGGGTTGGGAGGTAGACTCACCATGGAAAAAGTGGACTTGTGACCCCAGATACAGGATCTTGAGGGTGGGGTCACCTGGAGGCTGTGGACTTGTGACACCAAGTACAGGTTATACAGGGGGCCACCTTCGAGACTGTGGACATGTGATCACAGGTGTATGGTATGGGAAGTTTGGTAACCTAGGAGATTGTGGATATATGACAGTAGGTACAGGGTCTCAGGTATGTCCCCATGGAAAGTGTGGACATGTGACCCCAGGTGCAGGTTAGGGTGGGGTCACCCTGGAGACTGTGGTCGTGTGACCCAAAGTTCAGGGTAGGAAAAGGGTTTCACCCTGTAGACTGTGGATCTATGACCACAGGTACAGGATCTGGTGGTAGTCACTGTGGCGATGATGGACATATGAAACCTAGTACAAGTTCACGGAGGGGGTCACCCTCCAAGACTGTGTACATGTGACCCTCGTTTCAGGGTCTGGGTTGAGGTCACTCTGGAAACTATTTGCCGTGTGACTTAGATGCAGGGTTAGGGGACGCGTTTACTTTGAAGATTGTGGTCATGTGACCTCAAATGCACCATTTGGGAGGCAAATCATCTTGGAGACTGGATACATGACCGTAGATCCAGGGTCTGAATGGGATTCCCCAAGGTGAGATTGTGAATATGTGACTCCAGGTGCAGGGCCTGCGAGGGAGTCACCTTGGAACCTGTGTTTGTGTGACTCCAGGTGGAGGGTCTGGGAAGTGACGACACTCTGGAGACTGTGAACATGTGACCCCATTACAGGGTCTTGGAGGGGGTAACCCTGGCATCCAAGATGATGGGACACCATGTTAAATGTCTTGGCGTGTGGTAACCGAGACTATGGAAGTGGGACCCCAGGTACAGGTTCTGGGAATTGGGGCCAACCTGAGTGACTGTGGATGTTTCACCCTAGGTACAGTTTCTGGGAGGTGGGGTCACCCTGGAGACTCTCGACAAGTGACCCCAAGTGCAGAGTCTGGGAGGGGTCTCACCCTGGAAACAGTGGACTTGTGACCCGAGGTACAGGGTCTTAACGGTAGAGTCATCCTGGAGTCTGTCGACTTGTGACACCAGGTACAGGTTTAGGAGGGGGATCACCCTGGATACTGTGGATGTGTGATCACAGGTGCATGGTATTGGAAGTGGGGAAGTCCAGGAGACTGTATATATGACACTAGGTACAGGGTCTGGGGGATGACACCATGGAGAATATGGACTTGTGATCCCAGGTGCAGGTTCACAAGGTTCAGGGTACAAAATGGGTCTCATCAGGCAGACTGTTGAACTGTGACCACAAGTTCAGGATCTGCTGGTGGTCACTGTGGCAATGGTGATCGTGTGAAATCTGGAACAAGTTCAGGGAAGAGGTCACCCGTGAGACAGTGGACATCACTCTGGAGACTGTGGATGTGTGAGTAAGGTGCAGGGTTAGGGGATGGGGTCACTTTGAAGATTGTGGACATATGACCCCAGATGCACTGATTGGGGAGGCAAGTCATCCTGGATAGTGGGCATTCGACCCTAGATGCAAGGTCTGACCTGGGTCCCCCAAGACACTAGGATATCTGAACCCAGGTACAGGGTCTAGGATGGGGGTGATCCAGGAAACTCTGTATATGTGACCTCAGGTACAGTGTCTGGGAGGTACGGGGTCACTCTGGGGACTGCAGGCATTTAATGGCAGGGAAATGGTCTGGAAGGGGTGTCACCCTGCATGATGTGGATATGTGAGCCCAGGTGCAGTGGGCAAAGTGGGGTTCACGCTGGAAACTGTTGACATGTGACTCCAGGTGCAGGGTATGGGAGGGCGAACATCCTGGAGATTGTGGATGTGTGTAAATAAGCACAGGGCCTGGCAGGGGAGGGTTACCCTGGAATCTCTGGCCAAGTCACCAAAGGTATAGGGCATGAGAGGTCGGGTCACACCGGATACTGAGAACATGTGACCCAAGTTACAGAGACCAGGAAGGGGGTCACCACGGAGCCTGTGAATCTGTTAGTACATGTGCAGAGTCTGGGAAATGACATCACACAAAAGTCTAGGGACATGGGATGCCAGGTGAACGGTCTGGGAGGGAGTCACCCTGGAGTCAGTTGACGTGTGACCCTGGGTACAGGCACTTGTGGGTGGGGAAAGCCTCGAGACTGTGGACATGTGATCCCAGTTACTAGCCCTTGAATGTGGGTAAATCCAGGAGACTCTGGACATGTGACCCCAGGTATAGGGTGGGGAAGTTGGAGTCACCCTGGCGACTGTGCCAATGTAATCACGTGTACAGAGTCTGGGGAGGCGTGTATTCCTGGCCAACATGTACATGTAACCCCAGGTAGAGGGTTAGAGATACGGGGTCACCCTGGAGACTGGGGCAATGTGACCAGAATTACAATATTCTGTGAGGTGTAGTCACCCTGGAGACTGCGGAGGTGTGAGACCTGGTGCATGATCTGGGAGGGGTTGCCACCCAGGAGACCATGGATGTGTGACCCTAGCTAGGTTCACGGGCTTGGAATTGGTGTCACCCTAGAACCAGTGGGTGTTTGAACCGAGTACAATTGTTTGACAGGTGGTGTTACCCTGGGCGCTGCGGACATATGAACCCAGGTGCAAGTTCTGGCAAGTGGGGTCACCCTGAGACTATCTACGTGTGACCCTAGGTACAGGGTTTGGGAGTTGGTGAATGTGCCCATGTGACACCATGTACAGTGTCTAGGAGGGTGTTCACCCTAGAGACTGTGGGTATGTGTCCCAAGGTACAGTGTCTGGAGTGTGAGGCCATGCTAGAATCTGTGGACATGTGACACTGGGTGCTGGGGTCAATAGTCCAGCATCTGGAAGACTGTGGTTATGTGAGCCCTGGTACAGTGATTTGGATGAGTCACCTGTGAGACTGTGGATATGTGGCTCCAAGTGCAGGGTCTATGAGGGAGTCATCCTGGAACCTCTGTTTGTGTGCCTGCAGGTGAAGGTTCTGGGAAGTGATGACATACAGGAGACTGTGGACATGTAAACCACATTACAGGGTCTTGGAGGGTGTAACCCTGTGGACCAGGGGCATGGAACAGCCTCAATGTCTATGGAAGAGTGACTCCAGGTACCGTTTCAGGGAGTTGGGACCATCCTGAAAACAGTAGACGTTTATCCCCAGGTAAAGTTTCTGGGAGGTGAGATCACACTGGAGACAGGAGTGTGACCCCAGGTATGGGATCTTGAGGGTGGGGCCATCCTGGTGGCTGTGGACTTGTGACACAAGGTACAGGAATGGGATCGGGGTCACCTTGCAGACTGAGCATGTGATCCCAGGTGCATGATATGGGAAGTGGGGTAACCCGGGAAACTGTGGATATATGACACTACGTATAGGGTCTGCGCAGATATATGACACTAGGTACTGGAGTGGGCAACCCACTCCAGTACTCTTGCTTGGAAAATCCCATGGATGGAGGAGCCTGGTAGGCTGCAGTCTATGGGGTCCCTAAGAGTCAGACATGACTGAGTGACTTCATTTTCCCTTTTCACTCTCATGCTTTGGAGAAGGAAATGGCAACCCACTCCAGTGTTCTTGCCTGGAGAATCTCAGGGATGGGGGAGCCTGGTGGGCTGCCATCTATGGGGTCGCAGAGTTGGACACGACTGGCATGACTTAGCAGCAGCAGCAACAGCAGCAGCAGTACAGGGCCTGGGGGATGTCACCATGGAGAGTATGGACATGTGACCCCAGGTGCAGGTTTGGCAGGGATGACCCTGGAGACTGGCTAGGTGAACCAAGGTTTAAGGTACAAAATGGTCTCACCCTGCAGACTGTGGACCCTGAGCACAGGTACAGGATCTGGTGGTGGTCACTGTGGAGATGGTGCATGTGTGAAACCTGATAGAAGTTCAAGGAGGGGGTCAATATGGAGAAGGTGGAGGTGTGACCCTATGTGCAGGGTCTGGAGTGAGGTCATTCTGGAAACTGTGGCTGTGTGACTAAGGTTCAGGGTTAGGGACTGGGGTCACTTTGCAGAATGTGGACATGTGACTCCACATGCACCGTTTGAGTCATCCTGGAAACTGTGGACAAGTCACCAAAGTACAAGGTATGAGAGGTGGTGTCACACTGGAGACTGAGGACATGGGATCCAAATTACAGGGTCTGGGAAGGGGATCACCATGGAGACTGTGGATCTGTGACCACAGGTATAGGGTCTGGGAAGTGATATCACACAGGAGACTGTGGACATAGGATGCCAGGTGAAGGGTCTGGGAGGGAGTCACCCTGGAGTCTGTGGACGTATGACCCCAGGTAAAGGCTCTTGAGGGTGGGGAAAGCCTGGTGACTGCGACCTGTGACCCCAGGTACAGGGTTGGGAATATAGCATCGCCCTGGAGACTGTGCAAATGCGACCCCAGGTACAGGGTCTGGGGAGAGGTGTCATCCTGGACACCGTTGATATGTAACCTCAAGTACAGTGTCTGAGATATAGGGTCACCCTGGAGACTGAGGCCATGTGGCCAGAGGTACAATAGTCAGTGAGGTGGGTTCACCTTGGAGACTGTGGATGTGTAACCCCAGCTGCAGTGTCTGGGAGGGGTGTCAACCTGGAGACTGAGGACATGTGAGACCAGGTGCATGATCTGGGAGGGGTTGCGACCCAGAAGACTATGGATCTGTGTCCCCAATATCAGACTTTGGTGTGGATGTTACCATGGAGACTGTGGATGTTTGACACCAGGTGAAGGGACAGGGAAGGGCATCACCCTCGAGACCCTGGAGGTAGGATCCCAGGTTCAGAGTCTGAAAAGGGAGTTCTTCAGGAGTCTGTGGAAATGTTATGTCAGAAAAAGGGCCTGCAGTGGTTACCCTGGTGACTATGTACATGTGACACATAATACAAATACTGAGATTGGGGGTCATCCTGCAGACTGGAGAAATGTAACCACAGGTGCAGATTCTGAGGACGGGGTCACCTTGGAGACTGTTGACATGTGACATCAGGTGCTTCATCTTGGAGGTAGATCATTCTGGAGATTCTGGACATGTGACCCCAGGAACAGGGTCTGAGAGGGGGTCACCCTTGAGATTGTGGGCTTTTGACCCAGGTACAGCATGTTGGAAGGGTGGTAACCCTGGAGAATGTGCACATTTGACACCATGTACAGGCTCTGGGAGGTGAGTTCACCCTGCTGACTATGGCTATGTGACCCAAGGTGTGACTCTGGAGACTGTGGATATGTGATCCAAGGTGTGAGTCTGAAGACTATGGATATTTCTCACCCAAATCAGGTCTGGGGATGGGGATCACACTGGAGGCTGTAGATATGTGACCCCAGGTGCAGGGTCTGCAAGAGGTACACCCTGGAGCCTGTGGATATGTGACCCTGGGTGCAGGATCTGGGTGCTTGGGTCACCCTGGAGACTGTGGTCATGTGAGCCCCAGTGTGGGGTTTTGAATGAGTCACCCTGGAGACTGTGGATAAGTGACTCCAGGTGCAGGGTCTGCAAAGGAGTAACCTGGAAACTGTGATTGTGACTCTAGGTGAAGGGTCTGGGAAGTGACGACACACAGCAGACTCTGGACATGTGATCCCCATTACAGGGTCATGGAGATAGTTACCTTGGCTAACAGGGACATGGGAAACCAGGTTCAATGTGTGGGAGGTGGGGTAACCCTTAGAATTTGGAAGTGTGACCCCAGCTACAGGTTCTGGGAATTGGGTCCATCCTTAAAACTGTGGATGCTTCACACCAGTAGCTTCGGGGAGGTGGGGTCACCCTGAAGACTCTGGACATGTGACCACAAGTTCAAGTTCTTGGAGGTGGACTCGACATGGAAATAGTGGACTTGTGACCCCAGGTACAGGATCTTGAGGGTAGGGTCATCCTGGAGACTGTGGATTCGTGACACCAGGTATAGATTTTGGAGGGTTCACACTGGAGACTCTGGATGTATGTTTCCTCTGCAGGAGAGCTCCAGTGAACCTAGGTCTGTCTGAAAAATTCTTGGATCATGTGGGGAAACACCCTGTGCGTTAATCTGGACACCCAGGTTCAAACTTGCATATTTTTCTCGGGTGGCCCTAAAGTGGTGTAACCTATCCACATCTTGAAAATCCGTCCAATTGCCATTTTCTTACTTTCCACAGAGCTAACTTTGTTCCACCCCTGGGGTTTCTGAAGCACATGGGCGGCTCGCAACTCCTATCTTTGGGCCTATTTACACTGGAGTGTCACCTTACAGAGGTGACCACAGTAAGGGACCCAGCACTCTAAGACATATTCCCACAGTCTGCTTCCTCAAGGGCAGTACCAGTATCACCTAGATATGTGTTTGAAAGGTGGGAAAATGCACCAAGACACAGGGCACAGGCTCTCGAATTTAGGTCCTCTGAGCAGAACTAGAGGGTTCATGTCTTAGGAGCTAAAGAGTTCCTGCAAGGGACAGGTTTGAAAACACACTCTCTGTGGGTGCCTTTCCTTCCTTGAAGAAATATAGGTTTGCCAGTATCCTGCGAACTGAGAGTCACACAGTGCTTGAAAAGTGCTCGCTTAGACATGAGTTTTCAATGGTAATTTCCACTTGGGGCTGTAGTCAAACAGAGGGGTTCCACACTCACTGGGAAAGACAAGGCAATATCTAAATGTCTGTTCCATCCCGTTTTCTCTGTAGGAGAACTCTAGTGAACGTAAGTCTGTCTGGAAAATTCTTGGATCCTTTGGGGACACACCCTGTTTGTGAACCAGGATACCAGAATGAGGGGGCACAATTTGTGTTTCTCTCTGTGGACCTTAAAGCAATGTAGCCTAGCAACAGCTTGAAAATCCATCCACTTGCTCTTTTCTTGATTCTGAGAGAGCTAGATTTGCTCCTTCCTTTTTGATTTCTGAAGCAAGTGGGTGAATTTCAACTCCCAGCTGTGGGCCTTTTTACAGTGGAATGCCACCTCGCTGAAGTGAGTATAGTGAGGAACCTAGTCCTCTTGGACACACTCTCGCAGACTGCTTCCTCATGTGCAGTACTGGTATAACCTAGGAATGGCTTTGCAAGGCTTGGAAAGTGCAGGGAGAAACATGGCCTTGACTCTGGAATTTAGTTCCTCTGAGCACTACTGGAGGCCTCCCATCTGGGAAGCTAAACAGTTCCTGCAAGACAGAGGGTTGAGAATACACTCTCTTTTGATGCCTTTCTTTCCTTGAGGGAAGATATCTTTCCCTGCATTCTGTGAACTGAGAGTCACACACTGCTTGAAAAGTGCTTGCTTGGAGGTCATCTTTCAGGGGCACTTTCTCCTTGAGTCTGTGACAATAGGGAGGGGCAAACCAACTTCCAATGTCTGTTCCATCCCATTTTCCCAGCAGGAGAGGTCTAGTGAGCCTAGTTCTGTGGAAAATTCTTGGATCCTGCTGGGACACACCCTGTGTTTGAACCTGGATACCTGACCTACAGGGCACAATTCACATTTTTCTCTCAGGGGGCCCTAAAGTGGTTCGGCCTAGCAACAGCTTGAAAATCCGTCCAATTGCTCTTTTCTTACCTCTGACAGAGCTAGCTTTGCTCTACCTTTTGGGGTTTCTGAAGCAAGCGGGTGGCTCACACCTTGGAGCTTTGAGCCTGTCACTGGAATGTCACCTCACACAGTTGACCACAGTAAGGCACTCAGCCCTTTCAGACACACTCCTGCTGCCAGCTTTCTCATGGTCAGTACCGTTATGATCTAGGAATGTGTTTGTCAGACTCGGAAATTACAGGGAGACACACGGCCCTGACTCAGGAATATAGGTCCTCTCAGCAGACCTGCTGGTCTCATGTTTTAGAAGCTCAAAATTTCCTGCAAGATAGAGGTTTGAAAACACACTCTCTGTGGACGTCTTTCCTTCCTCAAAGGAAGATAGCTTTCTTCACATTCTGCGACCTGAGAGTCACACTCTGCTTGAAAAGTGCTTGCTTGCGAGTCTATTTTCAGTGGCAATATCTCCTTGAGGCTGTGACCATAAGTAGCGGCCCCACACTCACAGGGAAAGGCAAAGCAACATCCAAATGGCTGTTCCAACCAGTTTTCTCTGTAGAAGAACTCTGGGGAGCAAAGGTCTGTCTGGAAATTTCTTGAATCACGAGGGAACACATCCCGTGTGTGAACCTGAATAAAGGGCCTAGGGTGCACAATTTGTATTTATCTCTCTGGAGCCATAAAGAGGTGTGGCTAGCAATTGCTTGAAAATCCACCCAATTACTTTTTTCTTACTTCTGACAGTGCAAACTTAATCCACCATTCAAGATTTCTGAAGCAAGTTGATGGCTCACAACTCCTGGTCACGTGCCGATTTGCCATGGAAAGTTACCTCATCTAGGTAAGCACAGTATGGTACTCAGCACCCTCAGACACACACCTGAAGCCTGTTTTCTCATGAGCAGACCTGGCGTTACTCAGAAATGTGTTTACAAAGCTCAGAAAATGCTCAAAAACACACTGCCCTTGCTCTGAAATTTAGGTCCTCTGTACCAACCTAGAGGTCTCATATCTTAGTATCTAGACAGTTCCTCATATAGAGAGCCTGTTTCCTCATGGGCAGTCCTGGTATGACCAAGAAATGTATTTACAAAGCTCAAAAAGTGCAGGAAAACACATTGCCCTGACTTTGGAATTGAGGTCCTCTGGGCAAATATGGAGAATTCACATCTTTGAAGCTAGACAGTTCCTAATAGAGAGATCCTTGAAAACACACTGTCTATAAATACATTTCCTTCCTCAATGGAACGTAGGTTTCCAGTATTCCATGTCCATAGAGTCACATACTGCTTGAAAACACTTGTTGGAAGTCCTTTTTCATTAGCAATTGCTCCTGATAGTGTGACCATAGGGAAGGCCACCAAACTCACAGGAAAAGGAAAAGCAACAACCAAAGGTCAGTTCCATCATGTTTTCTCTGTAGTGGAGATTCAGTGTGCCTAGGTCTGTCTGGGAAATTCTTGGATCCTGAGTGGACACATCCTAGGTGTGAACATGGACAGTGGACCTTGGTGGCAAAATTCACCTTTCTCTCTCAGTTGGCCAAAAACAGTAGAGCATAACAACTACCTGGAAATGCATTTAGCTGCTGGTTTCTTACTTCTGGCAGTGATCACTTGGTACACCCTTTGGGATTTCTGAAGCAAGTAAGCAGCTAGCAACTCGTAGCCGCTCGCCCAATTACAGTGGAATGCTACATCATCTTGGTAAGTGCAGCATGGCACCCAGCAATCTCAGAAATCTTCCTGCAGCCTGTTTTTTCTTAAGGGCACTTCTGGTATGACCTAGGAATGTGTTTACAATGCTCAGAAAGAGTTCAGTTCCGTTCAGATGCTCAGCTGTATTCGACTCTTTGGGACCCCATGAATCGAAGCACACCAGGCCTCCCTGTCCATCACCAACTCCCGGAGCTTACACAAACTCATGACCATCGAGTTGGTGATGACATCCAGCCATCTCATCCTCTGTCATCCTCTTCTCCTCCTGCCCCCAAGCCCTCCCAGCATCAGGGTCTTTTCCAATGAGTCAACTCTTCACATCAGGTGGCCAAAGTACTGGAGTTTCAGTTTCAGCATCAGTCTTTCCAATGAACACCCAGGACTGATCTCCTTTAGGATGGACTGGTTGGATGTCCTTGCAGTCCACGGGACTCTCAAGAGTCTTCTCCAACACCACAGTTCAAAAGCATCAATTCTTCAGTGCTCAGCTTTCTTCACAGTCCAACTCGTACATCCATACATGACCACTGGATAAACCATAGCCTTGACCAGATGGAGCTTTGTTGGCAAAGAAATGTCTCCACTTTTTAATATGCTATCTAGGTTGGTCTTAACCCTTCCAAGAAGTAAGCATCTTCTAATTTCATGGCTGCAATCACCATCTGCAGTGATTTTGGAGCCCCCCAAAATAAAGTATGACACTGTTTCTACTGTTTCCCAATCTCTTTCTCATGAAGTGATGGGACCAGATGCCATGATCTTAGTTTTCTGAATATTGAGCTGTAAGCCAACTTTTTCACTCTCTTCTTTCACTTTCATCAAGAGGTTTTTTAGTTCCTCTTCACTTTCTGCCATAAGGGTGGTATCATATGCATATCTGAGGTTACTGATGTTTTTCCTGGCAGTCTTGATTCCAGCTTGTGCTTCTTCCAACCCAGTGTTTCTCATGATGTACTCGGCATATAAGTTAAATAAGCAGGGAGACAATATACAGCCTTGACATACTCCTTTTCCTATTTGGAACCAATCTGTTGTTCCATGTCCAGTTCTAACTGTTGCTTCCTGACTTGCACATAGGTTTCTCAAGAGACAGGTCAGGTGGTCTGGTAGTCCCATCTCTTTCAGAATTTTCCACAGTTTATTGTGATACACACAATCAAAGGCTTTGGCGTAGTCAATATAGCAGAAATATATGTTTTCTGGGACTCTCTTGCTTTTTCAATGATCCAGCAGATGTTGGCAGTTTGATCTCTGGTTCCTCTGCCTTTTCTAAAACCAGCTTGAACATCTGGAAGTTCACGGCTCATGTATTGCTGAAGCCTGGCTTGGAGAATTTTGAGCATTACTTTACTAGCGTGTGAGATGAGTGCAATTGTGCAGTAGTTTGAGCATTCTTTGTTATTGCCTTTCTTTGGAATTGGAATGAAAACTGATCTTTTCCAGTCATGTGGCCACTGCTGAGTTTTCCAAATTTGCTGACCTATTGAGTACAGCACTTTCACAGCATCATCTTTTAGGATTTGAAATAGCTTAACTGGAATTCCATCACCTCCACTAGTTTTGTTTGTAGTGATGCTTTCTAAGGCCCACTTGACCTCACATTCCAGGATGTCTGGCTCTAGGTGACTGATCACGCCATCATAATTATCTGGGTCATGAAGATCTTTTTTTGTACAGTTGTTCTGTGTATTCTTGCCACCTCTTCTTAACAGCTTCTGCTTCTGTTAGATGCATAGCATTTCTGTCCTTTATTGAACCCAATCTTCGCATGGAATGTTCCTTTGGTATCTCTAATTTTCTTGAAGAGATCTCTAGTCTTTCCCATTCTGTTGTTATTCTCCATTTCTTTGCATTGATCAGAGTAAGGCTTTCTTATCTCTCCTTGCTATTCTTTGGAACTCGGCATTCAAATGGTGCAGGCTGTGACGGACCATGCAGAAGCATGGCCATGAGGAGCTATCTCTCGCCCAAGGTCAGAGGTAGTGGCTGAGGGGAGCCACCCCATGTCCGAGACCAGGGGCAGCGGCCGAGAGGAGCTACCTCATGCCTGAGGTCAGGGGAGGTGGCTGAGATGAGCTACCCCATGCCCAAGGTCAGGGGCTGTGGCCAAGAGGAGCAATCCCACGTCCACAGAGCAGCAGCTGCATGGGTGCAGGAGGACCGAGAGGAGCTACTCCACATTCAAGGTCAGGAGGGGCGGCCTGAGGAGATACCCATTGTCCAAGGTAAGGAGGAGTGGCTGTGCTTTGCTGGAGCAGCTGTAAAGAGATACCCCACGTCCAAAGTAAGAGAAACTCAAATAAGATGGTAGGTGTTGTGAGAGGGCATCAAAGGGCAGACACTGAAATCATAATCACAGAAAACTAGCCAATCTGATCACATGGACCATAACCTTGTCTAACTCAATGAAACTAAGCCATGACGTGTGGAGCCACCCAAGACGGACGGGTCATGGTGGACTGGTCTGACAGAATGTAGTCCACTGGAGAAGGGAATGGCAAACCACTTCAGTATTCTTGCCTTGAGGACCCCATGAACAGTATGAAAAGGCAAAATGATAGGATACTGAAAGAGGAACTCCCCAGGTCGGTAGGTGTCCAATATCCTACTGGAGTTCAGTGGAGAAATAACTCCAGAAAGAATGAAGGGATGGAGCCAAAGCAAAAACAGTACCCAGTTGTGGATGTGACTGGTGATAGAAGCAAGGTCCAATGCTGTAAAGAGCAATATCGCATAGGAACCTGGAATGTTAGGTCCTTGAATCAAGGCAAATTGGAAGTGGTCAAACAGGATGTGGCAAGAGTGAATGTTGACATTCTAGGAATCAGCAAATTATAATGGACAGGAATGGGTGAATTTAACTCAGATGACCATTATATCTACTACTGTGGGCAGGAACCGCTTAAAAGAAATGGAGTAGCCATCATGGTCAACAATCGAGTCCAAAATATGGTACTTGGATGCAATCTCAGAAAGTGTAGGGAAATACAATGCTCTGACTCTGGAATTTGGGTCCTCAGGGCAAACCTGGAAGTCTCACATCTTTGAGTCTATACAGTTTGTGATACACAGAGGCCTGATAAAACACTCTCTGTTGATGCCTTACCTTCCTGGATGGAACATAATTTTCCCAGCTTTTTGTGTGCTCAGAGTCACAAACTGCTTGAAAAGGCTTGTTAAAGTAATTTTTCAGTAGCAACTTCCCCTGATGTTGTGACCTTAGGGAAGACCGCCACACCCACAGGAAAAGGCAAAGGATCATCCAGACGTCTGCTCAATCACGTTTTCTTGATAGGAGCAATCCATTCAACCTAACTGTCTAGAATGCTCATGGATACTGTTCCTACACACCCTATGTTTGAACCTGGATACTGGACCTTGGCAGCAAAATTTCCATTGTTTTCTCAGTTGGCCCTAAAACGGTTAAACCTAGTTACTGCCTGAAAATGCATCTAATTGCTGTTTTCTTACTTCTGACAGTGATAGTGTTGGTGCACCCTTTGGGATTTATGAATCAAGCAGGAGACTCTCCACTCCAAGCCACTGGCCCCTTTCCAGGGAGATGTCATCTCATCTAGGTTAGCACAATATGTCACCCAGCACGCTGAGACACACTCTTGCAGCATGAATTTTATGGTCAGATCTGGTTTGACCTAGGAATGTGTTTACAAATCTCAGAAAGTGGTGGGAAACACACTGCCCTGACTCTGGTATTTAGGTCCTCTGGGAAACTTGGAGGACTCACATGTTTGAATCTAGACAGTTCATGACAGGTAGAGGCCTGATAACATATTCTCTCGAGATGCCTTTCCTTCCTCAAAGGAATATAGCTTTCTCAACATTCTGTGTGCTGAGTGTCACACACTCCTTGAAAACGCTTGTTGGAGGTCATTTTTCATTAGCAATTTCCCCTGGAGGTGTGACTGTAGGGAAGGCGCCACACTCACAGGTAAGTTCAAAAGCACTTCCAAACATCTGTTCAATCACGTTTTCTTGGTGGGGCCATTCATCAATGTAAGTCTATTTAGAAAATCCGTGGACACTGCGGGGAAACACCTATGTTTGAATCTGGATACCAGACGTTGGTGTTAAAATATGCATTTTTCTCTCACTTGGCCCTAAAAGAGTGCTGCCCAGTAACTGCTTGAAATTCCATCTGAATGTTGTTTTCTTCCTTCTGACAATGCTAGCTTTGGTTCACCCTTTGGGATTTTTGAAGCATGTGAATGACTTGCAACTCCTAGCTGCAGGCCCATTTCCAGTGGAATGACACCTCATCTATGTGACCACAGTATTTCACCCAGCACAGTCTGATACACTCCCTCAGCATCCTTCCTTAGGAGCAGACCTGGTATGCCCTAGGAATGCATTTAGAAGTCTCAGAAAGTGCAGCAAGACACACTGTCCTGACTCTGGAACTTAGGTCCTTTAATCAGGCCTGAGCTCTCACATCTTAGAAGCTGAACAGTTCCTGCTATAAAAAACACACTCTCTGTTGATGCCTTTCCTTCATTGAAGGAACATAACTTTCCCAGTGTACTGTGTGCTGAGAGTCACACACTGCTTGAAAACATTTGCTTGGAGTTCATTTTTCAGTGGCAATTTCCCCTGAGACTGTGACAGTAGGGAAGCAATCACAATCACAATACAAGCAAGCATCCAAATACCTGTTCCATCACGTTTTCTCTGTTAGAGAGGTCCAGTGAACCCAGGTCTATCTGGAAAAGTTTGGATCCTGTGGGGTCACATCCTGAGTGTCAACCTGAATACAGGACAAAATTCACCTTTTCCTCTCAGTTGGCACTAAAATGGTTTGGCATAGCCACTGCTTAAATATCCATCCAGTACTTGTTTTCTTATTTCTGACAGTGACAGATATGGTTCACCCATGTAATTTCTGAAGCAAGCAGTCTGCTTGCCACTTCTATCTGGTGGTCCCTTTCCTGTGAAATGTCACATAATATAGGTAGCACCACATGGCACCCAGCTCTCTCAGACACACTCTGACAGCCTGTTTCCTCCTTGGCAGTCCTGGTATGACCTAGGAATGTATTTACAAGGCTCAGAGATTGTATGGAAACATATCCCCTGACTCGGGATGTTAGGTCATCTGGGCAAGACTGGAGGTCTCACGTCTTACAATCTAGACAGTTCCTAATAGATAGAGGCCTGGAAACACACTCTCTGGTGACGCCTTTCCTTACTCAAAGGGCCATTGCTTTCCCAACATTTTAGGGCCAACCTAGAGGAAAATGCGAAATTTGCCACCAAGGTCCATTACCCAGGTTCACACGCAGGATGTGTCCCCACAGCACTGAAGAATTTTCAAGACAGACCTAGGCTAACCCTAACCCTAACCCTAACCCTAGGATCTCTCCTACAGAGAAACATGATGGAACAGACGTTTGGATGATGTTTTGCCTTTTCCTGTGAGTGTGGTGGGCTTCCCTATGGTCAAACCATCAAGGGAAATTGCTACTGAAAAACAACTTCCAGGCAAGCATTTTTAAGCAGTATGTGACTCTCAGCACACAGAATGCTGGGAAAGCTACGTTCATTTGAGGAAGGAAAGGCATCAATAGAGAGTGTGTTTTCAGGCCTCTGTCTATCAGGATCTGTCTATATTCTAAGATGTGAGATCTCCAGGCTTGTCCAGAGGACCCATCTTCCAGAGTCTGGGCAGTGTTTCCCTGCAAATTTTGAGCCTTGTAAGCACATTCCAAGATCACTCAGGAATGTCCATGATGAAACAGGCGATGGAAGAGTGTCCGTGTGTGCTGTGTGTCATTCTGCCCTTACCAAATGAACTGACATTCCACTGGAAATGGGCCAGGGACTAGGAGTTATGAACCGCCTGTTGCTTCAGAAATCCAGAAAGCTGGAACAAAGCTATCATTGTCAGAAGTAAGAAAACAGATATTAAATGAACTTTCAAGCAGTTGTTAGGCCACAACGTTTTAAGCCCAATGGAGAGGATAATGCAAATTTTGCCACCAAGATCTGCTATCAAGATTCACATTCATGATGTGTCCCTGCAGTATCCAAGAATTTTCCAGATAGGACTAGGCTCACTATATCTCACCTACAGAGCAAACGTGATGGAACAAACATTTGAATGTGGTTCCCTTTTACTGTGTTTGTGGGGCTTTCCCTCCAGTCACATCTTCAGGGGGAAATTCTTAGTGATAAATGACCTCCAAGCAAGTGTGTGACACTCAGGAAGCAGAATGTTGGGAAAACAATGTTCCTTCAAGGAAAGACAGGCATCAGCAGAGAATGAATTTTCAGTCCTTTATCTATCAAGAATTGTCTAGATTTCTAAGATGTGAGACCTCCAGTCTTACCCTGAGGACCTAACTTGCAGAGTCAGGGCAGTGTGTTTCCCTGCACTAACCCAGGCTTTTAACCACCTTCCTACATCATCCCAGAACTGCCCATGAGGAAACAGGCTGCAGGAATGTGTTCAGACTGCAGGGTGCCATGCTGTTGTTACCCAGGTGAGGTGACATTCCATTGCAAATAGGCCATCAGCAGCACTTGCGAGCTGCCTTCTTGCTTCTGAAATCCCAAAGGTGGGTCAAAAGTGACCACTGTTAGAAATTAAAAAAAAAAAAAAAGCAATTGTATGGATTTTCTAGCAGTTGCAAATTTGACCATCAAGTTCCGGTATCCACTGTCAGACTCAGGAGGTGTCTCTGCTGTATCTACCCATATTTCACAAAGACCTAGGCTCACTGGCTGCTCTGATAGAGAGAATGTGATGGAACAGATGTTTGGATCTTGGATTGCCTTACCCTGTGAGTGTAGAGGACATCCTTACTGTCACAACATCACAAGAAATTGCTACTGAAAAATGACCTGCAAGCAAACGGTTTCAAGCAATGTGTGACACTCAGTTCACAGAATACTGGGAAAGTACTGTTTCTTCGAGGAAGGAAGGGTATCAACAGAGAGTGTGTTTTCAGGCCTCTATCTATGAAGAACTGTCTTGATTCTAACAAGAGCCCTCCAGCCTTCCCAGAGAACGGAACTTCCAGAGTCAGGGCAGTGTCTTCCTTGCCCTTTTAATGCTTTGTAAACATATTCCTAGGTCACACTGGGACTGTCCATGAGGACACAGACTGTGGGCGTGTGTCTGAGTATACAGAGGGGCCATTATGTGCTTACTTAGATAAGGTGACATTCCACTGGAATTAGGCCCATGACTAGGAGTGGTGATCTCCTTGCTTGCTTCAGAAATCCCAAAGGGTGAACCAAAGTTATTGCTCTTCAAAGTAAGAAAACAGCAATTAGATGGATTTTCAAGCAGGTGCCAGGCCACACAGTTTTAGGACAAACCGAAAGAGAAATGTGAATTGTGCCACCAGTTCCAGTATCCAGGTTCACACTTAGGATGTGGTCCTGCAGTATACACGATTTTCCAGACAGACCTAGGCTCTCTGGATCACTCCTAGAGGCAAAATGTGATGCAACAGAAGTTTGGATGTTGGTTTGCCTTTTCCAGTGAGTGTGGGGGCCTTCCCTAAGGTTACACTTTCAGAGGAAGTTTCTACTGAAAAATGACCTCCAAAGAGCGTTCTCAAGCAGTGTGTGATCCCCAGCACAGAGAATGCAGGGAAAAGTATGTTTCTTCAAGGAAGAAAAGGCATCAACAGAGAGTGTGTTATTAGGCCTATATCTATTAGTAACTGTCTAGAATCTAACATTGACCTCCAGGCTTGTCCAGGGGACCTAACTACCAGAGTCAAGGCACTATTTTTCCTACACCTTCCAAGCCTCCCAAAGACATCCTAGCTCATATAGGGATGGCCCATGAGGAAACAGACTGTAGGAGAGTGTCTGAGATTGTATGGTACCAATACTGTGCTTACCTAGATGAGATGACATTCCTCTGGGAATGGGCCAGAGGGTAGGAGTGGTGAGTCGCCTGCTTGATTCAGAAATCCCAAAGGATGGACCAAAGCTATCATTGTCAGAAGGAAGAAAACAGCAATTGGATGGATTTCCAAGCAGTTGCAAGGCCGTAGCATTTTCCCAAATCAAGAGAAAAAATATTATTTTTGCCCCAAAAATCCGGTATCCATGTCCAGACTCAGGATGTCTCCATGCAGTATCCACAAAGTTTCCAGACAGAACTAGTCTCAGTGGATCGATCCTACTGAGAAAATGTGATGGAACAGACGTTTGAATGCTAATTTGTCTTTCTCTAAAAATGGAGAGTGTGGCATCCCCATGGTCACACCATCAGGGGAAAGTGCTACTGAAAAATGACCTCCATGCCAGCATATTCAAGCCGTGTGTGTCTCTCTGCACACAAAATATTTGGAAAGTTATGTTCCTTCAAGAAAAGAAATGCATCAACAGAGAGTGCTTTCAGCCCTCTATCTATCAGGAGCTGTCTACATTCTAAGTCGTGAGACCTTCAGTCTTTCCTAGGGATCCTAACACCCAGAGTCAGGGCAGTGTGTTTCCATGAACTTTTCAAACCTTGTAAACACTTTCCAAGTATATACTGGGACTGCTCCTGAAGAAACAGGCTGCACGAGTGTATCCGAGTGTGTTGGGCAGCATACTGTGCTTACCTGCATGAGGTGCCAGTACAATGGAAATCAGTTAGTGGCTGGAGTGGTGAGCAACCTGCTTGCTTCAGAAATTCCAAAGGGTGGACAAATCTATCACTGTCAAAAGTAAGAAAACAGCAATTGGATGGATTTTCAAGGATTTGCTACACTGCACCATTTTAGAACCAATGTGGTCCCAAAATGAGTGTGGGAGATGAAAATGAGAATTTTGCCACCAAGTTCATATATACAAGTTCACACTCATGATGTGTCCCCACAATACCCACGAATTCTCCAGACAGACCTAGGCTCACTTGATCGCACCTAAAGACAAAATGTTATGGAGTACACGTTTGGATGTTGGTTTGCCTTTCCCAGTGAGTGTGGGAGCCTTCCCTACCATTGCACTTTCAGGGGAATTTTCTACTGACCAAAGGCCTACAAGCAAGTGTTTTCAAGCACCGTGTGACTCTCAGCACACAGAAAGTTGGGAAAGCTATGTTTCTTTGAGGACGGAAAGGCATCCATACGGAGTGTATTTTTAGGCATCTATCTATCAGGAACTGTCTAGAACTCAAGGCATGAGACTTCAAGGCTTTCCCAGGGTCCTAACTTCCAGAGTTAGGGTACTGTGTTTCCCTGTACCTTCCAAGGCTTTAAACACATTCCTTATTCAAACTGGGCCTGCCCATGTGGAAACAGGATGCAGGAGTATGTCTGAGAGGGCTGGGTGCCATACAGTGCTTAACTAGATGAGGTGACATTACACTGGAAATGGGCCAGCAGATAGGAGTAGTGAGCCGCCTGCTTGCTTTAGAAACCTCAAAGGTTTGACCAATGTTATCACTGTCATTATTAGGAAGAGACCAATTGGATGAATCTTCAGGCAGTTGCTGAGGCCGCACTCTTTTAGATCCAACCGACAAAATTTGCTAATTTTGCCAACAGATTCAAGGATGCAGATTCACACTCAGTATGTGTCCCTGTAGTATCCAAGAATTTTCCAGACAGGCAGAGGATCATTGGATCTCTCCTAAAGAGAAAACTTTATAGAATAGACATTTGGTTGGTTGTTTTCTTTTTCCTGTGAGTTTGGGGGTCTTCCCTACAGTAACACAGTCATGGGAAATTGTTACTGAAAAATCACCTTCAAGCAAGGATTTTCAACCAGTGTGTTACTCTCATCACACAGAAATCTGGGATAACTAAGTTACTTAAATGCATGAAAGACATAAAAGTGGGTGTTTTCAGGCATCTATCTGTCAGGAACTATCTAAAGTCTAAGATGTGAGAACTCCAGGTTTGCACACAGGGCCTAATTTCCAAAGTCATAGCCAGTATATTTCATTGCACTTTCAGAGCCTTATGAACACATTCCTGGCTCCTATTGGGTCTGATTCAGAGGAAACTGGCTGTGAAATTATCTAAGATTGCTGAGAGCCATACTGTTGTTACCTAGATTATTTGACATTTTAATGGAAATGATCCAGCTCGATGGGGTTGCAAGCCACCTGCTTGTGTCAGAAACCTGAAAGATTTGACCAAACCTATTGATGTCAGAAGTAGGAAAATATCAATTGGATGGATTTTCAGGCAGCTGCCAGCGCACATCCTGTTAGTGCCAAAAGAGAGACAATGCTAATTTTGCCAAGAAGGTCAAATATTCAGGTTCACAGTCAGTATGTTTCCCTTGCAGTATCCAAGAAATTTCCAGAGAGACCTGGGGCCATTGGATCCTTCTGACAGAGAAAAATTGATGGAAGAGACATTTTGATGTTTGCTTGCTTTTCCCTGTGAGTGTGGGAGCCTTCCCTAGTGTAACACACGTGAGGGGAAATTTTTACTTAAAAATGACTTCCAGGCAAGGGTTTCCACTTAGCGGGTTACTCTCAGCAAACAGAATGCTGGGACACCTGTGTTCACTCGTGGAATGAGCGGCAATGAATAGGGTGCTTTTCAGGCATCTCTCTATCCATGACTGCTGTCTGGATTCTAAGATGTGCGAAGACCACGCTTCCACAGATGCCCTCAATTCCAGAGACACAGCCAGTAAGTTTCCCTGAACTTTCCATGGTTCATGAGCACAGTACTCTATCTTACTGGGACACACCATGAGGAGAGAGTCTGGAGGAGTGTGTCTGACACAGCTGAGTGCCATACTGTTTCTAAGTAGTTTAATTGGCATTCCAATGGAAATGATCTTGCCACAAGGAGTTGCACGCTGCCTGCTTGCTTCAGCAATTCCAGTGTTTTGACCAAAGCTATTGCTGTCGTTAGTGGGAAAAGAGCAAGTGTACTGATTTTCAAGGAGTTGCTAAACCCCAGCCTACTGTGGCCAACACAGAGAAAATTCTAATTTGCCAACAAGGTCCAGAATCCAGGTTCACACTGAGCATGTGTCCAAGCACTATCCAAGAATTTTCCAGACAGACTTAGGATCACTGGATCCCTCCTACAGGGGACTTCACGGAACAGATGTTTTGACATTTGTTTACTTTTCTCTGTCAGTGTGGGGGCATTTCCCATGGTAACACAGGGGAGGGGAAATTGTTACTTCAAAATGACTTCCAGGCAAGAATTTCCAAGCAGTCTGTCACTCTCAGCAAACATAATGCTGTGAAATCTGTGTTTCTTTGAGGAATGAAAGGCAAAAAATAAAAAGGAGTGTATTTCAGACATCTATCAGAAACTGTCTAGATTCTAAAATGTTAAAACTCCAGATTTGCACAGAGCACCTAATTTTCAGAGTCACAGCCAGTATGTTTGCTCACATTTCTGATACTAGCGAACCCATTCCTAGGTCATCCTGGGACTGTCTATGAAGAAACAGGCTGTAGGAGTGTGTCTGAGAGTGCTGAATGCCATCGAGTCTGGTTACCTAATGAGTTTACCTGCCATTGGAAATGATCCAGTGGCAAGGAATTGAAAGTCCCATGTTTGCTGCAGAAATCCAAGAGGTCTGACCAAAGATATTGCTGTCACAAGTAAGAAAACAGCAATTGGATGGATCTTCAGGCAGTTGCTACTCTGCACCATTTTAGGACCACCTGAAAGAAAATGCTGATTTAGCCAACAAGGTCCAGGATCCAGCTTCACACTCAGTATGTGTCTATGCACTACCCAAGCATTTTCCAGACAGACCTAGGATCACTGGATCTCTCCTACAGAGAAAACCTGATGGAACAAACGTTTGGATGCTAGTTTGCTTTTTCCCTGTGAGTGTGGGACCGTCCTGACTGTAACACAGTCAGGGGAAGTTCTTACTGAAAAATAAAGTCCAAGCAAGCATTTTAGAGCAGTGAGTTACTCTCAGCACACAGAATGCTAGGAACTCCATGTTCCTTTGATGAAAGAAAAACATAAAAGTAGAGTGTTTTTCATGCATCTGTCTATCAGGAACTGTCTAGATTGTAAGATGTCAGAACTCCAGGTTTGCACAGAGACCCTAATTTCCAGTCATAGCCAGTGTATTTTCCTGCACTTTCTGAGCCTTTTGAACACATTCCTAGCTCATATTGGGTCTGTCCCTCAAGAAAAAGGCTTAGGAAATTATATCTAAATGTGTTGAGTGTCATAATGTTGTTACCTTGATTAGTTGACAATCTATTGGAAATGATCCTGCCACAAGGTGTTGCAAGCTGCCTGTTTGCATAGAAATAGAAATAATTTGACCAAACTCATTTATGTTGTAAATAGGAAATTGTCAATTGGATGGATTCTCAGGTAGCTGTCAGCCCACACCCTTTTAATGCCAACAGAGAGAAAAGGTGAGTTTTGCCAACAAGGTTCAATATCCAGTTTCACACTCAGTATGTGTCCCTGCAGTGTCCAAGACTTTTCCAAACAGATCTAGGATCACTAGATCTCTCCTGTCGAGAAAACTTGATGGAACTTTTACTCTGAAGCAGGGTCAGTCTTGTTGAGGTGACTCCTTCCCCAAGGCCACAACTGGGAGTCCTCACACCAAGGCCATAGAAGTGGGCCCCAGAACCAAGGTCACCTGTGAATCGGACTGGGCCCCCTTTGCAACTGTTGCCAAAAGCACCTGATCATCGCTAATGAGCTTCCTGACTCCCTACCAGGCAAGGATGCCCACTCCAGTAAACACCCTATGGTACCCCACCCAATCACCTAATATCAACCTTCCAGTAGGAATTTTCTTTGCCTTGAAACTGTAAAAATTGGCTCTTAACCCAGGAAATCAGTCAACTTTCCCTAGTCTGTCAGGTGGTTGGCCCCCTGAGCCCACAGTGCCCACTTTATCTCTGCTCTTTGTTCTTAATACAAACTCACTCCCTTCTGAAATGCTCTATGTCTGAACATTCTTTTCCAACTCGTACTCAGACGGCCTCAACAAGCCTCCCATCACTAGAGCCACTTTCCTAGATCACACTCACCACTTGCTTGTCCACTCCCAACTCAGAGCAGAAAGGGCCCCTCAGCCTGGTCCTTCCCTCTCACTTCCCGTGCCTGGTCGCCAGGGGCTCACACCGTCCCTGGGCAGGCTGTCTTCTGTGTCCTGCAGAGGCCTCTGTGGTGTCAGGTGAAGAAACAAGAGGCACCCATGAAACCTCCCACCCCAGCACAGCAACCAGTACCCACCTACTGAACTCTTCACTCTGGATGGGCCTGGGGGTGTTTCAGGGAACGTCCCCCAACATGTCCTTGTTCTCATCTAATTCCAGCACTGCCCGCGTGAGAGTCACTAAGCTAATCTGTGATAACTGCACAGAGAGAATACTTGTTCACTCGCCCCTCCCAGGATACATGGTTCTTATGGGCAGGTGCCTCCCAGGATATGGGGCTCACCTGGGCAGGTATCCTGCAGGGCTCAGCACCCAGGAGCTGTTCACAGAGCCCTCACTGCAAAGAGCCCCCAGCTCCTCTGTTGGACAGATCTGACCTTGAGACCCTCAGAGGAGGACCTGAGGTAACATACAGCAGCTTCAGGATAGTTTTGTGACCTTGGGTTTCACTGGTTGCAGCCTCCTTCCAGCAGGTTTTCCAGAGGGTCCCATAGCACCTGGGCACTGAGTCTGTCTCCACCCACCACCCATCCTCTCCCTGACCCCTGGGTCCCTCTCATTAGAAGAAGGCCTTCCTGAAATCCTCTCCCACTTATAGGTCAGATAAGAAGATGAGAAAACAAGTCAGAGCAGCAGCCCCATATCCATCCTGACCCAAAGGACCCACACCTGTTCCTGGAACCCTGGCCAGGACAACGAGGCCCATTTTCTGAAACCACAAGCCCAGGTGGGCAGATTGGCTGACCTGACTGGCCTGCCCTTTGGATGTGTGCCTGGGTTGAGGTCTATATAAACCCCCTCAAGTGCCTGCAGCTGTACCTGATGCTGTCTTTCTGCTTAGATCTTGCAGGGTTGGCTTGATAAGAGAGAGTGAGGGCCCATAGTGTTTCGGGGGATTGGGTCTGTGTTGGGCTCTGCTGGACCTTCTGCAGGAGGTGCTAAGCTGTCACTTCCTAAGGATGGGCTGTGTCACCTGTTCCTGCTGTTGGAAATCTTCTCAGGCAGAAATGAGGAAGCAAGAAAACAGGCAATGGGAGCAGCACAGGAGGAGTAACTCAGGTAGGAAAGTGCAAAGCTTCCAGATCACCCAGGCCAGGACCATTCTGCCTGACCTACAGGAGCCACGTCAGTAAGCATGCTGTCGCTGGAGTGGCTCCACTTTTCTCCAGCCTGTGAGGTCTTTGCACATATTCAAGTGTTTTATCTATGAAGGGTGGATGAGGTTCAGGAATGGCTAGCCTGGGGGTCAGCCAGCATTTACTTAGAGATGACTCCGTGTAGTCTCCCAGCTTCCCACTGAGGTCCCTCCTTGGGAGGGGAGGGGGTGGGCTATGTGCAAGGGCTGCTGGCTGGCTACACATGAGTAAGTCCCCATCCCTGACCATCTTCAGAATTGCTCATCCCTGAAGCAAGTGCCCTAATTGGGCTTTCACCTGTGCAACTCGTGGCTTCTTAATTAGCAATGTGGCCATTGATGTTAAATGTCCTCCATCAAGACTGAGATGTTACACCACATGTACTGGTGTAAGAACCCGGGGAGGCGTGTGCACCCAGTACCCCTAGGCACAGGCTTCAGACTTGACCCCTCAACATTCTGGAGCCCAGCCACTGCTTTAGCATTTCTGAGGGTCCAGAGCTGATTTTAAGGGTTCTGTAATCCACCCTTCATCTGCTTTAATGAGACCCACATTTCTAGGATCCTACAGAGCAGGGTCTGTGTGGCTGCTCTGTGGCTTCTCTAACATGATCACATGCTGGGTGGTTTAAAACAACAGGAGTTCATCCTCTCTCAGTCCTGGAGACCAGACACCGGAAATCAAGGTGGCACAGGGCTGAGGTCCCTCCAGAGGCTCCAGGACAGGATCATTCCTGCCTTTTCCAACTTCAGGGGCTCCAGGGGTCCCTGGGCTTGTGGCCCCCTCCCTCCCATCTCTGCCTCTGCCTTTAAGAGGCTTCCCCTTTGTGTCCTCTTTCGTCTCTTTGAAGGAGTCTGTCAGTTGGATTGAAGGTCACCCTAACCCTAGATGACCTTACCTTGCTATCCTTAACTACATCTACAAAGACTCTTTTCCCAGATACGGCCCTGTTCTGGGGGGACACATCTTTGGTGGCCACCATTTACCCCATTCTCTCTCTGTCAAATAACCCTCATTTTAGGAGATCACCACATGCCCATAAAGACGGGCACAGAGAGCGGCCACACACATGGAGAGAATGAGGCCCTTGGAGCCACCTGGAACGGATGAAGACCTGGCTTCATCAGGTGAGGGGAATCACAGGGAGGAGAGGAGGATGGTCTTGTTTAGGCTTCAAAAAGACCACGTTGGGGTGGGATGTGAGATGCACAATGGGGGCGGGGAGCTTCATCAGGGCCTGAGGGGGAGGTTAGGCTTGGGCCAGGGCCATGGGTATAGAGGGGACTTAGTGTGGGGGTTGGTCATACACCCAGAAGGAAGAGCTCACAGTCACTGGGGCACAAGGACCTGGGAACCTGGGAGGGCTTCATCTTTCTGAACCTGAAGAGGAAACGTTAAAATTTTACATCACCTCCTGCTCCTTCTGCCTCTGTAACTCAGCTTGCTCCTTGCAAAGTCTGGATCATGTAGGTCACGCAATCTCAGAAAGTGGGGACTTAGAATACTCGGAGCTAGAGCTTATCTCCCTTGTCCTTGCCCTGGCCCCTGCAAACCTTCTTGATCATGCCTATTCATGATAATGAAGAGCCCGCCCCCCTGACACTCTCCTCACCCCAGGGGGAACTCCCCACTCTGCTGGAGCACCTGGCTGTTGGTGGCCACTGACAGCACTCTGGTCTCCTCAGGACCCAGCTTCAGGATACTCTGAGGTTCAGGTCAGGCAGATGGAATCTGGTCTTCTCAGAACCCACTGGGGCTTCAGTTTGGGGGCATTGTGGGGTTTAGTTCAGGTTGATGGAATCTGGTCTCCTCAGGACCTGCTGGGTGTTCAGCTTTGGGACATTGTGGGGTTCAGTTCAGGCTGACAGGAGATGGGTCACCACAAGACCCATGTGGTTTCAGCTTTGGGGCATTGTGGGGTTCAATTCAGGCTGATAGAATTTGATCTCCTCAGGACCTTATGGGGGTTCAGCTTTGTGACATTGTGGGGTTCAGTTCAGGCTGACAGGAGATGGGTCACCACAGGATCCATTGTATTTTGGCTTTGGGGCATTATGGGGTTTAGTTTTGGCTGATGGAATCTAGTTTCCTCAGGACCCATGATCTCCTCAGAACCCATTGGTGCTTCAGCTTTGGGACATTGTGGGGTTCAGTTGAGTCTGACGGGAGTCTGGTTTCCTCAAGATTCCTGCAACGATGTGCTGCTGAAAGAAAAAGTGAGGAAAATTGGGAAGAAGCTTCTGTGTGTGGCTGTTGCTGAAAGTCTGTCTTAAGAGGACCCAAGACTGTTAGGGCTTGATGTGGAAAGTTGTGGGATTTTAGTCAGTTTTTGTCTGTAGTATAAGATGGTGTCCTATATTGTTCCTTGGTGTGTGGTTTCCATTTTTCCCAGCACGGTTTATTGAGGGGGGTGGGGGGGACTGTCCTTTCCCGCGTATATATTTTTAGTTCCTTTCTTGTAAATTAATTACCATGCACCTGTAGGTTTACTTCTGAGCTCTCTTGACTATTTCTGTGCCAATTCCACACGTCTTCTGGTGACTTTAGGTACATACTCTAGATTGAAGTCAGGGATAGACATGCCACCAGCCTGTTCTGCTTTCTCAGGATCCCTTTGGCTCTTCTGGTTCCTTTGTGGCTCCACACAGATGTAAAGATTGCTTTTGTTTCTGTGAAAAATGTCATTGAAATGTTGGCAGTGATTGCATGAATGTGTACGTTGCTTTGTTTAGAATGGATATTTTAATGGTATTTTCACCCATAAGCATGGGATATCTTTTTACTTGTATCCATTTAGTTTCTTTGATCATTGTCTTGTAGTTTTTAGCTTTCAGGTCTTTCAAGTCCTTGGTTAGATTTCTAGTTATGTGGGGGAGGGGATGCAATTGTAAAAGGAATTATTTTCTTAATTTCTCTTTCTGATAGTTCATTATTAGTGTAGAGAATCACAAATGATCTTGCAGTTCTGCTGACTTTCTTTTTTCTTTTTTTTGGCCCCACAGCTCGACATGTTGGATCTTAGTTCTCTGACCGAGGATCAAACCTGTACCCCCTGCAGTGGAAGTGCAGTCTTAACTACTGGACTGCCAGGCAAGTCTGTGAATTCGCTTTTTAGTTCTGACAGTTGCTTTGGTGTAGTGTTATGTGGAAAACTAGAATTAAGACATCTAATAGTTTCAGTTCCATCTGGTCATCCACAGCACCCAGGGCATGGTGTCTACTAATATACTCTTCCTATGGTGCCTTTTAATACCATGTGGACTAGTACAAGGCAATTAGCATCAAACTACTTTAGCTGAATTTAGTTAGGTTAACTCTTGGCCTCTATTGCAATGTTTGATGTCATCTCTGATTTTCTGGCATGTGACTTACATGGCTGTATTGAAAAGTAACTTACTTTCTAGTAAAATTTCAAACGTGTCTACTTTAAATAGTGGTACAAAGTTTTCTACATTCACACCAAATACCGCAATGTGTTTTACCCAAAACATGGTCACTTTCCCAGGGAACCAGCCCACAACCCCAAAATGGGGGATAATTATGGTTTCCACATTACAATCCTATCCATAGGACCAGTTCAACTTTCATCAGCTGCCCAAGCTTTGTGCAACTGTCTTTCTTCATTCTAATGCAGTTCTCTTTTTCTGGAGCCATCACTGGGGCTTTCCCTCATGTTAAAAACCTTCATGGATTTAAAGTGACAAGATGACTATGATCTGGGTGGCTTTTCAGTGTGGTTTCTTTCACTGAGAATGTTTTTAGTGCTTTTCCATGTTGTGCCATGTGTCATTGTTTTCACTGTGCTTACAAACATATAACAACATTTATTATTTGAGTCATTTTAAGTATGAACTTCTATAGCATTAACTGCACTCTCATTGTAAAAATTTCCCCACCATTCATCTCCAGAATCTTTCCCTTTTCCTGAAGTGACACTGTAACCATTAAATACTCATAACCCCCAATCCCTGGCCATCTTACTCTACTTGGAATTTGTCTTATATGGATATCTCATACTAGTGGAATCATAGAACATTTTTCCTTTTGTGTCAGGCTTGTTTCACTTCACCTAATGACTTGAAGTTTCATCTACATTATAGCATGTATGAGTTATCTTGTTTTTAAAGGTTGAATCAGATCCCACTGTGTATATACTACATCGTGCTTATCCAGTCATCTGTTGAACACTTGTGCTGCTGCCACCTTTTGGTTACTATGAATAATGCTGCTATGAATATGGGGTTTGAATATCTGTTTCAGTATTTGGTTTTAAATATCTTGAGTGTATAACCTGGACCGGAATTGATGGATTCTATGTTAACTCTGTGTTTAAGTTTTTGTAAAGCCCCCTACTATTTTCTGAAGCTGTGGCATTATTTTACTATATTCCTTTATATGGCAGAGTAATGCATCTCATGGATGGAACTGCCCTATTTGCTCTTCCATTCACTTGTTGGTGGACATTTTCATTGTTTTTAACTTGGATTATCAAGAACACTGCTGCTGTAAATATTGGTGTACAAGTATATATTTGAGCACCTCTTTTAAATTCTTTGGATGTATATCTAGGAGTGGAGTTACCAAAACATATGATATTTCAGTTCAGTCACTCACTCATGTCCGGCTCTTTGTGACCCCGTGGACTGCAGCCCACCAGGCTCCCCTATCCATCACCAACTCCCAGAGCTTGCTCAAACTCATGTCTATCGAGTTGGTGATGCCATCAACCATCTCATCCTCTGTTATCCCCTTCTGCTCCTGCCTTCAATCTTTCCCAGCATCAGGGTCTTTTCCAATGAGTCAGTTCTTCACATTAGGTGGCCAAAGTATTGCAGTTTCAGCTTCAGCATCAGTCCTTCCAATGAATATTCAGGGTTGATTTCCCTTAGGATTGACTTGTTGGATCTCCTTGCAGTCCAAGTGATGCTCAAGAGTCTTCTCCAACACCACAGTTCCAAAGCATCACTTCTTCGGTGCTCATTTTTCTTTGTAGTCCAGCTGTAACGTCTATACATGACTATTGGAACAACCATAGCTTTGAGTACATGGACCTTTGTTGGTAATGTCTCTGCTTTTTAATATGCTGTCTAGGTTGGTCATAACTTTTATTCCAAGGAGCAGGTGTCTTTTAATTTCATGGCTGCAGTCACCATCTTCAGTGATTTTTGAGCCCCCCCCACCCCCCACAATAAATTCTGTCACCATTTCCATTGTTTTCCTATCTATTTGCCATGAAGTGATGGGGCCAGATGCCATGATCTTAGTTTTCTGAATACTGATTTTTAAGCCAACTTTTTCACTCTCCTCTTTCACTTTCATCAAGAGACTCTTTAGTTCTTCTTTGCTTTCTGCCATAAGAGTGGTGTCCTCTGTGTATCTGAAATTATTGATATTTCTCCTGGCAATTTTGATTCCAGCTTGTGCCTCATCCAGACCCGGGATTTCACATGATATACTCTGCATATAAGTTAAATAAGCAGGGTGCTGTACTCCTTTCCTGATTTGGAACCAGTCCATTGTTCCATGTCTAGTTCTAATTGTTGCTTCTTCACCTGCATACAGATTTCTCAGGAGGCAGGTAAGGCAGTCTGGTATTCCCATACCTTTCAGAATTTTCCACAGTTTGTGGTGATCTGCAGAGTCAAAGGCTTTGGCATTGTTAACAAAGCAGAAGTAAATATTTTTCTGGATGTTTTTCTCTCTTGCTCTTTCAGTGATGCAACGGGTGTTGGCAATTTGATCTCTGGTCCCTCTGTCTTTTCTAAATCCAGCTTGAACATCTAGAAATTCATGGTTCACTTACTGTTGAAGCCTGGCTTGGAGAAATTTGATCATTACTTTGTTAACATGTGAGATGAGTGCAACTGTGTGGCAGTTGGAACATTCTTTGGCTTTGCCTTTCTTTGGGATTGGAATGAAAACTGACCTTTTCCAGTCCTGTGGCCACTACTGAGTGATATAATTACATTTTTATGTTTTTGAGAAAATGCTTGTTTTGGACACATTGATTGCACCATTTTACCTCTCCACAAGTAAAGTTTTGAGTTTCAATTTCGTACATTTTCGCCAACATTTGTTATTTGTCTTTATTGTTGATTTTCCTCACGTCCATCCTGAGTGCCTTATTAAGGAGGAAGTCATAATGCAGGACCCACATTTGAGGAGAGGAGAGTTAGCTTCATATACTTGATGGACAGCTGAGTCTGTATCAATTATTTAGAATCTTTCTGTGTGAGATTTTTATTCAACATTACTCATAAAACCTAATTTTTACTTTTTACCAGTTTGGACACCTGAAAATTATTTTAAACTTTTGGGAGCTTCCCTGGTGGCTCAGCTTGTAAAAGCATATGCTTGCAATGCAGGATACCTGGGTTCAATCCCTGGGTGGGGAAGATCCCCTGGAGAAGGAAATGGCAACCCACTCCAGTACTCTTGCCTGGAAAATTTCATGAATGGAGGCACCTCATAGCTTACAGTCCATGGGGTTGCAAAGAGTCAGACACGACTGAGCAACTTCACTTTCACTTTCTTTTGGCTATAATCCAGCCAATTAGACTGCTTAGTTCATTCTAGCTTTGGCTATTGAGAGCTTTTTCCATACTCTCCTGCTTTTATTTTACATAATTCAGCTTTTATGGGGCTTTTTGGTCCTTCTTTCTCACATTTTAAGATTATGCTGCTTTACATATTTATTGTCTCAGTCCTAGTATCAGACACATATTTAAAGAGTCCTTGTCCCTTTTTGTTAGAGCATATTAATAAAAACTTGTATGTGGGAACTTAATAATCTCAGCAGACAATGCATGGAAATACACATGCATGTATCCAGACTATGCATACAGACGGTTATGAAGATTTTCACATGGAGTTATATGTTTCTGCATTAGGCTAAAGATAGTTTATAATGATGTCTCCAACCTGATCTCTTATGACACAGGTATTATACCCTTCTCCTTTTGTCTGCCTGTAACTTCCCACTCCAATGGTAAGAAACCTGGCTTCCACTACTCATCACTTATCAAATTCAGGGCTTGCTCCTTCAATAACTGATATGGTAGTTTCAGTCCTGTTAGCTACAAACCCCCGTGGAAAGAACTTACAGAGCCCATTGTTTATGTATGGTACATTTGCCTTTGGCCTGCAGATTCCATTCATTTACACAGTGAACTTAGGTCAGATAATTTTCTCCTAAGAGTGAGAGTGGCCTTTTAAAATTTTTCTTCTTCCTTTTAAATCTTTTGGCTGTGCCGCGTCATGTGGGGTTTTAGGTCCCTGACCAGGAATTGAACCCATATTTCCTGCACTGGCAACGTGGAGTCTTAACCACTGGGCCCCTAGGGAAGTCTGAAGCTTTTCATTTATTTCTCAATCTGTTATATTCTTTGTTAAATTCTGCATTCCAGTCTTTAGCACTCCATACCATAAATAAATAAATGTGAATAGGTAATAAATTACTTGTGTTCTGAAAACAGAAATCTATGTGCTTAGACAAATGCATAGTGGCAGGTATTCCTCACTAAAGTACCATGTGAAATATTTCAACCATATATTCCATAAACTCTTTATCATGTCTGTTTTACCTTTGCTAGAATGTCTTATACGATCATACAGTGTGTAGCACTTGAGGCTGGATTCCCTCACTCAGTAATGTAAGTGTTAGATTCATGCTTTCCTTTATTTTTATTTTAAATTGGTCTGTGGTTCATTCCTCTATATCTCTGAATGCTATTTTATTGCATTAGATGAGAGGAAAGATAATTTTCCCCCTAGCCTCAATGTTCTTCACTGAGATGTTCATAATGAAAGGAAGATGGATTGGAGAAAAACAATCAGAAGTTTAATATATGACATGCATACCTCCTATATAGTTAAAAGATACCTGGGAAAACTGTCACTTTCTGAAATGGTCCAAGACTTTACCTTAAATGCTATCATCAGCTAAGAATGAAAGAAGGAGGTTAAGGAATGGAAGAAGCTATTTAAGGGAGATTATTAGGTGAAGCACAGTAAACAAAGACATGGTGGTATGCAGATTAACTTCCAGGTCCATTCCATAGACCTTCTTGATATTTAGTCAAGTCATTTAGTGATATCAAGTCAGTCTTGATACTTAGTCCATTCTTGATATTTAGCCATCCTCTATTTCCTGGTCCAGACAGGGACACGTCCTTAAAGATGGAGATATCCTTAACAAATGTAAATCTACTTCATAAAATGGAATTTCGACTTGGTTTTCAAAGATCCTCCTGGGGCGGCTGTTTGTTTTTTTCTTTTGTTTTGTTTTGTTTTTTTTAATTAATCAGTCCAAAATAACCCTTTTGTCAAATGTGCATATTTTGGGTGTGCTTTTTGTGCTCCCCTTGAAATGTGCATTCAGGGGAGAAGTGTCACCCTGGAGACTGTTGATATGTGACCCCATGGACAGGGACTGGGTTGGTCACCCTGAAGAATGTGGATATGTGACCCCAGGGGAATGGTCAGAAGGAATTCACCCTGGAGACTGTGGAATTGTGAGCCCAGTTGCAAGGCTTGGGAAGGGGTCACCGTGGAGACTGTGGATGTGTGACTCCAGATACAGTGTCTGGGAGGGATCACCCAGGGGACTGTAGATATGTGATCCTAGATATAGGGTTTGGGAGAATGTCACCCTGCAGACTGTGGACATGTGACCCCAGGTGCATGGTCCAGTGTGTTGTGATCACCCTGGAGATTGTGGAAGCGTGACCACAGGTACTGGGTCTGGGAAGTGGCGTCATCCTGGAGATGTGCACATGTGATTACAGACACAGGATATTTCAGGTGGAGTCACCTTGGAAACTGGAGGAGTGACCCCAGGTGCAGGGTCTGGGGTGAGGTTCAGTGACGTCAGGACTCTTGTCTTGTTGGGAGAGACACATCAGGATTCTCCTCGAGATGTTGCAATGCAATACGGACGCCTCTCAAGGTGAGGGGGGAGACCAAGTTTGCCTTTGCAGTTGCCAGAGCAATACTGTGACTCCTGTCAGTTTTCAAGAGGAGACAGGTTTCATCTCCTTTTGAAGCATTGAACTCCACGTGCCTCTCGTGTTGTCAAAGGGATGTGAGGCCTCCTGTCAAAATGAGGCGGGGAACTAGGGCATTCTCTAGGGTTTCCACAGGGGATTCAGACGTCCCTTCCTCTTATGAGATGAAAGACGAACCTGCATTCAAGTCACTGCAGGGAAATCCGGCCTTATTTCAAACCAGGGCATCTTGGTGTCCATTCCACGTGAGGCAGCAAACTCAGGGTCCCTCTCACATATCTATAGCTGAGAGAAGCCTCCTCTTTAGGTGTTGTTTAAACCTGGCATTCCTCTTGAGTCAAAGCCAGGAAATCAGGTCTCATCTCGAGATGATTTGAGGTACACGGAGCTGTTTTCTAGTTGCTGTGCTGAACAGGGTGTTCCTCTATACTTAGGACAGTGTTTTCGGGGAATCTCTGGAGTTGCCTAAAGGAAGTCATGCCACATGTTGTGTTTGATGGGGAACGCCAGATGGCTCTGGAGCCAATGAAGGGGAATCTGGCCTCATCTTGAGTTGATTTGGAGTACACGGAGTGCTTTCATGTTGCTGCGGGGACCTCAGGGTCCCTCTAGACTTGTATCAGTGTTCTTGGGGACTCTCTAGAGTTCCATCAAGGACGTCAAGGCTCCTTTCATGTTTGATGGGGAACACGGACTTGCTCTGCACTCAATGCAGGGGAATCTGATCTCATCTCTCATCGAGTGGGAAGTCTCATGGTTTTTCTCGAGTTGCGGAGGGAACCTGGGGTATATTCTCGAGTGACGACAGGGATGGACTCTTAAAACTCCTGTTTGTTCAATGATGTCAGGACGCCTGTCTAGTTGTGAGGGTCACCTCGGGATTCTCCTCGAAACTTGGTTGGACAATAGGGAGGCCTCTCGAGATGAGTAGGGAAACCCACTGTCACTTTCAAGTTGTTACAGGAATACTGGGATTCCTGTCAATTTTCAAGAGGAGTCAGTCATCGTCTACTTTTGAAGCATTGAACTCCGTGTTCCTCTCGAGTTGTCAAAGGGATGTGAGACCTCCTGTGGAAATGAGGTGGGGAACTAGGGCTTTCTCTAGGGTCTCCACAGGGGATTCAGACATCCCTTCATCTTTTGAGATGAAAGACAAGCCTGCATTCATGTCACTGCAGGGAAATCCGGCCTTATGTCGAGTCACGGCATCTCGGTGTCCATTCCACTTGAGGCAGCAAACTCAGGGTCCCTCTCACGTACCTATAGCTGAGAGAAGCTTCCCCGTGAGGGGGTTCTGGAAAGTTGGCATTCCTCTTGATTCGAAGCCAGGGAATCAACTCTCATCTTGAGATGATTTGAGGTACACGGAGCTGTTTTCTAATTGCGGTGCTGAACGTGGTGTTCCTCTATACTTAGGACAGTGTTTTCAGGGAATCTCTGGAGTTGCCTAAAGGAAGTCAAGCCACTTGTCGTGTTTGATGGGGAACGCCGGATGGCTCTGGAGCCAATGTAGTGTAATCTGGCCTCATCTCACGTTGATTTGCAGTACACTGAGCACTTTCGTGTTGCTGCGGTGACCTCAGGGTCACTCTAGACTTGTATCAGTGTTCTTGGGGACTCTCTGGAGTTCCATCAAGGAAGTCAAGGTTCCTTTCATGTTTGATGGTGCACATGGAATTGCTCTGCACGCAATGCAGGGGAATTTGATCTCATCTCTCTTCGAGTGGAAAGTCTCATGGACTTTCTCGCGTTGCAGAAGGAACCTGGGTTATATTCTCGAGTGACGAAGGGGATGGCCCCTCATAATGCGTGTTTGTTCAGCGACATCAGGCCTCCAGTCTCGTTGCGAGGGACAACTCGAGATTCACTTCGAGACTTGGCAAGTCAATAAGGAGGACACCTCTCGAGGTGAGGCGGGAGACCCAGTGTCCTTTCAAGTTGCCACAGGGATACTGGGATTCCTGTCAATTTTCAAGAGGACTCAGTCATCGTCTACTTTTGAAGCATTGAATTCCACTTTCCATTCGTGTTGTCAAAGGGATGTGAGGGCACATGTCAAGATGAGGTGGGGAAATAGGGCTTTCTATAGGGTCTTCAAGGGGATTCAGGAATCCCTTCATCTGATGAGATGAAAGACGAGCCTGCACTCAAGTCACTGCAGGGAATTCCGGCCTTATTTCGAGTCAGGGCATCTCGGTGTCCATTTCACTTGAGGCAGCAAACTGAGGGTCCCTCTCACATACCTAGAGCTGAGAAAAGCCTCCGCTTGAGCTGCTGTGGAAAGTGGGCATTCCTCTTGATTCGAAGCCAGGAAATCAGCTCTCATCTCGAAATGATTTGGGGTACACGGAGCTTTTCTCGAGTTGCTGTGCTGAACTTGGTGTTCTTCTATACTTGGGACGGTGTTCTCGGGGAATCTCTGGAGTTGCCTAAAAGAAGTCAAGCCACTTGTCCTGCTTGATGAGGAATGCTGGATTGCTCTAGAGCCAATGCAGGGAAATCAGGCCTCACCTCAAGTTGATTTGAGGTAAACGGGGATATTTCGTGTTGCTGCGTTGACCTCGGGGTCCCACTAGACATGTGACAGAGTTATTGGGGACTATGTGGAGTTTCATCTAGGAAGTCAAGGCTCCTTTCGTGTTTGATGGGGAACACCGACTTGCTTTGCATGCAATGCAGGGGAATCAGGCCTCGTCTCACGGCGAGGGGGAATTCTCATGGTTTTCTCGAGTTGTGGCGGGAAACTGGGTTATATTCTCGAGTTACAGCTGGGATGGCCCTTCAAAACTTGTGTTGGTTCAGTGATATCAGGACTCCTGTCTAGTTGTGAGGGACACATCGAGATTCTCCTCGAAGCTTGGCAGGGCAATAGGGACGCCTCTCAATGTGAGAGGGGCAACCCAAGGTCCTTTCCAGTTGCCACAGGAATTTTGGGATTCCTATCAATTTTCAAGAGGAGGGAGCAATACTCCCCTTTTGAAGCATTTAAATCCACGTGCCTCTCGAGTTTCAAAAGGATGTGAGGCCTCCTGTTGAGATGAGCCGGGGAACTAGGGCTGTCTCTAGGGTCTCCACAGGGGATTCAGACATCCCTTCATCTTGTTTGATGAAAGACGAGCCTGCATTCAAGTCACTCCAGGGAATTCCGGCCTTATTATGAGTCAGGGCATCTCGGTGTTCATTCCACTTGAGGCAGCAAACTCAGGGTCCCTCTCACATACATATACCTGACAGAAGCCTCTTCGTCAGGTGCTTGTGTAAAGTTGACATCCCTCTTGAGTCAAAGCCAGGGAATCAGCTCTCATCTCAAGATGATTTGGGGTACACAGAGCTTTTCTCGAGTTTCTGTGCTGAACTTGGTGTTCCTCTAGTCTTGAGATGGTAGTCTCGGGTAATCTCTGGAGTAGCCTAACGGAAATCAAGCCACTTTGTGTGTCTGATGGGGAACGAGTGATGTCTCTGGAGACAATGCAGGGGAATCGGGTCTCATCTCGAGTTGATTTGAAGTACATGGTGCACTTTCATGTTGCTGCAGGGGACCTCAGGGTCTCTCTAGACTTGTGACAGTGTTCCTGGGGACTCTCTGGAGTTCCATCAAGGAAGTCAAGGCTCCTTTCGTGTTTGATGGGGAACACGGACTTGCTCTGAATGCAGTCCAGGGGAATCGGGCCTCATCTTGAGTTGATTTGGAGTACACGGAGCCCTTTCATGTTGCTGCGGGGACCTCAGGGTCCCTGTAGACTTCTGACAGTGTTCTTGGGGTCTCTCTGGAGGTCCTTCAAAGAAGTCAAGTCTCCTTTCCTTTTGATTGGGAACACGGACTTAACCTGCATACATTGCATGGGAACTGGGCCTCATCTCGCGGTGAGGAGAAAGTCTCATTGTTTTTCTGGAGTTGTGGAGGGAACCTGGTTATGTTCTAGAGTTACGGCGGGGATGGCCCTTCAAAACTCATGTTTGTTCAGCGATGTGTGAACTCCTGTCTAGTTGCGAGGGACACCTTGAGATTCTCCTCAAGGCTTGGCAGGACAATAGTGACGCCTCTCGAGGTGACGGGGGAGACCCAGTGTCCTTTCAAGTTGCAACAGACATACTGGGATTCCTGTCAATTTTCAAGAGGACTCAGTCATCGTCTCCTTATGAAGCATTGAATTCCACATTCGACTCGTGTTGTCAAAGGGATGTAAGGTCACCTGTCGAGATGAGGTGGGGAAATAGGGCTTTGTCTAGGGTCTCCACAGGGGATTCAGTCATCACTTCATCTTTTGAGATGAAAGACAAGCCTGCATTCAAGTCACTGCAGGGAAATCCAGCCTTATGTCGAGTCAGGGAATCTCGGTGTCCATTCCACTTGTGGCAGCAAATTCAGGGTCCCTCTCACATACCTATAGTTGAGAAAAGCATCCGCTTGAGCTGCTTGTGGAAAGTTGGCATTCCTCTTGAGTCGAAGCCAGGGAATCAGCTCTCATCTCGAAATGTTTTGGGGTACACGGAGCTTTTCTCGAGTTGCTGTGCTGAACTTGGTGTTCCTCTAGACTGGTGGCGGTATTCTCATAGAGTCTCTGGAGTTGCCTAAAAGAAGTCAAGCGACTTGTGCTCTTTGATGAGGAATGCAGGATTGTGCTGGAGCCAATGCAGGGAAATCAGGCTTCATCTCGAGTTGATTTGTGGTACACGGGGCTCTGTCGTGTTGCTGCATTGATCTCAGGGTCCCTCTAGACTTCTGACAGAGTTCTTGGGGACTATGGAGAGTTTCATCTAGGAAGTCAAGGCTCCTTTCGTGTTTGATGGGGAACACGGACTTGCTCTGCATGCAATGCAGGGGAATCGGGCCTCATCTCATGGTGAGGGGAAAGTCTCATTGTTTTTCTGGAGCTGTGGTGTGGAACCTGGGTTATATTCTCGAGTTACGGCAGAGTTGGCCCTTCAAAACTCGTGTTTGTTCAGCGACGTCAGGACTCCTGTCTAGTTCCGAGGGACACCTTGGGATTCTTCTCGAGGCTTGGCAGGACAATTGGGATGCCTCTCGAAGTGAGGCGGGACACCAGGTTTCCCTTTGCAGTTGCCAGAGCCATACTGTGACTCCTGTCAGTTTTCAAGAGGAGTCAGGCTTCGTCTCCTTTTGAAGCATTGAACTCCGCTTGCCTCTCATGTTGTCAAAGGGATGTGAGGCCTCCTGTTGAGATGAGGCTGGGAACTAGCGTATTCTCTAGGGTCTCCACAGGGGATTCAAACATCCCTTCATCTGTGAGATGAAAGACAATCCTGCATTCAAATCACTGCAGGGACATCCGGCCTTATTTCAAGTCAGGGCATCTCGGTGTCCATTCCACTTGAGGCAGCAAACTCAGGGTCCCACTCACGTACCTATAGCTGAGAGAAGCCTCCTCTTTAGGTGTTGTTTAAAGCTGGCATTCCTCTTGAGTCAAAGCCAGGGAATCAAGTCTCATCTCGAGATGATTTGAGGTACACGGAGCTGTTTTCTAGTTGCTGTGCTGAACGTGGTGTTCCTCTATACTCAGGACGTTGTTCTCGGGGAATCTCTGGAGTTGCTTAAAGGAAGTCAAGTCACTTGTCATGTTTGATGGGGAACGCCGGATGGCTCTGGAGCCAATGAAGGGGAATCTGGACCCATCTCGAGTTGATTTGGGGTACACCGAACTATTTCATGTTGCTGCGGTGACCTCAGGGTTCCTCTAGACATTTATCAGTGTTCTTGGGGACTCTCTGGAGTTCCATCAAGGAAGTCAAGGCTCCTTTCATGTTTGATGGGGAACACGGAATTGCTCTTCACTCAGTGCAGGGGAATCTGATCTCATCTCTCATCGAGCGGGAAGTCTCATGGATTTTCTCGAGTTGTGGAGGGAACCTGGGTTATATTCTCAAGTGACGATGGGGATGGCCCGTCAAAACTCGTGTTTTTTCAGCTACGTCAGGACTCCTGTCTAGTTGCGATGGACAACTCGGGATTGTCCTCGAGTCTTGGCAGGGCAATAGGGATGCCTCTCGAGGTGAGGCAGGAGACCCAGTGTCCTTTCAAGTTGCCACACGGATACTGGGACTTCTGTCAATTTTCAAGAGGACTCAATCATTGTCTACTTTTGAAGCACTGAACTCCGTGTTCTACTCGTGTTGTCAAAGGGATGTGAGGCCTCCTGTCGAGATGAGGCGGGGAACTAGGGCTTTCTCTAGGGTCTTCATAGGGGATTCAGATATCCCTTCATCTTTTGAGATGAAGGATGAGCCGGCATTCAAGTCACTGCAGGGAATTCCGGCCTTATTTCAAGTCAGGGCATCTCGGTGTCCATTCCACTTGAAGCAGCAGACTCAGGGTGCCTCTCACATACCAAGAGCTGAGAAAAGCCTCCACTTGAGCTGCTTGTGGAAAGTTGGCATTGCTCTTGTTTCAAAGCCAGGGAATCTGCTCTCATCTCGAAATGATTTGGGCTACACGGAGCTTTTCTCGAGTTGCTGTGCTGAACTTGGTGTTGCTCTAGACTTGGGATGGTGTTCTCGGGGAATCTTGGAGTTGCCCAAAAGAAGTCAAGCCACTTGTGCTCTTTGATGAGGAATGCAGGATTGCTCTGGAGCCAGTGCAGGGGAATCGGGCCTCATCTCGAGTTGATTTGTGCTACACGGTGCTCTTTCCTATTGTTGCACTGACCTCAGGGTCCCTCTAGACTTCTGACACATTTCTTGGGGACTATGTGGAGTTTCATCTAGGAAGTCAAGGCTCCTTTCGTTTTTGATGGGGAACATGGACTTGCTCTGCATGCAATGCAGGGGAATCGGGCCTCATCTCATGGCAAGGGGGAATTCTCACGGTTTTCTTGAGCTGTGGCGGGAACCTGAGTTATGTTCTCAAGTTATGGTTGGGATGGCCCTTCAAACTCGTGTTGATTCAGTGACATTAGGACTCCTGTCTAGCTGCAAGGGACAACTCGGGATTCTATTCGAGGCTTGGTAGGGCAATAAGGATGCCTCTCGAGGTGAGGGGGGAGACCCAGGGTCCATTCCAGTTGCCACAGTAATTTGGGGATTCCTATCAATTTTCAAGAGGAGGCAGCCATGCTCTCCTTTTGAAGCATTTAAATCCATGTGCCTCTGGAGGTTTCTAAAGACTGTGAGTCCTCCTGTCGAGATGAGCCGGGGAACTAGGGTTTTCTCTAGGGTCTCCACAGGGGATTCAGACATCACTTCATCATGTGTGATGAAAGACGAGCCTGCATTAAAGTCACTGCAGGGAAATCCAACCTTATTTTGAGTCATGGCATCTGGGTAACCATTCCACTTGATGCAGCAAACTCAGGGTCCCTCTCACATACCTAGAGCTGAAAGAAGCCTCCTCTTGAGGGGCTTGTGGAAAGTTGGCATTCCTCTTGAGTCGAAGCCAGGGAATCAGCTCTCATCTTGAGATGATTTGGGGTACACGGAACTTTTCTCAAGTTGCTGTGCTGAACTTGGTATTCCTCTTGTCTTGAGATGGTATTCTCAGGTAATCTCTGGAGTTGCCTAAAGGAAGTCAAGCCACTTGTTGTGTTTGATGGGGAATGAGTGATGGCTCTGGAGCTAATGCAGGGGAATCGGGCCTCATCTCGAGTTGATTTGAAGCACACAGTGCACTTTCATGTTGCTGTGGGGTTCTCAGGGTCCCTCTAGACTTTTCAAAGTGTTCCTGGGGACTCTCTGGATTTCCATCAAGGAAGTCAAGGCTCCTTTCGTGTTTTATGGGGAACACAGACTTGCTTTGCATGCAGTGCATGGGAAGCGGGCCTCATCTCGAGTTGATTTCAAGTACACAGTGCATTTTCATGTTGCTGTGGGGACCTCAGGGACCCTCGAAACTTGTGACAGTGTTCCTGGGGACTCTCTGGATTTCCATCAGGGAAGTCAAAGCTCCTTTCGTGTTTGATGGGGAACACAGACTTGCTCTGAACGCAGTGCAGGGGAATCGGGCCTCATCTCGAGTTGTTTTGGAGTACACAGAGCCTTTACATGTTGCTCTGTGTTCCTCTCGAGTTGTCAAAGGGATGTGAGGCCTCCTTTTAAGGTGAGGCTGGGAACTAGGGTATTCTCTAGGGTCTCCACAGGGGATTCAGACATCCCTTCATCTTGTGAGATGAGAGATGAGCCTGCATTCAAGCCACTGCAGGGACACCTGGCCTTATTTTGAGTCAGGGCTTCTCAGTGTCCATGCCACTTGAGGCAGCAAACTCAGGGTCCCTCTCACATACCTATAGCTGAGAGAAGCCTCCTCTTTAGGTGTTGTTTAAAGCTGGCATTCCTCTTGAGTCAAAGCCAGGGAATCAGCGCTCATCTCGAGATGATTTGAGGTACACAGAGATGTTTTCTAGTTGCTGTGCTGAACGTGGTGTTCCTCTATACTTAGGACGGTGTTCTCGGGTAAACTCTGGAGTTGCCTAAAGGAAGACAAGCCACTTGTCGTGTTTGATGGGGAATGCTGGGTGGCTCTGGAGACCATGCAGGGGAATCAGGCCTCACCTCGTGTTGATTTGAAGTACACGGAGCGCTTTCGTGTTGCTGTGGGGAACTCAGTGTCCCTCTATACCAGTGACAGTGTTCCTGGGGACTCTTTGGAGTTCCATCAAGGAAGTCAAGGCTCCTTTCGTGTTCATGGGGAACAGGGAATTGCTCTGCCTGCAGTGCAGGGGATTCAGGCCTCATCTCACGGCCAGGTGAAAGCCTCATGGTTTTTCTCGAGTTGCGGCAAGAACCTGGGTTATGTTTTCTAGTTACGATGAGGATGGACCTTCAAAACTTGTGTTGGATCAGCAACGTCAAGATTCCTCTCTAGTTGCGAGGGACACCTCGGAATTCTCCTCGAGGCTTGCATGGGCAATAGGGATGCCTCTCGAAGTGAGGCGAGAGACCCAGGGTTCCTGTCCAGTTGCCACAGGGATATCGTGATTCCTATCAATTTTGAAAAGGAGTCAGGCTTCGTCTCCTTTTGAAGCATTGAACTTCGAATGCCTCTCGAGTTTTCAAAGGGAAGTCAGGCCTCATGTCGAGATAAGGCAGGGAACTAGTGCTTTCTCTAGGGTCTCCACAAGGGATTCAGACATCCCTTCTTTATGTGAGATGAAAGATGAGCCTGCATTCAAGTCAATGCAGGGAAATCCGGCCTTATTTTGAATCAGGGTATCTCGATGTCCATTCCACTTGAAGCAGCAAAATCAGGTTCCCTTTCACATACATATAGCTGAGAGAAGCCTCCTCTTGAGTTGCTTGTGGAACGTTGGCATTCCTCTTGAGTCCAATCCAGGGAATCAGCTCTCATCTTGAGATGATTTGTGGTACACGGAGCTTTTGTCGAGTTGCTGTGCTGAACTTGGTGTTCCTCTAGATATGGGACGGTGCTCTCGGTTAATCTCTGGGGTTGCTAAAAGAAGTCAAGCTACTTGATCTGTTTGATGGGGAATGCACGATGGCTCTGGAGCCAATGGAGGGGAATCCGGCCTCATATCAAGTTGATTTGTAGTACACGAAGCTCTTATGTGTTGCTGTGGTGGCCTCAGCACCTCTAGACTTGTGAGGTGCTGAAGTCCCCAGTCTTCTTGGGGACTATGTGGAATTTCATCTAGGAAGTCAAGGCTCCTTTAGTGTTTGATGGGGAACTCAGATGTGGTCTACATGTAATGCAGGGGAATCACACCTCATCTCGAGTCGATTTGGGGTACACGATGCTCTTTTGTGTTGCTGCGGGGACCTCAGGGTCCCGCTAGACTTGTGATAGTGTTCTTGGGGACTTTCTGGAGGTCCATCAAGGAAGTCAAGGCTCCTTTTGTGTTTAATGAGGAACACAGACTTGCTCTGCACGCAGCATTGCAATCGGGCTTCATCTCGCAGCGATGGGGAAGTCTCATGGTTTTTCTTGAGTTTCAGCGGGAATCTGGGGTATGTTCTCGTATTACGGCGGGGATGGCCCTTCAAAACTCATGTTGGTTCAGCGACTTCAGGACTCATGTCTAATTGCCAGGGATACCTCGGGATTCTCCTTGAGGCTTGGCAGGGCAATAGGGACGCCTCTCGAGGTGAGACAGGAGACCCAGACTTCCTTCGCAGTTGCCAGAGGGATATTGGGATCCCTATCAATTTTCAAGGTGAGTCAGGCGTCGTCTCCTTTTGACGCCTTGAACTCTGCACTCCTCTCGAGTTGTCAAAGGGATGTGTGGCCTCCTGTCGAGATGAGTCGGGGAACAAGGGCTTTCTTTAGGGTCTCCATGGGGGATTCAGATATCCCTTCATCTTGTGAGATGAAAGACGAGCCTGCATTCACGTCACTGCAGGGAAATCCGGCCTTTTTTCGAGTCTGGGAATCTCATTGTACATTCCACTTGAGGCAGCAAGCTCAGGGTCCCACTATGATACTTATAGCTGAGAGAAGCCTCCTCTTGAGGTGCTTGTGGAAAGTTGGAATTCCCTTTGAGTCGAGTTCAGCGAATCAGCTCTCATCTCGAGATGATTTGGGGTACATGGAGCTTTTCTCGAGTTGCTCTGCAGAACTTGGTGTTCCTCTGGACTTGGAATGATGTTCTCGTGGAATCTCTGGAGTTGCGTAAAGGAGGTCAAGCCACATGTTGTATTTGATGGGGAACGTGTGATGGCTCTGGACGCAATTCAGGTGAATTGGGCCTCATCTCGAGTTGATTTGGGGTACACGAGCTCTTTCATGTTGCTGCGGAGTCCGCAGGGTCCCTCTAGCTTTGTAACAGTGTTCTTGGGGACTCTCTGGAGTTCCATCACGGAAGTCAAAACTCTTTTCAAGTATGATGGGGAACACACACATGCTCTGCATGCAATGCAGGGGAATCAGACCTCATCTCACGGCGAGGGGGATGTCTCATGGTTTTTCTCGAGTTGCGGTGGGAACCTGGGGTATGTTCTTGAGTTGCGGTGGGGATGGACCTTCAAAACTTGTGTTGGGTCAGCGACGTCAGGACACCTGTCTAGTTGCGAGGGACACCTCGGGATTCTCCTCGGGGCTTGGGAGGGCAATAGGGAAGTCTCTCGAGGTAAAGTGGAGACCCAGGGTCCCTTTCCAGTTGCCACAGAGATATTGAGATTCCTATCAATTTTCAAGAGGAGGCAGGCATCATCTACTTTTGAGGCATTGAACTCCACGTGCCTCTCAAAGTTTCAAAGGGATGTGAGGCCTCCTGTCGAGATGAGGCAGGGAACTTGGGCTTTCTCTAGGGTATCCACAGGGGACTTAGACATCCCTTCTTCTTGTGAGATGATAGACGAGACTGCATTCAAGTCACTGCAGGGAAATCCGGCCTTATTTCGAGTAAGGGCATTTCGGTGTCCATTCCACACGAGGCAGCAAACTCAGGATCCCTCTCACATACCTATAGCTCAGAGTAGCGTCCTCTTGAGGTGCTTGTGGAAAGTTTCCATTCCTCCTGTGTCATAACTCTCATCTCGAAATGTTTTGTGGTACACGGAGCTTTTGTCGAGTTGCTGTGCTGAACTTGGTGTTCCTCTAGATATGGGACGGTGCTCTCGGTGAATCTCTGGGGTTGCCTAAAGGAAGTCAGGCTATTTGCCCTGTTTAATGGGGAATGAGGGATGTCTCTGGAGTCAATGCAGGGGAATCGGGTCTCATCTAGGGTTGATTTGAGTTAAACGAGTTCTTTCGTGCTGCTGCTGTCACTTCAGGGTCCCTGCAGAACTGTGACAGTGTTCTTGGGGACTATGTGGAGTTTCATCTAGGAAGTCAAGGCTCTTTTCGTGTTTGATGGGGAACATGGACTTGCTCTGCATGCAGTGCAGGGGAATCAGGCCTCATCTCGAGTTGATTTGGAGTACATGGAGCGCTTTCATGTTGTTTCGGGGACCTCAGGGTCCCTCTAGACTTGTGAAAGTGTTCCTGGGGACTCTCTGGAGTGCCATCAAGGAAGTCAAGGCTCCTTTCCTGTTTGATGGGGAACACGGACTTGCTCTGCATGCAGTGCAGGGGAATCGGGCCTCATCTCGTGGCGAGGGGAAAGTGTCATTGTTTTTCTCGAGTTGCGGTGGGAACCTGGATTATGTTCTCGTGTTATGACGAGGATGGCCCTTCAAAACTCGGGTTGGATCAGTGATGTCAGGACTCCTGTCTAGTTGCGAGGGACACCTCGGGATTCTCCTCGGGGCTTGGGAGGGCAATAGGGACGCCTCTCAAGGTGAGAGGGGAAACCCAGGTTCCATTTGCAGTGGCCACAGGAATTTTGGGATTCCTATCATTTTTCAAGAAGAGTCAGCCATCGTCTCCTTTTGAAGCATTTAACTCCGTGTGCCTCTCGAGTTTTCACAGGGATGTGAGGTCTCATGTTGGGATGAGGCCAGGAACTAGGGCTTTCTCTAGGGTCACCACAGGGGATTCAGACATCCCTTCATCTCGTGAGATGAAAGACGAGCCTGCATTCAAGTCACTGCAGGGAAATCCAGCCTTATTTCGAGTCAGGACATCTCGGTGTCCATTTCACTTGAGGCCACAAACTCAGGGCCCATCTCACATACATATAACTGAGAGAAGCCCTCTCTTGAGGTACTTGTGGACAGTTGGCATTCCTCTTGAGTTGAATCCAGGGAAGCAGCTCTCAACTCGAGATGATTTGGGGGTACAGGGAGCTTTTCTCGAGTTGCAGTGCTGAACTTTGTGTTCCTTTAGATATTGGACGGTACTCTTGGTGAATCTCTGGAGTTGCCTAAAGGAAGTCAAGCCACTTGTCATGTTTGATGGGGAATGCGAGATGGCTCTGGAGCCAATGCAGGGCAATCGCGCCTCATCTCGAGTTGATTTCATTTACACAAATTCTTTTGTTTTGTTGCGGTGACCTCAGGGTCCCTCTCGACCTCTGGCAGTGTTCTTGGGGACTATGTGGCGTTTCATCTAGGAAGTGAAGCCTCCTTTCATGTTTGATGGGGAACACGGATTTGCTCTGCACTCAGTGCAGGGGAATCGGGCCTCACCTCGCGGCCAGGGGGAAGTCTCATGGTTTATGTTGAGTTGCGGCTGGGACCTAGGGTATGTTCTTGGGTTACGGCGAGGATGGCCCTTCAAAACCCGTGTTGGTTGAGTGGCGACAGGACTCCTGTCTAGTTTTGAAGGACACCTCGGGATTCTCCTCGAGGCTTGGCAGGGCAATAGGGATGCCTCTCGAGGTGAGGTGTTGACCCAGCTTCCCTTTGCAGTTGCCACAGGGATATTGCTATTCCTATCAATTTTCAAGAGGTGTTAGGCATCGTCTCCTTTTGAAGCATTGAACTCCGTGTTCCTCTCGAGTTGTCAAAGGGATGTAAGGCCTCCTGTCGAGATGAGGTGGGGAACTAGGGCTTTCTTTAGGGTCTCCACAGGGGATTCAGACATCTCTTCATCTTGTGAGATGAAAGACGAGCCTGCATTCAAGTCACTGCAGGGAAATCCAGCCTTATTTCGAGTCAGGGCATCTCGGTGTCCATTCCACTTGAGGCAGCAAACTCAGGGTCCCTCTCACATACCTAGAGCTGAGAAAAGCCTCCGCTTGAGCTGCTTGTGGAAAGTTGGCATTCCTCTTGAGTCGAAGCCAGGGAATCAGCTCTCATCTCGAATGTTTTGGGGTACACGGAGCTTTTCTCGAGTTGCTGTGCTGAACTTGGTGTTCCTCTAGACTTGGGATGGTGCTCTCGGGGAATCTCTGGAGTTGCCTAAGGGAAGTCAAGCCACTTGTCTAGTTTGATGAGGAAAGCGGGATTGCTCTGGAGCCAGTGCAGGGGAATCGAGTCTCATCTCGAGTTGATCTGGGTACTCGGAGCACTTTCGTGTTGCTGCGGGGACTGCAGTGTCCCTCTACACTTGCGACAGTGTTCTTGGGGACTCTCTGGAGTTCCATCACGGAAGTCAAGGCTCATATCCTGTTTTATGGGGAACACGGAATTGCTTTACATGCGATGCAGTGGAATTGGGCCTCATCTCACGGCGAGGGTGAATTCTCCTGGGTTTTCTTGAGTTGTGGTGGGGACCTGGGGTATCTTCTCGAGTTACGGCGGGAATGACCCTTCAAAACTCATGTTGTTCAGTGACGTCAGGACTCCTGCCTAGATGTTAGGGACACCTCGGTATTCTCATCGAGGCTTGATAGGGCAATAGGGACCCCTCTCAAGGTGAGGCGAGAGACCCAGGGTTCCTGTCCAGTTGCCACAGGGATATTGGGATTCCTATCAATTTTCAAGAGGAGTCAGGAATCGTCTCCTTTTGAGGCATTGACCTCCGCGTGACTCTCGAGTTTTGAAAGGAGTGTGAGGCCTCCTGTTGAGATGATACGTGGAACTAGGGCTTTCTCTAGGGTCTCCACAGGGGATTCAGACATCCCTTCATCTCGTGAGATGAAAGACGAGCTTGCATTCAGGTCACTGCAGGGAAATCCGGCCTTATCTCGAGTCACGGCATCTCGGTGTCCATTCCACTTGAGGCAGCAAACTCAGGGTCCCTCTCACATACCTATAGCTGAGAGAAGCCTCCTCTTGAGGTGCTTGTGGAAAGTTGGCATTCCTCTTGAGTCAAAGCCAGAGAATCAGCTCTCATCTCGAGATGATTTGCTGTACACGGAGCTTCTCTCTAGTTGCTGTGCTGAACTCGTGTTCCTCTAGACTTGGGATGGTGTTCTCGCGGAATCTCTGGTGTTGCCTAAAGGAAGGCAAGCCACTTGCTGTGTTTGCAGGGGAACGCCTGCTAGCTCTGGAGCCATTGCAGGGGAATCAGGCCTCATCTCGAGTTGATTTGTGGTACATGAAGCTCTTTTGTGTGATTGCGGTGACCTCAGGTCCCTCTAGACTTGCGACAGTGTTCTTGGGGCCTCTCTGGAGTTCCATCAAGGAAGTCAAGGCTCCTTTCTTGTTTGATGGGGAACACGGAATTGGTCTTCACGCAATGCTGGGAAATTGGGGTTCATCTCGTAGCGAGGGGGAAGCCTCATGGTTTTTCTCGAGTTGCAGCGGGCACCTGAGGTATATTCTCCAGTTGATTTTTGGCTGCACCAGACCACTGAGGAAGTTACCTTTTGACTATCCTTGATGACTGTTGTTAAATCCATCAAATTCTTTACATTTAATAGTGGAAACAAATGTGGTTAATGTAAGTTTGAAGTCAAGAATGCCAAATTAATTTGCCTCTCTATCCCTGTGTTCCCCTTCACAGCTAAAATTTTCACCAGAGCACTGGAGAATTCTTTGCTAAATATATATTCCACAAAATGTTATTCTTATGAAATTTTAAAATCTTTAATCAATAACTTTGGTAAATGGTGGACTAAATTAAAAAAAATAAAATATTCGCCTATGCAGCATTTCCTATGTTTATTTAATCATGCAAGTCTTCTTTCTCTTCTCTCTCTCTCTCTCTCTCTCTCTTTTTTTTTTTTTTTTGCAGGTCTTCTATCTTCAAATGAGCATCTTGGGGTTTAGTGTTCCCCCAAACACCCTATAAAGAGCTACCCTAAGCCAACTTTTCAAGCACAGTTATAAGGTTCTTTTTGGTAGATTCATGTAGCATTTATTAATTAGAGTGGATGAAGACTAACGATGCCTCCTTAACCTTGCCACCATGTTATAAGGAAAGCAAGTCTGGCACATAACTATGAAACATTTACTAAACAGAAATTCATTATTAATAAAACATGCATGCATGCTAAGTTGCTTCAGTTGTGTCCGACTCTTTGCAACTACGGACTGTAGCCCACCAGGTTCATCTGTTTATAGGATTCTCCAGGCAAGAATACTGGAGTGGGTTGCCACACCCTCCTCGATCTTCCTGACCCAGAAATCCAATCAGCACCTCTTACATCACCTGCATTGGCAGGTGGGTTCTTTACCACTAGTGCCACCTGGCAAGCCCACAATAATAAAACATAAGGTAAATCTCAATAAAATTCAGATCTCTGCTCTTTTAAATGCACTGATCACAGCCTGCATGAAAGATTCACTCAAGGCAGAACAATACAGGCAGATTTAGGTTCAACTTTTGGACTCAACATCTTTTAGAGATCAAGCCTCAAGTACCATCCCTAAGGTTACTGGCTACACAGTTTGCTAGATTTTATTTCCTGCTCAAAGAATAGAAGGGGTTGTCTTAAAATATTTCTGCCACATCAAAAGGCTTGAATAACACTTGTTTCACCAATGACAGTAAAATGAATTAGCACAATTTTATGTCACCTTTTCTATACTGAATATTCTTAAAATCATTTCAGACATTGTTATACACACATTGGGACATGTTTTATAACATCAGTTACCCTAATTTGCATCTTAGAGCAATGTGGTTGTGGTGTGAAATTATGAAAGGGGAGAAGGGAAAGAGCTACCTCATCGAACCATGTTGCCAAATGTGTTCTGTGAACCAACTGCATTAGAATCACCTGTAGTTCTTTCAAAATGAAGATTACTCCAAGTAATTACATGCACACCCTATCTGAGAGTCACTGGCACCGAGAATCAGCCTAAATCTTCTGGAAATGGCTTCAAAATTTTGTATCTCCTGTACTTTTGCAGCCATTTTGTGCCAAAACAAAGGGAATATGATGACAGTAAAGATCGATAAAAATTTTAAAGGGTTACCTACTGGTAGCTAAACTTACATGATTCAAGAAGGTCCCACAGTTTTCCTTTTCTGGATGTCACCACCAGGAATAAGAGCCACAAGATTTAATAACTGATGTGGCAATGGGTACCAACCAACCAGAATTGATGCCTTCCAGCCTGCAGGATCAGTGAACTGGCACTTTGTTGTTCCTGTATGTTATCAGCCCACAAATAACCATCGACCTCCCTGGCTGGCATACAGACAACTGCCTATAAGTAGTGGTGGGGTGATTTTTTTCCCTTTTTCTTTATAACTTTTATGTTGTGTTTTCTTTACTGGATTTGCTGTGTACTAACAATCGGTTGGTTGGATAGAGACAGTAGTGTCTTTGAGCCAACTCCTATTGACTTTGTAAAGTCAGTTGTTTGTATCTTTTCCAAACTCTACATTCAGTGATATCACACTGTTGCTTGAACTGGATCACTGTGGGAGTGTTTCTATCAAAGTGAATACTACCAATATGCTTCCCTCTCATAGCTGGTTGTTATACATTTTGCAGCACACCACTGGAGAGAGAGATTTTTTTTTTTCACACCACTACTGTAATACATATAAATGTACTAGATATAACATTTATCATTTTAAACATTTTGAGTGTCCAGTTAAGTGGCATTAAGTGTGTTCACACTGTTGTACAACACCATCACCTCCATCTCCAGAATTATTTCATCCTTCCAAACTGAAACCTTGTACCCACTAGACCACAACTCCACAGCCCTGGATAACCAGTGCTCTACTTTCTGTCTATGAATTTGTCTATTCCAGGCAGCTCAAAGAAGTGGAATCACACAGTAACTGTCTTCTCATGTCTGACTTCTCTCACGTAGTGTAATGATTTCAAGGAACACCCATGTTCTAGCATGTTTCAGAATTTCATTCCTTTTCAAGGCTGAATAATATTCCATTTTATGTATATACCATATTTTGCATATCTGTTCACATGTTGATAAATATTTAGACTATTTCTATGTAATTTTACTGAGGCATAATTCACATATAACAAAATTATACATTTTAGGGCACACTGTTTGATGCACTTTGAAAGATGTATATATCCATGCAAACACAACAAAGATACAAAATAGTTCCACCACTCCCACCACGCTAGAAAGCTTCCCCCTCACCTCCTTTTAAAGACTTGGTTATTTGCCTGCACCGGGCCTTAGTCGCATTGTGGGGCTCCTCCTCACCTAGTATCCGCAGCGCGTGGCCTTAGCTGTGCTGCAGCACGCAGAACCTTGGTTCCCGGAACCCGTGTCCCATGCACTGCAAGGATAATTCTTAACCACTGGACTCTTGGGAAAATCCTTCATCCTTTACCTCTGTCAACATGCCCCAAACTCCCTGTCTCAGGCAACTGCCATTGTGATTTCTATTAATACAGATTTATTCTGCTCGATGGAGAATTTTCAGTAAATAAAATTAGACAGTATCATACTTGATTCGGGCTCAGCTTTTTCACGCAGCATAATGTTTGCAAGACTCATCTGTACTGCTGTGTGTCTCAGTGATTCTTTCCTTTTTGTTGCTGGGCAGCATTCCACTGGCAAGGACTGTGAAGAATCTGAGATTTTATCCTGTTTGCAAGCTAAAAAGTTAGGCTGCCTCGGATTCATGCTTGTACCAGATCAAATATGATTTTTTTGCATGTAAGTTATGCCTCAATAAACTTATACAGGTAAAAACAACCTAAATGTCCACACATAGTAAATCTTTAGTCATAGCTGAGGAACCCTAAGCTTAGAAAACCTCAATCTTTAATAAGAGACTTCAAGAAAATCTGCCCAACCTTTGTTCCTGGAAGGAGACATTATCTTCATCATACTGGACTCCAAAAAATTTGCCTTCTGCTCCAGATGGAGAAATTATATTTTCCAAGGGTATCTTCTGTGCAAGTGTTTTTTTTTTTTTTTTTTTTTTTAAAGAAGATTGTCTGGAGCAAAACTGTCAGCACCTCTATTCATAAGACATGTGGAAACACAAGGGACCCATGGGAATCATGTCCCAGTGTTTGGTGTGTGAATGAAGTGAAGTGAAACTTACTCAGTCATATCTGACCCTTTGTCACCTCATGTGTATACAGCCTGTGGAATTCTTCAGGCCAGAATGCTGGAGTGAGTAGCCTTCCCCTTCTCGAGGGAATCTTCCCAACCCAGGGATCAGATGGAACCCAGGTCTCCCACTTTGCAGGTGGATACATTTGTTTGTGAAAATAATGTTTGTCAAACATTTGTGTGAGAATACATTTGTTTATTCACTCTCCTGTTGATAAATATTTGTTTATTCATCTCCTATTGATGAATGTGATTCACTCTCCTATTGATGAACATGGAGATTGTTTGCACTTTGGGCTATTATGAATAAAGTTGATATGAACATTCTTAGACACATGTTTTGGATCTCTATGTTTTAATTTCTCTAGGGTAAATACCTAGGACTGTAATTGCTAGGCCATATGATAAGTCTATGTTTAACATTATTAAAGCATTGCCTGGTTTCAAAAATAGTCATAATTTTTTTACTTCTGCCATTAGTGTATGAGAGTTCCAGGCGCTCCCCCTCTTTGCCAGTAAATATCAACATTTTATCGAGTCTACTTTATTATTATTATTTTCTCTCTGTCTTTCTCTATATATCTCATCCCCACTCTTTCAGAGAAAGTTGCAGATATGACACCACTTTACCCCTAATGTTTTGAAGTGTGTTTCTTAAAAAAACTTTTATATGACCACAGTACTATTATTAAAGTCAGGAAATTAATATTGATACAATACTGTTATCTAACTTAGAGATTTTATTCAGAATTCACCAACTTTGCCCATAAGGGCCTATTTTGCAAAAGAAAATCTGATATTATGTGTCATTCAATTATAATAGCCTTTTGATTCTTAACAGAGTGATTTGTATTAGTTTTTACATTAGAAGCAAATGGCCCTGTGATCTTAATCTCTTTTTAGGCATTATGATCTCCATTTTTATCTTTATTTTTATTTATTTATTTAATCTTTATTTTTAATAAGTTAACTAATTAATTACATAAAGCAATACATTCACATGGCTCAAAATTTTAAAAGCATGAAGTATTCAAAGGGAAAAATCTTTTTTCTACTCTACTCTCAGGTTCCCAATTTGGAGACTCCCCAAATAGAAATTTGTAATCGACCCCTAATTGACTATGTATACTTTTTTTTTTACACAAATCTGCTGACTATTGTTTGCCAAACACTTGAGATGGAGGAATTCATTTTCTTTTAAAGCAATGAGGTAATCTGGCAATGATGAGAAAAAGGATTGCTGTAAAGCTACTTCCTCTTTCAAATTAAATTGATCTTAGTCAGATTAAGAAGCTACTTACTACTACCTGTCTCCTTACTTCTCTATCTCCCCCCGCAGGGGACTGTGTCACCAGGACCTAATGCTGAAGCTTGTCACAGGTGAGGGACTTTGTGCAGAGGAAAGAAATAAAAAACTTGATCCACCCAGATGGCTCAAGAAATCCAGATCATCTCTGCCTTTCTCCTCTTGTTCTTATGTTACTTGGGAGAAAGATTCTAGAGGACAGAACTACACAAGGACCGTGTCTAATTTCTGGAGGAAGACCTTCTTTAAGACTCTGGGCTAGGACCCTCTCGGGTCAGTGACAGTGATTCAGGCAAGATTTGCCTTATATTCTGAGAATGGTAACGTGGAAATGGTAAAATAGTCAAGTGTCACAGGCACTGGCAGTGAAGACCCAGGTGTGCAGATGAGTCTTGTCACTTGCCCCTGGGTATGGCTGTTATATTTTCCAAATACAACATATAACCTGAAAGAAACTTTCCCAAATAAGTGAATTTATTTATATTAAAATTTCCAGTAGGATAACCATAATATATAGCTATTTGCAGGTTGTTAATTCATTATTGGAAATCTTCTTACTCTCTTATGACCTACTTGCATTAAAAAAAAAAATGGCTCTACTAGTTTTTTCTTTTTTTCTTTTTTTAAAGATTATAGTGTAGAAAATTTCACACACAAAAAATAGAACACAAATCTCCATATTCTCTTATCCTCCAGCTCCAAGTTTTCAGCTCAAGGACAAGCTTTTTCTATTTCTGCTCGACCCACCACACCCCCCAACCCTTCATACAGATGGTTGAAGCAAATCCTAAACCAAAGCAAAGCAAATCATCTTATACCATCATTTCATCCATAAATGTTTCAGCATGTTTTCTTAAAAGGCAGTGAGTCTTTTAAAAAAATAATTTAAATTCCTTTATCATTATCCACGATTCCTTAATATTATCAAAGATCTAGTGTTCATATTTCCTTGATTGCCATAATATATAATTGAGCTTCTTTGTTTAAATCAGGGTTCTTGGCTGATGTATCACTTAAGATTCTCTGATCTTTATCTTCCTACTCAGTCTCTCTTTTGAGGAGGGTATTTATATTGAAATATAGTTGATTTACTCCCCTGGTGGTTCAGCAGTAAAGAATCCGCCTACAATGCAGGAGACACGGGAGGCTTGGGTTCAATCCCTGGGTCGGGAAGATCCCCTGGAGGAGGGCAGGGCAACCCACTCCAGTATTCTTGCCTGGAGAGTCCCATGGAAAGAAGAGCTGGTGTTCTGTAGTCCATAGGGTGGCAAAGAGTCAGACGCGATGGAAGAGACTGAGTATGCATGAGCACATAGCCGATTTATAATGTTACATTTGTTTCAGTTATACAATACAGTGAATCAGTATTTTTACAGATTATACTCCATTTTATTATGAAATAATGACTATTTTTTCTGTGCTGTACAATACATCCTTGGGGTTTATTTACTTCATACATAGTAGTTTTTTAATTTCAATTTTTTAAATTCTGAAAGTATGATAACACATTTACAGGAGACTTGGAAAATACACTGTATATTACAATTATTTTTTAAGGAGATAAATTAAGATTTTTAGTTGGAGTTTTAGTATCAAACTCTCAAAAATTAATAGAATGAATATGTAGAGAAATAGAATGATATACTAGACCTGAAAAACACTATGAACCAATTCAATATAATTAAGATTTATACAATTTTTACACAACAGTAGGACACAAATTCTATTCAAGTTCCCATAGACTGTAAATTGGGAGACTCTGGAACTTATCCAAGGACATAAAACAACGTGCAAAAATTTCATGGTCTTAAAGGTATTGAAATCACACAGGGTCTGTTCTCTTATCACAGTGGAATTACGTTAGAAACCAACATAAAAAGATATTTGAAAATAACCCACATCTTTTCAAGTGCAATGTGACATTTACCAAGAGAGTTACTCAGTCTCTCTCTATTTTCTTGATAAAGGATATAAATCGGAAAATATTTCTTAAAGTTAACCTTTACTGTAGGTAAGCTGCAGTTGCAGGTATGGTGCAAATTCAAACTGAAATAGTATTTAAAAGCATCCATTGGCAGAGTTCTCTAATTGACCACGGCAGATTTGAACTATAATAACTGAATAAGGTAAATCTATTACTTTGCAGACAAAGTATAAATATGTATGTTACACCAGATTACATTAAAATGTCTGTTAGTTTATTTTTCATTACCATTCCTGCTGTCAGTTCCACTTTCTCATTCACCTTAGTTATAGCTTAGTACTTAAAGTATTGAGTGGTCAAAGTTCAAACTTTAGGAGGAATGAAATGGCATTTCTTGGTCTTAAATTCTAATTATGCACCACAGGCTGAATTGTAGCTCTTTTCTCTCAAAATGTGTAGGTTTTCTGTTGATAAATTGGCATCTGTATTAGGGTGCAACCTTAGGGTAACTGACTGCTTACTTTTTAAGTTTTGTTAAACGCATATAGTGTGTTTGTATTTGCTGCATAATTGAGAAGTTTCATTTTTGCCCAAGTATTTTTTATTGTAAAGCTTTTTAGGAATTTGAAATCTTTCATCTTTGGAAAGAAATCTCAAGTTAATATTAAATCTTATTTTCAGTGGTTGAGTACTCAGATCCTGACTGAGGTGGTTTATTTGTAATACACTCTTTGTATCCTTAGGATCCTTAATTTAAAGTATACTGTATTTAATATTTTTAAAACACACAGTGTTTTAAAATACAATGTAATGTTAACTTTTTAATTAACTTCAGTTTTTGGAGTCCTGTATTATTAACTTTAGGTCAGTAGTATAATTTTATACACTATAGAGATTTTGTTGTGTCCTAGCTTTGTATTTTAATGCTTGCTGCGTTCAGTGTAAATGTTTCCTTATTGTTTTGTTTTTACCATGAAGATCAGAATTTGTGAGAAAGAGTTAGATGCAAAGGTTAATTGAGCACCTATAAATTTGGCTGTTTAATTAAAATTCAGTTCACATTTTAGATGCTTAGTAGCTTCAGGTGGCAGTGGCTACTGTATTGGACAGCACAAATACAAGAACAAAATGGCTCTGTCACTGCAGAAAGGTCTTTTGAATAGTGCTGCTTTGCAGTGAGTTAGGTTCTGTCTAGACTCTGGGAATACAGAGATAAACATGACTGACAAGGCAAACACTTAGCTCCTGGTGGGGTTGAGAGATGGCAAACAAATAGCTGATGTCCATCATGTCATCATTAGGAAGAAAGATGAAAGTGGGTAAGAGAGAAGATGTAATGAAACAGTGTGCGGGGAGGTACCTGTTAACTAGGTGGTCAGGAAATGCCTTCTTAATATTTGCATGTCAGTGAATGAAGAGAAGGAGCAAGTCTTGTGAAGACCTGTAGGAAGACCCTTCTAGGCACAGGGAACAGCAAGTGCAAAACCCTGAAGTGAGAACAGATTGGACATACTTGAGGAATGGCAGCAAGGCATGTGCAAGTGAGGTCCTGGGAGAATGGTGGGTGATGAGGGGGGACATGACGGACAGTAGCCACATCATGTGGTACCTTGTGGTCTGTGGTAAAGACTTAGAATTTTAACCTGAGTGTGGTGAAAAGACATTGGAGGGTTTTGAGCAGAGGAGTGGCATGATCTAAATTATGTTTATTTAACTTTAATATGCCAGATTTACAAATAAAACAGTTAAAAACCCCCATGCCCTCATTCTCCAACTCTAGCAAAATGGGCCCAACTGAGATCATTGATCCCATGGATGACCTGTCCTTCCTTTATATATATTATCTCCTTTATCCTTCCCTGTAATATTGTGAAGTAGGATTTGTGTTTTAAAAGATCACCCTGGCTGCCGTGTAGAGAGTTAAGTTTAGGGGGGCAAGAGGAAAAGCATGAGGGCCTTTGGGAGCCTGAGACAGCAGTCTTAAGTGAGAGGTGATGGTGGCTTGGAGTCGAACGGCAGGTGGTGGTTGAAGTGATGAGAAGCAGCCAGATTCTGGTGAAACCAGCAGGAATGCTGGTGTATGTAGTTAAGGAAAGAGGAGCAGGGGTGATGCCTGTACTGTGGTCCAGATGATGATGTGACTGCCCATAGGAGAGTTCAGTTTATTCATGTTAAGTTTAAGATACCTAGTAGAAGTCCAGAGGTTGTCAAGGACACATTTTTAGGTTAAGAAAAAGAGGAAAACCCAGTGAAGGTAACTAAGGAGATATGCTGCAATAGCTAGCTGTTGATTTATGGTCTGAGTTTGGCCTCCAGGTTTGCTAGAGCTGGAGCTAGCTATTGTAGTGTCTCATGTCCCATATCCCAAGCAACCCCTCAGCCACTGGCAGACTGGAATGATTGGTCCTCTGGATAGTAGGGAATCAGTGTTTCAGGTAGGAGAACATGATACATTGAAGAATACTGCTGAAGAATTTAGACAAACACATTGATTTGTGAAGGTATTAAATGTCTTTAATGAGCAATAGAATTTCTAGAGAATATAGTTACTCTTAAATGGAACACTAAGTAGAAGATTTTCTTGTATACTTTATAAATATTGCATTAGTAGTTCAAAATCAGAATTTTATTAAATTTTACTTTCTCCCTTTTTTTCTCATTTTAAGTAGATGAAATGCATGTAAAAATGAAAGCACCAAAAAGAACTGTGGGTGAAAGTTGGATGGCCTAACAGTTTATTCAGATTTTAAGATTTATTTACATATTATATCATTAGCAAAAGGTGTGTTATAAGGGTAAATTTGTAAGTGAATATTGACAAGTTGTTAAGTTTCTGCTTAAAGTCTTATTTGCTATTTTAAGTTATTGTTTCTTACAGATTTTCTAATCTGTGCTTATTTTACTAGGAGTCATGGCTTTGAAAGAATTACCTTACTGATTTCAAACACCATTTTAGGAGTAATTTTCCATATGCCTTAAAAGAAATAACCAAGCAAAAAAAGGAAAGGGACAAATAAAAGATATTGCCATTCTCATCCACTGTTTAACCTGACATTTTCAGAAAACAGTCTCACACTGAACTTTGTACACTGCAAGTAGTTGTTATCTAGACTGTGAAGTAAAGATAAAAGCTGTAGTATCTGATCTTAAACAAGTCACTTTAAGCCCTGGACTTCCAATTTTACTTAGTTTTTATTTTTATTTTTAATCTGTGAAGTGAATGTTTTGTGCTAAATGAGTGTCAGTTATCAAATTGTATAGATAAGAATTTAATAAAAATTTGCTTAGAGTGGATAGTTTGTTTGTGAGAGGCACTGTGTAATTACTGAATCTTTGAGAGCATAACATCACTAGTTTCTGCTCTCATTTATATACACAAGGAAGCGTAATGTAACTGTTATCAGTATCCTGATGGAAGAGGGATAATTGAAGAAAAGCAGTTCTCTTTTTTAAAATAAGTGAAAAGAACAAATTATGGATGAAGTTTCACTGGAAAAGTGTAAGCCTGGAAGTTATTTGAAATGTTTACCTGAAGTAAGAGCAGATAAACGTAAAAACAAATTACCAAATAAAACTTGACAAGCAGATACAGATACTCAAGGTGCAATTCCCCAAATGAGCAAACGCTTGAACAGATTTTAAAGTCTTTGTCAGAAGGTTCTTAAACTTATCAAAAGGAAGAAACTACTTGGAGAATCAGTGAGGCTCTTTGGGCAGAGTTCAGAGGATATGCTCAGAAGTGATAAGTATGTTGTAGGCAGAGAAACTTCATTCACTGAAGTTTTTTGGTCTCTCACTGTAAGTAAAGTATTATGACAGATAATTAGATGCCCTAAGGTATATTCTTTGATCTCTTAAGTGATTCATAAATTGCAAAAATCAATACAAAATCTTAAAATTGATAAAAATGTGTGTCAGACTCTAGTCATGAGATGGAAATCATACCAGTGATTTTCACAGAGAATTTAATACAACCGGTTGTTAACTAGGCATTTCCACTTAATAGTGGAAAGACAAAAGGGAACAGCAAGGTCTTGTCGGAAGCCACCACTGCCTCCTGACCGGAGAGCAAAGAGAAGAGGGCAAGTGGCTGGAAAGAAAGGCTGCAGCCCAAACTCAGGCCTCGAGGAAGGGGTTTGCACTCAGCTGGGACTAATGTCTTTGGGATCAGGAGAGGGGCCCAGTGGGGTAAGGGTACAGGGCTCAGCGAAGAGGGTTCTGCTGGCTGGCGCTGGTGTTCTAGGGGCACGGTGATACTGGTTCTGTGTCAGGAAGATACAGACTGGAACCAACTCTGGCTGCTAGAATGAACTGCTGCTGGCCTGAAGAGTGGTTGGGTTGCACTGGTGGCAAAAGGAAGCAAAAAATAGGACTAGGAAGCAAACAGAAAGTGCCGCATTTTCCTCCTCCAGCTTTCTGGTCTCAAGTACCCCTTGACTTCCAGGTGGCTCAGTGGTGGAGAGCCCTCCTGCCAGTGCAGGGACAGATTTCAATCCCTGGGTTGGTAAGATCTGCTGGAGAAGGAAATGACTACCCATTCCAGTATTCTTGCCTAGAATATCCCATGGAAAGAGGAGCCTGGCGGGCTGTAGTCTACGGGGTTGCTGAAGAGTCTGACACAGCTTAGTGACTAAACAATAACAAGCACTTTATTGGCAGAGCCTAACAAGAAGCAAACTGTAAAGGAGAAAATGTGACTCACCCCCAGGATCACAAAGTAAGAGCGTGGAAGGGTAGTTTTAAGGCTGAGAAACAAAAGCTCAATAACTTGCAGGAAGAAAAATGAATCTACATCTTTCACACAAGGCATATTTAAGTGTCATTAGAACTTTATAGTCGAGAAATGCTATAGGAATTAATAGGAGAAGACAGATCCTTGTTAGGATAAACAGACAAGGCAGTGTTGGAGAGTAGTGTTTTAATGTGAATGTGATTTTAGCAGGCAGAAGTGAAGTGAGGAATGATTGCAGTAATGGAAGGAGATATTATAGGGTATGAGAAAGCTATAAAATTGCATAATGGAGGACATGGGACAGACCTGGATCAAATTGGTTTCTACTGATGACTAACTTTAATGCTGAAAGTCATTTTTTGTCTCTGACTCTCATTTCTCATTCATCCTTGATCCTTTAGGCATTGAAGACTATTATTGGTTGGATCAAAACCATGTTTTAGGACCATTAATTTAGAGTTTCTGGAGTTGGAGGTGACAGAGAATCAAATATGGAGATACTTTCTTGAGCAAGTGAGTTGTTACTTGCTCCAGATAGTTTTCTTATTAACACAGAAGTTTTCAATCAGGTCCATGGATAAGGTTGAGAATATCCTTCAATGCGTGAATATAATTACATGAGATTTTTATGTTGTCAAGGAAGAGGTTTCAGGTGTAATTTTCATCAAAATGAGATTAAATAAAAGGATGTTTGGAATTTGGTAGACCATTAAATGTAAGTAAACTACTCAAGAGCATATGGGTGTACTGTCATTATTCACTTTATTGGGCACTTAATATGTTGAAGGCACTTAGGAAAAAGAATGTAGGGTAATAAAAGTATATCAGTATAGTAGGGAGCTGGTCCTGCTCTTTCATGGGGGGCATAGGTCCTAGGGAGGGCTGCCTGCCTAGATCGTGATTTGTGCTAAGATATAGAAGGTGAAAAAGGAGTTAACGATGAAGACACTGAGGTGGTGAAATTGTGGCATTTTTAACAAAAGTGGATTGACAGTATTACCATAAATTTCCCTAGTGATTTGTTTTGAGGGTCCGCAGGCTGCTCTTGAACTTCCATAAGGAAGCGTGTTGAATATTTCTCAGATAGCCTTTGGAGGCTATCTATTAAATTCACAGATTCAAGTTAGAGGAGCCAATGTGGCCTAAGCTGGTGGTCTTCAATTTTGACCTGATGTCTAGATTATTTTTAATCTTGGGTTGAACTGTGGAGTTACAAAAGATATTATTTTCATTGTGGTAAGATGTCCATAGCATAAAAATTAGCATTTTAACCATTTTTAAAGTGTACTGATTGGTGGCATTAAGTACATTTCACATTGTTCATGTTACCAGTCTGAAACTCGGTACACATTAAATAACAGCTTCCTATGCTCTTCTCCCTCCAGGTACTGGGAACCACTATTGCATTTTTCCCCTTTATTAATTTGACTGTTCTGGTACCATGTATCAGTAGAAACTGAAAACACTGTTTTATGTCTGGCTTAACTTCACTTAGCATGATATCTTTAAGGTTTATTCATGTTGTGGCACTACTAGCATTTCATTCCTTTTTTTTTTTTTAAATGGAGTTCATTTTTTAGAGCAATTTTAGATTCGTATTAAAATTGAACAGAAAGTACGGAGTCCTCATACACTACTCCTACCCCCATGGATGCACAGCCTCCCTCACGTCAGCGTCCCACACCAGAGTTGTGTATCTGTTGTAAAATACAAACCTCAGTGATACATCATTTACACTGGAGTCCTTGGTTTATGTGAGGGGTCACTCTTCTTGTTGTACAGTCTGAGTTTTGTGTAAAGACATAGTGTCATATGTGGTATTTTCACTGATCCAGAAGCAAGTTGCCCTCCAAATACACATTCTGCATCTATGGATTCAGAAAGCCACAATCCATACACATGATACACCATCTGCAGTTGGTTGAATATGTGGAGGCAGAACGGTATGGAGGGTTAACAGTATTCTTCACCACTATGCATTCACAGTTTAAAAGAACATGCCAGTTTCACTTAAAATTGTTCTTAATTAAGTAAAAAATTACTAATCTTATTAAGTCACAATCCTTGAAAACACGTAATTTTAATATTCTGTGTGGTGAAATGGAAAGTGTGCCTGAAGTATTTTGGCTGCATGCCAAAGAATGATGGTTGTCTCGAGGAAATGCACTTGTCATTCTGTTTGTATTTTCTGCAATGGACATGATTTTAATTTAAATGACTAACTATGCTTATTCAGACTTGGGTATTTGTAGATATTTTCTCAGAAATGAAAAAAATAAGCCTATCAGTTTCAGGAAAATAGTGTCTGTGCTAGAGATAAAATTTGAACTTTCAAGCAAAAATTAATATTTTTGGAGAACTTGTATCCACCATCTGAGTTTTATCTGTATATTCTATTTTTTTGCTCTTCATTTTTTTCATCTCTCTTCATTAGACTTATTTAGAAGCTGCTAGAGGATTTACACACACACACACAAATACATATATATATATATATATATATATATATATATAATATAAAATGAAGGAGAATATATGTATTCTCCTTTATTTCCAAGGACTGTTTTAACAGAGCACAGTGCTTGAGCTTGGCAGTTTTCTTGTTTGAGCGTACTGACCGTACTGACTGCAACGCTTCGCTCTGTTGGTTCCCACTGCTGTTAGGAAGTCCGCTATGAGTCTGAACTGTTGCTACTTTATAAAAGTTACTTTCCTCCCCACCCCCCCCACCTCCCCCATAAGACTTTGCTCCTTGTCTTTTATTTTCTGCTGTTTGACAATGATGTATCCAGGTGTGGTTTTCTTTTTTATTGATTTTCCTTGGAATTCAGTGAGCTTCTTAAATCTGAGATCTTGAGTGAAGTGTCTAAACACATCTGAAAAATTCTCATCTTTAAAATATTAATGCCATTTTTCTCCTTCCCTTTAAAGACTAATTGATTGTATATAAGACCCACTTACTGAATTTTTTGTTTCTCTTTGTCTCATTCAAACATACATTTGTTGAATTTGTTTTATTTTTATTTTTCAGTTCTAGAGTTTCTGTCCAGTTATTCCAGCACTGTTTGCAGAAAAAGACACTTGTTTCTCTTTTGGATTGCTTCGGCTCCTTTGTCTGAAATCATCAGTTGACTGTACTTGTAGGCCTGTCTTGGGGCTCTTCCACTGACCTATGTTTGTCTGTTCGTTCACCAGTTCTGTGCTGTCTTGATTACTGTAGTACAGTAAGCCTTGAAATCGAGTGGTGTGAGTCCTCCAACATTGTTCCGCTTTGGTCTTGTGTTGGGTAGTCTAGTGTTTGCCTTTGTGTGTAAACTTCAGAAATCATTTTGTTGATAACTATAAAGTAACTGGCTGGAGTTTTGATTGGAATTGTGTTGAATCTATAGATCTAGTTGGGAAAAATTGTTGCGTTAACTACTGAGATGATGTATAACTGGGATTGTTTTATGTAAGAGCTCTTTTTACTTCCAGTTCACCGTTACTCTGGCAGGGAGCCCTTACAGGTTCAGCTTGAAGTAGGGATAATATACCAGAGTCCCCATGTTTGTCTGGCTCTGGAGTTTGACTTTTCCCTGTAAGGCCTCTGAAAGGTTAGTTCCGTTTTCCAGGCTTTTCGTTGGAATTGGGTATTTGGTTCCACAGCCCTTGGAACCTGAGTACTGTGATCTTGCTTTATTTTGGGGACTCAGCAATTGTTCATCACCTTGTTACCTCTTGAATGCTTTTGAGTTGTTAAAAACTATTTCATCCAGCTTTTAAAGTTATTTTCAGGACGGGAATCAGTTCTAATGTCCTCCTCTATCATTGCTGAAAATGAGTTTCCCCAGTTTCCTGTCTCCCTCATAGAATTGGTGGTCAGTGTATTTAGACTTTAAAATTTTGTGTAAATTCTTGGAGGAGCGGGATGAATTCTCCCAACTTTTGAATGTCTGTTGACACCTTCCAGACAGTAATAGGTAAGTAGATCTTCAAAAGCTCTACCTGTGGTGAATAAATGATGCAGTTGAGTTTTTGTGTGGTCTGGTTAGTATAAAATGTGCCTTGGTTTTGGGCACTGAACAGTTGGGCAAAGAACCTACCAGTAGTTTTGGGTTTGTAGTATAGATTGCTACTCATCTGTCCCAGTTTTCATTCATTCTCTCTCCGTGATAGAATTCCCAGTTTTTTGCTGGGCTGTGCTGTGCTTCCTCACTCACTCAGCCAGGTCCCGACTCTCTGCGACACCATGACTGTAGGCCACCAGGCTCCTCTGTCTATGGGGATTCTCCAGGCAAGAATACTGGAGTGAGTTGCCATGCCCTTCTCCAGGGGATCTTCCCAACCCAGGGATGGAACCCAGGGCTCTCACAATGCGGCCATATTCTTTACCAACTGAGGCACCAGGGAAACCCAAGAATACTGAAGTGGGTGGCCTACCCCTTCTCCAGAGGATCTTTCCAACCCAGGAATCAAACTGGGGTCTCCAGCATTGCAGGCGGATTCTTTACCAGCTCAGCTAAAAGCTCACATACATGTATGCATTTAAGCAGACTTCAAATCCAGCTAATTTTTATTCTTGCTATACATCCCCCTTTCTCCTAGTCTGTACCAGCATTGTTTCTTGAGCTTGTCACGTCTTGCCTGTATTGCTCAAGTAGACATACAACTACTTCTTTGTTTAGAGTCTTGTAACTGATATTTTCTTTTTCATCAGCAGAAATGAAAGAACTTTTCAACTATGTTACTCCTGTGCTTGCAGAATTGATTTTAGTGTCCTTAGTTTTCAACTCTTTGTGATCTGGTCCCATTTGTCATTCCTAACCCTACATTTGATACCCTAATAACACCAAATATTAAAAATTTCCCTCCCCTTGTATTTGTGGTTCCTTACGACTGTGTCCTTTCTCATGCCTAATCCAGGGTTAACTTTCTTTTAAAATAAATTAGTTTCAGGTATTTTTTTAGTTTAATCAACTTTACATGTTTCTGAACATGAGAATAAATAGGCTCTGCTGTTGAATGCAGTGTAGCCTGAAATCTACACTGTGTTTATATAGTGTTTATATATCTAGTGGTTTTTATCCTAAGTTGCAAATTTTGTTTTTCTTAAGATAATCTGTTAGAAAAAGTGATTGTAATATGTGAGTCATAAAATTAAATTGTTTCAGAATTGGGCTTATCTAGACCAGTCTCCTGTTTCACATATAAGGAAATTGTGGCCAGGAGAAATTAGTGATTCTGTCAAGTCAAAATTAGTTAGAAGCAGAATCAAGGTCTGTCGTGAGTTTCATCCTAATATAAATATCTGCTTAACGAAAATCTTCAAGTGTGTTGAAGTTTTCAAGTGTTCTTATCCCTGTAGTACATCTAGGATTACCACACCATGTTTCAAGGGCCTGTAGTTCTTGTGTGAATAGCAACTTGGGTAATGAACTGAGCAGTATGCATTCTTAATTTATGCCTTAACAACTCTGATTCTGTAATGAATGGTTTGCTTACAGTCGCTTTAATATACTTACCTTCTTGACAGTTCATTCTGGGAGGAATAGTTAAGTGTTTAAGTGAAACAGGCATGGTAGATACAACACTTAACAGTTATGTGTGTCTTTGTTTTTAGCATCAAGCATTGCACGATTCTCTCGAATAATGTAGATCACCTTTTACTGAATTTAACACTGTCTGATATCATGGTCTCCCTGGCAAATGCCTCAACTTTGCAGAAGGATTCCAGTTGGATAGAAAGGATAAGGAAATTTGTAACAGAAACCCTTGAAGATGGGTCTAGGCTAAACAGTAAGCAGCTGAACAGATTGCTTGGTGTCTCCTGGAGGTTAATGCAGATGCAGTCAGACAGAGGTGGGTGTCAATGCTCTGTCCTTACTTAAGAGAGGGGCTCTTACGCATACTGTTAATGTTGAGCATCTAATTTTGAGTTCATACCTGTCAAACATTTCATAGTCATTTACGTTCGAGCCATAAAAGGTAGCCAGCATAATCATGAAGGAATGTCTGCTTGAACCCTGATGGCTGAGAACACCCCCTTTTCGGTGGGTAGGTCCACTCTGAAGCTGATGGGTAGGTTTTCTACTAGATTACATAGTTGGAGTGAAAGAAGGTAAGTTTTATTAATAGGAAATGACATTGAGCCTAAGGATAAAGAAATACTTTTCTGATCTAGTTTGACTAGAAATTGGTGGATCCTTATCTCTTTACCTTTCTTGTAACTTGAAGTTATGTTGCATTAAGTCAGTTTTTAGTGTGACTTACTAATTCTTTTCATTCAAGCAGAACATTGCTGTTTGGTTCCTGGCTTATCCACCTTTCTAGTATTGTGGTATTTGTTGTCCTTTCCTAGGTTTGTTGTCTCTTAGGAAAATTTGTACTGTAATCTCCGATTGGTTTGACTCTTTTATTAGGCCATTGATGTAGGATTTTGATGGTAGTCATCAGTTTGTGGCTAAAATCTGCTTCCTCATAGGAACAAGGTGCTTCTGTGCTTTTTAGAAGAATTATGGTGCTGGTGAAGAAACATTTTGACTCACATGCAGCTGTTTTCTCTTGTTTCTTAGAGGCTACAGAGTCTCTCATAAAGGCAGTTTATACATTGTATCAGCAGAGAGGCCTTCTCCGTCCAGTTCCGACTTTGTTACTGAAGTTTTTCAGTAAAAGCTATCAAAAAGAAGAACTGAGATCTTACAGAATCCGGTACAGTTCCTTTGTTATTTTGCTTTTCTTTTTCTTACCAGGTTACTTTGTAATCTGTATGAATAAGATGATAGGGTGATTAAATCTTTGGAGAAAATCTTCTTTTTATCCTTTTAGGTTTTATTATTTTTTTTTTAAATAAAAAGGCATACATAATAGTTTCAGTAACCTTTATACACATAACTGAGAAGGTAAAAGTCTCTTTGAGCATATATTTCCACTTGTCTGCTTAACAGCTAAAGGACAATTATTGGAACCACCTGTAGCAGCCTCAGAATTTTGTTTTGCTTCCCATAAAAATTATGGAGGTTTAACCTCCGGCCCTTAGTGACATATTGGGACACATGGTATAAGAATGAGGGCAGTAGAAGAGGAGAGGTGTACAATAGGTGAAAGAGATTAAAAGGTGCAAACTGAGTTATAAAGTAAATAAGTCATGGGGATATAATATACAGCATAAAGAATATGACCAGTAACTTTTATTAGGACAGGTGGTTACTAGACGTATGGTGACCATTTGCAATGTGTACAGATGTCAGACTATTATGTGATACATACCTGAAACTAACATAATACTGGGTGTCAAAAATGTTTCAATAAATTTTTAAATGGCGGTATCTTAAAGAGCAAAAGTGTCCAGCTTGGTTTGGTGCTGTCTGGTGATGCAGACAACACGAAGAGTAGAACTCAGGAATCAGTCTTAGATGTGGTGAGTTTGAGGTTTACTTGGGATAGTCTGGAAGAGATGTTTGGGTGAAAGATAACGGGATTTGTGGTACCTCAGCATACATAGGTAGTTGTTAGAACATATTCAAGTCTTTACTGTGAGTCAGGTGCTTTTCTTAATTTTTCAGTAATTCTCATACTTTTATGTAGGTACTGTTGGTTTCTGCCTTATAGAAGGAAGCTTAGGTTAAATAAGTTGCTGAGTGTCATGCTGTTAAAGGGCAGCCAGACTGAGACTTAAGTTCAAGTCTGGTAGACTCCAAAGGTTGTGTGTAAATCACTGAACTCTTGGGGGACAGCAAAAGTGATTGCCGTGTCCAAGATGAGACATTAGAGAGTGAGCAAGTATGTGCAAGAATGGAAAGAACCCAAGTTTGAAGCCACTTAATGTGGGGGCACCCTATACTGAATGCATAAATGACTTAATATAGTAAAACGGTCATTACAAATTAGTGTAAATAGTTCACAAGCTAAGTAGAGCCTGTGTCCTTTAAGATAAAATTACAATGTACATAGTGCCCCAAACTACATAAACTTTTAAAATACAGTGGGTAAAACCTTAGAGAATACTATAGATGAATATAGTATGCCAGTCATCTTATAGGCTCTCAAATGTTTAAATAAATGTGGTGTATTTCCCTTTTCTTTGATGGCCTTAGATACCGTAGTAAAGTGTTATCACGTTGGTTGGCTGGTTTACCACTGCAGCTTGCACATCTCAGCTCCCGAAATCCTGAGCTTTCAACACAGTTTGTTGACATTATCCATACTGCTGCAGCCCGAGGAAATAAAGAGCTACTCAAAAGTTTACAAGTTACTGCTCTCCGAATCTATGGTAAGAGTGTTGTTTACCTGTGTATGTAATAATCGGTCTACCCCGACTTAAGAACAATGTTTCAAAGGGGAGATCTTTAGGTTTTACTTTTCCTTCAAATTATACATTAATTGTACCATGGTAAAATGAATAAAATATCAAACAGTAAATTCATTTTCAATAGTATTACTTAATACAATAGTTTAAGAAAACTAAAGGTTGTAGATGTTTCTTCAGATCTTAAATTATCTTTTAAGCCACGAAATTCACAAATTCAAAACTGATCAGGTATTTTTATAGAATTCTTTTGAAACTTTGATGGCAAATTTTACTTATTTAATCATTATTGAGATCTTGTACGGCTTTCATATATTAACGTTTCACTCACCCCTGAAACCTTTTCATTCTTTTAGCAAAAATATCAATAAAAATATACATATATGCATATGTATAATTAGTATTTATTATTAGGACACAGTTTATATACCATAAAATTGGCCATTTTACACTGTGCAATTCATTAATTTTTATCATATTCCCAAGATTGTGCGATAGTCACTATTATCTTATTCCAGAATATTTTTATCACCTCAAAAAGAAACTCTACCATTAGTAGTCCATCCCTATTTCCTCATTTCTTCCTACCTCAGCTCCTGACAACCACTGCTCACCATTTCTGTCTCTCTGTATTTGCCTGTTTTCATCATTTCTCACAGATGACATTGTGTGATGTGGATCTTCTCAGTATGGCTTCCGTCACTTGGCATACTGTTCTTAGGATTTACGAGCATATACGAGTACTGTATTTCTTTTTAATGCTGAGTAACATTCCACTGTTGAATATACACCACTTTATATTTACCCATTTATTAAATGACAAACGTTGGTTTGTGTCTACCTTTTGTGTGTGGTATTTAAAAATCTGTATTTTTCAGTATTGCTTATATATAGGAGTGTGTGTGTATACTCAGATAAGTCTTTGGTTTTAAATTCAGTTCAGTTTAGTTGCTCAGTCGTGTCCAACTCTTTGCAACCCCATGAACTGCAGCATGCCAGACCTCCCTGTCCATCACCAACTCCTGGAGCCCAACTAAACCCATGTCCATGAAGTCGGTGATGCCATCCAAGCATCTCATCCTCTGTTGTCCCCTTCTGCTCCTGCCTTCAATCTTTCCCAGCATCGGGATCTTTTCCAACGAGTCAACTCTTTGCATCAGGTGGCCAAAGTATTGGAGTTTCAGCTTCAGCATCAGTCCTTCCAATGAACACCCAGGACTGATCTCCTTTAGGGTGGACAGGTTGGATCTCCTTGCAGTCCAAGGGACTCTTAAGAGTCTTCTCCAACACCACAGTTCAAAAGCATCAATTGTTCTGCGTTCAGCTTTCTTCACAGTCTAACTCTCACATCCATACATGACCACTGGAAAAACCATAGCCTTGACTAGACAGACCTTTGTTGACAAAGTAATGTCTCTGCTTTTTAATATGCTATCTGAGTTGGTCCTAACTTTCCTTCCAAGGAGTAAGCATCTTTTAATTTCATGGCTGCAGTCACCATCTGCAGTGACTTTGGAGCCCAGAAAAATAAAGTCAGCCACTGTTTCCACTGTTTCTCCATCTATTAGCCATGAAGTGATGGGGCCGGATTAGGTTGATATTATAATTGTCCCTGTTTGGCAAAAGTGCTTGTTTTTTTTTTTTTTTTTTTTTTTTTTTTTTTTTTACTGTTTTGCTTTGTTTCTAATACCTTTAACTCCATCAGTTATTATTTCAAATAACACATTTGAATATTATGAAATCGAGTGTTAAATGTTATCTTTAAATAATGATTGTATTTAGTCTTACTCTAGGCAGTACCTTAAGCCATACATATATATTTTTTTTTCATGTAGTTGATATGTTAGAATTCAACATAGCACAGTGAAAATGGTCAGTCTGCTTTATTAATTCTTGTTTGTATATCTTTTAAAATTTAACTTGTCTTCCTGCCTCACTAGATCCACAAGAAGGCACAGTGGTGGTTCTGTCAGCAGAGTCTCAGCAGCTTTTGGTCCAGCTTGTGTATTTTCTACCCAGTCTGCCTGCTGACTTGCTTTCTCGGTTAAGCTGCTGCTGTATTATGGGAAGACTCAGTGCAAATTTGGCTGCCATGCTTATCGGGATACTGCACATGAGGTAGCATGCTAAAGTGAGCTGTATTTCAAGTGTATAATCTTCTCCCTCACCCTTCCCCTGTCACTGGCAGTTTATGAACTGACTTTTTAAAATGCCGCCCCTCCCTTCATTTGCTCTTAAAACAGCAGTTAAAACTGTTGATGATACTGGGTAAGAGGAAGGTCACTGGGGCAAGACTGTTCCAGGTGGTTTGCTTAGCGGTTTGCATTGTCATGGTTGCAGTCACTAAGTCCATGGGCTGTAGTCCACCAGGCGCCTCTGCCCATGGGATTTTCCAGGCAAGGATACTGGAGTGGGTTGCTGTTTCTTTTTCCAGGGGATCCTCCTGACCCAGGGATTGAATCTTGTTCTGCTACACCACAGGTGGATTCTTTACCGCTGAACCATCAGGTAGAAACATACAGTGATTTGTGTAGGTGCATTGAAACAAGGGTTAAGATTATCAGAAGTGTGTAGCCATAGTAAGGATTCAGTGACGGATGAGAGTGCTGTGTTTTAAAACTTCTGGTGTTATGAAATTGTAATACAGGTCTTTCTTTTTGGAAGGGAGCTCAGTTCAATGTAGGTGGTGAAATAAAAGCTTGCGGACTCAGACAGGGAATCATTAAAATATCTGTGGGTGGGTGGGTGGGTGTGTGTGTGTGTGGCAAAATATACATAACCTAAAACTTCCCATTTTAACCAGTTTTAGGTATACAGTGAGAATTGTTTGGGGCATTAAGTACATTCACACTGTTGTGCGACTGCTACCACTATTCATCTCCAGCACTGTCATCGTTGCAGACTGAAACTCTGTACTGATTATTTCCCCTTCTCCCAGCCCTTGTTTACCACTATTTTGTCTTCATGATTTTGATATATTCATCTGTTAATGGATACTCGGTTGTTCTGCCTTTTGGCTGTTACAAATAATGCAGCTATAAACATTGGTGTGCAGACACCTGTTTGAATCCTTTTAATTCTTTTGGCTGTATACCCAGAAGTAGAATTGCTGAATCATATGTTAATTTTCTGCTTAATTTTTCAAGGAGCTACTTTCCAGAATGTGACTGTGGTGTTTTACTCTCAAAGGTCTTAAAACTAATAATGTTTCATGTTGCTAGTGTTCAAAGTATCCTTTAAAATGTAATGTTTGTATCAGGCATAGTACTTTCATATTCAGCCATTTGTTACTGATTGTGGCTCAAGGCCAGGGTCTGATACAGTTTTAGGCAGGAGTTGAATCTGGGCTGTAGCTGAAAAATTTAAAAACTAGCTTCTTTGTGGCTTCTTGTGCAGACCCTCTGCCCCAATTAAACAGGAGTGGCTCGCTTTATTAGTAGACTTTCTTTAGCTTTGTTTGCCAGTCTCTTCGTACCAGGATAAGACGTATGTTTGAATGTTGTCGCCCAAATTGTGCTTCATAACTGATAATTACTTTTTCCTTTTAGCAAAAGAGAGCTGTTTGCAATATGTTGTCTATATATGAAACCCCTCTTTGTCTAGTTCAGTACTAAATGCCAGGTCTTTAAGAAATACAATTTAACTTAAGTGGTTTTATGACTGTTAACTTCCAGTAGAGGGCACTCATTTCCCATGATAGAACTTGTGGAGGATCTGTTTTGGCATTCATTTAAATGTGACTTTTGAACACCTCTTAAAATTAATTCTCTTTAGAACTTGTATTTAGTATCTTTTTGGCATTAATTACGATTGGCTTGTGCTCAATAACTTTGGTCAAGGATTTTTTCACAAGTCTTTTTTTACATTTTTTTGTGGGTTTGTGGTGAGTACTGAGAAAATATTAATTTACAAGTAATGGTAATAGAAGTTTATAATCATCAAAAGCAAGTTGTCATGTAGTTAAAAGTGTACCAAGTTAAACTTTGCCTTTTAGCATTTGCACAGAGTCTTAGTAGACTTCTCTTTCTGTAGATGTATTGTCCCTATTCAAACTAATCTCTTTTTTTTTTTTTTTTCTTTTTTTTTTTTTTTTTTTTTTTTAATATTATTTTATTAGTTGGAGGCCAATCACTTTACAACATTTCAGTGGGTTTTGTCATACATTGACATGAATCAGCCATATAGTTACATGTATTCCCCATCCCGATCCCCCCTCCCACCTCCCTCCCCACCCGACTCCTCAGGGTCCTCCCAGTGCACCAGGCCCGAGCACCTGACTCATGTATCCCACCTGGGCTGGTGGTCCGTTTCACCATAGATAATATACATGCTGTTCTTTCAAAACATCCCACCCTCACGTTCTCCCCCAGAGTTCAAAATTCTGTTCTGTATTTCTGTGTCTCTTTTTCTGTTTTGCATATAGGGTTATCGCCACCATCTATCTAAATTCCGTATATATGTGTTAGTATACTGTAATGTTCTTTATCTTTCTGACTTACTTCACTCTGTATAATGGGCTCCAGTTTCATCCATCTCATTAGAACTGATTCAAATGAATTCTTTTTAACGCAAATCAAAACCACAATGAGGTACCATTACACGCCAGTCAGGATGGCTGCTATCCAAAAGTCTACAAGCAATAAATGCTGGAGAGGGTGTGGAGAAAAGGGAACCCTCTTACACTGTTGGTGGGAATGCAAACTAGTACAGCCACTATGGAAAACAGTGTGGAGATTTCTTAAAAAACTGGAAATAGAACTGCCATATGACCCAGCAATACCACTTCTGGGCATACACACTGAGGAATCCAGATCTGAAAGAGACACGTGCACCCCAATGTTCATCGCAGCACTGTTTATAATAGCCAGGACATGGAAGCAACCTAGATGCCCATCAGCAGATGAATGGATAAGGAAGCTGTGGTACATATACACCATGGAACAAACTAATCTCTTTAAAAATTAAAACAAGATGGGGCCTTTTCAACTTTCCCAGGCCAGTGGTATTATCATTGCATCACTTTTCCTAGATTTAGAATTGAAGAATAATGTTCGGTTATTCTTAAGGAATGATGTTCTTCTAAGGCATACCGTTCCTTAGACATCACCTGGGTTATTTCACGTCTTTGGTTTTCCCCTCCGTCCTTGATGGTGACGGTAAACCAGCTAGCTTTCTCACTGTCTCCCACCTGCACCGTTCACCTGAGGCATCCCACTCCTCAGCTCCGTCTGTGCCAAGGACTGTTGGCAGGCTCCTTTTCCTGAAATATTCCTTCAATAATTTCTGATTCTCATCTGCTATATTAATTGGGCTCTGCGGTCTAGTTCACTCTGGGTGTTAGCGTTCTGACACTGTTGTCTCCAGCAGGGGAAGTTCATCGGAGAGCAGGTCACCACCAGACCATCTCCGTTTGTTCAGTGTGTGAAAAACCCATCAACTTAGAGTTGTTGGTGTTTAGTTTGTCTTAAAAACTGTACTTAGAATTGCTGTTCCTGCCTTTTTCACTATTCACTTAGAGGTTTTTTGAGTTTTTCCTCTCCATCTACCTGAGGTGTTCTGCTGACCGTTACTCTTCTTGCCCTCTCTGCCCCTAGTTCATTTACAGCTGGTTTGGGGAACATGAGACATGCATGTGGAAACGTAGTCTATGCTGTTAGATAAAAATACCAGAGAAGGGAGAAATTACTGAGAAATTCAGCCTGGTTTTGAAGCAGGGTGAATATGTGAGCTGGCCTGCCAGGAGCAGGTCTGGTTTGCTTCTGTTGTCCAAGCATAATTGATATAGCATCCCTTCTAGTCTCAGAACTGTTCTGGTGTGGCCAGTATGTGTGGTCATTGTAGTTTTAAGGACGGAGTGATACATTGCTTGTCTTTTGTCCAAACTAGATTTTTAAATGGATTTGCTACTCTTTTTAGCCACTGGACAGCACAGTGTTCACTGGGTATAAGAGGATATTAGCTTCTTTTCTAATCACCCATTTTGTACTCATTTCCATTGAGCATCTCTGACTTTTTATAACCTCTTAGCTTGTGATATTCTCTCCCATAGCCCTTTAAGCAAAGAGAAGTCCTTTAAGTAGAAGTGATTCAGAAAAATGTTGCCATTATTTTTAACTCCCCAACTTTTAAGAATGTTAATAAATACAGTTGTTTCAGTGGTTAAAAAAAAAAAGTGCTTCTCATTGAATTAGAAACTCCTTATTTTGTCTTGACATTTATTCAGATTTCTATTATAAAAGTTTGTCCCAAAAAAAAAATTTGTCACAAAAAGCTATCCAAAAAGATAGCTTTTTGGATCTGATTATTCTCAGCTTTTTGTTTTTTTGCTGTATTCCTTCTTAGTCTTACCTTGAGGAGAGTTTTTAAAGGTATCACTGGAAACTGATCTCATAGCAGGAACCAGATAATCTTCATTTAATGAGAAGCTGCTTTATGTTTAGCTATTCCCTTAAGTCCACTACCAATACTTTAGCTGCAGTATTGTGACGTAGACTAGTTATAAAGCCTCGCAAAGTATAGGAGTGCATAGTTATTGCAGAGTGGCTTTAAATTGAAGTATTCTTTACCTAGTTAAGATGCTTTGGTTTAGGTAGGAAGCAGGAGCTTGTTTAAACTTAGCTCATTCATATAAACAAGGTAAGACTTTTTTTTTTTTTTAATGAAGATGAGGTAGTAAATACATAGCAGCTGAACCTACTACTGAAAAGCAGAACTTCACCTTGGCTCCTTGAAACTGAGTTTTGAGTGGTGTGGAAAAATTTTCCAGATGTACCATATAAGTGGGCTGGTTATGCTTTTCAAGGAAACTTTACATAAACATATGTTAGAAATTATATTTTCCATATTACGATACTTGAACCCCCTTACATGTAAAGATGATACATGCTACGGATTTTTGACTGAGCTCTTAAATTATACTTGTATTCCATAAAGAATAGTCATATATTCTGTGCTTTTTTCCTGAGTCTTCAATTTGGTCACTTCTAGTACTAGGTCTCCATTGTTTATTGTAGATCATCATTTTCTGGATGGAAGTCTTCAGTGAAAGAATGGAATGGAAGTGATCAGTTAAACATCAGTAATGAGGACTATTTCAGCTTCTTATTTTCAACACTTACAGGTAACTGCCCTGATCCACCAAGTTAAGGAAAGGAAAAGAACCTAGTATGAAAATTCTCCTGAGATTTACTGTCTTACCTGTTTGGGTCTAAGTTTTGGACCTCACTGCATAGCTTAATAAGATGGGGAACAGAATATCCATTTTAAGCATGTTTAACATGTTCGGTGTGTTAGGAAAAACATCACATTTTAATTAGCCATATTTTGCTTTCCATTGATGTCAGAGAAAAATTAGTAAAATGAGTCTTGATGTGTTAGATTAGTAAGTATTATTACTGTTGTTTTAAATGATCATACTGTCTTTGGTAGTTTTGTTTTGTAACTGGATGATAAAGATGACAGTGTTTGAAATTTTCTGAAGACTTAAAATTAAGAGACTTATTGAAATATGTTGTCAGAATCCAAAAATAGCTTGAAAAGTTCTGATAAGGAGCTGAATGTAGCAAGATAAATATTATATAAAAGAAACAAGTAACAAGTAGACTTGTACATGTTTGTTTGATAGTTTTGGATTTATGCGTTTGAGATGGATGTGAGGGCTTTATGTTTTAATTAGTAGTACCTGTCAAAGGGTTTAGTGGTTTTAGGAAACTCATTAGGAATCAGCCAGGAGTGTGATATGGCTTCCCAACTAGATGATGGCTCTTTAGGGCATGTTCATGGAAGTACAGTGATCTGAAAACATCAAAGCAGGTAGCTAGGGTCAGACCACATTGTGCTCGTATTCTGATCATTCTAAGAGCTGTCTTTCAGGAGGGACTTGGGCAAGTTGTTTGTATAGGTCAGACTAGGTGTAATAGAGGTGGTAAGAGAATCAGAAATCTTATTATATGGAATAGGTAGAAGGAAGTACACAGTAATTGTTGAAGAAATAGACTTAGGGGGGATGGAGTAGTTTTAAGACAGTTGAAAGGCTATTATGTAAGAATACAGAGTTTGGTATATGTATGAAGGAGCATATTGTTTTTCTTGTTCATTTGCTTTTTTAAACCTGACATTAATTAGAATGATTATGTCTTTCACACTTATTTAAGTATAAAGGTGGCAAAGCCCTCAGTTTAAGGGATATAATATTGTTTCTTGATGTATTACACATTTGATTCAGGTCAAATCTTTGTGTACATAATTATATGAATTTTACTACATCGCTGGCATTTCATTTTTTAAAATAATACATAAAGTACAGAAATTCAGAGAAAATAGCTTGTTAGCTTGAAGAATTTAACTTGAAGATACATGTCTATTTTTTAAAAATTACTTAAGAATGTTACTTGCTTTGTGATTTATTTTAAATTGGATTTCTTTATACTCAAATTAGGGTTTTCAAAAGAGGAACTGACTTGGCTTCAGAGCCTTTGAGGAGTGCCCCATGTCATCCAGACGCAGCTTTCTCCCGTGCTACTTTACCTCACTGACTTGGATCAGTTTTCACACCATTGGGACATAACAGAGGTAATGGTCCATTTGGAAAGGCATGGAAGATTGTTAGAATTCAGTTCATCCACCGCCAATAGTTACTGTGTGCTAGCGTTGCCTTGTGTAAGATGTTTCTAGAGGTTGAGAGCAGTATAAAGCACAGTCCCTGTTCTGAAAGTGCGTGTGACCCTTGGATAGGCGATGTGGATTCCTGAAAGAAGAGTTTTCATAAAGTTATGCCACTAGAATAGAATAAATTAGCAGTTTGAATGATAGAGACACATTTATTTTCTTTTTGCCTAGTATAGGGTAAAAGGAAAAAGAGGAAAGACTTCATGGAAAAGGAAGAATTTTACGTAGATACTGAAGGATTAATAAGAGTTAAGTAGGATTTTGTATCCTTGAAGGTGGGTTTTTCTAAACAGAAATAATTATTTGGAAGCTCCTTTGGTTTTAAAGAATTAGTATGTAGTTTATCAAAGTTACATTTTAAACCCCAAATTTCCCTTAAATTTTAAAGTTCAACTTAACAAATCTTTTTAGATACATATAGTAAGTTTAGGGAATCATTTTAAAAGGAGACTTAAACTATATTGCATCCCTTTTACATACATATTTAAAACTTTAAAAAACTGTTTAAATAACTTAATATATTCACTATTTGGTAAGTAGTTCAGTTTTCAGACAAACCTTCACAAATGTTATGGTAAATCTTAAAACATTTAATAAACTTACAAGCATGGTACATATTAATATCTTAAGTTTCAGTACTATTTATAGTGAAATTCAAATTAAAATTACAAGTCTAGGTTAGCTGTTAATTCTGTTTTAAATTGAAATTATAGGGCTGATATTTTACGCTAATAGTCAGAATTGTTTTACGTTACAAATATATAAATATGTAAAGCATCATAAATACTGGTACTAAGGATTTGAGTCTGTAAGATATTTATATATTAGTTAATTTCTTTTATTTATTTCTTCAGTTTCTTTCCTTGCATTGAAAGATACTTGCCCAGTAGAATTGTAGTTGTGTCATTCCAAATAATGTTGGTTGGAACCTTTCTTGCACATTCCGAGGTTGTGTTCTGTGCTAGCATTTTTTTTTTTTTTTTAATGATTCATAAGGTTTTGGTTGGGGCACTGAAGTCCTTGGGAACTTCTTTCCTTGTAACTCGTAATTGCTCGGCCATAGCCTTTCCAAACAAAAGATAACCTTTGTAAGTGTTCTCAACAGGGTCGTCTCTAGAACCTGAATCTGTTTTATTGCTGTACCAATTGATTTTATTCAGCTGATCTATTGACGACTTCTTTCATTCTTTTCCAGAATACTCTTTACATTCTTCCTGTATCTTAGGGCTACACCTTTTGTAGACATTTAACACATTTCTCTCATGGTTTTGTTTGACTGTGATCACAATACTTGGGTCATGCCAGGGACACTTTCTTCTCTGTATCACCTAGTGCCTAACTATGTTCATATATTGGCTTTCAAAAAATAGTGGATTAGAAACAATGAAAACTAAGGAGTTGGGTAACCAACCTGCATATTTAATATCTGGCATTTTATCTTAATCCATAGTACATGCAGAGAGTGAAGCCTTGCACACTGCTGGATTTGAAGGGTTGGGTTTAGTGTCAGTAAGTGTTCTGTAAGCTTGTTTCTGATGTTTTTAAACTACCTCATGCATGGATTGGGGAAAGCGTGGTATGGGGATTGATCAGTGGGCCCCAGATTCCAGACAGAGACTTGTTAAGTGTCTAGTTTGATAACTTGAACAACTCCAATAATCTCTCTCTGACAATTTTAATTTTTCTGAATCACGTCATCTGTGTAAAGACACAGATGTCGTGAAAATGTGATTGGTTATATTTCTGAGTGTACATTGGCAAGAACATGTATTAAACTTCAAGGATGCTGTCTTTGAAATGTTAAGACATAAATTAGGAAAAATCTGAAAGTTTCTTTCTTAGCTTTTGAAGTTAAATGAAGATTCCAGTTCTATTTTCGATAAAATTTGCCTTTAAGTTGGCCTTATCACATGAAATTATTTGAAATATATGTAGTTTTTGACAGCCTTAGTGTAAAAATTGATTTTTTATTATTATTTCATTTGGAAAAGTTACTAGTCAATGACGTGAGTTTGCTTAGTTTGTTCTATCTGCTTAGTCTGAAGTGTTGTTTTTTTTTTTTTTTAAATCGGACCTTTTTTTTTCTGAGTAGATTTTCTTCACACAGCATAATTTATTTACTTACCTACTTAACACATTTAAGAATTTACTTATGTATATACGGCAGTATGAGGTCTTCACCATGTACAGGCTTTCTCCAGTTGCAGCAAGTGGGGATTACTATCTGGGGCTGCTCTTCAGCTGTGGGACACGGGCCCCTCTCTGCGGCGGCTCCTCTTGTTGCAGAGCATGGGCTCGAGGGCTTCGTTAGTTCTGGCACACAGGCTTAGCTGCCCTGTGGAACCTCCCCAGACCAGGGATTGAACCTGTATCCCCTACTGGGTGGCATATTCTGGACCACTGGACCACTAGGAAAGTCCCACAGGACAGTGTAGAAGAACAGAAGGATAACAGTAAAAGTGTCCGTCCAGTCTCTGTCTGCCAGCCAGCCGTGTCCCTTCCTTAGTTTCTAAATGTATTCTTTTGGATAACTTCTGTGTCTTCACAAATGATTATATATATATTCTTTTGGCTTCTCCTTTTATAGACACAACATACTCTGATTTGGACCTTGCAGTTTTCATTTAGTATCTTCATGATCATTTCTTCCAAACACTGAAGGAAGAATTGTATGATCTTGCCATTAATGATGGAAATAGTAGTTAAAAGGGAAAAGGAATCTTTGGACAGAGATATCATTCCCAAATGGAAGTGTCTTTTCCAGAGCCAGTGCAAGGTTTTAAGGTTAATTTTAATTGTCATTTATAAAATTTTGAATGGTTTGAAAAGACTACTTTGTAACTAAATTCTGAAGAATAATAATAAAACATTACTCTAGTTTAAGAAATAGAACATTTTTCTTCGTTTTTGAAACCTCTGATTTTATTAACAGTTTTATGTGTGTGACATTTCTGTATAAAATTAGGTAGAAAATACTTCAGTGTAGAAATTAAGTGTACAAAATCTTGTTAAAATTTTTTATATTTTTAAAAAACTCTCAATTTCCACACTGTAGCAAACTGCCATGCCTGTTCTGGAGTTGTGCACTTATGAAGTCAGGATTCTGATGTACGCAAATTTCAGTTAACACTAGTTGCAAAAGTGAAGACTCCCTGTATATATGTATGTTTGTGTGTCTCTGTTTGTATTTTTGTTTACTTTTGTTTTGAAACAATCTCAGACTTGGAGAAAAATTACAATTGCAGTACAAAGAACTTCTCTTTTCTTAAACTGTTTGACAAAATGCCCATTGTCGATACTTTAGCATACAAGTAGACCGTGTTTTATTGTACCTGCAAATTCAGTTTTTGGAAACTGAAGTTCTGCGGCAGCCCTGCACTGAGGGTGTCCGTCATCTTTGCAGTAGCATTTGCACACTCTGGGTCTCTGTGTCAGTTTGGTGATTCTCGCAGTATTTCACACTTTTTCATTGTTATTTCTTAGAGTGAGCTGTGATCGGTGACTTTTGATAATACTGTTGTCATTGTTTCGGAGTTTGTAATTAATTGTAACCATGAACCGTGCCCACAGGAGATAGTGCAGTGATCTTAGTAAAATATGTGTGTTCTGACTGCCCCACCAGCCAGCCATTCCCTATCTCTCTCCTTCTCCTCAGGTCTCCCTATTCCCTGAGACTCAGCAGTATTGAAATTAGGGCAGCTAATAACCCTGCAGTGGCCTCTGAGTGTATGTGTGTTTGTCACTCAGTTGTATCCAACTCTTTGTGACCCCTGGATTGTAGCTCGCCAGGCTTCTCTGTCCATGGAGTTCTGCAGGTAAGAATACTGGAGTGGGTTGCCATTTCCCTCTCTGGGGGATCCTCCTGACCAAGGGATCAAACCCCAGCCTACTGCATTGGGTCAGATTCTTTACCATCTGAGGCACCAGGTGTTCAAGTGAAAGGAAGAGTTGCGTATCTCTTACTTGAAACCAAAAGCTAGAAATGATTATGAGCTTAGTGAGGAAAGTGTGTTGACAGCCAAGATAGGCTGACAACTAGAACTCTGTGCTGGTTAGTCAAGTTGTGAGTGCAAAAGAAAAGTTCTTGAAAGTAAAAGGGCTATTTCGTGAACACAGGAATAATAAGAAAGTGAAACAACCTTATTGATGATGCGGAAAAAGTTTGAATGACCCTTAAGCCAAAGCCAAATCTTGAGCAAACCCTGATGATGATTTAGTCATTAAGTCGCATCTGACTCTCTGCAACCCCAGGGACAGTGGCCTGCCAGGCTCCTATGTCTGTGGGATTCTCCGGACAAGAGTACTGGGAGTGGTTGGCATTTCCTTCTCCAGTGGATCTTCATGACACAGGGATTGAACCCGGGTCTCCCGCATTGAGGGCAGATTTACCGACTGAGCCACAAGGGAAGCCTTAAAACTCTCGTAAGTCTCTTCAGTTCTCTGAAGGCTGAGAGAGGTGAGGAAGCTGCAGAAGAGTTTGAAGGTAGCAGAGACTGATTCATGAGGCTTGAGGGAAGAAGCCATACCCCCAACCTTTGATATTAATGCAAATCCAGCACGGGCTGGTTAGGTTGAGTTGAGAAGCAGTGGTTTGCAAGTGAACATGCCTCGTTTAGGGAGAGATCAATAGCCATACAGGGAGATATGATTAGAAAGAGGAAGAACATCATATGATGCATTTTACTTATCTGAGGCAGGATTGATGGGGTTCTGCTTGAACAAGAGCCTGAGATCTTCAACAGGTTCACAGGAATAGCTGTCCTCTGGCTTTGGAGTCTCAGTTTCTGTCTCCCCATCCTGTAGGCCATAGGGTTTTATTCTAGAATTGTGGACCCAGGCAGATAGACACTTCACTTTTACAGCAGTTGAAGTCACTAGAACAACCTGATATGGCCCTGACAATTTCTCAGACAGCTGGTTTGGACTCCCTTTTTGTTGCCAGGTCTTTACTGATACTTGATCCCCTGACTTTACCTGGGGATTTTTCAAGTCTTCCTGTGGTTTGTTCTCCATACCGTTGGAGTTCTTTCTGAAACCTTCCCAGGTCAATTGTATGTTTTAAGACTGTATTGGCATCCTCGTCAAGAAACAAATCAGAAGTTAAGAATGGTCGTCCATACATCATTTGATAAGGACTTAACAATAGTGGCCGTTTGGGGGATGTCCGTAGCCTCATGAGGGCTATGGGCAGCATATGTGTCCACTTATTATGTGTTTCTTACATAGCTTAGCCAGAGCACTTTTAAGAGTCTGGTTGGCTCTCTCTACCTTTCCTGAAGCTTTAGGCCTCCAGGATGAGCGGAGCCGGTATTTTATGCCTAAGCATGTGGCTAGGTTCTGGGGTATCGTGGCTGTAAGTGAGGGCCCGTTGTCACTCTGAAGTGACCGAGGCAGCCCAAACCTAGGCACTATCTCCTTCAGCAGAGCTTTACAGACTTCTGTAGCTCTCTCAGTCTCAGTACGGAATGCTTCGATCCATCCTGTGAATGTGTCAATAAAGACTAGCAAGTAAGAAAACACTTGGGTCTTGGGCATGGCTGTAAATTCAACTTGCCAGTCCGCTCCTGGGTATGATCCCCGATGTTGGACAGGTGTAATTAGAGGAGGTCTGGTTTTTGGGTTATTTTTTAGACAGGTGTCACAATTTTGTGTGACCTGTTTAACAACCTTAGCTAACTGGGGATGGGAGAGAATAGGCTTAAGCAAGATTTCTAGATTATCATTTCCAAAATGGGCGCTCTTATGTAAGGAGTTAGTAATGTTTTAAACCTGAGAATCAGGGAGTATTATTTGGGCCTGATCAGGCTGAAACCAACCATGTGACCCAATCTCCCAGCCCCGCTCAGCATATCGGGAATGTCCCCCTGGGGTAAAATCTGGAGTCAGGGTTTCCTTGGGGAAAAGGGGGCAGATAGCAGTGGCAGAGGTAGCTTCCCCGGCAGCTCGTCCTGCCTCTTGATCAGCTTTCCTATTTCCCTGAGCCTCTTTTTCTTGCCCCTTTTGGTGACTCTTGCAGTGGATGACAGCTAATTTTGCAGGAAGTTTGACTGCCTCCAGGAGCCTGAGAATGAGCTCTTTGTGTTTACTAGCAGAGCTTCAGGCACTGAGCATCCCTCTTTCTTTCCAAATTGCTGCACGGGCATGCAGAATGAGGAAAGCATACTTAGAGTCCATACACACATTAATCCTCTTTCCTTCTCCTAACTCCAAAGCTCTTGTCAGGGGAAAAAGTTCAGCTTTCTGGGCTGAGGTGTCTGGGGGAAGAGCCCCACTTTCCTTAGTTTCTTCCAGGCTCGCTACAGCATATCCTGCTTTCCTCTCTCCCTTTTCTACAAAACTGCTGCCATCTGTGTGCCAGTTTTCCTCTGGGTCAGATAAAGGTGTCTCTGATAGGTCCCAGCGAGAAGAGTATAACTCGTCTGTGATTTGTATGCATTGGTGATCCAGAGGGGAGGTAGGGGGATCTGGCAGTAAGGTTGCTGGATTTAAAGTCTGGTAGACCCTCAACTTTATTTCTTGAGTGTCAAGGAGGAGGGCTTGGTATTGGGTGATCCTTCCCCCTGTCATCCACCTGTCCCCTTTCGTTTCCAAGACTGCTTGCACCCAGTGTGGCGTATACACTGTGGTGGGCTTACCCAGGGTCAGCTTAGATGCCTCCTTAACCATAAGAGCGGTGGCTGCTACTGCCCGGAGGCAAGTGGGCCACCCTCTGGCCACCTCATCTAGTTATTTTGAGAGATAAGCCACAGGTTGTAATACGGGCCCCATCATCTGCTCTAACAACCCAAGAGCAGTTCCTGTCCTTCCAGAAACATAGAGTCTAAAAGGCTTCTCCAGGTTGGGGAGGCCTAAAGCTGCGGCTGTAGTGATGGACTCTTTTAGGGCATTAAAGGCCACCTTGCAGGTCTCATGCCAGTCGAGTGGCTCTTCCTCTTTCCCCCTTAAAATTTCATATGGGGGTCTGGCCAGATTGCCATAATTAGGAATCCAGATCCTGCAAAACCCGGTCCTTCCTAAAAATCCCCTAAGCTGTTGTTTTGTTTGGGGGTACGGGGTATTTAAGATGAGGGATCTCCTCTCGGGGTCAGGCATTCTTTTTCTCTCCGTAATTATAAATCCAAGGTATTTTACTTGGGTTAAGCTAATCTGAGCCTACTTGGGGGATACTCGATAACCCTTTTCATACAGGAAAGCTAGCGTTTTAAATAGTGTCCATTTGAGAGCTGGTAAAATCTGGCCTATCTATGAGCAAGTCATCCACATACTGTATTAGACTACTGTTTGTTAAAGTTAATTCCCTTAGTTCTCTCCCCGAGGAAGTCCCGAAGATATGAGGGCTGTCCCTAAACCCTTGGGGTAGTCGAGTCAAGTCGAGAGTTTTATGGTCTCTCTTGTTTCCAAGTCCCGCCACTCAAAAGCAAAGAGATTTTGGGATTCAGGATGGAGAGGAATGCAAAAGAAAGCATCTTGAAGGTCCAAGACTGATAAGTACTTGGCATTTCCTGGGACTTGGGATAGGAGGGTATATGGGTTTGGGACTATGGGGTGGATGGCAACCACAGCTTCATTAACAGCTCTTAGATCCTGGACGAATCGGTAAGATCCATCTGGTTTTTGAACGGGCAAGATTGGGGTGTTCTAGGGGGACTCACAGCTGATTCGAGTTCCAGTATCTCGGTATTTGTTAACTAATGGTCTAAGACCCTCAAGAGCTACTGGTTTTAAGGGATATTGTCTTTTCCAGGGCTAGGGAGCATTTGGTCTCAGTGAAATCTTTACTTTGGAACATTTATGGCTAAACCAGGGCTGGAGACATCCCACACCTGGGAATTGACCTCATCTAGACAAGGGACAGACTCTTCCTTTTCTACCTCTGACTGTAAATATTCAGACATAGGCAAAGAAAATTATCGACTTTTACCTTTGTGTCCCCAAGTCACACTGGTTTGGAGGCGAAAGTATTATCCTCACCATGGAAAATTTGGAAGCTGTTAACATGAAAAATTTAAAGAGTCACGCAGAGGCTAGTCACTCTAAGCTAACCCCTAAGACATTTATTGACTGATTTCTAGCTTCTCTTCTTCAACCTTTTTTATCTACAGTAATCCTGTGTGTTCCTTTTAGTTAGGGATTCATTTTTAGACTATCCTGACTCTTCCACTACGTTCCAGTTTTGGATCTGATTCACTTACAGATGTGCCAAGTGCTTCCTGAATACTATAGAACACATTTTATGTTTAAAATAATTCCATGCTTATGTAGTGAGTCAATGATTTTTAGTTTATTTGTTACACATTTCAATGTAAAATCAATGTGTGAACTAATATATTCACGACTTGGAAAAGTTGGCTTTTTTTTGCTGTGTGTTTGATCTCCTCACACGCTCAAAGGTCATGGAGAGGTCTATTGTTTTTCTAAAATGGTTATAGTGTTGTTTATTTTCTGGTAATTGAATTAGGTTGTGAATTGCAAAGCTTGTGTTTCTGTTCATTTCATTGCATCTGTTCGGGTTTCTTTCTCTCTCCTGAGTCAGACAGTAATTTCCCCTTTGGTTGTCCAGTTACCAAGGTTGGTGTCCATGCATCCGTGCTGGTCTCTCCATACATGTCCGGGTGTCCTGTGATACACTAAGCTTAATTTATTTGGAAATGACCTAGCTGTTCAATACACTGTCATCACTCAGTTGAGCAGAGGGAGAGAAATTCAAGTGACAAAACTCCAGAGAAGCTAGTGTCAGAGCGTCCCGGCGTGGCATGCGTGCAGGGGGTTGGGGGGAGGGGGGCGGGGAGCGGAGCGCGGAGATCTCAGGTGTCCTCCCACCCTGGGCCTCTCCAGGCCCGCCGCTGCTCAGTGGCCTCCCCCCGCCCCCATCCCTTTGGCTGCTCAGGGCCGGGTGGTCTCTGCAGCTGCCCGGCATCCTGCCCGAGACCCCCCCTGCCCACACGCTGTCTTCCAGTCTCTCTCTGAACCCTCGACTCTTTCTGCCTCTGTCTCACCTGGCTTGGGTGCGAGCGAGTGCCTGTCCGTGTGCCTGGCTGTCGCTCGTCCGCTCTCGCAGGAAGGTCCTGTGCTGGGCCCGTAGCGTGGGGACAGGGCGGGCCTCGGTTTGGGGACAGGGTGGGGCTGAGGCACTCCAGGGGGTTTGCACAGCTGGCAGGATGGGCGCCTGGGGCCCCGGCTGGGCTGCCCCTAAGCCCGCAGTAGGCTCCGGGACCGCGGCCCCGGGCCGACGCACCGTTCTTCCGGAACCACGTGACCCTGAGCTGCGAACGGGATGGTGGGGGGCGGGGGGTGGGCGCCCACCGAGACGTCCTCCCCGCTCAAGCCACCCCCCTCCCCAACCCCCGCCAGAGCTCCCGCAGCCTCGCCAGGCAGCTCGGGGTCCCGGAAGCGCCACGGGCCGGGCCAGGCGCGTGCTGGCCGGGGGTGGCGTCGACTGGTCTCCCAGCTGCAGGGCCTGTCCCGGTTTTTCCCATCAGTTTCAACATTGACGGTCACCCCACATTGTGAGTCATCTAGATTTCTCACTGAAACCCCTGTTAGGGAGTGGCTTTTTAGAGAGATAGGGAAGGTCACTTGGGGGATGTTAGTCATGAGAGAAAATAAGGGCTCAGGTGGGATTGCAGATGTCATCCAGGGGGTAAATAGAGACAGTTGTTGCTGGTACCAAGACATGAAGTTTTTTTTCCCCCTTTCCCCAAAAGGCCATATTACGACCACATGGGGGCACTGAGTAACGGCCCATAGCTCGGCTGGAAGGGTGGGCCTTTGATAGTGATACCCTGGGATGGGTTGGACATACCCCCAACCTTTGTCATTAATGCAGATGCAGCCCGGGCTGCTTAGGTTGAGTTGCGAAGCAGTGTGGTTTGCAAGTGAACATGCCTCGTTTAGGGAGAGATCAATAGCCATACAGGGAGATATGATTAGAAAGAAGAAGAACATCATATGATGCATTTTACTTATCTGAGGCAGGATTGATGGGGTTCTGCTTGAACAAGAGCCTGAGATCTTCAACAGGTTCACAGGAATAGCTGTCCTCTGGCTTTGGAGTCTCAGTTTCTGTCTCCCCCTCCTGTAGGCCATAGGGTTTTATTCTAGAATTGTGGACCCAGGCAGATAGACCCTTCACTTTTACAGCAGTTGAAGTCACTAGAACAACCTGATATGGCCCTGTCCATTTCTCGGACAGCTGGTTTGGACTCCCTTTTTCTTGCCAGGTCTTTACTGATACTTGATCCCCTGGCTTTACCTGGGGATTTTTCAGGTCTTCCTGTGGTTTGTTCTCCATACCGTTGGAGTTCTTGCTGAAACCTTCCCAGGTGAATTATATGTTTTAAGAGTGTATTGGCATCCTCGTCAAGAAACAAATCAGAAGTTAAGAATGGTCGTCCATACATCATTTCATAAGGACTTAAAAATAGTGGCCGTTTGGGGGATGTCCGTAGCCTCATGAGGGCTATGGGCAGCATATGTGTCCACTTAATATGTGTTTCTGACATAGCTTAGCCAGAGCCCTTTTAAGAGTCTGGTTGGCTCTCTCTACCTTTCCTGAAGCTTGAGGCCTCCAGGATGAGCGGAGCCGGTATTTTATGCCTAAGCATGCGGCTAGGTTCTGGGGTATCGTGGCTGTAAGTGAGGGCCCGTTGTCACTCTGAAGTGACCGAGGCAGCCCAAACCTAGGCACTATCTCCTTCAGCAGAGCTTTACAGACTTCTGTAGCTCTCTCACTCTCAGTAGGGAACGCTTCGATCCATCCTGTGAATGTGTCAATAAAGACTAGCAAGTAAGAAAACCCTTGGGTCTTAGGCATGGCTGTAAATTCTACTTGCCAGGCCACTTCTGGGTATGATCCCCGATGTTGGACAGGTGTAATTAGAGGAGGTCTGGGTTTTGGGTTATTTTATAGACAGGTGTCACAATTTTGTGTGACCTGTTTAACAACCTTAGCTAACTGGGAATGGGAGAGAATAGGCTTAAGCTTGATTTCTAGATTATCTTTTCCAAAATGGGCGCTCTTATGTAAGGCGTTAGTAATGTTTTAAACCTGAGAATCAGGGAGTATTATTTGGGCCTGATCAGGCTGAAACCACCCATGTGACCCAATCTCCCAGCCCCGCTCAGCATATCGGGAATGTCCCCCTGGGGTAAAATCTGGAGTCAGGGTTTCCTTGGGGAAAAGGGGGCAGATAGCAGTGGCAGAGGTAGCTTCCCCGGCAGCTCGTCCTGCCTCTTGACCAGCTTTCCTATTTCCCTGAGCCTCTTTTTCTTGCCCCTTTTGGTGACTCTTGCAGTGGATGACAGCTAATTTTGCAGGAAGTTTGACTGCCTCCAGGAGCCTGAGAATGAGCTCTTTGTGTTTAATAGCAGAGCTTCGGGCACTGAGCATCCCTCTTTCTTTCCAAATTGCTGCACGGGCATGCAGAATGAGGAAAGCATACTTAGAGTCCATACACACATTAATCGTCTTTCCTTCTCCTAACTCCAAAGCTCTTGTCAGGGCAAAAAATTCAGCTTTCTGGGCTGAGGTGTCTGGGGGAAGAGACCCACTTTCCTTAGTTTCTTCCAGGCTCACTACAGCATATCCTGCTTTCCTCTCTGCCTTTTCTACAAAACTGCTGCCATCTGTGTGCCAGTTTTCCTCTGGGTCAGATAAAGGTGTCTCTGATAGGTCCCGGCGAGAAGAGTATAACTCGTCTGTGATTTGTATGCATTGGTGATCCAGAGGGGAGGTAGGGGGATCTGGCAGTAAGGTTGCTGGATTTAAAGTCTGGCAGACCCTCAACTTTATTTCTGGAGTGTCAAGGAGGAGGGCTTGGTATTGGGTGATCCTTCCCCCTGTCATCCACCTGTCCCCTTTCGTTTCCAAGTGTGCTTGCACCCGGTGAGGCGTATACACTGTGGTGGGCTGACCCAGGGTCAGCTTAGATGCCTCCTTAACCATAAGAGCGGTGACTGCTACTGCCTGGAGCTAAGTGGGCCACCCTCTGGCCACCTCATCTAGTTATTTTGAGAGATAAGCCACAGGTTGTAATACGGGCCCCTTCATCTGCTCTAACACCCCAAGAGCAGTTCCTCTCCTTCCAGAAACATAGAGTCTAAAAGGCTTCTCCAGGTTGGGGAGGCCTAAAGCTGGGGCTGTAGTGATGGACTCTTTTAGGGCATTAAAGCCACCTTGCAGGTCTCATGCCAGTCGAGTGGCTCTTCCTCTTTCCCCCTTAAATTTTCATATAGGGGTCTGGTCAGATTGCCATAATTAGGAATCCAGATCCTGCAAAACCTGGTCCTTCCTAAAAATCCCCTAAGCTGTTGTTTTGTTTGGGGGTACGGTGTAATTAAGATGAGGGATCTCCCCTCGGGGTCAGGCATTCTTTTTCTCTCCGTAATTATAAATCCAAGGTATTTTACTTGGGTTAAGCTAATCTGAGCCTACTTGGGGGATACTCGATAACCCTTTTCATACAGGAAAGTTAGCGTTTTAAATAGTGTCCATTTGAGAGCTGGTATAATCTGGCCTAGCTATGAGCAAGTCATCCACATACTGTATTAGAGTACTGTTTGTTAAAGTTAATTTCCTTAGTTCTCTCCCCGAGGAAGTCCCGAAGATATGAGGGCTGTCCCTAAACCCTTGGGGTAGTCGAGTCCAGTCGAGAGTTGTATGGTCTCTCTTGTTTCCAAGTCCCGCCACTCAAAAACAAAGAGTTTTTGGGATTCAGGATGGAGAGGAATGCAAAAGAAAGCACCTTGAAGGTCAAAGACTGAGAAGTACTTGGCATTTCCTGGGACTTGGGATAGGAGGGTATATGGGTTTGGGACTATGGGGTGGATGGCAACCACAGCTTCATTAACAGCTCTTAGATCCTGGATGAATCGGTAAGATCCATCTGGTTTTTGAACGGGCAAGTTTGGGGTGTTGCAGGGGGACTCACAGCTGATTCGAGTTCCAGTATCTCGGTATTTGTTAACTAATGGTCTAAGACCCTCAAGAGCTACTGGTTTTAAGGGATATTGTCTTTTCCAGTGCTAGGGAGCATTTGGTCTCAGAGAAATCTTTACTGGTGGAACTTTTATGGCTAAACCAGGGCTGGAGACATCCCACACCTGGGGATTGACCTCATCTAGAGAAGGGACAGACTCCTCCTTTTCTACCTCTGACTGTAAATATTCAGACATAGGCAAAGAAAATTATCGACTTCTACCTTTGTGTCCCCAAGTCACTCTGGTTTGGATGCGAAAGTATTATTCTCAAAATGGAAAATTTGGAAGCTGCAAACATGAAAAATTTAAAGAGTCACGCAGAGGCTAGTCACTCTAAGCTAACCCCTAAGACATTTATTGACTGATTTCTAGCTTCTCTTCTTTAACCTTTTTTATCTAAAGTAATCCTGTGTGTTCCTTTTAGTTAGGGATTCATTTTTATACTATCCTGATTCTTCCACTTAGTTCCAGTTTTGGGTCTGATACACTTAGAGATGTGCCAAGTGCTTCCTGAATACTATAGAACATATTTTATATTTAAAATACTTCCATGCTTATGTAGTGAGTCAATGATTTTAAGTTTATTTTTTACACATTTCATTGTAAAAGTCAATGTGTGAACTAACATATTCACGACTTGGAAAATTTGGCTTTTTTTTGATGTGTGTTTGAACTCCTCACCCGACCAAAGGTCATGGAGAGGTCTATTGTTTTTCTAAAATGGTTATAGTGTTGTTTATTTTCTGGTAATTGAATTAGGGTGTGAGTTGCAAAGCCTGTGTTTCTGTTCATTTCATTGCATCTGTTCGGGTTTCTTTCTCTCTCCTGAGTCAGACAGTAATTTCCCATTGGTTGTCCTGTTACCAAGGTTGGTGTCCATGCATCCGTGCTGGTCTCTCCATACATGTCCGGGTGTCCTGTGAAACACTAAGCTTAATTTATTTGGAAATGACCTAGCTGTTCAATACACTGTCATCACTCAGTTGAGCAGAGGGAGAGAAATTCAAGTGACAAAACTCCAGAGAAGCTAGTGTCAGAGCGCCCCGGCGTGGCATGCGTGCAGGGTGTTGAGGGGAGGGGGGCGGGGAGCGGAGCGCGGAGATCTCAGGTGTCCTCCCACCCTGGGCCTCTCCAGGCCCGCCGCTGCTCAGTGGCCTCCCCCCGCCCCGATCGCTTTGGCTGCTCAGGGCCGGGTGGTCTCTGCAGCTGCCCGGCATCCTGCCCGAGGCCCCCCCTGCCCACACGCTGTCTTCCAGTCTCTCTCTGAACCCTCGACTCTTTCTGCCTCTGTCTCACCTGGCGTGGGTGCGTGCGAGTGCCTGTCCGTGTGCCTGGCTGTCGCTCGTCCGCTCTCTCAGGAAGGTCCTGTGCTGGGTCCGTGGCGTGGGGGCAGGGCGGGCCTTGGTTTGGGGACAGGGCGGGGCTGAGGTACTCCAGGGGGTTTGCACAGCCGGCAGGATGGGAGCCTGGGGCCCCGGTGGGCTGCCCCTAAGCTCCAGGCGTCTCCGGGGACTGCAGACCCGGGCCGAAGCCCCGCTCGTCCGGAGCCACCTGACCCTGAGCAGCGATCGGGATGGTGGGTGACAGGGGGTGAGGGGGCACCGAGTTGTCCTCGCTGCTCTACCCACCCCAGGTTCCGCAGGCACGCCATGCCCCGGCCGGCCGGGCCTGACTGGTGCTGGCCTGGACTCGCGGTGTGCGGAGCGGGGGCGCCCTTCGCTGGTCAACGAGCTGCAGGCTCTGGCCGGCCGGAGTCCAGTCGCGGGTCGTGCGGCTCAAGTGCAGCGCGAGCCCGCTCGAGAACTGCAGCCCCAGGGCCGACCGGCAGGTCAGACCGCAAGGGAGGCGCAACGCGGGGCTCCTGCAGCGCCTGGCAGCCGCCTCGGTCTAAGGCCATACCACCCTGAACGTGCCCTCTCTCCTCTGATCTGGGAAACTGAGCAGGGTCGGGCCTGGTCAGTACTTGGATGGGAGACCGCCTAGTAGGCGATTTTTTTTTATTTTTCTGAATGCCTACTTCAGAAAGTTAGAATCGGATGACTTCACACAGTAAAACGAATCATATTTTCATACATAATCTTAAGAATCCAGCAGCTGGTCATTCTTTTTCCTGTCCTAACACAGCTAAATGGAAATCAGTTGTAGTAAGTTCTACTGACTTCAGACCCTCATCCCTAAGGGAAGATATATAGGAAAACCCATAATATATCTAAATAAACATGAAAGATACAATGATGAGAAAGAAAAAAATTTCTCAGTGACATCTTAGTTGGTATCGGAAACACGATGATTATGAAAGCACAGCCCATAATCAAGTGCAGGCCATGGAAGCCTGTGACTTTCACTGAGTGTTGACTTCCCTTTCAGCTGAGGTCGTAAAAAGTGCTTTGTAAAATTCTGAGGTTTGAAGCACTTGTAACCTCCCGAAGAGACTGCAATCAGAAGGGTTTCTAGAATATCCTGACGCTGTGGTGAGCTCAAGCAATACATACTCCAGAGGACGGAAGACAGACATGTTGGGAAGTGGGGATGATTTCTACTGCACTTAGGGAGGAAGGGCATGTACAAGTGGAGAAGCAACACCTCAGTGATGGAATCTTTAAAGACTCCACACATGGAGAAGGAAATGGCAACCCACTCCAGTATCTTGCCTGGAAAACTCCATGGGCAGAGGAGTCTCGTGGGCTGAAGTCCATGGGATTCCATGACTGACCGTGTGTGCACGAGGGTGGAGGGAGACGGGCTGGTAGCAAGAAACTGGTAGAAGTAAAAAATAAGAAAAAAATATAAAATAAAGACTCGATAAATATGACAACGACTGGTAGGTATAAACCTTCAGAAGTGCCTTTTCAGACCTCCCGTCAGAAGCACAAGCGTAATAAAGACACTGAGTTTTCACGTTCTCACACAAAATTAGACTGGTTTATGACAATGGGCAGAGAGGCTCCTCTAAGACATCGGGGCTGGGCTTTACTGGAGGATGCACATCGATTGAGTGCATGGCTGTGTGTTATGGAAATATGTCTTACTGGCAGGGCGAAGGCATCTTCTTGAAGAACACAGCAAATAACACCACAAATTCACGGAACTTGGCTACAATGACAATAGCTGATTTCGTGATGTCTACTGCTTGGCAGAGCTGGGATTGCCTCTGCCATTTAAGTACCTCAGTGGCCAGCTGTGATAGTAGCCATTACTTTCTCACTTAGAAACTTGCCATGTGCACTAGCGCAAGAACAGTGAAAGCTCCCCAGAGAAGCAAGTCAGGCAGACATGCTTCTGTTTTCTCACAGAAGCTGCTTATGACCGGCCCTGCTCACAGACAGATTGCTAATTCCAAATCGATAGAAAGTTATGCAGATATTCTTTAGCAACTGAGCCACCAGGGAAGCCCTACTAGCTCAGTTGCTAAAGAATCTGCCTGCAACGCAGGAGACCCCGCTTTGAGTCGTGGGTCGGGAAGATCCGCTGGAGAAAGGATAGGCTACCCACTCCAGTATTCTGGCCTAGAGAATTCCATGGACTGTATAGTCCTTGGGGCTGCAAAGAGTCAGGCACGAACTGAGCCACTTTCACCTGAACATGCAGACATCACTTAAAAAAAAAATGTGGTAACAGATCTAGGACCTCTGTTAAGCTCATGAGTGAGTACCATAAATATACAGAATCAGCTTTGTCCTGCATAGTTACTACCATCCTGTATTTGCTTTGAGAGGAGTTGAGCTACTCTTGGTACAGAGGAATGATTCTTTACCAACTGAGCCACAAGGGAAGCCCACTAATACTGGAGTGGGTAGCCTATCCCTTCTCCAGCAGATCTTCCTGACCCAGGAATTGAACCAGGGTCTCCTGTCTGAGTAACACATATTGGGTAAAAAACGGTGAGGGGGCAGATCTAGGGACATTGATTGGTAAAATCAGTTTTCCTTGTCAAGATGGCTAGCGGACGCGAAAGGAATCTTGGTGTGGATTTAAAAAATTCTTCTGATACGAAACAAAAAATTTACTAGTTCTCTGCAGATCTTTAATGAAGCACAGATATTGTCATTAGATTGCTTTGGTCATATCCGTCTTATCCACATTTATTTTTTAAAATCACATAGAGTGGCTTCAATCACTTGAAGAAATGACAAAAGGTTTCTTTGGTCTCCATTCTATACTGGATCGAGAGAAGGCAGTTGATCAGCATGATGCAGGAGCTCAAGATGTTTTTGGGAAAAACTTGAATAGTCTGTTTAATGATATGGAAGAATGAATTAAGGATGGCAGCACGAAACAGAAGGCCATGCTAGAAGTACACAAGACCTTGTTTGGTAAGTCCAAACATGACTTTTTCTTTCAATTGAAAGATAGTTGCTTTACAGAATTTTGTTGCCAAACATCAAAGTGAATGAGCCACAGGTGTACATATGTCTCCTCCCTCCTGAACCTCTCTCCCGTCTCCTCCTCCCTATTCCACCCCTCTAGCTTGTTGCAGAGCCCCTGTTTGAGTCCCCTGAGTCATACAGCAAATTGCATTGGCATCTCTTTTAACGTATGATACTATGTTTCCATGTTCCTCTGCATTCATCTCACCCTCTCCTTCCTCCCCCCTGCCCGTGTCCGTAAGTCTGTTCTCTACATCTGTGACTCCTTGGCTGCCCTGCAAATAATTTCATCAGTACCACCTTTAGTTCAAGCATTTCTTCCCCCCACCCCAAGCATTTCTTATTTCTTATTCCACTCTTACTGTCTTTAGTGTGAGACTGATCTCGAAACTGATATGAAAGTATTATTCTCAGCATGGAAAATTTGGAAGATGCAAACATGAAAAATTTAAAAAGTAACGCAGGGGCTAGTCACTCTAGGCTAACCCCTAAAACATTTATTGACTGATTTCTAGTTTCTCTTCTTTAACCTTTTTGATCTACGTAATCCTGTGTATTCCTTTTAGTTAGGGATTCATTTTTAGACTATCCTGACTCTTCCATTAATTTCCAGGTTGGGGTCTGATACACTTACAGATGTGCCAAGTGCTTCCTGAATACTATAGAACATATTTTATGTTTAAAATACATCCATGCGTATGTAGTGAGTCAATGATTTTAAGTTTATTTGTTACACATTTCAATGTAAAATCAATGTGTACTAACATATTCTCGATTTGCAAAAGGTGGCTTTTTTTGTTGTGTGTAAGTATTCCTCACCTGACCAAAGGTCATGGAGAGGTCTATTGTTTTTCTAAAATGGTTATAGTGTTGTTGTTTTTTTCGGTAATTGAATTGGGGTGTGAGTTGCAAATTTTGTGTTTCTGTTCAATTTTTCCATCTGTTCGTGTTTCTTTCTCTCTCCTGAGTCAGACAGTAATTTCCCATTGGTTGTCCAGTTACCAAGGTTGGTGTCCATGCATCCGTGCTGGTCTCTGCATTCATGTCCGGGTGTCCTGTGAAACACTAAGCTTAATTTATTTGGAAATGACCTAGCTGTGCAATATACTGTCATCACTCATTGGAGCACAAGGATAGAAATTCAGGAGATCAAACTCCGGAGAAGCTTTCTTCGGAGAGGGTCGTGCGTTCAGGGGGTTGGTGTGGGAGGGGCGCGGACGGCGGATATCTCAGGTGCCCTCCCAACCTGGGCCTCTGCAGGCCTGCCTCTGCTCGGCAGCCTCCCACCGCCCCCATCGCGTTTGCTGCTCAGGGCCGGGTGGTCTCTGCAGCTGCCCGGCATCCTGCCCGAAGCCCCACCTGCCCACACGCTGTCTTCCGGTGTCTCTCTGAACCCTCATCTCTTTCTGCCTCTGTCTCACCTGACGTGGGTGCGTGCGAGTGCCTGTCCGTGTGCCTGGCTGTCGCTCGTCCGCTCTCAGGAAGGTCCAGTGCTGGGCCTGTGGCGTGGGGGCAGGGCCGGCCTCGATTTGGGGACAGGGCGGGGCTGAGGCACTACAGGGGGTTTGCACAGCCGGCAGGATGGGCGCCTGGGACCCCGGCTGGGCTGCCCCTAAGCCCGCAGGAGGCTCCGGGGACCGCGGCCCCGGGCCGACGCCCCGCTCGTCCGGAGCCACGTGACCCTGAGCAGCGAACGGGATGGTGGGGGGCGGGGGGTGGGGGGGCACTGAGACGTCCTCCCCGCTCAAGCCACCCCCATCCCCAACCCCCGCCAGAGCTCCCGCAGCCTCGCCAGGCCCCTCGGGGTCCGGGAAGCGCCCCGGGCCGGGCCAGGCGGGTGCTGGCCGGGGGTGGCGTCGGCTGGTCTCTCAGCTGCAGGGCCTGTCCCGGTTTTTCCCATCAGTTTCAACAGTGACGGTCACCCCACATTGTGAGTCGTCTAGATTTCTCACTGACACCCCTGTTAGCGAGTGGCTTTTTAGAGAGATAGGGAAGGTCACTTGGGGGATGTTAGTCATGAGAGAAAATAAGGGCTCAGGTGGGATTCCAGATGTCATCCAGGGGGTAAATAGATACAGTTGTTTCTGGTACCAAGACATGAAGTTTTTTTTCCCCCTTTCCCCAAAAGGCCATATTACAACCACATAGGGGCGCTGAGTAACAGCCCATAGCTCGGCTGGAAGGGTGGGCCTTTGATAGTGATACCCTGGGATGGGGTGGACATACCCCCAACCTTTGTCATTAATGCAGATGCAGCCCGGGCTGCTTAGGTTTAGTTGAGAAGCAGTGTGGTTTGCAAGTGAACATGCCTCGTTTAGGGAGAGATCAATAGCCATACAGGGAGATATGATTAGAAAGAGGAAGAACATCATATGATGCATTTTACTTATCTGAGGCAGGATTGATGGGGTTCTGCTTGAACAAGAGCCTGAGATCTTCAACAGGTTCACAGGAATAGCTGTGCTCTGGCTTTGGAGTCTCAGTTTCTGTCTCCCCCTCCTGTAGGCCATAGGGTTTTATTCTAGAATTGTGGACCCAGGCAGATAGACCCTTCAATTTTACAGCAGTTGAAGTCACTAGAACAACCTGATATGGCCCTGTCCATTTCTCGGACAGCTGGTTTGGACTCCCTTTTTCTTGCCAGGTCTTTACTGATACTTGATCCCCTGACTTTACCTGGGGATTTTTGAAGTCTTCCTGTGGTTTGTTCTCCAGACCGTTGGAGTTCTTGCTGAAACCTTCCCAGGTCAATTATATGTTTTAAGAGTGTATTGGCATCCTCGTCAAGAAAGAAATCAGAAGTTAAGAATGGTCGTCCATACATCATTTCATAAGGACTTAACAATAGTGGCCGTTTGGGGGATGTCCGTAGCCTCATGAGGGCTTTGGGCAGCATATGTGTCCACTTATTATGTGTTTCTGACATAGCTTAGCCAGAGCCCTTTTAAGAGTCTGGTTGGCTCTCTCTACCTTTCCTGAAGCTTGAGGCCTCCAGGATGAGCGGAGCTGGTATTTTATGCCTAAGCATGCGGCTAGGTTCTGGTGTATCGTGGCTGTAAGTGAGGGCCCGTTGTCACTCTGAAGTGACCGAGGCAGCCCAAACCTAGGCACTATCTCCTTCAGCAGAGCTTTACAGACTTCTGTAGCTCTCTCAGTCTCAGTAGGGAACGATTCGATCCATCCTGTGAATGTGTCAATAAAGAATAGCAAGTAAGAAAACCCTTGGGTCTTGGGCATGGCTCTAAATTCTAAATGTGGAGCGGCATTGCCAGTCCGCTCATGGGTATGATCCCCGATGTTGGACAGGTGTAATTAGAGGAGGTCTGGTTTTTGGGTTATTTTTTAGACTGGTGTCACAATTTTGTGTGACTTGTTTAACAACCTTAGCTAACTGGGGATGGGAGAGAATAGGCTTAAGCAAGATTTCTAGATTATCTTTTCCAAAATGGGCGCTCTTATGTAAGGAGTTAGTAATGTTTTAAACCTGAGAATCAGGGAGTATTATTTGGGCCTGATTAGGCTGAAACCACCCATGTGACCCAATCTCCCAGCCCCGCTCAGCATATCGGGAATGTCCCCCTGGGGTAAAATCTGGAGTCAGGGTTTCCTTGGGGAAAAGGGTGCAGATAGCAGTGGCAGAGGTCGCTTCCCCGGCAGCTCATCCTGCCTCTTGATCAGCTTTCCTATTTCCCTGAGCCGCTTTTTCTTGCCCCTTTTGGTGACTCTTGCAGTGGATGACAGCTAATTTTGCAGGAAGTTTGACTGCCTCCAGGAGCCTGAGAATGAGCTCTTTGTGTTTAATAGCAGAGCTTCGGGCACTGAGCATCCCTCTTTCTTTCCTAATTGCTGCACAGGCATGCAGAATGAGGAAAGCATACTTAGAGTCCATACACACATTAATCCTCTTTCCTTCTCTTAACTCCAAAGCTCTTGTCAGTGCAAAAAGTTCAGCTTTCTGATCTGAGTTGTCTGGGGGAAGAGACCCACTTTCCTTAGTTTCTTCCAGGCTCACTACAGCATATCCTGCTCTCCTCTCTCCCTTTTCTACAAAACTGCTGCCATCTGTGTGCTAGTTTTCCTCTGTGTCAGATAAAGTGTCTCTGATAGGTCCCGGCGAGAAGAGCATAACTCGTCTGTGCTTTGTATGCATTGGGGCTCCAGAGGGGAGGTAGGGGGATCTGGCGTAAGGTTGCTGGATTTAAAGTCTGGCAGACCCTCAACTTTATTTCTGGAGTGTCAAGGAGGAGGGCTTGGAATTGGGTGATCCTTCCCCCTGTCATCCACCTTTCCCCTTTCGTTTCCAAGACTGCTTGCACCCGGTGAGGCGTATACACTGTGGTGGGCTGACCCAGGGTCAGCTTAGATGCCTCCTTAACCATAAGAGCAGTGGCTGCTACTGCCCGGAGGCAAGTGGGCCACCCTCTGGCCACCTCATCTAGTTATTTTGAGAGATAAGCCACAGGTTGTAATACGGGTCCCATCATCTGCTCTAACACCCCAAGAGCAGTTCCTGTCCTTCCAGAAACATAGAGTCTAAAAGGCTTCTCCAGGTTGGGGAGGCCTCAAGCTGGGGCTGTAGTGATGGACTCTTAAAGGGCATTAAAAGCCACCTTGCAGGTCTCATGCCAGTCGAGTGGCTCTTCGTCTTTCCCCCTTAAATTTTCATATAGGGGTCTGGCCAGATTGCCATAATTAGGAACCCAGATCCTGCAAAACCCGGTCCTTCCTAAAAATCCCCTAAGCTGTTGTTTTGTTTGGGGGTACGGGGTATTTAAGATGAGGGATCTCCCCTCGGGGTCAGGCATTCTTTTTCTCTCCGTAATTATAAATCCAAGGTATTTTACTTGGGTTAAGCTAATCTGAGCCTACTTGGGGGATACTCGATAACCCTTTTCATACAGGAAAGTTAGCGTTTTAAATAATGTCCATTTGAGAGCTGGTAAAATCTGGCCTAGCTATGAGCAAGTCATCCACATACTGTATTAGACTACTGTTTGTTAAAGTTAATTCCCTGAGTTCTCTCCCCGAGGAAGTCCCGAAGATATGAGGGCTGTCCCTAAACCCTTGGGGTAGTCGAGTCCAGTCGAGAGTTGTATGGTCTCTCTTGTTTCCAAGTCCCGCCACTCAAAAGCAAAGAGTTTTTGGGATTCAGGATGGAGAGGAATGCAAAAGAAAGCACCTTGAAGGTCCAAGACTGAGAAGTACTTGGCATTTCCTGGGACTTGGGATAGGAGGGTATATGGGTTTGGGACTATGGGGTGGATGGCAACCACAGCTTCATTAACAGGTCTTAGATCCTGGACGAATCTGTAAGATCCATCTGGTTTTTGAACGGGCAAGATTGGGGTGTTGCAGGGGTCTCACAGCTGATTCGAGTTCCAGTATCTCGGTATTTGTTAACCAATGGTCTAAGACCCTCAAGAGCTTCTGGTTTTAAGGGATATTGTCTTTTCCAGGGCTAGGGAGCATTTGGTCTCAGAGAAATCTTTACTGGTGGAACATTTATGGCTAAACCAGGGCTGGAGACATCCCACACCTGGGGATTGACGTCATCTAGACAAGGGACAGACTCCTCCTTTTCTACCTCTGACTGTAAATATTCAGACATAGGCAAAGAAAATTATCGACTTCTACCTTTGTGTCCCCAAGTCACTCTGGTTTGGAGGCGAAAGTATTATTCTCAAAATGGAAAATTTGGAAGCTGCAAACATGAAAAATTTAAAGAGTCACGCAGAGGCTAGTCACTCTAAGCTAACCCCTAAGACATTTTTGACTGCTTTCTAGCTTCTCTTCTTTAACCTTTTTTATCTACAGTAAAACTGTGTGTTCCTTTTAGTTAGGGATTCATTTTTAGACTATCCTGACTCTTCCACTACGTTCCAGTTTGGGGTCTGATACACTTACAGATGTGCCAAGTGCTTCCTGAATACTATAGAATATATTTTATATTTAAAATACTTCCATGCTTATGTAGTGAGTCAATGATTTTAAATTTATTAGTTACACATTTCAATGTAAAAGTCAATGTGTGAACTAACATATTCACGACTTGGAAAAGTTGGCTTTTTTTTGCTGTGTGTTTGAACTCCTCACCCGACCAAAGGTCATGGAGATGTCTATTGTTTTTCTAAAATGGTTATAGTGTTGTTTATTTCCTGGTAATTGAATTAGGGTGTGAGTTGCAAAGCCTGTGTTTCTGTTCATTTCATTCCATTTGTTCGGGTTTCTTTCTCTCTCCTGAGTCAGACAGTTATTTCCCATTGGTTGTCCAGTTACCAAGGTTGGTGTCCATGCATCCGTGCTGGTCTCTCCATACATGGCCGGGTGTCCTGTGAAACACTAAGCTTAATTTATTTGGAAATGACCTAGCTGTTCAATACACTGTCATCACTCAGTTGAGCAGACGGAGAGAAATTCAAGTGACAAAACTCCAGAGAAGCTAGTGTCAGAACGCCCCGACGTGGCATGCGTGCAGGGGGTTGGGGGGAGGGTCCGGGGCGCGGAGCGCGGAGATCTCAGGTGCCCTCCGACCGTGGGCCTCTCCAGGCCCGCCTCTGCTCAGTGGCCTCCCCCCGCCCCCATCGCTTTGGTTGCTCAGGGCCGGGTGGTCTCTGCAGCTGCCCGGCATCCTGCCCGAGGCCCCCCCTGCCCACACGCTGTCTTCCAGTCTCTCTCTGAACCCTCGACTCTTTCTGCCTCTGTCTCACCTGGCGTGGGTGCGTGCGAGTGCCTGTCCGTGTGCCTGGCTGTCGCTCGTCCGCTCTCTCAGGAAGGTCCTCTGCTGGGCCCGTGGCGTGGGGGCAGGGCGAGCCTCGGTTTGGGGACAGGGCGGGGCTGAGGCACTCCAGGGGTTTTGCACAGCCGGCAGGATGGGCGCCTGGGGCCCCGGCTGGGCTGCCCCTAAGCCCGCAGGAGGCTCCGGGGACCGCGGCCCCGGGCCGACGCCCCGCTCGTCCGGAGCCACGTGACCCTGAGCAGCGAAGGGGATGGTGGGGGGCGGGGGCTGGGGGGGCACCGAGACTCCTCCCCGCTCAAGCCACCCCCCTCCCCAACCCCCACCAGAGCTCCCGCAGCCTCGCCAGGCCCCTCGGGGTTCGGGAAGCGCCCCGGGCCGGGCCAGGCGCGTGCTGGCCGGGGGTGGCGTCGGCTGGTCTCCCAGCTGCAGGGCCTGTCCCGGTTTTTCCCATCAGTTTCAACAGTGACGGTCACCCCACATTGTGAGTCGTCTAGTTTTCTCACTGACACCCCTGTTAGGGAGTGCCTTTTTAGAGAGATAGGGAAGGTCACTTGGGGGATGTTAGTCATGAGAGAAAATAAGGGCTCAGGTGGGATTGCAGATGTCATCCAGGGGGTAAATAGAGACAGTTGTTGCTGGTACCAAGACATGAAGTTTTTTTTCCCCCTTTCCCCAAAAGGCCATATTACGACCACATGGGGGCGCTGAGTAACAGCCCATAGCTCGGCTGGAATGGTGGGCCTTTGATAGTGATACCCTGGGATGGGTTGGACATACCCCCAACCTTTGTCATTAATGCAGATGCAGCCCGGGCTGCTTAGGTTGAGTTGCGAAGCAGTGTGGTTTGCAAGTGAACATGCCTCGTTTAGGGAGAGATCAATAGCCATACAGGGAGATATGATTAGAAAGAGGAAGAACATCATATGATGCATTTTACTTATCTGAGGCAGGATTGATGGGGTTCTGCTTGAACAAGAGCCTGAGATCTTCAACAGGTTCACAGGAATAGCTGTGCTCTGGCTTTGGAGTCTCAGTTTCTGTCTCCCCCTCCTGTAGGCCATAGGGTTTTATTCTAGAATTGTGGACCCAGGCAGATAGACCCTTCAAATTTACAGCAGTTGAAGTCACTAGAACAACCTGATAAGGCCCTGTCCATTTCTCGGACAGCTGGTTTGGACTCCCTTTTTCTTGCCAGGTCTTTACTGATACTTGATCCCCTGGCTTTACCTGGGGATTTTTCAAGTCTTCCTGTGGTTTGTTCTCCATACCGTTGAAGTCCTTGCTGAAACCTTCCCAGGTCAATTCTATGTTTTAAGAGTGTATTGGCATCCTCGTCAACAAACAAATCAGAAGTTAAGAATGGTCGTCCATACATCATTTCATAAGGACTTAACAATAGTGGCCGTTTGGGGGATGTCCGTAGCCTCATGAGGGCTATGGGCAGCATATGTGTCCACTTATTATGTGTTTCTGACATAGCTTAGCCAGAGCCCTTTTAAGAGTCTGGTTGGCTCTCTCTACCTTTCCTGAAGCTTGAGGCCTCCAGGATGAGCGGAGCCGGTATTTTATGCCTAAGCATGCGGCTAGGTTCTGGGGTATCGTGGCTGTAAGTGAGGGCCCGTTGTCACTCTGAAGTGACCGAGGCAGCCCAAACCTAGGCACTATCTCCTTCAGCAGAGCTTTACAGACTTCTGTAGCTCTCTCAGTCTCAGTAGGGAACGCTTCGATCCATCCTGTGAATGTGTCAATAAAGACTAGCAAGTAAGAAAACCCTTGGGTCTTGGGCATGGCTGTAAATTCTAAATGCGGAGCGGCATTGCCAGTCCGCTCCTGGGTATGATCCCCGATGTTGGACAGGTGTAATTAGAGGAGGTCTGGTTTTTGGGTTATTTTTTAGACAGGTGTCACAATTTTATGTGACTTGTTTAACAACCTTAGCTAACTGGGGTTGGGAGAGAATAGGCTTAAGCAAGATTTCTAGATTATCTTTTCCAAAATGGGCGCTCTTATGTAAGGAGTTGGTAATGTTTTAAACCTGAGAATCAGGGAGTATTATTTGGGCCTGATCAGGCTGAAACCACCCATGTGACCCAATCTCCCAACCCCGCTCAGCATATCGGGAATGTCCCCCTGGGGTAAAATCTGGAGTCAGGGTTTCTTTGGGGAAAAGGGGGCAGATAGCAGTGGCAGAGGTAGCTTCCCCGGCAGCTCATCCTGCCTCTTGATCAGCTTTCCTATTTCCCTGAGCCTCTTTTTCTTGCCCCTTTTGGTGACTCTTGCAGTGGATGACAGCTAATTTTGCAGGAAGTTTGACTGCCTCCAGGAGCCTGAGAATGAGCTCTTTGTGTTTAATAGCAGAGCTTCGGGCACTGAGCATCCCTCTTTCTTTCCTAATTGCTGCACAGGCATGCAGAATGAGGAAAGCATACTTAGAGTCCATACACACATTAATCCTCTTTCCTTCTCTTAACTCCAAAGCTCTTGTCAGTGCAAATAGTTCAGCTTTCTGGGCTGAGTTGTCTGGGGGAAGAGACCCACTTTCCTTAGTTTCTTCCAGGCTCACTACAGCATATCCTGCTCTCCTCTCTCCCTTTTCTACAAAACTGCTGCCATCTGTGTGCTAGTTTTCCTCTGTGTCAGATAAAGTGTCTCTGATAGGTCCCGGCGAGAAGAGCATAACTCGTCTGTGCTTTGTATGCATTGGTGATCCAGAGGGGAGTTAGGGGGATCTGGCAGTAAGGTTGCTGGATTTAAAGTCTGGCAGACCCTCAACTTTATTTCTGGAGTGTCAAGGAGGAGGGCTTGGTATTGGGTGATCCTTCCCCCTGTCATCCACCTTTCCCCTTTCGTTTCCAAGACTGCTTGCACCCGGTGAGGCGTATACACTGTGGTGGGCTGACCCAGGGTCAGCTTAGATGCCTCCTTAACCATAAGAGCAGTGGCTGCTACTGCCCGGAGGCAAGTGGGCCACCCTCTGGCCACCTCATCTAGTTATTTTGAGAGATAAGCCACAGGTTGTAATACGGGCCCCATCATCTGCTCTAACACCCCAAGAGCAGTTCCTGTCCTTCCAGAAACATAGAGTCTAAAAGGCTTCTCCAGGTTGGGGAGGCCTAAAGCTGGGGCTGTAGTGATGGACTCTTAAAGGGCATTAAAGGCCACCTTGCAGGTCTCATGCCAGTCGAGTGGCTCTTCGTCTTTCCCCCTTAAATTTTCATATAGGGGTCTGGCCAGATTGCCATAATTAGGAACCCAGATCCTGCAAAACCCGGTCCTTCCTAAAAATCCCCTAAGCCGTTGTTTTGTTTGGGGGTACGGGGTATTTAAGATGAGGGATCTCCCCTCGGGGTCAGGCATTCTTTTTCTCTCCGTAATTATAAATCCAAGGTATTTTACTTGGGTTAAGCTAATCTGAGCCTACTTGGGGGATACTCGATAACCCTTTTCATACAGGAAAGTTAGCGTTTTAAATAGTGTCCATTTGAGAGCTGGTAAAATCTGGCCTAGCTATGAGCAAGTCATCCACATACTGTATTAGACTACTGTTTGTTAAAGTTAATTCCCTTAGTTCTCTCCCCGAGGAAGTCCCGAAGATATGAGGGCTGTCCCTAAACCCTTGGGGTAGTCGAGTCCAGTCGAGAGTTGTATGGTCTCTCTTGTTTCCAAGTCCCGCCACTCAAAAGCAAAGAGTTTTTGGGATTCAGGATGGAGAGGAATGCAAAAGAAAGCACCTTGAAGGTCCAAGACTGAGAAGTACTTGGCATTTCCTGGGACTTGGGATAGGAGGGTATATGGGTTTGGGACTATGGGGTGGATGGGAACCACAGCTTCATTAACAGCTCTTAGATCCTGGACGAATCGGTAAGATCCATCTGGTTTTTGAACGGGCAAGATTGGGGTGTTGCAGGGGGACTCACATCTGATTCGAATTCCAGTATTTCGGTATTTGTTAACTAATGGTTTAAGACCCTCAAGAGGTACTGGTTTTAAGGGATATTGTCTTTTCCAGGGCTAGGGAGCATTTGGTCTCAGAGAAATCTTTACTGGTGGAATATTTATGGCTAAACCAGGGCTGGAGACATCCCACACCTGGGGATTGACCTCATCTAGACAAGGGACAGACTCCTCCTTTTCTACCTCTGACTGTAAGTATTCAGACATAGGCAAAGAAAATTATCGACTTCTACCTTTGTGTCCCCAAGTCACTCTGGTTTGGAGGCGACAGTATTATTCTCACCATGGAAAATTTGGAAGCTGCAAACATGAAAAATTTAAAGAGTCACGCAGAGGCTAGTCACTCTAAGCTAACCCCTAAGACATTTATTGACTGATTTCTAGCTTCTCTTCTTTAACCTTTTTTATCTACAGTAATCCTGTGTGTTCCTTTTAGTTAGGGATTCATTTTTAGACTATCCTGACTCTTCCACTACGTTCCAGTTTTTGGTCTGATACACTTAGAGATGTGCCAAGTGCTGCTTGAATACTATAGAACATATTTTATATTTAAAATTCTTCCATGCTTATGTAGTGAGTCAATGATTTTAAGTTTATTTGTTACACATTTCAATGTAAAATTCAATGTGTGAACTAACATATTCACGACTTGGAAAAGTTGGCTTTTTTTTGCTGTGTGTTTGAACTCCTCAGCCGACCAAAGGTCATAGAGAGGTCTATTGTTTTTCTAAAATGGTTATAGTGATGTTTATTTTCTGGTAATTGAATTAGGGTTTGAGTTGCAAAGCCTGTGTTTCTGTTCATTTCATTCCATCTGTTCGGGTTTCTTTCTCTCTCCTGAGTCAGACAGTAATTTCCCATTGGTTGTCCAGTTACCAAGGTTGGTGTCCATGCATCCGTGTTGGTCTCTCCATACATGTCCGGGTGTCCTGTGAAACACTAAGCTTAATTTATTTGGAAATGACCTAGCTGTTCAATACACTGTCATCACACATTTGAGCAGAGGGAGAGAAATTCAAGTGACAAAACTCCAGAGAAGCTAGTGTCAGAGCGCCCCGGCGTGGCATGCGTGCAGGGGGTTGGGGGGAGGGGGCGGTGCGCGGAGCGCGGAGGTCTCAGGTGTCCTCCCACCATGGGCCTCTCCAGGTCCGCCGCTGCTCAGTGGCCTCCCCCCGCCCCCATCGCTTTGGCTGCTCAGGGCCGGGTGGTCTCTGCAGCTGCCCGGCATCCTGCCCGAGGCCCCCCCTGCCCACACGCTGTTTTCCAGTCTCTCTCTGAACCCTCGACTCTTTCTGCCTCTGTCTCACCTGGCGTGGGTGTGTGCGAGTGCCTGTCCGTGTGCCTGGCTGTCGCTCGTCCGCTCTCTCAGGAAGGTCCTGTGCTGGGCCCGTGGCGTGGGGGCAGGGCGGGCCTCGGTTTGGGGACAGGGCGGGGCTGAGGCACTCCAGGGGTTTTGCACAGCCCGCAGGATGGGCGCCTGGGGCCCCGGTGGGCTGCCCCTAAGCTCCAGGAGGCTCCGGGGACTGCAGACCCGGGCCGAAGCCCCGCTCGTTCGGAGCCACCTGACCCTGATCAGCGAATGGGGTGGTGGGTGACTGGGGGTGAGGGGGCACCGAGATGTCCTCGCTGCTCTACCCAACCCCCTCCCCCCACCCCAGGTTCCGCAAGCACGCCAGGCCCCGGCCGGCCGGGCCCGACTGGTGCTGGCCTGGGCTCGCGGTGTGCGGAGCGGGGGCGCCCTCCGCTGGCCGCCGAGCTGCAGGCTCTGGCCGGCCGGAGTCCAGTCGCGGGTCGTGCGGCTCAAGTGCAGCGCGAGCCTGCTCGAGAACTGCAGCCCCAGGCACGACCAGCAGGTCAGACCGCAAGGGAGGCACAACGCGGGGCTCCTGCAGTGCCTGGCAGCCGCCTCGGTCTAAGGCCATACCACCCTGAACGTGCCCTCTCTCCTCTGATCTGGGAAACTGAGCAGGGTCGGGCCTGGTCAGTACTTGGATGGGAGACCGCCTAGTAGTTAGGCGATTTTTTTTTTATTTTTTTGAATGCCTACTTCAGAAAGTTAGAATCGGATGACTTCACACAGTAAAACCAATCATATTTTCATACATAATCTTAAGAATCCAGCAGCTGGTCATTCTTTTTCCTGTCCTAACACAGCTAACTGGAAATCAGTTGTAGTAAGTTCTACTGACTTCAGACCCTCATCCCTAAGGGAAGATATATAGGAAAACCCATAATATATCTAAATAAACATGAAAGATACAATGATGAGAAAGAAAAAAATTTCTCAGTGACATCTTAGTTGGTATCGGAAACACGATGATTATGAAAGCACAGCCCATAATCAAGTCCAGGCCATGGAAGCCTGTGACTGTCACTGAGTGTTGACTTCCCTTTCAGCTGAGGTCGTAAAAAGTGCTTTGTAAAATTCTGAGGTTTGAAGCACTTGTAACCTCCCGAAGAGACTGCAATCAGAAGGGTTTCTAGAATATCCTGACGCTGTGGTGAGCTCAAGCAATACATACTCCAGAGGACGGAAGACAGACATGTTGGGAAGTGGGGATGACTTCTACTGCACTTAGGGAGGAAGGGCATGTCCAAGTGGAGAAGCAACACCTCGGTGATGGAATCTTTAAAGACTCCACACATGGAGAAGGAAATGGCAACCCACTCCAATATTCTTGCCTGGAAAACTCCATGGGCAGAGGAGTCTGGCGGGCTGAAGTCCACGGGATTCCATGACTGACCGTGTGTGCACGAGGGTGGAGGGAGACGGGCTGGTAGCAAGAAACTGGTAGAAGTAAAAAATAAGAAAAAAATATAAAATAAAGACTCGATAAATATGACAACGACTGGTAGGAATAAACCTTCAGAAGTGCCTTCTCAGACTTCCCGTCAGAAGCACAAGCGTAATAAAGACACTGAGTTTTCACGGTCTCACACAAAATTAGACTGGTTTATGACAATGGGCAGAGAGGCTCCTCTAAGACATCGGGCCTGGGCTTTACTAGAGGATGCACATCGATTGAGTGCATGGCTGTGTGTTATGGAAATATGTCTTACTGGCAGGGCGAAGGCATCTTCTTGAAGAACACAGCAAATAACACCACAAATTCACGGAACTTGGCTACAATGACAATAGCTGATTTCGTGATGTCTACTGCTTGGCAGAGCTGGGATTGCCTCTGCCATTAAGTACCTCAGTGGCCAGCTGTGATAGTAGCCATTACTTTCTCACTTAGAAACTTGCCATGTGCACTAGCGCAAGAACAGTGAAAGCTCCCCAGAGAAGCAAGTCAGGCAGACATGCTTCTGTTTTCTCACAGAAGCTGCTTATGACCGGCCCTGCTCACAGACAGATTGCTAATTCCAAATCGATAGAAAGTTATGCAGATATTCTTTAGCAACTGAGCCACCAGGGAAGCCCTACTAGCTCAGTTACTAAAGAATCTGCCTGCAACGCAGGAGACCCCGCTTTGAGTCCTGGGTCGGGAAGATCCGCTGGAGAAAGGATAGGCTACCCACTCCAGTATTCTGGCCTAGAGAATTCCATGGACTGTATAGTCCTTGGGGCTGCAAAGAGTCAGGCACGAACTGAGCCACTTTCACCTGCACATGCAGATATCACTTAAAAAAAAAATGTGGTAACAGATCTAGGACCTCTGTCAAGCTCATGAGTGAGTACCATAAATATACAGAATCAGCTTTGTCCTGCATAGTTACTACCATCCTGTATTTGCTTTGAGAGGAGTTGAGCTACTCTTGGTACAGAGGAATGATTCTTTACCAACTGAGCCACAAGGGAAGCCCACTAATACTGGAGTGGGTAGCCTATCCCTTCTCCAGCAGATCTTCCTGACCCAGGAATTGAACCAGGGTCTCCTGCCTGAGTAACACATATTGGGTAAAAAACGGTGAGGGGGCAGAACTAGGGACATTGATTGGTAAAATCAGTTTTCCTTGTCTAGATGGCTAGCGGACGCGAAAGAAATGTTGGTGTGGATTTAAAAAATTCTTCTGATACGAAACAAAAAATTTACTAGTTCTCTGCAGATCTTTAATGAAGCACAGATATTGTCATTAGATTGCTTTGGTCATATCCGTCTTATCCACATTTATTTTTAAAAATCATATAGAGTGGCTTCAATCACTTGAAGAAACGACAAAAGGTTTCTTTGGTCTCCATTCTATACTGGATCGAGAGAAGGCAGTTGATCAGCATGATGCAGGAGCTCAAGATGTTTTTGGCAAAAACTTGACTAGTCTGTTTAATGATATGGAAGAATGAATTAAGGATGGGAGCACGAAACAGAAGGACATGCTAGAAGTACACAAGACCTTGTTTGGTAAGTCCAAACATGACTTTCTCTTTCAATTGAAAGATAGTTGCTTTACAGAATTTTGTTGCCAAACATCAACGTGAATGAGCCACAGGTGTACATATGTCTCCTCCCTCCTGAACCTCTCTCCCATCTCCTCCTCTCCGTTCCACCCCTCTAGCTTGTTGCAGAGCCCCTGTTTGAGTCCCCTGAGTCATACAGCAAATTGGATTGTCATCTCTTTTAACATATGGTACTATGTTTCCATGTTCCTCTGCATTCATCTCACCCTCTTCTTCCTCACACCTGCCAGTGTCCATAAGTCTGTTCTCTACATCTGTGACTCCTTGACTGCCCTGCAAATAATTTCATCAGTACCACCTTTAGTTCAATCATTTCTTCCCCCCCCCCAAGCATTTTTTATTTCTTATTCCGCTCTTACTGTCTTTAGTGTGAGACTGATCTCGAAACTGATATGAAAGTATTATTCTCAGCATGGAAAATTTGGAAGATGCAAACATGAAAAAGTTGAAAAGTAACACAGAGGCTAGTCACTCTAGGCTAACCCCTAAAACATTTATTGACTGATTTCTAGTTTCACTTCTTTAACATTTTTGATCTACGTAATCCTGTGTATTCCTTTTAGTTAGGGATTCATTTTTAGACTATCCTGACTCTTCCATTAAGTTCCAGTTTGGGGTCTGATACACTTACAGATGTGCCAAGTGCTTCCTGAATATTATAGAATATATTTTATGTTTAAAATACTTCCATGCGTATGTAGTGAGTCAATGATTTTAAGTTTATTTGTTACACATTTCAATGTAAAAGTCAATGTGTGAACTAACATATTCTCGATTTGGAAAAGGTGGCTTTTTTTGTTGTGTGTAAGAACTCCTCACTGGACCAAAGGTCATGGAGAGGTCTATTGTTTTCTAAAATGGTTATAGTGTTGTTTTTTTCGGTAATTGAATTGGGTGTGAGTTGCAAAGTTTGTGTTTCTGTTCATTTTTTCCATCTGTTCGGGTTTCTTTCTCTCTCCTGAGTCAGACAGTAATTTCCCATTGGTTGTCCAGTTACCAAGGTTGGTGTCCATGCATCCGTGCTGGTCTCTCCATACATGTCCGGGTGTCCTGTGAAACACTAAGCTTAATTTATTTGGAAATGACCTAGCTGTTCAATACACTGTTATTACTCAGTTGAGCAGAGGGAGAGAAATTCAAGTGACAAATCTCCAGAGAAGCTAGTGTCAGAGCGCCCCGGCGTGGCATGCGTGCAGGGGGTTGGGGGGAGGGGGGCGGGGCGCGGAGCGTGGAGATCTCAGGTGTCCTCCCACCCTGGGACTCTCCAGGCACGCCGCTGCTCAGTGGCCTCCCCCCGCCCCCATCGCTTTGGCTGCTCAGGGCCGGGTGGTCTCTGCAGCTGCCCGGCATCCTGCCCGAGGCCCCCCCTGCCCACACGCTGTCTTCCAGTCTCTCTCTGAACCCTCGACTCTTTCCGCCTCTGTCTCACCTGGCTTGGGTGCGTGCGAGTGCCTGTCCGTGTGCCTGGCTGTCGGTCATCCGCTCTCTCAGGAAGGACCTCTGCTGGGCCCGTGGCGTGGGGGCAGTGCGGGCCTCGGTTTGGGGACAGGGCGGGGCTGAGGCACTCCAGGGGGTTTGCACAGCCGGCAGGATGGGCGCCTGGGGCCCCGGCTGGGCTGCCCCTAAGCCCGCAGGAGGCTCCGGGGACCGCGGCCCCGGGTCGACGCCCCGCTCGTCCAGAGCCACGTGACCCTGAGCAGCGAACGGGATGGTGGGGGGCGGGGGGTAGGGGGGCACCGAGAGTCCTCCCCGCTCAAGCCACCCCCCTCCCAAAACCCCGCCAGAGCTCCCGCAGCCTCGCCAGGCCCCTCGGGGTCCGGGAAGCGCACCGGGCCGGGCCAGGCGCGTGCTGGCCGGGGGTGGCGTCGGCTGGTCTTCCAGCTGCAGGGCCTGTCCCGGTTTTTCCCATCAGTTTCAACAGTGACGGTCACCCCACATTGTGAGTCGTCTAGATTTCTCACTGACACCCCTGTTAGGGAGTGGCTTTTTAGAGAGATAGGGAAGGTCACTTGGGGGATGTTAGTCATGAGAGAAAATAAGGGCTCAGGTGGGATTGCAGATGTCATCCAGGGGGTAAATAGAGACAGTTGTTGCTGGTACCAAGACATGAAGTTTTTTTTCCCCCTTTCCCCAAAAGGCCATATTACGACCACATGGGGGCGCTGAGTAACAGCACATAGCTCGGCTGGAAGGGTGGGCCTTTGATAGTGATACCCACGTTTGTCATTAATGCAGATGCAGCCCAGGCTGGTTAGGTTGAGTTGAGAAGCAGTGTGGTTTGCAAGTGAACATGCCTCGTTTAGGGAGAGATCAATAGCCATACAGGGAAATATGATTAGAAAGAGGAAAAACATCATATGATGCATTTTACTTATCTGAGGCAGGATTGATGGGGTTCTGCTTGAACAAGAGCCTGAGTTCTTCAACAGGTTCACAGGAATAGCTGTCCTCTGGCTTTGGAGTCTCAGTTTCTGTCTCCCCCTCCTGTAGGCCATAGGGTTTTATTCTAGAATTGTGGACCCAGGCAGATAGACCCTTCACTTTTACAGCAGTTGAAGTCACTATAACAACCTGATAAGGCCCTGTCCATTTCTCGGACAGCTGGTTTGGACTCCCTTTTTATTGCCAGGTCTTTACTGATACTTGATCCCCTGGCTTTACCTGGGGATTTTTCAAGTCTTCCTGTGGTTTGTTCTCCATACCGTTGGAGTCCTTGCTGAAACCTTCCCAGGTGAATTATATGTTTTAAGAGTGTATTGGCATCCTCGTCAAGAAACAAATCAGAAGTTAAGAATGGTCGTCCATACATCATTTCATAAGGACTTAACAATAGTGGCCGTTTGGGGGATGTCCGTAGCCTCATGAGGGCTATGGGCAGCATATGTGTCCACTTATTATGTGTTTCTGACATAGCTTAGCCAGAGCCCTTTTAAGAGTCTGGTTGGCTCTCTCTACCTTTCCTGAAGCTTGAGGCCTCCAGGATGAGCGGAGCTGGTATTATATGCCTAAGCATGTGGCTAGGTTCTGGGGTATGGTGGCTGTAAGTGAGGGCCCGTTGTCACTCTGAAGGGACCGAGGCAGCCCAAACCTAGGCACTATCTCCTTCAGCAGAGCTTTACAGACTTCTGTAGCTCTCTCAGTCTCAGTAGGGAACGCTTCGATCCATCCTGTGAATGTGTCAATAAAGACTAGCAAGTAAGAAAAGCCTTGGGTCTTGGGCATGGCTGTAAATTCTAAATGCGGAGCGGCATTGCCAGTCCGCTCCTGGGTATGATCCCCGATGTTGGACAGGTGTAATTAGAGGAGGTCTGGTTTTTGGGTTATTTTTTAGACAGGGGTCACAATTTTGTGTGACTTGTTTAACAACCTTAGCTAACTGGGGTTGGGAGAGAATAGGCTTAAGCAAGATTTCTAGATTATCTTTTCCAAAATGGGCGCTCTTATGTAAGGAGTTGGTAATGTTTTAAACCTGAGAATCAGGGAGTATTATTTGGGCCTGATTAGGCTGAAACCACCCATGTGACCCAATCTCACAGCCCTGCTCAGCATATCGGGAATGTCCCCCTGGGGTAAAATCTGGAGTCAGGGTTTCCTTGGGGAAAAGGGGGCAGATAGCAGTGGCAGAGGTAGCTTCCCCGGCAGCTCATCCTGCCTCTTGATCAGCTTTCCTATTTCACTGAGCCTCTTTTTCTTGCCCCTCTTGGTGACTCTTGCAGTGGATGACAGCTAAATTTGCAGGAAGTTTGACTGCCTCCAGGAGCCTGAGAATGAGCTCTTTGTGTTTAATAGCAGAGCTTCGGGCACTGAGCATCCCTCTTTCTTTCCAAATTGCTGCACGGGCATGCAGAATGAGGAAAGCATACTTAGAGTCCATACACACATTAATCCTCTTTCCTTCTCCTAACTCCAAAGCTCTTGTCAGGGCAAAAAGTTCAGCTTTCTGGGCTGAGGTGTCTGGGGGAAGAGACCCACTTTCCTTAGTTTCTTCCAGGCTCGCTACAGCATATCCTGCTTTCCTCTCTCCCTTTTCTACAAAACTGCTGCCATCTGTGTGCCAGTTTTCCTCTGGGTCAGATAAAGGTGTCTCTGATAGGTCCCAGCGAGAAGAGTATAAGTCGTCTGTGATTTGTATGCATTGGTGATCCAGAGGGGAGGTAGGGGGATCTGGCAGTAAGGTTGCTGGATTTAAAGTCTGGCAGACGCTCAACTTTATTTCTGGAGTGTCAAGGAGGAGGGCTTGGTATTGGGTGATCCTTCCCCCTGTCATCCACCTGTCCCCTTTCGTGTCCAAGACTGCTTGCACGCGGTGTGGCGTATACACTGTGGTGGGCTGACCCAGGGTCAGCTTAGATGCCTCCTTAAACATAAGAGCAGTGGCTGCTACTGCCTGGAGGCAAGTGGGCCACCCTCAGGCCACCTCATCTAGTTATTTTGAGAGATAAGCCACAGGTTGTAATACGGGCCCCATCATCTGCTCTAACACCCCAAGAGCAGTTCCTGTCCTTCCAGAAACATAGAGTCTAAAAGGCTTCTCCAGGTTGGGGAGGCCTAAAGCTGGGGCTGTAGTGATGGACTCTTTTAGAGCATTAAAAGCCACCTTGCAGGTCTCATGCCAGTCGAGTGGCTCTTCCTCTTTCCCCCTTAAATTTTCATATAGGGGTCTGGCCAGATTGCCATAATTAGGAACCCAGATCCTGCAAAACCCGGTCCTTCCTAAAAATCCCCTAAGCTGTTGTTTTGTTTGGGGGTACGGGGTATTTAAGATGAGGGATCTCCCCTCGGGGTCAGGCATTCTTTTTCTCTCCGTAATTATAAATCCAAGGTATTTTACTTGGGTTAAGCTAATCTGAGCCTACTTGGGGGATACTCGATAACCCTTTTCATACAGGAAATTTAGCGTTTTAAATAGTGTCCATTTGAGAGCTGGTAAAATCTGGCCTAGCTATGAGCAAGTCATCCACATACTGTATTAGACTACTGTTTTTTAAAGTTAATTCCCTTAGTTCTCTCCCCGAGGAAGTCCCGAAGATATGAGGGCTGTCCCTAAACCCTTGGGGTAGTCGAGTCCAGTCGAGAGTTGTATGGTCTCTCTTGTTTCCAAGTCCCGCCACTCAAAAGCAAAGAGATTTTGGGATTCAGGATGGAGAGGAATGCAAAAGAAAGCACCTTGAAGGTCCAAGACTGAGAAGTACTTGTCATTTCCTGGGACTTGGGATAGGAGGGTATATGGGTTTGGGACTATGGGGTGGATGGCAACCACAGCTTCATTAACAGCTCTTAGATCCTGGACGAATCGGTAAGATCCATCTGGTTTTGAACGGGCAAGATTGGGGTGTTGCAGGGGTCTCACAGCTGATTCGAGTTCCAGTATCTCGGTATTTGTTAACTAATGGTCTAAGACCCTCAAGAGCTACTGGTCTTAAGGGATATTGTCTTTTCCAGGGCTAGGGAGCATTTGGTCTCAGAGAAATCTTTACTGGTGGAACATTTATGGCTAAACCAGGGCTGGAGACATCCCACACCTGGGGATTGACCTCATCTAGACAAGGGACAGACTCCTCCTTTTCTACCTCTGACTGTAAACATTCAGACATAGGCAAAGAAATTTATCGACTTCTACCTTTGTGTCCCCAAGTCACTCTGCTTTGGAGGCGAAAGTATTATTCTCACCATGGAAAATTTGGAAGCTGCAAACATGAAAAATTTAAAGAGTCACGCAGAGGCTAGTCACTCTAAGCTAACCCCTAAGACATTTTTGACTGATTTCTAGCTTCTCTTCTTTAACCTTTTTTATCTACAGTAATCCTGTGTGTTCCTTTTAGTTAGGGATTCATTTTTAGACTATCCTGACTCTTCCACTACGTTCCAGTTTTGGGTCTGATACACTTAGAGATGTGCCAAGTGCTTCCTGAATACTATAGAATATTTTTTATATTTAAAATACTTCCATGCTTATGTAGTGAGTCAATGATTTTAAGTTTATTAGTTACACATTTCAATGTAAAATTAATGTGTGAAGTAACATATTCACGACTTGGAAAAGTTGGCTTTTTTTGCTGTGTGTTTGAACTCCTCACCCGACCAAAGGTCATGGAGAGGTCTATTGTTTTTCTAAAATGGTTATAGTGTTGTTTATTTTCTGGTAATTGAATTAGGGTGTGAGTTGCAAGCCTGTGTTTCTGTTCATTTCATTGCATTTGTTCGGGTTTCTTTCTCTCTCCTGTGTCAGACAGTAATTTCCCATTGGTTGTCCAGTTACCAAGGTTGGTGTCCATGCATCCGTGCTGGTCTCTCCATACATGTCCGGGTGTCCTGTGAAACACTAAGCTTAATTTATTTGGAAATGACCTAGCTGTTCAATACACTGTCATCACTCAGTTGAGCAGAGGGAGAGAAATTCAAGTGACAAAACTCCAGAGAAGCTAGTGTCAGAGCGCCCCGGCGTGGCATGCGTGCAGGGGGTTGGGGGGAGGGGGCGGTGCGCGGAGTGCGGAGGTCTCAGGTGTCCTCCCACCCTGGGCCTCTCCAGGCCCGCCGCTGCTCAGTGGCCTCCCCCCGCCCCAATCAATTTTGCTGCTCAGGGCCGGGTCGTCTCTGAACCTGCCCGGCATCCTCCCTGAGGCCCCCCCCTGCCCACACGCTGTCTTCCAGTCTCTCTCTGAACCCTCGACTCTTTCTTCCTCTGTCTCACCTGGCGTGGGTGCGTGCGAGTGCCTGTCCGTGTGCCTGGCTGTCGCTCGTCCGCTCTCTCAGGAAGGTCCTGTGCTGGGCCCGTGGCGTGGGGGCAGGGCGGGCCTCGGTTTGGGGACAGTTCGGGGCTGAGGCACACCAGGGGGTTTGCACAGCCGGCAGGATGGGCGCCTGGGGCCCCGGCTGGGCTGCCCCTAATCCCGCAGCAGGCCCCGGGGTCCGCGGCCCCGGGCCGACGCCCCGCTCGTCCGAAGCCACGTGACTCTGAGGAGCGAACGGGATGGTGGGGGGCGGTGTGTGGGGGGGCACCGAGACGTCCTCCCCGCTCAAGCCACCCCCATCCCCAACCCCCGCCAGAGCTCCCGCAGCCTCGCCAGGCCGCTCGGGTTCCGGGAAGCGCCCCGGGCCGGGCCAGGCGCGTGCTGGCCGGGGGTGGCGTCGGCTGGTCTCCCAGCGGCAGGGCCTGTCCCGGTTTTTCCCATCAGTTTCAACAGTGACGGTCACCCCACATTGTGAGTCGTCTAGATTTCTCACTGACTCCCCTGTTAGGGAGTGGCTTTTTAGAGAGATAGGGAAGGTCACTTGGGGGATTTTAGTCATGAGAGAAAATAAGGGCTCAGGTGGGATTGCAGATGTCATCCAGGGGGTAAATAGAGACAGTTGTTGCTGGTACCAAGACATGAAGTTTTTTTTCCCCCTTTCCCCAAAAGGCCATATTACGACCACATGGGGGCGCTGAGTAACAGCCCATAGCTCGGCTGGAAGGGTGGGCCTTTGATAGTGATACCCTGGGATGGGTTGGACATACCCCCAACCTATGTCATTAATGCAGATGCAGCCCGGGCTGGTTAGGTTGAGTTGAGAAGCAGTGTGGTTTGCAAGTGAACATGCCTCGTTTAGGGAGAGATCAATAGCCAAACAGGGAGATACGATTAGAAAGAGGAAGAACATCATATGATGCATTTTACTTATCTGAGGCAGGATTGATGGGGTTCTGCTTGAACAAGAGCCTGAGTTCTTCAACAGGTTCACAGGAATAGCTGTCCTCTGGCTTTGGAGTCTCAGTTTCTGTCTCCCCCTCCTGAAGGCCATAGGGTTTTATTCTAGAATTGTGGACCCAGGCAGATAGACCCTTCACTTTTACAGCAGTTGAAGTCACTAGAACAACGTGATATGGCCCTGTCCATTTCTCAGACAGCTGGTTTGGACTCCCTTTTTCTTGCCAGGTCTTTACTGATACTTGATCCCCTGGCTTTACCTGGGGATTTTTCAAGTTTTCCTGTGGTTTGCTCTCCATACCGTTGGAGTTCTTGCTGAAACCTTCCCAGGTCAATTATATGTTTTAAGAGTGTACTGGCATCCTCGTCAAGAAACAAATCAGAAGTTCAGAATGGACGTCCATACATCATTTCATAAGGACTTAACAATAGTGGCCGTTTGGGTAATGTCCGTAGCCTCATGAGGGCTATGGGCAGCATATGTGTCCACTTATTATGTGTTTCTGACATAGCTTAGCCAGAGCCCTTTTAAGAGTCTGGTTGGCTCTCTCAACCTTTCCTGAAGCTTGAGGCCTCCAGGATGAGCGGAGCTGGTATTTTATGCCTAAGCATGCGGCTAGGTTCTGGGGTATCGTGGCTGTAAGTGAGGGCCCGTTGTCACTCTGAAGTGACCGAGGCAGCCCAAACCTAGGCACTATCTCCTTCAGCAGAGCTTTCAGACTTCTGTAGCTCTCTCAGTCTCAGTAGGGAACGCTTCGATCCATCCTGTGAATGTGTCAATAAAGACTAGCAAGTAAGAAAACCCTTGGGTCTTGGGCATGGCTGTCAATTCTACTTGCCAGTCCGCTCCTGGGTATGATCCCCGATGTTGGACAGGTGTAATTAGAGGAGGTCTGGTTTTTGGGTTATTTTTTAGACAGGTGTTTCAATTTTGTGTGACCTGTTTAACAACCTTAGCTAACTGGGGATGGGAGAGAATAGGCTTAAGCAAGATTTCTAGATTATCTTTTCCAAAATGTGCACTATTATGTATGGAGTTAGTAATGTTTTAAACCTGAGAATCAGGGAGTATTATTTGGGCCTGATCAGGCTGAAACCACCCATGTGACCCAATCTCCCAGCCCCGCTCAGCATATCGGGAATGTCCCCGTGGGGTAAAATCTGGAGTCAGAGTTTCCTTGGGGAAAAGGGGGCAGATAGCAGTGGCAGAGGTAGCTTCCCCGGCAGCTCATCCTGCCTCTTGATCAGCTTTCCTATTTCCCTGAGCTTCTTTTTCTTGCCCCTTTTGGTGACTCTTGCAGTGGATGACAGATAATTTTGCAGGAAGTTTGACTGCCTCCAGGAGCCTGAGAATGAGCTCTTTGTGTTTAATAGCAGAGCTTCGGGCACTGAGCATCCCTCTTTATTTCCAAATTGCTGCACGGGCATGCAGAATGAGGAAAGCATACTTAGAGTCCATACATACTAATCCTCTTTCCTTCTCCTAACTCCAAAGCTCTTGTCAGGGCAAAAATTTCAGCTTTCTGGGCTGAGGTGTCTGGGGGAAGAGACCCACTTTCCTTAGTTTCTTCCAGGCTCACTACAGCATATCCTGCTTTCCTCTCTCCCTTTTCTACAAAACTGCTGCCATCTGTGTGCCAGTTTTCCTCTGGGTCAGATAAAGGTGTCTCTGATAGGTCCCGGCGAGAAGAGTATAACTCGTCTGTGATTTGTCTGCATTGGTGATCCAGAGGGGAGGTAGCGGGATCTGGCAGTAAGGTTGCTGGATTTAAAGTCTGGCAGACCCTCAACTTTATTTCTGGAGTGTCAAGGAGGAGGGCTTGGTATTGGGTGATCCTTCCCCCTGTCATCCACCTGTCCCCTTTCGTTTCCAAGACTGCTTGCACCCGGTGAGGCGTATACACTGTCGTGGGCTGAACCAGGGTCAGCTTAGATGCCTCCTTAACCATAAGAGCAGTGGCTGCTACTGCCCGGCGGCAAGTGGGCCACCCTCTGGCCACCTCATCTAGTTATTTTGAGAGATAAGACACAGGTTGTAATAGGGGCCCCATCATCTGCTCTAACACCCCAAGAGCAGTTCCTGTCCTTCCAGAAACATAGAGTCTAAAAGGCTTCTCCAGTTTGGGGAGGCCTAAAGCTGGGGCTGTAGTGATGGACTTTTTTAGGGCATTAAAGGCCACCTTGCAGGTCTCATGCCAGTCGAGTGGCTCTTCCTCTTTCCCCCTTAAATTTTCATATAGGGGTCTGGCCAGATTGCCATAATTAGGAACCCAGATCCTGCAAAACCTGGTCCTTCCTAAAAATCCCCTAATCTGTTGTTTTGTTTGGAGGTATGGGGTATTTAAGATGAGGGATCTCCCCTCGGGGTCAGGCATTCTTTTTCTCTCCGTAATTATAAATCCAAGGTATTTTACTTGGGTTAAGCTAATCTGAGCCTACTTGGGGGATACTCGATAACCCTTTTCATACAGGAATGTTAGCGTATTAAATAGGGTCCATTTGAGAGCTGGTAAAAACTGGCCTAGCTATGAGCAAGTCATCCACATACTGTATTAGACTACTGTTTGTTAAAGTTAATTCCCTTAGTTCTCTCCCCGAGTTAGTCCCGAAGATATGAGGGCTGTCCCTAAACCCTTGGGGTAGTCGAGTCCAGTTGAGAGTTGTATGGTCTCTCTTGTTTCCAAGTCCCGCCACTTAAAAGCAAAGAGTTTTTGGGATTCAGGATGGAGAGGAATGCAAAAGAAAGCACCTTGAAGGTCCAAGACTGAGAAGTACTTGGCATTTCCTGGGACTTGGGATAGGAGGGTATATGGGTTTGGGACTATGGGGTGGATGGGAACCACAGATTCATTAACAGCTCTTAGATCCTGGACGAATCGGTAAGATCCATCTGGTTTTTGAACGGGCAAGATTGGGGTGTTGCAGGGGGACTCCCAGCTGATTCGAGTTCCAGTATCTCGGTATTTGTTAACTAATGGTTTAAGACCCTCAAGAGCTACTGGTTTTAAGGGATATTGTCTTTTCCAGGGCTAGGGAGCATTTGGTCTCAGAGAAATCTTTACTGGTGGAATATTTATGGCTAACCAGGGCTGGAGACATCCCACACCTGGGGATTGACATCATCTAGACAAGGGACAGACTCCTCCTTTTCTACCTCTGACTGTAAAAATTCAGACATAGGCAAAGAAAATTATCGACTTCTACCTTTGTGTCCCCAAGTCACTCTGGATTGGAGGCGAAAGTATTATTCCCAAAATGGAAAATTTGGAAGCTGCAAACATGAAAAATTTAAAGAGTCACGCAGAGGCTAGTCACTCTAAGCTAACCCCTAAGACATTTATTGACTGATTTCTAGCTTCTCTTCTTTAACCTTTTTTATCTACAGTAATCCTGTGTGTTCCTTTTAGTTAGGGATTCATTTTTAGACTATCCTGACTCTTCCACTATGTTCCAGTTTTGGGTCTGATACACTTAGAGATGTGCCAAGTGCTTCCTGAATACTATAGAACATATTTTATATTTAAAATACTTCCATACTTATGTATTGAGTCAATGATTTTAAGTTTATTTGTTACACATTTCAATGTAAATGTCAATTTGTAAACTAACATATTCACGACTTGGAAAAGTTGGCTTTATTTTTGCTGTGTGTTTGAACTCCTCACCCGACCAAAGGTCATGGAGAGGTCTATTGTTTTTCTAAAATGGTTATAGTGTTGTTTATTTTCTGGTAATTGAATTAGGTTGTGAGTTGCAAAGCCTGTGTTTCTGTTCATTTCATTCCATCTGTTCGGGTTTCTTTCTCTCTCCTGAGTCAGACAGTAATTTCCCATTGCTTGTCCAGTTACCAAGATTGGTGTCCATGCATCCATGCTGGTCTCTCCATACATGTCCGGGTGTCCTGTGAAACACTAAGCTTAATTTATTTGGAAATGACCTAGCTGTTCAATACACTGTCATCACTCAGTTGAGCAGAGGGAGAGAAATTCAAGTGACAAAACTCCAGAGAAGCTAGAGTCAGAGCGCCCCGGCATGGCATGCGTGCAGGGGGTTGGGGGGAGGGGGATGGGGAGCGGAGCGCGGAGATCTCAGGTGTCCTCCCACCCTGGGCCTCTCCAGGCCCGCCGCTGCTCAGTGGCCTCCCCCCGCCCCCATCGCTTTGGCTGCTCAGGGCCGGATGGTCTCTGCAGCTGCCCGGCATCCTGCCCGAGGCCCCCCCTGCCCACACGCTGTCTTCCAGTGTCTCTCTGAACACTCATCTCTTTCTGCCTCTGTCTCACCTGACGTGGGTGCGTGTGAGTGCCTGTCCGTGTGCCTGGCTGTCGCTCGTCCGCTCTCTCAGAAAGGTCCTGTGCTGGGCCTGTAGCGTGGGGGCAAGGCCGGCCTCGATTTGGGGACAGGGCGGGGCTGAGGCACTCCAGGGGGTTTGCACAGCCGGCAGGATGGGCGCCTGGGGCCCAGGCTGTGCTGCCCCTTATCCCACAGGAGGCTCCAGGGACCACGGCCCCGGGCCGACGCCCCGCTCGTCCGGAGCCACGTGACCCTGAGCAGCGAACGGGATGGTGGGGGGCGGGGGGTGGGGGGGCACCGAGACGTCCTCCCCGCTCAAGCCACCCCCCTCCCCAACCCCCGCCAGAGCTCCCGCAGCCTCGCCAGGCCGCTCGGGGTCCGGGAAGCGCCCCGGGCCGGGCCAGGCGCGTGCTGGCCGGGGGTGGCGTCGGCTGGTCTCCCAGCTGCAGGGCCTGTCCCGGTTTTTCCCATCAGTTTCAACAGTGACGGTCACCCCACATTGTGAGTCGTCTAGATTTCTCACTGACACCCCTGTTAGGGAGTGGCTTTTTAGAGAGATAGGGAAGGTCACTTGGGGGATGTTAGTCATGAGAGAAAATAAGGGCTCAGGTGGGATTGCAGATGTCATCCAGGGGGTAAATAGAGACAGTTGTTGCTGGTACCAAGACATGAAGTTTTTTTTCCCCCTTTCCCCAAAAGGCCATATTACGACCACATGGGGGCGCTGAGTAACAGCCCATAGCTCGGCTGGAAGGGTGGGCCTTTGATAGTGATACCCTGGGATGGGTTGTACATACCCCCAACCTTTGTCATTAATGCAGATGCAGCCCGGGCTGCTTAGGTTGAGTTGAGAAGCAGTGTGGTTTGCAAGTGAACATGCCTCGTTTAGGGAGAGATCAATAGCCATATAGGGAGATATGATTAGAAAGAGGAAGAACATCATATGATGCATTTTACTTATCTGAGGCAGGATTGATGGGGTTCTGCTTGAACAAGAGCCTGAGATCTTCAACAGGTTCACAGGAATAGCTGTCCTCTGGCTTTGGAGTCTCAGTTTCTGTCTCCCCCTCCTGTAGGCCATAGGGTTTTATTCTAGAATTGTGGACCCAGGCAGATAGACCCTTCACTTTTACAGCAGTTGAAGTCACTAGAAAAACCTGATATGGCCCTGTCCACTTCTCGGACAGCTGGTTTGGACTCCCTTTTTCTTGCCAGGTCTTTACTGATACTTGATCCCCTGGCTTTACCTGGGGATTTTTCAAGTCTTCCTGTGGTTTGTTCTCCATACCGTTGGAGTTCTTGCGGAAACCTTCCCAGGTCAATTATATGTTTAAGAGTGTATTGGCATCCTCGTCAATAAACAAATCAGAAGTTCAGAATGGTCGTCCATACATCATTTCATAAGGACTTAACAATAGTGGCCGTTTGGGGGATGTCCGTATCCTCATGAGGGCTTTGGGCAGCATATGTGTCCACTTATTATGTGTTTCTGACATAGCTTAGCCAGAGCCCTTTTAAGAGTCTGGTTGGCTCTCTGTACCTTTCCTGAAGCTTGAGGCCTCCAGGATGAGCGGAGCCGGTATTTTATGCCTAAGCATGCGGCTAGGTTCTGGGGTATCGCGGCTGTAAGTGAGGGCCCGTTGTCACTCTGAAGTGACCGAGGCAGCCCAAACCTAGGCACTATCTCCTTCAGCAGAGCTTTACAGACTTCTGTAGCTCTCTCAGTCTCAGTAGGGAACGCTTCGATCCATCCTGTGAATGTGTCAATAAAGACTAGCAAGTAAGAAAACCCTTGGGTCTTAGGCATGGCTGTAAATTCTAAATGCGGAGCGGCATTGCCAGTCCGCTCCTGGGTATGATCCCCGATATTGGACAGGTGTAATTAGAGGAGGTCTGGTTTTTGGCTTATTTTTTAAACAGGTGTCACAATTCTCTGTGACTTGTTTAACAACCTTAGCTAACTGGGGATGGGAGAGAATAGGCTTAAGCAAGATTTCTAGATTATCTTTTCCAAAATGGGCGCTTTTATGTAAGGAGTTAGTAATGTTTTAAACCTGAGAATCAGGGAGTATTATTTGGGCCTGATCAGGCTGAAACCACCCATGTGACCCAATCTCCCAGCCCCGCTCAGCATATCGGGAATGTCCCCCTGGGCTAAAATCTGGAGTCAGGCTTTCCTTGGGGAAAAGGGGGCAGATAGCAGTGGCAGAGGTAGCTTCCCCGGCAGCTCGTCCTGCCTCTTGATCAGCTTTCCTATTTCCCTGAGCCTCTTTTTCTTGCCCCTTTTGGTGACTCTTGCAGTGGATGAGAGCTAATTTTGCAGGAAGTTTGACTGCCTCCAGGAGCCTGAGAATGAGCTCTTTGTGTTTAATAGCAGAGCTTCGGGCACTGAGCATCCCTCTTTCTTTCCAAATTGCTGCACGGGCATGCAGAATGAGGAAAGCATACTTAGAGTCCATACACACATTAATCCTCTTTCCTTCTCCTAACTCCAAAGCTCTTGTCAGGGCAAAAAGTTCAGCTTTCTGGGCTGAGGTGTCTGGGGGAAGAGACCCACTTTCCTTAGTTTCTTCCAGGCTCACTAGAGCATATCCTGCTTTCCTCTCTCCCTTTTCTACAAAACTGCTGCCATCTGTGTGCCAGTTTTCCTCTGGGTCAGATAAAGTTGTCTCTGATAGTTCCCGGCGAGAAGAGTATAACTCGTCTGTGATTTGTCTGCATTGGTGATCCAGAGGGGAGGTAGGGGGATCTGGCAGTAAGGTTGCTGGATTTAAAGTCTGGCAGACCCTCAACTTTATTTCTGGAGTGTCAAGGAGGAGGGCTTGGTATTGGGTGATCCTTCCCCCTGTCATCCACCTGTCCCCTTTCGTTTCCAAGAGTGCTTGCACCCGGTGAGGCGTATACACTGTGGTGGGCTGACCCAGGGTCAGCTGAGATGCCTCCTTAACCATAAGAGCGGTGGCTGCTACTGCCCGGAGGCAAGTGGGCCACCCTCTGGCCACCTCATCTAGTTATTTTGAGAGATAAGCCACAGGTTGTAATACGGGCCCCATCATCTGCTCTAACAGCCCAAGAGCAGTTCCTGTCCTTCCAGAAACATAGAGTCTAAAAGGCTTCTCCAGTTTGGGGAGGCCTAAAGCTGGGGCTGTAGTGATGGACTCTTTTAGGGCATTATAGTCCACCTTGCAGGTCTCATGCCGGTCGAGTGGCTCTTCCTCTTTCCCCCTTAAATTTTGATATAGGAGTCTGGCCAGATTGCCATAATTAGGAACCCAGATCCTGCAAAACCCGGTCCTTCCTAAAAATCCCCTAAGCTCTTTTTTTGTTTGGGTTTACGGGGTATTTAAGATGAGGGATCTCCCCTCGGGGTCAGGCATTCTTTTTCTCTCCGTAATTATAAATCCATGGTATTTTACTTGGGTTAAGCTAATCTGAGCCTACTTGGGGGATACTCGATAACCCTTTTCATACAGGAAAGTTAGCGTTTTAAATAGTGTCCATTTGAGAGCTGGTAAAATCTGGCCTAGCAAGTCATCCACATACTGTATTAGACTACTGTTTGTTAAAGTTAATTCCCTTAGTTCTCTCCCCAAGGAAGTCCCGAAGATATGAGGGCTGTCCCTAAACCCTTGGGGTAGTCGAGTCCAGTCGAGAGTTGTATGGTCTCTCTTGTTTCCAAGTCCCGCCACTCAAAAGCAAAGAGTTTTTGGGATTCAGGATGGAGAGGAATGCAAAAGAAAGCACCTTGAAGGTCCAAGACTGAGAAGTACTTGGCATTTCCTGGGACTTGGGATAGGAGGGTATATGGGTTTGGGACTATGGGGTGGATGGGAACCTCAGCTTCATTAATAGCTCTTAGATCCTGGACGAATCGGTAAGATCCATCTGGTTTTTGAACGGGCAAGATTGGGGTGTTGCAGGGGGACTCACAGCTGATTCGAGTTCCAGTATCTCGGTATTTGTTAACTAATGGTCTAAGACCCTCAAGAGCTTCTGGTTTTAAGGGATATTGTCTTTTCCAGGGCTAGGGAGCATTTGGTCTCAGAGAAACCTTTACTGGTGGAACATTTATGGCTAAACCAGGGCTGGAGACATCCCACACCTGGGGATTGACATCATCTAGACAAGGGACAGACTCCTCCTTTTCTACCTCTGACTTTAAATATTCAGACATAGGCAAAGAAAATTATCGACTTCTACCTTTGTGTCCGCAAGTCACTCTGGTTTGGAGGCGAAAGTGTTATTCTCACCATGGAAAATTTGGAAGCTGCAAACATGAAATATTTAAAGAGTCACGCAGAGGCTAGTCACTCTAAGCTAACCCCTAAGACATTTATTGACTGATTTCTAGCTTCTCTTCTTTAACCTTTTTTATCTACAGTAATCCTGTGTGTTCCTTTTAGTTAGGGATTCATTTTTAGACTATCCTGACTCTTCCACTACGTTGCAGTTTTGGGTCTGATACACTTAGAGATGTGCCAAGTGCTTCCTGAATGCTATAGAACATATTTTATATTTAAAATACTTCCATGCTTATGTAGTGAGTCAATGCTTTTAAGTTTATTTGTTACACATTTCAATGTAAAAGTCAATGTGTGAACTAACATATTCACGACTTGGAAAAGTTGGCTTTTTTTTGCTGTGTGTTTGAACTCCTCACCCGACCAAAGGTCATGGAGAGGTCTATTGTTTTTCTAAAATGGTTATAGTGTTGTTTATTTTCTGGTAATTGAATTAGGGTGTGAGTTGCAAAGCCTGTGTTTCTGTTCATTTCATTCCATCTGTTCGGGTTTCTTTCTCTCTCCTGTGTCAGACAGTAATTTCCCATTGGTTGTCCAGTTACCAAGGTTGGTGTCCATGCATCCGTGCTGGTCTCTCCATACATGTCCGGGTGTCCTGTGAAACACTAAGCTTAATTTATTTGGAAATGACCTAGCTGTTCAATACACTGTCATCACTCAGTTGAGCAGAGGGAGAGAAATTCAAGTGACAAAACTCCAGAGAAGCTAGTGTCAGAGTGCCCCGGCTTGGCATGCGTGCAGGGGGTTGGGGAAAGGGGGGCGGGGCGCGGAGCGCGGAGATCTCAGGTGTCCTCCCACCCTGGGCCTCTCCAGGCACGCCGCTGCTCAGTGGCCTTCCCCCGCCCCCATCGCTTAGGCTGCTCATTTCCGGATGGTCTCTGCAGCTGCCCAGCATCCTGCCCAAGGCCCCCCCTGCCCACACTCTGTCTTCCAGTCTCTCTCTGAATCCTCGACTCTTTCTGCCTCTGTCTCACCTGGCGTGGGTGCGTGCGAGTGCCTGTCCGTGTCCCTGGCTGTCGCTCGTCTGCTCTCCCAGGAAGGTCCTGTGCTGGGCCCGCGGCGTGGGGGCAGGGCGGGCCTCGGTTTGGGGACAGGGCGGGGCTGAGGCACTCCAGGAGGTTTGCAGAGCCGGCAGGACGGGCGCCTGTGGCCCGGGCTGGGCTGCCCCTAACCCCCAGGAGGCTCCGGGGACCGCGGACCCGGGCCGAAGCCCCGCTCGTCGGAGCCACCTGACCCTGAGCAGCGAACGGAATGGTGGGTGACAGGGGGTGAGGGGGCACCGAGATGTCCTCACTGCTCTGCCCACCCCTCCTCCCCCCACCCCAGGTTCCGCAGGCACGCCAGGCCCCGGCCGGCCGTGCCAGACGGGTGCTGGCCTGGGCTCGCGGTGTGCGGAGCGGGGGCGCCCTCCGCTGGCCGCCGAGCTGCAGGCTCTGGCCGGCCAGAGTCCAGTCGCTGGTCGTGCGGCTCAAGTGCAGCGCGGGCCCGCTGGAGAACTGCAGCCCCAGGCCCGACCGGCAGGTCAGACCGCAAGGGAGGCGCAACGTGGGGCTCCTGGGGCGCCTGGCAGCCGCCTCGGTCTCAGGCCATACCACCCTGAACGTGCCCTCTCTCCTGTGATCTGGGAAACTGAGCAGGGTCGGGCCTGGTCAGTATTTGGATGGGAGACCGCCTAGTAGTTAGGCGATTTTTTTTGATTTTTCTGAATTCCTACTTCAGAAAGTTAGAATAAGATGACTTCACACAGTAAAACGAATCATATTTTCATACATAATCTTAAGAATCCAGCAGCTGGTCATTCTTTTTCCTGTCCTAACACAGCTACCTGGAAATCAGTTGTAGTAAGTTCTACTGACTTAAGACCCTCATCCCTAAGGGAAGATATATAGGAAAACCCATAATATATCTAAATAAACATGAAAGATACAATGATGAGAAAGAAAAAAATTTCTCAGTGACATCTTAGTTGGTATCGGAAACACGATGATTATGAAAGCACAGCCCATAATCAAGTCCAGGCCATGGAAGCCTGTGACTGTCACTGAGTGTTGACTTCCCTTTCAGCTGAGGTCTAAAAAGTGCTTTGTAAAATTCTGAGGTTTGAAGCACTTGTAACCTCCCGAAGAGACTGCAATTCGAAGGGTTTCTAGAATATCCTGACGCTGTGGTGAGCTCAAGCAATACATACTCCAGAGGACGGAAGACAGACATGTTGGGAAGTGGGGATGACTTCTACTGCACTTAGGGAGGAAGGGCATGTACAAGTGGTGAAGCAACAACTCAGTGATGGAATCTTTAAAGACTCCACACATGGAGAAGGAAATGGCAACCCACTCCAGTATTCTTGCCTGGAAAACTCCATGGGCAGAGGAGTCTGGTGGGCTGAAGTCCACGGGATTCCATGACTGACCGTGTGTGCACGAGGGTGGAGGGAGACGGGCTGGTAGCAAGAAACTGGTAGAAGTAAAAAATAAGAAAAAAATATAAAATAAAGACTTGATAAATATGACAACGACTGGTAGGAATAAACCTTCAGAAGTGCCTTCTCAGACCTCCCGTCAGAAGCACAATCGTAATAAAGACACTGAGTTTTCACGGTCTCACACAAAATTAGACTGGCTTATGACAATGGCCAGAGAGGCTCCTCTAAGATATCGGGGCTGGGCTTTACTGGAGGATGCACATCGATTGAGTGCATGGCTGTGTGTTATGGAAATATGTCTTACTGGCAGGGCGAAGGCATCTTCTTGAAGAACACAGCAAATAACACCACAAATTCACGGAACTTGGCTACAATGACAATAGCTGATTTCGTGATGTCTACTGCTTGGCAGAGCTGGGATTGCCTCTGCCATTAAGTACCTCAGTGGCCAGCTGTGATAGTAGCCATTACTTTCTCACTTAGAAACTTGCCATGTGCACTAGCGCAAGAACAGTGAAAGCTCCCCAGAGAAGCAAGTCAGGCAGACATGCTTCTGTTTTCTCACAGAAGCTGCTAATGACCGGCCCTGCTCACAGACAGATTGCTAATTCCAAATCGATAGAAAATTATGCAGATATTCTTTAGCAACTGAGCGACCAGTGAAGCACTACTAGCTCAGTTGCTAAAGAATCTGCCTGCAACGCAGGAGACCCCGCTTTGAGTCGTGGGTCGGGAAGATCTGCTGGAGAAAGGATAGGCTACCCACTCCAGTATTCTGGCCTAGAGAGTTCCATGGACTGTATAGTCCTTGGAGCTGCAAAGAGTCAGGCACGAACTGAGCCACTTTCACCTGCACATGCAGATATCACTTAAAAAAAAAAATGTGGTAACAGATCTAGGACCTCTGTCAAGCTCATGAGTGAGTACTATAAATATACAGAATCAGCTTTGTCCTGCATAGTTACTACCATCCTGTATTTGCTTTGAGAGGAGTTGAGCTACTCTTGGTACAGAGGAATGATTCTTTACCAACTGAGCCACAAGGGAAGCCCACTAAAACTGGAGTGGGTAGCCTATCCCTTCTCCAGCAGATCTTCCTGACCCAGGAATTGAACCAGGGTCTCCTGCCTGAGTAACACATATTGGGTAAAAAACGGTGAGGGGGCAGAACTAGGGACATTGATTGGTAAAATCAGTTTTCCTTGTCTAGATGGCTAGCGGACGCGAAAGAAATGTTGGTGTGGATTTAAAAAATTCTTCTGATACGAAACAAAAAATTTACTAGTTCTCTGCAGATCTTTAATGAAGCACAGATATTGTCATTAGATTGCTTTGGTCATATCCGTCTTATCCACATTTATTTTTTAAAATCACATAGAGTGGCTTCAATCACTTGAAGAAACGACAAAAGGTTTCTTTTGTCTCCATTCTATAATGGATCGAGATAAGGCAGTTGATCAGCATGATGCAGGAGCTCAAGATGTTTTTGGCAAAAACTTGACTAGTCTGTTTATTGATATGGAAGATGAATTAAGGATGGCAGCACGAAACAGAAGGCCATGCTAGAAGTACACAAGACCTTGTTTGGTAAGTCCAAACATGACTTTTTCTTTCAATTGAAGGATAGTTGCTTTACAGAATTTTGTTGCCAAACATCAACGTGAATGAGCCACAGGTGTACATATGTCTCCTCCCTCCTGAACCTCTCTCCCATCTCCTCCTCTCCGTTCCACCCCTCTAGCTTGTTGCAGAGCCCCTGTTTGAGTCCCCTGAGTCATACAGCAAATTGCATTGGCATCTCTTTTAATGTATGGTACTATGTTTCCATGTTCCTCTGCATTCATCTCACCCTCTTCTTCCTCACACCTGCCAGTGTCCATAAGTCTGTTCTCTACATCTGTGACTCCTTGGCTGCCCTGCAAATAATTTCATCAGTACCACCTTTAGTTCAAGCATTTCTTCCCCGCCCCCCACAAGCATTTCTTATTTCTTATTCCACTCTTACTGTCTTTAGTGTGAGACTGATCTCGAAACTGATATGAAAGTATTATTCTCAGCATGGAAAATTTGGAAGATGCAAACATGAAAAATTTAAAAAGTAACGCAGAGGCTAGTCACTCTAGGCTAAACCCTCAAACATTTATTGACTGATTTCTAGTTTCTCTTCTTTAACCTTTTTGATCTACGTAATCCTGTCTATTACTTTTAGTTAGGGATTCATTTTTAGACTATCCTGACTCTTCCATTAAGTTCCAGTTTGGGGTCTGATACACTTACAGATGTGCCAAGTGCTTCCTGAATACTATAGAACATATTTTATGTTTAAAATACTTCCATGCGTATGTAGTGAGTCAATGATTTTAAGATTATTTGTTACACATTTCAATGTAAAAGTCAATGTGTGAACTAACATATTCTCGATTTGGAAAAGGTGGCTTTTTTTGTTGTGTGTAAGAACTCCTCACTGGACTAAAGGTCAGGGAGAGGTCTATTGTTTTCTAAAAAGGTTATAGTGTTGTTGTTTTTTTCGGTAATTGAATTGGGGTGTGAGTTGCAAAGTTTGTGTTTCTGTTCATTTTTTCCATCTGTTCGGGTTTCTTTCTCTCTCCTGAGTCAGACAATAATTTCCCATTGTTTGTCCAGTTACCAAGGTTGGTGTCCATCCATCTGTGCTGGTCTCTGCATTCATGTCCGGGTGTCCTGTGAAACAGTAAGCTTAATTTATTTGGAAATGACCTAACTGTGCAATATACTGTCATCACTCAGTTGAGCGCAAGGATAGAAATTCAGGTGATCAAACCCCGGAGAAGCTTTTGTCGGAGAGGTGCGTGCGTTCAGGGGGTTGGGGTGGGCGGAGCGCGGACCGCGGATATCTCAGGTGCCCTCCCAACCTGTACCTCTCCAGGCCAGCCTCTGCTCGGCAGCCTCCCCCCGCCCCCATCGCGTTTGCTGCTCAGGGCCGGGTGGTCTCTGCAGCTGCCCGGCATCCTGCCGGAGGTCCCTCCTGCCCACACACTGTCTTCCGGTGTCTCTCTGAACCCTCGTCTCATTCTGCCTCTGTCTCAGCTGGCGTGGTTGCGTGCGAGTGCCTGTCCGTGTGCCTGGCTGTCGCTCGTCCGCTCTCTCAGGAAGGTCCTGTGCTGGGCCCGTGGCGTGGGGGCAGGGCGGGCCTCGGTTTGGGGACAGGGCGGGGCTGAGGCACTCCAGGGGGTTTGCACAGCCGGCAGGATGGGCACCTGGGGCCCCGGCTGGGCTGCCCCTAAGCCGGCAGGAGGCTCCGGGGACCGCGGCCCAGGACCGACGCCCCACTCGTCCGGAGCCACGTGACCCTGAGCAGCGAACGGGATGGTGGGGGGCGGGGGGTGGGGGGGCACCGAGACGTCCTCCCCGCTCAAGCCACCCCCCTCCCCAACCCCCGCCAGAGCTCCCGCAGCCTCGCCAGGCCGCTCGGGGTCCGGGAAGCGCCCCGGGCCGGGCCAGGCGCGTGCTGGCCGGGGGTGGCGTCGGCTGGTCTCCCAGCTACAGGGCCTGTCCCGGTTTTTCCCATCAGTTTCAACAGTGACGGTCACCCCACATTGTGAGTCGTCTAGATTTCTCACTGACACCCCTGTTAGGGAGTGGCTTTTTAAAGAGATAGGGAAGGTCACTTGGGGGATGTTAGTCATGAGAGAAAATAAGGGCTCAGGTGGGATTGCAGATGTCATCCAGGGGGTAAATAGAGACAGTTGTTGCTGGTACCAAGACATGAAGTTTTTTTTTCCCCCTTTTCCCAAAAGGCCATATTACGACCACATGGGGGCGCTGAGTAACAGCCCATAGCTCGGTTGGAAGGGTGGGCCTTTGATATTGATACCCTGGAATGGGTTGGACATACCCCCAACCTTTGTCATTAATGCAGATGCAGCCCGGGCTGGTTAGGTTGAGTTGAGAAGCAGTGTGGTTTGCAAGTGAACATGCCTCGTTTAGGGAGAGATCAATAGCCATACAGGGAGATATGATTAGAAAGAGGAAGAACATCATATGATACATTTTACTGATCTGAGGCAGGATTGATGGGGTTCTGCTTGAACAAGAGCCTGAGATCTTCAACAGGTTCACAGGAATAGCTGTCCTCTGGCTTTGGGGTCTCAGTTTCTCTCTCCCCCTCTTGTAGGCCATAGGGTTTTATTCTAGAATTGTGGACCCAGGCAGATAGACCCTTCACTTTTACAGCAGTTGAAGTCACTAGAACAACCTGATATGGCCCTGTCCATTTCTCGGACAGCTGGTTTGGACTCCCTTTTTCTTGCCAGGTCTTTACTGATACTTGATCCCCTGGCTTTAACTGGGGATTTTTCAAGTCTTCCTGTGGTTTGTTCTCCATACCGTTGGAGTTCTTGCTGAAACCTTCCCAGGTCAATTCTATGTTTTAAGAGTGTATTGGCATCCTCGTCAAGAAACAAATCAGAAGTTAAGAATGGTCGTCCATACATCATTTCATAAGGACTTAACAATAGTGGCCGTTTGGGGGATGTCCGTATCCTCATGAGGGCTATGGGCAGCATATGTGTCCACTTATTATGTTTTTCTGACATAGCTTAGCCAGAGCCCTTTTAAGAGTCTGGTTGGCTCTCTCTACCTTTCCTGAAGCTTGAGGCCTCCAGGATGAGCGGAGCCGGTATTTTATGCCTAAGCATGCGGCTAGGTTCTGGGGTATCGTGGCTGTAAGTGAGGGCCTGTTGTCACTCTGAAGTGACCGAGGCAGCCCAAACCTAGGCACTATTTCCTTCAGCAGAGCTTTACAGATTTCTGTAGCTCTCTCAGTCTCAGTAGGGAACGCTTCGATCCATCCTGTGAATGTGTCAATAAAGACTAGCAAGTAAGAAAACACTTGGGTCTTGAGCATGGCTGTAAATTCTACTTGCCAGTCCGTTCCTGGGTATGATCCCCGATGTTGGACAGGTGTAATTAGAGGAGGTCTGGTTTTTGGGTTATTTTTTAGACAGGTGTCACAATTTTGTGTGACCTGTTTAACAACCTTAGCTAACTGGGGATGGGAGAGAATAGGCTTAAGCAATATTTCTAGATTATCTTTTCCAAAATGGGCGCTCTTATGTAAGGAGTTAGTAATGTTTTAAACCTGAGAATCAGGGAGTATTATTTGGGCCTGATCAGGCTGAAACCACCCATGTGACCCAATCTCCCAGCCCCGCTCAGCATATCGGGAATATCCCCCTGGGGTAAAATCTGGAGTCAGGGTTTCCTTGGGGAAAAGGGGGCAGATAGCAGTGGCAGAGGTAGCTTCCCCGGCAGCTCGTCCTGCCTCTTGATCAGCTTTCCTATTTCCCTGAGCCTCTTTATCTTGCCCCTTTTGGTGACTCTTGCAGTGGATGACAGCTAATTTTGCAGGAAGTTTGACTGCCTCCAGGAGCCTGAGAATGAGCTCTTTGTGTTTAATAGCAGAGCTTCAGGCACTGAGCATCCCTCTTTCTTTCCAAATTGCTGCACGGGCATGCAGAATGAGGAAAGCATACTTAGAGTCCATACACATATTAATCCTCTTTCCTTCTCCTAACTCCAAAGCTCTTGTCAGGGCAAAAAGTTCAGCTTTCTGGGCTGAGGTGTATGGGGGAAGAGACCCACTTTCCTTAGTTTCTTCCAGGCTCGCTACAGCATATCCTGCTTTCCTCTCTCCCTTTTCTACAAAACTGCTGCCATCTGTGCGCCAGTGTTCCTCTGGGTCAGATAAAGGTGTCTCAGAGAGGTCCCGGCGAGAAGAGTATAACTCGTCTGTGATTTGTATGCATTGGTGATCCAGAGGGGAGGTAGGGGGATCTGGCAGTCAGGTTGCTGGATTTAAAGTCTGGCAGACCCTCAACTTTATTTCTGGAGTGTCAAGGAGGAGGGCTTGGTATTGGGTGATCCTTCCCCCTGTCATCCACCTGTCCCCTTTCGTTTCCAAGACTGCTTGCACCCGGTGAGGCGTATACACTGTAGTGGGCTGACCCAGGGTCAGCTGAGATGCCTCCTTAACCATAAGAGCGGTGGCTGCTACTGCCCGGAGGCAAGTGGGCCACCCTCTGGCCACCTCATCTAGTTATTTTGAGAGATAAGCCACAGGTTGTAATACGGGCCCCATCATCTGCTCTAACAGCCCAAGAGCAGTTCCTGTCCTTCCAGAAACATAGAGTCTAAAAGGCTTCTCCAGGTTGGGGAGGCCTAAAGCTGGGGCTGTAGTGATGGACTCTTTTAGGGCATTAAAGGCCACCTTGCAGGTCTCATGCCGGTCGAGTGGCTCTTCCTCTTTCCCCCTTAAATTTTCATATAGGGGTCTGGCCAGATTGCCATAATTAGGAATCCAGATCCTGCAAAACCCGGTCCTTCCTAAAAATCCCCTAAGCTGTTGTTTTGTTTGGGGGTACGGGGTATTTAAGATGAGGGATCTCCCCTCGGGGTCAGGCATTCTTTTTCTCTCCGTAATTATAAATCCAAGGTTTTTTACTTGGGTTAAGCTAATCTGAGCCTACTTGTAGGATACTCGATAACCCTTTTCATACAGGAAAGTTAGCGTTTTAAATAGTGTCCATTTGAGAGCTGGTAAAATGTGGCCTAGTTATGAGCAAGTCATCCACATACTATATTAGACTACAGTTTCTTAAAGTTAATTCCCTTAGTTCTCTCCCCGAGGAAATCCCGAAGATATGAGGGCTGTCCCTCAACCCTTGGGGTAGTCGAGTCCAGGGGAGAGCTGTATGGTCTCTCTTGTTTCCAAGCCCCGCCACTCAAAAGCAAAGAGTTTTTGGGATTCAGGATGGAGAGGTATGCAAAAGAAAGCACCTTGAATGTCCAAGACTGAGAAGTACTTGGCATTTCCTGGGACTTGGGATAGGAGTGTATATGGGTTTGGGACTATGGGGTGGATGGGAACCACAGCTTCATTAACAGCTCTTAGATCCTGGACGAATCGGTAAGATCCATCTGGTTTTTGAACGGGCAAGATTGGGGTGTTGCAGGGGGACTCACAGCTGATTCGAGTTCCAGTATCTCGGTATTTGTTAACTAATGGTCTAAGACCCTCAAGAGGTACTGGTTTTAAGGGATATTGTCTTTTCCAGGGCTAAGCAGCATTTGGTCTCAGAGAAATCTTTACTGGTGGAACATTTATGGCTAAACCAGGGCTGGAGACATCCCACACCTGGGGATTGACCTCATCTAGACAAGGGACAGACTCCTCCTTTTCTACCTCTGACTGTAAATATTCAGACATAGGCAAAGAAAATTATCGACTTCTACCTTTGTGTCCCCAAGTCACTCTGGTTTGGAGGCGAAAGTATTATTCTCACCATGGAAAATTTGGAAGCTGCAAACATGAAAAATTTAAAGAGTCACGCAGAGGCTAGTCACTCTAAGCTAACCCCTAAGACATTTATTGACTGATTTCAAGCTTCTCTTCTTTAAACTTTTTTATCTACAGTAATCCTGTGCGTTCCTTTTAGTTAGGGATTCATTTTTAGACTATCCTGACTCTTCCACTACGTTCCAGTTTTGAATCTGATACACTTTCAGATGTGCCAAGTGCTTCCTGAATACTATAGAACATATTTTATGTTTAAAATACTTCCATGCTTATGTAGTGAGTCAATGATTTTAAGTTTATTTGTTACACATGTCAATGTAAAAGTCAATGTGTGAACTCACATATTCACGACTTGGAAAAGTTGGCTTGTTTTTGGTGTGTGTTTGAACTCCTCACCCGACCAAAGGTCATAGAGAGGTCTATTGTTTTTCTAAAATGGTTATAATGTTGTTTATTTTATGGTAATTGAATTAGGGTGTGAGTTGCAAAGCTTGTGTTTCTGTTCATTTCATTCCATCTGTTCGGGTTTCTTTCTCTCTCCTGAGTCAGACAGTAATTTCCCATTGGTTGTCCAGTTACCAAGGTTGGTGTCCATGCATACGTGCTGGTCTCTCCATACATGCCCGGGTGTCCTGTGAAACACTAAGCTTAATTTATTTGGAAATGACCTAGCTGTTCAATACACTGTCATCACTCAGTTGAGCAGAGGGAGAGAAATTCAAGTGACAAAACTCCAGAGAAGCTAGTGTCAGAGCGCCCCGGCGTGGCATGCGTGCAGGGGGTTGCGGGGAGGGGGGCGGGACGCGGAGCTCGGAGATCTCAGGTGTCCTCCCACCCTGGGCCTCTCCAGGCCCGCCGCTGCTCAGTGGCCTCCCCCCGCCCCCATCGCTTTGGCTGCTCAGGGCCGGGTGGTCTCTGCAGCTGCCCGGCATCCTGCCCGAGGCCCCTCTTTGCCCACACGCTGTCTTCCAGTCTCTCTCTGAACCCTCGACTCTTTCTGCCTCTGTCTCACCTGGCGTGGGTGCGTGCGAGTGCCTGTCCGTGTGGCTGGCTGTCGCTCGTCCGCTCTATCAGGAAGGTCCTGTGCTGGGCCCGTGGCTTGGGGGCAGGGCGGGCCTCGGTTTGGGGACAGGGCGGGGCTGAGGCACTCCAGGGGGTTTGCACAGGCGGCAGGATTGGAGCCTGGGGCCCCTGTGGGCTGCCCCTAAGCTCCAGGAGGCTCCGGGTACTGTAGACCCGGGCCGAAGCCCCGCTCGTCCGGAGCCACCTGACCCTGAGCAGCGAACGGAATGGTGGGTGACAGGGGGTGAGGGGGCATCGAGATGTCCTCGCTGCTCTACCCACCCCTCCTCCCGCCACCCCAGGTTCCTCAGGCACGCCAGGCCCCGGCCGGCTGGGCCAGACTGGTACTGGCCTGGGCTCGCGGTGTGCGGAGCGGGGGCGCCCTCCGCTGGCCGCCGAGCTGCAGGCTCTGGCCGGCCGGAGTCCAGTCGCGGGTCGTGCGGCTCAAGTGCAGCGCGAACCCGCTCGAGAACTGCAGCCCCAGGCCCGACCGGCAGGTCAGACCGCAAGGGAGCGCAACGCGGGGCTCCTGCAGCGCCTGGCAGCCGCCTCGGTCTAAGGCCATACCACCCTGAATGTGCCCTCTCTCCTCTGATCTGGGAAACTGAGCAGGTCGGGCCTGGTCAGTACTTGGATGGGAGACCGCCTAGTAGTTAGGCGATTTTTTTTGATTTTTCTGAATGCCTACTTCAGAAAGTTAGAATCGGATGACTTCACACAGTAAAACGAATCATATTTTCATACATAATCTTAAGAATCCAGCAGCTGGTCATTCTTTTTCCTGTCCTAACACAGCTAACTGGAAATCATTCGTAGTAAGTTCTACTGACTTCAGACCCTCATCCTTAAGGGAAGATATATAGGAAAACCCATAATATATCTAAATAAACATGAAAGATACAATGATGAGAAAGAAAAAAATTTCTCAGTGACATCTTAGTTGGTATCGGAAACACGATGATTATGAAAGCACAGCCCATAATCAAGTCCAGGCCATGGAAGCCTGTGACTGTCACTGAGTGTTGACTTCCCATTCAGCTGAGGTCGTAAAAAGTGATTTGTAAAATTCTGAGGTTTGAAGCACTTGTAACCTCCCGAAGAGACTGCAATCAGAAGGGTTTCTAGAATATCCTGACGCTGTGGTGAGCTCAAGCAATACATAATCCAGAGGACGGAAGACAGACATGTTGGGAAGTGGGGATGACTTCTACTGCACTTAGGGAGGAAGGGTATGTACAAGTGGAGAAGCAACACCTCAGTGATGGAATCTTTAAAGACTCCATACATGGAGAAGGAAATGGCAACCCACTCCAGTATTCTTGCCTGGAAAACTCCATGGGCAGAGGAGTCTGGCGGGCTGAAGTCCACGGGATTCCATGACTGACCGTGTGTGCACGAGGGTGGAGGGAGACGGGCTGGTAGCAAGAAACTGGTAGAAGTAAAAAATAAGAAAAAAATATAAAATAAAGACTCGATAAATATGACAACGACTGGTAGGAATAAACCTTCAGAAGTGCCTTCTCAGACCTCCCGTCAGAAGCACAAGTGTAATAAAGACACTGAGGTTTCACGGTCTCACACAAAATTAGACTGGCTTATGACAATGGGCAGAGAGGCTCCTCTAAGACATCGGGGCTGGGCTTTACTGGAGGATGCACATCGATTGAGTGCATGGCTGTGTGTTATGGAAATATGTCTTACTGGCAGGGCGAAGGCATCTTCTTGAAGAACACAGCAAATAACACCACAAATTCACGGAACTTGGCTACAATGACAATAGCTGATTTCGTGATGTCTACTGCTTGGCAGAGCTGGGATTGCCTCTGCCATTAAGTACCTCAGTGGCCAGCTGTGATAGTAGCCATTACTTTCTCACTTAGAAACTTGCCATGTGCACTAGCGCAAGAACAGTGAAAGCTCCCCAGAGAAGCAAGTCAGGCAGACATGCTTCTGTTTTCTCACAGAAGCTGCTTATGACCGGCCCTGCTCACAGACAGATTGCTAATTCCAAATTGATAGAAAATTATGCAGATATTCTTTAGCAACTGAGCCACTAGTGAAGCCCTACTAGCTCAGTTGCTAAAGAATCTGCCTGCAACGCAGGAGAACCCGCTTTGAGTCCTGGGTCGGGAAGATCCACTGGAGAAAGGATAGGCTACCCACTCCAGTATTCTGGCCTAGAGAATTCCATGGACTGTATAGTCCTTGGAGCTGCAAAGAGTCAGGCACGAACTGAGCCACTTTCACCTGCACATGCAGATATCACTTAAAAAAAAAATGTGGTAACAGATCTAGGACCTCTGTCAAGCTCATGAGTGAGTACTATAAATATAGAGAATCAGCTTTGTCCTGCATAGTTACTACCATCCTGTATTTGCTTTGAGAGGAGTTGAGCTACTCTTGGTACAGAGGAATGATTCTTTACCAACTGAGCCACAAGGGAAGCCCACTAATACTGGAGTGGGTAGCCTATCCCTTCTCCAGCAGATCTTCCTGACCCAGGAATTGAACCAGGGTCTCCTGCCTGAGTAACACATATTGGGTAAAAAACGGTGAGGGGGCAGAACTAGGGACATTGATTGGTAAAATCAGTTTTCCTTGTCTAGATGGCTAGCGGACGCGAAAGAAATGTTGGTGTGGATTTAAAAAATTCTTCTGATACGAAACAAAAAATTTACTAGTTCTCTGCAGATCTTTAATGAAGCACAGATATTGTCATTAGATTGCTTTGGTCATATCCGTCTTATCCACATTTATTTTTTAAAATCACATAGAGTGGCTTCAATCACTTGAAGAAACGACAAAAGGTTTCTTTGGTCTCCATTCTATACTGGATCGAGAGAAGGCAGTTGATCAGCATGATGCAGGAGCTCAAGATGTTTTTGGCAAAAACTTGACTAGTCTGTTTAATGATATGGAAAATGAATTAAGGATGGCAGCACGAAACAGAAGGCCATGCTAGAAGTACACAAGACCTTGTTTGGTAAGTCCAAACATGACTTTTTCTTTCAATTGAAGGATAGTTGCTTTACAGAATTTTGTTGCCAAACATCAACGTGAATGAGCCACAGGTGTACATATGTCTCCTCCCTCCTGAACCTCTCTCCCATCTCCTCCTCTCCGTTCCACCCCTCTAGCTTGTTGCAGAGCCCCTGTTTGAGTCCCCTGAGTCATACAGCAAATTGCATTGGCATCTCTTTTAACGTATGGTACTATGTTTCCATGTTCCTCTGCATTCATCTCACCCTCTTCTTCCTCACACCTGCCAGTGTCCATAAGTCTGTTCTCTACATCTGTGACTCCTTGGCTGCCCTGCAAATAATTTCATAAGTACCACCTTTAGTTCAAGCATTTCTTCCCCCCCCCCACAAGCATTTCTTATTTCTTATTCCACTCTTAATGTCTTTAGTGTGAGACTGATCTCGAAGCTGTTATGAAAGTATTATTCTCAGCATGGAAAATTTGGAAGATGCAAACATGAAAAATTTAAAAGTAACGCAGAGGCTAGTCACTCTAGGCTAACCCCTCAAACATTTATTGACTGATTTCTAGTTTCTCTTATTTAACCTTTTTGATCTACGTAATCCTGTGTATTTCTTTTAGTTAGGGATTCATTTTTAGACTATCTTGACACTTCCATTAAGTTCCAGTTTGGGGTCTGATACACTTACAGATGTGCCAAGTGCTTCCTGAATACTATAGAACATATTTTATGTTTAAAATACTTCCATGCGTATGTAGTGAGTCAATGATTTTAAGTTTATTTGTTACACATTTCAATGTAAAAGTCAATGTGTGAACTAACATATTCTCGATTTGGAAAAGGTGGCTTTTTTTGTTGTGTGTAAGAACTCCTCACTGGACCAAAGGTCATGGAGAGGTCTATTGTTTTCTAAAAAGGTTATAGTGTTGTTGTTTTTTTCGGTAATTGAATTGGGGTGTAAGTTGCAAAGTTTGTGTTTCTGTTCATTTTTTTCATCTGTTCGGGTTTCTTTCTCTCTCCTGAGTCAGACAATAATTTCCCATTGGTTGTCCAGTTACCAAGGTTGGTGTCCATCCATCTGTGCTGGTCTCTGCATTCATGTCCGGGTGTCCTGTGAAACACTAAGCTTAATTTATTTGGAAATGACCTAGCTGTGCAATGTACTGTCATCACTCAGTTGAGCACAAGGATAGAAATTCAGGTGATCAAACTCCGGAGAAGCTTTTGTCGGAGAGGCGCGTGCGTTCAGGGGGTTGGGGTGGGCGGAGCGCGGACCGCGGATATCTCAGGTGCCCTCCCAACCTGGACCTCTCCAGGCCTGCCTCTGCTAGGCAGCCTCCCCCCGCCCCCATCGCGTTTGCTGCTCAGGGCCGGGTGGTCCCTGCAGCTGCCCGGCATCCTGCCCGAGGCCCCCCCTGCCCACACGCTGTCTTCCAGTCTCTCTCTGAACCCTCGACTCTTTCTGCCTCTGACTCACCTGGCGTGGGTGCGTGCGAGTGCCTGTCCGTGTGCCTGGCTGTCGCTCGTCCGCTCTCTCAGGAAGGTCCTGTGCTGGGCCCGTGGCGTGGGGGCAGGGCGGGCCTCAGTTTGGGGACAGGGCGGGGCTGAGGCACTCCAGGGGGTTTGCACAGCCGGCAGGATGGGCGCCTGTGGCCCCGGCTGAGCTGCCCCTAAGCCCGCAGGAGGCTCCGGGGACCGCGGCCCCGGGCCGACGCCCCGCTCGTCCGGAGCCACGTGACCCTGATCAGCGAACGGGATGGTGGGGGGCGGGGGGTGGGGGGGCACCGAGACGTCCTCCCCGCTCAAGCCACCCCCCTCCCCAACCCCTGCCAGAGCTCCCGCAGCCTCGCAAGGCCGCTCGGGGTCCGGGAAGCGCCCCGGGCCGGGCCAGGCGCGTGCTGGCCGGGGGTGGCGTCGGCTGGTCTCCCAGCTGCAGGGCCTGTCCCGGTTTTTCCCATCAGTTTCAACAGTGACGGTCACCCCACATTGTGAGTCGTCTAGATTTCTCACTGACACCCCTGTTAGGGAGTGACTTTTTAGAGAGATAGGGAAGGTCACTTGGGGGATGTTAGTCATGAAAGAAAATAAGGGCTCAGGTGGGATTGCAGATGTCATCCAGGGGGTAAATAGAGACAGTTGTTGCTGGTACCAAGACATGAAGTTTTTTTTCCCCCTTTCCCCAAAAGGCCATATTACGACCACATGGGGGCGCTGAGTAACAGCCCATAGCTCGGCTGGAAGGGTGGGCCTTTGATAGTGATACCCTGGGATGGGTTGGACATAGCCCCAACCTTTGTCATTAATGCAGATGCAGCCCGGGCTGGTTAGGTTGAGTTGAGAAGCAGTGTGGTGTGCAAGTGAATATGCCTCGTTTAGGGAGAGATCAATAGCCATACAGGGAGATATGATTAGAAAGAGGAAGAACATCATATGATGCATTTTACTGATCTGAGGCAGGATTGATGGGGTTCTGCTTGAACAAGAGCATGAGATCTTCAACAGGTTCACAGGAATAGCTGTCCTCTGGCTTTGGAGTCTCAGTTTCTCTCTCCCCGTCCTGTAGGCCATAGGGTTTTATTCTAGAATTGTGGACCCAGGCAGATAGACCCTTCACTTTTACAGCAGTTGAAGTCACTAGAACAAGCTGATATGGCCCTGTCCATTTCTCGGACAGCTGGTTTGGACTCCCTTTTTCTTGCCAGGTCTTTACTGATACTTGAAAACCTGGCTTTACCTGGGGATTTTTCAAGTCTTCCTGTGGTTTGTTCTCCATACTGTTGGAGTTCTTGCTGAAACCTTCCCAGGTCAATTATATGTTTTAAGAGTGTATTGGCATCCTCGTCAAGAAACAAATCAGAAGTTAAGAATGGTCGTCCATACATCATTTCATAAGGACTTAACAATAGTGGCCGTTTGGGGGATGTCCGTAGCCTCATGAGGGCTATGGGCAGCAGATGTGTCCACTTATTATGTGTTTCTGACATAGCTTAGCCAGAGCCCTTTTAAGAGTCTGGTTGGCTCTCTCTACCTTTCCTGAAGCTTGAGGCCTCCAGGATGAGCGGAGCCGGTATTTTATGCCTAAGCATGCGGCTAGGTTCTGGGGTATCGTGGCTGTAAGTGAGGGCCCGTTGTCACTCTGAAGTGACCGAGGCAGCCCAAACCTAGGCACTATCTCCTTCAGCAGAGCTTTACAGACTTCTGTAGCTCTCTCAGTCTCAGTAGGGAACGCTTCGATCCATCCTGTGAATGTGTCAATAAAGACTAGCAAGTAAGAAAACCCTTGGGTCTTGGGCATGGCTGTAAATTCTACTTGCCAGTCCGCTCCTGGGTATGATCCCCGATGTTGGACAGGTGTAATTAGAGGAGGTCTGGATTTCGGGTTATTTTTTAAACAGGTGTCACAATTTTGTGTGACCTGTTTAACAACATTAGCTATCTGCGGATGGGAGAGAATAGGCTTAAGCAAGATTTCTAGATTATCTTTTCCAAAATGGGCGCTCTTATGTAAGGAGTTAGTAATGTTTTAAACCTGAGAATCAGGGAGTATTATTTGGGCCTGATCAGGCTGAAACCACCCATGTGACCCAATCTCCCAGCCCCGCTCAGCATATCGGGAATGTCCCACTGGGGTAAAATCTGGAGTCAGGGTTTCCTTGGGGAAAAGGGGGCAGATAGCAGTGGCAGAGGTAGCTTCCCCGGCAGCTCGTCCTGCCTCTTGATCAGCTTTCCTATTTCCCTGAGCCTCTTTATCTTGCCCCTTTTGGTGACTCTTGCAGTGGATGACAGCTAATTTTGCAGGAAGTTTGACTGCCTCCAGGAGCCTGAGAATGAGCTCTTTGTGTTTAATAGCAGAGCTTCGGGCACTGAGCATCCCTCTTTCTTTCCAAATTGCTGCACGGGCATGCAGAATGAGGAAAGCATACTTAGAGTCCATACACACATTAATCCTCTTTCCTTCTCCTAACTCCAAAGCTCTTGTCAGGGCAAAAATTCAGCTTTCTGGGCTGAGGTGTCTGGGGGAAGAGATCCACTTTCCTTAGTTTCTTCCAGGCTCACTACAGCATATCCTGCTTTCCTCTCTCCCTTTTCTACAAAACTGCTGCCATCTGTGTGCCTGTTTTCCTCTGGGTCAGATAAAGGTGTTTCTGATAGGTCCCGGCGAGAAGAGTATAACTCGTCTGTGATTTGTATGCATTGGTGATCCAGGGGGGAGGTAGGGGGATCTGGCAGTAAGGTTGCTGGATTTAAAGTCTGGAAGACCCTCAACTTAATTTCTGGAGTGTCAAGGAGGAGGGCTTGGTATTGGGTGATCCTTCCCCCTGTCATCCACCTGTCCCCTTTCGTTTCCAAGACTGCTTGCACACGGTGAGGCGTATACACTGTGGTGGGCTTACCCAGGGTCAGCTTAAATGCCTCCTTAACCATAAGAGCAGTGGCTGCTACTGCCCGGAGGCAAGTGGGCAACCCTCTGGCCACCTCATCTAGTTATTTTGAGAGATAAGCCACAGGTTGTAATATGGGCCCCATCATCTGCTCTAACACAAGAGCAGTTCCTGTCCTTCCAGAAACATAGAGTCTAAAAGGCTTCTCCAGGTTGGGGAGGCCTAAAGCTGGGGCTGTAGTGATGGACTCTTTTAGGGCATTAAAGGCCACCTTGCAGGTCTCATGCCAGTCGAGTGGCTCTTCCTCTTTCCCCCTTAAATTTTCATATAGGGGTCTGGCCAGATTGCCATAATTAGGAATCCGGATCCTGCAAAACCCGGTCCTTCCTAAAAATCCCCTAAGCTGTTGTTTTGTTTGGGGGTACGGGGTATTTAAGATGAGGGATCTCCCCTCGGGGTCAGGCATTCTTTTTCTCTCCGTAATTATAAATCCAAGGTATTTTACTTGGGTTAAGCTAATCTGAGCCTACTTGGGGGATACTCGATAACCCTTTTCATACAGGAAAGTTAGCGTTTTAAATAGTGTCCATTTGAGAGCTGGTAAAATCTGGCCTAGCTATGAGCAAGTCGTCCACATACTGTATTAGACTACTGTTTGTTAAAGTTAATTCCCTTAGTTCTTTCCCCAAGGAAGTCCCGAAGATATGAGGGCTGTCCCTAAACCCTTGGGGTAGTCGAGTCCAGTCGAGAGTTGTATGGTCTCTCTTGTTTCCAAGTCCCGCCACTCAAAAGCAAAGAGTTTTTGGGATTCAGGATAGAGAGGAATGCAAAAGAAAGCACCTTGAAGGTCCAAGACTGAGAAGTACTTGGCATTTCCTGGGACTTGGGATAGGAGTGTATATGGGTTTGTGACTATGGGGTGGATGGGAACCACAGCTTCATTAACAGCTCTTAGATCCTGGACGAATCGGTAAGATCCATCTGGTTTTTGAACGGGCAAGATTGGGGTGTTGCAGGGGGACTCACTGCTGATTCGAGTTCCAGTATCTCGGTATTTGTTAACTAATGGTTTAAGACCCTCACGAGCTTCTGGTTTTAAGGGATATTGTCTTTTCCAGGGCTAGGGAGCATTTGGTCTCAGAGAAATCTTTACTGGTGGAACATTTATGGCTAAACCAGGGCTGGAGACATCCCACACCTGGGGATTGACATCATCTAGACAAGGGACAGACTCCTCCTTTTCTACCTCTGACTGTAAATATTCAGACATAGGCAAAGAAAATTATCGACTTCTACCTTTGTGTCCCCAAGTCACTCTGGTTTGGAGGCGAAAGTATTATTCTCACCATGGAAAATTTGGAAGCTGCAAACATGAAAAATTTAAAGAGTCACGCAGAGGCTAGTCACTCTAAGCTAACCCCTAAGACATTTATTGACTGATTTCTAGCTTCTCTTCTTTAACCTTTTTTATCTACAGTAATCCTGTGTGTTCCTTTTAGTTAGGGATTCATTTTTAGACTATCCTGACTCTTCCACTACGTTGCAGTTTTGGGTCTGATACACTTAGAGATGTGCCAAGTGCTTCCTGAATACCATAGAACATATTTTATATTTAAAATACTTCCATGCTTATGTAGTGAGTCAATGATTTTAAGTTTATTTGTTACACATTTCAATGTAAAAGTCAATGTGTGAACTAACATATTCACGACTTGGAAAAGGTGGCTTTTTTTTGCTGTGTGTTTGAACTCCTCACCCGACCAAAGGTCATGGAGAGGTCTATGGTTTTTGTAAAATGGTTATAGTGTTGTTTATTTTCTGGTAATTGAATTAGGGTGTGAGTTGCAAAGCCTGTGTTTCTGTTCATTTCATTCCATCTGTTCGGGTTTCTTTCTCTCTCCTGAGTCAGACAGTAATTTCCCATTGGTTGTCCAGTTACCAAGGTTGGTGTCCATGCATCCGTGCTGGTCTCTCCATACATGTCCGGGTGTCCTGTGAAACACTAAGCTTAATTTATTTGAAATGACCTAGCTGTTCAATAGACTGTCATCACTCAGTTGAGCAGAGGGAGAGAAATTCAAGTGACAAAACTCCAGAGAAGCTAGTGTCAGAGCGCCCCGGCGTGGCATGCGTGCAGGGGGTTGCGGGGAGGGGGCGGTGCGCGGAGCGCGGAGGTCTCAGGTGTCCTCGCACCATGGGCCTCTCCATGTCCGCTGATGTTCAGTGGCCTCCCCCCGCCCCCATCGCTTTGACTGCTCATTTCCGGGTGGTCTCTGCAGCTGCCCGTCATCCTGCCCGAGGCCCCCCCTGCTCACACGCTGTCTTCCAGTCTCTCTCTGAACCCTCAACTCTTTCTGCCTCTGTCTCACCTGGCGTGGGTGCGTGCGAGTGCCTGTCCGTGTGCCTGGCTGTCGCTCGTCCACTCTCTCAGGAAGGTCCTGTGCTGGGCCCGTGGCGTGGGGGCAGGACGGGCCTCGCTTTGGGGACAGGGCGGGGCTGAGGCACTCCAGGGTGTTTGCACAGCCGGCAGGATGGGCGCCTGGGGCCCCGGCTGGGCTGCCCCTAAGCCCGCAGGAGGCTTCGGGGACCACGGCCCCGGGCCGACGCCCCGCTCGTCCGGAGCCACGTGACCCTGATCAGCGAACGGGATGGTGGGGGGCGGGTGGTGGGGGGGCACCGAGACGTCCTCCCCGCTCAAGCCACCCCCCTCCCCAACCCCCGCCAGTGCTCCAGCAGCCTCGCCAGGCCGCTCGGGTTCCGGGAAGCGCCCCGGGCCGGGCCAGGCGCGTGCTGGCCAGGGGTGGCGTCGGCTGGTCTCCCAGCTGCAGGGCCTGTCCCGGTTTTTCCCATCAGTTTCAAGAGTGACGGTAACCCCACATTGTGAGTTGTCTAGATTTCTCACTGACACCACTGTTAGGGAGTGGCTTTTTAGAGAGATAGGGAAGGTCACTTGGGGGATGTTAGTCATGAAAGAAAATAAGGGCTCAAGTGGGATTGCAGATGTCATCCAGGGGGTAAATAGAGACAGATGTTGCTGGTACCAAAACATGAAGTTTTTTTTTCCCCCTGTCCCCAAAAGGCCATATTACGATCACATGGGGGCGCTGAGTAACAGCCCATAGCTCGGCTGGAAGGGTGGGCCTTTGATAGTGATACCCTGGAATGGGTTGGACATACCCCCAACCTTTGTCATTAATGCAGATGCAGCCCGGGCTGCTTAGGTTCAGTTGAGAAGCAGTGTGGTTTGCAAGTGAACATGCCTCGTTTAGGGAGAGATCAATAGCCATACAGGGAGATATGATTAGAAAGAGGAAGAACATCATATGATGCATTTTACTTATCTGAGGCAGGATTGATGGGGTTCTGCTTGAACAAGAGCCTGAGATCTTCAACAGGTTCACAGGAATAGCTGTCCTCTGGCTTTGGAGTCTCAGTTTCTGTCTCCCCCTCCTGTAGGCCATAGGGTTTTATTCTAGAATTGTGGACCCAGGCAGATAGACCCTTCACTTTTACAGCAGTTGAAGTCACTAGAACAATCTGATATGGCCCTGTCCATTTCTCGGACAGCTGGTTTGGACTCCCTTTTTCTTGCCAGGTCTTTACTGATACTTGATCCCCTGGCTTTACCTGGGGATTTTTCAAGTCTTCCTGTGGTTTGTTCTCCATACCGTTGGAGTTCTTGCGGAAACCTTCCCAGGTCAATTATATGTTGTAAGAGTGTATTGGCATCCTCGTCAAGAAACAAATCAGAAGTTAAGAATGGTCGTCCATACATCATTTCATAAGGACTTAACAATAGTGGCCGTTTGGGGGATGTCCGTGTCCTCATGAGGGCTATGGGCAGCATATGTGTCCACTTATTATGTGTTTCTGACATAGCTTAGCCAGAGCCCTTTTAAGAGTCTGGTTGGCTCTCTCTACCTTTCCGGAAGCTTGAGGCCTCCAGGATGAGCGGAGCCGATATTTTATGCCTAAGCATGCAGCTAGGTTCTGGGGTATCGTGGCTGTAAGTGAGGGCCCGTTGTCACTCTGAAGTGACCTAGGCAGCCCAAACCTAGGCACTATCTCTTTCAGCAGAGCTTTACAGACTTCTGTAGCTCTCTCAGTCTCAGTAGGGAACGCTTCGATCCATCCTGTGAATGTGTCAATAAAGACTAGCAAGTAAGAAAACACTTGGGTCTTGGGAATGGCTGTAAATTCTACTTGCCAGTCCACTCCTGGGTATGATCCCCGATGATGGACAGGTGTAATTAGAGGAGGTCTGGTTTTTGGGTTATTTTTTAGATAGGTGTCACAATTGTGTGTGACTTGTTTAACAACCTTAGTTAACTGGGGATGGGAGAGAATAGGCTTAAGCAAGATTTCTAGATTATCTTTTCCAAAATGGGCGCTCTTATGTAAGGAGTTAGTAATGTTTTAAACCTGAGAATCAGGGAGTATTATTTGGGCCTGATCAGGCTGAAACCACCCATGTGACCCAATCTCCCAGCCCCGCTCAGCATATCGGGAATGTCCCCCTGGGCTAAAATCTGGAGTCAGGCTTTCCTTGGGGAAAAGGGGGCAGATAGCAGTGGCAGAGGTAGCTTCCCCGGCAGCTCGTCCTGCCTCTTGATCAGCTTTCCTATTTCCCTGAGCCTCTTTTTCTTGCCCCTTTTGGTGACTCTTGCAGTGGATGACAGCTAATTTTGCAGGAAGTTTGACTGCCTCCAGGAGCCTGAGAATAAGCTCTTTGTGTAATAGCATAGCTTCGGGCACTGAGCATCCCTCTTTCTTTCCAAATTGCTGCACGGGCATGCAGAATGAGGAAAGCATACTTAGAGTCCATACACACATTAATCCTCTTTCCTTCTCCTAACTCCAAAGCTCTTGTCAGGGCAAAAAGTTCAGCTTTCTGGGCTGAGGTGTCTGGGGGAAGAGACCCACTTTCCTTAGTTTCTTCCAGGCTCGCTACAGCATATCCTGCTTTCCTCTCTCCCTTTTCTACAAAACTGCTGCCATCTGTGTGCCAGTTTTCCTCTGGGTCAGATAAAGGTGTCTCTGATAGGTACCGGCGAGAAGAATATAACTTGTCTGTGATTTGTATGCATTGGTGATCCAGAGGGGAGGTAGGGGGATCTGGCAGTAAGGTTGCTGGATTTAAAGTCTGGCAGACCCTCAACTTTATTTCTGGAGTGTCAAGGAGGAGGGCTTGGTATTGGGTGATCCTTCCCCCTGTCATCCACATGTCCCCTTTCTTTTCGAAGACTGCTTGCACGCGGTGTGGCGTATACACTGTGGTGGGCTGACCCAGGGTCAGCTTAGATGCCTCCTTAACCATAAGAGCAGTGGCTACTACTGCCCGCAGGCAAGTGGGCCACCCTCTGGCCACCTCATCTAGTTATTTTGAGAGATAAGCCACAGGTTGTAATACGGGCCCAATCATCTGCTCTAACAGCCCAAGAGCAGTTCCTGTCCTTCCAGAAACATAGAGTCTAACAGGCTTCTCCAGGTTGGGGAGGCCTAAAGCTGGGGCTGTAGTGATGGACTCTTTTAAGGCATTAAAGGCCACCTTGCAGGTCTCATGCCAGTCGAGTGGCTCTTCCTCTTTCCCCCTTCAATTTTCATATAGGTGTCTGGCCAGATTGCCATAATTAGGAACACAGATCCTGCAAAACCCGGGCCTTCCTAAAAATCCCCTAAGCTGTTGTTTTGTTTGGGGGTACGGGGTATTTAAGATGAGGGATCTCCCCTCGGGGTCAGGCATTCTTTTTCTCTCCGTAATTATAAATCCAAGGTATTTTACTTGGGTAAAGCTAATCTGAGCCTACTTGGGGGATACTCGATAACCCTTTTCATACAGGAAAGTTAGCGTTTTAAATAGTGTCCATTTGAGAGCTGGTAAAATCTGGCCTAGCTATGAGCAAGTCATCCACATACTGTATTAGACTACTGTTTGTTAAAGTAAATTCCCTTAGTTCTCTCCCCGAGGAAGTCCCGAAGATATGAGGGCTGTCCCTAAACCCTTGGGGTAGTCGAGTCCAGTCGAGAGTTGTATGGTCTCTCTTGTTTCCAAGTCCCGCCACTCAAAAGCAAAGAGTTTTTGGGATTCAGGATGGAGAGGAATGCAAAAGAAAGCACCTTGAAGGTCCAAGACTGAGAAGTACTTGGCATTTCCTGGGACTTGGGATAGGAGGGTATATGGGTTTGGGACTATGGGGTGGATGGGAACCACAGCTTCATTAACAGCTCTTAGATCCTGGACGAATCGGTAAGATCCATCTGGTTTTTGAACGGGCAAGATTGGGGTGTTGCAGGGGGACTCACTGCTGATTCGAGTTCCAGTATCTCGGTATTTGTTAACTAATGGTTTAAGACCCTCAAGAGCTACTGGTTTTAAGTGATATTGTCTTTTCCAGGGCTAGGGAGCATTTGGTCTCAGAGAAATCTTTACTGGTGGAACATTTATGCCTAAACCAGGGCTGGAGACATCCCACACCTGGGGATTGACATCATCTAGACAAGGGACAGACTCCTCCTTTTCTACCTCTGACTGTAAATATTCAGACATAGGCAAAGAAAATTATCGACTTCTACCTTTGTGTCCCCAAGTCACTCTGGTTTGGAGGCGAAAGTATTATTCTCAAAATGGAAAATTTGGAAGCTGCAAACATGAAAAATTTAAAGAGTCACGCAGAGGCTAGTCACTCTAAGCTAACCCCTAAGACATTTATTGACTGATTTCTAGCTTCTCTTCATTAACCTTTTTTATCTACAGTAATCCTGTGTGTTCCTTTTAGTTAGGGATTCATTTTTAGACTATCCTGACTCTTCCACTACGTTCCAGTTTTGGGTCTGATACACTTACAGATGTGCCAAGTGCTTCCTGAATGCTATAGAACATATTTTATATTTAAAATACTTCCATGCTTATGTAGTGAGTCAATGATTTTAAGTTTATTTGTTACACATTTCAATGTAAAAGTCAATGTGTGAACTAACATATTCACGACTTGGAAAAGTTGGCTTTTTTTTTTGCTGTGTGTTTGAACTCCTCACCCGACCAAAGGTCATGGAGAGGACTATTGTTTTTCTAAAATGGTTATAGTGTTGTTTATTTTCTGGTAATTGAATTAGGGTGTGAGTTGCAAAGCCTGTGTTTCTGTTCATTTCATTCCATCTGTTCGGGTTTCTTTCTCTCTCCTGAGTCAGACAGTAATTTCCCATTGGTTGTCCAGTTACCAAGGTTGGTGTCCATGCATCCGTGCTGGTCTCTCCATACATGCCCGGGTGTCCTGTGAAACACTAAGCTTAATTTATTTGGAAATGTCCTAGCTGTTCAATACACTGTCATCACTCAGTTGAGCAGAGGGAGAGAAATTCAAGTGACAAAATTCCAGAGAAGCTAGTGTCAGAGCGCCCCGGCGTGGCATGCGTGCAGGGGGTTGGGGGGAGGGGGAAGGGGCGCGGAGCGCGGAGATCTCAGGTGTCCTCCCACCCTGGGCCTCTCCAGGCCCGCCGCTGCTCAGTGGCCTCCCCCCGCCCCCATCGCTTTGGCTTCTCAGGGCCGGGTGGTCTCTGCAGCTGCCCGGCATCCTGCCCGAGGCCCCCCCTGCCCACAGGTTGTTTTCCAGTCTCTCTCTGAACCCTCGACTCTTTCTGCCTCTGTCTCACCTGGCGTGGGTGCGTGCGAGTGCCTGTCCGTGTGGCTGGCTGTCGCTCGTCCGCTCTCTCAGGAAGGTCCTGTGCTGGGCCCCTGTTGTGGGGGCAGAGCGGGCCTAGGTTTGGGGACAGGCAGGGCTGAGGCACTCCAGGGGGTTTGCACAGCCGGCAGGATGGGCGCCTGGGGCCCCGGCTGGGCTGCCCCTAAGCCCGAAGTAGGCTCCGGGGACCGCGGCCCTGGGCCGACGCCCCGCTCGTCCGGAGACACGTGACCCTGAGCATCGAACGGGATGGTGGGGGGCGGGGTTGGGGGGGCACCGAGACGTCCTCCCCGCTCAAGCCACCCCCCTCCCCAACCCCCGCCAGAGATCCCGCAGCCTCGCTAGGCCGCTCGGGGTCCGGGAAGCGCCCCGGGCCGGGCCAGGCGCGTGCTGGCCGGTTGTGGCGTCGGCTGGTCTCCCAGCTGCAGGGCCTGTCCCGGTTTTTCCCATCAGTTTCAACAGTGACGGTCACCCCACATTGTGAGTCGTCTAGATTTCTCACTGACACCCCTGTTAGGCAGTGGCTTTTTAGAGAGTTAGGGAAGGTCACTTGGGGGATGTTAGTCATGAGAGAAAATAAGGGCTCAGGTGGGATTGCAGATGTCATCCAGGGGGTAAATAGAGACAGTTGTTGCTGGTACCAAGACATGAAGTTTTTTTTCCCCCTTTTCCCAAAAGGCCACATTACGACCACATGGGGGCACTGAGTAACAGCCCATAGCTCGGCTGGAAATGTGGGACTTTGATATTGATACCCTGGGATGGGTTGGACCAACCTTTGTCATTAATGCAGATGCAGCCCGGGCTGCTTAGGTTGAGTTGAGAAGCAGTGTGGTTTGCAAGTGTACATGCCTCGTTTAGGGAGAGATCAATAGCCATACAGGGAGATATGATTAGAAAGAGGAAGAACATCATATGATGCATTTTACTTATCTGAGGCAGGATTGATGGGGTTCTGCTTGAACAAGAGCCTGAGATCTTCAACAGGTTCACAGGAATAGCTGTCCTCTGGCTTTGGAGTCTCAGTTTCTGTCTCCCCCTCCTGTAGGCCATAGGGTTTTATTCTAGAATTGTGGACCCAGGCAGATAGACCCTTCACTTTTACAGCAGTTGAAGTCACTAGAACAATCTGATATGGCTCTGTCCATTTCTCGGACAGCTGGTTTGGACTCCCTTTTTCTTGCCAGGTCTTTACTGATACTTGATCCCCTGGCTTTACCTGGGGATTTTTCAAGTCTTCCTGTGGTTTGTTCTCCATACCGTTGGAGTTCTTGCTGAAACCTTCCCAGGTCAATTATATGTTTTAATAGTGTATTGGCATCCTCGTCAAGAAACAAATCAGAAGTTGAGAATGGTCGTCCATACATCATTTCATAAGGACTTAACAATAGTGGCCGTTTGGGGGTTGTCCGTATCCTTATGAGGGCTATGGGCAGCATATGTGTCCACTTATTATATGTTTCTGACATAGCTTAGCCAGAGCCCTTTAAGAGTCTAGTTGGCTCTCTCTACCTTTCCTGAAGCTTGAGGCCTCCAGGATGAGTGGAGCTGGTATTTTATGCCTACGCATGCGGCTAGGTTCTGGGGTATCATGGCTGTAAGTGAGGGCCCGTTGTCACTCTGAAGTGACCGAGGCAGCCCAAACCTAGGCACTATCTCCTTCAGCAGAGCTTTACAGACTTCTGTAGCTCTCTCAGTCTCAGTAGGGAACGCTTCGATCCATCCTGTGAATGTGTCAATAAAGACTAGCAAGTAAGAAAACACTTGGGTCTTGTTCATGGCTGTAAATTCTACTTGCCAGTCCGCTCCTGGGTATGATCCCTGATGTTGGACAGGTGTAATTAGAGGAGGTCTGGTTTTTGGGTTATTTTTTAGACAGGTGTCACAATTTTGTGTGACCTGTTTAACAACCTTAGCTAACTGGGGATGGGAGAGAATAGGCTTAAGCAAGATTTCTAGATTATCTTTTCCAAAATGGGTGCTCTTATGTAAGGAGTTAGTAACGTTTTAAACCTGAGAATCAGGGAGTATTATTTGGGCCTGATCAGGCTGAAACCACCCATGTGACCCAATCTCCCAGCCCCGCTCAGCATATCGGGAATGGCCCCCTGGGGTAAAATCTGGAGTCAGGGTTTCCTTGGGGAAAAGGGGGCAGATAGGAGTGGCAGAGGTAGCTTCCCCGGCAGCTCGTCCTGCCTCTTGATCAGCTTTCCTATTTCCCTGAGCCTCTTTATCTTGCCCCTTTTGGTGACTCTTGCAGTGGATGACAGCTAATTTTGCAGGAAGTTTGACTGCCTCCAGGAGCCTGAGAATGAGCTCTTTGTGTTTAATAGCAGAGCTTCGGGCACTGAGCATCCCTCTTTCTTTCCAAATTGCAGCACGGGCATGCAGAATGAGGAAAGCATACTTAGAGTCCATACACACATTAATCCTCTTTCCTTCTCCTAACTCCAAAGCTCTTGTCAGGGCAAAAAGTTCAGCTTTCTGGGCTGAGGTGTCTGGGGGAAGAGACCCACTTTCCTTAGTTTCTTCCAGGCTCGCTACAGCATATCCTGCTTTCCTCTCTCCCTTTTCTACAAAACTGCTGCCATCTGTGTGCCAGTTTTCCTCTGGGTCAGATAAAGGTGTCTCTGATAGGTCCCGGCGAGAAGAGTATAACTCGTCAGTGATTTGTATGCATTGGTGATCCAGAGGGGAGGTAGGGGGATCTGGCAGTAAGGTTGCTGGATTTAAAGTCTGGCAGACCCTCAACTTTATTTCTGGAGTGTCAAGGAGGAGGGCTTGGTATTGGGTGATCCTTCCCCCTGTCATCCACCTGTCCCCTTTCGTTTCCAAGACTGCTTGCACCCAGTGTGGCGTATACACTGTGGTGGGCTGACCCAGGGTCAGCTTAGATGCCTCCTTAACCATAAGAGCAGTGGCTGCTACTGCCCGGAGGCAAGTGGCCCACCCTCTGGCCACCTCATCTAGTTATTTTGAGAGATAAGCCACAGGTTGTAATACGGGCCCCATCATCTGCTCTAACACCCCAAGAGCAGTTCCTGTCCTTCCAGAAACATAGAGTCTAAAAGGCTTCTCCAGGTTGGGGAGGCCTAAAGCTGGGGCTGTAGTGATGGACTCTTTTAGGGCATTAAAGGCCACCTTGGAGGTCTCATGCCAGTCGAGTGGCTCTTCCTCTTTCCCCCTTAAATTTTCATATAGGGGTCTGGCCAGATTGCCATAATTAGGAACCCAGATCCTGCAAAACCCGGTCCTTCCTAAAAATCCCCTAAGCTGTTGTTTTGTTTGGGGGTACGGGGTATTTAAGATGAGGGATCTCCCCTCGGGGTCAGGCATTCTTTTTCTCTCCGTAATTATAAATCCAAGGTATTTTACTTGGGTTAAGCTAATCTGAGCCTACTTGGGGGATACTCGATAACCCTTTTCATACAGGAAAGTTAGCGTTTCAAATAGTGTCCATTTGAGAGCTGGTAAAATCTGGCCTAGCTATGAGCAAGTCATCCACATACTGTATTAGACTACTGTTTGTTAAAGTTAATTCCCTTAGTTCTCTCCCCGAGGAAGTCCTGAAGATATGAGGGCTGTCCCTAAACCCTTGGGGTAGTCGAGTCCAGTCGAGAGTTGTATGGTCTCTCTTGTTTCCAAGTCCCGCCACTCAAAAGCAAAGAGTTTTTGGGATTCAGGATGGAGAGGAATGCAAAAGAAAGCACCTTGAAGGTCCAAGACTGAGAAGTACTTGGCATTTCCTGGGACTTGGGATAGGAGGGTATATGGGTTTGGGACTATGGGGTGGATGGGAACCACAGCTTCATTAAGAGCTCTTAGATCCTGGACGAATCGGTAAGATCCATCTGGTTTTTGAACGGGCAAGATTGGGGTGTTGCAGGGGGACTCACAGCTGATTCGAGTTCCAGTATCTCGGTATTTGTTAGCTAATGGTTTAAGACCCTCAAGACCTACTGGTTTTAAGGGATATTGTCTTTTCCAGGGTTAGGGAGCATTTGGTCTCAGAGAAATCTTTACTGGTGGAACATTTATAGCTAAACCAGGGCTGGAGACATCCCACACCTGGGGATTGACATCATCTTGACAAGGGACAGACTCCTCCTTTTCTACCTCTGACTGTAAATATTCAGACATAGGCAAAGAAAATTATCGACTTCTACCTTTGTGTCCCCAAGTCACTCTGGTTTGGAGGCGAAAGTATTATTCTCAAAATGGAAAATTTGGAAGCTGCAAACATGAAAAATTTAAAGAGTCACGCAGAGGCTAGTCACTCTAAGCTAACCCCTAAGACATTTATTGACTGATTTCTAGCTTCTCTTCTTTAAACTTTTTTATCTACAGTAATCCTGTGTGTTCCTTTTAGTTAGGGATTCATTTTTAGACTATCCTGACTCTTCCACTACGTTCCAGTTTTGGGTCTGATACACTTACAGATATGCCAATTGCTTCCTGATTACTATAGAACATATTTTATATTTAAAATACTTCCATGCTTATGTAGTGAGTCAATGATTTTAAGTTTATTTGTTACACATTTCAATGTAAAAGTCAATGTGTGAACTAACATATTCACGACTTGGAAAAGTTGGCTTTTTTTGCTATGTGTTTGAACTCCTCACCCGACCAAAGGTCATGGAGAGGTCTATTGTTTTCTAAAATGGTTATAGTGTTGTTTATTTTCTGGTAATTGAATTAGGGTGTGAGTTCCAAAGCCTGTGTTTCTGTTCATTTCATTCCATCTGTTCGGGTTTCTTTCTCTCTCCTGAGTCAGACAGTAATTTCCCATTGGTTGTCCAGTTACCTAGGTTGGTGTCCATGCATCCATGCTGGTCTCTCCATACATGTCCGGGTGTCCTGTGAAACACTAAGCTTAATTTATTTGGAAATGACCTAGCTGTTCAATACACTGTCATCACTCAGTTGAGCAGAGGGAGAGAAATTCAAGTGACAAAACTCCAGAGAAGCTAGTGTCAGAGCGCCCCGGCGTGGCATGCGTGCAGGGGGTTGGGGCGCGGGGGGCGGGGAGAGGAGCGCGGAGATTTCAGGTGTCCTCCCACCCTGGGCCTCTCCAGGCCCGCCGCTGCTCAGTGGCCTCCCCCCGCCCCCATCGCTTTGGCTGGGGTGGTCTCTGCAGGTGCCCGGCATCCTGCCCGAGGCCCCCCCTGCCCACACGCTGTCTTCCAGTCTCTCTCTGAACCCTCGACTCTTTCTGCCTCTGTCTCACCTGGCGTGGGTGCATGCGAGTGCCTGTCCGTGTGGCTGGCTGTCGCTCGTCCGCTCTCTCAGGAAGGTCCTGTGCTGGGCCCGTGGCGTGGGGGCAGGGCGGGCCTCGGTTTTGGGACAGGGCTGTGCTGAGGCACTCCAGGGGGTTTGCACAGCCAGCTGGATGGGCGCCTGGGGCCCCGGCTGGGCTGCCCCTAAGCCCGCAGGAGGCTCCGGGTACCGCGGCCCTGAGACGACGCCCCGCTTGTCCGGAGCCATGTGACCCTGAGCATCGAACGGGATGGTGGGGGGCGGGGTTGGGGGGGCACCGAGACGTCCTCCCCGCTCAAGCCACCACCCTCCCCAACCCCCGCCAGAGCTCCCGTAGCCTCGCCAGGCCGCTCGGGGTCCGGGAAGCGCCCCGGGCCGGGCCAGGCTCATGCTGGCCGGGGGTGGCGTCGGCTGGTCTTCCAGCTGCAGGGCCTGTCCCGGTTTTTCCCATCAGTTTCAACAGTGACGGTCACCCCACATTGTGAGTCGTCTAGATTTCTCACGGACACCCCTGTTAGGGAGTGGCTTTTTAGAGAGATCGGGAAGGTCACTTGGGGGATGTTAGTCATGAGATAAAATAAGGGCTCAGGTGGGATTCCAGATGTCATCCAGGGGGTAAATAGAGACAGTTGTTGCTGGTACCAAGACATGAAGTTTTTTTTCCCCCTTTCCCCAAAAGGCCATATTACGACCACATGGGGGCGCTGAGTACCAGCCCATAGCTCGGCTGGAAGGGTGGCCTTTGATAGTGATACTCTGGGATGGGTTGGACATAACCCCAACCTTTGTCATTAATGCAGATGCAGCCCGGGCTGCTTAGGTTCAGTTGAGAAGCAGTGTGGTTTGCAAGTGAACATGCCTCGTTTAGGGAGAGATCAATAGCCATACAGGGAGATATGATTAGAAAGAGGAAGAACATCATATGATGCATTTTACTTATCTGAGGCAGGATTGATGGGGTTCTGCTTGAACAAGAGCCTGAGATCTTCAACAGGTTCACAGGAATAGCTGTCCTCTGGCTTTGGAGTCTCAGTTTCTGTCTCCCCCTCCTGTAGGCCATAGGGTTTTATTCTAGAATTGTGGACCCAGGCAGATAGACCCTTCACTTTTACAGCAGTTGAAGTCACTAGAACAAGCTGATATGGCCCTGTCCATTTCTCGGACAGCTGGTTTGGACTCCCTTTTTCTTGCCAGGTCTTTACTGATACTTGATCCCCTGGCTTTACCTGGGGATTTTTCAAGTCTTCCTGTGGTTTGTTCTCCATACCGTTGGAGTTCTTGCGGAAACCTTCCCAGGTCAATTATATGTTTTAAGAGTGTATTGGCATCCTCGTCAAGAAACAAATCAGAAGTTAAGAATGGTCGTCCATACATCATTTCATAAGGACTTAACAATAGTGGCCGTTTGGGGGATGTCCGTGTCCTCATGAGGGCTATGGGCAGCATATGTGTCCACTTATTATGTGTTTCTGATATAGCTTAGATAGAGCCCTTTTAAGAGTCTGGTTGGCTCTCTGTACCTTTCCTGAAGCTTGAGGCCTCCAGGATGAGCGGAGCTGGTATTTTATGCCTAAGCATGTGGCTAGGTTCTGGGGTATCGTGGCTGTAAGTGAAGGCCCGTGGTCAATCTGAAGTGACCGAGGCAGCCCAAACCTAGGCACTATCTCCTTCAGCAGAGCTTTACAGACTTCTGTAGCTCTCTCAGTCTCAGTAGGGAACGCTTCGATCCATCCTGTGAATGTGTCAATAAAGACTAGCAAGTAAGAAAACCCTTGGGTCTTGGGCATGGCTGTAAATTCTACTTGCCAGTCCGCTCCTGGGTATGATCCCCGATGTTGGACAGGTGTAATTAGAGGAGGTTTGGTTTTTGGGTTATTTTTTAGACAGGTGTCACAATTTTGTGTGACCTGTTTAACAACCTTAGCTAACTGGGGATGGGAGAGAATAGGCTTAAGCAAGATTTCTAGATTATCTTTTCCAAAATGGGCGCTCTTATGTAAGGAGTTAGTAATGTTTTAAACCTGAGAATCAGGGAGTATTATTTGGGCCTGATCAGGCTGAAACCACCCATGTGACCCAATCTCCCAACCCCGCTCAGCATATCGGGAATGTCCCCCTGGGGTAAAATCTGGAGTCAGGGTTTCCTTGGGGAAAAGGGGGCAGATAGCAGTGGCAGAGGTAGCTTCCCCGGCAGCTCGTCCTGCCTCTTGATCAGCTTTCCTATTTCCCTGAGCCTCTATTTCTTGCCCATTTTGGTGACTCTTGCAGTGGATGACAGCTAATTTTGCAGGAAGTTTGACTGCCTCCAGGAGCCTGAGAATGAGCTCTTTGTGTTTAATAGCAGAGCTTCGGGCACTGAGCATCCCTCTTTCTTTCCAAATTGCTGCACGGGCATGCAGAATGAGGAAAGCATACTTAGAGTCCATACACACGTTAATCCTCTTTCCTTCTCCTAACTCCAAAGCTTTTGTCAGGGCAAAAAGTTCAGCTTTCTGGGCTGAGGTGTCTGGGGGAAGAGACCCACTTTCCTTAGTTTCTTCCAGGCTCGCTACAGCATATCCTGCTTTCCTCTCTCCCTTTTCTACAAAACTGCTGCCATCTGTGTGCCAGTTTTCCTCTGGGTCAGATAAAGGTGTCTCTGATAGGTCCCGGCGAGAAGAGTATAACTCGTCTGTGATTTGTATGCATTGGTTATCCAGAGGGGAGTTAGGGGGATCTGGCAGTAAGGTTGCTGGATTTAAAGTCTGGCAGACCCTCAACTTTATTTCTGGAGTGTCAAGGAGAAGGGCTTGGTATTGGGTGATCCTTCCCCCTGTCATCCACCTGTCCCCTTTCGTTTCCAAGACTGCTTGCAGCTGGTGAGGCGTATACACTGTGGTGGTCTGACCCAGGGTCAGCTTAGATGCCTCCTTAACCATAAAAGCAGTGGCTGCTACTGCCCGGAGGCAAGTGGGCCACCCTCTGGCCACCTCATCTAGTTATTTTGAGAGATAAATCACAGGTTGTAATACGGGCCCCATTATCTGCTCTAACACCCCAAGAGCAGTTCCTGTCCTTCCAGAAACATAGAGTCTAAAAGGCTTCTCCAGGTTGGGGAGGTCTAAAGGTGGGGCTGTAGTGATGGGCTCTTTTAGGACATTAAAGGCCATCTTGCAGGTCTCATGCCAGTCGAGTGGCTCTTCCTCTTTCCCCCTTAAATTTTCATATAGGGGTCTGGCCAGATTGCAATAATTAGGAACCCAGATCCTGCAAAACCCGGTCCTTCCTAAAAATCCCCTAAGCTGTTGTTTTGTTTGGGGGTACGGGGTATTTAAGATGAGGGATCTCCCCTCGGGGTCAGGCATTCTTTTTCTCTCCGTAATTATAAATCCAAGGTATTTTACTTGGGTTAAGCTAATCTGAGCCTACTTTGGGGATACTCGATAACCCTTTTCATACAGGAAAGTTAGCGTTTTAAATAGTGTCCATTAGAGAGCTGGTAAAATCTGGTCTAGCTATGAGCAAGTCATCCACATACTGTATTAGACTACTGTTTGTTAAAGTTAATTCCCTTAGTTCTCTCCCCGAGGAAGTCCCGAAGATATGAGGGCTGTCCCTAAACCCTTGGGGTAGTCGAGTCCAGTCGAGAGTTGTATGGTCTCTCTTGTTTCCATGTCCCGCCACTCAAAAGCAAAGAGTTTTTGGGATTCAGGATGGAGAGGAATGCAAAAGAAAGCACCTTGAAGGTCCAAGACTGAGAAGTACTTGGCATTTCCTGGGACTTGGGATAGGAGTTTATATGGGTTTGAGACTATGGGGTGGATGGGAACCACAGCTTCATTAAGAGCTCTTAGATCCTGGACGAATCGGTAAGATCCATCTGGTTTTTGAACGGGCAAGATTGGGGTGTTGCAGGGGTCTCACAGCTGATTCGAGTTCCAGTATCTCGGTATTTGTTAACTAATGGTCTAAGACCCTCAAGAGATCCTGGTTTTAAGGGATATTGTCTTTTCCAGGGCTAGGGAGCATTTGGTCTCAGAGAAATCTTTACTGGTGGAACATTTATGGCTAAACCAGGGCTGGAGACATCCCACACCTGGGGATTGACCTCATCTAGACAAGGGACAGACTCCTCCTTTCTACCTCTGACTGTAAATATTCAGACATAGGCAAAGAACATTATCGACCTCTACCTTTGTGTCCCCAAGTCACTCTGGTTTGGAGGCGAAAGTATTATTCTCAAAATGGAAAATTTGGAAGCTGCAAACATGAAAAATTTAAAGAGTCACGCAGAGGCTAGTCACTCTAAGCTAACCCCTAAGACATTTATTGACTGATTTCTAGCTTCTCTTCTTTAACCTTTTTTATCTACAGTAATCCTGTGTGTTCCTTTTAGTTAGGGATTCATTTTTAGACTATCCTGACTCTTCCACTACGTTGCAGTTTTGGGTCTGATACACTTAGAGATGTGCCAAGTGCTTCCTGAATGCTATAGAACATATTTTATATTTAAAATACTTCCATGCTTATGTAGTGAGTAAATGCTTTTAAGTTTATTTGTTACACATTTCAATGTAAAAGTCAATGTGTGAACTAACATATTCACGACTTGGAAAAGTTGGCTTTTTTTTGCTGTGTGTTTGAACTCCTCACCCGACCAAAGGTCATGGAGAGGTCTATTGTTTTTCTAAAATGGTTATAGTGTTGTTTATTTTCTGGTAATTGAATTAGGGTGTGAGTTGCAAAGCTTGTTTTTCTGTTCATTTCATTCCATCTGTTCGGGTTTCTTTCTCTCTCCTGAGTCAGACAGTAATTTCCCATTGGTTGTCCAGTTACCAATGTTGGTGTCCATGCATCCGTGCTGGTCTCTCCATACATGTCCGGGTGTCCTGTGAAACACTAAGCTTAATTTATTTGGAAATGTCCTAGCTGTTCAATACACTGTCATCACTCAGTTGAGCAGAGGGAGAGAAATTCAAGTGACAAAACTCCAGAGAAGCTAGTGTCAGAGCGCCCCGGCATGGCATGCGTGCAGGGGGTTGGGGGGAGGGGGGCGGGGGCCGAGCGCGGAGATCTCGGGTGTCCTCCCACCCTGGGCCTCTCCAGGCCCGCCGCTGCTCAGTGGCCTCCCCCCGCCCCTATCGCTTTGGCTGCTCAGGGCCGGGTGGTCTCTGCAGCTGCCCAGCATCCTGCCCGAGGCCCCCCCTGCCCACACGCTGTCTTCCAGTCTCTCTCTGAACCCTCAACTCTTTCTGCCTCTGTCTCACCTGGCGTGGGTGCGTGCGAGTGCCTGTCCCTGTGCCTGGCTGTCGCTCGTCCACTCTCTCAGGAAGGTCCTGTGTTGGGCCCGTGGCTTGGGGGCAGGGCGGGCCTCGGTTTGGGGACAGGGCGGGGCTGAGGCACTCCAGGGTGTTTGCACAGCCGGCAGGATGGGCGCCTGGGGCCCCCGATGGGCTGCCCCTAAGCCCGCAGGATGCTCCGGGGACCGCGGCCCCGGGCTGACGCCCCGCTCGTCCGGAGCCACGTGACCCTGAGCAGCGAACGGGATGGTGGGGGGCGGGGGGCGGGGGGGCACCGAGACGTCCTCCCCGCTCAAGCCACCCCCTTCCCCAACCCCTGCCAGAGCTCCCGCAGCCTCGCCAGGCCGCTCGGGGTCCGGGAAGCGCCCCGGGCCGGGCCAGGCGCGTGCTGGCCGGGGGTGGCGTCGGCTGGTCTCCCAGCTGCAGGGCCTGTCCCGGTTTTTCCCATCAGTTTCAACAGTGACGGTCACCCCACATTGTGAGTCGTCTAGATTTCTCACTGACACCCCTGTTAGGGAGTGGCTTTTTAGAGAGATAGGGAAGGTCACTTGGGGAATGTTAGTCATGAGAGAAAATAAGGGCTCAGGTGGGATTGCAGATGTCATCCAGGGGGTAAATAGAGACAGTTGTTGCTGGTACCAAGACATGAAGTTTTTTTCCCCCTTTTCCGAAAAGGCCATATTACGACCACATGGGGGCGCTGAGTAACAGCCCATAGCTCGGCTGGAAGGGTGGGCCTTTGATATTGATACCCTGCGATGGGTTGCACATACCCCCATCCTTTGTCATTAATGCAGATGCAGCCCGGGCTGCTTAGGTTCAGTTGAGAAGCAGTGTGGTTTGCAAGTGAACATGCCTCGTTTAGGGAGAGATCAATAGCCATACAGGGAGATATGATTAGAAAGAGGAAGAACATCATATGATGCATTTTACTTATCTGAGGCAGGATTGATGGGGTTCTGCTTGAACAAGAGCCTGAGATCTTCAACAGGTTCACAGGAATAGCTGTCCTCTGGCTTTGGAGTCTCAGTTTCTGTCTCCCCCTCCTGTAGGCCATAGGGTTTTATTCTAGAATTGTGGACCCAGGCAGATAGACCCTTCACTTTTACAGCAGTTGAAGTCACTAGAACAAGCTGATATGGCCCTGTCCATTTCTCGGACAGCTGGTTTGGACTCCCTTTTTCTTGCCAGGTCTTTACTGATACTTGATCCCCTGGCTTTACCTGGGGATTTTTCAAGTCTTCCTGTGGTTTGTTCTCCATACCGTTGGAGTTCTTGCTGAAACCTTCCCAGGTCAATTATATGTTTTAAGAGTGTATTGGCATCCTCGTCAAGAAACAAATCAGAAGTTAAGAATGGTCGTCCATACATCATTTCGTAAGGACTTAACAATAGTGGCCGTTTGGGGGATATCCGTAGCCTCATGAGGGTTATGGGCAGCATATGTGTCCACTTATTATGTGTTTCTGACATAGCTTAGCCAGAGCCCTTTTAAGAGTCTGGTTGGCTCTCTCTACCTTTCCTGAAGCTTGAGGCCTCCAGGATGAGCGGAGCTGGTATTTTATGCCTAAGCATGCGGCTAGGTTCTGGGGTATCTTGGCTGTAAGTGACGGCCCGTTGTCACTCTATAGTGACCGAGGCAGCCCAAACCTAGGCACTATCTCCTTCAGCAGAGCTTTACAGCCTTCTGTAGCTCTCTCTGTCTCAGTAGGGAACGCTTCGATCCATCCTGTGAATGTGTCAATAAAGACTAGCAAGTAAGAAAACCCTTGGGTCTTGGGCATGGCTGTAAATTCTACTTGCCAGTCCGCTCCTGGGTATGATCCCCGATGTTGGACAGGTGTAATTAGAGGAGGTCTGGTTTTTGGGTTATTTTTTAGACAGGTGTCAGAATTTTGTGTGACTTGTTTAACAACCTTAGCTAACTGGGAATGGGAGAGAATAGGCTTAAGCAAGATTTCTAGATTATCTTTTCCAAAATGGGCGCTCTTATGTAAGGAGTTAGTAATGTTTTAAACCTGAGAATCAGGGAGTATTATTTGGGCCTGATCAGGCTGAAACCACCTATGTGACCCAATCTCCCAGCCCCGCTCAGCATATCGGGAATGTCCCCCTGGGGTAAAATCTGGAGTCAGGGTTTCCTTGGGGAAAAGGGGGCAGATAGCAGTGGCAGAGGTAGCTTCCCCGGCAGCTCGTCCTGCCTCTTGATCAGCTTTCCTATTTCCCTGGGCCTCTTTTTCTTGCCCCTTTTGGTGACTCTTGCAGTGGATGACAGCTAATTTTGCAGGAAGTTTGACTGCCTCCAGGAGCCTGAGAATGAGCTCTTTGTGTTTAATAGCAGAGCTTCAGGCACTGAGCATCCCTCTTTCTTTCCAAATTGCTGCACGGGCATGCAGAATGAGGAAAGCATACTTAGAGTCCATACACACATTAATCCTCTTTCCTTCTCCTAACTCCAAAGCTCTTGTCAGGGCAAAAAGTTCAGCTTTCTGGGCTGAGGTGTCTGGGGGAAGAGACCCACTTTCCTTAGTTTCTTCCAGGCTCGCTACAGCATATCCTGCTTTCCTCTCTCCCTTTTCTACAAAACTGCTGCCATCTGTGTGCCAGTGTTCCTCTGGGTCAGATAAAGTTGTCTCTGATAGGTCCCGGCGAGAAGAGTATAACTCGTCTGTGATTTGTATGCATTGGTGATCCAGAGGGGAGGTAGGGGGATCTGGCAGTAAGGTTGCTGGATTTAAAGTCTGGCAGACCCTCAACTTTATTTCTGGAGTGTCAAGGAGGAGGGCTTGGTATTGGGTGATCCTTCCCCCTGTCATCCACCTGTCCCCTTTCGTTTCCAAGACTGCTTGCACCCGGTGTGGCGTATAAACTGTGGTGGGCTGACCCAGGGTCAGCTGAGATGCCTCCTTAACCATAAGAGCGGTGGCTGCTACTGCCCGGAGGCAAGGGGGCCACCCTCTGGCCACCTCATCTAGTTATTTTGAGAGATAAGCCACAGGTTGTAATACGGGCCCCATCATCTGCTCTAACACCCCAAGAGCAGTTCCTGTCCTTCCAGAAACATAGAGTCTAAAAGGCTTCTCCAGGTTGGGGAGGCCTAAAGCTGGGGCTGTAGTGATGGACTCTTTTAGGGCATTAAATGCCAACTGCAGGTCTCATGCCAGTCGAGTGGCTCTTCCTCTTTCCCCCTTAAATTTCCATATAGAGGTCTGGCCAGATTGCCATAATTAGGAATCCAGATCCTGCAAAACCCGGGCCTTCCTAAAAATCCCCTAAGCTGTTGTTTTGTTTGGGGGTACGGGGTATTTAAGATGAGGGATCTCCCCTCGGGGTCAGGCATTCTTTTTCTCTCCGTAATTATAAATCCAAGGTATTTTACTTGGGTTAAGCTAATCTGAGCCTACTTTGGGGATACTCGATAACCCTTTTCATACAGGAAAGTTAGCGTTTTAAATAGTGTCCATTTGAGAGCTGGTAAAATCTGGCCTAGCTATGAGCAAGTCATCCACATACTGTATTAGACTACTGTTTGTTAAAGTTAATTCCCTTAGTTCTCTCCCCGAGGAAGTCCCGAAGAAATGAGGGCTGTCCCTAAACCCTTGGGGTAGTCGAGTCCAGTCGAGAGTTGTATGGTCTCTCTTGTTTCCAAGTCCCGCCACTCAAAAGCACAGAGTTTTTGGGATTCAGGATGGAGAGGAATGCAAAAGAAAGCACCTTGAAGGTCGAAGACTGAGAAGTACTTGGCATTTCCTGGTACTTGGGATAGGAGGGTATATGGGTTTGGGACTATGGGGTGGATGGGAACCACACCTTCATTAACAGCTCTTAGATCCTGGACGAATCGGTAAGATCCATCTGGTTTTTGAACGGGCAAGTTTGGGGTGTTGCAGGGGGACTCACAGCTGATTCGAGTTCCAGTATCTTGGTATTTGTTAACTAATGGTTTAAGAACCTCAAGAGCTTCTGGTTTTAAGGGATATTGTCTTTTCCAGGGCTAGGGAGCATTTGGTCTCAAAGAAATCTTTACTGGTGGAACATTTATGGATAAACCAGGTCTGGAGACATCCCACACCTGGGGATTGAACTCATCTAGAAAAGGGACAGACTCCTCCTTTTCTACCTCTGACTGTAAATATTCAGACATAGGCAAAGAAAATTATAGACTTCTACCTTTGTGTCCCCAAGTCACTCTGGTTTGGAGGCAAAAGTATTATTCTCACCATGGAAAATTTGGAAGCTGCAAACATGAAAAATTAAACAGTCACGCAGAGGCTAGTCACTCTCAGCTAACCCCTAAGACATTTATTGACTGATTTCTAGCTTCTCTTCTTTCACCTTTTTTATCTACAGTAATCCTGTGTGTTCCTTTTAGTTAGGGATTCATTTTTAAACTATCCTGACTCTTCCACTACGTTCCAGTTTTGGGTGTGATACACTTACAGATGTGCAAATTGCTTCCTGAATACTATAGAACATATTTTATGTTTAAAATACTTCCATGCTTATGTAGTGAGTCAATGATTTTAACTTTATTTGTTACACATTTCAATGTAAAAGTCAATGTGTGAACTAACATATTCACGACTTGGAAAAGTTGGCTTTTTTTTGCTGTGTGTTTGAACTCATCATCCGACCAAAGGTCATGGAGAGGTCTATTGTTTTTCTAAAATGGTTATAGTGTTGTTTATTTTCTGGTAATTGAATTAGGGTGTGAGTTGCAAAGCTTGTTTTTCTGTTCATTTCATTCCATCTGTTCGGGTTTCTTTCTCTCTCCTGAGTCAGACAGTAATTTCCCATTGGTTGTCCAGTTACCAAGGTTGGTGTCCATGCATCCGTGCTGGTCTCTCCATACATGTCCGGGTGTCCTGTGAAACACTAAACTTAATTTATTTGGAAATGACCTAGCTGTTCAATACACTGTCATCACTCAGTTGAGCAGAGGAAGAGAAATTCAAGTGACAAAACTCCAGAGAAGCTAGTGTCAGAGTGTCCCGGCGTGGCATGCGTGCAGGAGGTTGGGGGGAGGGGGCGGTGCGCGGAGTGCAGAGGTCTCAGGTGTCCTCCCACCATGGGCCTCTCCAGGTCCGCCGCTGCTCAGTGGCCTCCCCCCGCCCCCATCGCTTTGGCTGCTCAGGGCCGGTTGGTCCCTGCAGCTGCCCGGCATCCTGCCCGAGGCCCCCCCTGCCCACACTCTGTCTTCCAGTCTCTCTCTGAACCCTCGACTCTTTCTGCCTCTGCCTCACCTGGCGTGGGTGCGAGCGAGTGCCTGTCCGTGTCCCTGGCTGTCGCTCGTCTGCTCACCCAGGAAGGTCCTGTGCTGGGCCCGCGGCGTGGGGGCAGGGCGGGCCTCGGTAGGGCGAAAAGACGGGGATGAGGCGCTCCAGGGGGTTTGTGCAGCCGGCAGGACGGGTGCCTGTGGCCCCGGCTGGGCTGCCCCTAAGCCCCAGTAGGCTCCAGGGACCGCGGACCCGGGCCGAAGCCCCGCTCGTCCGGAGCCACCTGACCCTGAGCATTGAACGGGATGGTGGGTGACAGGGGGTGAGGGGGCACCGAGATGTCCTCGCTGCTCTGCCCACCCCCCCTCCCCCCACCCCAGGTTCCGCAGGCACGCCAGGCCCCGGCCGGCTGTGCCAGACAGGTGCTGGCCTGGGCTCGCGGTGTGCGGAGCGGGGGCGCCCTCCGCTGGCCGCCGAGCTGCAGGCTCTGGCCGGCCAGACTCCAGTCGCGGGTCGTGCGGCTCAAGTGCAGCGCGCGCCCGCTGGAGAACTGCAGCCCCAGGCCCGACCGGCAGGTCAGACCGCAAGGGAGGCGCAACGTGGGGCTCCTGGGGCACCTGGCAGCCGCGTAGGTCTAAGGCCATAGCACCCTGAACGTGCCCTATCTCCTCTGATCAGGGAAATTGAGTAGGGCCGGGCCTGGTCAGTACTTGCATGGGAGACCGCCTAGTAGTTAGGCGGTTTTGTGATTTTTCTGAATGCCTACTTCAGAAAGTTAGAATCGGATGACTGCACACAGGAAAACAAATAATGTTTTTGTACATAAACTTAAGAATCCAGCAGCTGGTCATTCTTTTTCCTGTCCTAACACAGCTAACTGGAAGTCAGGTGCAGTAAGTTCTACTGACTTAAGACCCTCATCCCTAACGGAAGGTATATAGGAAAACCCATAATATATCTAAATAAACATGAAAGATAGAAAGATGAGAAAAAAAAAATTCTCAGTGACATCTTAGTTGGTATATGAAACACGATGATTATGAAAGCACAACCCATAATCAAGTCCAGGCCATGGAAGCCTGTGACTTTCACTGAGTGTTGGCTTCCCTTTCAGCTGAGATTGTAAAAAGTGCTTTGTAAAATCCTGAGGTTTGAAGCACTTGTAACCTCCCGAAGAGACTGCAATCAGAAGGCTTTCTAGAATATCCTGACGCTGTGGTGAGCTCAAGCAATATATTCTGCAGAGGTCGGAAGACAGACATGTTGGGAAGTGGGGATGACTTCTACTGCACTTAGGGAGAAAGGGCATGTACAAGTGGAGAAGCAACATCTCAGTGACGGAATCTTTAAAGACTCCATACATGGAGAAGGAAATGGCAACCCACTCCAGTATTCTTGCTTGGAAAAATCCATGGACAGAGGAGTCTGGCGGGCTGAAGTCCACGGGATTCCATTACTGATCGTGTGTGCACGAGGGTGGAGGGAGACGGGTTGGTAGCAAGAAACTGGTAGAAGTAAAAAATAAGAAAAAATATAAAATAAAGACTCGATAAATATGACAACGACTGGTAGGAATAAACCTTCAGAAGTGCCTTCTCAGACCTCCCGTCAGAAGCACAAGCATAATAAAGATACTGAGTTTTCACGGTCTCACACAAAATTAGACTGGCTTATGACAATGGGCAGAGAGGCTCCTCTAAGACATCGGGGCTGGGCTTAACTGGAGGATGCACATCGATTGAGTGCATGGCTATGTGTTATGGAAATATGTCTTACTGGCAGGGTGAAGGCATCTTCTTGAAGCACACAGCAAATAACACTACAAATTCAAGGAACTTGGCTAAAATGACAATAGCTGATTTCATGTTGGCTACTGCTTGGCAGAGCTGGGTTCGCCTCTCCCATTAAGTACCTCAGTGGCCAGCTGTGAATGTAGCCATTAGTTTCTCACTTAGAAACCGAACCTAATACTTGCCATGTGCACTAGCGCAAGAACAGTGAAAGCTCCGCGGAGAAGCAAGTCAGACAGACATGCTTCTGTTTTCTCACAGAAGCTGCTTATGACCGGCCCTGCTCACAGACAGATTGCTAATGCCAAGTGGATAGACAGTTATGCAAATATTCTTTAGCAACTGAGTGACCAGGGAAGCCCTACTAGCTCAGTTGGTAAAGAATCTGCCTGCAACGCAGGAGACCCCGCTTTCAGTCCTAGGTCGGGAAGATCCCCTGGAGAAGGGATACGCTACCCACTCCAGTATTCTGGCCTAGAGAATTCCATGGACTCTATAGTCCATGGGGCCGCAAAGAGTCAGGCACGAACTGAGCCACTTTCACCTGCAAATGCGGAGATTACTTAGAACAAGAAATGTGGTAACAGATCTAGTACCTCTGTCAAGCTCATGAGTGAGTACTATAAATATCCAGAATCAGCTTTGTCCTGCATAGTTATTACCATCCTGTATTTGCTTTGAAAGGAGTTAAGCTAGTCTTGTGAAAGAGGAATGATTCTTTACCAACTAAGCCACAAGGAAAGCCCACTACTACTGGAGTGTGTAGCATATCCCTTGTCCAGCGGATCTTCCTGGCCCAGGAACTGAACCAGGGTCTCCTGCCTGAGTAACACATATTGGGTAAAAATCGGTGAGGGAGCATAACGATGGACATTGATTGGTAAACTCAGTTTTCCTTGTCCAGATGGCTAGCGGAGGAGAAATAAACGTTGGCATGCATTTAAAAAATTCTTCTGATACTACATATAAAATTTACTAGTTCTCTGCAGAAGTCTTGAATGAAGCACAGATATTGTCATTAGATTGCTTTGGTCATATCCATCTTATCCACATTTATTTTTAAAAGTCACATAGTGTGGCCTCAAATACTTGAAGACACGACAAAATGTTTCTTTGGTCTCCATTCTAAACTGGATCGTGAGAAGGCAGTGGATCAGCATAATGCAGGAGCTCAAGATATTTTAGGCAAAAACTTGACTAGTCTGTTTAATGATATGGAAGAATGAGTTAAGGGTGGCAGCACGAAACAGAAGGCCATGCTAGAAGTACACAAGACCTTGTTTGGTAAGTCCAAACATGACTTTTTCTATCAATTGAATGATAGTTGCTTTACAGAATTTTGTTGCCAAACATCAGCATGAATGAGCCACAGGTATACATATGTCTCCTCCCTCCTGAACCTCTCTCCCATTTCCCTCCCCATTCCACCCCTAGCTTGTTGCAGAGCCCCTGAGTCATACAGCAAATTTCATTGGCATCTGTTTTTACGTAAGGTAATATATTATCATGTTACTCTGCATTCATCTGACCCTCTCCTTCCTCCCCCTTGCCCATGTCCATAAGTCTGTTCTCTACATCTGTGACTCCTTGGCTGCCCTGCAAATAATTTCATCAGTACCACCTTTAGTTCAAGCATTTTTTTCCCCCCAAGCATTACTTATTTCTTATTCCAGTCTTACTGTCTTTAGTGTGAGACTGATTTCGAAACTGATATGAAAGTATTATTCTCAGCATGGAAAATTTGGAAGATGCAACATGGAAAATTTAAAAAGTCACGCAGAGGCTAGCCACTATGAGCTAACCCCTAAAACATTTATTGACTGATTTCTAGTTTCTCTTCTTTAACCTTTTTTATCTACAATAATCCTGTGTATTCCTTTTAGTTAGGGATTCATTTTTAGACTATCCTGACTCTTCAACTAACTTCCAGTTTTAGGTCTATACAGTGAGACATATGCCAAATGCTTCCTGATTACTATAGAACATATTTTATGTTTAAAATACTTCCATGCTTATGTAGTGAGTCAATGATTTTAAGTTTATTTGTTACACATTTCAATGTAAAAGTCAATGTGTGAACTAACATATTCAAGATTTGGAAAAGGTGGCTATTTTGTCGTGTGCTAGAACTCCTCACCCGACCAAAGGTCATGGAGAAGTCTATTGTTTTTTTATAGTGTTGCTGGTTTTTTTTTTTTTTTTTTTTTTTTTGTAATTGAATTAGGGTTTGAGTTGCAAAGTTTGTGTTTCTGTTCATTTCATTCCATCTGTTCGGGGTTCTTTCTCTCTCCTGAGTCAGACAGTAATTTCCCATTGGTTGTCCAGTTACCAAGGTTGGTGTCCATGCATTCGTGCTGGTCTCTGCATTCATGTCCGGGTGTCCTGTGAAACACTAAGCTTAATTTATTTGGAAATGACCTAGCTGTTCAATACACTGTCATCACTCAGTTGAGCACAAGGATAGAAATTCAGGTGACCAAACTCCGGAGAAGCTAGTGTCAGAGCGCCCCGGCCTGGTGTGCGTGCAGGGGGTTGGGAGGACGGGGGCAGGGCGCAGAGCAAGGAGATCTCAGGTGCCCTCACACCCTGGGCCTCTCCAGGCCCGCCCCTACTCAGCGGCTTCCCCCTGCCCCCATCGCATTCGCTTCTCAGGGCCGGGTGGCCTCTGCAGCTGCCCGGCATCCTGCCCGAGTCCCCCCCTGCCCACAAGCTGTCTTCGAGTCTCTCTCTGAGCCCTCGTCTCTTTCTGCCTCTGTCTCACCTGGCGTGGGTGCGTGCGAGTGCCTGTCCGTGTGCCTGGCTTCCGCTTGCCTGCTCTCTCAGGAAAGACTTTTGCTGGGCCGGCAGAGTGGGGGCAGGCCGGGTCTCGGTAGGGTGAAAAGGCGGGGCTGAGGCGCTCCAGGGGGTTTGTGCAGCGGGCAGGATGTGCGCCTGGGGCGCCGGCTGGGCTGCCTCTAAGCCCGCAGGAGGCTCCGGGGACCGCGGCCCCGGGCGGAAGCCCCGCTCGTCCGGAGCCACGTCACCCTGAGCAGCGAACGGGATGGTGTGGGGCAGGGGGTGAGGGGGCACCGAGACGTCCTCGCTGCTCTACCCACCCCCCCTCCCCCCACCCCAGGTCCTGCAGGCATGCCAGGCCCCGGCCGGGCCAGAAGGGTGCTGGCCGGGGCTGGCGGTGTGCGGGGCCGTGGCGCCCTCCGCTGGCCCCTGAGCTGCCGGCCCTGGTTGGTCGGAGTCCAGTCGCGGTTCGTGCGGCTCAAGTGCGGCGCGCGCCACCTCGAGAGCTGTGGCCCCAGGCCCGAAGGGCAGGTCAGAACGCAAGGGAGGCGAACCACGGAGCTCTTGGGGCACCTGACAGCCACGTCGGTATAAGGCCATAGCACCCTGAACGTGCCATATCTCCTCTGATCTGGGAAATTGAGTAGGGCCGGGCCTGGTCAGTACTTGCATGGGAGACCGCCTTGTAGTTAGGCGGTTTTGTGATTTTTCTGAATGCCTACTTCAGAAAGTTAGAATCGGATGACTGCACACAGGAAAACGAATAATGTTTTCACACATAACCTTAAGAATCCAGCAGCTGGTCATTCTTTTTCCTGTCCTAACACAGCTAACTGGAAGTCAGGTGCAGTAAGTTCTACAGACTTAAGAACCTCATTGCTAATGGAGGATATATAGGAAAACCCATAATATATCTAAATAAACATGAAAGATAGAACGATGAGAAAAAAAAAAATTCTCAGTGACATCTTAGTTGATATATGAAACACGATGATTATGAAAGCACAACCCATAATCAAGTCCAGGCCATGGAAGCCTGTGACTTTCACTGAGTGTTGACTTCCCTTTCAGCTGAGGTTGTAAAAAGTGCTTTGTAAAATCCTGAGGTTTAACACTTGTAACCTCCTGAAGAGACAGCAATCAGAAGGCTTTCTAGAATATCCTGACGCTGTGGTGAACTCAAGCAATACATTCTGCAGAGGTCGGAAGACAGACATGTTGGGAAGTGGGGATGACTTCTACTGCACTTAGGGAGAAAGGGCATATACAAGTTGCGATGCAACACCTCAGTGACGGAATCTTTAAAGACTCCATACATGGAGAAGGAAATGGCAACGCACTCCAGTATTCTTGCCTGGAAAATCCATGGACAGAGGAGGCTGGCGGGCTGAAGTCCACGGGATTTCATGACTGATCGTGTGTGCACGAGGGTGGAGGGAGACGGGTTGGTAGCAAGAAACTGGTAGAAGTAAAAAATAAGAAAAAATATAAAATAAAGACTCGATAAATATGACAACGACTGGTAAGAATAAACCTTCAGACGTGCCTTCTCAGACCTTCTGTCAGAAGCACAAGCGTAAAAATGACACTGAGTTTTCACGGTCTCACACAAAATTAGACTGGCTTATGACAATGGGCAGAGAGGCTCCTCTAAGACATCGGGCCTGGGCTTTACTGGAGGATGCACATCGATTGAGTGCATGGCTATGTGTTATGGAAATATGTCTTAATGGAAGGGTGAATGGATCTTCTTGAAGAACACAGCAAATAACACTAAAAATTCAAGGAACTTGGTTACAATGACAATAGCTGATTTCATGTTGGCTACTGCTTGGCAGAGCTGGGTTCGCCTCTCCCATTATGTACCTCAGTGGCCAGCTGTGAATGTAGCCATTAGTTTCTCACTTAGAAACCGAATCTAATCCTTGCCATGTGCACTAGCGCAAGAACAGTGAAAGCTCCACAGAGAAGCAAGTCAGACAGACATGCTTCTGTTTTCTCACAGAAGCTGCTTATGACCGGCCCTGCTCACAGACGGATTGCTAATTCCAAATCGATAGACAGTTATGCAGATATTCTTTAGCAACTGAGCGACCAGGGAAGCCCTACTAGCTCAGTTGCTAAAGAATCTGCCTGCAACACAGGAGACCCCGCTTTCAGTCCTGGGTCGGGAAGATCCCCTGGAGAAGGGATACGCTACCCACTCCAGTATTCTGGCCTAGAGAATTCCACGGACTCTATAGTCCATGGGGCCGCAAAGAGTCAGGCACGATCTGAGCCACTTTCACCTGCACATGCGGATATTACTTAGAAAAAGAAATGTGGTAATAGATCTAGTACCTCTGTCAAGCTCATGAGTGAGTACTATAAATATACAGAATCAGCTTTGTCCTGCATAGTTATTACCATCCTGTATTTGCTTTGAGAGGAGTTGAGCTAGTCTTGTGAAACAGGAATGATTCTTTACCAACTAAGCCACAAGGAAAGCCCACTACTACTGGAGTGTGTAGCCTATCCCTTGTCCAGCGGATCTTCCTGGCCCAGGAACTGAACCAGGGTCTCCTGCCTGAGTAACACATATTGGGTAAAAATCGGTGAGGGAGCATAACGATGGACATTGATTGGTAAACTCAGTTTTCCTTGTCCAGATGGCTAGCGGAGGAGAAATAAACGTTGGCATGCATTTAAAAAATTCTTCTGATACTATATATAAAATTTACTAGTTCTCTGCAGAAGTATTTCCTGAAACACAGATATTGTCATTAGATTGCTTTAGTCATATCCGTCTTATCCACATTTATTTTTAAAAGTCACATAGTGTGGCCTCAAATACTTGAAGACACGACAAAAGGTTTCTTTGGTCTCCAATCTAAACTGGATCGTGAGAAGGCAGTGGATCAGCATAATGCAGGAGCTCAAGATAATTTTGGCAAAAACTTGACTAGTCTGTTTAATGATATGGAAGAATGAGTTAAGGGGGGCAGCACGAAACAGAAGGCCATGCTAGAAGTACACAAGACCTTGTTTGGTAAGTCCAAACATGACTTATTCTTTCAATTGAAGGAAAGTTGCTTTACAGAATTTTGTTGCCAAACATCAGCATGAATGAGCCACAGGTATACATATGTCTCCTCCCTCCTGAACCTCTCTCCCATTTCCCTCCCCACTCCACCCCTAGCTTGTTGCAGAGCCCCTGTTTGAGTCCCCTGAGTCATACAGCAAATTTCATTGGCATCTGTTTTTACGTATGGTAATATATTTTCATGTTACTCTGCATTCATCTGACCCTCTCCTTCCTCCCCCTTGCCCATGTCCATAAGTCTGTTCTCTACATCTGTGACTCCTTGGCTGCCCTGCAAATAATTTCATCAGTACCACCTTTAGTTCAAGCAATTTTTTTACCCCCCAAGCATTTCTTATTTCTTATTCCAGTCTTACTGTCTTTAGTGTGAGACTGATTTTGAAACTGATATGAAAGTATTATTCTCAGCATGGAAAATTTGGAAGATGCAAACATGAAAAATTTAAAAAGTCACACAGAGGCTAGTCACTCTAACCTAACCTCTAAAACATTTATTGACTGATTTCTAGTTTCTCTTCTTTAACCTTTTTTATCTACAATAATCCTGTGTATTCCTTTTAGTTAGGGATTCATTTTTAGACTATCCTGACTCTTCAACTAAGTTCCAATTTTGGGTCTCATACAGTGAGACATGTGCCAAATGCTTCCTGAATACTATAGAACATATTTTATGTTTAAAATACTTCCATGCTTATGTAGTGAGTCAATGATTTTAAGTTTATTTGTTACACATTTCAATGTAAAAGTCAATGTGTGAACTAACATATTCACGATTTGGAAAAGGTGGCTTATTTTGTCGTGTGCTAGAACTCCTCACCCGACCAAAGATCATGGAGAAGACTATTGTTTTTCTAAAATGGTTTTAGTGTTGTTTTCTTTCTTTCTTTTTTTTTTTTGTAATTGAATTAGGGTGTGAGTTGCAAAGTTTGTGTTTCGGTTCATTTCATTCCATCTGTTTGGGTTTCTTTCTCTCTCCTGAGTCAGACAGTAATTTCCCATTGGTTGTCCAGTTACCAAGGTTAGTGTCCATGCATCCGTGCTGGTCTCTGCATTCATGTCCGGGTGTCCTGTGAAACACTAAGCTTAATTTATTTGGAAATGTCCTAGCTGTGAAATACACTGTCATCACTCAGTTGAGCACAAGCATAGAAATTCAGGTGACCACACTCCGGAGAAGCTAGTGTCAGAGAGCCCGGGCGTGGCGTGCGAGCAGGGGGTGGGAGAACGGGGTCGGGGTGCGGAGCGAGGAGATCTCAGGTGCCCTCACACCCTGGGCCTCTCCAGGCCCGCCCCTACTCAGCGGCTTACCCCTGCCCCCATCGCATTCGCTTCTCAGGGCCGGGTGGCCTCTGCAGCTGCCCGGCATCCTGCCCGAGTCCCCCCCTGCCCACAAACTGTCTTCGAGTCTCTCTCTGAAACCTCGTCTCTTTCTGCCTCTGTCTCACCTGGCGTGGGTGCGTGCGAGTGCCTGTCCGTGTGCCTGGCTTTCGCTCCTCTGCTCTCTCAGGAAAGACTTTTGCTGGGCCGGCAGAGTGGGGGCAGGGCGGGTCTCAGTAGGGCGAAAAGGCGGGGCTGAGGCGCTCCAGGGGGTTTGCGCAGCGGGCAGGATGTGCGCCTGGGGCCCCGGCTGGGCTGCCTCAAAGCCCGCAGGAGGCTCCGGGGACCGCGGCCCCGGGCGGAAGCCCCGCTCGTCCGGAGCCACGTCACCCTGAGCAGCGAACGGGATGGTGGGGAGCAGGGAGTGAGGGGGCACCGAGACGTCCTCGCTGCTCTACCCACCCCACCTCCCCCCACACCAGGTCCCGCAGGCACGCCAGGCCCCGGCCGGGCCAGAAGGGTGCTGGCCGGGGCTGGCGGTGTGCGGGGCCGTGGCGCCCTCCGCTGGCCCCCGAGCTGCCGGCCCTGGTTGGTCGGAGTCCAGTCGCGGGTCGTGCGGCTCAAGTGCAGCACACGCCAGCTCGAGAGCTGTGGCCCCAGGCCCGAAGGGCAGGCCAGAACGCAAGGGAGGCGCAACGCGGAGCTCTTGGGGCACCTGACAGCCGCCTCGGTCTAAGGCCATAGCACCCTGAACGTGCTCTATCCCCTCTGACCTGGGAAATTGAGTAGGGCCGGGCCTGGTCAGTACTTGCATGGGATACCGCCTAGTAGTTAGGCGGTTTTGTGATTTTTCTGAATGCCTACTTCACAAAGTTAGTATTGGATGACTGCACACAGGAAAACGAATAATGTTTTCGTACATAGTCTTAAGAATCCAGCAGCTGGTCATTCTTTTTCCTGTCCTAACAGAGCTAACTGGAAGTCACTTGCTGTAAGTTCTACTGATTTAAGACCCTCATCCCTAACGGAAGGTATATAGGAAAACCCATAATATATCTAAATAAAAATGAAAGATAGAAAGATGAGAAAAAAAAAATTCTCAGTGACATCTTAGTTGGTATATGAAACACGATGATTATGAAAGCACAACCCATAATCAAGTCCAGGCCATGGAAGCCTGTGACTTTCACTGAGTGTTGACTTCCCTTTCAGCTGAGGTTGTAAAAAGTGCTTTGTAAAATCCTGAGGTTTTGAAACACTTGTAGCCTCCTGAGGAGACTGCAATCAGAAGGCTTTCTAGAATATCCTGATGCTGTGGTGAGCTCAAGCAAAACATTCTGCAGAGGTCGGAAGACAGACATGTTTGGATGTGGGGATGACTTCTACTGCACTTAGGGAGAAAGGGCGTGTACAAGTGGAGAAGCAACACCTCAGTGACGGAATCTTTAAAGACTCCATACACAGAGAAGGAAATGGCAAACCCCTCCAGTATTCTTGCCTGGAAAAATCCATGGACAGAGGAGTCTGGCGGGCTGAAGTCCACGGGATTCCATGACTGATCGTGTGTGCACGAGGGTGGAGGGAGACGGGTTGGTAGCAAGAAACTGGTAGAACTAATAAATAAAACAACAACAACAAAAAAAAAACTAAAGACTCGATAAAAATGACAATGACTGGTAGGAATAAACCTTCAGAAGTGCCTTCTCAGACCTCCCGTCTGAAGCACAAGCGTAATAAAGACATTGAGTTTTCATGTTCTCAGACAAAATTAGACTGGCTTATGACAATGGGCAGAGAGGCTCCTCTAAGACATCGGGGCTGGGCTTTACTGGAGGATGCACATCGATTGAGTGCATGGCTATGTGTTATGGAAATATGTCTTACTGGCAGGGCGAAGGCATCTTCTTGAAGAACACAGCAAATAACACTACAAATTCAAGGAACTTGGCTATAATGACAATAGCTGATTTCATGTTGGCTACTGCTTGGCAGAGCTGGGTTCGCCCCTCCCATTAAGTACCTCAGTGGCCAGCTGTGATGTAACCATTAGTTTCTCACTTAGAAACCGAACCTAATACTTGCCATGTGCACTAGTGCAAGAACAGTGCAATACCCAACAGGTAAAGGAACATGACAAGTGCCCACCAAGTCAAACAAAAGAGGAGGAGATAGGGAATCTATCTGAAAAACAATTTAGAATAATGATAATAAAAATAATCCAAATCTTGAAAACAAAATGGAGTTACAGATAAATAGCCTGGAGACAAAGAATGAAAAGATGCAGGAAATGCTTAACAAAGACCTAGAAGAAATAAAAGAGAGTCAATTAAAAATGAATAATGCAATGAATGAGATCAAAAACACTTTGGAGCGAACCAAGAGTAGAATAATGTAGACAGAAGATAGGATAAGTGAGGTAGACAATAGAATAGTGGAAATAAATGAAGCAGAGAGGAAAAAAGAAAAAATGATCAAAAGAAATGAGGACAACCTCAGGGACCTCTGGGACAATGTGAAACGCCCCAACATTCGAATCATAGGAGTCCCTGAAGAAGAAGACAAAAAGAAAGGCCATGAGAAAATACTCGAGGAGATAATAGCTGAAAACTTCCCTAAAATGGGGAAGGAAATAGCCACCCAAGTCCAAGAAACCCAGAGAGTGCCAAACAGGATAAACCCAAGGCGAAACACTCCACGACACATATTAATCAAATTAACAAAGATCAAACACAAAGAACAAATACTAAAAGCAGCAAGGGAGAAACAACAAATAACACACAAAGGAATTCCCATAAGGATAACAGCTGATCTACCAATAGAAACCTTCCAGGCCAGAAGGGAATGGCAGGACATAATGAAAGTAATGAAAGAAAATAATCTACAACCTAGATTACTGTACCCAGCAAGGATCTCATTCAGATATGAAGGAGAAATCAAAAGCTTTACAGACAAGCAAAAGCTGAGAGAATTCAGCACCACCAAACCAGCTCTTCAACAAATGCTAAAGGACCTTCTCTAGACAGGAAATGCAGAAATGTTGTATAAACATGAACCCAAAACAACAAAGTAAATGGCAACGGGACCACACCTATCAATAATTACCTTAAATGTAAATGGGTTGAATGCCCCAACCAAAAGACAAAGATTGGCTGAATGGATACAAAAACAAGACCCTTATATATGCTGTCTACAAGAGACCCACCTCAAAACCAGAGACACATACAGACTAAAAGTGAAGGGCTGGAAAAAAATATTTCACGCAAATGGAGACCAAAAGAAAGCAGGAGTCACAATACTCATATCAGATAAAATAGACTTTCAAATAAAGGATGTGAAAAGAGACAAAGAAGGACACTACATAATGATCAAAGGATCAATCCAAGAAGAAGATATAACAATTATAAATATATATGCACCCAACATAGGAGCACCGCAATATGTACAGCAAACGCTAATGAGTATGAAAGAGGAAATGAATAGTAACACAATAATAGTGGGAGACTTTAATACCCCACTCACAACTATGGATAGATCAACTAAACAGAAAATCAAAAAGGAAACACAAACCTTAAATGATACAATGGACCAGCTAGACCTAATTGATATCTATAGGACATTTCACCCCCAAACAATCAATTTCACCTTTTTCTCAAGTCCACACGGAACATTCTCCAGAATAGATCACATCCTGGGCCATAAATCTGGTCTTGGAAAATTCAGAAAAATTGAAATCATCCCAGTCATCTTTTCTGACCACAGTGCAGTAAGATTAGATCTCAATTACAGGAAAAAAATTGTTAAAAATTCAAACATATGGAGGCTAAATAACACGCTTCTGAATAACCAAAAAATCATAGAAGAAATCAAAAAAGAAATCAAAATATGTATAGAAATGAATGAAAATGAAAACACAACAACCCAAAACCTATGGGACACTGTAAAAGCAGTGCTAAGGGGAAGGTTCATAGCATTACAGGCTTACATCAAGAAACAAGAAAAAAGCCAAATAAATAGCCTAACTCTACACCTAAAGCAATTAGAGAAGGAAGAAATGAAAAACCCCAGGGTTAGCAGAAGAAAAGAAATCTTAAAAATTAGGGCAGAAATAAATGCAAAAGAAACTAAAGAGACCATAGCAAAAATCAACAAAGCTAAAAGCTGGTTTTTTGAAAAAATAAACAAAATTGACAAACCATTAGCAAGACTCATTAAGAAACAAAGAGAGAAGAACCAAATTAACAAAATAAGAAATGAAAAGGGTGAGATCACAACAGACAACACTGAAATACAAAGGATCATAAGAGACTACTACCAGCAGCTCTATGCCAATAAAATTGACAACTTGGATGAAATGGACAAATTTTAGAAAAGTACAACTTTCCAAAACTGAACCAGGAAGAAATAGAAGATCTTAACAGACCCATCACAAGCAAGGAAATCGAAACTGTAATCAAAAATCTTCCAGGAAACAAAAGCCCAGTACCAGATGGCTTCACAGCTGAATTCTACCAAAAATTTAGAGAAGAGCTAACACCTATCTTACTCAAACTCTTCCAGAAAACTGCAGAAGAAGGTAAACTTCCAAACTCATTCTATGAGGCCACCATCACCCTAATTCCAAAACCACACAAAGATGCCACAAAAAAAGAAAACTACAGGCCAATATCACTGATGAACATAGATGCAAAAATCCTTAGCAAAATTCTAGCAAATAGAATCCAACAGCATCTTAAAAAAATCATACACCATGACCAAGTGGGCTTTATCCCAGGAATGCAAGGATTCTTCAATATCTGCAAATCAATCAATGTAATACACCACATTAACAAATTGAAAGATAAAAACCATATGATTATCTCAATAGATGCAGAGAAAGCCTTTGACAAAATTCAACACTCATTTATGATTAAAACTCTCCAGAAAGCAGGAATAGAGGGAACATACCTCAACATAATAAAAGCTATAGGGTGGGATGTTTCAAAAGAACAACATGTATATTATCTATGGTGAATCAGATCACTAGCCCAGGTGGGATGCATGAGACGAGTGCTCGGGCCTGGTGCACTGGGAGGACCCAGAGGAGTCGGGTGGAGAGGGAGGTGGGACGGGGGATCGGGATGGGGAATACGTGTAACTCAATGGCTGATTCGTGTCAATGTATGACAAAACCCACTGAAATGTTGTGAAGTAATTGGCCTCCAACTAATAAAATAAAATTTAAAAAAAAAAAAAAAGCAAAAGAAAAAAAAAAAAAAAAGCTATATATGACAAACCCACAGCAAGCATCACCCTCAACGGTGAAAAATTGAAAGCATTTCCCCTGAAATCAGGAACAAGACAAGGGTGCCCACTCTCACCACTATTATTCAACATAGTCTTGGAAGTTTTGGCCACAGCAATCAGAGCAGAAAAAGAAGTAAAAGGAATCCAGATAGGAAAAGAAGAAGTGAAACTCTCGTTGTTTGCAGTTGACATGATCCTCTACATAGAAAACCCTAAATACTCTTCCAGAAAATTACTAGAGCTAACCAATGAATATAGTAAAGTTGCAGGATATAAAATTAACACACAGAAATCCCTTGCATTCCTATATACTAACAATGAAAAAACAGAAAGAGAAATTAAGGAAACAATACCATTCTCCATTGCAACAAAAAGAATAAAATACTTAGGAGTATATCTACCTAAAGAAACAAAAGACCTGTACATAGAAAACTATAAAACACTGATGAAAGAAATCAAAGAGGACACAAACAGATGGAGAAACATACCGTGTTCATGGATTGGAAGAATCAATATTGTCAAAATGGCTATTCTACCCAAAGCAATCTATAGATTCAATGCAATCCCTATCAAACTACCAACGGTATTTTTCACAGAACTAGAACAAATAATTTCACAATTTGTATGGAAATACAGAAAACCACGAATAGCCAAAGTAATCTTGAGAAAGAAGAATGGAACTGGAGGAATCAACCTGTCTGACTTCAGTCTCTACTACAAAGCCACAGTCATCAAGACAGTATGGTACTGGCACAAAGACAGAAATATAGATCAATGGAACAGAATAGAAAGCCTAGAGATAAATCCACGAACCTATGAACACCTTATCTTTGACAAAGGAGGCAAGGATATACAACGGAAAAAAGACAACTGCTTTAACAAGTGGTGCTGGGAAAACTGGTCAACCACCTGTAAAAGAATGAAACTAGAACACTTTCTAACACCACACACAAAAATAAACTCAAAATGGATTAAAGATCTAAATGTAAGACCAGAAACTATAAAACTCCTAGAGGAGAACTTAGGCAAAACACTCTCCGACATGAATCACAGCAGGGTCCTCTATGACCCACCTCCCAGAATATTGGAAATAAAAGCAAAAATAAACAAATGGGACCTAATGAAACTTAAAAGCTTCTGCACTACAAAGGAAACTATAAGTAAGGTGAAAAGACAGCCCTCAGATTGGGAGAAAATAATAGCAAATGAAGAAACAGACAAAGGATTAATCTCAAAAATATGCAAGAAACTCCTGAAGCTCAATTCCAGAAAAATAAATGACCCAATCAAAAAATGGGCCAAAGAACTGAACAGACATTTCTCCAAAGAAGACATACAGATGGCTAACAAACACATGAAAAGATGCTCAACATCACTCATTATTAGAGAAATGCAAATCAAAACCACAATGAGGTACCATTACACGCCAGTCAGGATGGCTGCTATCCAAAAGTCTACAAGCAATAAATGCTGGAGTGGGTGTGGAGAAAAGGGAACCCTCTTCCACTGTTGGTGGGAATGCAAACTAGTACAGCCACTATGGAAAACAGTGTGGAGATTTCTTAAAAAACTGGAAATAGAACTGCCATTTGACCCAGCAATACCACTTCTGGGCATACACACCACGGAAACCAGATCTGAAAGAGACACGTGCACCCCATTGTTCATCGCAGCACTGTTTATAATAGCCAGGACATGGAAGCAGCCTAGATGCCCATCAGCAGATGAATGGATAAGGAAGCTGTGGTACATATACACCATGGAATATTACTCAGCCATTAAAAAGAATTCATTTGAATCAGTTCTAATGAGATGGATGAAACTGGAGCCCGTTATTCAGAGTGAAGTAAGCCAGAAAAATAAAGAACATTACAGCATACTAACACATATATATGGAATTTAGAAAGATGGTAATGATAACCCTATATGCAAAACAGAAAAAGAGACACAGAAGTACAGAACAGACTTTTGGACTCTGTGGGAGAAGGTGAGGGTGGGATGTTTCAAAAGAACAGCATGTATTTTATCTATGGTGAAAGAGATCAGTAGCCCAGGTGAGATGCATGAGACGAGTGCTCGGGCCTGGTGCACTGGGAGGACCCAGAGGAGTCGGGTGGAGAGGGAGGTGGGAGGGGGGATCGGGATGGGGAATACGTGTAACTCTATGGCTGATTCGTGTCAATGTATGACAAAACCCACTGAAATGTTGTGAAGTAATTGGCCTCCAACTAATAAAATAAAATTAAAAAAAAAACAAACTGAGCTATCCTAAATATTAAAAAAAAAAAGCTACCTCTTCTATGCAACATCTGTGTGTCTTCTGTCTGTCTTCTTCCTCGCTGACGCCACTCATCCCTTGGGTATTCCTGGTCCTGCTGGGGCTGGACCTCGGCAATTTTGCTCAATGCTTTGGATCCTAGTGGAAAAACATGCTGTTAATCCTACTTTTGCGAGGATTAAAACCATCGTAAAAACTGGAATTTGCTTAAATATTTTTGGTTTAAATATATCTTGTGTATATAATTACCCAGATTACTGTTGGGTATTAGATTGCTATGTTACAATATGTATGGCATACATGAGTTCCACTGTTATTGATATGATATGTGGTGGAGAGGTATTTGGTGGTGCAAGTGATTTAAATGATGTGTTCACAGTGTTTATATTCCTGTTATGTGGTTAATGGGTCTTGGATTCACGTTTGAAATATGACTCCCTTGTCTTTTGTGATGCATGAGAAGTGCTGAAATTGAAGATGATGCAGGTTAAGTCTAGGGTTGAGGGTGTGAGTAGGGTGGGGGGGAGGGTGTGGGTTAGGTTAAGGGTGTGGATTAGGGTGTGGGTTACATTGTGGCTTAGGGGTTAGAAGTTAGGGGTGTGGGTGAGGGTGAGGGCTGAGGGGTGAAGGTGTCAGGTTAGGGTTGGGATGATGCGTTAGGGTTAGTGTGTCAGGTTAGGGTTAGGGGGTCGGGTTGGTGTTAGGTTCTGGGATAGGGTTACGGTGTTGGTTAGGGTTAGGGTGTCGTGTTGGGGTTAGGGTTAGGGCAAGGGCGAGGGCAATTTCGCCTGGGACCTTATGGAGGGGCCTCACAGTCAAAGGTAAAGGCAAAGTCACATCCACACTTCTGTTCCATCCCCTTTGCTCTATAGTAGAGCTCTAGTAAGCCTAGGCCTGGTAGGAAAACTCTTGGCTCCTGTGGGGACACATCCTGTGTGTGAATCTGCATACCAGACCTAGGGGCCACAGGGCGCCTGTTTTCTTCTGGGAGAGGGGACCCTGAAGCGGTGTTGCCTGGCAACAGCTTGAAAATCCATTAAATTGCACTTTACGTACCTCTGACAAAGCTAGATTTGCTCCACCTTTTCGCCATTTGGAAGCAAACCTTCCATACCCTCTCCCCAAGTAGGCAATGGGCCTACTTTGAGTAGAAAGTCCCCTTGAGGAGCTGAGCCCAGGAAGGCACCCAGTCATGTCAAACACACTCCAGCTGCTTACTTCCTCATGGGCAGTATCACTATCAGCTAGGAATGTCTTTGCAAGGATTGAAAAGGGAAGGGGAGATACATGGCCCTGCCTCTGAAATTTCAGTCCTCTGAGCAGAACTGGAATTCAATTTTATCAGCGAAACTGTGCCTTCCAAAGAGGCTTGCAAACACACCCCGAGTGGCTGCCTCTTCTTCCCTGAAGAAGGCTCCCTTTCCCTGCATCCTGCGGACTCCCTGTCCCAGCCTCCTGGAAAAGCGCTTCTTGGAGTTCCTTCTTGGAGTTCCTTTCTTAGTTGCAGTTATCCCTCAACTTGGGGCCATAGGGAGTAGCCCCACACTCACAGGGGAAGGCAGACCCACCTCCACACATGTCTTCCATCCCCTTTGCTCTGTAGGACAATTCTAGTGAGCCTAGGTCTGTCAGAAAATTCTTGACTTTGACGGGAACACACCCTGTGTGTGAACCTGCATACCCGACCTAGGGGCCACAGGGCGCCTGTTTTGCTCGAGTGGGCCTTGAAGCAGTACAGCCTAGTGAGAGCTTGAAAATCCATCCAATTGCTCCTTTCTTACCTCTGACACCTAGCTTTGTTCCACCCTTTGGCAGTGTGGAGGGAAGAGGGCCCAACCCCGTCCTCAAGCGGACATGGGGCCTACTTTGAGAGGAAAGGCCCCCTTGAGGAGCTGAGCCCATCAAGGCACCCAGTCATGTCAAATATACTCCCACTGCTTGCTTCTTCATGGGTAGTACCACTATCAGCTTGGAATGTCTTTGCAAGGATCACAAAGGGAAGGGGAGATACACGACCCTGCCTCTGGAACTTCGGTCCTCTGAGCAGACCTGAGTGCTCTAGGGAGCCTAGGACTGTCAGGAAAATTCTTGGCTCCTACGGGGACACACCCCATATGTGAACCTGCATACCGGACCTCGGGCCAAAGTGTGCCTGCTTCTCTCGGTGTGCCTAAAGCGGTGCAGCCTAGCAACAGCTATTGAGCCTAGGTCTGTCTGGAACATTTTGGATCCTGTGGGGAAAACATCCTGTGCACACCCCTAGATACCGGGCCTAGGGGCCAAAATTCTCACATGTCTCCTGGGGAACCCTAACACAGTGTGACCTAGCAACTGCTTGAAAATCCATCCCATTGCTGTTTTCCTCCTTCTGATACAGCTAGCATTGCTCCTTGCTTTGGGATATCTCAAGCAAGGGGCGAGTCCATAACTGCTCTCCTGGGGCCCAATGGATGTGCAAGGTGCCCTCAACCAGGTGACCCCAGCATGAGACCTGGCCCCCTCAGACACACTCCCGCAGCCTTCTTCCTCATGGGAAGCACCTCTCTGACCCAGGAATGTGTTTGCAAGGCTCGGAATGTGCAGGGAGACACATGGCCCTGACTCTGGAATTGAGGTCCTTGGGGCAGGCCTGCAGGTCTGACATCTGAGAAGCAAAACACTTGCTGCAAATAGAGGCCTGAAAACACACTCTGTGTATGACTTTCCTTCCTCCAAGGAAGATAGCTTTCCCAGTCTCCTGCATGCTGAGTGTCACACAGCTGGAATGTGCTTGCGTGGAGGTCATGATTCAGTGGCAATGGCCCCTGAGGCCCTGTGCCCAGGTAGGGCGCCCACACTCACAGGCAAATCAAAGCAACTTCCAAATGAGTCAGCTCTTCACATCTAGTGGCCAAAGTATTGGAGTTTCAGGTTCAATATTAGTCTTTCCAATGTATATTCAGACCTGATTTCCTTTAGGATGGAGTGGTTGGGTCCTCTTATAGTCTAAGCAAACTTCAAGCATCTTCTTCAGCACCACAGTGCAAAAGCATCAAATCTTTGGCTGTCAACTTTCTTTATAGTCCATCTTTCACATCCATACATGATATGGAAAAACCTTAGCCTTGACTAGACGGATCTTTGTTGGCAAAGCAATGTCTCAGCTTTTTAATATGCTGTCTAGTTTGGTTATCACTTTCCTTCCAAGTCGTAAGCATCTTTTAATTTCATGGCTGCAGTCACCGTCTGCAATGATTTCCGAGCCCCGAAAAATAAAATCTGCCACTGTTTCCACTGTTTTCTCATCTATTTGCCAAGAAGTGATGAGACTGGATGCAATGATCTTAGTTGCCTGAACGCTGAGCATTAAGCTAACTATTTCACTCTCCTCTTTCTCTTTCATCAAGAGGCTCTTTAGTTCTTCACTTTCTGCCATCAGGGTGGTGTCATCTGCATATCTGAGGTTATTAATATTTCTCCCAGCAATCTTGATTCCAGTTTGTGCTTCATCCAGTGCAGCATTTCTCACGATGCCCTATATATAAGCAGATATAAGTTAAATAAGCAGGGTGCCAATATACAGCCTTGACATATTCCTTTTCCTATTTAGAACCAGTCTGTTGGTCCAGGTCCAGTTCTGTTTCTTCCTGACCTGCATATAGGTCTTTCAAGAGGCAGGTCAGGTGATCTGGTATTCTTATCTCTTTCAGAATTTTCCCCAGTTTATTGTGATACACACAGTCAAAGGCTTTGGCATAGTCAACAAAGCAGAAATAAGTGTTTTTCTGGAACTCTCTTGTTTTTTCCATTACCCAGTGGATTTTGGCAATTTGATCTCTGGTTCCTCTGCCTTTTCTAAATCCATCTTGAACATTTGGAATTTCACGGTTGACATATTGCTGAAGCCTGGCTTGGAGAATTTTGAGTGTTACTTTACTAGCATGTGAGATGAGTCCAGTTGTGTGACAGTTTGAACATTCTTTGTCATTGCCTTTCTTTGAGACTGGAATGAAAACTGAGCTAACAACCTAGATGTTTTCAATCGCATATGCTAAAAGAACTGCCTTTGCAGTTTCCAAGGGAAAAAAGTTTCATTTTAACCAATTTTCTCTGAAGTTCAAGGAATATCATGGACATCCTCCATCAAAAAGTCATCTTTCTTTTATGTAATCACAGTTTCATGCCTAAATTATAGACCAACTCATGCTCAAATTGACTCTGATATCAGGGGCAGATCAGCTAGCTGATAAAAAGCTTGGATTGTCCCTCTGGAGGAAAGTGAGACCTTGGTCCCAAGAGAAGAATCTGAGGGCTTAAGGGAATTTGCAGGAGTGGGGAAATCTTGGTCCATCCTACATGTACCGTACTTAAATAATGCTTATTTATTTTACGAAAGTAAAAAAAAAAAAACAGATGATAAAAACAAATATAAATCACTGAAAGGTAAATAAATTCATCATCTGTGATTGAAAGCTGCATTCTAAGAAAGCTGTGTTCTCTTAACCTAGAGAGTAGACTAAATTCCAGTCTGGTACCAGCTTACCAGATAACAAACAAAAAGCGTTGTTTATGGGTAAGCTCAGGAAAGTCTTTTCCATGTATCTTGAGGTAGCAGTATTTTGGCAAAGGCATCAGTGTGAAACCATGGAAGGCATGTTTAAAACCTGATTAGATAAAAATTGACAAAATAAAAATTGACAAAATTGACAAAATAAAAATTGACAAAAAAAGTGACAAAATAGTCACTGCTGTGACTTGAAACACTTTAATATGATAACTAGAATTATAACTGACAGCATTTTACCAGGACATATCAGATTTTCATGGATGTCACATAGTTTCTAGGATACCTACATTAGTAACTGAAGGAGTCTTTGGGCTTAGAAAAGAAAACAACAGTCTCAAAGGCCCTTGCTTGTATCATTTAACATTGGAGAAAACAAAATCGAACTTTAGGTCCCACCCTGAGTCTCCAGGCCGGTTATATCTATCTATTTTCCCATGCAGCGTAGTGCCTGCTGGAAGTCCAAGGGATTTATCCTGCCTGGTAATTTCACCAGCTGGGACTCCACAACCCTTAGTCTGGCCGGCTGACCCAGCCCTGCTTCCAGCACTTTGCAGGCCAGCAGGCCCTTGACCACCTGCTGGGACAGGAAAGGGAAGGGTCCACGAATTGCATCCTAGAAACTTAGTAGGGTGCATGTATTTAAAAACCTGGTGGCCACCCAGGCAGGAGAGAAGGGAGGAGGGCACCTTGCTGCCCTTTCATGGGGGAATCTGTGGCTGTCCTGCTGAGAGGGGGCCTTTCCATGGGGACCCTGTGCAATAAGTTTGGTGTTTTGGAACTGAATAATTAGAACGTGTAAAATTTTTAATTTATGTGGTGCTTTAATTAAAAAAAAAAAAAAACAAGCAGCTCCATGTTTTCTGCAAATTGAGGCCTCAAACTTGAAGGCCTATTTTCCTCCCACTGTGGCATTCTATGAAGAAATGTGCGTTTTTTTAAAGAAAAGGGTCAGAAAAGTGAGGGAAAAAGAAAAGCCAGAGGTGCCCCAGGAGTTTGGTGAAGGTCTTAGGAGGTCACTTGTAAATGCTGCTGGCCATCGGGAGGCAGTCTCTTGTGACCAATGGGCACAGAGCTCTGCAGGCTTGTCCTTTGCATGGATGTTCTTGTTTGTGGAAATCCAGCTCAGAGCCATCTCCTGATGTGTAAGAATTTCCCAGACTAGACCCCTAGGCAAATCCCACAGGGCCAGGGACTCCTTTCTTCATTGTATTTGTCTGTTTGACTGAAAACCAGAAATGGCATATTTTTCTTTCAATCTGGTCTATCATCCAGGCCTTGGAGTAATATTTCCCCTCCCCCTCAATAGGCTTGGGTTCCGGTGATGAATTATAGTCAGTTGTCCATGATTTCGCAGATGAGGAAACTGAGAGTCGGAGAGGGTGGAGGACTGTCCAAGGGAGAATGGGATATCCTTCCAGGAACACTGGCTCCTGGGTTTTTAATGAGCTTCCTACCCAGCATGGTCATTAAGTGGCAAGGGTTGACATTGAGAATAAACTATTGGTGAAATGAAAAAGGCTTTTTGAAAGAATGTGCCTACCAGCTGTGCATCTTATGGAGTATTTTCATTGTACTTCCCAGCCCTTGGAAAGTGCTGGGCACAGGGCAGATGCTTCATCATTTTTATTGAATAAGTTCAATGTCACACAATTGTATCTGTAGTGTCAGCAACACTATGAGGTATATTAGAACAGTGATGGTCCCAGTTGGTACCCACAAGGATATTTTTAAAAAATGAAACAAATCTCTCTGATCATCACCAAGGCTATCAGAGGTCTACTGCAGACTCCACACAAGGGAGGGTCTACCTCTTGGGACATCCCCACTTCAGCATCTCCCTAAACCAGCAATCTAGGACAGCTGAGTACACTTGAAGTTCCTTCCTTGACCTTGGGAGTTTTTTTGGAAGACAATTTTTTGACAGACAGGGGTGGGGCAAGGTTTTGGGATGTTTCAAGTGCAGTCCATTTATTGTGCACTCTATTTCTGTTTCTGTTCCCTGGAGGCTCAGTTGGTAAAGAGTCTGCCTGCAATGAGGGAGACCCGGGTTTAATCCCTGGGTCAGGGAAATCCCCTGGAGAAGGAAATGACAGCCGACTCCAGTATTCTTGCCTGAAGAATTCAATGGACTGAGGAGCCTGGTGGGCTACCAAGGGCTGGACATGGCTGAGTGATCAAACTCTTATTTCTATTATTATTTCACCAGCTCCACCTCAGATCATCAGGCATTAGATCCTAGAGGTTGGGGGCCCCTGCTTTAGTTCCCTCTTTCATCTTCTACACAGCTCCAGCATGCTTCCTCCTCCTCTTCCACCTGCAGAACTACCTGCTGGGCTTCTCTGAGTGTGATTAAGAGTTTCCTTCCCTCACTGTCTTTCCTCTGAGTCCCTTTTCCTAAATGGGTTTCCATGATCTCCTTTAGGCACTTTTTCCCCAGGTGGTGCTAGTGGTAAAGAACCTACCTGCCAATACAGGAATCCTATCCCTGGGTTGGGAAGATCCCCTGGAGGAGGGCACCCAGCCCACTCCAGTATTCTTGCCTGGAAAATTCCCATGGACAGAGGAGCCTGGTGGGCTCTGACAGTCAGACGTGATTGAAGCGACTTAGCACAGCATACCATAGGACCTTTGAACTGCAGACTCATGTGATTGTTTGGATTCTTTGGAGTCCCTTGTTATTCCACGTGTATGTTAGGGTCAGCTTGTATACTGCTTCCTAAAGGCCTGGAGAGGGTAATAGGCAGGAAGGCCAGGGGTCTCCAGACAGAGGGAATAGGCTGCAAGTGTCAGACGTTTTTTCATCTCTCAAGCAGCTGGAGGAACGAAACGAGTGCTACATTTTTTCCCCTTCTCAATACAAATTTAAGAGGTTTCTCTTAAAATTTTGTGTTGCTATGACGACTCCTGGCTCCACCTGAACTTAACTTTTCTCAAACCTTCAGCTAAGCAATGCATTTTGTCTTAAGGAAAGGTTTGTCTTAAGCTATGTTAATATACTACGTATTTCTGCTAGACTCTGTCTTCAGGTCGGTTCCCCCTAAAGGCTCAGAACCGACTTGACAAACCAATATGTTTTACTCATACCTGTTCTCCTAATCTATGTTAATGAAATGATATATTTGCTTGGAAATCTGCCTTTCTTCAAAATTCATGTCAATCATTCTATGGCCCGGGATGACTCACCTGCTGCCAATATTATCTCAATGCATGTTGTGGGTGAGGGGCCTGGTGTCATTCTCTGAGACATTGCCTTTCTTTCATTAGCAGACTGCTAGTGGCTGTATAACATCTGCCTAAAGACTAGCAGGGGGTACTCTTACTGCCCCCGTCTGATGTCTATGTCAGCAGCTTTCTCTATCTCTTTTATACTTTAATAAAACTTTATGACACAAAAGCTCTGAGCGATCAAGCTTTGTCAACTGGCCCTGGATTGAATTCTTCTCCTCTGGAGGCCAAAAATCCTGGCGCCTTTTGTGGTTCAGCAATGACCTTTCAGTCTTTTGTAATTCATATTGAATCTTCATTTCAGATTGAAGATGCATTCCATGGTATTGCCATCTTAAGTCTTTCCATCGCTATGGAATATCTGTGCATGTATTCAGGATATTTTTCAGCAATCGTGTATAATTTCCAATGTGCCAGTCTTGTCATCCTCATTACACCCATGGCAAAATATTTTATTAATGTTGACACTATCAAAAGGAAATTGTTTTTTTTAATTCCTTTTCAGATTATTATTTGCTAGTGTATACAGATAAAACTGTGTAATCATTCATTTTTATCAGCTTGGACAGCTTGATAGTTGTCTTTACTTTCTTTACTTCCTCATACTTTAAGATTATCCTAGCTTATATATTTACTGTCTCGCCCCTAGTCTCAATCGTTTATTCAAAGAATTTCTGTCCTTTTTTTTAAACACTGAATTATTTTTGACAATGCTGGGTCTTTGTAGTTAGATGCCTAGTTGTAGTGAGCAGAGGCTACCCTCTAGTTGACTTGCCATGGCTTCTCATTGCAGCGCTTTCTCTGGTTGCAGAACTTGGGCTCTGGAGCATGCAAGTACTTCAATAGTTGTACGGGGGCTTAGTTGCCCCTGGGCATGTGGAATCCTCTAGGACCAGGGGTTGAACCAGTGTTCCCTGCATTGGTAGGCAGATCCTTTACCACTGGGCCACCAGGGACATTTCCTGTTCTTTTTCATTATAGAGTGATATTTAAAACATACATGTAGGAGCTAAATATGCTCAGCTGACAATATTTGGAAATATATACATGTATTCCAGCTTATATATTCAGTTGAGGGTAATTTGTGATGATGTCTCCATGAATCTTGTAACCTTTCCTTTTGTTTATCCATAACTTACCATTCCAATGGTAAGATACCTGGCTTCCACCACTTGTCATGTATGGAATTCAGTGCTTGTCCCATGTGGTTACTGAAACAACTGTCAGACTGTCTTCCAAAGGGGGCTGTGCATGCATCCCACCAGTATCTTGAGTATGTTTCTGTAGGAGAGTTTACTATCAGTATACCCTCCGTGGCCAGGTGTCTATTTCAATCTTTACCAGTTATGAATGGGCTTGTTTGCTCTAGTGTTCTTGGACAATTTGAGGACTCCTGTCTAGTTATGAGGGACACAGGAATCTCCTTGAGGCTTGGCAGGGCAATCAGCACACTTCTCGAGGTGAGGAGGGAGACCCAGGGTCCCTTTCCAGTTGCCATAGGGATATTGGGATTCCTACCAATTTTCAAGAGGAGTCAGGCATCATCACCTTTTGAATCATTGAATTCTGCATGCCTCTCGAGGTGTCAATGGGATGTGAGGCCTCCTGTCGATAAGAGGCGGGGACCTAGGACTTTCTCTATGCTCTCCATAGGGGATTCACACATCCCTTCATCCTGTGAGATGAAAGATGAGCCTGCATTCAAGCCACTGTAGGGAAATCGGACCTTCTTTCGAGTCAGGGCGTCTCAGGGTCAATTCCACTTGAGGCAGCAAACTCAGGGTCCCTCCCACATACTTACTGCTGAGAGACACCTCCTCTGGTTGTGCTTGTGGAATGGTGGCATACCTCTTGAGTGGAAGCCAGGGAATCAGCTCTCATTTCAAGATGATTTGGGGTACATGGAGCTTTCCTCGAGTTGCTGTGCTGAACTTGGTGTTCTTCTAGACTTGGGACAGTGTTCTCGGGGAATCTCTGCAGTTGCCTAAAGGAAGCCAACCCACTTGTCATGTTTGATGCAGAACACGGGATGGCTCTGAAGCCAATGCAGTGGAATAGGGACTCATCTCGAGTTGATTTGGGATACACGAAGCTATTTCCCATTGCTGCAGTGACATCAGGGTCCCTCTGGACTTGAGACAGTGTTCTTGGGGACTCTCTGGAATTCCATCAAGCAAGTAATGGCTCCTTATGTATTTGATGGGGAACACGGAATTGCTCTGCATGCAATGCAGGGGAATCAAGCCTCATCTCGCGGCGAGAAGGCAGTCTCATGGTTTCTCTCGAGTTGCGGCGCGAACCTGGGGTATATTCTCCAGGTACGGCGGGGATGGCCCTTCAAAACTCATGTTTGTTCAGCGACGTCAGGACTCCTGTCTAGTTACGAGGGACACCTCAGGAATCTCTTCGAGGCTTGGCAGGGCAATAGGGACGCTTCTCAATGTGAGGCGGGAGACCCAGGGTTCCTTTCCAGTTGCCACAGTGAGACTGGGATTCCTATCAATTTTCAAGAGGAGTCAGGCGTCATCACCTTTTGAAACATTGAATTCTGCCTACCTCCATGTCAAAGGGATGTGAGACCTCCTGGCGTGATGAGGCCAGGATTTAAGACTTTCTCTAGGGTCTCCGTATTGGATTCAGACATCCCTTCATCTTGTGCAATGAAAGACGAACCTGCATTCAAGCCACTGCAGGGAAATCCGGCCTTCTTTCTTGTCAGGGCATTCGGACTCCATTCCACTTGAGGCAGCAAACTCAGGGTCCCTCCCCCATATCTATTGATGAGAGAAGCCTCCTCTTGGGGTGCTTGTGGAAAGTTGGCATACCTCTTAAGTTGAATCCTGGGAATCTGCTCTCATCTCGAGATGATTTGTGGTACATAGAGCTTTCCTCAAGTTGCTGTGCTGACCCTGGTGTTCCTCTAGACATGGGACGGTGTTTTCGGGGAGTCTCTGGAGTTGCCTAAAGAAAGTGAAGCAACTTGTCTTGCTTGATGGGGAAAGCGGAATTTCTCTGGAGCTAATGTGGCAGAATCGGGCCTCATCTCCAGTTGATTTGGTGTACACGGAATTATTTCGCGTTGCTGCGGTGACCTCAGGGTCCCTCTAGGCTTGTGAGTGTGTTCTTGGGGACTCTCTGGAGTTCCATCAAGCAAGTCAAGGCTCCTACGCATTTCATGGGGAAAACGGAATTGCTTTGCACGCAATGCAGAGGAATCTGGCCTCATATAGTGGCGAGGGGATGTCTCATGCTTTTTCGCGAGTTGCGCTGGGAACCTGGAGTATATTCTCGAGTTACAGCGGGGATGGCCCTTCAAAAGTCGTGTTTGTTCAGCGACGTCAGGACTCCTGTCTAGTTATGAGGGACACCTCAGGAATCTCTTCGAGGGTTGACACATCAATAGGGACGCTGCTAGAGGTGAGGCGGGAGACCCAGGGTCCCTTTCCAGTTGCCACAGGGATACTGGGATTCCTATCACTTTTCAAGAGGAGTCAGGCATTGTCACCTCTTGAAGCAATGAACTCTTGGTGCCTCTCTAGGTGTCAAAGGCATGTGAGGCCTCCTGTCGAGAGGAGGAGGGGAACTAGGGCTTTCTCTAGGGTCTCCACAAGGGATTCAGACATCCCATTGTCTGGTGAGATGAAAGACAAGCCTCCATTCAAGCCACTGCAGGGAAATCAGGCCTTCTTTTGAGTCAGGGCATCTCGGTGTCCATTCCATTTGACGCAGCAAACTCAGGGTCCAACTCACATACCTATTGCTGAGAGAAGCCTCCTCTAGAGGTGCTTGTGGAAAGTTGGCATACCACTTGAGTCAAAGCCAGGGAATCAGCTCTAATCTCGAGACGATTTGGGGTACATGGGGCTTTCTTCGAGGTGCTGTGTTGCAACTGGTGTTCCTCCAGACTTGGGACTGTGTTCTCGGGGAATCTCTGGAGTTGCCTAAAGGAAGTAAAGCCACTACTCCTGTTTGATGGGGAACACGGGATGGCTCTGGAGCAAATGCAGGGGAATTGGGCCTCGGCTCAAGTTGATTTGCAGTATGGAGCTATTTCGCATTGTTGCGGTGACACAAGGGTCCCTCTAGACTTGTGACAGTGTTCTTGGGGACTCTCTGGAATGCCATCAAGCAAGTCAAGATTCCTTACGTGTTTGATGGGGAACACAGAATTGCTCTGCAATGCAGAGCAATCAGGCCTCATCTTGCGGCCAGGGGGAAGTCTCATGGTTTATCTCAAGTTGCGGTGGGAACGTGGGGCATATTCTCGAGTTAAGGTGGGGATAGACTTTCAAAACTCCTGTTTGTTAAGCGACATCAGGACTCTTGTCTAGTTATGAGAGACACCTCAGGAATCTCTTTGAGGCTTGGCAGGGCAATAGGGACGCTTCTTGAAGTGAGGCGGGAGACCCTGGGTCCAATTCCAGTTGCCACAGTGATATTGGGATCCCTATCACATTTCAAGAGGAGTCAGGCATCGTCACCTTCTAAGCATTGAACTCCGCGTGCCTCTCGAGATGTCAAAGGGATGTGAGGCCTCCTGTCGAGATGAGGCGGGGACATAGGGTTTCCTCTAGGTCCTCCACAGGGGATTCAGACATCCCTTCATCTTGTGAGATGAAAGACGAGCCTACATTAAAGCCACTGCAGGGAAATCTGGCCTTCTTTTGAGTCAGGTCATCTTGGTGTTCATTCCACTTCAGGAAGCAAACTCAGGGTCCAACTCACATACATATTGCTGAGAGAAGCCTCCTCTTGAGGTGCTTGCAGAAAGTTGGCATACCTCTTGAGTCGAAGCAGGGAAATCAGCTCTAAATCTCAAGACGATTTGGGGTACATGGGGCTTTCCTCGAGTTGCTGTGTTGCACCTGGTGTTCCTCTACACTTGGGACAGTGTTCTCGGGGAATCTCTGGAGTTGCTTAATGAAGTCATGCCACTTGTGTTTGATGGGGAACGCAGAATGACTCTGGAGCCAATGCAGGGGAATGGGGCAGCATCTCGAGTTGATTTGGGGTAGACGGATCTATTTCCCGTTTCTGCACTAACCTCACGGTCACTCTAGACTTGTTACAGTGTTCTTGGGTACTCTCTGGTGTCCCATCAAGCAAGTCAAGGCTCCTTACATGTTTGATGGGGAACACAGAATTGCTCTGCATGCAATGCAGAGGAACCGGGGCTCATCTCGTGGCCAGGGAGAAGTATCATGGTTTTTCTCAAGTTGCGGTGGGATCCTGGGGTATATTCTCGAGTTACGGTGGGGATGGCCCTTCAAAGCTCGGATTTGTTCAGCTATGTCAGGACTCCTGTCTAGTTAAGAGGGACACCTCGGGAATCTCTTCGAGGCTTGGCAGGCAATAGGGACGCTTTTGGAGATGAGGCGGGAGACCCAAAATCCCTTTCCACTTGTGACATGGATATTGGGATTCCTATCACTTTTCAAGAGGAGTCAGGCATCGTCACCTCTTGAAGCAATGAACTCTTGGTGCCTCTCTAGGTATCAAAGTCATGTGAGGCCTCCTGTCGAGATGAGATGGGGAACTAGGGCTTTCTCTAGGGTCTCCACAGGGGATTCAGACATCCTTTCATCTGGTGAGATGAAAGACGAGCCTGCATTAAAGCCACTGCAGAGAAATCGGGCCTTCTTTTGAGTCAGGGCATCTCGGGGCCCATTCCACTTCAGGCAGCAAACTCAGGGTCCAACTTACATACCTATTGCTGAGAGAAGCCTCCTCTAGAGGTGCTTGTGGAAAGTTGGCCTACCTCTTGAGTTGAAGCCAGGAAATCAACTCTAATCTCGAGACGATTTGGGGTACATGGCGCTTTCCTCGAGTTGCTGTGTTACGCTTGGTGTTCCTCTAGACTTATGACAGTGTTCTCGGGGATTCCCTGGAGTTGCCTAAAGGAAGTCAAGCGCCTTGTCGAGTTTGATGGGGAAAGTGGGATGGCTCTGGAGCCAATGAAGGGGAATCGGGCCTCATCTCGAGTTGAAATGAGTGAATCACGTGTGAATCACGTGTGCATCAAGTGTGAATCACATGTCCATCATGTGTGTGTCACGTGTGTGTCACGTGTGCATCACGTGTGTGTGACATGTCCATCACGTGTGAGTCACGTGTTCATCAGGTGTGTGTCACGTGTCCATGACGGGTGAATCACGTGTTCATCACATGTGTGTCACTTGTGTGTCACGTGTGCATCACGTGTGTGCACGTGGGAATCACGTGTGCATCACGGGTGCGTCATGTGTGCATCACGTGTCCATCAGGTGTGCGTCACTGGTGCATCACGTGTTCATCACGTGTGCGTTACGTGTGCGTCACGAGTTCATCATGTGTGCGACATGTGTTCATCACGTGTGCATCACGTGTGCATCAAGTTTGCGTCACGTGTGAATCACGTGTTCGTCACGTGTGTGTCACGTGTTCATCACGTGTCCATCATGTGTACATCACGTGTGAGTTACATGTGCGTCTCGTGTGCATCACATGTTCGTCATGTGTGCGTCACGTGTTTTTCACGTGTGTGTCACGTCTGCATCACATATTCATCACATATGTGTTACGTGTGCATCACATGTGCATCACATGTGCGACACGTGTGCGTCACGTGTTCGTCACGTGCGCATCACGTGTGCATCAAGTTTGCGTCATGTGTGAATCATGTGTTCATCACGTGTGTGTCACGTGTTGATCACGTGTCCATCATGTGTGCATCACATGTGCGTCACGTGTGCATCTCGTGTGCATCACGTGTTCGTCACGTGTGCGTCACGTGTGTGTCATGTGTGCATCACGTATTCATCACATATGGGTTATGTGTGCATCACGTGTTCATGACTTGTTCATCACATGTGCCTCACGTGTTGTTCACTTGTTCACAACGTCTGTGTGACGTGTGCATCATGTTTTCATCACGTGTGCATCATGTGTTCATCATGTGTGAGGCACGTGTTCATCACATGTGTGTCACGTGTTCTTCACGTTTGAATCATATGTTCATCACATGTGCATCACTTGTGCAACACGTGTTCGTCACGTGTGCGCCACGTGTGCGTCACCTGTGAATCACTTGTTCATCACGTATTCATCACGTGTGTGTTATGTGTGCATCACGTGTTCATCACATGTGTATCACGTGTGAATCACGTGTGCATGACCTGTTCATTACATGTGCATCACGTGTGAATCACGTGTTCATCACGTGTGCCTCACTTGTGCACCACATGTTCATCACATGAGCATCACGTGTGCATCACGTGTTCATCACGTGGGCATCACGTGTGCACCTCATGTGCACCTTGTGTGCATCACGTGTGAATCAGGAAAAGAACTGAATGGGATAGACTAGAGATCTCTTCAAGAAAATTAGAGATACCAAGGGAACACTTCATGCAAAACTGGGTTTGATAAAAGATAGAAAATCTATGGACCTAGCAGAAGCATAAGCTATTAAGAAGATGTGGCAAGAATACACAGAAGTACTGTAGAAAATATCTTCATGACCCAGATAATCACAACGGTGTGATCACTCACCTAGAGCGAGACATCCTGGAGTGTGAAGTCAAGTGGCAATTAGAAAGCATCGTAAGAACAAAGCTAGTGGAGTTGATGGAATTCCAGTTGAAGTATTTCAAATACTGAAAGATGATGCTGTGAAAGTGCTGCACTCATAATGCCTGCAAATTTGGAAATCTCAGCAGTGGCCACAGGACTGGAAAAGGTCAGTTTTCATTCCAAATAGAAAGAAAGGTAATCCCAAAGAATGCTCAAAATACCACACAATTATGCTCATCTCACACGCTAGTAAAGTAATGCTCAAAATTCTCCAAGCCAGGCTTCAGCAATACGTGAACTGTGAACTTCCAGATGTTCAAGCTGGCTTTAGAAAAGGCAGAGGAACCAGAGATCAAACTGCCAACATCTGCTGGATCATTGAAAAAGCAAGAGAGTCCCAGAAAAAAAAATCTATTTCTGATTTATTGACTACACCAAAGCCTTTGACTGTGTGGATCACAATTAACTGTGGAAAATTCTGAAAGAGATGGGACTACCAGACCACCTGACCTGCCTCTTGAGAAACCTGTATGCAGGTCAGGAAGCAACAGTTAGAACTGGACATGGAACAACAGACTGGTTCCAAATAGGAAAAGGAGTACGTCAAGACTGTACGTTGTCACCCTGCTTATTTAACTTATATGCCGAGTACATCATGAGAAATGCTGGGCTGGAAGAAGCACAAGCTGGAATTAAGATTGCCAAGAGAAATATCAATAATCTCAGACATGCAGATGACACCACCCTTATGGCAGAAAGTGAAGAAGAACTAAAAAGCCTCTTGATGAAAGTGAAAGAGGAGAGTGAAAAAGTTGGCTTACAGCTCAACATTCAGAAAACTAAGATCATGGCAACAGGTCCCATCACTCCATGGGAAATCGATGGGGAAACAGTGGAAGCAGTGTAAGATTTTATCTTTTTGGGCTCCAAAATCACTGCAGATGGTGATTGCAGCCATGAAATTAAAAGAAAATTACTCCTTGGAAGGAAAGTTATGACCAACCTAGATAGCATAATAAAAAGCAGAGACACTACTTTGCCAACAAAGGTCCCTCTGTTCAAGGCTATGGTTTTTCCAGTGGTCATGTACAGATGTGAGAATTGGACTGTGAAGAAAGTTGAGCACCGAAGAGTTTATGCTTTTGAACTGTGGTGTTGGAGAGGACTCTTGAGAGTTCCTTGAACTGCAAGGGCATCCAACTAGTACATCCTAAAGGAGATCAGTCCAGGGTGTTCATTGGAACGACTGATTCTGAAGCTGAAACTCCCATAATTTGGCCACCTGGTGCGAAGAGCTGACTCATTGGAAAATACCCTGATGCTGTAAGGGATTGGGGACAGGAGGAAAAGGGGATGACAGAGGATGAGATGGCTGCATGGCATCACCGACTCGATGTACATGAGTTCGAGAAATCTCCGGGAGTTGGTGACTGACAGGGAGGCTTGGCGTGCTGTGATTCATGGGGTCCCAAAGAGTCAGACATGACTGAGCGACTGAACGGAACTGAACTGATATGAATAACTAATTAAAAGTAAAGTAAAGTTGCTCAGTCATGTCCAACTCTTTGTGGCCCCATGGACTGTAGCCTACCAGTCTCCTCTGTCCATGGGGTTTTCCAGGCAAATGTACTGGAGTGGGTGGCCATTTCCTTCTCCAGGAGATCTTCCTGACCCAGGGATCTAACCTGGGTCTCCAGCATTGCAGACAGATGCTTTACCATTTGAGCCATATAATTCCATTGCTAACACGTGCAAGGGGCTACTCTTTCTGCCCTCTTCTGATGCCTATGTCAGAAGATTTCTCTATCTCCTTTATACTTTAATACAACTTTATTACACAAAAGCTCTAAGCAATCAAGCCTCGTCTCTGGACCTGAATTGAATTCATCTCCTCTGGAGGCCAAGAATTCCAGTGTCTTTGCGTGGTTCAGCAATACCTTTCAAGATCATCCTGGAGATTCTGTCCATGTACCTCAGGAACATGGTCAGATAGGAGGTCACCCTTGAGACTGTGGGCTTTTGACCCAGGTGCAGGGTGTTGGAGTGGCGGGAATCCTGGATAATTTGCACATGTGACCCCAGGTAAAGGGTCTGGGAGGTAAGGTCACCTTGGAGACTGTGAATATGCTACCCAAGGTGCAGGGTGTGGGAAATAATGTCAGCCTGGAGAATGTAGACTTCTAGCACAAGGGATGAGTTCTTGACATTGGGGTCTCATGGGAGACTGGATGATTCCGCTCAGACAGTGTGTGGGGATGGGATTCACCCTGGAGACTGTAGATATGTGATCTCAGGTACAGGATTTCCGAGGGGGTCACCCTGGAGCCTGTGAATATGTGATTCCAGGTGCAGAGTCTGCAAGGGAGTCACCATGGAACCTGTGTTTGTGTGACTCCAGGTGAGGTCTACAAAGTTTTGACAAACAGGAGACTGTGGACATGTGACCCCTATTACAGGGTCTTGGAGGGGGGAACCTTTGTGGCCAGGGTCATGGGATGCAAGGTTATATGTCTGGGAGGTGGGGATACCCTGAGAGTATGGAAGTGTGACCCCAGGTACAGGTTCTGGGAGTTGGTGCCATCCTGAAAATGGTGGACATTTCACCCAAGGTATGGTTTCTGGGAGGTGGGGTCACCCTGAAGACTCTGGACATGTGACCCCAAATGCAGGGTCTGGGAGGTAGACTCACCATGGAAAAAGTGGACTTGTGACCCCAGATACAGGATCTTGAGGGTGGGGTCACCTGGAGGCTGTGGACTTGTGACACCAAGTACAGGTTATACAGGGGGCCACCTTCGAGACTGTGGACATGTGATCACAGGTGTATGGTATGGGAAGTTTGGTAACCTAGGAGATTGTGGATATATGACAGTAGGTACAGGGTCTCAGGTATGTCCCCATGGAAAGTGTGGACATGTGACCCCAGGTGCAGGTTTGGGTGGGGTCACCCTGGAGACTGTGGTCGTGTGACCCAAAGTTCAGGGTAGGAAAAGGGTTTCACCCTGTAGACTGTGGATCTATGACCACAGGTACAGGATCTGGTGGTAGTCACTGTGGCGATGATGGACGTATGAAACCTAGTACAAGTTCACGGAGGGGGTCACCCTCCAAGACTGTGTACATGTGACCCTCGTTTCAGGGTCTGGGTTGAGGTCACTCTGGAAACTATTTGCCGTGTGACTTAGATGCAGGGTTAGGGGACACGTTTACTTTGAAGATTGTGGTCATGTGACCTCAAATGCACCATTTGGGAGGCAAATCATCTTGGAGACTGGATACGTGACCGTAGATCCAGGGTCTGAATGGGATTCCCCAAGGTGAGATTGTGAATATGTGACTCCAGGTGCAGGGCCTGCGAGGGAGTCACCTTGGAACCTGTGTTTGTGTGACTCCAGGTGGAGGGTCTGGGAAGTGACGACACTCTGGAGACTGTGAACATGTGACCCCATTACAGGGTCTTGGAGGGGGTAACCCTGGCATCCAAGATCATGGGACACCATGTTAAATGTCTTGGCGTGTGGTAACCGAGACTATGGAAGTGGGACCCCAGGTACAGGTTCTGGGAATTGGGGCCAACCTGAGTGACTGTGGATGTTTCACCCTAGGTACAGTTTCTGGGAGGTGGGGTCACCCTGGAGACTCTCGACAAGTGACCCCAAGTGCAGAGTCTGGGAGGGGTCTCACCCTGGAAACAGTGGACTTGTGACCCTAGGTACAGGGTCTTAACGGTAGAGTCATCCTGGAGTCTGTCGACTTGTGACACCAGGTACAGGTTTAGGAGGGGGATCACCCTGGATACTGTGGATGTGTGATCACAGGTGCATGGTATTGGAAGTGGGGAAGTCCAGGAGACTGTATATATGACACTAGGTACAGGGTCTGGGGGATGACACGATGGAGAATATGGACTTGTGATCCCAGGTGCAGGTTCACAAGGTTCAGGGTACAAAATGGGTCTCATCAGGCAGACTGTTGAACTGTGACCACAAGTTCAGGATCTGCTGGTGGTCACTGTGGCAATGGTGATCGTGTGAAATCTGGAACAAGTTCAGGGAAGAGGTCACCCGTGAGACAGTGGACATCACTCTGGAGACTGTGGATGTGTGAGTAAGGTGCAGGGTTAGGGGATGGGGTCACTTTGAAGATTGTGGACATATGACCCCAGATGCACTGATTGGGGAGGCAAGTCATCCTGGATAGTGGGCATTCGACCCTAGATGCAAGGTCTGACCTGGGTCCCCCAAGACACTAGGATATCTGAACCCAGGTACAGGGTCTAGGATGGGGGTGATCCAGGAAACTCTGTATATGTGACCTCAGGTACAGTGTCTGGGAGGTACGGGGTCACTCTGGGGACTGCAGGCATTTAATGGCAGGGAAATGGTCTGGAAGGGGTGTCACCCTGCATGATGTGGATATGTGAGCCCAGGTGCAGTGGGCAAAGTGGGGTTCACGCTGGAAACTGTTGACATGTGACTCCAGGTGCAGGGTATGGGAGGGCGAACATCCTGGAGATTGTGGATGTGTGTAAATAAGCACAGGGTCTGGCAGGGGAGGGTTACCCTGGAATCTGTGGCCAAGTCACCAAAGGTATAGGGCATGAGAGGTCGGGTCACACCGGATACTGAGAACATGTGACCCAAGTTACAGAGACCAGGAAGGGGGTCACCACGGAGCCTGTGAATCTGTTAGTACATGTGCAGAGTCTGGGAAATGACATCACACAAAAATCTAGGGACATGGGATGCCAGGTGAACGGTCTGGGAGGGAGTCACCCTGGAGTCAGTTGACGTGTGACCCTGGGTACAGGCACTTGTGGGTGGGGAAAGCCTCGAGACTGTGGACATGTGATCCCAGTTACTAGCCCTTGAATGTGGGTAAATCCAGGAGACTCTGGACATGTGACCCCAGGTAGAGGGTGGGGAAGTTGGAGTCACCCTGGCGACTGTGCCAATGTAATCAGGTGTACAGAGTCTGGGGAGGCGTGTATTCCTGGCCAACATGTACATGTAACCCCAGGTAGAGGGTTAGAGATACGGGGTCACCCTGGAGACTGGGGCAATGTGACCAGAATTACAATATTCTGTGAGGTGTAGTCACCCTGGAGACTGCGGAGGTGTGAGACCTGGTGCATGATCTGGGAGGGGTTGCCACCCAGGAGACCATGGATGTGTGACCCTAGCTAGGTTCACGGGCTTGGAATTGGTGTCACCCTAGAACCAGTGGGTGTTTGAACCGAGTACAATTGTTTGACAGGTGGTGTTACCCTGGGCGCTGCGGACATATGAACCCAGGTGCAAGTTCTGGCAAGTGGGGTCACCCTGAGACTATCTACGTGTGACCCTAGGTACAGGGTTTGGGAGTTGGTGAATGTGCCCATGTGACACCATGTACAGTGTCTAGGAGGGTGTTCACCCTAGAGACTGTGGGTATGTGTCCCAAGGTAGAGTGTCTGGAGTGTGAGGCCATGCTAGAATCTGTGGACATGTGACACTGGGTGCTGGGGTCAATAGTCCAGCATCTGGAAGACTGTGGTTATGTGAGCCCTGGTACAGTGATTTGGATGAGTCACCTGTGAGACTGTGGATATGTGGCTCCAAGTGCAGGGTCTATGAGGGAGTCATCCTGGAACCTCTGTTTGTGTGCCTGCAGGTGAAGGTTCTGGGAAGTGATGACATACAGGAGACTGTGGACATGTAAACCACATTACAGGGTCTTGGAGGGTGTAACCCTGTGGACCAGGGGCATGGAACAGCCTCAATGTCTATGGAAGAGTGACTCCAGGTACCGTTTCAGGGAGTTGGGACCATCCTGAAAACAGTAGACGTTTATCCCCAGGTAAAGTTTCTGGGAGGTGAGATCACACTGGAGACAGGAGTGTGACCCCAGGTATGGGATCTTGAGGGTGGGGCCATCCTGGTGGCTGTGGACTTGTGACACAAGGTACAGGAATGGGATCGGGGTCACCTTGCAGACTGAGCATGTGATCCCAGGTGCATGATATGGGAAGTGGGGTAACCCGGGAAACTGTGGATATATGACACTACGTATAGGGTCTGCGCAGATATATGACACTAGGTACTGGAGTGGGCAACCCACTCCAGTACTCTTGCTTGGAAAATCCCATGGATGGAGGAGCCTGGTAGGCTGCAGTCTATGGGGTCCCTAAGAGTCAGACATGACTGAGTGACTTCATTTTCCCTTTTCACTCTCATGCTTTGGAGAAGGAAATGGCAACCCACTCTAGTGTTCTTGCCTGGAGAATCTCAGGGATGGGGGAGCCTGGTGGGCTGCCATCTATGGGGTCGCAGAGTTGGACACGACTGGCATGACTTAGCAGCAGCAGCAACAGCAGCAGCAGTACAGGGCCTGGGGGATGTCACCATGGAGAGTATGGACATGTGACCCCAGGTGCAGGTTTGGCAGGGATGACCCTGGAGACTGGCTAGGTGAACCAAGGTTTAAGGTACAAAATGGTCTCACCCTGCAGACTGCGGACCCTGACCACAGCTACAGGATCTGGTGGTGGTCACTGTGGAGCTGGTGCATGTGTGAAACCTGATAGAAGTTCAAGGAGGGGGTCAATATGGAGAAGGTGGAGGTGTGACCCTATGTGCAGGGTCTGGAGTGAGGTCATTCTGGAAACTGTGGCTGTGTGACTAAGGTTCAGGGTTAGGGACTGGGGTCACTTTGCAGAATGTGGACATGTGACTCCACATGCACCGTTTGGGTCATCCTGGAAACTGTGGACAAGTCACCAAAGTACAAGGTATGAGAGGTGGTGTCACACTGGAGACTGAGGACATGGGATCCAAATTACAGGGTCTGGGAAGGGGATCACCATGGAGACTGTGGATCTGTGACCACAGGTATAGGGTCTGGGAAGTGATATCACACAGGAGACTGTGGACATAGGATGCCAGGTGAAGGGTCTGGGAGGGAGTCACCCTGGAGTCTGTGGACGTATGACCCCAGGTAACGGCTCTTGAGGGTGGGGAAAGCCTGGTGACTGCGACCTGTGACCCCAGGTACAGGGTTGGGAATATAGCATCGCCCTGGAGACTGTGCAAATGCGACCCCAGGTACAGGGTCTGGGGAGAGGTGTCATCCTGGACACCGTTGATATGTAACCTCAAGTACAGTGTCTGAGATATAGGGTCACCCTGGAGACTGAGGCCATGTGGCCAGAGGTACAATAGTCAGTGAGGTGGGTTCACCTTGGAGACTGTGGATGTGTAACCCCAGCTGCAGTGTCTGGGAGGGGTGTCAACCTGGAGACTGAGGACATGTGAGACCAGGTGCATGATCTGGGAGGGGTTGTGACCCAGAAGACTATGGATCTGTGTCCCCAATATCAGACTTTGGTGTGGATGTTACCATGGAGACTGTGGATGTTTGACACCAGGTGAAGGGACAGGGAAGGGCATCACCCTCGAGACCCTGGAGGTAGGAGCCCAGGTTCAGAGTCTGGGAAGGGAGTTCTTCAGGAGTCTGTGGAAATGTTATGTCAGAAAAAGGGCCTGCAGTGGTTACCCTGGTGACTATGTACATGTGACACATAATACAAATACTGAGATTGGGGGTCATCCTGCAGACTGGAGAAATGTAACCACAGGTGCAGATTCTGAGGACGGGGTCACCTTGGAGACTGTTGACATGTGACATCAGGTGCTTCATCTTGGAGGTAGATCATTCTGGAGATTCTGGACATGTGACCCCAGGAACAGGGTCTGAGAGGGGGTCACCCTTGAGATTGTGGGCTTTTGACCCAGGTACAGCATGTTGGAAGGGTGGTAACCCTGGAGAATGTGCACATTTGACACCATGTACAGGCTCTGGGAGGTGAGTTCACCCTGCTGACTATGGCTATGTGACCCAAGGTGTGACTCTGGAGACTGTGGATATGTGATCCAAGGTGTGAGTCTGGAGACTATGGATATTTCTCACCCAAATCAGGTCTGGGGATGGGGATCACACTGGAGGCTGTAGATATGTGACTCCAGGTGCAGGGTCTGCAAGAGGTACACCCTGGAGCCTGTGGATATGTGACCCTGGGTGCAGGATCTGGGTGCTTGGGTCACCCTGGAGACTGTGGTCATGTGAGCCCCAGTGTGGGGTTTTGAATGAGTCACCCTGGAGACTGTGGATAAGTGACTCCAGGTGCAGGGTCTGCAAAGGAGTAACCTGGAAACTGTGATTGTGACTCTAGGTGAAGGGTCTGGGAAGTGACGACACACAGCAGACTGTGGACATGTGATCCCCATTACAGGGTCATGGAGAGGGTAACCTTGGCTAACAGGGACATGGGAAACCAGGTTCAATGTGTGGGAGGTGGGGTAACCCTTAGAATTTGGAAGTGTGACCCCAGCTACAGGTTCTGGGAATTGGGTCCATCCTTAAAACTGTGGATGCTTCACACCAGTAGCTTCGGGGAGGTGGGGTCACCCTGAAGACTCTGGACATGTGACCACAAGTTCAAGTTCTTGGAGGTGGACTCGACATGGAAATAGTGGACTTGTGACCCCAGGTACAGGATCTTGAGGGTAGGGTCATCCTGGAGACTGTGGATTCGTGACACCAGGTATAGATTTTGGAGGGTTCACACTGGAGACTCTGGATGTATGTTTCCTCTGCAGGAGAGCTCCAGTGAACCTAGGTCTGTCTGAAAAATTCTTGGATCATGTGGGGAAACACCCTGTGCGTTAATCTGGACACCCAGGTTCAAATTTGCATATTTTTCTCGGGTGGCCCTAAAGTGGTGTAACCTATCCACATCTTGAAAATCCGTCCAATTGCCATTTTCTTACTTTCCACAGAGCTAACTTTGTTCCACCCCTGGGGTTTCTGAAGCACATGGGCGGCTCGCAACTCCTATCTTTGGGCCTATTTACACTGGAGTGTCACCTTACAGAGGTGACCACAGTAAGGGACCCAGCACTCTGAGACATATTCCCACAGTCTGCTTCCTCAAGGGCAGTACCAGTATCACCTAGATATGTGTTTGAAAGGTGGGAAAATGCACCAAGACACAGGGCACAGGCTCTCGAATTTAGGTCCTCTGAGCAGAACTAGAGGGTTCATGTCTTAGGAGCTAAAGAGTTCCTGCAAGGGACAGGTTTGAAAACACACTCTCTGTGGGTGCCTTTCCTTCCTTGAAGAAATATAGGTTTGCCAGTATCCTGCGAACTGAGAGTCACACAGTGCTTGAAAAGTGCTCGCTTAGACATGAGTTTTCAATGGTAATTTCCACTTGGGGCTGTAGTCAAACAGAGGGGTTCCACACTCACTGGGAAAGACAAGGCAATATCTAAATGTCTGTTCCATCCCGTTTTCTCTGTAGGAGAACTCTAGTGAACGTAAGTCTGTCTGGAAAATTCTTGGATCCTTTGGGGACACACCCTGTTTGTGAACCAGGATACCAGAATGAGGGGGCACAATTTGTGTTTCTCTCTGTGGACCTTAAAGCAATGTAGCCTAGCAACAGCTTGAAAATCCATCCACTTGCTCTTTTCTTGATTCTGAGAGAGCTAGATTTGCTCCTTCCTTTTTGATTTCTGAAGCAAGTGGGTGAATTTCAACTCCCAGCTGTGGGCCTTTTCACAGTGGAATGCCACCTCACTGAAGTGAGTATAGTGAGGAACCTAGTCCTCTTGGACACACTCTCGCAGACTGCTTCCTCATGTGCAGTACTGGTATAACCTAGGAATGGCTTTGCAAGGCTTGGAAAGTGCAGGGAGAAACATGGCCTTGACTCTGGAATTTAGTTCCTCTGAGCACTACTGGAGGCCTCCCATCTGGGAAGCTAAACAGTTCCTGCAAGATAGAGGGTTGAGAATACACTCTCTTTTGATGCCTTTCTTTCCTTGAGGGAAGATATCTTTCCCTGCATTCTGTGAACTGAGAGTCACACACTGCTTGAAAAGTGCTTGCTTGGAGGTCATCTTTCAGGGGCACTTTCTCCTTGAGTCTGTGACAATAGGGAGGGGCAAACCAACTTCCAATGTCTGTTCCATCCCATTTTCCCAGCAGGAGAGGTCTAGTGAGCCTAGTTCTGTGGAAAATTCTTGGATCCTGCTGGGACACACCCTGTGTTTGAACCTGGATACCTGACCTACAGGGCACAATTCACATTTTTCTCTCAGGGGGCCCTAAAGTGGTTCGGCCCAGCAACAGCTTGAAAATCCGTCCAATTGCTCTTTTCTTACCTCTGACAGAGCTAGCTTTGCTCTACCTTTTGGGGTTTCTGAAGCAAGCAGGTGGCTCACACCTTGGAGCTTTGAGCCTGTCACTGGAATGTCACCTCACACAGTTGACCACAGTAAGGCACTCAGCCATTTCAGACACACTCCTGCTGCCAGCTTTCTCATGGTCAGTACCGTTATGATCTAGGAATGTGTTTGTCAGACTCGGAAATTACAGGGAGACACACGGCCCTGACTCAGGAATATAGGTCCTCTCAGCAGACCTGCTGGTCTCATGTTTTAGAAGCTCAAAATTTCCTGCAAGATAGAGGTTTGAAAACACACTCTCTGTGGACGTCTTTCCTTCCTCAAAGGAAGATAGCTTTCTTCACATTCTGCGACCTGAGAGTCACACTCTGCTTGAAATGTGCTTGCTTGCGAGTCTATTTTCAGTGGCAATATCTCCTTGAGGCTGTGACCATAAGTAGCGGCCCCACACTCACAGGGAAAGGCAAAGCAACATCCAAATGGCTGTTCCAACCAGTTTTCTCTGTAGAAGAACTCTGGGGAGCAAAGGTCTGTCTGGAAATTTCTTGAATCACGAGGGAACACATCCCGTGTGTGAACCTGAATAAAGGGCCTAGGGTGCACAATTTGTATTTATCTCTCTGGAGCCATAAAGAGGTGTGGCTAGCAATTGCTTGAAAATCCACCCAATTACTTTTTTCTTACTTCTGACAGTGCAAACTTTAGTCCACCATTCAAGATTTCTGAAGCAAGTTGATGGCTCACAACTCCTGGTCACGTGCCGATTTGCCATGGAAAGTTACCTCATCTAGGTAAGCACAGTATGGTACTCAGCACCCTCAGACACACACCTGAAGCCTGTTTTCTCATGAGCAGACCTGGCGTTACTCAGAAATGTGTTTACAAAGCTCAGAAAATGCTCAAAAACACACTGCCCTTGCTCTGAAATTTAGGTCCTCTATACCAACCTAGAGGTCTCATATCTTAGTATCTAGACAGTTCCTCATATAGAGAGCCTATTTCCTCATGGGCATTCCTGGTATGACCAAGAAATGTATTTACAAAGCTCAAAAAGTGCAGGAAAACACATTGCCCTGACTTTGGAATTGAGGTCCTCTGGGCAAATATGGAGAATTCACATCTTTGAAGCTAGACAGTTCCTAATAGACAGATTCTTGAAAACACACATTTCCTTCCTCAATGGAACGTAGGTTTCCAGTATTCCATGTCCATAGAGTCACATACTGCTTGAAAACACTTGTTGGAAGTCCTTTTTCATTAGCAATTGCTCCTGATAGTGTGACCATAGGGAAGGCCACCAAACTCACAGGAAAAGGAAAAGCAACAACCAAAGGTCAGTTCCATCATGTTTTCTCTGTAGTGGAGATTCAGTGTGCCTAGGTCTGTCTGGGAAATTCTTGGATCCTGAGTGGACACATCCTAGGTGTGAACATGGACAGTGGACCTTGGTGGCAAAATTCACCTTTCTCTCTCAGTTGGCCAAAAACAGTAGAGCATAACAACTACCTGGAAATGCATTTAGCTGCTGGTTTCTTACTTCTGGCAGTGATCACTTGGTACACCCTTTGGGATTTCTGAAGCAAGTAAGCAGCTAGCAACTCGTAGCCGCTCGCCCAATTACAGTGGAATGCTACATCATCTTGGTAAGTGCAGCATGGCACCCAGCAATCTCAGAAATCGTCCTGCAGCCTGTTTTTTCTTAAGGGCACTTCTGGTATGACCTAGGAATGTGTTAACAATGCTCAGAAAGAGTTCAGTTCCGTTCAGACGCTCAGCTGTATTCGACTCTTTGGGACCCCATGAATCGAAGCACACCAGGCCTCCCTGTCCATCACCAACTCCCGGAGCTTACACAAACTCATGACCATCGAGTTGGTGATGACATCCAGCCATCTCATCCTCTGTCATCCTCTTCTCCTCCTGGCCCCAAGCCCTCCCAGCATCAGGGTCTTTTCCAATGAGTCAACTCTTCACAACAGGTGGCCAAAGTACTGGAGTTTCAGTTTCAGCATCAGTCTTTCCAAAGAACACCCAGGACTGATCTCCTTTAGGATGGACTGGTTGGATGTCCTTGCAGTCCAAGGGACTCTCAAGAGTCTTCTCCAACACCACAGTTCAAAAGCATCAATTCTTCAGTGCTCAGCTTTCTTCACAGTCCAACTCGTACATCCATACATGACCACTGGATAAACCATAGCCTTGACCAGATGGAGCTTTGTTGGCAAAGAAATGTCTCCACTTTTTAATATGCTATCTAGGTTGGTCTTAACCCTTCCAAGAAGTAAGCATCTTCTAATTTCATGGCTGCAATCACCATCGGCAGTGATTTTGGAGCCCCCCAAAATAAAGTATGACACTGTTTCTACTGTTTCCCAATCTCTTTCTCATGAAGTGATGGGACCAGATGCCATGATCTTAGTTTTCTGAATATTGAGCTGTAAGCCAACTTTTTCACTCTCCTCTTTCACTTTCATCAAGAGGTTTTTTAGTTCCTCTTCACTTTCTGCCATAAGGGTGGTATCATATGCATATCTGAGGTTACTGATGTTTTTCCTGGCAGTCTTGATTCCAGCTTGTGCTTCTTCCAACCCAGTGTTTCTCATGATGTACTCGGCATATAAGTTAAATAAGCAGGGAGACAATATACAGCCTTGACATACTCCTTTTCCTATTTGAAACCAATCTGTTGTTCCATGTCCAGTTCTAACTGTTGCTTCCTGACTTGCACATAGGTTTCTCAAGAGACAGGTCAGGTGGTCTGGTAGTCCCATCTCTTTCAGAATTTGCCACAGTTTATTGTGATACACACAATCAAAGGCTTTGGCATAGTCAATATAGCAGAAATATATGTTTTCTGGGACTCTCTTGCTTTTTCAATGATCCAGCAGATGTTGGCAGTTTGATCTCTGGTTCCTCGGCCTTTTCTAAAACCAGCTTGAACATCTGGAAGTTCACAGCTCATGTATTGCTGAAGCCTGGCTTGGAGAATTTTGAGCATTACTTTACTAGCGTGTGAGATGAGTGCAATTGTGCAGTAGTTTGAGCATTCTTTGTTATTGCCTTTCTTTGGAATTGGAATGAAAACTGATCTTTTCCAGTCATGTGGCCACTGCTGAGTTTTCCAAATTTGCTGACCTATTGAGTACAGCACTTTCACAGCATCATCTTTTAGGATTTGAAATAGCTTAACTGGAATTCCATCACCTCCACTAGTTTTGTTTGTAGTGATGCTTTCTAAGGCCCACTTGACCTCACATTCCAGGATGTCTGGCTCTAGGTGACTGATCACGCCATCATAATTATCTGGGTCATGAAGATCTTTTTTTGTACAGTTGTTCTGTGTATTCTTGCCACCTCTTCTTAACAGCTTCTGCTTCTGTTAGATGCATAGCATTTCTGTCCTTTATTGAACCCAATCTTCGCATGGAATGTTCCTTTGGTATCTCTAATTTTCTTGAAGAGATCTCTAGTCTTTCCCATTCTGTTGTTATTCTCCATTTCTTTGCATTGATCAGAGTAAGGCTTTCTTATCTCTCCTTGCTATTCTTTGGAACTCGGCATTCAAATGGTGCAGGCTGTGACGGACCATGCAGAAGCATGGCCATGAGGAGCTATCTCTCGCCCAAGGTCAGAGGTAGTGGCTGAGGGGAGCCACCCCATGTCCGAGACCAGGGGCAGCGGCCGAGAGGAGCTACCTCATGCCTGAGGTCAGGGGAGGTGGCTGAGATGAGCTACCCCATGCCCAAGGTCAGGGGCTGTGGCCAAGAGGAGCAATCCCACGTCCACAGAGCAGCAGCTGCACGGGTGCAGGAGGACCGAGAGGAGCTACTCCACATTCAAGGTCAGGAGGGGCGGCCTGAGGAGATACCCATTGTCCAAGGTAAGGAGGAGTGGCTGTGCTTTGCTGGAGCAGCTGTAAAGAGATACCCCACGTCCAAGGTAAGAGAAACTCAAATAAGATGGTAGGTGTTGTGAGAGGGCATCAAAGGGCAGACACTGAAATCATAATCACAGAAAACTAGCCAATCTGATCACATGGACCATAACCTTGTCTAACTCAATGAAACTAAGCCATGACGTGTGGAGCCACCCAAGACGGACGGGTCATGGTGGACAGGTCTGACAGAATGTAGTCCACTGGAGAAGGGAATGGCAAACCACTTCAGTATTCTTGCCTTGAGGACCCCATGAACAGTATGAAAAGGCAAAATGATAGGATACTGAAAGAGGAACTCCCCAGGTCGGTAGGTGTCCAATATCCTACTGGAGTTCAGTGGAGAAATAACTCCAGAAAGAATGAAGGGATGGAGCCAAAGCAAAAACAATACCCAGTTGTGGATGTGACTGGTGATAGAAGCAAGGTCCAATGCTGTAAAGAGCAATATCGCATAGGAACCTGGAATGTTAGGTCCTTGAATCAAGGCAAATTGGAAGTGGTCAAACAGGATGTGGCAAGAGTGAATGTCGACATTCTAGGAATCAGCAAATTATAATGGACAGGAATGGGTGAATTTAACTCAGATGACCATTATATCTACTACTGTGGGCAGGAACCGCTTAAAAGAAATGGAGTAGCCATCATGGTCAACAATCGAGTCCAAAATATGGTACTTGGATGCAATCTCAGAAAGTGTAGGGAAATACAATGCTCTGACTCTGGAATTTGGGTCCTCAGGGCAAACCTGGAAGTCTCACATCTTTGAGTCTATACAGTTTGTGATACACAGAGCCCCGATAAAACACTCTCTGTTGATGCCTTACCTTCCTGGATGGAACATAATTTTCCCAGCTTTTTGTGTGCTCAGAGTCACAAACTGCTTGAAAAGGCTTGTTAGAAGTAATTTTTCAGTAGCAACTTCCCCTGATGTTGTGACCTTAGGGAAGACCGCCACACCCACAGGAAAAGGCAAAGGATCATCCAGACGTCTGCTCAATCACGTTTTCTTGATAGGAGCAATCCATTCAACCTAACTGTCTAGAATGCTCATGGATACTGTTCCTACACACCCTATGTTTGAACCTGGATACTGGACCTTGGCAGCAAAATTTCCATTGTTTTCTCAGTTGGCCCTAAAACGGTTAAACCTAGTTACTGCCTGAAAATGCATCTAATTGCTGTTTTCTTACTTCTGACAGTGATAGTGTTGGTGCACCCTTTGGGATTTATGAATCAAGCAGGAGGCTCTCCACTCCAAGCCACTGGCCCCTTTCCAGGGAGATGTCATCTCATCTAGGTTAGCACAATATGTCACCCAGCACGCTGAGACACACTCTTGCAGCATGAATTTTATGGTCAGATCTGGTTTGACCTAGGAATGTGTTTACAAATCTCAGAAAGTGGTGGGAAACACACTGCCCTGACTCTGGTATTTAGGTCCTCTGGGAAACTTGGAGGACTCACATGTTTGAATCTAGACAGTTCATGACAGGTAGAGGCCTGATAACATATTCTCTCGAGATGCCTTTCCTTCCTCAAAGGAATATAGCTTTCTCAACATTCTGTGTGCTGAGTGTCACACACTCCTTGAAAACGCTTGTTGGAGGTCATTTTTCATTAGCAATTTCCCCTGGAGGTGTGACTGTAGGGAAGGCGCCACACTCACAGGTAAGTTCAAAAGCACTTCCAAACATCTGTTCAATCACGTTTTCTTGGTGGGGCCATTCATCAATGTAAGTCTATTTAGAAAATCCGTGGACACTGCGGGGAAACACCTATGTTTGAATCTGGATACCAGACGTTGGTGTTAAAATATGCATTTTTCTCTCACTTGGCCCTAAAAGAGTGCCGCCGAGCAACTGCTTGAAATTCCATCTGAATGTTGTTTTCTTCCTTCTGACAATGCTAGCTTTGGTTCACCCTTTGGGATTTTTGAAGCATGTGAATGACTTGCAACTCCTAGCTGCAGGCCCATTTCCAGTGTAATGACACCTCATCTATGTGACCACAGTATTTCACCCAGCACAGTCTGATACACTCCCTCAGCATCCTTCCTTAGGAGCAGACCTGGTATGCCCTAGGAATGCATTTAGAAGTCTCAGAAAGTGCAGCAAGACACACTGTCCTGACTCTGGAACTTAGGTCCTTTAATCAGGCCTGAGCTCTCACATCTTAGAAGCTGAAGAGTTCCTGCTATAAAAAACACACTCTCTGTTGATGCCTTTCCTTCATTGAAGGAACATAACTTTCCCAATGTACTGTGTGCTGAGAGTCACACACTGCTGGAAAACATTTGCTTGGAGTTCATTTTTCAGTGGCAATTTCCCCTGAGACTGTGACAGTAGGGAAGCGCCCACAATCACAAGACAAGCAAGCATCCAAATACCTGTTCCATCACGTTTTCTCTGTTAGAGAGGTCCAGTGAACCCAGGTCTATCTGGAAAAGTTTGGATCCTGTGGGGTCACATCCTGAGTGTGAACCTGAATACAGGACAAAATTCACCTTTTTCTCTCAGTTGGCACTAAAATGGTTTGGCATAGCCACTGCTTAAATATCCATCCAGTACTTGTTTTCTTATTTCTGACAGTGACAGATATGGTTCACCCATGTAATTTCTGAAGCAAGCAGTCTGCTTGCCACTTCTATCTGGTGGTCCCTTTCCTGTGAAATGTCACATAATATAGGTAGCACCACATGGCACCCAGCTCTCTCAGACACACTCTGACAGCCTGTTTCCTCCTTGGCAGTCCTGGTATGACCTAGGAATGTATTTACAAGGCTCAGAGATTGTATGGAAACATATCCCCTGACTCGGGATGTTAGGTCATCTGGGCAAGACTGGAGGTCTCACGTCTTACAATCTAGACAGTTCCTAATAGATAGAGGCCTGGAAACACACTCTCTGGTGACGCCTTTCCTTACTCAAAGGGCCATTGCTTTCCCAACATTTTAGGGCCAACCTAGAGGAAAATGCGAAATTTGCCACCAAGGTCCATTACCCAGGTTCACACGCAGGATGTGTCCCCACAGCACTGAAGAATTTTCAAGACAGACCTAGGCTAACCCTAACCCTAACCCTAACCCTAGGATCTCTCCTACAGAGAAACATGATGGAACAGACGTTTGGATGATGTTTTGCCTTTTCCTGTGAGTGTGGTGGACTTCCCTATGGTCAAACCATCAAGGGAAATTGCTACTGAAAAACAACTTCCAGGCAAACATTTTCAAGCAGTATATGACTCTCAGCACACAGAATTCTGGGAAAGCTACGTTCATTTGAGGAAGGAAAGGCATCAATAGAGAGTGTGTTTTCAGGCCTCTATCTATCAGGATCTGTCTATATTCTAAGATGTGAGATCTCCAGGCTTGTCCAGAGGACCCATCTTCCAGAGTCTGGGCAGTGTTTCCCTGCAAATTTTGAGCCTTGTAAGCACATTCCAAGATCACTCAGGAATGTCCATGATGAAACAGGCGATGGAAGAGTGTCCGTGTGTGCTGTGTGTCATTCTGCCCTTACCAAATGAACTGACATTCCACTGGAAATGGGCCAGGGACTAGGAGTTATGAACCGCCTGTTGCTTCAGAAATCCAGAAAGCTGGAACAAAGCTATCATTGTCAGAAGTAAGAAAACAGATATTAAATGAACTTTCAAGCAGTTGTTAGGCCACAACGTTTTAAGCCCAATGGAGAGGATAATGCAAATTTTGCCACCAAGATCTGCTATCAAGATTCACATTCATGATGTGTCCCTGCAGTATCCAAGAATTTTCCAGATAGGACTAGGCTCACTATATCTCACCTACAGAGCAAACGTGATGGAACAGACATTTGAATGTGGTTCCCTTTTACTGTGTTTGTGGGGCTTTCCCTCCAGTCACATCTTCAGGGGAAATTCTTAGTGATAAATGACCTCTAAGCAAGTGTGTGACACTCAGGAAGCAGAATGTTGGGAAAACAATGTTCCTTCAAGGAAAGACAGGCATCAGCAGAGAATGAATTTTCAGTCCTTTATCTATCAAGAATTGTCTAGATTTCTAAGATGTGAGACCTCCAGTCTTACCCTGAGGACCTAACTTGCAGAGTCAGGGCAGTGTGTTTCCCTGCACTAACCCAGGCTTTTAACCACCTTCCTACATCATCCCAGAACTGCCCATGAGGAAACAGGCTGCAGGAATGTGTTCAGACTGCAGGGTGCCATGCTGTTGTTACCCAGGTGAGGTGACATTCCATTTCAAATAGACCATCAGCAGCACTTGCGAGCTGCCTTCTTGCTTCTGAAATCCCAAAGGTGGGTCAAAAGTGACCACTGTTAGAAATTAAAAAAAAAAAAGCAATTGTATGGATTTTCTAGCAGTTGCAAATTTGACCATCAAGTTCCGGTATCCACTGTCAGACTCAGGAGGTGTCTCTGCTGTATCTACCCATATTTCACAAAGACCTAGGCTCACTGGCTGCTCTGATAGAGAAAATGTGATGGAACAGATGTTTGGATCTTGGATTGCCTTACCCTGTGAGTGTAGAGGACATCCTTACTGTCACAACATCACAAGAAATTGCTACTGAAAAATGACCTGCAAGCAAACGGTTTCAAGCAATGTGTGACTCTCAGTTCACAGAATACTGGGAAAGTACTGTTTCTTCGAGGAAGGAAGGGTATCAACAGAGAGTGTGTTTTCAGGCCTCTATCTATGAAGAACTGTCTTGATTCTAACAAGAGCCCTCCAGCCTTCCCAGAGAACGGAACTTCCAGAGTCAGGGCAGTGTCTTCCTTGCCCTTTTAATGCTTTGTAAACATATTCCTAGGTCACACTGGGACTGTCCATGAGGACACAGACTGTGGGCGTGTGTCTGAGTATACAGAGGGGCCATTATGTGCTTACTTAGATAAGGTGACATTCCACTGGAAATAGGCCCATGACTAGGAGTGGTGATCTCCTTGCTTGCTTCAGAAATCCCAAAGGGTGAACCAAAGTTATTGCTCTTCAAAGTAAGAAAACAGCAATTAGATGGATTTTCAAGCAGGTGCCAGGCCACACAGTTTTAGGACAAACCGAAAGAGAAATGTGAATTGTGCCACCAGTTCCAGTATCCAGGTTCACACTTAGGATGTGGTCCTGCAGTATACACGATTTTCCAGACAGACCTAGGCTCTCTGGATCACTCCTAGAGACAAAATGTGATGCAACAGAAGTTTGGATGTTGGTTTGCCTTTTCCAGTGAGTGTGGGGCCTTCCCTAAGGTTACACTGTCAGAGGAAGTTTCTACTGAAAAATGACCTCCAAAGAGCGTTCTCAAGCAGTGTGTGATCCCCAGCACAGAGAATGCAGGGAAAAGTATGTTTCTTCAAGGAAGAAAAGGCATCAACAGAGAGTGTGTTATTAGGCCTATATCTATTAGTAACTGTCTAGAATCTAACATTGACCTCCAGGCTTGTCCAGGGGACCTAACTACCAGAGTCAAGGCACTATTTTTCCTACACCTTCCAAGCCTCCCAAAGACATCCTAGCTCATATAGGGATGGCCCATGAGGAAACAGACTGTAGGAGAGTGTCTGAGATTGTATGGTACCAATACTGTGCTTACCTAGATGAGATGACATTCCTCTGGGAATGGGCCAGAGGGTAGGAGTGGTGAGTCGCCTGCTTGATTCAGAAATCCCAAAGGATGGACCAAAGCTATCATTGTCAGAAGGAAGAAAACAGCAATTGGATGGATTTCCAAGCAGTTGCAAGGCCGTAGCATTTTCCCAAATCAAGAGAAAAAATATTATTTTTGCCCCCAAAATCCGGTATCCATGTCCAGACTCAGGATGTCTCCATGCAGTATCCACAAAGTTTCCAGACAGAACTAGCCTCAGTGGATCGATCCTACTGAGAAAATGTGATGGAACAGACGTTTGAATGCTAATTTGTCTTTCTCTAAAAATGGAGAGTGCGGCATCCCCATGGTCACACCATCAGGGGAAAGTGCTACTGAAAAATGACCTCCATGCCAGCATATTCAAGCCGTGTGTGTCTCTCTGCACACAAAATGTTTGGAAAGTTATGTTCCTTCAAGAAAAGAAATGCATCAACAGAGAGTGCTTTCAGCCCTCTATCTATCAGGAGCTGTCTACATTCTAAGTCGTGAGACCTTCAGTCTTTCCTAGGGATCCTAACACCCAGAGTCAGGGCAGTGTGTTTCCATGAACTTTTCAAGCCTTGTAAACACTTTCCAAGTATATACTGGGACTGCTCCTGAAGAAACAGGCTGCACGAGTGTATCCGAGTGTGTTGGGCAGCATACTGTGCTTACCTGCATGAGGTGCCAGTACAATGGAAATCAGTTAGTGGCTGGAGTGGTGAGCAACCTGCTTGCTTCAGAAATTCCAAAGGGTGGACAAATCTATCACTGTCAAAAGTAAGAAAACAGCAATTGGATGGATTTTCAAGGATTTGCTACACTGCACCATTTTAGAACCAATGTGGTCCCAAAATGAGTGTGGGAGATGAAAATGAGAATTTTGCCACCAAGTTCATATATACAAGTTCACACTCATGATGTGTCCCCACAATACCCACGAATTCTCCAGACAGACCTAGGCTCACTTGATCGCCCCTAAAGACAAAATGTTATGGAGTACACGTTTGGATGTTGGTTTGCCTTTCCCAGTAAGTGTGGGAGCCTTCCCTACCATTGCACCTTCAGGGGAATTTTCTACTGACCAATGGCCTACAAGCAAGTGTTTTCAAGCACCGTGTGTCTCTCAGCACACAGAATGTTGGGAAAGCTATGTTCCTTCGAGGACGGAAAGGCATCCATACGGAGTGTATTTTTAGGCCTCTATCTATCAGGAACTGTCTAGAACTCAAGGCATGAGACTTCAAGGCTTTCCCAGGGTCCTAACTTCCAGAGTTAGGGTACTGTGTTTCCCTGCACCTTCCAAGGCTTTAAACACATTCCTTATTCAAACTGGGCCTGCCCATGAGGAAACAGGATGCAGGAGTATGTCTGAGAGGGCTGGGTGCCATACAGTGCTTAACTAGATGAGGTGACATTACACTGGAAATGGGCCAGCAGATAGGAGTAGTGAGCCGCCTGCTTGCTTTAGAAACCTCAAAGGTTTGACCAATGTTATCACTGTCATTATTAGGAAGAGACCAATTGGATGAATCTTCAGGCAGTTGCTAAGGCCGCACTCTTTTAGATCCAACCGACAAAATTTGCTAATTTTGCCAACAGATTCAAGGATGCAGATTCACACTCAGTATGTGTCCCTGTAGTATCCAAGAATTTTCCAGACAGGCAGAGGATCATTGGATCTCTCCTAAAGAGAAAACTTTATAGAATAGACATTTGGTTGGTTGTTTTCTTTTTCCTGTGAGTTTGGGGGTCTTCCCTACAGTAACACAGTCATGGGAAATTGTTACTGAAAAATCACCTTCAAGCAAGGATTTTCAACCAGTGTGTTACTCTCATCACACAGAAATCTGGGTTAACTATGTTACTTAAATGCATGAAAGACATAAAAGTGGGTGTTTTTCAGGCATCTATCTGTCAGGAACTATCTAAAGTCTAAGATGTGAGAACTCCAGGTTTGCACACAGGGCCTAATTTCCAAAGTCATAGCCAGTATATTTCATTGCACTTTCAGAGCCTTATGAACACATTCCTGGCTCCTATTGGGTCTGATTCAGAGGAAACTGGCTGTGAAATTATCTAAGATTGCTGAGAGCCATACTGTTGTTACCTAGATTATTTGACATTTTAATGGAAATGATCCAGCTCGATGGGGTTGCAAGCCACCTGCTTGTGTCAGAAACCTGAAAGATTTGACCAAACCTATTGATGTCAGAAGTAGGAAAATATCAATTGGAAGGATTTTCAGGCAGCTGCCAGCGCATATCCTGTTAGTGCCAAAAGAGAGACAATGCTAATTTTGCCAAGAAGGTCAAATATTCAGGTTCACAGTCAGTATGTTTCCCTTGCAGTATCCAAGAAATTTCCAGAGAGACCTGGGGCCATTGGATCCTTCTGACAGAGAAAAATTGATGGAAGAGACATTTTGATGTTTGCTTGCTTTTCCCTGTGAGTGTGGGAGCCTTCCCTAGTGTAACACACGTGAGGGGAAATTTTTACTTAAAAATGACTTCCACGCAAGGGTTTCCACTTAGAGTGTTACTCTTAGCAAACAGAATGCTGGGACACCTGTGTTCACTCGTGGAATGAGCGGCAATGAATAGGGTGCTTTTCAGGCATCTCTCTATCCATGACTGCTGTCTGGATTCTAAGATGTGAGAAGACCACGCTTCCACAGATGCCCTCAATTCCAGAGACACAGCCAGTAAGTTTCCCTGAACTTTCCATGGTTCATGAGCACAGTACTCTATCTTACTGGGACACACCATGAGGAGAGAGTCTGGAGGAGTGTGTCTGACACAGCTGAGTGCCATACTGTTTCTAAGTAGTTTAATTGGCATTCCAATGGAAATGATCTTGCCACAAGGAGTTGCACGCTGCCTGCTTGCTTCAGCAATTCCAGTGTTTTGACCAAAGCTATTGCTGTCGTTAGTGGGAAAAGAGCAAGTGTACTGATTTTCAAGGAGTTGCTAAACCCCAGCCTACTGTGGCCAACACAGAGAAAATTCTAATTTGCCAACAAGGTCCAGAATCCAGGTTCACACTGAGCATGTGTCCAAGCACTATCCAAGAATTTTCCAGACAGACTTAGGATCACTGGATCCCTCCTACAGGGGACTTCACGGAACAGATGTTTTGACATTTGTTTACTTTTCTCTGTCAGTGTGGGGGCATTTCCCATGGTAACACAGGGGAGGGGAAATTGTTACTTCAAAATGACTTCCAGGCAAGAATTTCCAAGCAGTCTGTCACTCTCAGCAAACATAATGCTGTGACATCTGTGTTTCTTTGAGGAATGAAAGGCAAAAAATAAAAAGGAGTGTATTTCAGACATCTATCAGAAACTGTCTAGATTCTAAAATGTTAAAACTCCAGATTTGCACAGAGCACCTAATTTTCAGAGTCACAGCCAGTATGTTTGCTCACATTTCTGATACTAGCGAACCCATTCCTAGGTCATCCTGGGACTGTCTATGAAGAAACAGGCTGTAGGAGTGTGTCTGAGAGTGCTGAATGCCATCGAGTCTGGTTACCTAATGAGTTTACCTGCCATTGGAAATGATCCAGTGGCAAGGAATTGAAAGTCCCATGTTTGCTGCAGAAATCCAAGAGGTCTGACCAAAGATATTGCTGTCACAAGTAAGAAAACAGCAATTGGATGGATCTTCAGGCAGTTGCTACTCTGCACCATTTTAGGACCACCTGAAAGAAAATGCTGAGTTAGCCAACAAGGTCCAGGATCCAGCTTCACACTCAGTATGTGTCCATGCACTACCCAAGCATTTTCCAGACAGACCTAGGATTACTGGATCTCTCCTACAGAGAAAACCTGATGGAACAAACGTTTGGATGTTAGTTTGCTTTTTCCCTGTGAGTGTGGGACCGTCCTGACTGTAACACAGTCAGGGGAAGTTCTTACTGAAAAATGAAGTCCAAGCAAGCATTTTAGAGCAGTGAGTTACTCTCAGCACACAGAATGCTAGGAACTCCATGTTCCTTTGATGAAAGAAAAACATAAAAGTAGAGTGTTTTTCATGCATCTGTCTATCAGGAACTGTCTAGATTGTAAGATGTCAGAACTCCAGGTTTGCACAGAGACCCTAATTTCCAGTCATAGCCAGTGTATTTTCCTGCACTTTCTGAGCCTTTTGAACACATTCCTAGCTCATATTGGGTCTGTCCCTCAAGAAAAAGGCTTAGGAAATTATATCTAAATGTGTTGAGTGTCATAATGTTGTTACCTTGATTAGTTGACAATCTATTGGAAATGATCCTGCCACAAGGTGTTGCAAGCTGCCTGTTTGCATAGAAATAGAAATAATTTGACCAAACTCATTTATGTTGTAAATAGGAAATTGTCAATTGGATGGATTCTCAGGTAGCTGTCAGCCCACACCCTTTTAATGCCAACAGAGAGAAAAGGTGAGTTTTGCCAACAAGGTTCAATATCCAGTTTCACACTCAGTATGTGTCCCTGCAGTGTCCAAGACTTTTCCAAACAGATCTAGGATCACTAGATCTCTCCTGCAGGGAAAACTTGATGGAACTTTTACTCTGAAGCAGGGTCAGTCTTGTTGAGGTGACTCCTTCCCCAAGGCCACAACTGGGAGTCCTCACACCAAGGCCATAGAAGTGGGCCCCAGAACCAAGGTCACCTGTGAATCGGACTGGGCCCCCTTTGCAACCGTTGCCAAAAGCACCTGATCATCACTAATGAGCTTCCTGACTCCCTACCAGGCAAGGATGCCCACTCCAGTAAACACCCTATGGTACCCCACCCAATCACCTAATATCAACCTTCCAGTAGGAATTTTCTTTGCCTTGAAACTGTAAAAATTGGCTCTTAACCCAGGAAATCAGTCAACTTTCCCTAGTCTGTCAGGTGGTTGGCCCCCTGAGCCCACAGTGCCCACTTTATCTCTGCTCTTTGTTCTTAATACAAACTCACTCCCTTCTGAAATGCTCTATGTCTGAACATTCTTTTCCAACTCGTACTCAGACGGCCTCAACAAGCCTCCCATCACCAGAGCCACTTTCCTAGATCACACTCACCACTTGCTTGTCCACTCCCAACTCAGAGCAGAAAGGCCCCCTCAGCCTGGTCCTTCCCTCTCACTTCCCGTGCCTGGTCGCCAGGGGCTCACACCGTCCCTGGGCAGGCTGTCTTCTGTGTCCTGCAGAGGCCTCTGTGGTGTCAGGTGAAGAAACAAGAGGCACCCATGAAACCTCCCACCCCAGCACAGCAACCAGTACCCACCTACTGAACTCTTCACTCTGGATGGGCCTGGGGGTGTTTCAGGGAACGTCCCCCAACATGTCCTTGTTCTCATCTAATTCCAGCACTGCCCGCGTGAGAGTCACTAAGCTAATCTGTGATAACTGCACAGAGAGAATACTTGTTCACTCGCCCCTCCCAGGATACATGGTTCTTATGGGCAGGTGCCTCCCAGGATATGGGGCTCACCTGGGCAGGTATCCTGCAGGGCTCAGCACCCAGGAGCTGTTCACAGAGCCCTCACTGCAAAGAGCCCCCAGCTCCTCTGTTGGACAGATCTGACCTTGAGACCCTCAGAGGAGGACCTGAGGTAACATACAGCAGCTTCAGGATAGTTGCAGCCTCCTTCCAGCAGGTTTTCCAGAGGGTCCCATAGCACCTGGGCACTGAGTCTGTCTCCACCCACCACCCATCCTCTCCCTGACCCCTGGGTCCCTCTCATTATAAGAAGGCCTTCCTGAAATCCTCTCCCACTTATAGGTCAGATAAGAAGATGAGAAAACAAGTCAGAGCAGCAGCCCCATATCCATCCTGACCCAAAGGACCCACACCTGTTCCTGGAACCCTGGCCAGGACAACGAGGCCCATTTTCTGAAACCACAAGCCCAGGTGGGCAGATTGGCTGACCTGACTGGCCTGCCCTTTGGATGTGTGCCTGGGTTGAGGTCTATATAAACCCCCTCAAGTGCCTGCAGCTGTACCTGATGCTGTCTTTCTGCTTAGATCTTGCAGGGTTGGCTTGATAAGAGAGAGTGAGGGCCCATAGTGTTTCGGGGGATTGGGTCTGTGTTGGGCTCTGCTGGACCTTCTGCAGGAGGTGCTAAGCTGTCACTTCCTAAGGATGGGCTGTGTCACCTGTTCCTGCTGTTGGAAATCTTCTCAGGCAGAAATGAGGAAGCAAGAAAACAGGCAATGGGAGCAGCACAGGAGGAGTAACTCAGGTAGGAAAGTGCAAAGCTTCCAGATCACCCAGGCCAGGACCATTCTGCCTGACCTACAGGAGCCACGTCAGTAAGCATGCTGTCGCTGGAGTGGCTCCACTTTTCTCCAGCCTGTGAGGTCTTTGCACATATTCAAGTGTTTTATCTATGAAGGGTGGATGAGGTTCAGGAATGGCTAGCCTGGGGGTCAGCCAGCATTTACTTAGAGATGACTCCGTGTAGTCTCCCAGCTTCCCACTGAGGTCCCTCCTTGGGAGGGGAGGGGGTGGGGTATGTGCAAGGGCTGCTGGCTGGCTACACATGAGTAAGTCCCCATCCCTGACCATCTTCAGAATTGCTCATCCCTGAAGCAAGTGCCCTAATTGGGCTTTCACCTGTGCAACTGGTGGCTTCTTAATTAGCAATGTGGCCATTGATATTAAATGTCCTCCATCAAGACTGAGATGTTACACCACATGTACTGGTGTAAGAACCCGGGGAGGCGTGTGCACCCAGTACCCCTAGGCACAGGCTTCAGACTTGACCCCTCAACATTCTGGAGCCCAGCCACTGCTTTAGCATTTCTGAGGGTCCAGAGCTGATTTTAAGGGTTCTGTAATCCACCCTTCATCTGCTTTAATGAGACCCACATTTCTAGGATCCTACAGAGCAGGGTCTGTGTGGCTGCTCTGTGGCTTCTCTAACATGATCACATGCTGGGTGGTTTAAAACAACAGGAGTTCATCCTCTCTCAGTCCTGGAGACCAGACACCGGAAATCAAGGTGGCACAGGGCTGAGGTCCCTCCAGAGGCTCCAGGACAGGATCATTCCTGCCTTTTCCAACTTCAGGGGCTCCAGGGGTCCCTGGGCTTGTGGCCCCCTCCCTCCCATCTCTGCCTCTGCCTTTAAGAGGCTTCCCCTTTGTGTCCTCTTTCGTCTCTTTGAAGGAGTCTGTCAGTTGGATTGAAGGTCACCCTAACCCTAGATGACCTTACCTGGCTATCCTTAACTACATCTACAAAGACTCTTTTCCCAGATACGGCCCTGTTCTGGGGGGACACATCTTTGGTGGCCACCATTTACCCCATTCTCTCTCTGTCAAATAACCCTCATTTTAGGAGATCACCACATGCCCATAAAGACGGGCACAGAGAGCGGCCACACACATGGAGAGAATGAGGCCCTTGGAGCCACCTGGAACGGATGAAGACCTGGCTTCATCAGGTGAGGGGAATCACAGGGAGGAGAGGAGGATGGTCTTGTTTAGGCTTCAAAAAGACCACGTTGGGGTGGGATGTGAGATGCACAATGGGGGCGGGGAGCTTCATCAGGGCCTGAGGGGGAGGTTAGGCTTGGGCCAGGGCCATGGGTATAGAGGGGACTTAGTGTGGGGGTTGGTCATACACCCAGAAGGAAGAGCTCACAGTCACTGGGGCACAAGGACCTGGGAACCTGGGAGGGCTTCATCTTTCTGAACCTGAAGAGGAAACGTTAAAATTTTACATCACCTCCTGCTCCTTCTGCCTCTGTAACTCAGCTTGCTCCTTGCAAAGTCTGGATCATGTAGGTCACGCAATCTCAGAAAGTGGGGACTTAGAATACTCGGAGCTGGAGCTTATCTCCCTTGTCCTTGCCCTGGCCCCTGCAAACCTTCTTGATCATGCCTATTCATGATAATGAAGAGCCCGCCCCCCTGACACTCTCCTCACCCCAGGGGGAACTCCCCACTCTGCTGGAGCACCTGGCTGTTGGTGGCCACTGACAGCACTCTGGTCTCCTCAGGACCCAGCTTCAGGATACTCTGAGGTTCAGGTCAGGCAGATGGAATCTGGTCTTCTCAGAACCCACTGGGGCTTCAGTTTGGGGGCATTGTGGGGTTTAGTTCAGGTTGATGGAATCTGGTCTCCTCAGGACCTGCTGGGTGTTCAGCTTTGTGACATTGTGGGGTTCAGTTCAGGCTGACAGGAGATGGGTCACCACAGGATCCATTGTATTTTGGCTTTGGGGCATTATGGGGTTTAGTTTTGGCTGATGGAATCTAGTTTCCTCAGGACCCATGATCTCCTCAGAACCCATTGGTGCTTCAGCTTTGGGACATTGTGGGGTTCAGTTGAGTCTGACGGGAGTCTGGTTTCCTCAAGATTCCTGCAACGATGTGCTGCTGAAAGAAAAAGTGAGGAAAATTGGGAAGAAGCTTCTGTGTGTGGCTGTTGCTGAAAGTCTGTCTTAAGAGGACCCAAGACTGTTAGGGCTTGATGTGGAAAGTTGTGGGATTTTAGTCAGTTTTTGTCTGTAGTATAAGATGGTGTCCTATATTGTTCCTTGGTGTGTGGTTTCCATTTTTCCCAGCACGGTTTATTGAGGGGGGTGGGGGGTACTGTCCTTTCCCGCGTATATATTTTTAGTTCCTTTCTTGTAAATTAATTACCATGCACCTGTAGGTTTACTTCTGAGCTCTCTTGACTATTTCTGTGCCAATTCCACACGTCTTCTGGTGACTTTAGGTACATACTCTAGATTGAAGTCAGGGATAGACATGCCACCAGCCTGTTCTGCTTTCTCAGGATCCCTTTGGCTCTTCTGGTTCCTTTGTGGCTCCACACAGATGTAAAGATTGCTTTTGTTTCTGTGAAAAATGTCATTGAAATGTTGGCAGTGATTGCATGAATGTGTACGTTGCTTTGTTTAGAATGGATATTTTAATGGTATTTTCACCCATAAGCATGGGATATCTTTTTACTTGTATCCATTTAGTTTCTTTGATCATTGTCTTGTAGTTTTTAGCTTTCAGGTCTTTCAAGTCCTTGGTTAGATTTCTAGTTATGTGGGGGAGGGGATGCAATTGTAAAAGGAATTATTTTCTTAATTTCTCTTTCTGATAGTTCATTATTAGTGTAGAGAATCACAAATGATCTTGCAGTTCTGCTGACTTTCTTTTTTCTTTTTTTTTGGCCCCACAGCTCGACATGTTGGATCTTAGTTCTCTGACCGAGGATCAAACCTGTACCCCCTGCAGTGGAAGTGTAGTCTTAACTACTGGAATGCCAGGCAAGTCTGTGAATTCGCTTTTTAGTTCTGACAGTTGCTTTGGTGTAGTGTTATGTGGAAAACTAGAATTAAGACATCTAATAGTTTCAGTTCCATCTGGTCATCCACAGCACCCAGGGCATGGTGTCTACTAATATACTCTTCCTATGGTGCCTTTTAATACCATGTGGACTAGTACAAGGCAATTAGCATCAAACTACTTTAGCTGAATTTAGTTAGGTTAACTCTTGGCCTCTATTGCAATGTTCGATGTCATCTCTGATTTTCTGGCATGTGACTTACATGGCTGTATTGAAAAGTAACTTACTTTCTAGTAAAATTTCAAACGTGTCTACTTTAAATAGTGGTACAAAGTTTTCTACATTCACACCAAATACTGCAATGTGTTTTACCCAAAACATGGTCACTTTCAAAGGGAACCAGCCCACAACCCCAAAATGGGGGATAATTATGGTTTCCACATTACAATCCTATCCATAGGACCAGTTCAACTTTCATCAGCTGCCCAAGCTTTGTGCAACTGTCTTTCTTCATTCTAATGCAGTTTTCTTTTTCTGGAGCCATCACTGGGGCTTTCCCTCATGTTAAAAACCTTCATGGATTTAAAGTGACAAGATGACTATGATCTGGGTGGCTTTTCAGTGTGGTTTCTTTCACTGAGAATGTTTTTAGTGCTTTTCCATGTTGTGCCATGTGTCATTTTTTTCACTGTGCTTACAAACATATAACAACATTTATTATTTGAGTCATTTTAAGTATGAACTTCTATAGCATTAACTGCACTCTCATTGTAAAAATTTCGCCACCATTCATCTCCAGAATCTTTCCCTTTTCCTGAAGTGACACTGTAACCATTAAATACTCATAACCCCCAATCCCTGGCCATCTTACTCTACTTGGAATTTGTCTTATATGGATATCTCATACTAGTGGAATCATAGAACATTTTTCCTTTTGTGTCAGGCTTGTTTCACTTCACCTAATGACTTGAAGTTTCATCTACATTATAGCATGTATGAGTTATCTTGTTTTTAAAGGTTGAATCAGATCCCACTGTGTATATACTACATCGTGCCTATCCAGTCATCTGTTGAACACTTGTGCTGCTGCCACCTTTTGGTTACTATGAATAATGCTGCTATGAATATGGGGTTTGAATATCTGTTTCAGTATTTGGTTTTAAATATCTTGAGTGTATAACCTGGACCGGAATTGATGGATTCTATGTTAACTCTGTGTTTAAGTTTTTGTAAAGCCCCCTACTATTTTCTGAAGCTGTGGCATTATTTTACTATATTCCTTTATATGGCAGAGTAATGCATCTCATGGATGGAACTGCCCTATTTGCTCTTCCATTCACTTGTTGGTGGACATTTTCATTGTTTTTAACTTGGATTATCAAGAACACTGCTGCTGTAAATATTGGTGTACAAGTATATATTTGAGCACCTCTTTTAAATTCTTTGGATGTATATCTAGGTGTGGAGTTACCAAAACATATGATATTTCAGTTCAGTCACTCACTCATGTCCGACTCTTTGTGACCCCGTGGACTGCAGCACACCAGGCTCCCCTATCCATCACCAACTCCCAGAGCTTGCTCAAACTCATGTCTATCGAGTTGGTGATGCCATCAACCATCTCATCCTCTGTTATCCCCTTCTGCTCCTGCCTTCAATCTTTCCCAGCATCAGGGTCTTTTCCAATGAGTCAGTTCTTCACATTAGGTGGCCAAAGTATTGCAGTTTCAGCTTCAGCATCAGTCCTTTCAATGAATAGTCAGGGTTGATTTCCCTTAGGATTGACTTGTTGGATCTCCTTGCAGTCCAAGTGATGCTCAAGAGTCTTCTCCAACACCACAGTTCCAAAGCATCACTTCTTCGGTGCTCAGTTTTCTTTGTAGTCCAGCTGTAACGTCTATACATGACTATTGGAACAACCATAGCTTTGAGTACATGGACCTTTGTTGGTAATGTCTCTGCTTTTTAATAGGCTGTCTAGGTTGGTCATAACTTTTATTCCGAGGAGCAGGTGTCTTTTAATTTCATGGCTGCAGTCACCATCTTCAGTGATTTTTGAGCCCCCCCCCCCCCAATAAATTCTGTCACCATTTCCATTGTTTTCCTATCTATTTGCCATGAAGTGATGGGGCCAGATGCCATGATCTTAGTTTTCTGAATACTGATTTTTAAGCCAACTTTTTCACTCTCCTCTTTCACTTTCATCAAGAGACTCTTTAGTTCTTCTTTGCTTTCTGCCATAAGAGTGGTGTCCTCTGTGTATCTGAAATTATTGATATTTCTCCGGGCAATTTTGATTCCAGTTTGTGCCTCATCCAGACCCGGGATTTCACATGATATACTCTGCATATAAGTTAAATAAGCAGGGTGCTGTACTCCTTTCCTGATTTGGAACCAGTCCATTGTTCCATGTCTAGTTCTAATTGTTGCTTCTTCACCTGCATACAGATTTCTCAGGAGGCAGGTAAGGCAGTCTGGTATTCCCATACCTTTCAGAATTTTCCACAGTTTGTGGTGATCTGCAGAGTCAAAGGCTTTGGCATTGTTAACAAAGCAGAAGTAAATATTTTTCTGGATGTTTTTCTCTCTTGTTCTTTCAGTGATGCAACGGGTGTTGGCAATTTGATCTCTGGTCCCTCTGTCTTTTCTAAATCCAGCTTGAACATCTAGAAATTCATGGTTCACTTACTGTTGAAGCCTGGCTTGGAGAAATTTGATCATTACTTTGTTAACATGTGAGATGAGTGCAACTGTGTGGCAGTTGGAACATTCTTTGGCTTTGCCTTTCTTTGGGATTGGAATGAAAACTGACCTTTTCCAGTCCTGTGGCCACTACTGAGTGATATAATTACATTTTTATGTTTTTGAGAAAATGCTTGTTTTGGACACATTGATTGCACCATTTTACCTCTCCACAAGTAAAGTTTTGAGTTTCAATTTCGTACATTTTCGCCAACATTTGTTATTTGTCTTTATTGTTGATTTTCCTCACGTCCATCCTGAGTGCCTTATTAAGGAGGAAGTCATAATGCAGGACCCACATTTGAGGAGAGGAGAGTTAGCTTCATATACTTGATGGACAGCTGAGTCTGTATCAATTATTTAGAATCTTTCTGTGTGAGATTTTTATTCAACATTACTCATAAAACCTAATTTTTACTTTTTACCAGTTTGGACACCTGAAAATTATTTTAAACTTTTGGGAGCTTCCCTGGTGGCTCAGCCTGTAAAAGCATATGCTTGCAATGCAGGATACCTGGGTTCAATCCCTGGGTGGGGAAGATCCCCTGGAGAAGGAAATGGCAACCCACTCCAGTACTCTTGCCTGGAAAATTTCATGAATGGAGGCGCCTCATAGCTTACAGTCCATGGGGTTGCAAAGAGTCAGACACGACTGAGCCACTTCACTTTCACTTTCTTTTGGCTATAATCCAGCCAATTAGACTGCTTAGTTCATTCTAGCTTTGGCTATTGAGAGCTTTTTCCATACTCTCCTGCTTTTATTTTACATAATTCAGCTTTTATGGGGCTTTTTGGTCCTTCTTTCTCACATTTTAAGATTATGCTGCTTTACATATTTATTGTCTCAGTCCTAGTATCAGACACATATTTAAAGAGTCCTTGTCCCTTTTTGTTAGAGCATATTAATAAAAACTTGTATGTGGGAACTTAATAATCTCAGCAGACAATGCATGGAAATACACATGCATGTATCCAGACTATGCATACAGACGGTTATGAAGATTTTCACATGGAGTTATATGTTTCTGCATTAGGCTAAAGATAGTTTATAATGATGTCTCCAACCTGATCTCTTATGACACAGGTATTATACCCTTCTCCTTTTGTCTGCCTGTAACTTCCCACTCCAATGGTAAGAAACCTGGCTTCCACTACTCATCACTTATCAAATTCAGGGCTTGCTCCTTCAATAACTGATATGGTAGTTTCAGTCCTGTTAGCTACAAACCCCCGTGGAAAGAACTTACAGAGCCCATTGTTTATGTATGGTACATTTGCCTTTGGCCTGCAGATTCCATTCATTTACACAGTGAACTTAGGTCAGATAATTTTGTCCTAAGAGTGAGAGTGGCCTTTTAAAATTTTTCTTCTTCCTTTTAAATCTTTTGGCTGTGCCGCGTCATGTGGGGTTTTAGGTCCCTGACCAGGAATTGAACCCATATTTCCTGCACTGGCAACATGGAGTCTTAACCACTGGGCCCCTAGGGAAGTCTGAAGCTTTTCATTTATTTCTCAATCTGTTATATTCTTTGTTAAATTCTGCATTCCAGTCTTTAGCACTCCATACCATAAATAAATAAATGTGAATAGGTAATAAATTACTTGTGTTCTGAAAACAGAAATCTATGTGCTTAGACAAATGCATAGTGGCAGGTATTCTTCACTAAAGTACCATGTGAAATATTTCAACCATATATTCCATAAACTCTTTATCATGTCTGTTTTACCTTTGCTAGAATGTCTTATACGATCATACAGTGTGTAGCACTTGAGGCTGGATTCCCTCACTCAGTAATGTAAGTGTTAGATTCATGCTTTCCTTTATTTTTATTTTAAATTGGTCTGTGGTTCATTCCTCTATATCTCTGAATGCTATTTTATTGCATTAGATGAGAGGAAAGATAATTTTCCCCCTAGCCTCAATGTTCTTCACTGAGATGTTCATAATGAAAGGAAGATGGATTGGAGAAAAACAATCAGAAGTTTAATATATGACATGCATACCTCCTATATAGTTGAAAGATACCTGGGAAAACTGTCACTTTCTGAAATGGTCCAAGACTTTACCTTAAATGCTATCATCAGCTAAGAATGAAAGAAGGAGGTTAAGGAATGGAAGAAGCTATTTAAGGGAGATTATTAGGTGAAGCACAGTAAACAAAGACATGGTGGTATGCAGATTAACTTCCAGGTCCATTCCATAGACCTTCTTGATATTTAGTCAAGTCATTTAGTGATATCAAGTCAGTCTTGATACTTAGTCCATTCTTGATATTTAGCCATCCTCTATTTCCTGGTCCAGACAGGGACACGTCCTTAAAGATGGAGATATCCTTAACAAATGTAAATCTACTTCATAAAATGGAATTTCGACTTGGTTTTCAAAGATCCTCCTGGGGCGGCTGTTTGTTTTTTTCTTTTGTTTTGTTTTGTTTTTTTTAATTAATCAGTCCAAAATAACCCTTTTGTCAAATGTGCATATTTTGGGTGTGCTTTTTGTGCTCCCCTTGAAATGTGCATTCAGGGGAGGAGTGTCACCCTGGAGACTGTTGATATGTGACCCCATGGACAGGGACTGGGTTGGTCACCCTGAAGAATGTGGATATGTGACCCCAGGGGAATGGTCAGAAGGAATTCACCCTGGAGACTGTGGAATTGTGAGCCCAGTTGCAAGGCTTGGGAAGGGGTCACCGTGGAGACTGTGGATGTGTGACTCCAGATACAGTGTCTGGGAGGGATCACCCAGGGGACTGTAGATATGTGATCCTAGATATAGGGTTTGGGAGAATGTCACCCTGCAGACTGTGGACATGTGACCCCAGGTGCATGGTCCAGTGTGTTGTGATCACCCTGGAGATTGTGGAAGCGTGACCACAGGTACTGGGTCTGGGAAGTGGCGTCATCCTGGAGATGTGCACATGTGATTACAGACACAGGATATTTCAGGTGGGGTCACCTTGGAAACTGGAGGAGTGACCCCAGGTGCAGGGTCTGGGGTGAGGTTCAGTGACGTCAGGACTCTTGTCTTGTTGGGAGAGACACATCAGGATTCTCCTCGAGATGTTGCAATGCAATACGGACGCCTCTCAAGGTGAGGGGGGAGACCAAGTTTGCCTTTGCAGTTGCCAGAGCAATACTGTGACTCCTGTCAGTTTTCAAGAGGAGACAGGTTTCATCTCCTTTTGAAGCATTGAACTCCACGTGCCTCTCGTGTTGTCAAAGGGATGTGAGGCCTCCTGTCAAAATGAGGCGGGGAACTAGGGCATTCTCTAGGGTCTCCACAGGGGATTCAGACGTCCCTTCCTCTTATGAGATGAAAGACGAACCTGCATTCAAGTCACTGCAGGGAAATCCGGCCTTATTTCAAACCAGGGCATCTTGGTGTCCATTCCACGTGAGGCAGCAAACTCAGGGTCCCTCTCACATATCTATAGCTGAGAGAAGCCTCCTCTTTAGGTGTTGTTTAAACCTGGCATTCCTCTTGAGTCAAAGCCAGGAAATCAGGTCTCATCTCGAGATGATTTGAGGTACACGGAGCTGTTTTCTAGTTGCTGTGCTGAACAGGGTGTTCCTCTATACTTAGGACAGTGTTTTCGGGGAATCTCTGGAGTTGCCTAAAGGAAGTCAAGCCACATGTCGTGTTTGATGGGGAACGCCAGATGGCTCTGGAGCCAATGAAGGGGAATCTGGCCTCATCTTGAGTTGATTTGGAGTACACGGAGTGCTTTCATGTTGCTGCGGGGGCCTCAGGGTCCCTCTAGACTTGTATCAGTGTTCTTGGGGACTCTCTAGAGTTCCATCAAGGACGTCAAGGCTCCTTTCATGTTTGATGGGGAACACGGACTTGCTCTGCACTCAATGCAGGGGAATCTGATCTCATCTCTCATCGAGTGGGAAGTCTCATGGTTTTTCTCGAGTTGCGGAGGGAACCTGGGGTATATTCTCGAGTGACGACAGGGATGGACTCTTAAAACTCCTGTTTGTTCAATGATGTCAGGACGCCTGTCTAGTTGTGAGGGTCACCTCGGGATTCTCCTCGAAACTTGGTTGGACAATAGGGATGCCTCTCGAGATGAGTAGGGAAACCCACTGTCACTTTCAAGTTGTTACAGGAATACTGGGATTCCTGTCAATTTTCAAGAGGAATCAGTCATCGTCTACTTTTGAAGCATTGAACTCCGTGTTCCTCTCGAGTTGTCAAAGGGATGTGAGACCTCCTGTGGAAATGAGGTGGGGAACTAGGGCTTTCTCTAGGGTCTCCACAGGGGATTCAGACATCCCTTCATCTTTTGAGATGAAAGACAAGCCTGCATTCATGTCACTGCAGGGAAATCCGGCCTTATGTCGAGTCACGGCATCTCGGTGTCCATTCCACTTGAGGCAGCAAACTCAGGGTCCCTCTCACGTACCTATAGCTGAGAGAAGCTTCCCCGTGAGGGGGTTCTGGAAAGTTGGCATTCCTCTTGATTCGAAGCCAGGGAATCAACTCTCATCTCGAGATGATTTGAGGTACACGGAGCTGTTTTCTAATTGCTGTGCTGAACGTGGTGTTCCTCTATACTTAGGACAGTGTTTTCAGGGAATCTCTGGAGTTGCCTAAAGGAAGTCAAGCCACTTGTCGTGTTTGATGGGGAACGCCGGATGGCTCTGGAGCCAATGTAGTGTAATCTGGCCTCATCTCACGTTGATTTGCAGTACACTGAGCACTTTCGTGTTGCTGCGGTGACCTCAGGGTCACTCTAGACTTGTATCAGTGTTCTTGGGGACTCTCTGGAGTTCCATCAAGGAAGTCAAGGCTCCTTTCATGTTTGATGGTGCACATGGAATTGCTCTGCACGCAATGCAGGGGAATTTGATCTCATCTCTCTTCGAGTGGAAAGTCTCATGGACTTTCTCGCGTTGCAGAAGGAACCTGGGTTATATTCTCGAGTGACGAAGGGGATGGCCCCTCATAACGCGTGTTTGTTCAGCGACATCAGGCCTCCAGTCTCGTTGCGAGGGACAACTCGAGATTCACTTCGAGACTTGGCAAGTCAATAAGGAGGACACCTCTCGAGGTGAGGCGGGAGACCCAGTGTCCTTTCAAGTTGCCACAGGGACACTGGGATTCCTGTCAATTTTCAAGAGGACTCAGTCATCGTCTACTTTTGAAGCATTGAATTCCGCTTTCCATTCGTGTTGTCAAAGGGATGTGAGGCCACATGTCAAGATGAGGTGGGGAAATAGGGCTTTCTATAGGGTCTTCAAGGGGATTCAGGAATCCCTTCATCTGATGAGATGAAAGACGAGCCTGCACTCAAGTCACTGCAGGGAATTCCGGCCTTATTTCGAGTCAGGGCATCTCGGTGTCCATTTCACTTGAGGCAGCAAACTGAGGGTCCCTCTCACATACCTAGAGCTGAGAAAAGCCTCCGCTTGAGCTGCTGTGGAAAGTGGGCATTCCTCTTGATTCGAAGCCAGGAAATCAGCTCTCATCTCGAAATGATTTGGGGTACACGGAGCTTTTCTCGAGTTGCTGTGCTGAACTTGGTGTTCTTCTATACTTGGGACGGTGTTCTCTGGGAATCTCTGGAGTTGCCTAAAAGAAGTCAAGCCACTTGTCCTGCTTGATGAGGAATGCTCTAGAGCCAATGCAGGGAAATCAGGCCTCACCTCAAGTTGATTTGAGGTAAACGGGGATATTTCGTGTTGCTGCGTTGACCTCAGGGTCCCACTAGACATGTGACAGAGTTATTGGGGACTATGTGGAGTTTCATCTAGGAAGTCAAGGCTCCTTTCGTGTTTGATGGGGAACACCGACTTGCTTTGCATGCAATGCAGGGGAATCAGGCCTCGTCTCACGGCAAGGGGGAATTCTCATGGTTTTCTCGAGTTGTGGCGGGAAACTGGGTTATATTCTCGAGTTACAGCTGGGATGGCCCTTCAAAACTTGTGTTGGTTCAGTGATATCAGGACTCCTGTCTAGTTGTGAGGGACACATCGAGATTCTCCTCGAAGCTTGGCAGGGCAATAGGGACGCCTCTCAATGTGAGAGGGGCAACCCAAGGTCCTTTCCAGTTGCCACAGGAATTTTGGGATTCCTATCAATTTTCAAGAGGAGGGAGCGATACTCCCCTTTTGAAGCATTTAAATCCACGTGCCTCTCGAGTTTCAAAAGGATGTGAGGCCTCCTGTTGAGATGAGCCGGGGAACTAGGGCTGTCTCTAGGGTCTCCACAGGGGATTCAGACATCCCTTCATCTTGTTTGATGAAAGACGAGCCTGCATTCAAGTCACTCCAGGGAATTCCGGCCTTATTATGAGTCAGGGCATCTCGGTGTTCATTCCACTTGAGGCAGCAAACTCAGGGTCCCTCTCACATACATATACCTGACAGAAGCCTCCTCGTCAGGTGCTTGTGTAAAGTTGACATCCCTCTTGAGTCAAAGCCAGGGAATCAGCTCTCATCTCGAGATGATTTGGGGTACACAGAGCTTTTCTCGAGTTTCTGTGCTGAACTTGGTGTTCCTCTAGTCTTGAGATGGTAGTCTCGGGTAATCTCTGGAGTAGCCTAACGGAAATCAAGCCACTTTGTGTGTCTGATGGGGAACGAGTGATGTCTCTGGAGACAATGCAGGGGAATCGGGTCTCATCTCGAGTTGATTTGAAGTACACGGTGCACTTTCATGTTGCTGCAGGGGACCTCAGGGTCTCTCTAGACTTGTGACAGTGTTCCTGGGGACTCTCTGGAGTTCCATCAAGGAAGTCAAGGCTCCTTTCGTGTTTGATGGGGAACACGGACTTGCTCTGAATGCAGTCCAGGGGAATCGGGCCTCATCTTGAGTTGATTTGGAGTACACGGAGCCCTTTCATGTTGCTGCGGGGACCTCAGGGTCCCTGTAGACTTCTGACAGTGTTCTTGGGGTCTCTCTGGAGGTCCTTCAAAGAAGTCAAGTCTCCTTTCCTTTTGATTGGGAACACGGACTTAACCTGCATACATTGCATGGGAACTGGGCCTCATCTCGCGGTGAGGAGAAAGTCTCATTGTTTTTCTGGAGTTGTGGAGGGAACCTGGTTATGTTCTAGAGTTACGGCGGGGATGGCCCTTCAAAACTCATGTTTGTTCAGCCATGTGTGAACTCCTGTCTAGTTGCGAGGGACACCTTGAGATTCTCCTCAAGGCTTGGCAGGACAATAGTGACGCCTCTCGAGGTGACGGGGGAGACCCAGTGTCCTTTCAAGTTGCAACAGACATACTGGGATTCCTGTCAATTTTCAAGAGGACTCAGTCATCGTCTCCTTATGAAGCATTGAATTCCGCATTCGACTCGTGTTGTCAAAGGGATGTAAGGTCACCTGTCGAGATGAGGTGGGGAAATAGGGCTTTGTCTAGGGTCTCCACAGGGGATTCAGACATCACTTCATCTTTTGAGATGAAGACAAGCCTGCATTCAAGTCACTGCAGGGAAATCCAGCCTTATTTCGAGTCAGGGCATCTCGGTGTCATTCCACTTGAGGCAGCAAACTCAGGGTCCCTCTCACATACCTAGAGCTGAGAAAAGCCTCCGCTTGAGCTGCTTGTGGAAAGTTGGCATTCCTCTTGAGTCGAAGCCAGGGAATCAGCTCTCATCTCGACTGTTTTGGGGTACACGGAGCTTTTCTCGAGTTGCTGTGCTGAACTTGGTGTTCCTCTAGACTTGGGACGGTGCTCTCGGGGAATCTCTGGAGTTGCCTAAGGGAAGTCAAGCCACTTGTCTAGTTTGATGAGGAAAGCGGGATTGCTCTGGAGCCAGTGCAGGGGAATCGGGTCTCATCTCGAGTTGATCTGGGTACTCGGAGCACTTTCGTGTTGCTGCGGGGACCTCAGTGTCCCTCTACACTTGCGACAGTGTTCTTGGGGACTCTCTGGAGTTCCATCACGGAAGTCAAGGTTCATATCCTGTTTTATGGGGAACACGGAATTGCTTTACATGCGATGCAGTGGAATTGGGCCTCATCTCACGGCGAGGGTGAATTCTCCTGGGTTTTCTTGAGTTGTGGTGGGGACCTGGGGTATCTTCTCGAGTTACGGCGGGAATGACCCTTCAAAACTCATGTTGTTCAGTGACATCAGGACTCCTGCCTAGATGTTAGGGACACCTCGGTATTCTCATCGAGGCTTGATAGGGCAATAGGGACCCCTCTCAAGGTGAGGCGAGAGACCCAGGGTTCCTGTCCAGTTGCCACAGGGATATTGGGATTCCTATCAATTTTCAAGAGGAGTCAGGAATCGTCTCCTTTTGAGGCATTGACCTCCACGTGACTCTCGAGTTTTGAAAGGAGTGTGAGGCCTCCTGTTGAGATGATACGTGGAACTAGGGCTTTCTCTAGGGTCTCCACAGGGGATTCAGACATCCCTTCATCTCGTGAGATGAAAGACGAGCTTGCATTCAGGTCACTGCAGGGAAATCCGGCCTTATCTCGAGTCACGGCATCTCGGTGTCCATTCCACTTGAGGCAGCAAACTCAGGGTCCCTCTCACATACCTATAGCTGAGAGAAGCCTCCTCTTGAGGTGCTTGTGGAAAGTTGGCATTCCTCTTGAGTCAAAGCCAGAGAATCAGCTCTCATCTCGAGATGATTTGCTGTACACGGAGCTTCTCTCTAGTTGCTGTGCTGAACTCGTGTTCCTCTAGACTTGGGATGGTGTTCTCGCGGAATCTCTGGAGTTGCCTAAAGGAAGGCAAGCCACTTGCTGTGTTTGCAGGGGAACGCCTGCTAGCTCTGGAGCCATTGCAGGGGAATCAGGCCTCATCTCGAGTTGATTTGTGGTACATGGAGCTCTTTTGTGTGACTGCGGTGACCTCAGGTCCCTCTAGACTTGCGACAGTGTTCTTGGGGCCTCTCTGGAGTTCCATCAAGGAAGTCAAGGCTCCTTTCTTGTTTGATGGGGAACACGGAATTGGTCTTCACGCAATGCTGGGGAATTGGGGTTCATCTCGTAGCGAGGGGGAAGCCTCATGGTTTTTCTCGAGTTGCAGCGGGCACCTGAGGTATATTCTCCAGTTGATTTTTGGCTGCACCAGACCACTGAGGAAGTTACCTTTTGACTATCCTTGATGACTGTTGTTAAATCCATCAAATTCTTTACATTTAATAGTGGAAACAAATGTGGTTAATGTAAGTTTGAAGTCAAGAATGCCAAATTAATTTGCCTCTCTATCCCTGTGTTCCCCTTCACAGCTAAAATTTTCACCAGAGCACTGGAGAATTCTTTGCTAAATATATATTCCACAAAATGTTATTCTTATGAAATTTTAAAATCTTTAATCAATAACTTTGGTAAATGGTGGACTAAATTAAAAAAAATAAAATATTCGCCTATGCAGCATTTCCTATGTTTATTTTATCATGCAAGTCTTCTTTCTCTTCTCTTTCTCTCTCTTTTTTTTTTTTTTTTGCAGGTCTTCTATCTTCAAATGAGCATCTTGGGGTTTAGTGTTCCCCCAAACACCCTATAAAGAGCTACCCTAAGCCAACTTTTCAAGCACAGTTATAAGGTTCTTTTTGGTAGATTCATGTAGCATTTATTAATTAGAGTGGATGAAGACTAACGATGCCTTCTTAACCTTGCCACCATGTTATAAGGAAAGCAAATCTGGCACATAACTATGAAACATTTACTAAACAGAAATTCATTATTAATAAAACATGCATGCATGCTAAGTTGCTTCAGTTGTGTCCGACTCTTTGCGACTACGGACTGTAGCCCACCAGGTTCATCTGTTTATAGGATTCTCCAGGCAAGAATACTGGAGTGGGTTGCCACACCCTCCTCGATCTTCCTGACCCAGAAATCCAATCAGCACCTCTTACATCACCTGCATTGGCAGGTGGGTTCTTTACCACTAGTGCCACCTGGCAAGCCCACAATAATAAAACATAAGGTAAATCTCAATAAAATTCAGATCTCTGCTCTTTTAAATGCACTGATCACAGCCTGCATGAAAGATTCACTCAAGGCAGAACAATACAGGCAGATTTAGGTTCAACTTTTGGACTCAACATCTTTTAGAGATCAAGCCTCAAGTACCATCCCTAAGGTTACTGGCTACACAGTTTGCTAGATTTTATTTCCTGCTCAAAGAATAGAAGGGGTTGTCTTAAAATATTTCTGCCACATCAAAAGGCTTGAATAACACTTGTTTCACCAATGACAGTAAAATGAATTAGCACAATTTTATGTCACCTTTTCTATACTGAATATTCTTAAAATCATTTCAGACATTGTTATACACACATTGGGACATGTTTTATAACATCAGTTACCCTAATTTGCATCTTAGAGCAATGTGGTTGTGGTGTGAAATTATGAAAGGGGAGAAGGGAAAGAGCTACCTCATCGAACCATGTTGCCAAATGTGTTCTGTGAACCAACTGCATTAGAATCACCTGTAGTTCTTTCAAAATGAAGATTACTCCAAGTAATTACATGCACACCCTATCTGAGAGTCACTGGCACCGAGAATCAGCCTAAATCTTCTGGAAATGGCTTCAAAATTTTGTATCTCCTGTACTTTTGCAGCCATTTTGTGCCAAAACAAAGGGAATATGATGACAGTAAAGATCGATAAAAATTTTAAAGCTAAACTTACATGATTCAAGAAGGTCCCACAGTTTTCCTTTTCTGGATGTCACCACCAGGAATAAGAGCCACAAGATTTAATAACTGATGTGGCAATGGGTACCAACCAACCAGAATTGATGCCTTCCAGCCTGCAGGATCAGTGAACTGGCACTTTGTTGTTCCTGTATGTTATCAGCCCACAAATAACCATCGACCTCCCTGGCTGGCATACAGACAACTGCCTATAAGTAGTGGTGGGGTGATTTTTTTCCCTTTTTCTTTATAACTTTTATGTTGTGTTTTCTTTACTGGATTTGCTGTGTACTAACAATCGGTTGGTTGGATAGAGACAGTAGTGTCTTTGAGCCAACTCCTATTGACTTTGTAAAGCCAGTTGTTTGTATCTTTTCCAAACTCTACATTCAGTGATATCACACTGTTGCTTGAACTGGATCACTGTGGGAGTGTTTCTATCAAAGTGAATACTACCAATATGCTTCCCTCTCATAGCTGGTTGTTATACATTTTGCAGCACACCACTGGAGAGAGAGATTTTTTTTTTCACACCACTACTGTAATACATATAAATGTACTAGATATAACATTTATCATTTTAAACATTTTGAGTGTCCAGTTAAGTGGCATTAAGTGTGTTCACACTGTTGTACAACACCATCACCTCCATCTCCAGAATTATTTCATCCTTCCAAACTGAAACCTTGTACCCACTAGACCACAACTCCACAGCCCTGGATAACCACTGCTCTACTTTCTGTCTATGAATTTGTCTATTCCAGGCAGCTCAAAAAAGTGGAATCACACAGTAACTGTCTTCTCATGTCTGACTTCTCTCACGTAGTGTAATGATTTCAAGGAACACCCATGTTCTAGCATGTTTCAGAATTTCATTCCTTTTCAAGGCTGAATAATATTCCATTTTATGTATATACCATATTTTGCATATCTGTTCACATGTTGATAAATATTTAGACTATTTCTATGTAATTTTACTGAGGCGTAATTCACATATAACAAAATTATACATTTTAGGGCACACTGTTTGATGCACTTTGAAAGATGTATATATCCATGCAAACACAACAAAGATACAAAATAGTTCCACCACTCCCACCACGCTAGAAAGCTTCCCCCTCACCTCCTTTTAAAGACTTGGTTATTTGCCTGCACCGGGCCTTAGTCGCATTGTGGGGCTCCTCCTCACCTAGTATCCGCAGCGCGTGGCCTTAGCTGTGCTGCAGCACGCAGAACCTTGGTTCCCGGAACCCGTGTCCCATGCACTGCAAGGATAATTCTTAACCACTGGACTCTTGGGAAAATCCTTCATCCTTTACCTCTGTCAACATGCCCCAAACTCCCTGTCTCAGGCAACTGCCATTGTGATTTCTATTAATACAGATTTATTCTGCTCGATGGAGAATTTTCAGTAAATAAAATTAGACAGTATCATATTTGATTCGGGCTCAGCTTTTTCACGCAGCATAATGTTTGCAAGACTCATCTGTACTGCTGTGTGTCTCAGTGATTCTTTCCTTTTTGTTGCTGGACAGCATTCCACTGTCAAGGACTGTGAAGAATCTGAGATTTTATCCTGTTTGCAAGCTAAAAAGTTAGGCTGCCTCGGATTCATGCTTGTACCAGATCAAATATGATTTTTTTGCATGTAAGTTATGCCTCAATAAACTTATACAGGTAAAAACAACCTAAATGTCCACACATAGTAAATCTTGAGTCATAGCTGAGGAACCCTAAGCTTAGAAAACCTCAATCTTTAATAAGAGACTTCAAGAAAATCTGCCCAACCTTTGTTCCTGGAAGGAGACATTATCTTCATCATACTGGACTCCAAAAAATTTGCCTTCTGCTCCAGATGGAGAAATTATATTTTCCAAGGGTATCTTCTGTGCAAGTGTTTTTTTTTTTTTTTTAAAGAAGATTGTCTGGAGCAAAACTGTCAGCACCTCTATTCATAAGACATGTGGAAACACAAGGGACCCATGGGAATCATGTCTCAGTGTCTGGTGTGTGAATGAAGTGAAGTGAAACTTACTCAGTCATATCTGACCCTTTGTCACCTCATGTGTATACAGCCTGTGGAATTCTTCAGGCCAGAATGCTGGAGTGAGTAGCCTTCCCCTTCTCGAGGGAATCTTCCCAACCCAGGGATCAGATGGAACCCAGGTCTCCCACTTTGCAGGTGGATACATTTGTTTGTGAAAATAATGTTTGTCAAACATTTGTGTGAGAATACATTTGTTTATTCACTCTCCTGTTGATAAATATTTGTTTATTCATCTCCTATTGATGAATGTGATTCACTCTCCTATTGATGAACATGGAGATTGTTTGCACTTTGGGCTATTATGAATAAAGTTGATATGAAGATTCTTAGACACATGTTTTGGATCTCTATGTTTTAATTTCTCTAGGGTAAATACCTAGGACTGTAATTGCTAGGCCATATGATAAGTCTATGTTTAACATTATTAAAGCATTGCCTGGTTTCAAAAATAGTCATAATTTTTTTACTTCTGCCATTAGTGTATGAGAGTTCCAGGCGCTCCCCCTCTTTGCCAGTAAATATCAACATTTTATCGAGTCTACTTTATTATTATTATTTTCTCTCTGTCTTTCTCTATATATCTCATCCCCACTCTTTCAGAGAAAGTTGCAGATATGACACCACTTTACCCCTAATGTTTTGAAGTGTGTTTCTTAAAAAAACTTTTATATGACCACAGTACTATTATTAAAGTCAGGAAATTAATATTGATACAATACTGTTATCTAACTTAGAGATTTTATTCAGAATTCACCAACTTTGCCCATAAGGGCCTATTTTGCAAAAGAAAATCTGATATTATGTGTCATTTAATTATAATAGCCTTTTGATTCTTAACAGAGTGATTTGTATTAGTTTTTACATTAGAAGCAAATGGCCCTGTGATCTTAATCTCTTTTTAGGCATTATGATCTCCATTTTTATCTTTATTTTTATTTATTTATTTAATCTTTATTTTTAATAAGTTAACTAATTAATTACATAAAGCAATACATTCACATGGCTCAAAATTTTAAAAGCATGAAGTATTCAAAGGGAAAAATCTTTTTTCTACTCTACTCTCAGGTTCCCAATTTGGAGACTCCCCAAATAGAAATTTGTAATCGACCCCTAATTGACTATGTATACTTTTTTTTTTACACAAATCTGCTGACTATTGTTTGCCAAACACTTGAGATGGAGGAATTCATTTTCTTTTAAAGCAATGAGGTAATCTGGCAATGATGAGAAAAAGGATTGCTGTAAAGCTACTTCCTCTTTCAAATTAAATTGATCTTAGTCAGATTAAGAAGCTACTTACTACTACCTGTCTCCTTACTTCTCTATCTCCCCCCGCAGGGGACTGTGTCACCAGGACCTAATGCTGAAGCTTGTCACAGGTGAGGGACTTTGTGCAGAGGAAAGAAATAAAAAACTTGATCCACCCAGATGGCTCAAGAAATCCAGATCATCTCTGCCTTTCTCCTCTTGTTCTTATGTTACTTGGGAGAAAGATTCTAGAGGACAGAACTACACAAGGACCGTGTCTAATTTCTGAAGGAAGACCTTCTTTAAGACTCTGGGCTAGGACCCTCTCGGGTCAGTGACAGTGATTCAGGCAAGATTTGCCTTATATTCTGAGAATGGTAACGTGGAAATGGTAAAATAGTCAAGTGTCACAGACACTGGCAGTGAAGACCCAGGTGTGCAGATGAGTCTTGTCACTTGCCCCTGGGTATGGCTGTTATATTTTCCAAATACAACATATAACCTGAAAGAAACTTTCCCAAATAAGTGAATTTATTTATATTAAAATTTCCAGTAGGATAACCATAATATATAGCTATTTGCAGGTTGTTAATTCATTATTGGAAATCTTCTTACTCTCTTATGACCTACTTGCATTTAAAAAAAAAATGGCTCTACTAGTTTTTTCTTTTTTTCTTTTTTTAAAGATTATAGTGTAGAAAATTTCACACACAAAAAATAGAACACAAATCTCCATATTCTCTTATCCTCCAGCTCCAAGTTTTCAGCTCAAGGACAAGCTTTTTCTATTTCTGCTCGACCCACCTCACCCCCCAACCCTTCATACAGATGGTTGAAGCAAATCCTAAACCAAAGCAAAGCAAATCATCTTATACCATCATTTCATCCATAAATGTTTCAGCATGTTTTCTTAAAAGGCAGTGAGTCTTTTAAAAAAATAATTTAAATTCCTTTATCATTATCCACGATTCCTTAATATTATCAAAGATCTAGTGTTCATATTTCCTTGATTGCCATAATATATAATTGAGCTTCTTTGTTTAAATCAGGGTTCTTGGCTGATGTATCACTTAAGATTCTCTGATCTTTATCTTCCTACTCAGTCTCTCTTTTGAGGAGGGTATTTATATTGAAATATAGTTGATTTACTCCCCTGGTGGTTCAGCAGTAAAGAATCCGCCTACAATGCAGGAGACACGGGAGGCTTGGGTTCAATCCCTGGGTCGGGAAGATCCCCTGGAGGAGGGCAGGGCAACCCACTCCAGTATTCTTGCCTGGAGAGTCCCATGGAAAGAAGAGCTGGTGTTCTGTAGTCCATAGGGTGGCAAAGAGTCAGACGCGATGGAAGAGACTGAGTATGCATGAGCACATAGCCGATTTATAATGTTACATTTGTTTCAGTTATACAATACAGTGAATCAGTATTTTTACAGATTATACTCCATTTTATTATGAAATAATGACTATTTTTTCTGTGCTGTACAATACATCCTTGGGGTTTATTTACTTCATACATAGTAGTTTTTTAATTTCAATTTTTTAAATTCTGAAAGTATGATAACACATTTACAGGAGACTTGGAAAATACACTGTATATTACAATTATTTTTTAAGGAGATAAATTAAGATTTTTAGTTGGAGTTTTAGTATCAAACTCTCAAAAATTAATAGAATGAATATGTAGAGAAATAGAATGATATACTAGACCTGAAAAACACTATGAACCAATTCAATATAATTAAGATTTATACAATTTTTACACAACAGTAGGACACAAATTCTATTCAAGTTCCCATAGACTGTAAATTGGGAGACTCTGGAACTTATCCAAGGACATAAAACAACGTGCAAAAATTTCATGGTCTTAAAGGTATTGAAATCACACAGGGTCTGTTCTCTTATCACAGTGGAATTACGTTAGAAACCAACATAAAAAGATATTTGAAAATAACCCACATCTTTTCAAGTGCAATGTGACATTTACTAAGAGAGTTACTCAGTCTCTCTCTATTTTCTTGATAAAGGATATAAATCGGAAAATATTTCTTAAAGTTAACCTTTACTGTAGGTAAGCTGCAGTTGCAGGTATGGTGCAAATTCAAACTGAAATAGTATTTAAAAGCATCCATTGGCAGAGTTCTCTAATTGACCACGGCAGATTTGAACTATAATAACTGAATAAGGTAAATCTATTACTTTGCAGACAAAGTATAAATATGTATGTTACACCAGATTACATTAAAATGTCTGTTAGTTTATTTTTCATTACCATTCCTGCTGTCAGTTCCACTTTCTCATTCACCTTAGTTATAGCTTAGTACTTAAAGTATTGAGTGGTCAAAGTTCAAACTTTAGGAGGAATGAAATGGCATTTCTTGGTCTTAAATTCTAATTATGCACCACAGGCTGAATTGTAGCTCTTTTCTCTCAAAATGTGTAGGTTTTCTGTTGATAAATTGGCATCTGTATTAGGGTGCAACCTTAGGGTAACTGACTGCTTACTTTTTAAGTTTTGTTAAACGCATATAGTGTGTTTGTATTTGCTGCATAATTGAGAAGTTTCATTTTTGCCCAAGTAGTTTTTATTTTAAAGCTTTTTAGGAATTTGAAATCTTTCATCTTTGGAAAGAAATCTCAAGTTAATATTAAATCTTATTTTCAGTGGTTGAGTACTCAGATCCTGATTGAGGTGGTTTATTTGTAATACACTCTTTGTATCCTTAGGATCCTTAATTTAAAGTATACTGTATTTAATATTTTTAAAACACACAGTGTTTTAAAATACAATGTAATGTTAACTTTTTAATTAACTTCAGTTTTTGGAGTCCTGTATTATTAACTTTAGGTCAGTAGTATAATTTTATACACTATAGAGATTTTGTTGTGTCCTAGCTTTGTATTTTAATGCTTGCTGCGTTCAGTGTAAATGTTTCCTTATTGTTTTGTTTTTACCATGAAGATCAGAATTTGTGAGAAAGAGTTAGATGCAAAGGTTAATTGAGCACCTATAAATTTGGCTGTTTAATTAAAATTCAGTTCCTCAGTAAACAGTAGTCACATTTTAGATGCTTAGTAGCTTCAGGTGGCAGTGGCTACTGTATTGGACAGCACAAATACAAGAAGAAAATGGCTCTGTCACTGCAGAAAGGTCTTTTGAATAGTGCTGCTTTGCAGTGAGTTAGGTTCTGTCTAGACTCTGGGAATACAGAGATAAACATGACTGACAAGGCAAACACTTAGCTCCTGGTGGGGTTGAGAGATGGCAAACAAATAGCTGATGTCCATCATGTCATCATTAGGAAGAAAGATGAAAGTGGGTAAGAGAGAAGATGTAATGAAACAGTGTGCGGGGAGGTACCTGTTAACTAGGTGGTCAGGAAATGCCTTCTTAATATTTGCATGTCAGTGAATGAAGAGAAGGAGCAAGTCTTGTGAAGACCTGTAGGAAGACCCTTCTAGGCACAGGGAACAGCAAGTGCAAAACCCTGAAGTGAGAACAGATTGGACATACTTGAGGAATGGCAGCAAGGCATGTGCAAGTGAGGTCCTGGGAGAATGGTGGGTGATGAGGGGGGACATGACGGACAGTAGCCACATCATGTGGTACCTTGTGGTCTGTGGTAAAGACTTAGAATTTTAACCTGAGTGTGGTGAAAAGACATTGGAGGGTTTTGAGCAGAGGAGTGGCATGATCTAAATTATGTTTATTTAACTTTAATATGCCAGATTTACAAATAAAACAGTTAAAAACACCCATGCCCTCATTCTCCAACTCTAGCAAAATGGGCCCAACTGAGATCATTGATCCCATGGATGACCTGTCCTTCCTTTATATATATTATCTCCTTTATCCTTCCCTGTAATATTGTGAAGTAGGATTTGTGTTTTAAAAGATCACCCTGGCTGCCGTGTAGAGAGTTAAGTTTAGGGGGGCAAGAGGAAAAGCATGAGGGCCTTTGGGAGCCTGAGACAGCAGTCTTAAGTGAGAGGTGATGGTGGCTTGGAGTCGAACGGCAGGTGGTGGTTGAAGTGATGAGAAGCAGCCAGATTCTGGTGAAACCAGCAGGAATGCTGGTGTATGTAGTTAAGGAAAGAGGAGCAGGGGTGATGCCTGTACTGTGGTCCAGATGATGATGTGACTGCCCATAGGAGAGTTCAGTTTATTCATGTTAAGTTTAAGATACCTAGTAGAAGTCCAGAGGTTGTCAAGGACACATTTTTAGGTTAAGAAAAAGAGGAAAACCCAGTGAAGGTAACTAAGGAGATATGCTGCAATAGCTAGCTGTTGATTTATGGTCTGAGTTTGGCCTCCAGGTTTGCTAGAGCTGGAGCTAGCTATTGTAGTGTCTCATGTCCCATATCCCAAGCAACCCCTCAGCCACTGGCAGACTGGAATGATTGGTCCTCTGGATAGTAGGGATTCAGTGTTTCAGGTAGGAGAACATGATACATTGAAGAATACTGCTGAAGAATTTAGACAAACACATTGATTTGTGAAGGTATTAAATGTCTTTAATGAGCAATAGAATTTCTAGAGAATATAGTTACTCTTAAATGGAACACTAAGTAGAAGATTTTCTTGTATACTTTATAAATATTGCATTAGTAGTTCAAAATCAGAATTTTATTAAATTTTACTTTCTCCCTTTTTTTCTCATTTTAAGTAGATGAAATGCGTGTAAAAATGAAAGCACCAAAAAGAACTGTGGGTGAAAGTTGGATGGCCTAACAGTTTATTCAGATTTTAAGATTTATTTACATATTATATCATTAGCAAAAGGTGTGTTATAAGGGTAAATTTGTAAGTGAATATTGACAAGTTGTTAAGTTTCTGCTTAAAGTCTTATTTGCTATTTTAAGTTATTGTTTCTTACAGATTTTCTAATCTGTGCTTATTTTACTAGGAGTCATGGCTTTGAAAGAATTACCTTACTGATTTCAAACACCATTTTAGGAGTAATTTTCCATATGCCTTAAAAGAAATAACCAAGCAAAAAAAGGAAAGGGACAAATAAAAGATATTGCCATTCTCATCCACTGTTTAACCTGACATTTTCAGAAAACAGTCTCACACTGAACTTTGTACACTGCAAGTAGTTGTTATCTAGACTGTGAAGGAAAGATAAAAGCTGTAGTATCTGATCTTAAACAAGTCACTTTAAGCCCTGGACTTCCAATTTTACTTAGATTTTATTTTTATTTTTAATCTGTGAAGTGAATGTTTTGTGCTAAAAGAGTGTCAGTTATCAAATTGTATAGATAAGAATTTAATAAAAATTTGCTTAGAGTGGATAGTTTGTTTGTGAGAGGCACTGTGTAATTACTGAATCTTTGAGAGCATAACATCACTAGTTTCTGCTCTCATTTATATACACAAGGAAGCGTAATGTAACTGTTATCAGTATCCTGATGGAAGAGGGATAATTGAAGAAAAGCAGTTCTCTTTTTTAAAATAAGTGAAAAGAACAAATTATGGATGAAGTTTCACTGGAAAAGTGTAAGCCTGGAAGTTATTTGAAATGTTTACCTGAAGTAAGAGCAGATAAACGTAAAAACAAATTACCAAATAAAACTTGACAAGCAGATACAGATACTCAAGGTGCAATTCCCCAAATGAGCAAACGCTTGAACAGATTTTAAAGTCTTTGTCAGAAGGTTCTTAAACTTATCAAAAGGAAGAAACTACTTGGAGAATCAGTGAGGCTCTTTGGGCAGAGTTCAGAGGATATGCTCAGAAGTGATAAGTATGTTGTAGGCAGAGAAACTTCATTCACTGAAGTTTTTTGGTCTCTCACTGTAAGTAAAGTATTATGACAGATAATTAGATGCCCTAAGGTATATTCTTTGATCTCTTAAGTGATTCATAAATTGCAAAAATCAATACCAAATCTTAAAATTGATAAAAATGTGTGTCAGACTCTAGTCATGAGATGGAAATCATACCAGTGATTTTCACAGAGAATTTAATACAACCGGTTGTTAACTAGGCATTTCCACTTAATAGTGGAAAGACAAAAGGGAACAGCAAGGTCTTGTCAGAAGCCACCACTGCCTCCTGACCGGAGAGCAAAGAGAAGAGGGCAAGTGGCTGGAAAGAAAGGCTGCAGCCCAAACTCAGGCCTCGAGGAAGGGGTTTGCACTCAGCTGGGACTAATGTCTTTGGGATCAGGAGAGGGGCCCAGTGGGGTAAGGGTACAGGGCTCAGCGAAGAGGGTTCTGCTGGCTGGCGCTGGTGTTCTAGGGGCACGGTGATACTGGTTCTGTGTCAGGAAGATACAGACTGGAACCAACTCTGGCTGCTAGAATGAACTGCTGCTGGCCTGAAGAGTGGTTGGGTTGCACTGGTGGCAACAGGAAGCAAAAAATAGGACTAGGAAGCAAACAGAAAGTGCCGCATTTTCCTCCTCCAGCTTTCTGGTCTCAAGTACCCCTTGACTTCCAGGTGGCTCAGTGGTGGAGAGCCCTCCTGCCAGTGCAGGGACAGATTTCAATCCCTGGGTTGGTAAGATCTGCTGGAGAAGGAAATGACTACCCATTCCAGTATTCTTGCCTAGAATATCCCATGGAAAGAGGAGCCTGGCGGGCTGTAGTCCACGGGGTTGCTGAAGAGTCTGACACAGCTTAGTGACTAAACAAAAACAAGCACTTTATTGGCAGAGCCTAACAAGAAGCAAACTGTAAAGGAGAAAATGTGACTCACCCCCAGGATCACAAAGTAAGAGCGTGGAAGGGTAGTTTTAAGGCTGAGAAACAAAAGCTCAATAACTTGCAGGAAGAAAAATGAATCTACATCTTTCACACAAGGCATATTTAAGTGTCATTAGAACTTTATAGTCAAGAAATGCTATAGGAATTAATAGGAGAAGACAGATCCTTGTTAGGATAAACAGACAAGGCAGTGTTGGAGAGTAGTGTTTTAATGTGAATGTGATTTTAGCAGGCAGAAGTGAAGTGAGGGATGATTGCAGTAATGGAAGGAGATATTATAGGGTATGAGAAAGCTATAAAATTGCATAATGGAGGACATGGGACAGACCTGGATCAAATTGGTTTCTACTGATGACTAACTTTAATGCTGAAAGTCATTTTTTGTCTCTGACTCTCATTTCTCTTTCATCCTTGATCCTTTAGGCATTGAAGACTATTATTGGTTGGATCAAAACCATGTTTTAGGACCATTAATTTAGAGTTTCTGGAGTTGGAGGTGACAGAGAATCAAATATGGAAATACTTTCTTGAGCAAGTAAGTTGTTACTTGCTCCAGATACAGTTTTCTTATTAACACAGAAGTTTTTAATCAGGTCCATGGATAAGGTTGAGAATATCCTTCAATGCGTGAATATAATTACATGTGATTTTTATGTTGTCAAGGAAGAGGTTTCAGGTGTAATTTTCATCAAAATGAGATTAAATAAAAGGATGTTTGGAATTTGGTAGACCATTAAATGTAAGTAAACTACTCAAGAGCATATGGGTGTACTGTCATTATTCACTTTATTGGGCACTTAATATGTTGAAGGCACTTAGGAAAAAGAATGTAGGGTAATAAAAGTATATCAGTATAGTAGGGAGCTGGTCCTGCTCTTTCATGGGGGGCATAGGTCCTAGGGAGGGCTGCCTGCCTAGGTAGTGATTTGTGCTAAGATATAGAAGGTGAAAAAGGAGTTAACGATGAAGACACTGAGGTGGTGAAATTGTGGCATTTTTAACAAAAGTGGATTGACAGTATTACCATAAATTTCCCTAGTGATTTGTTTTGAGGGTCCGCAGGCTGCTCTTGAACTTCCATAAGGAAGCGTGTTGAATATTTCTCAGATAGCCTTTGGAGGCTATCTATTAAATTCACAGATTCAAGTTAGAGGAGCCAATGTGGCCTAAGCTGGTGGTCTTCAATTTTGACCTGATGTCTAGATTTTTTTTAATCTTGGGTTGAACTGTGGAGTTACAAAAGATATTATTTTCATTGTGGTAAGATGTCCATAGCATAAAAATTAGCATTTTAACTATTTTTAAAGTGTACTGATTGGTGGCATTAAGTACATTTCACATTGTTCATGTTACCAGTCTGAAACTCGGTACACATTAAATAACAGCTTCCTATGCTCTTCTCCCTCCAGGTACTGGGAACCGCTATTGCATTTTTCCCCTTTATTAATTTGACTGTTCTGGTACCATGTATCAGTAGAAACTGAAAACACTGTTTTATGTCTGGCTTAACTTCACTTAGCATGATATCTTTAAGGTTTATTCATGTTGTGGCACTACTAGCATTTCATTCCTTTTTTTTTTTTTTTTAAATGGAGTTCATTTTTTAGAGCAATTTTAGATTCGTATTAAAATTGAACAGAAAGTACGGAGTCCTCATACACTACTCCTACCCCCATGGATGCACAGCCTCCCTCACGTCAGCGTCCCACACCAGAGTTGTGTATCTGTTGTAAAATACAAACCTCAGTGATACATCATTTACACTGGAGTCCTTGGTTTATGTGAGGGGTCACTCTTCTTGTTGTACAGTCTGAGTTTTGTGTAAAGACATAGTGTCATACGTGGTATTTTCACTGATCCAGAAGCAAGTTGCCCTCCAAATACACATTCTGCATCTATGGATTCAGAAAGCCACAATCCATACACATGATACACCATCTGCAGTTGGTTGAATATGTGGAGGCAGAACGGTATGGAGGGTTAACAGTATTCTTCACCACTATGCATTCACAGTTTAAAAGAACATGCTTAATTAAGTTTCACTTAAAATTGTTCTTAATTAAGTAAAAAATTACTAATCTTATTAAGTCACAATCCTTGAAAACACGTAATTTTAATATTCTGTGTGGTGAAATGGAAAGTGTGCCTGAAGTATTTTGGCTGCATGCCAAAGAATGATGGTTGTCTCGAGGAAATGCACTTGTCATTCTGTTTGTATTTTCTGCAATGGACATGATTTTAATTTAAATGACTAACTATGCTTATTCAGACTTGGGTATTTGTAGATATTTTCTCAGAAATGAAAAAAATAAGCCTATCAGTTTCAGGAAAATAGTGTCTGTGCTAGAGATAAAATTTGAACTTTCAAGCAAAAATTAATATTTTTGGAGAACTTGTATCCACCATCTGAGTTTTATCTGTATATTCTATTTTTTTGCTCTTCATTTTTTTCATCTCTCTTCATTAGGCTTATTTAGAAGCTGCTAGAGGATTTACACACACACACACAAATACATACATACATATATATATATATATATAATATAAAATGAAGGAGAATATATGTATTCTCCTTTATTTCCAAGGACTGTTTTAACAGAGCACAGTGCTTGAGCTTGGCAGTTTTCTTGTTTGAGCGTACTGACCGTACTGACTGCAACGCTTCGCTCTGTTGGTTCCCACTGCTGTTAGGAAGTCCGCTATGAGTCTGAACTGTTGCTACTTTATAAAAGTTACTTCCCTCCCCACCCCCCCCACCTCCCCCATAAGACTTTGCTCCTTGTCTTTTATTTTCTGCTGTTTGACAATGATGTATCCAGGTGTGGTTTTCTTTTTTATTGATTTTCCTTGGAATTCAGTGAGCTTCTTAAATCTGAGATCTTGAGTGAAGTGTCTAAACACATCTGAAAAATTCTCATCTTTAAAATATTAATGCCATTTTTCTCCTTCCCTTTAAAGACTAATTGATTGTATATAAGACCCACTTACTGAATTTTTTGTTTCTCTTTGTCTCATTCAAACATACATTTGTTGAATTTGTTTTATTTTTATTTTTCAGTTCTAGAGTTTCTGTCCAGTTATTCCAGCACTGTTTGCAGAAAAAGACTCTTGTTTCTCTTTTGGATTGCTTCGGCTCCTTTGTCTGAAATCATCAGTTGACTGTACTTGTAGGCCTGTCTTGGGGCTCTTCCACTGACCTATGTTTGTCTGTTCGTTCACCAGTTCTGTGCTGTCTTGATTACTGTAGTACAGTAAGCCTTGAAATCGAGTGGTGTGAGTCCTCCAACATTGTTCCGCTTTGGACTTGTGTTGGGTAGTCTAGTGTTTGCCTTTGTGTGTAAACTTCAGAAATCATTTTGTTGATAACTATAAAGTAACTGGCTGGGGTTTTGATTGGAATTGTGTTGAATCTATAGATCTAGTTGGGAAAAATTGTTGCGTTAACTACTGAGATGATGTATAACTGGGATTGTTTTATGTAAGAGCTCTTTTTACTTCCAGTTCACCGTTACTCTGGCAGGGAGCCCTTACAGGTTCAGCTTGAAGTAGGGATAATATACCAGAGTCCCCATGTTTGTCTGGCTCTGGAGTTTGACTTTTCCCTGTGAGGCCTCTGAAAGGTTAGTTCCGTTTTCCAGGCTTTTCGTTGGAATTGGGTATTTGGTTCCACAGCCCTTGGAACCTGAGTACTGTGATCTTGCTTTATTTTGGGGACCCAGCAATTGTTCATCACCTTGTTACCTCTTGAATGCTTTTGAGTTGTTAAAAACTATTTCATCCAGCTTTTAAAGTTATTTTCAGGACGGGAATCAGTTCTAATTTCCTCCTCTATCATTGCTGAAAATGAGTTTCCCCAGTTTCCTGTCTCCCTCATAGAATTGGTGGTCAGTGTATTTAGACTTTAAAATTTTGTGTAAATTCTTGGAGGAGCGGGATGAATTCTCCCAACTTTTGAATGTCTGTTGACACCTTCCAGACAGTAATAGGTAAGTAGATCTTCAAAAGCTCTACCTGTGGTGAATAAATGATGCAGTTGAGTTTTTGTATGGTCTGGTTAGTATAAAATGTGCCTTGGTTTTGGGCACTGAACAGTTGGGCAAAGAACCTACCAGTAGTTTTGGGTTTGTAGTATAGATTGCTACTCATCTGTCCCAGTTTTCATTCATTCTCTCTCCGTGATAGAATTCCCAGTTTTTTGCTGGGCTGTGCTGTGCTTACTCACTCACTCAGCCAGGTCCCGACTCTCTGCGACACCAGGACTGTAGGCCACCAGGCTCCTCTGTCTATAGGGATTCTCCAGGCAAGAATACTGGAGTGAGTTGCCATGCCCTTCTCCAGGGGATCTTCCCAACCCAGGGATGGAACCCAGGGCTCTCACAATGCGGCCATATTCTTTCCCAACTGAGGCACCAGGGAAACCCAAGAATACTGAAGTGGGTGGCCTACCCCTTCTCCAGAGGATCTTTCCAACCCAGGAATCGAACTGGGGTCTCCAGCATTGCAGGCGGATTCTTTACCAGCTCAGCTAAAAGCTCACATACATGTATGCATTTAAGCAGACTTCAAATCCAGCTAATTTTTATTCCTGCTATACATCCCCCTTTCTCCTAGTCTGTACCAGCATTGTTTCTTGAGCTTGTCACGTCTTGCCTGTATTGCTCAAGTAGACATACAACTACTTCTTTGTTTAGAGTCTTGTAACTGATATTTTCTTTTTCATCAGCAGAAATGAAAGAACTTTTCAACCATGTTACTCCTGTGCTTGCAGAATTGATTTTAGTGTCCTTAGTTTTCAACTCTTTGTGATCTGGTCCCATTTGTCATTCCTAACCCTACATTTGATACCCTAATAACACCAAATATTAAAAATTTCCCTCCCCTTGTATTTGTGGTTCCTTACGACTGTGTCCTTTCTCATGCCTAATCCAGGGTTAACTTTCTTTTAAAATAAATTAGTTTCAGGTATTTTTTTAGTTTAATCAACTTTACATGTTTCTGAACATGAGAATAAATAGGCTCTGCTGTTGAATGCAGTGTAGCCTGAAATCTACACTGTGTTTATATAGTGTTTATATATCTAGTGGTTTTTATCCTAAGTTGCAAATTTTGTTTTTCTTAAGATAATCTGTTAGAAAAAGTGATTGTAATATGTGAGTCATAAAATTAAATTGTTTCAGAATTGGGCTTATCTAGACCAGTCTCCTGTTTCACATATAAGGAAATTGTGGCCAGGAGAAATTAGTGATTCTGTCAAGTCAAAATTAGTTAGAAGCAGAATCAAGGTCTGTCGTGAGTTTCATCCTAATATAAATATCTGCTTAACGAAAATCTTCAAGTGTGTTGAAGTTTTCAAGTGTTCTTATCCCTGTAGTACATCTAGGATTACCACACCATGTTTCAAGGGCCTGTAGTTCTTGTGTGAATAGCAACTTGGGTAATGAACTGAGCAGTATGCATTCTTAATTTATGCCTTAACAACTCTGATTCTGTAATGAATGGTTTGCTTACAGTCACTTTAATATACTTACCTTCTTGACAGTTCATTCTGGGAGGAATAGTTAAGTGTTTAAGTGAAACAGGCATGGTAGATACAAGACTTAACAGTTATATGTGTCTTTGTTTTTAGCATCAAGCATTGCACGATTCTCTCGAATAATGTAGATCAACTTTTACTGAATTTAACACTGTCTGATATCATGGTCTCCCTGGCAAATGCCTCAACTTTGCAGAAGGATTCCAGTTGGATAGAAAGGATAAGGAAATTTGTAACAGAAACCCTTGAAGATGGGTCTAGGCTAAACAGTAAGCAGCTGAACAGATTGCTTGGTGTCTCCTGGAGGTTAATGCAGATGCAGTCAGACAGAGGTGGGTGTCAATGCTCTGTCCTTACTTAAGAGAGGGGCTCTTACGCATACTGTTAATGTTGAGCATCTAATTTTGAGTTCATACCTGTCAAACATTTCATAGTCATTTACGTTCGAGCCATAAAAGGTAGCCAGCATAATCATGAAGGAATGTCTGCTTGAACCCTGATGGCTGAGAACACCCCCTTTTCGGTGGGTAGGTCCACTCTGAAGCTGATGGGTAGGTTTTCTACTAGATTACATAGTTGGAGTGAAAGAAGGTAAGTTTTATTAATAGGAAATGACATTGAGCCTAAGGATAAAGAAATACTTTTCTGATCTAGTTTGACTAGAAATTGGTGGATCCTTATCTCTTTACCTTTCTTGTAACTTGAAGTTATGTTGCATTAAGTCAGTTTTTAGTGTGACTTACTAATTCTTTTCATTCAAGCAGAACTTTGCTGTTTGGTTCCTGGCTTATCCACCTTTCTAGTATTGTGGTATTTGTTGTCCTTTCCTAGGTTTGTTGTCTCTTAGGAAAATTTGTACTGTAATCTCCGATTGGTTTGACTTTTTTATTAGGCCATTGATGTAGGATTTTGATGGTAGTCATCAGTTTGTGGCTAAAATCTGCTTCCTCATAGGAACAAGGTGCTTCTGTGCTTTTTAGAAGAATTATGGTGCTGGTGAAGAAACATTTTGACTCACATGCAGCTGTTTTCTCTTGTTTCTTAGAGGCTACAGAGTCTCTCATAAAGGCAGTTGTTTATACATTGTATCAGCAGAGAGGCCTTCTCCTTCCAGTTCCGACTTTGTTACTGAAGTTTTTCAGTAAAAGCTATCAAAAAGAAGAACTGAGATCTTACAGAATCCGGTACAGTTCCTTTGTTATTTTGCTTTTCTTTTTCTTACCAGGTTACTTTGTAATCTGTATGAATAAGATGATAGGGTGATTAAATCTTTGGAGAAAATCTTCTTTTTATCCTTTTTGGTTTTATTATTTTTTTTTTTTAAATAAAAAGGCATACATAATAGTTTCAGTAACCTTTATACACATAACTGAGAAGGTAAAAGTCTCTTTGAGCATATATTTCCACTTGTCTGCTTAACAGCTAAAGGACAATTATTGGAACCACCTGTAGCAGCCTCAGAATTTTGTTTTGCTTCCCATAAAAATTATGGAGGTTTAACCTCCGGCCCTTAGTGACATATTGGGACACATGGTATAAGAATGAGGGCAGTAGAAGAGGAGAGGTGTACAATAGGTGAAAGAGATTAAAAGGTGCAAACTGAGTTATAAAGTAAATAAGTCATGGGGATATAATATACAGCATAAAGAATATGACCAGTAACTTTTATTAGGACAGGTGGTTACTAGACGTATGGTGACCATTTGCAATGTGTACAGATGTCAGAGTATTATGTGATACATACCTGAAACTAACATAATACTGGGTGTCAAAAATGTTTCAATAAATTTTTAAATGGCGGTATCTTAAAGAGCAAAAGTGTCCAGCTTGGTTTGGTGCTGTCTGGTGATGCAGACAACACGAAGAGTAGAACTCAGGAATCAGTCTTAGATGTGGTGAGTTTGAGGTTTACTTGGGATAGTCTGGAAGAGATGTTTGGGTGAAAGATAACGGGATTTGTGGTACCTCAGCATACATAGGTAGTTGTTAGAACATATTCAAGTCTTTACTGTGAGTCAGGTGCTTTTCTTAATTTTTCAGTAATTCTCATACTTTTATGTAGGTACTGTTGGTTTCTGCCTTATAGAAGGAAGCTTAGGTTAAATAAGTTGGTGAGTGTCATGCTGTTAAAGGGCAGCCAGACTGAGACTTAAGTTCAAGTCTGGTAGACTCCAAAGGTTGTGTGTAAATCACTGAACTCTTGGGGGACAGCAAAAGTGATTGCCGTGTCCAAGATGAGACATTAGAGAGTGAGCAAGTATGTGCAAGAATGGAAATAACCCAAGTTTGAAGCCACTTAATGTGGGGGCACCCTATACTGAATGCATAAATGACTTAATATAGTAAAACGGTCATTACAAATTAGTGTAAATAGTTCACAAGCTAAGTAGAGCCTGTGTCCTTTAAGATAAAATTACAATGTACATAGTGCCCCAAACTACATAAACTTTTAAAATACAGTGGGTAAAACCTTAGAGAATACTATAGATGAATACAGTATGCCAGTCATCTTATAGGCTCTCAAATGTTTAAATAAATGTGGTGTATTTCCCTTTTCTTTGATGGCCTTAGATACCGTAGTAAAGTGTTATCACGTTGGTTGGCTGGTTTACCACTGCAGCTTGCACATCTCGGCTCCCGAAATCCTGAGCTTTCAACACAGTTTGTTGACATTATCCATACTGCTGCAGCCCGAGCAAATAAAGAGCTACTCAAAAGTTTACAAGTTACTGCTCTCCAAATCTATGGTAAGAGTGTTGTTTACCTGTGTATGTAATAATCGGTCTACCCCGACTTAAGAACAATGTTTCAAAGGGGAGATCTTTAGGTTTTACTTTTCCTTCAAATTATACATTAATTGTACCATGGTAAAATGAATAAAATATCAAACAGTAAATTCATTTTCAATAGTATTACTTAATACAATAGTTTAAGAAAACTAAAGGTTGTAGATGTTTCTTCAGATCTTAAATTATCTTTTAAGCCACGAAATTCACAAATTCAAAACTGATCAGGTATTTTTATAGAATTCTTTTGAAACTTTGATGGCAAATTTTACTTATTTAATCGTTATGGAGATCTTGTACGGCTTTCATATATTAACGTTTCACTCACCCCTGAAACCTTTTCATTCTTTTAGCAAAAATATCAATAAATATATACATATATGAAAAAATATATATATATATACATATATGCATATGTATAATTAGTATTTATTATTAGGACACAGTTTATATACCATAAAATTGGCCATTTTACACTGTGCAATTCATTAATTTTTATCATATTCCCAAGATTGTGCGATAGTCACTATTATCTTATTCCAGAATATTTTTATCTCCTCAAAAAGAAACTCTACCATTAGTAGTCCATCCCTATTTCCTCATTTCTTCCTACCTCAGCTCCTGACAACCACTGCTCACCATTTCTGTCTCTCTGTATTTGCCTGTTTTGATCATTTCTCACAGATGACATTGTGTGATGTGGATCTTCTCAGTATGGCTTCCGTCACTTGGCATACTGTTCTTAGGATTTACGAGCATATACGAGTACTGTATTTCTTTTTAATGCTGAGTAACATTCCACTGTTGAATATAAACCACTTTATATTTACCCATTTATTAAATGACAAACGTTGGTTTGTGTCTACCTTTTGTGTATGGTATTTAAAAATCTGTATTTTTCAGTATTGCTTATATATAGGAGTGTGTGTGTATACTCAGATAAGTCTTTGGTGTTAAATTCAGTTCAGTTTAGTTGCTCAGTCATGTCCAACTCTTTGCAACCACATGAACTGCAGCATGCCAGACCTCCCTGTCCATCACCAACTCCTGGAGCCCAACTAAACACATGTCCATGAAGTCGGTGATGCCATCCAAGCATCTCATCCTCTGTTGTCCTCTTCTGCTCCTGCCTTCAATCTTTCCCAGCATCGGGATCTTTTCCAACGAGTCAACTCTTTGCATCAGGTGGCCAAAGTATTGGAGTTTCAGCTTCAGCATCAGTCCTTCCAATGAACACCCAGGACTGATCTCCTTTAGGGTGGACAGGTTGGATCTCCTTGCAGTCCAAGGGACTCTTAAGAGTCTTCTCCAACACCACAGTTCAAAAGCATCAATTGTTCTGCGTTCAGCTTTCTTCACAGTCTAACTCTCACATCCATACATGACCACTGGAAAAACCATAGCCTTGACTAGACAGACCTTTGTTGACAAAGTAATGTCTCTGCTTTTTAATATGCTATCTGAGTTGGTCCTAACTTTCCTTCCAAGGAGTAAGCATCTTTTAATTTCATGGCTGCAGTCACCATCTGCAGTGACTTTGGAGCCCAGAAAAATAAAGTCAGCCACTGTTTCCACTGTTTCCCCATCTATTAGCCATGAAGTGATGGGGCCGGATTAGGTTGATATTATAATTGTCCCTGTTTGGCAAAAGTGCTTGTTTTTTTTTTTTTTTTTTTTTACTGTTTTGCTTTGTTTCTAATACCTTTAACTCCATCAGTTATTATTTCAAATAACACATTTGAATATTATGAAATCGAGTGTTAAATGTTATCTTTAAATAATGATTGTATTTAGTCTTACTCTAGGCAGTACCTTAAGCCATACATATATATTTTTTTTCATGTAGTTGATATGTTAGAATTCAACATAGCACAGTGAAAATGGTCAGTCTGCTTTATTAATTCTTGTTTGTATATCTTTTAAAATTTAACTTGTCTTCCTGCCTCACTAGATCCACAAGAAGGCACAGTGGTGGTTCTGTCAGCAGAGTCTCAGCAGCTTTTGGTCCAGCTTGTGTATTTTCTACCCAGTCTGCCTGCTGACTTGCTTTCTCGGTTAAGCTGCTGCTGTATTATGGGAAGACTCAGTGCAAATTTGGCTGCCATGCTTATCGGGATACTGCACATGAGGTAGCATGCTAAAGTGAGCTGTATTTCAAGTGTATAATCTTCTCCCTCACCCTTCCCCTGTCACTGGCAGTTTATGAACTGACTTTTTAAAATGCCGCCCCTCCCTTCATTTGCTCTTAAAACAGCAGTTAAAACTGTTGATGATACTGGGTAAGAGGAAGGTCACTGGGGCAAGACTGTTCCAGGTGGTTTGCTTGGCGGTTTGCATTGTCATGGTTGCAGTCACTAAGTCCATGGGCTCTAGTCCACCAGGCGCCTCTGCCCATGGGATTTTCCAGGCAAGGATGCTGGAGTGGGTTGCTGTTTCTTTTTCCAGGGGATCCTCCTGACCCAGGGATTGAGCTCTTGTTCTGCTACACCACAGGTGGATTCTTTACCGCTGAACCATCAGGTAGAAACATACAGTGATTTGTGTAGGTGCATTGAAACAAGGGTTAAGATTATCAGAAGTGTGTAGCCATAGTAAGGATTCAGTGGCGGATGAGAGTGCTGTGTTTTAAAACTTCTGGTGTTATGAAATTGTAATACAGGTCTTTCTTTTTGGAAGGGAGCTCAGTTCAATGTAGGTGGTGAAATAAAAGCTTGCGGACTCAGACAGGGAATCATTAAAATATCTGTGGGTGGGTGGGTGGGTGGGTGTGTGTGTGTGTGGCAAAATATGCATAACCTAAAACTTCCCATTTTAACCAGTTTTAGGTATACAGTGAGAATTGTGTGGGGCATTAAGTACATTCACACTGTTGTGCGACTGCTACCACTATTCATCTCCAGCACTGTCATCGTTGCAGACTGAAACTCTGTACTGATTATTTCCCCTTCTCCCAGCCCTTGTTTACCACTATTTTGTCTTCATGATTTTGATATATTCATCTGTTAATGGATACTCGGTTGTTCTGCCTTTTGGCTGTTACAAATAATGCAGCTATAAACATTGGTGTGCAGACACCTGTTTGAATCCTTTTAATTCTTTTGGCTGTATACCCAGAAGTAGAATTGCTGAATCATATGTTAATTTTCTGTTTAATTTTTCAAGGAGCTACTTTCCAGAATGTGACTGTGGTGTTTTACTCTCAAAGGTCTTAAAACTAATAATGTTTCATGTTGCTAGTGTTCAAAGTATCCTTTAAAATGTAATGTTTGTATCAGGCATAGTACTTTCATATTCAGCCATTTGTTACTGATTGTGGCTCAAGGCCAGTGTCTGATACAGTTTTAGGCAGGAGTTGAATCTGGGCTGTAGCTGAAAAATTTAAAAACTAGCTTCTTTGTGGCTTCTTGTGCAGACCCTCTGCCCCAATTAAACAGGAGTGGCTCGCTTTATTAGTAGACTTTCTTTAGCTTTGTTTGCCAGTCTCTTTGTACCAGGATAAGACGTATGTTTGAATGTCGTCGCCCAAATTGTGCTTCATAACTGATAATTACTTTTTCCTTTTAGCAAAAGAGAGCTGTTTGCAATATGTTGTCTATATATGAAACCCCTCTTTGTCTAGTTCAGTACTAAATGCCAGGTCTTTAAGAAATACAATTTAACTTAAGTGGTTTTATGACTGTTAACTTCCAGTAGAGGGAACTCATTTCCCATGATAGAACTTGTGGAGGATCTGTTTTGGCATTCATTTAAAAGTGACTTTTGAACACCTCTTAAAATTAATTCTCTTTAGAACTTGTATTTAGTATCTTTTTTGGCATTAATTACGATTGACTTGTGCTCAATAACTTTGGTCAAAGATTTGTTCACAAGTATTTTTTTACATTTTTTTGTGGGTTTGTGGTGAGTACTGAGAAAATATTAATTTACAAGTAATGGTAATAGAAGTTTATAATCATCAAAAGCAAGTTGTCATGTAGTTAAGTGTACCAAGTTAAACTTTGCCTTTTAGCATTTGCACAGAGTCTTAGTAGACTTCTCTTTCTGTAGATGTATTGTCCCTATTCAAACTAATCTCTTTAAAAATTAAAACAAGATGGGGCCTTTTCAACTTTCCCAGGCCAGTGGTATTATCATTGCATCACTTTTCCTAGATTTAGAATTGAAGAATAATGTTCGGTTATTCTTAAGGAATGATGTTCTTCTAAGGCATACCGTTCCTTAGACATCACCTGGGTTATTTCACGTCTTTGGTTTTCCCCTCCGTCCTTGATGGTGACGGTAAACCAGCTAGCTTTCTCACTGTCTCCCACCTGCACCGTTCACCTGAGGCATCCCACTCCTCAGCTCCGTCTGTGCCAAGGACTGTTGGCAGGCTCCTTTTCCTGAAATATTCCTTCAATAATTTCTGATTCTCATCTGCTATATTAATTGGGCTCTGCGGTCTAGTTCACTCTGGGTGTTAGCGTTCTGACACTGTTGTCTCCAGCAGGGGAAGTTCATCGGAGAGCAGGTCACCACCAGACCATCTCCGTTTGTTCAGTGTGTGAAAAACCCATCACCTTAGAGTTGTTGGTGTTTAGTTTGTCTTAAAAACTGTACTTAGAATTGCTGTTCCTGCCTTTTTCACTATTCACTTAGAGGTTTTTTGAGTTTTTCCTCTCCATCTACCTGTGGTGTTCTGCTGACCGTTACTCTTCTTGCCCTCTCTGCCCCTAGTTCATTTACAGCTGGTTTGGGGAACATGAGACATGCATGTGGAAACGTAGTCTATGCTGTTAGATAAAAATACCAGAGAAGGGAGAAATTACTGAGAAATTCAGCCTGGTTTTGAAGCAGGGTGAATATGTGAGCTGGCCTGCCAGGAGCAGGTCTGGTTTGCTTCTGTTGTCCAAGCATAATTGATATAGCATCCCTTCTAGTCTCAGAACTGTTCTGGTGTGGCCAGTATGTGTGGTCATTGTAGTTTTAAGGACAGAGTGATACATTGCTTGTCTTTTGTCCAAACTAGATTTTTAAATGGATTTGCTACTCTTTTTAGCCACTGGACAGCACAGTGTTCACTGGGTATAAGAGGATATTAGCTTCTTTTCTAATCACCCATTTTGTACTCATTTCCATTGAGCATCTCTGACTTTTTATAACCTCTTAGCTTGTGATATTCTCTCCCATAGCCCTTTAAGCAAAGAGAAGTCCTTTAAGTAGAAGTGATTCAGAAAAATGTTGCCATTATTTTTAACTCCCCAACTTTTAAGAATGTTAATAAATACAGTTGTTTCAGTGGTTAAAAAAAAAAAGTGCTTCTCATTGAATTAGAAACTCCTTATTTTGTCTTGACATTGATTCAGATTTCTATTATAAAAGTTTGTCCCAAAAAAAAAATTTGTCACAAAAAGCTATCCAAAAAGATAGCTTTTTGGATCTGATTATTCTCAGCTTTTTGTTTTTTTGCTGTATTCATGGCTGACATTTGCTGTATTCCTTCTTAGTCTTACCTTGAGGAGAGTTTTTAAAGGTATCACTGGAAACTGATCTCATAGCAGGAACCAGATAATCTTCATTTAATGAGAAGCTGCTTTATGTTTAGCTATTCCCTTAAGTCCACTACCAATACTTTAGCTGCAGTATTGTGACGTAGACTAGTTATAAAGCCTCGCAAAGTATAGGAGTGCATAGTTATTGCAGAGTGGCTTTAAATTGAAGTATTCTTTACCTAGTTAAGATGCTTTGGTTTAGGTAGGAAGCAGGAGCTTGTTTAAACTTAGCTCATTCATATAAACAAGGTAAGACTTTTTTTTTTTTTTTTTTTAATGAAGATGAGGTAGTAAATACATAGCAGCTGAACCTACTACTGAAAAGCAGAACTTCACCTTGGCTCCTTGAAACTGAGTTTTGAGTGGTGTGGAAAAATTTTCCAGTTGTACCATATAAGTGGGCTGGTTATGCTTTTCAAGGAAACTTTACATAAACATATGTTAGAAATTATATTTTCCATATTACGATACTTGAACCCCCTTACATGTAAAGATGATACATGCTACGGATTTTTGACTGAGCTCTTAAATTATACTTGTATTCCATAAAGAATAGTCATATATTCTGTGCTTTATTCCTGAGTCTTCAATTTGGTCACTTCTAGTACTAGGTCTCCATTGTTTATTGTAGATCATCATTTTCTGGATGGAAATCTTCAGTGAAAGAATGGAATGGAAGTGATCAGTTAAACATCAGTAATGAGGACTATTTCAGCTTCTTATTTTCAACACTTACAGGTAACTGCCCTGATCCACCAAGTTAAGGAAAGGAAAAGAACCTAGTATGAAAATTCTCCTGAGATTTACTGTCTTACCTGTTTGGGTCTAAGTTTTGGACCTCACTGCATAGCTTAATAAGATGGGGAACAGAATATCCATTTTAAGCATGTTTAACATGTTCGGTGTGTTAGGAAAAACATCACATTTTAATTAGCCATATTTTGCTTTCCATTGATGTCAGAGAAAAATTAGTAAATTGAGTCTTGATGTGTTAGATTAGTAAGTATTATTACTGTTGTTTTAAATGATCATACTGTCTTTGGTAGTTTTGTTTTGTAACTGGATGATAAAGATGACAGTGTTTGAAATTTTCTGAAGACTTAAAATTAAGAGACTTATTGAAATATGTTGTCAGAATCCAAAAATAGCTTGAAAAGTTCTGATAAGGAGCTGAATGTAGCAAGATAAATATTATATAAAAGAAACAAGTAACAAGTAGACTTGTACATGTTTGTTTGATAGTTTTGGATGTATGCGTTTGAGATGGATGTGAGGGCTTTATGTTTTAATTAGTAGTACCTGTCAAAGGGTTTAGTGGTTTTAGGAAACTCATTAGGAATCAGCCAGGAGTGTGATATGGCTTCCCAACTAGATGATGGCTCTTTAGGGCATGTTCATGGAAGTACAGTGATCTGAAAACATCAAAGCAGGTAGCTAGGGTCAGACCACATTGTGCTCGTATTCTGATCATTCTAAGAGCTGTCTTTCAGGAGGGACTTGGGCAAGTTGTTTGTATAGGTCAGACTAGGTGTAATAGAGGTGGTAAGAGAATCAGAAATCTTATTATATGGAATAGGTAGAAGGAAGTACACAGTAATTGTTGAAGAAATAGACTTAGGGGGGATGGAATAGTTTTAAGACACTTGAAAGGCTATTATGTAAGAATACAGAGTTTGGTATATGTATGAAGGAGCATATTGTTTTTCTTGTTCATTTGCTTTTTTAAACCTGACATTAATTAGAATGATTATGTCTTTCACACTTATTTAAGTATAAAGGTGGCAAAGCCCTCAGTTTAAGGGATATAATATTGTTTCTTGATGTATTACACATTTGATTCAGGTCAAATCTTTGTGTACATAATTATATGAATTTTACTACATCGCTGGCATTTCATTTTTTAAAATAATACATAAAGTACAGAAATTCAGAGAAAATAGCTTGTTAGCTTGAAGAATTTAACTTGAAGATACATGTCTATTTTTTAAAAATTACTTAAGAATGTTACTTGCTTTGTGATTTATTTTAAATTGGATTTCTTTATACTCAAATTAGGGTTTTCAAAAGAGGAACTGACTTGGCTTCAGAGCCTTTGAGGAGTGCCCCATGTCATCCAGACGCAGCTTTCTCCCGTGCTACTTTACCTCACTGACTTGGATCAGTTTTCACACCATTGGGACATAACAGAGGTAATGGTCCATTTGGAAAGGCATGGAAGATTGTTAGAATTCAGTTCATCCACCGCCAATAGTTACTGTGTGCTAGCGTTGCCTTGTGTAAGATGTTTCTAGAGGTTGAGAGCAGTATAAAGCACAGTCCCTGTTCTGAAAGTGCGTGTGACCCTTGGATAGGCGATGTGGATTCCTGAAAGAAGAGTTTTCATAAAGTTATGCCACTAGAATAGAATAAATTAGCAGTTTGAATGATAGAGACACATTTATTTTCTTTTTGCCTAGTATAGGGTAAAAGGAAAAAGAGGAAAGACTTCATGGAAAAGGAAGAATTTTACGTAGATACTGAAGGATTAATAAGAGTTAAGTAGGATTTTGTATCCTTGAAGGTGGGTTTTTCTAAACAGAAATAATTATTTGGAAGCTCCTTTGGTTTTAAAGAATTAGTATGTAGTTTATCAAAGTTACATTTTAAACCCCAAATTTCCCTTAAATTTTAAAGTTCAACTTAACAAATCTTTTTCGATACATATAGTAAGTTTAGGGAATCATTTTAAAAGGAGACTTAAACTATATTGCATCCCTTTTACATACATATTTAAAACTTTAAAAAACTGTTTAAATAACTTAATATATTCACTATTTGGTAAGTAGTTCAGTTTTCAGACAAACCTTCACAAATGTTATGGTAAATCTTAAAACATTTAATAAACTTACAAGCATGGTACATATTAATATCTTAAGTTTCAGTACTATTTATAGTGAAATTCAAATTAAAATTACAAGTCTAGGTTAGCTGTTAATTCTGTTTTAAATTGAAATTATAGGGCTGATATTTTACGCTAATAGTCAGAATTGTTTTACGTTACAAATATATAAATATGTAAAGCATCATAAATACTGGTACTAAGGATTTGAGTCTGTAAGATATTTATATATTAGTTAATTTCTTTTATTTATTTCTTCAGTTTCTTTCCTTGCATTGAAAGGTACTTGCCCAGTAGAATTGTAGTTGTGTCATTCCAAATAATGTTGGTTGGAACCTTTCTTGCACATTCCGAGGTTGTGTTCTGTGCTAGCATTTTTTTTTTTTTTTTAATGATTCATAAGGTTTTGGTTGGGGCACTGAAGTCCTTGGGAACTTCTTTCCTTGTAACTCGTAATTGCTCGGCCATAGCCTTTCCAAACAAAAGATAACCTTTGTAAGTGTTCTCAACAGGGTCGTCTCTAGAACCTGAATCTGTTTTATTGCTGTACCAATTGATTTTATTCAGCTGATCTATTGACGACTTCTTTCATTCTTTTCCAGAATACTCTTTACATTCTTCCTGTATCTTAGGGCTACACCTTTTGTAGACATTTAACACATTTCTCTCATGGTTTTGTTTGACTGTGATCACAATACTTGGGTCATGCCAGGGACACTTTCTTCTCTGTATCACCTAGTGCCTAACTATGTTCATATATTGGCTTTCAAAAAATAGTGGATTAGAAACAATGAAAACTAAGGAGTTGGGTAACCAACCTGCATATTTAATATCTGGCATTTTATCTTAATCCATAGTACATGCAGAGAGTGAAACCTTGCACACTGCTGGATTTGAAGGGTTGGGTTTAGTGTCAGTAAGTGTTCTGTAAGCTTGTTTCTGATGTTTTTAAACTACCTCATGCATGGATTGGGGAAAGCGTGGTATGGGGATTGATCAGTGGGCCCCAGATTCCAGACAGAGACTTGTTAAGTGTCTAGTTTGATAACTTGAACAACTCCAATAATCTCTCTCTGACAATTTTAATTTTTCTGAATCACGTCATCTGTGTAAAGACACAGATGTCGTGAAAATGTGATTGGTTATATTTCTGAGTGTACATTGGCAAGAACATGTATTAAACTTCAAGGATGCTGTCTTTGAAATGTTAAGACATAAATTAGGAAAAATCTGAAAGTTTCTTTCTTAGCTTTTGAAGTTAAATGAAGATTCCAGTTCTATTTTCGATAAAATTTGCCTTTAAGTTGGCCTTATCACATGAAATTATTTGAAATATATGTAGTTTTTGACAGCCTTAGTGTAAAAATTGATTTTTTATTATTATTTCATTTGAAAAAGTTACTAGTCAATGGCGTGAGTTTGCTTAGTTTGTTCTATCTGCTTAGTCTGAAGTGTTGTTTTTTTTTTTTTTTTAAATCGGACCTTTTTTTTTCTGAGTAGATTTTCTTCACAAAGTATACTTTATTTACTTACCTACTTAACACATTTAAGAATTTACTTATGTATATACGGCAGTATGAGGTCTTCACCATGTACAGGCTTTCTCCAGTTGCAGCAAGTGGGGATTACTATCTGGGGCTGCTCTTCAGCTGTGGGACGCGGGCCCCTCTCTGCGGCGGCTCCTCTTGTTGCAGAGCATGGGCTCGAGGGCTTCATTAGTTCTGGCACACAGGCTTAGCTGCCCTGTGGAACCTCCCCAGACCAGGGATTGAACCTGTATCCCCTACTGGGTGGCATATTCTGGACCACTGCACCACTAGGAAAGTCCCACAGGACAGTGTAGAAGAACAGAAGGATAACAGTAAAAGTGTCCGTCCAGTCTCTGTCTGCCAGCCATCCATGTCCCTTCCTTAGTTTCTAAATGTATTCTTTTGGATAACTTCTGTGTCTTCACAAATGATTATATATATATTCTTTTGGCTTCTCCTTTTATAGACACAACATACTCTGATTTGGACCTTGCAGTTTTCATTTAGTATCTTCATGATCATTTCTTCCAAACACTGAAGGAAGAATTGTATGATCTTGCCATTAATGATGGAAATAGTAGTTAAAAGGGAAAAGGAATCTTTGGACAGAGATATCATTCCCAAATGGAAGTGTCTTTTCCAGAGCCAGTGCAAGGTTTTAAGGTTAATTTTAATTGTCATTTATAAAATTTTGAATGGTTTGAAAAGACTACTTTGTAACTAAATTCTGAAGAATAATAATAAAACATTACTCTAGTTTAAGAAATAGAACATTTTTCTTTGTTTTTGAAACCTCTGATTTTATTAACAGTTTTATGTGTGTGACATTTCTGTATAAAATTAGGTAGAAAATACTTCAGTGTAGAAATTAAGTGTACAAAATCTTGTTAAAATTTTTTATATTTTTAAAAAACTCTCAATTTCCACACGGTAGTAAACTGCCATGCCTGTTCTGGAGTTGTGCACTTATGAAGTCAGGATTCTGATGTACGCAAATTTCAGTTAACACTAGTTGCAAAAGTGAAGACTCCCTGTATATATGTATGTTTGTGTGTCTCTGTTTGTATTTTTGTTTACTTTTGTTTTGAAACAATCTCAGACTTGGAGAAAAATTACAATTGCAGTACAAAGAACTTCTCTTTTCTTAAACTGTTTGACAAAATGCCCATTGTCGATACTTTAGCATACAAGTAGACCGTGTTTTATTGTACCTGCAAATTCAGTTTTTGGAAACTGAAGTTCTGCGGCAGCCCTGCACTGAGGGTTTCCGTCATCTTTCCAGTAGCATTTGCACACTCTGGGTCTCTGTGTCAGTTTGGTGATTCTCGCAGTATTTCACACTTTTTCATTGTTATTTCTTAGAGTGAGCTGTGATCGGTGACTTTTGATAATACTGTTGTCATTGTTTCGGAGTTTGTAATTAATTGTAACCATGAACCGTGCCCACAGGAGATAGTGCAGTGATCTTAGTAAAATATGTGTGTTCTGACTGCCCCACCAGCCAGCCATTCCCTATCTCTCTCCTTCTCCTCAGGACTCCCTATTCCCTGAGACTCAGCAGTATTGAAATTAGGGCAGTTAATAACCCTGCAGTGGCCTCTGAGTGTATGTGTGTTTGTCACTCAGTTGTATCCAACTCTTTGTGACCCCTGGATTGTAGCTCGCCAGGCTTCTCTGTCCATGGAGTTCTGCAGGTAAGAATACTGGAGTGGGTTGCCATTTCCCTCTCTGGGGGATCCTCCTGACCAAGGGATCAAACCCCAGCCTACTGCATTGGGTCAGATTCTTTACCATCTGAGGCACCAGGTGTTCAAGTGAAAGGAAGAGTTGCGTATCTCTTACTTGAAACCAAAAGCTAGAAATGATTATGAGCTTAGTGAGGAAAGTGTGTTGACAGCCAAGATAGGCTGACAACTAGAACTCTGTGCTGGTTAGTCAAGTTGTGAGTGCAAAAGAAAAGTTCTTGAAAGTAAAAGGGCTATTTCGTGAACACAGGAATAATAAGAAAGTGAAACAACCTTATTGATGATGCGGAAAAAGTTTGAATGACCCTTAAGCCAAAGCCAAATCTTGAGCAAACCCTGATGATGATTTAGTCATTAAGTCGCATCTGACTCTCTGCAACCCCATGGACAGTGGCCTGCCAGGCTCCTATGTCTGTGGGATTCTCCGGACAAGAGTACTGGGAGTGGTTGGCATTTCCTTCTCCAGTGGATCTTCATGACACAGGGATTGAACCCGGGTCTCCCGCATTGAGGGCAGATTTACCGACTGAGCTACAAGGGAAGCCTTAAAACTCTCATAAGTCTCTTCAGTTCTCTGAAGGCTGAGAGAGGTGAGGAAGCTGCAGAAGAGTTTGAAGGTAGCAGAGACTGATTCATGAGGCTTGAGGGAAGAAGCCATACCCCCAACCTTTGCTATTAATGCAAATCCAGCACGGGCTGGTTAGGTTGAGTTGAGAAGCAGTGTGGTTTGCAAGTGAACATGCCTCGTTTAGGGAGAGATCAATAGCCATACAGGGAGATATGATTAGAAAGAAGAAGAACATCATATGATGCATTTTACTTATCTGAGGCAGGATTGATGGGGTTCTGCTTGAACAAGAGCCTGAGATCTTCAACAGGTTCACAGGAATAGCTGTCCTCTGGCTTTGGAGTCTCAGTTTCTGTCTCCCCCTCCTGTAGGCCATAGGGTTTTATTCTAGAATTGTGGACCCAGGCAGATAGACACTTCACTTTTACAGCAGTTGAAGTCACTAGAACAACCTGATATGGCCCTGTCCATTTCTCGGACAGCTGGTTTGGACTCTCTTTTTCTTGCCAGTTCTTTACTGATACTTGATCCCCTGGCTTTACCTGGGGATTTTTCAAGTCTTCCTGTGGTTTAGGGAGGACCTGTTCTCCATACCGTTGGAGTTCTTGTTGAAACCTTCCCACGTCAATTATATGTTTTAAGAGTGTATTGGCATCCTCGTCAAAAAACAAATCAGAAGTTAAGAATGGACCTCCATACATCATTTCATAAGGACTTAACAATAGTGGCCATTTGGGGAATGTCCGTACACTCATGAGGGCTATGGGTAGCCTATGTGTCCACTTATTATGTGTTTCTTGACATAGCTTAGCCAGAGCCCTTTGAAGAGTCTGGTTGGCTCTCTCTACATTTCCTGAAGCTTGAGTCCTCCAGGATGAGCGGAGTCGGTATTTTATGCCTAAGCATGCGGCTACGTTCTGGGATATCGTGGCTGTAAATGAGGGCCCGTTGTCACTCTGAAGTGACCGAGGCAGCACACACCTAGGCACTATCTCCTTCAGCTGAGCTTTACAGACTTCTGTAGCTCTCTCTGTCTCAGTAGGGAACGCTTCGATCCATCCTGTGAATGTGTCAATAAAGACTAGCAAATAAGAAAACCCTTGGGTCTTTGGCATGGCTGTAAATTCTACTTGCCAGTCCGCTCCTGGGTATGATCCCCGATGTTGGACAGGTGTAATTAGAGGAGGTCTGGTATTTGGGTTATTTTTTAGACAGGTGTCACCATTTTGTGTGACCTGTTTAACAACCTTAGCTAACTGGGGATGGTAGAGAATAGACTTAAGCAAGATTTCTAGATTATCTCTTCCAAAATGGGTGCTCTTATGTAACGTGTTAGTAATTTTTTAAATCTGAGAATCAGGGAGTATTATTAGGGCCTGATCAGGCTGAAACCACCCATGTGACCCAATCTCCCAGCTCTGCTCAGCATATCGGGAATGTCCCCCTGGGGTAAAATCTGGAGTCAGGGTTTCCTTGGGGAAAAGGGGGCAGATAGCAGTGGCAGAGGTAGCTTCCCCGGCAGCTCGTCCTGCCTAATGATCAGCTTTCCTATTTCCTTGATCTTCTTTTTCTTGCCCCTTTTGGTGACTCTTGCAGTGGATGACAGCTAATTTTGCAGGAAGTTTGACTGCCTCCAGGAGCCTGAGAATGAGCTCTTTGTGTTCAATAGGAGATCTTCGGGCACTGAGCATCCCTCTTTCTTTCCAAACTGCTGCATGGGCATGCAGAATGAGGAAAGCATACTTAGAGTCCATAAACACACTAATCTTCTTTCCTTCGCCTAACTCCAAAGCTCTTGTCAGGGAAAAAGTTCAGCTTTCTGGGCTGAGGTGTCTGGGGGAAGAGACCCACTTTCCTTAGTTTCTTCCAGGCTCGATACAGCATATCCTGCTTTCCTCTCTCCCTTTTCTACAAAACTGCTGCCATATGTGTACCAGTTTTGCTCTGGGTCAGATAAAGGTGTCTCTGATAGGTCCCGGTGAGAAGAGTATAAGTCGTCTGTGATTTGTATGCATTGGTGATCCAGAGGGAAAGTGGGGGATCTGGCAGTAAGGTTGCTGGATTGAAAGTCTGGCAGACCCTCAACTTTATTTCTGGAGTGTCAAGGAGGAGGGCTTGGTATTGGGTGATCCTTCCCCCTGTCATCCACCTGTCCCCTTTCGTTTCCAAGACTGCTTGCACCCGGTGAGGCATATAAACTGTGGTGGGCTGACCCAGGGTCAGCTTAGATGCCTCCTTAACCATAAGAGCGGTGGCTGCTACTGCCCGGAGGCAAGTGGGCCACCCTCTGGCCACCTCATCTAGTTATTTTGAGAGATAAGCCACAGGTTGTAATACGGGCCACATCATCTGCCCTAACACCCCAAGAGCAGTTCCTGTCCTTCCAGAAACATAGAGACTAAAAGGCTTCTCCAGGTTGGGGAGGCCTAAAGCTGGGGCTGTAGTGATGGACTCCTTTAAGGCATTAAATGCCACCTTGCAGGTCTCGTGCCAGTCGAGTGGCTCTTCCTCTTTCCCCCTTAAATTCTCATATAGGGGTCTGGCCAGATTGCCATAATTAGGAATCCAGATCCTGAAAAACCCGGTCCTTCCTAAAAATCCCCTAAGCTGTTGTTTTGTTTGGGGGTACGGGGTATTTAAGATGAGGGATCTCCCCTCGGGGTCAGGCATTCTTTTCCTCTCCGTAATTATAAATCCAAGGTATTTTACTTGGGTTTAGCTAATCTGAGCCTACTTGGGGGATACCCGATAACCCTTTTCATACAGGAAAGTTAGCGTTTTAAATAGTGTCCATTTGAGAGCTGGTAAAATCTGGCCTAGCTATGAGCAAGTCATCCACATACTGTATTAGACTACTGTTTGTTAAAGTTAATTCCCTTAGTTCTCTCCCCGAGGAAGTCCCGAAGATATGAGGGCTGTCCCTAAACCCTTGGGGTAGTCGAGTCCAGTCGAGAGTTGTATGGTCTCTCTTGTTTCCAAGTCCCGCCACTCAAAAGCAAAGAGTTTTTGGGATTCAGGATGGAGAGGAATGCAAAAGAAAGCACTTTGAAGGTCCAAGACTGAGAAGTACTTGGCATTTCCTGGGACTTGGGATAGGAGGGTATATGGGCTTGGGACTATGGGGTGGATGGGAACCACACCTTCATTAACAGCTCTTAGATCCTGGACGAATCGGTAAGATCCATCTGGTTTTAGAACGGGCAAGATTGGGGTGTTGCAGGGGGACTCACAGCTGATTCGAGTTCCAGTATCTCAGTATTTGTTAACAAATGGTCTAAGACCCTCAAGAGCATCTGGTTTTAAGGGATATTGTCTTTTCCAGGGCTAGGGAGCATTTGGTCTCAGAGAAATCTTTACTGGTGGAATATTTATGGCTAAACCAGGGCTGGAGACATCCCACACCTGGGGATTGACCTCAACTAGACAAGGGACAGACTCCTCCTTTTCTACCTCTGACTGTAAATATTCAGACATAGGCAAAGAAAATTATCGACTTCTACCTTTGTGTCCCCAAGTCACTCTGGTTTGGAGGCGAAAGTATTGTTCGCACCATGGAAAATTTGGAAGCTGCAAACATGAAAAATTTAAAGAGTCACGCAGAGGCTAGTCACTCTAAGCTAACCCCAAAGACATTTATTGACTGATTTCTAGCTTCTCTTCTTTAACCTTTTTTATCTACAGTAATCCTGTGTGTTCTTTTTAGTTAGGGATTCATTTTAAAACTATCCTGACTCTTCCACTACGTTCCAGTTTTGGGTCTGATACACTTACAGATGTGCCAAGTGCTTCCTGAACACTATAGAACATATTTTATGTTTAAAATACTTCCATGCTTATGTAGTGAGTCAATGATTTTAAGTTTATTTGTTACACATTTCAATGTAAAAGTCAATGTGTGAACTAACATATTCACGACTTGGAAAAGTTGGCTTTTTTTTGCTGTGTGTTTGAACTCCTCACCCGACCAAAGGTCATGGAGAGGTCTATTGTTTTTCTAAAATGGTTATAGTGTTGTTTATTTTCTGGTAATTGAATTAGGGTGTGAGTTGCAAAGCCTGTGTTTCTGTTCATTTCATTCCATCTGTTCGGGTTTCTTTCTCTCTCCTGAGTCAGACAGTAATTTCCCATTGGTTGTCCAGTTACCAAGGTTGGTGTCCATGCATCCGTGCTGGTCTCTCCATACATGTCCGGGTGTCCTGTGAAACACTAAGCCTAATTTATTTGGAAATGACCTAGCTGTTCAATACACTGTCATCACTCAGTTGAGCCGAGGGAGAGAAATTCAAGTGACAAAACTCCAGAGAAGCTAGTTTCAGAGCGCCCCGGCGTGGCATGCGTGCAGGGGTTGGGGGGAGGGGGGCGGGGCGCGGAGCGCGGAGATCTCAGGTGTCCTCCCACCCTGGGCCTCTCCAGGTCTGCCGCTGCTCAGTGGCCTCCCCCGGCCCCCATCGCTTTGGCTGTTCAGGGCCGGGTGGTCTCTGTAGCTGCCCGGCATCCTGCCCGAGGCCCCCCCCTGCCCACACGCTATCTTCCAGTCTCTCTCTGAACCCTCGACTCTTTCTGCCTCTGTCTCACCTGGCGTGGGTGCGTGCGAGTTCCTGTCCGTGTCCCTGGCTGTCGCTCGCCTGCTCTCCCAGGAAGGTCCTGTGCTGGGCCCGCGGCGTGGGGGCAGGGCGGGCCTCTGTAGGGCGAAAAGACGGGGCTAAGGCGCGCCAGAGGGTTTGCGCAGCCGGCAGGACGGGCGCCTGGGGCCCCGGCTGGGCTGCCCCTAAGCCCCAGGATGCTCTGGGGACCGCGGACCAGGGCCGAAGCCCCGATTGTCCGGAGCCACCTGACCTTGAGCAGCGAACGGGATGGTGGGTGACAGGGGGTGAGGGGGCACCGAGATGTCCTCGCTGCTCTGCCCACCCCCCCTCCCCCCACCCCAGGTTCCGCAGGCACGCCAGGCCCCGGCCGGCCGTGCCAGACGGGTGCTGACCTGGGCTCGCGGTGTGCGGAGCGGGGGCGCCCTCCGCTGGCCGCCGAGCTGCAGGCTCTGGCCGGCCGGAGTCCAGTCGCGGCTCGTGCAGCTCAAGTGCAGCGCGCGCCCGCTGGAGAACTGCAGCCCCAGGCCCGACCGGCAGGTCAGACCGCAAGGGAGGCGCAACGCGGGACTCCTGGAGCGCCTGGCAGCTGCCTCGGTCTAAGGCCATACCACCCTGAACATGCCCTCGCTCCTGTGATCTGGGAAACTGAGCAGGGTCGGGCATGGTCAGTACTTGGATGGGAGTCCACCTAGTAGTTAGGCGATTTTTTTTTGATTTTTCTGAATTCCTACTTCAGAAAGTTAGAATTGGATGACTTCACACAGTAAAACGAATCATATTTTCATACATAATCTTAAGAATCCAGCAGCTGGTCATTCTTTTTCCTGTCCTAACACAGCTAACTGGAAATCAGTTGTAGTAAGTTCTACTGACTTAAGACCCTCATCCCTAAGGGAAGATATGTAGGAATACCCATAATATACCTAAATAAACATGAAAGATACAATGATGAGAAAGAAAAAAAATTTCTCAGTGACATCTTAGTTGGTATCGGAAACACGATGATTATGAAAGCACAGCCCATAATCAAGTCCAGGCCATGGAAGCCTGTGACTGTCACTGAGTGTTGACTTCCCTTTCAGCTGAGGTCGTAAAAACTGCTTTGTAAAATCCTGAGGTTTGAAGCACTTGTAACCTCCCGAAGAGACTGCAATCAGAAGGGTTTCTAGAATATCGTGACGCTGTGGTGAGCTCAAGCAATATATACTCCAGAGGACGGAAAACAGACATGTTGGGAAGTGGGGATGACTTCTACTGCACTTAGGGAGGAAGGGCATGTACAAGTGGAGAAGCAACACCTCAGTGATGGAATTTTTAAAGACTCCATACATGGAGAAGGAAATGGCAACCCACTCCAGTATTCTTGCCTGGAAAAATCCATGGGCAGAGGAGTCTGGCGGGCTGAAGTCCACGGGATTCCATGCCTGACCGTGTGTGCACGAGGGTGGAGGGAGACGGGTTGGTAGCAAGAAACTTGTAGAAGTAAAAAATAAGAAAAAATATAAAATAAAGACTCGATAAATATGACAACGACTGGTAGGAATAAACCTTCAGAAGTGCCTTCTCAGACCTCCCGTCAGAAGCACAAGCGTAATAAAGACACTGAGTTTTCACGGTCTCACACAAAATTAGACTGGTTTATGACAATGGGCAGAGAGGCTCCTCTAGGACATCGGGGCTGGGATTTACTGGAGGATGCACATCGATTGAGTGCATGGCTGTGTGTTATGGAAATATGTCTTACTGGCAGGGCGAAGGCATCTTCTTGAAGAACACAACAAATAACACCACAAATTCACGGAACATGGCTACAATGACAATCGCTGATTTCGTGATGGCTACTGCTTGGCAGAGCTGGGATTGCCTCTGCCATTAAGTACCTCAGTGGCCAGCTGTGATAATAGCCATTACTTTCTCACTTAGAAACTTGCAATGTGCACTAGAGCAAGAACAGTGAAAGCTCCCCAGAGAAGCAAGTCAGGCAGACATGCTTCTGTTTTCTCACAGAAGCTGCTTATGACCGGCCCTGCTCACAGACAGATTGCTAATTACAAATCGATAGACAGTTATGCAGATATTCTTTAGCAACTGAGCCACCAGGGAAGTCCTACTAGCTCAGTTGCTAAAGAATCTGCCTGCAACGCAGGAGACCCCGCTTTGAGTCCTGGGTCGGGAAGATCCCCTGGGGAAGGGATAGGCTACCCACTCCTAGTATTCTGGCCTAGAGAATTCCATGGACTGTGTAGTCCTTGGGGCCGCAAAGAGTCAGGCACGAACTGAGCCACTTTCACCTGCACATGCGGATATCACTTAAAAAAAAAAATGTGGTAACAGATCTAGAACCTCTGTCAAGCTCATGAGTGAGTAGTATAAATGTACAGAATCAGCTTTGTCCTGCATAGTTACTACCATCCTGTATTTGCTTTGAGAGGAGTTGAACTACTCTTGGTACAGAGGAATGATTCTTTACCAACTGAGCCACAAGGGAAGCTCACTAATACTGGAGTGGGTAGCCTATCCCTTCTCCAGCGGATCTTCCTGACCCAGGATTTGAACCAGGGTCTCCTGCCTGAGTAACACATATTGGGTAAAAATCGGTGAGGGAGCAGAACTAGGGACATTGATTGGTAAAATCAGTTTTCCTTGTCTAGATGGCTAGCGGAGGCGAAAGAAATGTTGGTGTGGATTTAAAAAATTCTTCTGATACTATACAAAAAATGTACTAGTTCTCTGCAGAAGTCTTTAATGAAGCACAAATATTTTCATTAGATTGCTTTGGTCATATCCGTCTTATCCACATTTATTTTTTAAAATCACATAGAGTGGCTTCAATCACTTGAAGAAACGACAAAAGGTTTCTTTGGTCTCCACTCTATACTGGATCGAGAGAAGGCAGTTGATCAGCATGATGCAGGAGCTCAAGATGTTTTTGGAGAAAACTTGACTAGTCTGTTTAATGATATGGAAGAATGAATGAAGGATGGCAGCACAAAACAGAAGGCCATGCTAGAAGTACACAAGACCTTGTTTGGTAAGTCCAAACATGACTTTTTCTTTCAATTGAAGGATAGATGATTTACAGAATTTTGTTGCCAAACATCAACGTGAATGAGCCACAGGTGTACATATGTCTCCTCCCTCCTGAACCTCTCTCCCATCTCCTCCTCTCCGTTCCACCCCTCTAGCTTGTTGCAGAGCCCCTGTTTGAGTCCCCTGAGTCATACAGCAAATTGTATTGGCATCTCTTTTAACGTATGGTACTATGTTTCCATGTTCCTCTGCATTCATCTCACCCTCTCCTTCCTCCCCCCCTGCCCGTGTCCATAAGTCTGTTCTCTACATCTGTGACTCCTTGGCTGCCCTGCAAATAATTTCATCAGTACCACCATTAGTTCAAGCATTTCTTCCCCCCCCCCCAAGCATTTCTTATTTCTTATTCCACTCTTACTGTCTTTAATGTGAGACTGATCTCGAAACTGATATGAAAGTATTATTCTCAGCATGGAAAATTTGGAAGATGCAAACATGAAAAATTTAAAAATAACGCAGAGGCTAGTCACTCTAGGCTAAACCCTAAAACATTTATTGACTGATTTCTAGTTTCTCTTCTTTAACCTTTTTGATCTACGTAATCCTGTGTATTCCTTTTAGTTAGGGATTCATTTTTAGACAATCCTGACTCTTCATTAAGTTCCAGTTTGGGGTCTGATACACTTAAGATGTGCCAAGTGCTTCCTGAATACTATAGAACATATTTTATGTTTAAAATACTTCCATGCGTATGTAGTGAGTCAATGATTTTAAGTTTATTTGTTACACATTTCATTGTAAAATCAATGTGTGAACTAAGATATTCTCGATTTGGAAAAGGTGGCTTTATTTGTTGTGTGTAAGAATTCCTCACCGGACCAAAGGTCATGGAGAGGTCTATTGTTTTTCTAAAATGGTTATAGTGTTGTTGTTTTTTTCGGTAATTGAATTGGGGTGTGAGTTGCAAAGTTTGTGTTTCTGTTCATTTTTTCCATCTGTTCGGCTTTCTTTCTCTCTCCTGAGTCAGAGAGTATTTCCCATTGGTTGTCCAGTTACCAAGGTTGGTGTCCATGCATCTGTGCTGGTCTCTGCATTCATGTCAGTGTGTCCTGTGAAACACTAAGCTTAATTTATTTGGAAATGACCTAGCTGTGCAAAATACTGTCATCACTCAGTTGAGCACAAGGATAGAAATTCAGGTGATCAAACTCCGGAGAAACTTTTGTCGGAGTGGGGCGTGCGTTCATGGGGTTGGGGTGGGAGGGGCGCGGACCGCGGATATCTCAGGTGCCCTCCCAACCTGGGCCTCTCCAGGCCTGCCTCTGCTCGGCAGCCTCTCCCCGACCCCATCGCGTTTGCTGCTCAGGGCCGGGTGGTCTCTGCAGCTGCCCGGCATCCTGCCCGAGGCCCCCACTGCCCACTCGCTGTCTTCCGGTGTCTCTCTGAACCCTCGTCTCTTTCTGCCTCTGTCTCACCTGGCGTGGGTGCGTGCGAGTGCCTGTCCGTGTGCCTGGCTGTCGCTCGTCCGCTCTCTCAGGAAGGTCCTGTGCTGGGCCCGTGGCGTGGGGGCAGGGCGGGCCTCGGTTTGGGGACAGGGTGGGTCTGAGGCACTCCAGGGGGTTTGCACAGCCGGCAGGATGGGCGCCTGGGGCCCCGGCTGGGCTGCCCCTAAGCCCGCAGGAGGCTCCGGGGACCGTGGCCCCGGGCCGACGCCCCGCTCGTCCGGAGCCACGTAACCCTGAGCAGCGAACGGGATGATGGGTGGCGGGGGGTGGGGGGGCACCGAGATGTCCTCCCCGCTCAAGTCACCCCCCTCCCCAACGCCCGCCAGAGCTCCCGCAGCCTCGCCAGGCTGCTTGGGGTACGGGAAGCACCCCGGGCCGGGCCAGGCGGGTGCTGGCCGGGGGTGGCACCAGCTGGTCTCCCAGATGCAGGGCCTGTCCCGGTTTTTCCCATCAGTTTCAACAGTGACGGTCACCCAAAATTGTGAGTCGTCTAGATTTCTCACTGACACCCCTGTTAGGGAGTGGCTTTTTAGAGAGATAGGGAAGGTCACTTGGGGGATGTTAGTCATGAGAGAAAATAAGGGCTCAGGTGGGATTGCAGATGTCATCCAGGGGGTAAATAGAGACAGTTGTTGCTGGTACCAAGACATGAAGTTTTTTTTCCCCCTTTTCCCAAAAGGCCATATTACGACCCCATGGGGGCGCTGAGTAACAGCCCATAGCTCGGCTGGAAGGGTGGGCCTTTGATATTGATACCCTGGGATGGGTTGGACATACCCCCAACCTTTGTCATTAATGCAGATGCAGCCCGGGCTGCTTAGGTTGAGTTGAGAAGCAGTGTGGTTTGCAAGTGAACATGCCTCGTTTAGGGAGAGATCAATAGCCATACAGGGAGATATGATTAGAAAGAGGAAGAACATCATATGATGCATTTTACTTATCTGAGGCAGGATTGATGGGGTTCTGCTTGAACAAGAGCCTGAGATCTTCAACAGGTTCACAGGAATAGCTGTCCTCTGGCTTTGGAGTCTCAGTTTCTGTCTCCCCCTCCTGTAGGCCATAGGGTTTTATTCTAGAATTGTGGACCCAGGCAGATAGACCCTTCACTTTTACAGCAGTTGAAGTCACTAGAACAACCTGATATGGCCCTGTCCATTTCTCGGACAGCTGGTTTGGACTCCCTTTTTCTTGCCAGGTCTTTACTGATACTTGATCCCCTGGCTTCACCTGGGGATTTTTCAAGTCTTCCTGTGGTTTGTTCTCCATATCGTTGGAGTTCTTGCGGAAACCTTCCCAGGTCAATTATATGTTTTAAGAGTGTATTGGCATCCTCGTCAAGAAACAAATCAGAAGTTAAGAATGGTCATCCATACATCATTTCATAAGGACTTAACAATAGTGGCCGTTTGGGGGATGTCCGTTGCCTCATGAGGGCTAAGGGCAGCATATGTGTCCACTTATTATGTGTTTCTGACATAGCTTAGCCAGAGCCCTTTTAAGAGTCTGGTTGGCTCTCTCTACATTTCCTGAAGCTTGAGGCCTCCAGGATGAGCGGAGCTGGTATTTTATGCCTAAGCATGTGGCTAGGTTCTGGGGTATCTTGGCTGTAAGTGAGGGCGCGTTGTCACTCTGAAGTGACCGAGGCAGCCCAAACCTAGGCACTATCTCCTTCAGCAGAGATTTACAGACTTCTGTAGCTCTCTCAGTCTCAGTAGGTAACGCTTCGATCCATCCTGTGAATGTGTCAATAAAGACTAGCAAGTAAGAAAACACTTGGGTCTTGGGCATGGCTGTAAATTCTACTTGCCAGTCCGTTCCTGGGTATAATCCCCGATGTTGGACACGTGTAATTAGAGGAGGTCTGGTTTTTGGGTTATTTTTTAGACAGGTGTCACAATTTTGTGTGACTTGTTTAACAACCTTAGCTAACTGGGGATGGGAGAGAATAGGCTTAAGCAAGATTTCTAGATTATCTTTCCCAAAATGGGCGCTCTTATGTAAGGAGTTAGTAATGTTTTAAACCTGAGAATCAGGGAGTATTATTTGGGCCTGATCAGGCTGAAACCACCCATGTGACCCAATCTCCCAGCCCCGCTCAGCATATCGGGAATGTCCCCCTGGGGTAAAATCTGGAGTCAGGGTTTCCTTGGGGAAAATGGGGCAGATAGCAGTGGCAGAGGTAGCTTCCCCGGCAGCTCGTCCTGGCTCTTGATCAGCTTTCCTATTTCCCTGAGCCTCTTTTTCTTGCCCCTTTTGGTGACTCTTGCAGTGGATGACAGCTAATTTTTCAGGAAGTTTGACTGCCTCAAGGAGCCTGAGAATGAGCTCTTTGTGTTTAATAGCAGAGCTTCGGGCACTGAGCATCCCTCTTTCTTTCCAAATTGCTGCATGGGCATGCAGAATGAGGAAAGCATACTTAGAGTCCATACACACATTAATCCTCTTTTCTTCTCCTAACTCCAAAGATCTTGTCAGGGCAAAAAGTTCAGCTTTCTGGGCTGAGGTGTCTGGGGGAAGAGACCCACTTTCCTTAGTTTCTTCCAGGCTCGATACAGCATATCCTGCTTTCCTCTCTCCCTTTGCTACAAAACTGCTGCCATCTGTGTGCCAGTTTTCCTCTGGGTCAGATAAAGGTGTCTCTGATAGGTCCCGGCGAGAAGAGTATAACTCGTCTGTGATTTGTATGCATTGGTGATCCAGAGGGGAGGTAGGGGGATCTGGCAGTAAATTTGCTGGATTTAAAGTCTGGCAGACCCTCAACTTTATTTCTGGAGAGTCAAGGAGGAGGGCTTGGTATTGGGTGATCCTTCTCCTTGTCATCCACCTGTCCCCTTTCGTTTCCAAGACTGCTTGCACCCGGTGAGGCGTATACACTGTGGTGGGCTGACCCAGGGTCAGCTTAGATGCATCCTTAATCATAAGAGCGGTGGCTGCTACTGCCCGGAGGCAAGTGGGACAACCTCTGGCCACCTCATCTAGTTATTTTGAGAGATAAGCCACAGGTTGTAATACGGGCCCCATCATCTGCCCTAACACCCCAAGAGCAGTTTCTGTCCTTCCAGAAACATAGAGTTTAAAAGGCTTCTCCAGTTTGGGGAGGCCTAAAGCTGGGGCTGTAGTGATGCACTCTTTTAGGGCATTAAAAGCCACCTTGCAGGTCTCATGCCAGTCGAGTGGCTCTTCCTCTTTCCCCCTTAAATTTTCATATAGGGGTCTGGCCAGATTGCCATAATTAGGAATCCAGATCCTGCAAAACCCGGTCCTTCCTAAAAATCCCCTAAGCTGTTGTTTTGTTTGGGGGTACGGGGTATGTAAGATGAGGGATCTCCCCTCGGGGTCAGGCATTCTTTTTCTCTCCGAAATTATAAATCCAAGGTATTTTACTTGGGTTAAGCTAATCTGAGCCTACTTGGGGGATACTCGATAACCCTTTTCATACAGGAAAGTTAGCATTTTAAATAGTGTCCATTTGAGAGCTGGTAAAATTTGGCCTAGCTATGAGCAAGTCATCCAAATACTGTATTAGACTACTGTTTGTTAAAGTTAATTCCCTTAGTTCTCTCCCAGAGGAAGTCCTGAAGATATGAGGGCTGTCCCTAAACCCTTGGGGTAGCCGAGTCCAGTGGAGAGTTGTATGGTCTCTCTTGTTTCCAAGTCCCGCCACTCAAAAGCAAAGAGTTTTTGGGATTCAGGATGGAGAGGTATGCAAAAGAAAGCACCTTGAAGGTCCAAGACTGAGAAGTACTTGGCATTTCCTGGGACTTGTGATAGGAGGGTATATGGGTTTGGGACTATGGGGTGGATGGGAACCAGAGCTTCATTAACAGCTCTTAGATCCTGGACGAATCGGTAAGATCCATCTGGTTTTAGAACGGGCAAGATTGGGGTGTTGCAGGGGGACTCACAGCTGATTCGAGTTCCAGTATCTCGGTATTTGTTAACTAATGGTCTAAGACAGTCAAGAGCTTCTGGTTTTAAGGGATATTGTCTTTTCCAGGGATAGGGAGCATTTGGTCTCAGAGAAATCTTTACTGGTGGAACTTTTATGGCTAAACCAGGGCTGGAGACATCCCACACCTGGGGATTGACATCATCTAGACAAAGGACAGACTCCTACTTTTCTACCTCTGACTGTAAATATTCAGACATAGGCAAAGAAAATTATCGACTTCTACCTTTGTGTCCCCAAGTCACTCAGGTTTGGAGGCGAAAGTATTATTCTCACCATGGAAAGTTTGGAAGCTGCAAACATGAAAAATTTAAAGAGTCACGCAGAGGCTAGTCACTCTAAGCTAACCCCTAAGACATTTATTGACTGATTTCTAGCTTCTCTTCTTTAACCTTTTTTATCTACAGTAATCCTGTGTGTTCCTTTTAGTTAGGGATTCATTTTTAGACTATCCTGACTCTTCCAATACGTTCCAGTTTTGGGTCTGATACACTTACAGATGTGCCAAGTGCTTCCTGAATACTATAGAATATATTTTAAGTTTAAAATACTTCCATGCTTATGTAGTGAGTCAATGATTTTAAGTTTATTTGTTACACATTTCAATGTAAAAGTCAATGTGTGAACTAACATATTCACGACTTGGAAAAGTTGGCATGTTTTTGCTGTGTGTTTGAACTCCTCACCCGACCAAAGGTCATGGAGAGGTCTATAGTTTTTCTAAAATGGTTATAGGGTCGTTTATTTTCTAGTAATTGAATTAGGGTGTGAGTTGCAAAGCCTGTGTTTCTGTTCATTTCATTCCATCTGTTCGGGTTTCTTTCTCTCTCCTGAGTCAGACAGTAATTTCCCATTGGTTGTCCAGTTACCAAGGTTGGTGTCCATGCATCCGTGCTGGTCTCCTCCATACATGTCCAGGTGTCCTGTGAAACACTAAGCTTAATTTATTTGGAAATGACCTAGCTGTTCAATACACTGTCATCCCTCAGTTGAGCAGAGGGAGAGAAATTCAAGTGACAAAACTCCAGAGAAGCTAGTGTAAGAGCGCCCCGGCGTGGCATGCGTGCAGGCGGTTGAGGGGAGGGGGCGGTGCTCGTAGCACGGAGGTCTCAGGTGTCCTCCCACCCTGGGCCTCTCCAGGTCCGCCGCTGCTCAGTGTCCTCCCCCCGCCCCCATCGCTTTGGCTGCTCACGGCCGCGTGGTCTCTGCAGCTGCCCGGCATCCTGCCCGAGGCCCCCCCTGCCCACATGCTGTCTTCCAGTCTCTCTCTGAACCCTCGACTCTTTCTGCCTCTGTCTCACCTGGCGTGGGTGCGTGCGAGTGCCTGTCCGTGTGCCTGGCTGTCGCTCGTCCGCTCTCTCAGGAAGGTCCTGTGCTGGGCCCGTGGCGTGGGGGCAGTGCGGGCCTCGGTTTGGGGACAGGGAGGGGCTGAGGCACTCCAGGGGGTTTGCACAGCCTGCAGGATGGGCGCCTGGGGCCCCGGCTGGGCTGCCCCTAAGCCTGCAGGAGGCTCCGGGGACCGCGGCCCCGGGCCGACGCCCCGCTCGTCCGGAGCCACGTGACCCTGAGCAGCGAACTGGATGGTGGGGGGCGGGGGGTGGGGGGGCACCGAGACGTCCTCCCCGCTCAAGCCACCCCCTCCCCAACCCTCGCCAGAGCTCCCGCAGCCTCGCCAGGCCGCTCGGGGTCCGGGAAGCGCCCCGGGCCGGGCCAGGCGCATGCTGGCCGGGGGTGGTGTCGGCTGGTCTCCCAGCTGCAGGGCCTGTCCCGGTTTTTCCCATCAGTTTCAACAGTGACGGTCACCCCACATTGTGAGTCATCTAGATTTCTCACTGACACCCCTGTTAGGGAGTGGCTTTTTAGAGAGATAGGGAAGGTCACTTGTGGGATGTTAGTCATGAGAGAAAATAAGGGCTCAGGTGGGATTGCAGATGTCATCCAGGGGGTAAATAGAGACAGTTGTTGCTGGTACCAAGACATGAAATTTTTTTTCCCCCTTTTCCCAAAGGGCCATATTACGACCACATGGGGGCGCTGAGTAACAGCCCATAGCTCGGCTGGAAGGGTGGGCCTTTGATAGTGATACCCTGGGATGGGTTGGACATACCCCCAACCTTTGTCATTAATGCAGATGCAGCCCGGGCTGCTTAGGTTCAGTTGAGAAGCAGTGTGGTTTGCAAGTGAACATGCCTCGTTTAGGGAGAGATCAATAGCCATAGAGGGAGATATGATTAGAAAGAAGAAGAACATCATATGATGCATTTTACTTATCTGAGGCAGGATTGATGGGGTTCTGCTTGAACAAGAGCCTGAGATCTTCAACAGGTTCACAGGAATAGCTGTCCTCTGGCTTTGGAGTCTCAGTTTCTGTCTCCCCCTCCTGTAGGCCATAGGGTTTTATTCTAGAATTGTGGAACCAGGCAGATAGACCCTTCACTTTTACAGCAGTTGAAGTCACTAGAACAACCTGATATGGCCCTGTCCATTTCTCGGACAGCTGGTTTGGACTCCCTTTTTCTTGCCAGGCCTTTACTGATACTTGATCCCCTGGCTTTACCTGGGGATTTTTCAAGTCTTCCTGTGGTTTGTTATCCATACCATTGGAGTTCTTGCGGAAACCTTCCCAGGTCAATTATATGTTTTAAGAGTGTATTGGCATCCTCGTCAAGAAACAAATCAGAAGTTAAGAATGGTCGTCCATACATCATTTCATAAGGACTTAACAATAGTGGCCGTTTGGGGGATGTCCGTAGCCTCATGAGGGCTATGGGCAGCATATGTGTCCACTTATTATGTGTTTCTGACATAGCTTAGCCAGAGCCCTTTTAAGAGTCTGGTTGGCTCTCTCTACCTTTCCTGAAGCTTGAGGCCTCCAGGATGAGCGGAGCTGGTATTTTATGCCTAAGCATGCGGCTAGGTTCTGCGGCATCGTGGCTGTAAGTGAGGGCCCGTTGTCACTCTGAAGTGACCGAGGCAGCCCAAACCTAGGCACTATCTCCTTCAGCAGAGCTTTACAGACTTCTGTAGCTCTCTCTGTCTCAGTAGGGAACGCTTCGATCCATCCTGTGAATGTGTCAATAAAGACTAGCAAGTAAGAAAACCCTTGGGTCTTGGGCATGGCTGTAAATTCTACTTGCCAATCCGCTCCTGGGTATGATCCCCGATGTTAGACAGGTGTAATTAGAGGAGGTCTGGTTTTTGGGTTATTTTTTAGACAGGTGTCACAATTTTGTGTGACCTGTTTAACAACCTTAGCTAACTGGGGATGGGAGAGAATAGGCTTAAGCATGATTTCTAGATTATCTTTTCCAAAATGGGCGCTCTTATGTAAGGAGTTAGTAATGTTTTAAACCTGAGAATCAGGGAGTATTATTTGGGCCTGATCAGGCTGAAACCACCCATGTGACCCAATCTCCCAGCCCCGCTCAGCATATCGGGAATGTCCCCGTGGGGTAAAATCTGGAGTCAGGGTTTCCTTGGGGAAAAGGGGGCAGATAGCAGTGGCAGAGGTAGCTTCCCCGGCAGCTCGTCCTGCCTCTTGATCAGCTTTCCTATTTCCATGAGCCTCTTTTTCTTGCCCCTTTTGGTGACTCTTGCAGTGGATGACAGCTAATTTTGCAGGAAGTTTGACTGCCTCCAGGAGCCTGAGAATGAGCTCTTTGTGTTTAATAGCAGAGCTTCGGGCACTGAGCATCCCTCTTTCTTTCCAAATTGCTGCACGGGCATGCAGAATGAGGAAAGCATACTTAGAGTCCATACACACATTAATCCTCTTTCCTTCTCCTAACTCCAAAGCTCTTGTCAGGGCAAAAAGTTCAGATTTCTGGGCTGAGGTGTCTGGGGGAAGAGACCACTTTCCTTAGTTTCTTCCAGGCTCACTACAGCATATCCTGCTTTCCTCTCTCCCTTTTCTACAAAACTGCTGCCATCTGTGTGCCAGTTTTCCTCTGGGTCAGATAAAGGTGTCTCTGAGAGGTCCCGGCGAGAAGAGTATAACTCGTCGGTGATTTGTATGCACTGGTGATCCAGAGGGGAGGTAGGGGGATCTGGCAGTAAGGTTGCTGGATTTAAAGTCTGGCAGACCCTCAACTTTATTTCTGGAGTGTCAAGGAGGAGGGCTTGGTATTGGGTGGTCCTTCACCCTGTCATCCACCTGTCCCCTTTCGTTTCCAAGACTGCTTGCACCCGGTGTGGCGTATACACTGTGGTGGGCTGACCCAGGGTCAGCTGAGATGCCTCCTTAACCATAAGAGTGGTGGCTGCTACTGCCCGGAGGCAAGTGGGCCACCCTCTGGCCACCTCATCTAGTTATTTTGAGAGATAAGCCACAGGTTGTAATACGGGCCCCATCATCTGCTCTAACACCCCAAGAGCAGTTCCTGTCCTTCCAGAAACATAGAGTCTAAAAGGCTTCTCCAGGTTGGGGAGGCCTAAAGCTGGGGCTGTAGTGATGGACTCTTTTAGGGCATTAAAGGCCACCTTGCAGGTCTCATGCCAGTCGAGTGGCTCTTCCTCTTTCCCCCTTAAATTTTCATATAGGGGTCTGGCCAGATTGCCATAATTAGGAATCCAGATCCTGCAATACCCGGTCCTTCCTAAAAATCCCCTAAGCTGTTGTTTTGTTTGGGGGTACGGGGTATTTAAGATGAGGGATCTCCCCTCGGGGTCAGGCATTCTTTTTCTCTCCGTAATTATAAATCCAAGGTATTTTACTTGGGTTAAGCTAATCTGAGCCTACTTGGGGGATACTCGATAACCCTTTTCATACAGGAAATTTAGCGTTTTAAATAGTGTCCTTTTGAGAGCTGGTAAAATCTGGCCTAGCTATGAGCAAGTCATCCACATACTGTATTAGACTACTGTTTGTTAAAGTTAATTCCCTTAGTTCTCTCCCCGAGGAAGTCCCGAAGATATGAGGGTTGTCCCTAAACCCTTGGGGTAGTCGAGTCCAGTGGAGAGCTGTATGGTCTCTCTTGTTTCCAAGTCCTGCCACTCAAAAGCAGAGAGTTTTTGGGATTCAGGATGGAGAGGAATGCAAAAGAAAGCAAGTTGATGGTCCAAGACTGAGAATTACTTGGCATTTCCTTGGACTTGGGATAGGAGGGTATATGTGTTTGGGATTATGGGGTGGATGGGAACCACAGCTTCATTAACAGCTCTTAGATCCTGGACGAATCGGTAAGATCCATCTGGTTTTTGAACGGGCAAGATTGGGGTGTTGCAGGGGGACTCACAGCTGATTCGGCTTCCAGTATCTCGGTATTTGTTAACTAATGGTTTAAGACCCTCAAGAGCTACTGGTTTTAAGGGATATTGTCTTTTCCAGGGCTAGGGAGCATTTGGTCTCAGAGAAATCTTTACTGGTAGAACATTTATGGCTAAACCAGGCCTGGAGACATCCCACACCTGGGGATTGACCTCATCTAGACAAGGGACAGACTCCTCCTTTTCTACCTCTGACTGTAAATATTCAGACATAGGCAAAGAAAATTATCGACTTCTACCTTTGTGTCCCCAAGTCACTCTGGTTTGGAGGCGAAAGTATTATTCTCACCATGGAAAATTTGGAAGCTGCAAACATGAAAAATTTAAAGAGTCACGCAGAGGCTAGTCACTCTAAGCTAACCCCTAAGACATTTATTGACTGATTTCTAGCTTCTCTTCTTTAACTTTTTTTATCTACAGTAATCCTGTGTGTTCCTTTTAGTTAGGGATTCATTTTTAGACAATCCTGACTCTTCCACTACGTTCCAGTTTTGGGTCTGATACACTTAGAGATGTGCCAAGTGCTTCCTGAATACTATAGAACATATTTTATATTTAAAATACTTCCATGCTTATGTAGTGAGTCAATGATTTTAAGTTTATTTGTTACACATTTCAATGTAAAAGTCAATGTGTGAACTAACATATTCATGACTTGGAAAAGTTTCCTTTTTTTTTGGTGTGTGTTTGAACTCCTCACCCGACCAAAGGTCATGGAGAGGTCTATTGTTTTTCTAAAATGGTTATAGTTTTGTGTATTTTCTGGTAATTGAATTAGGGTGTGAGTTGCAAAGCTTGTGTTTCTGTTCATTTCATTCCATCTGTTTGGGTTTCTTTCTCTCTCCTGAGTCAGACAGTAATTTCCCATTGGTGGTCCAGTTACCAAGGTTGGTGTCCATGCATCCCTGCTGGTCTCTCCATACATGCCCGGGTGTCCTGTGAAACACTAAGCTTAATTTATTTGGAAATGACCTAGCTGTTCAATACACTGTCATCACTCAGTTGAGCAGAGGGAGAGAAATTCAAGTGACAAAACTCCAGAGAAGCTAGTGTCAGAGCGCCCAGGCGTGGCATGCGTGCAGGGGGTTGGGGGGAGGGGGGCGGGGCGCAGAGCGCGGAGATCTCAGGTGTCCTCCCACCCTGGGCCTCTCCAGGTCCGCCGCTGCTCAGTGGCCTCCCCCCGCCCCCATCGCTTTGGCTGCTCAGGGCCGGGTGGTCTCTGCAGCTGCCCGGCATCCTGCCCGAGGCCCCCCCTGCCCACACGCTGTCTTCCAGTCTCTCTCTGAACCCTCGACTCTTTCTGCCTCTGTCTCACCTGGCGTGGGTGCGTGCGAGTGCCTGTCTGTGTCCTTGGCTGTCGCTCGTCCGCTCTCTCAGGAAGGTCCTGTGCTGGGCCCGTGGCGTGGGGGCAGGGCAGGCCTCGGTTTGGGGACAGGGCGGGGCTGAGGCACTCCAGGGGGTTTGCACAGCCGGCAGGATGGGCGCCTGGGGCCCCGGCTGGGCAGCCCCTAATCCCCAGGAGGCTCCGGGGACTGCAGACCCGGGCCAAAGCCCCGCTCGTCCGGAGCCACCTGACCCTGAGCAGCGAATGGGATGGTTGGTGACAGGGGGTGAGGGGGCACCGAGATGTCCTCGCTGCTCTGCCCAACCCCCCTCCTCCCACCCCAGGTTCCGCAGGCACGCCAGTCCCCTGCCGGCCGTGCCAGAGGGGTGCTGGCCTGGGCTCGCGGTGTGCGGAGCGGGGGCGCCCTCCGCTGGCCGCCGAGCTGCAGGCTCTGGCCGGCCGGAGTCCAATCGCGGGTCGTGCGGCTCAAGTGCAGCGCGAGCCCGCTCGAGAACTGCAGTCCCAGGCCAGACTGGCAGGTCAGACCGCAAGGGAAGCGCAACGCGGGGCTACTGCAGCGCCTGGCAGCCGCCTAGGTCTAAGGCCATACCACCATGAACGTGCCCTCTCTCCTCTGATCTGGGAAACTGAGCAGGGTCGGGCCTGGTCAGTACTTGGATGGGAGACCGCCTAGTAGTTAGGCGATTTTTTTTGATTTTTCTGAATGCCTACTTCAGAAAGTTAGAATCGGATGACTTCACACAGTAAAACGAATCATATTTTCATACATAATCTTAAGAATCCAGCAGCTGGTCATTCTTTTTCCTGTCCTAACACAGCTAACTGGAAATCAGTTGTAGTAAGTTCTACTGACTTAAGACCCTCATCCCTAAGGGAAGATATATAGGAAAATCCATAATATATCTAAATAAACATGAAAGATACAATGATGAGAAAGAAAAAAATTTCTCAGTGACATCTTAGTTGGTATCGGAAACACGATGATTATGAAAGCACAGCCCATAATCGAGTCTAGGCCATGGAAGCCTGTGACTGTCACTGAGTGTTGACTTCCCTTTCAGCTGAGGTCGTAAAAAGTGCTTTGTAAAATTCTGAGGTTTGAAGCACTTGTAACCTCCCGAAGAGACTGCAATCAGAAGGGTTTCTAGAATATCATGACGCTGTGGTGAGCTCAAGCAATATATACTCCAGAGGACGGAAGACAGACATGTTGGGAAGTGGGGATGACTTCTAATGCACTTAGGGAGGAAGGGCATGTACAAGTGGAGAAGCAACACCTCAGTGATGGAATCTATAAAGACTCCATACATGGAGAAGGAAATGGCAACCCACTCCAGTATTCTTGCCTGGAAAAATCCATGGGCAGAGGAGTCTGGCGGGCTGAAGTCCACGGGATTCCATGACTGACCGTGTGTGCACGAGGGTGGAGGGAGACGGGTTGGTAGCAAGAAACTTGTAGAAGTAAAAAATAAGAAAAAAATATAAAATAAAGACTCGATAAATATGACAACGACTGGTAGGATTAAACCTTCAGAAGTGCCTTCTCAGACCTCCCTTCAGAAGCACAAGCGTAATAAAGACACTGAGTTTTCACGGTCTCACACAAAATTAGACTGGCTTATGACAATGGGCAGAGAGGCTCCTCTAAGACATCGGGGCTGGGCTTTACTGGAGGATGCACATCGATTGAGTGCATGGCTGTGTGTTATGGAAATATGTCTTACTGGCAGGGCGAAGGCATCTTCTTGAAGAACACAGCAAATAACACCACAAATTCACGGAACTTGGCTACAATGACAATAGCTGATTTCGTGGTGGCTACTGCTTGGCAGAGCTGGGATTGCCTCTGCCATTAAGTAACTCAGTGGCCAGCTGTGATAATAGCCATTACTTTCTCACTTAGAAACTTGCCATGTGCACTAGCGCAAGAACAGTGAATGCTCCCCAGAGAACCAAGTCAGGCAGACATGCTTCTCTTTTCTCACAGAAGCTGCTTATGACCGGCCCTGCTCACAGACAGATTGCTAATTCCAAATCGATAGAAAGTTATGCAGATATTCTTTAGCAACTGAGCCACCAGGGAAGCCCTACTAGCTCAGTTGCTAAAGAATCTGCCTGCAACGCAGGAGACCCCACTTTGAGTCCTGGGTCGGGAAGATCCCCTGGAGAAGGGATAGGCTACCCACTCCAGTATTCTGGCCTAGAGAATTCCATGGACTGTGTAGTCCTTGGGACCGCAAAGAGTCAGGCACGAACTGAGCCACTTTCACCTGCACATGCGGATATCACTTAAAAAAAAAAAAAATGTGGTAACAGATCTAGAACCTCTGTCAAGCTCATGAGCGAGTAGTATAAATGTACAGAATCATCTTTGTCCTGCATAGTGACTACCGTCCTGTATTTGCTTTGAGTGGAGTTGAGCTACGCTTGGTACAGAGGAATGATTCTTTACCAACTGAGCCACAAGGGAAGCCCACTAATCCTGGAGTGGTTAGCCTATCCCTTCTCCAGCGGATCTTCCTGACCCAGGAATTGAACCAGGGTCTCCTGCCTGAGTAACACATATTGCGTAAAAATCGGTGAGGGAGCAGAACTAGGGACATTGATTGGTAAAATCAGTTTTCCTTGTCTAGATGGCTAGCGGAGGTGAAAGAAATGTTGGTGTGGATTTAAAAAATTCTTCTGATACTATACAAAAAATTTACTAGTTCTCTGCAGAAGGCTTTAATGAAGCACAGATATTGTCATTAGATTGCTTTGCTCATATCCGTCTTATCCACATTTATTTTATAAAATCACATAGAGTGGCTTCAATCACTTGAAGAAACGACAAAAGGTTTCTTTGGTCTCCATTCTATACTGGATCGAGAGAAGGCAGTTGATCAGCATGATGCAGGAGCTCAAGATGTTTTTGGCAAAAACTTGACTAGTCTGTTTAATGATATGGAAGAATGAATTAAGGATGGCAGCACGAAACAGAAGGCCATGCTAGAAGTACACAAGACCTTGTTTGGTAAGTCCAAACATGACTTTTTCTTTCAATTGAAGGATAGTTGATTTACAGAATTTTGTTGCCAAACATCAACGTGAATGAGCCACAGGTTTACATATGTCTCCCCTCTCCTGAACCTCTCTCCCGTCTCCTCCTCCCCATTCCACCCCTCTAGCTTGTTGCAGAGCCCCTGTTTGAGTTCCCTGAGTCATACAGCAAATTGCATTGGCATCTCTTTTAACGTATGGTACTATGTTTCCATGTTCCTCTGCATTCATCTCACCCTCTCCTTCCTCCCCCCTGCCCGTGTCCATAAGTCTGTTCTCTACATCTGTGACTCCTTGGCTGCCCTGCAAATAATTTCTTCAGTACCACCTTTAGTTCAAGCATTTCTTCCCCCCCCCCCCAAGCATTTCTTATTTCTTATTCCACTCTTACTGTCTTTAGTGTGAGACTGATCTCGAAACTGATATGAACGTATTACTCTCAGCATGGAAAATTTGGAAGATGCAAACATGAAAAATTTAAAAAGTAACGCAGAGGCTAGTCACTCTAGGCTAAACCCTAAAACATTTATTGACTGATTTCTAGTTTCTCTTCTTTAACCTTTTTGATCTACGTAATCCTGTGTATTCCTTTTAGTTAGGGATTCATTTTTAGACTATCCTGACTCTTCCATTAAGTTCCAGTTTGGGGTCTGATACACTTACAGATGTGCCAAGTGCTTCCTGAATAATATAGAACATATTTTATGTTTAAAATACTTCCATGCGTATATAGTGAGTCAATGATTTTAAGTTTATTTGTTACACATTTCAATGTAAAATCAATGTGTGAACTAACATATTCTCGATTTGGAAAAGGTGGCTTTTTTTGTTGTGTGTAAGAATTCCTCACCGGACGAAAGGTCATGGAGAGGTCTATTGTTTTTCAAAAATGGTTATAGTGTTGTTGTTTTTTTCGGTAATTGAATTGGGGTGTGAGTTGCAAAGTGGGTGTTTCTGTTCAATTTTTCCATCTGTTCGGGTTACTTTCTCTCTCCTGAGTCAGACAGTAATTTCCCATTGGTTGTCCAGTTACCAAGGTTGGTGTCCATGCATCCGTGCTGGTCTCTGCATTCATGTCTGGGTGTCCTGTGAAACACTAAGCTTAATTTATTTGGAAATGACCTAGCTGTGCAATATACTGTCATCACTCAGTTGAGCACAAGGATAGAAATTCAGGTGATCAAACTCCGGAGAAGCTTTCTTCGGAGAGGGGCGTGCGTTCAGGGGGTTGGGGTGGGAGGGGCGCGGACCGCGGATATCTCAGGTGCCCTCCCAACCAGGGCCTCTGCAGGCCTGCCTCTGCTCGGCAGCCTCCCCCCGCCCCCATCGCTTTTGCTGCTCAGGGCCGGGTGGTCTCTGAAGCTGCCCGGCATCCTGCCCGAAGCCCCCCCTGCGCACACGCTGTCTTCCGGTGTCTCTCTGAACCCTCATCTCTTTCTGCCTCTGTCTCACCTGACGTGGGTGCGTGCGAGTGCCTGTCCGTGTGCCTGGCTGTCGCTCCTCCGCTTTCTCAGGAAGGTCCTGTGCTGGGCCTGTGGCGTCGGGGCAGGGCGGGCCTCGGTTTGGGGACAGGGCGGGGCTGAGGCACTCCAGGGGGTTTGCACAGCCGGCAGGATGGGCGCCTGGGGCCCCGGCTGGGCTGCCCCTAAGCCCGCAGGAGGCTCTGGGGACCGCGGCCCCGGGCCGACGCCCCGCTCGTCCAGAGCCACGTGACCCTGAGCAGCGAACGGGATGGTGGGGGGCGGGGGGTGGGGGGGCATGGAGACGTCCTCCCCGCGCAAGCCACCCCCCTCCCCAACCCCCGCCAGAGCTCCCGCAGCCTCGCCAGGCCGCTCGGGGTCCGGGAAGCGCCCCGGGCCGGGCCAGGCGCGTGCTGGCTGGGTGTGGCGTAGGCTGGTCTCCCAGCTGCAGGGCCTGTCCCGGTTTTTCCCATCAGTTTCAACAGTGTCGGTCACCCCACATTGTGAGTCGTCTAGATTTCTCACTGACACCCCTGTTAGGGAGTGGCTTTTTAGAGAGATAGGGAAGGTCACTTGGGGGATGTTAGTCATGAGAGAAAATAAGGGCTCAGGTGGGATTGCAGATGTCATCCAGGGGGTAAATAGAGACAGTTGTTGCTGGTACCAAGACATGAAGTTTTTTTTCTCCCTTTCCCCAAAAGGCCATATTACGACCACATGGGGGCGCTGAGTAACAGCCCATAGCTCAGCTGGAATGGTGGGCCTTTGATAGTGATACCGTGGGATGGGTTGGACATACCCCCAACCTTTGTCATTAATGCAGATGCAGCCCGGGCTGCTTAGGTTGAGTTGAGAAGCAGTGTGGTTTGCAAGTGAACATGCCTCGTTTAGGGAGAGATCAATAGCCATACAGGGAGATATGATTAGAAAGAGGAAGAACATCATATGATGCATTTTACTTATCTGAGGCAGGATTGATGGGGTTCTGCTTGAACAAGAGCCTGAGATCTTCAACAGGTTCACAGGAATAGCTGTCCTCTGGCTTTGGAGTCTCAGTTTCTGTCTCCCCCTCCTGTAGGCCATAGGGTTTTATTCTAGAATTGTGGACCCAGGCAGATAGACCCTTCACTTTTACAGCAGTTGAAGTCACTAGAACAACCTGATATGGCCCTGTCCATTTCTCGGACAGCTGGTTTGGACTCCCTTTTTCTTGCCAGGTCTTTACTGATACTTGATCCCCTGGCTTCACCTGGGGATTTTTCAAGTCTTCCTGTGGTTTGTTCTCCATACCGTTGGAGTTCTTGCTGAAACCTTCCCAGGTCAATTATATGTTTTAAGAGTGTATTGGCATCCTCGTCAAGAAACAAATCAGAAGTTAAGAATGGTCGTCCATACATCATTTCATAAGGACTTAACAATAGTGGCCGTTTGGGGGATGTCCGTAGCCTCATGAAGGCTACGGGCAGCATATGTGTCCACTTATTACGTGTTTCTGACATAGCTTAGCCAGAGCCCTTTTAAGAGTCTGGTTGGCTCTCTCTACCTTTCCTGAAGCTTGAGGCCTCCAGGATGAGCGGAGCCGGTATTTTAATCCTAAGCATGCGGCTAGGTTCTGGGGTATCGTGGCTGTAAGTGAGGGCCCGTTGTCACTCTGAAGTGACCGAGGCAGCCCAAACCTAGGCACCATCTCCTTCAGCAGAGATTTACAGACTTCTGTAGCTCTCTCAGTCTCAGTAGGGAACGCTTCGATCCATCCTGTGAATGTGTCAATAAAGACTAGCAAGTAAGAAAACCCTAGGGTCTTGGGCATGGCTGTAAATTCTAAATGCGGAGCGGCATTGCCAGTCCGCTCCTTGGTATGATCCCCGATGTTGGACAGGTGTAATTAGAGGTGGTCTGGTTTTTGGGTTATTTTTTTAGACAGGTGTCACAATTATGTGTGACTTGTTTAACAACCTTAGCTAACTGGGGATGGGAGAGAATAGGCTTAAGCAAGATTTCTAGATTACCTTTTCCAAAATGGGTGCTCTTATGTAAGGAGTAAGTAATGTTTTAAACCTGAGAATCAGGGAGTATTATTTGGGCCTGATCAGGCTGAAACCTCCCATGTGACCCAATCTCCCAACCCCGCTCAGCATATCGGGAATGTCCCCCTGAGGTAAAATCTGGAGTCAGGGTTTCCTTGGGGAAAAGGGGGCAGATAGCAGTGGCAGAGGTAGCTTCCCCGGCATCTCGTCCTGCCTCTTGATCAGCTTTCCTATTTCCCTGAGCCTCTTTTTCTTGCCCCTTTTGTTGACTCTTGCAGTGGATGACAGCTAATTTTGCAGGAAGTTTGACTGCCTCCAGGAGCCTGAGAATGAGCTCTTTGTGTTTAATAGCAGAGCTTCGGGCACTGAGCATCCCTCTTTCTTTCCAAATTGCTGCACGGGCATGCAGAATGAGGAAAGCATACTTAGAGTCCATACACACATTAATCATCTTTCCGTCTCCTAACTCCAAAGCTCTTGTCAGAGCAAAAAGTTCAGCTTTCTGGGCTGAGGTGTCTTGGGGAAGAGACCCACTTTCCTTAGTTTCTTCCAGGCTCACTACAGCATATCCTGCTTTCCTCTCTCCCTTTTCTACAAAACTGCTGCCATCTGTGTGCCAGTTTTCCTCTGGGTCAGATAAAGTTGTCTCTGATAGGTCCCGGCAAGAAGAGTATAACTCGTCTGTGATTTGTATGCATTGGTGATCCAGAGGGGAGGTAGGGGGATCTGGCAGTAAGGTTGCTGGATTTAATGTCTGGCAGACCCTCAACTTTATTTCTGGAGTGTCAAGGAGGAGGGCTTGGTATTGGGTGATCCTTCCACCTGTCATCCACCTGTCCCCTTTCGTTTCCAAGACTGCTTGCACCCGGTGAGGCGTATGCACTTTGGTGGGCTGATCCAGGGTCAGCTTAGATGCCTCCTTAACCATAAGAGCAGTGGCAGCTACTGCCCGGAGGCAAGTGGGCCACCCTCTGGCCACCTCATCTAGTTATTTTGAGAGATAAGCCACAGGATGTAATACAGGCCCCATCATCTGCTCTAACACCCCAAGAGCAGTTCCTGTCCTTCCAGAAACATTTAGTCTAAAAGGTTTCTCCAGGTTGGGGAGGCCTAAAGCTGGGGCTGTAGTGATGGACTCTTTTAGGGAATTAAGGGCCACCTTGCAGGTCTCATGCCAGTCGAGTGACTCTTCCGCTTTCCCCCTTAAATTTTCATATAGTGGTCTGGCCAGATTGCCATAATTAGGAATCCAGATCCTGCAAAACCCGGTCCTTCCTAAAAATCCCCTAAGCTGTTGTTTTGTTTGGGGGTACGGGGTATTTAAGATGAGGGATCTCCCCTCGGGGTCAGGCATTCTTTTTCTCTCCGTAATTATAAATCCAAGGTATTTTACTTGGGTTAAGCTAATCTGAGCCTACTTGGGGGATACTCGATAACCCTTTTCATACAGGAAAGTTAGCGTTTTAAATAGTGTCCATTTGAGAGCTGGTAAAATCTGGCCTATCTATGAGCAAGTCATCCACATACTGTATTAGACTACTGTTTGTTACAGTTAATTCCCTTAGTTCTCTCCCCAAGGAAGTCCCGAAGATATGAGGGGTGTCCCTAAACCCTTGGGGTAGTCGAGTCCAGGCGAGAGTTGTATGGTCTCTCTTGTTTCCAAGTCCCGCCACTCAAAAGCAAAGAGTTTTGGGATTCAGGATGGAGAGGAATGCAAAAGAAAGCACCTTGAAGGTCCAAGACTGAGAAGTACTTGGCATTTCCTGGGACTTGGGATAGGAGGTTATATGGGTTTGGGACTATGGGGTGGATGGGAACCACAGCTTCATTAACAGATCTTAGATCCTGGACGAATCGGTAAGATCCATCTGGTTTTTGAACGGGCAAGATTGGGGTGTTGCAGGGGGACTCACAGCTGATTCGAGTTCCAGTATCTCGGTATTTGTTAACTAATGGTATAAGACCCTCAAGAGCTACTGGTTTTAAGGGATATTGTCTTTTCCAGGGCTAGGGAGCATTTGGTCTCAGAGAAATCTTTACTGGTGGAACATTTATGGTTAAACCAGGGCTGGAGACATCCCACACCTGGGGATTGACATCATCTAGACAAGGGACAGATTCCACCTTTTCTACCTCTGACTGTAAATATTCAGACATAGGCAAAGAAAATTATCGACTTCTACCTTTGTGTCCTCAAGTCACTCTGGTTTGGAGGCGAAAGTATTATTCTCACCATGGAAAATTTGGAAGCTGCAAACATAAAAAATTTAAAGAGTCACGCAGAGGCTAGTCACTCTAAGCTAACCCCTAAGACATTTATTGACTGATTTCTAGCTTCTCTTCTTTAAACTTTTTTATCTACAGTAATCCTGTGTGTTCCTTTTAGTTAGGGATTCATTTTTAGACTATCCTGACTCTTACACTACGTTACAGTTTTGGGTCTGATACACTTAGAGATGTGCCAAGTGCTTCCTGAATACTATAGAACATATTTTATGTTTAAAATACTTCCATGCTTATGTAGTGAGTCAATGATTTTAAGTTTATTTGTTACACATTTCAATGTAAAAGTCAGTGTGTGAACTAACATATTCACGACTTGGAAAAGTTGGCTTTATTTTGCTGTGTGTTTGAACTCCTCACCCGACCAAAGGTCATGGAGAGTTCTATTGTTTTTCTAAAATGGTTAGAGTGTTGTTTATTTTCTGGTAATTGAATTAGGGTGTGAGTTGCAAAGCCTGGGTTTCTGTTCATTTCTTTCCATCTGTTCGGGTTTCTTTCTCTCTCCTGAGTCAGACAGTAATTTCCCATTGGTTGTCCAGTTACCAAGGTTGGTGTCCATGCATCCGTGCTGGTCTCTCCATACATGTCCGGGTGTCCTGTGAAACACTAAGCTTAATTTATTTGGAAATGACCTAGCTGTTCAATACACTGTCATCACTCAGTTGAGCAGAGGGAGAGAAATTCAAGTGACAAAACTCCAGAGAAGCTAGTGTCAGAGCGCCCCGGCGTGGCATGCGTGCAGGGGGTTGGGGAGAGGGGGGCGGGGCGCGGAGCGCGGAGATCCCAGGTGTCCTCCCACCCTGGGCCTCTCCAGGCCCGCGGCTGCTCAGTGGCCTACCCCCGCCCCCATCGCTTTGGCTGCTCAGGGCCGGGTGGTCTCTGCAGCTGCCAGGCATCCTGCCCGAGGCCCCCCCTGCCCACACGCTGTCTTCCAGTCTCTCTCTGAACCCTCGAATCTTTCTGCCTCTGTCTCACCTGGCGTGGGTGCGTGCGAGTGCCTGTCCGTGTGCCAGGCTGTCTCTCGTCCGCTCTCTCAGGTAGGTCATGTGCTGGGCCCGTGGCATGGGGGCAGGGCGGGCCTCGGTTTGGGGACAGGGCGGGGCTGAGGCACTCCAGGGGGTTTGCTCAGCAGGCAGGATGTGCGCCTGGGGACCCTGCTGGGCTGCCCCTAAGCCCGCAGGAGGCTCCGGGGACCGCGGCCCCGGGCCGAAGCCCCGCTCGTCCGGAGCCTCGTGACCCTGAGCAGCGAACTGGATGGTGGGGGGCGGGGGGTGGGGGGGCACCGAGACGTCCTCCCCGCTCAAGCCACCCCCCTCCCCAACCCCCGCCAGAGCTCCCGCAGCCTCGCCAGGCCGCTCGGGTTCCGGGAAGCACCCCGGGCCGGGCCAGGCGCGTGCTGGCCGGGGGTGGCGTCGGCTGATCTCCCAGCTGCAGGGCCTGTCCCGGTTTTTCCCATCAGTTTCAACAGTGACGGTCACCCCACATTGTGCGTCGTCTAGATTTCTCACTGACACCCCTGTTAGGGAGTGGCTTTTTAGAGAGATAGGGAAGGTCACTTGGGGGATGTTAGTCATGAGAGAAAATAAGGACTCAGGTGGGATTGCAGATGTCATCCAGGGGGTAAATAGAGACAGTTGTTGCTGGTACCAAGACATGAAGTTTTTTTTCCCCCTTTCCCCAAAAGGCCATATTACGACCACATGGGGGCGCTGAGTAACAGCCCATAGCTCGGCTGAAACGGTGAGCCTTTGATAGTGATACCCTGGGATGGGTTGGACATACCCCCAACCTTTGTCATTAATGCAGATGCAGCCAGGGCTGTTTAGGTTCAGTTGAGAAGCAGTGTGGTTTGCAAGTGAACATGCCTCGTTTAGGGAGAGATCAATAGCCATAGAGGGAGATATGATTAGAAAGAGGAAGAACATCATATGATGCATTTTACTTATCTGAGGCAGGATTGATGGGGTTCTGCTTGAACAAGAGCCTGAGATCTTCAACAGGTTCACAGGAATAGCTGTCCTCTGGCTTTGGAGTCTCAGTTTCTGTCTCCCCCTCCTGTAGGCCATAGGGTTTTATTCTAGAATTGTGGACCCAGGCAGATAGACCCTTCATTTTACAGCAGTTGAAGTCACTAGAACAACCTGATATGGCCCTGTCCATTTTTCGGACAGCTGGTTTGGACTCCCTTTTTCTTGCCAGGTCTTTACTGATACTTGATCCCCTGGCTTTACCTGGGGATTTTTCAAGTCTTCCTGTGGTTTGTTCTCCATACCGTTGGAGTTCTTGCTGAAACCTTCCCAGGTCAATTATATGTTTTAAGAGTGTATTGGCATCCTCGTCAAGAAACAAATCAGAAGTTAAGAATGGTCGTCCATACATCATTTCATAAGGACTTAACAATAGTGGCCGTTTGGGGGATGTCCGTAGCCTCATGAGGGCTATGGGCAGCATATGTGTCCACTCTTTATGTGTTTCTGACATAGCTTAGCCAGATCCCTTTTAAGAGTCTGGTTGGCTCTCTCTACCTTTCCTGAAGCTTGAGGACTCCAGGATGAGCGGAGCTGGTATTTTATGCCTAAGCATGCGGCTAGGATCTGGGGTATCGTGGCTGTAAGTGTGGGCCCGTTGTCACACTGAAGTGACCCAGGCAGCCCAAACCTAGGCACCATCTCCTTCAGCAGAGCTTTACAGACTTCTGTAGCTCTCTCAGTCTCAGTAGGGAACGCTTCGATCCATCCTGTGAATGTGTCAATAAAGACTAGCAAGTAAGAAAACCCTTGGGTCTTAGGCATGGCTCTAAATTCTACTTGCCAGTCCACTCCTGGGTATGATCCCCGATGATGGACAGGTTTAATTAGAGGAGATCTGGATTTTGGGTTATTTTTTAGACAGGTGTCACAATTTTGTGTGACCTGTTTAACAACCTTAGCTAACTGGGGATGGGAGAGAATAGGCTTAAGCAAGATTTCTAGATTATCTTTTCCAAAATGGGCCCTCTTATGTAAGGAGTTAGTAATGTTTTAAACCTGAGAATCAGGGAGTATTATTTGGGCCTGATCAGGCTGAAACCACCCATGTGACCCAATCTCCCAGCCCCGTTCAGCATATCGGGAATGTCCCCCTGGGGTAAAATCTGGAGTCAGGGTTTCCTTGGGGAAAAGGGGGCAGATAGCAGTGGCAGAGGTAGCTTCCCCGGCAGCTCATCCTGCCTCTTGATCAGCTTTCCAATTTCCATGAGCCTCTTTTTCTTGCCCCTTTTGGTGACTCTTGCAGTGGATGACAGATAATTTTGCAGGAAGTTTGACTGCCTCCAAGAGCCTGAGAATGAGCTCTTTGTGTTTAATAGCAGAGCTTCGGGCACTGAGCATCCCTCTTTCTTTCCAAATTGCTGCACGGGCATGCAGAATGAGGAAAGCATACTTAGAGTCCATACACACATTAATCCTCTTTCCTTCTCCTAACTCCAAAACTCTTGTCAGGGCAAAAATTCAGCTTTCTGGGCTGAGGTGTCTGGGGGAAGAGACCCACTTTCCTTAGTTTCTTCCAGGCTCACTACAATATATCCTGCTTTCCTCTCTCCCTTTTCTACAAACTGCTGCCATCTGTGTGCCAGTTTTCCTCTGGGTCAGATAAAGGTGTCTCTGATAGGCCCCGGCGAGAAGAGTATAACTCGTCTGTGATTTGTATTCATTGGTGATCCAGAGGGGAGGTAGGGGGATCTGGCAGTAAGGTTGCTGGATTTAAAGTCTGGCAGACCCTCAACTTTATTTCTGGAGTGTCAAGGAGGAGGGCTTGGTATTGGGTGATCCTTCCCCTTGTCATCCACCTGTCCCCTTTGGTTTCCAAGACTGCTTGCACCCGGTGAGGCGTATAAACTGTGGTGGGCTGACCCAGGGTCAGCTTAGATGCCTCCTTAACCATAAGGGTGGTGGCAGCTACTGCCCGGAGGCAAGTGGGCCACCCACTGTACACCTCATCTAGTTATTTTGAGAGATAAGCCACAGGTTATAATACGGGCCCCATCATCTGCTCTAACACCCCAAGAGCAGTTCCTGTCCTTCCAGAAACATAGAGTCTAAAAGGCTTCTCCAGGTTGTGGAGGCCTAAAGCAGGGGCTGTAGTGATGGACTCTTTTAGGGCATTAAAGGCCACCTTGCAGGTCTCATGCCAGTCGAGTGGCTCTTCCTCATTCCCCCTTAAATTATCATATAGGCATCTGGCCAGATTGCCATATTTAGGAATCCAGATCCTGCAAAACCCGGTCCTTCCTAAAAATCCCCTAAGCTGTTGTTTTGTTTGGGGGTACGGGGTATTTAAGATGAGGGATCTCCCCTCGGGGTCAGGCATTCTTTTTCTCTCAGTAATTATAAATCCAAGGTATTTTACTTGGGTTAAGCTAATCTGAGCCTACTTGGGCGATACTCGACAACCCTTTTCATACAGGAAAGTTAGCGTTTTAAATAGTGTCCATTTGAGAGCTGGTAAAATCTGGCCTAGCTATTAGCAAGTCATCCACATACTGTATTAGACTACTGTTTGTTAAAGTTAATTCCCTTAGTTCTCTCCCCAAGGTAGTGCCGAAGATATGAGGGCTATCCCTAAACCTTTGGGTAGTCGAGTCCAGTCGAGAGTTGTATGGTCTCTCTTGTTTCCAAGTCCCGCCACTCAAAAGCAAGGAGATTTTGGGATTCAGGATGGAGAGGAATGCAAAAGAAAGCACCTTGAAGGTCCAAGACTGAGAAGTACTTGGCATTTCCTGGGACTTGGGATAGGAGGGTATATGGGTTTGGGACTATGGGGTGGATGGGAACCACAGCTTCATTAACAGCTCTTAGATCCTGGACGAACCAGTAAGATCCATCTGGTTTTTGAACGGGCAAGATTGGGATGTTGCAGGGGGACTCATAGCTGATTCGAGTTCCAGTATCGCGGTATTTGTTAACTAATTTTTTAAACCCTCAAGACCTACTGGTTTTAAGGGATATTGTCTTTTTCGGGGCTAGGGAGCATTTGGTCTCAGAGAAATCTTTACTGGTGGAACATTTATCGCTAAACCAGGGCTGGAGACATCCCACACCTGGGGATTGACGTCATCTAGACAAGGGACAGACTCCTCCTTTTCTACCTCTGACTGTAAATATTCAGACATAGGCAAAGAAAATTATCGACTTCTACCTTTGTGTCCTCAAGTCACTCTGGTTTGGAGGCGAAAGTATTATTCTCAAAATGGAAAACTTGGAAGCTGCAAACATGAAAAATTTAAAGAGTCACGCAGAGGCTAGTCACTCTAAGCTAACCCCTAAGACATTTATTGACTGATCTCTAGCTTCTCTTCTTTAACCTTTTTTATCTACAGTAATCCTGTGTGTTCCTTTTAGTTAGGGATTCATTTTTAGACTATCCTGACTCTTCCACTACGTTCCAGTTTTGGGTCTGATACACTTAGAGATGTGCCAAATGCTTCCTGAATACTATAGAACATATTTTATATTTAAAATACTTCCATGCTTATGTAGTGAGTCAATGATTTTAAGTTTATTTGTTACACATTTCAATGTAAAAGTCAATGTGTGAACTAACATATTCACGACTTGGAAAAGTTGGCTTTTTTTGCTGTGTCTTTGAACTCCTCACCTGATCAAAGGTCATGGAGAGTTCTATTGTTTTTCTAAAATGGTTATAGTGTTGTTTATTTTCTGGTAATTGAATTAGGGTGTGAGTTGCAAAGCCTGTGTTTCTGTTCATTTCATTCCATCTGTTCGGGTTTCTTTCTCCCTCCTGAGTCAGACAGTAATTTCCCATTGGTTGTCCAGTTACCAAGGTTGGTGTCCATGCATCCGTGCTGGTCTCTCCATACATGTCCGGGTGTCCTGTGAAACACTAAGCTTAATTTATTTGGAAATGACCTAGCTGTTCAATATACTGTCATCACTCAGTTAAGCAGAGGGAGAGAAATTCAAGTTACAAAACTCCAGAGACGCTAGTGTGAGAGCGGCCCGGCGTGGCATGCGTGCAGGGTGTTGGGGGGAGGGGGGCGGGGCGCGGAGCGCGGAGATCTCAGGTGTCCTCCCACCCTGGGCCTCTCCAGACCCGCCGGTGCTCAGTGGCCTCCCCCCGCCCCCATCGGTTTCGCTGCTCAGGGCCGGGTGGTTTCTGCAGCTGCCCGGCATCCTGCCCGTGGCCCCCCCTGCCCACACGCTGTCTTCCAGTCGCTCTCTGAACCCTCAACTCTTTCTGCCTCTGTCTCACCTAGCGTGGGTGCGTGCGAGTGCCTGTCCGTGTGCCTGGCTGTCGCTCGTCCGCTCTCTCAGGAAGGTCCTGTGCTGGGCCCGTGGCGTGGGGCAGGGCGGGCCTCGGTTTGGGGACAGGGCGGGGCTGAGGCACTCCAGGGGGTTTGCACAGCCGGCAGGATGGCGGCCTGGGGCCCCGGCTGGGCTGCCCCTAAGCCCCAGGAGGCTCCGGGGACCGCGGCCCCGGGCCGACGCCCCACTCGTCCGGAGCCACGTGACCCTGAGCAGCGAACGGGATGGTGGTGGCCGGGGGGTGGGGGGGCAACGAGATGTCCTCCCCGCTCAAGCCACCCCCCTCCCCAACCCCCGCCAGAGCTCCCGCAGCCTCGCCAGGCCGCTCGGGTTCCGGGAAGCGCCCCGGGCCGGGCCAGGCGCGTGCTGGCCGGGGGAGGCGTCGGCTGGTCTCCAACCTGCAGGGCCTGTCTCGGTTTTTCCCATCAGTTTCGACAGTGACGGTCACCCCACATTGTGAGTCGTCTAGATTTCTCACTGACACCCCTGTTAGGGAGTGGCTTTTTAGAGAGATAGGGAAGTTCACTTGGGGGATGTTAGTCATGAGAGAAAATAAGGGCTCAGGTGGGATTGCAGATGTCATCCAGGGGGTAAATAGAGACAGTTGTTGCTGGTACCAAGACATGAAGTTTTTTTCCCCCTTTCCCCAAAAGTCCATATTACGACCACATGGGGGCGCTGAGTAACAACCCATAGCTCGGCTGGAAGGGTGGGCCTTTGATAGTGATACCCTGGGATGGGTTGGACATACCCCCAACCTTTGTCATTAATGCAGATGCAGCCCGGGCTGCTTAGGTTGAGTTGAGAAGCAGTGTGGTTTGCAAGTGAACATTCCTCGTTTAGGGAGAGATCAATAGCCATACAGGGAAATATGATTAGAAAGAGGAAGAACATCATATGATGCATTTTACTTATCTGAGGCAGGATTGATGGGGTTCTGCTTGAAGAAGAGCCTGAGATCTTCAACAGGTTCACAGGAATAGCTGTTCTCTGGCTTTGGAGTCTCAGTTTCTGTCTCCCCCTCCTGGAGGCCATAGGGTTTTATTCTAGAATTGTGGACCCAGGCAGATAGACCCTTCACTTTTACAGCAGTTGAAGTCACTAGAACAACCTGATATGGCCCTGTCCATTTCTCGGACAGCTGGTTTGGACTCCCTTTTTCTTGCCAGGTCTTTACTGATACTTGATCCCCTGGCTTTACCTGGGGATTTTTCAAGTCTTCCTGTGGCTTGTTCTCCATACCTTTGGAGTTCTTGCTGAAAACTTCCCAGGTCAATTACATGTTTTAAGAGCGTATTGGCATCCTCGTCAAGAAAAAAATCAGAAGTTCAGAATGGTCGTCCATACATCATTTCATAAGGACTTAACAATAGTGGCCGTTTGGGGGATGTCCGTAGCCTCATGAGGGCTATGGGCAGCATATGTGTCCACTTATTATGTGTTTCTGACATCGCTTAGCCAGAGCCCTTTTAAGAGTCTGGTTGGCTCTCTCCACCTTTCCTGAAGCTTGAGGCCTCCAGGATGAGCGGAGCTGGTATTTTATGCCTAAGCATGCGGCTAGGATCTGGGGTATCGTGGCTGTAACTGAGGGCCCGTTGTCACTCTGAAGTGACCGAGGGAGCCCAAACCTAGGCACCATCTCCTTCAGCAGAGCTTTACAGACTTCTGTAGCTCTCTCAGTCTCAGTAGGGAACGCTTCGATCCATCCTCTGAATGTGTCAATAAAGACTAGCAAGTAAGAAAACCCTTGGGTCTTGGGCATGGCTGTAAATTCTAAATGCGGAGCGGCATTGCCAGTCCGCTCCCGGGTATGATCCCCGATGTTGGACAGGTGTAATTAGATTAAGTCTGGTTTTTGGGTTATTTTTTTAGACAGGTGTCACAATTATGTGTGACTTGTTTAACAACCTTAGCTAACTGGGGATGGGAGAGAATCGGCTTAAGCAAGATTTCTAGATTATCTTTTCCAAAATGGGCGCTCTTATGTGAGGAGTTAGTAATGTTTTAAACCTGAGAATTAGGGAGTATTATTTGGGCCTGATCAGGCTGAAACCACCCATGTGACCCAATCTCCCAGCACCGCTCAGCATATGGGGAATGTCCCCCTGAGGTAAAATCTGGAGTCAGGGTTTCCTTGGGGAAAAGGGGGAAGATAGCAGTGGCAGAGGTAGCTTCCCCGGCAGCTCATCCTGCCTCTTGATCAGCTTTCCTATTTCCATGAGCCTCTTTATCTTGCCCCTTTTGGTGACTCTTGCAGTGCATGACAGCTAATTTTGCAGGAAGTTTGACTGCCTCCAGGAGCCTGAGAATGAGCTCTTTGTGTTAAATAGCAGAGCTTCGGGCACTGAGCATCCCTCTTTCTTTCCAAATTGCTGCACGGGCATGCAGAAGGAGGAAAGCATACTTAGAGTCCATACACACATTAATCATCTTTCCTTCTCCTAAATCCAAAGCTCTTGTCAGGGCAAAATGTTCAGCTTTCTGCGCTGAGGTGTCTGGGTGAAGAGACCCACTTTCCTTAGTTTCTTCCAGGCTCGCTACAGCATATCCTGCTTTCCTCTCTCCCTTTTCTACAAAACTGCTGCCATCTGTGTGCCAGTTTTCCTCTGGGTCAGATAAAGGTGTCTCTGATAGGTCCCGGCGAGAAGAGTATAACTCGTCTGTGATTTGTATGCATTGGTGATCCAGAGGGGAGGTAGGGGGATCTGGCAGTAAGGTTGCTGGATTTAAAGTCTGGCAGACCCTCAACTTTATTTCTGGAGAGTCAAGGAGGAGGGCTTTGTATTGGGTGATACTTCCCCTTGTCATCCACCTGTCCCCTTTCGTTTCCAAGACTGCTTGCCCCGGGTGAGGCGTATACACTGTGGTTGGCTGAACCAGGGTCAGCTTAGATGCCTCCTTAACCATAAGAGCGTGGCTGCTACTGCCCGGAGGCAAGTGGGCCACCCTCTGGCCACCTCATCTAGTTATTTTGAGAGATAAGACAAAGGTTGTAATACGGGCCCCATCATCTGCCCTAACACCCCAAGAACAGTTCCTGTCCTTCCAGAAACATAGAGTCTAAAAGGCTTCTCCATGTTGGGGAGGCCTAAAGCTGGGGCTGTAGTGATGGACTCTTTTAGGGCATTAAAGGCCACCTTGCAAGTCTCATGCCAGTCGAGTGGCTCTTCCTCTTTCCCCCTTAAATTTTCATATAGGGGTCTGGCCAGATTGCCATAATTAGGAATCCAGATCCTGCAAAACCCGGTCCTTCCTAAAAATCCCCTAAGCTGTTGTTTTGTTTGGGGGTACGGGGTATTTAAGATGAGGGATCTCCCCTCGGGGTCAGGCATTCTTTTTCTCTCCGTAATTATAAATCCAAGGTATTTTACTTAGGTTAAGCTAATCTGAGCCTACTTGGGGGATACTCGATAACCCTTTTCATACAGGAAAGTTAGCGTTTTAAATAGTGTCCATTTGAGAGCTGGTAAAATCTGGCCTAGCTATGAGCAAGTCATCCACATACTGTATTAGACTACTGTTTGTTAAAGTTAATTCCCTTAGTTCTCTCGCCGAGGAAGTCCCGAAGATATGAGGGCTGTCCCTAAACCCTTGGGGTAGTCGAGTCCAGTCGAGAGTTGTATGGTCTCTCTTGTTTCCAAGTCCCGCCACTCAAAAGCAAAGAGATTTTGGGATTCAGGATGGAGAGGAATGCAAAAGAAAGCACCTTGAAGGTCCAAGACTGAGAAGTACTTGGCATTTCCTGGGACTTGGGATAGGAGGGTATATGGGTTTGGGACTATGGGGTGAATGGGAACCACAGCTTCATTAACAGCTCTTAGATCCTGGACGAATCGGTAAGATCCATCTGGTTTTTGAACGGGCAAGATTGGGGTGTTGCAGGGGGACTCACAGCTGATTCGAGTTCCAGTATCTCGGTATTTGTTAACTAATGGTTTAAGACCCTCAAGAGCTACTGGTTTTAAGGGATATTGTCTTTTCCAGGGCTAGGGAGCATTTGGTCTCAGAGAAATCTTTACTGGTGGAACATTTATGGCTAAACCAGGGCTGGAGACATCCCACACCTGGGGATTGACATCATCTAGACAAGGGACAGACTCCTCCTTTTCTACCTCTGACTGTAAATATTCAGACATAGGCAAAGAAAATTATCGACTTCTACCTTTGTGTCCCCAAGTCACTCTGGTTTGGAGGCGAAAGTATTATTCTCACCATGGAAAATTTGGAAGCTGCAAACATGAAAAATTTAAAGAGTCACGCAGAGGCTAGTCACTCTAAGCTAACCCCTAAGACATTTATTGACTGATTTCTAGCTTCTCTTCTTTAACCTTTTTTATCTACAGTAATCCTGTGTTTTCCTTTTAGTTAGGGATTCATTTTTAGACTATCCTGACTCTTCCACTACGTTCCAGTTTTGGGTCTGATACACTTAGAGATGTGCCAAGTGCTTCCTGAATACTATAGAACATATTTTATATTTAAAATACTTCCAAGCTTATGTAGTGAGTCAATGATTTTAAGTTTATTTGTTACACATTTCAATTTAAAGTCAATGTGTGAACTAACATATTCACGCCTTGGAAAAGTTGGCTTTTTTTTGCTGTGTGTTTGAACTCCTCACCCGAACAAAGGTCATGGAGAGGTCTATTGTTTTTCTAAAATGGTTATAGTGTTGTTTATTTTCTGGTAATTGAATTAGGGTGTGAGTTGCAAAGCCTGTGTTTCTGTTCATTTCATTCCATCTGTTCGGGTTTCTTTCACTCTCCTGAGTCAGACAGTAATTTCCCATTGGTTGTCCAGTTACCAAGGTTGGTGTCCATGCATCCGTGCTGGTCTCTCCATACATGTCCGGGTGTCCTGTGAAACACTAAGCTTAATTTATGTGGAAATGACCTAGCTGTTCAATACACTGTCATCACTCAGTTGAGCAGAGGGAGAGAAATTCAAGTGACAAAACTCCAGAGAAGCTAGTGTCAGAGCGCCCCGGCGTGGCATGCGTGCAGGGGGTGGGGGGAGGGGGGCGGGGCGCGGAGCGTGGAGATCTCAGTTGTCCACCCTTCCTGGGCCTCTCCAGGCCCGCCGCTGCTCAGTGGCCTCCCCCCGCCCCCATCGCTTTGGCTGCTCAGGGCCGGGTGGTCTCTGCAGCTGCCCGGCATACTGCCCGAGGCCCCCCCTATCCACACGCTGTCTTCCAGTCTCTCTCTGAACACTCGACTCTTTCTGCCTCTGTCTCACCTGGCGTGGGTGCGTGCGAGTGCCTGTCCGTGTGCCTGGCTGTCACTCGTCCGCTCTCTCAGGAAGGTCCTGTGCTGGGCCCGTGGCATGGGGGCAGTGCGGGCCTCGGTTTGGGGACAGGGCAGGGCTGAGGCACTCCATGGGGTTTGCACAGCCAGAAGGATGGGCGCCTGGGGCCCCGGCTGGGCTGCCCCTAAGCCCGCAGGAGTCTCCAGGGACCGCGGCCCCGGGCTGACGCCCCGGTCGTCCGGAGCCACCTGACCCTGAGCAGCGAACGGGATGGTGGGGGCCGGGGGGTGGGGGGGCACTGAGACGTCCTCCCCGCTCAAGCCACCCCCTCCCCAACCCCCGCCAGAGCTCCCGCAGCCTCGCCAGGCCGCTCGGGGTCCGGGAAGCGCCCCGGGCCGGGCCAGGCGCGTGCTGGCTGGGGGTGACGTCGGCTGCTCTCCCAGCTGTAGGGCCTGTCCCGGTTTTTCCCATCAGTTTCAACAGTGACGGTCACCCCACATTGTGAGTCGTCTAAATTTCTCACTGACACCCCTGATAGGGAGTGGCTTTTTAGAGAGTTAGGGAAGGTCACTTGGGGGATGTTAGTCATGAGAGAAAATAAGGGCTCAGGTGGGATTGCAGATGTCATCCAGGGGGTAAATAGAGACAGTTGTTGCTGGTACCAAGACATGAAGTTTTTTTTCCCCCTTTCCCCAAAAGGCCATATTACGACCACATGGGGGCGCTGAGTAACAGCCCATAGCTCGGCTGGAAGGGTGGGCCTTTGATAGTGATACCCTGGGATGGGTTGGACAAACCCCCAACCTTTGTCATTAATGCAGATGCAGCCCGGGCTGCTTAGGTTGAGTTGAGAAGCAGTGTGGTTTGCAAGTGAACATGCCTCGTTTAGGGAGAGATCAATAGCCTTACAGGGAGATATGATTAGAAAGAGGAAGAACATCATATGATGCATTTTACTTATCTGAGGCAGGATTGATGGGGTTCTGCTTGAACAAGAGCCTGAGATCTTCAACAGGTTCACAGGAATAACTGTCCTCTGGCTTTGGAGTCTCAGTTTCTGTCTCCCCCTCCTGTAGGCCATAGGGTTTTATTCTAGAATTGTGGACCCAGGCAGATAGACCCTTCACTTTTACCGCAGTTGAAGTCACAAGAACAACCTGATATGGCCCTGTCCATTTCTCGGACAGCTGGTTTGGACTCCCTTTTTCTTGCCAGGTCTTTACTGATACTTGATGCCCTGGCTTTACCTGGGGATTTTTCAAGTCTTCCTGTGGTTTGTTCTCCATACCGTTGGAGTTCTTGCTGAAACCTTCCCAGGTCAATTATATGTTTTAAGAGTGTATTGGCATCCTCGTCAAGAAACAAACCAGAAGTTAAGAATGGTTGTCCATACATCATTTCATAAGGACTTAACAATAGTGGCCGTTTGGGGGATGTCCGTATCCTCATGAGGGCTATGGGCAGCATATGTGTCCACTTATTATATGTTTCTGACATAGCTTAGCCAGAGCCCTTTTAAGAGTCTGGTTGTCTCTCTCTACCTTTCCTGAAGCTTGAGGCCTCCAGGATGAGCGGAGCCGGTATTTTATGCCTAAGCATGCGGCTAGGTTCTGGGGTATCGTGGCTGTAATTGAGGGCCTGTTGTCACTCTGAAGTGACTGAGGCACCCAAACCTAGGCACTATCTCCTTCAGCAGAGCTTTACAGACTTCTGTAGGTCTCTCTGTCTCAGTAGGGAACGCTTCGATCCATCCTGTGAATGTGTCAATAAAAACTAGCAAGTAAGAAAACCCTTGGGTCTTGGGCATGGCTGTAAATTCTACTTGCCAGTCCGCTCCTGCGTATGATCCCCGATGTTGGACAGGTGTAATTAGAGGAGGTCTGGTTTTTGGGTTATTTTTTAGACAGGTGTCACAATTTTGTGTGACCTGTTTAACAACCTTAGCTAACTGAGGATGGGAGAGATTAGGCTTAAGCAAGATTTCTAGATTATCTTTTCCAAAATGGGTGCTGTTACGTAAGGAGTTAGTAATGTTTTAAACCTGAGAATCAGGGAGTATTATTCGGGCCTGATCAGGCTGAAACCACCCATGTGACCCAATCTCCCAGCCCCGTTCAGCATATCTGGAATGTCCCCCTGGGGTAAAATCTGGAGTCAGGGTTTCCTTGGGGAAAAGGGGGCAGATAGCAGTGGCAGAGGTAGCTTCCCCGGCAGCTCGTCCTGCCTCTTGATCAGCTTTCCTATTTCCCTGAGCCTCTTTTTCTTGCCCCTTTTGGTGACTCTTGCAGTGGATGACAGCTAATTTTGCAGGAAGTTTGACTGCCTCCAGGAGCCTGAGAATGAGCTCTTTGTGTTTATTAGCAGAGCTTCGGGCACTGAGCATCCCTCTTTCTTTCCAAATTGCTGCACGGGCATGCAGAATGAGGAAAGCATACTTAGAGTCCATACACACATTAATCCTCTTTCCTTCTCCTAACTCCAAAGCTCTTGTCAGGGCAAAATGTTCAGCTTTCTGGGCTGAGGTGTCGGGGGAAGAGACCCACTTTCCTTAGTTTCCTCCAGGCTCGCTACAGCATATCCTGCTTTCCTCTCTCCCTTTTCTACAAAACTGCTGCCATCTGTGTGCCAGTTTTCCTCTGGGTCAGATAAAGGTGTCTCTGATAGGTCCCGGCGAGAAGAGTATAACACGTCTGTGATTTGTATGCATTGGTGATCCAGAGGGGAGGTAGGGGGATCTGGCAGTAAGGTTGCTGGATTTAAAGTCTGGCAGACCCTCAACTTTATTTCTGGAGTGTCAAGGAGGAGGGCTTGGTATTGGGTGATCATTTCCCCTGTCATCCACATGTCCCCTTTCGTTTCCAAGACTGCTTGCACCCGGTGAGTCGTATACACTGTAGTGGGCTGACCCAGGGTCAGCTTAGATGCCTCCTTAACCATAAGAGCGGTGGCTGCTAATACCCGGAGGCAAGTGGGCCACCCTCTGGCCACCTCATCTAGTTATTTTGAGAGATAAGCCACAGGTTGTAATACGGGCCCCATCATCTGCTCTAACACCCCAAGAGCAGTTCCTGTCCTTCCAGAAACATAGAGTCTAAAAGGCTTCTCCAGGTTGGGGAGGCCTAAAGCTGGGGCTGTAGTGATGGACTCTTTTAGGGCATTAAAGGCCACCTTGCAGGTATCATGCCAGTCGAGTGGCTCTTCCTCTTTCCCCCTTAAATTTTCATATAGGGGTCTGGCCATATTGCCATAATTAGGAACCCAGATCCTGCAAAACCTGGTCCTTCCTAAAAATCCCCTAAGCTGTTGTTTTGTTTGGGGGTACGGGGTATTTAAGATGAGGGATCTCCCCTCGGGGTCAGGCATTCTTTTTCTCTCCGTAATTATAAATCCAAGGTATTTTACTTGGGTTAAGCTAATCTGAGCTTACTTGGGCTATACTCGATAACCCTTTTCATACAGGAAATTTAGCGTTTTAAATAGTGTCCATTTGAGAGCTGGTAAAATCTGGCCTAGCTATGAGCAAGTCATCCAACATACTGTATTAGACTACTGTTTGTTAAAGTTAATTCCCTTAGTTCTCTCCCCGAGGAAGTCCCGAAGATATGAGGGCTGTCCCTAAACCCTTGGGGTAGTCGAGTCCAGTTGAGAGCTGTATGGTCTCTATTGATTGCAAGTCCCGCCACTCAAAAGCAAAGAGTTTTTGGGATTCAGGATGGAGAAGAATGCAAAAGAAAGCAAGTTGAAGGTCTAAGACTGAGAAATGCTTGGCATTTCCTGGGACTTGGGATAGGAGGGTATATGGGTTTGGGACTATGGGGTGGATGGAAACCACAGCTTCATTAACAGCTCTTAGATCCTGGACGAATCGGTAAGATACGTCTGGTTTTTGAACGGGCAAGTTTGGGGTGTTGCAGGGGGACTCACAGCTGATTCGAGTTCCAGTATCTTGGTATTTGTTAACTAATGTTCTAAGACCCTCAAGAGCTACTGGTTTTAAAGGATATTGTCTTTTCCAGGGCTAAGGAGCATTTGGTCTCAGAGAAATCTTTACTGGTGGAACATTTATGGCTAAACCAGGGCTGGAGACATCCCACACCTGGGGATTGACCTCATCTAGACAAGGGACAGACTCCTCCTTTTCTACCTCTGACTGTAAATATTCAGACATAGGCAAAGAAAATTATCGACTTCTACCTTTGTGTCCCCAAGTCACTCTGGTTTGGAGGCGAAAGTATTATCCTCACCATGGAAAGTTTGGAAGCTGTTAACATGAAAAATTTTAAGAGTCACGCAGAGGCTAGTCACTCTAAGCTAACCCCTAAGACATTTATTGACTGATTTCTAGCTTCTCTTCTTTAACCATTTTTATCTACAGTAATCCTGTGTGTTCCTTTTAGTTAAGGATTCATTTTTAGTCTATCCTGACTCTTCCACTACGTTCCAGTTTTGGGACTGATTCACTTACAGATGTGCCAAGTGCTTCCAGAATACTCTAGAACATATTTTATGTTTAAAATACTTCCATGCTTATGTAGTGAGTCAATGATTTTAATTTTATTTGTTACACATTTCAATGTAAAAGCCAATGTTTGACCTAACATATTCACGACTTGGAAAATTTGGCTTTTTTTTGGTGTGTGTTTGAACTCCTCACCTGACCAAAGGTCATGGAGAGGTCTATTGTTTTAATAAAATGGTTTTAGTGTTGTTTATTTTCTGGTAATTGAATTAGGGTGTGAGTTGCAAAGCTTGTGTTTCTGTTCATTTCATTCCATCTGTTCGGGTTTCTTTCCCTCTCCTGAGTCAGACAGTAATTTCACATTGGTTGTCCAGTTACCAAGGTTGGTGTCCATGCATCCGTGCTGGTCTCTCCATACATGTCCGGGTGTCCTGTGAAACACTAAGCTTAATTTATTTGGAAATGACCTAGCTGTTCAATACACTGTCATCACTCAGTTGAGCAGAGGGAGAGAAATTCAAGTGACAAAACTCCAGAGAAGCTAGTGTCAGAGCGCCCCGGCGTGGCATGCGTGCAGGGGGTTGGGGGGAGGGGGGCGGGGAGCGGAGCGCGGAGATCTCAGGTGTCCTCCCACCCTGGGCCTCTCCAGGCTCGCCGCTGCTCAGTGGCCTCCCCCCGCCCCCATCGCTTTGGCTGCTCAGGGCCGGGTGGTCTCTGCAGCTGCCCGGCATCCTGGCCGAGGCCCCCCCTGCCCACACGCTGTCTTCCAGTCTCTCTCTGAACCCTCGACTCTTTCTGCCTCTGTCTCACCTGGCTTGCGTGCGTGCGAGTGCCTGTCCGTGTGCCTGGCTGTCACTCGTCCGCTCTCTCAGGAAGGTCCTGTGCTGGGCCCGTGGCGTGGGGGCAGGGCGGGCCTCGGTATGGGGACAGGGAGGGGCTGAGGCACTCCAGGGGGTTTGCACAGCCAGCAGGATGGGTGCCTGGGGCCCTGGCTGGGCTGCACCTAAGCCTGCAGGAGGCTCTGGTGACCGCGGCCCCGGGCCAACGCCCCGCTCCTCCGGAGCCACGTGACCCTGAGCAGCGAACTGGATGGTGGGGGGCGGCGGGTGGGGGGACACCGAGACGTCCTCCCCGCTCAAGCCACCCCCCTCCCCAACCCCCGCCAGAGATCCCGCAGCCTCGCCAGTTTGCTCGAGGTCCGGGAAGCGCCCCGGGCCGGGCCAGGCGCGTGCTGGCCAGGGGTGGCGTCGGCTGGTCTCCCAGCTGCAGGGCCTGTCCCGGTTTTTCCCATCAGTTTCAACAGTGACGGTCACCCCACATTGTGAGTCGTCTAGATTTCTCACTGACACCCCTGTTAGGGAGTGGCTTTTTAGAGAGATAGGGAAGGTCACTTGGGGGATGTTAGTCATGAGAGAAAATAAGGGCTCAGGTGGGATTGCAGATGTCATCCAGGGGGTAAATAGAGACAGTTGTTGCTGGTACCAAGACATGAAGTTTTTTTTCCCCCTTTTCCCAAAAGGCCATATTACGACCACATGGGGGCGCTGAGTAACAGCCCATAGCTCGGCTGGAAGGGTGGGCCTTTGATATTGATCCCCTGTGTTGGGTTGGACATACCCTCAACCTTTGTCATTAATGCAGATGCAGCCCGGGCTGCTTAGGTTGAGTTGAGAAGCAGTGTGGTTTGCAAGTGAACATGCCTCGTTTAGGGAGAGATCAATAGCCATACAGGGAGATATGATTAGAAAGAGGAAGAACATCATATGATGCATTTTACTTATCTGAGGCAGGATTGATGGGGTTCTGCTTGAACAAGAGCCTGAGATCTTCAACAGGTTCACAGGAATAGCTGTCCTCTGGCTTTGGAGTCTCAGTTTCTGTCTCCCCCTCCTGTAGGCCATAGGGTTTTATTCTAGAATTGTGGACCCAGGCAGATAGACCCTTCACTTTTACAGCAGTTGAAGTCACTAGAACAACCTGATATGGCCCTGTCCATTTCTCGGACAGCTGGTTTGGACTCCCTTTTTCTTGCCAGGTCTTTACTGATACTTGATCCCCTGGCTTTACCTGGGGATTTTTCAAGTCTTCCTGTGGTTTGTTCTCCATACCGTTGGAGTTCTTGCTGAAACCTTCCCAGGTCAATTATATGTTTTAAGAGTGTATTGGCATCCTCGTCAAGAAACAAATCAGAAGTTCAGAATGGTCGTCCATACATCATTTCATAAGGACTTAACAATAGTGGCCGTTTGGGGGATGTCCGTATCCTCATGAGGGCTATGGGCAGCATATGTGTCCACTTATTATGTGTTTCTGACATAGCTTAGCCAGAGCCCTTTTAAGAGTCTGGTTGGCTCTCTCTACCTTTCCTGAAGCTTGAGGCCTCCAGGATGAGCGGAGCTGGTATTTTATGCCTAAGCATGCGGCTAGGTTCTGGGGTATCGTGGCTGTAAGTGAGGGTCCGTTGTCACTCTGAAGTGACTGAGGCAGCCCAAACCTAGGCACTATCTCCTTCAGCAGAGCTTTACAGACTTCTGTAGCTCTCTCAGTCTCAGTAGGGAACGCTTCGATCCATCCTATGAATGTGTCAATAAAGACTCGCAAGTAAGAAAACCCTTGGGTCTTGGGCATGGCTGTAAGTTCTACTTGCCAGTCCGCTCCTGCGTATGATCCCCGATGTTGGACAGGTGTAATTAGAGGAGGTCTGGTTTTTGGGTTATTTTTTAGACAGGTGGTACAATTTTGTGTGACCTGTTTAACAACCTTAGCTAACTGGGTATGGGAGAGAATAGGCTTAAGCAAGATTTCTAGATTATCTTTTCCAAAATGGGCGCTCTTATGTAAGGAGTTAGTAATGTTTTAAACCTGAGAATCAGGGAGTATTATTTGGGCCTGATCAGGCTGAAACCACTCATGTGACCCAATCTCCCAGCCCCACTCAGCATATCGGGAATGTCCCCCTGGGGTAAAATCTGGATTCAGGGTTTCCTTGGGGAAAAGGGGGCAGATAGCAGTGGCAGAGGTAGCTTCCCCGGCAGCTCGTCCTGCCTCTTGATCAGCTTTCCTATTTCCCTGATCCTCTTTTTCTTGCCCCTTTTGGTGACTCTTGCAGTGGATGACAGCTAATTTTGCAGGAAGTTTGACTGCCTCCAAGAGCCTGAGAATGAGCTCTTTGTGTTTAATAGCAGAGCTTCGGGCAGTGAGCATCACTCTTTCTTTCCAAATGGCTGCACGGGCATGCAGAATGAGGAAAGCATACTTAGAGTCCATACACACATTAATCCTCTTTCCATCTCCTAACTCCAAAGCTCTTGTCAGGGCAAAAAGTTCAGCTTTCTGGGCTGAGGTGTCTGGGGGAAGAGACCCACTTTCCTTAGTTTCTTCCAGGCTCACTACAGCATATCCTGCTTTCCTCTCTCCCTTTTCTACAAAACTGCTGCCATCTGTGTGCCAGTTTTCCTCTGGGTCAGATAAAGTTGTCTCTGATAGGTCCCGGCGAGAAGAGTATAACTCGTCTGTGATTTGTATGCACTGCTGATCCAGAGGGGAGGGAGGGAGATCTGGCAGTAAGGTTGCTGGATTTAAAGTCTGGCAGACCCTCAACTTTATTTCTGGAGTGTCAAGGAGGAGGGCTTGGTATTGGGTAATCCATCCCCTTGTCATCCACCTATCCCCTTTCGTTTCCAAGACTGCTTGCACACGCTGTGGCGTATACACTGTGGTGGGCTGACCCAGGGTCAGCTGAGATGCCTCCTTAAACATAAGAGCGGTGGCTGCTACTACCCGGAGGCAAGTGGGCCACCCTCTGGCCACCTCATCTAGTTATTTTGAGAGATAAGCCACAGGTTTTAATACGGGCCCCATCATCTGCTCTAACACCCCAAAAGCAGTTCCTGTCCTTCCAGAAACATAGAGTCTAAAAGGCTTCTCCAGGTTGGGGAGGCCTAAATCTGTGGCTGCAGTGATGGACTCTTTTATGGCATTAAAGGCCACCTTGCCGGTCTCATGCCAGTCGAGTGGCTCTTCCTCTTTCCCCCTTAAATTTTCATATAGGGGTCTGGCCAGATTGCCATAATTAGGAATCCAGATCCTGCAAAACCCGGTCCTTCCTAAAAATCCCCTAAGCTCTTGTTTTGTTTGGGGGTACAGTGTATTTAAGATGAGGGATCTCCCCTCGGGGTCAGGCATTCTTTTTCTCTCCGTAATTATAAATCCAAGGTATTTTACTTGGGTTAAGCTAATCTGAGCCTACTTGGGCGATACTCGATAACCCTTTTCATACAGGAAAGTAAGCGTTTTAAATAGTGTCCATTTGAGAGCTGGTAAAATCTGGCCTAGCTATGAGCAAGTCATCCACATACTGTATTAGACTACTGTTTGTTAAAGTTAATTCCCTTAGTTCTCTCCCCGAGGAAGTCTCGAAGATATGAGGGCTGTCCCTAAATCCTTGGGGTAGTCGAGTCCAGTCGAGAGTTGTATGGTCTCTCTTGTTTCCACGTCCCGCCACTCAAAAGCAAAGAGTTTTTGGGATTCAGGATGGAGAGGAATGCAAAAGAAAGCACCTTGAAGGTCCAAGACTGAGAAGTACTTGGCATTTCCTGGGACCTGGGATAGGAGGGTATATGGGATTGGGACTATGGGGTGGATGGGAACCACAGCTTCATGAACAGCTCTTAGATCCTGGACGAATCAGTAAGATCCATCTGGTTTTTGAACGGGCAAGATTGGGGTGTTGCAGGGGGACTCACAGCTGATTCGAGTTTCAGTATCTCGGTATTTGTTAACTAATGTTATAAGACCCTCAAGAGCTACTGGTTTAAAGGGATATTGTCTTTTCCAGGGCTAGGGAGCATTTGGTCTCAGAGAAATCTTTACTGGTGGAACATTTATGGCTAAACCAGGGCTGGAGATATCCCACACCTGGGGATTGACCTCATCTAGACAAGGGACAGATTCCTCCTTTTCTACCTCTGACTGTAAATATTCAGACATAGGCAAAGAGAATTATCGACTTCTACCTTTGTGTCCCCAAGTCACTCTGGTTTGGAGGCGAAAGCATTATTCTCAAAATGGAAAATTTGGAAGCTGCAAACATGAAAAATTTAAAGAGTCACGCAGAGGCTAGTCACTCTAAGCTAACCCCTAAGACATTTATTGACTGATTTCTAGCTTCTCTTTTTTAACCTTTTTTATCTACAGTAATCCTGTGTGTTCCTTTTAGTTAGGGATTCATTTTTAGACTATCCTGACTCTTCGACTACGTTCCAGTTTTGGGTCTGATACACTTACGGATGTGCCAAGTGCTTCCTGAATACTATAGAACATATTTTATGTTTAAAATACTTCCATGCTTATGTAGTGAGTCAATGATTTTAAGTTTATTTGTTACACATTTCAATGTAAAAGTCAATGTGTGAACTAACATATACACGACTTGGAAAAGTTGGCTTTTTTTTTGGTGTGTGTTTGAAATCCTCACCCGACCAAAGTTCATGGAGAGGTCTATTGTTTTTCTTAAATGGTTATAGTGTTGTTTATTTTCTGGTAACTGAATTAGGGTGTGAGTTGCAAAGCCTGTGTTTCTGTTCATTTCATTCCATCTGTTCGGGTTTCTTTCTCTCTCCTGAGTCAGACAGTAATTTCCCATTGGTTGTCCAGTTACCAAGGTTGGTGTCCATGCATCCGTGCTGGTCTCTCCATACATGACCGGGTGTCCTGTGAAACACTAAGCTTAATTTATTTGGAAATGACCTAGCTGTTCAATACACTGTCATCACTCAGTTGAGCAGAGGGAGAGAAATTCAGGTGACAAAACTCCAGAGAAGCTAGTGTCAGAGCGCCCCGGCGTGGCATGCGTGCAGGGGGTTGGGGGGAGGGGGGCGGGGCGCGGAGCGCGGAGATCTCAGGTGTCCTCCTACCCTGGGCCTCTCCAGGCTCGCCGCTGCTCAGTGGCATCCCCCCGCCCCCATCGCTTTGGCTGCTCAGGGCCGGGTGGTCTCTGGAGCTGCCCGGCATCCTGCCCGAGGCCCCCCCTGCCCAAACGCTGTCTTCCAGTCTCTCTCTGAACCCTCGTCTCTCTCTGCCTCTGTCTCACCTGGCGTGGGTGCGTGCGAGTGCCTGTCCGTGTGCCTGGCTTTCGCTCCTCTGCTCTCTCAGGAAAGACTTGTACTGGGCCGGCAGCGTGGGGGCAGGGCGGGTCTCGGTAGGGCAAAAAGGCGGGGCTGATGTGCTCCAGGGGGCTTGCGCAGCGGGCAGGATGTGCAGCTGGGGACCCGGCTGGGCTGCCTCTAAGCCCGCAGGAGGCTCCGGGGACCGGGGACCCGGGCCGAAGCCCCACCCGTCCGGAGCCACGTGACCCTGAGCAGCGAAAGGGATGGTGGGGGGCAGGGGGTGAAGGGGCACCGAGACGTCCTCGCTGCTCTACCCACCCCCCCCCCACCCCAGGTCCCGCAGGCATGCCAGGCCCTGGCCGGGCCAGACGGGTGCTGGCCGGGGCTGGCGGTGTGCGGGGCCGTGGCACCCTCCGCTGGCCCCCGAGCTGCCGGCCCTGGTTTGTCGGAGTCCAGTCGCGGGTCGTGCGGCTCAAGTGCAGCACGCGCCAGGTCGAGAGCTGTGGCCCCAGGCCCGAAGGGCATGTCAGAATGCATGGGAGGCGCCGCGCGGAGCTCTTGGGGGGCCTGACAGCCGCCTCGGTCTAAGGCCATAGCACCCTGAACGTGCCCTATGTCCTCTGATCTGGGAAATTGAGTAGGGCCGAGCCTGGTCAGTACTTGCATGGGAGACCGCCTAGTAGTTAGGCGGTTTTGTGATTTTTCTGAATGCCTACTTCAGAAAGTTAGAATTGGATGACTGCACACAGGAAAACGAATAATTTGTTCGTACATAAACTTAAGAATCCAGCAGCTGGTCATTCTTTTTCCTGTCCTAACACAGCTAACTGGAAGTCAGTTGCAGTAAGTTCTACTGACTTAAGACCCTCATTCCTAACGGAAGGTATATAGGAAAACCCATAGTATATCTAAATAAACATGAAAGATAGAACGATGAGAAAAAAAAAAAAATTCTCAGTGACATCTTAGTTGGTACATGAAACACGATGATTATGAAAGCACAACCCATAATCAAGTCCAGGCCATGGAAGCCTGTGACTTTCACTGAGTGTTGACTTCCCTTTCAGCTGAGTTTGTAAAAAGTGCTTTGTAAAATCCTGAGGTTTGAAGCACTTGTAACCTCCTGAAGAGACTGCAATCAGAAGGCTTTCTAGAATATCCTGACGCTGTGGTGAGCTCATGCAATACATTCTGCAGAGGTCGGACGACAGACATGTTGGGAAGTGGGGATGACTTCTACTGCACGTAGGGAGGAAGGGCATGTACAAGTGGAGAAGCAACACCACAGTGACGGAATCTTTAAAGACTCCATACAAGGAGAAGGAAATGGAAACCCACTCCAGTATTCTTGGCTGGAAAAATCCATGAAAGAGGAGCCTGGCGGGCTGAAGTCCACGGGATTCCATGACTGATCGTGTGTGCACGAGGGTGGAGGGAGACGGGTTGGTAGCAAGAAACTGGTAGAAGTAAAAAATAAGAAAAAATATAAAATAAAGACTCGATAAATATGACAACGACTGGTAGGAATAAACCTTCAGGAGTGCCTTCTCAGACCTCCCGTCAGAAGCACAAGCGTAATAAAGACACTGAGTTTTCACGGTCTCACACAAAATTAGACTGGCTTATGACAATGGGCAGAGAGGCTCCTCTAAGACATCGGGGCTGGGCTTTACTGGAGGATGCACATCAATTGAGTGCATGGCTGTGTGTTATGGAAATATGTCTTACTGGCTGGGCGAAGGCGTCTTCTTGAAGAACACAGCAAATAACACTACAAATTCAAGGAACTTGGCTACAATGACAATAGCTGATTTCATGTTGGCTGCTGCTTGGCAGAGCTGGGTTCGCCTCTCCCATTAAGTACCTCAGTGGCCAGCTGTGAATGTAGCCATTAGTTTCTCACTTAGAAACCGAACCTAATACTTGCCATGTGCACTAGCGCAAGAACAGTGAAAGCTCCGCGGAGAAGCAAGTCAGACAGACATGCTTCTGTTTTCTCACAGAACCTGCTTATGACCGGCCCTGCTCACAGACAGATTGCTAATGCCAAATCGATAGACAGTTATGCGGATATTCTTTAGCAACTGAGCGACCAGGGAAGCCCTACTAGCTCAGTTGCTAAAGAATCTGCCTGCAACGCAGGAGACCCTGCTTTCAGTCCTGGGTTGGGAAGATCCCCTGGAGAAGGGATAGGCTACCCACTCCAGTATTCTGGCCTAGAGAATTCCACGGACTCTATAGTCCATGGGGCCACAAAGAGTCAGGCACGAACTGAGCCACTTTCACCTGCACATGCGGATATTACTTAGAAAAAGAAATGTGGTAACAGATCTAGCACCTCTGTCAAGCTCAAGAGTGAGTACTATAAATATACAGAATCAGCTTTGTCCTGCATAGTTATTTCCATCCTGTATTTGCTTTGAGAGGAGTTGAGCTACTCTTGTGAAAGAGGAATGATTCTTTACCAACTGAGCCACAAGGAAAGCCCACTAATACTGGAGTGGGTAGCCTATCCCTTCTCCCGCGGTTCTTCCTTACCCAGGAACTGAACCAGGGTCTCCTGCCTGAGTAACACATATTGGGTAAAAATCGGTGAGGGAGCATAACTATGGACATTGATTGGTAAACTCAGTTTTCCTTGTCCAGATGGCTAGCGGAGGAGAAATAAACGTTGGCATGCATTTAAAAAATTCTTCTGATACTATATATAAAATTTACTAGTTCTCTGCAGAAGTCTTTAATGAAGCACAGATATTGTCATTAGATTGCTTTGGTCATATTCGTCTTATCCACATTTATTTTTAACAGTCACATAGTGTGGCCTCAAATACTTGAAGACATGACAAAAGGTTTCTTTGGTCTCCATTCTAAACTGGATCGTGAGAAGGCAGTGGATCAGCATAATGCAGGAGCTCAAGATATTTTTGGCAAAAACTTGACTAGTCTGTTTAATGATATGGAAGAATGAGTTAAGGGTGGCAGCACGAAACAGAAGGCCATGCTAGAAGTACACAAGACCTTGTTTGGTAAGTCCAAACATGACTTATTCTTTCAATTGAAGGAAAGTTGCTTTACAGAATTTTGTTGCCAAACATCAGCATGAATAAGCCACAGGTATACATATGTCTCCTCCCTCCTGAACCTCTCTCCCATTTCCCTCCCCATTCCACCCCTAGCTTGTTGCAGAGCCCCTGTTTGAGTCCCCTGGGTCATACAGCAAATTTCATTAGCATCTGTTTTTACCTATGGTAATATATTTTCATGTTACTCTGCATTCATCTCACCCTCTCCTTCCTCCCCCCTGCCCATGTCCATAAGTCTGTTCTCTACATCTGTGTCTCCTTGGCTGCCCTGCAAATAATTTCATCAGTACCACCTTTAGTTCAAGCATTTTTTCCCCCCAAGCATTTCTTATTTCATATTCCAGTCTTACTGTCTTTTGTGTGAGACTGATTTTGAAACTGATATGAAAGTACTATTCTCACCATCGAAAATTTGGAAGATGCAAACATGAAAAATTTAAAAAGTCACGCAGAGGCTAGTCACTCTAAGCTAACCCCTAAAACATTTATTGACTGATTTCTAGTTTCTCTTCTTTAACCTTTTTTATCTACAATAATCCTGTGTATTCCTTTTAGTTAGGGATTCATTTTTAGACTATCCTGACTCTTCAACTAAGTTCCAGTTTTGGGTCTCACACAGTGAGACATGTGCCAAATGCTTCCTGAATACTATAGAACATATTTTATGTTTAAAATACTTCCATGCTTATGTAGTGATTCAATGATTTTAAGTTTATTTGTTACACATTTCAATGTAAAAGTCAATGTGTGAATTAACATATTCACGATTTGGAAAAGGTGGCTTATTTTGTCCTGTGCTAGAACTCCTCACCCGACCAAAGGTCATGGAGAGTTCTATTGTTTTTCTAAAATGGTTATAGTGTTGTTGGTTTTTTTTTTTTGTAATTGAATTAGGGTGTGAGTTGCAAAGTTTGTGTTTCTGTTCATTTCATTCCATCTGTTTGGGTTTCTTTCTCTCTCCTGAGTCAGACAGTAATTTCCCATTGGTTGTCCAGTTACCAAGGTTGGTGTCCATGCATCCGTGCTGGTCTCTGCATTCATGTCCGGGTGTCCTGTGAAACACTAAGCTTAATTTATTTGGAAATGACCTAGCTGTTCAATACACTGTCATCACTCAGTTGAGCAGAGGGAGAGAAATTCAAGTGACAAAACTCCAGAGAAGCTAGTGTCAGAGCGCCCCGGCGTGGCATGCGTGCAGGGGGTTGGGGGGAGGGGGGCGGGGCACGGAGCGCGGAGATCTCAGGTGTCCTCTCACCCTGGGCCTCTCCAGGCCCGCCACTACTCAGCGGCTTCCCCCTGCCCCCATCGCATTCGCTGCTCAGGGCCGGGTGGCCTCTGCAGCTGCCCGGCATGCTGCCCGAGTCCCCCGCTGCCCACAAGCTGTCTTCGAGTCTCTCTCTTAACCCTCGTCTCTTTCTGCCTCTGTCTCACCTGGCGTGGGTGCGTGCGAGTGCCTGTCCGTGTGCCTGGCTTTCGCTCCTCTGCTCTCTCAGGAAAGACTTGTGCTGGGCCGGCAGATTGGGGGCAGGGCGGGTCTCGGTCGTGCGAAAAGGCGGGGCTGAGGCGCTCCAGGGGGTTGGGGCAGCGGGCAGGATGTGCGCCTGGGGCCCCGGCTGGGCTGCCTCTAAGCCCGCAGGAGGCTCCAGGGCCCGTGGCCCCGAGCCGAAGACCCGCTCGTCCGGAGCCATGTCACCCTGAGCAGCGAACGGGATGGTGGGGGGCAGGGGATGAGGGGGCACCGAGACGTCCTCGCTGCTCTACCCAACCCCCTCCCCCCACCCCAGGTCCCGCAGGCACGCCAGGCCCTGGACGGGTCAGACGGGTGCTGGCCGGGGCTGGTGGTGTGCGGGTCCGTGGCGCCCTCCGCTGGCCCCCGAGCTGCCGGCTCTGGTTGGTCGGAGTGCAGTCGCGGTTCGTGCGGCACAAGTGCAGCGCGCGACAGGTCGAGAGCTGTGGCCCTAGGCCCGAAGGGCAGGTCAGAACGCAAGGGAGGCTCAAAGCGGAACTCTTGGGGGCCTGACAGTCGCCTCGGTCTAAGGCCTTAGCACCCTGAACGTGCCCTATCTCCTCTGAACTGGGAAATTGAGTAGGGCCGGGCCTGGTCAGTACTTGCATGGGAGACCGCCTAACCCGTTAGGCGGTTTTTTGATTTTTCTGAATGCCTACTGCAGAAAGTTAGAATTGGATGACTGCACACAGGAAAATGAAAAAAGTTTTCGTACATAATCTTAAGAATCCAGCAGCTGGTCATTCTTTTTCCTGTCCTAACACAGCTAACTGGAAGTCAGCTGCAGTAAGTTCTACTGACTTAAGACCCTCATCCCTAACGGAAGGTATATAGGAAAACCCATAGTATATCTAAATAAACATGAAAGATAGAACGATGAGAAAAAAAAAATTCTCAGTGACATCTTAGTTGGTATATGAAACACGATGATTATGAAAGCACAACCCATAATCAAGTCCAGGCCATGGAAGCCTGTGACTTTCACTGAGTGTTGGCTTCCCTTTCAGCTGAGGTTGTAAAAAGTGCTTTGTAAAATCCTGAGGTTTGAAGCACTTGTAACCTCCTGAAGAGACTGCAATCAGAAGGGTTTCTAGAATATCCTGACGCTGTGGTGAGCTCAAGCAATACATTCTGCAGAGGTCGGAAGACAGACATGTTGGGAAGTGGGGATGACTTCTACTGCACGTAGGGAGAAAGGGCATGTACAAGTGGAGAAGCAACACCTCAGTGACGGAATCTTTAAAGACTCCATACATGGAGAAGGAAATGGCAACCGACGCCAGTATTCTTGCCTGGAAAAATACATGGACAGAGGAGTCTGGCGGGCTGAAGTCCACGGGATTCCATGACTGATCGTGTGTGCACGAGGGTGGAGGGAGACGGGTTGGTAGCAAGAAACTGGTAGAAGTAAAAAATAAGAAAAAATATAAAATAAAGACTCGATAAATATGACAATGACTGGTAGGAATAAACCTTCAGAAGTGCCTTCTCAGACCTCCCATCAGAAGCACAAGCGTAATAAAGACACTGAGTTTTCATGGTCTCACACAAAATTAGACTGGCTTATGACAATGGGCAGAGAGGCTCCTCTAAGACATCGGGGCTGGGCTTTACTGGAGGATGCACATCGATTGAGTGCATGGCTGTGTGTTATGGAAATATGTCTTACTGGCTGGGCGAAGGCGTCTTCTTGAAGAACACAGCAAATAACACTACAAATTCAAGGAACTTGGCTACAATGAAATTAGCTGATTTCATGTCGGCTACTGCTTGGCAGAGCTGGGTTCGCCTCTCCCATTAAGTACCTCAGTGGCCAGCTGTGAATGTAGCCATTAGTTTCTCACTTAGAAACCAAACCTAATACTTGCCATGTGCACTAGCGCAAGAACATTGAAAGCTCCGCGGAGAAGCAAGTCAGAAAGACATGCTTCTGTTTTCTCACAGAAGCTGCTTATGACCGGCCCTGCTCACAGACAGATTGCTAATGCCAAATCGATAGACAGTTATGCAGATATTCTTTAGCAATTGAGCCACCAGGGAAGCCCTACTAGCTCAGTTGCTAAAGAATCTGCCTGCAACGCAGGAGACCCTGCTTTCAGTCCTGGGTCGGGAAGATCCCCTGGAGAAGGGATAGGCTACCCACTCCAGTATTCTGGCCTAGAGAATTCCACGGACTCTATAGTCCTTCGGGCCGCAAAGAGTCAGGCACGAACTGAGCCACTTTCACCTGCACATGCGGATATTACTTAGAAAAAGAAATGTGGTAACAGATCTAGTACCTCTGTCAAGCTCATGAGTGAGTACTATAAATATACAGAATCAGCTTTGTACTGCATAGTTATTACCATCCTGTATTTGCTTTGAGAGGAGTTGAGCTACTCTTGTGAAAGAGGAATGATTCTTTACCAACTGAGCCACAAGGAAAGCCCACTAATACTGGAGTGGGTAGCCTATCCCTTCTCCAGCGGATCTTCCTGACCCAGGAACTGAACCAGGGTCTCCTGCCTGAGTAACACATATTGGGTAAAAATCGGTGAGAGAGCATAACGATGGTCATTGATTGGTAAACTCAGTTTTCCTTGTCCAGATGGCTAGCGAAGGAGAAATAAACGTTGGCATGCATTTAAAAAATTCTTCTGATACTTTATATAAAATTTACTAGTTCTCTGCAGAAGTCTTTAATAAAGCACAGATATTGTCATTAGAATGCTTTGGTCATATCCGTCTTATCCACATTTATTTTTAAAAGTCACATAGTGTGGCCTCAAATACTTGAAGACACGACAAAAGGTTTCTTTGGTCTCCATTCTAAACTGGATCGTGAGAAGGCAGTGGATCAGCATAATGCAGGAGCTCAAGATATTTTTGGCAAAAACTTGACTAGTCTGTTTAATGATATGGAAGAATGAGTTAAGGGTGGCAGCACGAAACAGAAGGCCATGCTAGAAGTACACAAGACCTTGTTTGGTAAGTCCAAACATGACTTTTTCTTTCAATGGAAAGATAGTTGCTTTACAGAATTTTGTTGCCAAACATCAGCATGAATGAGCCACAGGTATACATATGTTTCCTCCCTCCTGAACCTCTCTCCCATTTCCCTCCCCAATCCACCCCTAGCTTGTTGCAGAGCCCAGGTTTTAGTCCCCTGAGTCATACAGCAAATTTCATTAGCATCTGTTTTTACGTATGGTAATATATTTTCATGTTACTCTGCATTCATCTCACCCTCTCCTTCCTCCCCCATACCAATGTCCATAAGTCTGTTCTCTACATCTGTGACTCCTTGGCTGCCCTGCAAATAATTTCATCAGTACCACATTTAGTTCAAGCATTTTTTTTTTCAACCAAACATTTCTTATTTCTTATTCCAGTCTTACTCTCTTTAGTGTGAGACTAATTTCCAAGCTGATATCAAAGTATTATTCTCACCATGGAAAATTTGGAAGATGCAAACATGAAAAATTTAAAAATTCACGCAGAGGCAAGTCACTATAAGCTAACCCCTCAAACATTTATTGACTGATTTCTAGTTTCTATTCTTTTACCTTTTTTATCTACAATAATCCTGTGTATTCCTTTTAGTTAGGGATTCATTTTTAGACTATCCTGACTCTTCAACTAAATTCCAGTTTTGGGTCTGATACAGTGAGACATGTGCCAAATGCTTCCTGAACACTATAGAACATATTTTATGTTTAAAATACTTCCATGCTTATGTAGTGAGTCAATGATTTTAAGTTTATTTGTTACACATTTCAATGTAAAAGGCAATGTGTGAACTAACATATTCCCGATTTGGAAAAGGTGGCTTTTTTTGTCGTGTGCTAGAACTCGTCACCCGACCAAAGGTCATGGAGAGGTATATTGTTTTTCTAAAATGGTTATATTGATTATTTTGTGTGTGTGATTGTATTAGGGTGTGAGTTGCAAAGTTTGTGTTTCTGTTCATTTCATTCCATCTGTTTGGGTTTCTTTCTCTCTCCTGAGTCAGACAGTAATTTCCCATTGGTTGTCCAGTTACCAAGGTTGGTGTCCATGCATCCGTGCTGGTCTCTGCATTCATGTCCGGGTGTACTGTGAAACACTAAGCTTAATTTATTTGGAAATGACCTAGCTGTTCAATACACTGTCATCACTCATTTGAGCACAAGGATAGAAATTCAGGTGACCAAACTCCGGAGAAGCTAGTGTCAGAGCGCCCAGGCGTGGCATGCGTGCAGGGGGTTGGGGGGAGGGGGGCGGGGAGCGGAGCGCGGAGATCTCAGGTGTCCTCCCACCCTGGGCCTCTCCAGGCTCGCCGCTGCTCAGTGGCCTCCCCCCGCCCCCATCGCTTTGGCTGCTCAGGGCCGGGTGGTCTCTGCAGCTGCCCGGCATCCTGCCTGAGGCCCCCCCTGCCCACACGCTGTCTTCCAGTCTCTCGCTGAACCCTCGACTCTTTCTGCCTCTGTCTCACCTGGCTTGGGTGCGTGCGAGTGACTGTCCCTGTGCCTGGCTGTCACTCGTCCGCTCTCTCAGGAAGGACCTGTGCTGGGCCCGTGGCGTGGGGGCAGGGCGGGCCTCGGTTTGGGGACAGGGAGGGGCTGAGGCACTCCAGGGGGTTTGCACAGCCAGCAGGATGGGCGCCTGGGGCCCCGGCTGGGCTGCCCCTACGTCCGCAGGAGGCTCCGGGGACCGCGGCCCCCGGCCGACGCCCCGCACGTCCGGAGCCACGTGACCCTGAGCAGCAAACGGGATGGTGGGGGGCGGGGGGGGGCCACCGAGACGTCCTCCCCGCTCAAGCCACCCCCCTCCCCAACCCCCGCCAGAGATCCCGCAGCCTCGCCAGTCCGCTCGGGGTCCGGGAAGCGCCCCGGGCCGGGCCAGGCGCGTGCTGGCCGGGGGGTGGCGTCGGCTGATCTCCCAGCTGCAGGGCCTGTCCCGGTTTTTCCCATCAGTTTCAACAGTGACGGTCACCCCACATTGTGAGTCGTCTAGATTTCTCACTGACACCCCTGTTAGGGAGTGGCTTTTTAGAGAGATAGGGAAGGTCACTTGGGGGATGTTAGTCATGAGAGAAAATAAGGGCTCAGGTGGGATTGCAGATGTCATCCAGGGGGTAAATAGGGACAGTTGTTCCTGGTACCAAGACATGAAGTTTTTATCCCCCCTTTCCCCAAAAGGCCATATTACGACCACATGGGGGCACTGAGTAACGGCCCATAGCTCGGCTGGAAGGGTGGGCCTTTGATAGTGATACCCTGGGATGGGTTGGACATACCCCCAAACTTTGTCATTAATGCAGATGCAGCCCGGGCTGCTCAGGTTGAGTTGCGAAGCAGTGTGGTTTGCAAGTGAACATGCCTCGTTTAGGGAGAGATCAATAGCCATACAGGGAGATATGATTAGAAAGAGGAAGAACATCATATGATGCATTTTACTTATCTGAGGCAGGATTGATGGGGTTCTGCTGGAACAAGAGTCTGAGATCTTCAACAGGTTCACAGGAATAGCTGTCCTCTGGCTTTGGAGTCTCAGTTTCTGTCTCCCCCTCCTGTAGGCCATAGGGTTTTATTCTAGAATTGTGGACCCAGGCAGATAGACCCTTCACTTTTACAGCAGTTGAAGTCACTAGAACAACCTGATATGGCCCTGTCCATTTCTCGGACAGCTGGTTTGGACTCCCTTTTTCTTGCCAGGTCTTTACTGATACTTGATCCCCTGGCTTTACCTGGGGATTTTTCAAGTCTTCCTGTGGTTTGTTCTCCATACCGTTGGAGTTCTTGCTGAAACCTTCCCAGGTCAATTATATGTTTTAAGAGTGTATTGGCATCCTCATCAAGAAACAAATCAGAAGTTAAGAATGGTCGTCCATACATCATTTCATAAGGACTTAACAATAGTGGCCATTTGGGGGATGTCCGTATCCTCATGAGGGCTATGGGCAGCATATGTGTCCACTTATTATGTGTTTCTGACATAGCTTAGCCAGAGCCCTTTTAAGAGTCTGGTTGGCTCTCTCTACCTTTCCTGAAGCTTGAGGCCTCCAGGATGAGCGGAGCTGGTATTTTATGCCTAAGCATGCGGCTAGGTTCTGGGGTATCGTGGCTGTAAGTGAGGGCCCGTTGTCACTCTGAAGTGACCGAGGCAGCCCAAACCTAGGCACTATCTCCTTCAGCAGAGCTTTACAGACTTCTGTAGCTCTCTCAGTCTCAGTAGGGAACGCTTCGATCCATCCAGTGAATGTGTCAATAAAGACTAGCAAGTAAGAAAAACCTTGGGTCTTGGGCATGGCTGTAAATTCTACTTGCCAGTCCGCTCCTGGGTATGATCCCCGATGTTGGACAGGTGTAATTAGAGGAGGTCTGGTTTTTGGGTTATTTTTTAGACAGGTGTCAAATTTTGTGTGACCTGTTTAAAAACCTTAGCTATCTGCGGATGGGAGAGAATAGGCTTAAGCAAGATTTCTAGATTATCTTTTCCAAAATGGGCGCTCTTATGTAAGGAGTTAGTAATGTTTTAAACCTGAGAATCAGGGAGTATTATTTGGGCCTGATCAGGCTGAAACCACCCATGTGACCCAATCTCCCAGCCCCGCTCAGCATATCGGGAATGTCACCCTGGGCTAAAATCTGGAGTCAGGCTTTCCTTGAGGAAAAGGGGGCAGATAGCAGTGGCAGAGGTAGCTTCCCCGGCAGCTCGTCCTGCCTCTTGATCAGCTTTCCTATTTCCCTGAGCCTCTTTTTCTTGCCCCTTTTGGTGACTCTTGCAGTGGATGACAGCTAATTTTGCAGGAAGTTTGACTGCCTCCAGGAGCCTGAGAATGAGCTCTTTGTGTTTAATAGCAGAGCTTCGGGCACTGAGCATCCCTCTTTCTTTCCAAATTGCTGCACGGGCATGCAGAATGAGGAAAGCATACTTAGAGTCCATACACACATTAATCCTCTTTCCTTCTCCTAACTCCAAAGCTCTTGTCAGGGCAAAAAGTTCAGCTTTCTGGGCTGAGGTGTCTGGGGGAAGAGACCCACTTTCCTTAGTTTCTTCCAGGCTCGCTACAGCATATCCTGCTTTCCTCTCTCCCTTTTCTACAAAACTGCTGCCATCTGTGTGCCAGTTTTCCTCTGGGTCAGATAAAAGTGTCTCTGATAGGTCCCGGCGAGAAGAGTATAACTCGTCTGTGATTTGTATGCATTGGTGATCCAGAGGGGAGGTAGGGGGATCTGGCAGTAAGGTTGCTGGATTTAAAGTCTGGCAGACCCTCAACTTTATTTCTGGAGTGTCAAGGAGGAGGGCTTGGTATTGGGTGATCCTTCCCCCTGTCATCCACCTGTCCCCTTTCGTTTCCAAGACTGCTTCCACCCGGTGTGGCGTATACACTGTGGTGGGCTGACCCAGGGTCAGCTGAGATGCCTCCTTAACCATAAGAGCGGTGGCTGCTACTGCCCGGAGGCAAGTGGGCCACCCTCTGGCCACCTCATCTAGTTATTTTGAGAGATAAGCCACAGGTTGTAATACGGGCCCCATCATCTGCTCTAACACCCCAAGAGCATTTCCTGTCCTTCCAGAAACATAGAGTCTAAAAGCTTTCTCCAGGTTGGGGAGGCCTAAAGCTGGGGCTGTAGTGAAGGACTCTTTTAGGGCATTAAAGGCCACCTTGCAGGTCTCATGCCAGTCGAGTGTCTCTTCCACTTTCCCCCTTAAATTTTCATATAGGGATCTGGCCAGATTGCCATAATTAGGAATCCAGATCCTGCAAAACCCGGACCTTCCTAAAAATCCCCTAAGCTGTTGTTTTGTTTGGGGGTATGGGGTATTTAAGATGAGGGATCTCCCGTCGGGGTCAGGCATTCTTTTTCTCTCCGTAATTATAAATCCAAGGTATTTTACTTGGGTTAAGCTAATCTGAGCCTACTTGGGGGATACTCGATAACCCTTTTCATGCAGGAAAGTTAGCGTTTTAAATAGTATCCATTTGAGAGCTGGTAAAATCTGGCCTAGCTATGAGCAAGTCATCCACATACTGTATTAGACTACTGTTTGTTAAAGTTAATTCCCTTAGTTCTCTCCCCGAGGAAGTCCCGAAGATATGAGGGCTGTCCCTAAACCCTTGGGGTAGTCGAGTCCAGTCGAGAGTTGTATGGTCTCTCTTGTTTCCAAGTCCCGCCACTCAAAAGCAAAGAGTTTTTGGGATTCAGGATGGAGAGGAATGCAAATGAAAGCACTTTGAAGGTCCAAGACTGAGAAGTACTTGGCATTTCCTGGGACTTGGGATAGGAGGTTATATGGGTTTGGGACTATGGGGTGGATGGGAACCACAGCTTCATTAACAGCTCTTAGATCCTGGACGAATCGGTAAGATCCATCTGGTTTTTGAACGGGAAAGATTGGGGTGTTGCAGGGGGACTCACAGCTGATTCGAGTTCCAGTATCTCGGTATTTGTTAACTAATGTTCTAAGACCCTCAAGAGCTTCTGGTTTTAAGGGATATTGTCTTTTCCAGGGCTAGGGAGCATTTGGTCTCAGAGAAATCTTTACTGGTGGAACATTTATGGCTAAACCAGGGCTGGAGACATCCCACACCTGGGCATTGACCTCATCTAGACAAGGGACAGACTCCTCCTTTTCTACCTCTGACTGTAAATATTCAGACATAGGCAAAGAAAATTATCGACTTCTACCTTTGTGTCCCCAAGTCACTCTGGTTTGGAGGCGAAAGTATTATTCTCACCATGGAAAATTTGGAAGCTGCAAACATGAAAAATTTAAAGAGTCACGCAGAGGCTAGTCACTCTAAGCTAACCCCTAAGACATTTATTGACTGATTTCTAGCTTCTCTTCTTTAACCTTTTTTATCTACAGTAATCCTGTGTGTTCCTTTTAGTTAGGGATTCATTTTTAGACTATCCTGACTCTTCCACTACGTTACAGTTTTGGGTCTGATACACTTACAGATGTGCAAATTGCTTCCTGAACACTATAGAATATATTTTATGTTTAAAATACTTCCATGCTTATGTAGTGAGTCAATGATTTTAAGTTTATTTGTTACACATTTCAATGTAAAAGTCAATGTGTGAACTAACATATTCACGACTTGGAAAAGTTGGCTTTTTTTTGCTGTGTTTGAACTCCTCACCCGACCAAAGGTCATGGAGAGGTCTATAGTTTTTCTAAAATGGTTATAGTGTTGTTTATTTTCTGGTAATTGAATTAGGGTGTGAGTTGAAAAGCTTGTTTTTCTGTTCATTTCATTCCATCTGTTCGGGTTTCTTTCTCTCTCCTGAGTCAGACAGTAATTTCCCATTGGTTGTCCAGTTACCAAGGTTGGTGTCCATGCATCTGTGCTGTTCTCTCCATACATGTCCGGGTGTCCTGTGAAACACTAAGCTTAATTTATTTGGAAATGACCTAGCTGTACAATACACTGTCATCACTCAGTTGAGCAGAGGGAGAGAAATTCAAGTGACAAAACTCCAGAGAAGCTAGTGTCAGAGCGCCAAGGCGTGGCATGCGTGCAGGGGGTTGGGGGGAGGGGGCGGTGCGCAGAGCGCGGAGGTCTCAGGTGTCCTCCCACCATGGGCCTCTCCAGGTCCGCCGCTGCTCAGTGGCCTCCCCTCGCCCCCATCGCTTTGGCTGCTCAGGGCCGGGTGGTCTCTGCAGCTGCCCGGCATCCTGCCCGAGGCCCCCCCTGCCCACACGCTGTCTTCCAGTCTCTCTCTGAACCCTCGACTCTTTCTGCCTCTGTCTCACCTGGCGTGGGTGCGTGCGAGTGCCTGTCCGTGTCCCTTGCTGTCCCTCGTCTGCTCTCCCAGGAAGGTCCTGTGCTGGGCCCGCGGCATGGGGGCAGGGCGGGCCTCGGTAGGGCGAAAAGACGGGGCTGAGGCCCTCCAGGGGGTTTGCGCAGCTGGCAGAACGGGCACCTGGGGCCCCGGCTGGGCTGCCCCTAAGCCCCAGGAGGCTCCGGGGTCCGCGGACCCGGGCCGAAGCCCCGCTCGTCCGGAGCCACCTGACCCTGAGCAGCGAACGGGATGGTGGGTGACAGGGTGTGTGGGGGCACCGAGATGTCCTCGCTGCTCTGCCCAACCCCCCTCCTCCCACCCCAGGTTCCGCAGGCACGCCAGTCCCCTGCCGGCCGTGCCAGAGGGGTGCTGGCCTGGGCTCGCGGTGTGCGGAGCGGGGGCGCCCTCCGCTGGCCGCCGAGCTGTAGGCTCTGGCCGGCCAGAGTCCAGTCGCGGATCGTGCGGCTCAAGTGCAGCGCGTGCCCGCTGGAGAACTGCAGCCCCAGGCCCGACCGGCAGGTCAGACCGCAAGGGAGGAGCAACGTGGGGCTCCTGGGGCACCTGGCAGCCGCCTCGGTCTAAGGCCATACCACCCTGAACGTGCCCTCTCTCCTGTGATCTGGGAAACTGAGCAGGGTCGGGCCTGGTCAGTACTTGGATGGGAGACCGCCTAGTAGTTAGGCGATTTTTTTTGATTTTTCTGAATTCCTACTTCAGAAAGTTAGAATCGGATGACTTCACACAGTAAAACGAATCATATTTTCATACATAATCTTAAGAATCCAGCAGCTGGTCATTCTTTTTCCTGTCCTAACACAGCTACCTGGAAATCAGTTGTAGTAAGTTCTACTGACTTAAGACCCTCATCCCTAAGGGAAGATATATAGGAAAACCCATAATATATCTAAATAAACATGAAAGATACAATGATGAGAAAGAAAAAAATTTCTCAGTGACATCTTAGTTGGTATCGGAAACATGATGATTATGAAAGCACAGCCCATAATCAAGTCCAGGCCATGGAAGCCTGTGACTTTCACTGAATGTTGACGTCCCTTTCAGCTGAGGTTGTAAAAAGTGCTTTGTAAAATCCTGAGGTTTAACACTTGTAACCTCCTGAAGAGACTGCAATCAGAAGGCTTTCTAGAATATCCTGATGCTGTGGTGAACTCAAGCAATACATTCTGCAGAGGTCGGAAGACAGACATGTTGGGAAGTGGGGATGACTTCTACTGCACTTAGGGAGAAAGGGCATATACAAGTTGAGAAGCAACACCTCAGTGATGGAATCATTTAACACTCCATACATGGAGAAGGAAATGGCAACCCACTCCAGTATTCTTGCCTGGAAAAATCCATGGACAGTGGAGTCTGGCGGGCTGAAGTCCACGGGATTCCATGACTGATCGTGTGTGCACGAGGGTGGAGGGAGACGGGTTGGTAGCAAGAAACTGGTAGAAGTAAAAAATAAGAAAAAATATAAAATAAAGACTCGATAAATATGACAACGACTGGCAGGAATAAACCTTCAGAAGCTGCCTACTCAGACCTCCCGTCAGAAGCACAAGCGTAAAAAAGACACTGAGTTTTCACGGTCTCACACAAAATTAGACTGGCTTATGACAATGGGCAGAGAGGCTCCTCTAAGACATCGGGGCTGGGCTTTACTGGAGGATGCACATCGATTGAGTGCATGGCTATGTGTTATGGAAATATGTCTTACTGGCAGGGTGAATGCATCTTCTTGAAGAACACAGCAAATAACACTACAAATTCAAGGAACTTGGCAACAATGACAATAGCTGATTTCCTGCTGGCTACTGCTTGGCAGAGCTGGGTTCGCATCTCCCATTAAGTAACTCAGTGGCCAGCTGTGAATGTAGCCATTAGTTTCTCACTTAGAAAACGAACCTAATACTTGCCATGTGCACTAGCGCAAGAACAGTGAAAGCTCCACGGAGAAGCAAGTCAGACAGACATGCTTCTGTTTTCTCACAGAAGCTGCTTATGACCGGCCCTGCTCACAGACAGATTGCTAATGCCAAATCGATAGACAGTTATGCAGATATTCTTTAGCAACTGAGCCACCAGGGAAGCCCTACTAGCTCAGTTGCTAAAGAATCTGCCTGCAACACAGGAGACCCCGCTTTCAGTCCTGGGTCGGGAAGATACCCTGGAGAAGGGATAGGCTACCCACTCCAGTAATCTGGCCTAGAGAATTCACGGACTCTATAGTCCATGGGGCCGCAAAGAGTCAGGCACGATCTGAGCCACTTTCACCTGCACATGCGGATATTACTTAGAACAAGAAATGTGGTAACAGATCTAGTACCTCTGTCAAGCTCATGAGTGAGTACTATAAATATACAGAATCAGCTTTGTCCTGCATAGTTATTACCGTCCTGTATTTGCTTTGAGAGGAGTTGAGCTAGTCTTGTGAAAGAGGAATGATTCTTTACCAACTGAGCCACAAGGAAAGCCCACTACTACTGGAGTGGGTAGCCTATCCCTTCTCCAGCGGATCTTCCTGACCCAGGAACTGAACCAGGGTCTCCTGCCTGAGTAACACATATTGGGTAAAAATCGGTGAGGGAGCATAACTATGGACATTGATTGGTAAACTCAGTTTTCCTTGTCCAGATGGCTAGCGGAGGAGAAATAAACGTTGGCATGCATTTAAAAAATTCTTCTGATACTATATATAAAATTTACTAGTTCTCTGCAGAAGTCTTTCCTGAAGCACAGATATTGTCATTAGATTGCTTTAGTCATATCCGTCTTATCCATATTTATTTTTAAAAGTCACATAGTGTGGCCTCAAATACTTGAAGACACGACAAAAGGTTTCTTTGGTCTCCATTCTAAACTGGATCGTGAGAAGGCAGTGGATCAGCATAATGCAGGAACTCAAGATATTTTTGGCAAAAACTTGACTAGTCTGTTTAATGATATGGAAGAATGAGTTAAGGGGGGCAGCACGAAACAAAAGGCCATGCTAGAAGTACACAAGACCTTGTTTGGTAAGTCCAAACATGACTTTTTCTTTCAATTGAAGGATAGTTGCTTTACAGAATTTTGTTGCCAAACATCAGCATGAATGAGCCACAGGTATACATATGTCTCCTCCCTCCTGAACCTCTCTCCCATTTCCCTCCCCATTCCACCCCTAGCTTGTTGCAGAGCCCCTGTTTCAGTCCACTGAGTCATACAGCAAATTTCATTGGCATCTGTTTTTACATATGGTAATATATTTTCATGTTACTCTGCATTCATCTGACCCTCTCCTTCCTCCCCCCTGCCCATGTCCATAAGTCTGTTCTCTACATCTGTGACTCCTTGGCTGCCCTGGAAATAATTTCATCAGTACCACCTTTTAGTTCAAGCATTTTTTTTACCCCCCAAGCATTTCTTATTTCTTATTCCAGACTTACTGTCTTTAGTGTGAGACTGATTTTGAAACTGATATGAAAGTATTATTCTCAGCATGGAAAATTTGGAAGATGCAAACATGAAAAATTTAAAAAGTCACACAGAGGTTAGTCACTCTAACCTAACCCCTAAAACATTTATTGACTGATTTCTAGTTTCTCTTCTTTAACCTTTTTTATCTACAATAATCCTGTGTATTCCTTTTAGTTAGGGATTCTCTTTTAGACTATCCTGACTCTTCAACTAAGTTCCAGTTTTGGGTCTCATACAGTGAGACATGTGCCAAATGCTTCCTGAATACTATAGAACATATTTTATGTTTAAAATACTTCCATGCTTATGTAGTGAGTCAATGATTTTAAGTTTATTTGTTACACATTTCAATGTAAAAGTCAATGTGTGAACTAACATATTCACGATTTTGAAAAGGTGGCTTATTTTGTCGTGTGCTAGAACTCCTCACCCGACCAAAGGTTATGGAGAAGTCTATTGTTTTTCTAAAATGGTTATAGTGTTGTTTTCTTTCTTTATTTTTTTGTTTGTAATTGAATTAGTGTTTGAGTTGCAAAGTTTGTGTTTCGGTTCATTTCATTCCATCTGTTTGGGTTTCTTTCTCTCTCCTGAGTCAGTAATTTCCCATTGGTTGTCCAGTTACCAAGGTTGGTGTCCATGCATCCGTGCTGGTCTCTGCATTCATGTCCGGGTGTCCTGTGAAACACTAAGCTTAATTTATTTGGAAATGTCCTAGCTGTTAAATACACTGTCATCACTCAGTTGAGCAGAGGGAGAGAAATTCAAGTGACAAAACTCCAGAGAAGCTAGTGTCAGAGCGCCCCGGCGTTGCATGCGTGCAGGGGGTTGGGAGGGGGCGGTGCGTGGAGCGCGGAATCTCAGGTGTCCTCCCACCCTGGGCCTCTCCAGATCCGCCGCTGCTCAGTGGCCTCCCCCCGCCCCCATCGCTTTGGCTGCTCAGGGCCGGGTGGTCTCTGCAGCTGCCCGGCATCCTTCCCGAGACCCCCCCTGCCCACACGCTGTCTTCCAGTCTCTCTCTGAACCCTCGACTCTTTCTGCCTCTGTCTCACCTGGCGTGGGTGCGTGCGAGTGCCTGTCCGTGTCCCTGGCTGTCGCTCGTCTGCTCTCCCAGGAAGGTCCTGTGCTGGGCCCGCGGCGTGGGGGCAGGGCGGGCCTCGGTAGGGCGAAAAGACGGGGCTGAGGCTCTCCAGGGGGTTTGCGCAGCCGGCAGGACGGGCACCTGGGGCCCTGGCTGGGCTGCCCCTAAGCCCCAGAAGGCTCCGGGGACTGCAGACCAGGCCGAAGCCCCGCTCTTCCGGAGCCACCTGACTCTGAGCAGCGAATGGGATGGTGGGTGACAGGGGGTGAGGGGGCACTGAGATGTCCTCGCTGCTCTGCCCACCCCCCCTCCCCCCACCCCAGGTTCCGCAGGCACGCCAGGCCCCGGCCGGCCGGGCCAAACTGGTGCTGGCCTGGGCTCGCGATGTTCGGAGCGGGGGCGCACTCCGCTGACCGCCGAGCTGCAGGCTCTGGCTGGCCGGAGTCCAGTCGCGGGTCGTGCGGCTCAAGTGCAGCGTGCCCGCTTGAGAACTGCAGCCCCATGCCCGACCGGCAGGTCAGACCGCAAGGGAGGCGCAACGCGGGGCTCCTGCGGCGCCTGGCAGCCGCCTCGGTCTATGGCCATACCACCCTGAACGTGCCCTCTCTCCTCTGATCTGGGAAACTGAGCAGGGTCGGGCCTGGTCAGTACTTGGATGGGAGACCGCCTAGTAGTTAGGCGATTTTTTTTGATTTTTCTGAATGCCTACTTCAGAAAGTTAGAATCGGATGACTTCACACAGTAAAACGAATCATATTTTCATACATAATCTTAAGAATCCAGCAGCTGGTCATTCTTTTTCCTGTCCTAACACAGCTAACTTGAAATCAGTTGTAGTAAGTTCTACTGACTTAAGACCCTCATCCCTAAGGGAAGATATATAGGAAAACCCATAATATATCTAAATAAACATGAAAGATACAATGATGAGAAAGAAAAAAATTTCTCAGTGACATCTTAGTTGGTATCGGAAACAAGATGATTATGAAAGCACAGCCCATAATCAGCACCAGGACATGGAAGCCTGTGACTGTCACTGAGTGTTGACTTCCCTTTCAGCTGAGGTCGTAAAAAGTGCTTTGTAAAATTCTGAGGTTTGACGCACTTGTAACCTCCCGAAGAGACTGCAATCAGAAGATTTTCTAGAATATCCTGATGGTGTGGAGAGCTCAAGCAATACATACTCCAGAGGACGGAAGACAGACATGTTGGGAAGTGGGGATGACTTCTACTGCACTTAGGGAGGAAGGGCATGTACAAGTGGAGAAGCAACACCTCAGTGATGGAATCTTTAAAGACTCCACACATGGAGAAGGAAATGGCAACCCACTCCAGTATTCTTGCCTGGAAAAATCCATGGGTAGAGGAGTCTGCCGGGCTGAAGTCCACGGGATTCCATGACTGACCGTGTGTGCACGAGGGTGGAGGGAGACGGGTTGGTAGCAAGAAACTGGTAGAAGTAAAAAATAAGAAAAAATATAAAATAAAGACTCGATAAATATGACAACGACTTGTAGGAATAAACCTTCAGAAGTGCCTTCTCAGACCTCCCGTCAGAAGCACAAGCGTAAAAAAGACACTGAGTTTTCACGGTCTCACACAAAATTAGACTGGCTTATGACAATGGGCAGAGAGGCTCGTCTAAGACATCGGGGCTGGGCTTTACTGGAGGATGCACATCGATTGAGTGCATGGCTGTGTGTTATGGAAATATGTCTTACTGGCAGGGCGAAGGCATCTTCTTGAAGAACACAGCAAATAACACCACAAATTCACAGAACTTGGCTACAATGACAATAGCTGATTTCGTGATGGCTACTGCTTGGCAGAGCTGGGATTGCCTCTGCCATTAAGTACCTCAGTGGCCAGCTGTGATAGTAGCCATTACTTTCTCACTTAGAAACTTGCCATGTGCACCAGCACAAGAACAGTGAAAGCTCCCCAGAGAAGCAAGTCAGGCAGACATGCTTCCGATTTCTCACAGAAGCTGCTTATGACCGGCCCTGCTCACAGACAGATTGCTAATTCCAAATCGATAGAAAGTTATGCAGATATTCTTTAGCTACTGAGCCACCAGGGAAGCCCTACTAGCTCAGTTGCTAAAGAATCTGCCTGCAACGCAGGAGACCCTGCTTTGAGTCCTGGGTCGGGAAGATCCCCTGGAGAAGAGATAGGCTACCCACACCAGTATTCTGGCCTAGAGAATTTCATGGACTGTATAGTCCTTAGGGCCGCAAAGAGTCAGGCACGAACTGAGCCACTTTCACCTGCACATGCAGATATCACTTAAAAAAAAATGTGGTAACAGATCTACGACCTCTGTCAAGCTCATGAGTGAGTACTATAAATATACAGAATCAGCTTTGTCCTGCATAGTTACTACCATCCTGTATTTGCTTTGAGAGGAGTTGAGCTACTCTTGGTACAGAGGAATGATTCTTTACCAACTGAGCCACAAGGGAAGCCCACTAATACTGGAGTGGGTAGCCTATCCCTTCTCCAGCAGATCTTCCTGACCCAGGAACTGAACCAGGGTCTCCTGCCTGATTAACACATATTGGGTAAAAATCGGTGAGTGGGCAGAACTAGGGACATTGATTGGTAAAATCAGTTATCCTTGTCTAGATGGCTAGCGGACGCGAAAGAAATGTTGGTGTGGATTTAAAAAATTCTTCTGATACTATACAAAAAATTTACTAGTTCTCTGCAGAAGTCTTTAATGAAGCACAGATATTCTCATTAGATTGCTTTGGTCATATCCGTCTTATCCACATTTATTTTTTAAAATCACATAGAGTGGCTTCAATCACTTGAAGAAACGACAAAAGGTTTCTTTGATCTCCATTCTATACTGGATCGAGAGAAGGCAGTTGATCGGCATGATGCAGAAGCTCAAGATGTTTTTGGCAAAAACTTGACTAGTCTGTTTAATGATATGGAAGAATGAATTAAGGATGGCAGCACGAAACAGAAGGCCATGCTATAAGTACACAAGACCTTGTTTGGTAAGTCCAAACATGACTTTTTCTTTCAATTGAAAGATAGTTGCTTTACAGAATTTTGTTGCCGAACATCAACGTGAATGAGCCACAGGTGTACATATGTCTCCTCCCTCCTGAACCTCTCTCCGGTCTCCTCCTCCTCATTCCACCCCTCTAGCTTGTTGCAGAGCCCCTGTTTGAGTCCCCTGAGTCATACAGCAAATTGCATTGGCATCTCTTTTAACGTATGGTACTATGTTTCCATGTTCCTCTGCATTCATCTCACCCTCTCCTTCCTCCCCCCTGCCCGTGTCCATAAGTCTGTTCTCTACATCTGTGACTCCTTGGCTGCCCTGCAAATAATTTCATCAGTACCACCTTTAGTTCAAGCATTTCTTCCCCCCCCCAAGCATTTCTTATTTCTTATTCCACTCTTACTGTCTTTAGTGTGAGACTAATCTCTAAACTGATATGAAAGTATTATTCTCAGCATGGAAAATTTGGAAGATGCCAACAAGAAAAATTTAAAAAGTAACGCAGAGGCTAGTCACTCTAGGCTAACCCCTAAAACATTTATTTACTGATTTCTAGTTTCTCTTCTTTAACCTTTTTGATCTACGTAATCCTGTGTATTCCTTTTAGTTAGGGATTCATTTTTAGATTATCCTGACTCTTCCATTAAGTTCCAGTTTGGGGTCTGATACACTTACAGATGTGCCAAGTGCTTCCTGAATACTATAGAACATATTTTATGTTTTAAATCCTTCATGAGTATGTAGTGAGTCAATGATTTTAAGTTTATTTGTTACACATTTCAATGTAAAATCAATGCGTGAACTAACATATTCTCGATTTGGAAAAGGTGGCTTTTTTTGTTGTGTGTAAGAATTCCTCACCGGACCAAAGGTCATGGAGAGGTCTATTGATTTTCTAACATGGTTATAGTGTTGTTGTTTTTTTCGTTAATTGAATTGGGGTGTGAGTTGCAAAGTTTGTGTTTCTGTTCATTTTTTTCCATCTGTTCGGGTTTCTTTCTCTCTCCTGAATCAGACAGTAATTTCCCATTGGTTGTCCAGTTACCAAGGTTGGTGTCCATGCATCCGTGCTGGTCTCTGCATTCATGTCCGGGTGTCCTGTGAAACACTAAGCTTAATTTATTTGGAAATGACCGAGCTGTGCAATATACTGTCATCACTCAGTTGAGCACAAGGATAGAAATTCAGTTGATCAAACTCCGGAGAAGCTTTCGTTGGAGAGGGGCGTGCGTTCAGGTGGTTGGGGTCGGAGGGGTGCGGACCGCGGATATCTCAGGTGCCCTCCCAACCTGGGCCTCTGCAGGCCTGCCTCTGCTCGGCAGCCTCCCCCCGCCCCCATCGCGTTTGCTGCTCAGGGCCGGGTGGTCTCTGCAGCTGCCCGGCATCCTGCCCGAAGCCCCCCCTGCCCACACGCTGTCTTCCGGTGTCTCTCTGAACCCTCATCTCTTTCTGCCTCTGTCTCACCGGACGTGGGTGCGTGTGAGTGCCTGTCCGTGTGCCTGGCTGTCGCTCGTCCGCTCTCTCAGGAAGGTCCTGTGCTGGGCCCGTGGCGTGGGGGCAGGGCGGGCCTCGGTTTGGGGACAGGGCGGGGCTGAGGCGCTCCAGGGGGTTTGCACAGCCGGCAGGATGGGCGCCTGGGGCCCCGGCTGGGCTGCCCCTAAGCCCGCAGGAGGCTCCGGGGACCGCAGCCCTGGGCCGACGCCCCGCTCGTCCGGAGCCACGTGACCCTGAGCAGCGAACGGGATGGTGGGGGGCGGGGGGTGCGGGGGCACCGAGACGTCCTCCCCGCTCAAGCCACCCCCCTCCCCAACCCCCGCCAGAGCTTCCGCAGCCTCGCCAGGCTGCTCGGGGTCCGGGAAGCGCCCCGGTCCGGGCCAGGCGCGTGCTGGCCAGGGGTGGCGTCGGCTGGTCTCCCAGCTGCAGGGCCTGACCCGGTTTTTCCCATCAGTTTCAACAGTGATGGTCACCCCACATTGTGAGTCGTCTAGATTTCTCACTGACACCCCTGTTAGGGAGTGCCTTTTTAGAGAGATAGGGAAGGTCACTTGGGGGATGTTAGTCATGAGAGAAAATAAGGGCTCAGGTGGGATTGCAGATGTCATCCAGGGGGTAAATAGAGACAGTTGTTGCTGGTACCAAGACATGAAGTTTTTTTTCCCCCTTTGCCCAAAAGGCCATAATACGACCACATGGGGACGCTGAGTAACAGCCCATAGCTCGGCTGGAAGGGTGGGCCTTTGATATTGATACCCTGGGATGGGTTGGACATACCCCCAACCTTTGTCATTAATGCAGATGCAGCCCGGGCTGCTTAGGTTGAGTTGAGAAGCAGTGTGGTTTGCAAGTGAACATGCCTCGTTTAGGGAGAGATCAATAGCCATACAGGGAGATATGATTAGAAAGAGGAAGAACATCATATGATGCATTTTACTTATCTGAGGCAGGATTGATGGGGTTCTGCTTGAACAAGAGCCTGAGATCTTCAACAGGTTCACAGGAATATCTGTCCTCTGGCTTTGGAGTCTCAGTTTCTGTCTCCCCCTCCTGTAGGCCATAGGGTTTTATTCCAGAATTGTGGACCCAGGCAGATAGACCCTTCACTTTTACAGCAGTTGAAGTCACTAGAACAATCTGATATGGCCCTGTCCATTTCTCGGACAGCTGGTTTGGACTCCCTTTTTCTTGCCAGGTCTTTACTGATACTTGATCCCCTGGCTTTACCTGGGGATTTTTCAAGTCTTCCTGTGGTTTGTTCTCCATACTGTTGGAGTTCTTGCTGAAACCTTCCCAGGTCAATTATATGTTTTAAGAGTGTATTGGCATCCTCGTCAAGAAACAAATCAGAAATTCAGAATGGTCGTCCATACATCATTTCATAAGGACTTAACAATAGTGGCTGTTTGGGGGATGTCCGTATCCTCATGAGGGCTATGGGCAGCATATGTGTCCACTTATTATGTGTTTCTGACATAGCTTAGCCAGAGCATTTGAAGAGTCTGGTTGGCTCTCTCTATCTTTCCTGAAGCTTGAGGCCTCCAGGATGAGCGGAGCTGGTATTTTATGCCTAAGCATGTGGCTAGGTTCTGGGGTATCGTGGCTGTAAGTGAGGGCCCGTTGTCACTCTGAAGTGACCGAGGCAGCCCAAACCTAGGCACTATCTCCTTCAGAAGAGCTTTAAAGACTTCTGTAGCTCTCTCTGTCTCAGTAGGGAACGCTTCGATCCATCCTGTGAATGTGTCAATAAAGACTATCAAGTAAGAAAACCCTTGGGTCTTGGGCATGGCTGTAAATTCTACTTGCCAATCCGCTCCTGGGTATGATCCCCGATGTTGGACAGGTATAATTAGAGGGGGTCTGGTTTTTGGGTTATTTTTTAGACAGGTGTCACAATTTTGTGTGACCTGTTTAACAACCTTAGCTAACTGGGGATGGGAGAGAATAGGCTTAAGCAAGATTTCTACATTATCTTTTCCAAAATGGACGCTCTTATGTAAGGAGTTAGTAATGTTTTAAACCTGAGAACCAGGGAGTATTATTTGGGCCTGATCAGGCTGAAACCACCCATGTGACCCAATCTCCCAGCCCCGCTCAGCATATCGGGAATGTCCCCCTGGAGAAAATCTGGAGTCAGGGTTTCCTTGGGGAAAAGGGGGCAGATAGCAGTGGCAGAGGAAGCTTCCCCGGCAGCTCTCCTGCCTCTTGATCAGCTTTCCTATTTCCCTGAGCCTCTTTTTCTTGCCCCTTTTGGTGACTCTTGCAGTGGATGACAGCTAATTTTGCAGGAAGTTTGACTGCCTCCAGGAGACTGAGAATGAGCTCTTTGTGTTTAATAGCAGAACTTCGGGCACTGAGCATCCCTCTTTCTTTCCAAATTGCTGCACGGGCATGCAGAATGAGGAAAGCATACTTAGAGTCCATACACACATTAATCCTCTTTCCTTCTCCTAACTCCAAAGCTCTTGTCAGGGCAAAAATTTCAGCTTTCTGGGCTGAGGTGTCTGGGGTAAGAGACCCACTTTCCTTAGTTTTTTCCAGGCTCACTACAGCATATCCTGCTTTCCTCTCTCCCTTTTCTACAAAACTGCTGCCATCTGTGTGCCAGTTTTCCTCTGGGTCAGATAAAGGTGTCTCTGATAGGTCCCGGCGAGAAGAGTATAACTCGTATGTGATTTGTATGCATTGGTGATCCAGAGGGGAGATAGGGGGATCTGGCAGTAAGGTTGCTGGATTTAAAGTCTGGCAGACCCTCAACTTTATTTCTGGAGTGTCAAGGAGGAGGGCTTGGTATTGGGTGATCCTTCCCCCTGTCATCCACCTGTCCCCTTTCGTTTCCAAGACTGCTTGCACCCGGTGAGGTGTATACACTGTGGTGGGCTGACCCAGGGTCAGCTTAGATGCCTCCTTAACCATAAGAGCAGTGGCTGCTACTGCCCGGAGGCAAGTGGGCCACCCTCTGGCCACCTCATCTAGTTATTTTGAGAGATTAGCCACAGGTTGTAATACGGGCCCCATCATCTGCTCTAACACCCCAAGAGCAGTTCCTGTCCTTCCAGAAACATAGAGTCTAAAAGGCTTCTCCAGGTTGGGGAGGCCTAAAGCTGGGGCTGTAGTGATGGACTCTTTTAGGGCATTAAAGGCCACCTTGCAGGTCTCATGCCAGTCGAGTGGCTCTTCCTCTTTCCCCCTTAAATTTTCATATAGGGGTCTGGCCAGATTGCCATAATTAGGAACCCAGATCCTGCAAAACCCGGTCCTTCCTTAAAATCCCCTAAGCTGTTGTTTTTTTTGGGGGTACGGGGTATTTAAGATGAGGGATCTCCCCTCGGGGTCAGGCATTCTTTTTCTCTCCGTAATTATAAATCCAAGGTATTTTACTTGGGTTAAGCTAATCTGAGCCTACATGGGGGATACTCGATAACCCTTTTCATACAGGGAAGTTAGCGTTTTAAATAGTGTCCATTTGAGAGCTGGTAAAATCTGGCCTAGCTATGAGCAAGTCATCCACATACTGTATTAGACTACAGTTTGTTAAAGTTAATTCCCTTAGTTCTCTCCCCGAGGAAGTCCTAAAGATATGAGGGCTGTCCCTAAACCCTTGGGGTAGTTGAGTCCAGTCGAGAGTTGTATGGTCTCTCTTGTTTCCAAGTCCCGCCACTCAAAAGCAAAGAGTTTTTGGGATTCAGGATGGAGAGGAATGCAAAAGAAAGCACCTTGAAGGTCCAAGACTGAGAAGTACTTGGCATTTCCTGGGACTTGGGATAGGAGCGTATATGGGTTTGGGACTATGGGGTGGATGGGAACCACAGCTTCATTAACAGCTCTTAGATCCTGGACGAATCGGTAAGATCCATCTGGTTTTTGAACGGGCAAGATTGGGGTGTTGCAGGGGGACTCACAGCTGATTCGAGTTCCAGTATCTCGGTATTTGTTAACTAATGGTCTAAGACCCTCAAGAGCTACTGGTTATAAGGGATATTGTTTTTTCCAGGGCTAGGGAGCATTTGGTCTCAGAGAAATCTTTACTGGTGGAACATTTATGGCTAAACCAGGGCTGGAGACATCCCACACCTGGGGATTGACCTCATCTAGACAAGGGACAGACTCCTCCTTTTCTACCTCTGACTGTAAATATTCAGACATAGGCAAAGAAAATTATCGACTTCTACATTTGTGTCCCCAAGTCACTCTGGTTTGGAGGCAAAAGTATGATTCTCACCATGGAAAATTTGGGAGCTGCAAACATGAAAAATGTAAAGAGTCACGCAGAGGCTAGTCACTCTAAGCTAACCCCTAAGACATTTATTAACTGATTTCTAGCTTCTCTTCTTTAACCTTTTTTATCTAAAGTAATCCTGTGTATTCCTTTTAGTTAGGGATTCATTTTTAGACTATCCTGACTCTTCCACTACGTTCCAGTTTTGGGTCTGATACACTTATAGATGTGCCAAGTGCTTCCTGAATATGATAGAACATATTTTATGTTTAAAATACTTCCATGCTTATGTAGTGAGTCAATGATTTTAAGTTTATTTGTTACACATTTCAATGTAAAAGTCAATGTGTGAACTAACATATTCACGACTTGGAAAAGTTGGCTTTTTTTTGTTGTGTGTTTGAACTCCTCACCGCCCAAAGGTCATGGAGAGGTCTATTGTTTTTCTAAAATGGTTATAGTGTTTTTTTTGTTTTTTTGTTTTATTTTCTTTTTTTGTAATTGAGTTACGGTGTGAGTTGCAAAGTTTGTGTTTCTGTTCATTTCATTCCATCTATTTGGGTTTCTTTCTCTCTCCTGAGTCAGACAGTAATTTCCCATTGGTTGTCTAATTACCAAGGTTGGTGTTCATGCATCCGTGCTTGTCTCTCCATACATGTCTGGGAGTCCTGTGAAACACTAAGCTTAATTTATTTGGAAATGACCTAGCTCTTCAATACACTGTCATCACTCAGTTGAGCAGAGGGAGAGAAATTCAAGTGACAAAACTCCAGAGAAGCTAGTGTCAGAGTGCCCCGGCGTGGCATGCTTGCAGGGGGTTGGGGCGAGGGGGGCGGGGCGCGGAGCGCGGAGATCTCAGGTGTCCTCCCACCCTGGGCCTCTCCAGGCCCGCCGCTGCTCGGTTGCCTAACCCCGCCCCCATCGCTTTGGCTGCTCAGGGCCGGGTGGTCTCTGCAGCTGCAGAGCATCCTGCCTGAGGCCCCCCCTGCCCACACGCTGTCTTCCAGTCTCTCTCTGAACCCTCGAATCTTTCTGCCTCTGTCTCACCTGGCGTGGGTGCGTGCGAGTCCCTGTCCTTGTGCCTGGCTGTCGCTCCTCTGCTCTCCCAGGAAGGTCCTGTGCTTGGCCTGCGGCGTGGGGGCGGGGCGGGCCTGGGTAGGGCGAAAAGGCGGGGCTGAGGCGCTCCAGGGGGTTTGCGCAGCCGGCAGGATGGGTGCCTGGGGCCCCGACTGGGCTGCCCCTATGCCCGCAAGAGGCTCCGGGGACCGCGGCCCCGGGCCAAAGCCACCCACGTCCGGAGCCTCGTGACCCTGAACGGCGACCGGCTGGTGGGGGGCGGGGGGTGGGGGGCGGTGCGTCGCTCCGCCGACCGGGGGCGGGGCCGAAGAGGCCCAGGGAGGGAGGGCACCGAGACGTCCTCCCCGCTCAAGCCACCCCCCTCCCCAACCCCCGCCAGAGCTCCCGCAGCCTCACCAGGCCCCTCGGGGTCTGGGAAGCGCCCCGGGCAGGGCCAGGCGCGTGCTGGCCGGAGGTGGCGTCGGCTGGTCTCCCAGCTGCAGGGCCTGTCCCGGTTTTTCCCATCAGTTTCAACAGTGACGGTCACCCCACATTGTGAGTCGTCTAGATTTCTCACTGACACCCCTGTTAGGGAGTGCCTTTTTAGAGAGATAGGGAAGGTCATTTGGGGGATGTTAGTCATGAGAGAAAATAAGGGCTCAGGTGGGATTGCAGATGTCATCCAGGGGGTAAATAGAGACAGTTGTTGCTGGTACCAAGACATGAAGTTTTTTTTCCCCCTTTCCCCAAAAGGCCATATTACGACCACATGGGGGCGCTGAGTAACAGTCCATAGCTGGGCTGGAAGGGTGGGCCTTTGATAGTGATACCCTGGATGGGTTGGACATACCCCCAACGTTTGTCATTAATGCAGATGCAGCCCGGGCTGCTTAGGTTGAGTTGAGAAGCAGTGTGGTTTGCAAGTGAACATGCCTCGTTTAGGGAGAGATCAATAGCCATACAGGGAGATATGATTAGAAAGAAGAAGAACATCATATGATGCATTTTACTTATCTGAGGCAGGATTGATGGGGTTCTGCTTGAACAATAGCCTGAGATCTTCAACAGGTTCACAGGAATAGCTGTCCTCTGGCTTTGGAGTCTCAGTTTCTGTCTCCGCCTCCTGTAGGCCATAGGGTTTTATTCTAGAATTGTGGACCCAGGCAGATAGACCCTTCACTTTTACAGCAGTTGAAGTCACTAGAACAACCTGATATGGCCCTGTCCATTTCTCGGACAGCTGGTTTGGACTGCCTTTTTCTTGCCAGGTCTTTACTGATACTTGATCCCCTGGATTTACCTGGGGATTTTTCAAGTCTTCCTGTGGTTTGTTCTCCATACCGTTGGAGTTCTTGCGGAAACCTTCCCAGGTCAATTATATGTTTTAAGAGTGTATTGGCATCCTCGTCAAGAAACAAATCAGAAGTTAAGAATGGTCGTCCATACATCATTTCATAAGGACTTAACAATAGTGGCCGTTTGGGGGATGTCCGTAGCCTCATGAGTGCTATGGGCAGCATATGTGTCCACTTATTATGTGTTTCTGACATAGCTTAGCCAGAGCCCTTTTAAGAGTCTGGTTGGCTCTCTCTACCTTTCCTGAAGCTTGAGGCCTCCAGGATGAGCAGAGCTGGTATTTAATGCCTAAGCATGTGGCTAGGTTCTGGGGTATCGTGGCTGTAAGTGAGGGCCCGTTGTCACTCTGAAGTGACCGAGGCAGCCCAAACCTAGGCACTATCTCCTTCAGCAGAGCTTTACAGACTTCTGTAGCTCTCTCTGTCTCAGTAGGGAACGCTTCGGTCCATCCTGTGAATGTGTCAATAAAGACTAGCAAGTAAGAAAAGCCTTGGGTCTTGGGCATGTCTGTAAATTTAAATGTGGAGCGGCATTGCCAGTCCGCTCCTTGGTATGATCCCCGATGTTGGACAGGTGTAATTAGAGGAGGTCTCGTTTTGGGGTTATTTTTTAGACTGGTGTCACAATTTTGTGTGACTTGTTTAACAACCTTAGCTAACTGGGGATGGGAGAGAATAGGCTTAAGCAAGATTTCTAGATTATCTTTTCCAAAATGGGCGCTCTTATGTAAGGAGTTAGTAATGTTTTAAACCTGAGAATCAGGGAGAATTATTTGGGCCTGATCAGGCTGAAACCACCCATGTGACCCAATCTCCCAACCCCACTCAGCATATCGGGAATGTCCCCCTGGGGTAAAATCTGGAGTCAGGGTTTCCTTGGGGAAAAGGGGGCAGATAGCAGTGGCAGAGGTAGCTTCCCCGGCAGCTCGTCCTGCCTCTTGATCAGCTTTCCTATTTCCCTGAGCCTCTTTTTCTTGCCCCTTTTGGTGACTCTTGCAGTGGATGACAGCTAATTTTGCAGGAAGTTTGACTGCCTCCAGGAGCCTGAGAATGAGCTCTTTGTGTTTAATAGCAGAGCTTCGGGCACTGAGCATCCCTCTTTCTTTCCAAATTGCTGCACGGGCATGCAGAATGAGGAAAGCATACTTAGAGTCCATACACACATTAATCCTCTTTCCTTCTCCTAACACCAAAGCTCTTGTCAGGGCAAAAATTCAGCTCTGTGGGCTGAGGTGTCTGGGGGAAGAGACCCACTTTCCTTAGGTTCTTCCAGGCTCGCTACAGCATATCCTGCTTTCCTGTCTCCCTTTTCTACAAAACTGCTGCCATCTGTGTGCCAGTTTTCCTCTGGGTCAGATAAAGGTGTCTCTGATAGGTCCCAGCGAGAAGAGTATAACTCGTCTGTGATTTGTATGCATTGGTGATCCAGAGGGGAGGTAGGGGGATCTGGCAGTAAGGTTGCTGGATTTAAAGTCTGGCAGACCCTCAACTTTATTTCTGGAGTGTCAAGGAGGAGGGCTTGGTATTGGGTGATCCTTCCCCTTGTCATCCACCTGTCCCCTGTCGTTTCCAAGACTGCTTGCACCTGGTGAGGCGTATACACTGTGGTGGGCTGATCCAGCGTCAGCTTAGATGCCTCCTTAACCACAAGAGCGGTGGCTGCTACTGCCCGGAGGCAAGTGGGCCACCCTCTGGCTACCTCATCTAGTTATTTTGAGAGATAAGCCACAGGTTGTAATACGGGCCCCATCATCTGCTCTAACACACCAAGAGCAGTTCCTGTCCTTCCAGAAACATAGAGTCTAAAAGGCTTCTCCAGGCCTAAAGCTGGGGCTGTAGTGATGGACTCTTTTAGGACATAAAGGCCACCTTGGAGGTCTCATGCCAGTCGAGTGACTCTTCCTCTTTCCCCCTTAAATTTTCATATAGGGGTCTGGCCAGATTGCCATAATTAGGAACCCAGATCCTGCAAAACCCGGTCCTTCCTAAAAATCCCCTAAGCTGTTGTTTTGTTTGGGGGTACGGGGTGTTTAAGATGAGGGATCTCTACTTGGGGTCAGGCATTCTTTTTCTCTCCGTAATTATAAATCCAAGGTATTTTACTTGGGTTAAGCTAATCTGAGCCTACTTGGGGGATACTCGATAACCCTTTTCATACAGGAAATTTAGCGTTTTAAATGGTGTCCATTTGAGAGCTGGTAAAATCTGGCCTAGCTATGAGCAAGTCATCCACATACTGTATTAGACTACTGTTTGTTAAAGTGAAATCCCTTAGTTCTCTCCCCGAGGAAGTCCCGAAGATATGAGGGCTGTCCCTAAACCCTTGGGGTAGGCAAGTCCAGTTGAGAGTTGTATGGTCTCTCTTGTTTCCAAGTCCCGCCACTCAAAAGCAAATAGTTTTTGGGATTCAGGATGGAGAGGAATGCAAAAGAAAGCACCTTGAAGGTCCAAGACTGAGAAGTACTTGGCATTTCCTGGGACTTGGGATAGGAGGGTATATGGGTTTGGGACTATGGGGTGGATGGGAACCACAGCTTCATTAAGAGCTCTTAGATCCTGGACGAATCGGTAAGATCCATCTGGTTTTTGAACGGGCAAGATTGGGGTGTTGCAGGGGGACTCACAGCTGATTCGAGTTCCAGTATCTCGGTATTTGTTAACTAATGGTTTAAGACCCTCAAGAGCTACTGGTTTTAAGGGATATTGTCTTTTCCAGGGCTAGGGAGCATTTGGTCTCAGAGAAGTCTTTACTGGTGGAACATTTATGGCTAAACCAGGGCTGGAGACATCCCACACCTGGGGATTGACCTCATCTAGACAAGGGACAGACTCCTCCTTTTCTACCTCTGACTGTAAATATTCAGACATAGGCAAAGAAAATTATCGACTTCTACCTTTGTGTCCCCAAGTCACTCTGGTTTGGAGGCGAAAGTATTATTCTCAAAATGGAAAATTTGGAAGCTGCAAACATGAAAAATTTAAAGAGTCACGCAGAGGCTAGTCACTCTAAGCTAACTCCTAAGACATTTATTGACTGTTTTCTAGCTTCTCTTCTTTAACCTTTTTTATCTAGAGTAATCCTGTGTGTTCCTTTTAGTTAGGGATTCATTTTTAGACTATCCTGACTCTTCCACTACGTTCCAGTTTTGGGTCTGATACACTTAGAGATGTGTCAAGTGCTTCCTGAATACTATAGAACATATTTTATATTTAAAATACTTCCATGCTTATGTAGTGAGTCAATGATTTTAAGTTTATTTGTTACACATTTCAATGTAAAAGTAAATGTGTGAACTAACATATTCACGACTTGGAAAATTTGGCTTTTTTTTGCTGTGTGTTTGAACTCCTCACCTGAACAAAGGTCATGGAGAGGTCTATTGTTTTTCTAAAATGGCTATAGTGTTGTTTATTTTCTGGTAATTGAATTAGGGTGTGAGTTGCAAAGCCTGTGTTTCTGTTCATTTCATTCCATCTGCTCGGGTTTCTTTCTCTCTCCTGAGTCAGACAGTAATTTCCCATTGGTTGTCCAGTTACCAAGGTTGGTGTCCATGCATCCGTGCTGGTCTCTCCATACATGTCCGGGTGTCCTGTGAAACACTAAGCTTAATTTATTTGGAAATGACCTAGCTGTTCAATACACTGTCATCACTCAGTTGAGCAGAGGGAGAGAAATTCAAGTGACAAAACTCCAGAGAAGCTAGTGTCAGAGCGCCCCGGCGTGGCATGCGAGCAGGGGGTTGGGGGGAGTGGGGCGGGGCGCGGAGCGTGGAGATCTCAGGTGTCCTCCCACCCTGGGCCTCTCCAGGCCCGCTGCTGCTCAGTGGCCTCCCCTCGCCCCCATCGCTTTGGCTGCTCAGGGCCGGGTGGTCTCTGAGGCTGCCCGGCATCCTGCCCGAGGCCCCCCCTGCCCACACGCTGTCTTCCAGTCTCTCTCTGAACCCTCGACTCTTTCTTCCTCTGTCTCACCTGGAGTGGGTGCGTGCGAGTGCCTGTCCGTGTGCCTGGCTGTCGCTCGTCCGCTCTCTCAGGAAGGTCCTGTGCTGGGCCCGTGGCGTGGGGGCAGGGCGGCCCTCGGTTTGGGGACAGGGCGGGGCTGAGGCACTCCAGGGGGTTTGCACAGCCGGCAGGATGGGCGCCTGGGGCCCGGGCTGGGCTGCCCCTAAGCCCGCAGGAGGCTCTGTGGACCGCGGCCACGGGCCGACGCCCCGCTCATCCGGAGCAACGTGACCCTGGACAGCGAACGGGATGGTGGGGGGCGGGGGTTGGGGGGGCACCCAGATGTCCTCCCCGCTCAAGCCAACCCCCTCCCCAACCCCCGCCAGAACTCCCGCAGCCTCACCAGGCCACTCTGGGTTCGGGAAGCGCCCCAGGCCGGGCCAGGCGCGTCCTGGCCGGGGGTGGCGTCGGCTGGTCTCCCAGCTGCAGGGCCTGTCCCGGTTTTTCCCATCAGTTTCAACAGTGACGGTCACCCCACATTGTAAGTCGTCTAGATTTCTCACTGACACCCCTGTTAGGGAGTGGCTTTTTAGAGAGATAGGGAAGGTCACTTGGGGGATGTTAGTCATGAGAAAAAATAAGGGCTCAGGTGGGATTGCAGATGTCATCCAGGGGGTAAAGAGAGACAGTTGTTGCTGCTACCAACATGAAGTTTTTTTTCCCCCTTTCCGCAAAAGGCCATATTACGACCACAATGGGGCCTGAGTAACAGCTCATAGCTGGGCTGGAAGGGTGGGCCTTTGATATTGATACCCTGGGATGGGTTGGACATACCCCCAACCTTTGTCATTAATGCAGATGCAGCCCGGGCTGCTTAGGTTGAGTTGAGAAGCAGTGTGGTTTGCAAGTGAACATACCTCGTTTAGGGAGAGATCAATAGCCATACAGGGAGATATGATTAGAAAGAGGAAGAACATCATATGATGCATTTTACTTATCTGAGGCAGGATTGATGGGGTTCTGCTTGAACAAGAGCCTGAGATCTTCAACAGGTTCACAGGAATAGCTGTCCTCTGGCTTTGGAGTCTCAGTTTCTGTCTCCCCCTCCTGTAGGCCATAGGGTTTTATTCTAGAATTGTGGACCCAGACAGATAGACCCTTCACTTTTATAGCAGTTGAAGTCATTAGAACAACCTGATATGGCCCTGTCCATTTCTCGGACAGCTGGTTTGGACTCCCTTTTTCTTGCCAGGTCTTTACTGATACTTGATCCCCAGGCTTTACCTGGGGATTTTTCAAGTCTTCCTGTGGTTTGTTCTCCATACCGTTGGAGTTCTTGCGGAAACCTTCCGGGTCAATTATATGTTTTAAGAGTGTATTGGCATCCTCGTCAAGAAACAAATCAGACGTTAAGAATGGTCGTCCATACATCATTTCATAAGGACTTAACAATAGTGGCCGTTTGGGGGATGTCCGTAGCCTCATGAGTGCTATGGGCAGCATATGTGTCCACTTATTATGTGTTTCTGACATAGCTTAGCCAGAGCCCATTTAAGAGTCTGGTTGGCTGTCTCTACCTTTCCTGAATCTTGAGGCCTCCAGGATGAGCGGAGCTGGTATTTTATGCCTAAGAATGCGGCTAGGTTCTGGGGTATCGTGGCTGTAAGTGAGGGCCCGTTGTCACTCTGAAGTGACCGAGGCAGCCCAAACCTAGGCACTATCTCCTTCAGCAGAGCTTCACAGACTTCTGTAGCTTTCTCTGTTCAGTAGGGAACGCTTCGATCCATCCTGTGAATGTGTCAATAAAGACTAGCAAGTAAGAAAACCCTTGGGTCTTGGGCATGGCTGTAAATTCTACTTGCCAGTCCGCTCCTGGGTATGATCCCCGATGTTGGACAGGTGTAATTAGAGGAGGTCTGGTTTTTGGGTTATTTTTTAGACAGGTGTCACAATTTTGTGTGACTTGTTTAACAACCTTAGCTAACTGGGGATGGGAGAGAATAGGCTTAAGCAAGATTTCTAGACTATCTTTTCAAAAATGGGCGCTCTTATGTAAGGAGTTAGTAATGTTTTAAACCTGAGAATCAGGGAGTATTATTTGGGCCTGATCAGGCTGAAACCACCCATGTGACCCAATCTCCCAGCCCCGCTCAGCATATCGGGAATGTCCCCCTGGGGTAAAATCTGGAGTCAGGGTTTCCTTGGGGAAAAGGGTGCAGATAGCAGTGGCAGAGGTAGCTTCCCCGGCACCTCATCCTGCCTCTTGATCAGCTTTCCTATTTCCCTGAGCCTCTTTTTCTTGCCCCTTTTGGTGACTCTTGCAGTGGATGACAGCTAATTTTGCAGGAAGTTTGACTGCCTCCAGGAGCCTGAGAATGAGCTCTTTGTGTTTAATAGCAGAGCTTTGGGCACTGAGCATCCCTCTTTCTTTCCTAATTGCTGCACAGGCATGCAGAATGAGGAAAGGATACTTAGAGTCCATACACACATTAATCCTCTTTCCTTCTCTTAACTTCAAAGCTCTTGTCAGTGCAAAAAGTTCAGCTTTCTGGGCTGAGGTGTCTGGGGGAAGAGACCCACATTCCTTAGTTTCTTCCAGGCTCACTACAGCATATCCTGCTCTCCTCTCTCCCTTTTCTACAAAACTGCTGCCATCTGTGTGCCAGTTTTCCTCTGGGTCAGATAAAGGTGTCTCTGATAGGTCCCGGCGAGAAGAGCATAACTCGTCTCTGCTTTGTATGCATTGGTGATCCAGAGGGGAGGTAGGGGGATCTGGCAGTAAGGTTGCTGGATTTAAAGTCTGGCAGACCCTCAACTTTATTTCTGGAGTGTCAAGGAGGAGGGCTTGGTATTGGGTGATCTTTCCCCCTGTCATCCACCTTTCCCCTTTCGTTTCCAAGGCTGCTTGCACCCGGTGAGGCGTATACACTGTGATGGGCTGACCCAGGGTCAGCTTAGATGCCGCCTTAACCATAAGAGCAGTGGCTGCTACTGCCCGGAGGCAAGTGGGCCACCCTCTGGCCACCTCATCTAGTTATTTTGAGAGATAAGCCACAGGTTGTAATACGGGTCCCATCATCTGCTCTAACACCCCAAGAGCAGTTCCTGTCCTTCCAGAAACATAGAGTCTAAAAGGCTTCTCGAGGTTGGGGAGGCCTAAAGCTGGGCTGTAGTGATGGACTCTTAAAGGGCATTAAAGGCCACCTTGCAGGTTTCATGACAGTCGAGTGGCTCTTCGTCTTTCCCCCTTAAATTTTCATATAGGGGTCTGGCCAGATTGCCATAATTAGGAACCCAGATCCTGCAAAACCCGGTCCTTCCTAAAAATCCCCTAAGCTGTTGTTTTGTTTGCGGGTACGGGGTATTTAAGATGAGGGATCTCCCCTCGGGGTCAGGCATTCTTTTTCTCTCCATAATTATAAATCCAAGGTATTTTACTTGGGTTAAGCTAATCTGAGCCTACTTGGGGGATACTCGATAACCCTTTTCATACAGGAATGTTAGCGTTTTAAATAGTGTCCATTTGAGAGCTGGTAAAATCTGGCCTAGCTATGAGCAAGTCATCCACATACTGTATTAGACTACTGTTTGTTAAAGTTAATTCCCTTAGTTCTCTCCCCGAGGAAGTCCCGAAGATATGAGGGCTGTCCCTAAACCCTTGGGGTAGTCGAGTCCAGTCGAGAGTTGTATGGTCTCTCTTGTTTGCAAGTCCCGCCACTCAAAAGCAAAGAGTTTTTGGGATTCAGGATGGAGAGGAATGCAAAAGAAAGCACCTTGAAGGTCCAAGACTGAGAAGTACTTGGCATTTCCTGGGACTTGGGATAGGAGGGTATATGGGTTTGGGACTATGGGGTGGATGGCAACCACAGCTTCATTAACAGCTCTTAGATCCTGGACGAATCGGTAAGATACATCTGGTTTTTGAACGGGCAAGATTGGGGTGTTGCAGGGGTCTCACAGCTGATTCGAGTTCCAGTATCTCGGTATTTGTTAACTAATGGTCTAAGACCCGCAAGAGCTTCTGGTTTTAAGGGATATTGTCTTTTCCAGGGATAGGGAGCATTTGGTCTCAGAGAAATCTTTACTGGTGGAACATTTATGGCTAAACCAGGGCTGGAGACATCCCACACCTGGGGATTGACCTCATCTAGACAAGGGACAGACTCCTCCTTTTCTACCTCTGACTGTAAATATTCAGACATAGGCAAAGAAAATTATCGACTTCTACCTTTGTGTCCCCAAGTCACTCTGATTTGGAGGCGAAAGTATTATTCTCAAAATGGAAATTTTGGAAGCTGCAAACATGAAAAATTTAAAGAGTCACGCAGAGGCTAGTCACTCTAAGCTAACCCCTAAGACATTTTGACTGCTTTCTAGCTTCTCTTCTTTAACCTTTTTTATCTACAGTAATCCTGTGTGTTCCTTTTAGTTAGGGATTCATTTTTAGACTATCCTGACTCTTCCACTACGTTCCAGTTTTGGGTCTGATACACTTAGAGATGTGCCAAGTGCTTCCTGAATACTATAGAACATATTTTATATTTAAAATACTTCCATGCTTATGTAGTGAGTCAATGATTTTAAGTTTATTAATTACACATTTCAATGTAAAAGTCAATGTGTGAACTAACATATTCACGACTTGGAAAAGTTGGCTTTTTTTTGCTGTGTGTTTGAACTACTCAGCCGACCAAAGGTCATAGAGAGGTCTATTGTTTTTCTAAAATGGTTATAGTGTTGTTTATTTTCTGGTAATTGAATTAGGGTGTGAGTTGCAAAGCCTGTGTTTCTGTTCATTTCATTCCATCTGTTCGGGTTTCTTTCTCTCTCCTGAGTCAGACAGTAATTTCCCATTGGTTGTCCAGATACCAAGGTTGGTGTCCATGCATCCGTGCTGGTCTCTCCATACATGTCCGGGTGTCCTGTGATACACGAAGCTTAATTTATTTGGAAATGACCTAGCTGTTCAATACACTGTCATCACTCAGTTGAGCAGAGGGAGAGAAATTCAAGTGACAAAACTCCAGAGAAGCTAGTGTCAGAGCGCCCCGGCGTGGCATGCGTGCAGGGGGTTGGGGGGAGGGGGGCGGGGCGCGGAGCGGGGAGATCTCAGGTGTCCTCCGACCTTGGGCCTCTCCAGGCCCGCCGCTGCTCAGTGGCCTCACCCCGCCCCCATCGCTTTGGCTGCTCAGGGCCGGGTGGTCTCTGCAGCTGCCCGGCATCCTGCCCGAGGCCCCCCCTGCCCACACGCTGTCTTCCAGTCTCTCTCTGAACCCTCGACTCTTTCTGCGTCTGTCTCACCTGGCGTGGGTGCGTGCGAGTGCCTGTCCGTGTGCCTGGCTGTCGCTCGTCCGCTCTCTCAGGAAGGTCCTGTGCTGGGCCCGTGGCGTGGGGGCAGGGCGGGCCTCGGTTTGGGGACAGGGCGGGACTGAGGCACTCCAGGGGGATTGCACAGCCGGCAGGATGGGCGCCTGGGGCCCCGGCTGGGCTGCCCCTAAGCCCGCAGGAGGCTCCGGGGACCGCGGCCCTGGGCCGACGCCCCGCTCGTCCGGAGCCACGTGACCCTGAGCAGCGAACGGGATGGTGGGGGGCGGGGGGTGGGGGGGCACCGAGAGTCCTCCCCGCTCAAGCCACACCCCTCCCCAACCCCCGACAGACCTCCCGCAGCCTCGCCAGGCCCCTCGGGGTTCGGGAAGCGCCCCGGGCCGGGCCAGGCGCGTGCTGGCCGGGGGTGGCGTCGGCTGGTCTCCCAGTTGCAGGGCCTGTCCCGGTTTTTCCCATCAGTTTCAACAGTGACGGTCACCCCACATTGTGAGTCGTCTAGATTTCTCACTGACACCCCTGTTAGGGAGTGCCTTTTTAGAGAGATAGGGAAGGTCACTTGGGGGATGTTAGTCATGAGAGAAAATAAGGGCTCAGGTGGGATTGCAGATGTCATCCAGGGGGTAAATAGAGACAGTTGTTGCTGGTACCAAGTCATGAAATTTTTTTTCCCCCTTTTCCCAAAAGGCCATATTACGACCACATGGGGGCGCTGAGTAAAAGCCCATAGCTCGGCTGGAAGGGTGGGCCTTTGATAGTGATACCCTGGGATGGGTTGGACATACCCCCAACCTTTGTCATTAATGCAGATGCAGCCTGGGCTGCTTAGGTTGAGTTGAGAAGCAGTGTGGTTTGCAAGTGAACATGCCTCGTTTAGGGAGAGATCAATAGCCATACAGGGAAATATGATTAGAAAGAGGAAGAACATCATATGATGCATTTTACTTATCTGAGGCGGATTGATGGGTTTCTGCTTGAACAAGAGCCTGAGATCTTCAACAGGTTCACAGGAATAGCTGTCCTCTGGCTTTGGAGTCTCAGTTTCTGTCTCCCACTCCTGTAGGCCATAGGGTTTTATTCTAGAATTGTGGACCCAGGCAGATAGACCCTTCAATTTTACAGCAGTTGAAGTCACTAGAACAACCTGATATGGGCCTGTCCATTTCTCGGACAGCTGGTTTGGACTCCCTTTTTCTTGCCAGGTCTTTACTGATACTTGATCCCCTGGCTTTACCTGGGGATTTTTCAAGTCTTCCTGTGGTTTGTTCTCCATACCGTTGGAGTTCTTGCGGAAACCTTCCCAGGTCAATTATATGTTTTAAGAGTGTATTGGCATCCTCGTCAAAAAACAAATCAGAAGTTAAGAATGGACGTCCATACATCATTTCATAAGGACTTAACAATAGTGGCCGTTTGGGGGATGTCCGTATCCTCATGAGGGCTATGGGCAGCATATGTGTCCACTTATTATGTCTTTCTTGACATAGCTTAGCCAGAGCCCTTTTAAGAGTCTGGTTGGCTCTCTCTACCTTTCCTGAAGCTTGAGGCCTCCAGGATGAGCGGAGCTGGTATTTTATGCCTAAGCATGCGGCTAGGTTCTGGGGTATCGTGGCTGTAAGTGAGGGCCCGTTGTCACTCTGAAGTGACCGAGGCAGCCCAAACCTAGGCACTATCTCCTTCAGCAGAGCTTTACAGACTTCTGTAGCTCTCTCTGTCTCAGTAGGGAACGCTTCGATCCATCCTGTGAATGTGTCAATAAAGACTATCAAGTAAGAAAACCCTTGGGTCTTGGGCATGGCTGTAAATTCTAAATGCGGAGCGGCATTGCCAGTCCGCTCCTGGGTATGATCCCCGATGTTGGACAGGTGTAATTAGAGGAGGTCTGCTTTTTGGGTTATTTTTTAGACAGGTGTCACAATTTTGTGTGACCTGTTTAACAACCTTAGCTAACTGGGGATGGGAGAGAATAGGCTTAAGCAAGATTTCTAGAGTATCTTTTCCAAAATGGGCGCTCTTATGTAAGGATTTAGTAATGTTTTAAACCTGAGAATCAGGGAGTATTATTTGGGCCTGATCAGGCTGAAACCACCCATGTGACCCAATCTCCCAGCCCCGCTCAGCATATTGGGAATGTCCCCCTGGGGTAAAATCTGGAGTCAGGGTTTCCTTGGGGAAAAGGGGGCAGATAGCAGTGGCAGAGGTAGCTTCCCCGGCAGCTCGTCCTGCCTCTTGATCAGCTTTCCTATTTCCCTGAGCCTCTTTTTCTTGCCCCTTTTGGTGACTCTTGCAGTGGATGACAGCTAATTTTGCAGGAAGTTTGACTGCCTCCAGGAGCCTGAGAATGAGCTCTTTGTGTTTAATAGCAGAGCTTCGGGCACTGAGCATCCCTCTTTCTTTCCAAATTGCTGCACGGGCATGCAGAATGAGGAAAGCATACTTAGAGTCCATACACACATTAATCCTCTTTCCTTCTCCTAACTCCAAAGCTCTTGTCAGGGCAAAAAGTTCAGCTTTCTGGGCTGAGGTGTCTGGGGGAAGAGACCCACTTTCCTTAGTTTCTTCCAGGCTCGCTACAGCATATCCTGCTTTCCTCTCTCCCTTTTCTACAAAACTGCTGCCATCTGTGTGCCAGTTTTCCTCTGGGTCAGATAAAGGTGTCTCTGATAGGTCCCGGCGAGAAGAGTATAACTCGTCTGTGATTTGTATGCATTGGTGATCCAGAGGGGAGGTAGGGGGATCTGGCAGTAAGGTTGCTGGATTTAAAGTCTGGCAGACCCTCAACTTTATTTCTGGAGTGTCAAGGAGGAGGGCTTGGTGGTGGGTGATCCTTCCCCCTGTCATCCACCTGTCCCCTTTCGTTTCCAAGACTGCTTGCACCCGGTGAGGCGTATACACTGTAGTGGGCTGACCCAGGGTCAGCTTAGATGCCTCCTTAACCATAAGAGCAGTGGCTGCTACTGCCCGGAGGCAAGTGGGCCACCCTCTGGCCACCTCATCTAGTTATTTTGAGAGATAAGCCACAGGTTGTAATACGGGCCCCATCATCTGCCCTATCACCCCAAGAGCAGTTCCTGTCCATTCAGAAACATAGAGTCTAAAAGGCTTCTCCCGGTTTGGGACGCCTAAAGCTGGGGCTGTAGTGATGGACTCTTTTAGGGCATTAAAGGCCACCTTGCAGGTCTCATGCCAGTCGAGTGGCTCTTCCTCTTTCCCCCTTAAATTTTCATATAGGGGTCTGGCCAGATTGCCATAATTAGGAATCCAGATCCTGCAAAACCCGGTCCTTCCTAAAAATCCCCTAAGCTGTTGTTTTGTTTTGGGGTTCGGGGTATTTAAGATGAGGGATCTCCCCTCGGGGTCAGGCATTCTTTTTCTCTCCGTAATTATAAATCCAAGGTATTTTACTTGGGTTAAGCTAATCTGAACCTACTTGGGGGATACTCGATAACCCTTTTCATACAGGAAAGTTAGCGTTTTAAATAGTGTCCATTTGAAAGCTGATAAAATCTGGCCTAGCTAAGAGCAAGTCATCCACATACTGTATTAGACTACTGTTTGTTAAAGATAATTCCCTTAGTTCTCTCCCCGAGGAAGTCCCGAAGATATGAGGGCTGTCCCTAAACCCTTGGGTTAGTTGAGTCCAGTCGAGAGTTGTATGGTCTCTATTGTTTCCAAGTCCCACCACTTAAAAGCAAAGAGTTTTTGGGATTCAGGATGGAGAGGCATGCAAAAGAAAGCACCTTGAACGTCCAAGACTGAGAAGTACTTGGCATTTCCTGGGACCTGGGATAGGAGGGTATATGGGTTTGGGACTATGGGGTGGATGGGAACCACAGCTTCATTAACAGCTCTTAGATCCTGGATGAATCGGTAAGATACATCTGGTTTTGGAACGGGCAAGATTGGGGTGTTGCAGGGGGACTCACAGCTGATTCGAGTTCCAGTATCTCGGTATTTGTTAACTAAAGGTCTAAGACCCTCAAGAGCTACTGGTTTTAAGGGATATTTTCTTTTCCAGGGCTAGGGAGCATTTGGTCTCAGAGAAATCTTTACTGGTGGAACATTTATGGCTAAACCAGGGCTGGAGACATCCCACACCTGGGGATTGACCTCATGTAGACAAGGGACAGACTCCTCCTTTTCTACCTCTGACTGTAAATATTCAGACATAGGCAAAGAAAATTATCGACTTCTACCTTTGTTTCCCCAAGTCACTCTGGTTTGGAGGCGAAAGTATTATTCTCACCATGGAAAATTTGGAAGCTGCAAACATGAAAAATTTAAAGAGTCACGCAGCGGCTAGTCACTCTAAGCTAACCCCTAAGACATTTATTGACTGATTTCTAGCTTCTCTTCTTTAACCTTTTTTATCTACAGTAATCCTGTGTGTTCCTTTTAGTTAGGGATTCATTTTTAAACTATCCTGACTCTTCCACTACGTTCCAGTTTTGGGTCTGATACACTTACAGATGTGCCAAGTGCTTCCTGAATACTATAGAACATCTTTTATGTTTAAAATACTTCCATGCTTATGTAGTGAGTGAATGATTTTAAGTTTATTTGTTACACATTTCAATGTAAAAGTCAATGTGTGAACTAACATATTCACGACTTGGAAAAGTTGGCTTTTTTTTGTTGTGTGTTTGAACTCCTCACCCGACCAAAGGTCATGGAGAGGTCTATTGTTTTTCTAAAATGGTTATAGTGTTGTTTATTTTCTGGTAATTGAATTAGAGTGTGAGTTGCAAAGCCTGTGTTTCTGTTCATTTCATTCCATCTGTTCGGGTTTCTTTCTCTCTCCTGAGTCAGACAGTAATTTCCCATTGGTTGTCCAGTTACCAAGGTTGGTGTCCATGCATCCGTGCTGGTCTCTCCATACATGCCCGGGTGTCCTGTGAAATACTAAGCTTAATTTATTTGGAAATGACCTAGCTGTTCAATACACTGTCATCACTCAGTTGAGCAGAGGGAGAGAAATTCAAGTGACAAAACTCCAGAGAAGCTAGTGTCAAAGCGCCCCGGCGTGGCATGCGTGCAGGGGATTGGGGGGAGGGGGCGGTGCGCGGAGTGCGGAGGTCTCAGGTGTCCTCACACCCTGGGCATCTCCAGGTCCGCCGCTGCTCAGTGGCCACCCCCCGCCCCCATCGCTTTGGCTGCTCAGGGCCGGGTGGTTTCTCCAGCTGCCCGGCATCCTGCCCGAGGCCCCCCCTGCCCACACGCTGTCTTCCAGTCTCTCTCTGAACCCTCGACTCTTTCTGCCTCTGTCTCACCTGGCGTGGGTGCGTGCGAGTGCCTGTCCGTGTCCCTGGCTGTCGCTCGTCTGCTCTCCCAGGAAGGTCCTGTGCTGGGCCCGTGACGTGGGGGCAGGGCGGGCCTCGGTAGGGCAAAAAGGCGGGGCTGAGGCGCTCCAGGGGGTTTGCACAGCCTGCAGGACGGGCGCCTGGGGCCCAGGATGGGCTGCCCCTAAGTCCCAGGAGGCTCCGTGGACCGCGGACCCGGGCCGAAGCCCCGCTCGTCCGGAGCCACCTGACCCTGAGCAGCGAACGGGATGGTGGGGGGCAGCGGGTGAGGGGGTACTGAGATGTCCTCGCTGCTCTACCCACCGCCCTCCCCCCACCCCATGTTCCGCAGACACGCCAGTCCCCGACCGGCCGGGCCAGACGGGTGCTGGCCTGGGCTCGCGGTGTGCGGAGCGGCGGCGCCCTCCGGTGCCCGCCGAGCTGCAGGCTCTGGGCGGCCGGAGTCCAGTCGCGGGTCGTGAGGCTCAAGTGCAGCGCGCGCCCGCTCGAGAACTGCAGCCCCAGGCCCGACCGGCAGGTCAGACCGCAAGGGAGGCGCAACGCGGGGCTCCTGCGGCGTCTTACAGCTGCCTTGGTCTAAGGCCATAGCACCCTGAACGTGCCCTATGTCCTCTGATCTGGGAAATTGAGTAGGGCCGGGCCTGGTCAGTACTTGCATGGGATACCGCCTAGTAGTTAGGCGGTTTTGTGATTTTTCTGAATGCCTACTTCAGAAAGTTAGAATCGGATGACTGCACACAGGAAAACGAATAATGTTTTCGGTCATAAACTTAAGAAATCAGCCGCTGGTCATTCTTTATCCTGTCCTAACACAGCTAACTGGAAGTCAGTTGCAGTAACTTCTACTGACTTAAGACCCTCATCCCTAACGGAAGGTATATAGGAAAACCCATAGTATATCTAAATAAACATGAAAGATAGAACGATGAGAAAAAAAAAAAAATTCTCAGTGACATCTTAGTTGGTATATGAAACACGATGATTATGAAAGTACAACCCATATTCAAGTCCAGGCCATGGAAGCCTGTGACTTTCACTGAGTGTTGACTTCCCTTTCAGCTCAGGTTGTAAAAAGTGCTTTGTAAAATCCTGAGGTTTGAAGCACTTGTAACCTCCTGAAGAGACTGCAATCAGAAGACTTTCTAGAATATCCTGACGCTGTGGTGAACTCAAGCAATACATTCTGCAGAGGTCGGAAGACAGACATGTTGGGAAGTGGGGATGACTTCTACTGCACTTAGGGAGAAATGGCATGTACAAGTGGAGAAGAAACACCTCAGTGACGGAATCTTTAAAGACTCCATACATGGAGAAGGAAATGGCAACCCACTCCAGTATTCTTGGAAGATGCAAACATGAAAAATTTAAAAAGTCACGCAGAGGCTAGTCACTCTAAGCTAACCCCTAAAACATTTATTGACTGATTTCTAGTTTCTCTTCTTTAACCTTTTTTATCTACAATAATCCTGTGTATTCCTTTTAGTTAGGGATTCATTTTTAGACTATCCTGACTCTTCAACTAAGTTCCAGTTTTGGGTCTCATACAGTGAGACATGTGCCAAATGCTTCCTGAATACTATAGAACATATTTTATGTTTAAAATACTTCCATGCTTATGTAGTGAGTCAATGATTTTAAGTTTATTTGTTACACATTTCAATGTAAAAGTCAATGTGTGAACTAACATATTCACGATTTGGAAAAGGTGGCTTTTTTTGTCGTGTGCTAGAACTCCTCACCTGACCAAAGGTCATGGAGAGGTCTATTGTTTTCCTAAAATGGTTAGAGTGTTGTTGGTTTTTTTTTTTTTTTTGTAATCGAAGTAGGGTGTTAGTTGCAAAGTTTGTGTTTCTGTTCATTTCATTCCATCTGTTCGGCTTTCTTTCGCTCTCCTGAGTCAGACAGTAATTTCCCATTGGTTGTCTATTTACCAAGGTTGGTGTACATGCATCGGTGCTGGTCTCTGCATTCATGTCCGCGTGTCCTGTGAAACTCTAAGCTTAAATTATTTGGAAATGACCTAGCTGTTCAATACACTGTCATCACTCACTTGAGCACAAGGATAGAAATTCAGGTGACCAAACTCCAGAGAAGCTAGTGTCAGAGTGCCCTGGCGTGGCGTGCGTGCAGCGGGTTGGGAGGACTGGGGCGGGGCGCGGAGCGAGGAGATCTCAGGTGCCCTCGCACCCTGGGCATCTGCAGGCCCTCCCCTACTCAGCGGCTTCGCCCTGCCCCCCTCGCATTCGCTGCTCAGGGCCAGGTGGCCTCTGCAGCTGCCTGGCATCCTGCCCGAGTCACCCCCTGTCCACAAGCTGTCTTCGAGTCTCTCTCTGAACCCTCATCTCTTTCTGCCTCTGTCTCACCTGGCGTGGGTGCGTGCGAGTGCCTGTCCGTGTGCCTGGCTTCGCTCCTCTGCTCTCTCAGGAAAGACGTGTACTGGGCCGGCAGTGTGGGGGCAGGGCGGGTCTCGGTAGGGCAAAAAGGCGGGGCTGATGTGCTCCAGGGGGCTTGCGCAGCGGGCAGGATGTGCGGCTGGGGCCCCGGCTGGGCTGCCTCTAAGCCGCAGGAGGCTCCTGGGACCGCGGACCCGGGACGAAGCCCCGCTCGTCCGGAGCCACGTCACCCTTAGCAGCGAACGGGATGGTGGGGGGCAGGGGGTGAGGGGGCACCGAGAAGTCCTCGCTGCTCTACCCACCCCCCCTCCCCCCACCCCAGGTCCCGCAGGTATGCCAGGACCCGGCCGGGCCAGACGGGTGCTGGCCGGGGCTGGCGGTGTTCGGGGCCGTGGCGCCCTCCGCTGGCCCCTGAGCTGCCGGCCCTGGTTGGTCGGAGTCCAGTCGCGGGTCGTGCGGCTCAAGTGCGGCGCACGCCAGCTCGAGAGCTGTGGCCCCAGGCCCGAAGGGCAGGTCAGAACGCAAGGGAGGCGCAACGCGGAGCTCTTGGGGCGCCTGACAGCCGCCTCGGTCTAAGGCCATAGCACCCTGAACGTGCCCTATCTCCTCTGATCTGGGAAATTGAGTAGGGCCGGGCCTGGTCAGTACTTGCATGGGAGACCGCCTTGTAGTTAGTCGGTTTTGTGATTTTTCTGAATGCCTACTTCAGAAAGTTAGAATCGGATGACTGCACACAGGAAAACGAATAATGTTTTCACACATAACCTTAAGAATCCAGCAGCTGGTCATTCTTTTTCCTGTCCTAACACAGCTAACTGGAAGTCAGGTGCAGTAAGTTCTACTGTCTTAAGAACCTCATCCCTAATGGAGGATATATGGGAAACCCCATAATATATCTATATAAACATGAAAGATAGAACGATGAGAAAAAAAAAATTCTCAGTGACATCTTAGTTGATATATGAAACACGATGATTATGAAAGTACAACCCATAATCAAGTCCAGGCCATGGAAGCCTGTGACTTTCACTGAGTGTTGACTTCCCTTTCAGCTGAGGTTGTAAAAAGTGCTTTGTAAAATCCTGAGGTTTAACACTTGTAACCTCCTGAAGAGACTGCAATCAGAAGGCTTTCTAGAATATCCTGACGCTGTGGTGAACTCAAGCAATACATTCTCCAGAGGTCGGAAGACAGACATGTTGGGAAGTGGGGATGACTTCTACTGCACTTAGGGTGAAAGTGCATATACAAGTTGAGAAGCAACACCTCAGTGATGGAATCTTTAAAGACTCCATACATGGAGAAGGAAATGGCAACCCACTCCAGTATTCTTGGCTGGAAAAATCCATGGACAGAGGAGTCTGGCGGGCTGAAGTCCACGGGATTCCATGACTGATCGTGTGTGCACGAGGGTGGAGGGAGACGGGTTGGTAGCAAGAAACTGGTAGAAGTAAAAAATAAGAAAAAAATATAAAATAAAGACTCGATAAATATGACAACGACTGGTAGGAATAAACCTTCAGAAGTGCCTTCTCAGACCTCCCGTCAGAAGCACAAGCGTAATAAAGACACTGAGTTTTCACGGTCTCACACAAAATTAGACTGGCTTATGACAATGGGCAGAGAGGCTCCTCTAAGACATCGGGGCTGGGCTTTACTGGAGGATGCACATCGATTGAGTGCATGGCTATGTGTTATGGAAATATGTCTTACTGGCAGGGCGAAGGCATCTTCTTGAAGAACACCGCAAATAACACTACAAATTCAAGGAACTTGGCTACAATGACAATAGCTGATTTCATGTTGGCTACTGCTTTGCAGAGCTGGGTTCGCCTCTCCCATTAAGTACCTCAGTGGCCAGCTGTGAATGTAACCATTAGTTGCTCACTTAGAAACCGAACCTAATACTTGCCATGTGCACTAGTGCAAGAACAGTGCAATACCCAACAGGTAAAGGAATATGACAAGTGCCCACCAAGTCAAACAAAAGAGGAGGAGATAGGGAATCTATCTGAAAAACAATTTAGAATAATGATAATAAAAATGATCCAAATCTTGAAAACAAAATGGAGTTACAGATAAATAGCCTGGAGACAAAGATTGAAAAGATGCAGGAAATGCTTAACAAAGACCTAGAAGAAATAAAAGAGAGTCAATTAAAAATGAATAATGCAATGAATGAGATCAAAAACACTTTGGAGCGAACCAAGAGTAGAATAATGGAGACAGAAGATAGGATAAGTGAGGTAGACAATAGAATAGTGGAAATAAATGAAGCAGAGAGGAAAAAAGAAAAAATGATCAAAAGAAATGAGGACAACCTCAGGGACCTCTGGGACAATGTGAAACGCCCCAACATTCGAATCATAGGAGTCCCAGAAGAAGAAGACAAAAAGAAAGGCCATGAGAAAATACTCGAGGAGATAATAGCTGAAAACTTCCCTAAAATGGGGAAGGAAATAGCCACCCAAGTCCAAGAAACCCAGAGAGTGCCAAACAGGATAAACCCAAGGCGAAACACTCCACGACACATATTAATCAAATTAACAAAGATCAAACACAAAGAACAAATACTAAAAGCAGCAAGGGAGAAACAACAAATAACACACAAAGGAATTCCCATAAGGATAACAGCTGATCTACCAATAGAAACCTTCCAGGCCAGAAGGGAATGGCAGGACAGAATGAAAGTAATGAAAGAAAATAATCTACAACCTAGATTACTGTACCCAGCAAGGATCTCATTCAGATATGAAGGAGAAATCAAAAGCTTTACAGACAAGCAAAAGCTGAGAAAATTCAGCACCACCAAACCAGCTCTTCAACAAATGCTAAAGGACCTTCTCTAGACAAGAAATGCAGAAATGTTGTATAAACATGAACCCAAAACAACAAAGTAAATGGCAACGGGACCACACCTATCAATAATTACCTTAAATGTAAATGGGTTGAATGCCCCAACCAAAAGACAAAGATTGGCTGAATGGATACAAAAACAAGACCCTTATATATGCTGTCTACAAGAGACCCACCTCAAAACCAGAGACACATACAGACTAAAAGTGAAGGGCTGGAAAAAAATATTTCACGCAAATGGAGACCAAAAGAAAGCAGGAGTCACAATACTCATATCAGATAAAATAGACTTTCAAATAAAGGATGTGAAAAGAGACAAAGAAGGACACTACATAATGATCAAAGGATCAATCCAAGAAGAAGATATAACAATTATAAATATATATGCACCCAACATAGGAGCACCGCAATATGTACGGCACACGCTAATGAGTATGAAAGAGGAAATGAATAGTAACACAATAATAGTGGGAGACTTTAATACCCCACTCACAACTATGGATAGATCAACTAAACAGAAAATCAAAAAGGAAACACAAACCTTAAATGATACAATGGACCAGCTAGACCTAATTGATATCTATAGGACATTTCACCCCCAAACAATCAATTTCACCTTTTTCTCAAGTCCACACAGAACATTCTCCAGAATAGATCACATCCTGGGCCATAAATCTGGTCTTGGAAAATTCAGAAAAATTGAAATCATCCCAGTCATCTTTTCTGACCACAGTGCAGTAAGATTAGATCTCAATTACAGGAAAAAAATTGTTAAAAATTCAAACATATGGAGGCTAAATAACACGCTTCTGAATAACCAAAAAATCATAGAGGAAATCAAAAAAGAAATCAAAATATGTATAGAAATGAATGAAAATGAAAACACAACAACCCAAAACCTATGGGACACTGTAAAAGCAGTGCTAAGGGGAAGGTTCATAGCATTAGAGGCTTACATCAAGAAACAAGAAAAAAGCCAAATAAATAACCTAACTCTACACCTAAAGCAATTAGAGAAGGAAGAAATGAAAAACCCCAGGGTTAGCAGAAGAAAAGAAATCTTAAAAATTAGGGCAGAAATAAATGCAAAAGAAACTAAAGAGACCATAGCAAAAATCAACAAAGCTAAAAGCTGGTTTTTTGAAAAAATAAACAAAATTGACAAACCATTAGCAAGACTCATTAAGAAACAAAGAGAGAAGAACCAAATTAACAAAATAAGAAATGAAAAGGGTGAGATCACAAGAGACAACACTGAAATACAAAGGATCATAAGAGACTACTACCAGCAGCTCTATGCCAATAAAATTGACAACTTGGATGAAATGGACAAATTTTAGAAAAGTATAACTTTCCAAAACTGAACCAGGAAGAAATAGAAGATCTTAACAGACCCATCACAAGCAAGGAAATCGAAACTGTAATCAAAAATCTTCCAGAAAACAAAAGCCCAGTGCCAGATGGCTTCACAGCTGAATTCTACTAAAAATTTAGAGAAGAGCTAACACCTATCTTACTCAAACTCTTCCAGAAAATTGCAGAAGAAGGTAAACTTCCAAACTCATTCTATGAGGCCACCATCACCCTAATTCCAAAACCACACAAAGATGCCACAAAAAAAGAAAACTACAGGCCAATATCACTGATGAACATAGATGCAAAAATCCTTAGCAAAATTCTAGCAAATAGAATCCAACAACATCTTAAAAAAATCATACACCATGACCAAGTGGGCTTTATCCCAGGAATGCAAGGATTCTTCAATATCTGCAAATCAATCAATGTAATACACCACATTAACAAATTGAAAGATAAAAACCATATGATTATCTCAATAGATGCAGAGAAAGCCTTTGACAAAATTCAACACTCATTTATGATTAAAACTCTCCAGAAAGCAGGAATAGAGGGAACATACCTCAACATAATAAAAGCTATATATGACAAACCCACAGCAAGCATCACCCTCAATGGTGAAAAATTGAAAGCATTTCCCCTGAAATCAGGAACAAGACAAGGGTGCCCACTCTCACCACTATTATTCAACATAGTCTTGGAAGTTTTGGCCACAGCAATCAGAGCAGAAAAAGAAGTAAAAGGAATCCAGATAGGAAAAGAAGAAGTGAAACTCTCGTTGTTTGCAGTTGACATGATCCTCTACATAGAAAACCCTAAATACTCTTCCAGAAAATTACTAGAGCTAACCAATGAATATAGTAAAGTTGCAGGATATAAAATTAACACACAGAAATCCCTTGCATTCCTATATACTAACAATGAAAAAACAGAAAGAGAAATTAAGGAAACAATACCATTCTCCATTGCAACAAAAAGAATAAAATACTTAGGAGTATATCTACCTAAAGAAACAAAAGACCTGTACATAGAAAACTATAAAACACTGATGAAAGAAATCAAAGAGGACACAAACAGATGGAGAAACATACCGTGTTCATGGATTGGAAGAATCAATATTGTCAAAATGGCTATTCTACCCAAAGCAATCTATAGATTCAATGCAATCCCTATCAAACTACCAACGGTATTTTTCACAGAACTAGAACAAATAATTTCACAATTTGTATGGAAATACAGAAAACCACGAATAGCCAAAGTAATATTGAGAAAGAAGAATGGAACTGGAGGAATCAACCTGTCTGACTTCAGTCTCTACTACAAAGCCACAGTCATCAAGACAGTATGGTACTGGCACAAAGACAGAAATATAGATCAATGGAACAGAATAGAAAGCCTAGAGATAAATCCACGAACCTATGAACACCTTATCTTTGACAAAGGAGGCAAGGATATACAATGGAAAAAAGACAACTGCTTTAACAAGTGGTGCTGGGAAAACTGGTCAACCACCTGTAAAAGAATGAAACTAGAACACTTTCTAACACCACACACAAAAATAAACTCAAAATGGATTAAAGATCTAAATGTAAGACCAGAAACTATAAAACTCCTAGAGGAGAACTTAGGCAAAACACTCTCCGACATGAATCAGAGCAGGGTCCTCTATGACCCACCTCCCAAAATATTGGAAATAAAAGCAAAAATAAACAAATGGGACCTAATGAAACTTAAAAGCTTCTGCACTACAAAGGAAACTATAAGTAAGGTGAAAAGACAGCCCTCAGATTGGGAGAAAATAATAGCAAAGGAAGAAACAGACAAAGGATTAATCTCAAAAATATGCAAGAAACTCCTGAAGCTCAATTCCAGAAAAATAAATGACCCAATCAAAAAATGGGCCAAAGAACTAAACAGACATTTCTCCAAGGAAGACATACAGATGGCTAACAAACACATGAAAAGATGTTCAACATCACTCATTATTAGAGAAATGCAAATCAAAACCACAATGAGGTACCATTACACGCCAGTCAGGATGGCTGCTATCCAAAAGTCTACAAGCAATAAATGCTGGAGTGGGTGTGGAGAAAAGGGAACCCTCTTACACTGTTGGTGGGAATGCAAACTAGTACAGCCACTATGGAAAACAGTGTGGAGATTTCTTAAAAAACTGGAAATAGAACTGCCATTTGACCCAGCAATACCACTTCTGGGCATACACACCACGGAAACCAGATCTGAAAGAGACACGTGCACCCCATTGTTCATTGCAGCACTGTTTATAATAGCCAGGACATGGAAGCAGCCTAGATGCCCATCAGCAGATAAATGGATAAGGAAGCTGTGGTACATATACACCATGGAATATTACTCAGCCATTAAAAAGAATTCATTTGAATCAGTTCTAATGAGATGGATGAAACTGGAGCCCATTATTCAGAGTGAAGTAAGCCAGAAAAATAAAGAACATTACAGCATACTAACACATATATATGGAATTTAGAAAGATGGTAATGATAACCCTATATGCAAAACAGAAAAAGAGACACAGAAGTACAGAACAGACTTTTGGACTCTGTGGGAGAAGGTGAGGGTGGGATGTTTCAAAAGAACAGCATGTATTTTATCTATGGTGAAAGAGATCACTAGCCCAGGTGAGATGCATGAGACGAGTGCTCGGGCCTGGTGCACTGGGAGGACCCAGAGGAGTCGGGTGGAGAGGGAGGTGGGAGGGGGGATCGGGATGGGGAATACGTGTAACTCTATGGCTGATTCGTGTCAATGTATGACAAAACCCACTGAAATGTTGTGAAGTAATTGGCCTCCAACTAATAAAATAAAATTAAAAAAAAAAAAAAACTGAGCTATCCTAAAAATTAAAAAAAAAAAGCTACCTCTTCTATGCAACATCTGTGTGTCTTCTGTCTGTCTTCTTCCTCGCTGACGCCACTCATCCCTTGGGTATTCCTGGTCCTGCTGGGGCTGGACCTCGGCAATTTTGCTCAATGCTTTGGATCCTAGTGGAAAAACATGCTGTTAATCCTACTTTTGCGAGGATTAAAACCATCGTAAAAACTGGAATTTCTTTAAATATTTTTGGTTTAAATATATCTTGTGTATATAATTACCCATATTACTGTTGGGTATTAGATTGCTATGTTACAATATGTATGGCATACATGAGTTCCACTGTTATTGATATGATATGTGGTGGAGAGGTATTTGGTGGTGCAAGTGATTTAAATGATGTGTTCACAGTGTTTATATTCCTGTTATGTGGTTAATGGGTCTTGGATTCACGTTTGAAATATGACTCCCTTGTCTTTTGTGATGCATGAGAAGTGCTGAAATTGAAGATGATGCAGGTTAAGTCTAGGGTTGAGGGTGTGAGTAGGGTGGGGGGGAGGGTGTGGGTTAGGTTAAGGGTGTGGATTAGGGTGTGGGTTACATTGTGGCTTAGGGGTTAGAAGTTAGGGGTGTGGGTGAGGGTGAGGGCTGAGGGGTGAAGGTGTCAGGTTAGCGTTGGGATGATGCGTTAGGGTTAGTGTGTCAGGTTAGGGTTAGGGGGTCGGGTTGGTGTTAGGTTCTGGGATAGGGTTACGGTGTTGGTTAGGGTTAGGGTGTCGTGTTGGGGTTAGGGTTAGGGCAAGGGCGAGGGCAATTTCGCCTGGGACCTTATGGAGGGGCCTCACACTCAAAGGTAAAGGCAAAGTCACATCCACACTTCTGTTCCATCCCCTTTGCTCTATAGTAGAGCTCTAGTAAGCCTAGGCCTGGTAGGAAAACTCTTGGCTCCTGTGGGGACACATCCTGTGTGTGAATCTGCATACCAGACCTAGGGGCCACAGGGCGCCTGTTTTCTTCTGGGAGAGGGGACCCTGAAGCGGTGTTGCCTGGCAACAGCTTGAAAATACATTAAATTGCACTTTACGTACCTCTGACAAAGCTAGATTTGCTCCACCTTTTCGCCATTTGGAAGCAAACCTTCCATACCCTCTCCCCAAGTAGGCAATGGGCCTACTTTGAGTAGAAAGTCCCCTTGAGGAGCTGAGCCCAGGAAGGCACCCAGTCATGTCAAACACACTCCAGCTGCTTACTTCCTCATGGGCAGTATCACTATCAGCTAGGAATGTCTTTGCAAGGATTGAAAAGGGAAGGGGAGATACATGGCCCTGCCTCTGAAATTTCAGTCCTCTGAGCAGAACTGGAATTCAATTGTATCAGCGAAACTGTGCCTTCCAAAGAGGCTTGCAAACACACCCCGAGTGGCTGCCTCTTCTTCCCTGAAGAAGGCTCCCTTTCCCTGCATCCTGCGGACTCCCTGTCCCAGCCTCCTGGAAAAGCGCTTCTTGGAGTTCCTTCTTGGAGTTCCTTTCTTAGTTGCAGTTATCCCTCAACTTGGGGCCATAGGGAGTAGCCCCACACTCACAGGGGAAGGCAGACCCACCTCCACACATGTCTTCCATCCCCTTTGCTCTGTAGGACAATTCTAGTGAGCCTAGGTCTGTCAGAAAATTCTTGGCTTTGACGGGAACACACCCTGTGTGTGAACCTGCATACCTGACCTAGGGGCCACAGGGCGCCTGTTTTGCTCGAGTGGGCCTTGAAGCAGTACAGCCTAGTGAGAGCTTGAAAATCCATCCAATTGCTCCTTTCTTACCTCTGACACCTAGCTTTGTTCCACCCTTTGGCAGTGTGGAGGGAAGAGGGCCCAACCCCGTCCTCAAGCGGACATGGGGCCTACTTTGAGAGGAAAGGCCCCCTTGAGGAGCTGAGCCCATCAAGGCACCCAGTCATGTCAAATATACTCCCACTGCTTGCTTCTTCATGGGTAGTACCACTATCAGCTTGGAATGTCTTTGCAAGGATCACAAAGGGAAGGGGAGATACACGACCCTGCCTCTGGAACTTCGGTCCTCTGAGCAGACCTGAGTGCTCTAGGGAGCCTAGGACTGTCAGGAAAATTCTTGGCTCCTACGGGGACACACCCCATATGTGAACCTGCATACCGGACCTCGGGGCCACAGTGTGCCTGCTTCTCTCGGTGTGCCTAAAGCAGTGCAGCCTAGCAACAGCTATTGAGCCTAGGTCTGTCTGGAACATTTTGGATCCTGTGGGGAAAACACCCTGTGCACACCCCTAGATACCGGGCCTAGGGGCCAAAATTCTCACATGTCTCCTGGGGAACCCTAACACAGTGTGACCTAGCAACTGCTTGAAAATCCATCCCATTGCTGTTTTCCTCCTTCTGATACAGCTAGCATTGCTCCTTGCTTTGGGATATCTCAAGCAAGGGGCGAGTCCATAACTGCTCTCCTGGGGCCCAATGGATGTGCAAGGTGCCCTCAACCAGGTGACCCCAGCATGCCACCTGGCCCCCTCAGACACACTCCCGCAGCCTTCTTCCTCATGGGAAGCACCTCTCTGACCCAGGAATGTGTTTGCAAGGCTCGGAATGTGCAGGGAGACACATGGCCCTGACTCTGGAATTGAGGTCCTTGGGGCAGGCCTGCAGGTCTGACATCTGAGAAGCAAAACACTTGCTGCAAATAGAGGCCTGAAAACACACTCTGTGTATGACTTTCCTTCCTCCAAGGAAGATAGCTTTCCCAGTCTCCTGCATGCTGAGTGTCACACAGCTGGAATGTGCTTGCGTGGAGGTCATGATTCAGTGGCAATGGCCCCTGAGGCCCTGTGCCCAGGTAGGGCGCCCACACTCACAGGCAAATCAAAGTAACTTACAAATGAGTCAGCTCTTCACATCTAGTGGCCAAAGTATTGGAGTTTCAGGTTCAATATTAGTCTTTCCAATGTATATTCAGACCTGATTTCCTTTAGGATGGAGTGGTTGGGTCCTCTTATAGTCTAAGCAAACTTCAAGCATCTTCTTCAGCACCACAGTGCAAAAGCATCAAATCTTTGGCTGTCAACTTTCTTTATAGTCCATCTTTCACATCCATACATGACATGGAAAAACCTTAGCCTTGACTAGACGGATCTTTGTTGGCAAAGCAATGTCTCAGCTTTTTAATATGCTGTCTAGTTTGGTTATCACTTTCCTTCCAAGTCGTAAGCATCTTTTAATTTCATGGCTGCAGTCACCATCTGCAATGATATCCGAGCCCCGAAAAATAAAATCTGCCACTGTTTCCATTGTTTTCTCATCTATTTGCCAAGAAGTGATGAGACTGGATGCAATGATCTTAGTTGTCTGAACGCTGAGCATTAAGCTAACTATTTCACTCTCCTCTTTCTCTTTCATCAAGAGGCTCTTTAGTTCTTCAATTTCTGCCATCAGGGTGGTGTCATCTGCATATCTGAGGTTATTGATATTTCTCCCAGCAATCTTGATTCCAGTTTGTGCTTCATCCAGTGGAGCATTTCTCATGATGCCCTATATATAAGCAGATATAAGTTAAATAAGCAGGGTGCCAATATACAGCCTTGACATATTCCTTTTCCTATTTAGAACCAGTCTGTTGGTCCAGGTCCAGTTCTGTTTCTTCCTGACCTGCATATAGGTCTTTCAAGAGGCAGGTCAGGTGATCTGGTATTCTTATCTCTTTCAGAATTTTCCCCAGTTTATTGTGATATACACAGTCAAAGGCTTTGGCATAGTCAACAAAGCAGAAATAAGTGTTTTTCTGGAACTCTCTTGCTTTTTCAATTATCCAGTGGATTTTGGCAATTTGATCTCTGGTTCCTCTGCCTTTTCTAAATCCATCTTGAACATTTGGAATTTCACGGTTGACATATTGCTGAAGCCTGGCTTGGAGAATTTTGAGTGTTACTTTACTAGCATGTGAGATGAGTCCAGTTGTGTGACAGTTTGAACATTCTTTGTCATTGCCTTTCTTTGAGACTGGAATGAAAACTGAGCTAACAACCTAGATGTTTTCAATTGCATATGCTAAAAGAACAGCCTTTGCAGTTTCCAAGGGAAAAAAGTTTCATTTTAACCAATTTTCTCTGAAGTTCAAGGAATATCATGGACATCCTCCATCAAAAAGTCATCTTTCTTTTATGTAATCACAGTTTCATGCCTAAATTATAGACCAACTCATGCTCAAATTGACTCTGATATCAGGGGCAGATCAGCTAGCTGATAAAAAGCTTGGATTGTCCCTCTGGAGGAAAGTGAGACCTTGGTCCCAAGAGAAGAATCTGAGGGATTAAGGGAATTTGCAGGAGTGGGGAAATCTTGGTCCATCCTACATGTACCGTACTTAAATAATGCTTATTTATTTTACGGAAGTAAAAAAAAAAAAAAAAAAAAAACAGATGATAAAAACAAATATAAATCACTGAAAGGTAAATAAATTCATCATCTGTGATTAAAAGCTGCATTCTAAGAAAGCTGTGTTCTCTTAACCTAGAGAGTAGACTAAATTCCAGTCTGGTACCAGCTTACCAGATAACAAACAAAAAGCGTTGTTTATGGGTAAGCTCAGGAAAGTCTTTTCCATGTATCTTGAGGTAGCAGTATTTTTGCAAAGGCATCAGTGTGAAACCATGGAAGGCATGTTTAAAACCTGATTAGATAAAAATTGACAAAATAAAAATTGACAAAATTGACAAAATAAAAATTGACCAAAAAAGTGACAAAATAGTCACTGCTGTGACTTGAAACACTTTAATATGATAACTAGAATTATAACTGACAGCATTTTACCAGGACATATCAGATTTTCATGGATGTCACATAGTTTCTAGGATACCTACATTAGTAACTGAAGGAGTCTTTGGGCTTAGAAAAGAAAACAACAGTCTCAAAGGCCCTTGCTTGTATCATTTAACATTGGAGAAAACAAAATCGAACTTTAGGTCCCACCCTGAGGCTCCAGGCTGGTTATATCTATCTATTTTCCCATGCAGCATAGTGCCTGCTGGAAGTCCAAGGGATTTATCCTGCCTGGTAATTTCACCAGCTGGGACTCCACAACCCTTAGTCTGGCCGGCTGACCCAGCCCTGCTTCCAGCACTTTGCAGGCCAGCAGGCCCTTGACCACCTGCTGGGACAGGAAAGGGAAGGGTCCACGAATTGCATCCTAGAAACTTAGTAGGGTGCATGTATTTAAAAACCTGGTGGCCACCCAGGCAGGAGAGAAGGGAGGAGGGCACCTTGCTGCCCTTTCATGGGGGAATCTGTGGCTGTCCTGCTGAGAGGGGGCCTTTCCATGGGGACCCTGTGCAATAAGTTTGGTGTTTTGGAACTGAATAATTAGAACGTGTAAAATTTTTAATTTATGTGGTGCTTTAATTAAAAAAAAAAAAAAAAACAAGCAGCTCCAAGTTTTCTGCAAATTGAGGCCTCAAACTTGAAGGCCTATTTTCCTTCCACTGTGGCATTCTATGAAGAAATGTGCATTTTTTAAAGAAAAGGGTCAGAAAAGTGAGGGAAACAGAAAAGCCAGAGGTGCCCCAGGAGTTTGGTGAAGGTCTTAGGAGGTCACTTGTAAATGCTGCTGGCCATCGGGAGGCAGTCTCTTGTGACCAATGGGCACAGAGCTCTGCAGGCTTGTCCTTTGCATGGATGTTCTTGTTTGTGGAAATCCAGCTCAGAGCCATCTCCTGATGTGTAAGAATTTCCCAGACTAGACCCCTAGGCAAATCCCACAGGGCCAGGGACTCCTTTCTTCATTGTATTTGTCTGTTTGACTGAAAACCAGAAATGGCATATTTTTCTTTCAATCTGGTCTATCATCCAGGCCTTGGAGTAATATTTCCCCTCCCCCTCAATAGGCTTGGGTTCTGGTGATGAATTATAGTCAGTTGTCCATGATTTCGCAGATGAGGAAACTGAGAGTCGGAGAGGGTGGAGGACTGTCCAAGGGAGAATGGGATATCCTTCCAGGAACACTGGCTCCTGGGTTTTTAATGAGCTTCCTACCCAGCATGGTCATTAAGTGGCAAGGGTTGACATTGAGAATAAACTATTGGTGGAAATGAAAAAGGCTTTTTGAAAGAATGTGCCTACCAGCTGTGCATCTTATGGAGTATTTTCATTGTACTTCCCAGCCCTTGGAAAGTGCTGGGCACAGGGCAGATGCTTCATCATTTTTATTGAATAAGTTCAATGTCACACAATTGTATCTGTAGTGTCAGCAACACTATGAGGTATATTAGAACAGTGATGGTCCCAGTTGGTACCCACAAGGATATTTTTAAAAAATGAAACAAATCTCTCTGATCATCACCAAGGCTATCAGAGGTCTATTGCAGACTCCACACAAGGGAGGGTCTACCTCTTGGGACATCCCCACTTCAGGATCTCCCTAAACCAGCAATCTAGGACAGCTGAGTACACTTGAAGTTCCTTCCTTGACCTTGGGAGTTTTTTTTGGAAGACAATTTTTTGACAGACAGGGGTGGGGCAAGGTTTTGGGATGTTTCAAGTGCAGTCCATTTATTGTGCACTCTATTTCTGTTTCTGTTCCCTGGAGGCTCAGTTGGTAAAGAGTCTGCCTGCAATGAGGGAGACCCGGGTTTAATCCCTGGGTCAGGGAAATCCCCTGGAGAAGGAAATGACAGCCCACTCCAGTATTCTTGCCTGAAGAATTCAATGGACTGAGGAGCCTGGTGGGCTACCAAGGGCTGGACATGGCTGAGTGATCAAACTCTTATTTCTATTATTATTTCACCAGCTCCACCTCAGATCATCAGGCATTAGATCCTAGAGGTTGGGGGCCCCTGCTTTAGTTCCCTCTTTCATCTTCTACACAGCTCCAGCATGCTTCCTCCTCCTCTTCCACCTGCAGAACTACCTGCTGGGCTTCTCTGAGTGTGATTAAGAGTTTCCTTCCCTCACTGTCTTTCCTCTGAGTCCCTTTTCCTAAATGGGTTTCCATGATCTCCTTTAGGCACTTTTTCCCCAGGTGGTGCTAGTGGTAAAGAACCTACCTGCCAATGCAGGAATCCTATCCCTGGGTTGGGAAGATCCCCTGGAGGAGGGCACCCAGCCCACTCCAGTATTCTTGCCTGGAAAATTCCCATGGACAGAGGAGCCTGGTGGGCTCTGACAGTCAGACGTGATTGAAGCGACTTAGCACAGCATACCATAGGACCTTTGAACTGCAGACTCATGTGATTGTTTGGATTCTTTGGAGTCCCTTGTTATTCCACGTGTATGTTAGGGTCAGCTTGTATACTGCTTCCTAAAGGCCTGGAGAGGGTAATAGGCAGGAAGGCCAGGGGTCTCCAGACAGAGGGAATAGGCTGCAAGTGTCAGACGTTTTTTCATCTCTCAAGCAGCTGGAGGAACGAAACGAGTGCTACATTTTTTCCCCTTCTCAATACAAATTTAAGAGGTTTCTCTTAAAATTTTGTGTTGCTATGACGACTGCTGGCTCCACCTGAACTTAACTTTTCTCAAACCTTCAGCTAAGCAATGCATTTTGTCTTAAGGAAAGGTTTGTCTTAAGCTATGTTAATATACTACGTATTTCTGCTAGACTCTGTCTTCAGGTCGGTTCCCCCTAAAGGCTCAGAACCGACTTGACAAACCAATATGTTTTACTCATACCTGTTCTCCTAATCTATGTTAATGAAATGATATATTTGCTTGGAAATCTGCCTTTCTTCAAAATTCATGTCAATCATTCTATGGCCCGGGATGACTCACCTGCTGCCAATATTATCTCAATGCATGTTGTGGGTGAGGGGCCTGGTGTCATTCTCTGAGACATTGCCTTTCTTTCATTAGCAGACTGCTAGTGGCTGTATAACATCTGCCTAAAGACTAGCAGGGGGTACTCTTACTGCCCCCGTCTGATGTCTATGTCAGCAGCTTTCTCTATCTCTTTTATACTTTAATAAAACTTTATGACACAAAAGCTCTGAGCGATCAAGCTTTGTCAACTGGCCCTGGATTGAATTCTTCTCCTCTGGAGGCCAAAAATCCTGGCGCCTTTTGTGGTTCAGCAATGGCCTTTCAGTCTTTTGTAATTCATATTGAATCTTCATTTCAGATTGAAGATGCATTCCATGGTATTGCCATCTTAAGTCTTTCCATCGCTATGGAATATCTGTGCATGTATTCAGGATATTTTTCAGCAATCGTGTATAATTTCCAATGTGCCAGTCTTGTCATCCTCATTACACCCATGGCAAAATATTTTATTAATGTTGACACTATCAAAAGGAAATTGTTTTTTTAAATTCCTTTTCAGATTATTATTTGCTAGTGTATACAGATAAAACTGTGTAATCATTCATTTTTATCAGCTTGGACAGCTTGATAGTTGTCTTTACTTTCTTTACTTCCTCATACTTTAAGATTATCCTAGCTTATATATTTACTGTCTCGCCCCTAGTCTCAATCGTTTATTCAAAGAATTTCTGTCCTTTTTTTTAAACACTGAATTATTTTTGACAATGCTGGGTCTTTGTAGCTAGATGCCTAGTTGTAGTGAGCAGAGGCTACCCTCTAGTTGACTTGCCATGGCTTCTCATTGCAGCGCTTTCTCTGGTTGCAGAACTTGGGCTCTGGAGCATGCAAGTACTTCAATAGTTGTACGGGGGCTTAGTTGCCCCTGGGCATGTGGAATCCTCTAGGACCAGGGGTTGAACCAGTGTTCCCTGCATTGGTAGGCAGATCCTTTACCACTGGGCCACCAGGGACATTTCCTGTTCTTTTTCATTATAGAGTGATATTTAAAACATACATGTAGGAGCTAAATATGCTCAGCTGACAATATTTGGAAATATATACATGTATTCCAGCTTATATATTCAGTTGAGGGTAATTTGTGATGATGTCTCCATGAATCTTGTAACCTTTCCTTTTGTTTATCCATAACTTACCATTCCAGTGGTAAGATACCTGGCTTCCACCACTTGTCATGTATGGAATTCAGTCCTTGTCCCATGTGGTTACTGAAACAACTGTCAGACTGTCTTCCAAAGGGGGCTGTGCATGCATCCCACCAGTATCTTGAGTATGTTTCTGTAGGAGAGTTTACTATCAGTATACCCTCCGTGGCCAGGTGTCTATTTCAATCTTTACCAGTTATGAATGGGCTTGTTTGCTCTAGTGTTCTTGGACAATTTGAGGACTCCTGTCTAGTTATGAGGGACACAGGAATCTCCTTGAGGCTTGGCAGGGCAATCAGCACACTTCTCGAGGTGAGGAGGGAGACCCAGGGTCCCTTTCCAGTTGCCACAGGGATATTGGGATTCCTACCAATTTTCAAGAGGAGTCAGGCATCATCACCTTTTGAATCATTGAATTCTGCATGCCTCTCGAGGTGTCAACGGGATGTGAGGCCTCCTGTCGATAAGAGGCGGGGACCTAGGACTTTCTCTATGCTCTCCATAGGGGATTCACACATCCCTTCATCCTGTGAGATGAAAGATGAGCCTGCATTCAAGCCACTGTAGGGAAATCGGACCTTCTTTCGAGTCAGGGCGTCTCAGGGTCAATTCCACTTGAGGCAGCAAACTCAGGGTCCCTCCCACATACTTACTGCTGAGAGACACCTCCTCTGGTTGTGCTTGTGGAATGGTGGCATACCTCTTGAGTGGAAGCCAGGGAATCAGCTCTCATTTCAAGATGATTTGGGGTACATGGAGCTTTCCTCGAGTTGCTGTGCTGAACTTGGTGTTCTTCTAGACTTGGGACAGTGTTCTCGGGGAATCTCTGCAGTTGCCTAAAGGAAGCCAACCCACTTGTCGTGTTTGATGCGGAACACGGGATGGCTCTGAAGCCAATGCAGTGGAATAGGGACTCATCTCGAGTTGATTTGGGATACACGAAGCTATTTCCCATTGCTGCAGTGACATCAGGGTCCCTCTGGACTTGAGACAGTGTTCTTGGGGACTCTCTGGAATTCCATCAAGCAAGTAATGGCTCCTTATGTATTTGATGGGGAACACGGAATTGCTCTGCATGCAATGCAGGGGAATCAAGCCTCATCTCGCGGCGAGAAGGCAGTCTCATGGTTTCTCTCGAGTTGCGGTGCGAACCTGGGGTATATTCTCCAGGTACGGCGGGGATGGCCCTTCAAAACTCATGTTTGTTCAGCGACGTCAGGACTCCTGTCTAGTTACGAGGGACACCTCAGGAATCTCTTCGAGGCTTGGCAGGGCATTAGGGACGCTTCTCAATGTGAGGCGGGAGACCCAGGGTTCCTTTCCAGTTGCCACAGTGAGACTGGGATTCCTATCAATTTTCAAGAGGAGTCAGGCGTCATCACCTTTTGAAACATTGAATTCCACCTACCTCCATGTCAAAGGGATGTGAGACCTCCTGGCGTGATGAGGCCAGGATTTAAGACTTTCTCTAGGGTCTCCGTATTGGATTCAGACATCCCTTCATCTTGTGCAATGAAAGACGAGCCTGCATTCAAGCCACTGCAGGGAAATCCGGCCTTCTTTCTTGTCAGGGCATTCGGACTCCATTCCACTTGAGGCAGCAAACTCAGGGTCCCTCCCCCATATCTATTGATGAGAGAAGCCTCCTCTTGGGGTGCTTGTGGAAAGTTGGCATACCTCTTAAGTTGAATCCTGGGAATTTGCTCTCATCTCGAGATGATTTGGGGTACATAGAGCTTTCCTCAAGTTGCTGTGCTGAACCTGGTGTTCCTCTAGACATGGGACGGTGTTTTCGGGGAGTCTCTGGAGTTGCCTAAAGAAAGTGAAGCAACTTGTCTTGCTTGATGGGGAAAGCGGAATTTCTCTGGAGCTAATGTGGCAGAATCGGGCCTCGTCTCCAGTTGATTTGGTGTACACGGAATTATTTCGCGTTGCTGCAGTGACCTCAGGGTCCCTCTAGGCTTGTGAGTGTGTTCTTGGGGACTCTCTGGAGTTCCATCAAGCAAGTCAAGGCTCCTACGCATTTCATGGGGAAAACGGAATTGCTTTGCATGCAATGCAGAGGAATCTGGCCTCATATAGTGGCGAGGGGATGTCTCATGCTTTTTCGCGAGTTGCGCTGGGAACCTGGAGTATATTCTCGAGTTACAGCGGGGATGGCCCTTCAAAAGTCGTGTTTGTTCAGCGATGTCAGGACTCCTGTCTAGTTATGAGGGACACCTCAGGAATCTCTTCGAGGGTTGACACATCAATAGGGACGCTGCTAGAGGTGAGGCGGGAGACGCAGGGTCCCTTTCCAGTTGCCACAGGGATACTGGGATTCCTATCACTTTTCAAGAGGAGTCAGGCATCGTCACCTCTTGAAGCAATGAACTCTTGGTGCCTCTCTAGGTGTCAAAGGCATGTGAGGCCTCCTGTCGAGAGGAGGAGGGGAACTAGGGCTTTCTCTAGGGTCTCCACAAGGGATTCAGACATCCCATTGTCTGGTGAGATGAAAGACAAGCCTCCATTCAAGCCACTGCAGGGAAATCAGGCCTTCTTTTGAGTCAGGGCATCTCGGTGTCCATTCCATTTGACGCAGCAAACTCAGGGTCCAACTCACATACCTATTGCTGAGAGAAGCCTCCTCTAGAGGTGCTTGTGGAAAGTTGGCATACCACTTGAGTCAAAGCCAGGGAATCAGCTCTAATCTCGAGACGATTTGGGGTACATGGGGCTTTCTTCGAGGTGCTGTGTTGCAACTGGTGTTCCTCCAGACTTGGGACGGTGTTCTCGGGGAATCTCTGGAGTTGCCTAAAGGAAGTAAAGCCACTACTCCTGTTTGATGGGGAACACGGGATGGCTCTGGAGCAAATGCAGGGGAATTGGGCCTCGGCTCGAGTTGATTTGCAGTATGGAGCTATTTCGCATTGCTGCGGTGACACAAGGGTCCCTCTAGACTTGTGACAGTGTTCTTGGGGACTCTCTGGAATGCCATCAAGCAAGTCAAGATTCCTTACGTGTTTGATGGGAAACACGGAATTGCTCTGCAATGCAGAGCAATCAGGCCTCATCTTGCGGCCAGGGGGAAGTCTCATGGTTTATCTCAAGTTGCGGTGGGAACGTGGGGCATATTCTCGAGTTAAGCTGGGGATAGACTTTCAAAACTCCTGTTTGTTAAGCGACATCAGGACTCCTGTCTAGTTATGAGAGACACCTCAGGAATCTCTTTGAGGCTTGGCAGGGCAATAGGGACGCTTCTTGAAGTGAGGCGGGAGACCCTGGGTCCAATTCCAGTTGCCACAGTGATATTGGGATCCCTATCACATTTCAAGAGGAGTCAGGCATCGTCACCTTCTAAGCATTGAACTCCGCGTGCCTCTCGAGGTGTCAAAGGGATGTGAGGCCTCCTGTCGAGATGAGGCGGGGACATAGGGTTTCCTCTAGGTCCTCCACAGGGGATTCAGACATCCCTTCATCTTGTGAGATGAAAGACGAGCCTACATTAAAGCCACTGCAGGGAAATCTGGCCTTCTTTTGAGTCAGGTCATCTTGGTGTTCATTCCACTTCAGGAAGCAAACTCAGGGTCCAACTCACATACATATTGCTGAGAGAAGCCTCCTCTTGAGGTGCTTGCAGAAAGTTGGCATACCTCTTGAGTCGAAGCAGGGAAATCAGCTCTAAATCTCAAGACGATTTGGGGTACATGGGGCTTTCCTCGAGTTGCTGTGTTGCACCTGGTGTTCCTCTACACTTGGGACAGTGTTCTCGGGGAATCTCTGGAGTTGCTTAATGAAGTCATGCCACTTGTGTTTGATGGGGAACGCAGAATGACTCTGGAGCCAATGCAGGGGAATGGGGCAGCATCTCGAGTTGATTTGGGGTAGACGGATCTATTTCCCGTTTCTGCACTAACCTCACGGTCACTCTAGACTTGTTACAGTGTTCTTGGGTACTCTCTGGTGTCCCATCAAGCAAGTCAAGGCTCCTTACATGTTTGATGGGGAACACAGAATTGCTCTGCACGCAATGCTCTGGAGCCAATGAAGGGGAATCGGGCCTCATCTCGAGTTGAAATGAGTGAATCACGTGTGAATCACGTGTGCATCAAGTGTGAATCACGTGTCCATCATGTGTGTGTCACGTGTGCATCACGTGTGCATCACGTGTGTGTGACATGTCCATCACGTGTGAGTCACGTGTTCATCAGGTGTGTGTCACGTGTCCATGACGGGTGAATCACGTGTTCATCACATGTGTGTCACTTGTGTGTCACGTGTGCATCACGTGTGTGCACGTGGGAATCACGTGTGCGTCACGTGTGTGCACGTGGGAATCACGTGTCCATCACGTGTGTGTCACTGGTGCATCACGTGTCCATCACTTGTGCGTTATATGTGCGTCACGAGTTCATCATGTGTGCGACATGTGTTCGTCACGTGTTCATCACGTGTGCATCACGTGTGCATCAAGTTTGCGTCACGTGTGAATCACGTGTTCGTCACGTGTGTGTCACGTGTTCATCACGTGTCCATCATGTGTACATCACGTGTGAGTTACATGTGCGTCTCGTGTGCATCACATGTTCGTCATGTGTGCGTCACGTGTTCGTCACGTGTGTGTCACGTCTGCATCACGTATTCATCACATATGTGTTACGTGTGCATCACATGTGCATCACATGTGCGACACGCGTGCGTCACGTGTTCGTCACGTGCGCATCACGTGTGCATCAAGTTTGCGTCATGTGTGAATCATGTGTTCATCACGTGTGTCTCACGTGTTGATCACGTGTCCATCATGTGTGCATCACATGTGCGTCACGTGTGCATCTCGTGTGCATCACGTGTTCATCACGTGTGCGTCACGTGTGTGTCATGTGTGCATCACGTATTCATCACATATGGGTTATGTGTGCATCACGTGTTCATCAGTGTGAGTCACATGTGTATCACGCGTGAATCACGTGTGCATCACGTGTGCATCACGTGTGCATCACATGTTCATCACATGTGCCTCACGTGTTGTTCACTTGTTCACAACGTCTGTGTGACGTGTGCATCATGTTTTCATCACGTGTGCATCACGTGTTCATCATGTGTGAGGCATGTGTTCATCACATGTGAGTCATGTGTTCTTCACGTGTGAATCATATGTCCATCACATGTGCATCACTTGTGCAACACGTGTTCGTCACGTGTGCGCCACGTGTGCGTCACCTGTGAATCACTTGTTCATCACGTATTCATCACGTGTGTGTTATGTGTGCATCACGTGTTCATCACATGTGTATCACGTGTGAATCACGTGTGCATCACCTGTTCATTACATGTGCATCACGTGTGAATCACGTGTTCATCACGTGTGCCTCACTTGTGCACCACATGTTCATCACATGAGCATCACGTGTGCATCACGTGTTCATCACGTGGGCATCACGTGTGCACCTCATGTGCACCTTGTGTGCATCACGTGTGAATCAGGAAAAGAACTGAATGGGATAGACTAGAGATCTCTTCAAGAAAATTAGAGATACCAAGGGAACACTTCATGCAAAACTGGGTTTGATAAAAGATAGAAATGCTATGGACCTAGCAGAAGCATAAGCTATTAAGAAGATGTGGCAAGAATACACAGAAGTACTGTAGAAAATATCTTCATGACCCAGATAATCACAATGGTGTGATCACTCACCTAGAGCGAGACATCCTGGAGTGTGAAGTCAAGTGGCAATTAGAAAGCATCGTAAGAACAAAGCTAGTGGAGTTGATGGAATTCCAGTTGAAGTATTTCAAATACTGAAAGATGATGCTGTGAAAGTGCTGCACTCATAATGCCTGCAAATTTGGAAATCTCAGCAGTGGCCACAGGACTGGAAAAGGTCAGTTTTCATTCCAAATAGAAAGAAAGGTAATCCCAAAGAATGCTCAAAATACCACACAATTATGCTCATCTCACACGCTAGTAAAGTAATGCTCAAAATTCTCCAAGCCAGGCTTCAGCAATACGTGAACTGTGAACTTCCAGATGTTCAAGCTGGCTTTAGAAAAGGCAGAGGAACCAGAGATCAAACTGCCAACATCTGCTGGATCATTGAAAAAGCAAGAGAGTCCCAGAAAAAAAAATCTATTTCTGATTTATTGACTACACCAAAGCCTTTGACTGTGTGGATCACAATTAACTGTGGAAAATTCTGAAAGAGATGGGACTACCAGACCACCTGACCTGCCTCTTGAGAAACCTGTATGCAGGTCAGGAAGCAACAGTTAGAACTGGACATGGAACAACAGACTGGTTCCAAATAGGAAAAGGAGTACGTCAAGACTGTACGTTGTCACCCTGCTTATTTAACTTATATGCCGAGTACATCATGAGAAATGCTGGGCTGGAAGAAGCACAAGCTGGAATTAAGATTGCCAAGAGAAATATCAATAATCTCAGACATGCAGATGACACCACCCTTATGGCAGAAAGTGAAGAAGAACTAAAAAGCCTCTTGATGAAAGTGAAAGAGGAGAGTGAAAAAGTTGGCTTACAGCTCAACATTCAGAAAACTAAGATCATGGCAACAGGTCCCATCACTCCATGGGAAATCGATGGGGAAACAGTGGAAGCAGTGTAAGATTTTATCTTTTTGGGCTCCAAAATCACTGCAGATGGTGATTGCAGCCATGAAATTAAAAGAAAATTACTCCTTGGAAGGAAAGTTATGACCAACCTAGATAGCATAATAAAAAGCAGAGACACTACTTTGCCAACAAAGGTCCCTCTGTTCAAGGCTATGGTTTTTCCAGTGGTCATGTACAGATGTGAGAATTGGACTGTGAAGAAAGTTGAGCACCGAAGAGTTTATGCTTTTGAACTGTGGTGTTGGAGAGGACTCTTGAGAGTTCCTTGAACTGCAAGGGCATCCAACTAGTACATCCTAAAGGAGATCAGTCCAGGGTGTTCATTGGAACGACTGATTCTGAAGCTGAAACTCCCATAATTTGGCCACCTGGTGCGAAGAGCTGACTCATTGGAAAATACCCTGATGCTGTAAGGGATTGGGGACAGGAGGAAAAGGGGATGACAGAGGATGAGATGGCTGCATGGCATCACCGACTCGATGTACATGAGTTCGAGAAATCTCCGGGAGTTGGTGACTGACAGGGAGGCTTGGCGTGCTGTGATTCATGGGGTCCCAAAGAGTCAGACATGACTGAGCGACTGAATGGAACTGAACTGATATGAATAACTAATTAAAAGTAAAGTAAAGTTGCTCAGTCATGTCCAACTCTTTGTGGCCCCATGGACTGTAGCCTACCAGGCTCCTCTGTCCATGGGGTTTTCCAGGCAAATGTACTGGAGTGGGTGGCCATTTCCTTCTCCAGGAGATCTTCCTGACCCAGGGATCTAACTTGGGTCTCCAGCATTGCAGACAGATGCTTTACCATTTGAGCCATATAATTCCATTGCTAACACGTGCAAGGGGCTACTCTTTCTGCCCTCTTCTGATGCCTATGTCAGAAGATTTCTCTATCTCCTTTATACTTTAATACAACTTTATTACACAAAAGCTCTAAGCAATCAAGCCTCGTCTCTGGACCTGAATTGAATTCATCTCCTCTGGAGGCCAAGAATTCCAGTGTCTTTGCGTGGTTCAGCAATACCTTTCAAGATCATCCTGGAGATTCTGGCCATGTACCTCAGGAACATGGTCAGATAGGAGGTCACCCTTGAGACTGTGGGCTTTTGACCCAGGTGCAGGGTGTTGGAGTGGCGGGAATCCTGGATAATTTGCACATGTGACCCCAGGTAAAGGGTCTGGGAGGTAAGGTCACCTTGGAGACTGTGAATATGCTACCCAAGGTGCAGGGTGTGGGAAATAATGTCAGCCTGGAGAATGTAGACTTCTAGCACAAGGGATGAGTTCTTGACATTGGGGTCTCATGGGAGACTGGATGATTCCGCTCAGACAGTGTGTGGGGATGGGATTCACCCTGGAGACTGTAGATATGTGATCTCAGGTACAGGATTTCCGAGGGGGTCACCCTGGAGGCTGTGAATATGTGATTCCAGGTGCAGAGTCTGCAAGGGAGTCACCATGGAACCTGTGTTTGTGTGACTCCAGGTGAGGTCTACAAAGTTTTGACAAACAGGAGACTGTGGACATGTGACCCCTATTACAGGGTCTTGGAGGGGGGAACCTTTGTGGCCAGGGTCATGGGATGCAAGGTTATATGTCTGGGAGGTGGGGATACCCTGAGAGTATGGAAGTGTGACCCCAGGTACAGGTTCTGGGAGTTGGTGCCATCCTGAAAATGGTGGACATTTCACCCGAGGTATGGTTTCTGGGAGGTGGGGTCACCCTGAAGACTCTGGACATGTGACCCCAAATGCAGGGTCTGGGAGGTAGACTCACCATGGAAAAAGTGGACTTGTGACCCCAGATACAGGATCTTGAGGGTGGGGTCACCTGGAGGCTGTGGACTTGTGACACCAAGTACAGGTTATACAGGGGGCCACCTTCGAGACTGTGGACATGTGATCACAGGTGTATGGTATGGGAAGTTTGGTAACCTAGGAGATTGTGGATATATGACAGTAGGTACAGGGTCTCAGGTATGTCCCCATGGAAAGTGTGGACATGTGACCCCAGGTGCAGGTTTGGGTGGGGTCACCCTGGAGACTGTGGTCGTGTGACCCAAAGTTCAGGGTAGGAAAAGGGTTTCACCCTGTAGACTGTGGATCTATGACCACAGGTACAGGATCTGGTGGTAGTCACTGTGGCGATGATGGACGTATGAAACCTAGTACAAGTTCACGGAGGGGGTCACCCTCCAAGACTGTGTACATGTGACCCTCGTTTCAGGGTCTGGGTTGAGGTCACTCTGGAAACTATTTGCCGTGTGACTTAGATGCAGGGTTAGGGGACGCGTTTACTTTGAAGATTGTGGTCATGTGACCTCAAATGCACCATTTGGGAGGCAAATCATCTTGGAGACTGGATACGTGACCGTAGATCCAGGGTCTGAATGGGATTCCCCAAGGTGAGATTGTGAATATGTGACTCCAGGTGCAGGGCCTGCGAGGGAGTCACCTTGGAACCTGTGTTTGTGTGACTCCAGGTGGAGGGTCTGGGAAGTGACGACACTCTGGAGACTGTGAACATGTGACCCCATTACAGGGTCTTGGAGGGGGTAACCCTGGCATCCAAGATCATGGGACACCATGTTAAATGTCTTGGCGTGTGGTAACCGAGACTATGGAAGTGGGACCCCAGGTACAGGTTCTGGGAATTGGGGCCAACCTGAGTGACTGTGGATGTTTCACCCTAGGTACAGTTTCTGGGAGGTGGGGTCACCCTGGAGACTCTCGACAAGTGACCCCAAGTGCAGAGTCTGGGAGGGGTCTCACCCTGGAAACAGTGGACTTGTGACCCTAGGTACAGGGTCTTAACGGTAGAGTCATCCTGGAGTCTGTCGACTTGTGACACCAGGTACAGGTTTAGGAGGGGGATCACCCTGGACACTGTGGATGTGTGATCACAGGTGCATGGTATTGGAAGTGGGGAAGTCCAGGAGACTGTATATATGACACTAGGTACAGGGTCTGGGGGATGACACCATGGAGAATATGGACTTGTGATCCCAGGTGCAGGTTCACAAGGTTCAGGGTACAAAATGGGTCTCATCAGGCAGACTGTTGAACTGTGACCACAAGTTCAGGATCTGCTGGTGGTCACTGTGGCAATGGTGATCGTGTGAAATCTGGAACAAGTTCAGGGAAGAGGTCACCCGTGAGACAGTGGACATCACTCTGGAGACTGTGGATGTGTGAGTAAGGTGCAGGGTTAGGGGATGGGGTCACTTTGAAGATTGTGGACATATGACCCCAGATGCACTGATTGGGGAGGCAAGTCATCCTGGATAGTGGGCATTCGACCCTAGATGCAAGGTCTGACCTGGGTCCCCCAAGACACTAGGATATCTGAACCCAGGTACAGGGTCTAGGATGGGGGTGATCCAGGAAACTCTGTATATGTGACCTCAGGTACAGTGTCTGGGAGGTACGGGGTCACTCTGGGGACTGCAGGCATTTAATGGCAGGGAAATGGTCTGGAAGGGGTGTCACCCTGCATGATGTGGATATGTGAGCCCAGGTGCAGTGGGCAAAGTGGGGTTCACGCTGGAAACTGTTGACATGTGACTCCAGGTGCAGGGTATGGGAGGGCGAACATCCTGGAGATTGTGGATGTGTGTAAATAAGCACAGGGTCTGGCAGGGGAGGGTTACCCTGGAATCTGTGGCCAAGTCACCAAAGGTATAGGGCATGAGAGGTCGGGTCACACCGGATACTGAGAACATGTGACCCAAGTTACAGAGACCAGGAAGGGGGTCACCACGGAGCCTGTGAATCTGTTAGTACATGTGCAGAGTCTGGGAAATGACATCACACAAAAGTCTAGGGACATGGGATGCCAGGTGAACGGTCTGGGAGGGAGTCACCCTGGAGTCAGTTGACGTGTGACCCTGGGTACAGGCACTTGTGGGTGGGGAAAGCCTCGAGACTGTGGACATGTGATCCCAGTTACTAGCCCTTGAATGTGGGTAAATCCAGGAGACTCTGGACATGTGACCCCAGGTAGAGGGTGGGGAAGTTGGAGTCACCCTGGCGACTGTGCCAATGTAATCACGTGTACAGAGTCTGGGGAGGCGTGTATTCCTGGCCAACATGTACATGTAACCCCAGGTAGAGGGTTAGAGATACGGGGTCACCCTGGAGACTGGGGCAATGTGACCAGAATTACAATATTCTGTGAGGTGTAGTCACCCTGGAGACTGCGGAGGTGTGAGACCTGGTGCATGATCTGGGAGGGGTTGCCACCCAGGAGACCATGGATGTGTGACCCTAGCTAGGTTCACGGGCTTGGAATTGGTGTCACCCTAGAACCAGTGGGTGTTTGAACCGAGTACAATTGTTTGACAGGTGGTGTTACCCTGGGCGCTGCGGACATATGAACCCAGGTGCAAGTTCTGGCAAGTGGGGTCACCCTGAGACTATCTACGTGTGACCCTAGGTACAGGGTTTGGGAGTTGGTGAATGTGCCCATGTGACACCATGTACAGTGTCTAGGAGGGTGTTCACCCTAGAGACTGTGGGTATGTGTCCCAAGGTACAGTGTCTGGAGTGTGAGGCCATGCTAGAATCTGTGGACATGTGACACTGGGTGCTGGGGTCAATAGTCCAGCATCTGGAAGACTGTGGTTATGTGAGCCCTGGTACAGTGATTTGGATGAGTCACCTGTGAGACTGTGGATATGGGGCTCCAAGTGCAGGGTCTATGAGGGAGTCATCCTGGAACCTCTGTTTGTGTGCCTGCAGGTGAAGGTTCTGGGAAGTGATGACATACAGGAGACTGTGGACATGTAAACCACATTACAGGGTCTTGGAGGGTGTAACCCTGTGGACCAGGGGCATGGAACAGCCTCAATGTCTATGGAAGAGTGACTCCAGGTACCGTTTCAGGGAGTTGGGACCATCCTGAAAACAGTAGACGTTTATCCCCAGGTAAAGTTTCTGGGAGGTGAGATCACACTGGAGACAGGAGTGTGACCCCAGGTATGGGATCTTGAGGGTGGGGCCATCCTGGTGGCTGTGGACTTGTGACACAAGGTACAGGAATGGGATCGGGGTCACCTTGCAGACTGAGCATGTGATCCCAGGTGCATGATATGGGAAGTGGGGTAACCCGGGAAACTGTGGATATATGACACTACGTATAGGGTCTGCGCAGATATATGACACTAGGTACTGGAGTGGGCAACCCACTCCAGTACTCTTGCTTGGAAAATCCCATGGATGGAGGAGCCTGGTAGGCTGCAGTCTATGGGGTCCCTAAGAGTCAGACATGACTGAGTGACTTCATTTTCCCTTTTCACTCTCATTGCTTTGGAGAAGGAAATGGCAACCCACTCCAGTGTTCTTGCCTGGAGAATCTCAGGGATGGGGGAGCCTGGTGGGCTGCCATCTATGGGGTCGCAGAGTTGGACAAGACTGGCATGACTTAGCAGCAGCAGCAACAGCAGCAGCAGTACAGGGCCTGGGGGATGTCACCATGGAGAGTATGGACATGTGACCCCAGGTGCAGGTTTGGCAGGGATGACCCTGGAGACTGGCTAGGTGAACCAAGGTTTAAGGTACAAAATGGTCTCACCCTGCAGACTGCGGACCCTGACCACAGCTACAGGATCTGGTGGTGGTCACTGTGGAGCTGGTGCATGTGTGAAACCTGATAGAAGTTCAAGGAGGGGGTCAATATGGAGAAGGTGGAGGTGTGACCCTATGTGCAGGGTCTGGAGTGAGGTCATTCTGGAAACTGTGGCTGTGTGACTAAGGTTCAGGGTTAGGGACTGGGGTCACTTTGCAGAATGTGGACATGTGACTCCACATGCACCGTTTGGGTCATCCTGGAAACTGTGGACAAGTCACCAAAGTACAAGGTATGAGAGGTGGTGTCACACTGGAGACTGAGGACATGGGATCCAAATTACAGGGTCTGGGAAGGGGATCACCATGGAGACTGTGGATCTGTGACCACAGGTATAGGGTCTGGGAAGTGATATCACACAGGAGACTGTGGACATAGGATGCCAGGTGAAGGGTCTGGGAGGGAGTCACCCTGGAGTCTGTGGACGTATGACCCCAGGTAAAGGCTCTTGAGGGTGGAGAAAGCCTGGTGACTGCGACCTGTGACCCCAGGTACAGGGTTGGGAATATAGCATCGCCCTGGAGACTGTGCAAATGCGACCCCAGGTACAGGGTCTGGGGAGAGGTGTCATCCTGGACACCGTTGATATGTAACCTCAAGTACAGTGTCTGAGATATAGGGTCACCCTGGAGACTGAGGCCATGTGGCCAGAGGTACAATAGTCAGTGAGGTGGGTTCACCTTGGAGACTGTGGATGTGTAACCCCAGCTGCAGTGTCTGGGAGGGGTGTCAACCTGGAGACTGAGGACATGTGAGACCAGGTGCATGATCTGGGAGGGGTTGCGACACAGAAGACTATGGATCTGTGTCCCCAATATCAGACTTTGGTGTGGATGTTACCATGGAGACTGTGGATGTTTGACACCAGGTGAAGGGACAGGGAAGGGCATCACCCTCGAGACCCTGGAGGTAGGATCCCAGGTTCAGAGTCTGGGAAGGGAGTTCTTCAGGAGTCTGTGGAAATGTTATGTCAGAAAAAGGGCCTGCAGTGGTTACCCTGGTGACTATGTACATGTGACACATAATACAAATACTGAGATTGGGGGTCATCCTGCAGACTGGAGAAATGTAACCACAGGTGCAGATTCTGAGGACGGGGTCACCTTGGAGACTGTTGACATGTGACATCAGGTGCTTCATCTTGGAGGTAGATCATTCTGGAGATTCTGGACATGTGACCCCAGGAACAGGGTCTGAGAGGGGGTCACCCTTGAGATTGTGGGCTTTTGACCCAGGTACAGCATGTTGGAAGGGTGGTAACCCTGGAGAATGTGCACATTTGACACCATGTACAGGCTCTGGGAGGTGAGTTCACCCTGCTGACTATGGCTATGTGACCCAAGGTGTGACTCTGGAGACTGTGGATATGTGATCCAAGGTGTGAGTCTGGAGACTATGGATATTTCTCACCCAAATCAGGTCTGGGGATGGGGATCACACTGGAGGCTGTAGATATGTGACTCCAGGTGCAGGGTCTGCAAGAGGTACACCCTGGAGCCTGTGGATATGTGACCCTGGGTGCAGGATCTGGGTGCTTGGGTCACCCTGGAGACTGTGGTCATGTGAGCCCCAGTGTGGGGTTTTGAATGAGTCACCCTGGAGACTGTGGATAAGTGACTCCAGGTGCAGGGTCTGCAAAGGAGTAACCTGGAAACTGTGATTGTGACTCTAGGTGAAGGGTCTGGGAAGTGACGACACACAGCAGACTGTGGACATGTGATCCCCATTACAGGGTCATGGAGAGGGTAACCTTGGCTAACAGGGACATGGGAAACCAGGTTCAATGTGTGGGAGGTGGGGTAACCCTTAGAATTTGGAAGTGTGACCCCAGCCACAGGTTCTGGGAATTGGGTCCATCCTTAAAACTGTGGATGCTTCACACCAGTAGCTTCAGGGAGGTGGGGTCACCCTGAAGACTCTGGACATGTGACCACAAGTTCAAGTTCTTGGAGGTGGACTCGACATGGAAATAGTGGACTTGTGACCCCAGGTACAGGATCTTGAGGGTAGGGTCATCCTGGAGACTGTGGATTCGTGACACCAGGTATAGATTTTGGAGGGTTCACACTGGAGACTCTGGATGTATGTTTCCTCTGCAGGAGAGCTCCAGTGAACCTAGGTCTGTCTGAAAAATTCTTGGATCATGTGGGGAAACACCCTGTGCGTTAATCTGGACACCCTGGTTCAAATTTGCATATTTTTCTCGGGTGGCCCTAAAGTGGTGTAACCTATCCACATCTTGAAAATCCGTCCAATTGCCATTTTCTTACTTTCCACAGAGCTAACTTTGTTCCACCCCTGGGGTTTCTGAAGCACATGGGCGGCTCGCAACTCCTATCTTTGGGCCTATTTACACTGGAGTGTCACCTTACAGAGGTGACCACAGTAAGGGACCCAGCACTCTGAGACATATTCCCACAGTCTGCTTCCTCAAGGGCAGTACCAGTATCACCTAGATATGTGTTTGAAAGGTCGGAAAATGCACCAAGACACAGGGCACAGGCTCTCGAATTTAGGTTCTCTGAGCAGAACTAGAGGGTTCATGTCTTAGGAGCTAAAGAGTTCCTGCAAGGGACAGGTTTGAAAACACACTCTCTGTGGGTGCCTTTCCTTCCTTGAAGAAATATAGGTTTGCCAGTATCCTGCGAACTGAGAGTCACACAGTGCTTGAAAAGTGCTCGCTTAGACATGAGTTTTCAATGGTAATTTCCACTTGGGGCTGTAGTCAAACAGAGGGGTTCCACACTCACTGGGAAAGACAAGGCAATATCTAAATGTCTGTTCCATCCCGTTTTCTCTGTAGGAGAACTCTAGTGAGCGTAAGTCTGTCTGGAAAATTCTTGGATCCTTTGGGGACACACCCTGTTTGTGAACCAGGATACCAGAATGAGGGGGCACAATTTGTGTTTCTCTCTGTGGACCTTAAAGCAATGTAGCCTAGCAACAGCTTGAAAATCCATCCACTTGCTCTTTTCTTGATTCTGAGAGAGCTAGATTTGCTCCTTCCTTTTTGATTTCTGAAGCAAGTGGGTGAATTTCAACTCCCAGCTGTGGGCCTTTTTAGAGTGGAATGCCACCTCGCTGAAGTGAGTATAGTGAGGAACCTAGCCCTCTTGGACACACTCTCGCAGACTGCTTCCTCATGTGCAGTACTGGTATAACCTAGGAATGGCTTTGCAAGGCTTGGAAAGTGCAGGGAGAAACATGGCCTTGACTCTGGAATTTAGTTCCTCTGAGCACTACTGGAGGCCTCCCATCTGGGAAGCTAAACAGTTCCTGCAAGACAGAGGGTTGAGAATACACTCTCTTTTGATGCCTTTCTTTCCTTGAGGGAAGATATCTTTCCCTGTATTCTGTGAACTGAGAGTCACACACTGCTTGAAAAGTGCTTGCTTGGAGGTCATCTTTCAGGGGCACTTTCTCCTTGAGTCTGTGACAATAGGGAGGGGCAAACCAACTTCCAATGTCTGTTCCATCCCATTTTCCCAGCAGGAGAGGTCTAGTGAGCCTAGTTCTGTGGAAAATTCTTGGATCCTGCTGGGACACACCCTGTGTTTGAACCTGGATACCTGACCTACAGGGCACAATTCACATTTTTCTCTCAGGGGGCCCTAAAGTGGTTCGGCCTAGCAACAGCTTGAAAATCCGTCCAATTGCTCTTTTCTTACCTCTGACAGAGCTAGCTTTGCTCTACCTTTTGGGGTTTCTGAAGCAAGCAGGTGGCTCACACCTTGGAGCTTTGAGCCTGTCACTGGAATGTCACCTCACACAGTTGACCACAGTAAGGCACTCAGCCCTTTCAGACACACTCCTGCTGCCAGCTTTCTCATGGTCAGTACCGTTATGATCTAGGAATGTGTTTGTCAGACTCGGAAATTACAGGGAGACACACGGCCCTGACTCAGGAATATAGGTCCTCTCAGCAGACCTGCTGGTCTCATGTTTTAGAAGCTCAAAATTTCCTGCAAGATAGAGGTTTGAAAACACACTCTCTGTGGACGTCTTTCCTTCCTCAAAGGAAGATAGCTTTCTTCACATTCTGCGACCTGAGAGTCACACTCTGCTTGAAAAGTGCTTGCTTGCGAGTCTATTTTCAGTGGCAATATCTCCTTGAGGCTGTGACCATAAGTAGCGGCCCCACACTCACAGGGAAAGGCAAAGCAACATCCAAATGGCTGTTCCAACCAGTTTTCTCTGTAGAAGAACTCTGGGGAGCAAAGGTCTGTCTGGAAATTTCTTGAATCACGAGGGAACACATCCCGTGTGTGAACCTGAATAAAGGGCCTAGGGTGCACAATTTGTATTTCTCTCTCTGGAGCCATAAAGAGGTGTGGCTAGCAATTGCTTGAAAATCCACCCAATTACTTTTTTCTTACTTCTGACAGTGCAAACTTTAGTCCACCATTCAAGATTTCTGAAGCAAGTTGATGGCTCACAACTCCTGGTCACGTGCCGATTTGCCATGGAAAGTTACCTCATCTAGGTAAGCACAGTATGGTACTCAGCACCCTCAGACACACACCTGAAGCCTGTTTTCTCATGAGCAGACCTGGCGTTACTCAGAAATGTGTTTACAAAGCTCAGAAAATGCTCAAAAACACACTGCCCTTGCTCTGAAATTTAGGTCCTCTGTACCAACCTAGAGGTCTCATATCTTAGTATCTAGACAGTTCCTCATATAGAGAGCCTGTTTCCTCATGGGCAGTCCTGGTATGACCAAGAAATGTATTTACAAAGCTCAAAAAGTGCAGGAAAACACATTGCCCTGACTTTGGAATTGAGGTCCTCTGGGCAAATATGGAGAATTCACATCTTTGAAGCTAGACAGTTCCTAATAGACAGATTCTTGAAAACACACTGTCTATAAATACATTTCCTTCCTCAATGGAACGTAGGTTTCCAGTATTCCATGTCCATAGAGTCACATTCTGCTTGAAAACACTTGTTGGAAGTCCTTTTTCATTAGCAATTGCTCCTGATAGTGTGACCATAGGGAAGGCCACCAAACTCACAGGAAAAGGAAAAGCAACAACCAAAGGTCAGTTCCATCATGTTTTCTCTGTAGTGGAGATTCAGTGTGCCTAGGTCTGTCTGGGAAATTCTTGGATCCTGAGTGGACACATCCTAGGTGTGAACATGGACAGTGGACCTTGGTGGCAAAATTCACCTTTCTCTCTCAGTTGGCCAAAAACAGTAGAGCATAACAACTACCTGGAAATGCATTTAGCTGCTGGTTTCTTACTTCTGGCAGTGATCACTTGGTACACCCTTTGGGATTTCTGAAGCAAGTAAGCAGCTAGCAACTCGTAGCCGCTCGCCCAATTACAGTGGAATGCTACATCATCTTGGTAAGTGCAGCATGGCACCCAGCAATCTCAGAAATCTTCCTGCAGCCTGTTTTTTCTTAAGGGCACTTCTGGTATGACCTAGGAATGTGTTTACAATGCTCAGAAAGAGTTCAGTTCCGTTCAGACGCTCAGCTGTATTCGACTCTTTGGGACCCCATGAATCAAAGCACACCAGGCCTCCCTGTCCATCACCAACTCCCGGAGCTTACACAAACTCATGACCATCGAGTTGGTGATGACATCCAGCCATCTCATCCTCTGTCATCCTCTTCTCCTCCTGCCCCCAAGCCCTCCCAGCATCAGGGTCTTTTCCAATGAGTCAACTCTTCACATCAGGTGGCCAAAGTACTGGAGTTTCAGTTTCAGCATCAGTCTTTCCAATGAACACCCAGGACTGATCTCCTTTAGGATGGACTGGTTGGATGTCCTTGCAGTCCAAGGGACTCTCAAGAGTCTTCTCCAACACCACAGTTCAAAAGCATCAATTCTTCAGTGCTCAGCTTTCTTCACAGTCCAACTCGTACATCCATACATGACCACTGGATAAACCATAGCCTTGACCAGATGGAGCTTTGTTGGCAAAGAAATGTCTCCACTTTTTAATATGCTATCTAGGTTGGTCTTAACCCTTCCAAGAAGTAAGCATCTTCTAATTTCATGGCTGCAATCACCATCTGCAGTGATTTTGGAGCCCCCCAAAATAAAGTATGACACTGTTTCTACTGTTTCCCAATCTCTTTCTCATGAAGTGATGGGACCAGATGCCATGATCTTAGTTTTCTGAATATTGAGCTGTAAGCCAACTTTTTCACTCTCCTCTTTCACTTTCATCAAGAGGTTTCTTAGTTCCTCTTCACTTTCTGCCATAAGGGTGGTATCATATGCATATCTGAGGTTACTGATGTTTTTCCTGGCAGTCTTGATTCCAGCTTGTGCTTCTTCCAACCCAGTGTTTCTCATGATGTACTCGGCATATAAGTTAAATAAGCAGGGAGACAATATACAGCCTTGACATACTCCTTTTCCTATTTGGAACCAATCTGTTGTTCCATGTCCAGTTCTAACTGTTGCTTCCTGACTTGCACATAGGTTTCTCAAGAGACAGGTCAGGTGGTCTGGTAGTCCCATCTCTTTCAGAATTTGCCACAGTTTATTGTGATACACACAATCAAAGGCTTTGGCGTAGTCAATATAGCAGAAATATATGTTTTCCGGGACTCTCTTGCTTTTTCAATGATCCAGCAGATGTTGGCAGTTTGATCTCTGGTTCCTCGGCCTTTTCTAAAACCAGCTTGAACATCTGGAAGTTCACGGCTCATGTATTGCTGAAGCCTGGCTTGGAGAATTTTGAGCATTACTTTACTAGCGTGTGAGATGAGTGCAATTGTGCAGTAGTTTGAGCATTCTTTGTTATTGCCTTTCTTTGGAATTGGAATGAAAACTGATCTTTTCCAGTCATGTGGCCACTGCTGAGTTTTCCAAATTTGCTGACCTATTGAGTACAGCACTTTCACAGCATCATCTTTTAGGATTTGAAATAGCTTAACTGGAATTCCATCACCTCCACTAGTTTTGTTTGTAGTGATGCTTTCTAAGGCCCACTTGACCTCACATTCCAGGATGTCTGGCTCTAGGTGACTGATCACGCCATCATAATTATCTGGGTCATGAAGATCTTTTTTTGTACAGTTGTTCTGTGTATTCTTGCCACCTCTTCTTAACAGCTTCTGCTTCTGTTAGATGCATAGCATTTCTGTCCTTTATTGAACCCAATCTTCGCATGGAATGTTCCTTTGGTATCTCTAATTTTCTTGAAGAGATCTCTAGTCTTTCCCATTCTGTTGTTATTCTCCATTTCTTTGCATTGATCAGAGTAAGGCTTTCTTATCTCTCCTTGCTATTCTTTGGAACTCGGCATTCAAATGGTGCAGGCTGTGACGGACCATGCAGAAGCATGGCCATGAGGAGCTATCTCTCGCCCAAGGTCAGAGGTAGTGGCTGAGGGGAGCCACCCCATGTCCGAGACCAGGGGCAGCGGCCGAGAGGAGCTACCTCATGCCTGAGGTCAGGGGAGGTGGCTGAGATGAGCTACCCCATGCCCAAGGTCAGGGGCTGTGGCCAAGAGGAGCAATCCCACGTCCACAGAGCAGCAGCTGCACGGGTGCAGGAGGACCGAGAGGAGCTACTCCACATTCAAGGTCAGGAGGGGCGGCCTGAGGAGATACCCATTGTCCAAGGTAAGGAGGAGTGGCTGTGCTTTGCTGGAGCAGCTGTAAAGAGATACCCCACGTCCAAGGTAAGAGAAACTCAAATAAGATGGTAGGTGTTGTGAGAGGGCATCAAAGGGCAGACACTGAAATCATAATCACAGAAAACTAGCCAATCTGATCACATGGACCATAACCTTGTCTAACTCAATGAAACTAAGCCATGACGTGTGGAGCCACCCAAGACGGACGGGTCATGGTGGACAGGTCTGACAGAATGTAGTCCACTGGAGAAGGGAATGGCAAACCACTTCAGTATTCTTGCCTTGAGGACCCCATGAACAGTATGAAAAGACAAAATGATAGGATACTGAAAGAGGAACTCCCCAGGTCGGTAGGTGTCCAATATCCTACTGGAGTTCAGTGGAGAAATAACTCCAGAAAGAATGAAGGGATGGAGCCAAAGCAAAAACAGTACCCAGTTGTGGATGTGACTGGTGATAGAAGCAAGGTCCAATGCTGTAAAGAGCAATATCGCATAGGAACCTGGAATGTTAGGTCCTTGAATCGAGGCAAATTGGAAGTGGTCAAACAGGATGTGGCAAGAGTGAATGTCGACATTCTAGGAATCAGCAAATTATAATGGACAGGAATGGGTGAATTTAACTCAGATGACCATTATATCTACTACTGTGGGCAGGAACCGCTTAAAAGAAATGGAGTAGCCATCATGGTCAACAATCGAGTCCAAAATATGGTACTTGGATGCAATCTCAGAAAGTGTAGGGAAATACAATGCTCTGACTCTGGAATTTGGGTCCTCAGGGCAAACCTGGAAGTCTCACATCTTTGAGTCTATACAGTTTGTGATACACAGAGGCCTGATAAAACACTCTCTGTTGATGCCTTACCTTCCTGGATGGAACATAATTTTCCCAGCTTTTTGTGTGCTCAGAGTCACAAACTGCTTGAAAAGGCTTGTTAGAAGTAATTTTTCAGTAGCAACTTCCCCTGATGTTGTGACCTTAGGGAAGACCGCCACACCCACAGGAAAAGGCAAAGGATCATCCAGACGTCTGCTCAATCACGTTTTCTTGATAGGAGCAATCCATTCAACCTAACTGTCTAGAATGCTCATGGATACTGTTCCTACACACCCTATGTTTGAACCTGGATACTGGACCTTGGCAGCAAAATTTCCATTGTTTTCTCAGTTGGCCCTAAAACGGTTAAACCTATTTACTGCCTGAAAATGCATCTAATTGCTGTTTTCTTACTTCTGACAGTGATAGTGTTGGTGCACCCTTTGGGATTTATGAATCAAGCAGGAGGCTCTCCACTCCAAGCCACTGGCCCCTTTCCAGGGAGATGTCATCTCATCTAGGTTAGCACAATATGTCACCCAGCACTCTGAGACACACTCTTGCAGCATGAATTTTATGGTCAGATCTGGTTTGACCTAGGAATGTGTTTACAAATCTCAGAAAGTGGTGGGAAACACACTGCCCTGACTCTGGTATTTAGGTCCTCTGGGAAACTTGGAGGACTCAGATGTTTGAATCTAGACAGTTCATGACAGGTAGAGGCCTGATAACATATTCTCTCGAGATGCCTTTCCTTCCTCAAAGGAATATAGCTTTCTCAACATTCTGTGTGCTGAGTGTCACACACTCCTTGAAAACGCTTGTTGGAGGTCATTTTTCATTAGCAATTTCCCCTGGAGGTGTGACTGTAGGGAAGGCGCCACACTCACAGGTAAGTTCAAAAGCACTTCCAAACATCTGTTCAATCACGTTTTCTTGGTGGGGCCATTCATCAATGTAAGTCTATTTAGAAAATCCGTGGACACTGCGGGGAAACACCTATGTTTGAATCTGGATACCAGACGTTGGTGTTAAAATATGCATTTTTCTCTCACTTGGCCCTAAAAGAGTGCCGCCGAGCAACTGCTTGAAATTCCATCTGAATGTTGTTTTCTTCCTTCTGACAATGCTAGCTTTGGTTCACCCTTTGGGATTTTTGAAGCATGTGAATGACTTGCAACTCCTAGCTGCAGGCCCATTTCCAGTGGAATGACACCTCATCTATGTGACCACAGTATTTCACCCAGCACAGTCTGATACACTCCCTCAGCATCCTTCCTTAGGAGCAGACCTGGTATGCCCTAGGAATGCATTTAGAAGTCTCAGAAAGTGCAGCAAGACACACTGTCCTGACTCTGGAACTTAGGTCCTTTAATCAGGCCTGAGCTCTCACATCTTAGAAGCTGAACAGTTCCTGCTATAAAAAACACACTCTCTGTTGATGCCTTTCCTTCATTGAAGGAACATAACTTTCCCAATGTACTGTGTGCTGAGAGTCACACACTGCTTGAAAACATTTGCTTGGAGTTCATTTTTCAGTGGCAATTTCCCCTGAGACTGTGACAGTAGGGAAGCGCCCACAATCACAAGACAAGCAAGCATCCAAATAGCTGTTCCATCACGTTTTCTCTGTTAGAGAGGTCCAGTGAACCCAGGTCTATCTGGAAAAGTTTGGATCCTGTGGGGTCACATCCTGAGTGTGAACCTGAATACAGGACAAAATTCACCTTTTTCTCTCAGTTGGCACTAAAATGGTTTGGCATAGCCACTGCTTAAATATCCATCCAGTACTTGTTTTCTTATTTCTGACAGTGACAGATATGGTTCACCCATGTAATTTCTGAAGCAAGCAGTCTGCTTGCCACTTCTATCTGGTGGTCCCTTTCCTGTGAAATGTCACATAATATAGGTAGCACCACATGGCACCCAGCTCTCTCAGACACACTCTGACAGCCTGTTTCCTCCTTGGCAGTCCTGGTATGACCTAGGAATGTATTTACAAGGCTCAGAGATTGTATGGAAACATATCCCCTGACTCGGGATGTTAGGTCATCTGGGCAAGACTGGAGGTCTCACGTCTTACAATCTAGACAGTTCCTAATAGATAGAGGCCTGGAAACACACTCTCTGGTGACGCCTTTCCTTACTCAAAGGGCCATTGCTTTCCCAACATTTTAGGGCCAACCTAGAGGAAAATGCGAAATTTGCCACCAAGGTCCATTACCCAGGTTCACACGCAGGATGTGTCCCCACAGCACTGAAGAATTTTCAAGACAGACCTAGGCTAACCCTAACCCTAACCCTAACCCTAGGATCTCTCCTACAGAGAAACATGATGGAACAGACGTTTGGATGATGTTTTGCCTTTTCCTGTGAGTGTGGTGGACTTCCCTATGGTCAAACCATCAAGGGAAATTGCTACTGAAAAACAACTTCCAGGCAAGCATTTTCAAGCAGTATGTGACTCTCAGCACACAGAATGCTGGGAAAGCTACGTTCATTTGAGGAAGGAAAGGCATCAATAGAGAGTGTGTTTTCAGGCCTCTATCTATCAGGATCTGTCTATATTCTAAGATGTGAGATCTCCAGGCTTGTCCAGAGGACCCATCTTCCAGAGTCTGGGCAGTGTTTCCCTGCAAATTTTGAGCCTTGTAAGCACATTCCAAGATCACTCAGGAATGTCCATGATGAAACAGGCGATGGAAGAGTGTCCGTGTGTGCTGTGTGTCATTCTGCCCTTACCAAATGAACTGACATTCCACTGGAAATGGGCCAGGGACTAGGAGTTATGAACCGCCTGTTGCTTCAGAAATCCAGAAAGCTGGAACAAAGCTATCATTGTCAGAAGTAAGAAAACAGATATTAAATGAACTTTCAAGCAGTTGTTAGGCCACAACGTTTTAAGCCCAATGGAGAGGATAATGCAAATTTTGCCACCAAGATCTGCTATCAAGATTCACATTCATGATGTGTCCCTGCAGTATCCAAGAATTTTCCAGATAGTACTAGGCTCACTATATCTCACCTACAGAGCAAACGTGATGGAACAGACATTTGAATGTGGTTCCCTTTTACTGTGTTTGTGGGGCTTTCCCTCCAGTCACATCTTCAGGGGAAATTCTTAGTGATAAATGACCTCCAAGCAAGTGTGTGACACTCAGGAAGCAGAATGTTGGGAAAACAATGTTCCTTCAAGGAAAGACAGGCATCAGCAGAGAATGAATTTTCAGTCCTTTATCTATCAAGAATTGTCTAGATTTCTAAGATGTGAGACCTCCAGTCTTACCCTGAGGACCTAACTTGCAGAGTCAGGGCAGTGTGTTTCTCTGCACTAACCCAGGCTTTTAACCACCTTCCTACATCATCCCAGAACTGCCCATGAGGAAACAGGCTGCAGGAATGTGTTCAGACTGCAGGGTGCCATGCTGTTGTTACCCAGGTGAGGTGACATTCCATTGCAAATAGGCCATCAGCAGCACTTGCGAGCTGCCTTCTTGCTTCTGAAATCCCAAAGGTGGGTCAAAAGTGACCACTGTTAGAAATTAAAAAAAAAAAAAAGCAATTGTATGGATTTTCTAGCAGTTGCAAATTTGACCATCAAGTTCCGGTATCCACTGTCAGACTCAGGAGGTGTCTCTGCTGTATCTACCCATATTTCACAAAGACCTAGGCTCACTGGCTGCTCTGATAGAGAAAATGTGATGGAACAGATGTTTGGATCTTGGATTGCCTTACCCTGTGAGTGTAGAGGACATCCTTATTGTCACAACATCACAAGAAATTGCTACTGAAAAATGACCTGCAAGCAAACGGTTTCAAGCAATGTGTGACTCTCAGTTCACAGAATACTGGGAAAGTACTGTTTCTTCGAGGAAGGAAGGGTATCAACAGAGAGTGTGTTTTCAGGGCTCTATCTATGAAGAACTGTCTTGATTCTAACAAGAGCCCTCCAGCCTTCCCAGAGAACGGAACTTCCAGAGTCAGGGCAGTGTCTTCCTTGCCCTTTTAATGCTTTGTAAACATATTCCTAGGTCACACTGGGACTGTCCATGAGGACACAGACTGTGGGCGTGTGTCTGAGTATACAGAGGGGCCATTATGTGCTTACTTAGATAAGGTGACATTCCACTGGAAATAGGCCCATGACTAGCAGTGGTGATCTCCTTGCTTGCTTCAGAAATCCCAAAGGGTGAACCAAAGTTATTGCTCTTCAAAGTAAGAAAACAGCAATTAGATGGATTTTCAAGCAGGTGCCAGGCCACACAGTTTTAGGACAAACCGAAAGAGAAATGTGAATTGTGCCACCAGTTCCAGTATCCAGGTTCACACTTAGGATGTGGTCCTGCAGTATACACGATTTTCCAGACAGACCTAGGCTCTCTGGATCACTCCTAGAGACAAAATGTGATGCAACAGAAGTTTGGATGTTGGTTTGCCTTTTCCAGTGAGTGTGGGGGCCTTCCCTAAGGTTACACTGTCAGAGGAAGTTTCTACTGAAAAATGACCTCCAAAGAGCGTTCTCAAGCAGTGTGTGATCCCCAGCACAGAGAATGCAGGGAAAAGTATGTTTCTTCAAGGAAGAAAAGGCATCAACAGAGAGTGTGTTATTAGGCCTATATCTATTAGTAACTGTCTAGAATCTAACATTGACCTCCAGGCTTGTCCAGGGGACCTAACTACCAGAGTCAAGGCACTATTTTTCCTACACCTTCCAAGCCTCCCAAAGACATCCTAGCTCATATAGGGATGGCCCATGAGGAAACAGACTGTAGGAGAGTGTCTGAGATTGTATGGTACCAATACTGTGCTTACCTAGATGAGATGACATTCCTCTGGGAATGGGCCAGAGGGTAGGAGTGGTGAGTCGCCTGCTTGATTCAGAAATCCCAAAGGATGGACCAAAGCTATCATTGTCAGAAGGAAGAAAACAGCAATTGGATGGATTTCCAAGCAGTTGCAAGGCCGTAGCATTTTCCCAAATCAAGAGAAAAAATATTATTTTTGCCCCAAAAATCCGGTATCCATGTCCAGACTCAGGATGTCTCCATGCAGTATCCACAAAGTTTCCAGACAGAACTAGCCTCAGTGGATCGATCCTACTGAGAAAATGTGATGGAACAGACGTTTGAATGCTAATTTGTCTTTCTCTAAAAATGGAGAGTGCGGCATCCCCATGGTCACACCATCAGGGGAAAGTGCTACTGAAAAATGACCTCCATGCCAGCATATTCAAGCCGTGTGTGTCTCTCTGCACACAAAATGTTTGGAAAGTTATGTTCCTTCAAGAAAAGAAATGCATCAACAGAGAGTGCTTTCAGCCCTCTATCTATCAGGAGCTGTCTACATTTTAAGTCGTGAGACCTTCAGTCTTTCCTAGGGATCCTAACACCCAGAGTCAGGGCAGTGTGTTTCCATGAACTTTTCAAGCCTTGTAAACACTTTCCAAGTATATACTGGGACTGCTCCTGAAGAAACAGGCTGCACGAGTGTATCCGAGTGTGTTGGGCAGCATACTGTGCTTACCTGCATGAGGTGCCAGTACAATGGAAATCAGTTAGTGGCTGGAGTGGTGAGCAACCTGCTTGCTTCAGAAATTCCAAAGGGTGGACAAATCTATCACTGTCAAAAGTAAGAAAACAGCAATTGGATGGATTTTCAAGGATTTGCTACACTGCACCATTTTAGAACCAATGTGGTCCCAAAATGAGTGTGGGAGATGAAAATGAGAATTTTGCCACCAAGTTCATATATACAAGTTCACACTCATGATGTGTCCCCACAATACCCACGAATTCTCCAGACAGACCTAGGCTCACTTGATCGCACCTAAAGACAAAATGTTATGGAGTACACGTTTGGATGTTGGTTTGCCTTTCCCAGTGAGTGTGGGAGCCTTCCCTACCATTGCACCTTCAGGGGAATTTTCTACTGACCAATGGCCTACAAGCAAGTGTTTTCAAGCACCGTGTGTCTCTCAGCACACAGAATGTTGGGAAAGCTATGTTCCTTCGAGGACGGAAAGGCATCCATACGGAGTGTATTTTTAGGCCTCTATCTATCAGGAACTGTCTAGAACTCAAGGCATGAGACTTCAAGGCTTTCCCAGGGTCCTAACTTCCAGAGTTAGGGTACTGTGTTTCCCTGCACCTTCCAAGGCTTTAAACACATTCCTTATTCAAACTGGGCCTGCCCATGAGGAAACAGGATGCAGGAGTATGTCTGAGAGGGCTGGGTGCCATACAGTGCTTAACTAGATGAGGTGACATTACACTGGAAATGGGCCAGCAGATAGGAGTAGTGAGCCGCCTGCTTGCTTTAGAAACCTCAAAGGTTTGACCAATGTTATCACTGTCATTATTAGGAAGAGACCAATTGGATGAATCTTCAGGCAGTTGCTAAGGCCGCACTCTTTTAGATCCAACCGACAAAATTTGCTAATTTTGCCAACAGATTCAAGGATGCAGATTCACACTCAGTATGTGTCCCTGTAGTATCCAAGAATTTTCCAGACAGGCAGAGGATCATTGGATCTCTCCTAAAGAGAAAACTTTATAGAATAGACATTTGGTTGGTTGTTTTCTTTTTCCTGTGAGTTTGGGGGTCTTCCCTACAGTAACACAGTCATGGGAAATTGTTACTGAAAAATCACCTTCAAGCAAGGATTTTCAACCAGTGTGTTACTCTCATCACACAGAAATCTGGGATAACTATGTTACTTAAATGCATGAAAGACATAAAAGTGGGTGTTTTTCAGGCATCTATCTGTCAGGAACTATCTAAAGTCTAAGATGTGAGAACTCCAGGTTTGCACACAGGGCCTAATTTCCAAAGTCATAGCCAGTATATTTCATTGCACTTTCAGAGCCTTATGAACACATTCCTGGCTCCTATTGGGTCTGATTCAGAGGAAACTGGCTGTGAAATTATCTAAGATTGCTGAGAGCCATACTGTTGTTACCTGGATTATTTGACATTTTAATGGAAATGATCCAGCTCGATGGGGTTGCAAGCCACCTGCTTGTGTCAGAAACCTGAAAGATTTGACCAAACCTATTGATGTCAGAAGTAGGAAAATATCAATTGGATGGATTTTCAGGCAGCTGCCAGCGCACATCCTGTTAGTGCCAAAAGAGAGACAATGCTAATTTTGCCAAGAAGGTCAAATATTCAGGTTCACAGTTAGTATGTTTCCCTTGCAGTATCCAAGAAATTTCCAGAGAGACCTGGGGCCATTGGATCCTTCTGACAGAGAAAAATTGATGGAAGAGACATTTTGATGTTTGCTTGCTTTTCCCTGTGAGTGTGGGAGCCTTCCCTAGTGTAACACACATGAGGGGAAATTTTTACTTAAAAATGACTTCCAGGCAAGGGTTTCCACTTAGCGGGTTACTCTCAGCAAACAGAATGCTGGGACACCTGTGTTCACTCGTGGAATGAGCGGCAATGAATAGGGTGCTTTTCAGGCATCTCTCTATCCATGACTGCTGTCTGGATTCTAAGATGTGAGAAGACCACGCTTCCACAGATGCCCTCAATTCCAGAGACACAGCCAGTAAGTTTCCCTGAACTTTCCATGGTTCATGAGCACAGTACTCTATCTTACTGGGACACACCATGAGGAGAGAGTCTGGAGGAGTGTGTCTGACACAGCTGAGTGCCATACTGTTTCTAAGTAGTTTAATTGGCATTCCAATGGAAATGATCTTGCCACAAGGAGTTGCACGCTGCCTGCTTGCTTCAGCAATTCCAGTGTTTTGACCAAAGCTATTGCTGTCGTTAGTGGGAAAAGAGCAAGTGTACTGATTTTCAAGGAGTTGCTAAACCCCAGCCTACTGTGGCCAACACAGAGAAAATTCTAATTTGCCAACAAGGTCCAGAATCCAGGTTCACACTGAGCATGTGTCCAAGCACTATCCAAGAATTTTCCAGACAGACTTAGGATCACTGGATCCCTCCTACAGGGGACTTCACGGAACAGATGTTTTGACATTTGTTTACTTTTCTCTGTCAGTGTGGGGGCATTTCCCATGGTAACACAGGGGAGGGGAAATTGTTACTTCAAAATGACTTCCAGGCAAGAATTTCCAAGCAGTCTGTCACTCTCAGCAAACATAATGCTGTGAAATCTGTGTTTCTTTGAGGAATGAAAGACAAAAAATAAAAAGGAGTGTATTTCAGACATCTATCAGAAACTGTCTAGATTCTAAAATGTTAAAACTCCAGATTTGCACAGAGCACCTAATTTTCAGAGTCACAGCCAGTATGTTTGCTCACATTTCTGATACTAGCGAACCCATTCCTAGGTCATCCTGGGACTGTCTATGAAGAAACAGGCTGTAGGAGTGTGTCTGAGAGTGCTGAATGCCATCGAGTCTGGTTACCTAATGAGTTTACCTGCCATTGGAAATGATCCAGTGGCAAGGAATTGAAAGTCCCATGTTTGCTGCAGAAATCCAAGAGGTCTGACCAAAGATATTGCTGTCACAAGTAAGAAAACAGCAATTGGATGGATCTTCAGGCAGTTGCTACTCTGCGCCATTTTAGGACAACCTGAAAGAAAATGCTGATTTAGCCAACAAGGTCCAGGATCCAGCTTCACACTCAGTATGTGTCCATGCACTACCCAAGCATTTTCCAGACAGACCTAGGATCACTGGATCTCTCCTACAGAGAAAACCTGATGGAACAAACGTTTGGATGCTAGTTTGCTTTTTCCCTGTGAGTGTGGGACCGTCCTGACTGTAACACAGTCAGGGGAAGTTCTTACTGAAAAATGAAGTCCAAGCAAGCATTTTAGAGCAGTGAGTTACTCTCAGCACACAGAATGCTAGGAAATCCATGTTCCTTTGATGAAAGAAAAACATAAAAGTAGAGTGTTTTTCATGCATCTGTCTATCAGGAACTGTCTAGATTGTAAGATGTCAGAACTCCAGGTTTGCACAGAGACCCTAATTTCCAGTCATAGCCAGTGTATTTTCCTGCACTTTCTGAGCCTTTTGAACACATTCCTAGCTCATATTGGGTCTGTCCCTCAAGAAAAAGGCTTAGGAAATTATATCTAAATGTGTTGAGTGTCATAATGTTGTTACCTTGATTAGTCGACAATCTATTGGAAATGATCCTGCCACAAAGTGTTGCAAGCTGCCTGTTTGCATAGAAATAGAAATAATTTGACCAAACTCATTTATGTTGTAAATAGGAAATTGTCAATTGGATGGATTCTCAGGTAGCTGTCAGCCCACACCCTTTTAATGCCAACAGAGAGAAAAGGTGAGTTTTGCCAACAAGGTTCAATATCCAGTTTCACACTCAGTATGTGTCCCTGCAGTGTCCAAGACTTTTCCAAACAGATCTCGGATCACTAGATCTCTCCTGCAGAGAAAACTTGATGGAACTTTTACTCTGAAGCAGGGTCAGTCTTGTTGAGGTGACTCCTTCCCCAAGGCCACAACTGGGAGTCCTCACACCAAGGCCATAGAAGTGGGCCCCAGAACCAAGGTCACCTGTGAATCGGACTGGGCCCCCTTTGCAACTGTTGCCAAAAGCACCTGATCATTGCTAATGAGCTTCCTGACTCCCTACCAGGCAAGGATGCCCACTCCAGTAAACACCCTGTGGTACCCCACCCAATCACCTAATATCAACCTTCCAGTAGGAATTTTCTTTGCCTTGAAACTGTAAAAATTGGCTCTTAACCCAGGAAATCAGTCAACTTTCCCTAGTCTGTCAGGTGGTTGGCCCCCTGAGCCCACAGTGCCCACTTTATCTCTGCTCTTTGTTCTTAATACAAACTCACTCCCTTCTGAAATGCTCTATGTCTGAACATTCTTTTCCAACTCGTACTCAGACGGCCTCAACAAGCCTCCCATCACCAGAGCCACTTTCCTAGATCACACTCACCACTTGCTTGTCCACTCCCAACTCAGAGCAGAAAGGCCCCCTCAGCCTGGTCCTTCCCTCTCACTTCCCGTGCCTGGTCGCCAGGGGCTCACACCGTCCCTGGGCAGGCTGTCTTCTGTGTCCTGCAGAGGCCTCTGTGGTGTCAGGTGAAGAAACAAGAGGCACCCATGAAACCTCCCACCCCAGCACAGCAACCAGTACCCACCTACTGAACTCTTCACTCTGGATGGGCCTGGGGGTGTTTCAGGGAACGTCCCCCAACATGTCCTTGTTCTCATCTAATTCCAGCACTGCCCACGTGAGAGTCACTAAGCTAATCTGTGATAACTGCACAGAGAGAATACTTGTTCACTCGCCCCTCCCAGGATACATGGTTCTTATGGGCAGGTGCCTCCCAGGATATGGGGCTCACCTGGGCAGGTATCCTGCAGGGCTCAGCACCCAGGAGCTGTTCACAGAGCCCTCACTGCAAAGAGCCCCCAGCTCCTCTGTTGGACAGATCTGACCTTGAGACCCTCAGAGGAGGACCTGAGGTAACATACAGCAGCTTCAGGATAGTTTTGTGACCTTGGGCTTCACTGGTTGCAGCCTCCTTCCAGCAGGTTTTCCAGAGGGTCCCATAGCACCTGGGCACTGAGTCTGTCTCCACCCACCACCCATCCTCTCCCTGACCCCTGGGTCCCTCTCATTAGAAGAAGGCCTTCCTGAAATCCTCTCCCACTTATAGGTCAGATAAGAAGATGAGAAAACAAGTCAGAGCAGCAGCCCCATATCCATCCTGACCCAAAGGACCCACACCTGTTCCTGGAACCCTGGCCAGGACAACGAGGCCCATTTTCTGAAACCACAAGCCCAGGTGGGCAGATTGGCTGACCTGACTGGCCTGCCCTTTGGATGTGTGCCTGGGTTGAGGTCTATATAAACCCCCCTCAAGTGCCTGCAGCTGTACCTGATGCTGTCTTTCTGCTTAGATCTTGCAGGGTTGGCTTGATAAGAGAGAGTGAGGGCCCATAGTGTTTCGGGGGATTGGGTCTGTGTTGGGCTCTGCTGGACCTTCTGCAGGAGGTGCTAAGCTGTCACTTCCTAAGGATGGGCTGTGTCACCTGTTCCTGCTGTTGGAAATCTTCTCAGGCAGAAATGAGGAAGCAAGAAAACAGGCAATGGGAGCAGCACAGGAGGAGTAACTCAGGTAGGAAAGTGCAAAGCTTCCAGATCACCCAGGCCAGGACCATTCTGCCTGACCTACAGGAGCCACGTCAGTAAGCATGCTGTCGCTGGAGTGGCTCCACTTTTCTCCAGCCTGTGAGGTCTTTGCACATATTCAAGTGTTTTATCTATGAAGGGTGGATGAGGTTCAGGAATGGCTAGCCCGGGGGTCAGCCAGCATTTACTTAGAGATGACTCCGTGTAGTCTCCCAGCTTCCCACTGAGGTCCCTCCTTGGGAGGGGAGGGGGTGGGGTATGTGCAAGGGCTGCTGGCTGGCTACACATGAGTAAGTCCCCATCCCTGACCATCTTCAGAATTGCTCATCCCTGAAGCAAGTGCCCTAATTGGGCTTTCACCTGTGCAACTGGTGGCTTCTTAATTAGCAATGTGGCCATTGATATTAAATGTCCTCCATCAAGACTGAGATGTTACACCACATGTACTGGTGTAAGAACCCGGGGAGGCGTGTGCACCCAGTACCCCTAGGCACAGGCTTCAGACTTGACCCCTCAACATTCTGGAGCCCAGCCACTGCTTTAGCATTTCTGAGGGTCCAGAGCTGATTTTAAGGGTTCTGTAATCCACCCTTCATCTGCTTTAATGAGACCCACATTTCTAGGATCCTACAGAGCAGGGTCTGTGTGGCTGCTCTGTGGCTTCTCTAACATGATCACATGCTGGGTGGTTTAAAACAACAGGAGTTCATCCTCTCTCAGTCCTGGAGACCAGACACCGGAAATCAAGGTGGCACAGGGCTGAGGTCCCTCCAGAGGCTCCAGGACAGGATCATTCCTGCCTTTTCCAACTTCAGGGGCTCCAGGGGTCCCTGGGCTTGTGGCCCCCTCCCTCCCATCTCTGCCTCTGCCTTTAAGAGGCTTCCCCTTTGTGTCCTCTTTCGTCTCTTTGAAGGAGTCTGTCAGTTGGATTGAAGGTCACCCTAACCCTAGATGACCTTACCTTGCTATCCTTAACTACATCTACAAAGACTCTTTTCCCAGATACGGCCCTGTTCTGGGGGGACACATCTTTGGTGGCCACCATTTACCCCATTCTCTCTCTGTCAAATAACCTTCATTTTAGGAGATCACCACATGCCCATAAAGACGGGCACAGAGAGCGGCCACACACATGGAGAGAATGAGGCCCTTGGAGTCACCTGGAACGGATGAAGACCTGGCTTCATCAGGTGAGGGGAATCACAGGGAGGAGAGGAGGATGGTCTTGTTTAGGCTTCAAAAAGACCACGTTGGGGTGGGATGTGAGATGCACAATGGGGGCGGGGAGCTTCATCAGGGCCTGAGGGGGAGGTTAGGCTTGGGCCAGGGCCATGGGTATAGAGGGGACTTAGTGTGGGGGTTGGTCATACACCCAGAAGGAAGAGCTCACAGTCACTGGGGCACAAGGACCTGGGAACCTGGGAGGGCTTCATCTTTCTGAACCTGAAGAGGAAACGTTAAAATTTTACATCACCTCCTGCTCCTTCTGCCTCTGTAACTCAGCTTGCTCCTTGCAAAGTCTGGATCATGTAGGTCACGCAATCTCAGAAAGTGGGGACTTAGAATACTCGGAGCTGGAGCTTATCTCCCTTGTCCTTGCCCTGGCCCCTGCAAACCTTCTTGATCATGCCTATTCATGATAATGAGGAGCCCGCCCCCCTGACACTCTCCTCACCCCAGGGGGAACTCCCCACTCTGCTGGAGCACCTGGCTGTTGGTGGCCACTGACAGCACTCTGGTCTCCTCAGGACCCAGCTTCAGGATACTCTGAGGTTCAGGTCAGGCAGATGGAATCTGGTCTTCTCAGAACCCACTGGGGCTTCAGTTTGGGGGCATTGTGGGGTTTAGTTCAGGTTGATGGAATCTGGTCTCCTCAGGACCTGCTGGGTGTTCAGCTTTGGGACATTGTGGGGTTCAGTTCAGGCTGACAGGAGATGGGTCACCACAAGACCCATGTGGTTTCAGCTTTGGGGCATTGTGGGGTTCAATTCAGGCTGATAGAATTTGATCTCCTCAGGACCTTATGGGGGTTCAGCTTTGTGACATTGTGGGGTTCAGTTCAGGCTGACAGGAGATGGGTCACCACAGGATCCATTGTATTTTGGCTTTGGGGCATTATGGGGTTTAGTTTTGGCTGATGGAATCTAGTTTCCTCAGGACCCATGATCTCCTCAGAACCCATTGGTGCTTCAGCTTTGGGACATTGTGGGGTTCAGTTGAGTCTGACGGGAGTCTGGTTTCCTCAAGATTCCTGCAACGATGTGCTGCTGAAAGAAAAAGTGAGGAAAATTGGGAAGAAGCTTCTGTGTGTGGCTGTTGCTGAAAGTCTGTCTTAAGAGGACCCAAGACTGTTAGGGCTTGATGTGGAAAGTTGTGGGATTTTAGTCAGTTTTTGTCTGTAGTATAAGATGGTGTCCTATATTGTTCCTTGGTGTGTGGTTTCCATTTTTCCCAGCACGGTTTATTGAGGGGGGTGGGGGGGGACTGTCCTTTCCCGCGTATATATTTTTAGTTCCTTTCTTGTAAATTAATTACCATGCACCTGTAGGTTTACTTCTGAGCTCTCTTGACTATTTCTGTGCCAATTCCACACGTCTTCTGGTGACTTTAGGTACATACTCTAGATTGAAGTCAGGGATAGACATGCCACCAGCCTGTTCTGCTTTCTCAGGATCCCTTTGGCTCTTCTGGTTCCTTTGTGGCTCCACACAGATGTAAAGATTGCTTTTGTTTCTGTGAAAAATGTCATTGAAATGTTGGCAGTGATTGCATGAATGTGTACGTTGCTTTGTTTAGAATGGATATTTTAATGGTATTTTCACCCATAAGCATGGGATATCTTTTTACTTGTATCCATTTAGTTTCTTTGATCATTGTCTTGTAGTTTTTAGCTTTCAGGTCTTTCAAGTCCTTGGTTAGATTTCTAGTTATGTGGGGGAGGGGATGCAATTGTAAAAGGAATTATTTTCTTAATTTCTCTTTCTGATAGTTCATTATTAGTGTAGAGAATCACAAATGATCTTGCAGTTCTGCTGACTTTCTTTTTTCTTTTTTTTGGCCCCACAGCTCGACATGTTGGATCTTAGTTCTCTGACCGAGGATCAAACCTGTACCCCCTGCAGTGGAAGTGCAGTCTTAACTACTGGAATGCCAGGCAAGTCTGTGAATTCGCTTTTTAGTTCTGACAGTTGCTTTGGTGTAGTGTTATGTGGAAAACTAGAATTAAGACATCTAATAGTTTCAGTTCCATCTGGTCATCCACAGCACCCAGGGCATGGTGTCTACTAATATACTCTTCCTATGGTGCCTTTTAATACCATGTGGACTAGTACAAGGCAATTAGCATCAAACTACTTTAGCTGAATTTAGTTAGGTTAACTCTTGGCCTCTATTGCAATGTTCGATGTCATCTCTGATTTTCTGGCATGTGACTTACATGGCTGTATTGAAAAGTAACTTACTTTCTAGTAAAATTTCAAACGTGTCTACTTTAAATAGTGGTACAAAGTTTTCTACATTCACACCAAATACCGCAATGTGTTTTACCCAAAACATGGTCACTTTCCCAGGGAACCAGCCCACAACCCCAAAATGAGGGATAATTATGGTTTCCACATTACAATCCTATCCATAGGACCAGTTCAACTTTCATCAGCTGCCCAAGCTTTGTGCAACTGTCTTTCTTCATTCTAATGCAGTTTTCTTTTTCTGGAGCCATCACTGGGGCTTTCCCTCATGTTAAAAATCTTCATGGATTTAAAGTGACAAGATGACTATGATCTGGGTGGCTTTTCAGTGTGGTTTCTTTCACTGAGAATGTTTTTAGTGCTTTTCCATGTTGTGCCATGTGTCATTTTTTTCACTGTGCTTACAAACATATAACAACATTTATTATTTGAGTCATTTTAAGTATGAACTTCTATAGCATTAACTGCACTCTCATTGTAAAAATTTCCCCACCATTCATCTCCAGAATCTTTCCCTTTTCCTGAAGTGACACTGTAACCATTAAATACTCATAACCCCCAATCCCTGGCCATCTTACTCTACTTGGAATTTGTCTTATATGGATATCTCATACTAGTGGAATCATAGAACATTTTTCCTTTTGTGTCAGGCTTGTTTCACTTCACCTAATGACTTGAAGTTTCATCTACATTATAGCATGTATGAGTTATCTTGTTTTTAAAGGTTGAATCAGATCCCACTGTGTATATACTACATCGTGCTTATCCAGTCATCTGTTGAACACTTGTGCTGCTGCCACCTTTTGGTTACTATGAATAATGCTGCTATGAATATGGGGTTTGAATATCTGTTTCAGTATTTGGTTTTAAATATCTTGAGTGTATAACCTGGACCGGAATTGATGGATTCTATGTTAACTCTGTGTTTAAGTTTTTGTAAAGCCCCCTACTATTTTCTGAAGCTGTGGCATTATTTTACTATATTCCTTTATATGGCAGAGTAATGCATCTCATGGATGGAACTGCCCTATTTGCTCTTCCATTCACTTGTTGGTGGACATTTTCATTGTTTTTAACTTGGATTATCAAGAACACTGCTGCTGTAAATATTGGTGTACAAGTATATATTTGAGCACCTCTTTTAAATTCTTTGGATGTATATCTAGGAGTGGAGTTACCAAAACATATGATATTTCAGTTCAGTCACTCACTCATGTCCGACTCTTTGTGACCCCGTGGACTGCAGCACACCAGGCTCCCCTATCCATCACCAACTCCCAGAGCTTGCTCAAACTCATGTCTATCGAGTTGGTGATGCCATCAACCATCTCATCCTCTGTTATCCCCTTCTGCTCCTGCCTTCAATCTTTCCCAGCATCAGGGTCTTTTCCAATGAGTCAGTTCTTCACATTAGGTGGCCAAAGTATTGCAGTTTCAGCTTCAGCATCAGTCCTTCCAATGAATATTCAGGGTTGATTTCCCTTAGGATTGACTTGTTGGATCTCCTTGCAGTCCAAGTGATGCTCAAGAGTCTTCTCCAACACCACAGTTCCAAAGCATCACTTCTTCGGTGCTCAGTTTTCTTTGTAGTCCAGCTGTAACGTCTATACATGACTATTGGAACAACCATAGCTTTGAGTACATGGACCTTTGTTGGTAATGTCTCTGCTTTTTAATATGCTGTCTAGGTTGGTCATAACTTTTATTCCGAGGAGCAGGTGTCTTTTAATTTCATGGCTGCAGTCACCATCTTCAGTGATTTTTGAGCCCCCCCCCCCCACAATAAATTCTGTCACCATTTCCATTGTTTTCCTATCTATTTGCCATGAAGTGATGGGGCCAGATGCCATGATCTTAGTTTTCTGAATACTGATTTTTAAGCCAACTTTTTCACTCTCCTCTTTCACTTTCATCAAGAGACTCTTTAGTTCTTCTTTGCTTTCTGCCATAAGAGTGGTGTCCTCTGTGTATCTGAAATTATTGATATTTCTCCTGGCAATTTTGATTCCAGCTTGTGCCTCATCCAGACCCGGGATTTCACATGATATAGTCTGCATATAAGTTAAATAAGCAGGGTGCTGTACTCCTTTCCTGATTTGGAACCAGTCCATTGTTCCATGTCTAGTTCTAATTGTTGCTTCTTCACCTGCATACAGATTTCTCAGGAGGCAGGTAAGGCAGTCTGGTATTCCCATACCTTTCAGAATTTTCCACAGTTTGTGGTGATCTGCAGAGTCAAAGGCTTTGGCATTGTTAACAAAGCAGAAGTAAATATTTTTCTGGATGTTTTTCTCTCTTGCTCTTTCAGTGATGCAACGGGTGTTGGCAATTTGATCTCTGGTCCCTCTGTCTTTTCTAAATCCAGCTTGAACATCTAGAAATTCATGGTTCACTTACTGTTGAAGCCTGGCTTGGAGAAATTTGATCATTACTTTGTTAACATGTGAGATGAGTGCAACTGTGTGGCAGTTGGAACATTCTTTGGCTTTGCCTTTCTTTGGGATTGGAATGAAAACTGACCTTTTCCAGTCCTGTGGCCACTACTGAGTGATATAATTACATTTTTATGTTTTCGAGAAAATGCTTGTTTTGGACACATTGATTGCACCCTTTTACCTCTCCACAAGTAAAGTTTTGAGTTTCAATTTCGTACATTTTCGCCAACATTTGTTATTTGTCTTTATTGTTGATTTTCCTCACGTCCATCCTGAGTGCCTTATTAAGGAGGAAGTCATAATGCAGGACCCACATTTGAGGAGAGGAGAGTTAGCTTCATATACTTGATGGACAGCTGAGTCTGTATCAATTATTTAGAATCTTTCTGTGTGAGATTTTTATTCAACATTACTCATAAAACCTAATTTTTACTTTTTACCAGTTTGGACACCTGAAAATTATTTTAAACTTTTGGGAGCTTCCCTGGTGGCTCAGCCTGTAAAAGCATATGCTTGCAATGCAGGATACCTGGGTTCAATCCCTGGGTGGGGAAGATCCCCTGGAGAAGGAAATGGCAACCCACTCCAGTACTCTTGCCTGGAAAATTTCATGAATGGAGGCGCCTCATAGCTTACAGTCCATGGGGTTGCAAAGAGTCAGACACGACTGAGCAACTTCACTTTCACTTTCTTTTGGCTATAATCCAGCCAATTAGACTGCTTAGTTCATTCTAACTTTGGCTATTGAGAGCTTTTTCCATACTCTCCTGCTTTTATTTTACATAATTCAGCTTTTATGGGGCTTTTTGGTCCTTCTTTCTCACATTTTAAGATTATGCTGCTTTACATATTTATTGTCTCAGTCCTAGTATCAGACACACATTTAAAGAGTCCTTGTCCCTTTTTGTTAGAGCATATTAATAAAAACTTGTATGTGGGAACTTAATAATCTCAGCAGACAATGCATGGAAATACACATGCATGTATCCAGACTATGCATACAGACAGTTATGAAGATTTTCACATGGAGTTATATGTTTCTGCATTAGGCTAAAGATAGTTTATAATGATGTCTCCAACCTGATCTCTTATGACACAGGTATTATACCCTTCTCCTTTTGTCTGCCTGTAACTTCCCACTCCAATGGTAAGAAACCTGGCTTCCACTACTCATCACTTATCAAATTCAGGGCTTGCTCCTTCAATAACTGATATGGTAGTTTCAGTCCTGTTAGCTACAAACCCCCGTGGAAAGAACTTACAGAGCCCATTGTTTATGTATGGTACATTTGCCTTTGGCCTGCAGATTCCATTCATTTACACAGTGAACTTAGGTCAGATAATTTTGTCCTAAGAGTGAGAGTGGCCTTTTAAAATTTTTCTTCTTCCTTTTAAATCTTTTGGCTGTGCCGCATCATGTGGGGTTTTAGGTCCCTGACCAGGAATTGAACCCATATTTCCTGCACTGGCAACGTGGAGTCTTAACCACTGGGCCCCTAGGGAAGTCTGAAGCTTTTCATTTATTTCTCAATCTGTTATATTCTTTGTTAAATTCTGCATTCCAGTCTTTAGCACTCCATACCATAAATAAATAAATGTGAATAGGTAATAAATTACTTGTGTTCTGAAAACAGAAATCTATGTGCTTAGACAAATGCATAGTGGCAGGTATTCCTCACTAAAGTACCATGTGAAATATTTCAACCATATATTCCATAAACTCTTTATCATGTCTGTTTTACCTTTGCTAGAATGTCTTATACGATCATACAGTGTGTAGCACTTGAGGCTGGATTCCCTCACTCAGTAATGTAAGTGTTAGATTCATGCTTTCCTTTATTTTTATTTTAAATTGGTCTGTGGTTCATTCCTCTATATCTCTGAATGCTATTTTATTGCATTAGATGAGAGGAAAGATAATTTTCCCCCTAGCCTCAATGTTCTTCACTGAGATGTTCATAATGAAAGGAAGATGGATTGGAGAAAAACAATCAGAAGTTTAATATATGACATGCATACCTCCTATATAGTTGAAAGATACCTGGGAAAACTCTCACTTTCTGAAATGGTCCAAGACTTTACCTAAATGCTATCATCAGCTAAGAATGAAAGAAGGAGGTTAAGGAATGGAAGAAGCTATTTAAGGGAGATTATTAGGTGAAGCACAGTAAACAAAGACATGGTGGTATGCAGATTAACTTCCAGGTCCATTCCATAGACCTTCTTGATATTTAGTCAAGTCATTTAGTGATATCAAGTCAGTCTTGATACTTAGTCCATTCTTGATATTTAGCCATCCTCTATTTCCTGGTCCAGACAGGGACACGTCCTTAAAGATGGAGATATCCTTAACAAATGTAAATCTACTTCATAAAATGGAATTTCGACTTGGTTTTCAAAGATCCTCCTGGGGCGGCTGTTTGTTTTTTTCTTTTGTTTTGTTTTGTTTTTTTTTTTAATTAATCAGTCCAAAATAACCCTTTTGTCAAATGTGCATATTTTGGGTGTGCTTTTTGTGCTCCCCTTGAAATGTGCATTCAGGGGAGGAGTGTCACCCTGGAGACTGTTGATATGTGACCCCATGGACAGGGACTGGGTTGGTCACCCTGAAGAATGTGGATATGTGACCCCAGGGGAATGGTCAGAAGGAATTCACCCTGGAGACTGTGGAATTGTGAGCCCAGTTGCAAGGCTTGGGAAGGGGTCACCGTGGAGACTGTGGATGTGTGACTCCAGATACAGTGTCTGGGAGGGATCACCCAGGGGACTGTAGATATGTGATCCTAGATATAGGGTTTGGGAGAATGTCACCCTGCAGACTGTGGACATGTGACCCCAGGTGCATGGTCCAGTGTGTTGTGATCACCCTGGAGATTGTGGAAGCGTGACCACAGGTACTGGGTCTGGGAAGTGGCGTCATCCTGGAGATGTGCACATGTGATTACAGACACAGGATATTTCAGGTGGAGTCACCTTGGAAACTGGAGGAGTGACCCCAGGTGCAGGGTCTGGGGTGAGGTTCAGTGACGTCAGGACTCTTGTCTTGTTGGGAGAGACACATCAGGATTCTCCTCGAGATGTTGCAATGCAATACAGACGCCTCTCAAGGTGAGGGGGGAGACCAAGTTTGCCTTTGCAGTTGCCAGAGCAATACTGTGACTCCTGTCAGTTTTCAAGAGGAGACAGGTTTCATCTCCTTTTGAAGCATTGAACTCCACGTGCCTCTCGTGTTGTCAAAGGGATGTGAGGCCTCCTGTCAAAATGAGGCGGGGAACTAGGGCATTCTTTAGGGTCTCCACAGGGGATTCAGACGTCCCTTCCTCTTATGAGATGAAAGACGAACCTGCATTCAAGTCACTGCAGGGAAATCCGGCCTTATTTCAAACCAGGGCATCTTGGTGTCCATTCCACGTGAGGCAGCAAACTCAGGGTCCCTCTCACATATCTATAGCTGAGAGAAGCCTCCTCTTTAGGTGTTGTTTAAACCTGGCATTCCTCTTGAGTCAAAGCCAGGAAATCAGGTCTCATCTCGAGATGATTTGAGGTACACGGAGCTGTTTTCTAGTTGCTGTGCTGAACAGGGTGTTCCTCTATACTTAGGACAGTGTTTTCGGGGAATCTCTGGAGTTGCCTAAAGGAAGACAAGCCACATGTCGTGTTTGATGGGGAACGCCAGATGGCTCTGGAGCCAATGAAGGGGAATCTGGCCTCATCTTGAGTTGATTTGGAGTACACGGAGTGCTTTCATGTTGCTGTGGGGACCTCAGGGTCCCTCTAGACTTGTATCAGTGTTCTTGGGGACTCTCTAGAGTTCCATCAAGGACGTCAAGGCTCCTTTCATGTTTGATGGGGAACACGGACTTGCTCTGCACTCAATGCAGGGGAATCTGATCTCATCTCTCATCGAGTGGGAAGTCTCATGGTTTTTCTCGAGTTGCGGAGGGAACCTGGGGTATATGCTCGAGTGACGACAGGGATGGACTCTTAAAACTCCTGTTTGTTCAATGATGTCAGGACGTCTGTCTAGTTGTGAGGGTCACCTCGGGATTCTCCTCGAAACTTGGTTGGACAATAGGGATGCCTCTCGAGATGAGTAGGGAAACCCACTGTCACTTTCAAGTTGTTACCGGAATACTGGGATTCCTGTCAATTTTCAAGAGGAGTCAGTCATCGTCTACTTTTGAAGCATTGAACTCCGTGTTCCTCTCGAGTTGTCAAAGGGATGTGAGACCTCCTGTGGAAATGAGGTGGGGAACTAGGGCTTTCTCTAGGGTCTCCACAGGGGATTCAGACATCCCTTCATCTTTTGAGATGAAAGACAAGCCTGCATTCATGTCACTGCAGGGAAATCCGGCCTTATGTCGAGTCACGGCATCTCAGTGTCCATTCCACTTGAGGCAGCAAACTCAGGGTCCCTCTCACGTACCTATAGCTGAGAGAAGCTTCCCCGTGAGGGGGTTCTGGAAAGTTGGCATTCCTCTTGATTCGAAGCCAGGGAATCAACTCTCATCTCGAGATGATTTGAGGTACACGAATCTGTTTTCTAATTGCTGTGCTGAACGTGGTGTTCCTCTATACTTAGGACAGTGTTTTCAGGGAATCTCTGGAGTTGCCTAAAGGAAGTCAAGCCACTTGTCGTGTTTGATGGGGAATGCCGGATGGCTCTGGAGCCAATGTAGTGTAATCTGGCCTCATCTCACGTTGATTTGCAGTACACTGAGCACTTTCGTGTTGCTGTGGTGACCTCAGGGTCACTCTAGACTTGTATCAGTGTTCTTGGGGACTCTCTGGAGTTCCATCAAGGAAGTCAAGGCTCCTTTCATGTTTGATGGTGCACATGGAATTGCTCTGCACGCAATGCAGGGGAATTTGATCTCATCTCTCTTCGAGTGGAAAGTCTCATGGACTTTCTCGCGTTGCGGAAGGAACCTGGGTTATATTCTCGAGTGACGAAGGGGATGGCCCCTCATAACGCGTGTTTGTTCAGCGACATCAGGCCTCCAGTCTCGTTGCGAGGGACAACTCGAGATTCACTTCGAGACTTGGCAAGTCAATAAGGAGGACACGTCTCGAGGTGAGGTGGGAGACCCAGTGTCCTTTCAAGTTGCCACAGGGATACTGGGATTCCTGTCAATTTTCAAGAGGACTCAGTCATCGTCTACTTTTGAAGCATTGAATTCCACTTTCCATTCGTGTTGTCAAAGGGATGTGAGGCCACATGTCAAGATGAGGTGGGGAAATAGGGCTTTCTATAGGGTCTTCAAGGGGATTCAGGAATCCCTTCATCTGATGAGATGAAAGACGAGCCTGCACTCAAGTCACTGCAGGGAATTCCGGCCTTATTTCGAGTCAGGGCATCTCGGTGTCCATTTCACTTGAGGCAGCAAACTGAGGGTCCCTCTCACATACCTAGAGCTGAGAAAAGCCTCCGCTTGAGCTGCTGTGGAAAGTGGGCATTCCTCTTGATTCGAAGCCAGGAAATCAGCTCTCATCTCGAAATGATTTGGGGTACACGGAGCTTTTCTCGAGTTGCTGTGCTGAACTTGGTGTTCTTCTATACTTGGGACGGTGTTCTCAGGGAATCTCTGGAGTTGCCTAAAAGAAGTCAAGCCACTTGTCCTGCTTGATGAGGAATGCTGGATTGCTCGAGAGCCAATGCAGGGAAATCAGGCCTCACCTCAAGTTGATTTGAGGTAAACGGGGATATTTCGTGTTGCTGCGTTGACCTCAGGGTCCCACTAGACATGTGACAGAGTTACTGGGGACTATGTGGAGTTTCATCTAGGAAGTCAAGGCTCCTTTCGTGTTTGATGGGGAACACCGACTTGCTTTGCATGCAATGCAGGGGAATCAGGCCTCGTCTCACGGCGAGGGGGAATTCTCATGGTTTTCTCGAGTTGTGGCGGGAAACTGGGTTATATTCTCGAGTTACAGCTGGGATGGCCCTTCAAAACTTGTGTTTGTTCAGTGATATCAGGACTCCTGTCTAGTTGTGAGGGACACATCGAGATTCTCCTCGAAGCTTGGCAGGGCAATAGGGACGCCTCTCAATGTGAGAGGGGCAACCCAAGGTCCTTTCCAGTTGCCACAGGAATTTTGGGATTCCTATCAATTTTCAAGAGGAGGGAGCGATACTCCCCTTTTGAAGCATTTAAATCCACGTGCCTCTCGAGTTTCAAAAGGATGTGAGGCCTCCTGTTGAGATGAGCCGGGGAACTAGGGCTGTCTCTAGGGTCTCCACAGGGGATTCAGACATCCCTTCATCTTGTTTGATGAAAGACGAGCCTGCATTCAAGTCACTCCAGGGAATTCTGGCCTTATTATGAGTCAGGGCATCTCGGTGTTCATTCCACTTGAGGCAGCAAACTCAGGGTCCCTCTCACATACATATACCTGACAGAAGCCTCCTCGTCAGGTGCTTGTGTAAAGTTGACATCCCTCTTGAGTCAAAGCCAGGGAATCAGCTCTCATCTCGAGATGATTTGGGGTACACAGAGCTTTTCTCGAGTTTCTGTGCTGAACTTGGTGTTCCTCTAGTCTTGAGATGGTAGTCTCGGGTAATCTCTGGAGTAGCCTAACGGAAATCAAGCCACTTTGTGTGTCTGATGGGGAACGAGTGATGTCTCTGGAGACAATGCAGGGGAATCGGGTCTCATCTCGAGTTGATTTGAAGTACACGGTGCACTTTCATGTTGCTGCAGGGGACCTCAGGGTCTCTCTAGACTTGTGACAGTGTTCCTGGGGACTCTCTGGAGTTCCATCAAGGAAGTCAAGGCTCCTTTCGTGTTTGATGGGGAACACGGACTTGCTCTGAATGCAGTCCAGGGGAATCGGGCCTCATCTTGAGTTGATTTGGAGTACACGGAGCCCTTTCATGTTGCTGCGGGGACCTCAGGGTCCCTGTAGACTTCTGACAGTGTTCTTGGGGTCTCTCTGGAGGTCCTTCAAAGAAGTCAAGTCTCCTTTCCTTTTGATTGGGAACACGGACTTAACCTGCATACATTGCATGGGAACTGGGCCTCATCTCGCGGTGAGGAGAAAGTCTCATTGTTTTTCTGGAGTTGTGGAGGGAACCTGGTTATGTTCTAGAGTTACGGCGGGGATGGCCCTTCAAAACTCATGTTTGTTCAGCGATGTGTGAACTCCTGTCTAGTTGCGAGGGACACCTTGAGATTCTCCTCAAGGCTTGGCAGGACAATAGTGACGCCTCTCGAGGTGACGGGGGAGACCCAGTGTCCTTTCAAGTTGCAACAGACATACTGGGATTCCTGTCAATTTTCAAGAGGACTCAGTCATCGTCTCCTTATGAAGCATTGAATTCCGCATTCGACTCGTGTTGTCAAAGGGATGTAAGGTCACCTGTCGAGATGAGGTGGGGAAATAGGGCTTTGTCTAGGGTCTCCACAGGGGATTCAGACATCACTTCATCTTTTGAGATGAAAGACAAGCCTGCATTCAAGTCACTGCAGGGAAATCCAGCCTTATGTCGAGTCAGGGAATCTCGGTGTCCATTCCACTTGTGGCAGCAAATTCAGGGTCCCTCTCACATACCTATAGTTGAGAAAAGCATCCGCTTGAGCTGCTTGTGGAAAGTTGGCATTCCTCTTGAGTCGAAGCCAGGGAATCAGCTCTCATCTCGAAATGTTTTGGGGTACACGGAGCTTTTCTCGAGTTGCTGTGCTGAACTTGGTGTTCCTCTAGACTGGTGGCGGTATTCTCATAGAGTCTCTGGAGTTGCCTAAAAGAAGTCAAGCGACTTGTGCTCTTTGATGAGGAATGCAGGATTGTTCTGGAGCCAATGCAGGGAAATCTGGCTTCATCTCGAGTTGATTTGTGGTACACGGGGCTCTGTCGTGTTGCTGCATTGATCTCAGGGTCCCTCTAGACTTCTGACAGAGTTCTTGGGGACTATGGAGAGTTTCATCTAGGAAGTCAAGGCTCCTTTCGTGTTTGATGGGGAACACGGACTTGCTCTGCATGCAATGCAGGGGAATCGGGCCTCATCTCACGGTGAGGGGAAAGTCTCATTGTTTTTCTGGAGCTGTGGTGTGGAACCTGGGTTATATTCTCGAGTTACGGCAGAGTTGCCCTTCAAAACTCGTGTTTGTTCAGCGACGTCAGGACTCCTGTCTAGTTCCGAGGGACACCTTAGGATTCTTCTCGAGGCTTGGCAGGACAATTGGGATGCCTCTCGAAGTGAGGCGGGACACCAGGTTTCCCTTTGCAGTTGCCAGAGCCATACTGTGACTCCTGTCAGTTTTCAAGAGGAATCAGGCTTCGTCTCCTTTTGAAGCATTGAACTCCGCTTGCCTCTCATGTTGTCAAAGGGATGTGAGGCCTCCTGTTGAGATGAGGCTGGGAACTAGCGTATTCTCTAGGGTCTCCACAGGGGATTCAAACATCCCTTCATCTGTGAGATGAAAGACAATCCTGCATTCAAATCACTGCAGGGACATCCGGCCTTATTTCAAGTCAGGGCATCTCGGTGTCCATTCCACTTGAGGCAGCAAACTCAGGGTCCCACTCACGTACCTATAGCTGAGAGAAGCCTCCTCTTTAGGTGTTGTTTAAAGCTGGCATTCCTCTTGAGTCAAAGCCAGGGAATCAAGTCTCATCTCGAGATGATTTGAGGTACACGGAGCTGTTTTCTAGTTGCTGTGCTGAACGTGGTGTTCCTCTATACTCAGGACGTTGTTCTCGGGGAATCTCTGGAGTTGCTTAAAGGAAGTCAAGTCACTTGTCATGTTTGATGGGGAACGCCGGATGGCTCTGGAGCCAATGAAGGGGAATCTGGACTCATCTCGAGTTGATTTGGGGTACACCGAACTATTTCATGTTGCTGCGGTGACCTCAGGGTTCCTCTAGACATTTATCAGTGTTCTTGGGGACTCTCTGGAGTTCCATCAAGGAAGTCAAGGCTCCTTTCATGTTTGATGGGGAACACGGAATTGCTCTTCACTCAGTGCAGGGGAATCTGATCTCATCTCTCATCGAGCGGGAAGTCTCATGGATTTTCTCGAGTTGTGGAGGGAACCTGGGTTATATTCTCAAGTGACGATGGGGATGGCCCGTCAAAACTCGTGTTTTTTCAGCTACGTCAGGACTCCTGTCTAGTTGCGATGGACAACTCGGGATTGTCCTCGAGTCTTGGCAGGGCAATAGGGATGCCTCTCGAGGTGAGGCGGGAGACCCAGTGTCCTTTCAAGTTGCCACACGGATACTGGGACTTCTGTCAATTTTCAAGAGGACTCAATCATTGTCTACTTTTGAAGCACTGAACTCCGTGTTCTACTCGTGTTGTCAAAGGGATGTGAGGCCTCCTGTCGAGATGAGGCGGGGAACTAGGGCTTTCTCTAGGGTCTTCATAGGGGATTCAGATATCCCTTCATCTTTTGAGATGAAGGATGAGCCGGCATTCAAGTCACTGCAGGGAATTCCGGCCTTATTTCGAGTCAGGGCATCTCGGTGTCCATTCCACTTGAAGCAGCAAACTCAGGGTGCCTCTCACATACCAAGAGCTGAGAAAAGCCTCCACTTGAGCTGCTTGTGGAAAGTTGGCATTGCTCTTGTTTCAAAGCCAGGGAATCTGCTCTCATCTCGAAATGATTTGGGCTACACGGAGCTTTTCTCGAGTTGCTGTGCTGAACTTGGTGTTGCTCTAGACTTGGGATGCTGTTCTCGGGGAATCTTGGAGTTGCCCAAAAGAAGTCAAGCCACTTGTGCTCTTTGATGAGGAATGCAGGATTGCTCTGGAGCCAGTGCAGGGGAATCGGGCCTCATCTCGAGTTGATTTGTGGTACACGGTGCTCTTTCCTATTGTTGCACTGACCTCAGGGTCCCTCTAGACTTCTGACACAGTTCTTGGGGACTATGTGGAGTTTCATCTAGGAAGTCAAGGCTCCTTTCGTTTTTGATGGGAAACATGGACTTGCTCTGCATGCAATGCAGGGGAATCGGGCCTCATCTCATGGCAAGGGGGAATTCTCACGGTTTTCTTGAGCTGTGGCGGGAACCTGAGTTATGTTCTCAAGTTATGGTTGGGATGGCCCTTCAAACTCGTGTTGATTCAGTGACATTAGGACTCCTGTCTAGCTGCAAGGGACAACTCGGGATTCTATTCAAGGCTTGGTAGGGCAATAAGGATGCCTCTCGAGGTGAGGGGGGAGACCCAGGGTCCATTCCAGTTGCCACAGTAATTTGGGGATTCCTATCAATTTTCAAGAGGAGGCAGCCATGCTCTCCTTTTGAAGCATTAAATCCATGTGCCTCTGGAGGTTTCTAAAGACTGTGAGTCCTCCTGTCGAGATGAGCCGGGGAACTAGGGTTTTCTCTAGGGTCTCCACAGGGGATTCAGACATCACTTCATCATGTGTGATGAAAGACGAGCCTGCATTAAAGTCACTGCAGGGAAATCCAACCTTATTTCGAGTCATGGCATCTGGGTAACCATTCCACTTGATGCAGCAAACTCAGGGTCCCTCTCACATACCTAGAGCTGAAAGAAGCCTCCTCTTGAGGGGCTTGTGGAAAGTTGGCATTCCTCTTGAGTCGAAGCCAGGGAATCAGCTCTCATCTCGAGATGATTTGGGGTACACGGAATTTTCTCGAGTTGCTGTGCTGAACTTGGTATTCCTCTTGTCTTGAGACGGTATTCTCAGGTAATCTCTGGAGTTGCCTAAAGGAAGTCAAGCCACTTGTTGTGTTTGATGGGGAATGAGTGATGGCTCTGGAGCTAATGCAGGGGAATCGGGCCTCATCTCGAGTTGATTTGAAGCACACAGTGCACTTTCATGTTGCTGTGGGGTTCTCAGGGTCCCTCTAGACTTTTCAAAGTGTTCCTGGGGACTCTCTGGATTTCCATCAAGGAAGTCAAGGCTCCTTTCGTGTTTTATGGGGAACACAGACTTGCTTTGCATGCAGTGCATGGGAAGCGGGCCTCATCTCGAGTTGATTTCAAGTACACAGTGCATTTTCATGTTGCTGTGGGGACCTCAGGGACCCTCGAAACTTGTGACAGTGTTCCTGGGGACTCTCTGGATTTCCATCAGGGAAGTCAAAGCTCCTTTCGTGTTTGATGGGGAACACAGACTTGCTCTGAATGCATTGCAGGGGAATCGGGCCTCATCTCGAGTTGTTTTGGAGTACACAGAGCCTTTACATGTTGCTCTGTGTTCCTCTCGAGTTGTCAAAGGGATGTGAGGCCTCCTTATAAGATGAGGCTGGGAACTAGGGTATTCTCTAGGGTCTCCACAGGGGATTCAGACATCCCTTCATCTTGTGAGATGAGAGATGAGCCTGCATTCAAGCCACTGCAGGGACACCTGGCCTTATTTTGAGTCAGGGCTTCTCAGTGTCCATGCCACATGAGGCAGCAAACTCAGGGTCCCTCTCACATACCTATAGCTGAGAGAAGCCTCCTCTTTAGGTGTTGTTTAAAGCTGGCATTCCTCTTGAGTCAAAGCCAGGGAATCAGCGCTCATCTCGAGATGATTTGAGGTACACAGAGATGTTTTCTAGTTGCTGTGCTGAACGTGGTGTTCCTCTATACTTAGGACGGTGTTCTCGGGTAAACTCTGGAGTTGCCTAAAGGAAGACAAGCCACTTGTCGTGTTTGATGGGGAATGCTGGATGGCTCTGGAGACCATGCAGGGGAATCAGGCCTCACCTCGTGTTGATTTGAAGTACACGGAGCGCTTTCGTGTTGCTGTGGGGAACTCAGTGTCCCTCTATACCAGTGACAGTGTTCCTGGGGACTCTTTGGAGTTCCATCAAGGAAGTCAAGGCTCCTTTCGTGTTCATGGGGAACAGGGAATTGCTCTGCCTGCAGTGCAGGGGATTCAGGCCTCATCTCACGGCCAGGTGAAAGCCTCATGGTTTTTCTCGAGTTGCGGCAAGAACCTGGGTTATGTTTTCTAGTTACGACGAGGATGGACCTTCAAAACTTGTGTTGGATCAGCAACGTCAAGATTCCTCTCTAGTTGCGAGGGACACCTCGGAATTCTCCTCGAGGCTTGCATGGGCAATAGGGATGCCTCTCGAAGTGAGGCGAGAGACCCAGGGTTCCTGTCCAGTTGCCACAGGGATATCGTGATTCCTATCAATTTTGAAAAGGAGTCAGGCTTCGTCTCCTTTTGAAGCATTGAACTTCGAATGCCTCTCGAGTTTTCAAAGGGAAGTCAGGCCTCATGTCGAGATAAGGCAGGGAACTAGTGCTTTCTCTAGGGTCTCCACAAGGGATTCAGACATCCCTTCTTTATGTGAGATGAAAGATGAGCCTGCATTCAAGTCAATGCAGGGAAATCCGGCCTTATTTTGAATCAGGGTATCTCGATGTCCATTCCACTTGAAGCAGCAAAATCAGGTTCCCTTTCACATACATATAGCTGAGAGAAGCCTCCTCTTGAGTTGCTTGTGGAACGTTGGCATTCCTCTTGAGTCCAATCCAGGGCGTCAGCTCTCATCTTGAGATGATTTGTGGTACACGGAGCTTTTGTCGAGTTGCTGTGCTGAACTTGGTGTTCCTTTAGATATGGGACGGTGCTCTCGGTTAATCTCTGGGGTTGCTAAAAGAAGTCAAGCTACTTGATCTGTTTGATGGGGAATGCACGATGGCTCTGGAGCCAATGGAGGGGAATCCGGCCTCATGTCAAGTTGATTTGTAGTACACGAAGCTCTTATGTGTTGCTGTGGTGGCCTCAGCACCTCTAGACTTGTGAGGTGCTGAAGTCCCCAGTCTTCTTGGGGACTATGTGGAATTTCATCTAGGAAGTCAAGGCTCCTTTAGTGTTTGATGGGGAACTCAGATGTGGTCTGCATGCAATGCAGGGGAATCACACCTCATCTCGAGTCGATTTGGGGTACACGATGCTCTTTTGTGTTGCTGCGGGGACCTCAGGGTCCCGCTAGACTTGTGATAGTGTTCTTGGGGACTTTCTGGAGGTCCATCAAGGAAGTCAAGGCTCCTTTTGTGTTTAATGAGGAACACAGACTTGCTCTGCACGCAGCATTGCAATCGGGCTTCATCTCGCAGCGATGGGGAAGTCTCATGGTTTTTCTTGAGTTTCAGCGGGAATCTGGGGTATGTTCTCGTATTACGGCGGGGATGGCCTTTCAAAACTCATGTTGGTTCAGCGACTTCAGGACTCATGTCTAATTGCCAGGGATACCTCGGGATTCTCCTTGAGGCTTGGCAGGGCAATAGGGACGCCTCTTGAGGTGAGACAGGAGACCCAGACTTCCTTCGCAGTTGCCAGAGGGATATTGGGATCCCTATCAATTTTCAAGGTGAGTCAGGCGTCGTCTCCTTTTGACGCCTTGAACTCTGCACTCCTCTCGAGTTGTCAAAGGGATGTGTGGCCTCCTGTCGAGATGAGTCGGGGAACAAGGGCTTTCTTTAGGGTCTCCACGGGGGATTCAGATATCCCTTCATCTTGTGAGATGAAAGACGAGCCTGCATTCACGTCACTGCAGGGAAATCCGGCCTTTTTTCGAGTCTGGGAATCTCATTGTACATTCCACTTGAGGCAGCAAGCTCAGGGTCCCACTATGATACTTATAGCTGAGAGAAGCCTCCTCTTGAGGTGCTTGTGGAAAGTTGGAATTCCCTTTGAGTCGAGTTCAGCGAATCAGCTCTCATCTCGAGATGATTTGGGGTACATGGAGCTTTTCTCGAGTTGCTCTGCAGAACTTGGTGTTCCTCTGGACTTGGAATGATGTTCTCGTGGAATCTCTGGAGTTGCGTAAAGGAGGTCAAGCCACATGTTCTATTTGATGGGGAACGTGTGATGGCTCTGGACCCAATTCAGGTGAATTGGGCCTCATCTCGAGTTGATTTGGGGTACACGAGCTCTTTCATGTTGCTGCGGAGTCCGCAGGGTCCCTCTAGCTTTGTAACAGTGTTCTTGGGGACTCTCTGGAGTTCCATCAAGGAAGTCAAAACTCTTTTCAAGTATGATGGGGAACACACACATGCTCTGCATGCAATGCAGGGGAATCAGACCTCATCTCATGGCGAGGGGGATGTCTCATGGTTTTTCTCGAGTTGCGGTGGGAACCTGGGGTATGTTCTTGAGTTGTGGTGGGGATGGACCTTCAAAACTTGTGTTGGGTCAGCGACGTCAGGACACCTGTCTAGTTGCGAGGGACACCTCGGGATTCTCCTCGGGGCTTGGGAGGGCAATAGGGAAGTCTCTCGAGGTAAAGTGGAGACCCAGGGTCCCTTTCCAGTTGCCACAGAGATATTGAGATTCCTATCAATTTTCAAGAGGAGGCAGGCATCATCTACTTTTGAGGCATTGAACTCCACGTGCCTCTCAAAGTTTCAAAGGGATGTGAGGCCTCCTGTCGAGATGAGGCAGGGAACTTGGGCTTTCTCTAGGGTATCCACAGGGGATTTAGACATCCCTTCTTCTTGTGAGATGATAGACGAGACTGCATTCAAGTCACTGCAGGGAAATCCGGCCTTATTTCGAGTAAGGGCATTTTGGTGTCCATTCCACACGAGGCAGCAAACTCAGGATCCCTCTCACATACCTATAGCTCAGAGTAGCCTCCTCTTGAGGTGCTTGTGGAAAGTTTCCATTCCTCCTGTGTCATAACTCTCATCTCGAAATGTTTTGGGGTACACGGAGCTTTTGTCGAGTTGCTGTGCTGAACTTGGTGTTCCTCTAGATATGGGACGGTGCTCTCGGTGAATCTCTGGGGTTGCCTAAAGGAAGTCAGGCTATTTGCCCTGTTTAATGGGGAATGAGGGATGTCTCTGGAGTCAATGCAGGGGAATCGGGTCTCATCTAGAGTTGATTTGAGTTAAACGAGTTCTTTCGTGCTGCTGCTGTCACTTCAGGGTCCCTGCAGAACTGTGACAGTGTTCTTGGGGACTATGTGGAGTTTCATCTAGGAAGTCAAGGCTCTTTTCGTGTTTGATGGGGAACATGGACTTGCTCTGCATGCAGTGCAGGGGAATCAGGCCTCATCTCGAGTTGATTTGGAGTACATGGAGCGCTTTCATGTTGTTTCGGGGACCTCAGGGTCCCTCTAGACTTGTGAAAGTGTTCCTGGGGACTCTCTGGAGTGCCATCAAGGAAGTCAAGGCTCCTTTCCTGTTTGATGGGGAACACGGACTTGCTCTGCATGCAGTGCAGGGGAATCGGGCCTCATCTCGTGGCGAGGGGAAAGTGTCATTGTTTTTCTCGAGTTGCAGTGGGAACCTGGATTATGTTCTCGTGTTATGACGAGGATGGCCCTTCAAAACTCGGGTTGGATCAGTGATGTCAGGACTCCTGTCTAGTTGCGAGGGACACCTCGGGATTCTCCTTGGGGCTTGGGAGGGCAATAGGGACGCCTCTCAAGGTGAGAGGGGAAACCCAGGTTCCATTTGCAGTGGCCACAGGAATTTTGGGATTCCTATCATTTTTCAAGAAGAGTCAGCCATCGTCTCCTTTTGAAGCATTTAACTCCGTGTGCCTCTCGAGTTTTCACAGGGATGTGAGGTCTCATGTTGGGATGAGGCCAGGAACTAGGGCTTTCTCTAGGGTCACCACAGGGGATTCAGACATCCCTTCATCTTGTGAGATGAAAGACGAGCCTGCATTCAAGTCACTGCAGGGAAATCCAGCCTGATTTCGAGTCAGGACATCTCGGTGTCCATTTCACTTGAGGCCACAAACTCAGGGCCCATCTCACATACATATAACTGAGAGAAGCCTCCTCTTGAGGTACTTGTGGACAGTTGGCATTCCTCTTGAGTTGAATCCAGGGAAGCAGCTCTCAACTCGAGATGATTTGGGGGTACAGGGAGCTTTTCTCGAGTTGCAGTGCTGAACTTTGTGTTCCTTTAGATATTGGACGGTACTCTTGGTGAATCTCTGGAGTTGCCTAAAGGAAGTCAAGCCACTTGTCATGTTTGATGGGGAATGCGAGATGGCTCTGGAGCCAATGCAGGGCAATCGCGCCTCATCTCGAGTTGATTTCATTTACACGAATTCTTTTGTTTTGCTGCGGTGACCTCAGGGTCCCTCTCGACCTCTGGCAGTGTTCTTGGGGACTATGTGGAGTTTCATCTAGGAAGTGAAGCCTCCTTTCATGTTTGATGGGGAACACGGATTTGCTCTGCACTCAGTGCAGGGGAATCGGGCCTCACCTCGCGGCCAGGGGGAAGTCTCATGGTTTTTGTTGAGTTGCAGCTGGGACCTAGGGTATGTTCTTGGGTTACGGCGAGGATGGCCCTTCAAAACCCGTGTTGGTTGAGCGGCGACAGGACTCCTGTCTAGTTTTGAAGGACACCTCGGGATTCTCCTCGAGGCTTGGCAGGGCAATAGGGATGCCTCTCAAGGTGAGGCGAGAGACCCAGGGTTCCTGTCCAGTTGCCACAGGGATATTGGGATTCCTATCAATTTTCAAGAGGAGTCAGGAATCGTCTCCTTTTGAGGCATTGACCTCCGCGTGACTCTCGAGTTTTGAAAGGAGTGTGAGGCCTCCTGTTGAGATGATACGTGGAACTAGGGCTTTCTCTAGGGTCTCCACAGGGGATTCAGACATCCCTTCATCTCGTGAGATGAAAGACGAGCTTGCATTCAGGTCACTGCAGGGAAATCCGGCCTTATCTCGAGTCACGGCATCTCGGTGTCCATTCCACTTGAGGCAGCAAACTCAGGGTCCCTCTCACATACCTAGAGCTGAGAGAAGCCTCCTCTTGAGGTGCTTGTGGAAAGTTGGCATTCCTCTTGAGTCAAAGCCAGAGAATCAGCTCTCATCTCGAGATGATTTGCTGTACACGGAGCTTCTCTCTAGTTGCTGTGCTGAACTCGTGTTCCTCTAGACTTGGGATGGTGTTCTCGCGGAATCTCTGGAGTTGCCTAAAGGAAGGCAAGCCACTTGCTGTGTTTGCAGGGGAACGCCTGCTAGCTCTGGAGCCATTGCAGGGGAATCAGGCCTCATCTCGAGTTGATGTGTGGTACATGGAGCTCTTTTGTGTGATTGTAGTGACCTCAGGTCCCTCTAGACTTGCGACAGTGTTCTTGGGGCCTCTCTGGAGTTCCATCAAGGAAGTCAAGGCTCCTTTCTTGTTTGATGGGGAACACGGAATTGGTCTTCACGCAATGCTGGGGAATTGGGGTTCATCTCGTAGCGAGGGGGAAGCCTCATGGTTTTTCTCGAGTTGCAGCGGGCACCTGAGGTATATTCTCCAGTTGATTTTTGGCTGCAACAGACCACTGAGGAAGTTACCTTTTGACTATCCTTGATGACTGTTGTTAAATCCATCAAATTCTTTACATTTAATAGTGGAAACAAATGTGGTTAATGTAAGTTTGAAGTCAAGAATGCCAAATTAATTTGCCTCTCTATCCCTGTGTTCCCCTTCACAGCTAAAATTTTCACCAGAGCACTGGAGAATTCTTTGCTAAATATATATTCCACAAAATGTTATTCTTATGAAATTTTAAAATCTTTAATCAATAACTTTGGTAAATGGTGGACTAAATTAAAAAAAATAAAATATTCGCCTATGCAGCATTTCCTATGTTTATTTAATCATGCAAGTCTTCTTTCTCTTCTCTTTCTCTCTCTCTCTTTTTTTTTTTTTTTTTTTTTTTTTTTGCAGGTCTTCTATCTTCAAATGAGCATCTTGGGGTTTAGTGTTCCCCCAAACACCCTATAAAGAGCTACCCTAAGCCAACTTTTCAAGCACAGTTATAAGGTTCTTTTTGGTAGATTCATGTAGCATTTATTAATTAGAGTGGATGAAGACTAACGATGCCTTCTTAACCTTGCCACCATGTTATAAGGAAAGCAAGTCTGGCACATAACTATGAAACATTTACTAAACAGAAATTCATTATTAATAAAACATGCATGCATGCTAAGTTGCTTCAGTTGTGTCCGACTCTTTGCGACTCTACGGACTGTAGCCCACCAGGTTCATCTGTTTATAGGATTCTCCAGGCAAGAATACTGGAGTGGGTTGCCACACCCTCCTCGATCTTCCTGACCCAGAAATCCAATCAGCACCTCTTACATCACCTGCATTGGCAGGTGGGTTCTTTACCACTAGTGCCACCTGGCAAGCCCACAATAATAAAACATAAGGTAAATCTCAATAAAATTCAGATCTCTGCTCTTTTAAATGCACTGATCACAGCCTGCATGAAAGATTCACTCAAGGCAGAACAATACAGGCAGATTTAGGTTCAACTTTTGGACTCAACATCTTTTAGAGATCAAGCCTCAAGTACCATCCCTAAGGTTACTGGCTACACAGTTTGCTAGATTTTATTTCCTGCTCAAAGAATAGAAGGGGTTGTCTTAAAATATTTCTGCCACATCAAAAGGCTTGAATAACACTTGTTTCACCAATGACAGTAAAATGAATTAGCACAATTTTATGTCACCTTTTCTATACTGAATATTCTTAAAATCATTTCAGACATTGTTATACACACATTGGGACATGTTTTATAACATCAGTTACCCTAATTTGCATCTTAGAGCAATGTGGTTGTGGTGTGAAATTATGAAAGGGGAGAAGGGAAAGAGCTACCTCATCGAACCATGTTGCCAAATGTGTTCTGTGAACCAACTGCATTAGAATCACCTGTAGTTCTTTCAAAATGAAGATTACTCCAAGTAATTACATGCACACCCTATCTGAGAGTCACTGGCACCGAGAATCAGCCTAAATCTTCTGGAAATGGCTTCAAAATTTTGTATCTCCTGTACTTTTGCAGCCATTTTGTGCCAAAACAAAGGGAATATGATGACAGTAAAGATCGATAAAAATTTTAAAGGGTTACCTACTGGTAGCTAAACTTACATGATTCAAGAAGGTCCCACAGTTTTCCTTTTCTGGATGTCACCACCAGGAATAAGAGCCACAAGATTTAATAACTGATGTGGCAATGGGTACCAACCAACCAGAATTGATGCCTTCCAGCCTGCAGGATCAGTGAACTGGCACTTTGTTGTTCCTGTATGTTATCAGCCCACAAATAACCATCGACCTCCCTGGCTGGCATACAGACAACTGCCTATAAGTAGTGGTGGGGTGATTTTTTTCCCTTTTTCTTTATAACTTTTATGTTGTGTTTTCTTTACTGGATTTGCTGTGTACTAACAATCGGTTGGTTGGATAGAGACAGTAGTGTCTTTGAGCCAACTCCTATTGACTTTGTAAAGCCAGTTGTTTGTATCTTTTCCAAACTCTACATTCAGTGATATCACACTGTTGCTTGAACTGGATCACTGTGGGAGTGTTTCTATCAAAGTGAATACTACCAATATGCTTCCCTCTCATAGCTGGTTGTTATACATTTTGCAGCACACCACTGGAGAGAGAGATTATTTTTTTTCACACCACTACTGTAATACATATAAATGTACTAGATATAACATTTATCATTTTAAACATTTTGAGTGTCCAGTTAAGTGGCATTAAGTGTGTTCACACTGTTGTACAACACCATCACCTCCATCTCCAGAATTATTTCATCCTTCCAAACTGAAACCTTGTACCCACTAGACCACAACTCCACAGCCCTGGATAACCACTGCTCTGCTTTCTGTCTATGAATTTGTCTATTCCAGGCAGCTCAAAGAAGTGGAATCACACAGTAACTGTCTTCTCATGTCTGACTTCTCTCACGTAGTGTAATGATTTCAAGGAACACCCATGTTCTAGCATGTTTCAGAATTTCATTCCTTTTCAAGGCTGAATAATATTCCATTTTATGTATATACCATATTTTGCATATCTGTTCACATGTTGATAAATATTTAGACTATTTCTATGTAATTTTACTGAGGCGTAATTCACATATAACAAAATTATACATTTTAGGGCACACTGTTTGATGCACTTTGAAAGATGTATATATCCATGCAAACACAACAAAGATACAAAATAGTTCCACCACTCCCACCACGCTAGAAAGCTTCCCCCTCACCTCCTTTTAAAGACTTGGTTATTTGCCTGCACCGGGCCTTAGTCGCATTGTGGGGCTCCTCCTCACCTAGTATCCGCAGCGCGTGGCCTTAGCTGTGCTGCAGCACGCAGAACCTTGGTTCCCGGAACCCGTGTCCCATGCACTGCAAGGATAATTCTTAACCACTGGACTCTTGGGAAAATCCTTCATCCTTTACCTCTGTCAACATGCCCCAAACTCCCTGTCTCAGGCAACTGCCATTGTGATTTCTATTAATACAGATTTATTCTGCTCGATGGAGAATTTTCAGTAAATAAAATTAGACAGTATCATACTTGATTCGGGCTCAGCTTTTTCACGCAGCATAATGTTTGCAAGACTCATCTGTACTGCTGTGTGTCTCAGTGATTCTTTCCTTTTTGTTGCTGGGCAGCATTCCACTGGCAAGGACTGTGAAGAATCTGAGATTTTTATCCTGTTTGCAAGCTAAAAAGTTAGGCTGCCTCGGATTCATGCTTGTACCAGATCAAATATGATTTTTTTGCATGTAAGTTATGCCTCAATAAACTTATACAGGTAAAAACAACCTAAATGTCCACACATAGTAAATCTTGAGTCATAGCTGAGGAACCCTAAGCTTAGAAAACCTCAATCTTTAATAAGAGACTTCAAGAAAATCTGCCCAACCTTTGTTCCTGGAAGGAGACATTATCTTCATCATACTGGACTCCAAAAAATTTGCCTTCTGCTCCAGATGGAGAAATTATATTTTCCAAGGTATCTACTGTGCAAGTGTTTTTTTTTTTTTTAAAGAAGATTGTCTGGAGCAAAACTGTCAGCACCTCTATTCATAAGACATGTGGAAACACAGGGGACCCAAGGGAATCATGTCCCAGTGTCTGGTGTGTGAATGAAGTGAAGTGAAACTTACTCAGTCATATCTGACCCTTTGTCACCTCATGTGTATACAGCCTGTGGAATTCTTCAGGCCAGAATGCTGGAGTGAGTAGCCTTCCCCTTCTCGAGGGAATCTTCCCAACCCAGGGATCAGATGGAACCCAGGTCTCCCACTTTGCAGGTGGATACATTTGTTTGTGAAAATAATGTTTGTCAAACATTTGTGTGAGAATACATTTGTTTATTCACTCTCCTGTTGATAAATATTTGTTTATTCATCTCCTATTGATGAATGTGATTCACTCTCCTATTGATGAACATGGAGATTGTTTGCACTTTGGGCTATTATGAATAAAGTTGATATGAAGATTCTTAGACACATGTTTTGGATCTCTATGTTTTAATTTCTCTAGGGTAAATACCTAGGACTGTAATTGCTAGGCCATATGATAAGTCTATGTTTAACATTATTAAAGCATTGCCTGGTTTCAAAAATAGTCATAATTTTTTTACTTCTGCCATTAGTGTATGAGAGTTCCAGGCGCTCCCCCTCTTTGCCAGTAAATATCAACATTTTATCGAGTCTACTTTATTATTATTATTTTCTCTCTGTCTTTCTCTATATATCTCATCCCCACTCTTTCAGAGAAAGTTGCAGATATGACACCACTTTACCCCTAATGTTTTGAAGTGTGTTTCTTAAAAAAACTTTTATATGACCACAGTACTATTATTAAAGTCAGGAAATTAATATTGATACAATACTGTTATCTAACTTAGAGATTTTATTCAGAATTCACCAACTTTGCCCATAAGGGCCTATTTTGCAAAAGAAAATCTGATATTATGTGTCATTTAATTATAATAGCCTTTTGATTCTTAACAGAGTGATTTGTATTAGTTTTTACATTAGAAGCAAATGGCCCTGTGATCTTAATCTCTTTTTAGGCATTATGATCTCCATTTTTATCTTTATTTTTATTTATTTATTTAATCTTTATTTTTAATAAGTTAACTAATTAATTACATAAAGCAATACATTCACATGGCTCAAAATTTTAAAAGCATGAAGTATTCAAAGGGAAAAATCTTTTTTCTACTCTACTCTCAGGTTCCCAATTTGGAGACTCCCCAAATAGAAATTTGTAATCGACCCCTAATTGACTAAGTATACTTTTTTTTTTACACAAATCTGCTGACTATTGTTTGCCAAACACTTGAGATGGAGGAATTCATTTTCTTTTAAAGCAATGAGGTAATCTGGCAATGATGAGAAAAAGGATTGCTGTAAAGCTACTTCCTCTTTCAAATTAAATTGATCTTAGTCAGATTAAGAAGCTACTTACTACTACCTGTCTCCTTACTTCTCCTTCTCCCCCCGCAGGGGACTGTGTCACCAGGACCTAATGCTGAAGCTTGTCACAGGTGAGGGACTTTGTGCAGAGGAAAGAAATAAAGAACTTGATCCACCCAGATGGCTCAAGAAATCCAGATCATCTCTGCCTTTCTCCTCTTGTTCTTATGTTACTTGGGAGAAAGATTCTAGAGGACAGAACTACACAAGGACCGTGTCTAATTTCTGGAGGAAGACCTTCCTTAAGACTCTGGGCTAGGACCCTCTCGGGTCAGTGACAGTGATTCAGGCAAGATTTGCCTTATATTCTGAGAATGGTAACGTGGAAATGGTAAAATAGTCAAGTGTCACAGGCACTGGCAGTGAAGACCCAGGTGTGCAGATGAGTCTTGTCACTTGCCCCTGGGTATGGCTGTTATATTTTCCAAATACAACATATAACCTGAAAGAAACTTTCCCAAATAAGTGAATTTATTTATATTAAAATTTCCAGTAGGATAACCATAATATATAGCTATTTGCAGGTTGTTTATTCATTATTGGAAATCTTCTTACTCTCTTATGACCTACTTGCATTTAAAAAAAAAAATGGCTCTACTAGTTTTTTCTTTTTTTTCTTTTTTTAAAGATTATAGTGTAGAAAATTTCACACACAAAAAATAGAACACAAATCTCCATATTCTCTTATCCTCCAGCTCCAAGTTTTCAGCTCAAGGACAAGCTTTTTCTATTTCTGCTCGACCCACCTCACCCCCCAACCCTTCATACAGATGGTTGAAGCAAATCCTAAACCAAAGCAAAGCAAATCATCTTATACCATCATTTCATCCATAAATGTTTCAGCATGTTTTCTTAAAAGGCAGTGAGTCTTTTAAAAAAATAATTTAAATTCCTTTATCATTATCCACGATTCCTTAATATTATCAAAGATCTAGTGTTCATATTTCCTTGATTGCCATAATATATAATTGAGCTTCTTTGTTTAAATCAGGGTTCTTGGCTGATGTATCACTTAAGATTCTCTGATCTTTATCTTCCTACTCAGTCTCTCTTTTGAGGAGGGTATTTATATTGAAATATAGTTGATTTACTCCCCTGGTGGTTCAGCAGTAAAGAATCCGCCTACAATGCAGGAGACACGGGAGGCTTGGGTTCAATTCCTGGGTCGGGAAGATCCCCTGGAGGAGGGCAGGGCAACCCACTCCAGTATTCTTGCCTGGAGAGTCCCATGGAAAGAAGAGCTGGTGTTCTGTAGTCCATAGGGTGGCAAAGAGTCAGACGCAATGGAAGAGACAGAGTATGCATGAGCACATAGCTGATTTATAATATTACATTTGTTTCAGTTATACAATACAGTGAATCAGTATTTTTACAGATTATACTCCATTTTATTATGAAATAATGACTATTTTTTCTGTGCTGTACAATACATCCTTGGGGTTTATTTACTTCATACATAGTAGCTTTTTAATTTCAATTTTTTAAATTCTGAAAGTATGATAACACATTTACAGGAGACTTGGAAAATACACTGTATATTACAATTATTTTTTAAGGAGATAAATTAAGATTTTTAGTTGGAGTTTTAGTATCAAACTCTCAAAAATTAGTAGAATGAATATGTAGAGAAATAGAATGATATACGAGACCTGAAAAACACTATGAACCAATTCAATATAATTAAGATTTATACAATTTTTACACAACAGTAGGACACAAATTCTATTCAAGTTCCCATAGACTGTAAATTGGGAGACTCTGGAACTTATCCAAGGACATAAAACAACGTGCAAAAATTTCATGGTCTGAAAGGTATTGAAATCACACAGGGTCTGTTCTCTTATCACAGTGGAATTACGTTAGAAACCAACATAAAAAGATATTTGAAAATAACCCACATCTTTTCAAGTGCAATGTGACATTTACTAAGAGAGTTACTCAGTCTCTCTCTATTTTCTTGATAAAGGATATAAATCGGAAAATATTTCTTAAAGTTAACCTTTACTGTAGGTAAGCTGTAGTTGCAGGTATGGTGCAAATTCAAACTGAAATAGTATTTAAAAGCATCCATTGGCAGAGTTCTCTAATTTACCACGGCAGATTTGAACTATAATAACTGAATAAGGTAAATCTATTACTTTGCAGACAAAGTATAAATATGTATGTTACACCAGATTACATTAAAATGTCTGTTAGTTTATTTTTCATTACCATTCCTGCTGTCAGTTCCACTTTCTCATTCACCTTAGTTATAGCTTAGTACTTAAAGTATTGAGTGGTCAAAGTTCAAACTTTAGGAGGAATGAAATGGCATTTCTTGGTCTCAAATTCTAATTATGCACCACAGGCTGAATTGTAGCTCTTTTCTCTCAAAATGTGTAGGTTTTCTGTTGATAAATTGGCATCTGTATTAGGGTGCAACCTTAGGGTAACTGACTGCTTACTTTTTAAGTTTTGTTAAACGCATATAGTGTGTTTGTATTTGCTGCATAATTGAGAAGTTTCATTTTTGCCCAAGTATTTTTTATTGTAAAGCATTTTAGGAATTTGAAATCTTTCATCTTTGGAAAGAAATCTCAAGTTAATATTAAATCTTATTTTCAGTGGTTGAGTACTCAGATCCTGACTGAGGTGGTTTATTTGTAATACACTCTTTGTATCCTTAGGATCCTTAATTTAAAGTATACTGTATTTAATATTTTTAAAACACACAGTGTTTTAAAATACAATGTAATGTTAACTTTTTAATTAACTTCAGTTTTTGGAGTCCTGTATTATTAACTTTAGGTCAGTAGTATAATTTTATACACTATAGAGATTTTGTTGTGTCCTAGCTTTGTATTTTAATGCTTGCTGCGTTCAGTGTAAATGTTTCCTTATTGTTTTGTTTTTACCATGAAGATCAGAATTTGTGAGAAAGAGTTAGATGCAAAGGTTAATTGAGCACCTATAAATTTGGCTGTTTAATTAAAATTCAGTTCCTCAGTAAACAGTAGTCACATTTTAGATGCTTAGTAGCTTCAGGTGGCAGTGGCTACTGTATTGGACAGCACAAATACAAGAAGAAAATGGCTCTGTCACTGCAGAAAGGTCTTTTGAATAGTGCTGCTTTGCAGTGAGTTAGGTTCTGTCTAGACTCTGGGAATACAGAGATAAACATGACTGACAAGGCAAACACTTAGCTCCTGGTGGGGTTGAGAGATGGCAAACAAATAGCTGATGTCCATCATGTCATCATTAGGAAGAAAGATGAAAGTGGGTAAGAGAGAAGATGTAATGAAACAGTGTGCGGGGAGGTACCTGTTAACTAGGTGGTCAGGAAATGCCTTCTTAATATTTGCATGTCAGTGAATGAAGAGAAGGAGCAAGTCTTGTGAAGACCTGTAGGAAGACCCTTCTAGGCACAGGGAACAGCAAGTGCAAAACCCTGAAGTGAGAACAGATTGGACATACTTGAGGAATGGCAGCAAGGCATGTGCAAGTGAGGTCCGGGGAGAATGGTGCGTGATGAGGGGCGACATGACGGACAGTAGCCACATCATGTGGTACCTTGTGGTCTGTGGTAAAGACTTAGAATTTTAACCTGAGTGTGGTGAAAAGACATTGGAGGGTTTTGAGCAGAGGAGTGGCATGATCTAAATTATGTTTATTTAACTTTAATATGCCAGATTTACAAATAAAACAGTTAAAAACCCCCATGCCCTCATTCTCCAACTCTAGCAAAATGGGCCCAACTGAGATCATTGATCCCATGGATGACCTGTCCTTCCTTTATATATATTATCTCCTTTATCCTTCCCTGTAATATTGTGAAGTAGGATTTGTGTTTTAAAAGATCACCCTGGCTGCCGTGTAGAGAGTTAAGTTTAGGGGGGCAAGAGGAAAAGCATGAGGGCCTTTGGGAGCCTGAGACAGCAGTCTTAAGTGAGAGGTGATGGTGGCTTGGAGTCGAACGGCAGGTGGTGGTTGAAGTGATGAGAAGCAGCCAGATTCTGGTGAAACCAGCAGGAATGCTGGTGTATGTAGTTAAGGAAAGAGGAGCAGGGGTGATGCCTGTACTGTGGTCCAGATGATGATGTGACTGCCCATAGGAGAGTTCAGTTTATTCATGTTAAGTTTAAGATACCTAGTAGAAGTCCAGAGGTTGTCAAGGACACATTTTTAGGTTAAGAAAAAGAGGAAAACCCAGTGAAGGTAACTAAGGAGATATGCTGCAATAGCTAGCTGTTGATTTATGGTCTGAGTTTGGCCTCCAGGTTTGCTAGAGCTGGAGCTAGCTATTGTAGTGTCTCATGTCCCATATCCCAAGCAACCCCTCAGCCACTGGCAGACTGGAATGATTGGTCCTCTGGATAGTAGGGAATCAGTGTTTCAGGTAGGAGAACATGATACATTGAAGAATACTGCTGAAGAATTTAGACAAACACATTGATTTGTGAAGGTATTAAATGTCTTTAATGAGCAATAGAATTTCTAGAGAATATAGTTACTCTTAAATGGAACACTAAGTAGAAGATTTTCTTGTATACTTTATAAATATTGCATTAGTAGTTCAAAATCAGAATTTTATTAAATTTTACTTTCTCCCTTTTTTTCTCATTTTCAGTAGATGAAATGCATGTAAAAATGAAAGCACCAAAAAGAACTGTGGGTGAAAGTTGGATGGCCTAACAGTTTATTCAGATTTTAAGATTTATTTACATATTATATCATTAGCAAAAGGTGTGTTATAAGGGTAAATTTGTAAGTGAATATTGACAAGTTGTTAAGCTTCTGCTTAAAGTCTTATTTGCTATTTTAAGTTATTGTTTCTTACAGATTTTCTAATCTGTGCTTATTTTACTAGGAGTCATGGCTTTGAAAGAATTACCTTACTGATTTCAAACACCATTTTAGGAGTAATTTTCCATATGCCTTAAAAGAAATAACCAAGCAAAAAAAGGAAAGGGACAAATAAAAGATATTGCCATTCTCATCCACTGTTTAACCTGACATTTTCAGAAAACAGTCTCACACTGAACTTTGTACACTGCAAGTAGTTGTTATCTAGACTGTGAAGTAAAGATAAAAGCTGTAGTATCTGATCTTAAACAAGTCACTTTAAGCCCTGGACTTCCAATTTTACTTAGTTTTTATTTTTATTTTTAATCTGTGAAGTGAATGTTTTGTGCTAAATGAGTGTCAGTTATCAAATTGTATAGATAAGAATTTAATAAAAATTTGCTTAGAGTGGACAGTTTGTTTGTGAGAGGCACTGTGTAATTACTGAATCTTTGAGAGCATAACATCACTAGTTTCTGCTCTCATTTATATACACAAGGAAGCGTAATGTAACTGTTATCAGTATCCTGATGGAAGAGGGATAATTGAAGAAAAGCAGTTCTCTTTTTTAAAATAAGTGAAAAGAACAAATTATGGATGAAGTTTCACTGGAAAAGTGTAAGCCTGGAAGTTATTTGAAATGTTTACCTGAAGTAAGAGCAGATAAACGTAAAAACAAATTACCAAATAAAACTTGACAAGCAGATACAGATACTCAAAGTGCAATTCCCCAAATGAGCAAACGCTTGAACAGATTTTAAAGTCTTTGTCAGAAGGTTCTTAAACTTATCAAAAGGAAGAAACTACTTGGAGAATCAGTGAGGCTCTTTGGGCAGAGTTCAGAGGATATGCTCAGAAGTGATAAGTATGTTGTAGGCAGAGAAACTTCATTCACTGAAGTTTTTTGGTCTCTCACTGTAAGTAAAGTATTATGACAGATAATTAGATGCCCTAAGGTATATTCTTTGATCTCTTAAGTGATTCATAAATTGCAAAAATCAATACAAAATCTTAAAATTGATAAAAATGTGTGTCAGACTCTAGTCATGAGATGGAAATCATACCAGTGATTTTCACAGAGAATTTAATACAACCGGTTGTTAACTAGGCATTTCCACTTAATAGTGGAAAGACAAAAGGGAACAGCAAGGTCTTGTCGGAAGCCACCACTGCCTCCTGACCGGAGAGCAAAGAGAAGAGGGCAAGTGGCTGGAAAGAAAGGCTGCAGCCCAAACTCAGGCCTCGAGGAAGGGGTTTGCACTCAGCTGGGACTAATGTCTTTGGGATCAGGAGAGGGGCCCAGTGGGGTAAGGGTACAGGGCTCAGCGAAGAGGGTTCTGCTGGCTGGCGCTGGTGTTCTAGGGGCACGGTGATACTGGTTCTGTGTCAGGAAGATACAGACTGGAACCAACTCTGGCTGCTAGAATGAACTGCTGCTGGCCTGAAGAGTGGTTGGGTTGCACTGGTGGCAAAAGGAAGCAAAAAATAGGACTAGGAAGCAAACAGAAAATGCCGCATTTTCCTCCTCCAGCTTTCTGGTCTCAAGTACCCCTTGACTTCCAGGTGGCTCAGTGGTGGAGAGCCCTCCTGCCAGTGCAGGGACAGATTTCAATCCCTGGGTTGGTAAGATCTGCTGGAGAAGGAAATGACTACCCATTCCAGTATTCTTGCCTAGAATATCCCATGGAAAGAGGAGCCTGGCGGGCTGTAGTCCACGGGGTTGCTGAAGAGTCTGACACAGCTTAGTGACTAAACAAAAACAAGCACTTTATTGGCAGAGCCTAACAAGAAGCAAACTGTAAAGGAGAAAATGTGACTCACCCCCAGGATCACAAAGTAAGAGCGTGGAAGGGTAGTTTTAAGGCTGAGAAACAAAAGCTCAATAACTTGCAGGAAGAAAAATGAATCTACATCTTTCACACAAGGCATATTTAAGTGTCATTAGAACTTTATAGTCAAGAAATGCTATAGGAATTAATAGGAGAAGACAGATCCTTGTTAGGATAAACAGACAAGGCAGTGTTGGAGAGTAGTGTTTTAATGTGAATGTGATTTTAGCAGGCAGAAGTGAAGTGAGGGATGATTGCAGTAATGGAAGGAGATATTATAGGGTATGAGAAAGCTATAAAATTGCATAATGGAGGACATGGGACAGACCTGGATCAAATTGGTTTCTACTGATGACTAACTTTAATGCTGAAAGTCATTTTTTGTCTCTGACTCATTTCTCTTTCATCCTTGATCCTTTAGGCATTGAAGACTATTATTGGTTGGATCAAAACCATGTTTTAGGACCATTAATTTAGAGTTTCTGGAGTTGGAGGTGACAGAGAATCAAATATGGAGATACTTTCTTGAGCAAGTAAGTTGTTACTTGCTCCAAATACAGTTTTCTTATTAACACAGAAGTTTTTAATCAGGTCCATGGATAAGGTTGAGAATATCCTTCAATGCGTGAATATAATGACATGTGATTTTTATGTTGTCAAGGAAGAGGTTTCAGGTGTAATTTTCATCAAAATGAGATTAAATAAAAGGATGTTTGGAATTTGGTAGACCATTAAATGTAAGTAAACTACTCAAGAGCATATGGGTGTACTGTCATTATTCACTTTATTGGGCACTTAATATGTTGAAGGCACTTAGGAAAAAGAATGTAGGGTAATAAAAGTATATCAGTATAGTAGGGAGCTGGTCCTGCTCTTTCATGGGGGGCATAGGTCCTAGGGAGGGCTGCCTGCCTAGGTAGTGATTTGTGCTAAGATATAGAAGGTGAAAAAGGAGTTAACGATGAAGACACTGAGGTGGTGAAATTGTGGCATTTTTAACAAAAGTGGATTGACAGTATTACCATAAATTTCCCTAGTGATTTGTTTTGAGGGTCCGCAGGCTGCTCTTGAACTTCCATAAGGAAGCGTGTTGAATATTTCTCAGATAGCCTTTGGAGGCTATCTATTAAATTCACAGATTCAAGTTAGAGGAGCCAATGTGGCCTAAGCTGGTGGTCTTCAATTTTGACCTGATGTCTAGATTTTTTTTAATCTTGGGTTGAACTGTGGAGTTACAAAAGATATTATTTTCATTGTGGTAAGATGTCCATAGCATAAAAATTAGCATTTTAACCATTTTTAAAGTGTACTGATTGGTGGCATTAAGTACATTTCACATTTTTCATGTTACCAGTCTGAAACTCGGTACACATTAAATAACAGCTTCCTATGCTCTTCTCCCTCCAGGTACTGGGAACCGCTATTGCATTTTTCCCCTTTATTAATTTGACTGTTCTGGTACCATGTATCAGTAGAAACTGAAAACACTGTTTAATGTCTGGCTTAACTTCACTTAGCATGATATCTTTAAGGTTTATTCATGTTGTGGCACTACTAGCATTTCATTCCTTTTTTTTTTTTTTTTTTAAATGGAGTTCATTTTTTAGAGCAATTTTAGATTCGTATTAAAATTGAACAGAAAGTACGGAGTCCTCATACACTACTCCTACCCCCATGGATGCACAGCCTCCCTCACGTCAGCGTCCCACACCAGAGTTGTGTATCTGTTGTAAAATACAAACCTCAGTGATACATCATTTACACTGGAGTCCTTGGTTTATGTGAGGGGTCACTCTTCTTGTTGTACAGTCTGAGTTTTGTGTAAAGACATAGTGTCATACGTGGTATTTTCACTGATCCAGAAGCAAGTTGCCCTCCAAATACACATTCTGCATCTATGGATTCAGAAAGCCACAATCCATGCACATGATACACCATCTGCAGTTGGTTGAATATGTGGAGGCAGAACGGTATGGAGGGTTAACAGTATTCTTCACCACTATGCATTCACAGTTTAAAAGAACATGCCAGTTTCACTTAAAATTGTTCTTAATTAAGTAAAAAATTACTAATCTTATTAAGTCACAATCCTTGAAAACACATAATTTTAATATTCTGTGTGGTGAAATGGAAAGTGTGCCTGAAGTATTTTGGCTGCATGCCAAAGAATGATGGTTGTCTCGAGGAAATGCACTTGTCATTCTGTTTGTATTTTCTGCAATGGACATGATTTTAATTTAAATGACTAACTATGCTTATTCAGACTTGGGTATTTGTAGATATTTTCTCAGAAATGAAAAAAATAAGCCTATCAGTTTCAGGAAAATAGTGTCTGTGCTAGAGATAAAATTTGAACTTTCAAGCAAAAATTAATATTTTTGGAGAACTTGTATCCACCATCTGAGTTTTATCTGTATATTCTATTTTTTTGCTCTTCATTTTTTTCATCTCTCTTCATTAGGCTTATTTAGAAGCTGCTAGAGGATTTACACACACACACACAAATACATACATTATATATATATATATATATATATATATATATATATATATATATATAATATAAAATGAAGGAGAATATATGTATTCTCCTTTATTTCCAAGGACTGTTTTAACAGAGCACAGTGCTTGAGCTTGGCAGTTTTCTTGTTTGAGCGTACTGACCATACTGACTGCAACGCTTCGCTCTGTTGGTTCCCACTGCTGTTAGGAAGTCAGCTATGAGTCTGAACTGTTGCTACTTCATAAAAGTTACTTCCCTCCCCACCCCCCCTACCTCCCCCATAAGACTTTGCTCCTTGTCTTTTATTTTCTGCTGTTTGACAATGATGTATCCAGGTGTGGTTTTCTTTTTTATTGATTTTCCTTGGAATTCAGTGAGCTTCTTAAATCTGAGATCTTGAGTGAAGTGTCTAAACACATCTGAAAAATTCTCATCTTTAAAATATTAATGCCATTTTTCTCCTTCCCTTTAAAGACTAATTGATTGTATATAAGACCCACTTACTGAATTTTTTGTTTCTCTTTGTCTCATTCAAACATACATTTGTTGAATTTGTTTTATTTTTATTTTTCAGTTCTAGAGTTTCTGTCCAGTTATTCCAGCACTGTTTGCAGAAAAAGACTCTTGTTTCTCTTTTGGATTGCTTCGGCTCCTTTGTCTGAAATCATCAGTTGACTGTACTTGTAGGCCTGTCTTGGGGCTCTTCCACTGACCTATGTTTGTCTGTTCGTTCACCAGTTCTGTGCTGTCTTGATTACTGTAGTACAGTAAGCCTTGAAATCGAGTGGTCTGAGTCCTCCAACATTGTTCCGCTTTGGTCTTGTGTTGGGTAGTCTAGTGCTTGCCTTTGTGTGTAAACTTCAGAAATCATTTTGTTGATAACTATAAAGTAACTGGCTGGGGTTTTGATTGGAATTGTGTTGAATCTATAGATCTAGTTGGGAAAAATTGTTGCGTTAACTACTGAGATGATGTATAACTGGGATTGTTTTATGTAAGAGCTCTTTTTACTTCCAGTTCACCGTTACTCTGGCAGGGAGCCCTTACAGGTTCAGCTTGAAGTAGGGATAATATACCAGAGTCCCCATGTTTGTCTGGCTCTGGAGTTTGACTTTTCCCTGTGAGGCCTCTGAAAGGTTAGTTCCGTTTTCCAGGCTTTTCGTTGGAATTGGGTATTTGGTTCCACAGCCCTTGGAACCTGAGTACTGTGATCTTGCTTTATTTTGGGGACCCAGCAATTGTTCATCACCTTGTTACCTCTTGAATGCTTTTGAGTTGTTAAAAACTATTTCATCCAGCTTTTAAAGTTATTTTCAGGACGGGAATCAGTTCTAATTTCCTCCTCTATCATTGCTGAAAATGAGTTTCCCCAGTTTCCTGTCTCCTTCATAGAATTGGTGGTCAGTGTATTTAGACTTTAAAATTTTGTGTAAATTCTTGGAGGAGCGGGATGAATTCTCCCAACTTTTGAATGTCTGTTGACACCTTCCAGACAGTAATAGGTAAGTAGATCTTCAAAAGCTCTACCTGTGGTGAATAAATGATGCAGTTGAGTTTTTGTGTGGTCTGGTTAGTATAAAATGTGCCTTGGTTTTGGGCACTGAACAGTTGGGCAAAGAACCTACCAGTAGTTTTGGGTTTGTAGTATAGATTGCTACTCATCTGTCCCAGTTTTCATTCATTCTCTCTCCGTGATAGAATTCCCAGTTTTTTGCTGGGCTGTGCTGTGCTTACTCACTCACTCAGCCAGGTCCCGACTCTCTGCGACACCATGACTGTAGGCCACCAGGCTCCTCTGTCTATGGGGATTCTCCAGGCAAGAATACTGGAGTGAGTTGCCATGCCCTTCTCCAGGGGATCTTCCCAACCCAGGGATGGAACCCAGGGCTCTCACAATGCGGCCATATTCTTTACCAACTGAGGCACCAGGGAAACCCAAGAATACTGAAGTGGGTGGCCTACCCCTTCTCCAGAGGATCTTTCCAACCCAGGAATCGAACTGGGGTCTCCAGCATTGCAGGCGGATTCTTTACCAGCTCAGCTAAAAGCTCACATACATGTATGCATTTAAGCAGACTTCAAATCCAGCTAATTTTTATTCTTGCTATACATCCCCCTTTCTCCTAGTCTGTACCAGCATTGTTTCTTGAGCTTGTCACGTCTTGCCTGTATTGCTCAAGTAGACATACAACTACTTCTTTGTTTAGAGTCTTGTAACTGATATTTTCTTTTTCATCAGCAGAAATGAAAGAACTTTTCAACTATGTTACTCCTGTGCTTGCAGAATTGATTTTAGTGTCCTTAGTTTTCAACTCTTTGTGATCTGGTCCCATTTGTCATTCCTAACCCTACATTTGATACCCTAATAACACCAAATATTAAAAATTTCCCTCCCCTTGTATTTGTGGTTCCTTACGACTGTGTCCTTTCTCATGCCTAATCCAGGGTTAACTTTCTTTTAAAATAAATGAGTTTCAGGTATTTTTTTAGTTTAATCAACTTTACATGTTTCTGAACATGAGAATAAATAGGCTCTGCTGTTGAATGCAGTGTAGCCTGAAATCTACACTGTGTTTATATAGTGTTTATATATCTAGTGGTTTTTATCCTAAGTTGCAAATTTTGTTTTTCTTAAGATAATCTGTTAGAAAAAGTGATTGTAATATGTGAGTCATAAAATTAAATTGTTTCAGAATTGGGCTTATCTAGACCAGTCTCCTGTTTCACATATAAGGAAATTGTGGCCAGGAGAAATTAGTGATTCTGTCAAGTCAAAATTAGTTAGAAGCAGAATCAAGGTCTGTCGTGAGTTTCATCCTAATATAAATATCTGCTTAACGAAAATCTTCAAGTGTGTTGAAGTTTTCAAGTGTTCTTATCCCTGTAGTACATCTAGGATTACCACACCATGTTTCAAGGGCCTGTAGTTCTTGTGTGAATAGCAACTTGGGTAATGAACTGAGCAGTATGCATTCTTAATTTATGCCTTAACAACTCTGATTCTGTAATGAATGGTTTGCTTACAGTCGCTTTAATATACTTACCTTCTTGACAGTTCATTCTGGGAGGAATAGTTAAGTGTTTAAGTGAAACAGGCATGGTAGATACAACACTTAACAGTTATGTGTGTCTTTGTTTTTAGCATCAAGCATTGCACGATTCTCTCGAATAATGTAGATCACCTTTTACTGAATTTAACACTGTCTGATATCATGGTCTCCCTGGCAAATGCCTCAACTTTGCAGAAGGATTCCAGTTGGATAGAAAGGATAAGGAAATTTGTAACAGAAGCCCTTGAAGATGGGTCTAGGCTAAACAGTAAGCAGCTGAACAGATTGCTTGGTGTCTCCTGGAGGTTAATGCAGATGCAGTCAGACAGAGGTGGGTGTCAATGCTCTGTCCTTACTTAAGAGAGGGGCTCTTACGCATACTGTTAATGTTGAGCATCTAATTTTGAGTTCATACCTGTCAAACATTTCATAGTCATTTACGTTCGAGCCATAAAAGGTAGCCAGCATAATCATGAAGGAATGTCTGCTTGAACCCTGATGGCTGAGAACACCCCCTTTTCGGTGGGTAGGTCCACTCTGAAGCTGATGGGTAGGTTTTCTACTAGATTACATAGTTGGAGTGAAGGAAGGTAAGTTTTATTAATAGGAAATGACATTGAGCCTAAGGATAAAGAAATACTTTTCTGATCTAGTTTGACTAGAAATTGGTGGATCCTTATCTCTTTACCTTTCTTGTAACTTGAAGTTATGTTGCATTAGGTCAGTTTTTAGTGTGACTTACTAATTCTTTTCATTCAAGCAGAACTTTGCTGTTTGGTTCCTTTCTTATCCACCTTTCTAGTATTGTGGTATTTGTTGTCATTTCCTAGGTTTGTTGTCTCTTAGGAAAATTTGTACTGTAATCTCCGATTGGTTTGACTTTTTTATTAGGCCATTGATGTAGGATTTTGATGGTAGTCATCAGTTTGTGGCTAAAATCTGCTTCCTCATAGGAACAAGGTGCTTCTGTGCTTTTTAGAAGAATTATGGTGCTGGTGAAGAAACATTTTGACTCACATGCAGCTGTTTTCTCTTGTTTCTTAGAGGCTACAGAGTCTCTCATAAAGGCAGTTTATACATTGTATCAGCAGAGAGGCCTTCTCCTTCCAGTTCCGACTTTGTTACTGAAGTTTTTCAGTAAAAGCTATCAAAAAGAAGAACTGAGATCTTACAGAATCCGGTACAGTTCCTTTGTTATTTTGCTTTTCTTTTTCTTACCAGGTTACTTTGTAATCTGTATGAATAAGATGATAGGGTGATTAAATCTTTGGAGAAAATCTTCTTTTTATCCTTTTTGGTTTTATTATTATTTTTTTTTAAATAAAAAGGCATACATAATAGTTTCAGTAACCTTTATACACATAACTGAGAAGGTAAAAGTCTCTTTGAGCATATATTTCCACTTGTCTGCTTAACAGCTAAAGGACAATTATTGGAACCACCTGTAGCAGCCTCAGAATTTTGTTTTGCTTCCCATAAAAATTATGGAGGTTTAACCTCCGGCCCTTAGTGACATATTGGGACACATGGTATAAGAATGAGGGCAGTAGAAGAGGAGGGGTGTACAATAGGTGAAAGAGATTAAAAGGTGCAAACTGAGTTATAAAGTAAATAAGTCATGGGGATATAATATACAGCATAAAGAATATGACCAGTAACTTTTATTAGGACAGGTGGTTACTAGACATATGGTGACCATTTGCAATGTGTACAGATGTCAGACTATTATGTGATACATACCTGAAACTAACATAATACTGGGTGTCAAAAATGTTTCAATAAATTTTTAAATGGCGGTATCTTAAAGAGCAAAAGTGTCCAGCTTGGTTTGGTGCTGTCTGGTGATGCAGACAACACGAAGAGTAGAACTCATGAATCAGTCTTAGATGTGGTGAGTTTGAGGTTTACTTGGGATAGTCTGGAAGAGATGTTTGGGTGAAAGATAACGGGATTTGTGGTACCTCAGCATACATAGGTAGTTGTTAGAACATATTCAAGTCTTTACTGTGAGTCAGGTGCTTTTCTTAATTTTTCAGTAATTCTCATACTTTTATGTAGGTACTGTTGGTTTCTGCCTTATAGAAGGAAGCTTAGGTTAAATAAGTTGGTGAGTGTCATGCTGTTAAAGGGCAGCCAGACTGAGACTTAAGTTCAAGTCTGGTAGACTCCAAAGGTTGTGTGTAAATCACTGAACTCTTGGGGGACAGCAAAAGTGATTGCCGTGTCCAAGATGAGACATTAGAGAGTGAGCAAGTATGTGCAAGAATGGAAATAACCCAAGTTTGAAGCCACTTAATGTGGGGGCACCCTATACTGAATGCATAAATGACTTAATATAGTAAAACGGTCATTACAAATTAGTGTAAATAGTTCACAAGCTAAGTAGAGCCTGTGTCCTTTAAGATAAAATTACAATGTACATAGTGCCCCAAACTACATAAACTTTTAAAATACAGTGGGTAAAACCTTAGAGAATACTATAGATGAATATAGTATGCCAGTCATCTTATAGGCTCTCAAATGTTTAAATAAATGTGGTGTATTTCCCTTTTCTTTGATGGCCTTAGATACCGTAGTAAAGTGTTATCACGTTGGTTGGCTGGTTTACCACTGCAGCTTGCACATCTCGGCTCCCGAAATCCTGAGCTTTCAACACAGTTTGTTGACATTATCCATACTGCTGCAGCCCGAGCAAATAAAGAGCTACTCAAAAGTTTACAAGTTACTGCTCTCCGAATCTATGGTAAGAGTGTTGTTTACCTGTGTATGTAATAATCGGTCTACCCCAACTTAAGAACAATGTTTCAAAGGGGAGATCTTTAGGTTTTACTTTTCCTTCAAATTATACATTAATTGTACCATGGTAAAATGAATAAAATATCAAACAGTAAATTCATTTTCAATAGTATTACTTAATACAATAGTTTAAGAAAACTAAAGGTTGTAGATGTCTCTTCAGATCTTAAATTATCTTTTAAGCCATGAAATTCACAAATTCAAAACTGATCAGGTATTTTTATAGAATTCTTTTGAAACTTTGATGGCAAATTTTACTTATTTAATCGTTATTGAGATCTTGTACGGCTTTCATATATTAACGTTTCACTCACCCCTGAAACCTTTTCATTCTTTTAGCAAAAATATCAATAAAAATATACATATATGCATATGTATAATTAGTATTTATTATTAGGACACAGTTTATATACCATAAAATTGGCCATTTTACACTGTGCAATTCATTAATTTTTATCATATTCCCAAGATTGTGCGATAGTCACTATTATCTTATTCCAGAATATTTTTATCACCTCAAAAAGAAACTCTACCATTAGTAGTCCATCCCTATTTCCTCATTTCTTCCTACCTCAGCTCCTGACAACCACTGCTCACCATTTCTGTCTCTCTGTATTTGCCTGTTTTGATCATTTCTCACAGATGACATTGTGTGATGTGGATCTTCTCAGTATGGCTTCCGTCACTTGGCATACTGTTCTTAGGATTTACGAGCATATACGAGTACTGTATTTCTTTTTAATGCTGAGTAACATTCCACTGTTGAATATACACCACTTTATATTTACCCATTTATTAAATGACAAACGTTGGTTTGTGTCTACCTTTTGTGTGTGGTATTTAAAAATCTGTATTTTTCAGTATTGCTTATATATAGGAGTGTGTGTGTATACTCAGATAAGTCTTTGGTTTTAAATTCAGTTCAGTTTAGTTGCTCAGTCGTGTCCAACTCTTTGCAACCCCATGAACTGCAGCATGCCAGACCTCCCTGTCCATCACCAACTCCTGGAGCCCAACTAAACCCATGTCCATGAAGTCGGTGATGCCATCCAAGCATCTCATCCTCTGTTGTCCCCTTCTGCTCCTGCCTTCAATCTTTCCCAGCATCGGGATCTTTTCCAACGAGTCAACTCTTTGCATCAGGTGGCCAAAGTATTGGAGTTTCAGCTTCAGCATCAGTCCTTCCAATGAACACCCAGGACTGATCTCCTTTAGGGTGGACAGGTTGGATCTCCTTGCAGTCCAAGGGACTCTTAAGAGTCTTCTCCAACACCACAGTTCAAAAGCATCAATTGTTCTGCGTTCAGCTTTCTTCACAGTCTAACTCTCACATCCATACATGACGACTGGAAAAACCATAGCCTTGACTAGACAGACCTTTGTTGACAAAGTAATGTCTCTGCTTTTTAATATGCTATCTGAGTTGGTCCTAACTTTCCTTCCAAGGAGTAAGCATCTTTTAATTTCATGGCTGCAGTCACCATCTGCAGTGACTTTGGAGCCCAGAAAAATAAAGTCAGCCACTGTTTCCACTGTTTCCCCATCTATTAGCCATGAAGTGATGGGGCCGGATTAGGTTGATATTATAATTGTCCCTGTTTGGCAAAAGTGCTTGTTTTTTTTTTTTTTTTTTTTTTTTTTTTTTTTTTTTTACTGTTTTGCTTTGTTTCTAATACCTTTAACTCCATCAGTTATTATTTCAAATAACACATTTGAATATTATGAAATCGAGTGTTAAATGTTATCTTTAAATAATGATTGTATTTAGTCTTACTCTAGGCAGTACCTTAAGCCATACATATATATTTTTTTTTCATGTAGTTGATATGTTAGAATTCAACATAGCACAGTGAAAATGGCCAGTCTGCTTTATTAATTCTTGTTTGTATATCTTTTAAAATTTAACTTGTCTTCCTGCCTCACTAGATCCACAAGAAGGCACAGTGGTGGTTCTGTCAGCAGAGTCTCAGCAGCTTTTGGTCCAGCTTGTGTATTTTCTACCCAGTCTGCCTGCTGACTTGCTTTCTCGGTTAAGCTGCTGCTGTATTATGGGAAGACTCAGTGCAAATTTGGCTGCCATGCTTATCGGGATACTGCACATGAGGTAGCATGCTAAAGTGAGCTGTATTTCAAGTGTATAATCTTCTCCCTCACCCTTCCCCTGTCACTGGCAGTTTATGAACTGACTTTTTAAAATGCCGCCCCTCCCTTCATTTGCTCTTAAAACAGCAGTTAAAACTGTTGATGATACTGGGTAAGAGGAAGGTCACTGGGGCAAGACTGTTCCAGGTGGTTTGCTTGGCGGTTTGCATTGTCATGGTTGCAGTCACTAAGTCCATGGGCTGTAGTCCACCAGGCGCCTCTGCCCATGGGATTTTCCAGGCAAGGATACTGGAGTGGGTTGCTGTTTCTTTTTCCAGGGGATCCTCCTGACCCAGGGATTGAATCTTGTTCTGCTACACCACAGGTGGATTCTTTACCGCTGAACCATCAGGTAGAAACATACAGTGATTTGTGTAGGTGCATTGAAACAAGGGTTAAGATTATCAGAAGTGTGTAGCCATAGTAAGGATTCAGTGACGGATGAGAGTGCTGTGTTTTAAAACTTCTGGTGTTATGAAATTGTAATACAGGTCTTTCTTTTTGGAAGGGAGCTCAGTTCAATGTAGGTGGTGAAATAAAAGCTTGCGGACTCAGACAGGGAATCATTAAAATATCTGTGGGTGGGTGGGTGGGTGTGTGTGTGTGTGGCAAAATATACATAACCTAAAACTTCCCATTTTAACCAGTTTTAGGTATACAGTGAGAATTGTTTGGGGCATTAAGTACATTCACACTGTTGTGCGACTGCTACCACTATTCATCTCCAGCACTGTCATCGTTGCAGACTGAAACTCTGTACTGATTATTTCCCCTTCTCCCAGCCCTTGTTTACCACTATTTTGTCTTCATGATTTTGATATATTCATCTGTTAATGGATACTCGGTTGTTCTGCCTTTTGGCTGTTACAAATAATGCAGCTATAAACATTGGTGTGCAGACAGCTGTTTGAATCCTTTTAATTCTTTTGGCTGTATACCCAGAAGTAGAATTGCTGAATCATATGTTAATTTTCTGTTTAATTTTTCAAGGAGCTACTTTCCAGAATGTGACTGTGGTGTTTTACTCTCAAAGGTCTTAAAACTAATAATGTTTCATGTTGCTAGTGTTCAAAGTATCCTTTAAAATGTAATGTTTGTATCAGGCATAGTACTTTCATATTCAGCCATTTGTTACTGATTGTGGCTCAAGGCCAGGGTCTGATACAGTTTTAGGCAGGAGTTGAATCTGGGCTGTAGCTGAAAAATTTAAAAACTAGCTTCTTTGTGGCTTCTTGTGCAGACCCTCTACCCCAATTAAACAGGAGTGGCTCGCTTTATTAGTAGACTTTCTTTAGCTTTGTTTGCCAGTCTCTTCGTACCAGGATAAGACGTATGTTTGAATGTTGTCGCCCAAATTGTGCTTCATAACTGATAATTACTTTTTCCTTTTAGCAAAAGAGAGCTGTTTGCAATATGTTGTCTATATATGAAACCCCTCTTTGTCTAGTTCAGTACTAAATGCCAGGTCTTTAAGAAATACAATTTAACTTAAGTGGTTTTATGACTGTTAACTTCCAGTAGAGGGCACTCATTTCCCATGATAGAACTTGTGGAGGATCTGTTTTGGCATTCATTTAAAAGTGACTTTTGAACACCTCTTAAAATTAATTCTCTTTAGAACTTGTATTTAGTATCTTTTTTGGCATTAATTACGATTGACTTGTGCTCAATAACTTTGGTCAAGGATTTTTTCACAAGTCTTTTTTTACATTTTTTTGTGGGTTTGTGGTGAGTACTGAGAAAATATTAATTTACAAGTAATGGTAATAGAAGTTTATAATCATCAAAAGCAAGTTGTCATGTAGTTAAAAGTGTACCAAGTTAAACTTTGCCTTTTAGCATTTGCACAGAGTCTTAGTAGACTTCTCTTTCTGTAGATGTATTGTCCCTATTCAAACTAATCTCTTTAAAAATTAAAACAAGATGGGGCCTTTTCAACTTTCCCAGGCCAGTGGTATTATCATTGCACCACTTTTCCTAGATTTAGAATTGAAGAATAATGTTCGGTTATTCTTAAGGAATGATGTTCTTCTAAGGCATACCGTTCCTTAGACATCACCTGGGTTATTTAACGTCTTTGGTTTTCCCCTCCGTCCTTGATGGTGACGGTAAACCAGCTAGCTTTCTCACTGTCTCCCACCTGCACCGTTCACCTGAGGCATCCCACTCCTCAGCTCCGTCTGTGCCAAGGACTGTTGGCAGGCTCCTTTTCCTGAAATATTCCTTCAATAATTTCTGATTCTCATCTGCTATATTAATTGGGCTCTGCGGTCTAGTTCACTCTGGGTGTTAGCGTTCTGACACTGTTGTCTCCAGCAGGGGAAGTTCATCGGAGAGCAGGTCACCACCAGACCATCTCCGTTTGTTCAGTGTGTGAAAAACCCATCAACTTAGAGTTGTTGGTGTTTAGTTTGTCTTAAAAACTGTACTTAGAATTGCTGTTCCTGCCTTTTTCACTATTCACTTAGAGGTTTTTTGAGTTTTTCCTCTCCATCTACCTGTGGTGTTCTGCTGACCGTTACTCTTCTTGCCCTCTCTGCCCCTAGTTCATTTACAGCTGGTTTGGGGAACATGAGACATGCATGTGGAAACGTAGTCTATGCTGTTAGATAAAAATACCAGAGAAGGGAGAAATTACTGAGAAATTCAGCCTGGTTTTGAAGCAGGGTGAATATGTGAGCTGGCCTGCCAGGAGCAGGTCTGGTTTGCTTCTGTTGTCCAAGCATAATTGATATAGCATCCCTTCTAGTCTCAGAACTGTTCTGGTGTGGCCAGTATGTGTGGTCATTGTAGTTTTAAGGACAGAGTGATACATTGCTTGTCTTTTGTCCAAACTAGATTTTTAAATGGATTTGCTACTCTTTTTAGCCACTGGACAGCACAGTGTTCACTGGGTATAAGAGGATATTAGCTTCTTTTCTAATCACCCATTTTGTACTCATTTCCATTGAGCATCTCTGACTTTTTATAACCTCTTAGCTTGTGATATTCTCTCCCATAGCCCTTTAAGCAAAGAGAAGTCCTTTAAGTAGAAGTGATTCAGAAAAATGTTGCCATTATTTTTAACTCCCCAACTTTTAAGAATGTTAATAAATACAGTTGTTTCAGTGGTTAAAAAAAAAAAGTGCTTCTCATTGAATTAGAAACTCCTTATTTTGTCTTGACATTTATTCAGATTTCTATTATAAAAGTTTGTCCCAAAAAAAAAATTTGTCACAAAAAGCTATCCGAAAAGATAGCTTTTTGGATCTGATTATTCTCCGCTTTTTGTTTTTTTGCTGTATTCATGGCTGACATTTGCTGTATTCCTTCTTAGTCTTACCTTGAGGAGAGTTTTTAAAGGTATCACTGGAAACTGATCTCATAGCAGGAACCAGATAATCTTCATTTAATGAGAAGCTGCTTTATGTTTAGCTATTCCCTTAAGTCCACTACCAATACTTTAGCTGCAGTATTGTGACGTAGACTAGTTATAAAGCCTCGCAAAGTATAGGAGTGCATAGTTATTGCAGAGTGGCTTTAAATTGAAGTATTCTTTACCTAGTTAAGATGCTTTGGTTTAGGTAGGAAGCAGGAGCTTGTTTAAACTTAGCTCATTCATATAAACAAGGTAAGACTTTTTTTTTTTTTTTTAATGAAGATGAGGTAGTAAATACATAGCAGCTGAACCTACTACTGAAAAGCAGAACTTCACCTTGGCTCCTTGAAACTGAGTTTTGAGTGGTGTGGAAAAATTTTCCAGTTGTACCATATAAGTGGGCTGGTTATGCTTTTCAAGGAAAATTTACAAAAACATATGTTAGAAATTATATTTTCCATATTACGATACTTGAACCCCCTTACATGTAAAGATGATACATGCTACGGATTTTTGACTGAGCTCTTAAATTATACTTGTATTCCATAAAGAATAGTCATATATTCTGTGCTTTATTCCTGAGTCTTCAATTTGGTCACTTCTAGTACTAGGTCTCCATTGTTTATTGTAGATCATCATTTTCTGGATGGAAGTCTTCAGTGAAAGAATGGAATGGAAGTGATCAGTTAAACATCAGTAATGAGGACTATTTCAGCTTCTTATTTTCAACACTTACAGGTAACTGCCCTGATCCACCAAGTTAAGGAAAGGAAAAGAACCTAGTATGAAAATTCTCCTGAGATTTACTGTCTTACCTGTTTGGGTCTAAGTTTTGGACCTCACTGCATAGCTTAATAAGATGGGAAACAGAATATCCATTTTAAGCATGTTTAACATGTTCGGTGTGTTAGGAAAAACATCACATTTTAATTAGCCATATTTTGCTTTCCATTGATGTCAGAGAAAAATTAGTAAAATGAGTCTTGATGTGTTAGATTAGTAAGTATTATTACTGTTGTTTTAAATGATCATACTGTCTTTGGTAGTTTTGTTTTGTAACTGGATGATAAAGATGACAGTGTTTGAAATTTTCTGAAGACTTAAAATTAAGAGACTTATTGAAATATGTTGTCAGAATCCAAAAATAGCTTGAAAAGTTCTGATAAGGAGCTGAATGTAGCAAGATAAATATTATATAAAAGAAACAAGTAACAAGTAGACTTGTACATGTTTGTTTGATAGTTTTGGATGTATGCGTTTGAGATGGATGTGAGGGCTTTATGTTTTAATTAGTAGTACCTGTCAAAGGGTTTAGTGGTTTTAGGAAACTCATTAGGAATCAGCCAGGAGTGTGATATGGCTTCCCAACTAGATGATGGCTCTTTAGGGCATGTTCATGGAAGTACAGTGATCTGAAAACATCAAAGCAGGTAGCTAGGGTCAGACCACATTGTGCTCGTATTCTGATCATTCTAAGAGCTGTCTTTCAGGAGGGACTTGGGCAAGTTGTTTGTATAGGTCAGACTAGGTGTAATAGAGGTGGTAAGAGAATCAGAAATCTTATTATATGGAATAGGTAGAAGGAAGTACACAGTAATTGTTGAAGAAATAGACTTAGGGGGGATGGAATAGTTTTAAGACACTTGAAAGGCTATTATGTAAGAATACAGAGTTTGGTATATGTATGAAGGAGCATATTGTTTTTCTTGTTCATTTGCTTTTTTAAACCTGACATTAATTAGAATGATTATGTCTTTCACACTTATTTAAGTATAAAGGTGGCAAAGCCCTCAGTTTAAGGGATATAATATTGTTTCTTGATGTATTACACATTTGATTCAGGTCAAATCTTTGTGTACATAATTATATGAATTTTACTACATCGCTGGCATTTCATTTTTTAAAATAATACATAAAGTACAGAAATTCAGAGAAAATAGCTTGTTAGCTTGAAGAATTTAACTTGAAGATACATGTCTATTTTTTAAAAATTACTTAAGAATGTTACTTGCTTTGTGAGTTATTTTAAATTGGATTTCTTTATACTCAAATTAGGGTTTTCAAAAGAGGAACTGACTTGGCTTCAGAGCCTTTGAGGAGTGCCCCATGTCATCCAGACGCAGCTTTCTCCCGTGCTACTTTACCTCACTGACTTGGATCAGTTTTCACACCATTGGGACATAACAGAGGTAATGGTCCATTTGGAAAGGCATGGAAGATTGTTAGAATTCAGTTCATCCACCGCCAATAGTTACTGTGTGCTAGCGTTGCCTTGTGTAAGATGTTTCTAGAGGTTGAGAGCAGTATAAAGCACAGTCCCTGTTCTGAAAGTGCGTGTGACCCTTGGATAGGCGATGTGGATTCCTGAAAGAAGAGTTTTCATAAAGTTATGCCACTAGAATAGAATAAATTAGCAGTTTGAATGATAGAGACACATTTATTTTCTTTTTGCCTAGTATAGGGTAAAAGGAAAAAGAGGAAAGACTTCATGGAAAAGGAAGAATTTTACGTAGATACTGAAGGATTAATAAGAGTTAAGTAGGATTTTGTATCCTTGAAGGTGGGTTTTTCTAAACAGAAATAATTATTTGGAAGCTCCTTTGGTTTTAAAGAATTAGTATGTAGTTTATCAAAGTTACATTTTAAACCCCAAATTTCCCTTAAATTTTAAAGTTCAACTTAACAAATCTTTTTAGATACATATAGTAAGTTTAGGGAATCATTTTAAAAGGAGACTTAAACTATATTGCATCCCTTTTACATACATATTTAAAACTTTAAAAAACTGTTTAAATAACTTAATATATTCACTATTTGGTAAGTAGTTCAGTTTTCAGACAAACCTTCACAAATGTTATGGTAAATCTTAAAACATTTAATAAACTTACAAGCATGGTACATATTAATATCTTAAGTTTCAGTACTATTTATAGTGAAATTCAAATTAAAATTACAAGTCTAGGTTAGCTGTTAATTCTGTTTTAAATTGAAATTATAGGGCTGATATTTTACGCTAATAGTCAGAATTGTTTTACGTTACAAATATATAAATATGTAAAGCATCATAAATACTGGTACTAAGGATTTGAGTCTGTAAGATATTTATATATTAGTTAATTTCTTTTATTTATTTCTTCAGTTTCTTTCCTTGCATTGAAAGATACTTGCCCAGTAGAATTGTAGTTGTGTCATTCCAAATAATGTTGGTTGGAACCTTTCTTGCACATTCCGAGGTTGTGTTCTGTGCTAGCATTTTTTTTTTTTTTTTAATGATTCATAAGGTTTTGGTTGGGGCACTGAAGTCCTTGGGAACTTCTTTCCTTGTAACTCGTAATTGCTCGGCCATAGCCTTTCCAAACAAAAGATAACCTTTGTAAGTGTTCTCAACAGGGTCGTCTCTAGAACCTGAATCTGTTTTATTGCTGTACCAATTGATTTTATTCAGCTGATCTATTGACGACTTCTTTCATTCTTTTCCAGAATACTCTTTACGTTCTTCCTGTATCTTAGGGCTACACCTTTTGTAGACATTTAACACATTTCTCTCATGGTTTTGTTTGACTGTGATCACAATACTTGGGTCATGCCAGGGACACTTTCTTCTCTGTATCACCTAGTGCCTAACTATGTTCATATATTGGCTTTCAAAAAATAGTGGATTAGAAACAATGAAAACTAAGGAGTTGGGTAACCAACCTGCATATTTAATATCTGGCATTTTATCTTAATCCATAGTACATGCAGAGAGTGAAGCCTTGCACACTGCTGGATTTGAAGGGTTGGGTTTAGTGTCAGTAAGTGTTCTGTAAGCTTGTTTCTGATGTTTTTAAACTACCTCATGCATGGATTGGGGAAAGCGTGGTATGGGGATTGATCAGTGGGCCCCAGATTCCAGACAGAGACTTGTTAAGTGTCTAGTTTGATAACTTGAACAACTCCAATAATCTCTCTCTGACAATTTTAATTTTTCTGAATCACGTCATCTGTGTAAAGACACAGATGTCGTGAAAATGTGATTGGTTATATTTCTGAGTGTACATTGGCAAGAACATGTATTAAACTTCAAGGATGCTGTCTTTGAAATGTTAAGACATAAATTAGGAAAAATCTGAAAGTTTCTTTCTTAGCTTTTGAAGTTAAATGAAGATTCCAGTTCTATTTTCGATAAAATTTGCCTTTAAGTTGGCCTTATCACATGAAATTATTTGAAATATATGTAGTTTTTGACAGCCTTAGTGTAAAAATTGATTTTTTATTATTATTTCATTTGAAAAAGTTACTAGTCAATGGCGTGAGTTTGCTTAGTTTGTTCTATCTGCTTAGTCTGAAGTGTTTTGTTTTTTTTTTTTAAATCGGACCTTTTTTTTTCTGAGTAGATTTTCTTCACAAAGTATAATTTATTTACTTACCTACTTAACACATTTAAGAATTTACTTATGTATATACGGCAGTATGAGGTCTTCACCATGTACAGGCTTTCTCCAGTTGCAGCAAGTGGGGATTACTATCTGGGGCTGCTCTTCAGCTGTGGGACGCGGGCCCCTCTCTGCGGCGGCTCCTCTTGTTGCAGAGCATGGGCTCGAGGGCTTCGTTAGTTCTGGCACACAGGCTTAGCTGCCCTGTGGAACCTCCCCAGACCAGGGATTGAACCTGTATCCCCTACTGGGTGGCATATTCTGGACCACTGGACCACTAGGAAAGTCCCACAGGACAGTGTAGAAGAACAGAAGGATAACAGTAAAAGTGTCCGTCCAGTCTCTGTCTGCCAGCCAGCCATGTCCCTTCCTTAGTTTCTAAATGTATTCTTTTGGATAACTTCTGTGTCTTCACAAATGATTATATATATATTCTTTTGGCTTCTCCTTTTATAGACACAACATACTCTGATTTGGACCTTGCAGTTTTCATTTAGTATCTTCATGATCATTTCTTCCAAACACTGAAGGAAGAATTGTATGATCTTGCCATTAATGATGGAAATAGTAGTTAAAAGGGAAAAGGAATCTTTGGACAGAGATATCATTCCCAAATGGAAGTGTCTTTTCCAGAGCCAGTGCAAGGTTTTAAGGTTAATTTTAATTGTCATTTATAAAATTTTGAATGGTTTGAAAAGACTACTTTTTAACTAAATTCTGAAGAATAATAATAAAACATTACTCTAGTTTAAGAAATAGAACATTTTTCTTCGTTTTTGAAACCTCTGATTTTATTAACAGTTTTATGTGTGTGACATTTCTGTATAAAATTAGGTAGAAAATACTTCAGTGTAGAAATTAAGTGTACAAAATCTTGTTAAAATTTTTTATATTTTTAAAAAACTCTCAATTTCCACACTGTAGCAAACTGCCATGCCTGTTCTGGAGTTGTGCACTTATGAAGTCAGGATTCTGATGTACGCAAATTTCAGTTAACACTAGTTGCAAAAGTGAAGACTCCCTGTATATATGTATGTTTGTGTGTCTCTGTTTGTATTTTTGTTTACTTTTGTTTTGAAACAATCTCAGACTTGGAGAAAAATTACAATTGCAGTACAAAGAACTTCTCTTTTCTTAAACTGTTTGACAAAATGCCCATTGTCGATACTTTAGCATACAAGTAGACCGTGTTTTATTGTACCTGCAAATTCAGTTTTTGGAAACTGAAGTTCTGCGGCAGCCCTGCACTGAGGGTGTCCGTCATCTTTCCAGTAGCATTTGCACACTCTGGGTCTCTGTGTCAGTTTGGTGATTCTCGCAGTATTTCACACTTTTTCATTGTTATTTCTTAGAGTGAGCTGTGATCGGTGACTTTTGATAATACTGTTGTCATTGTTTCGGAGTTTGTAATTAATTGTAACCATGAACCGTGCCCACAGGAGATAGTGCAGTGATCTTAGTAAAATATGTGTGTTCTGACTGCCCCACCAGCCAGCCATTCCCTATCTCTCTCCTTCTCCTCAGGTCTCCCTATTCCGTGAGACTCAGCAGTATTGAAATTAGGGCAGTTAATAACCCTGCAGTGGCCTCTGAGTGTATGTGTGTTTGTCACTCAGTTGTATCCAACTCTTTGTGACCCCTGGATTGTAGCTCGCCAGGCTTCTCTGTCCATGGAGTTCTGCAGGTAAGAATACTGGAGTGGGTTGCCATTTCCCTCTCTGGGGGATCCTCCTGACCAAGGGATCAAACCCCAGCCTACTGCATTGGGTCAGATTCTTTACCATCTGAGGCACCAGGTGTTCAAGTGAAAGGAAGAGTTGCGTATCTCTTACTTGAAACCAAAAGATATAAATGATTATGAGCTTAGTGAGGAAAGTGTGTTGACAGCCAAGATAGGCTGACAACTAGAACTCTGTGCTGGTTAGTCAAGTTGTGAGTGCAAAAGAAAAGTTCTTGAAAGTAAAAGGGCTATTTCGTGAACACAGGAATAATAAGAAAGTGAAACAACCTTATTGATGATGCGGAAAAAGTTTGAATGACCCTTAAGCCAAAGCCAAATCTTGAGCAAACCCTGATGATGATTTAGTCATTAAGTCGCATCTGACTCTCTGCAACCCCAGGGACAGTGGCCTGCCAGGCTCCTATGTCTGTGGGATTCTCCGGACAAGAGTACTGGGAGTGGTTGGCATTTCCTTCTCCAGTGGATCTGCATGACACAGGGATTGAAACCGGGTCTCCCGCATTGAGGGCAGATTTACCGACTGAGCTACAAGGGAAGCCTTAAAACTCTCGTAAGTCTCTTCAGATCTCTGAAGGCTGAGAGAGGTGAGGAAGCTGCAGAAGAGTTTGAAGGTAGCAGAGACTGATTCATGAGGCTTGAGGGAAGAAGCCATACCCCCAACCTTTGCTATTAATGCAAATCCAGCACGGGCTGGTTAGGTTGAGTTGAGAAGCAGTGTGGTTTGCAAGTGAACATGCCTCGTTTAGGGAGAGATCAATAGCCATACAGGGAGATATGATTAGAAAGAAGAAGAACATCATATGATGCATTTTACTTATCTGAGGCAGGATTGATGGGGTTCTGCTTGAACAAGAGCCTGAGATCTTCAACAGGTTCACAGGAATAGCTGTCCTCTGGCTTTGAAGTCTCAGTTTCTGTCTCCCCCTCCTGTAGGCCATAGGGTTTTATTCTAGAATTGTGGACCCAGGCAGATAGACCCTTCACTTTTACAGCAGTTGAAGTCACTAGAACAACCTGATATGGCCCTGTCCATTTCTCGGACAGCTGGTTTGGACTCCCTTTTTCTTGCCAGGTCTTTACTGATACTTGATCCCCTGGCTTTACCTGGGGATTTTTCAAGTCTTCCTGTGGTTTAGGGAGGACCTGTTCTCCATACCGTTGGAGTTCTTGTTGAAACCTTCCCAGGTCAATTATATGTTTTAAGAGTGTATTGGCATCCTCGTCAAAAAACAAATCAGAAGTTAAGAATGGACCTCCATACATCATTTCATAAGGAATTAACAATAGTGGCCTTTTGGGGGATATCCGTACCCTCATGAGGGCTATGGGTAGTCTATGTGTCCACTTACTATGTGTTTCTTGACATAGCTTAGCCAGAGCCCTTTTAAGAGTCTGGTTGGCTCTCTCTACATTTCCTGAAGCTTGAGGCCTCCAGGATGAGCGGAGCCGGTGTTGTATGCCTAAGCATGCGGCTAGGTTCTGGGATATCGTGGCTGTAAATGAGGGCGCATTGTCACTCTGAAGTGACCGAGGCAGCACACACCTAGGCACTATCTCCTTCAGGAGAGCTTTACAGACTTCTGTAGCTCTCTCTGTCTCAGTAGGGAATGCTTCGATCCATCCTGTGAATGTGTCAATAAAGACTAGCAAATAAGAAAACCCTTGGGTCTTTGGCATGGCTGTAAATTCTACTTGCCAGTCCGCTCCTGGGTATGATCCCCGATGTTGGACAGGTGTAATTAGAGGAGGTCTGGTTTTTGGGTTATGTTTTAGACAGGTGTCACAATTTTGTGTGACCTGTATAACAACCTTAGCTAACTGGGGATGGTAGAGAATAGACTTAAGCAAGATTTCTAGATTATCTCTTCCAAAATGGGTGCTCTTATGTAAGGTGTTATTAATTTTTTAAACCTGAGAAACAGGGAGTATTATTTGGGCCTGATCAGGCTGAAACCACCCATGTGACCCAATCTCCCAGCCCCGCTCAGCATATCAGGAATGTCCCCCTGGGTTAAAATCTGGAGTCAGGGTTTCCTTTGGGAAAAGGGGGCAGATAGCAGTGGCAGAGGTAGCTTCCCCAGCAGCTCGTCCTGCCTCTTGATCAGCTTTCCTATTTCCTTGAGCTTCTTTTTCTTGTCCCTTTTGGTGACTCTTGCTGTGGATGACAGATAATTTTGCAGAAGTTTGACTGCCTCCAGGAGCCTGAGAATGAGCTCTTTGTGTTCAATAGGAGACCTTCGGGCACTGAGCATCTCTCTTTCTTTCCAAATTGCTGCATGGGCATGCAGAATGAGGAAAGCATACTTAGAGTCCATATACACATTAATCTTCTTTCCTTCGCCTAACTCCAAAGCTCTTGTCAGGGAAAAAGTTCAGCTTTCTGGGCTGAGGTGTCTGGGGGAAGAGACCCACTTTCCTTAGTTTCTTCCAGGCTCGCTACACCATATCCTGCTTTCCTCTCTCCCTTTTCTACAAAACTGCTGCCATATGTGTACCAGTTTTGCTCTGGGTCAGATAAAGGTGTCTCTGATATGTCCCGGTGAGAAGAGTATAACTCGTCTGTGATTTGTATGCATTGGTGTTCCAGAGGGAAAGTGGGGGATCTGGCAGTAAGGTTGCTGGATTGAAAGTCTGGCAGACCGTCAACTTTATATCTGGAGTGTCAAGGAGGAGGGCTTGGTATTGGGTGATCCTTCCCCCTGTCATCCACCTGTCCCCTTTCGTTTCCAAGACTGCTTGCACCCGGTGAGGCATATACACTGTGGTGGGCTGACCCAGGGTCAGCTTAGATGCCTCCTTAACCATAAGAGCGGTGGCTGCTACTGCCCGGAGGCAAATGGGCCACCCTCTGGCCACCTCATCTAGTTATTTTGAGAGATAATCCACAGGTTGTAATACGGGCCCCATCATTTGCCCTAACACCCCAAGAGCAGTTCCTGTCCTTCCAGAAACATAGAGTCTAAAAGGCTTCTCCAGGTTGGGGAGGCCTAAAGCTGGGGCTGTAGTGATGGACTCTTTTAGGGCATTAAATGCTACCTTGCAGGTCTCATGCCAGTCGAGTGGCTCTTCCTCTTTCCCCCTTAAATTCTCATATAGGGGTCTGGCCAGATTGCCATAATTAGGAATCCAGATCCTACAAAACCCGGTCCTTCCTAAAAATCCCCTAAGCTGTTTTGTTTGGGGGTACGGGGTATTTACGATGAGGGATCTCCCCTCGGGGTCAGGCATTCTTTTTCTCTCCGTAATTATAAATCCAAGGTATTTTACTTGGGTTAAGCTAATCTGAGCCTACTTGGGGGATACTCGATAACCCTTTTCCTACAGGAAAGTTAACGTTTTAAATAGTGTCCATTTGAGAGCTGGTAAAATCTGGCCTAGCTATGAGCAAGTCATCCACATACTGTATTAGACTACTGTTTGTTAAAGTTAATTTCCTTAGTTCTCTCCCCGAGAAAGTCCCGAAGATATGAGGGCTGTCCCTAAACCCTTGGGGTAGTCGAGTCCAGTCGAGAGTTTATGGTCTCTCTTGTTTCCAAGTCCAACCACTCAAAAGCAAAGAGTTTTTGGGATTCAGGATGGAGAGGAATGCAAAAGAAAGCACCTTGAAGGTCCAAGACTGAGAAGTACTTGGCATTTCCTGGGACTTGGGATAGGAGGGTATATGGGTTTGGGACTATGGGGTGGATGGGAACCACAGCTTCATTAACAGCTCTTAGATCCTGGATGAATCGGTAAGATCCATCTGGTTTTTGAACGGGCAAGATTGGGGTGTTGCAGGGGGACTCACAGCTGATTCGAGTTCCAGTATCTCGGTATTTGTTAACTAATGGTCTAAGACCCTCAAGAGCTTCTGGTTTTAAGGGATATTGTCTTTTCCAGGGCTAGGGAGCATTTGGTCTCAGAGAAATCTTTACTGGTGGAAGATTTATGGCTAAACCAGGGCTGGAGACATCCCACACCTGGGGATTGACATCATCTAGACAAGGGACAGACTCCTCCTTTTCTACCTCTGACTGTAAATATTCAGACATAGGCAAAGAAAATTATCGACTTCTACCTTTGTGTCCCCAAGTCACTCTGGTTTGGAGGCGAAAGTATTATTCTCACCATGGAAAATTTGGAAGCTGCAAACATGAAAAATTTAAAGAGTCACGCAGAGGCTAGTCACTCTAAGCTAACCCCTAAGACATTTATTGACTGATTTCTAGCTTCTCTTCTTTAACCTTTTTTATCTACAGTAATCCTGTGTGTTCCTTTTAGTTAGGGATTCATTTTTAGACTATCCTGACTCTTCCACTACGTTCCAGTTTTGGGTCTGATACACTTAGAGATGTGCCAAGTGCTTCCTGAACACTATAGAACATATTTTATGTTTAAAATACTTCAATGCTTATGTAGTGAGTCAATGATTTTAAGTTTATTTGTTACACATTTCAATGTAAAAGTCAATGTGTGAACTAACATATTCACGACTTGGAAAAGTTGGCTTTTTTTTGCTGTGTGTTTTAACTCCTCACCCGACCAAAGGTCATGGAGAGGTCTATTGTTTTTCTACAATGGTTATAGTGTTGTTTATTTTCTGGTAATTGAATTAGGGTGTGAGTTGCAAAGCTTGTTTTTCTGTTCATTTCATTCCATCCCTTCGGGTTTCTTTCTCTCTCCTGAGTCAGACAGTAATTTCCCATTGGTTGTCCAGTTACCAAGGTTGGTGTCCATGCATCCGTGCTGGTCTCTCCATACATGTCCGGGTGTCCTGTGAAACACTAAGCTTAATTTATTTGGAAATGACCTAGCTGTTCAATACACTGTCATCACTCAGTTGAGCAGAGGGAGAGAAATTCAAGTGACAAAACTCCAGAGAAGCTAGTGTCAGAGCGCCCCGGCGTGGCATGCGTGCAGGGGGTTGGGGGGAGGGGGCAGTGCGCGGAGCGAGGAGGTCTCAGGTGTCCTCCCACCCTGGGCCTCTCCAGGCTCTCCGCTGCTCAGTGGTCTCCCCCCGCCCCCATCGCTTTGGCTGCTCAGGGCCGGGTGGTCTCTGCAGCTGCCCGGCATCCTGCCCGAGGCCCCCCCTGCCCACACGCTGTCTTCCAGTCTCTCTCTGAACCCTCGACTCTTTCTGCCTCTGTCTCACTGGCGTGGGTGCGTGCGAGTGCCTGTCCGTGTGCCTGGCTGTGGCTCGCCTGCTCTCCCAGGAAGGTCCTGTGCTGGGCCCGCAGCGTGGGGGCAGGGCGGGCCTCGGTAGGGCGAAAAGACGGGGCTGAGGCGCTCCAGGGGGTTTGCGGAGCCGGCAGGACGGGCGCCTGGGGACCCGCCTGGGCTGCCCCTAAGCCCCAGGAGGCTCCGGGGACCGCGGACCCGGGCTGAAGCCCCGCTCGTCCGGAGCCACCTGACCCTGAGCAGCGAACGGGATGGTGGGTGACAGGGGGTGAGGGGGCACCGAGATGTCCTCGCTGCTCTGCCCACCCCCCCTCCCACCACCCCAGGTTACGCAGGCACGCCAGGCCCCGGCCGGCCGTGTCAGACGGGTGCTGGCCTGGGCTCGCGGTGTGCGGAGCGGGGGCGCCCTCCGCTGGCCGCCGAGCTGCAGGCTCTGGTCGGCCGGAGTCCAGTCGCGGCTCGTGCGGCTCAAGTGCAGCGCGCGCGCGCGCTGGAGAACTGCAGCCCCAGGCCCGACCGGCAGGTCAGACCGCAAGGGAGGCGCAACGCGGGGCTCCTGGGGCGCCTGGCAGCCGCCTCGGTCTAAGGCCATACCACCCTGAACGTGCCCTCTCTCCTGTGATCTGGGAAACTGAGCAGGGTCGGGCCTGGTCAGTACTTGGATGGGAGACCGCCTAGTAGTTAGGCTATTTTTTTTGATTTTTCTGAGTTCCTACTTCAGAAAGTTAGAATTGGATGACTTCACACAGTAAAACGAATCATATTTTCATACATAATCTTAAGAATCCAGCAGCTGGTCATTCTTTTTCCTGTCCTAACACAGCTACCTGGAAATCAGTTGTAGTAAGTTCTACTGACTTCAGACCCTCATCCCTAAGGGAAGATATATAGGAAAACCCATAATATATCTAAATAAACATGAAAGATACAATGATGAGAAAGAAAAAAATTTCTCAGTGACATCTTAGTTGGTATCGGAAACACGATGATTATGAAAGCACAGCCCATAATCAAGTCCAGGCCATGGAAGCCTGTGACTGTCACTGAGTGTTGACTTCCCTTTCAGCTGAGGTCGTAAAAAGTGCTTTGTAAAATTCTGAGGTTTGAAGCACTTGTAACCTCCCGAAGAGACTGCAATCAGAAGGGTTTCTAGAATATCCTGACGCTGTGGTGAGCTCAAGCAATACATACTCCAGAGGACGGAAGACAGACATGTTGGGAAGTGGGGTGACTTCTACTGCACTTAGGGAGGAAGGGCATGTACAAGTGGAGAAGCAACACCTCAGTGATGGAATCTTTAAAGACTCCACACATGGAGAAGGAAATGGCAACCCACTCCAGTATTCTTGCCTGGAAAACTCCATGGGCAGAGGAGTCTGGCGGGCTGAAGTCCACGGGATTCCATGACTGACCGTGTGTGCACGAGGGTGGAGGGAGACGGGCTGGTAGCAAGAAACTGGTAGAAGTAAAAAATAAGAAAAAAATATAAAATAAAGACTCGATAAATATGACAACGACTGGTAGGAATAAACCTTCAGAAGTGCCTTCTCAGACCTCCCGTCAGAAGCACAAGCGTAATAAAGACACTGAGTTTTCACGGTCTCACACAAAATTAGACTGGTTTATGACAATGGGCAGAGAGGCTCCTCTAAGACATCGTGGCTGGGCTTTACTGGAGGATGCACATCGATTGAGTGCATGGCTGTGTGTTATGGAAATATGTCTTACTGGCAGGGCGAAGGCATCTTCTTGAAGAACACAGCAAATAACACCACAAATTCACGGAACTTGGCTACAATGACAATAGCTGATTTCGTGATGTCTACTGCTTGGCAGAGCTGGGATTGCCTCTGCCTTTAAGTACCTCAGTGGCCAGCTGTGATAGTAGCCATTACTTTCTCACTTAGAAACTTGCCATGTGCACTAGCGCAAGAACAGTGAAAGCTCCCCAGAGAAGCAAGTCAGGCAGACATGCTTCTGTTTTCTCACAGAAGCTGCTTATGACCGGCCCTGCTCACAGACAGATTGCTAATTCCATATCGATAGAAAGTTATGCAGATATTCTTTAGCAACTAAGCCACCAGGGAAGCCCTACTAGCTCAGTTGCTAAAGAATCTGCCTGCAACGCAGGAGACCCCGCTTTGAATCCTGGGTCGGGAAGATCCGCTGGAGAAAGGATAGGCTACCCACTCCAGTATTCTGGCCTAGAGAATTCTATGGACTGTATAGTCCTTGGGGCTGCAAAGGGTCAGGCACGAACTGAGCCACTTTCACCTGCACATGCAGATATCACTTAAAAAAAAAAAATGTGGTAACAGATCTAGGACCTCTGTCAAGCTCATGAGTGAGTACTATAAATATAGAGAATCAGCTTTGTCCTGCATAGTTACTACCATCCTGTATTTGCTTTGAGAGGAGTTGAGCTACTCTTGTTACAGAGGAATGATTCTTTACCAACTGAGCCACAAGGGAAGCCCACTAATACTGGAGTTGGTAGCCTATCCCTTCTCCAGCAGATCTTCCTGACCCAGGAATTGAACCAGGGTCTCCTGCCTGAGTAACACATATTGGGTAAAAAACGGTGAGGGGGCAGAACTAGGGACATTGATTGGTAAAATCAGTTTTCCTTGTCTAGATGGCTAGCGGACGCGAAAGAAATGTTGGTGTGGATTTAAAAAATTCTTCTGATACGAAACAAAAAATTTACTAGTTCTCTGCAGATCTTTAATGAAGCACAGATATTGTCATTAGATTGCTTTGGTCATATCCGTCTTATCCACATTTATTTTTTAAAATCACATAGAGTGGCTTCAATCACTTGAAGAAACGACAAAAGGTTTCTTTGGTCTCCATTCTATACTGGATTGAGAGAAGGCAGTTGATCAGCATGATGCAGGAGCTCAAGATGTTTTTGGCAAAAACTTGACTAGTCTGTTTAATGATATGGAAGAATGAATTAAGGATGGCAGCACGAAACAGAAGGCCATGCTAGAAGTACACAAGACCTTGTTTGGTAAGTCCAAACATGACTTTTTCTTTCAATTGAAGGATAGTTTCTATACAGAATTTTGTTGCCAAACATCAACGTGAATGAGCCACAGGTGTACATATGTCTCCTCCCTCCTGAACCTCTCTCCCATCTCCTCCTCTCCGTTCCACCCCTCTAGCTTGTTGCAGAGCCCCTCTTTGAGTCCCCTGAGTCACACAGCAAATTGCATTGGCATCTCTTTTAACGTATGGTACTATGTTTCCATGTTCCTCTGCATTCATCTCACCCTCTTCTTCCTCACACCTGCCAGTGTCCATAAGTCTGTTCTCTACATCTGTGACTCCTTGGCTGCCCTGCAAATAATTTCATCAGTACCACCTTTAGTTCAAGCATTTCTTCCCTCGCCCCAAGCATTTCTTATTTCTTATTCCACTCTTACTGTCTTTAGTGTGAGACTGATCTCGAAACTGATATGAAAGTATTATTCTCAGCATGGAAAATTGGGAAGATGCAAACATGAAAAATTTAAAAAGTAACGCAGAGGCTAGTCACTCTAGGCTAAACCCTAAAACATTTATTGACTGATTTCTAGTTTCTCTTCTTTAACCTTTTTGATCTACGTAATCCTGTGTATTCCTTTTAGTTAGGGATTCATTTTTAGACTATCCTGACACTTCCATTAAATTCCAGTTTGGGGTCTGATACACTTACAGATGTGCCAAGTGCTTCCTGAATACTATAGAACATATTTTATGTTTAAAATACTTTCATGCGTATGTAGTGAGTCAATGATTTTAAGTTTATTTGTTACACATTTCAATGTAAAAGTCAATGTGTGAACTAACATATTTTCAATTTGGAAAAGGTGGCTTTTTTGTGTGTGTGTAAGAACTCCTCACTGGACCAAAGGTCATGGAGAGGTCTATTGTTTTCTAAAATGGTTATAGTGTTGTTGTTTTTTTCGGTAATTGAATTGGTGTGTAAGTTGCAAAGGTTGTGTTTCTGTTCATTTTTTCCATCTGTTCAGGTTTCTTTCTCTCTCCTGAGTAAGACAATAATTTCCCATTGGTTGTCCAGTTACCAAGGTTGGTGTCCATGCATCCGTGCTGGTCTCTGCATTCATGTCCGGGTGTCCTGTGAAACACTAAGCTTTATTTATTTGGAAATGACCTAGCTGTGCAATATACTGTCATCACACAGTTGAGCACAAGGATAAAAATTCAGGTGATCAAACTCCGGAGAAGCTTTTGTCGGAGAGGCGCGTGCGTTCAGGGGGTTGGGGTGGGCGGAGCGCGGACCGCGGATATCTCAGGTGCCCTCCCAACCTGGGCCTCTCCAGGCCTGCCTCTGCTCGGCAGCCTCCCCCCGCCCCCATCGCGTTTGCTGCTCAGGGCCGGGTGGTCTCTGCAGCTGCCCGGCATCCTGCCCGAGGCCCCCCCTGCCCACACGCTGTCTTTCGGTGTCTCTCTGAACCCTCGTCTCATTCTGCCTCTGTCTCAGCTGGCGTGGTTGCGTGCGAGTGCCTGTCTGTGTGCCTGGCTGTCGCTCGTCCGCTCTCTCAGGAAGGTCCTGTGCTGGGCCGTGGCGTGGGGGCAGTGCGGACCACGGTTGGGGGACAGGGCGTGGCTGAGGCGCTCCAGGGGGTTTGCACAGCCGGCAGGATGGGCACCTGGGGCCCCGGCTGGGCTGTCCCTAAGCCCGCAGGAGGCTCCGGGGACCGCGAAACCGGGCCGACGCCTCGCTCCTCCGGAGCCACGTGACCCTGAGCAGCGAACGGGATGGTGGGGGGCGGGGGGTGAGGGGGCACCAAGACGTCCTCCCCGCTCAAGCCACCCCCCTCCCCAACCCCCGCCAGAGATCCCGCAGCCTCGCCAGGCAGCTCGGGGTCCAGGGAGTGCCCCGGGCCGGTCCAGGCGCGTGCTGGCCGGGGGTGGCGTCGGCTGGTCTCCCAGCTGCAGGGCCTGTCCCGGTTTTTCCAGTCATTTTCAACAGTGACGGTCACCCCACATTGTGAGTCGTCTAGATTTCTCACTGACAGCCCTGTTAGGGAGTGGCTTTTTAGACAGATAGGGAAGGTCACTTGGGGGATGTTAGTCATGAGAGAAAATAAGGGCTCAGGTGGGATTGCAGATGTCATCCAGGGGGTAAATAGAGACAGTTGTTGCTGGTACCAAGACATGAAGTTTTTTTTCCCCCTTTGCCCAAAAGGCCATATTACGACCACATGGGGACGCTGAGTAACAGCCCATAGCTCGGCTGGAAGGGTGGGCCTTTGATATTGATACCCTGGGATGGGTTGGACATACCCCCAACCTTTGTCATTAATGCAGATGCAGCCCGGGCTGCTTAGGTTCAGTTGAGAAGCAGTGTGGTTTGCAAGTGAACACGCCTCGTTTAGGGAGAGATCAATAGCCATACAGGGAGATATGATTAGAAAGAGGAAGAACATCATATGATGCATTTTACTTATCTGAGGCAGGATTGATGGGGTTCTGCTTGAACAAGAGCCTGAGATCTTCAACAGGTTCACAGGAATAGCTGTCCTCTGGCTTTGGAGTCTCAGTTTCTGTCTCCCCCTCCTGTAGGCCATAGGGTTTTATTCTAGAATTGTGGACCCAGGCAGATAGACCCTTCACTTTTACAGCAGTTGAAGTCACTAGAACAACCTGATATGGCCCTGTCCATTTCTCGGACAGCTGGTTTGGACTCCCTTTTTCTTGCCAGGTCTTTACTGATACTTGATCCCCTGGCTTCACCTGGGGATTTTTCAAGTCTTCCTGTGGTTTGTTCTCCATACCGTTGGAGTTCTTGTTGAAACATTCCCAGGTCAATTATGTGTTTTAAGAGTGTACTGGCATCCGCGTCAAGAAACAAATCAGAAGTTCAGAATGGACGTCCATACATCATTTCATAAGGACTTCACAATAGTGGCCGTTTGGGGCATATCCGTAGCCTCATGAGGGCTATGGGCAGCATATGTGTCCACTTATTATGTCTTTCTTGACATAGATTAGCCAGAGCCCTTTTAAGAGTCTGGTTGGTTCTCTCTACCTTTCCTGAAGCTTGAGGCCTCCAGGATGAGTGGAGCCGGTATTTTATGCCTAAGCATGCGGCTAGGTTCTGGGGTATCGTGGCTGTAAGTGAGGGCCCGTTGTCACTCTGAAGTGACCGAGACAGCCCAAGCCTAGGCACTATCTCCTTCAGCAGAGCTTTACAGACTTCTGTAGCTCTCTCTGTCTCAGTAGGGAACGCTTCGATCCATCCTGTGAATATGTCAATAAAGACTAGCAAATAAGAAAACCCTTGGGTCTTGGGCATGGCTGTAAATTCTACTTGCCAGTCCGCTCCTGGGTATGATCCCCGATGTTGGACAGGTGTAATTAGAGGAGGTCTGGTTTTTGGGATATTTTTTAGACAGGTGTCACAATTTTGTGTGACCTGTTTAACAACCTTAGCTAATTGGCGATGGGAGAGAATAGGCTTAAGCATGATTTCTAGATTATCTTTTCCAAAATGCGTGCTCTTATGTAAGGAGTTAGTAATGTTTTAAACCTGAGAATCAGGGAGTATTATTAGGGCCTGATCAGGCTGAAACCACCCATGTGACCCAATCTCCCAGCCCCGCTCAGCATATCGGGAATGCTCCATGGGGTAAAATCTGGAGTCAGGGTTTCCTTGGGGAAAAGGGGGCAGATAGCAGTGGCAGAGGTAGCTTCCCGGGCAGCTCGTCCTGCCTCTTGATCAGCTTTCCTATTTCCCTGAGCCTCTTTTTCTTGCCCCTTTTGGTGACTCTTGCAGTGGATGACAGCTAATTTTGCAGGAAGTTTGACTGCCTCCAGGAGCCTGAGAATGAGCTCTTTGTGTTTAATAGCAGAGCTTCGGGCACTGAGCATCCCTCTTTCTTTCCAAATTGCTGCACGGGCATGCAGAATGAGGAAAGCATACTTAGAGTCCATACACACATTAATCCTCTTTCCTTCTCCTAACTCCAAAGCTCTTGTCAGGGCAAAAAGTTCAGCTTTCTGGGCTGAGGTGTCTGGGGGAAGACACCCACTTTCCTTAGTTTCTTCCAGGCTCGCTACAGCATATCCTGCTTTCCTCTCTCCCTTTTCTACAAAACTGCTGCCATCTGTGTGCCAGTTTTCCTCTGGGTCAAATAAAGTTGTCTCTGATAGGTCCCGGCGAGAAGAGTATAACTCGTCTGTGATTTGTATGCATTGGTGATCCAGAGGGGAGGTAGGGGGATCTGGCAGTAAGGTTGCTGGGTTTAAAGTCTGGCAGACCCTCAACTTTATTTCTGGAGTGTCAAGGATGAGGGCTTGGTATTGGGTGATCCTTCCCCCTGTCATCCACCTGTCCCCTTTCGTTTCCAAGACTGCTTGCACCCGGTGAGGCGTATACACTGTGGTGGGCTGACCCAGGGTCAGCTTAGATGCCTCCTTAACCATAAGAGCGGTGGCTGCTACTGCCCGGAGGCAAGTGGGCCACCCTCTGGCCACCACATCTAGTTATTTTGAGAGATAAGCCACAGGTTGTAATACGGGCACCATCATCTGCTCTAACACTCCAAGAGCAGTTCCTGTCCTTCCAGAAACATAGAGTCTAAAAGGCTTCTCCAGGTTGGGGAGGCCTAAAGCTGGGGCTGTAGTGATGGACTCTTTTAGGGCATTAAAGGCCACCTTGCAGGTCTCATGCCAGTCGAGTGGCTCTTCCTCTTTCCCCCTTAAATTTTCATATAGGGGTCTGGCCAGATTGCCATAATTAGGAATCCAGATCCTGCAAAAATCGGTCCTTCCTAAAAATCCCCTAAGCTGTTGTTTTGTTTGGGGGTACGGGGTATTTACGATGAGGGATCTCCCCTCGGGGTCAGGCATTCTTTTTCTCTCTGTAATTGTAAATCCAAGGTATTTTACTTGGGTTAAGCTAATCTGAGCCTACTTGGGGGATACTCGATAACCACTTTCATACAGGAAAGTTAGCGTTTTAAATAGTGTCCATTTCAGAGCTGGTAAAATCTGGCTTAGCTATGAGCAAGTCATCCACATACTGTATTAGACTACTGTTTGTTAAAGTTAATTCCCTTAGTTCTCTCCCCGAGGAAGTCCCGAAGATATGAGGGCTGTGCCTAAACCCTTGGGGTAGTCGAGTCCAGTCGAGAGTTGTATGGTCTCTCTTGTTTCCAAGTCCCGCCACTCAAAAGCAAAGAGTTTTTGGGATTCAGGATGGAGAGGAATGCAAAAGAACGCACCTTGAGGGTCCAAGACTGAGAAGTACTTGGCATTTCCTGGGACTTGGGATAGGAGGTTTGGGACTATGGGGTGGATGGGAACCACAGCTTCATTAACAGCTCTTAGATCCTGGACGAATCGGTAAGATCCATCTGGTTTTTGAACGGGCAAGATTGGGGTGTTGCAGGGGGACTCACAGCTGATTCGAGTTCCAGTATCTTGGTATTTGTTAACTAATTGTTTAAGACCCTCAAGAGCTACTGGTTTTAAGGTATATTGTCTTTTCCAGGGCTAGGGAGCATTTGGTCTCAGAGAAATCTTTACTGGTGGAACATTTATGGCTAAACCAGGGCTGGAGACATCCCACACCTGGGGATTGACATCATCTAGACAAGGGACAGACTCCTCCTCTTCTACCTCTGACTGTAAATATTCAGACATAGGCAAAGAAAATTATCGACTTCTACCTTTGTGGCCCCAAGTCACTCTGGTTTGGAGGCGAAAGTATTATTCTCAAAATGGAAAATTTGGAAGCTGCAAACATGAAAAATTTAAAGAGTCACGCAGAGGCTAGTCACTCTAAGCTAACCCCTAAGACATTTATTGACTGATTTCTAGCTTCTCTTCTTTAACCTTTTTTATCTACAGTAATCCTCTGTGTTCCTTTTAGTTAGGGATTCATTTTTAGACTATCCTGACTCTTCCACTACGTTCTAGTTTTGGGTCTGATACACTTAGAGATGTGCCAAGTGCTTCCTGAATACTATAGAACATATTTTATATTTAAAATACTTCCATGCTTATGTAGTGAGTCAATGATTTTAAGTTTATTTGTTACACATTTCAATGTAAAAGTAAATGTGTGAACTAAAATATTCACGACTTGGAAAAGTTGGCTTTTTTTTTGGTGTGTGTTTGAACTCCTCACCCGACCAAAGGTCATGGAGAGGTCTATTGTTTTTCTAAAATGGTTATAGTGTTGTTTATTTTCTGGTAATTGAATTAGGGTGTGAGTTGCAAAGCCTGTGTTTCAGTTCATTTCATTCCATCTGTTCGGGTTTCTTTCTCTCTCCTGAGTCAGTCAGTAATTTCCCATTGGTTGTCCAGTTACCAAGGTTGGTGTCCATGCATCCGTGCTGGTCTCTCCATACATGTCCGGGTGTCCTGTGAAACACTAAGCTTAATTTATTTGGAAATGACCTAGCTGTTCAATACACTGTCATCACTCAGTTGAGCAGAGGGAGAGAAATTCAAGTGACAAAACTCCAGAGAAACTAGTGTCAGAGCGCCCCGGCGAGGCATGCGTGCAGGGGGTTGGGGGGAGGGGGGCGGGGCGCGGAGCGCGGAGATCTCAGGTGTCCTCCCACCCTGGGCCTCTCCAGGCCCGCCGCTGCTCAGTGGCCTCCCCCCGACCCCATCGCTTTGGCTGCTCAGGGCCGGGTGGTCTCTGCAGCTGCCCGGCACCCTGCCCGAGGCCCCCCCTGCCCACACGCTGTCTTCCAGTCTCTCTCTGAACCCTCGACTCTTTCTGCCTCTGTCTCACCTGGCGTGGGTGCGTGCGAGTGCCTGTCCGTGTGCCTGGCTGTCGCTCGTCCGCTCTCTCAGGAAGGTCCTGTGCTGGGCCCGTGGCGTGGGGGCAGGGCAGGCCTCGGTTTGGGGACAGGGCGGGGCTGAGGCACTCCAGGGGGTTTGCACAGCCGGCAGGATGGGCGCCTGGGGCCCCGGCTGGGCTGCCCCTAAGCCCGCAGGAGGCTCTGGGGACCGCGGTCCCAGGCCGACGCCCCGCTCGTCCGGAGCCACGTGACCCTGAGCAGCGAACGGGATGGTGGGGGGCGGGGGGTGAGGGGGCACCGAGACGTCCACCCCGCTCAAGCCACCCCCCTCCCCAACCCCCGCCAGAACTCCCGCAGCCTCGCCAGGCCGCTCGGGGTCCTGGAAGCGCCCCGGGCCGGGCCAGGCGCATGCTGGCCTGGGGTGGCGTCGGCTGGTCTCCCAGCTGCAGGGCCTGTCCCGGTTTTTCCCATCAGTTTCAACAGTGACGGTCACCCCACATTGTGAGTCGTCTAGATTTCTCACTGACACCCCTGTTAGGGAGTGGCTTTTTAGAGAGATAAGGAAGGTCATTTGGGGGATGTTAGTCATGAAAGAAAATAATGGCTCAGGTGGGATTGCAGATGTCATCCAGGGGGTAAATAGAGACAGTTGTTGCTGGTACCAAGACATGAAGTTTTTTTTCCCCCTTTCCCCAAAAGGCCATATTACGACCACATGGGGGCGCTGAGTAACAGCCCATAGCTCGGCTGGAAGGGTGGGCCTTTGATAGTGATACCCTGGGATGGGTTGGACATACCCCCAACCTTTGTCATTAATGCAGATGCAGCCCGGGCTGCTTAGGTTCAGTTGAGAAGCAGTGTGATTTGCAAGTGAACATGCCTCGTTTAGGGAGAGATCAATAGCCATACAGGGAGATATGATTAGAAAGAGGAAGAACATCATATGATGCATTTTACTTATCTGAGGCAGGATTGATGGGGTTCTGCTTGAACAAGAGCCTGAGATCTTCAACAGGTTCACAGGAATAGCTGTCCTCTGGCTTTGGAGTCTCAGTTTCTGTCTCCCCCTCCTGTAGGCCATAGGGTTTTATTCTAGAATTGTGGACCCAGGCAGATAGACCCTTCACTTTTACAGCAGTTGAAGTCACTAGAACAACCTGATATGGCCCTGTCCATTTCTCGGACAGCTGGTTTGGACTCCCTTTTTCTTGCCAGGTCTTTACTGATACTTGATCCCCTGGCTTTACCTGGGGATTTTTCAAGTCTTCCTGTGGTTTGTTCTCCATACCGTTGGAGTTCTTGCTGAAACCTTCCCAGGTCAATTATATGTTTTAAGAGTGTATTGGCATCCTCGTCAAGAAAGAAATCAGAAGTTAAGAATGGTCGTCCATACATCATTTCATAAGGACTTAACAATAGTGGCCGTTTGGGGGATGTCCGTAGCCTCATGAGGGCTATGTGCAGCATATGTGTCCACTTATTATGTGTTTCTGACATAGCTTAGCCAGAGCCCTTTTAAGAGTCTGGTTGGCTCTCTCTACCTTTCCTGAAGCTTGAGGCCTCCAGGATGAGCGGAGCCGGTATTTTATGCCTAAGCATGCGGCTAGGTTCTGGGGTATCGTGGCTGTAAGTGAGGGCCCGTTGTCACTCTGAAGTGACCGAGGTAGCACAAACCTAGGCACTATCTCCTTCAGCAGAGCTTTACAGACTTCTGTAGCTCTCTCAGTCTCAGTAGGGAATGCTTCGATCCATCCTGTGAATGTGTCAATAAAGACTAGCAAGTAAGAAAACCCTTGGGTTTTGGGCATGGCTGTAATTCTACTTGCCAGTCCGCTCCTGGGTATGATCCCCGATGTTGGACAGGTGTAATTAGAGGAGGTCTGGGTTTTGGGTTATTTTTTAGACAGGTGTCACAATTTTGTGTGACCTGTTTAACAACCTTAGCTAACTGCGGATGGGAGAGAATAGGCTTAAGCAAGATTTCTAGATTATCTTTTCCAAAATGGGCGCTCTTATGTTAGGAGTTAGTAATGTTTTAAACCTGAGAATCAGGGAGTATTATTTGGGCCTGATCAGGCTGAAACCACCCATGTGACCCAATCTCCCAGCCCCGCTCAGCATATCGGGAATGTCCCCCTGGGGTAAAATCTGGAGTCAGGGTTTCCTTGGGGAAAAGGGGGCAGATAGCAGTGGCAGAGGTAGCTTCCCCGGCAGATCATCCTGCCTCTTGATCAGATTTCCTATTACCCTGAGCCTCTTTTTCTTGCCCCTTTTGGTGTCTCTTGCAGTGGATGACAGCTAATTTTGCAGGAAGTTTGACTGCCTCCAGGAGCCTGAGAATGAGCTCTTTGTGTTTAATAGCAGAGCTTCGGGCACTGAGCATCCCTCTTTCTTTCCAAATTGCTGCACGGGCATGCAGAATGAGGAAAGCATACTTAGAGTCCATACACACATTAATCCTCTTTCCTTCTCCTAACTCCAAAGCTCTTGTCAGGGCAAAAAGTTCAGCTTTCTGGGCTGAGGTGTCTGGGGGAAGAGACCCACTTTCCTTAGTTTCTTCCAGGCTCGCTACAGCATATCCTGCTTTCCTCTCTCCCTTTTCTACAAAACTGCTGCCATCTGTGTGCCAGTTTTCCTCTGGGTCAGATAAAGGTGTCTCTGATAGGTCCCGGCGAGAAGAGTATAACTCGTCTGTGATTTGTATCCATTGGTGATCCAGAGGGGAGGTAGGGGGATCTGGCAGTAAGGTTGCTGGATTTAAAGTCTGGCAGACCCTCAACTTTATTTCTGGAGTGTCAAGGAGGAGGGCTTGGTATTGGGTGATGCTTCCCCCTGTCATCCACCTGTCCCCTTTCGTTTCCAAGACTTCTTCCACCCGGTGTGGCTTATACACTGTGGTGGGCTGACCCAGGGTCAGCTGAGATGTCTCCTTAACCATAAGAGCGGTGGCTGCTACTGCCCGGAGGCAAGTGGGCCACCCTCTGGCCACCTCATCTAGTTATTTTGAGAGATAAGCCACAGGTTGTAATACGGGCCCCATCATCTGCTCTAACACCCCAAGAGCAGTTCCTGTCCTTCAAAAACATAGAGTCTAAAAGGCTTCTCCAGGTTGGGGAGGCCTAAAGCTGGGGCTGTAGTGATGGACTCTTTTAGGGCATTAAAGGCCACCTTGCAGGTCTCATGCCAGTCGAGTGGCTCTTCCTCTTTCCCCCTTAAATTTTCATATAGGGGTCTGGCCAGATTGCCATAATTAGGAATCCAGATCCTGCAAAACCCGGTCCTTCCTCAAAATCCCCTAAGCTGTTGTTTTGTTTGGGGGTACGGGGTATTTAAGATGAGGGATCTCCCCTCGGGGTCAGGCATTCTTTTTCTCTCCGTAATTATAAAACCAAGATATTTTACTTGGGTTAAGCTAATCTGAGCCTACTTGGGGGATACTCGATAACCCTTTTCATACAGGAAAGTTAGCGTTTTAAATAGTGTCCATTTGAGAGCTGGTAAAATCTGGCCTAGCTATGAGCAAGTCATCCACATACTGTATTAGACTACTGTTTGTTAAAGTTAATTCCCTTAGTTCTCTCCCCGAGGAAGTCCCGAAGATATGAGGGTTGTCCCTAAACCCTTGGGGTAGTCGAGTCCAATGGAGAGCTGTATGGTCTCTCTTGTTTCCAAGTCCTGCCACTCAAAAGCAAAGAGTTTTTGGGATTCAGGATGGAGAGGAATGCAAAAGAAAGCACCTTGAGTTTCCAAGACTAAGAAGTACTTGGCATTTCCTGGGACTTGGAATAGGAGGGTATATGGGTTTGGGATTATGGGGTGGATGGGAACCACAGCTTCATTAACAGCTCTTAGATCCTGGACGAATCGGTAAGATCCATCTGGTTTTTGAACAGGCAACATTGGGGTGTTGCAGGGGGACTCACAGCTGATTCGAGTTCCAGTATCTCGGTATTTGTTAACTAATGGTCTAAGACCCTCAAGATCTTCTGGTTTTAAGGGATATTGTCTTTTCCAGGGCTAGGGAGCATTTGGTCTCAGAGAAATCTTTACTGGTGGAACATTTATGGCTAAACCAGGGCTGGAGACATCCCACACCTGGGGATTGACATCATCTAGACAAGGGACAGACTACTCCTTTTCTACCTCTGACTGTAAATATTCAGATATAGGCAAAGAAAATTATCGACTTCTACCTTTGTGTCCCCAAGTCACTCTGGTTTGGAGGCGAAAGTATTATTCTCACCATGGAAAAATTGGAAGCTGCAAACATGAAAAATTTAAAGAGTCACGCAGAGGCTAGTCACTCTAAGCTAACCCCTAAGACATTTATTGACTGATTTCTAGCTTCTCTTCTTTAACCTTTTTTATCTACAGTAATCCTGTGTGTTCTTTTTAGTTAGGGATTCATTTTTAGACTATCCTGACTCTTCCACTACGTTCCAGTTTTGGGTCTGATACACGTACAGATGTGCCAAGTGCTTCCTGAATACTATAGAACATATTTTATGTTTAAAATACTTCCATGCTTATGTAGTGAGTCAATGATTTTAAGTTCATTTGTTACACATTTCAATGTAAAAGTCAATGTGTGAACTAAAATATTCACGACTTGGAAAAGTTGGCTTTTTTTTTGGTGTGTGTTTGAACTCCTCACCCGACCAAAGGTCATGGAGAGGTCTATTGTTTTTCTAAAATGGTTATAGTGTTGTTTATTTTCTGGTAATTGAATTAGGGTGTGAGTTGCAAAGCTTGTGTTTCTGTTCATTTCATTCCATCTGTTCGGGTTTTTTCTCTCTCCTGTGTCAGACAGTAATTTCCCATTGGTTGTCCAGTTACCAAGGTTGGTGTCCATGCATCCGTGCTGGTCTCTCCATACATGTCCGGGTGTCCTGTGAAACACTAAGCTTAATTTATTTGGAAATGACCTAGCTGTTCAATACACTGTCATCACTCAGTTGAGCAGAGAGAGAGAAATTCAAGTGACAAAACTCCAGAGAAGCTAGTGTCAGAGCGCCCCGGCGTGGCATGCGTGCAGGGGGTTGGGGGTAGGGGGGCGGGGCGCAGAGCCTGGAAATCTCCGGTGTCCTCCCACCCTGGGCCTCTCCAGGCTCGCCGCTGCTGAGTTGCCTCCCCCCGCCCCCATCGCTTTGGCTGCTCAGGGCCGGGTGGCCTCTGCAGCTGCCTGGCATCCTGCCCGAGTCCCCCCCTGCCCACAAGCTGTCTTTGAGTCTCTCTCTGAACCCTCGTCTCTTTCTGCCTCTGTCTCACTTGGCGTGGCTGCGTGCGAGTGCATGTCCGTGTGCCTGGCTTTTGCTTCTCTGCTCTCTCAGGAAAGACTTGTGCTGGGCCGGCAGAGTGGGGGCAGGGCGGGTCTCGGTAGGGCGAAAAGGCGGGGCTGATGTGCTCCAGGGGGTTGCAGCGGGCAGGATGTGCGCCTGGGGACCCGGCTGGGCTGCCTCTAAGCCTGCAGGAGGCTCCGCGGACCGTGGACCTGGGCGGAAGCCCCGCCCGTCCGGAGCCACGTCACCCTGAGCAGGGAACGGGATGGTGGGGTCAGGGGGTGAGGGGGCCCCGAGATGTCCTTGCTGCTCTACCCACCCCTCCTCCCCCCACCTTTGGTCCCGCAGGCACGCCAGGCCCCGGCCGGGCCAGACGGGTGCTGGTCGGTGCTGGCGGTGTGCGGGGCCGTGGCGCCCTCCTCTGGCCCCCGAGCTGTCGGACCTGGTTGGTCGGAGTCCAGTCGCGGGTCATGCGGCTCAAGTGCAGCGCGCGCCAGCTCGAGAGCTGTGGCCCCAGGCCCGAAGGGCAGTTCAGAACGCAAGGGAGGAGCAACGCGGAACTCTTGGGGCACCTGACAGCCGCCTCGGTCTAGGGCCATAGCACCCTGAACGTGCCCTATCTCCTCTGATCTGGGAAATTGAGTAGGGCCGGGCCTGGTCAGTACTTGCATGGGAGACCGCCTAGTACTTAGGCGGTTTTGTGATTTTTCTGAATGCCTACTTCAGAAAGTTAGAATCGGATGACTGCACACAGGAAAACGAATAATGTTTTCGTACATAATCTTAAGAATCCAGCAGCTGGTCATTCTTTTTCCTGTCCTAACACAGCTAACTGGAAGTCAGTTGCAGTAAGTTCTACTGACTTAAGACCCTCATCCCTAATGGAAGGTATATAGGAAAACCCATAGGATATCTAAATAAACATGAAAGATAGAACATTGAGAAAAAAAAAAAATTCTCAGTGACATCTTAGTTGGTATACGAAACACGATGAATATGAAAGCACAACCCATAATCAAGTCCAGGCCATGGAAGCCTGTGACTTTCACTGAGTGTTGACATCCCTTTCAGCTCAGGTTTTAAAAAGTGCTTTGTAAAATACCTGAGGTTTGAAGCACTTGTAACCTCCTGAAGAGACTGCAATCAGAATACTTTCTAGAATATCCTGACGCTGTGGTGAGCTCAAGCAATACATTCTGCAGAGGTCGGAAGACAGACATGTTGGGAAGTGGGGATTACTTCTACTGCACTTAGGGAGAAAGGGCATGTACAAGTGGAGAAGCAACACCTCATTGACGGAATCTTTAAAGATTCCATACATGGAGAAGGAAATGGCAACCCACTCCAGTATTCTTGCCTGGAAAAATCCATGGACAGAGGAGTCTGGTGGGCTGAAGTCCACGGGATTCCATGACTCATCGTGTGTGCACGAGGGTGGAGGGAGACGGGTTTGTAGCAAGAAACTGGTAGAAGTAAAAAATAAGAAAAAATATAAAATAAAGACTCGATAAACATGACAACGACTGGTAGGAATAAACCTTCAGAAGTGCCTTCTCAGACCTCCCGTCAGAAGCACAAGCGTAATAAAGACACTGAGTTTTCACGGTCTCACACAAAATTAGACTGGCTTATGACAATGGGCAGAGAGGCTCCTCTAAGACATCGGGGCTGGGCTTTACTGGAGGATGCACATCGATTGAGTGCCTGGCTATGTGTTATGGAAATATGTCTTACTGGCAGGGCGAAGGCATCTTCTTGAAGAACACAGCAAATAACACTACAAATTCAAGGAACTTGGCTACAATGACAATAGCTGATTACATATTGGCTACTGCTTGGCAGAGCTGGGTTCGCCTCTCCCATTAAGTACCTCAGTGGCCAGCTGTGAATGTAGCCATTAGTTTCTCACTTAGAAACCGAACCTAATACTTGCGATGTGCACTAGCGCAAGAAAAGTGAAAGTTCCACGGAGAAGCAAGTCAGACAGACATGCTTCTGTTTTCTCACAGAAGCTGCTTAGGACTGGCCCTTCTAACAGACAACTTGCTAATGTAAAATCGATAGACAGTTATGCAGATATTCTTTAGCAACTGAGCCACCAGGGAAACCCTACTAGCTCAGTTGGTAAAGAATCTGCGTGCAACGCAGAAAAACCTGCTTTCAGTCCTGGGTCGGGAAGATCCCCTGGAGAAGGGATAGGCTACCCACTCCAGTATTCTGGCCTAGAGAATTCCACAGACTCTATAGACCTTGGGGCCGCAAAGAGTCAGGCACGAACTGAGCCACTTTCACCTGCACATGCAGCTATTACTTAGAAAAAGAAATGTGGTAACAGATCTAGTACCTCTGTCAAGCTCATGAGTGAGTACTATAAATATACAGAATCAGCTTTGTCCTGCATAGTTATTACCATCCTGTATTTGCTTTGAGAGGAGTTGAGCTAGTCTTGTGAAAGAGGAATGATTCTTTACCAACTGAGCCACAAGGAAAGCCCACTACTACTGGAGTGGGTAGCCTATCCCTTCTCCAGCGGATCTTCCTGACCCAGGAACTGAACCAGGGTCTCCTGCCTGAGTAACACATATTTGGTAAAAATCGGTGAGGGAGCATAACGATGGACATTGATTGGTAAACTCAGTTTTCCTTGTCCAGATGGCTAGCGGAGGAGAAATAAACGTTGGCATGCATTTAAAAAATTCTTCTGATACTATATATAAAATTTACTAGTTCTCTGCAGAAGTCTTTAATGAAGCACAGATATTGTCATTAGATTGCTTTGGTCATATCCGTCTTATCCACATTTATTTTTAAAAGTCACATAGTGTGGCCTCAAATACTTGAAGACACGACAAAAGGTTTCTTTGGTCTCCATTCTAAACTGGATCATGAGAAGGCAGTGGATCAGCATAATGCAGGAGCTCAAGATATTTTTGGCAAAAACTTGACTAGTCTGTTTAATGATATGGAAGAATGAGTTAAGGGTGGCAGCACGAAACAGAAGGCCATGCTAGAAGTACACAAGACCTTGTTTGGTAAGTCCAAACATGACTTTTTCTTTCAATTGAAGGATAGTTGCTTTACAGAATTTTGTTGCCAAACATCAGCATGAATGAGCCACAGGTATATATATGTCTCCTCCCTCCTGAACCTCTCTCCCATTTCCCTCCCCATTCCAACCTTATTTTGTTCCAGAGCCCCTGTTTGAGTCCCCTGAGTCATATAGCAAATTTCATTGGCATCTGTTTTTACATATGGTAATATATTTTCATGTTATTCTGCATTCATCTCACCCTCTCCTTCCTCCCCCTTGCCCATGTCCATAAGTCTGTTCTCTACATCTGTGACTCCTTGGCTGCCCTGCAAATAATTTCATCAGTACCACCTTTAGTTCAAGCATTTTTTTTCCCCCAAGCATTTCTTATTTCTTATTCCAGTCTTACTGTCTTTAGTGTGAGACTGACTTCGAAACTGATATGAAAGTATTATTCTCAGCATGGAAAATTTGGAAGATGCAAACATGAAAAATTGAAAAAGTCACGCAGAGGCCTGTCACTCTGAGCTAACCCCTAAAACATTTATTGACTGATTTCTAGTTTCTCTTCTTTAACCTTTTTTATCTACAATAATCCTGTGTATTCCTTTTAGTTAGGGATTCATTTTAGACTATCCTGACTCTTCAGCTAAGTTCCAGTTTTGGGTCTCATACAGTGAGACATGTGCCAAATGCTTCCTGAATACTATAGAACATATTTTATGTTTAAAATACTTCCATGCTTATGTAGTGAGTCAATGATTTTAAGTTTATTTGTTACACATTTCAATGTAAAAGTCAATGTGTGAACTAACATATTCACGATTTGGAAAAGGTGGCTTTTTTGTCGTGTGCTAGAACTCCTCACCCGACCAAAGGTCATGGAGAGGTCTATTGTTTTTCTAAAATGGTTATAGTGTTGTTGGTTTTTTTATGTTTTTTTGTTTGTTTTTTTTTGTAATTGAATTAGGGTGTGAGTTGCAAAGTTTGTGTTTCTGTTCATTTCATTCCATCTGTTCCGGTTTCTTTCTCTGTCCTGAGTCAGACAGTAATTTCTCATTGCTTGTCCAGTTACCAAGGTTGGTGTCCATGCATCCGTGCTGGTCTCTGCATTCATGTCCGGGTGTCCTGTGAAACACTAAGCTTAATTTATTTGGAAATGACCTTGCTGTTCAATACACTGTCATCACTCAATTGAGCACAAGGATAGAAATTCAGGTGACCAAACTCCGGAGAAGCTAGTGTCAGAACGCCCCGGCGTGGCGTGCGTGCAGGTGGTTGGGAGGACGGGGGCGGGCGCGGAGCGAGGAGATCTCAGGTGCCCTCGCACCCTGGGCCTCTCCAGGCCCGCCCCTACTCAGCGGCTTCCCCCTTCCCCCATCTCATTCGCTGCTCAGGGCCGGGTGGCCTCTGCAGCTGCCCGGCATGCTGCCCGAGTCTCCCCCTGCCCACAAGCTGTCTTCGAGTCTCTCTCTGAACCCTCGTCTCTTTCCGCCTCTATCTCACCTGGCGTGGGTGCGTGCGAGTGCCTGTCCGTGTGCCTGGCTTTCACTCGTCTGCTCTCTCAGGTAAGACTTGTGTTGCTCCGGCAGAGTGGGTGCAGGTCGGTTCTCGGTAGGGCGAAAAGGCGGGGCTGAGGCGCTCCAGGGGGTTTGCGCAGCGGGCAGGATGTGCACCTGGGGCCCCCGCTGGGCTGCCTCTAATCCTGCAGGAGGGTCCGGGGACCGCGGCCCCGGGCCGAAGCCCCGCTCGTCCGGAGCCACGTCACCCTGAGCTGTGAACGGGATGGTGGGGGGCAGGGAGTGAGGGGGCACTGAGACGTCCTCGCTGCTCTACCCACCCCCCTCCCCCCACACCAGGTCCCGCAGGCACGTCAGGCCCCGGCCGGGCCAGACGGGTGCTGGCCGGGGCTTGAGGTGTGCGGGGCTGTGGCGCCCTCCGCTGGCCCCCGAGCTGCCGGCCCTGGTTGTTCGGAGTCCAGTCGGGGCTCGTGCGGCTCAAGTGCAGCGCGCGCCAGCTCGAGAGCTGTGGCCCCAGGCCCGAAGGGCAGGTCAGAACGCAAGGGAGGCGAAACCCGGAGCTCTTGGGGCACCTGACAGCCGCCTCGGTCTAAGGCCATAGCACCCTGAACGTGCCCTATCTCCTCTGATCTGGGAAATTGAGTAGGGCCGGGCCTGGTCAGTACTTGCATGGGAGACCGCCTAGTAGTTAGGCGATTTTGTGATTTTTCTGAATGCCTACTTCACAAAGTTAGAATTGGATGACTGCACACAGGAAAACGAAAAATGTTTTCGTACATAATCTTAAGAATCCAGCAGCTGGTCATTCTTTTTCCTGTCCTAACACAGCTAACTGGAAGTCACTTGCTGTAAGTTGTACTGACTTAAGACCCTCATCCCTAACGGAAGGTATATAGGAAAACCCATAATATATCTAAATAAGCATGAAAGATAGAAAGATGAGAAAAACAAAATTCTCATTGACATCTTAGTTGGTATATGAAACACGATGATTATGAAAGCACAACCCATAATCAAGTCCAGGCCATGGAAGCCTGTGACTTTCACTGAGTGTTGACTTCCCTTTCAGCTGAGGTTGTAAAAAGTGCTTTGTAAAATCCTGAGGTTTGAAACACTTGTAACCTCCTGAGGAGACTGCAATCAGAAGGCTTTCTAGAATATCCTGACGCTGTGGTGAGCTCAAGCAAAACATTCTGCAGATGTCGGAAGACAGACATGTTTGGATGTGGGGATGACTTCTACTGCACTTAGGGAGAAAGGGCATGTACAAGTGGAGAAGCAAAACCTCAGTGATGGAATGCTTAAAGACTCCATACATGGAGAAGGAAATGGCAACCCACTCCAGTATTCTTGCCTGGAAAAATCCATGGACAGAGGAGTCTGGCGGGCTGAAGTCCACGGGATTCCATGACTGATCGTGTGTGCACGAGGGTGGAGGGAGACGGGTTGGTAGCATGAAACTGGTAGAACTAATAAATAAAACAACAACAACAACAAAAAAACTAAAGACTCGATAAAAATGACAATGACTGGTAGGAATAAACCTTCAGAAGTGCCTTCTCAGACCTCCCATCTGAAGCACAAGTGTAATAAAGACATTGAGTTTTCATGGTCTCAGACAAAATTAGACTGGCTTATGACAATGGGCAGAGAGGCTCCTCTAAGACATCGGGGCTGGGCTTTACTGGAGGATGCACATCGATTGAGTGCATGGCTATGTGTTATGGAAATATGTCTTACTGGCAGGGCGAAGGCATCTTCTTGAAGAACACAGCAAATAACACTACAAATTCAAGGAACTTGGCTACAATGAAAATAGCTGATTTCATGTTGGCTACTGCTTGGCAGAGCTGGGTTCGCCTCTCCCATTAAGTACCTCAGTGGCCAGCTGTGAATGTAACCATTAGTTTCTCACTTAGAAACCGAACCTAATACTTGCCATGTGCACTAGTGCAAGAACAGTGCAATACCCAACAGGTAAAGGTATATGACAAGTGCCCACCAAGTCAAACAAAAGAGGAGGAGATAGGGAATCTATCTGAAAAACAATTTAGAATAATGATAATAAAAATGATCCAAATCTTGAAAACAAAATGGAGTTACAGATAAATAGCCTGGAGACAAAGATTGAAAAGATGCAGGAAATGCTTAACAAAGACCTAGAAGAAATAAAAGAGAGTCAATTAAAAATGAATAATGCAATGAATGAGATCAAAAACACTTTGGAGCGAACCAAGAGTAGAATAACGGAGACAGAAGATAGGATAAGTGAGGTAGACAATAGAATAGTGGAAATAAATGAAGCAGAAAGGAAAAAAGAAAAAATGATCAAAAGAAATGAGGACAACCTCAGGGACCTCTGGGACAATGTGAAACGCCCCAACATTCGAATCATAGGAGTCCCAGAAAAAGAAGACAAAAAGAAAGGCCATGAGAAAATACTCGAGGAGATAATAGCTGAAAACTTCCCTAAAATGGGGAAGGAAATAGCCACCCAAGTCCAAGAAACCCAGAGAGTGCCAAACAGGATAAACCCAAGGCGGAACACTCCAAGACACATATTAATCAAATTAACAAAGATCAAACACAAAGAACAAATACTAAAAGCAGCAAGGGAGAAACAACAAATAACACACAAAGGAATTCCCATAAGGATAACAGCTGATCTACCAATAGAAACCTCCAGGCCAGAAGGGAATGGCAGGACATAATGAAAGTAATGAAAGAAAATAATCTACAACCTAGATTACTGTACCCAGCAAGGATCTCATTCAGATATGAAGGAGAAATCAAAAGCTTTACAGACAAGCAAAAGCTGAGAGAATTCAGCACCACCAAACCAGCTCTTCAACAAATGCTAAAGGACCTTCTCTAGACAGGAAATGCAGAAATGTTGTATAAACATGAACCCAAAACAACAAAGTAAATGGCAACGGGACCACACCTATCAATAATTACCTTAAATGTAAATGGGTTGAATGCCCCAACCAAAAGACAAAGATTGGCTGAATGGATACAAAAACAAGACCCTTATATATGCTGTCTACAAGAGACCCACCTCAAAACCAGAGACACATACAGACTAAAAGTGAAGGGCTGGAAAAAAATATTTCACACAAATGGAGACCAAAAGAAAGCAGGAGTCACAATACTCATATCAGATAAAATAGACTTTCAAATAAAGGATGTGAAAAGAGACAAAGAAGGACACTACATAATGATCAAAGGATCAATCCAAGAAGAAGATATAACAATTATAAATATATATGCACCCAACATAGGAGCACCGCAATATGTACGGCAAACGCTAATGAGTATGAAAGAGGAAATGAATAGTAACACAATAATAGTGGGAGACTTTAATACCTCACTCACAACTATGGATAGATCAACTAAACAGAAAATCAAAAAGGAAACACAAACCTTAAATGATACAATGGACCAGCTAGACCTAATTGATATCTATAGGACATTTCACCCCCAAACAATCAATTTCACCTTTTTCTCAAGTCCACACGGAACATTCTCCAGAATAGATCACATCCTGGGCCATAAATCTGGTCTTGGAAAATTCAGAAAAATTGAAATCATCCCAGTCATCTTTTCTGACCACAGTGCAGTAAGATTAGATCTCAATTACAGGAAAAAAATTGTTAAAAATTCAAACATATGGAGGCTAAATAACACGCTTCTGAATAACCAAAAAATCATAGAAGAAATCAAAAAAGAAATCAAAATATGTATAGAAATGAATGAAAATGAAAACACAACAACCCAAAACCTATGGGACACTATAAAAGCAGTGCTAAGGGGAAGGTTCATAGCATTACAGGCTTACATCAAGAAACAAGAAAAAAGCCAAATAAATAACCCAACTCTACACCTAAAGCAATTAGAGAAGGAAGAAATGAAAAACCCCAGGGTTAGCAGAAGAAAAGAAATCTTAAAAATTATGGCAGAAATAAATGCAAAAGAAACTAAAGAGACCATAGGAAAAATCAACAAAGCTAAAAGCTGTTTTTTTGAAAAAATAAACAAAATTGACAAACCATTAGCAAGACTCATTAAGAAACAAAGAGAGAAGAACCAAATTAACAAAATAAGAAATGAAAAGGGTGAGATCACAACAGACAACACTGAAATACAAAGGATCATAAGAGACTACTACCAGCAGCTCTATGCCAATAAAATTGACAACTTGGATGAAATGGACAAATTTTAGAAAAGTATAACTTTCCAAAACTGAACCAGGAAGAAATAGAAGATCTTAACAGACCCATCACAAGCAAGGAAATCGAAACTGTAATCAAAAATCTTCCAGGAAACAAAAGCCCAGTACCAGATGGCTTCACAGCTGAATTCTACCAAAAATTTAGAGAAGAGCTAACACCTATCTTACTCAAACTCTTCCAGAAAATTGCAGAAGAAGGTAAACTTCCAAACTCATTCTATGAGGCCACCATCACCCTAATTCCAAAACCACACAAAGATGCCACAAAAAAAGAAAACTACAGGCCAATATCACTGATGAACATAGATGCAAAAATCCTTAGCAAAATTCTAGCAAATAGAATCCAACAACATCTTAAAAAAATCATACACCATGACCAAGTGGGCTTTATCCCAGGAATGCAAGGATTCTTCAATATCTGCAAATCAATCAATGTAATACACCACATTAACAAATTGAAAGATAAAAACCATATGATTATCTCAATAGATGCAGAGAAAGCCTTTGACAAAATTCAACACTCATTTATGATTAAAACTCTCCAGAAAGCAGGAATAGAGGGAACATACCTCAACATAATAAAAGCTATAGGGAGGGATGTTTCAAAAGAACAGCATGTATATTATCTATGGTGAATCAGATCACTAGCCCAGGTGGGATGCATGAGACGAGTGCTCGGGCCTGGTGCACTGGGAGGACCCAGAGGAGTCGGGTGGAGAGGGAGGTGGGACGGGGGATCGGGATGGGGAATACGTGTAACTCAATGGCTGATTCGTGTCAATGTATGACAAAACCCACTGAAATGTTGTGAAGTAATTGGCCTCCAACTAATAAAATAAAATTTAAAAAAAAAAAAAAAAAGAAAAAAAAAAAAAAAAAGCTATATATGACAAACCCACAGCAAGCATCACCCTCAATGGTGAAAAATTGAAAGCATTTCCCCTGAAATCAGGAACAAGACAAGGGTGCCCACTCTCACCACTATTATTCAACATAGTCTTGGAAGTTTTGGCCACAGCAATCAGAGCAGAAAAAGAAGTAAAAGGAATCCAGATAGGAAAAGAAGAAGTGAAACTCTCGTTGTTTGCAGTTGACATGATCCTCTACATAGAAAACCCTAAATACTCTTCCAGAAAATTACTAGAGCTAACCAATGAATATAGTAAAGTTGCAGGATATAAAATTAACACACAGAAATCCCTTGCATTCCTATATACTAACAATGAAAAAACAGAAAGAGAAATTAAGGAAACAATACCATTCTCCATTGCAACAAAAAGAATAAAATACTTAGGAGTATATCTACCTAAAGAAACAAAAGACCTGTACATAGAAAACTATAAAACACTGATGAAAGAAATCAAAGAGGACACAAACAGATGGAGAAACATACCGTGTTCATGGATTGGAAGAATCAATATTGTCAAAATGGCTATTCTACCCAAAGCAATCTATAGATTCAATGCAATCCCTATCAAACTACCAACGGTATTTTTCACAGAACTAGAACAAATAATTTCACAATTTGTATGGAAATACAGAAAACCACGAACAGCCAAAGTAATCTTGAGAAAGAAGAATGGAACTGGAGGAATCAACCTGTCTGACTTCAGTCTCTACTACAAAGCCACAGTCATCAAGACAGTATGGTACTGGCACAAAGACAGAAATATAGATCAATGGAACAGAATAGAAAGCCTAGAGATAAATCCACGAACCTATGAACAACTTATCTTTGACAAAGGAGGCAAGGATATACAACGGAAAAAAGACAACTGCTTTAACAAGTGGTGCTGGGAAAACTGGTCAACCACCTGTAAAAGAATGAAACTAGAACACTTTCTAACACCACACACAAAAATAAACTCAAAATGGATTAAAGATCTAAATGTAAGACCAGAAACTATAAAACTCCTAGAGGAGAACTTAGGCAAAACACTCTCCGACATGAATCACAGCAGGGTCCTCTATGACCCACCTCCCAGAATATTGGAAATAAAAGCAAAAATAAACAAATGGGACCTAATGAAACTTAAAAGCTTCTGCACTACAAAGGAAACTATAAGTAAGGTGAAAAGACAGCCCTCAGATTGGGAGAAAATAATAGCAAATGAAGAAACAGACAAAGGATTAATCTCAAAAATATACAAGAAACTCCTGAAGCTCAATTCCAGAAAAATAAATGACCCAATCAAAAAATGGGCCAAAGAACTGAACAGACATTTCTCCAAAGAAGACATACAGATGGCTAACAAACACATGAAAAGATGCTCAACATCACTCATTATTAGAGAAATGCAAATCAAAACCACAATGAGGTACCATTACACGCCAGTCAGGATGGCTGCTATCCAAAAGTCTACAAGCAATAAATGCTGGAGTGGGTGTGGAGAAAAGGGAACCCTCTTCCACTGTTGGTGGGAATGCAAACTAGTACAGCCACTATGGAAAACAGTGTGGAGATTTCTTAAAAAACTGGAAATAGAACTGCCATTTGACCCAGCAATACCACTTCTGGGCATACACACCACGGAAACCAGATCTGAAAGAGACACGTGCACCCCATTGTTCATCGCAGCACTGTTTATAATAGCCAGGACATGGAAGCAGCCTAGATGCCCATCAGCAGATGAATGGATAAGGAAGCTGTGGTACATATACACCATGGAATATTACTCAGCCATTAAAAAGAATTCATTTGAATCAGTTCTAATGAGATGGATGAAACTGGAGCCCGTTATTCAGAGTGAAGTAAGCCAGAAAAATAAAGAACATTACAGCATACTAACACATATATATGGAATTTAGAAAGATGGTAATGATAACCCTATATGCAAAACAGAAAAAGAGACACAGAAGTACAGAACAGACTTTTGGACTCTGTGGGAGAAGGTGAGGGTGGGATGTTTCAAAAGAACAGCATGTATTTTATCTATGGTGAAAGAGATCAGTAGCCCAGGTGAGATGCATGAGACGAGTGCTCGGGCCTGGTGCACTGGGAGGACCCATAGGAGTCGGGTGGAGAGGGAGGTGGGAGGGGGGATCGGGATGGGGAATACATGTAACTCTATGGCTGATTCGTGTCAATGTATGACAAAACCCACTGAAATGTTGTGAAGTAATTGGCCTCCAACTAATAAAATAAAATTAAAAAAAAAACAAACTGAGCTATCCTAAAAATTAAAAAAAAAAAGCTACCTCTTCTATGCAACATCTGTGTGTCTTCTGTCTGTCTTCTTCCTCGCTGACGCCACTCATCCCTTGGGTATTCCTGGTCCTGCTGGGGCTGGACCTCGGCAATTTTGCTCAATGCTTTGGATCCTAGTGGAAAAACATGCTGTTAATCCTACTTTTGCGAGGATTAAAACCATCGTAAAAACTGGAATTTGCTTAAATATTTTTGGTTTAAATATATCTTGTGTATATAATTACCCAGATTACTGTTGGGTATTAGATTGCTATGTTACAATATGTATGGCATACATGAGTTCCACTGTTATTGATATGATATGTGGTGGAGAGGTATTTGGTGGTGCAAGTGATTTAAATGATGTGTTCACAGTGTTTATATTCCTGTTATGTGGTTAATGGGTCTTGGATTCACGTTTGAAATATGACTCCCTTGTCTTTTGTGATGCATGAGAAGTGCTGAAATTGAAGATGATGCAGGTTAAGTCTAGGGTTGAGGGTGTGAGTAGGGTGGGGGGGAGGCTGTGGGTTAGGTTAAGGGTGTGGATTAGGGTGTGGGTTACATTGTGGCTTAGGGGTTAGAAGTTAGGGGTGTGGGTGAGGGTGAGGGCTGAGGGGTGAAGGTGTCAGGTTAGGGTTGGGATGATGCGTTAGGGTTAGTGTGTCAGGTTAGGGTTAGGGGGTCGGGTTGGTGTTAGGTTCTGGGATAGGGTTACGGTGTTGGTTAGGGTTAGGGTGTCGTGTTGGGGTTAGGGTTAGGGCAAGGGCGAGGGCAATTTCGCCTGGGACCTTATGGAGGGGCCTCACAGTCAAAGGTAAAGGCAAAGTCACATCCACACTTCTGTTCCATCCCCTTTGCTCTATAGTAGAGCTCTAGTAAGCCTAGGCCTGGTAGGAAAACTCTTGGCTCCTGTGGGGACACATCCTGTGTGTGAATCTGCATACCAGACCTAGGGGCCACAGGGCGCCTGTTTTCTTCTGGGAGAGGGGACCCTGAAGCGGTGTTGCCTGGCAACAGCTTGAAAATACATTAAATTGCACTTTACGTACCTCTGACAAAGCTAGATTTGCTCCACCTTTTCGCCATTTGGAAGCAAACCTTCCATACCCTTTCCCCAAGTAGGCAATGGGCCTACTTTGAGTAGAAAGTCCCCTTGAGGAGCTGAGCCCAGGAAGGCACCCAGTCATGTCAAACACACTCCAGCTGCTTACTTCCTCATGGGCAGTATCACTATCAGCTAGGAATGTCTTTGCAAGGATTGAAAAGGGAAGGGGAGATACATGGCCCTGCCTCTGAAATTTCAGTCCTCTGAGCAGAACTGGAATTCAATTGTATCAGCGAAACTGTGCCTTCCAAAGAGGCTTGCAAACACACCCCGAGTGGCTGCCTCTTCTTCCCTGAAGAAGGCTCCCTTTCCCTGCATCCTGCGGACTCCCTGTCCCAGCCTCCTGGAAAAGCGCTTCTTGGAGTTCCTTCTTGGAGTTCCTTTCTTAGTTGCAGTTATCCCTCAACTTGGGGCCATAGGGAGTAGCCCCACACTCACAGGGGAAGGCAGACCCACCTCCACACATGTCTTCCATCCCCTTTGCTCTGTAGGACAATTCTAGTGAGCCTAGGTCTGTCAGAAAATTCTTGACTTTGACGGGAACACACCCTGTGTGTGAAACTGCATACCCGACCTAGGGGCCACAGGGCGCCTGTTTTGCTCGAGTGGGCCTTGAAGCAGTACAGCCTAGTGAGAGCTTGAAAATCCATCCAATTGCTCCTTTCTTACCTCTGACACCTAGCTTTGTTCCACCCTTTGGCAGTGTGGAGGGAAGAGGGCCCAACCCCGTCCTCAAGCGGACATGGGGCCTACTTTGAGAGGAAAGGCCCCCTTGAGGAGCTGAGCCCATCAAGGCACCCAGTCATGTCAAATATACTCCCACTGCTTGCTTCTTCATGGGTAGTACCACTATCAGCTTGGAATGTCTTTGCAAGGATCACAAAGGGAAGGGGAGATACACGACCCTGCCTCTGGAACTTCGGTCCTCTGAGCAGACCTGAGTGCTCTAGGGAGCCTAGGACTGTCAGGAAAATTCTTGGCTCCTACGGGGACACACCCCATATGTGAACCTGCATACCGGACCTCGGGCCACAGTGTGCCTGCTTCTCTCGGTGTGCCTAAAGCGGTGCAGGCTAGCAACAGCTATTGAGCCTAGGTCTGTCTGGAACATTTTGGATCCTGTGGGGAAAACACCCTGTGCACACCCCTAGATACCGGGCCTAGGGGCCAAAATTCTCACATGTCTCCTGGGGAACCCTAACACAGTGTGACCTAGCAACTGCTTGAAAATCCATCCCATTGCTGTTTTCCTCCTTCTGATACAGCTAGCATTGCTCCTTGCTTTGGGATATCTCAAGCAAGGGGCGAGTCCATAACTGCTCTCCTGGGGCCCAATGGATGTGCAAGGTGCCCTCAACCAGGTGACCCCAGCATGCCACCTGGCCCCCTCAGACACACTCCCGCAGCCTTCTTCCTCATGGGAAGCACCTCTCTGACCCAGGAATGTGTTTGCAAGGCTCGGAATGTGCAGGGAGACACATGGCCCTGACTCTGGAATTGAGGTCCTTGGGGCAGGCCTGCAGGTCTGACATCTGAGAAGCAAAACACTTGCTGCAAATAGAGGCCTGAAAACACACTCTGTGTATGACTTTCCTTCCTCCAAGGAAGATAGCTTTCCCAGTCTCCTGCATGCTGAGTGTCACACAGCTGGAATGTGCTTGCGTGGAGGTCATGATTCAGTGGCAATGGCCCCTGAGGCCCTGTGCCTAGGTAGGGCTATGTTAATATACTACGTATTTCTGCTAGACTCTGTCTTCAGGTCGGTTCCCCCTAAAGGCTCAGAACCGACTTGACAAACCAATATGTTTTACTCATACCTGTTCTCCTAATCTATGTTAATGAAATGATATATTTGCTTGGAAATCTGCCTTTCTTCAAAATTCATGTCAATCATTCTATGGCCCGGGATGACTCACCTGCTGCCAATATTATCTCAATGCATGTTGTGGGTGAGGGGCCTGGTGTCATTCTCTGAGACATTGCCTTTCTTTCATTAGCAGACTGCTAGTGGCTGTATAACATCTGCCTAAAGACTAGCAGGGGGTACTCTTACTGCCCCCGTCTGATGTCTATGTCAGCAGCTTTCTCTATCTCTTTTATACTTTAATAAAACTTTATGACACAAAAGCTCTGAGCGATCAAGCTTTGTCAACTGGCCCTGGATTGAATTCTTCTCCTCTGGAGGCCAAAAATCCTGGCGCCTTTTGTGGTTCAGCAATGACCTTTCAGTCTTTTGTAATTCATATTGAATCTTCATTTCAGATTGAAGATGCATTCCATGGTATTGCCATCTTAAGTCTTTCCATCGCTATGGAATATCTGTGCATGTATTCAGGATATTTTTCAGCAATCGTGTATAATTTCCAATGTGCCAGTCTTGTCATCCTCATTACACCCATGGCAAAATATTTTATTAATGTTGACACTATCAAAAGGAAATTGTTTTTTTAAATTCCTTTTCAGATTATTATTTGCTAGTGTATACAGATAAAACTGTGTAATCATTCATTTTTATCAGCTTGGACAGCTTGATAGTTGTCTTTACTTTCTTTACTTCCTCATACTTTAAGATTATCCTAGCTTATATATTTACTGTCTCGCCCCTAGTCTCAATCGTTTATTCAAAGAATTTCTGTCCTTTTTTTTAAACACTGAATTATTTTTGACAATGCTGGGTCTTTGTAGCTAGATGCCTAGTTGTAGTGAGCAGAGGCTACCCTCTAGTTGACTTGCCATGGCTTCTCATTGCAGCGCTTTCTCTGGTTGCAGAACTTGGGCTCTGGAGCATGCAAGTACTTCAATAGTTGTACGGGGGCTTAGTTGCCCCTGGGCATGTGGAATCCTCTAGGACCAGGGGTTGAACCAGTGTTCCCTGCATTGGTAGGCAGATCCTTTACCACTGGGCCACCAGGGACATTTCCTGTTCTTTTTCATTATAGAGTGATATTTAAAACATACATGTAGGAGCTAAATATGCTCAGCTGACAATATTTGGAAATATATACATGTATTCCAGCTTATATATTCAGTTGAGGGTAATTTGTGATGATGTCTCCATGAATCTTGTAACCTTTCCTTTTGTTTATCCATAACTTACCATTCCAATGGTAAGATACCTGGCTTCCACCACTTGTCATGTATGGAATTCAGTGCTTGTCCCATGTGGTTACTGAAACAACTGTCAGACTGTCTTCCAAAGGGGGCTGTGCATGCATCCCACCAGTATCTTGAGTATGTTTCTGTAGGAGAGTTTACTATCAGTATACCCTCCGTGGCCAGGTGTCTATTTCAATCTTTACCAGTTATGAATGGGCTTGTTTGCTCTAGTGTTCTTGGACAATTTGAGGACTCCTGTCTAGTTATGAGGGACACAGGAATCTCCTTGAGGCTTGGCAGGGCAATCAGCACACTTCTCGAGGTGAGGAGGGAGACCCAGGGTCCCTTTCCAGTTGCCATAGGGATATTGGGATTCCTACCAATTTTCAAGAGGAGTCAGGCATCATCACCTTTTGAATCATTGAATTCTGCATGCCTCTCGAGGTGTCAACGGGATGTGAGGCCTCCTGTCGATAAGAGGCGGGGACCTAGGACTTTCTCTATGCTCTCCATAGGGGATTCACACATCCCTTCATCCTGTGAGATGAAAGATGAGCCTGCATTCAAGCCACTGTAGGGAAATCGGACCTTCTTTCGAGTCAGGGCGTCTCAGGGTCAATTCCACTTGAGGCAGCAAACTCAGGGTCCCTCCCACATACTTACTGCTGAGAGACACCTCCTCTGGTTGTGCTTGTGGAATGGTGGCATACCTCTTGAGTGGAAGCCAGGGAATCAGCTCTCATTTCAAGATGATTTGGGGTACATGGAGCTTTCCTCGAGTTGCTGTGCTGAACTTGGTGTTCTTCTAGACTTGGGACAGTGTTCTCGGGGAATCTCTGCAGTTGCCTAAAGGAAGCCAACCCACTTGTCGTGTTTGATGCGGAACACGGGATGGCTCTGAAGCCAATGCAGTGGAATAGGGACTCATCTCGAGTTGATTTGGGATACACGAAGCTATTTCCCATTGCTGCAGTGACATCAGGGTCCCTCTGGACTTGAGACAGTGTTCTTGGGGACTCTCTGGAATTCCATCAAGCAAGTAATAGCTCCTTACGTATTTGATGGGGAACACGGAATTGCTCTGCATGCAATGCAGGGGAATCAAGCCTCATCTTGCGGCGAGAAGGCAGTCTCATGGTTTCTCTCGAGTTGCGGCGCAAACCTGGGGTATATTCTCCAGGTACGGCGGGGATGGCCCTTCAAAACTCATGTTTGTTCAGCGACGTCAGGACTCCTGTCTAGTTACGAGGGACACCTCAGGAATCTCTTCGAGGCTTGGCAGGGCAATAGGGACGCTTCTCAATGTGAGGCGGGAGACCCAGGGTTCCTTTCCAGTTGCCACAGTGAGACTGGGATTCCTATCAATTTTCAAGAGGAGTCAGGCGTCATCACCTTTTGAAACATTGAATTCCGCCTACCTCCATGTCAAAGGGATGTGAGACCTCCTGGCGTGATGAGACCAGGATTTAAGGCTTTCTCTAGGCTCTCCGTATTGGATTCAGACATCCCTTCATCTTGTGCAATGAAAGACGAACCTGCATTCAAGCCACTGCAGGGAAATCCGGCCTTCTTTCTTGTCAGGGCATTCGGACTCCATTCCACTTGAGGCAGCAAACTCAGGGTCCCTCCCCCATATCTATTGATGAGAGAAGCCTCCTCTTGGGGTGCTTGTGGAAAGTTGGCATACCTCTTAAGTTGAATCCTGGGAATCTGCTCTCATCTCGAGATGATTTGGGGTACATAGAGCTTTCCTCAAGTTGCTGTGCTGAACCTGGTGTTCCTCTAGACATGAGACGGTGTTTTCGGGGAGTCTCTGGAGTTGCCTAAAAAAGTGAAGCAACTTGTCTTGCTTGATGGGGAAAGCGGAATTTCTCTGGAGCTAATGTGGCAGAATCGGGCCTCATCTCCAGTTGATTTGGTGTACACGGAATTATTTCGCGTTGCTGCGGTGACCTCAGGGTCCCTCTAGGCTTGTGAGTGTGTTCTTGGGGACTCTCTGGAGTTCCATCAAGCAAGTCAAGGCTCCTACGCATTTCATGGGGAAAACGGAATTGCTTTGCACGCAATGCAGAGGAATCTGGCCTCATATAGTGGCAAGGGGATGTCTCATGCTTTTTCGCGAGTTGCGCTGGGAACCTGGAGTATATTCTCGAGTTACAGCGGGGATGGCCCTTCAAAAGTCGTGTTTGTTCAGCGACGTCAGGACTCCTGTCTAGTTATGAGGGACACCTCAGGAATCTCTTCGAGGGTTGACACATCAATAGGGACGCTGCTAGAGGTGAGGCGGGAGACCCAGGGTCCCTTTCCAGTTGCCACAGGGATACTGGGATTCCTATCACTTTTCAAGAGGAGTCAGGCATCGTCACCTCTTGAAGCAATGAACTCTTGGTGCCTCTCTAGGTGTCAAAGGCATGTGAGGCCTCCTGTCGAGAGGAGGAGGGGAACTAGGGCTTTCTCTAGGGTCTCCACAAGGGATTCAGACATCCCATTGTCTGGTGAGATGAAAGACAAGCCTCCATTCAAGCCACTGCAGGGAAATCAGGCCTTCTTTTGAGTCAGGGCATCTCGGTGTCCATTCCATTTGACGCAGCAAACTCAGGGTCCAACTCACATACCTATTGCTGAGAGAAGCCTCCTCTAGAGGTGCTTGTGGAAAGTTGGCATACCACTTGAGTCAAAGCCAGGGAATCAGGTCTAATCTCGAGACGATTTGGGGTACATGGGGCTTTCTTCGAGGTGCTGTGTTGCAACTGGTGTTCCTCCAGACTTGGGACGGTGTTCTCGGGGAATCTCTGGAGTTGCCTAAAGGAAGTAAAGCCACTACTCCTGTTTGATGGGGAACACGGGATGGCTCTGGAGCAAATGCAGGGGAATTGGGCCTCGGCTCGAGTTGATTTGCAGTATGGAGCTATTTCGCATTGCTGCGGTGACACAAGGGTCCCTCTAGACTTGTGACAGTGTTCTTGGGGACTCTCTGGAATGCCATCAAGCAAGTCAAGATTCCTTACGTGTTTGATGGGGAACACGGAATTGCTCTGCAATGCAGAGCAATCAGGCCTCATCTTGCGGCCAGGGGGAAGTCTCATGGTTTATCTCAAGTTGCGGTGGGAACGTGGGGCATATTCTCGAGTTAAGGTGGGGATAGACTTTCAAAACTCCTGTTTGTTAAGCGACATCAGGACTCTTGTCTAGTTATGAGAGACACCTCAGGAATCTTTTTGAGGCTTGGCAGGGCAATAGGGACGCTTCTTGAAGTGAGGCGGGAGACCCTGGGTCCAATTCCAGTTGCCACAGTGATATTGGGATCCCTATCACATTTCAAGAGGAGTCAGGCATCGTTACCTTCTAAGCATTGAACTCCGCGTGCCTCTCGAGATGTCAAAGGGATGTGAGGCCTCCTGTCGAGATGAGGCGGGGACATAGGGTTTCCTCTAGCTCCTCCACAGGGGATTCAGACATCCCTTCATCTTGTGAGATGAAAGACGAGCCTACATTAAAGCCACTGCAGGGAAATCTGGCCTTCTTTTGAGTCAGGTCATCTTGGTGTTCATTCCACTTCAGGAAGCAAACTCAGGGTCCAACTCACATACATATTGCTGAGAGAAGCCTCCTCTTGAGGTGCTTGCAGAAAGTTGGCATACCTCTTGAGTCGAAGCAGGGAAATCAGCTCTAAATCTCAAGACGATTTGGGGTACATGGGGCTTTCCTCGAGTTGCTGTGTTGCACCTGGTGTTCCTCTACACTTGGGACAGTGTTCTCGGGGAATCTCTGGAGTTGCTTAATGAAGTCATGCCACTTGTGTTTGATGGGGAACGCAGAATGACTCTGGAGCCAATGCAGGGGAATGGGGCAGCATCTCGAGTTGATTTGGGGTAGACGGATCTATTTCCCGTTTCTGCACTAACCTCACAGTCACTCTAGACTTGTTACAGTGTTCTTGGGTACTCTCTGGTGTCCCATCAAGCAAGTCAAGGCTCCTTACATGTTTGATGGGGAACACAGAATTGCTCTGCATGCAATGCAGAGGAACCGGGGCTCATCTCGTGGCCAGGGAGAAGTATCATGGTTTTTCTCAAGTTGCGGTGGGATCCTGGGGTATATTCTCGAGTTACGGTGGGGATGGCCCTTCAAAACTCGGATTTGTTCAGCTATGTCAGGACTCCTGTCTAGTTAAGAGGGACACCTCGGGAATCTCTTCGAGGCTTGGCAGGCAATAGGGACGCTTTTGGAGATGAGGCGGGAGACCCAAAATCCCTTTCCACTTGTGACATGGATATTGGGATTCCTATCACTTTTCAAGAGGAGTCAGGCATCGTCACCTCTTGAAGCAATGAACTCTTGGTGCCTCTCTAGGTATCAAAGTCATGTGAGGCCTCCTGTCGAGATGAGATGGGGAACTAGGGCTTTCTCTAGGGTCTCCACAGGGGATTCAGACATCCTTTCATCTGGTGAGATGAAAGACGAGCCTGCATTAAAGCCACTGCAGAGAAATCGGGCCTTCTTTTGAGTCAGGGCATCTCGGGGCCCATTCCACTTCAGGCAGCAAACTCAGGGTCCAACTTACATACCTATTGCTGAGAGAAGCCTCCTCTAGAGGTGCTTGTGGAAAGTTGGCCTACCTCTTGAGTTGAAGCCAGGAAATCAACTCTAATCTCGAGACGATTTGGGGTACATGGCGCTTTCCTCGAGTTGCTGTGTTACGCTTGGTGTTCCTCTAGACTTATGACAGTGTTCTCGGGGATTCCCTGGAGTTGCCTAAAGGAAGTCAAGCGCCTTGTCGAGTTTGATGGGGAAAGTGGGATGGCTCTGGAGCCAATGAAGGGGAATCGGGCCTCATCTCGAGTTGAAATGAGTGAATCACGTGTGAATCACGTGTGCATCAAGTGTGAATCACATGTCCATCATGTGTGTGTCACGTGTGTGTCACGTGTGCATCACGTGTGTGTGACATGTCCATCACGTGTGAGTCACGTGTTCATCAGGTGTGTGTCACGTGTCCATGACGGGTGAATCACGTGTTCATCACATGTGTGTCACTTGTGTGTCACGTGTGCATCACGTGTGTGCACGTGGGAATCACGTGTGCATCACGGGTGCGTCATGTGTGCATCACGTGTCCATCAGGTGTGCGTCACTGGTGCATCACGTGTTCATCACGTGTGCGTTACGTGTGCGTCACGAGTTCATCATGTGTGCGACATGTGTTCATCACGTGTGCATCACGTGTGCATCAAGTTTGCGTCACGTGTGAATCACGTGTTCGTCACGTGTGTGTCACGTGTTCATCACGTGTCCATCATGTGTACATCACGTGTGAGTTACATGTGCGTCTCGTGTGCATCACATGTTCGTCATGTGTGCGTCACGTGTTTTTCACGTGTGTGTCACGTCTGCATCACATATTCATCACATATGTGTTACGTGTGCATCACATGTGCATCACATGTGCGACACGTGTGCGTCACGTGTTCGTCACGTGCGCATCACGTGTGCATCAAGTTTGCGTCATGTGTGAATCATGTGTTCATCACGTGTGTGTCACGTGTTGATCACGTGTCCATCATGTGTGCATCACATGTGCGTCACGTGTGCATCTCGTGTGCATCACGTGTTCGTCACGTGTGCGTCACGTGTGTGTCATGTGTGCATCACGTATTCATCACATATGGGTTATGTGTGCATCACGTGTTCATGACTTGTTCATCACATGTGCCTCACGTGTTGTTCACTTGTTCACAACGTCTGTGTGACGTGTGCATCATGTTTTCATCACGTGTGCATCATGTGTTCATCATGTGTGAGGCACGTGTTCATCACATGTGTGTCACGTGTTCTTCACGTTTGAATCATATGTTCATCACATGTGCATCACTTGTGCAACACGTGTTCGTCACGTGTGCGCCACGTGTGCGTCACCTGTGAATCACTTGTTCATCACGTATTCATCACGTGTGTGTTATGTGTGCATCACGTGTTCATCACATGTGTATCACGTGTGAATCACGTGTGCATGACCTGTTCATTACATGTGCATCACGTGTGAATCACGTGTTCATCACGTGTGCCTCACTTGTGCACCACATGTTCATCACATGAGCATCACGTGTGCATCACGTGTTCATCACGTGGGCATCACGTGTGCACCTCATGTGCACCTTGTGTGCATCACGTGTGAATCAGGAAAAGAACTGAATGGGATAGACTAGAGATCTCTTCAAGAAAATTAGAGATACCAAGGGAACACTTCATGCAAAACTGGGTTTGATAAAAGATAGAAAAGCTATGGACCTAGCAGAAGCATAAGCTATTAAGAAGATGTGGCAAGAATACACAGAAGTACTGTAGAAAATATCTTCATGACCCAGATAATCACAACGGTGTGATCACTCACCTAGAGTGAGACATCCTGGAGTGTGAAGTCAAGTGGCAATTAGAAAGCATCGTAAGAACAAAGCTAGTGGAGTTGATGGAATTCCAGTTGAAGTATTTCAAATACTGAAAGATGATGCTGTGAAAGTGCTGCACTCATAATGCCTGCAAATTTGGAAATCTCAGCAGTGGCCACAGGACTGGAAAAGGTCAGTTTTCATTCCAAATAGAAAGAAAGGTAATCCCAAAGAATGCTCAAAATACCACACAATTATGCTCATCTCACACGCTAGTAAAGTAATGCTCAAAATTCTCCAAGCCAGGCTTCAGCAATACGTGAACTGTGAACTTCCAGATGTTCAAGCTGGCTTTAGAAAAGGCAGAGGAACCAGAGATCAAACTGCCAACATCTGCTGGATCATTGAAAAAGCAAGAGAGTCCCAGAAAAAAAAATCTATTTCTGATTTATTGACTACACCAAAGCCTTTGACTGTGTGGATCACAATTAACTGTGGAAAATTCTGAAAGAGATGGGACTACCAGACCACCTGACCTGCCTCTTGAGAAACCTGTATGCAGGTCAGGAAGCAACAGTTAGAACTGGACATGGAACAACAGACTGGTTCCAAATAGGAAAAGGAGTACGTCAAGACTGTACGTTGTCACCCTGCTTATTTAACTTATATGCCGAGTACATCATGAGAAATGCTGGGCTGGAAGAAGCACAAGCTGGAATTAAGATTGCCAAGAGAAATATCAATAATCTCAGACATGCAGATGACACCACCCTTATGGCAGAAAGTGAAGAAGAACTAAAAAGCCTCTTGATGAAAGTGAAAGAGGAGAGTGAAAAAGTTGGCTTACAGCTCAACATTCAGAAAACTAAGATCATGGCAACAGGTCCCATCACTCCATGGGAAATCGATGGGGAAACAGTGGAAGCAGTGTAAGATTTTATCTTTTTGGGCTCCAAAATCACTGCAGATGGTGATTGCAGCCATGAAATTAAAAGAAAATTACTCCTTGGAAGGAAAGTTATGACCAACCTAGATAGCATAATAAAAAGCAGAGACACTACTTTGCCAACAAAGGTCCCTCTGTTCAAGGCTATGGTTTTTCCAGTGGTCATGTACAGATGTGAGAATTGGACTGTGAAGAAAGTTGAGCACCGAAGAGTTTATGCTTTTGAACTGTGGTGTTGGAGAGGACTCTTGAGAGTTCCTTGAACTGCAAGGGCATCCAACTAGTACATCCTAAAGGAGATCAGTCCAGGGTGTTCATTGGAACGACTGATTCTGAAGCTGAAACTCCCATAATTTGGCCACCTGGTGCGAAGAGCTGACTCATTGGAAAATACCCTGATGCTGTAAGGGATTGGGGACAGGAGGAAAAGGGGATGACAGAGGATGAGATGGCTGCATGGCATCACCGACTCGATGTACATGAGTTCGAGAAATCTCCGGGAGTTGGTGACTGACAGGGAGGCTTGGCGTGCTGTGATTCATGGGGTCCCAAAGAGTCAGACATGACTGAGCGACTGAACGGAACTGAACTGATATGAATAACTAATTAAAAGTAAAGTAAAGTTGCTCAGTCATGTCCAACTCTTTGTGGCCCCATGGACTGTAGCCTACCAGTCTCCTCTGTCCATGGGGTTTTCCAGGCAAATGTACTGGAGTGGGTGGCCATTTCCTTCTCCAGGAGATCTTCCTGACCCAGGGATCTAACCTGGGTCTCCAGCATTGCAGACAGATGCTTTACCATTTGAGCCATATAATTCCATTGCTAACACGTGCAAGGGGCTACTCTTTCTGCCCTCTTCTGATGCCTATGTCAGAAGATTTCTCTATCTCCTTTATACTTTAATACAACTTTATTACACAAAAGCTCTAAGCAATCAAGCCTCGTCTCTGGACCTGAATTGAATTCATCTCCTCTGGAGGCCAAGAATTCCAGTGTCTTTGCGTGGTTCAGCAATACCTTTCAAGATCATCCTGGAGATTCTGTCCATGTACCTCAGGAACATGGTCAGATAGGAGGTCACCCTTGAGACTGTGGGCTTTTGACCCAGGTGCAGGGTGTTGGAGTGGCGGGAATCCTGGATAATTTGCACATGTGACCCCAGGTAAAGGGTCTGGGAGGTAAGGTCACCTTGGAGACTGTGAATATGCTACCCAAGGTGCAGGGTGTGGGAAATAATGTCAGCCTGGAGAATGTAGACTTCTAGCACAAGGGATGAGTTCTTGACATTGGGGTCTCATGGGAGACTGGATGATTCCGCTCAGACAGTGTGTGGGGATGGGATTCACCCTGGAGACTGTAGATATGTGATCTCAGGTACAGGATTTCCGAGGGGGTCACCCTGGAGCCTGTGAATATGTGATTCCAGGTGCAGAGTCTGCAAGGGAGTCACCATGGAACCTGTGTTTGTGTGACTCCAGGTGAGGTCTACAAAGTTTTGACAAACAGGAGACTGTGGACATGTGACCCCTATTACAGGGTCTTGGAGGGGGGAACCTTTGTGGCCAGGGTCATGGGATGCAAGGTTATATGTCTGGGAGGTGGGGATACCCTGAGAGTATGGAAGTGTGACCCCAGGTACAGGTTCTGGGAGTTGGTGCCATCCTGAAAATGGTGGACATTTCACCCAAGGTATGGTTTCTGGGAGGTGGGGTCACCCTGAAGACTCTGGACATGTGACCCCAAATGCAGGGTCTGGGAGGTAGACTCACCATGGAAAAAGTGGACTTGTGACCCCAGATACAGGATCTTGAGGGTGGGGTCACCTGGAGGCTGTGGACTTGTGACACCAAGTACAGGTTATACAGGGGGCCACCTTCGAGACTGTGGACATGTGATCACAGGTGTATGGTATGGGAAGTTTGGTAACCTAGGAGATTGTGGATATATGACAGTAGGTACAGGGTCTCAGGTATGTCCCCATGGAAAGTGTGGACATGTGACCCCAGGTGCAGGTTTGGGTGGGGTCACCCTGGAGACTGTGGTCGTGTGACCCAAAGTTCAGGGTAGGAAAAGGGTTTCACCCTGTAGACTGTGGATCTATGACCACAGGTACAGGATCTGGTGGTAGTCACTGTGGCGATGATGGACGTATGAAACCTAGTACAAGTTCACGGAGGGGGTCACCCTCCAAGACTGTGTACATGTGACCCTCGTTTCAGGGTCTGGGTTGAGGTCACTCTGGAAACTATTTGCCGTGTGACTTAGATGCAGGGTTAGGGGACACGTTTACTTTGAAGATTGTGGTCATGTGACCTCAAATGCACCATTTGGGAGGCAAATCATCTTGGAGACTGGATACGTGACCGTAGATCCAGGGTCTGAATGGGATTCCCCAAGGTGAGATTGTGAATATGTGACTCCAGGTGCAGGGCCTGCGAGGGAGTCACCTTGGAACCTGTGTTTGTGTGACTCCAGGTGGAGGGTCTGGGAAGTGACGACACTCTGGAGACTGTGAACATGTGACCCCATTACAGGGTCTTGGAGGGGGTAACCCTGGCATCCAAGATCATGGGACACCATGTTAAATGTCTTGGCGTGTGGTAACCGAGACTATGGAAGTGGGACCCCAGGTACAGGTTCTGGGAATTGGGGCCAACCTGAGTGACTGTGGATGTTTCACCCTAGGTACAGTTTCTGGGAGGTGGGGTCACCCTGGAGACTCTCGACAAGTGACCCCAAGTGCAGAGTCTGGGAGGGGTCTCACCCTGGAAACAGTGGACTTGTGACCCTAGGTACAGGGTCTTAACGGTAGAGTCATCCTGGAGTCTGTCGACTTGTGACACCAGGTACAGGTTTAGGAGGGGGATCACCCTGGATACTGTGGATGTGTGATCACAGGTGCATGGTATTGGAAGTGGGGAAGTCCAGGAGACTGTATATATGACACTAGGTACAGGGTCTGGGGGATGACACGATGGAGAATATGGACTTGTGATCCCAGGTGCAGGTTCACAAGGTTCAGGGTACAAAATGGGTCTCATCAGGCAGACTGTTGAACTGTGACCACAAGTTCAGGATCTGCTGGTGGTCACTGTGGCAATGGTGATCGTGTGAAATCTGGAACAAGTTCAGGGAAGAGGTCACCCGTGAGACAGTGGACATCACTCTGGAGACTGTGGATGTGTGAGTAAGGTGCAGGGTTAGGGGATGGGGTCACTTTGAAGATTGTGGACATATGACCCCAGATGCACTGATTGGGGAGGCAAGTCATCCTGGATAGTGGGCATTCGACCCTAGATGCAAGGTCTGACCTGGGTCCCCCAAGACACTAGGATATCTGAACCCAGGTACAGGGTCTAGGATGGGGGTGATCCAGGAAACTCTGTATATGTGACCTCAGGTACAGTGTCTGGGAGGTACGGGGTCACTCTGGGGACTGCAGGCATTTAATGGCAGGGAAATGGTCTGGAAGGGGTGTCACCCTGCATGATGTGGATATGTGAGCCCAGGTGCAGTGGGCAAAGTGGGGTTCACGCTGGAAACTGTTGACATGTGACTCCAGGTGCAGGGTATGGGAGGGCGAACATCCTGGAGATTGTGGATGTGTGTAAATAAGCACAGGGTCTGGCAGGGGAGGGTTACCCTGGAATCTGTGGCCAAGTCACCAAAGGTATAGGGCATGAGAGGTCGGGTCACACCGGATACTGAGAACATGTGACCCAAGTTACAGAGACCAGGAAGGGGGTCACCACGGAGCCTGTGAATCTGTTAGTACATGTGCAGAGTCTGGGAAATGACATCACACAAAAATCTAGGGACATGGGATGCCAGGTGAACGGTCTGGGAGGGAGTCACCCTGGAGTCAGTTGACGTGTGACCCTGGGTACAGGCACTTGTGGGTGGGGAAAGCCTCGAGACTGTGGACATGTGATCCCAGTTACTAGCCCTTGAATGTGGGTAAATCCAGGAGACTCTGGACATGTGACCCCAGGTAGAGGGTGGGGAAGTTGGAGTCACCCTGGCGACTGTGCCAATGTAATCAGGTGTACAGAGTCTGGGGAGGCGTGTATTCCTGGCCAACATGTACATGTAACCCCAGGTAGAGGGTTAGAGATACGGGGTCACCCTGGAGACTGGGGCAATGTGACCAGAATTACAATATTCTGTGAGGTGTAGTCACCCTGGAGACTGCGGAGGTGTGAGACCTGGTGCATGATCTGGGAGGGGTTGCCACCCAGGAGACCATGGATGTGTGACCCTAGCTAGGTTCACGGGCTTGGAATTGGTGTCACCCTAGAACCAGTGGGTGTTTGAACCGAGTACAATTGTTTGACAGGTGGTGTTACCCTGGGCGCTGCGGACATATGAACCCAGGTGCAAGTTCTGGCAAGTGGGGTCACCCTGAGACTATCTACGTGTGACCCTAGGTACAGGGTTTGGGAGTTGGTGAATGTGCCCATGTGACACCATGTACAGTGTCTAGGAGGGTGTTCACCCTAGAGACTGTGGGTATGTGTCCCAAGGTAGAGTGTCTGGAGTGTGAGGCCATGCTAGAATCTGTGGACATGTGACACTGGGTGCTGGGGTCAATAGTCCAGCATCTGGAAGACTGTGGTTATGTGAGCCCTGGTACAGTGATTTGGATGAGTCACCTGTGAGACTGTGGATATGTGGCTCCAAGTGCAGGGTCTATGAGGGAGTCATCCTGGAACCTCTGTTTGTGTGCCTGCAGGTGAAGGTTCTGGGAAGTGATGACATACAGGAGACTGTGGACATGTAAACCACATTACAGGGTCTTGGAGGGTGTAACCCTGTGGACCAGGGGCATGGAACAGCCTCAATGTCTATGGAAGAGTGACTCCAGGTACCGTTTCAGGGAGTTGGGACCATCCTGAAAACAGTAGACGTTTATCCCCAGGTAAAGTTTCTGGGAGGTGAGATCACACTGGAGACAGGAGTGTGACCCCAGGTATGGGATCTTGAGGGTGGGGCCATCCTGGTGGCTGTGGACTTGTGACACAAGGTACAGGAATGGGATCGGGGTCACCTTGCAGACTGAGCATGTGATCCCAGGTGCATGATATGGGAAGTGGGGTAACCCGGGAAACTGTGGATATATGACACTACGTATAGGGTCTGCGCAGATATATGACACTAGGTACTGGAGTGGGCAACCCACTCCAGTACTCTTGCTTGGAAAATCCCATGGATGGAGGAGCCTGGTAGGCTGCAGTCTATGGGGTCCCTAAGAGTCAGACATGACTGAGTGACTTCATTTTCCCTTTTCACTCTCATGCTTTGGAGAAGGAAATGGCAACCCACTCTAGTGTTCTTGCCTGGAGAATCTCAGGGATGGGGGAGCCTGGTGGGCTGCCATCTATGGGGTCGCAGAGTTGGACACGACTGGCATGACTTAGCAGCAGCAGCAACAGCAGCAGCAGTACAGGGCCTGGGGGATGTCACCATGGAGAGTATGGACATGTGACCCCAGGTGCAGGTTTGGCAGGGATGACCCTGGAGACTGGCTAGGTGAACCAAGGTTTAAGGTACAAAATGGTCTCACCCTGCAGACTGCGGACCCTGACCACAGCTACAGGATCTGGTGGTGGTCACTGTGGAGCTGGTGCATGTGTGAAACCTGATAGAAGTTCAAGGAGGGGGTCAATATGGAGAAGGTGGAGGTGTGACCCTATGTGCAGGGTCTGGAGTGAGGTCATTCTGGAAACTGTGGCTGTGTGACTAAGGTTCAGGGTTAGGGACTGGGGTCACTTTGCAGAATGTGGACATGTGACTCCACATGCACCGTTTGGGTCATCCTGGAAACTGTGGACAAGTCACCAAAGTACAAGGTATGAGAGGTGGTGTCACACTGGAGACTGAGGACATGGGATCCAAATTACAGGGTCTGGGAAGGGGATCACCATGGAGACTGTGGATCTGTGACCACAGGTATAGGGTCTGGGAAGTGATATCACACAGGAGACTGTGGACATAGGATGCCAGGTGAAGGGTCTGGGAGGGAGTCACCCTGGAGTCTGTGGACGTATGACCCCAGGTAACGGCTCTTGAGGGTGGGGAAAGCCTGGTGACTGCGACCTGTGACCCCAGGTACAGGGTTGGGAATATAGCATCGCCCTGGAGACTGTGCAAATGCGACCCCAGGTACAGGGTCTGGGGAGAGGTGTCATCCTGGACACCGTTGATATGTAACCTCAAGTACAGTGTCTGAGATATAGGGTCACCCTGGAGACTGAGGCCATGTGGCCAGAGGTACAATAGTCAGTGAGGTGGGTTCACCTTGGAGACTGTGGATGTGTAACCCCAGCTGCAGTGTCTGGGAGGGGTGTCAACCTGGAGACTGAGGACATGTGAGACCAGGTGCATGATCTGGGAGGGGTTGTGACCCAGAAGACTATGGATCTGTGTCCCCAATATCAGACTTTGGTGTGGATGTTACCATGGAGACTGTGGATGTTTGACACCAGGTGAAGGGACAGGGAAGGGCATCACCCTCGAGACCCTGGAGGTAGGAGCCCAGGTTCAGAGTCTGGGAAGGGAGTTCTTCAGGAGTCTGTGGAAATGTTATGTCAGAAAAAGGGCCTGCAGTGGTTACCCTGGTGACTATGTACATGTGACACATAATACAAATACTGAGATTGGGGGTCATCCTGCAGACTGGAGAAATGTAACCACAGGTGCAGATTCTGAGGACGGGGTCACCTTGGAGACTGTTGACATGTGACATCAGGTGCTTCATCTTGGAGGTAGATCATTCTGGAGATTCTGGACATGTGACCCCAGGAACAGGGTCTGAGAGGGGGTCACCCTTGAGATTGTGGGCTTTTGACCCAGGTACAGCATGTTGGAAGGGTGGTAACCCTGGAGAATGTGCACATTTGACACCATGTACAGGCTCTGGGAGGTGAGTTCACCCTGCTGACTATGGCTATGTGACCCAAGGTGTGACTCTGGAGACTGTGGATATGTGATCCAAGGTGTGAGTCTGGAGACTATGGATATTTCTCACCCAAATCAGGTCTGGGGATGGGGATCACACTGGAGGCTGTAGATATGTGACTCCAGGTGCAGGGTCTGCAAGAGGTACACCCTGGAGCCTGTGGATATGTGACCCTGGGTGCAGGATCTGGGTGCTTGGGTCACCCTGGAGACTGTGGTCATGTGAGCCCCAGTGTGGGGTTTTGAATGAGTCACCCTGGAGACTGTGGATAAGTGACTCCAGGTGCAGGGTCTGCAAAGGAGTAACCTGGAAACTGTGATTGTGACTCTAGGTGAAGGGTCTGGGAAGTGACGACACACAGCAGACTGTGGACATGTGATCCCCATTACAGGGTCATGGAGAGGGTAACCTTGGCTAACAGGGACATGGGAAACCAGGTTCAATGTGTGGGAGGTGGGGTAACCCTTAGAATTTGGAAGTGTGACCCCAGCTACAGGTTCTGGGAATTGGGTCCATCCTTAAAACTGTGGATGCTTCACACCAGTAGCTTCGGGGAGGTGGGGTCACCCTGAAGACTCTGGACATGTGACCACAAGTTCAAGTTCTTGGAGGTGGACTCGACATGGAAATAGTGGACTTGTGACCCCAGGTACAGGATCTTGAGGGTAGGGTCATCCTGGAGACTGTGGATTCGTGACACCAGGTATAGATTTTGGAGGGTTCACACTGGAGACTCTGGATGTATGTTTCCTCTGCAGGAGAGCTCCAGTGAACCTAGGTCTGTCTGAAAAATTCTTGGATCATGTGGGGAAACACCCTGTGCGTTAATCTGGACACCCAGGTTCAAATTTGCATATTTTTCTCGGGTGGCCCTAAAGTGGTGTAACCTATCCACATCTTGAAAATCCGTCCAATTGCCATTTTCTTACTTTCCACAGAGCTAACTTTGTTCCACCCCTGGGGTTTCTGAAGCACATGGGCGGCTCGCAACTCCTATCTTTGGGCCTATTTACACTGGAGTGTCACCTTACAGAGGTGACCACAGTAAGGGACCCAGCACTCTGAGACATATTCCCACAGTCTGCTTCCTCAAGGGCAGTACCAGTATCACCTAGATATGTGTTTGAAAGGTGGGAAAATGCACCAAGACACAGGGCACAGGCTCTCGAATTTAGGTCCTCTGAGCAGAACTAGAGGGTTCATGTCTTAGGAGCTAAAGAGTTCCTGCAAGGGACAGGTTTGAAAACACACTCTCTGTGGGTGCCTTTCCTTCCTTGAAGAAATATAGGTTTGCCAGTATCCTGCGAACTGAGAGTCACACAGTGCTTGAAAAGTGCTCGCTTAGACATGAGTTTTCAATGGTAATTTCCACTTGGGGCTGTAGTCAAACAGAGGGGTTCCACACTCACTGGGAAAGACAAGGCAATATCTAAATGTCTGTTCCATCCCGTTTTCTCTGTAGGAGAACTCTAGTGAACGTAAGTCTGTCTGGAAAATTCTTGGATCCTTTGGGGACACACCCTGTTTGTGAACCAGGATACCAGAATGAGGGGGCACAATTTGTGTTTCTCTCTGTGGACCTTAAAGCAATGTAGCCTAGCAACAGCTTGAAAATCCATCCACTTGCTCTTTTCTTGATTCTGAGAGAGCTAGATTTGCTCCTTCCTTTTTGATTTCTGAAGCAAGTGGGTGAATTTCAACTCCCAGCTGTGGGCCTTTTCACAGTGGAATGCCACCTCACTGAAGTGAGTATAGTGAGGAACCTAGTCCTCTTGGACACACTCTCGCAGACTGCTTCCTCATGTGCAGTACTGGTATAACCTAGGAATGGCTTTGCAAGGCTTGGAAAGTGCAGGGAGAAACATGGCCTTGACTCTGGAATTTAGTTCCTCTGAGCACTACTGGAGGCCTCCCATCTGGGAAGCTAAACAGTTCCTGCAAGATAGAGGGTTGAGAATACACTCTCTTTTGATGCCTTTCTTTCCTTGAGGGAAGATATCTTTCCCTGCATTCTGTGAACTGAGAGTCACACACTGCTTGAAAAGTGCTTGCTTGGAGGTCATCTTTCAGGGGCACTTTCTCCTTGAGTCTGTGACAATAGGGAGGGGCAAACCAACTTCCAATGTCTGTTCCATCCCATTTTCCCAGCAGGAGAGGTCTAGTGAGCCTAGTTCTGTGGAAAATTCTTGGATCCTGCTGGGACACACCCTGTGTTTGAACCTGGATACCTGACCTACAGGGCACAATTCACATTTTTCTCTCAGGGGGCCCTAAAGTGGTTCGGCCCAGCAACAGCTTGAAAATCCGTCCAATTGCTCTTTTCTTACCTCTGACAGAGCTAGCTTTGCTCTACCTTTTGGGGTTTCTGAAGCAAGCAGGTGGCTCACACCTTGGAGCTTTGAGCCTGTCACTGGAATGTCACCTCACACAGTTGACCACAGTAAGGCACTCAGCCATTTCAGACACACTCCTGCTGCCAGCTTTCTCATGGTCAGTACCGTTATGATCTAGGAATGTGTTTGTCAGACTCGGAAATTACAGGGAGACACACGGCCCTGACTCAGGAATATAGGTCCTCTCAGCAGACCTGCTGGTCTCATGTTTTAGAAGCTCAAAATTTCCTGCAAGATAGAGGTTTGAAAACACACTCTCTGTGGACGTCTTTCCTTCCTCAAAGGAAGATAGCTTTCTTCACATTCTGCGACCTGAGAGTCACACTCTGCTTGAAATGTGCTTGCTTGCGAGTCTATTTTCAGTGGCAATATCTCCTTGAGGCTGTGACCATAAGTAGCGGCCCCACACTCACAGGGAAAGGCAAAGCAACATCCAAATGGCTGTTCCAACCAGTTTTCTCTGTAGAAGAACTCTGGGGAGCAAAGGTCTGTCTGGAAATTTCTTGAATCACGAGGGAACACATCCCGTGTGTGAACCTGAATAAAGGGCCTAGGGTGCACAATTTGTATTTATCTCTCTGGAGCCATAAAGAGGTGTGGCTAGCAATTGCTTGAAAATCCACCCAATTACTTTTTTCTTACTTCTGACAGTGCAAACTTTAGTCCACCATTCAAGATTTCTGAAGCAAGTTGATGGCTCACAACTCCTGGTCACGTGCCGATTTGCCATGGAAAGTTACCTCATCTAGGTAAGCACAGTATGGTACTCAGCACCCTCAGACACACACCTGAAGCCTGTTTTCTCATGAGCAGACCTGGCGTTACTCAGAAATGTGTTTACAAAGCTCAGAAAATGCTCAAAAACACACTGCCCTTGCTCTGAAATTTAGGTCCTCTATACCAACCTAGAGGTCTCATATCTTAGTATCTAGACAGTTCCTCATATAGAGAGCCTGTTTCCTCATGGGCATTCCTGGTATGACCAAGAAATGTATTTACAAAGCTCAAAAAGTGCAGGAAAACACATTGCCCTGACTTTGGAATTGAGGTCCTCTGGGCAAATATGGAGAATTCACATCTTTGAAGCTAGACAGTTCCTAATAGACAGATTCTTGAAAACACACATTTCCTTCCTCAATGGAACGTAGGTTTCCAGTATTCCATGTCCATAGAGTCACATACTGCTTGAAAACACTTGTTGGAAGTCCTTTTTCATTAGCAATTGCTCCTGATAGTGTGACCATAGGGAAGGCCACCAAACTCACAGGAAAAGGAAAAGCAACAACCAAAGGTCAGTTCCATCATGTTTTCTCTGTAGTGGAGATTCAGTGTGCCTAGGTCTGTCTGGGAAATTCTTGGATCCTGAGTGGACACATCCTAGGTGTGAACATGGACAGTGGACCTTGGTGGCAAAATTCACCTTTCTCTCTCAGTTGGCCAAAAACAGTAGAGCATAACAACTACCTGGAAATGCATTTAGCTGCTGGTTTCTTACTTCTGGCAGTGATCACTTGGTACACCCTTTGGGATTTCTGAAGCAAGTAAGCAGCTAGCAACTCGTAGCCGCTCGCCCAATTACAGTGGAATGCTACATCATCTTGGTAAGTGCAGCATGGCACCCAGCAATCTCAGAAATCGTCCTGCAGCCTGTTTTTTCTTAAGGGCACTTCTGGTATGACCTAGGAATGTGTTAACAATGCTCAGAAAGAGTTCAGTTCCGTTCAGACGCTCAGCTGTATTCGACTCTTTGGGACCCCATGAATCGAAGCACACCAGGCCTCCCTGTCCATCACCAACTCCCGGAGCTTACACAAACTCATGACCATCGAGTTGGTGATGACATCCAGCCATCTCATCCTCTGTCATCCTCTTCTCCTCCTGGCCCCAAGCCCTCCCAGCATCAGGGTCTTTTCCAATGAGTCAACTCTTCACAACAGGTGGCCAAAGTACTGGAGTTTCAGTTTCAGCATCAGTCTTTCCAAAGAACACCCAGGACTGATCTCCTTTAGGATGGACTGGTTGGATGTCCTTGCAGTCCAAGGGACTCTCAAGAGTCTTCTCCAACACCACAGTTCAAAAGCATCAATTCTTCAGTGCTCAGCTTTCTTCACAGTCCAACTCGTACATCCATACATGACCACTGGATAAACCATAGCCTTGACCAGATGGAGCTTTGTTGGCAAAGAAATGTCTCCACTTTTTAATATGCTATCTAGGTTGGTCTTAACCCTTCCAAGAAGTAAGCATCTTCTAATTTCATGGCTGCAATCACCATCGGCAGTGATTTTGGAGCCCCCCAAAATAAAGTATGACACTGTTTCTACTGTTTCCCAATCTCTTTCTCATGAAGTGATGGGACCAGATGCCATGATCTTAGTTTTCTGAATATTGAGCTGTAAGCCAACTTTTTCACTCTCCTCTTTCACTTTCATCAAGAGGTTTTTTAGTTCCTCTTCACTTTCTGCCATAAGGGTGGTATCATATGCATATCTGAGGTTACTGATGTTTTTCCTGGCAGTCTTGATTCCAGCTTGTGCTTCTTCCAACCCAGTGTTTCTCATGATGTACTCGGCATATAAGTTAAATAAGCAGGGAGACAATATACAGCCTTGACATACTCCTTTTCCTATTTGAAACCAATCTGTTGTTCCATGTCCAGTTCTAACTGTTGCTTCCTGACTTGCACATAGGTTTCTCAAGAGACAGGTCAGGTGGTCTGGTAGTCCCATCTCTTTCAGAATTTGCCACAGTTTATTGTGATACACACAATCAAAGGCTTTGGCATAGTCAATATAGCAGAAATATATGTTTTCTGGGACTCTCTTGCTTTTTCAATGATCCAGCAGATGTTGGCAGTTTGATCTCTGGTTCCTCGGCCTTTTCTAAAACCAGCTTGAACATCTGGAAGTTCACAGCTCATGTATTGCTGAAGCCTGGCTTGGAGAATTTTGAGCATTACTTTACTAGCGTGTGAGATGAGTGCAATTGTGCAGTAGTTTGAGCATTCTTTGTTATTGCCTTTCTTTGGAATTGGAATGAAAACTGATCTTTTCCAGTCATGTGGCCACTGCTGAGTTTTCCAAATTTGCTGACCTATTGAGTACAGCACTTTCACAGCATCATCTTTTAGGATTTGAAATAGCTTAACTGGAATTCCATCACCTCCACTAGTTTTGTTTGTAGTGATGCTTTCTAAGGCCCACTTGACCTCACATTCCAGGATGTCTGGCTCTAGGTGACTGATCACGCCATCATAATTATCTGGGTCATGAAGATCTTTTTTTGTACAGTTGTTCTGTGTATTCTTGCCACCTCTTCTTAACAGCTTCTGCTTCTGTTAGATGCATAGCATTTCTGTCCTTTATTGAACCCAATCTTCGCATGGAATGTTCCTTTGGTATCTCTAATTTTCTTGAAGAGATCTCTAGTCTTTCCCATTCTGTTGTTATTCTCCATTTCTTTGCATTGATCAGAGTAAGGCTTTCTTATCTCTCCTTGCTATTCTTTGGAACTCGGCATTCAAATGGTGCAGGCTGTGACGGACCATGCAGAAGCATGGCCATGAGGAGCTATCTCTCGCCCAAGGTCAGAGGTAGTGGCTGAGGGGAGCCACCCCATATCCGAGACCAGGGGCAGCGGCCGAGAGGAGCTACCTCATGCCTGAGGTCAGGGGAGGTGGCTGAGATGAGCTACCCCATGCCCAAGGTCAGGGGCTGTGGCCAAGAGGAGCAATCCCACGTCCACAGAGCAGCAGCTGCACGGGTGCAGGAGGACCGAGAGGAGCTACTCCACATTCAAGGTCAGGAGGGGCGGCCTGAGGAGATACCCATTGTCCAAGGTAAGGAGGAGTGGCTGTGCTTTGCTGGAGCAGCTGTAAAGAGATACCCCACGTCCAAGGTAAGAGAAACTCAAATAAGATGGTAGGTGTTGTGAGAGGGCATCAAAGGGCAGACACTGAAATCATAATCACAGAAAACTAGCCAATCTGATCACATGGACCATAACCTTGTCTAACTCAATGAAACTAAGCCATGACGTGTGGAGCCACCCAAGACGGACGGGTCATGGTGGACAGGTCTGACAGAATGTAGTCCACTGGAGAAGGGAATGGCAAACCACTTCAGTATTCTTGCCTTGAGGACCCCATGAACAGTATGAAAAGGCAAAATGATAGGATACTGAAAGAGGAACTCCCCAGGTCGGTAGGTGTCCAATATCCTACTGGAGTTCAGTGGAGAAATAACTCCAGAAAGAATGAAGGGATGGAGCCAAAGCAAAAACAATACCCAGTTGTGGATGTGACTGGTGATAGAAGCAAGGTCCAATGCTGTAAAGAGCAATATCGCATAGGAACCTGGAATGTTAGGTCCTTGAATCAAGGCAAATTGGAAGTGGTCAAACAGGATGTGGCAAGAGTGAATGTCGACATTCTAGGAATCAGCAAATTATAATGGACAGGAATGGGTGAATTTAACTCAGATGACCATTATATCTACTACTGTGGGCAGGAACCGCTTAAAAGAAATGGAGTAGCCATCATGGTCAACAATCGAGTCCAAAATATGGTACTTGGATGCAATCTCAGAAAGTGTAGGGAAATACAATGCTCTGACTCTGGAATTTGGGTCCTCAGGGCAAACCTGGAAGTCTCACATCTTTGAGTCTATACAGTTTGTGATACACAGAGCCCCGATAAAACACTCTCTGTTGATGCCTTACCTTCCTGGATGGAACATAATTTTCCCAGCTTTTTGTGTGCTCAGAGTCACAAACTGCTTGAAAAGGCTTGTTAGAAGTAATTTTTCAGTAGCAACTTCCCCTGATGTTGTGACCTTAGGGAAGACCGCCACACCCACAGGAAAAGGCAAAGGATCATCCAGACGTCTGCTCAATCACGTTTTCTTGATAGGAGCAATCCATTCAACCTAACTGTCTAGAATGCTCATGGATACTGTTCCTACACACCCTATGTTTGAACCTGGATACTGGACCTTGGCAGCAAAATTTCCATTGTTTTCTCAGTTGGCCCTAAAACGGTTAAACCTAGTTACTGCCTGAAAATGCATCTAATTGCTGTTTTCTTACTTCTGACAGTGATAGTGTTGGTGCACCCTTTGGGATTTATGAATCAAGCAGGAGGCTCTCCACTCCAAGCCACTGGCCCCTTTCCAGGGAGATGTCATCTCATCTAGGTTAGCACAATATGTCACCCAGCACGCTGAGACACACTCTTGCAGCATGAATTTTATGGTCAGATCTGGTTTGACCTAGGAATGTGTTTACAAATCTCAGAAAGTGGTGGGAAACACACTGCCCTGACTCTGGTATTTAGGTCCTCTGGGAAACTTGGAGGACTCACATGTTTGAATCTAGACAGTTCATGACAGGTAGAGGCCTGATAACATATTCTCTCGAGATGCCTTTCCTTCCTCAAAGGAATATAGCTTTCTCAACATTCTGTGTGCTGAGTGTCACACACTCCTTGAAAACGCTTGTTGGAGGTCATTTTTCATTAGCAATTTCCCCTGGAGGTGTGACTGTAGGGAAGGCGCCACACTCACAGGTAAGTTCAAAAGCACTTCCAAACATCTGTTCAATCACGTTTTCTTGGTGGGGCCATTCATCAATGTAAGTCTATTTAGAAAATCCGTGGACACTGCGGGGAAACACCTATGTTTGAATCTGGATACCAGACGTTGGTGTTAAAATATGCATTTTTCTCTCACTTGGCCCTAAAAGAGTGCCGCCGAGCAACTGCTTGAAATTCCATCTGAATGTTGTTTTCTTCCTTCTGACAATGCTAGCTTTGGTTCACCCTTTGGGATTTTTGAAGCATGTGAATGACTTGCAACTCCTAGCTGCAGGCCCATTTCCAGTGTAATGACACCTCATCTATGTGACCACAGTATTTCACCCAGCACAGTCTGATACACTCCCTCAGCATCCTTCCTTAGGAGCAGACCTGGTATGCCCTAGGAATGCATTTAGAAGTCTCAGAAAGTGCAGCAAGACACACTGTCCTGACTCTGGAACTTAGGTCCTTTAATCAGGCCTGAGCTCTCACATCTTAGAAGCTGAAGAGTTCCTGCTATAAAAAACACACTCTCTGTTGATGCCTTTCCTTCATTGAAGGAACATAACTTTCCCAATGTACTGTGTGCTGAGAGTCACACACTGCTGGAAAACATTTGCTTGGAGTTCATTTTTCAGTGGCAATTTCCCCTGAGACTGTGACAGTAGGGAAGCGCCCACAATCACAAGACAAGCAAGCATCCAAATACCTGTTCCATCACGTTTTCTCTGTTAGAGAGGTCCAGTGAACCCAGGTCTATCTGGAAAAGTTTGGATCCTGTGGGGTCACATCCTGAGTGTGAACCTGAATACAGGACAAAATTCACCTTTTTCTCTCAGTTGGCACTAAAATGGTTTGGCATAGCCACTGCTTAAATATCCATCCAGTACTTGTTTTCTTATTTCTGACAGTGACAGATATGGTTCACCCATGTAATTTCTGAAGCAAGCAGTCTGCTTGCCACTTCTATCTGGTGGTCCCTTTCCTGTGAAATGTCACATAATATAGGTAGCACCACATGGCACCCAGCTCTCTCAGACACACTCTGACAGCCTGTTTCCTCCTTGGCAGTCCTGGTATGACCTAGGAATGTATTTACAAGGCTCAGAGATTGTATGGAAACATATCCCCTGACTCGGGATGTTAGGTCATCTGGGCAAGACTGGAGGTCTCACGTCTTACAATCTAGACAGTTCCTAATAGATAGAGGCCTGGAAACACACTCTCTGGTGACGCCTTTCCTTACTCAAAGGGCCATTGCTTTCCCAACATTTTAGGGCCAACCTAGAGGAAAATGCGAAATTTGCCACCAAGGTCCATTACCCAGGTTCACACGCAGGATGTGTCCCCACAGCACTGAAGAATTTTCAAGACAGACCTAGGCTAACCCTAACCCTAACCCTAACCCTAGGATCTCTCCTACAGAGAAACATGATGGAACAGACGTTTGGATGATGTTTTGCCTTTTCCTGTGAGTGTGGTGGACTTCCCTATGGTCAAACCATCAAGGGAAATTGCTACTGAAAAACAACTTCCAGGCAAACATTTTCAAGCAGTATATGACTCTCAGCACACAGAATTCTGGGAAAGCTACGTTCATTTGAGGAAGGAAAGGCATCAATAGAGAGTGTGTTTTCAGGCCTCTATCTATCAGGATCTGTCTATATTCTAAGATGTGAGATCTCCAGGCTTGTCCAGAGGACCCATCTTCCAGAGTCTGGGCAGTGTTTCCCTGCAAATTTTGAGCCTTGTAAGCACATTCCAAGATCACTCAGGAATGTCCATGATGAAACAGGCGATGGAAGAGTGTCCGTGTGTGCTGTGTGTCATTCTGCCCTTACCAAATGAACTGACATTCCACTGGAAATGGGCCAGGGACTAGGAGTTATGAACCGCCTGTTGCTTCAGAAATCCAGAAAGCTGGAACAAAGCTATCATTGTCAGAAGTAAGAAAACAGATATTAAATGAACTTTCAAGCAGTTGTTAGGCCACAACGTTTTAAGCCCAATGGAGAGGATAATGCAAATTTTGCCACCAAGATCTGCTATCAAGATTCACATTCATGATGTGTCCCTGCAGTATCCAAGAATTTTCCAGATAGGACTAGGCTCACTATATCTCACCTACAGAGCAAACGTGATGGAACAGACATTTGAATGTGGTTCCCTTTTACTGTGTTTGTGGGGCTTTCCCTCCAGTCACATCTTCAGGGGAAATTCTTAGTGATAAATGACCTCTAAGCAAGTGTGTGACACTCAGGAAGCAGAATGTTGGGAAAACAATGTTCCTTCAAGGAAAGACAGGCATCAGCAGAGAATGAATTTTCAGTCCTTTATCTATCAAGAATTGTCTAGATTTCTAAGATGTGAGACCTCCAGTCTTACCCTGAGGACCTAACTTGCAGAGTCAGGGCAGTGTGTTTCCCTGCACTAACCCAGGCTTTTAACCACCTTCCTACATCATCCCAGAACTGCCCATGAGGAAACAGGCTGCAGGAATGTGTTCAGACTGCAGGGTGCCATGCTGTTGTTACCCAGGTGAGGTGACATTCCATTTCAAATAGACCATCAGCAGCACTTGCGAGCTGCCTTCTTGCTTCTGAAATCCCAAAGGTGGGTCAAAAGTGACCACTGTTAGAAATTAAAAAAAAAAAAGCAATTGTATGGATTTTCTAGCAGTTGCAAATTTGACCATCAAGTTCCGGTATCCACTGTCAGACTCAGGAGGTGTCTCTGCTGTATCTACCCATATTTCACAAAGACCTAGGCTCACTGGCTGCTCTGATAGAGAAAATGTGATGGAACAGATGTTTGGATCTTGGATTGCCTTACCCTGTGAGTGTAGAGGACATCCTTACTGTCACAACATCACAAGAAATTGCTACTGAAAAATGACCTGCAAGCAAACGGTTTCAAGCAATGTGTGACTCTCAGTTCACAGAATACTGGGAAAGTACTGTTTCTTCGAGGAAGGAAGGGTATCAACAGAGAGTGTGTTTTCAGGCCTCTATCTATGAAGAACTGTCTTGATTCTAACAAGAGCCCTCCAGCCTTCCCAGAGAACGGAACTTCCAGAGTCAGGGCAGTGTCTTCCTTGCCCTTTTAATGCTTTGTAAACATATTCCTAGGTCACACTGGGACTGTCCATGAGGACACAGACTGTGGGCGTGTGTCTGAGTATACAGAGGGGCCATTATGTGCTTACTTAGATAAGGTGACATTCCACTGGAAATAGGCCCATGACTAGGAGTGGTGATCTCCTTGCTTGCTTCAGAAATCCCAAAGGGTGAACCAAAGTTATTGCTCTTCAAAGTAAGAAAACAGCAATTAGATGGATTTTCAAGCAGGTGCCAGGCCACACAGTTTTAGGACAAACCGAAAGAGAAATGTGAATTGTGCCACCAGTTCCAGTATCCAGGTTCACACTTAGGATGTGGTCCTGCAGTATACACGATTTTCCAGACAGACCTAGGCTCTCTGGATCACTCCTAGAGACAAAATGTGATGCAACAGAAGTTTGGATGTTGGTTTGCCTTTTCCAGTGAGTGTGGGGCCTTCCCTAAGGTTACACTGTCAGAGGAAGTTTCTACTGAAAAATGACCTCCAAAGAGCGTTCTCAAGCAGTGTGTGATCCCCAGCACAGAGAATGCAGGGAAAAGTATGTTTCTTCAAGGAAGAAAAGGCATCAACAGAGAGTGTGTTATTAGGCCTATATCTATTAGTAACTGTCTAGAATCTAACATTGACCTCCAGGCTTGTCCAGGGGACCTAACTACCAGAGTCAAGGCACTATTTTTCCTACACCTTCCAAGCCTCCCAAAGACATCCTAGCTCATATAGGGATGGCCCATGAGGAAACAGACTGTAGGAGAGTGTCTGAGATTGTATGGTACCAATACTGTGCTTACCTAGATGAGATGACATTCCTCTGGGAATGGGCCAGAGGGTAGGAGTGGTGAGTCGCCTGCTTGATTCAGAAATCCCAAAGGATGGACCAAAGCTATCATTGTCAGAAGGAAGAAAACAGCAATTGGATGGATTTCCAAGCAGTTGCAAGGCCGTAGCATTTTCCCAAATCAAGAGAAAAAATATTATTTTTGCCCCCAAAATCCGGTATCCATGTCCAGACTCAGGATGTCTCCATGCAGTATCCACAAAGTTTCCAGACAGAACTAGCCTCAGTGGATCGATCCTACTGAGAAAATGTGATGGAACAGACGTTTGAATGCTAATTTGTCTTTCTCTAAAAATGGAGAGTGCGGCATCCCCATGGTCACACCATCAGGGGAAAGTGCTACTGAAAAATGACCTCCATGCCAGCATATTCAAGCCGTGTGTGTCTCTCTGCACACAAAATGTTTGGAAAGTTATGTTCCTTCAAGAAAAGAAATGCATCAACAGAGAGTGCTTTCAGCCCTCTATCTATCAGGAGCTGTCTACATTCTAAGTCGTGAGACCTTCAGTCTTTCCTAGGGATCCTAACACCCAGAGTCAGGGCAGTGTGTTTCCATGAACTTTTCAAGCCTTGTAAACACTTTCCAAGTATATACTGGGACTGCTCCTGAAGAAACAGGCTGCACGAGTGTATCCGAGTGTGTTGGGCAGCATACTGTGCTTACCTGCATGAGGTGCCAGTACAATGGAAATCAGTTAGTGGCTGGAGTGGTGAGCAACCTGCTTGCTTCAGAAATTCCAAAGGGTGGACAAATCTATCACTGTCAAAAGTAAGAAAACAGCAATTGGATGGATTTTCAAGGATTTGCTACACTGCACCATTTTAGAACCAATGTGGTCCCAAAATGAGTGTGGGAGATGAAAATGAGAATTTTGCCACCAAGTTCATATATACAAGTTCACACTCATGATGTGTCCCCACAATACCCACGAATTCTCCAGACAGACCTAGGCTCACTTGATCGCCCCTAAAGACAAAATGTTATGGAGTACACGTTTGGATGTTGGTTTGCCTTTCCCAGTAAGTGTGGGAGCCTTCCCTACCATTGCACCTTCAGGGGAATTTTCTACTGACCAATGGCCTACAAGCAAGTGTTTTCAAGCACCGTGTGTCTCTCAGCACACAGAATGTTGGGAAAGCTATGTTCCTTCGAGGACGGAAAGGCATCCATACGGAGTGTATTTTTAGGCCTCTATCTATCAGGAACTGTCTAGAACTCAAGGCATGAGACTTCAAGGCTTTCCCAGGGTCCTAACTTCCAGAGTTAGGGTACTGTGTTTCCCTGCACCTTCCAAGGCTTTAAACACATTCCTTATTCAAACTGGGCCTGCCCATGAGGAAACAGGATGCAGGAGTATGTCTGAGAGGGCTGGGTGCCATACAGTGCTTAACTAGATGAGGTGACATTACACTGGAAATGGGCCAGCAGATAGGAGTAGTGAGCCGCCTGCTTGCTTTAGAAACCTCAAAGGTTTGACCAATGTTATCACTGTCATTATTAGGAAGAGACCAATTGGATGAATCTTCAGGCAGTTGCTAAGGCCGCACTCTTTTAGATCCAACCGACAAAATTTGCTAATTTTGCCAACAGATTCAAGGATGCAGATTCACACTCAGTATGTGTCCCTGTAGTATCCAAGAATTTTCCAGACAGGCAGAGGATCATTGGATCTCTCCTAAAGAGAAAACTTTATAGAATAGACATTTGGTTGGTTGTTTTCTTTTTCCTGTGAGTTTGGGGGTCTTCCCTACAGTAACACAGTCATGGGAAATTGTTACTGAAAAATCACCTTCAAGCAAGGATTTTCAACCAGTGTGTTACTCTCATCACACAGAAATCTGGGTTAACTATGTTACTTAAATGCATGAAAGACATAAAAGTGGGTGTTTTTCAGGCATCTATCTGTCAGGAACTATCTAAAGTCTAAGATGTGAGAACTCCAGGTTTGCACACAGGGCCTAATTTCCAAAGTCATAGCCAGTATATTTCATTGCACTTTCAGAGCCTTATGAACACATTCCTGGCTCCTATTGGGTCTGATTCAGAGGAAACTGGCTGTGAAATTATCTAAGATTGCTGAGAGCCATACTGTTGTTACCTAGATTATTTGACATTTTAATGGAAATGATCCAGCTCGATGGGGTTGCAAGCCACCTGCTTGTGTCAGAAACCTGAAAGATTTGACCAAACCTATTGATGTCAGAAGTAGGAAAATATCAATTGGAAGGATTTTCAGGCAGCTGCCAGCGCATATCCTGTTAGTGCCAAAAGAGAGACAATGCTAATTTTGCCAAGAAGGTCAAATATTCAGGTTCACAGTCAGTATGTTTCCCTTGCAGTATCCAAGAAATTTCCAGAGAGACCTGGGGCCATTGGATCCTTCTGACAGAGAAAAATTGATGGAAGAGACATTTTGATGTTTGCTTGCTTTTCCCTGTGAGTGTGGGAGCCTTCCCTAGTGTAACACACGTGAGGGGAAATTTTTACTTAAAAATGACTTCCACGCAAGGGTTTCCACTTAGAGTGTTACTCTTAGCAAACAGAATGCTGGGACACCTGTGTTCACTCGTGGAATGAGCGGCAATGAATAGGGTGCTTTTCAGGCATCTCTCTATCCATGACTGCTGTCTGGATTCTAAGATGTGAGAAGACCACGCTTCCACAGATGCCCTCAATTCCAGAGACACAGCCAGTAAGTTTCCCTGAACTTTCCATGGTTCATGAGCACAGTACTCTATCTTACTGGGACACACCATGAGGAGAGAGTCTGGAGGAGTGTGTCTGACACAGCTGAGTGCCATACTGTTTCTAAGTAGTTTAATTGGCATTCCAATGGAAATGATCTTGCCACAAGGAGTTGCACGCTGCCTGCTTGCTTCAGCAATTCCAGTGTTTTGACCAAAGCTATTGCTGTCGTTAGTGGGAAAAGAGCAAGTGTACTGATTTTCAAGGAGTTGCTAAACCCCAGCCTACTGTGGCCAACACAGAGAAAATTCTAATTTGCCAACAAGGTCCAGAATCCAGGTTCACACTGAGCATGTGTCCAAGCACTATCCAAGAATTTTCCAGACAGACTTAGGATCACTGGATCCCTCCTACAGGGGACTTCACGGAACAGATGTTTTGACATTTGTTTACTTTTCTCTGTCAGTGTGGGGGCATTTCCCATGGTAACACAGGGGAGGGGAAATTGTTACTTCAAAATGACTTCCAGGCAAGAATTTCCAAGCAGTCTGTCACTCTCAGCAAACATAATGCTGTGACATCTGTGTTTCTTTGAGGAATGAAAGGCAAAAAATAAAAAGGAGTGTATTTCAGACATCTATCAGAAACTGTCTAGATTCTAAAATGTTAAAACTCCAGATTTGCACAGAGCACCTAATTTTCAGAGTCACAGCCAGTATGTTTGCTCACATTTCTGATACTAGCGAACCCATTCCTAGGTCATCCTGGGACTGTCTATGAAGAAACAGGCTGTAGGAGTGTGTCTGAGAGTGCTGAATGCCATCGAGTCTGGTTACCTAATGAGTTTACCTGCCATTGGAAATGATCCAGTGGCAAGGAATTGAAAGTCCCATGTTTGCTGCAGAAATCCAAGAGGTCTGACCAAAGATATTGCTGTCACAAGTAAGAAAACAGCAATTGGATGGATCTTCAGGCAGTTGCTACTCTGCACCATTTTAGGACCACCTGAAAGAAAATGCTGAGTTAGCCAACAAGGTCCAGGATCCAGCTTCACACTCAGTATGTGTCCATGCACTACCCAAGCATTTTCCAGACAGACCTAGGATTACTGGATCTCTCCTACAGAGAAAACCTGATGGAACAAACGTTTGGATGTTAGTTTGCTTTTTCCCTGTGAGTGTGGGACCGTCCTGACTGTAACACAGTCAGGGGAAGTTCTTACTGAAAAATGAAGTCCAAGCAAGCATTTTAGAGCAGTGAGTTACTCTCAGCACACAGAATGCTAGGAACTCCATGTTCCTTTGATGAAAGAAAAACATAAAAGTAGAGTGTTTTTCATGCATCTGTCTATCAGGAACTGTCTAGATTGTAAGATGTCAGAACTCCAGGTTTGCACAGAGACCCTAATTTCCAGTCATAGCCAGTGTATTTTCCTGCACTTTCTGAGCCTTTTGAACACATTCCTAGCTCATATTGGGTCTGTCCCTCAAGAAAAAGGCTTAGGAAATTATATCTAAATGTGTTGAGTGTCATAATGTTGTTACCTTGATTAGTTGACAATCTATTGGAAATGATCCTGCCACAAGGTGTTGCAAGCTGCCTGTTTGCATAGAAATAGAAATAATTTGACCAAACTCATTTATGTTGTAAATAGGAAATTGTCAATTGGATGGATTCTCAGGTAGCTGTCAGCCCACACCCTTTTAATGCCAACAGAGAGAAAAGGTGAGTTTTGCCAACAAGGTTCAATATCCAGTTTCACACTCAGTATGTGTCCCTGCAGTGTCCAAGACTTTTCCAAACAGATCTAGGATCACTAGATCTCTCCTGCAGGGAAAACTTGATGGAACTTTTACTCTGAAGCAGGGTCAGTCTTGTTGAGGTGACTCCTTCCCCAAGGCCACAACTGGGAGTCCTCACACCAAGGCCATAGAAGTGGGCCCCAGAACCAAGGTCACCTGTGAATCGGACTGGGCCCCCTTTGCAACCGTTGCCAAAAGCACCTGATCATCACTAATGAGCTTCCTGACTCCCTACCAGGCAAGGATGCCCACTCCAGTAAACACCCTATGGTACCCCACCCAATCACCTAATATCAACCTTCCAGTAGGAATTTTCTTTGCCTTGAAACTGTAAAAATTGGCTCTTAACCCAGGAAATCAGTCAACTTTCCCTAGTCTGTCAGGTGGTTGGCCCCCTGAGCCCACAGTGCCCACTTTATCTCTGCTCTTTGTTCTTAATACAAACTCACTCCCTTCTGAAATGCTCTATGTCTGAACATTCTTTTCCAACTCGTACTCAGACGGCCTCAACAAGCCTCCCATCACCAGAGCCACTTTCCTAGATCACACTCACCACTTGCTTGTCCACTCCCAACTCAGAGCAGAAAGGCCCCCTCAGCCTGGTCCTTCCCTCTCACTTCCCGTGCCTGGTCGCCAGGGGCTCACACCGTCCCTGGGCAGGCTGTCTTCTGTGTCCTGCAGAGGCCTCTGTGGTGTCAGGTGAAGAAACAAGAGGCACCCATGAAACCTCCCACCCCAGCACAGCAACCAGTACCCACCTACTGAACTCTTCACTCTGGATGGGCCTGGGGGTGTTTCAGGGAACGTCCCCCAACATGTCCTTGTTCTCATCTAATTCCAGCACTGCCCGCGTGAGAGTCACTAAGCTAATCTGTGATAACTGCACAGAGAGAATACTTGTTCACTCGCCCCTCCCAGGATACATGGTTCTTATGGGCAGGTGCCTCCCAGGATATGGGGCTCACCTGGGCAGGTATCCTGCAGGGCTCAGCACCCAGGAGCTGTTCACAGAGCCCTCACTGCAAAGAGCCCCCAGCTCCTCTGTTGGACAGATCTGACCTTGAGACCCTCAGAGGAGGACCTGAGGTAACATACAGCAGCTTCAGGATAGTTGCAGCCTCCTTCCAGCAGGTTTTCCAGAGGGTCCCATAGCACCTGGGCACTGAGTCTGTCTCCACCCACCACCCATCCTCTCCCTGACCCCTGGGTCCCTCTCATTAGAAGAAGGCCTTCCTGAAATCCTCTCCCACTTATAGGTCAGATAAGAAGATGAGAAAACAAGTCAGAGCAGCAGCCCCATATCCATCCTGACCCAAAGGACCCACACCTGTTCCTGGAACCCTGGCCAGGACAACGAGGCCCATTTTCTGAAACCACAAGCCCAGGTGGGCAGATTGGCTGACCTGACTGGCCTGCCCTTTGGATGTGTGCCTGGGTTGAGGTCTATATAAACCCCCTCAAGTGCCTGCAGCTGTACCTGATGCTGTCTTTCTGCTTAGATCTTGCAGGGTTGGCTTGATAAGAGAGAGTGAGGGCCCATAGTGTTTCGGGGGATTGGGTCTGTGTTGGGCTCTGCTGGACCTTCTGCAGGAGGTGCTAAGCTGTCACTTCCTAAGGATGGGCTGTGTCACCTGTTCCTGCTGTTGGAAATCTTCTCAGGCAGAAATGAGGAAGCAAGAAAACAGGCAATGGGAGCAGCACAGGAGGAGTAACTCAGGTAGGAAAGTGCAAAGCTTCCAGATCACCCAGGCCAGGACCATTCTGCCTGACCTACAGGAGCCACGTCAGTAAGCATGCTGTCGCTGGAGTGGCTCCACTTTTCTCCAGCCTGTGAGGTCTTTGCACATATTCAAGTGTTTTATCTATGAAGGGTGGATGAGGTTCAGGAATGGCTAGCCCGGGGGTCAGCCAGCATTTACTTAGAGATGACTCCGTGTAGTCTCCCAGCTTCCCACTGAGGTCCCTCCTTGGGAGGGGAGGGGGTGGGGTATGTGCAAGGGCTGCTGGCTGGCTACACATGAGTAAGTCCCCATCCCTGACCATCTTCAGAATTGCTCATCCCTGAAGCAAGTGCCCTAATTGGGCTTTCACCTGTGCAACTGGTGGCTTCTTAATTAGCAATGTGGCCATTGATGTTAAATGTCCTCCATCAAGACTGAGATGTTACACCACATGTACTGGTGTAAGAACCCGGGGAGGCGTGTGCACCCAGTACCCCTAGGCACAGGCTTCAGACTTGACCCCTCAACATTCTGGAGCCCAGCCACTGCTTTAGCATTTCTGAGGGTCCAGAGCTGATTTTAAGGGTTCTGTAATCCACCCTTCATCTGCTTTAATGAGACCCACATTTCTAGGATCCTACAGAGCAGGGTCTGTGTGGCTGCTCTGTGGCTTCTCTAACATGATCACATGCTGGGTGGTTTAAAACAACAGGAGTTCATCCTCTCTCAGTCCTGGAGACCAGACACCGGAAATCAAGGTGGCACAGGGCTGAGGTCCCTCCAGAGGCTCCAGGACAGGATCATTCCTGCCTTTTCCAACTTCAGGGGCTCCAGGGGTCCCTGGGCTTGTGGCCCCCTCCCTCCCATCTCTGCCTCTGCCTTTAAGAGGCTTCCCCTTTGTGTCCTCTTTCGTCTCTTTGAAGGAGTCTGTCAGTTGGATTGAAGGTCACCCTAACCCTAGATGACCTTACCTTGCTATCCTTAACTACATCTACAAAGACTCTTTTCCCAGATACGGCCCTGTTCTGGGGGGACACATCTTTGGTGGCCACCATTTACCCCATTCTCTCTCTGTCAAATAACCCTCATTTTAGGAGATCACCACATGCCCATAAAGACGGGCACAGAGAGCGGCCACACACATGGAGAGAATGAGGCCCTTGGAGCCACCTGGAACGGATGAAGACCTGGCTTCATCAGGTGAGGGGAATCACAGGGAGGAGAGGAGGATGGTCTTGTTTAGGCTTCAAAAAGACCACGTTGGGGTGGGATGTGAGATGCACAATGGGGGCGGGGAGCTTCATCAGGGCCTGAGGGGGAGGTTAGGCTTGGGCCAGGGCCATGGGTATAGAGGGGACTTAGTGTGGGGGTTGGTCATACACCCAGAAGGAAGAGCTCACAGTCACTGGGGCACAAGGACCTGGGAACCTGGGAGGGCTTCATCTTTCTGAACCTGAAGAGGAAACGTTAAAATTTTACATCACCTCCTGCTCCTTCTGCCTCTGTAACTCAGCTTGCTCCTTGCAAAGTCTGGATCATGTAGGTCACGCAATCTCAGAAAGTGGGGACTTAGAATACTCGGAGCTGGAGCTTATCTCCCTTGTCCTTGCCCTGGCCCCTGCAAACCTTCTTGATCATGCCTATTCATGATAATGAAGAGCCCGCCCCCCTGACACTCTCCTCACCCCAGGGGGAACTCCCCACTCTGCTGGAGCACCTGGCTGTTGGTGGCCACTGACAGCACTCTGGTCTCCTCAGGACCCAGCTTCAGGATACTCTGAGGTTCAGGTCAGGCAGATGGAATCTGGTCTTCTCAGAACCCACTGGGGCTTCAGTTTGGGGGCATTGTGGGGTTTAGTTCAGGTTGATGGAATCTGGTCTCCTCAGGACCTGCTGGGTGTTCAGCTTTGGGACATTGTGGGGTTCAGTTCAGGCTGACAGGAGATGGGTCACCACAAGACCCATGTGGTTTCAGCTTTGGGGCATTGTGGGGTTCAATTCAGGCTGATAGAATTTGATCTCCTCAGGACCTTATGGGGGTTCAGCTTTGTGACATTGTGGGGTTCAGTTCAGGCTGACAGGAGATGGGTCACCACAGGATCCATTGTATTTTGGCTTTGGGGCATTATGGGGTTTAGTTTTGGCTGATGGAATCTAGTTTCCTCAGGACCCATGATCTCCTCAGAACCCATTGGTGCTTCAGCTTTGGGACATTGTGGGGTTCAGTTGAGTCTGACGGGAGTCTGGTTTCCTCAAGATTCCTGCAACGATGTGCTGCTGAAAGAAAAAGTGAGGAAAATTGGGAAGAAGCTTCTGTGTGTGGCTGTTGCTGAAAGTCTGTCTTAAGAGGACCCAAGACTGTTAGGGCTTGATGTGGAAAGTTGTGGGATTTTAGTCAGTTTTTGTCTGTAGTATAAGATGGTGTCCTATATTGTTCCTTGGTGTGTGGTTTCCATTTTTCCCAGCACGGTTTATTGAGGGGGTGGGGGGGACTGTCCTTTCCCGCGTATATATTTTTAGTTCCTTTCTTGTAAATTAATTACCATGCACCTGTAGGTTTACTTCTGAGCTCTCTTGACTATTTCTGTGCCAATTCCACACGTCTTCTGGTGACTTTAGGTACATACTCTAGATTGAAGTCAGGGATAGACATGCCACCAGCCTGTTCTGCTTTCTCAGGATCCCTTTGGCTCTTCTGGTTCCTTTGTGGCTCCACACAGATGTAAAGATTGCTTTTGTTTCTGTGAAAAATGTCATTGAAATGTTGGCAGTGATTGCATGAATGTGTACGTTGCTTTGTTTAGAATGGATATTTTAATGGTATTTTCACCCATAAGCATGGGATATCTTTTTACTTGTATCCATTTAGTTTCTTTGATCATTGTCTTGTAGTTTTTAGCTTTCAGGTCTTTCAAGTCCTTGGTTAGATTTCTAGTTATGTGGGGGAGGGGATGCAATTGTAAAAGGAATTATTTTCTTAATTTCTCTTTCTGATAGTTCATTATTAGTGTAGAGAATCACAAATGATCTTGCAGTTCTGCTGACTTTCTTTTTTCTTTTTTTTGGCCCCACAGCTCGACATGTTGGATCTTAGTTCTCTGACCGAGGATCAAACCTGTACCCCCTGCAGTGGAAGTGCAGTCTTAACTACTGGAATGCCAGGCAAGTCTGTGAATTCGCTTTTTAGTTCTGACAGTTGCTTTGGTGTAGTGTTATGTGGAAAACTAGAATTAAGACATCTAATAGTTTCAGTTCCATCTGGTCATCCACAGCACCCAGGGCATGGTGTCTACTAATATACTCTTCCTATGGTGCCTTTTAATACCATGTGGACTAGTACAAGGCAATTAGCATCAAACTACTTTAGCTGAATTTAGTTAGGTTAACTCTTGGCCTCTATTGCAATGTTCGATGTCATCTCTGATTTTCTGGCATGTGACTTACATGGCTGTATTGAAAAGTAACTTACTTTCTAGTAAAATTTCAAACGTGTCTACTTTAAATAGTGGTACAAAGTTTTCTACATTCACACCAAATACCGCAATGTGTTTTACCCAAAACATGGTCACTTTCCCAGGGAACCAGCCCACAACCCCAAAATGGGGGATAATTATGGTTTCCACATTACAATCTTATCCATAGGACCAGTTCAAATTTCATCAGCTGCCCAAGCTTTGTGCAACTGTCTTTCTTCATTCTAATGCAGTTTTCTTTTTCTGGAGCCATCACTGGGGCTTTCCCTCATGTTAAAAACCTTCATGGATTTAAAGTGACAAGATGACTATGATCTGGGTGGCTTTTCAGTGTGGTTTCTTTCACTGAGAATGTTTTTAGTGCTTTTCCATGTTGTGCCATGTGTCATTTTTTTCACTGTGCTTACAAACATATAACAACACTTATTATTTGAGTCATTTTAAGTATGAACTTCTATAGCATTAACTGCACTCTCATTGTAAAAATTTCCCCACCATTCATCTCCAGAATCGTTCCCTTTTCCTGAAGTGACACTGTAACCATTAAATATTCATAACCCCCAATCCCTGGCCATCTTACTCTACTTGGAATTTGTCTTATATGGATATCTCATACTAGTGGAATCATAGAACATTTTTCCTTTTGTGTCAGGCTTGTTTCACTTCACCTAATGACTTGAAGTTTCATCTACATTATAGCATGTATGAGTTATCTTGTTTTTAAAGGTTGAATCAGATCCCACTGTGTATATACTACATCGTGCTTATCCAGTCATCTGTTGAACACTTGTGCTGCTGCCACCTTTTGGTTACTATGAATAATGCTGCTATGAATATGGGGTTTGAATATCTGTTTCAGTATTTGGTTTTAAATATCTTGAGTGTATAACCTGGACCGGAATTGATGGATTCTATGTTAACTCTGTGTTTAAGTTTTTGTAAAGCCCCCTACTATTTTCTGAAGCTGTGGCATTATTTTACTATATTCCTTTATATGGCAGAGTAATGCATCTCATGGATGGAACTGCCCTATTTGCTCTTCCATTCACTTGTTGGTGGACATTTTCATTGTTTTTAACTTGGATTATCAAGAACACTGCTGCTGTAAATATTGGTGTACAAGTATATATTTGAGCACCTCTTTTAAATTCTTTGGATGTATATCTAGGTGTGGAGTTACCAAAACACATGATATTTCAGTTCAGTCACTCACTCATGTCCGGCTCTTTGTGACCCCGTGGACTGCAGCCCACCAGGCTCCCCTATCCATCACCAACTCCCAGAGCTTGCTCAAACTCATGTCTATCGAGTTGGTGATGCCATCAACCATCTCATCCTCTGTTATCCCCTTCTGCTCCTGCCTTCAATCTTTCCCAGCATCAGGGTCTTTTCCAATGAGTCAGTTCTTCACATTAGGTGGCCAAAGTATTGCAGTTTCAGCTTCAGCAACAGTCCTTCCAATGAATAGTCAGGGTTGATTTCCCTTAGGATTGACTTGTTGGATCTCCTTGCAGTCCAAGTGATGCTCAAGAGTCTTCTCCAACACCACAGTTCCAAAGCATCACTTCTTCGGTGCTCAGTTTTCTTTGTAGTCCAGCTGTAACGTCTATACATGACTATTGGAACAACCATAGCTTTGAGTACATGGACCTTTGTTGGTAATGTCTCTGCTTTTTAATATGCTGTCTAGGTTGGTCGTAACTTTTATTCCAAGGAGCAGGTGTCTTTTAATTTCATGGCTGCAGTCACCATCTTCAGTGATTTTTGAGCCCCCCCCCCCCACAATAAATTCTGTCACCATTTCCATTGTTTTCCTATCTATTTGCCATGAAGTGATGGGGCCAGATGCCATGATCTTAGTTTTCTGAATACTGATTTTTAAGCCAACTTTTTCACTCTCCTCTTTCACTTTCATCAAGAGACTCTTTAGTTCTTCTTTGCTTTCTGCCATAAGAGTGGTGTCCTCTGTGTATCTGAAATTATTGATATTTCTCCTGGCAATTTTGATTCCAGCTTGTGCCTCATCCAGACCCGGGATTTCACATGATATAGTCTGCATATAAGTTAAATAAGCAGGGTGCTGTACTCCTTTCCTGATTTGGAACCAGTCCATTGTTCCATGTCTAGTTCTAATTGTTGCTTCTTCACCTGCATACAGATTTCTCAGGAGGCAGGTAAGGCAGTCTGGTATTCCCATACCTTTCAGAATTTTCCACAGTTTGTGGTGATCTGCAGAGTCAAAGGCTTTGGCATTGTTAACAAAGCAGAAGTAAATATTTTTCTGGATGTTTTTCTCTCTTGCTCTTTCAGTGATGCAACGGGTGTTGGCAATTTGATCTCTGGTCCCTCTGTCTTTTCTAAATCCAGCTTGAACATCTAGAAATTCATGGTTCACTTACTGTTGAAGCCTGGCTTGGAGAAATTTGATCATTACTTTGTTTACATGTGAGATGAGTGCAACTGTGTGGCAGTTGGAACATTCTTCGGCTTTGCCTTTCTTTGGGATTGGAATGAAAACTGACCTTTTCCAGTCCTGTGGCCACTACTGAGTGATATAATTACATTTTTATGTTTTCGAGAAAATGCTTGTTTTGGACACATTGATTGCACCATTTTATCTCTCCACAAGTAAAGTTTTGAGTTTCAATTTCGTACATTTTCGCCAACATTTGTTATTTGTCTTTATTGTTGATTTTCCTCACGTCCATCCTGAGTGCCTTATTAAGGAGGAAGTCATAATGCAGGACCCACATTTGAGGAGAGGAGAGTTAGCTTCATATACTTGATGGACAGCTGAGTCTGTATCAATTATTTAGAATCTTTCTGTGTGAGATTTTTATTCAACATTACTCATAAAACCTAATTTTTACTTTTTACCAGTTTGGACACCTGAAAATTATTTTAAACTTTTGGGAGCTTCCCTGGTGGCTCAGCCTGTAAAAGCATATGCTTGCAATGCAGGATACCTGGGTTCAATCCCTGGGTGGGGAAGATCCCCTGGAGAAGGAAATGGCAACCCACTCCAGTACTCTTGCCTGGAAAATTTCATGAATGGAGGCGCCTCATAGCTTACAGTCCATGGGGTTGCAAAGAGTCAGACACGACTGAGCAACTTCACTTTCACTTTCTTTTGGCTATAATCCAGCCAATTAGACTGCTTAGTTCATTCTAGCTTTGGCTATTGAGAGCTTTTTCCATACTCTCCTGCTTTTATTTTACATAATTCAGCTTTTATGGGGCTTTTTGGTCCTTCTTTCTCACATTTTAAGATTATGCTGCTTTACATATTTATTGTCTCAGTCCTAGTATCAGACACATATTTAAAGAGTCCTTGTCCCTTTTTGTTAGAGCATATTAATAAAAACTTGTATGTGGGAACTTAATAATCTCAGCAGACAATGCATGGAAATACACATGCATGTATCCAGACTATGCATACAGACGGTTATGAAGATTTTCACATGGAGTTATATGTTTCTGCATTAGGCTAAAGATAGTTTATAATGATGTCTCCAACCTGATCTCTTATGACACAGGTATTATACCCTTCTCCTTTTGTCTGCCTGTAACTTCCCACTCCAATGGTAAGAAACCTGGCTTCCACTACTCATCACTTATCAAATTCAGGGCTTGCTCCTTCAATAACTGATATGGTAGTTTCAGTCCTGTTAGCTACAAACCCCCGTGGAAAGAACTTACAGAGCCCATTGTTTATGTATGGTACATTTGCCTTTGGCCTGCAGATTCCATTCATTTACACAGTGAACTTAGGTCAGATAATTTTGTCCTAAGAGTGAGAGTGGCCTTTTAAAATTTTTCTTCTTCCTTTTAAATCTTTTGGCTGTGCCGCATCATGTGGGGTTTTAGGTCCCTGACCAGGAATTGAACCCATATTTCCTGCACTGGCAACGTGGAGTCTTAACCACTGGGCCCCTAGGGAAGTCTGAAGCTTTTCATTTATTTCTCAATCTGTTATATTCTTTGTTAAATTCTGCATTCCAGTCTTTAGCACTCCATACCATAAATAAATAAATGTGAATAGGTAATAAATTACTTGTGTTCTGAAAACAGAAATCTATGTGCTTAGACAAATGCATAGTGGCAGGTATTCCTCACTAAAGTACCATGTGAAATATTTCAACCATATATTCCATAAACTCTTTATCATGTCTGTTTTACCTTTGCTAGAATGTCTTATACGATCATACAGTGTGTAGCACTTGAGGCTGGATTCCCTCACTCAGTAATGTAAGTGTTAGATTCATGCTTTCCTTTATTTTTATTTTAAATTGGTCTGTGGTTCATTCCTCTATATCTCTGAATGCTATTTTATTGCATTAGATGAGAGGAAAGATAATTTTCCCCCTAGCCTCAATGTTCTTCACTGAGATGTTCATAATGAAAGGAAGATGGATTGGAGAAAAACAATCAGAAGTTTAATATATGACATGCATACCTCCTATATAGTTGAAAGATACCTGGGAAAACTCTCACTTTCTGAAATGGTCCAAGACTTTACCTTAAATGCTATCATCAGCTAAGAATGAAAGAAGGAGGTTAAGGAATGGAAGAAGCTATTTAAGGGAGATTATTAGGTGAAGCACAGTAAACAAAGACATGGTGGTATGCAGATTAACTTCCAGGTCCATTCCATAGACCTTCTTGATATTTAGTCAAGTCATTTAGTGATATCAAGTCAGTCTTGATACTTAGTCCATTCTTGATATTTAGCCATCCTCTATTTCCTGGTCCAGACAGGGACACGTCCTTAAAGATGGAGATATCCTTAACAAATGTAAATCTACTTCATAAAATGGAATTTCGACTTGGTTTTCAAAGATCCTCCTGGGGCGGCTGTTTGTTTTTTTTTCTTTTGTTTTGTTTTGTTTTTTTTAATTAATCAGTCCAAAATAACCCTTTTGTCAAATGTACATATTTTGGGTGTGCTTTTTGTGCTCCCCTTGAAATGTGCATTCAGGGGAGGAGTGTCACCCTGGAGACTGTTGATATGTGACCCCATGGACAGGGACTGGGTTGGTCACCCTGAAGAATGTGGATATGTGACCCCAGGGGAATGGTCAGAAAGAATTCACCCTGGAGACTGTGGAATTGTGAGCCCAGTTGCAAGGCTTGGGAAGGGGTCACCGTGGAGACTGTGGATGTGTGACTCCAGATACAGTGTCTGGGAGGGATCACCCAGGGGACTGTAGATATGTGATCCTAGATATAGGGTTTGGGAGAATGTCACCCTGCAGACTGTGGACATGTGACCCCAGGTGCATGGTCCAGTGTGTTGTGATCACCCTGGAGATTGTGGAAGCGTGACCACAGGTACTGGGTCTGGGAAGTGGCGTCATCCTGGAGATGTGCACATGTGATTACAGACACAGGATATTTCAGGTGGAGTCACCTTGGAAACTGGAGGAGTGACCCCAGGTGCAGGGTCTGGGGTGAGGTTCAGTGACGTCAGTACTCTTGTCTTGTTGGGAGAGACACATCAGGATTCTCCTCGAGATGTTGCAATGCAATACGGACACCTCTCAAGGTGAGGGGGGAGACCAAGTTTGCCTTTGCAGTTGCCAGAGCAATACTGTGACTCCTGTCAGTTTTCAAGAGGAGACAGGTTTCATCTCCTTTTGAAGCATTGAACTCCACGTGCCTCTCGTGTTGTCAAAGGGATGTGAGGCCTCCTGTCAAAATGAGGCGGGGAACTAGGGCATTCTCTAGGGTCTCCACAGGGGATTCAGACGTGCCTTCCTCTTATGAGATGAAAGACGAACCTGCATTCAAGTCACTGCAGGGAAATCTGGCCTTATTTCAAACCAGGGCATCTTGGTGTCCATTCCACGTGAGGCAGCAAACTCAGGGTCCCTCTCACATATCTATAGCTGAGAGAAGCCTTCTCTTTAGGTGTTGTTTAAACCTGGCATTCCTCTTGAGTCAAAGCCAGGAAATCAGGTCTCATCTCGAGATGATTTGAGGTACACGGAGCTGTTTTCTAGTTGCTGTGCTGAACAGGGTGTTCCTCTATACTTAGGACAGTGTTTTCGGGGAATCTCTGGAGTTGCCTAAAGGAAGTCAAGCCACATGTCGTGTTTGATGGGGAACGCCAGATGGCTCTGGAGCCAATGAAGGGGAATCTGGCCTCATCTTGAGTTGATTTGGAGTACACGGAGTGCTTTCATGTTGCTGCGGGGACCTCAGGGTCCCTCTAGACTTGTATCAGTGTTCTTGGGGACTCTCTAGAGTTCCATCAAGGACGTCAAGGCTCCTTTCATGTTTGATGGGGAACACGGACTTGCTCTGCACTCAATGCAGGGGAATCTGATCTCATCTCTCATCGAGTGGGAAGTCTCATGGTTTTTCTCGAGTTGCGGAGGGAACCTGGGGTATATTCTCGAGTGACGACAGGGATGGACTCTTAAAACTCCTGTTTGTTCAATGATGTCAGGACGCCTGTCTAGTTGTGAGGGTCACCTCGGGATTCTCCTCGAAACTTGGTTGGACAATAGGGAGGCCTCTCGAGATGAGTAGGGAAACCCACTGTCACTTTCAAGTTGTTACAGGAATACTGGGATTCCTTCAATCTTCAAGAGGAGTCAGTCATCGTCTACTTTTGAAGCATTGAACTCCATGTTCCTCTCGAGTTGTCAAAGGGATGTGAGAACTCCTGTGGAAATGAGGTGGGGAACTAGGGCTTTCTCTAGGGTCTCCACAGGGGATTCAGACATCCCTTCATCTTTTGAGATGAAAGACAAGCCTGCATTCATGTCACTGCAGGGAAATCCGGCCTTATGTCGAGTCACGGCATCTCGGTGTCCATTCCACTTGAGGCAGCAAACTCAGGGTCCCTCTCACGTACCTATAGCTGAGAGAAGCTTCCCCGTGAGGGGGTTCTGGAAAGTTGGCATTCCTCTTGATTCAAAGCCAGGGAATCAACTCTCATCTCGAGATGATTTGAGGTACACGGAGCTGTTTTCTAATTGCTGTGCTGAACGTGGTGTTCCTCTATACTTAGGACAGTGTTTTCAGGGAATCTCTGGAGTTGCCTAAAGGAAGTCAAGCCACTTGTCGTGTTTGATGGGGAACGCCGGATGGCTCTGGAGCCAATGTAGTGTAATCTGGCCTCATCTCACGTTGATTTGCAGTACACTGAGCACTTTCGTGTTGCTGCGATGACCTCAGGGTCACTCTAGACTTGTATCAGTGTTCTTGGGGACTCTCTGGAGTTCCATCAAGGAAGTCAAGCCTCCTTTCATGTTTGATGGTGCACATGGAATTGCTCTGCACGCAATGCAGGGGAATTTGATCTCATCTCTCTTCGAGTGGAAAGTCTCATGGACTTTCTCGCGTTGCGGAAGGAACCTGGGTTATATTCTCGAGTGACGAAGGGGATGGCCCCTCATAACGCGTGTTTGTTCAGTGACATCAGGCCTCCAGTCTCGTTGCGAGGGACAACTCGAGATTCACTTCGAGACTTGGCAAGTCAATAAGGAGGACACCTCTCGAGGTGAGGCGGGAGACCCAGTGTCCTTTCAAGTTGCCACAGGGATACTGGGATTCCTGTCAATTTTCAAGAGGACTCAGTCATCGTCTACTTTTGAAGCATTGAATTCCACTTTCCATTCGTGTTGTCAAAGGGATGTGAGGCCACATGTCAAGATGAGGTGGGGAAATAGGGCTTTCTATAGGGTCTTCAAGGGGATTCAGGAATCCCTTCATCTGATGAGATGAAAGACGAGCCTGCACTCAAGTCACTGCAGGGAATTCCGGCCTTATTTCGAGTCAGGGCATCTCGGTGTCCATTTCACTTGAGGCAGCAAACTGAGGGTCCCTCTCACATACCTAAAGCTGAGAAAAGCCTCTGCTTGAGCTGCTGTGGAAAGTGGGCATTCCTCTTGATTCGAAGCCAGGAAATCAGCTCTCATCTCAAAATGATTTGGGGTACACGGAGCTTTTCTCGAGTTGCTGTGCTGAACTTGGTGTTCTTCTATACTTGGGACGGTGTTCTCAGGGAATTTCTGGAGTTGCCTAAAAGAAGTCAAGCCACTTGTCCTGCTTGATGAGGAATGCTGGATTGCTCTAGAGCCAATGCAGGGAAATCAGGCCTCACCTCAAGTTGATTTGAGGTAAACGGGGATATTTCGTGTTGCTGCGTTGACCTCAGGGTCCCACTAGACATGTGACAGAGTTATTGGGGACTATGTGGAGTTTCATCTAGGAAGTCAAGGCTCCTTTCGTGTTTGATGGGGAACACCGACTTGCTTTGCATGCAATGCAGGGGAATCAGACCTCGTCTCACGGCGAGGGGGAATTCTCATGGTTTTCTCGAGTTGTGGCGGGAAACTGGGTTATATTCTCGAGTTACAGCTGGGATGGCCCTTCAAAACTTGTGTTGGTTCAGTGATATCAGGACTCCTGTCTAGTTGTGAGGGACACATCGAGATTCTCCTCGAAGCTTGGCAGGGCAATAGGGACACCTCTCAATGTGAGAGGGGCAACCCAAGGTCCTTTCCAGTTGCCACAGGAATTTTGGGATTCCTATCAATTTTCAAGAGGAGGGAGCGATACTCCCCTTTTGAAGCATTTAAATCCACGTGCCTCTCGAGTTTCAAAAGGATGTGAGGCCTCCTGTTGAGATGAGCCGGGGAACTAGGGCTGTCTCTAGGGTCTCCACAGGGGATTCAGACATCCCTTCATCTTGTTTGATGAAAGACGAGCCTGCATTCAAGTCACTCCAGGGAATTCCGGCCTTATTATGAGTCAGGGCATCTCGGTGTTCATTCCACTTGAGGCAGCAAACTCAGGGTCCCTCTCACATACATATACCTGACAGAAGCCTCCTCGTCAGGTGCTTGTGTAAAGTTGACATCCCTCTTGAGTCAAAGCCAGGGAATCAGCTCTCATCTCGAGATGATTTGGGGTACACAGAGCTTTTCTCGAGTTTCTGTGCTGAACTTGGTGTTCCTCTAGTCTTGAGATGGTAGTCTTGGGTAATCTCTGGAGTAGCCTAACGGAAATCAAGCCACTTTGTGTGTCTGATGGGGAACGAGTGATGTCTCTGGAGACAATGCAGGGGAATTGGGTCTCATCTCGAGTTGATTTGAAGTACACGGTGCACTTTCATGTTGCTGCAGGGGACCTCAGGGTCTCTCTAGACTTGTGACAGTGTTCCTGGGGACTCTCTGGAGTTCCATCAAGGAAGTCAAGGCTCCTTTCGTGTTTGATGGGGAACACGGACTTGCTCTGAATGCAGTCCAGGGGAATCGGGCCTCATCTTGAGTTGATTTGGAGTACACGGAGCCCTTTCATGTTGCTGCGGGGACCTCAGGGTCCCTGTAGACTTCTGACAGTGTTCTTGGGGTCTCTCTGGAGGTCCTTCAAAGAAGTCAAGTCTCCTTTCCTTTTGATTGGGAACACGGACTTAACCTGCATACATTGCATGGGAACTGGGCCTCATCTCGCGGTCAGGAGAAAGTCTCATTGTTTTTCTGGAGTTGTGGAGGGAACCTGGTTATGTTCTAGAGTTACGGCGGGGATGGCCCTTCAAAACTCATGTTTGTTCAGCGATGTGTGAACTCCTGTCTAGTTGCGAGGGACACCTTGAGATTCTCCTCAAGGCTTGGCAGGACAATAGTGACGCCTCTCGAGGTGACGGGGGAGACCCAGTGTCCTTTCAAGTTGCAACAGACATACTGGGATTCCTGTCAATTTTCAAGAGGACTCAGTCATCGTCTCCTTATGAAGCATTGAATTCCGCATTCGACTCGTGTTGTCAAAGGGATGTAAGGTCACCTGTCGAGATGAGGTGGGGAAATAGGGCTTTGTCTAGGGTCTCCACAGGGGATTCAGACATCACTTCATCTTTTGAGATGAAAGACAAGCCTGCATTCAAGTCACTGCAGGGAAATCCAGCCTTATGTCGAGTCAGGGAATCTCGGTGTCCATTCCACTTGTGGCAGCAAATTCAGGGTCCCTCTCACATACCTATAGTTGAGAAAAGCATCCGCTTGAGCTGCTTGTGGAAAGTTGGCATTCCTCTTGAGTCGAAGCCAGGGAATCAGCTCTCATCTCGAAATGTTTTGGGGTACACGGAGCTTTTCTCGAGTTGCTGTGCTGAACTTGGTGTTCCTCTAGACTGGTGGCGGTATTCTCATACAGTCTCTGGAGTTGCCTAAAAGAAGTCAAGCGACTTGTGCTCTTTGATGAGGAATGCAGGATTGTTCTGGAGCCAATGCAGGGAAATCAGGCTTCATCTCGAGTTGATTTGTGGTACACGGGGCTCTGTCGTGTTGCTGCATTGATCTCAGGGTCCCTCTAGACTTCTGACAGAGTTCTTGGGGACTATGGAGAGTTTCATCTAGGAAGTCAAGGCTCCTTTCGTGTTTGATGGGGAACACGGACTTGCTCTGCATGCAATGCAGGGGAATCGGGCCTCATCTCACGGTGAGGGGAAAGTCTCATTGTTTTTCTGGAGCTGTGGTGTGGAACCTGGGTTATATTCTCGAGTTACGGCAGAGTTGGCCCTTCAAAACTCGTGTTTGTTCAGCGACGTCAGGACTCCTGTCTAGTTCCGAGGGACACCTTAGGATTCTTCTCGAGGCTTGGCAGGACAATTGGGATGCCTCTCGAAGTGAGGCGGGACACCAGGTTTCCCTTTGCAGTTGCCAGAGCCATACTGTGACTCCTGTCAGTTTTCAAGAGGAGTCAGGCTTCGTCTCCTTTTGAAGCATTGAACTCCGCTTGCCTCTCATGTTGTCAAAGGGATGTGAGGCCTCCTGTCGAGATGAGGCTGGGAACTAGCGTATTCTCTAGGGTCTCCACAGGGGATTCAAACATCCCTTCATCTGTGAGATGAAAGACAATCCTGCATTCAAATCACTGCAGGGACATCCGGCCTTATTTCAAGTCAGGGCATCTCGGTGTCCATTCCACTTGAGGCAGCAAACTCAGGGTCCCACTCACGTACCTATAGCTGAGAGAAGCCTCCTCTTTAGGTGTTGTTTAAAGCTGGCATTCCTCTTGAGTCAAAGCCAGGGAATCAAGTCTCATCTCGAGATGATTTGAGGTACACGGAGCTGTTTTCTAGTTGCTGTGCTGAACGTGGTGTTCCTCTATACTCAGGACGTTGTTCTCGGGGAATCTCTGGAGTTGCTTAAAGGAAGTCAAGTCACTTGTCATGTTTGATGGGGAATGCCGGATGGCTCTGGAGCCAATGAAGGGGAATCTGGACTCATCTCGAGTTGATTTGGGGTACACCGAACTATTTCATGTTGCTGCGGTGACCTCAGGGTTCCTCTAGACATTTATCAGTGTTCTTGGGGACTCTCTGGAGTTCCATCAAGGAAGTCAAGGCTCCTTTCATGTTTGATGGGGAACATGGAATTGCTCTTCACTCAGTGCAGGGGAATCTGATCTCATCTCTCATCGAGCGGGAAGTCTCATGGATTTTCTCGAGTTGTGGAGGGAACCTGGGTTATATTCTCAAGTGACGATGGGGATGGCCCGTCAAAACTCGTGTTTTTTCAGCTACGTCAGGACTCCTGTCTAGTTGCGATGGACAACTCGGGATTGTCCTCGAGTCTTGGCAGGGCAATAGGGATGCCTCTCGAGGTGAGGCGGGAGACCCAGTGTCCTTTCAAGTTGCCACACGGATACTGGGACTTCTGTCAATTTTCAAGAGGACTCAATCATTGTCTACTTTTGAAGCACTGAACTCCGTGTTCTACTCGTGTTGTCAAAGGGATGTGAGGCCTCCTGTCGAGATGAGGCGGGGAACTAGGGCTTTCTCTAGGGTCTTCATAGGGGATTCAGATATCCCTTCATCTTTTGAGATGAAGGATGAGCCGGCATTCAAGTCACTGCAGGGAATTCCGGCCTTATTTCGAGTCAGGGCATCTCGGTGTCCATTCCACTTGAAGCAGCAAACTCAGGGTGCCTCTCACATACCAAGAGCTGAGAAAAGCCTCCACTTGAGCTGCTTGTGGAAAGTTGGCATTCCTCTTGTTTCAAAGCCAGGGAATCTGCTCTCATCTCGAAATGATTTAGGCTACACGGAGCTTTTCTCGAGTTGCTGTGCTGAACTTGGTGTTGCTCTAGACTTGGGATGGTGTTCTCGGGGAATCTTGGAGTTGCCCAAAAGAAGTCAAGCCACTTGTGCTCTTTGATGAGGAATGCAGGATTGCTCTGGAGCCAGTGCAGGGGAATCGGGCCTCATCTCGAGTTGATTTGTGCTACACGGTGCTCTTTCCTATTGTTGCACTGACCTCAGGGTCCCTCTAGACTTCTGACACAGTTCTTGGGGACTATGTGGAGTTTCATCTAGGAAGTCAAGGCTCCTTTCGTTTTTGATGGGAAACATGGACTTGCTCTGCATGCAATGCAGGGGAATCGGGCCTCATCTCATGGCAAGGGGGAATTCTCACGGTTTTCTTGAGCTGTGGCGGGAACCTGAGTTATGTTCTCAAGTTATGGTTGGGATGGCCCTTCAAGCTCGTGTTGATTCAGTGACATTAGGACTCCTGTCTAGCTGCAAGGGACAACTCGGGATTCTATTCGAGGCTTGGTAGGGCAATAAGGATGCCTCTCGAGGTGAGGGGGGAGACCCAGGGTCCATTCCAGTTGCCACAGTAATTTGGGGATTCCTATCAATTTTCAAGAGGAGGCAGCCATGCTCTCCTTTTGAAGCATTTAAATCCATTTGCCTCTGGAGGTTTCTAAAGACTGTGAGTCCTCCTGTCGAGATGAGCCGGGGAACTAGGGTTTTCTCTAGGGTCTCCACAGGGGATTCAGACATCACTTCATCATGTGTGATGAAAGACGAGCCTGCATTAAAGTCACTGCAGGGAAATCCAACCTTATTTCGAGTCATGGCATCTGGGTAACCATTCCACTTGATGCAGCAAACTCAGGGTCCCTCTCACATACCTAGAGCTGAAAGAAGCCTCCTCTTGAGGGGCTTGTGGAAAGTTGGCATTCCTCTTGAGTCGAAGCCAGGGAATCAGCTCTCATCTCGAGATGATTTGGGGTACACGGAATTTTCTCGAGTTGCTGTGCTGAACTTGGTATTCCTCTTGTCTTGAGACGGTATTCTCAGGTAATCTCTGGAGTTGCCTAAAGGAAGTCAAGCCACTTGTTGTGTTTGATGGGGAATGAGTGATGGCTCTGGAGCTAATGCAGGGGAATCGGGCCTCATCTCGAGTTGATTTGAAGCACACAGTGCACTTTCATGTTGCTGTGGGGTTCTCAGGGTCCCTCTAGACTTTTCAAAGTGTTCCTGGGGACTCTCTGGATTTCCATCAAGGAAGTCAAGGCTCCTTTCGTGTTTTATGGGGAACACAGACTTGCTTTGCATGCAGTGCATGGGAAGCGGGCCTCATCTCGAGTTGATTTCAAGTACACAGTGCATTTTCATGTTGCTGTGGGGACCTCAGGGACCCTCGAAACTTGTGACAGTGTTCCTGGGGACTCTCTGGATTTCCATCAGGGAAGTCAAAGCTCCTTTCGTGTTTGATGGGGAACACAGACTTGCTCTGAATGCATTGCAGGGGAATCGGGCCTCATCTCGAGTTGTTTTGGAGTACACAGAGCCTTTACATGTTGCTCTGTGTTCCTCTCGAGTTGTCAAAGGGATGTGAGGCCTCCTTATAAGATGAGGCTGGGAACTAGGGTATTCTCTAGGGTCTCCACAGGGGATTCAGACATCCCTTCATCTTGTGAGATGAGAGATGAGCCTGCATTCAAGCCACTGCAGGGACACCTGGCCTTATTTTGAGTCAGGGCTTCTCAGTGTCCATGCCACATGAGGCAGCAAACTCAGGGTCCCTCTCACATACCTATAGCTGAGAGAAGCCTCCTCTTTAGGTGTTGTTTAAAGCTGGCATTCCTCTTGAGTCAAAGCCAGGGAATCAGCGCTCATCTCGAGATGATTTGAGGTACACAGAGATGTTTTCTAGTTGCTGTGCTGAACGTGGTGTTCCTCTATACTTAGGACGGTGTTCTCGGGTAAACTCTGGAGTTGCCTAAAGGAAGACAAGCCACTTGTCGTGTTTGATGGGGAATGCTGGATGGCTCTGGAGACCATGCAGGGGAATCAGGCCTCACCTCGTGTTGATTTGAAGTACACGGAGCGCTTTCGTGTTGCTGTGGGGAACTCAGTGTCCCTCTATACCAGTGACAGTGTTCCTGGGGACTCTTTGGAGTTCCATCAAGGAAGTCAAGGCTCCTTTCGTGTTCATGGGGAACAGGGAATTGCTCTGCCTGCAGTGCAGGGGATTCAGGCCTCATCTCACGGCCAGGTGAAAGCCTCATGGTTTTTCTCGAGTTGCGGCAAGAACCTGGGTTATGTTTTCTAGTTACGACGAGGATGGACCTTCAAAACTTGTGTTGGATCAGCAACGTCAAGATTCCTCTCTAGTTGCGAGGGACACCTCGGAATTCTCCTCGAGGCTTGCATGGGCAATAGGGATGCCTCTCGAAGTGAGGCGAGAGACCCAGGGTTCCTGTCCAGTTGCCACAGGGATATCGTGATTCCTATCAATTTTGAAAAGGAGTCAGGCTTCGTCTCCTTTTGAAGCATTGAACTTCGAATGCCTCTCGAGTTTTCAAAGGGAAGTCAGGCCTCATGTCGAGATAAGGCAGGGAACTAGTGCTTTCTCTAGGGTCTCCACAAGGGATTCAGACATCCCTTCTTTATGTGAGATGAAAGATGAGCCTGCATTCAAGTCAATGCAGGGAAATCCGGCCTTATTTTGAATCAGGGTATCTCGATGTCCATTCCACTTGAAGCAGCAAAATCAGGTTCCCTTTCACATACATATAGCTGAGAGAAGCCTCCTCTTGAGTTGCTTGTGGAACGTTGGCATTCCTCTTGAGTCCAATCCAGGGAATCAGCTCTCATCTTGAGATGATTTGTGGTACACGGAGCTTTTGTCGAGTTGCTGTGCTGAACTTGGTGTTCCTCTAGATATGGGACGGTGCTCTCGGTTAATCTCTGGGGTTGCTAAAAGAAGTCAAGCTACTTGATCTGTTTGATGGGGAATGCACGATGGCTCTGGAGCCAATGGAGGGGAATCCGGCCTCATGTCAAGTTGATTTGTAGTACACGAAGCTCTTATGTGTTGCTGTGGTGGCCTCAGCACCTCTAGACTTGTGAGGTGCTGAAGTCCCCAGTCTTCTTGGGGACTATGTGGAATTTCATCTAGGAAGTCAAGGCTCCTTTAGTGTTTGATGGGGAACTCAGATGTGGTCTGCATGTAATGCAGGGGAATCACACCTCATCTCGAGTCGATTTGGGGTACACGATGCTCTTTTGTGTTGCTGCGGGGACCTCAGGGTCCCGCTAGACTTGTGATAGTGTTCTTGGGGACTTTCTGGAGGTCCATCAAGGAAGTCAAGGCTCCTTTTGTGTTTAATGAGGAACACAGACTTGCTCTGCACGCAGCATTGCAATCGGGCTTCATCTCGCAGCGATGGGGAAGTCTCATGGTTTTTCTTGAGTTTCAGCGGGAATCTGGGGTATGTTCTCATATTACGGCGGGGATGGCCCTTCAAAACTCATGTTGGTTCAGCGACTTCAGGACTCATGTCTAATTGCCAGGGATACCTCGGGATTCTCCTTGAGGCTTGGCAGGGCAATAGGGACGCCTCTCGAGGTGAGACAGGAGACCCAGACTTCCTTCGCAGTTGCCAGAGGGATATTGGGATCCCTATCAATTTTCAAGGTGAGTCAGGCGTCGTCTCCTTTTGACGCCTTGAACTCTGCACTCCTCTCGAGTTGTCAAAGGGATGATTCCCCTGCATGGTCTCCAGAGCCATCCAGCATTCCCCATCAAACACGACAAGTGGCTTGTCTTCCTTTAGGCAACTCCAGAGTTTACCCGAGAACACCGTCCTAAGTATAGAGGAACACCACGTTCAGCACAGCAACTAGAAAACATATCTGTGTACCTCAAATCATCTCGAGATGAGCGCTGATTCCCTGGCTTTGACTCAAGAGGAATGCCAGCTTTAAATAACACCTAAAGATTTTAAAATCTTTAATCAATAACTTTGGTAAATGTTGGACTAAATTAAAAAAAATAAAATATTCGCCTATGCAGCATTTCCTATGTTTATTTTATCATGCAAGTCTTCTTTCTCTTCTCTTTCTCTCTCTCTCTCTTTTATTTTTTTTTGCAGGTCTTCTATCTTCAAATGAGCATCTTGGGGTTTAGTGTTCCCCCAAACACCCTATAAAGAGCTACCCTAAGCCAACTTTTCAAGCACAGTTATAAGGTTCTTTTTGGTAGATTCATGTAGCATTTATTAATTAGAGTGGATGAAGACTAACGATGCCTTCTTAACCTTGCCACCATGTTATAAGGAAAGCAAGTCTGGCACATAACTATGAAACATTTACTAAACAGAAATTCATTATTAATAAAACATGCATGCATGCTAAGTTGCTTCAGTTGTGTCCGACTCTTAGCGACTACGGACTGTAGCCCACCAGGTTCATCTGTTTATAGGATTCTCCAGGCAAGAATACTGGAGTGGGTTGCCACACCCTCCTCGATCTTCCTGACCCAGAAATCCAATCAGCACCTCTTACATCACCTGCATTGGCAGGTGGGTTCTTTACCACTAGTGCCACCTGGCAAGCCCACAATAATAAAACATAAGGTAAATCTCAATAAAATTCAGATCTCTGCTCTTTTAAATGCACTGATCACAGCCTGCATGAAAGATTCACTCAAGGCAGAACAATACAGGCAGATTTAGGTTCAACTTTTGGACTCAACATCTTTTAGAGATCAAGCCTCAAGTACCATCCCTAAGGTTACTGGTTACACAGTTTGCTAGATTTTATTTCCTGCTCAAAGAATAGAAGGGGTTGTCTTAAAATATTTCTGCCACATCAAAAGGCTTGAATAACACTTGTTTCACCAATGACAGTAAAATGAATTAGCACAATTTTATGTCACCTTTTCTATACTGAATATTCTTAAAATCATTTCAGACATTGTTATACACACATTGGGACATGTTTTATAACATCAGTTACCCTAATTTGCATCTTAGAGCAATGTGGTTGTGGTGTGAAATTATGAAAGGGGAGAAGGGAAAGAGCTACCTCATCGAACCATGTTGCCAAATGTGTTCTGTGAACCAACTGCATTAGAATCACCTGTAGTTCTTTCAAAATGAAGATTACTCCAAGTAATTACATGCACACCCTATCTGAGAGTCACTGGCACCGAGAATCAGCCTAAATCTTCTGGAAATGGCTTCAAAATTTTGTATCTCCTGTACTTTTGCAGCCATTTTGTGCCAAAACAAAGGGAATATGATGACAGTAAAGATCGATAAAAATTTTAAAGGGTTACCTACTGGTAGCTAAACTTACATGATTCAAGAAGGTCCCACAGTTTTCCTTTTCTGGATGTCACCACCAGGAATAAGAGCCACAAGATTTAATAACTGATGTGGCAATGGGTACCAACCAACCAGAATTGATGCCTTCCAGCCTGCAGGATCAGTGAACTGGCACTTTGTTGTTCCTGTATGTTATCAGCCCACAAATAACCATCGACCTCCCTGGCTGGCATACAGACAACTGCCTATAAGTAGTGGTGGGGTGATTTTTTTCCCTTTTTCTTTATAACTTTTATGTTGTGTTTTCTTTACTGGATTTGCTGTGTACTAACAATCGGTTGGTTGGATAGAGACAGTAGTGTCTTTGAGCCAACTCCTATTGACTTTGTAAAGCCAGTTGTTTGTATCTTTTCCAAACTCTACATTCAGTGATATCACACTGTTGCTTGAACTGGATCACTGTGGGAGTGTTTCTATCAAAGTGAATACTACCAATATGCTTCCCTCTCATAGCTGGTTGTTATACATTTTGCAGCACACCACTGGAGAGAGAGATTATTTTTTTTCACACCACTACTGTAATACATATAAATGTACTAGATATAACATTTATCATTTTAAACATTTTGAGTGTCCAGTTAAGTGGCATTAAGTGTGTTCACACTGTTGTACAACACCATCACCTCCATCTCCAGAATTATTTCATCCTTCCAAACTGAAACCTTGTACCCACTAGACCACAACTCCACAGCCCTGGATAACCACTGCTCTACTTTCTGTCTATGAATTTGTCTATTCCAGGCAGCTCAAAGAAGTGGAATCACACAGTAACTGTCTTCTCATGTCTGACTTCTCTCACGTGGTGTAATGATTTCAAGGAACACCCATGTTCTAGCATGTTTCAGAATTTCATTCCTTTTCAAGGCTGAATAATATTCCATTTTATGTATATACCATATTTTGCATATCTGTTCACATGTTGATAAATATTTAGACTATTTCTATGTAATTTTACTGAGGCGTAATTCACATATAACAAAATTATACATTTTAGGGCACACTGTTTGATGCACTTTGAAAGATGTATATATCCATGCAAACACAACAAAGATACAAAATAGTTCCACCACTCCCACCACGCTAGAAAGCTTCCCCCTCACCTCCTTTTAAAGACTTGGTTATTTGCCTGCACCGGGCCTTAGTCGCATTGTGGGGCTCCTCCTCACCTAGTATCCGCAGCGCGTGGCCTTAGCTGTGCTGCAGCACGCAGAACCTTGGTTCCCGGAACCCGTGTCCCATGCACTGCAAGGATAATTCTTAACCACTGGACTCTTGGGAAAATCCTTCATCCTTTACCTCTGTCAACATGCCCCAAACTCCCTGTCTCAGGCAACTGCCATTGTGATTTCTATTAATACAGATTTATTCTGCTCGATGGAGAATTTTCAGTAAATAAAATTAGACAGTATCATACTTGATTCGGGCTCAGCTTTTTCACGCAGCATAATGTTTGCAAGACTCATCTGTACTGCTGTGTGTCTCAGTGATTCTTTCCTTTTTGTTGCTGGGCAGCATTCCACTGGCAAGGACTGTGAAGAATCTGAGATTTTATCCTGTTTGCAAGCTAAAAAGTTAGGCTGCCTCGGATTCATGCTTGTACCAGATCAAATATGATTTTTTTGCATGTAAGTTATGCCTCAATAAACTTATACAGGTAAAAACAACCTAAATGTCCACACATAGTAAATCTTGAGTCATAGCTGAGGAACCCTAAGCTTAGAAAACCTCAATCTTTAATAAGAGACTTCAAGAAAATCTGCCCAACCTTTGTTCCTGGAAGGAGACATTATCTTCATCATACTGGACTCCAAAAAATTTGCCTTCTGCTCCAGATGGAGAAATTATATTTTCCAAGGGTATCTACTGTGCAAGTGTTTTTTTTTTTTTAAAGAAGATTGTCTGGAGCAAAACTGTCAGCACCTCTATTCATAAGACATGTGGAAACACAAGGGACCCATGGGAATCATGTCCCAGTGTCTGGTGTGTGAATGAAGTGAAGTGAAACTTACTCAGTCATATCTGACCCTTTGTCACCTCATGTGTATACAGCCTGTGGAATTCTTCAGGCCAGAATGCTGGAGTGAGTAGCCTTCCCCTTCTCGAGGGAATCTTCCCAACCCAGGGATCAGATGGAACCCAGGTCTCCCACTTTGCAGGTGGATACATTTGTTTGTGAAAATAATGTTTGTCAAACATTTGTGTGAGAATACATTTGTTTATTCACTCTCCTGTTGATAAATATTTGTTTATTCATCTCCTATTGATGAATGTGATTCACTCTCCTATTGATGAACATGGAGATTGTTTGCACTTTGGGCTATTATGAATAAAGTTGATATGAAGATTCTTAGACACATGTTTTGGATCTCTATGTTTTAATTTCTCTAGGGTAAATACCTAGGACTGTAATTGCTAGGCCATATGATAAGTCTATGTTTAACATTATTAAAGCATTGCCTGGTTTCAAAAATAGTCATAATTTTTTTACTTCTGCCATTAGTGTATGAGAGTTCCAGGCGCTCCCCCTCTTTGCCAGTAAATATCAACATTTTATCGAGTCTACTTTATTATTATTATTTTCTCTCTGTCTTTCTCTATATATCTCATCCCCACTCTTTCAGAGAAAGTTGCAGATATGACACCACTTTACCCCTAATGTTTTGAAGTGTGTTTCTTAAAAAAACTTTTATATGACCACAGTACTATTATTAAAGTCAGGAAATTAATATTGATACAATACTGTTATCTAACTTAGAGATTTTATTCAGAATTCACCAACTTTGCCCATAAGGGCCTATTTTGCAAAAGAAAATCTGATATTATGTGTCATTTAATTATAATAGCCTTTTGATTCTTAACAGAGTGATTTGTATTAGTTTTTACATTAGAAGCAAATGGCCCTGTGATCTTAATCTCTTTTTAGGCATTATGATCTCCATTTTTATCTTTATTTTTATTTATTTATTTAATCTTTATTTTTAATAAGTTAACTAATTAATTACATAAAGCAATACATTCACATGGCTCAAAATTTTAAAAGCATGAAGTATTCAAAGGGAAAATTCTTTTTTTCTACTCTACTCTCAGGTTCCCAATTTGGAGACTCCCCAAATAGAAATTTGTAATCGACCCCTAATTGACTATGTATACTTTTTTTTTTACACAAATCTGCTGACTATTGTTTGCCAAACACTTGAGATGGAGGAATTCATTTTCTTTTAAAGCAATGAGGTAATCTGGCAATGATGAGAAAAAGGATTGCTGTAAAGCTACTTCCTCTTTCAAATTAAATTGATCTTAGTCAGATTAAGAAGCTACTTACTACTACCTGTCTCCTTACTTCTCTATCTCCCCCCGCAGGGGACTGTGTCACCAGGACCTAATGCTGAAGCTTGTCACAGGTGAGGGACTTTGTGCAGAGGAAAGAAATAAAAAACTTGATCCACCCAGATGGCTCAAGAAATCCAGATCATCTCTGCCTTTCTCCTCTTGTTCTTATGTTACTTGGGAGAAAGATTCTAGAGGACAGAACTACACAAGGACCGTGTCTAATTTCTGGAGGAAGACCTTCTTTAAGACTCTGGGCTAGGACCCTCTCGGGTCAGTGACAGTGATTCAGGCAAGATTTGCCTTATATTCTGAGAATGGTAACGTGGAAATGGTAAAATAGTCAAGTGTCACAGGCACTGGCAGTGAAGACCCAGGTGTGCAGATGAGTCTTGTCACTTGCCCCTGGGTATGGCTGTTATATTTTCCAAATACAACATATAACCTGAAAGAAACTTTCCCAAATAAGTGAATTTATTTATATTAAAATTTCCAGTAGGATAACCATAATATATAGCTATTTGCAGGTTGTTAATTCATTATTGGAAATCTTCTTACTCTCTTATGACCTACTTGCATTTAAAAAAAAAAAATGGCTCTACGAGTTTTTTCTTTTTTTCTTTTTTTAAAGATTATAGTGTAGAAAATTTCACACACAAAAAATAGAACACAAATCTCCATATTCTCTTATCCTCCAGCTCCAAGTTTTCAGCTCAAGGACAAGCTTTTTCTATTTCTGCTTGACCCACCTCACCCCCCAACCCTTCATACAGATGGTTGAAGCAAATCCTAAAGCAAAGCAAAGCAAATCATCTTATACCATCATTTCATCCATAAATGTTTCAGCATGTTTTCTTAAAAGGCAGTGAGTCTTTTAAAAAAATAATTTAAATTCCTTTATCATTATCCATGATTCCTTAATATTATCAAAGATCTAGTGTTCATATTTCCTTGATTGCCATAATATATAATTGAGCTTCTTTGTTTAAATCAGGGTTCTTGGCTGATGTATCACTTAAGATTCTCTGATCTTTATCTTCCTACTCAGTCTCTCTTTTGAGGAGGGTATTTATATTGAAATATAGTTGATTTACTCCCCTGGTGGTTCAGCAGTAAAGAATCCGCCTACAATGCAGGAGACACGGGAGGCTTGGGTTCAATCCCTGGGTCGGGAAGATCCCCTGGAGGAGGGCAGGGCAACCCACTCCAGTATTCTTGCCTGGAGAGTCCCATGGAAAGAAGAGCTGGTGTTCTGTAGTCCATAGGGTGGCAAAGAGTCAGACGCGATGGAAGAGACTGAGTATGCATGAGCACATAGCCGATTTATAATGTTACATTTGTTACAGTTATACAATACAGTGAATCAGTATTTTTACAGATTATACTCCATTTTATTATGAAATAATGACTATTTTTTCTGTGCTGTACAATACATCCTTGGGGTTTATTTACTTCATACATAGTAGTTTTTTAATTTCAATTTTTTAAATTCTGAAAGTATGATAACACATTTACAGGAGACTTGGAAAATACACTGTATATTACAATTATTTTTTAAGGAGATAAATTAAGATTTTTAGTTGGAGTTTTAGTATCAAACTCTCAAAAATTAATAGAATGAATATGTAGAGAAATAGAATGATATACTAGACCTGAAAAACACTATGAACCAATTCAATATAATTAAGATTTATACAATTTTTACACAACAGTAGGACACAAATTCTATTCAAGTTCCCATAGACTGTAAATTGGGAGACTCTGGAACTTATCCAAGGACATAAAACAACGTGCAAAAATTTCATGGTCTTAAAGGTATTGAAATCACACAGGGTCTGTTCTCTTATCACAGTGGAATTACGTTAGAAACCAACATAAAAAGATATTTGAAAATAACCCACATCTTTTCAAGTGCAATGTGACATTTACTAAGAGAGTTACTCAGTCTCTCTCTATTTTCTTGATAAAGGATATAAATCGGAAAATATTTCTTAAAGTTAACCTTTACTGTAGGTAAGCTGCAGTTGCAGGTATGGTGCAAATTCAAACTGAAATAGTATTTAAAAGCATCCATTGGCAGAGTTCTCTAATTTACCACGGCAGATTTGAACTATAATAACTGAATAAGGTAAATCTATTACTTTGCAGACAAAGTATAAATATGTATGTTACACCAGATTACATTAAAATGTCTGTTAGTTTATTTTTCATTACCATTCCTGCTGTCAGTTCCACTTTCTCATTCACCTTAGTTATAGCTTAGTACTTAAAGTATTGAGTGGTCAAAGTTCAAACTTTAGGAGGAATGAAATGGCATTTCTTGGTCTTAAATTCTAATTATGCACCACAGGCTGAATTGTAGCTCTTTTCTCTCAAAATGTGTAGGTTTTCTGTTGATAAATTGGCATCTGTATTAGGGTGCAACCTTAGGGTAACTGACTGCTTACTTTTTAAGTTTTGTTAAACGCATATAGTGTGTTTGTATTTGCTGCATAATTGAGAAGTTTCATTTTTGCCCAAGTATTTTTTAGGAATTTGAAATCTTTCATCTTTGGAAAGAAATCTCAAGTTAATATTAAATCTTATTTTCAGTGGTTGAGTACTCAGATCCTGACTGAGGTGGTTTATTTGTAATACACTCTTTGTATCCTTAGGATCCTTAATTTAAAGTATACTGTATTTAATATTTTTAAAACACACAGTGTTTTAAAATACAATGTAATGTTAACTTTTTAATTAACTTCAGTTTTTGGAGTCCTGTATTATTAACTTTAGGTCAGTAGTATAATTTTATACACTATAGAGATTTTGTTGTGTCCTAGCTTTGTATTTTAATGCTTGCTGCGTTCAGTGTAAATGTTTCCTTATTGTTTTGTTTTTACCATGAAGATCAGAATTTGTGAGAAAGAGTTAGATGCAAAGGTTAATTGAGCACCTATAAATTTGGCTGTTTAATTAAAATTCAGTTCCTCAGTAAACAGTAGTCACATTTTAGATGCTTAGTAGCTTCAGGTGGCAGTGGCTACTGTATTGGACAGCACAAATACAAGAAGAAAATGGCTCTGTCACTGCAGAAAGGTCTTTTGAATAGTGCTGCTTTGCAGTGAGTTAGGTTCTGTCTAGACTCTGGGAATACAGAGATAAACATGACTGACAAGGCAAACACTTAGCTCCTGGTGGGGTTGAGAGATGGCAAACAAATAGCTGATGTCCATCATGTCATCATTAGGAAGAAAGATGAAAGTGGGTAAGAGAGAAGATGTAATGAAACAGTGTGCGGGGAGGTACCTGTTAACTAGGTGGTCAGGAAATGCCTTCTTAATATTTGCATGTCAGTGAATGAAGAGAAGGAGCAAGTCTTGTGAAGACCTGTAGGAAGACCCTTCTAGGCACAGGGAACAGCAAGTGCAAAACCCTGAAGTGAGAACAGATTGGACATACTTGAGGAATGGCAGCAAGGCATGTGCAAGTGAGGTCCTGGGAGAATGGTGGGTGATGAGGGGGGACATGACGGACAGTAGCCACATCATGTGGTACCTTGTGGTCTGTGGTAAAGACTTAGAATTTTAACCTGAGTGTGGTGAAAAGACATTGGAGGGTTTTGAGCAGAGGAGTGGCATGATCTAAATTATGTTTATTTAACTTTAATATGCCAGATTTACAAATAAAACAGTTAAAAACCCCCATGCCCTCATTCTCCAACTCTAGCAAAATGGGCCCAACTGAGATCATTGATCCCATGGATGACCTGTCCTTCCTTTATATATATTATCTCCTTTATCCTTCCCTGTAATATTGTGAAGTAGGATTTGTGTTTTAAAAGATCACCCTGGCTGCCATGTAGAGAGTTAAGTTTAGGGGGGCAAGAGGAAAAGCATGAGGGCCTTTGGGAGCCTGAGACAGCAGTCTTAAGTGAGAGGTGATGGTGGCTTGGAGTCGAACGGCAGGTGGTGGTTGAAGTGATGAGAAGCAGCCAGATTCTGGTGAAACCAGCAGGAATGCTGGTGTATGTAGTTAAGGAAAGAGGAGCAGGGGTGATGCCTGTACTGTGGTCCAGATGATGATGTGACTGCCCATAGGAGAGTTCAGTTTATTCATGTTAAGTTTAAGATACCTAGTAGAAGTCCAGAGGTTGTCAAGGACACATTTTTAGGTTAAGAAAAAGAGGAAAACCCAGTGAAGGTAACTAAGGAGATATGCTGCAATAGCTAGCTGTTGATTTATGGTCTGAGTTTGGCCTCCAGGTTTGCTAGAGCTGGAGCTAGCTATTGTAGTGTCTCATGTCCCATATCCCAAGCAACCCCTCAGCCACTGGCAGACTGGAATGATTGGTCCTCTGGATAGTAGGGAATCAGTGTTTCAGGTAGGAGAACATGATACATTGAAGAATACTGCTGAAGAATTTAGACAAACACATTGATTTGTGAAGGTATTAAATGTCTTTAATGAGCAATAGAATTTCTAGAGAATATAGTTACTCTTAAATGGAACACTAAGTAGAAGATTTTCTTGTATACTTTATAAATATTGCATTAGTAGTTCAAAATCAGAATTTTATTAAATTTTACTTTCTCCCTTTTTTTCTCATTTTAAGTAGATGAAATGCATGTAAAAATGAAAGCACCAAAAAGAACTGTGGGTGAAAGTTGGATGGCCTAACAGTTTATTCAGATTTTAAGATTTATTTACATATTATATCATTAGCAAAAGGTGTGTTATAAGGGTAAATTTGTAAGTGAATATTGACAAGTTGTTAAGTTTCTGCTTAAAGTCTTATTTGCTATTTTAAGTTATTGTTTCTTACAGATTTTCTAATCTGTGCTTATTTTACTAGGAGTCATGGCTTTGAAAGAATTACCTTACTGATTTCAAACACCATTTTAGGAGTAATTTTCCATATGCCTTAAAAGAAATAACCAAGCAAAAAAAGGAAAGGGACAAATAAAAGATATTGCCATTCTCATCCACTGTTTAACCTGACATTTTCAGAAAACAGTCTCACACTGAACTTTGTACACTGCAAGTAGTTGTTATCTAGACTGTGAAGTAAAGATAAAAGCTGTAGTATCTGATCTTAAACAAGTCACTTTAAGCCCTGGACTTCCAATTTTACTTAGTTTTTATTTTTATTTTTAATCTGTGAAGTGAATGTTTTGTGCTAAATGAGTGTCAGTTATCAAATTGTATAGATAAGAATTTAATAAAAATTTGCTTAGAGTGGATAGTTTGTTTGTGAGAGGCACTGTGTAATTACTGAATCTTTGAGAGCATAACATCACTAGTTTCTGCTCTCATTTATATACACAAGGAAGCGTAATGTAACTGTTATCAGTATCCTGATGGAAGAGGGATAATTGAAGAAAAGCAGTTATCTTTTTTAAAATAAGTGAAAAGAACAAATTATGGATGAAGTTTCACTGGAAAAGTGTAAGCCTGGAAGTTATTTGAAATGTTTACCTGAAGTAAGAGCAGATAAACGTAAAAACAAATTACCAAATAAAACTTGACAAGCAGATACAGATACTCAAGGTGCAATTCCCCAAATGAGCAAACGCTTGAACAGATTTTAAAGTCTTTGTCAGAAGGTTCTTAAACTTATCAAAAGGAAGAAACTACTTGGAGAATCAGTGAGGCTCTTTGGGCAGAGTTCAGAGGATATGCTCAGAAGTGATAAGTATGTTGTAGGCAGAGAAACTTCATTCACTGAAGTTTTTTGGTCTCTCACTGTAAGTAAAGTATTATGACAGATAATTAGATGCCCTAAGGTATATTCTTTGATCTCTTAAGTGATTCATAAATTGCAAAAATCAATACAAAATCTTAAAATTGATAAAAATGTGTGTCAGACTCTAGTCATGAGATGGAAATCACACCAGTGATTTTCACAGAGAATTTAATACAACCGGTTGTTAACTAGGCATTTCCACTTAATAGTGGAAAGACAAAAGGGAACAGCAAGGTCTTGTCGGAAGCCACCACTGCCTCCTGACCGGAGAGCAAAGAGAAGAGGGCAAGTGGCTGGAAAGAAAGGCTGCAGCCCAAACTCAGGCCTCGAGGAAGGGGTTTGCACTCAGCTGGGACTAATGTCTTTGGGATCAGGAGAGGGGCCCAGTGGGGTAAGGGTACAGGGCTCAGCGAAGAGGGTTCTGCTGGCTGGCGCTGGTGTTCTAGGGGCACGGTGATACTGGTTCTGTGTCAGGAAGATACAGACTGGAACCAACTCTGGCTGCTAGAATGAACTGCTGCTGGCCTGAAGAGTGGTTGGGTTGCACTGGTGGCAACAGGAAGCAAAAAATAGGACTAGGAAGCAAACAGAAAGTGCCGCATTTTCCTCCTCCAGCTTTCTGGTCTCAAGTACCCCTTGACTTCCAGGTGGCTCAGTGGTGGAGAGCCCTCCTGCCAGTGCAGGGACAGATTTCAATCCCTGGGTTGGTAAGATCTGCTGGAGAAGGAAATGACTACCCATTCCAGTATTCTTGCCTAGAATATCCCATGGAAAGAGGAGCCTGGCGGGCTGTAGTCCACGGGGTTGCTGAAGAGTCTGACACAGCTTAGTGACTAAACAAAAACAAGCACTTTATTGGCAGAGCCTAACAAGAAGCAAACTGTAAAGGAGAAAATGTGACTCACCCCCAGGATCACAAAGTAAGAGCGTGGAAGGGTAGTTTTAAGGCTGAGAAACAAAAGCTCAATAACTTGCAGGAAGAAAAATGAATCTACATCTTTCACACAAGGCATATTTAAGTGTCATTAGAACTTTATAGTCAAGAAATGCTATAGGAATTAATAGGAGAAGACAGATCCTTGTTAGGATAAACAGACAAGGCAGTGTTGGAGAGTAGTGTTTTAATGTGAATGTGATTTTAGCAGGCAGAAGTGAAGTGAGGGATGATTGCAGTAATGGAAGGAGATATTATAGGGTATGAGAAAGCTATAAAATTGCATAATGGAGGACATGGGACAGACCTGGATCAAATTGGTTTCTACTGATGACTAACTTTAATGCTGAAAGTCATTTTTTGTCTCTGACTCTCATTTCTCTTTCATCCTTGATCCTTTAGGCATTGAAGACTATTATTGGTTGGATCAAAACCATGTTTTAGGACCATTAATTTAGAGTTTCTGGAGTTGGAGGTGACAGAGAATCAAATATGGAGATACTTTCTTGAGCAAGTAAGTTGTTACTTGCTCCAGATACAGTTTTCTTATTAACACAGAAGTTTTTAATCAGGTCCATGGATAAGGTTGAGAATATCCTTCAATGCGTGAATATAATTACATGTGATTTTTATGTTGTCAAGGAAGAGGTTTCAGGTGTAATTTTCATCAAAATGAGATTAAATAAAAGGATGTTTGGAATTTGGTAGACCATTAAATGTAAGTAAACTACTCAAGAGCATATGGGTGTACTGTCATTATTCACTTTATTGGGCACTTAATATGTTGAAGGCACTTAGGAAAAAGAATGTAGGGTAATAAAAGTATATCAGTATAGTAGGGAGCTGGTCCTGCTCTTTCATGGGGGGCATAGGTCCTAGGGAGGGCTGCCTGCCTAGGTAGTGATTTGTGCTAAGATATAGAAGGTGAAAAAGGAGTTAACGATGAAGACACTGAGGTGGTGAAATTGTGGCATTTTTAACAAAAGTGGATTGACAGTATTACCATAAATTTCCCTAGTGATTTGTTTTGAGGGTCCGCAGGCTGCTCTTGAACTTCCATAAGGAAGCGTGTTGAATATTTCTCAGATAGCCTTTGGAGGCTATCTATTAAATTCACAGATTCAAGTTAGAGGAGCCAATGTGGCCTAAGCTGGTGGTCTTCAATTTTGACCTGATGTCTAGATTTTTTTTAATCTTGGGTTGAACTGTGGAGTTACAAAAGATATTATTTTCATTGTGGTAAGATGTCCATAGCATAAAAATTAGCATTTTAACCATTTTTAAAGTGTACTGATTGGTGGCATTAAGTACATTTCACATTTTTCATGTTACCAGTCTGAAACTCGGTACACATTAAATAACAGCTTCCTATGCTCTTCTCCCTCCAGGTACTGGGAACCGCTATTGCATTTTTCCCCTTTATTAATTTGACTGTTCTGGTACCATGTATCTGTAGAAACTGAAAACACTGTTTTATGTCTGGCTTAACTTCACTTAGCATGATATCTTTAAGGTTTATTCATGTTGTGGCACTACTAGCATTTCATTCCTTTTTTTTTTTTTTTTAAATGGAGTTCATTTTTTAGAGCAATTTTAGATTCGTATTAAAATTGAACAGAAAGTACGGAGTCCTCATACACTACTCCTACCCCCATGGATGCACAGCCTCCCTCACGTCAGCGTCCCACACCAGAGTTGTGTATCTGTTGTAAAATACAAACCTCAGTGATACATCATTTACACTGGAGTCCTTGGTTTATGTGAGGGGTCACTCTTCTTGTTGTACAGTCTGAGTTTTGTGTAAAGACATAGTGTCATACGTGGTATTTTCACTGATCCAGAAGCAAGTTGCCCTCCAAATACACATTCTGCATCTATGGATTCAGAAAGCCACAATCCATACACATGATACACCATCTGCAGTTGGTTGAATATGTGGAGGCAGAACGGTATGGAGGGTTAACAGTATTCTTCACCACTATGCATTCACAGTTTAAAAGAACATGCCAGTTTCACTTAAAATTGTTCTTAATTAAGTAAAAAATTACTAATCTTATTAAGTCACAATCCTTGAAAACACGTAATTTTAATATTCTGTGTGGTGAAATGGAAAGTGTGCCTGAAGTATTTTGGCTACATGCCAAAGAATGATGGTTGTCTCGAGGAAATGCACTTGTCATTCTGTTTGTATTTTCTGCAATGGACATGATTTTAATTTAAATGACTAACTATGCTTATTCAGACTTGGGTATTTGTAGATATTTTCTCAGAAATGAAAAAAATAAGCCTATCAGTTTCAGGAAAATAGTGTCTGTGCTAGAGATAAAATTTGAACTTTCAAGCAAAAATTAATATTTTTGGAGAACTTGTATCCACCATCTGAGTTTTATCTGTATATTCTATTTTTTGCTCTTCATTTTTTTCATCTCTCTTCATTAGGCTTATTTAGAAGCTGCTAGAGGATTTACACACACACACACAAATACATACATACATACATATATATATATATATATATATATATATATATATATAATATAAAATGAAGGAGAATATATGTATTCTCCTTTATTTCCAAGGACTGTTTTAACAGAGCACAGTGCTTGAGCTTGGCAGTTTTCTTGTTTGAGCGTACTGACCGTACTGACTGCAACGCTTCGCTCTGTTGGTTCCCACTGCTGTTAGGAAGTCAGCTATGAGTCTGAACTGTTGCTACTTTATAAAAGTTACTTCCCTCCCCACCCCCCCCACCTCCCCCATAAGACTTTGCTCCTTGTCTTTTATTTTCTGCTGTTTGACAATGATGTATCCAGGTGTGGTTTTCTTTTTTATTGATTTTCCTTGGAATTCAGTGAGCTTCTTAAATCTGAGATCTTGAGTGAAGTGTCTAAACACATCTGAAAAATTCTCATCTTTAAAATATTAATGCCATTTTTCTCCTTCCCTTTAAAGACTAATTGATTGTATATAAGACCCACTTACTGAATTTTTTGTTTCTCTTTGTCTCATTCAAACATACATTTGTTGAATTTGTTTTATTTTTATTTTTCAGTTCTAGAGTTTCTGTCCAGTTATTCCAGCACTGTTTGCAGAAAAAGACTCTTGTTTCTCTTTTGGATTGCTTCGGCTCCTTTGTCTGAAATCATCAGTTGACTGTACTTGTAGGCCTGTCTTGGGGCTCTTCCACTGACCTATGTTTGTCTGTTCATTCACCAGTTCTGTGCTGTCTTGATTACTGTAGTACAGTAAGCCTTGAAATCGAGTGGTGTGAGTCCTCCAACATTGTTCCGCTTTGGACTTGTGTTGGGTAGTCTAGTGTTTGCCTTTGTGTGTAAACTTCAGAAATCATTTTGTTGATAACTATAAAGTAACTGGCTGGGGTTTTGATTGGAATTGTGTTGAATCTATAGATCTAGTTGGGAAAAATTGTTGCGTTAACTACTTAGATGATGTATAACTGGGATTGTTTTATGTAAGAGCTCTTTTTACTTCCAGTTCACCGTTACTCTGGCAGGGAGCCCTTACAGGTTCAGCTTGAAGTAGGGATAATATACCAGAGTCCCCATGTTTGTCTGGCTCTGGAGTTTGACTTTTCCCTGTGAGGCCTCTGAAAGGTTAGTTCCGTTTTCCAGGCTTTTCGTTGGAATTGGGTATTTGGTTCCACAGCCCTTGGAACCTGAGTACTGTGATCTTGCTTTATTTTGGGGACCCAGCAATTGTTCATCACCTTGTTACCTCTTGAATGCTTTTGAGTTGTTAAAAACTATTTCATCCAGCTTTTAAAGTTATTTTCAGGACGGGAATCAGTTCTAATTTCCTCCTCTATCATTGCTGAAAATGAGTTTCCCCAGTTTCCTGTCTCCCTCATAGAATTGGTGGTCAGTGTATTTAGACTTTAAAATTTTGTGTAAATTCTTGGAGGAGCGGGATGAATTCTCCCAACTTTTGAATGTCTGTTGACACCTTCCAGACAGTAATAGGTAAGTAGATCTTCAAAAGCTCTACCTGTGGTGAATAAATGATGCAGTTGAGTTTTTGTGTGGTCTGGTTAGTATAAAATGTGCCTTGGTTTTGGGCACTGAACAGTTGGGCAAAGAACCTACCAGTAGTTTTGGGTTTGTAGTATAGATTGCTACTCATCTGTCCCAGTTTTCATTCATTCTCTCTCCGTGATAGAATTCCCAGTTTTTTGCTGGGCTGTGCTGTGCTTACTCACTCACTCAGCCAGGTCCCGACTCTCTGCGACACCATGACTGTAGGCCACCAGGCTCCTCTGTCTATGGGGATTCTCCAGGCAAGAATACTGGAGTGAGTTGCCATGCCCTTCTCCAGGGGATCTTCCCAACCCAGGGATGGAACCCAGGGCTCTCACAATGCGGCCATATTCTTTACCAACTGAGGCACCAGGGAAACCCAAGAATACTGAAGTGGGTGGCCTACCCCTTCTCCAGAGGATCTTTCCAACCCAGGAATCGAACTGGGGTCTCCAGCATTGCAGGCGGATTCTTTACCAGCTCAGCTAAAAGCTCACATACATGTATGCATTTAAGCAGACTTCAAATCCAGCTAATTTTTATTCTTGCTATACATCCCCCTTTCTCCTAGTCTGTACCAGCATTGTTTCTTGAGCTTGTCACGTCTTGCCTGTATTGCTCAAGTAGACATACAACTACTTCTTTGTTTAGAGTCTTGTAACTGATATTTTCTTTTTCATCAGCAGAAATGAAAGAACTTTTCAACTATGTTACTCCTGTGCTTGCAGAATTGATTTTAGTGTCCTTAGTTTTCAACTCTTTGTGATCTGGTCCCATTTGTCATTCCTAACCCTACATTTGATACCCTAATAACACCAAATATTAAAAATTTCCCTCCCCTTGTATTTGTGGTTCCTTACGACTGTGTCCTTTCTCATGCCTAATCCAGGGTTAACTTTCTTTTAAAATAAATTAGTTTCAGGTATTTTTTTAGTTTAATCAACTTTACATGTTTCTGAACATGAGAATAAATAGGCTCTGCTGTTGAATGCAGTGTAGCCTGAAATCTACACTGTGTTTATATAGTGTTTATATATCTAGTGGTTTTTATCCTAAGTTGCAAATTTTGTTTTTCTTAAGATAATCTGTTAGAAAAAGTGATTGTAATATGTGAGTCATAAAATTAAATTGTTTCAGAATTGGGCTTATCTAGACCAGTCTCCTGTTTCACATATAAGGAAATTGTGGCCAGGAGAAATTAGTGATTCTGTCAAGTCAAAATTAGTTAGAAGCAGAATCAAGGTCTGTCGTGAGTTTCATCCTAATATAAATATCTGCTTAACGAAAATCTTCAAGTGTGTTGAAGTTTTCAAGTGTTCTTATCCCTGTAGTACATCTAGGATTACCACACCATGTTTCAAGGGCCTGTAGTTCTTGTGTGAATAGCAACTTGGGTAATGAACTGAGCAGTATGCATTCTTAATTTATGCCTTAACAACTCTGATTCTGTAATGAATGGTTTGCTTACAGTCGCTTTAATATACTTACCTTCTTGACAGTTCATTCTGGGAGGAATAGTTAAGTGTTTAAGTGAAACAGGCATGGTAGATACAACACTTAACAGTTATGTGTGTCTTTGTTTTTAGCATCAAGCATTGCACGATTCTCTCGAATAATGTAGATCACCTTTTACTGAATTTAACACTGTCTGATATCATGGTCTCCCTGGCAAATGCCTCAACTTTGCAGAAGGATTCCAGTTGGATAGAAAGGATAAGGAAATTTGTAACAGAAACCCTTGAAGATGGGTCTAGGCTAAACAGTAAGCAGCTGAACAGATTGCTTGGTGTCTCCTGGAGGTTAATGCAGATGCAGTCAGACAGAGGTGGGTGTCAATGCTCTGTCCTTACTTAAGAGAGGGGCTCTTACGCATACTGTTAATGTTGAGCATCTAATTTTGAGTTCATACCTGTCAAACATTTCATAGTCATTTACGTTCGAGCCATAAAAGGTAGCCAGCATAATCATGAAGGAATGTCTGCTTGAACCCTGATGGCTGAGAACACCCCCTTTTCGGTGGGTAGGTCCACTCTGAAGCTGATGGGTAGGTTTTCTACTAGATTACATAGTTGGAGTGAAAGAAGGTAAGTTTTATTAATAGGAAATGACATTGAGCCTAAGGATAAAGAAATACTTTTCTGATCTAGTTTGACTAGAAATTGGTGGATCCTTATCTCTTTACCTTTCTTGTAACTTGAAGTTATGTTGCATTAAGTCAGTTTTTAGTGTGACTTACTAATTCTTTTCATTCAAGCAGAACTTTGCTGTTTGGTTCCTGGCTTATCCACCTTTCTAGTATTGTGGTATTTGTTGTCCTTTCCTAGGTTTGTTGTCTCTTAGGAAAATTTGTACTGTAATCTCCGATTGGTTTGACTTTTTTATTAGGCCATTGATGTAGGATTTTGATGGTAGTCATCAGTTTGTGGCTAAAATCTGCTTCCTCATAGGAACAAGGTGCTTCTGTGCTTTTTAGAAGAATTATGGTGCTGGTGAAGAAACATTTTGACTCACATGCAGCTGTTTTCTCTTGTTTCTTAGAGGCTACAGAGTCTCTCATAAAGGCAGTTTATACATTGTATCAGCAGAGAGGCCTTCTCCTTCCAGTTCCGACTTTGTTACTGAAGTTTTTCAGTAAAAGCTATCAAAAAGAAGAACTGAGATCTTACAGAATCCGGTACAGTTCCTTTGTTATTTTGCTTTTCTTTTTCTTACCAGGTTACTTAGTAATCTGTATGAATAAGATGATAGGGTGATTAAATCTTTGGAGAAAATCTTCTTTTTATCCTTTTTGGTTTTATTATTTTTTTTTTAAATAAAAAGGCATACATAATAGTTTCAGTAACCTTTATACACATAACTGAGAAGGTAAAAGTATCTTTGAGCATATATTTCCACTTGTCTGCTTAACAGCTAAAGGACAATTATTGGAACCACCTGTAGCAGCCTCAGAATTTTGTTTTGCTTCCCATAAAAATTATGGAGGTTTAACCTCCGGCCCTTAGTGACATATTGGGACACATGGTATAAGAATGAGGGCAGTAGAAGAGGAGAGGTGTACAATAGGTGAAAGAGATTAAAAGGTGCAAACTGAGTTATAAAGTAAATAAGTCATGGGGATATAATATACAGCATAAAGAATATGACCAGTAACTTTTGTTAGGACAGGTGGTTACTAGACGTATGGTGACCATTTGCAATGTGTACAGATGTAAGACTATTATGTGATACATACCTGAAACTAACATAATACTGGGTGTCAAAAATGTTTCAATAAATTTTTAAATGGCGGTATCTTAAAGAGCAAAAGTGTCCAGCTTGGTTTGGTGCTGTCTGGTGATGCAGACAACACGAAGAGTAGAACTCAGGAATCAGTCTTAGATGTGGTGAGTTTGAGGTTTACTTGGGATAGTCTGGAAGAGATGTTTGGGTGAAAGATAACGGGATTTGTGGTACCTCAGCATACATAGGTAGTTGTTAGAACATATTCAAGTCTTTACTGTGAGTCAGGTGCTTTTCTTAATTTTTCAGTAATTCTCATACTTTTATGTAGGTACTGTTGGTTTCTGCCTTATAGAAGGAAGCTTAGGTTAAATAAGTTGGTGAGTGTCATGCTGTTAAAGGGCAGCCAGACTGAGACTTAAGTTCAAGTCTGGTAGACTCCAAAGGTTGTGTGTAAATCACTGAACTCTTGGGGGACAGCAAAAGTGATTGCCGTGTCCAAGATGAGACATTAGAGAGTGAGCAAGTATGTGCAAGAATGGAAAGAACCCAAGTTTGAAGCCACTTAATGTGGGGGCACCCTATACTGAATGCATAAATGACTTAATATAGTAAAACGGTCATTACAAATTAGTGTAAATAGTTCACAAGCTAAGTAGAGCCTGTGTCCTTTAAGATAAAATTACAATGTACATAGTGCCCCAAACTACATAAACTTTTAAAATACAGTGGGTAAAACCTTAGAGAATACTATAGATGAATATAGTATGCCAGTCATCTTATAGGCTCTCAAATGTTTAAATAAATGTGGTGTATTTCCCTTTTCTTTGATGGCCTTAGATACCGTAGTAAAGTGTTATCACGTTGGTTGGCTGGTTTACCACTGCAGCTTGCACATCTCGGCTCCCGAAATCCTGAGCTTTCAACACAGTTTGTTGACATTATCCATACTGCTGCAGCCCGAGCAAATAAAGAGCTACTCAAAAGTTTACAAGTTACTGCTCTCCGAATCTATGGTAAGAGTGTTGGTTACCTGTGTATGTAATAATCGGTCTACCCCGACTTAAGAACAATGTTTCAAAGGGGAGATCTTTAGGTTTTACTTTTCCTTCAAATTATACATTAATTGTACCATGGTAAAATGAATAAAATATCAAACAGTAAATTCATTTTCAGTAGTATTACTTAATACAATAGTTTAAGAAAACTAAAGGTTGTAGATGTTTCTTGAGATCTTAAATTATCTTTTAAGCCACGAAATTCACAAATTCAAAACTGATCAGGTATTTTTATAGAATTCTTTTGAAACTTTGATGGCAAATTTTACTTATTTAATCGTTATTGAGATCTTGTACGGCTTTCATATATTAACGTTTCACTCACCCCTGAAACCTTTTCATTCTTTTAGCAAAAATATCAATAAAAATATACATATATGCATATGTATAATTAGTATTTATTATTAGGACACAGTTTATATACCATAAAATTGGCCATTTTACACTGTGCAATTCATTAATTTTTATCATATTCCCAAGATTGTGCGATAGTCACTATTATCTTATTCCAGAATATTTTTATCACCTCAAAAAGAAACTCTACCATTAGTAGTCCATCCCTATTTCCTCATTTCTTCCTACCTCAGCTCCTGACAACCACTGCTCACCATTTCTGTCTCTCTGTATTTGCCTGTTTTGATCATTTCTCACAGATGACATTGTGTGATGTGGATCTTCTCAGTATGGCTTCCGTCACTTGGCATACTGTTCTTAGGATTTACGAGCATATACGAGTACTGTATTTCTTTTTAATGCTGAGTAACATTCCACTGTTAAATATACACCACTTTATATTTACCCATTTATTAAATGACAAACGTTGGTTTGTGTCTACCTTTTGTGTGTGGTATTTAAAAATCTGTATTTTTCAGTATTGCTTATATATAGGAGTGTGTGTGTATACTCAGATAAGTCTTTGGTTTTAAATTCAGTTCAGTTTAGTTGCTCAGTCATGTCCAACTCTTTGCAACCCCATGAACTGCAGCATGCCAGACCTCCCTGTCCATCACCAACTCCTGGAGCCCAACTAAACCCATGTCCATGAAGTCGGTGATGCCATCCAAGCATCTCATCCTCTGTTGTCCCCTTCTGCTCCTGCCTTCAATCTTTCCCAGCATCGGGATCTTTTCCAACGAGTCAACTCTTTGCATCAGGTGGCCAAAGTATTGGAGTTTCAGCTTCAGCATCAGTCCTTCCAATGAACACCCAGGACTGATCTCCTTTAGGGTGGACAGGTTGGATCTCCTTGCAGTCCAAGGGACTCTTAAGAGTCTTCTCCAACACCACAGTTCAAAAGCATCAATTGTTCTGCGTTCAGCTTTCTTCACAGTCTAACTCTCACATCCATACATGACCACTGGAAAAACCATAGCCTTGACTAGACAGACTTTTGTTGACAAAGTAATGTCTCTCCTTTTTAATATGCTATCTGAGTTGGTCCTAACTTTCCTTCCAAGGAGTAAGCATCTTTTAATTTCATGGCTGCAGTCACCATCTGCAGTGACTTTGGAGCCCAGAAAAATAAAGTCAGCCACTGTTTCCACTGTTTCCCCATCTATTAGCCATGAAGTGATGGGGCCGGATTAGGTTGATATTATAATTGTCCCTGTTTGGCAAAAGTGCTTGTTTTTTTTTTTTTTTTACTGTTTTGCTTTGTTTCTAATACCTTTAACTCCATCAGTTATTATTTCAAATAACACATTTGAATATTATGAAATCGAGTGTTAAATGTTATCTTTAAATAATGATTGTATTTAGTCTTACTCTAGGCAGTACCTTAAGCCATACATATATATTTTTTTTTCATGTAGTTGATATGTTAGAATTCAACATAGCACAGTGAAAATGGTCAGTCTGCTTTATTAATTCTTGTTTGTATATCTTTTAAAATTTAACTTGTCTTCCTGCCTCACTAGATCCACAAGAAGGCACAGTGGTGGTTCTGTCAGCAGAGTCTCAGCAGCTTTTGGTCCAGCTTGTGTATTTTCTACCCAGTCTGCCTGCTGACTTGCTTTCTCGGTTAAGCTGCTGCTGTATTATGGGAAGACTCAGTGCAAATTTGGCTGCCATGCTTATCGGGATACTGCACATGAGGTAGCATGCTAAAGTGAGCTGTATTTCAAGTGTATAATCTTCTCCCTCACCCTTCCCCTGTCACTGGCAGTTTATGAACTGACTTTTTAAAATGCCGCCCCTCCCTTCATTTGCTCTTAAAACAGCAGTTAAAACTGTTGATGATACTGGGTAAGAGGAAGGTCACTGGGGCAAGACTGTTCCAGGTGGTTTGCTTAGCGGTTTGCATTGTCATGATTGCAGTCACTAAGTCCATGGGCTGTAGTCCACCAGGCGCCTCTGCCCATGGGATTTTCCAGGCAAGGATACTGGAGTGGGTTGCTGTTTCTTTTTCCAGGGGATCCTCCTGACCCAGGGATTGAATCTTGTTCTGCTACACCACAGGTGGATTCTTTACCACTGAACCATCAGGTAGAAACATACAGTGATTTGTGTAGGTGCATTGAAACAAGGGTTAAGATTATCAGAAGTGTGTAGCCATAGTAACGATTCAGTGGCGGATGAGAGTGCTGTGTTTTAAAACTTCTGGTGTTATGAAATTGTAATACAGGTCTTTCTTTTTGGAAGGGAGCTCAGTTCAATGTAGGTGGTGAAATAAAAGCTTGCGGACTCAGACAGGGAATCATTAAAATATCTGTGGGTGGGTGGGTGGGTGTGTGTGTGTGTGGCAAAATATACATAACCTAAAACTTCCCATTTTAACCAGTTTTAGGTATACAGTGAGAATTGTTTGGGGGCATTAAGTACATTCACATTGTTGTGCGACTGCTACCACTATTCATCTCCAGCACTGTCATCGTTGCAGACTGAAACTCTGTACTGATTATTTCCCCTTCTCCCAGCCCTTGTTTACCACTATTTTGTCTTCATGATTTTGATATATTCATCTGTTAATGGATACTCGGTTGTTCTGCCTTTTGGCTGTTACAAATAATGCAGCTATAAACATTGGTGTGCAGACAGCTGTTTGAATCCTTTTAATTCTTTTGGCTGTATACCCAGAAGTAGAATTGCTGAATCATATGTTAATTTTCTGTTTAATTTTTCAAGGAGCTACTTTCCAGAATGTGACTGTGGTGTTTTACTCTCAAAGGTCTTAAAACTAATAATGTTTCATGTTGCTAGTGTTCAAAGTATCCTTTAAAATGTAATGTTTGTATCAGGCATAGTACTTTCATATTCAGCCATTTGTTACTGATTGTGGCTCAAGGCCAGGGTCTGATACAGTTTTAGGCAGGAGTTGAATCTGGGCTGTAGCTGAAAAATTTAAAAACTAGCTTCTTTGTGGCTTCTTGTGCAGACCCTCTGCCCCAATTAAACAGGAGTGGCTCGCTTTATTAGTAGACTTTCTTTAGCTTTGTTTGCCACTCTCTTCGTACCAGGATAAGACGTATGTTTGAATGTTGTCGCCCAAATTGTGCTTCATAACTGATAATTACTTTTTCCTTTTAGCAAAAGAGAGCTGTTTGCAATATGTTGTCTATATATGAAACCCCTCTTTGTCTAGTTCAGTACTAAATGCCAGGTCTTTAAGAAATACAATTTAACTTAAGTGGTTTTATGACTGTTAACTTCCAGTAGAGGGCACTCATTTCCCATGATAGAACTTGTGGAGGATCTGTTTTGGCATTCATTTAAAAGTGACTTTTGAACACCTCTTAAAATTAATTCTCTTTAGAACTTGTATTTAGTATCTTTTTTGGCATTAATTACGATTGACTTGTGCTCAATAACTTTGGTCAAGGATTTTTTCACAAGTCATTTTTTACATTTTTTTGTGGGTTTGTGGTGAGTACTGAGAAAATATTAATTTACAAGTAATGGTAATAGAAGTTTATAATCATCAAAAGCAAGTTGTCATGTAGTTAAAAGTGTACCAAGTTAAACTTTGCCTTTTAGCATTTGCACAGAGTCTTAGTAGACTTCTCTTTCTGTAGATGTATTGTCCCTATTCAAACTAATCTCTTTAAAAATTAAAACAAGATGGGGCCTTTTCAACTTTCCCAGGCCAGTGGTATTATCATTGCATCACTTTTCCTAGATTTAGAATTGAAGAATAATGTTCGGTTATTCTTAAGGAATGATGTTCTTCTAAGGAATACCGTTCCTTAGACATCACCTGGGTTATTTCACGTCTTTGGTTTTCCCCTCCGTCCTTGATGGTGACGGTAAACCAGCTAGCTTTCTCACTGTCTCCCACCTGCACCGTTCACCTGAGGCATCCCACTCCTCAGCTCCGTCTGTGCCAAGGACTGTTGGCAGGCTCCTTTTCCTGAAATATTCCTTCAATAATTTCTGATTCTCATCTGCTATATTAATTGGGCTCTGCGGTCTAGTTCACTCTGGGTGTTAGCGTTCTGACACTGTTGTCTCCAGCAGGGGAAGTTCATCGGAGAGCAGGTCACCACCAGACCATCTCCGTTTGTTCAGTGTGTGAAAAACCCATCACCTTAGAGTTGTTGGTGTTTAGTTTGTCTTAAAAACTGTACTTAGAATTGCTGTTCCTGCCTTTTTCACTATTCACTTAGAGGTTTTTTGAGTTTTTCCTCTCCATCTACCTGTGGTGTTCTGCTGACCATTACTCTTCTTGCCCTCTCTGCCCCTAGTTCATTTACAGCTGGTTTGGGGAACATGAGACATGCATGTGGAAACGTAGTCTATGCTGTTAGATAAAAATACCAGAGAAGGGAGAAATTACTGAGAAATTCAGCCTGGTTTTGAAGCAGGGTGAATATGTGAGCTGGCCTGCCAGGAGCAGGTCTGGTTTGCTTCTGTTGTCCAAGCATAATTGATATAGCATCCCTTCTAGTCTCAGAACTGTTCTGGTGTGGCCAGTATGTGTGGTCATTGTAGTTTTAAGGACAGAGTGATACATTGCTTGTCTTTTGTCCAAACTAGATTTTTAAATGGATTTGCTACTCTTTTTAGCCACTGGACAGCACAGTGTTCACTGGGTATAAGAGGATATTAGCTTCTTTTCTAATCACCCATTTTGTACTCATTTCCATTGAGCATCTCTGACTTTTTATAACCTCTTAGCTTGTGATATTCTCTCCCATAGCCCTTTAAGCAAAGAGAAGTCCTTTAAGTAGAAGTGATTCAGAAAAATGTTGCCATTATTTTTAACTCCCCAACTTTTAAGAATGTTAATAAATACAGTTGTTTCAGTGGTTAAAAAAAAAAGTGCTTCTCATTGAATTAGAAACTCCTTATTTTGTCTTGACATTTATTCAGATTTCTATTATAAAAGTTTGTCCCCAAAAAAAAATTTGTCACAAAAAGCTATCCAAAAAGATAGCTTTTTGGATCTGATTATTCTCAGCTTTTTGTTTTTTTGCTGTATTCATGGCTGACATTTGCTGTATTCCTTCTTAGTCTTACCTTGAGGAGAGTTTTTAAAGGTATCACTGGAAACTGATCTCATAGCAGGAACCAGATAATCTTCATTTAATGAGAAGCTGCTTTATGTTTAGCTATTCCCTTAAGTCCACTACCAATACTTTAGCTGCAGTATTGTGACGTAGACTAGTTATAAAGCCTCGCAAAGTATAGGAGTGCATAGTTATTGCAGAGTGGCTTTAAATTGAAGTATTCTTTACCTAGTTAAGATGCTTTGGTTTAGGTAGGAAGCAGGAGCTTGTTTAAACTTAGCTCATTCATATAAACAAGGTAAGACTTTTTTTTTTTTTTTTAATGAAGATGAGGTAGTAAATACATAGCAGCTGAACCTACTACTGAAAAGCAGAACTTCACCTTGGCTCCTTGAAACTGAGTTTTGAGTGGTGTGGAAAAATTTTCCAGTTGTACCATATAAGTGGGCTGGTTATGCTTTTCAAGGAAAATTTACAAAAACATATGTTAGAAATTATATTTTCCATATTACGATACTTGAACCCCCTTACATGTAAAGATGATACATGCTACGGATTTTTGACTGAGCTCTTAAATTATACTTGTATTCCATAAAGAATAGTCATATATTCTGTGCTTTATTCCTGAGTCTTCAATTTGGTCACTTCTAGTACTAGGTCTCCATTGTTTATTGTAGATCATCATTTTCTGGATGGAAGTCTTCAGTGAAAGAATGGAATGGAAGTGATCAGTTAAACATCAGTAATGAGGACTATTTCAGCTTCTTATTTTCAACACTTACAGGTAACTGCCCTGATCCACCAAGTTAAGGAAAGGAAAAGAACCTAGTATGAAAATTCTCCTGAGATTTACTGTCTTACCTGTTTGGGTCTAAGTTTTGGACCTCACTGCATAGCTTAATAAGATGGGAAACAGAATATCCATTTTAAGCATGTTTAACATGTTCGGTGTGTTAGGAAAAACATCACATTTTAATTAGCCATATTTTGCTTTCCATTGATGTCAGAGAAAAATTAGTAAAATGAGTCTTGATGTGTTAGATTAGTAAGTATTATTACTGTTGTTTTAAATGATCATACTGTCTTTGGTAGTTTTGTTTTGTAACTGGATGATAAAGATGACAGTGTTTGAAATTTTCTGAAGACTTAAAATTAAGAGACTTATTGAAATATGTTGTCAGAATCCAAAAATAGCTTGAAAAGTTCTGATAAGGAGCTGAATGTAGCAAGATAAATATTATATAAAAGAAACAAGTAACAAGTAGACTTGTACATGTTTGTTTGATAGTTTTGGATGTATGCGTTTGAGATGGATGTGAGGGCTTTATGTTTTAATTAGTAGTACCTGTCAAAGGGTTTAGTGGTTTTAGGAAACTCATTAGGAATCAGCCAGGAGTGTGATATGGCTTCCCAACTAGATGATGGCTCTTTAGGGCATGTTCATGGAAGTACAGTGATCTGAAAACATCAAAGCAGGTAGCTAGGGTCAGACCACATTGTGCTCGTATTCTGATCATTCTAAGAGCTGTCTTTCAGGAGGGACTTGGGCAAGTTGTTTGTATAGGTCAGACTAGGTGTAATAGAGGTGGTAAGAGAATCAGAAATCTTATTATATGGAATAGGTAGAAGGAAGTACACAGTAATTGTTGAAGAAATAGACTTAGGGGGGATGGAATAGTTTTAAGACACTTGAAAGGCTATTATGTAAGAATACAGAGTTTGGTATATGTATGAAGGAGCATATTGTTTTTCTTGTTCATTTGCTTTTTTAAACCTGACATTAATTAGAATGATTATGTCTTTCACACTTATTTAAGTATAAAGGTGGCAAAGCCCTCAGTTTAAGGGATATAATATTGTTTCTTGATGTATTACACATTTGATTCAGGTCAAATCTTTGTGTACATAATTATATGAATTTTACTACATCGCTGGCATTTCATTTTTTAAAATAATACATAAAGTACAGAAATTCAGAGAAAATAGCTTGTTAGCTTGAAGAATTTAACTTGAAGATACATGTCTATTTTTTAAAAATTACTTAAGAATGTTACTTGCTTTGTGATTTATTTTAAATTGGATTTCTTTATACTCAAATTAGGGTTTTCAAAAGAGGAACTGACTTGGCTTCAGAGCCTTTGAGGAGTGCCCCATGTCATCCAGACGCAGCTTTCTCCCGTGCTACTTTACCTCACTGACTTGGATCAGTTTTCACACCATTGGGACATAACAGAGGTAATGGTCCATTTGGAAAGGCATGGAAGATTGTTAGAATTCAGTTCATCCACCGCCAATAGTTACTGTGTGCTAGCGTTGCCTTGTGTAAGATGTTTCTAGAGGTTGAGAGCAGTATAAAGCACAGTCCCTGTTCTGAAAGTGCGTGTGACCCTTGGATAGGCGATGTGGATTCCTGAAAGAAGAGTTTTCATAAAGTTATGCCACTAGAATAGAATAAATTAGCAGTTTGAATGATAGAGACACATTTATTTTCTTTTTGCCTAGTATAGGGTAAAAGGAAAAAGAGGAAAGACTTCATGGAAAAGGAAGAATTTTACGTAGATACTGAAGGATTAATAAGAGTTAAGTAGGATTTTGTATCCTTGAAGGTGGGTTTTTCTAAACAGAAATAATTATTTGGAAGCTCCTTTGGTTTTAAAGAATTAGTATGTAGTTTATCAAAGTTACATTTTAAACCCCAAATTTCCCTTAAATTTTAAAGTTCAACTTAACAAATCTTTTTAGATACATATAGTAAGTTTAGGGAATCATTTTAAAAGGAGACTTAAACTATATTGCATCCCTTTTACATACATATTTAAAACTTTAAAAAACTGTTTAAATAACTTAATATATTCACTATTTGGTAAGTAGTTCAGTTTTCAGACAAACCTTCACAAATGTTATGGTAAATCTTAAAACATTTAATAAACTTACAAGCATGGTACATATTAATATCTTAAGTTTCAGTACTATTTATAGTGAAATTCAAATTAAAATTACAAGTCTAGGTTAGCTGTTAATTCTGTTTTAAATTGAAATTATAGGGCTGATATTTTACGCTAATAGTCAGAATTGTTTTACGTTACAAATATATAAATATGTAAAGCATCATAAATACTGGTACTAAGGATTTGAGTCTGTAAGATATTTATATATTAGTTAATTTCTTTTATTTATTTCTTCAGTTTCTTTCCTTGCATTGAAAGATACTTGCCCAGTAGAATTGTAGTTGTGTCATTCCAAATAATGTTGGTTGGAACCTTTCTTGCACATTCCGAGGTTGTGTTCTGTGCTAGCATTTTTTTTTTTTTTTTAATGATTCATAAGGTTTTGGTTGGGGCACTGAAGTCCTTGGGAACTTCTTTCCTTGTAACTCGTAATTGCTCGGCCATAGCCTTTCCAAACAAAAGATAACCTTTGTAAGTGTTCTCAACAGGGTCGTCTCTAGAACCTGAATCTGTTTTATTGCTGTACCAATTGATTTTATTCAGCTGATCTATTGACGACTTCTTTCATTCTTTTCCAGAATACTCTTTACGTTCTTCCTGTATCTTAGGGCTACACCTTTTGTAGACATTTAACACATTTCTCTCATGGTTTTGTTTGACTGTGATCACAATACTTGGGTCATGCCAGGGACACTTTCTTCTCTGTATCACCTAGTGCCTAACTATGTTCATATATTGGCTTTCAAAAAATAGTGGATTAGAAACAATGAAAACTAAGGAGTTGGGTAACCAACCTGCATATTTAATATCTGGCATTTTATCTTAATCCATAGTACATGCAGAGAGTGAAGCCTTGCACACTGCTGGATTTGAAGGGTTGGGTTTAGTGTCAGTAAGTGTTCTGTAAGCTTGTTTCTGATGTTTTTAAACTACCTCATGCATGGATTGGGGAAAGCGTGGTATGGGGATTGATCAGTGGGCCCCAGATTCCAGACAGAGACTTGTTAAGTGTCTAGTTTGATAACTTGAACAACTCCAATAATCTCTCTCTGACAATTTTAATTTTTCTGAATCACGTCATCTGTGTAAAGACACAGATGTCATGAAAATGTGATTGGTTATATTTCTGAGTGTACATTGGCAAGAACATGTATTAAACTTCAAGGATGCTGTCTTTGAAATGTTAAGACATAAATTAGGAAAAATCTGAAAGTTTCTTTCTTAGCTTTTGAAGTTAAATGAAGATTCCAGTTCTATTTTCGATAAAATTTGCCTTTAAGTTGGCCTTATCACATGAAATTATTTGAAATATATGTAGTTTTTGACAGCCTTAGTGTAAAAATTGATTTTTTATTATTATTTCATTTGAAAAAGTTACTAGTCAATGGCGTGAGTTTGCTTAGTTTGTTCTATCTGCTTAGTCTGAAGTGTTGTTTTTTTTTTTTTTTTTTTTAAATCGGACCTTTTTTTTTCTGAGTAGATTTTCTTCACAAAGTATAGTTTATTTACTTACCTACTTAACACATTTAAGAATTTACTTATGTATATACGGCAGTATGAGGTCTTCACCATGTACAGGCTTTCTCCAGTTGCAGCAAGTGGGGATTACTATCTGGGGCTGCTCTTCAGCTGTGGGACGCGGGCCCCTCTCTGCGGCGGCTCCTCTTGTTGCAGAGCATGGGCTCGAGGGCTTCGTTAGTTCTGGCACACAGGCTTAGCTGCCCTGTGGAGCCTCCCCAGACCAGGGATTGAACCTGTATCCCCTACTGGGTGGCATATTCTGGACCACTGGACCACTAGGAAAGTCCCACAGGACAGTGTAGAAGAACAGAAGGATAACAGTAAAAGTGTCCGTCCAGTCTCTGTCTGCCAGCCATCCATGTCCCTTCCTTAGTTTCTAAATGTATTCTTTTGGATAACTTCTGTGTCTTCACAAATGATTATATATATATTCTTTTGGCTTCTCCTTTTATAGACACAACATACTCTGATTTGGACCTTGCAGTTTTCATTTAGTATCTTCATGATCATTTCTTCCAAACACTGAAGGAAGAATTGTATGATCTTGCCATTAATGATGGAAATAGTAGTTAAAAGGGAAAAGGAATCTTTGGACAGAGATATCATTCCCAAATGGAAGTGTCTTTTCCAGAGCCAGTGCAAGGTTTTAAGGTTAATTTTAATTGTCATTTATAAAATTTTGAATGGTTTGAAAAGACTACTTTTTAACTAAATTCTGAAGAATAATAATAAAACATTACTCTAGTTTAAGAAATAGAACATTTTTCTTTGTTTTTGAAACCTCTGATTTTATTAACAGTTTTATGTGTGTGACATTTCTGTATAAAATTAGGTAGAAAATACTTCAGTGTAGAAATTAAGTGTACAAAATCTTGTTAAAATTTTTTATATTTTTAAAAAACTCTCAATTTCCACACTGTAGCAAACTGCCATGACTGTTCTGGAGTTGTGCACTTATGAAGTCAGGATTCTGATGTACGCAAATTTCAGTTAACACTAGTTGCAAAAGTGAAGACTCCCTGTATATATGTATGTTTGTGTGTCTCTGTTTGTAATTTTGTTTACTTTTGTTTTGAAACAATCTCAGACTTGGAGAAAAATTACAATTGCAGTACAAAGAACTTCTCTTTTCTTAAACTGTTTGACAAAATGCCCATTGTCGATACTTTAGCATACAAGTAGACCGTGTTTTATTGTACCTGCAAATTCAGTTTTTGGAAACTGAAGTTCTGCGGCAGCCCTGCACTGAGGGTGTCCGTCATCTTTCCAGTAGCATTTGCACACTCTGGGTCTCTGTGTCAGTTTGGTGATTCTCGCAGTATTTCACACTTTTTCATTGTTATTTCTTAGAGTGAGCTGTGATCGGTGACTTTTGATAATACTGTTGTCATTGTTTCGGAGTTTGTAATTAATTGTAACCATGAACCGTGCCCACAGGAGATAGTGCAGTGATCTTAGTAAAATATGTGTGTTCTGACTGCCCCACCAGCCAGCCATTCCCTATCTCTCTCCTTCTCCTCAGGTCTCCCTATTCCCTGAGACTCAGCAGTATTGAAATTAGGGCAGTTAATAACCCTGCAGTGGCCTCTGAGTGTATGTGTGTTTGTCACTCAGTTGTATCCAACTCTTTGTGACCCCTGGATTGTAGCTCGCCAGGCTTCTCTGTCCATGGAGTTCTGCAGGTAAGAATACTGGAGTGGGTTGCCATTTCCCTCTCTGGGGGATCCTCCTGACCAAGGGATCAAACCCCAGCCTACTGCATTGGGTCAGATTCTTTACCATCTGAGGCACCAGGTGTTCAAGTGAAAGGAAGAGTTGCGTATCTCTTACTTGAAACCAAAAGATATAAATGATTATGAGCTTAGTGAGGAAAGTGTGTTGACAGCCAAGATAGGCTGACAACTAGAACTCTGTGCTGGTTAGTCAAGTTGTGAGTGCAAAAGAAAAGTTCTTGAAAGTAAAAGGGCTATTTCGTGAACACAGGAATAATAAGAAAGTGAAACAACCTTATTGATGATGCGGAAAAAGTTTGAATGACCCTTAAGCCAAAGCCAAATCTTGAGCAAACCCTGATGATGATTTAGTCATTAAGTCGCATCTGACTCTCTGCAACCCCATGGACAGTGGCCTGCCAGGCTCCTATGTCTGTGGGATTCTCCGGACAAGAGTACTGGGAGTGGTTGGCATTTCCTTCTCCAGTGGATCTTCATGACACAGGGATTGAACCCGGGTCTCCCGCATTGAGGGCAGAATTACCGACTGAGCTACAAGGGAATCCTTAAAACTCTCGTAAGTCTCTTCAGTTCTCTGAAGGCTGAGAGAGGTGAGGAAGCTGCAGAAGAGTTTGAAGGTAGCAGAGACTGATTCATGAGGCTTGAGGGAAGAAGCCATACACCCAACCTTTGCTTTAATGCAAATCCAGCACGGGTTGGTTAGGTTGAGTTGAGAAGCAGTGTGGTTTGCAAGTATGACCCCGATGATGGACAGGTGTAATTAGAGGAGGTCTGGTTTTTGGGTTATTTTTTAGACAGGTGTCACAATTTTGTGTGACTTGTTTAACAACCTTAGCTAACTGGGGATGGGAGAGAATAGGCTTAAGCAAGATTTCTAGATTATCTTTTCCAAAATGGGCGCTCTTATGTAAGGAGTTAGTAATGTTTTACACCTGAGAATCAGGGAGTATTATTTGGGCCTGATCAGGCTGAAACCACCCATGTGACCCAATCTCCCAACCCCGCTCAGCATATCGGGAATGTCCCCCTGGGGTAAAATCTGGAGTCAGGGTTTCCTTGGGGAAAAGGGGGCAGATAGCAGTGGCAGAGGTAGCTTCCCCGGCAGCTCGTCCTGCCTCTTGATCAGCTTTCCTATTTCCCTGAGCCTCTTTTTCTTGCCCCTTTTGGTGACTCTTGCAGTGGATGACAGCTAATTTTGCAGGAAGTTTGACTGCCTCCAGGAGCCTGAGAATGAGCTCTTTGTGTTTAATAGCAGAGCTTCGGACACTGAGCATCCCTCTTTCTTTCCAAATTGCTGCACGGGCATGCAGAATGAGGAAAGCATACTTAGAGTCCATACACACATTAATCCTCTTTCCTTCTCCTAACTCCAAAGCTCTTGTCAGGGCAAAATATTCAGCTTTCTGGGCTGAGGTGTCTGGGGGAAGAGACCCACTTTCCTTAGTTTCTTCCAGGCTCGCTACAGCATATCCTGCTTTCCTCTCTCCCTTTTCTACAAAACTGCTGCCATCTGTGTGCCAGTTTTCCTCTGGGTCAGATAAAGGTGTCTCTGATAGGTCCCGGCGAGAAGAGTATAACTCATCTGTGATTTGTATGCATTGGTGATCCAGAGGGGAGGTAGGGGGATCTGGCAGTAAGGTTGCTGGATTTAAAGTCTGGCAGACCCTCAACTTTATTTCTGGAGTGTCAAGGAGAAGGGCTTGGTATTGGGTGATGCTTCCCCCTGTCATCCACCTGTCCCTTTTCGTTTCCAAGACTGCTTGCACCCGGTGAGGCATATACACTGTGGTGGGCTGACCAGGGTCAGATTAGATGCCTCCTTAACCATAAGAGCGGTGGCTGCTACTGCCCGGAGGCAAGTGGGCCACCCTCTGGCCACCTCATCTAGTTATTTTGAGAGATAAGCCACAGGTTGTAATACGGGCGCCATCATCTGCCCTAACACCCCAAGAGCAGTTACTGTCCTTCCAGAAACATAGAGTCTAAAAGGCTTCTCCAGGTTGGGGAGGCCTAAAGCTGGGGCTGTAGTGATGGACTCTTTAAGGGCATTAAAGGCCACCTTGCAGGTCTCATGCCAGTCGAGTGGCTCTTCCTCTTTCCCCCTTAAATTTTCATATAGTGGTCTGGCCAGATTGCCATAATTAGGAATCCAGATCCTGCAAAACCCGGTCCTTCCTAAAAATCCCCTAAGCTGTTGTTTTGTTTGGGGGTACGGGGTATTTAAGATGAGGGATCTCCCCTCGGGGTCAGGCATTCTTTTTCTCTCCGTAATTATAAATCCAAGGTATTTTACTTGGGTTAAGCTAATCTGAGCCTACTTGGGGGATACTCGATAACCCTTTTCATACAGGAAAGTTAGCGTTTTAAATAGTGTCCATTTGAGAGCTGGTAAAATCTGGCCTAGCTATGAGCAAGTCATCCACATACTGTATTAGACTACTGTTTGTTACAGTTAATTCCCTTAGTTCTCTCCCCGAGGAAGTCCCGAAGATATGAGGGCTGTCCCTAAACCCTTGGGGTAGTCGAGTCCAGTCGAGATTTGTATGGTCTCTCTTGTTTCCAAGTCCCGCCACTCAAAAGCAAAGAGATTTTGTGATTCAGGATGGAGAGGCATGCAAAAGAAAGCACCTTGAAGGTCCAAGACTGAGAAGTACTTGGCATTTCCTGGGACTTGGGATAGGAGGGTATATGGGTTTGGGACTATGGGGTGGATGGGAACCACAGCCTCATTAACAGCTCTTAGATCCTGGACGAATCGGTAAGATCCATCTGGTTTTTGAATGGGCAAGATTGGGGTGTTTCAGGGGGACTCACAGTTGATTCGAGTTCCACTATCTCGGTATTTGTTAACTAATGATCTAAGACCCTCAAGAGCTACTGGTTTTAAGGGATATTGTCTTTTCCAGGGCTAGGGAGCATTTGGTTTCAGAGAAATCTTTACTGGTGGAACATTTATGGCTAAACCAGGGCTGGAGACATTCCACACCTGGGGATTGACATCATCTAGACAAGGGACAGACTCCTCCTTTTCTACCTCTGACTGTAAATATTCAGACATAGGCAAAGAAAATTATCGACTTCCACCTTTGTGGCCCCAAGTCACTCTGGTTTGGAGGCGAAAGTATTATCCTCACCATGGAAAATTTGGAAGCTGTTAACATGAAAAATTTAAAGAGTCACGCAGAGGCTAGTCACTCTAAGCTAACCCCTAAGACATTTATTGACTGATTTCTAGATTCTCTTCTTTAACCTTTTTTATCTACAATAATCCTGTGTTTTCCTTTTAGTTAGGGATTCATTTTTAGACTATCCTGACTCTTCCACTACGTTCCAGTTTTGGGTCTGATTCACTTACAGATGTGCCAAGTGCTTCCTGAATACTATAGAACACATTTTATGTTTAAAACACTTCCATGCTTATGAAGTGAGTCAATGATTTTAAGTTTATTTGTTACACATTTCAATGTAAAAGTCAATGTGTGAACTAATATAATCACGACTTGGAAAAGTTGGCTTTTTTTTGCTGTGTGTTTGAACTCCTCACCCGCCCAAAGGTCATGGAGAGGTCTATTGTTTTTCTAAAATGGTTATAGTGTTGTTTATTTTCTGGTAATTGAATTAGGGTGTGAGTTGCAAAGCTTGTGTTTCTGTTCATTTCATTCCATCTGTTCGGGTTTCTTTCTCTCTCCTGAGTCAGACAGTAATTTCCCATTGGTTGTCCAGTTACCAAGGTTGGTGTCCATGCATCCGTGCTGATCTCTCCATACATGTCCGGGTGTCCTGTGAAACACTAAGCTTAATTTATTTGGAAATGACCTAGCTGTTCAATACACTGTCATCACTCAGTTGAGCAGAGGGAGAGAAATTCAAGTGACAAAACTCCAGAGAAGCTAGTGTCAGAGCGTCCCGGCGTGGCATGCGTGCAGGGTGTTGGGGGGAGGGGGGCGGGGAGCGGAGCTCGGAGATCTCAGGTGTCCTCCCACCCTGGGCCTCTCCAGGCTCGCCGCTGCTCAGTGGCCTCCCCCCGCCCCCATCGCTTTGGCTGCTCAGGGCCGGGTGGTCTCTGCAGCTGCCCGGCATCCTGCCCGAGGCCCCCCCTGCCCACACGCTGTCTTCCAGTCTCTCTCTGAACCCTCGACTCTTTCTGCCTCTGTCTCACCTGGCGTGGGTGCGTGCGAGTGCCTGTCCGTGTGCCTGGCTGTCGCTCGTCCGCTCTCTCAGGAAGGTCCTGTGCTGGGCCCGTGGCGTGGGGGCAGGGCGGGCCTCGGTTTGGGGACAGGGCGGGGCTGAGGCACTCCAGGGGGTTTGCACAGCAGGCAGGTTAGGAGCCTGGGGCCCCGGCTGGGCTGCCCCTAAGCTCCAGGAGGCTCCGGGGACTGCAGACCCGGGACGAAGCCCCGCTCGTCCGGAGCCACCTGACCCTGAGCAGCGAACGGGATGGTGGGTGACAGGGGGTGAGGGGGCACCGAGATGTCCTCGCTGCTCTACCCACCCCCCCTCCCCCCACCCCAAGTTCCGCAGGCACGCCAGGCCCCGGCCGGCCGGGCCAGACTGGTGCTGGCCTGGGCTCGCGGTGTGCGGAACGGGGGCGCCCTCCACTGGCCGCCGAGCTGCAGGCTCTGGCCGGCCGGAGTCCTGTCGCGGGTCGTGCGGCTCAAATGCAGCGCGAGCCCGCTCGAGAACTGCAGCCCCAGGCCCGACCGGCAGGTCAGAACGCAAGGAAGGCGCAACGCGGGGCTCCTGCAGCGCCTGGCAGCCGCCTCGGTCTAAGGCCATACCAACCTGAACGTGCCCTCTCTCCTCTGATCTGGGAAACTGAGCAGGGTCGGGCCTGGTCAGTACTTGGATGGGAGACCGCCTAGTAGTTAGGCGATTTTTTTTGATTTTTCTGAATGCCTACTTCAGAAAGTTAGAATCGGATGACTTCACACAGTAAAACGAATCATATTTTCATACATAATCTTAAGAATCCAGCAGCTGGTCATTCTTTTTCCTGTCCTAAAACAGCTAACTGGAAATCAGTTGTAGTAAGTTCTACTGACTTCAGACCCTCATTCCTAAGGGAAGATATATAGGAAAACCCATAATATATCTAAATAAACATGAAAGATACAATGATGAGAAAGAAAAAAATTTCTCAGTGACATCTTAGTTGGTATCGGAAACACGATGATTATGAAAGCACAGCCCATAATCGAGTCCAGGCCATGGAAGCCTGTGACTGTCACTGAGTGTTGACTTCCCTTTCAGCTGAGGTCGTAAAAAGTGCTTTGTAAAATTCTGAGGTTTGAAGCACTTGTAACCTCCCGAAGAGACTGCAATCAGAAGGGTTTCTAGAATATCCTGACGCTGTGGTGATCTCAAGCAATACATAGTCCAGAGGACGGAAGACAGACATGTTGGGAAGTGGGGATGACTTCTACTGCACTTAGGGAGGAAGGGCATGTACAAGTGGGGAAGCAACACCTCAGTGATGGAATTTTTAAAGACTCCACACATGGAGAAGGAAATGGCAACCCACTCCAGTATTCTTGCCTGGAAAACTCCATGGGCAGAGGAGTCTGGCGGGCTGAAGTCCACGGGATTCCATGACTGACCGTGTGTGCACGAGGGTGGAGGGAGACGGGCTGGTAGCAAGAAACTGGTAGAAGTAAAAAATAAGAAAAAATATAAAATAAAGACTCGATAAATATGACAACGACTGGTAGGAATAAACCTTCAGAAGTGCCTTCTCAGACCTCCCGTCAGAAGCACAAGCGTAATAAAGACACTGAGTTTTCACGGTCTCACACAAAATTAGACTGGTTTATGACAATGGGCAGAGAGGCTCCTCTAAGACATCGGGGCTGGGCTTTACTGGAGGATGCACATCGATTGAGTGCATGGCTGTGTGTTATGGAAATATGTCTTACTGGCAGGGCGAAGGCATCTTCTTGAAGAACACAGCAAATAACACCACAAATTCACGGAACTTGGCTACAATGACAATAGCTGATTTCGTGATGTCTACTGCTTGGCAGAGCTGGGATTGCCTCTGCCATTAAGTACCTCAGTGGCCAGCTGTGATAGTAGCCATTACTTTCTCACTTAGAAACTTGCCATGTGCACTAGCGCAAGAACAGTGAAAGCTCCCCAGAGAAGCAAGTCAGGCAGACATGCTTCTGTTTTCTCACAGAAGCTGCTTATGACCGGCCCTGCTCACAGACAGATTGCTAATTCCAAACCGATAGACAGTTATGCAGATATTCTTTAGCAACTGAGCCACCAGGGACGCCCTACTAGCTCAGTTGCTAAAGAATCTGCCTGCAACGCAGGAGACCCCGCTTTGAGTCCTGCGTCGGGAAGATCCACTGGAGAAAGGATAGGCTACCCACTCCAGTATTCTGGCCTAGAGAATTCCATGGACTGTATAGTCCTTGGGGCTGCAAAGAGTCAGGTACGAACTGAGCCACTTTCACCTGCACATGCAGATATCTCTTAAAAAAAAAATGTGGTAAGAGATCTAGGACCTCTGTCAAGCTCATGAGTGAGTACTATAAATATACAGAATCAGCTTTGTCCTGCATAGTTACTACCATCCTGTATTTGCTTTGAGAGAAGTTGAGCTACTCTTGGTACAGAGGAATGATTCTTTACCAACTGAGCCACAAGGGAAGCCCACTAATACTGGAGTGGGTAGCCTATCCCTTCTCCAGCAGATCTTCCTGACCCAGGAATTGAACCAGGGTCTCCTGCCTGAGTAACACATATTGGGTAAAAAACGGTGAGGGGGCAGAACTAGGGACATTGATTGGTAAAATCAGTTTTCCTTGTCTAGATGGCTAGCGGACGCGAAAGAAATGTTGGTGTGGATTTAAAAAATTCTTCTGATACGAAACAAAAAATTTTCTAGTTCTCTGCAGATCTTTAATGAAGCACAGATATTGTCATTAGATTGCTTTGGTCATATCCGTCTTATCCACATTTATTTTTTAAAATCACATAGAGTGGCTTCAATCACTTGAAGAAACGACAAAAGGTTTCTTTGGTCTCCATTCTATACTGGATCGAGAGAAGGCAGTTGATCAGCATGATGCAGGAGCTCAAGATGTTTTTGGCAAAAACTTGACTAGTCTGTTTAATGATATGGAAGAATGAATTAAGGATGGCAGCACGAAACAGAAGGCCATGCTAGAAGTACACAAGACCTTGTTTGGTAAGTCCAAACATGACTTTTTCTTTCAATTGAAGGATAGTTGCTTTACAGAATTTTGTTGTCAAACATCAACGTGAATGAGCCACAGGTGTACATATGTCTCCTCCCTCCTGAACCTCTCTCCCATCTTCTCCTCTCCGTTCCACCCCTCTAGCTTGTTGCAGAGCCCCTGTTTGAGTCCCCTGAGTCATACAGCAAATTGCATTGGCATCTATTTTAACCTATGGTACTATGTTTCCATGTTCCTCTGCATTCATCTCACCCTCTCCTTCCTCCCCCCTGCCCGTGTCCATAAGTCTGTTCTCTACATCTGTGACTCCTTGGCTGCCCTGCAAATAATTTCATCAGTACCACCTTTAGTTCAAGCATTTCTGCCCCCCCCCAAGCATTTCTTATTTCTTATTCCGCTCTTACTGTCTTTAGTGTGAGACTGATCTCGAAACTGATATGAAAGTATTATTCTCAGCATGGAAAATTTGGAAGATGCAAACATGAAAAATTTAAAAAGTAACGCAGAGGCTAGTCACTCTAGGCTAACCCCTAAAACATTTATTGACTGATTTCTAGTTTCTCTTCTTTAACCTTTTTGATCTCCGTAATTCTGTGTATTCCTTTTAGTTAGGGATTCATTTTTAGACTATCCTGACTCTTCCATTAAGTTCCAGTTTGGGGTCTGATACACTTACAGATGTGCCAAGTGCTTCCTGAATACTATAGAACATATTTTATGTTTAAAATACTTCCATGCGTATGTAGTGAGTCAATGATTTAAGTTTATTTGTTACACATTTCAATGTAAAAGTCAATGTGTGAACTAAAATATTCTCGATTTGGAAAAGGTGGCTTTTTTTGTTGTGTGTAAGAACTCCTCACTGGACCAAAGGTCATGGAGAGGTCTATTGTTTTCTAAAATGGTTATAGTGTTGTTGTTTTTTTCGGTAATTCAATTGGGTATGAGTTGCAAAGTTTGTGTTTCTGTTCATTTTTTCCATCTGTTCGGGTTTCTTTCTCTCTCCTGAGTCAGACAGTAACTTCCCATTGGTTGTCCAGTTACCAAGGTTGGTGTCCATGCATCCGTGCTGGTCTCTCCATACATGTCCGGGTGTCCTGTGAAACACTAAGCTTAATTTTTTTGGAAATGACCTAGCTGTTCAATACACTGTCATCACTCAGTTGAGCAGAGGGAGAGAAATTCAAAGGACAAATTCCAGAGAAGCTAGTGTCAGAGCGCCCCGGCGTGACAGGCGTGCAGGGGGTTGGGGGGAGGGGGCGGGGAGCGGAGCGCGGAGATCTCAGGTGTCCTCCCACCATGGGCCTCTCCAGGCACGCCGCTGCTCAGTGGCCTCCCCCCGCCCCCATCGCTTTGGCTGCTCAGGGCCGGGTGGTCTCTGCAGCTGCCCGGCATCCTGCCCGAGGCCCCCCCTGCCCACACACTGTCTTCCAGTCTCTCTCTGAACCCTCGACTCTTTCTGCCTCTGTCTCACCTGGCTTGGATGCGTGCGAGTGCCTGTCCATGTGCCGGGCTGTCCCTCGTCCGCTCTCTCAGGAAGGTCCTGTGCTGGGCCCGTGGCGTGGGGGCAGTGCGGGCCTCGGTTTGGGGACAGGGAGGGGCTGAGGCACTCCAGGGGGTTTGCACAGCCGGCAGGATGGGCGCCTGGGGCCCCGGCTGGGCTGCCCCTAAGCCTGCAGGAGGCTCCAGAGACCGCGGCCCCGGGCCGACGCCCCGCTCGTCCGGAGCCACGTGACCCTGAGGAGCGAACTGGTTGGTGGGGGGCGGGGGGTGGGGGGGCACCAAGACGTCCTCCCCGCTCAAGCCACCCAATCCCCAACCCCCGCCAGAGCTCCCGCAGCCTCGCCAGGCCGCTCGGGGTCCGGGAAGCGCCCCGGGCCGGACCAGGTGCATGCTGGCAGGGGGTGGCGTCGGCTGGTCTCCCAGCTGCAGGGCCTGTCCCGGTTTTTCCCATCAGTTTCAACAGTGACGGTCACCCCACATTGTGAGTCGTCTAGATTTCTCACTGACACCCCTGTTAGAGAGTGGCTTTTTAGAGAGATAGGGAAGGTCACTTGGGGGATGTTAGTCATGAGAGAAAATAAGGGCTGAGGTGGGATTGCAGATGTCATCCAGGGGGTAAATAGAGACAGTTGTTGCTGGTACCAAGACATGAAGTTTTTTTTCCCCCTTTTCCCAAAAGGCCATATTACGACCACATGGGGGCGCTGAGTAACAGCCCATAGCTCGGCTGGAAGGGTGGGACTTTGATATTGATACCCTGGGATGGGTTGGACATACCCCCAACCTTTGTCATTAATGCAGATGCAGCCCGGGCTGCTTAGGTTCAGTTGAGAAGCAGTGTGGTTTGCAAGTGAACATGCCTCGTTTATGGAGAGATCAATAGCCATAGAGGGAGATATGATTAGAAAGAGGAAGAACATCATATGATGCATTTTACTTATCTGAGGCAGGATTGATGGGTTTCTGCTTGAACAAGAGCTTGAGATCTTCAACAGGTTCACAGGAATAGCTGTCCTCTGCCTTTGGAGTCTCAGTTTCTGTCTCCCCCTCCTGTAGGCCATAGGGTTTTATTCTAGAATTGTGGACCCAGGCAGATAGACCCTTCACTTTTACAGCAGTTGAAGTCACTAGAACAACCTGATATGGCCCTGTCCATTTCTCGGACAGCTGGTTTGGACTCCCTTTTTCTTGGCAGGCCTTTACTGATACTTGATCCCCTGGCTTTACCTGGGGATTTTTCAAGTCTTCCTGTGGTTTGTTATCCATACCATTGGAGTTCTTGCTGAAACCTTCCCAGGTCAATTATATGTTTTAAGAGTGTATTGGCATCCTCGTCAAGAAACAAATCAGAATTTAAGAATGGTCGTCCATACATCATTTCATAAGGACTTAACAATAGTGGCCGTTTAGGGGATGTCCGTAGCCTCATGAGGGCTATGGGCAGCATATGTGTCCACTTATTATGTGTTTCTGACATAGCTTAGCCAGAGCCCTTTTAAGAGTCTGGTTGGCTCTCTCTACCTTTCCTGAAGCTTGAGGCCTCCAGGATGAGCGGAGCTGGTATTTTATGCCTAAGCATGCGGCTAGGTTCTGGGGCATCGTGGCTGTAAGTGAGGGCCCGTTGTCACTCTGAAGTGACCGAGGCAGCCCAAACCTAGGCACTATCTCCTTCAGCAGAGCTTTACAGACTTCTGTAGCTCTCTCTGTCTCAGTAGGGAACGCTTCGATCCATCCTGTGAATGTGTCAATAAAGACTAGCAAGTAAGAAAACCCTTGGGTCTTGGGCATGGCTGTAAACTCTACTTGCCAATCCGCTCCTGGGTATGATCCCCGATGTTGGACAGGTGTAATTAGAGGAGGTCTGGTTTTTGGGTTATTTTTTAGACAGGTGTCACAATTTTGTGTGACCTGTTTAACAACCTTAGCTAACTGGGGATGGGAGAGAATAGGCTTAAGCAAGATTTCTAGATTATCTTTTCCAAAATGGGCGCTCTTATGTAAGGAGTTAGTAATGTTTTAAACCTGAGAATCAGGGAGTATTATTTGGGCCTGATCAGGCTGAAACCACCCATGTGACCCAATCTCCCAGCCCCGCTCAGCATATCAGGAATGTCCCCCTGGGGTAAAATCTGGAGTCAGGGTTTCCTTGGGGAAAAGGGGGCAGATAGCAGTGGCAGAGGTAGCTTCCCCGGCAGCTCGTCCTGCCTCTTGATCAGCTTTCCTATTTCCCTGAGCCTCTTTTTCTTGCCCCTTTTGGTGACTCTTGCAGTGGATGACAGCTAATTTTGCAGGAAGTTTGACTGCCTCCAGGAGCCTGAGAATGAGCTCTTTGTGTTTAATAGCAGAGCTTCGGGCACTGAGCATCCCTCTTTCTTTCCAAATTGCTGCACGGGCATGCAGAATGAGGAAAGCATACTTAGAGTCCATACACACATTAATCCTCTTTCCTTCTCCTAACTCCAAAGCTCTTGTCAGGGCAAAAAGTTCAGATTTCTGGGCTGAGGTGTCTGGGGGAAGAGACCACTTTCCTTAGTTTCTTCCAGGTTCACTACAGCATATCCTGCTTTCCTCTCTCCCTTTTCTACAAAACTGCTGCCATCTGTGTGCCAGTTTTCCTCTGGGTCAGATAAAGGTGTCTCTGATAGGTCCCGGCGAGAAGAGTATAACTCGTCTGTGATTTGTATGCATTGGTGATCCAGAGGGGAGGTAGGGGGATCTGGCAGTAAGGTTGCTGGATTTAAAGTCTGGCAGACCCTCAACTTTATTTCTGGAGTGTCAAGGAGGAGGGCTTGGTATTGGGTGATCCTTCCCCCTGTCATCCACCTGTCCCCTTTCGTTTCCAAGACTGCTTGCACCCGGTGTGGCGTATACACTGTGGTGGGCTGACCCAGGGTCAGCTGAGATGCCTCCTTAACCATAAGAGCGGTGGCTGCTACTGCCCGGAGGCAAGTGGGCCACCCTCTGGCCACCTCATCTAGTTATTTTGAGAGATAAGCCACAGGTTGTAATACGGGCCCCATCATCTGCTCTAACACCCCAAGAGCAGTTCCTGTCCTTCCAGAAACATAGAGTCTAAAAGGCTTCTCCAGGTTGGGCAGGCCTAAAGCTGGGGCTGTAGTGATGGACTCTTTTAGGGCATTAAAGGCCACCTTGCAGGTCTCATGCCAGTCGAGTGGCTCTTCCTCTTTCCCCCTTAAGTTTTCATATAGGGGTCTGGCCAGATTGCCATAATTAGGAATCCAGATCCTGCAATACCCGGTCCTTCCTAAAAATCCCCTAAGCTGTTGTTTTGTTTGGGGGTACTTGGTATTTAAGATGAGGGATCTCCCCTCGGGGTCAGGCATTCTTTTTCTCTCCGTAATTATAAATCCAAGGTATTTTACTTGGGTTAAGCTAATCTGAGCCTACTTGGGGGATACTCGATAACCCTTTTCATACAGGAAAGTTAGCGTTTTAAATAGTGTCCATTTGAGAGCTGGTAATATCTGGCCTAGCTATGAGCAAGTCATCCACATACTGTATTAGACTACAGTTTGTTAAAGTTAATTCCCTTAGTTCTCTCCCCGAGGAAGTCCCGAAGATATGAGGGTTGTCCCTAAACCCTTGGGGTAGTCGAGTCCAGTGGAGAGCTGTATGGTCTCTCTTGTTTCCAAGTCCTGCCACTCAAAAGCAGAGAGTTTTTGGGATTCAGGATGGAGAGGAATGCAAAAGAAAGCAAGTTGAAGGTCCAAGACTGAGAATTACTTGGCATTTCCTGGGACTTGGGATAGGAGGGTATATGGGTTTGGGACTATGGGGTGGATGGGAACCACAGCTTCATTAACAGCTCTTAGATCCTGGACGAATCGGTAAGATCCATCTGGTTTTTGAACGGGCAAGATTGGGGTGTTGCAGGGGGACTCACAGCTGATTCGGCTTCCAGTATCTCGGTATTTGTTAACTAATGGTCTAAGACCCTCAAGAGCTACTGGTTTTAAGGGATATTGTCTTTTCCAGGGCTAGGGAGCATTTGGTCTCAGAGAAATCTTTACTGGTAGAACACTTATGGCTAAACCGGGCTGGAGACATCCCACACCTGGGGATTGCCCTCATCTAGACAGGGACAGACTCCTCCTTTTCTACCTCTGACTTTAAATATTCAGACATAGGCAAAGAAATTTATCGACTTCTACCTTTGTGTCCCCAAGTCACTCTGGTTTGGAGGCGAAAGTATTATTCTCACCATGGAAAATTTGGAAGCTGCAAACATGAAAAATTTAAAGAGTCACGCAGAGGCTAGTCACTCTAAGCTAAACCCTAAGACATTTATTGACTGATTTCTAGCTTCTCTTTAACTTTTTTATCTACAGTAATCCTGTGTGTTCCTTTTAGTTAGGGATTCATTTTTAGACTATCCTGACTCTTCCACTACGTTCCAGTTTTGGGTCTGATACACTTAGAGATGTGCCAAGTGCTTCCTGAATACTATAGAACATATTTTATGTTTAAAATACTTCCATGCTTATGTAGTGAGTCAATGATTATAAGTTTATTTGTTACACATTTCAATGTAAAAGTCAATGTGTGAACTAACATATTCATGACTTGGAAAAGTTTCCTTTTTTTTTGGTGTGTGTTTGAACTCCTCACCCGACCAAAGGTCATCTAGAGGTCTATTGTTTTTCTAAAATGGTTATAGTTTTGTTTATTTTCTGGTAATTGAATTAGGGTGTGAGTTGCAAAGCTTGTGTTTCTGTTCATTTCATTCCATCTGTTCGGGTTTCTTTCTCTCTCCTGAGTCAGACAGTAATTTCCCATTGGTTGTCCAGTTACCAAGGTTGGTGTCCATGCATCCGTGCTTGTCTCTCCATACATGCCCAGGTGTCCTGTGAAACACTAAGCTTAATTTATTTGGAAATGACCTAGCTGTTCAATACACTGTCATCACTCAGTTGAGCAGAGGGAGAGAAATTCAAGTGACAAAACTCCAGAGAATCTAGTGTCAGAGCGCCCCGGCGTGGCATGCTTGTAGGGGGTTGGGGGGAGGGGGACGGGGCGCAGAGCGCGGAGATCTCAGGTGTCCTCCCACCCTGGGCCTCTCCAGGTCCGCCGCTGCTCACTGGCCTCCCCCCGCCCCAATCGCTTTGGCTGCTCAGGGCCGGGTGGTCTCTGCAGCTGTCCGGCATCCTGCCCGAGGCCCCCCCTGCCCACACGCTGTCTTCCAGTCTCTCTCTGAACCCTCGACTCTTTCTGCCTCTGTCTCACCTGGCGTGGGTGCGTGCGAGTGCCTGTCCGTGTCCTTGGCTGTCGCTCGTCCGCTCTCTCAGGAAGGTCCTGTGCTGGGCCCGTGGCGTGGGGGCAGGGCAGGCCTCGGTTTGGGGACAGGGCGGGGCTGAGGCACTCCAGGGGGTTTGCACAGCAGGCAGGATGGGCGCCTGGGGCCCCGGCTGGGCAGCCCCTAAGCCCCAGGAGGCTCCGGGGACTGCAGACCCGGGCCAAAGCCCCGCTCGTCCGGAGCCACCTGACCCTGAGCAGCGAACGGGATGGTTGGTGACAGGGGGTGAGGGGGCACCGAGATGTCCTCGCTGCTCTACCCACCCCCCTCCGCCCACCCCAGGTTCCGCAGGCACGCCAGGCCCCGGCCGGCCGGGCCAGACTGGTGCTGGCCTGGGCTCGCGGTGTGCGGAGCGGGGGCGCCCTCCGCTGGCCGCCGAGCTGCAGGCTCTGGCCGGCCAGAGTCCAATCGCGGGTCGTGCGGCTCAAGTGCAGCGCGAGCCCGCTCGAGAACTGCAGCCCCAGGCCAGACTGGCAGGTCAGACCGCAAGGGAAGCGCAACGCGGGGCTCCTGCAGCGCCTGGCAGCCGCCTCGGTCTATGGCCATACCACCATGAACGTGCCCTCTCTCCTGTGATCTGGGAAACTGAGCAGGGTCGGGCCTGGTCAGTACTTGGATGGGAGACCGCCTAGTAGTTAGGCAATTTTTTTTGATTTTTCTGAATGCCTACTTCAGAAAGTTAGAATCGGATGACTTCACACAGTAAAACGAATCATATTTTCATACATAATCTTAAGAATCCAGCAGCTGGTCATTCTTTTTCCTGTCCTAACACAGCTAACTGGAAATCAGTTGTAGTAAGTTCTACTGACTTAAGACCCTCATCCCTAAGGGAAGATATATAGGAAAATCCATAATATATCTAAATAAACATGAAAGATACAATGATGAGAAAGAAAAAAATTTCTCAGTGACATCTTAGTTGGTATCGGAAACACGATGATTATGAAAGCACAGCCCATAATCGAGTCTAGGCCATGGAAGCCTGTGACTGTCACTGAGTGTTGACTTCCCTTTCAGCTGAGGTCGTAAAAAGTGCTTTGTAAAATTCTGAGGTTTGAAGCACTTGTAACCTCCCGAAGAGACTGCAATCAGAAGGGTTTCTAGAATATCATGACGCTGTGGTGAGCTCAAGCAATATATACTCCAGAGGACGGAAGACAGACATGTTGGGAAGTGGGGATGACTTCTACTGCACTTAGGGAGGAAGGGCATGTACAAGTGGAGAAGCAACACCTCAGTGATGGAATCTATAAAGACTCCATACATGGAGAAGGAAATGGCAACCCACTCCAGTATTCTTGCCTGGAAAACTCCATGGGCAGAGGAGTCTGGCGGGCTGAAGTCCACGGGATTCCATGACTGACCGTGTGTGCACGAGGGTGGAGGGAGACGGGTTGGTAGCAAGAAACTGGTAGAAGTAAAAAATAAGAAAAAATATAAAATAAAGACTCGATAAATATGACAACGACTGGTAGGATTAAACCTTCAGAAGTGCCTTCTCAGACCTCCCTTCAGAAGCACAAGCGTAATAAAGACACTGAGTTTTCACGGTCTCACACAAAATTAGACTGGCTTAAGACAATGGGCAGAGAGGCTCCTCTAAGACATCGGGGCTGGGCTTTACTGGAGGATGCACATCGATTGAGTGCATGGCTGTGTGTTATGGAAATATGTCTTACTGGCAGGGCGAAGGCATCTTCTTGAAGAACACAGCAAATAACACCACAATTTCACGGAACTTGGCTACAATGACAATAGCTGATTTCGTGGTGGCTACTGCTTGGCAGAGCTGGGATTTCCTCTGCCATTAAGTACCTCAGTGGCCAGCTGTGATAGTAGCCATTACTTTCTCACTTAGAAACTTGCCATGTGCACTAGCGCAAGAACAGTGAATGCTCCCCAGAGAAGCAAGTCAGGCAGACATGCTTCTCTTTTCTCACAGAAGCTGCTTATGACCGGCCCTGCTCACAGACAGATTGCTAATTCCAAATCGATAGAAAGTTATGCAGATATTCTTTAGCAACTGAGCCACCAGGGAAGCCCTACTAGCTCAGTTGCTAAAGAATCTGCCTGCAACGCAGGAAAACCCGCTTTGAGTCCTGGGTCGGGAAGATCCCCTGGAGAAGGGATAGGCTACCCACTCCAGTATTCTGGCCTAGAGAATTCCATGGACTGTGTAGTCCTTGGGGCCCCAAAGAGTCAGGCACGAACTGAGCCACTTTCACCTGCACATGTGGATATCACTTAAAAAAAAAAATGTGGTAACAGATCTAGAACCTCTGTCAAGCTCATGAGCGAGTAGTATAAATGTACAGAATCATCTTTGTCCTGCATAATGACTACCGTCCTGTATTTGCTTTGAGAGGAGTTGAGCTACTCTTGGTACAGAGGAATGATTCTTTACCAACTGAGCCACAAGGGAAGCCCACTAATCCTGGAGTGGGTAGCCTATCCCTTCTCCAGCGGATCTTCCTGACCCAGGAATTGAACCAGGGTCTCCTGCCTGAGTAACACATATTGCGTAAAAATCGGTGAGGGAGCAGAACTAGGGACATTGATTGGTAAAATCAGTTTTCCTTGTCTAGATGGCTAGCGGAGGTGAAAGAAATGTTGGTGTGGATTTAAAAAATTCTTCTGATACTATACAAAAAATTTACTAGTTCTCTGCAGAAGTCTTTAATGAAGCACAGATATTGTCATTAGATTGCTTTGGTCATATCCGTCTTATCCACATTTATTTTTTAAAATCACATAGAGTGGCTTCAATCACTTGAAGAAATGACAAAACGTTTCTTTGGTCTCCATTCTATACTGGATCGAGAGAAGGCAGTTGATCAGCATGATGCAGGAGCTCAAGATGTTTTTGGGAAAAACTTGACTAGTCTGTTTAATGATATGGAAGAATGAATTAAGGATGGCAGCACGAAACAGAAGGCCATGCTAGAAGTACACAAGACCTTGTTTGGTAAGTCCAAACATGACTTTTTCTTTCAATTGAAGGATAGTTGCTTTACAGAATTTTGTTGCCAAACATCAACGTGAATGAGCCACAGGTTTACATAGGTCTCCTCCCTCCAGAACCTCTCTCCCATCTCCTCCTAACCATTCCACCCCTCTAGCTTGTTGCAGAGCCCCTGTTTGAGTCCCGTGAGTCATACAGCAAATTGCATTGGCATCTTTTTTAACGTATGGTACTATGTTTCCATGTTCCTCTGCATTCATCTCACCCTCTCCTTCCTCCCCCCTGCCCGTGTCCATAAGTCTGTTCTCTACATCTGTGACTCCTTGGCTGCCCTGCAAATAATTTCATCAGTACCACCTTTAGTTCAAGCATTTCTTCCCCCCCCAAAAAAAATTTCTTATTTCTTATTCCACTCTTACTGTCTTTAGTGTGAGACTGATCTCGAAACTGATATGAAAGTATTATTCTCAGCATGGAAAATTTGGAAGATGCAAACATGAAAAATTTAAAAAGTAACGCAGAGGCTAGTCACTCTAGGATAAACCCTAAAACATTTATTGACTGATTTCTAGTTTCTCTTCTTTAACCTTTTTGATCTACGTAATCCTGTGTATTCCTTTTAGTTAGGGATTCATTTTTAGACTATCCTGACTCTTCCATAAGTTCCAGTTTGGGGTCTGATACACTTACAGATGTGCCAAGTGCTTCCTGAATACTATAGAACATATTTTATGTTTAAAATACTTCCATGCGTATGTAGTGAGTCAATGATTTTAAGTTTATTTGTTACACATTTCAATGTAAAATCAATGTGTGAACTAACATATTCTCGATTTGGAAAAGGTGGCTTTTTTTGTTGTGTGTAAGAATTCCTCACCGGACGAAAGGTCATGGAGAGGTCTATTGTTTTTCTAAAATGGTTATAGTGTTGTTGTTTTTTTCGGTAATTGAATTGGGGTGTGAGTTGCAAAGTTTATGTTTCTGTTCAATTTTTCCATCTGTTCGGGTTACTTTCTCTCTCCTGAGTCAGACAGTAATTTCCCATTGGTTGTCCAGTTACCAAGGTTGGTGTCCATGCATCCGTGCTGGTCTCTGCATTCATGTCCGGGTGTCCTGTGAAGCACTAAGCTTAATTTATTTGGAAATGACCTAGCTGTGCAATATACTGTCATCACTCAGTTGAGCACAAGGATAGAAATTCAGGTGATCAAACTCCGGAGAAGGTTTCGTCGGAGAGGGGCGTGCGTTCAGGGGGTTGGGGTGGGAGGGGCGCGGACCGCGGATATCTCAGGTGCCCTCCCAACCAGGGCCTCTGCAGGCCTGCCTCTGCTCCGCAGCCTCCCCCCGCCCCCATCGCGTTTGCTGCTCAGGGCCGGGTGGTCTCTGCAGCTGCCCGGCATCCTGCCCGAGGCCACCCCTGCCCACACGCTGTCTTCCAGTCTCTATCTGAACCCTCATCTCTTTCTGCCTCTGTCTCACCTGACGTGGGTGCGTGCGGGTGCCTGTCCGTGTGCCTGGCTGTCGCTCGTCCGCTCTCTCAGGAAGGTCCTGTGCTGGGCCTGTGGCGTCGGGGCAGGGCCGGCCTCGGTTTGGGGACAGGGCGGGGCTGAGGCACTCCAGGGGGTTTGCACAGCTGGCAGGATGGGCGCCTGGGGCCCCGGCTGGGCTGCCCCTAAGCCCGCAGGAGGCTTTGGCAACCGCGGCCCCGGGCCGACGCCCCTGTCGTCCAGAGCCACGTGACCCTGAGCAGCGAACCGGATGGTGGGGGGCGGGGGGTGGGGGGGCACGGGGACGTCCTCCCCGCTCAAGCCACCCCCCTCCCCAACCCCCGCCAGAGCTCCCTCAGCCTCGCCAGGCCGCTCAGGGTCCGGGAAGCGCCCCGGGCCGGGCCAGGCACGTGCTAGCCGGGGGTGGTGTCGGCTGGTCTCCCAGCTGCAGGGCCTGTCCCGGTTTTTCCCATCAGTTTTTCAACAGTGACGGTCACCCCACATTGTGAGTCGTCTAGATTTCTCACTGACACCCCTGTTAGGGAGTGGCTTTTTAGAGAGATAGGGAAGGTCACTTGGGGGATGTTAGTCATGAGAGAAAATAAGGGCTCAGGCGGGATTGCAGATGTCATCCAGGGGTAAATAGAGACAGTTGTTGCTGGTACCAAGACATGAAGTTTTTTTTCCCCCTTTCCCCAAAAGGCCATATTACGACCACATGGGTGCGCTGAGTAACAGTCCATAGCTCGGCTGGAAGGGTGGGCCTTTGATAGTGATACCCTGGAATGGGTTGGACATACCCCAAACCTTTGTCATTAATGCAGATGCAGCCCAGGCTGCTTAGGTTGAGTTGAGAAGCAGTGTGGTTTGCAAGTGAATATGCCTCGTTTAGGGAGAGATCAATAGCCATACAGGGAGATATGATTAGAAAGAGGAAGAACATCATATGATGCATTTTACTTATCTGAGGCAGGATTGATGGGTTTCTGCTTGAACAAGAGCCTGAGATCTTCAACAGGTTCACAGGAATAGCTGTCCTCTGCCTTTGGAGTCTCAGTTTCTGTCTCCCCCTCCTGTAGGCCATAGGGTTTTATTCTAGAATTGTGGACCCATGCAGATAGACCCTTCACTTTTACAGCAGTTGAAGTCACTAGAACAACCTGATATGGCCCTGTCCATTTCTCGGACAGCTGGTTTGGACTCCCTTTTTCTTGCCAGGTCTTTACTGATACTTGATCCCCTGGCTTTACCTGGGGATTTTTCAAGTCTTCCTGTGGTTTGTTATCCATACCATTGGAGTTCTTGCTGAAACCTTCCCAGGTCAATTATATGTTTTAAGAGTGTATTGGCATCCTCGTCAAGAAAGAAATCAGAAGTTAAGAATGGTCGTCCATACATCATTTCATAAGGACTTAACAATAGTGGCCGTTTGGGGGATGTCCGTAGCCTCATGAGGGCTATGGGCAGCATATGTGTCCACTTATTATGTGTTTCTGACATAGCTTAGCCAGAGCCCTTTTAAGAGTCTGGTTGGCTCTCTCTACCTTTCCTGAAGCTTGAGGCCTCCAGGATGAGCGGAGCTGGTATTTTATGCCTAAGCATGCGGCTAGGTTCTGGGGCATCGTGGCTGTAAGTGAGGGCCCGTTGTCACTCTGAAGTGACCGAGGCAGCCCAAACCTAGGCACTATCTCCTTCAGCAGAGCTTTACAGACTTCTGTAGCTCTCTCTGTCTCAGTAGGGAACGCTTCGATCCATCCTGTGAATGTGTCAATAAAGACTAGCAAGTAAGAAAACCCTTGGGTCTTGGGCATGGCTGTAAACTCTACTTGCCAATCCGCTCCTGGGTATGATCCCCGATGTTGGACAGGTGTAATTAGAGGAGGTCTGGTTTTTGGGTTATTTTTTAGACAGGTGTCACAATTTTGTGTGACCTGTTTAACAACCTTAGCTAACTGGGGATGGGAGAGAATAGGCTTAAGCATGATTTCTAGATTATCTTTTCCAAAATGGGCGCTCTTATGTAAGGAGTTAGTAATGTTTTAAACCTGAGAATCAGGGAGTATTATTTGGGCCTGATCAGGCTGAAACCACCCATGTGACCCAATCTCCCAGCCCCGCTCAGCATATCAGGAATGTCCCCCTGGGGTAAAATCTGGAGTCAGGGTTTCCTTGGGGAAAAGGGGGCAGATAGCAGTGGCAGAGGTAGCTTCCCCGGCAGCTCGTCCTGCCTCTTGATCAGCTTTCCTATTTCCCTGAGCCTCTTTTTCTTGCCCCTTTTGGTGACTCTTGCAGTGGATGACAGCTAATTTTGCAGGAAGTTTGACTGCCTCCAGGAGCCTGAGAATGAGCTCTTTGTGTTTAATAGCAGAGCTTCGGGCACTGAGCATCCCTCTTTCTTTCCAAATTGCTGCACGGGCATGCAGAATGAGGAAAGCATACTTAGAGTCCATACACACATTAATCCTCTTTCCTTCTCCTAACTCCAAAGCTCTTGTCAGGGCAAAAGATCAGATTTCTGGGCTGAGGTGTCTGGGGGAAGAGACCACTTTCCTTAGTTTCTTCCAGGCTCACTACAGCATATCCTGCTTTCCTCTCTCCCTTTTCTACAAAACTGCTGCCATCTGTGTGCCAGTTTTCCTCTGGGTCAGATAAAGGTGTCTCTGATAGGTCCCGGCGAGAAGAGTATAACTCGTCTGTGATTTGTATGCATTGGTGATCCAGAGGGGAGGTAGGGGGATCTGGCAGTAAGGTTGCTGGATTTAAAGTCTGGCAGACCCTCAACTTTATTTCTGGAGTGTCAAGGAGGAGGGCTTGGTATTGGGTGATCCTTCCCCCTGTCATCCACCTGTCCCCTTTCGTTTCCAAGACTGCTTGCACCCGGTGTGGCGTATACACTGTGGTGGGCTGACCCAGGGTCAGCTGAGATGCCTCCTTAACCATAAGAGCGGTGGCTGCTACTGCCCGGAGGCAAGTGGGCCACCCTCTGGCCACCTCATCTAGTTATTTTGAGAGATAAGCCACAGGTTGTAATACGGGCCCCATCATCTGCTCTAACACCCCAAGAGCAGTTCCTGTCCTTCCAGAAACATAGAGTCTAAAAGGCTTCTCCAGGTTGGGCAGGCCTAAAGCTGGGGCTGTAGTGATGGACTCTTTTAGGGCATTAAAGGCCACCTTGCAGGTCTCATGCCAGTCGAGTGGCTCTTCCTCTTTCCCCCTTAAGTTTTCATATAGGGGTCTGGCCAGATTGCCATAATTAGGAATCCAGATCCTGCAATACCCGGTCCTTCCTAAAAATCCCCTAAGCTGTTGTTTTGTTTGGGGGTACTTGGTATTTAAGATGAGGGATCTCCCCTCGGGGTCAGGCATTCTTTTTCTCTCCGTAATTATAAATCCAAGGTATTTTACTTGGGTTAAGCTAATCTGAGCCTACTTGGGGGATACTCGATAACCCTTTTCATACAGGAAAGTTAGCGTTTTAAATAGTGTCCATTTGAGAGCTGGTAAAATCTGGCCTAGCTATGAGCAAGTCATCCACATACTGTATTAGACTACAGTTTGTTAAAGTTAATTCCCTTAGTTCTCTCCCCGAGGAAGTCCCGAAGATATGAGGGTTGTCCCTAAACCCTTGGGGTAGTCGAGTCCAGTGGAGAGCTGTATGGTCTCTCTTGTTTCCAAGTCCTGCCACTCAAAAGCAGAGAGTTTTTGGGATTCAGGATGGAGAGGAATGCAAAAGAAAGCAAGTTGAAGGTCCAAGACTGAGAATTACTTGGCATTTCCTGGGACTTGGGATAGGAGGGTATATGGGTTTGGGACTATGGGGTGGATGGGAACCACAGCTTCATTAACAGCTCTTAGATCCTGGACGAATCGGTAAGATCCATCTGGTTTTTGAACGGGCAAGATTGGGGTGTTGCAGGGGGACTCACAGCTGATTTGGCTTCCAGTATCTCGGTATTTGTTAACTAATGGTCTAAGACCCTCAAGAGCTACTGGTTTTAAGGGATATTGTCTTTTCCAGGGCTAGGGAGCATTTGGTCTCAGAGAAATCTTTACTGGTAGAACACTTATGGCTAAACCGGGCTGGAGACATCCCACACCTGGGGATTGCCCTCATCTAGACAGGGACAGACTCCTCCTTTTCTACCTCTGACTTTAAATATTCAGACATAGGCAAAGAAATTTATCGACTTCTACCTTTTTGTCCCCAAGTCACTCTGGTTTGGAGGCGAAAGTATTATTCTCACCATGGAAAATTTGGAAGCTGCAAACATGAAAAATTTAAAGAGTCACGCAGAGGCTAGTCACTCTAAGCTAAACCCTAAGACATTTATTGACTGATTTCTAGCTTCTCTTCTTTAACTTTTTTATCTACAGTAATCCTGTGTGTTCCTTTAATTAGGGATTCATTTTTAGACTATCCTGACTCTTCCACTACGTTCCAGTTTTGGGTCTGATACACTTAGAGATGTGCCAAGTGCTTCCTGAATACTATAGAACATATTTTATGTTTAAAATACTTCCATGCTTATGTAGTGAGTCAATGATTATAAGTTTATTTGTTACACATTTCAATGTAAAAGTCAATGTGTGAACTAACATATTCATGACTTGGAAAAGTTTCCTTTTTTTTTGGTGTGTGTTTGAACTCCTCACCCGACCAAAGGTCATGGAGAGGTCTATTGTTTTTCTAAAATGGTTATAGTTTTGTTTATTTTCTGGTAATTGAATTAGGGTGTGAGTTGCAAAGCTTGTGTTTCTGTTCATTTCATTCCATCTGTTCGGGTTTCTTTCTCTCTCCTGAGTCAGACAGTAATTTCCCATTGGTTGTCCAGTTACCAAGGTTGGTGTCCATGCATCCGTGCTGGTCTCTCCATACATGCCCAGGTGTCCTGTGAAACACTAAGCTTAATTTATTTGGAAATGACCTAGCTGTTCAATACACTGTCATCACTCAGTTGAGCAGAGGGAGAGAAATTCAAGTGACAAAACTCCAGAGAAGCTAGTGTCAGAGCGCCCCGGCGTGGCATGCGTGTAGGGGGTTGGGGGGAGGGGGACGGGGCGCAGAGCGCAGTGATCTCAGGTGTCCTCCCACCCTGGGCCTCTCCAGGTCCGCCGCTGCTCACTGGCCTCCCCCCGCCCCCATCGCTTTAGCTGCTCAGGGCCGGGTGGTCTCTGCAGCTGTCCGGCATCCTGCCCGAGGCCCCCCCTGCCCACACGCTGTCTTCCAGTCTCTCTCTGAACCCTCGACTCTTTCTGCCTCTGTCTCACCTGGCGTGGGTGCGTGCGAGTGCCTGTCCGTGTCCTTGGCTGTCGCTCGTCCGCTCTCTCAGGAAGGTCCTGTGCTGGGCCCGTGGCGTGGGGGCAGGGCAGGCCTCGGTTTGGGGACAGGGCGGGGCTGAGGCACTCCAGGGGGTTTGCACAGCAGGCAGGATGGGCGCCTGGGGCCCCGGCTGGGCAGCCCCTAAGCCCCAGGAGGCTCCGGGGACTGCAGACCCGGGCCAAAGCCCCGCTCGTCCGGAGCCACCTGACCCTGAGCAGCGAACGGGATGGTTGGTGACAGGGGGTGAGGGGGCACCGAGATGTCCTCGCTGCTCTACCCACCCCCCTCCGCCCACCCCAGGTTCCGCAGGCATGCCAGGCCCCGGCCGGCCGGGCCAGACTGGTGCTGGCCTGGGCTCGCGGTGTGCGGAGCGGGGGCGCCCTCCGCTGGCCGCCGAGCTGCAGGCTCTGGCCGGCCAGAGTCCAATCGCGGGTCGTGCGGCTCAAGTGCAGCGCGAGCCCGCTCGAGAACTGCAGCCCCAGGCCAGACTGGCAGGTCAGACCGCAAGGGAAGCGCAACGCGGGGCTCCTGCAGCGCCTGGCAGCCGCCTCGGTCTATGGCCATACCACCATGAACGTGCCCTCTCTCCTGTGATCTGGGAAACTGAGCAGGGTCGGGCCTGGTCAGTACTTGGATGGGAGACCGCCTAGTAGTTAGGCAATTTTTTTTGATTTTTCTGAATGCCTACTTCAGAAAGTTAGAATCGGATGACTTCACACAGTAAAACGAATCATATTTTCATACATAATCTTAAGAATCCAGCAGCTGGTCATTCTTTTTCCTGTCCTAACACAGCTAACTGGAAATCAGTTGTAGTAAGTTCTACTGACTTAAGACCCTCATCCCTAAGGGAAGATATATAGGAAAATCCATAATATATCTAAATAAACATGAAAGATACAATGATGAGAAAGAAAAAAATTTCTCAGTGACATCTTAGTTGGTATCGGAAACACGATGATTATGAAAGCACAGCCCATAATCGAGTCTAGGCCATGGAAGCCTGTGACTGTCACTGAGTGTTGACTTCCCTTTCAGCTGAGGTCGTAAAAAGTGCTTTGTAAAATTCTGAGGTTTGAAGCACTTGTAACCTCCCGAAGAGACTGCAATCAGAAGGGTTTCTAGAATATCATGACGCTGTGGTGAGCTCAAGCAATATATACTCCAGAGGACGGAAGACAGACATGTTGGGAAGTGGGGATGACTTCTACTGCACTTAGGGAGGAAGGGCATGTACAAGTGGAGAAGCAACACCTCAGTGATGGAATCTATAAAGACTCCATACATGGAGAAGGAAATGGCAACCCACTCCAGTATTCTTGCCTGGAAAACTCCATGGGCAGAGGAGTCTGGCGGGCTGAAGTCCACGGGATTCCATGACTGACCGTGTGTGCACGAGGGTGGAGGGAGACGGGTTGGTAGCAAGAAACTGGTAGAAGTAAAAAATAAGAAAAAATATAAAATAAAGACTCGATAAATATGACAACGACTGGTAGGATTAAACCTTCAGAAGTGCCTTCTCAGACCTCCCTTCAGAAGCACAAGCGTAATAAAGACACTGAGTTTTCACGGTCTCACACAAAATTAGACTGGCTTATGACAATGGGCAGAGAGGCTCCTCTAAGACATCGGGGCTGGGCTTTACTGGAGGATGCACATCGATTGAGTGCATGGCTGTGTGTTATGGAAATATGTCTTACTGGCAGGGCGAAGGCATCTTCTTGAAGAACACAGCAAATAACACCACAATTTCACGGAACTTGGCTACAATGACAATAGCTGATTTCGTGGTGGCTACTGCTTGGCAGAGCTGGGATTTCCTCTGCCATTAAGTAACTCAGTGGCCAGCTGTGATAATAGCCATTACTTTCTCACTTAGAAACTTGCCATGTGCACTAGCGCAAGAACAGTGAATGCTCCCCAGAGAAGCAAGTCAGGCAGACATGCTTCTCTTTTCTCACAGAAGCTGCTTATGACCGGCCCTGCTCACAGACAGATTGCTAATTCCAAATCGATAGAAAGTTATGCAGATATTCTTTAGCAACTGAGCCACCAGGGAAGCCCTACTAGCTCAGTTGCTAAAGAATCTGCCTGCAACGCAGGAAACCCCGCTTTGAGTCCTGGGTCGGGAAGATCCCCTGGAGAAGGGATAGGCTACCCACTCCAGTATTCTGGCCTAGAGAATTCCATGGACTGTGTAGTCCTTGGGGCCCCAAAGAGTCAGGCACGAACTGAGCCACTTTCACCTGCACATGTGGATATCACTTAAAAAAAAAAATGTGGTAACAGATGTAGAACCTCTGTCAAGCTCATGAGCGAGTAGTATAAATGTACAGAATCATCTTTGTCCTGCATAATGACTACCGTCCTGTATTTGCTTTGAGAGGAGTTGAGCTACTCTTGGTACAGAGGAATGATTCTTTACCAACTGAGCCACAAGGGAAGCCCACTAATCCTGGAGTGAGTAGCCTATCCCTTCTCCAGCGGATCTTCCTGACCCAGGAATTGAACCAGGGTCTCCTGCCTGAGTAACACATATTGCGTAAAAATCAGTGAGGGAGCAGAACTAGGGACATTGATTGGTAAAATCAGTTTTCCTTGTCTAGATGGCTAGCGGAGGTGAAAGAAATGTTGGTGTGGATTTAAAAAATTCTTCTGATACTATACAAAAAATTTACTAGTTCTCTGCAGAAGTCTTTAATGAAGCACAGATATTGTCATTAGATTGCTTTGGTCATATCCGTCTTATCCACATTTATTTTTTAAAATCACATAGAGTGGCTTCAATCACTTGAAGAAATGACAAAACGTTTCTTTGGTCTCCATTCTATACTGGATCGAGAGAAGGCAGTTGATCAGCATGATGCAGGAGCTCAAGATGTTTTTGGGAAAAACTTGACTAGTCTGTTTAATGATATGGAAGAATGAATTAAGGATGGCAGCACGAAACAGAAGGCCATGCTAGAAGTACACAAGACCTTGTTTGGTAAGTCCAAACATGACTTTTTCTTTCAATTGAAGGATAGTTGCTTTACAGAACTTTGTTGCCAAACATCAACGTGAATGAGCCACAGGTTTACATAGGTCTCCTCCCTCCAGAACCTCTCTCCCATCTCCTCCTAACCATTCCACCCCACTAGCTTGTTGCAGAGCCCCTGTTTGAGTCCCCTGAGTCATACAGCAAATTGCATTGGCATCTCTTTTAACGTATGGTACTATGTTTCCATGTTCCTCTGCATTCATCTCACCCTCTCCTTCCTCCCCCCTGCCCGTGTCCATAAGTCTGTTCTCTACATCTGTGACTCCTTGGCTGCCCTGCAAATAATTTCATCAGTACCACCTTTAGTTCAAGCATTTCTTCCCCCCCCCCAAAAAATTTCTTATTTCTTATTCCACTCTTACTGTCTTTAGTGTGAGACTGATCTCGAAACTGATATGAAATTATTATTCTCAGCATGGAAAATTTGGAAGATGCAAACATGAAAAATTTAAAAAGTAACGCAGAGGCTAGTCACTCTAGGATAAACCCTAAAACATTTATTGACTGATTTCTAGTTTCTCTTCTTTAACCTTTTTGATCTACGTAATCCTGTGTATTCCTTTTAGTTAGGGATTCATTTTTAGACTATCCTGACTCTTCCATAAGTTCCAGTTTGGGGTCTGATACACTTACAGATGTGCCAAGTGCTTCCTGAATACTATAGAACATATTTTATGTTTAAAATACTTCCATGCGTATGTAGTGAGTCAATGATTTTAAGTTTATTTGTTACACATTTCAATGTAAAATCAATGTGTGAACTAACATATTCTCGATTTGGAAAAGGTGGCTTTTTTTGTTGTGTGTAAGAATTCCTCACCGGACGAAAGGTCATGGAGAGGTCTATTGTTTTTCTAAAATGGTTATAGTGTTGTTGTTTTTTTCGGTAATTGAATTGGGGTGTGAGTTGCAAAGTTTGTGTTTCTGTTCAATTTTTCCATCTGTTCGGGTTACTTTCTCTCTCCTGAGTCAGACAGTAATTTCCCATTGGTTGTCCAGTTACCAAGGTTGGTGTCCATGCATCCGTGCTGGTCTCTGCATTCATGTCTGGGTGTCCTGTGAAGCACTAAGCTTAATTTATTTGGAAATGACCTAGCTGTGCAATATACTGTCATCACTCAGTTGAGCACAAGGATAGAAATTCAGGTGATCAAACTCCGGAGAAGCTTTCGTCGGAGAGGGGCGTGCGTTCAGGGGGTTGGGGTGGGAGGGGCGCGGACCGCGGATATCTCAGGTGCCCTCCCAACCAGGGCCTCTGCAGGCCTGCCTCTGCTCCGCAGCCTCCCCCCGCCCCCATCGCGTTTGCTGCTCAGGGCCGGGTGGTCTCTGAAGCTGCCCGGCATCCTGCCCGAGGCCACCCCTGCCCACACGCTGTCTTCCAGTCTCTCTCTGAACCCTCATCTCTTTCTGCCTCTGTCTCACCTGACGTGGGTGCGTGCGGGTGCCTGTCCGTGTGCCTGGCTGTCGCTCGTCCGCTCTCTCAGGAAGGTCCTGTGCTGGGCCTGTGGCGTCGGGGGAGGGCCGGCCTCGGTTTGGGGACAGGGCGGGGCTGAGGCACTCCAGGGGGTTTGCACAGCTGGCAGGATGGGCGCCTGGGGCCCCGGCTGGGCTGCCCCTAAGCCCGCAGGAGGCTTTGGCAACCGCGGCCCCGGGCCGACGCCCCGCTCGTCCAGAGCCACGTGACCCTGAGCAGCGAACCGGATGGTGGGGGGCGGGGGGTGGGGGGGCACGGGGACGTCCTCCCCGCTCAAGCCACCCCCCTCCCCAACCCCCGCCAGAGCTCCCGCAGCCTCGCCAGGCCGCTCGGGGTCCGGGAAGCGCCCCGGGCCGGGCCAGGCACGTGCTAGCCGGGGGTGGTGTCGGCTGGTCTCCCAGCTGCAGGGCCTGTCCCGGTTTTTCCCATCAGTTTTTCAACAGTGACGGTCAGCCCACATTGTGAGTCGTCTAGATTTCTCACTGACACCCCTGTTAGGGAGTGGCTTTTTAGAGAGATAGGGAAGGTCACTTGGGGGATGTTAGTCATGAGAGAAAATAAGGGCTCAGGCGGGATTGCAGATGTCATCCAGGGGTAAATAGAGACAGTTGTTGCTGGTACCAAGACATGAAGTTTTTTTTCCCCCTTTCCCCAAAAGGCCATATTACGACTACATGGGGGCGCTGAGTAACAGCCCATAGCTCGGCTGGAAGGGTGGGCCTTTGATAGTAATACCCTGGGATGGGTTGTACATACCCCCAACCTTTGTCATTAATGCAGATGCAGCCCGGGCTGCTTAGGTTCAGTTGAGAAGCAGTGTGGTTTGCAAGTGAACATGCCTCGTTTATGGAGAGATCAATAGCCATACAGGGAGATATGATTAGAAAGAGGAAGAACATCATATGATGCATTTTACTTATCTGAGGCAGGATTGATGGGGTTCTGCTTGAACAAGAGCCTGAGATCTTCAACAGGTTCACAGGAATAGCTGTCCTCTGGCTTTGGAGTCTCAGTCTCTGTCTCCCCCTCTTGTAGGCCATAGGATTTTATTCTAGAATTGTGGACCCAGGCAGATAGACCCTTCAATTTTACAGCAGTTGAAGTCACTAGAACAACCTGATATGGCCCTGTCCATTTCTCGGACAGCTGGTTTGGACTCCCTTTTTCTTGCCAGGTCTTTACTGATACTTGATCCCCTGGCTTTACCTGGGGATTTTTCAAGTCTTCCTGTGGTTTGTTCTCCATACCGTTGGAGTTCTTGCTGAAACCTTCCCAGGTCAATTATATGTTTTAAGAGTGTATTGGCATCCTCGTCAAGAAACAAATCAGAAGTTAAGAATGGTCGTCCATACATCATTTCATAAGGACTTAACAATAGTGGCCGATTGGGGGATGTCCGTAGCCTCATGAGGGCTATGGGCAGCATATGTGTCCACTTATTATGTGTTTCTGACATAGCTTAGCCAGAGCCCTTTTAAGAGTCTGGTTGGCTTTCTCTACCTTTCCTGAAGCTTGAGGCCTCCAGGATGAGCAGAGCTGGTATTTTATGCCTAAGCATGTGGCTAGGTTCTGGGGTATCGTGGCTGTAAGTGAGGGCAAGTTGTCACTCTGAATTGACCGAGGCAGCCCAAACCTAGGCACTATCTCCTTCAGCAGAGCTTTACAGACTTCTGTAGCTCTCTCTGTCTCAGTAGGGAACGCTTCGATCCATCCTGTGAATGTGTCAATAAAGACTAGCAAGTAAGAAAACCCTTGGGTCTTGGGCATGGCTGTAAATTCTACTTGCCAGTCCACTCCTGGGTATGATCCCCGATGATGGACAGGTGTAATTAGAGGAGGTCTGGTTTTTGGGTTATATTTTAGACAGGTGTCACAATTTTGTGTGACCTGTTTAACAACCTTAGCTAACTGGGGATGGGAGAGAATAGGCTTAAGCAAGATTTCTAGATTATCTTTTCAAAAATGGGTGCTCTTATGTAAGGAGTTAGTAATGTTTTAAACCTGAGAATCAGGGAGTATTATTTGGGCCTGATCAGGCTGAAACCACCCATGTGACCCAATCTCCCAGCCCCGCTCAGCATATCGGGAATGTCCCCCTGGGGTAAAATCTGGAGTCAGGGTTTCCTTGGGGAAAAGGGGGCAGATAGCAGTGGCAGAGGTAGCTTCCCCGGCAGCTCGTCCTGCCTCTTGGTCAGCTTTCCTATTTCCCTGAGCCTCTTTTTCTTGCCCCTTTTGGTGACTCTTGCAGTGGATGACAGCTAACTTTGCAGGAAGTTTGACTGCCTCCAGGAGCCTGAGAATGAGCTCTTTGTGTTTAATAGCAGAGCTTCGGGCACTGAGCATCCCTCTTTCTTTCCAAATTGCTGCACGGGCATGCAGAATGAGGAAAGCATACTTAGAGTCCATACACACATTAATCCTCTTTCCTTCTCCTAACTCCAAAGCTCTTGTCAGGGCCAAAAATTCAGCTTTCTGGGCTGAGGTGTCTGCGGGAAGAGACCCACTTTCCTTAATTTCTTCCAGGCTCACTACAGCATATCCTGCTTTCCTCTCTCCCTTTTCTACAAAACTGCTGCCATCTGTGTGCCAGTTTTCCTCTGGGTCAGATAAAGGTGTCTCTGATAGGTCCCGGCGAGAAGAGTATAACTCCTCTGTGATTTGTATGCATTGGTGATCCAGAGGGGAGGTAGGGGGATCTGGCAGTAAGGTTGCTGGATTTAAAGTCTGGCAGACCCTCAACTTTATTTTTGGAGTGTCAAGGAGGAGGGCTTGGTATTGGGTGATCCTTCCCCCTGTCATCCACCTGTCCGCTTTCGTTTCCAAGACTGCTTGCACCCGGTGAGGCGTATACACTGTGGTGGGCTGACCCAGGGTCAGCTTAGATGCCTCCTTAACCATAAGAGCGGTGACTGCTACTGCCCGGAGGCAAGAGGGCCACCCTCTGGCCACCTCATCTAGTTATTTTGAGAGATAAGCCACAGGTTGTAATACGGGCCCCATCATCTGCTCTAACACCCCAAGAGCAGTTCCTGTCCTTCCAGAAACATAGAGTCTAAAAGGCTTCTCCAGGTTGGGGAGGCCTAAAGCTGGGGCTGTAGTGATGGACTCTTTTAGGGCATTAAAGGCCACCTTGCAGGTCTCATGCCAGTCGAGTGGCTCTTCCTCTTTCCCCCTTAAATTTTCATATAGGGGTCTGGCCAGATTGCCATAATTAGGAATCCAGATCCTGCAAAACCCGGTCCTTCCTAAAAATCCCCTAAGCTGTTGTTTTGTTTGGGGGTACGGGGTATTTAAGATGAGGGATCTCCCCTCGGGGTCAGGCATTCTTTTTCTCTCCGTAATTATAAATCCAAGGTATTTTACTTGGGTTAAGCTAATCTGAGCCTACTTGGGGGATACTCGATAACCCTTTTCATACAGGAAAGTTAGCGTTTTAAATAGTGTCCATTTGAGAGCTGGTAAAATCTGGCCTAGCTATGAGCAAGTCATCCACATACTGTATTAGACTACTGTTTGTTAAAGTTAATTCCCTTAGTTCTCTCGCCGAGGAAGTCCCGAAGATATGAGGGCTGTCCCTAAACCCTTGGGGTAGTCGAGTCCAGTCGAGAGTTGTATGGTCTCTCTTGTTTCCAAGTCCCGCCACTCAAAAGCAAAGAGTTTTTGGGATTCAGGATGGAGAGGAATGCAAAAGAAAGCACCTTGAAGGTCCAAGACTGAAAAGTACTTGGCATTTCCTGGGACTTGGGATAGGAGGGTATATGGGTTTGGGACTATGGGGTGGATGGGAACCACAGCTTCATTAACAGCTCTTAGATACTGGACGAATCGGTAAGATCCATCTGGTTTTTGAACGGGCAAAATTGGGGTGTTGCAGGGGGACTCACAGCTGATTCGAGTTCCAGTATCTCGGTATTTGTTAACTAATGGTTTAAGACCCTCAAGAGCTACTGGTTTTAAGGGATATTGTCTTTTCCAGGGC